>NC_064846.1:68491365-70963865 GCF_024166365.1 Elephas maximus indicus | reverse complement strand
CCTGCTTTGCCCCACTCAAGAGGCCTATGATCTCTCTGAGTTGTTCAGGTATAAACATCATTTTTCTTGAAGAAAATGTGGGAAGGAAAATGTTGAATTTTTCAAGAACTTTGTTATTCTGGAAAATAGTGATGGTTAAAGAAGCCTTCCCACCCTTTGTGTTCAAGAAAGCAGCTTCGTACAAAGAATCACCCTTCCCATATGATTTAGGTAAGACTCATGGTTGCTCCCTTGTTTACAGATGACAAGGCAAGGTACGAACCCTCCAAATTCCCATTCTTTGCCACATAAATGAATAGCTGAACTGTTTGCCCCCACTAATCAATCAGAAACAAAGTGCTTGTTAACCAAATTTTGGTTAAGTTTCTCTCCTTCCCCCAAGCCCCTGAACTTTGACCCACCCACAGCCTGAGCCCACAAACAACCCCTCTTTAAGGGTCCCTCCCAGAGAATAGGCTGGACTCAGCATAAAATGTTCTCTGATTTACTATCCTATCACTTCACCCTGTCTTTCCACTTCTCCACATTTTTTTCCCTAGCCTTATTTTCTCTTGCCTCTGTGAAAGAAAGACATTTTTGCTTAACTCTTAAGACATTTACTGATTTTTGTTTTTTTATGGTCAGAACAGTCCCCTATTGCTTTAGAATCCTCCTCGTATTGTAATAGTCCTTTTCCTCCCTTGCAATAGTCATTCTTTCTGAATAAAATCTCTCTCTTTCAAGTCTAAATTATTTTTTAATTTGACATTTCCATAAACCTAATAAAAAGTTGAATCTGGGGCTCTTACTAAATTTAAACATGGCATCCCCTATAATCTTAGGGGAGTTACTGAACAAATAGATACGCCTCATCTTAACCATGGGAACTATTGCCTTGCCTAGATCTCTCATAGTCATAGTATTCATTGCCTTAAAATGTCCTATAAGGGCTACAACTGATGACTGCCCTGACAGGAAACACAACAGAGAACCCCTGAGGGAGCAGAAGAGCAGTGGGATGCAGACCCCAAATTCTCATAAGACCAGACTTAATGGTCTGACTGAGACTGGAAGGACCCTGGTGGTCATGGCCCCCAGATCTTCTGTTGCTCCAGGACAGGAACCATTCCCGAAGCCAACTCTTCAGACATGGATTGGACTGGACAATGGGATGGAGAGGGATGCCTGTGAGGAGTGAGCTTCTTGGATCAGGTGGACACTTGAGACTATGTTGGCATCTCCTGCCTGGAGGGTAGATGAGAGGGTGGAGAGGGTTAGAAGCTGGCGAAATGGATACAAAAAGAGAGAGTGGAGTGAGAGAGCAGGCTGTCTCATTAGGGGGAGAGTAATTGGGAGTGTGTAGCAATGTGTATATGGGTTTTTGTGTGAGAGACTGACTTGATTTGTAAACTTTCACTTAAAGCACAATAAAAATTACTAAATAAATAAATAAAAATGTCCCATAAGGGGGGCATGGACACTCTGACACAACAAGTAATAAGCTACCAGTAAATTACATCTTTAGCACTCACAAATTGGTGAGACAAAATGCAAACACACAGACCAGCAGTTAAAATAGTTAATATGGCACAATATAAATTAAAACAGTGCTTTCAAGAATTGAAACTTTAAGAAAAAAAGAGAGAAAGAGAACAGCAGTATAAAGATATTTCGATATATAAAAGTAAATACCCAGGGAAATAGCTAAATTTAATGAAAGTAATTGACTCTGGGATGCAGAAGCAAGAGATAAGCATGGGTGATATTGTATACTGATGTTTTTCACTATAAGCCTTTTAGTAGTATTTGATATTGAAACTGGTCTATATATTATGTTAGTTAAAATAATGAATAAATGAATGCATGATGAATGAGTTAGAAAAATAGCTATTTAAGAGATAAAACAGGAATAAGTAGGACAAAACACATGGGAGAGAAATATAAGAGGCTCATCTCATTTTTTCATATATGATAATGAATCACATCTCTAAGAACCAGTAAGCTGTTAGCTTTATGGATAGACTTCAACCCATTTGATGCAATAATAGCATGTCTTTTATTCTCAAGGAAGAGGCTCATTTGCCTCTGCTTAAATACTGTCAGTAAAATGGACAGTGACCTTAAACTCATCTCTCTCAAACTGAAAGATCCCTAATCAGAGCTGTTACACTGTCAGAAAATTCCTGAATATTGGAGATCAGATGACTCTGGGTCCATTGAAAAATGATGCCTTTAATTCATTTACAATGCATAAATTAGACATTCGAATGCACCACAACATCCCTAAGCCTTTCAAGATTCCAACCCTTCTCATAAATCATGACTGTCACATCCTATTAACCTTAGCCCTGCTGTACTTAGTAGGTGAGGTTAGAAAATGTTTAATTTTGTCTTTATTGTATTTTGTTGCCCTATATTTTTGCCCTAATTCTTTTTGGTATAGACTAATTCTTTTTGTTATAGTGAATCTGTGTATTCCATCCATCTTCTTTTGATGCTTCCTGCTTCATTTAATATTTTCCCCATAAAATCCTTCACTATTGCAACTCGAGGCTTGAATTTTTTCTTCAGTTCTTTCAGCTTGAGAAACGCCGAGCATGTTCTTCCCTTTTGGTTTTCCATCTCCAGCTCTTTGCACATGTCATTATAATACTTTGTCTTCTCGACACACCCTTTGAATCTTCTGTTCAGTTCCTTTACTTCATCAATTCTTCCTTTTGCTTTAGCTGCTCGACGTTTGACAGCAAGTTTCAGAGTCTCCTCTGACATCCACCTTGGTCTTTTCTTTCTTTCCTGTCTTTTGAATGACCTCTTGCTTTCTTCATGGATGATGTCCTTGATGTCATTCCACAACTCGTCTGGTCTTCAGTCACTAGTGTTCAATGTGTCAAATCTATTCTTCAGATGGTCTCTAAATTCAGGTGGGATGTACTCAAGGTCATATTTTGGCTCTCGTGGACTTGCTCTGATTTTCTTTGGTTTCAGCTTGAACTTGCATATGAGCAATTGATGGTCTGTTCCACAGTCAGCCCCTGGCCTTGTTCTGACTGATGATATTGAGCTTTTCCATCGTCTCTTTCCACAGATGTAGTCAACTTGATTTCTGTGTGTTCCATCTGGTAAGGTCCATGTGTATAGTTGCCGTTTATGTTGGTGAAAGAAGGTATTTGCAATGAAGAAGTTGTTGGTCTTGCAAAATTCTATCATTTGATCTCCGGCATTGTTTCTATCACCAAGGCCATATTTTCCAACTACTGATCCTTCTTCTTTGTTTCCAACTTTTGCAATCCAGTTGCCAGTAATTATCAATGCATCTTGATTGCATGTTTGATCAATTTCAGACTGTAGCAGCTGAAAAAAAAATCTTCTATTTCTTCATCTTTGGCCTTAGTGGTTGGTGCCTAAATCTGAATAATAGTCGTAAGAGGTGGCATATGATCAGGAACCGATGGTACTGAAGGAAGAAGCCCAAGTTGCTCTGAAGGCTTTGGTGAAAAACAAGGCTCCAGGAATTGCTGGAATATCAATTGAGATGTTTCAACAAACAGATACAGCACTGGAGGTGCTCACTCGACTATGACAGGAAATATGGAAGACAGCTTCCTGGCCAACTGACTGGAAGAGATCCATATTTATGCCTATTCCCAAGAAAGGTGATCCAATCGAATGTGGAAATTATAGAAAAATATCATTAATATCATACGCAAGCAAAATTTTGCTGAAGGTCATTCAAAACTGGCTGCAGCAATATATCAACAGGGAACTACCAGAAATTCAGGCCAGTTTCAGAAGAGGGCATGGAACCAGGGATATCATTGCTGATGTCAGATGGATCCTGGCTGAAAGCAGAGAATACCAGAAGGATGTTTACCTGTGTTTTATTGACTATGCAAAGGAATTCGACTGTGTGGATCATAACAAATCATGGATAACATTGGGAAGAATGGGAATTCCAGAACACTTACTTGTGCTTATGAGGAAACTTTACATAGATCAAGAGGCAGTTGTTCGGACAGAACAAAGGGATACTGGTTGGTTTAAAGTCAGGAAAGGTGTGCCTCAGGGTTGTATTCTTTCACCATACCTATTCAATCTGTACACTGAGCAAATAATCCAAGAAGCGGGACTATATGAAGAAGAACTGGGCATCAGGATTGGAGGAAGACTCTTTAACAACCTGCATTATGCAGATGACACAATCTTGCTTGCTGAAATTGAAGAGGACCTGAAGCACTCACTAATGAAGATCAAAGACCACAGCCTTCAGTTTGGATTGCATCTCAACATAAAGAAAACAAAAATCCTCACAACTGGCCCAATGAGGAACATATGATAAATGGAGAAAAGATTGAAGTTGTCAAGGATTTTGTTTTACTTGGACCCACAATCCACAGCCATGGAAGCAGCAGTCAAGAAATCAAAAGATGCATTGCGTTGGGTAAATCTGCTGCAAAGGACCTCTTTTAAGTATTGAAGAGCAAGAATGTCACCTTGAAGACCAAGGTGCACCTCACCCAAGCCATGGTATTTTCATTCACGTCATATGCATGTGAAAGCTGGATAACGAATAAGGAAGACTGAAGAAGAAGTGATGCCTTTGAATTGTGGTGTTCATGAAGAATATTGAATATACCATGGACTGTCAAAAGAACGAACAAATCTGTCTTAGAAGAAGTACAACCAGAATGCTCCTTAGAAGCAAGGATGGCAAGACTGCGTCTTACATACTTTGGACAAGTTGTCAGGAGGGATCAGTCCCTGAAGAAGGACATCATGCTTGGCAGAGTACAGGGTCAGTGGAAAAGAGGAAGACCCTCAACGAGGTGGCTGCAACAATGAGCTCAAGCATAACAATGATTGTCAGTATGGCTCAGGACTGGGCAGTGTTTCATTCTGCTGTGCATAGGGTCGCTATGAGTCAGAACCGACTCGACAGCAGCTAACAACAACGTATTTTTGCCCACCCATTAATGCTAAGAAAAATAGAGATGAGTACGGAACTCACCCTCTTAGTGATGTCTACGCTGACCACTCTATTTAAATTGTAACATCTATCCTATTTAATGTTATCCACTCTGATCCTCTAGCGTACTTTGCTAAATTTTTCCCATAGAATTTATTACCTTAATTAATTTCTTTATTGAAACTCTCCAGTGAACAGGATGTAATCTCTGTGACAGAAGAATTTTGTCAGTTTTGATTTTGATGTATCCCTCAGTGCCTTAAAAAAATCCCTGGCCTACAGTAGATGCTCAACAAACATTTGCTGAATGAATAAGTGACACATGGTAGGACACTTTTTTTTCCAATACTGGGGAGAGAGACGGCATTACTGTGATAGACAATAGGTAATACGCTCAGTGAACTTAGGCAAGTTTCTTAGTTTCTCAAGGCCTCTATTCATCCGTAAAGTCTTTAGTTTAGTCAAACTGTATCAATTATGTGCTCCATCTGTTAGCAGCATACTATATTCAGGAGGAAGGATTAAACGAAAGGTTATAAGGA
Source organism: Elephas maximus indicus (assembly GCF_024166365.1). Lineage (NCBI taxonomy): Eukaryota > Metazoa > Chordata > Mammalia > Proboscidea > Elephantidae > Elephas > Elephas maximus. The sequence continues at coordinate 70,958,381 of NC_064846.1, read as the reverse complement.
CATTAAGGCTGAGGTCGCTGTCCCTAAGAAGCTCATAATCTGGTGAAGAAAACAGATTCATGTAAAGATCAGTATAATACAAAGCAATATATAATAGATCAGAGATTATGACTATGTTACAGTGATCAGAGGATATTTGCAGTTGTGGGGGTTAAGAAAGAGAGACAGAGAGAGAGATTAAACTTTGAGATTCGTGATTTTGTTCAACTTTTTGTTGGATTTTTAACAATCAACATCGTATGTTACATTTATTATCAAAAAGAAAGATATTCTTGTGATAGGCAGAGTAATGGTCCCCTAAATACGTCCAATTCCTAATCCGCAGAACCTGTAAATGTGTTATATTGCATAGAAAGGGGAATTAAGATTGCAGATGGAATTAAGGCTGCTAATTAACCAACCTTAAAATAGGGAGATTATTCTCATTTATCTGGGCAGGCCCAAATTAATAACCGAAAAACCAAAACCAAACCCACTGCCATCAAGTCGATTACGACTCATAGCAACCCTATAGTGATCTTGTAGGACAAAGTAGAAATGTCCCATACAGTTTCCAAGGCTGTAATGTTTACGGAAGCAGACTGCCACATCTTTTTCCCATGGAACAGCTGGTAGATTCAAGCCAACACACTTTCTGTTAACAGCTGAACGCTTAACCACTGCGCCACCAGTGCTCGTCAATTTAACAACAAGGATCCTAAAAAGAGAAACAGGTTGGATGGGCAACAAGAACAAAGACAGTAGGATCTTTTAAGAGGTTATAGGAGTAAATGGAACATGTAAGGATTATTGAATGAACAAAGATAGTGGCCATGAGAATGGAGAGTGAGTGACTGATTTGAAAGACATCAAGATGAAGAATTGAAAAGAATTTGGAGCCTCATTGACAGTGACAAGGAATTAAGCATCAAGGATAACTCCCAGATTTTCTGTTTGGATGGCATTGTCAATGGCGGGCTAATTCATAATGATAAGGAGATAAGAAGAAGACAAATTTGGATGAAAGGATAATTGTTTCAGGAAGGGATATTCTGAATATGAGATGCCAAAGGGACAACCAAATGGGGATGGACTACAGAAGTTGGATATTTGAATATAGAAGTAAGGGACAATGTCTGGAGATTAACATTTGGTGCCCGTTGCCCAATTATAAATGATAATTGAAGGTATTGGTGCGGTTAGTTGATATATTATAAGAAGACCAAGAATGAAGGTTGAAAAAACAGGAAAAAGGGGAAATACAGAAGATAAAGTAGAATTTTATGAGGAAGAGTTGGTTAATGGTGACAGATGTTACAGAGATTTCAAGGATGAGAGCTGTAAACAGTATATACTGTTTTGCAACCGAGTGTAGAATTGCCGTGTCATACAGTATATATGGAAACCCTGGTGGCATAGTGGTTAAGTGTTAGGGCTGCTAATCAAATGGTCGGCAGTTCAAATACACCAGACGCTCCTTGGAAACTCTATGGGGCAGGTCTACACTGTCCCATAGGGTCACCATGAGTGGGAATCGACTCGACGGCACTGGGTTTTGGTTTTTGGTTGGAATATATATATGTTCAGCTGAAAAAAAAAATTGAAAAATGATTTTCAGAAATGGATATATGCAACTTACACTGCCTCCAGCAGTACAAAAAAAAAATTTTTTTTTTCCAGCAGTACATGAGACTTTGCGATGATCCATATCTTTGTCAAATAAGGTATTGTCATCATTTTTGTTTTTAACCCTTCTTGGATGTTTGTGGTGGTATGTCATTCTGGCTTTAATATACATTTCTCTCGCGACTGAGATAAGGGTGAGTACTTTTTTCATATATTTATTGGCCATTTAAGAATCCTCTTTTGAGAAGTGTCCATTGAGCTGATTTTTTGCCCATTTTTTCCATTGTGGATTTATATTGAGTTTAAATTATTTTTTTTTTTATATATTCTGGCTCTGTGTCCTTTCTTAAATATATGTAATGGAAATATATTATACTACTCTATAGCTTAAATTTTTACACTTTAAAATTTGTGATCTACCTTATTTTCTAATATACATATTTATGGATATAACTTTCCCTCTCTGCCCAGATTTGCTGTGACATACAAGGTTCAGTATATTGTATAGTCATTACCCTTCTGTTTAAAATATTTTCTAATTTTCATTGTAGTTTCTTCTTTGATCCATGAATTGTTTTGAAGTGTATTATTTAATTGTTAAAGAGGTGGATTTTTTATAATTATGTTTTAATTTTTAGCTTAATTCCACTGTGATCAGAGTATATACTTTGAATAATTTCAATGCTTTGAAATGTTTATATTTGTTTATGACCCAGAATGTGGTCAGTCTGGATAAAAGTGCATTTGAGAAAAGAATAGGCTTTCAAAAGTTATTGTTTGCAATGTCCTAAGTAAACAAATAGGTTCAATTTTGTTATTCAGAGCTTCTGAATTCTTACAGTTTTTTTTTTTTTTTGTCTGCCTGTTCTATCAGTTGCTCAGTGTGGTGTGTTAATTTCTCCTATTGGTACATGTTGTGTTGTTGTTAAGTGCCATTGAGTCAGTTTCTGACTCATAGCAACCCTATGTACAACCGAAGGAAACACTGCTCAGTCCTGCACCATCCTCACAATCGTTGTTATGCTTGAGCCCATTGTTGTAGCCACTGTGTCAATCCATTTCGTTGAGGGGCTTCCTCTTTTTTGCTTACCGTCTACCAAGCATGATGTCCTTCTCCAGGGACTGATCCCTCCTGATAACATGTCCAAAGTACGTGAGACAAAGTCTCGCCATCCCTTGCTTCTAAGGAGCATTCTGGTTGTACTTCTTCCAAGACAGATTTGTTCGTTCTTTTGGCAGTCATAGTATATCCAATATTCTTTGCCAACAGTATAATTCAAAGGTGCCAGTTCTTTTTCTGTCTTCCTTACTCATCGTCCAGCTTTCGCACATATATCAGGCAAATGAAAACACTGTGGCTTGGGTCAGGCACACCTTAGCCTTCAAAGTGACATCTTTGCTTTTTAACAATTTAAATTTGGTACATACAAATTTAAATTCTTACATGTTCCAAGTGGATAGAACATTTTATTTATGGTCTTCATCTCTTGTGATATTTTTTGTAGGTGCCCTGGTAGCACAATGGTTAAAGCTTTCCATGGTAGAAAGATGTGGCAGTCCATGTTCTGTAAAGATTTACATCCTTGGAAACCCTATAGGAGCAGTTCTACTCTGCTCTATAGGGTCGGTATGTGTTGGAATCGGCTCGATGAGAGTGGGTTTTGTTTTTTAATGCTTTTTGAGGAAGAAATATCATCTTGTAGAAACTTCTCCAGGCAGCAGCAAAATAGAATATTCTTTTCCAGTAATTTCATGTTGTATCATAAACTTGATACCAAAATCTGACAAGGATATGATGACAAAAGAAAATTACAGGACTATTTCATTATGAATATAAATCTAACAGCCTTATACAAAATATTAAGTCAATCAATATATAAATATCAATATATCATGACAAACAAGGACTTATTCCAGGAATGCATGGTTGCTTTATCAATAGAAAAAGTTATGACATTAATAAAATAAAAGAGAAAAATAACAGGTTCATCTCAATTGGTATAGGAGAAAACATTTGATAAATTTAAACTTCATTTAGGATGAAATTTCTTAGCAAACTAAGAATAGAGGGGTACTTCTTTAATTTGATAAAAGTTTCCACAAAAATCCATAGGAAAGTACAGAATGTTGAAATTCTTGAAAGATTTCCTCTTACTTTGGGAATAAGAAAAGGTTTGCATCCTATTAGCACTTATATTCAACATTATATCAAGGGCATAACCTGTGCAATAAGCTGAGGAGTAGAATAACATATATGAGGGGAGAAAGAAACAAACCCATCATTATTTATGTATGGCATTATTACATAGACAATCTAAAAGAATCTACCAATATTTTATTAAAATTAAAAGTTTTAAAAGTTGAGTTTAGAAAGGTGGTAAAACGGACAAATTTGTATTCCTAAAAGTCAGAAACATTCATAAATTGAAATTAAAAATGTTAATTGTCACAATAGGTAAGAAAAAAAAAGAAAACAACCTAGCAATAATTCTAACACCCAGAGATCCAGAAGAACTCTACATATAAAGGTATTAAATGTTATTGGAAGCAATTTAAAACAACTTTAATAATAGGCAATATTTACTTAATGGGAAGACTCAATATTATAAATATATCACTTATCATATTATTGTATAAATTCAATGCATTCCCAATCAAATTCCGGAAAGTTTTTTTTTTCCATCATTTTGTGTGTGTGTGTGTGTAACTTGAAAAGCTGATTCTAACCCTTCCATGGAAATAAAAAGGATTAAAATTAGCCAAGATAATTTTGACAGAGAATATAATGATTGCAAAACTAGAATAATTAATAGAGTGATATACTTGCAAGAACTGACAAATATACACACACAACACCTTACAGTCCAGAAACAAACACATACATATATAAACATATGTTTTATGACAAAGGTGGCTGGTATATCAATAGGGAAAGAATAATTGTATCAACAAATGGTAATGGATCAGTTCGATATACATATAGAAAAAAATGAAACTTGACCTTTAGTTCAAACTATACACAAAATTTTAAATCTACTTTGAAAGATAAAATAATAAAATGTCCAGATAATATAAAAAATACTACTTCTACAACCTTAGAGTAGGAAATTACTTCTTAAACAGTAAGTAAAAAGCAAAAAACCTAAAGGAAAAGATAAAGGGAAGTAGTGAGCAAATGAACTACGTTGAAGTGAAGAAAATCTGTTTGTCAAAGGACAGTATTATCAATGAAAAATTAAGGCACAGACTGACAGAAGATATTACAACACATATAACCAACAATCAGCTCCCACTCAGAATATATAAAGGACAGTTTTAAATAAACAAGAAAAAGACAGACAATTCAATAGAAATATGTATGAGAGATTTGAACAGGCCTTACATAAAAGAGGATATTTAAATGGTCATTAGCCATGTGAAAAGATACTTAATATTACTAGCAATCAGGAAAATGAAAATTAAAACCACTGTGAGAAACTTGTGCATATCCATTAGAATAACAAAATTTAAAATACTCTTTGGGTGGTGCAAATGGTTAAGCATTTGACTACTAGCCAAAAGGCTGGCAGTTCAAACCCACCCAGAGGTGGCTCAGAAGGCAGGCCTGGTGTCTGCTTCCAAAAGGTCACAGTCTTGAAAATCATATGGAGTTGTTCTACTATATAGACGTGGGGTCACCATGTATCAGAATCGACTTGTGGGCAAAGAACAACTACAACAATGAATACTAGCAAGGATGTGGAGCAATTAGAACTCCCATGCACTGACAGTGAGGATATAAATTTGAGTAATCACTTTGGAAAACGGTTTAGTATGAGTGACTAAATTTGAATATATGCATATTTTATGACCATTCAATTCCATTCCTATGTATGTATCCAACAGAAATTTATGATAATGTAAATCAAAAGACATATAAAATAATATTCATCAGAATATTATTCTTTGTAGTCCTAAACTACAAACATCCAAATGACTAACACAAAATGTGTACATACATTGTGGTATGTTTATTTAACAGCACACTATACAGCAAGGAAAATTAACATGTAGTGTAATGGGTTTCTTTCATGTGGTCTTTCTGGCCTGCAGTTTGTAATTCTCCCTAAATGATTTGTAGGGCCACAATCTTCCAAAGGATTGGTCAGTTTGCTATTTGTATAATCAGCCTTGCAAGGATTGATTGGTTTGTTATCAGTCTAGAAATTGGTCCGCTTTGAAATCCTGCTAGGAAAGCTCTGCCTTGAAATTAACGAGTTCTTTTTTATGTAAGTGGCCAATCTCACAAAGATTTTTTTGGGACCTCCTCAACAACAAGAGCCTGGAGAAGAACTCTACCTTTGGACCTGGGGTCTTTGCACTGAGAACCTCCTTGACTCAGATAAAAAAGCTGTAATACAGGTTAAAGTCTATAATGCTGAGCTAGTAACACTCACTGAGCTGATAACACTGAAGACCAAAAGAAACTGTGGCAGAGCCTGTAGTGGGAGATACAGAAGCCCAGAAGGGGCCCAGTGGCAGAAAGAGAGCAGTCAGGGTGGCAGTGGAACAAAGCTAGGCACTTCTGGGAAGAAGGTTTTGAAAGGAGCTGGGTGCCCTCAAATGGGAAGCAGCCACAGTCCAGGCCCATGCAGGTGGCTTGTGGAGCAGGGCAGACCATAGTGTGGGGTCATGCTGACCTGCATTTGGCACACACTGGCTGTGCTGAGGGCTGAAACCTTAAGGCAGGAAGGGTGCCATTCCCAAGGGCTGAGAGGAGGCCATTCAAACAGGCCAAAAAGTGGTGAATTTCGAGCAAATTTTGCCCATAGAGGCTTGAGCATAAATCATATGGGGTACCTGAAAAGTTTTTGCCTCAAGAGCTGTAGTAATTAATGTCAGCCTAAACCTGACAGTGGCTCAGGACTGTTCCAGAGCTAATGATTGAGATCTGGCCCAGTAAGCACAGGAGGGCAGAGCCAACCAAGGAAAGCTGCAGAGAGAGAGAGAGGAAGAAGAGAGCCATGCCATGCCTGACCTGAGCTGGCGATAGTCCTGCTGAGAGGGAGAGACACATATCTGCTGGTATCTAATCCACAGCATGCTCGCCTAGTGACACAGTGATTAAAAAAAACAAACCCACTGCTGTCGAGTCGATTCTGACTCATAGCAACCCTACAGGACAGAGTAAAATTTCCCCATAGAGTTTCCAAGGAGTGCCTGGTGGATTTGAACTGCCGACCTTTTGGTTAGCAGCCGTAGCACTTACCACTACTTCCCCTGGGTTTCCAGTGACAGTGATAGACATGGTTAATTTGGGAAGGGTAAGAGGATCTCCTTTTAGGCGTAATTGGGTTCCTTTCTTAAGATGCTAAGTAGGTTACTCGTAGTAGTAGGTGGGGGAGACCAGTTGACTACAAATCTGTTCCTGTTGTTTCCTGTTTGCTTTCTATAAATAAAAATAACAGCTTTTAATTGCCAACGCTTCGTAAAATGTCTGTGCATGAGCAACCCAGTCAGGTAGTACAGTCCTAGTTCTGGCAATCTCATGCTTGTTCGGGATTTAGAATACGATGTGTATGTATATGTATGTGTATGTATATGTATACACATACACACACAAAGACAGAAAAAAATACAAATACATGTAAGAACATAAATAAATCTGACAATGTTGACCAAAGAATACAGACAAATAATGCATATTTATGCTTCCACTCCTATAATGCTCAAAAAAAGGGCAAGACTATACTACAATTTTGATGTCAGGATACTGGCTTATTTTTTAATAGAAGGAAGAGATTTTGGTTGAGAAGTAGACAATAGAGGGCTTTTGGGATGCTGGTAATACCCTATTTTTCACCTGTGCAGTAGTTAAATGGTGTGTTTTCTTTGTGATAATTCACAGACCTAATATTTTTATGTACTTTTCTACACATGTATGTGATTGATAAGGTTGTGTGTCAACTTGGCTGGGCCATGATTTTCAGTGGTTTGGCAGTTTTGATGTAGTTTGGCAGTCTTATAATGATGTAATAACATCCATGATGAGATCTGATATAATGTGATCACCTCCGTGATAGGATGTGCTGTGAGGAGCCAATTCTTTGAAAGGGAATTTCCTTGGGATTATGTCTTGCATCCAATATAGGCTGGCTTTCTGGCAAGGTTCATGAACCTTTGCTCACTCTGGATCCTGCAGCTGGCTCCTGTCCATCTCACCTCTGGTTCTTGGGACTTGAGCTAGCAGCTCACCTGCCCATCTTGAGACTGGTCAGCATCCTCAGTCTGTGAGCCAGCTGCCCACCAACTTACCTGCCTATCATGGGATTTGCCAGCCCCACAGCCTATGAGCCAGAGGCTTGTTGTCTGACACGCCGCTCTTGGTTTGCCAGCCCCTGCAGCTACATGAGTCATGGGAAGCCTCCAGCCTGACCCATGGATTTATGACTCTCCAGCCTCTACAACCACAAGAACCATTTCTTTAACAAAAATCTCTCTCTCTGTCTCTCTCTCTCTCTATATATATATCCCCCACGTGTCTGTCAGTTTGTCATACTGTGGGGGCTTACATGTTGCTGTGAAGCTGGAAGCTATGCCACCAGTATTCAGAAACCAGCAGGGTCACCCACAGAGGACAAGTTTCAGCTGAGCTTCCAGGCCAAGACAGACTAGGAAGAAGGACCAGGCAGTCTACTTCTGAAAAGCATTAGCCAGTGAAAAACTTATGAATAGCCGTGGAACAGTGTCTGATATAGTGCTGGAAGATGAGCCCCCCAGGTGGAAGGCACTCAAAAGATGACTGGGGAAGAGCTGCCTCCTCAAAGTAGAGTTGACCTTAATGACGTGGGTGGACTAATGCTTTCAGGACCCTCATTTGCTGATGTGGCACAACTCAAAATGAGAAGAAACAGCTGCAGTCATCCATTGATAATTGGAACCTGGAATGTATGAAGTATGAATCTAGGAAAATTGGAAATTCTCAAAACTGAAATGGAATGCATAAACATCGATATCCTAGGAATTAGTGAGCTGAAATGAACTAGTATTGGCCATTTTGAATTGGACAATCCTACAGTCTACTATGCAGTGAATGACAACTTGAAGAGGAATGGTGTTGCATTCATCGGCAAAAAGAACGTTTCAAGATGTATCCTGAAGTATAACGCTGTCAGCGATAGGATAATATCCATACGATGGATGGAAAAACTCAATATCACCAGTCAGAACAAGGCCAGGGGCCCACTGTGGAACAGACCATCAATTCTTATATGCAAGTTCAAGTTGAAACTGAAGGAAATCAGAACAAGTCCACAAGAGCCAAAATATGAACTTGAGTATATCCCACCTGAATATAGAGACCATCTGAAGAACAGATTTGATGGATTGAACACTAGTGACTGAAGACCAGGCGAGTTGTGGAATGACATCAAGGACATCATCCTTGAAGAAAGCAAGAGGTCATTGAAAAGACAGGAAAGAAAGAAAAGACCAAGATGGATGTCAGAGGAGACTCTGAAACCTGCTCTCAAATATTGAGCAACTAAAGCAAAAGGAAGAATTGATGAAGTAAAGGAACTGAACAGAAGATTTCAAAGGGCATGTCGAGAAGATAAAGTAAAGTATTATAATGACATGTGCAAAGAGCTGGAGATGGAAAACCAAAACGGAAGAACACACTCGGTGTTTCTCAAGCTGAAAGAATTGAAGAAAAAAATCAAGCCCTGAGTTGCAGTAGTGAAGGATTCCATAGGAAAATATTAAATGAAGCAGGAAGCATCAAAAGAAGATGGAAGGAATACACAGAGTCAGTATACCAAAAAGAATTAGTTGATGTTCAACCATTTCAAGAGGCGGCATATGATCAGGAACCGATGGTACTGAAGGAAGAAGTCCAAGCTGCTCTGAAGGCATTGTCGAAAAACAAAGTTCCAGGAATTGACGGAATATCAATTGAGATGTTTCAACAAACAGATGTAGCGCTGGAGGTGCTCACTCGTCTATGCCAAGAAATATGGAAGACAGCTTCCTGGCCAACTGATTGAAAGAGATCCATATTTATGCCTATTCCCAAGAAAGGTGATCCAACCGAATGTGTAAATTATAGAACAATATCATTAATATCGCACACAAGCAAAATTTTGCTGAAGGTCATTCGAAAATGGCTGCAGCAGTATATCGACAGGGAACTGCCAGAAAGTCAGGCCGGTTTCAGAAGAGGACATGGAACTAGGGATATCATTGCTGATGTCATATGGATCCTGGCTGAAAGCAGAGAATACCAGAAGGATGTTTACCTGTGTTTTATTGACTATGCAAAGGCATTCGACTGTGTGGATCATAACAAATCATGGATAACATTGGGAAGAATGGGAATTCCAGAACACTTAATTGTGCTCATGAGGAACCTTTACATAGATCAAGAGGTCGTTGTTCGTTTAGAAGAAAGGTATACTGATTGGTTTAAAGTGAGGAAAAGTGTGTGTCAGGGTTGTATTCTTTCACCATACCTATTCAATCTGTATGCTGAGCAAATAACCCAAGAAGCTAGACTATATGAAGAAGAACGGGGCATGAGGATTGGAGGAAGACTCATTAACAACCTGCATTATGCAGATGACACAACCTTGCTTGCTGAAAGTGAAGATGACTTGAAGCACTTACTAGTGAAGATCAAAGACCACAGCCTTCAGTTTGGATTGCATCTCAACATAAGGAAAACAAAAATCCTCACAACTGGACCAATGAGCAACATCATGATAAATGGAGAAAAGATTGAAGTTGTCAAGGATTTCATTTTATTTGGATCCACAATCCACAGCCATGGAAGCAGTAGTCAAGAAATCAAAAGACTCATTGCATTGGGTAAATCTGCTGCAAAGGACCTCTTTAAAGTATTGAAGAGCAAAGATGTCACCTTGAAGACCAAGGTGCGCCTCACCCACCCAATCGCCTAATATGCATGTGAAAGCCGGATAATGAATAAGGAAGACCAAAGAAGAATTGATGCCTTTGGATTGTGGTGTTGGTGAAGAATATTGAATATGCCATGAACTGCCAAAAAAATGAACAAATCTGTCTTAGAAGAAGTACAACCAGGGAGGTGGAGCCAAGATGGCGGAATAGACAGACTTTTCTGGCGAGCCCTCTTTACAACAAAGACCCAAAAAACAAGTGAAACGAGTATATTTGTGACAAGCTGGGAGACCTGAGCATCAAAGGCAAGCTTAGACAATGAACTGAGGGGCAGGGGGAGGAAGAGGCCGTTCAGAAGTGGAGAGGAGTTACCGTACCTGAATAGTGGGAGACCTAAGGCACCATTCCCTGAGCTCCGGCAGTGGCGGCCTGCAGACTGGTACTTGCGTTCGGCCACTTCAGCGGCTGAATCCCTAGGCCTGAGACAGACCCTGGTGAGCACCTAGAGCCATCCTCCTGGCCTTGGGGAAGGAAAAACTTTGCAACTGGGGGGAAAAGATAATTTGCTAGCTCCATTAACTGGGGGAGCTCAGGACAGAATCGGCTCCTGTCCAGGCATAAACTGTCTGTGGACCTTGAGCACCTTTCCCTTCTGCATGGACCTGTGTGGGCCTATTTCAGGAGAATAGGCCCTTGTTGGCAAGCCCCAACCGTTTCAGCTGTGCAGTGGAGAGGTGGGTGTTTGACGTTTGACATTGCTTTGCCTATTAAAGAAGGTCCTCACCTACTCACAAAAGGGACCTAAGGACTGGTAGCTCCACTCAGGTCACCCGGCCACCTGCGACAGGGGTCCAAAGATAACTGACACCTCCCAGTCCTTGCTAAAAAAAACTTTGGGTGCCCATGGTCCCTCTGCAGAACCCACCCACCAGCACGCTCTAGGGAACAGAGACGTGTTTTCCTCAGAGACACTTGGGGGTCGGTTCTTAGCCCCCTGCCTTGATCAGAGCATGAACCCCTGCTACACTCAGATACCAGTATATATGCCAATCACCCCTGCCCCTCTAAGACTGTAGGACAGAGCCTAGACCAAACACTTTATATCAGCTACCCGGAAACCTGAACTGAATTCATACAAGAAAACTGAATGGACTCCTAGACTTATATACCTGATAATAGCTCTAGCCAGCTGGGGACAGGACACCAGGGCTCTAAAGGCAAAAATAATCAAGCTAGCTCACTCAAGAAACCCATAAGGGTATACCAAAACAAAAAAAAGCAAGCAGCTATGACACAGCAAGCAAGCATAAACTAATACAATATCTTTTAGATGGCTCAGAGACAACAGTCAATATCAAGTCACATAAAGAAACAGGTCATGATCACCTCAACAGGCTCTCAAAACAAACAATCCAGGGATCTTTTAGATGAAAGTGCATTCCTGGAATTACCACATGCAGAATACAAAAGTTTAATATACAGAACCCTTCAAGACATCAGGAAGGAAATCAGGCAATACACAGAACAAGCCAAGGAACACACAGATAAAGCAACTGAAGAAATTAGAAAGATTATTCAGGAACATAATGAAAAGTTTAATAAGCTGGAAAAATCGATAGACAAACAGCAATCAGAAATTCAGAAGACTAACAAAATTTCAGAATTAGATCAATCAATAGAAAGTCAGAGGAGCAGAATTGAGCAAGTAAAAGCTAGAATTTCTGAACTCGAAGATAAATCACTTGGCACTAATATATTTGAAGAAAAATCCAATAAAAAAGAATTAAAAAAAATGAAGAAACCTTAAGAATCATGTGGGACTCTATCAAGAGAAATAACCTACGAGTGATTGGAGTACCAGAACAGGGTGGGATAACATGAAATGCAGAGGAAATTGTTGAGGATTTGTTGGCAGAAAACTTCCCTGATATTGTGAAAGATGAGGAGATAACTATCCAAGATGCTCATTGAACTCCACATAAGGTAGATCTTAAAAGAAAGTCACCAAGACATAATATAATCAAGCTTGCCAAAACCATAGGTAAAGAGACAATTATAAGAGCACCAAGGGATAAAAGAAAAGTCACCTACAAAGGAGAGCCTATAAAAATAAGCTCAGACTACCCGGCAGAAACCATGCAGGCAAGAAGGCAATGGGATGACATATTTAAAAAATCGAAGGAAAAAAACTACCTGTCAAGAACCATATATCCATCAAAACTGTCTCTTAAATATGAAGGTGAAATTAAGACATTACCAGATAAACACAAGTTTAGAGAATTGGTAAAAACCAAACCAAAAGTACAAGAAATACTGCAGGGAGTTCTTTGGTTAGAAAATCAGTAACATCATGTATCAACCCAAGACTAGAACACTGGGCAGAGCAACCAGAAGTCAACCCAGACAGGGAAATCCAAAAAGACAAAGCAAGATTAAAAAAAAAGAAAAGGCCCAACACAGGGTAATGGCGATGTTATTATATAAAAGAAGACAACATTAAAATAATAAAGAAGGATGAAGAAATGTGATCATATACCTTCCATATGGAGAGGAAGATACGGCAGTACAAAGAAGTAAATGTTAGTTTTAAATTTAGAAAAATAGGGGTAAATAATAAGGTAACCACAAAGGAGACAAACTATCCTACTCATCAAAATGAAATATAAGGGAAAAATACAGACTCAGCAGAAACAAAATCAACAACAAAAAATATGAGGAAAAACCCATATGAGGAAAGGACAGTATATAAAGAAAATCTACTCAGCACATAAAATCAAGTGGGAAAAAGAAACTGTCAACACACAAAAAAGACATCAAAATGATAGCACTAAATTCATACCTATCCATAATTACCCTGAATGTAAATGGACTAAACGCACCAATAAAGTGACAGAGAGTGGCAGAATGGATTAAAAAACAAGATCCATCTATATGCTGCCTACAAGAGACACACCTTAGACTTAGAGACACAAACAAACTAAAACTCAAAGGATGGAAAAAAATATATCAAGCAAACCACAATCAAAAAAGAGCAGGAGTGGCAATATTAATTTCTGACAAAATAGACTTAAAAGTTAAATCCATCTGAAAGGATAAGGAAGAACACTACATAATGATTAAAGGGACAGTACACCAAGAAGATAAAACCATATTAAATATTTATGCACCCAATGACAGGGCTGCAAGATACATAAAGCAAACTCTATCAGCATTGAAAAGTGAGATAGACAGCTCCACAATAATAGTAGGAGACTTCAACACCCCACTTTCGGTGAAGGACAGGACATCCAGAAAGAAGCGCAATAAAGACATGGAAGACCTAAATGCCACAATCAACCATCTTGACCTTGTAGACATATACAGAACACTCCACCCAACAGCAACCAAATATACTTTCTTTTCTAGTGCATATGGAACATTCTCTAGAATAGACCACAAATTAAAAAAAAAAAAAAATTAGGTCATAAAAAAAGCCTTAGAATCCAAAACATTGAAATGTTACAAAGCGTCTTCTCTGACCATAAGGCCATAAAAGTGGAAATCAATAACAGGAAAAGCAGGGAAAAGAAATCAAACACTTGGAAACTGAACAATACCCTGCTCAAAAAAGACTGGATTATAGAAGACATTAGGATGAAATAAAGAAATTCAGAGAATCCAATGAGAAAGAAAACACTTCCATCACAACATTTGGGACAAAGCAAAAGCGGTGCTCAGAGGCCAATTTATATCAATAAATGCACACATACAAAAAGAAGAAAAGGCTCCAATCAAAGAAGTATCCCTACAACTTGAACAAATAGAAAGAGAGCAACAAAAGAAACCCACAGGCACCAGAAGAAAATAATAAAAATTACAGCTGAACTAAATGAAATAGAAAACAGAAAAACAATTGAAAGAATTAACAAGACCAAAAGCTGGTTTTTGAAAAAGTCAACAAAATTGATAAACCACTGGCCAAACTGACAAAAGAAAAACAGGAGAGGAAGCAAATAACCCAAATAAAAAAGGAGAGGGTGATATTACAACAGACCCAACTGAAATTAAAAGAATGATATCAGATTTCTACGAAAAACTATACTCAAACATATTTGAAAACCTAGAAGAAATGGATGAATTCCTAGAAACGCACTACCTACCTAAACTAACACAAACAGAGGTAGAACTAAATAAACCCATAACCAAAGAACAGATTGAAAGGGCAATCAGAAAACTCCCAACAAAAAAAAGGCCTGGTCTGGGCAGCTTCACTGCAGAGTTCTACCAAACTTTCAGAGAAGAGTTATCACCACTACTACCAAAGGTATTTCAGAGCATAGAAAAGGACAGAATACTACCAAACTCTTTCTATGATGCCACCGTATCTCTGATACCCAAACCAGGTAAAGACACCACAAAAAAAGAAAATTATAGACCTATATCCCTCATGAATCTAGATGTAAAAATCCTCAACAAAATTCTAGCCAATAGAATTCAACAACATATCAAAAAAATAATTCACCATGACCAAGTGGGATTCATACCAGGTATGCAGGGATGGTTCAACATTAGAAAAATAATTAATGTAATCCACCACATAAATAAAGCAAAAGACAAGAATCACATGATTTTATCAATTGACACAGAAAAGGCATTTGACCAAGTTCAACACTCATTCATGATAAAAACTCTCAGCTAAATAGGAATACAAGGAAAATTCCTCAACATAATAAAGGGCATTTATACAAAGCCAACAGTCAACATCACCCTAAATGGAAAGAGCCTGAAAATATTCCCATTGAGTTCGGGAACCAGACAAGGATGCCCTTTATCACCACTCTTATTCAACATTGTGCTGGAAGTCCTAGCCAGAGCAATTAGGCTAGATAAAGAAATAAAGGGCATCCAGATTGGCAAGGAACAAGTAATAGTATCTCTATTTGCAGATGACATGATCTTATACACAGAAAAACCTACGGAATCCTCCAGAAAACTACTGAAACTAATAGAAGAGTTCAGCAGAGTATCGGGATACAAGATAAACATATGAAAATCAGTTGGATTCCTCTACACCAAGAAAAAGAACATCGAAGAGGAAATCACCAAATCAGTACCCTTTAAAGTAGCCCCCAAGAAGATAAAATACTTAGGAATAAATCTTACCAGAGGTGTAAAAGAATTATACAAAGAAAACTACAGTACACTTCTGCAAGAAACCAACAGAGACTTACATAAGTGGAAAAACATACCTTGCTCATGGATAGGAAGACTTAACATTATAGAAATGTCTATTCTATCAAAAGCTGTCTATACATTTAATGCAATTCTGATCCAAATCCCAACGACATTCTTTAATGAGTTGGAGAAACAAATCACCAATTTCAAATGGAAGGGAAAAAGGCCCCAGATAAATAAGGCATTACTGAAAAAGAACAAAGCGGGAGGCCTTACTTTACCTGATTTTAGAACCTATTATACCTCCACAGTAGTCAAAACAGCCTGATACTGGTACAACAATAGATACATGGACCAATGTAACAGAATTGAGAAACCAGACATAAATCCATTCATATATGTGCAGTTGATATATGACAAAGGCCCCAAAACAGTTAACTGGGGAAAAGACAGCCTTTTTAACAAATGGTGCTGGCATAACTGGATTTCCATCTGCAAAAAAATGAAACAAGACCCATGCCTCACTCCATGCACAAAAACGAGCTCGAAATGGATCAAAGACCTAAATATAAAATCTAAAAAGATAAAGATCATGGAAGAAAAAATAGGAAGAACTTTAGGAGCCCTAATACATGGCATAAACAGTGTACAAAACATTAGAAAGAATGTAGAAGAAAAACTAGATAACTGGGAGCTCCTAAAAATCAAACACCTATGCTCATTCAAAGACTTCACCAAAAGAGTAAAAAGACTACCTACATACTGGGAAAAAGTTTTTAGCTATGACATTTCTGATCAGCGCCTGATCTCTAAAATCTACATGATACTGAAAAAACTCAATTGAAAAAAAGACAAATAACCCAATTAAAAAATGGGCAAAAGATATGAATAGACACTTCACTAAAGAAGACATTCAGGTAGCTAAAAGATGTATGAGGAAATGTTCACGATCATTAGCCATTAGAGAAATGCAGATCAAAACTACAATGAGATTTCATCTCACTCCAACAAGGCTGGTATTAATCCAAAAAACACAAAATAATAAATGTTGGAGAGGCTGTGGAGAGATTGGAACACTTCTACACTGCTGGTGGGAATGTCAAATGGTACAGCCACTTTGGAAATCGATTTCTTTAAAAGCTAGAAATAGAACTACCATACGATCCAGCAATCCCACTTCTTGAAATATATCCTAGAGAAATAGGAGCCTATACACGAACAGATATATGCACAGCCATGTTTATTGCTGCACTGTTTACAATAGTAAAAAGATGGAAGCAACCAAGGTGCCCATCAATGGATGAATGGATAAATAAATTATGGTACATTCACACAATGGAATACTACGCATCGATAAAGAACAGTGAGGAATCTGTGAAACATTTCATAACATGGAGAAACCTGTAAGGCATTATGCTGAGTGAAATTAGTCAGTTACAAAAGGACAAATATTGTATAAGACCACAATTATAAGAACTTCAGAAATATTTTAAACTGAGAAGAAAACCTTCTTTCGTGTTTACGTGAGGGGGGAGGGAGAGAGGGTGGGAGAGGGGTATTCACTAATTAGATAGTAGATAAGAACTACTTTAGATGAAGGGAAAAACAGCACACAATACAGGGGAGGTCAGCACAATTGGACTAAACCAAAAGCAAAGAATTTTCCTGAATAAACTGAATGCTTCGAAGGCCAGCGTAGCAGGGTCAGGGGTCTGGGGACCATGGTTTCAGGGGACATCTAAGTCATTTGGCATAATAAAATCTATTAAGAAAACATTCTGCATCCCACTTTGAAGAGTGGCGTCTTAAACGCCAGCAGGCAGCCATCTAAGATGCATCAATTGGCTTCAACCCACCTGGATCAAAGGAGAATGAAGAACACCAAGGACACAAGGCGATTATGAGCCCATGAGACAGAAAGGGCCACATGAACCATCGACTACATCATCCTGAGATGAGAAGAACTAGATGGTGTCCAGCTACAACTGATAACTGCCCTGACAGGGAACGCGACAGAGACCCGGAGGGAGCAGGAGAGCAGTGGGAAGCAGACCCCAAATTCTCATAAGACCAAACTTAATAGTCTGACTGAGACTGGAAGGACCCCGGTGGTCATGGCTCCCAGACATTCTGTTGCCCCAGGACAGGAACTATTCCCGAAGCCAACTCTTCAGACATGGATTGGACTGGACAATGGGTTGGAAAGGGATGCTAGTGAGGAGTGAGCTTCTTGGATCAGGTGGACATATGAGACTATATTGGCATCTCCTGCCTGGAGGGGAGATGAGAGGGTGGAGGGTGTTAGAAGCTGGTAAAATGGACATGAAAAGAAAGAGTGGAGGGAGAAAGTGGACTGTCTCATTAGGGGGAGAGTAACTGGGAGTGTGTAGCAAGGTGTATATGGGTTTTTGTGTGAGAAACTGACAATTTGTAAACTTTCACTTAAAGCACAATAAAATTTATTTTTTTTTTAAAAAAGAAGTACAACCAGAATGCTCCTTAGAAGCAAGGATGGCGAGACTGCGTCTTACATACTTTGGATATGTTGTCAGGAGGGATCAGTCCCTGGAGAAGGACATCATGCTTGACAGAGTACAGGGTCAGCGGAAAAAAGGAAGACCCTCAACGAGGTGGATTGACACAGTGGCTGCAACAATGAGCTCAAGCATAACGATTGTAAGGATGGCTCAGGACGGGGCAGTGTTTCGTTTTGTTGTTCATAGGGTCACTATGAGTCGGAACTGACTTGATGGCACCTAACAACGACAACAACATATATATATGTATATATATGCATGTATAGAGAAAAAGAGAGATAGACAGATGCTTCATTGGTTTTGCTTCTCTAGAGAACCCAGCCTAAGACAATGTGCTATACTTAAACAAAAATGTGTAAATTAAAAAAAGTCTGTTATAGTTCCAGTACTATATAATCATGGCGCAGTAAGTATGTGAGATATATACTGTGTTTTTCCTCCCCTCAGGAGGGACCTCTTCCAAACAACAATATGGTTTCGTCTCCTCTCTTTTCCCACCTAGAGGCATTATTCTCTTATTGAAAACACTCCAGGAGTTTCCTCTTGTTCTTAAAATAATGACCCACGTATTTAACCTAGCCTTCAAACTCCTGCATAACCTCATCCTTGTACCGCTTCAGCCTCATTCACATCATCAGCCACACTAGCCTTCTTTCTCTTTATCCTGTTACACCCCCACTGACCTTTGTCCTTCTTTCACAAGGCCTATGCTCAATCTGGTCCCTATCTGGAACCCTCATCCATCTCCAACTTCCAACATTTTTAAACTGTTTAACTCCTATCCATACTTCTTATCTCAGCACGAGCCTTCCACGATGCTTCAGTGTGGAGGAAATCCTTTTGTTATGCACCTTCATAGAGTCCATTTCCTTTCTCTTAGAGCACTTAATTCAGTTTTTAAATATAAAGACACTTCTTTCATTATAGACTAATATCTCTTGCTAACAGCCTTCACACTAAACCCCACGTAAGCAAAGACTGACTGGGCTTTTTGGTGCTCACCATTGAGTAGCAATTCCTAGCATATGGTGGTGCTCGATATAATGATTTACTGAATAAATGAATTAAAGGACTGACACGTATAAAATGATTAGATAAAAACATCAGTCATTATTTCTAGCTTGTTTTCACTTTCAGAAACATGGAAATAAAATGGGGAAAATTGTATATAATGAAAAAGCTCTGCTCACAAGCTATAAAAAAAAAAACAAAAAACCCATTGCCATCTGCTCAATTCCAACTCATAGCAACCTATAGGATAGAGTACAACTGCCCCATAGAGTTTTCAAGGAGTGCATAGTAGATTTGAACTGCTGGCCTTTTGGTTAGCAGCTGTAGCTCTTAACCACTACGCCACCAGGGTTCCTCACAAGCTATATAAACATTAATTTTGGGATGCTAAATTAAAAAAAAAAAAACAGGCTAAATTTTAAGATAATGTTTGACCCACACTCAGGCATTTTATTCCTAAATCATTACAGATGAATGAACCTCTGATATTTAAAGATTAAAAAAAAGGAAAGGAAGTATAAAATTAACATCCCATATGGATCAAACAGAATACCATTGTCATCCATCTAATATGTTGATCAACAAATAGCAGATGTCGTCCATTACCTGGAAATTATAAACACTAATTATGGAAAACAGGGGCTTAACCTTGTCATTGCTCTGAAACTTCTTCCCAAGAACTGATAAATATTCCTGTCATATTTCAGATCTTCTGCTGGGATGTCGTATGTTCTTTTCTAATAGTGTTTATATGTTCTAGAAAGTAGTGCAATACAATAAAAGGAACCACTGCCTTTGAAATACTCTTAGGCTTAAATCACATACCAATCGCCGTATGACAATTGAAATCTCACTTAAATTTTCTGTATCAAGGTGACTTAATAGGAAAATCAAGGGTAATTACAACCCTACTAATTCCACAGCATTGGTTTGAGGGAATCCACTGAAGTGACAGATGTGAATGTGCTTTGAAAAATATGTATTGTTGTTGTTAGGTGACATCGAGCTGGTTCTACCTCATAGCAATCCTATGTACAACAAAATGGAACACTGCCAGGTCCTGCACCATCCTCACAGTTGTTGCTATGTTTGAGCCTGTAGTTGCAGCAAATGTGTCAGTCCATCCGCTTGAGGGGCTTCCTCTTTTTTGCTGACCCTCTACTTTACCAAGCATGATGTCCTTCTCCAGGGACTGATCCCTCTTAATAACATGTCCAAAGTATGTGAGATGAAATCTCAGCATCCTTGCTTCTAAGGAGCATCCTGGCTGTACTTCTTCCAGGAGAGTTTTGTTAGCTCTTCTGGCAGTTTCATGGCGTATTCAATATTCTTCACCAACACCATAATTCAAAGGCATCAATTCTTCTTCATTCTTCCTTATTCATTGTCCAGCTTTTGCAAGCATATAAGACGATTGAAAACACTATCGCTTGGGTCAGGAGCACCTTAGCCCTCAAAGTGACATTTTTTTTTTTTTTAAACTTTAAGGGAGTCTTTTACAGTAGATACGACCAATGTAATATGTTGTTTGGTTTCTTGACTGATACTTCCAAGACACTGAGTGTGGATTGAAGTAAAATGAAATCCTTGGCAACTTCAATCTTTTCTCCGTTTATCATGATGTTGCTTATTAGTTCATTTATGAAAATTTTGTTTTCCTTATATTGAGGTGAAATCCATTTAAAGGCTGTATGTAGTCTTGAATCTTCATCAGTAAGTGCTTCAAATCCTCTTCACTTTCAGCAAGCAAGGTTATGTCATGTGCATATCGCAGATTGTTAATGAGTCTTCCTTTAATCCTGATGCTGCTTTCTTCTTCACATAGTCTGGATTCTTGGGTTATTTGCTCAGCATACAGATTGAATAAACATGGTGAAAGGATACAACCCTGACACCAACCTTTTCTGATTTTAAGCTATGAGTATCCCCTTGTTTTGTTCAAGCAATTGCCTCTTGGCCTATGTACAGATTCCGCACACCACAATTAAGTGTTCTGGAATTCCCATTCTTCGCAACGTTATCCGTAATATGAAAAACATATATTTTGTATAAATTCAAAATCACATTTAATAATAGTCTGTTTATAAATAAGAACTATAGAAGGCAAAGCAAATTAATTTTTGTTAAACTTTTTTTTCTAGGTGTTTAGCCTACATTATCTCATTCAATACACAAAACATTTTTAAGTATTGAATATTTAGTATTACCAATATATAGATCAGGAGACAGGTTTAAGTACAGTTTAAATCAGTTTCCCAAGGTCACAAAATGTTGCAGCTGATCTTTCTTTTGCCATAGGTCTTGCTTTATCAACAATACCATGCAAAATCATGCCATCTCCTAGAAAATACAGTACAGACACCTGCAGAAATGCCATACAATTGTGAACACTTTTTGTCATTTTATACAATATGTTGAGCAAAATGCTAAGTAGGAATCAGTTTACCAGAATATCATTGAGAATATCATTGCACAATTTTAAGTATAGAGAATCGTTTTTTCTAAGGCCAGTTGCCTTTGGACATTTGAAGTAACATTGTTCCACGAAAGATTAATTCTTAGACAAATGCATTTATGTGAGGGCCAAGGACTGTGGCCATGCATAAATGCATTTCATTCCATATTACTTGAGCTAACATTGCCCTGAGTATCTAGGGTCCCCAGTGCATGATGAATAGTGTAGGAAGAGCTAACGGCACAGAACAGGAAAAACCCAATCTCTCTGGAGGAAACAAAAATAGTCAATATTATTATGTTTTAAAAGGGCATGCTTTCTTTCCATTTGCTAAAATGTCATTTTTTTTAAATGACAGTCATAAATGTTTTCCCTTATTATCTGATCGTATGCCACTGACAGAGAGGCTGGTAGCCCAGCTATTTTTCCATATTCTATGGGATCTTTCTTACTTAATTTTTCAGCTGTCACCAAATTTCCCACGTGTATGCCATGCCAGTCTTTGTAGTAATGAAATTTTATTTATAGAGAATGCATTGCTAAAATTCAAACGTAAATTTGAAAGATCTATAAGTGCAACTGAAGGGAGACTCAACTTCTGTATTAGTAAATTAATAGCAGATAGCCTGTGATTTTAAGAGGATGAGAAAAAGGGAGGTGTAATGCACATATCACCCCTTTTTCCAGTTCTAGTTCTACCGTCTTTTTCTTGCAGGGTTTATCTCCTTGTTTTGTCCTGAAAATTGCTATGGGAATTTGGGTAAGTTTAGGCACTTGGAATGTTTGAGATGGGAAAGCCTTAGGGGAGTTAAAGGGTGATTGCTACTTAATGGCAGCGCAAATGAAGCATGAGTCCTTCAGTTGAAGAGCTGTTCAAACTCATCTCTTTCACAATGAGCACAAACATTATTTTCTTTTTTTTTTTTCACAGTGTGCATATTTCATATGGAAGTACTAGACAACATCATTTGTAAGTGAATGGTAGATATGCATTTTAATCAGACAAAGTATAGTTTCTGGGCCATCTACCATGAACAACTTTGTGTTTCAACTTTGTATTATAACAACACTAATTTTAATAAAATGTTACCTGTAATATCCAGTTAAGATGAATACACATATTGATTTTAATTTTACACTATCTCTGGAGATACAGTCTTAAATTGGCTGTTAATTGGTGGCATGACTGACAAACTGAAATTACAATAGATGTTATTCTAAAAATAAACTTTGATGTTGTTAGCTTTAGTGCAGGCTCTGTAGACTTAAAGGACTATTACTCTTTTTCATTATAACATCACATTATGTGATATCTCATACATTCTATCTATTAAATGGTGGAACTATTACTTATAAGAGTGACTCATGATATTGCTTTTATACTCTGTAAAATTAAAAGAAAAACTTTAATGTATTTAACTCTAATTTAGAAATCAAAAGGAAAACAAGTTTGATTTGGATGTAATGCTTTCTGAACTTTTTCAAATTACTAAGGTCATTTTTGTTGTTGTTGTGCAGGAATTGAACCATTCTTATCATTAAAAATGCCATCTATATCTATAAACCCTTTGCCTTCAAGTAAATTCCTACTCATAGTGGCTCTATAGGACAGAGTAGAACTGCCGCATAGAGTTTCCAAGGAGTTCCTGGGGGACTCGAACTGCTGACCTTTTGTTTAGCAGATGTAGTTCTTTAACCACTATGCCACCAAGGTTTCCATCTATATCTATAAAAAAAAAAAAATAGACATCAGTAAATGTTCTCTTATTCGGTAATATTAAATGTTACCTGGATCCCGTGATACTGGAAAATAGCAATGATTAAACAAATCCTCCCAACTTCCCATCCTTGGTGTTCAGAAAAATGATTTAGTGCAAATAACCACATTTCCCCAATATGACTCATATTCATAATGACCCTATAGGTTGGAGTAGAAATGCCCCAGAGTAGAAATAGGGCTTACTAGGCTGTAATTTTTATACGAGCAAATCCCTAGGTCTTTTATCCCAATGGAACTGTGGGTCAGTTCAAACCCCCAACCATTCAGTTAGCAGCCAAGAGCTTTGATCGTTATGCCACCAGGGCATCAGACTTGACTGGGCTTCACACGACAACAAAAGCCACAACACAAAATGACTCAGATAAGACTCCCAGATGGCCCTTTGTTCACCTAGGACAATGTCAGACACAGGCACTACAAATTCTCATTGCTTGCCTCATAAATAAGTAACTGAATTGCTTGTCCTCACTGATCAATCAGAAGCAAAGTGCTTGGTAACCAAACTTGGTTAAGATTTTCGCTTTCCCCCAAGTCCCTGAATTTTGGCCCACCCTCCGTATGACCAAAGATACTAACCCTCTTCAAGGGCCTATCCTAGAGGATATGCTGGCTTTAGCATAAAACATTGTCTAATAAACTCTTCAGTGATGTCGTTCTTTCATCCCACTTCCACATACCTGTTTTTTTCTAGTCTTGTTTATTGTCAATCTCTGTAAAATAAAATTCTTTTTCTCTAACTCTTGAGACACTTGCTGATCTTGTGCTGATGATTCTTCCTATTAAAATATACCCCTTCTCTATTTTAAAAATCCCCTTTCCCCAAATCTCCAAAGTCTGGATTTTTTTCTTTTTGACAATATGAATATAATTTTACTTTTTTTCTGAAGTAAAATACAAAATTTACAAACCAAGGAATTGTATTATGCCTGTTCTAATAGTATTTCTTTTTTAATTCTTTTATTGTTAGATTTCCTTGAATAATTCTCCACATGATTTTTCGATTAAATCTACTTCAGTTTTCTATTTATAGTATAATGCTATTAATATTTAACTATTGGCATTCTGTTTTGACAGGAAGCTATTAAAAGTTCAGAGTGACTAGCAACATTTAGAACATTTAAATCTTAGTACTATGAGTCACAAACTGTTTTAAAAGGGATATTAATTACCATCTTTCTGCCTCCCAAAGACCTATTGGTCATCATGTGATAAGTGTTTAAAATGTATTTATAAAATCTTAGTGCCTGAAAGGATCTTAGCTATTGTGTGTATTTCTTCTTCTAGATAAAGGTAGGGGTTGTGTGTTATTCAACTTTTAATCTTTAAATAGATGTCTGTGGGTGACTAATAACTTGCAGTAAACATTCAATAAATATTCAGTTAATTAGGGCACAAAAATCTGAAAAGTTTAGTTAGCTTTTCCAAAGTCACACAACCAGTTAGTGTTTGTATTAGCTTTCTATTGCTGCTGTACCAAATTATCAAAACTTACATGGGGCTGCCATGAGTCACAATTGACTCAACTGCAACTGGTTCAGTTTTTTTTTTAAGCAGTTCGAACAACTCATATTTATTATTTCACAGCTTCTGTAGGGTTGCTATGAGTCAGAACTGACTTGACAGCAATGGGCTTTTTTAGGTAAGTTAGATGTCGGGGTTGTCTTAACTAGATCCTCTACTTTGGGTCTCATGAGGATGAAATCAAAGTATTTGCAGAACTGTGTTTCTTACAGGAGGCTCTGGGAAAACTCTACTTTCAAGCCCATTTAAGTTGGTGACCAGGTTCATTTCCATGTGGTTATATGACTGAGATCCCCATTTCCTTACTGACAGTCAGTGAGGGCTTGGTCTTTTCTCCTAGAACCAAATAAAAACCAAACCCGTTACCATCCAGTTGATTCTGACTCACAGAGACCCTGTATGACAGAGTAGAACTGCCCCATAGAGTTTCCAAGGAGCACCTGGTGGATTCGAACTGCTGACCTTTTGGTTTGCAGCCATAGCACTTAACCACTATACCACCAGTTTTTTTATTTTTTTCTCCTAGAGTCTGCCCATATTCCTTCTCATTTTTTCGTGTGGCTCTCTCTGGCAATGGAGGATAGAATCTTTCTAATGCTATTACTCTGACTTCTCCTGCATCTCTGACTCCAGAAAGAGAAAGTTCTCTGCTTTTAAGGGATAATGTGATTAGATTAGTACCACCTGGATAACACAGGCTATTCTCTATGCCTTAATTACATCTGCAAAGGGCTTGCCACATGTGGTTAGGTTTACGTATCAATTTAGCTAAGCTAGAGTACACAATTATTTAAATCAACGTAGGGTCACTATGAGTCGGAATGGACTCCACTGCAACGGGTTTGATTTTTTGGTTTAATCTGGATGTTGCACGTGGTTAACACTTGCAGTCGGCTTTAACTAAAGGAGATTACCACATAAGTGGACCTCATCTAGCAAGTTTATCTTATAGAGTACGTGATGTATAACAATGTAATAGGTGTTAACAAGCACATAAATAGGCAGGGAAGAGCAGTGCAGGAAGAGAGTTTTTGTATGTTACTGAGTTGGTATCTATTCAACCTAGGTTGTTATAAATATAAGATGTTAGGTGTACTCCTCATGGTAACCACAAAGAAAATAACTAAAATGTATACACTTTTTTTTATACACAAAAGGAAAGGATAAGATAATAAAAATAATTCTCTACAAAAAAAGAAAAGAAAAACCCACAAACATTTGCAATATTGGAGGAGGTTGGGACAAAAAGGTATAAGATGCACAACAAAAAAACAAACAAATAATAAAATGGCAAAGGGTAATTCCTTCCACCACTGGTCTGTCAGTTTATCATACTGCGGTGGCTTGAGTGTTGTTGTGATGCTGGAAGCTATGCCACCTGTATTTCAAATACCAACAGGGTCACCCACAGTGCACAGGTTTCAGTGGAGCTTCCAGACTAAGACAGACTAGGAAAAAGAACTTGGCTATTACATCTAAAAAAATTTGGCCAGTGAAAACCTTATGAATAGCAGTGGAACATTGTCTGATATAGTGCCAGAAGATGAGCCCCTCAGGTTGGAACGTACACAGAATATGAGAATGAGTTGCCTCTTCAAAGTAAAGTTGACCTTAATGGTGTGATTGGAGCCAAGCTTTCGTGACCTTCATTTGCTGATGTGGCATGACTCAAAATGAGAAGAAACAACTGCAAACATTCATTGATAATTGGAATGTGAAACACATGAGGTATGAATCTAGGAAAATTGGAAGTCATCAAAAATGCAATGGAACTCGTAAAGATCAATATCCTAGGCATTACTGAGCTGAAATGAACTGGCAATGACCATTTTGAATCAGACAATTATACGGTCTACTAGGCCAAGAATGACCAATTAAAGAGGAATGACGTCACATTCATCTTCAAAAAGAACATTTCAAGATTTATGCTGATTTACAAAGCTGTCAGTGATAGTGCAATATCCATACACTTACAAGGAAGACCAATTAAGAAGACTATTATTCAAAATTGCACACCAACCACTAATGCCAAAGATGAGGAAGCTGAAGATTTTTACCAACTTCTGCAGTCTGAAATTGATTAAACATACAGTCAAGATGCACTGGCAATTACTGGCGATTGGAATGTGAAAGCTGGAAACAAAGAAAAAGGATTCATAGTTGGAAAATATGGCCTTGGTGATAGAAATGATGCTGGAGACTCTGAAACTTGCTCGTGAACATAGAATAGCTAAAACGAATGAAAAAGATGAAGTAAAAAGCAGAAGATTTCAAATGGCAGCTCGAAGACAAAGTAAAATATTACAATGAAATATGCAAAGACCTTCTTTATTGGTAATTACCAGGAATGTAAACATATTAAGTACTCTAATCAAAATGCAGAGTGTGGAAGAATGGATAAAAATATACATGATCCTAGTATAGTCTTTCTAAGGATACACATCTTTAGAACCAAATACACTAGTAGATTGAAAGTGAAAGGACGGGAAAAAATATTTCATAACAAAAAAAAGTTGCGGTTGAGTAAATTCTGACTCATAGTGACCCTATAGTACAGAGTAGAACTGCCCCATAAGGTTTCCAAGGAGAGCCTGGTGGATTCAAACTGCTGATCTTTTGGTTAGCAGCTGAACTCTTAACCACTGATAGAGCTGGGGTGGTGTCTTAGTCATCTAGTGCTGCTACAACAGAAATACCATGAGTGGATGGCTTTAACAAAGAGAAATTTATTCTCTCACAGTCTAGGAGGCTAGAAGTCTGAATTCAGAGTGCCAGCTCCAGGGGAAGTCTTTCTGTTGGCTCTGGGACAAGGTCCTTCTCATCCTCCTTCCCTGGTCTAGGAGTTTTCAACTCAGGGACCCCAGGTCCAATGTAAGCGCTGTTCTCCTACCTCCTGTTTCTTGGTAGTATGAAGTCCCCCTGTCTCTCTGCTGGCTTCTTTCTTTTATGTCTCAAAGGACTTTGACTTAAAACACAACCTGATCTTGTAGATTGAGTCCTGCCTCATTAACATAACTGCCTCTAACCCTGTCTCATTAACATCATAGAGGTAAGATTTACAACACAGGAAAATCACATCAGATGACAAAATGGTGGAAAATCACACAATACTGGAAATCATGGCCCAGCCAAGTTGCCATATATTTTTGGGGAACCAATTCAACCAGTGACAAGTGGCAATTTGAATGTCAGACAAGACAGACTTTAGTCAAAATCTCTTACAGGAGACAACGGAGTGTGTTATATAATGATAAAAGGGTCAATTCATCAAGAAGATAAACAGTTATAAATGTATATTCACCTAAGACCAGAGACCCAAAATATGTACAGCAAACAATGACAGAGTTTAAGGGAGAAAAAAGTAGTTCTACAATAATAGAAGTTTCAATACACCACTTTTAACAATGGGTAGAACATGTGCACAGGTCAATAAATGAATAGAGGATTTGAATAAGTGTATATGCCAACTATACCTAATAGACATATATAGTACTCTCCACATATTTATTCTTCTGTATTACACATGGATCATTCTCCAGAATACAATATTTGTTATGTTCCAAAGCAA
The DNA here is from genome assembly GCF_024166365.1 of Elephas maximus indicus. Taxonomy (NCBI): domain Eukaryota; kingdom Metazoa; phylum Chordata; class Mammalia; order Proboscidea; family Elephantidae; genus Elephas; species Elephas maximus. Next base: position 70,929,855 of record NC_064846.1, on the reverse strand, counting down.
GTCAGATTGAAATCATACAAAGTATCTTTTCTGACCACAATGGAATAAAACTATAGATTAAAACAGAAGAAAAACTGGAAAATACACAAATAAATAGAAATTGAACAAAACTCTATTAAACAACCAAAGGGCCAAAGAAGACACCAAGGAAGAAATCAAGAAATACTGAAAATTTAAAGATACGAAAACACAATATACGTAATCTATGGGGTTCAGCAAAGGCAGTGATCAGAGGGAAATTTATAGTGGAAAAAAAAACACCTATATTAAAAAAAGAAGAAAGATCTCAAATCAATAGCATAACTCCACAACTTGAGGAACTAGAAAAAGAAGAGTAAACCAAGCCCAAAGCTACTAGAATAAATGAAATAAAAAAGATCAGATCATAGATAAATGAAATAGAGGAAAAAAATAAAGGAAATCAACAAAACTGGAAGTTAGTTTTTTGAAAAGATCAATAAGACTGACAAAACTTTAGCTAGACTAAAAATGATAAAAAAGAGAAGATGCAAATATCTAAAATTAGAAATGAAAGTGTGGACATTACAACTGATCCTACACAAATAAAAAAGGTTAAAAGAGAATGTTATGAACAGTTGCATATCAACAAATTAGATGTTGTTGTTTGGTACCCTCGAGTCACTTCCAACCCATAGCAACCCCACGTACAACAGGATGAAACACTGCCCAGTCCTGCGCTATCCTCACAATTTTTGTTATGCTTGAGCCCATTGTTGGAGCCACTGTGTCAATCCATTTCACTGAGCTTCTTCCCTTTTTGCTGACTCTTTCCTTTGCCAAGTATAAAGTCATTCTCCAGGAACTGAACCCTCCTGATAACATATCCAAAGTACGAGAAACGAAATCTTACCATTCTTGCTTCTAAGGAGCATTCTGGCTGTACTTCTTCCAAGACAGATTTGTTCCTTCTTTTGGAAGCCCGTGGTATACTAAATATTCTTCACAAAAAAAGGCAACAATTCTTTGGTCTTCCTTATTTATTGTCCAGCTTTCGCATGCATATGAGGCAAACAAAAATACCATGGCTTAGGTCAGGCCCACCTTAGTCCTCAAAGTGACACCTTTGCTTTATACCATTTTAAAGAGGTCTTTTGAAGCTGATTTGCCCAATGCAACAAGTCATTTGATTTCTTGACTGCTGCTTCCATGGGCATTGATTGTATATCCAAGTAAAATTAAATCTTTCATAACTTCAATATTTTCTTTGTTTATCATGATGTTGTTACTGGTCCAGTTGTGAGAAGTTTTGTTTTATGTTGAGGTGTAATCCATACTGAAGGCTGTGGTCTTTGATCTTCATCAGTAAGTGCTTCCAGTCCTCTTCACTTTGAGAGAGCAGGGTTGCATCATCCACATACTGCAAGTTGTTAATGAGCCTTCCCCCAAACTTGGTGCCACATTCTTCTTCATATAGGCCACCTTCTCAGATTATTTGCTCAGCATACAGATTGAATAAGTATTGTAGAAGGATACAACCCTGATGCACACCTTTACCCAGAATCCTCTTGTTCTGTTTGAAGCATTGCCTCTTTGTATGTGTACAGGTTCTTCATGAGCACAAATAAGTGTTCTGGAATTCCCATTCTTCGCAACGTTATCCATAATTTGTTATGATCCACACAGTCGAATGCCTTTGCCTAGTCATTAAAACACAGGTTAATACCTTTCTGGATTCTATGCATTCAAACGAGATCCATTTGACAGCAGCAACGATAACACTTGTACCACATCCTCCTCTCAATTTGGCTTGAATTTCTGGCAGTTCCATGTCAATGCACTGCTACAACTGCTTTTGAATTATCTTCAGGAAAATTTTACTTGTGTGATATTAATGATATTGTTTGATAATTTCTGCATTCTGTTGGCTCACCTTTCTTTGGAATGGGCGCACATTTGGATCTCTTCCAGTCGGTTGGCCAAGAAGCTGTCTTCCAAATTTCTTGGCATAGAAAAGTGCGCCTCCAGCATTGCTTCTGTTTGTTGAAACATCTTAGTTGATATTCCGTCAATTCCTGGAGCCTTGTTTTTCACCAATGCCTTCAGTGCAGGTTGGACTTCTTCCTTCAGTGCCATTGGTTTTGGTCATATGATACCTCCTGAAATGGTTGAACGTCAACCAATTCTTTTTTGTTTAGTGACTCTGTGTATTCTTTTCATCTTCTATTGATGCTTTCTGCGTAGTTCAATATTTTGCCTGTAGAATCCTTCAGTATTGCAACTCGAGGTTTGAATTTTTTCCTCAGTTCTTTCGGGTTGAGAAATGCCGAGTACGTTCTTCCCTTTCAGTTTTCTTACTCCACCTCTTTGCACATGTCATTATACTGCTTTACTTTGTCTTCTGGAGCTGCCCTTTGAAATCTTCTATTCAGCTCTTTTACTTCATTTCTTCTGTTTGCTTCAGCTGCTCTGTGTTCAAGAGCTAGTTTTAGAGCATCTTTTGACATCCATTTTGGTCTTTTCTTTCTTTCCTGTCTTTTTAATGACCTTTTGCTTTCTTCATGTATGAGATCCTTGATATCATTCCACGACTTGTCTGGTCTTCGGTCTTTGGTGTTCAAGGTTTCAAATCTATTCTTGAGATGGCGTCTAAATTCAGGTGAGATGTACTCAAGGTCATAATTGGCTCTCATGGACTTGCTTTAATTTTGTTCAGCTTCAACTCGAACTTGCATATGAGTAATTGATGGTCTGTTCCACAGCCGGCCCCTGGCCTTATTTTTATTGATAATATTGATCTTCTCCATCATCTCTTTCCACAGATGTAGATTTGATTCCTGTGTATTCCATCTGCTGAGGTCCATGTGTATAGTCGCTGTTTATGTTGTTGTAAAAAGGTATTTTCAATGAATAAGTTGTTGGTCTTGCAAAATTATGACATGTTATCTCTGGCATCATTTCTATTACCAAGGCCGTATTTTTCAACTACCAATTATTTGTCTTTGTTTCCAATTTTCAAATTCCAATCACCAGCAATTATCAATGCACCTTGACTGCCTGTTTGATCAATTTCAGTCTGCAGAAGTTGGTAAAAATCTTTAACTTCTTCATCTTTGGCATTAGTGATTGGTCAGTAAATTTGAATAATAGCCTTCTTAACTGGTCTTCCTTGTAGGTGTACGGGTATTATCCTATCACTGATAGCACTGTGCTTCAGGATAGGTCTTGAAATGTTCTTTTTGATGATAAATGCTATATCATTCCTCTTCAATTTTTCATTCCTGGCATAGTAGACTACGTGATTGTTTGAATTAAAATGACCAATACCAGTCTGTTTCAGGCTTACTAATGCCTAGGATATTGATCATTATGAGTTCCATTTCATTTTTGGAGATTTCCAATTTCATACTTTGTACATTTCATGTTCTGATTATTAATGGACTTTGTAACTGTTTCTTCTCATTTTGAGTCATGCCACCTCAGCAAATGAAGGTCCGATAAGCTTTACTCCATCCACATCATGTCCAACTCTACTTTTAGGAGGCAGCTCTTCCCCAGTCGTATTTTGAGTGCCTTCTAACATGAGGGACTCATCTTCGGCACTATACCAGAGAATGTTCCACTGCTATCCATGAGGTTTTCACTGTCTAATTTTTTCAGAAGTGCACCTCTGGGTCTTTTTTCCTAGTCTGTGTTAGTCTGGAAGCTCCCTTGAAACCTGTCTACCATTGCCAACCCTGCTAATATCTGAAACACCAGTGGCATAGCTTCCAGCATCACAGCAACTTGCAAGCCACCACGGTAGAATAAATTGACAGATGCTTGGGGACACATTAGGTAACCCAGAGGAAATGGACAAATTCCTAGAAACACATAAATTTCTTACATTGACTCAAGAAGGAATAGAACTCTTCATAACAATTGAAGAGGTTGAATCAGTAACTCAAAAACCTCCCAACAAAGAAAAACCTTGGACCAGATGGCTTTACTGGGGAATTCTACAAAACATTTATGGAGAAGTGACTCCAATCCTTCTTAAACTGTTACATAATGTAAAAAAGGATAGATTCAACACTTCTTAACTCATTCTACGAGGATAGCATTACTTTGGTACCAATGCCAGAGAGACACCACAAAAAAAAAAATACTCTAGACCGATAGTATATATGAAAAAATTCTTAAGAAAATATCAGCAAACCAAATCTAGAAGCATATTAAAAGATTATGCACCATGATGAAATAAGATTTACCCCAGAAATACAAGTGTGGTTTAACATCAGAAAGTCAATCTGTGTAATGCAGTGCATTAATAGATCAAATGAAAAGAACCATACGATCATTTCAATCAACTCAGAAAAGGCATTTGGCAAAATCCACCACCTTTTCGTTATAAAAACACTCAATAAGTTAGGAATAGAAAAGAAATTTCTCAATACTATAAAGGGCATTTCTGAAAAACTCACAGCTAGCATCATACTTAGTGGAGAAAAAAACAGAGCTTTCCCTGCAAGATCAGAAAAAGACAAGGATGCCCAATCTCTCCCTTGATAATCAATATTTTACTGGAAGTTATAGCTTGAGAAATTAGGGAAGAAAAAGGAACAAAATGTATTCAGATCAGGAAGGAAGAGTAAATTTATCCCTTTTCATTGATGACATGATCCTACATATAGAAAACCTGAAGAAGTCCACAATAAAATTACTAGAGCTAATAAATGACTACATCAAAGTGGCAGGATGCAAGGCCAACAGACAAAAATCAGCCAGGTTTCTGTACATCAGCAATGAGCATTCTGAAAAGAAATTTAAGGATATAATTCCATTTACAATAACGTCTAAAAGAATAAAATACCAAGGATAAATTTAATCAGAGAAGTGAAAGACTTGTACACTGAAAACTATAAAACGTTAAAAAAAAAAAAAAACCCTTAGTGAAAGAAATTAAAGAAGACCTAATTTTTTAATAAAGAGAAGGACATTCCATGTTCATGGATTGGAAAAATAAATATTGTTAAGATGTCAGTGTTACCCAAAGCAATCTACAGATCAATACAAGGCGTATCAAAATTCCAAAAGACTTCTTTGCATAAATGGAGAAGCCAACCCTCAAATTTATGTGGAACTGCAAGGGGGTCAAAATAGCCAAAGAAATCTTGAAAAAGATTAAAGTTGGAGGATTCACGTTTCCCAATTTCAAATCATACTATAAAGCTATAGTAATCAAAATAGTCTGGAACTGATAAAATAACAGTTATATAGACCAACGTCTCTTTGTCAGAGTTCTTTAGAGAGACAAAACCAATGAGATTACTTCAAAAATTGGCTCATGTGATTGTTGGGGACTGGTTAGTACAAAATCCATAAATCAGGCCACAGGCTGGGGACTCCTGCTGCTTCCATAAATGGAAAGAGTGACGTGAAATTTCAGCCAAAGTATCTATTTATACTCCAGAGGCAAAACACACCCTAGAGAAGCTCCCTCTTTGCTCCAAAGGCCCTCAAGTAATTGATTGATTAGATTACATTGTATAAGACAGTTACATTATATTACATTACATTTTGGAAGTTGATTTACTCCACCCAAGGCAAACTGATCTAATCACATGCAAGCTAGACCACTATTGGGCCAAACAACTAGGAACCCTAGGCAAGTTAAGTTGACCCACAAAATTAACCCTCACACAATGGAATAGAATTGAAAGTCCAGAAATAACGCATGAGTCTGTGATCAACTGATTTTCAACAAGGGTGCTAAATCCATCAGACCTGGAAAAAATAGTCTCTTCAATAAATGCTGCTGGGACAACTGGATTTCCACATGCAAAAGAATGAAGTTGGACCCATACTTCGTGCCATACACAAAAATTAACTCAAAATGGACCTAAATGTTAGAAATAAAATCAGGAATTTCTTAGAAGAAAACATAGGGGCAATGCTTTAGCATCTAGTTTTTGACAATTAATTATTAAATATGACACAAAAAACATGAGCAAAAAAGACAAAATAGATAAATTGAACTTAATTAAAATTAAAAACTTTTGTGCATCAAAGGACTTTTTCAAGAAAATGAAGAGACAACTTAGAGACTGGGAGGAAATATTTGGGAACCATATATCTGACAAGGGTTTAATATCCAGGATATATAAAGAGCTCCTAAAACTTAGCAACAAAAAGACAAACAATGCAATCCAAAAATGGGCAAAGAACTTAAACAGATATTTCACCAAAGAACATATACAAGTGGCCACACCAAGCATGTGAAGAGATGCTGGTTATCGATCATTAGGGAAATGCAAATCAAAACTACAGTAAGATACCATTTCACCGGGATAGGTATGACCAGGAAAATGGGAAACAACAAGTGTGGTTGAGGACGTGGAGAAATTTGAACAGTTATCCATTGCTGATGAAACTTTAAAATTATGCAACTGTTGTGGAAAACAATATGGCTGTTTTTCAGAAAGTTAAACATAGAATTATCATATGATCCAGCAATTTCACTCCTAGTTATATGCCCAAAAGTATTGAAAGCAGGAACACAAACAGATTATTTGTACACCAATGATCACTGCAGCACTATTTACAATAGCCAAGAGGTGGAAACAATCTAAAGATCCATCAGTGGACAAATGAATAAACAAAATGTAGTATATATATACAATGGAATATTATTCAGCTATTAAGAGAAATAAAGTCCTGATACATACTACAACGTGGATGAAACTTGAAAAAATTAAAAATTATGCTGAGTTAAATAAGTCAGTCACTAAAGGGCAAATGTTGTATGATCCCACTTATATGAAATATCCTGAATAGAGAAATGTATAGAGAACAAAGTTTATTATTTACCAGGGGTGAGAGGGAGGGAGAAAGAAGGAGTCATTGCTTAGTGGTACTGAGCTTCTGGCAGGGCTAATGAAAAAAATTGAAAATCGATAGTAATGATCGTTGTACAATAAGATGAATATAATTAATGTCATTGAATTAAACACGTAGAAAAAGTTGAAATGGCAATTACATATATATATACTTCATTAAAAAACTTAATACAGCTAATATTATTACCAAATAAAATAAAATTAAATATTTTGGTGTAGAATGGGTTAAATTTATACGTAAAAAAACCACATTACTAGGTTGATTTTTTACCCAAAGGAGCTATCTGTTCTCAGACTTTAAAATTGTGTAATTGCTAGATTCTAAGCAATTCCCATACTCGCATACAAGTAAAAAAAGAGGTTCTAAAGACAGGCACTTTATAATAAACAACTAAACCAATCAGAGTAACAGAAGGTACATATTAGGTAACATTTTTATAACCAAGGAAATCTATTGAAATAACAAGATCCAGATGTTACCCCAAATTGAAGCTTATTCGCTTTAGAACCCCTCAAATTGTATCTAATATGTAAAACTTCACCCAGATGATGTCTTAATGCATAAATGATAATACCGTTTCTGTATTCTGAAAAAAGAAGTACACACCTGTGAAGAAAACCTGGGTTCCAATGGCATTAAAATGACAGCTGTATAAATACATGAGAATCTATAAATTCATTTGAAATCTCTCACAAGAGAGTTGTTATGGACAACTTTAGTTTAAAAAACATTGAGGGGAAATATTAAGATTGGCTAATTTATTTTGAAAATAATATAAATGCAAATTATAAAATTAAAATAAAAAGTATGAAGGGCAGAAGCATGCCCCTAAATCATTAAACTTATGCAGGTCATTAGCATTTACTCTTGAGTCATAGTTTGGCAATAAGTGAATGATTCTAAGTACTTTTCCTAAGTGAATCTTCAGTTTCAATAGTTCTAGAAAAGTGTATGTTAGTTTAAATATTTGAGGAATTGGCATTCCGCACCCAAAATCTGAGATTTATAATCATATACTACTGTCAAGCCAAAACACCAAACCCATTACTCTAGAGTCAATTGCAACTCATAGCGAACCTATAGGATATAGTAGAACTTCCCCATAGGATTTCCAAGGCTGTAAATCTTTACTGAAGGAGACTGCCACATCTTTCACCCGTGAAGCTGGTGGCTTCGATCCATCAGCCTTTTCGGTTAGCAGCCGAGTGCTTAACCACTGCACCCCCAGGGCTCCACATATACTACTGTAGATAATGCCAAATGGTAAGAATTTTCCTACTGTAAAAAAAAATTTTATAGTAGCCACTCTGTCCAGTCCAAAACTATCAACAAGCAAGAGATACCTTGCCATTTGAGTATGAAAATCAGTGGCTTTGAAGCCAGACAAAAGTGGAGACAAATTCCATCCCTACCACTTAGGCTAACCTTAACAAACCCAATTTTTCTTGTACGAATTGTTGTTTTTATTGATATAAGGATAAAATGATTAATACAGATCATCTAATACAGTGCTTGAAATATTCTTTCTTTCTTTACAGTTGCAATGAAAAGATACTCAATGTCATTAGTCATTAAAACCAGTTGCCACTGAGTTGATTTCGACTCATGGGACCTTATGTGTGTCAAAGTAGAACTGTGCTCCATAGAATTTCCAATGAATGACTTTTCAGAAAGTAGGTGCCAAACCTTTCTTCAGAAACACCTCTGGGTTGACTCAAACTTCCAACATTAATTGTACCAAACAAGGGCTTCCCCTAAAATATAGTAGATGCTAAATAAATTCTAGTGACCACTATCATATTTGCCTTTATCTTTTTTGTTTGTTTTGCTGATTGTGATAGTATATAATATAATGAAATATTTGCCATTTTGACATTTTTTGCATGTACAATTCAGTGACATTAATTATATTCACTATGTTGTGCAAGCATCACCACTGTACATTTCCAGATTTTTCTATCACCCTTAACAGAAGCTCAGCACCCTCTAAGCAATGATTCCTTCTCCTCCCTTTCACCCTTGTTAATCACTAATAGACTTTTGTCTCTATACATTTGCCCGTTCTGGATATTTCATATAAATTGTATCACACAATATTTTTCCTTTTTTGACTGACTTATTTCACTCAACATAATGTTTTCAAGATTTATTCATGTTGTAGCATATATCTGGACTTCATTACTCTTTATGGCAGAGTAATAGTCCATTGTATGAATTACTGCATTTTGTTTACCCATTCATCTGTTAATGAACATTTAAGTTGTTCCCATCTTTTGGCTGTTGTGAATAGAGCTGCAATGAACATTGGTGTACATGCAACTGTTTCTGTTCCTGCGTTATTATTTTAATCAGAGCTTGGAAAATGTTAGGATTCTAGTCTGATTAATTTGCATTATTTCCTGTCTTTTTCTGATTCCACCCCCTTTTGAGTTTGTCATCTCACACTCAGAATTTGGTCATGGTAAATACCAGTGCTGCAAAAGACCTCTTTAAATTGTTCAAAAGCAAAGATGGCACCTTGAGGACTAAGGTGTGCCTGACCCAAGCCATGGTATATTAAATCTTCATATGCATGTGAAAGCTGAACAATGAATAAGGAAGACTGAAGAGGGATTGAAGCCTTTGAATTGCGGTGTTGGCAAAGAATATTGAATACACCATGGAGTTCCAGAAGAATGGACAAATCTGTTTTGGATGAAGTACAGACAGAATGCCCCTTAGAAGCAAGAATGGCGAGACTTTGTCTCATGTACTTTGGACATGTTATCCATAGGGACAACTCCCTGGAGAAGGACATCATGTTTGGTAAAGTAGAGGGTCAGCGAAAATGAGGAAGATCCTCAATGAGATGAATTGACACAGTGGCTGCGATTATGGACTCAAACATAGCAATGACAGTGAGGATGGCGCAGGACTGGGCAGCATTTCATTCTGTTGTACATGGGGTCAATATGGGTCAGAGCCAACTCAATGGCACCTAACAACAACAACAACAGATACCAGTACTATCACAATCTTTTTGATAGTCCCAATGTTAACTTTTAAAGTAACTTTAGTATAACATTCATTCAACAAATACTTATTCATCATCTCATTTGTGCTGGAATTGGACTAAATTTGTAAATACAGGCATTTAGAGGACAAATGCCCTCTCATGTCTTAATTTACTGAGGAACATAAGCAAAAATACCCTTTTTCATACAACATCGGAAGTGTACTGGGTATTGAGGGTAACAGAAGAAGAATCTAAAGGAATGGCACATTCCTCAGTATACTCTGGGGAAGGTTAAATCAGTACTTGTTTCCATGAAGAAGTTATGCTTCAGATGAGTTCTGAAGGTCTAATAAGATTTAAGAAGCTATTTCAGGTAGAAGAGAAAAAGCTTGGTTTAAAATAAGGAGGCAAGGAAAAGTATAGTTTCTTTGTAGAGCCAAAATTATTACTACATCTGGGGACAAGGATCAATACAGGTGGGGGTTGGAAAGTTATATAATGGTTAGAAAAGAAAAAGCCTTTCATCACAGGTGTAGAGATTAAACTTTACCTTAAGTCAGTTGGAAGCCACTGAAGCATTTTAAGTAGGCAAGTAGCATAATTAGGTTTGTAATTCAGAGAAAAAAATAAATGTCTATGGGAATAGTTCAGAGATAGATTGGAAGAGTGAGAATAAAAGTAAGTAAAACATTTGGAAGACTATTTCAGTAACCCTGCTGAGATATTTGAGGCGCCCTGGTGGCACAATGGTTAAGCGATTGGCTGCTGACTGAAAAGTTGGTGCTGAGAACCCACCCAGCAGCTCAATGGGAGAAAGACTGGGCATCTGCTTCGGTAAAGATGGCAATCAAGAAAACTCTATGGGGCAGTTCTACTTTGTTACCTGAGGTTGCTATGAGTCGGAGTAGACTTGATGGCACCCAACAACCAACTACAGCTGAGATATTACAGAGATCTTAAAAAAAGGAGTGACAATGAATGCAAAAAAGTAGAAGGCATATTTAAGAACTATATAGGGAGTATTTGAATATACCATGGACTGCCAAAAGAACGAACAAATCTGTCCTAGAAGAAGTACAACCAGAATGCTCCTTAGAAGCAAGGATGGCGAGACTGCGTCTTACATACTTTTGATATGATGTCAGGTGGGATCAGTCCCTGGAGAAGGACATCATGCTTGGCAGAGTACAGGGTCAGCGGAAAAAAGGAAGACCCTCAAGGAGGTGGGTTGACACAGTGGCTGCAACAATGCGCTCAAGCATAACAATGATTGTAAGGATGGCCCTGGACCGGGCAGTGTTTTGTTCTGTTGTGCATAGGGTCGCTATGAGCCGGAACCAATGCCACGGCACCTAACAACAACATAGGGAGTATAACTCTCAGATATGATAACCAATTTTATGTGATACATGAGGTAGCAAGTGGCTTCAGAATGACTGCTGCGTTTCTGACTTAAGCTAATCAGGTCAAAAGTGTCATTATTGAATCATAACAAGAGCATACTGTAGAGTAGAAAAGCAATTGATTTTTATGTTCATTTTAATACATTTTTAAGAAATATAGCTTATTCTTTCTAATAAGTAGTTGGATATACAAATATGAACTTAAATGTCTGGACTGGAGACATCAGTTGAAAAGTAATCAGAATATGATCATTGAAATTATGAATATGGATGAGATTCCCATGAAAAATACATAAAATAATTAAGATAGACTAATAAAAGAAATGAGAACAAAATAGACATACACATATACACACACCAGAGAAATTAAAGGAGAAATATCTACATGCCAACATCACTTATGAATAACCCAGAAAACCCAGCACCGTCGAGTTGATCCCGACTCATAGCAACCCTATAGGACAGAGTAGAACTGCCCCATTGAGTTTCCAAGGAGCGCCTGGTAGATTCGAACTGCCGACCCTTTGGTTAGCAGCTGTAACACTTAACCACTACGCCACTAGGTGTGAAATTCTAAGCACTAGAAGTCTGAATCCAGAAAACGCTAAAATAAGAAGTCTGAATCCAGGAAATGTTAAAATAAGAAGACATTATGACCAAGCAGGCCTTATCTCAAGAATGAAAGGATGACTCAACATTAGAAAAATTTAACATTGTGATTCACCGTATTAAGTCAATAAATGAAGGAAAAGCATAATTATTCAAGATATCAGAAAGCTTTTAATTAAATTAAGGATTTATTTAATTAAAAAAAAACTTAGAGTGGGAGTAAAAGGAATTACAAGGGACTCCTCATTATTTGAGTATGCATACTCAAGTCCCCACAGCCACATGGAAATGTAAATAACAAAGTTTGTTAAGATATAGAAACATGAATTAGTAAATTGACCAATTTTGAATTATTTTTCACTCAACTCTTCTAGACTAGCAATAATATCTATCATATCTGAACACACTAATGTCTTATTAATGTCTGCTGGTTAGTCTTTACAGTGGAAATAAAATTTATATATTCTGAGGGTTACAGAATTCCATAAAAATAATAAAAGTGATGCTGAAATATTGCTCTGATCATATCCAAAGATATTTTTAAAAAATCAGAAGCTGAAAGTTACACCAATTAGCAAATAAAAATAAAATTTTACAAAAATATGATTAACAATAAGCCTTTTTTCAAAAAGAGTGATTTGAATACTAAGCAATTGAGAGGCAGTGGAGATATTGATTCAACTCACAAATATTTTTGCACAAATGACCTTATTTATGATCATTTTTTGAAAAATTAAAGGTGAAGGGGAAACAGTTGTATGTACCTATTATATAATTTTGACAAAATTTTATTTAAAATGGTGAGAAATTTGAAAACATTACACTAATAAATCTTAAAAATTAATTTGTTCTAACTTTATAAGCATATTAGATTTCTATGGTGGCTGTAATAAATTACCATAAACTTGGTGGTTTAAAACGATTGAAATTTATTCTCCTACAGTTCTGGGGTCCAGATGTCTGAAATGAGTCTTACAGGGCTAAAAACCAAGGGGTTGCCAGAGGTTGTTCCTTCTGGAGGCTCCAGGGGAGAATCCATTCCTTGCCTCTGCCAGCCTCTGATGGTTGCTTGCATTCCTTGGCTTGTAGTCGCATTACTCCAATCTCTGTTTCTATCAGCCAAATTTCTTTCTCTTCTTCTGAACCTACGTCTCCTTTTCTTAATAACTCTAATTTAATCAAACCTGCAAAGTTCCTTTTGAAATATAAGGTTACATTCATAATTTCTAGGAATTAGGACCTGAATATCTTTGGGGGCCATTATTCAGTTTACCACAACAGGCATTCTTATTTAGTTTAGAAACAAGACAGGATACCTGCTCTTAATGCTACACCATTTTATTAGTAATAATAATGAATGAAAGAAGACAAATAAGAAGTATCCCAAAACCCAAATAAGAAGTATATATACTTTTTGTATTGAAAAAAAGAGAAAAAGTTGTTTACTATATAATCTTAAATGTAAAAAAAAAAAAAATTGAACTAATAACAAAGTTCAGCTATGTAGCTGAACATACATTTGACATATAAAAATCCCCGTTATGGACACAGCAAAAGCAGTGCTCAGAGGACAATTTATATCGATAAATGCACACATACAAAAAGAAGAAAGAGCCAAAATCAGAGAACTGTCCCTACAACTTGAACAAATAGAAAGTGAGCAACAAAAGAATCCATCAGGCACCAGAAGAAAACAAATAATAAAAATTAGAGCTGAACTAAATGAATTAGAGAACAGAAAAACAATTGAAAGAATTAACAAAGCCAAAAGCTGGTTCTTTGAAAAAATTAACAAAATTCATAAACCATTGGCTAGACTGACTAAAGAAATACAGGAAAAGAAACAAATAACCTGAATAAGAAATGAGATGGGCCACATCACAACAGACCCAACTGAAATGAAAAGAATCATATCAGATTATTATGAAAAATTGTACTCTAACAAATTTGCAAACCTAGAAAAAATGGATGAATTCCTGGAAAAACACTACCTACCTAAACTAACACAATCAGAAGTAGAACAACTAAATAGACCCATATAAAAAAAAAAAGAGATTGAAAAGGTAATCCAAAAGCTCCCAACAAAAAAAAGCCCTAGCCCGGATGGTTTTACTGCAGAGTTCTACCAAACTTTCAGAGAACAGTTAACACCACTACTACTAAAGGTATTTCCAAGCATAGAAAATGACGGAATACTACCTAACTCATTCTATGAAGCCAACATATCCCTGATACCAAAACCAGGTAAAGACATCACAAAAAAGAAAATTACAGACCTCTATCCCTCATGAACATAGATGCAAATATCCTCAAAAAAATTCTAGCCAATAGAAAAGACCATAATTAATGGTCTGACTGTGACTAGAGGAATCCCGGCCGGCATGGTCCCCAAACCTTCTGTTGGCACAGGACAGGAACCATCCCCGAAAACAACTCATCAGACATGAAAGGGACTGGACAGAGGGTAGGAGAGAGATGCTGATGAAGAGTGAGCATATCAGGTGGACACATGAGACTGTGTTGGCATCTCCTGTCTGGAGGGGGGATGGGAGGATAGAGAGAGTTGGAAGCTGGCAAAATTGTCACGAAAGGAGAGACTGGAAGGGCTGACTCATTACGGGGAGAGCAAGTGGGAGTAAGGAGTAAGATGTATATAAACTTATATGTGACAGACTGACTTGATTTGTAAATGTTCACTTGAAGCTCAATAAAAGTTAATAAAAAAAAAAAATGGGGAACCCAAGGTCGAGAAGCAGAGTGTTGACATGCCCCTGTGTTGGCAACCAATGTCACAAAACAATGCATTAATTGCTTAATGAGAAACTGATTTGCTCTGTAAATCTTCACCTAAAGCACAATAAAAAAATAAAATAAAATATTAATTACAAAAAAGAAAAAAAAAAATTCTAGCCAATAGAATTCAACAACATATCAAAAAAATAATCCACCATGACCAAGTGGGATGTATACCAGGTATGCAAGGCTGGTTTAATATTAGAAAAACCATTAATGTAATCCACCATATAAATAAAACAAAAGACAAAAACCACATGATCTTATCAATTGATGCAGAAAAGGCATTTGAACAAAGTCCAACACCCATTTATGATAAAAAACTCTCACCAAAATAGGAATTGAAAGAAATTTCCTCAGCATAATAAAGGGCATTTTTTTTATAGAAAGCCAACAGCCAACATCACTCTAAATGGAGAGAGCCTGAAAGCATTTCCCTTGAGAACGGGAACCAGACAAGGATGCCCTTTATCACCACTCTTATTCAACATTGTGCTAGAGGTCCTAGCCAGAGCAATTAGGCTAGATAAAGAAAAAAAGGGCATCTGGATTGGCAAGGAGGAAGTAAAATTATCTCTATTTGCAGATGACATGATCTTATACAGAGAAAACCCTAAGGAATCCTCCAGAAAACTACTGAAACTAATAGAAGAGTTTGGCAGAGTCTCAGGTTATAAGATAAACATACAAAAATCACTTGGATTCCTCTACATCAACAAAAAGAACATCAAAGAGGCAATCACCAAATCAATACCATTCACGGTAGCCCCCAAGAAGATAAAATACTTAGGAATATCTTACCAAAGATGTAAAATACCTATACAAAGAAAACTACAAAGTACTACTACAAGAAACTAAAAAGGACCTACTTAAGTGGAAAAACATACCTTGATCATGGATAGGAAGACTTAACATAGTAAAAATGTCTATTCTACCAAAAGCCATCTATACATATAATACACTTCTGATCCAAATTCCAATGTCATTTTTTAATGTGATGGAGAAACAAATCACCAACTTCATACGGAAGGGAAAGAAGCCTTGGATAAGTAAAGCATTACTGAAAAAGAAGAAGAAAGTGGGAGGCCTCTCTCTACCTGATTTCAGAACCTATTATATAGCAACAGTAGTCAAAACAGCCTGGTACTGCTACAACAACAGGCACATAGACCAATGGAACAGAATTGAGAACCCAGATATAAATCCATCCACATATGAGCAGCTGATATTTGACAAAGGCCCAGTGTCAGTTAACTGGGGAAAAGATAGTCTTTTTAACAAATGGTGCTGGCATAACTGGATATCCATTTGCAAAAAAATGAAACAGGACCCATACCTCACATCATGCACCAAAACTAACTCCAAGTGGATCAAAGACCTAAACATAAAGACTAAAACGATAAAGATCATGGAAGAAAAAATAGGGACAACCTTAGGAGCCCTAATACAGGGCATAAGCAGAATACAAAACATTACCAAAAATGACGAAGAGAAACAAGATAACTGGGAGCTCCTAAAAATCAAACACCAATGCTCATCTAAAGACTTCACCAAAAGAGTAAAAAGACCACCTACAGACTGGGAAAGAATTTTCAGCTATGACACCTCCGACTGGTGCCTGATCTCTAAAATCTATATGATTTCTGTCAAAACTCAACCACAAAAAGACAAACAACCCAATCAAGAAGTGGGCAAAGGATATGAACATGCACTTCATTAAAGAAGATATTCAGGCAGCTAACAGATACATGAGAAAATGCTCTCGATCATTAGCCATTAGAGAAATGCAAATTAAAACTACGATGAGATTCCATCTCACACCAACAAGGCTGGCATTAATCCGAAAAACACAAAATAATAAATGTTGGAGAGGCTGCAGAGAGATTGGAACTCTTATACACTGCTGGTGGGAATGTGAAATGGTACAGCCACTTTGGAAATCTATCTGGCGTTATCTTAAACAGTAAGAAATAGAACTACCATACAACCCAGAAATCCCACTCCTCGGAATATACCCTAGAGAAATAAGAGCCTTCACTCAAACAGATATATGCACACCCATGTTTATTGCAGCTCTGTTTACAATAAGAAAAAGCTGGAAGCAACCAAGGTGTCCATCAATGGATGAATGGGTAAATAAATTGTGGTATATTCACACAATGGAATACTACGCATCAATAAAGAACAGTGATGAATCTGTGAAACATTCCATAACATGGAGGAACCTGGAAGGCATTATGCTGAGGGAAATTAGTCAGAGGCAAAAGGACAAATATTGTATAAGACCACTATTATAAGATCTTGAGAAATAGTATAAACTGAGAAGAACACATACTTTTGTGGTTACAAGGGTGGGGGGGAGGGAGGGTGGGAGAGGGTTTTTTTTACTGATTAGTTAGTAGATAAGAACTACTTTTAGGTGAAGGGAAGGACAATACTCAATACATGGAAGGTCAGCTCACCTGGACTGGACCAAAAGCAAAGAAGTTTCCAGGATAAACTGAATGCTTCAAAGGTCAGCGGAGCAAGGGCGGGGGTTTGGGGACTATGGTTTAAGGGGACTTCTAAGTCAATTGGCAAAATAATTCCATTATGAAAACATTCTGCATCCCACTTTGAAATGTGGCGTCTGAGGTCTTAAATGCTAACAAGGGGCCATCTAAGATGCATCAATTGGTCTCAATCCTCCTGGATAAAAGGAGAATGAAGAACACCAAGGTCACACGATAACTAAGAGCTCAAGAGACAGAAAGGGCCACATGAACCAGAGACCTACATCATCCTGAGACCAGAAGAACTAGTTGGTGCCTGGGCACAATCGATGACTGCCCTGACAGGGAGCCCAACAGAGAACCCCTGAGGGATCAGGAGATCAGTGGGATCCAGACCCCAAATTCTCATAAAAAGACCAGACTTAATGGTCTGACTGAGACTAGAGGAATCCTGGCGGTCATGGTCCCCAAACCTTCTTTTGGCCCAGGACAGGAACCATTCCCGAAGACAACTCAGCAGACATGGAAGGGACTGGACAGTAGGTAGGCGAGCGATGCTGATGAAGAGTGAGCTATTTGTATCAGGTGGACACTTGAGACTGTGTTGGCATCTCCTGTCTGGAGGGGGGATGGGAGGATAGAGAGAGTTGGAAGCTGGCAAAATTGTCACAAAAGGAGAGACTGGAAGGGCTGACTCATTAGGGGGAGAGCAAGTGGGAGTATGGAGTAAGGTGTATATAAACTTATATGTGACAGACTGACTTGATTTATAAACGTTCACTTGAAGCTCAATAAAAATTAAAAATAAAAAAAATAAAATTTTCACAATGTTATAAAAAAATCCCCATTTTGTGTATACATCAGGAATAGCAATAAACAATTAGGAAATATGATTGAAAAAGAATCCTATTTACAACATAATATGCAACTATAATGTATATAACAATGAACTTTGCAATTAATGGTCAAGACATTTAAAAAAAACTGAAAGTTTAATTAAGATCATAAATCTTAAAAAATGCAGATATACTATGCTAATAAATAATATTCAACCTTTAATATTTTTATTTCTTCCAAAATTATTTTTAAAATTCAATGGTATTACATACCAAAATGATTTTCCATGGCATTTGAAAGCCTGATCCTAAAATATTTATTGAAAAATATATATGCAAAAACATCCAAGAGAGCTTTGAAAAATAAAAATAAAGAAGTGTCTGTCCTATCAAATGTCAATGCATACTAAAAAGCTTGAATTAATTTATTAATTCATCCTATTAGCATATATAAATTTTTTTTTTTTATTATTGCATAGAGATTCTTCTCGGCACTGAAGATACAGTGTGAATAAAAAGACATTCCTTGCCCTTATGGTGCTTACATTCCAGTAGGGGGAATAAGCCATAAACAAATTAAAAAATGAGTAAATATAATATTCCAGAATGTATTAAGAGATATGGAGAAAAAGCAGAGTAAGGAGTAATTGCTATTATAATAAATACTTTGGTAATAAAATAAGTTAATTAAGAACTTGATAAACCAATGAGTAGGACAAAATAGATAGGCAAGAAAGAGGCCAATATATTTATTAGGATTTTAGTATATTAAAAGCATTATTTCAAATTGGTGAAGAGGGGAAAGTTTATTCAATAAACAATGTTGAGTAATTGACCATACACATGAAAGAAATAAAGTTAGAGTCCTACAATTTACAGAAATAAATCTATGAAAAGATATCTGAAATGTATGTAACAGACAAAAGATTAGTATCTAGAATAAAAAGTTACTCTTGAAAATCAATTATAAAAGAACTACAAAAGTGAGTCGAAGGATATGTGCTATCCTGGCTAAAGTATGGGAAAACAGGTATTCTTGTTTTGTACGTAGCTGGGGAGAATGTAAATTAGTTACAATCATTTTGAAGACTAATGGGGCAATAATTATTAATTGCACATATTTATGTGCTATACTCCAGCAATTACATTTCTGGGTATATATTCTAATGAAACACATGTGTTTAAGGAGGCATGTATAATTATATTTATTCCAACATTTTAAGAGAGAGAGGTTCGAAACAAATCCAACTATTTCCTAAAATGCATCGGCAACCAAATAGGAAAATGTAGTTTGGGAAACACACACATACAGATACACACAATCAAATATACATAACCATGCTTACTAGTCAAAGTTCAAATTTTTGACCTGAACTCAAGTAAAACCTTAGTACTGCCCAACCCATTTACTCTTGCAATCTCCTAGGTAACTACTACAAGCTATTGCCTCTCTGTTAAAACTTTTAATATCATCTCTCCACCCATCAATTCTGCTTCATTCTTAGTTAGTTACCTTAAACCTACCTCACTGGGAAAATAGAGGAATCCAACGTGATCTTCCATAAACCCTACAATCAAATTTACCCAGCTACCCAACCTGTAGCCATATATTCTGCCTTCTATCCTGTTACTCCAACACTCCTGTCAGTTTGTTGTATTGTGGTTGTTTGCATGCTGCTGTGATGTTGGAAGCCTTGCCACCATTATTTCAAATACCAGCAGGGTCACCCATGGTGAACAGGTTTCAGTGGAGCTTGTAGACTAAGACAGACTGGGAAGAAGGACTTGGCAATCTACTTCTGAAAACCTTATGGATAACAGCTGAATGTTGTCTGATATACTACCAGAAGATTAGCCCCTCAGGTTAGAAGGTACTCAAAATAAGACTAGGGAAGAGTTGCCTCCTCAAAGTGGAGTTGTCCTTAATGATGTGGATGGAGTAAAGCTTTCGGGCCTTCATTTGTTGATGTAGCACAACTCAAAATGAGAAGAAACAGAGGCAAAGATCTATAATCGAAAGGTGTAATGGACGAAACATGAATCAAGGAAAATTGGAAGTTGTCATAAATGAAAAGGAAAGCTTGCAGATTGATATCCTAGGTATTAATGAGCTTAAATGGACTGGTATTGTTCATTTTGAATCTGACAATCATGTGGTCCACTTTTCTGAGAATGGCAAATTGAAGAGGAACAACATCACATTGTCAAAAAGAACATTTCAAGATCTATCCTGAAACACAGCGGTGTCAGTGATAGGATAGTATCCATATACCTACAAGGAATACCAGTTAAGAAGACTGTTATTTAAATTTACACACCAACCCCTAAGTCCAAGAGGAAGAAATTGAATATTTATACCAACTTCTGCATTCTGAAATTGATCAAATATGCAACCAAGGTGCATTGATAATTACTGGTGATTGGAATGTGAAAGTTGGAAAAAAGGAGAAGCATAAGTATTTGGAAAATATGGCCTCAGTGATAGAACCAATGACAGAGATCACATGATAGAATTTTCCAAGACCAGCAACTAATTCGTTGAAAATATCTTTTTTAATAACATAAATGGCCACTATACACATACCAGAAGGAATACACAGGAATCAAGTTGACTACATCTGTGGAAAGAGGTGATGGGGAAGCTCAATATCATCAGTCAGAAAACAAGACCAGGGGCCAACAGTGGAACAGACTATCAATTTCTCTTAAGCAAGTTAAAGTTGAAGCTGAAAAAAATTGAAACAAGCTCAAGAGAGCCAAAGGATGACCTTAACTATATCACTCCTGAATTTAGAGAACATCTCAAGTATAGATTTGAGGCACTGAACACTAATGACCAAAGACCAGAAGAGTTGTGGGATGACATCATACATGAAGAAAGTAAAAGGGATTAAAAAGAAAAAAAAAAGACCAAAATCGATGTCAGAAGAGTGTCTGAAACTTGCTCTTGAATGTAAAGTAGCTAAAGTGAAAGGAAGAAATGATGAATAATAGATCTGAACAGAAGATTTCAAAGGGGGAAATGAGAAGACAAAGTAAAGTATTATACTGAAATGTACAAAGACCTGGAGTTAGAAAAACCAAAAGGGAATAACACACTTGGCATTTCTCAAGCTGAAAGAATGGAAAATTCAAGCTTCAAGTTGCAATATTACATGATTCCATGGGGAAAATAATCAACAACACAGAAAGCATCAAAAGAACATGGAAAGAATACACAGAATCACTGTACCAAAAAGAATTGGTCAATGTTCAACCATTTCAGGAGGTAGCATATAATCAAGAACCTATGGTACTGAGGAAAAAGCCCAAGCAGCACCGAAGGCATTAGTGAAAAACAAGACTCCATGAATTGATGGGATACTAAATGAGATGTTTCAACAAAAGGATGCAGCACTAGCGGTGCTCACTCGTCTATGCCAGGAAATTTGGAAGACAGCTACCTAGCCAACAGACAGCTAGAGATGCATATTTTTGCTCATTACAAAGAAAGGTGATCCAACAGAATGTGGAAATTATCAAACAATATCATTCATATCACACAAAAGTAAAATTTTGCTGAAAAGAATTCGAAAGCCTTTGCTGTGTACTGACAAGGAACTGCCAAAATTCACGCTGAATTCAGAAGAGGACTTGGAAGGAGGGCTATCATTGCTGATGTCAGATGGTTCTTGGCTGAAAGCAGAAAATACCAGAAAGAGGTTTCCTTTGTTTTATTGACTATATAAAGGCATCGGACTCTGTGGAGCATTATGAATCATGGGTAACATTACAAAAAAATGGAATTGCGGAACACTTAACTGTGCTCGGAAACCCTGGTGGCATAGTGATTTAGTGCTATGGCTGCTAACCAAAAGGTCAGTGGTTTGAACCTGCCAGGTGCTTCTTGGAAACTCTATGGGGCAGTTCTACTCTGTCCTACAAGGTCGCTATGAGTCGAAATCGACTCGATGGCAACGGGTTTGGGTTTTTTGGGTTTTAACTGTGCTCATGCAAAACCTGTATGTAGATCAAGAAGCAGTTTTTCCAACAGAACAAGGGGATACTGCCTGGTTAAAAATCAGGAAAAGTGTGTGTCGGGGTTGTACCATTTCACCATACTTATTTAATCTGTTTGCTGAGCAAATAATCCAAGAAACCTGGCTACATGAAGAAAAATGCATCCTCAGGATTTGAAGAAGACTCATTCACAACCTATGATTTATAGATGACTTGCAGAAAGGGAAGAGTACTTGAAGCACTTACTGATGAAGATCAAAGACTACAGCCTTCACTATGGATTACACCTCAACATAAAGAAAACAAAAATCCTCAAGACTGGACCAATAAGCAACATCATGACAAACGGGGAAAAGATTGAAGTTGTCAAGGATTTCATTTTACTTGGCTCCAAGCAGCAGCCAAGAAATCAAAAGATTCATTGCATTGGGCAAATCTGCTGCAAAAGACCTCTTTAAAGTGTTGAAAAACAAAGATGTCACCTTAAAGACTAAGGTGCACCTGACCCAAGCCATGCTATTTTCAGTCACCTTATGTGCATTTGAAAGCTAGACAATGAATAAGGAACACCAAAGAAGAATTGATGCATTTGTTGTTGGTAAAGAATGTTGAATACACCATGGACTACCAGAAGAATGAACAAATCTATCTTGGAAGAAGTACAGTCAGAATGCTCCTTGGAAGCAAGGATGGCAAGACTTCGTTTCATATACTTTGGACATGTTATCTGCAGTGACCATTCCCTAGAGAAGGACATCTTGCTTGGTAAAAAGGAGGGTCATCAGAAAAGACAAAGACCCTCAATAAGATGGACTGACACAGTGGCTGCAACAATGAGCTCAAGTATAACAACAATTATGAGGATAGTGCAGGACCGAGCTGTGTTCCATTTTGTTGTACATAAGGTTGCTATGAGTTGAAATGGACTTGACGGCACCTAACAACAACAACATTGGTCCCAGCATTTCCTATCCTTCTTTTTTCTCTGATGCACTTACCACTATTTGATACATGGATGGATATATATGTGTATGTATGTGTATATATATATATATATAAAAGAGAGAGAGAGATTTTTAAAAAAAATTATCTGTCACCTTTAGAATGTAAACCCCATAAAGGGAAGTGTCTTTATCAACTTCTGTAAAGTAGGTGTTTAATAAATATTGAATATATGAATTAATATATGAATGAACAAATAGAGGGTTGAGGAATGAACAAGAGATAATTAAAGGTTGCTGTTTTTGTGAATTGCTATAGATTAGGCTCTGACTCATGGCAATTTTATGTATAACAGAATGAAACTTTGCCACGTCCTGTGCTATCTTCATGAGTACTGGTATGTTTGAGTCCATTGTTGTGGCTATTATGTCAATGCATCTCATTCAGGGTTTCCATTGTTTTCACTGACCTCTACTTTACCAAACATGATGTCCTTTTCTAGTGATTGATGTTTCCTGATGACATGTCCTAAGTTAGCCCAAGTCTAACCATTCTTGCTTCCAAGGCTCATTCTCTTTGTATTTCTTCTAAGGCTATTTGGTTCTTTTGGAAGTTCACAGTATAGTCAATGTAGAGAGTGAATAAAGCCTATTCTTCAAGGAAGGTTACCTAAAAAGAAACTTTGTATGCTGGGTTAGAGGAGGTCCAAGTGTTCTTTGCTTGTTTTAAAAACAGGAGAATTAGGCACACTTATACGCTGAAGGGATAATAAGGGGTAGAAATGAAGAGGTTAAAGAACAACATATAGATGGGGCAGTTAATAAAGAAAGGTTTCTGCCAAGGTGAGAGGTGAAGAAATGAAGCATAGGTAGTGACCATGTCATACATATCATAAAAAAAAAGAAACCAAACCCATTACCATTGAGTCGATTCCAACTCTTAGCTACCGTATAGTGACCCTATAGGACAGAGTAGAGCTGCCCCACAGTTTCCAAGGAGTGCTTGGTGGATTCGAACTGCCGACCTTTTGGTTAACAGCCGTAGCACTTAACCACTGTGCCACCAGGGTTTTCCATACATATCATACATGGATTTAATTGAAAGAGAATTAAATCATCTGAAAAAAAAATTGATACCTGTAGATGAGATTAGTGTATGTTAGTCTATTATATATTAGTTTATATTCGTTTATCTCTCAATGGAAAAAATCTGAGGGAGATACTACTATATGGCCTCTAGTTTTTATGTGCATTTTTGGAACAACATCTCAGGCAGTTGAGTGTGGTGGTGGTAGGGTAGAATGGAAGAAAACAGTAAAAATTTTGAATATCCAGTATGGAGAATGAGAAAGGAAGCTTTCTTTCTATGGGCACATATTAAGGTTGAAAGGCAACATAGAAGATTCAGCGAATAATGGAAGCCATCATTTGGCAGTGGCTCAGCAGTGCTCAGCAACCAGGGTGTAGGAGAGCTGGAATTGACATTTGTACTAATTCAGACTTAGTGATTTAAAACAAAAGACTTTGGGGAAAGATAGTCAATAGCAATTGCAAAAGAGTAATTAATATTATTACTATAAATCCATAATGATGATGTCCTGTTTAGACATTTTTTGATAATATACACAAAGTCTAGGCTGGATATAAGGCATGAGGGATTTCAGATTCAAAGGTGGTTTGAATGGTAGGTTGAGTGGAATGAAGGTATTAGGACACTGGAGGTCATTTTGGAGTATGAAGATTAGGTATACTGGGACAATGAAATTTCCTGAAAAGTGTGTGTGTAAACTTATGGTAAACTGAAATGTCTAGAAAAACTTCTTGATTATTGCTTCAGGGCTATCATAATTAATACAAGCTCTAAAACAAAACAAAACCTGTTGCCATTGAGTAGATTCCGACTCATAGCGACCATATAGGACAGAGTAGAAGTGCCCCATAAGGTTTCCAAGGAGCTACTGGTGGATTCAAACTGCCGATCTCTTGGTTAACAGTAGAGCTCTTAACCACTGGCCCACCAGGATATAAGCTCTATTTAGATGAAAAAACACTCCTCTAATTCTAGCTTCTCCATTGGCCTTCTTTAATCAGTCTTTAGTGCTTCAGAGTATATTGACTATTGCTGATCCAAGCATGTTGTAGAAAGGGGGAAGGGTAGACTCGGACTAACTTTTATTGAAGCTGTTAGTTTTTGTATGTTTTGATAAAAAGACTTATTCAGATATAATTTACACAACACACCACTTACTTGTTTAATGTGTACAATTCAATGGCATTTTGTATATTCACAGAGTTGTGCAACCATCACCACTAACTGCAAAAGATTTTCATTACCCCAAAATAAACACCATTCCCCTAGTCTTCACCCCCAATTATCTTCTCTTCCCAGCCCTAGGCAACAACTAATCTACTTTTTGTCTCTATAGAAAATTGCCTATTTTGGGCTTTTCATATAAATGGAATCATACAGTATGTGGCCTTATGTGATTTGTTTCTTTCACTTATCATAATATTTTTTTTTTTTAAGGTTCATCCATGTTGTACCATGTATCAGCATTTCATTTCTTTTTATGCCCCAATAACAAACATTCTATTGCATGTATACACTACACTACATTTTATTTATTCATTCATCAGTTGATTGACATTTGGGTTTTCACTTTTTAACTATTACAAACAATGTGGTTATGAACATTTGTGTACATGGTTTTTATGTGGGCTCGTGTTTTCATTTCTCTTGGGAACATACCTAAGTGTGGAATTACTGGATCATATAGTAATTATGGAAACCCTGGTGGTGTAGTGGTTAAGTGCTACAGCTGCTAACCAAAGGGTCAGTGGTTTGAATCTGACAGGCACTCCTTGGAAACTCTATGGGGCAGTTCTACTCTGTCCTATAGGGTCGCTATGAGTCGGAATCAACTCAACAGCACTGGGGGATAGTAATTTATCTTTAGCCATTTGAGGAACTTCCAGACTGTATTTCCAAAGCAGCTGCAACATTTTATATTCTCACCAGCAATGTATGAGAGTTCTGATTTCTCTACATCCTCACAAATACTTGTTATTTTCCTTTTTTGGTAATAGCCATCCTAATGGGTGTAAAGAGGTATCTCATTATGGTTTTGATTTGCATTATCCTGATGGCTATTGATGTTGAGCATCTTTTTATGTGGGTTTTGGCCATTTATTGCCATTCTTCTTTGAAGAAATGTCTATTCAGATTCTTGGCCCATTTTTAAATCAGGTTATTTGTTTTTTTACTAAGGTGTAAAAGTTGTTTACATATTTTAAATATAAGTCCCTTATCAGATATATGATTGGCAGCTATTTGCTCCCATTTAGTGGTTGTATTTTCATTTTCTTGAAGGTGTATTTTGAAGCATACTTTTTAAAAAAAATTTTATGATGCCCAAACCAAAATAAAACCAAACCCATTGCTCTTGTGTTGACTCCAACTCATAGTGACCCTATGTGATGTTCAGTTTATCTATTTTTTTTTTCATTTTGTTGGATGTGGTTTTAGTTTTACATCTTTGAAACCATTTCCTAATCCAAGGTCATGAAGATTTAGGCCAATATTTTCTTCCCAAAATTTTAGTTTACTCAGTGAAGTTAGTATTAGAAGAAAGGATTCCTAGCATGGTACTTTTTGCAACAGTGTTCTAAAGACAGTTTTGATTTTGTTTTGAGCTTGCTTCTCTTTCATCTTATTATTATTATTATTAGAGGAAGAAGAAAGGCTTCACTGTTCCAATAATGTACCATGCTACTGTCTATACAGGAAATCTTCAAAGGTGAAGTGCAGACAAGGGAAAATGAGCCGAGAAAATAGTTGAAAAGAGGGACTTCACTGAAATGGCCAGAAGTAGAGTAGTTTGTAGAGGAATGAGAGGATTGAAGGAGCATCTAGCAAAGGAACTAAAAATATTTGGACTAAAAATTGCCATCATTAACAAAAACAAAATATGGCTGCTAAGACAGAGAAAGATTTTCTGAATTTGTTGCATATTTTATTTTTTCAAACCATGAAGGAAAGAAACAATACCAAAACACAACAATCTTCTAGATGAAGTAGTCCTGGCAGGGAAAGCAAAAGCCTAGGTAAATAAGTAGCAAAATGGAGAAGTGAGAACATATAGAGCAAAGCTGGTGTTTAGCTGAGATAATCTATCTAAAGGCAGTTAAGAGTAGGCAATACATATAAGGGATAGAAGAGCGAGGAGAAACTTAGTTTCATGATGTCAGAGACAAAGGAAATAAAAAATTGAGACAAGCCTACTAGCAATAAATATAATTTAAAGATTATGTAAGTTAGTACTCTGGGAAATTTTAGACAGCAAAGTTATTTGTACTTTACCTTTCATTCTGCTCAGTAAACATTGGATGATTAACCTAAGTGCCACTATGAATAATACTCACTCAACTGAACATTCAATTTCCATCTTTCTATGAGAAGTACATTCTCTCTTGGAGAGTCCTCATTGTCCTGGGTATAATTCTTACACATGTTGCTATATTTATATTTCTGGTAAATTTGCTCTCTTATCCTTAAGAGTTATTGGTTTCTTTTTCTCAAATTTTCAAGGGTTACTGAGCTAACTCAGAGTTGATGTACTTATACTAAAAATGGAAATATAGGTCACCTTTATTATAACTCTTCAGAGGAAAATATTCTAACAGTTATGCTATTTGCAATGTAGGAATTGATCTATTACAAAGAAAGAGAAGTGTAGCAAACACAACCTAGACCAGGGGATTGTATTCATAGTGGGAATGATTAATCAAAAGAATTTAAAGATGACATTTAATACTGTGCAAATTATCTGGATACATCACAACAACAACAACAAAATGGTCAGAGCCCAATGGATCACATTGCAGTAACATATAATGGTACCATAAAACATTTGCAATTTATCGATTAAGATTAACTCTTTTATTATTTTTATTCTCTCAGGTTTATGGAGAAGAAGAGAAAGTGCCTATGTAGTTTGTTGCTTTGCATCTCATTTGGCCTTCCACAGAATTACTGCAATAACAGAACTCGTGATTCCTCCCCTTACTCATTTGGTGATGTATAATCAGTCAATTAAATTAAAACAATTATTAGTTATTGTTTAAATTATATTATGGCATGCTAAATGGATATACTCTTAGAGTAACTAGCAACTCAAAGAAGTCTGTTAGTATGCAAACAGCAATTGTCTTTCAATTTTAGTCACTCTAAACTTCTTGGTGCAGTGCAAGTTAGACACTTTTTTTCTTACAATAACAACAGCAAAAAAAATACATGGCTGACCCATTGAGGGGTGGAGCCAAGATGGCTGACTAGGTAGAAACTTCTACTTATCCCTCTTGAAACAAAGACTCGAAAAAACAAGTGAATTGATTACATAAAGGACAATTTACGAACCCTGACCATCAAACACAGAACTAAGGAGTAGACCTCAGTGACAGGGGAGTGAAAAGCTGCCCGCTGAGGTGGTGACCACTGCCGGAGCTGGCGTACTGTGCCCCAGCCTTGAGCCCTTGTGGTTCTCTGGTGCCAGACTGGTGGGGCTGATCACCGCTTACTGAGGCGGGGCAAGCATGGGACACAGCCCTCACCCCCTAGAGTAACCTTGGTGGGGACCCAGCCAGTGCACTCAGGCTGCACACCGATGCGGCTGACAGGCAAACAAGAAAATACGGTGAAGCAGCGACTGGTTTTGGAGCCTGTAGCCCAGCGTCCCAGCCAGGAAACCGTGGCACTGGGCTTTGGACTAAGCGCTGAGGGGCTGATTGTGGCTTCCTGACACAGCACAAGCACGGGATGCAGCCCTAACCCTCTGGGGCAGTCTCAGCGGGGAACCAGCCAGTGCACACAGGTGACACACCCCTCTGGAATCTCAGAAAAAAATAGCTCTCACCAAACAAGATAAGTAACTTTGTCTATCTGGCCACGCTCTACTCTCTCCTATCTATCTGATCCTTCCCCTCCCTGCCCCAACTGGCTTCATTAAAATTGGAATTCTCTGGGCCAGAGAGTGAAGAGCACTGCAGGGTTTTCTCTTTTTCTTTCTTTCTTTTCTAACACATTCTCCTGTCCTGAGAAAAGCAGCAACTGACAATCAATGGAAAAATCCTTCCCTGACTTCCCTAAACAGGAATAACAATACAGAACCAGCTCCATCCAGGCATAAGAGACCCACAGTCTTTGGCTTTCATCCCTACAGGGAACCAGGTGGCTATTATAATGCAAAGGCAATTCTGATAGAGATCTGACTGTAATTGTTTTAGCTGAGTAGCAGAAAGACAAGTTTTGAAGGTCGGATACCACTCTACCTATTTAACAGAGCCCTCACTGATCCACACCTGGGAACTGAGGGCTGAGGCTCCACCCACACCACCTTGCAACCTGCTAAAGGGGTCTGAGGCTAGTGATGCCTACCAATCTTTAGAGGTACAAGCATTGGGTGCCTAAGGTACAGCTGCAGAGCCTGCCCACCAAAGTGCTCTAGAGATAGAGACACTCCTACCTCACTGGCACTTGAGGGAAGGCTGTCAACATCCTGCCCTCCTCGGAGTGTGACCCCTGCTGCTACTAGAAACTGGTGAATACAACCATCACCACTACTCCTCTAAGTTAATAGGTGACAGACTACACCACGCACTAGGTGACCCACTATCAGGACACCTAAGCTGATTGTATTCAAGAACGGTGAATGGACTTATAGGCTTATATACCTGGTAACAGCTCAGACTAGCTGGTATCAGGACATAAGTGATTCAAAAGCTACAACAATCAAGACAGCACAATCTAGTAGCCCATCTGGGTGTATTGAAACAAAACAGAACAAGAAGATAAGACTCAGTGAGCAAATATAAAAGAAATCATTACAATATCTTATCAATGACTTGGAGACAGCAGTTGATGCCAAATCACATAAAGAAGCAGACCATGATTGATTCTACAAACCACCAAATAAAAGAATCAAAATTATTCCCAGATGTAGATACATTCCTGGAATTGCCACATAGAGAATATAAAAAACGAATATACAGAATGCTTCGAGACATCAGGGATGACCTCAGAGATGAAATAAGGCAATCTACAGAAAAAGCGAAGGAAAACACAGATAAAGCAGTTGAAGAAATCAAAAAGATTATTCAAGAACATAGTGAAAAATTTAATAAGCTGCAAGAATCCATAAAGAGACAGGATTCAGAAATTCAAAAGATTAATAATAAAATTACAGAATTAGACAACTCAATAGGAAGTTAGAGGAGCAGAATCGTGGAATTGGAATGCAGAGTTGGGGAGATGGAAAATAAGGCAATTGACACCAATATATTTGAAGAAAAATCAGATAAAAGAATTAAAAAAAATGAAGAAACCTAAAAACCATGTGGGACTCTATCAAGAAGAATAACTTCCGCTATTGGAGTTCCAGAACAGGGAGGAATAACAGAAAATACAGAGAGAATAGTTGAAGATCTGTTGGCAGAAAACTTCCCGGGCATCATGAAAGATGAAAGGATATCTATCCAAGAGGCTAACTGAACCCCATACAAGATAGATCCCAAAAGAAAATCACCAAGACATATTAACATCAAACTTGCCAAAACCAAAGATAAAGAGACAATTTTAAAAGCAGCCAAGGATAAACAAAAATTCACCTACAAAGGAGATTCAATAAGTTCTGACTACTCAGCAGAAACCATGCAGGCAAGAAGGCAATGGGATGACATATGTAGAGCTCTGAAGGAGAAAAACTGCAAGCCAGGAATCATATATCCAGCAAAACTCTCTCTCAAATATGAAGGTGAACTTGAGACACTTACAGATAAACACAAGCTTAGAGAATTTGCAAAAACCAAACC
The DNA here is from genome assembly GCF_024166365.1 of Elephas maximus indicus. Lineage (NCBI taxonomy): Eukaryota > Metazoa > Chordata > Mammalia > Proboscidea > Elephantidae > Elephas > Elephas maximus. Next base: position 70,899,084 of record NC_064846.1, on the reverse strand, counting down.
AAAACTCCAAGAATTACTAAAGGAAATTTTTTCATTAGAAAATCAATAATATCAGATACAAATACAACACAAGGTCACAGAACAAAACATCCTGATATAAACTGAGGTAGGGAAATCACACACAAAAAATAAGATTAATTAAAAAAAATTGCTCAAATCAAGGAATCATTGATGTCATTATGTAAAAGAATACAATAAGCAAAAAAAGATGGACTAAATATAGGAGGCATAGATCTTCGATATGGAGAGGAAACCAAGGCGATATAGGGCCATAAAATTTAGATTTTTACTTTGACAAATAGGGATAAATATTAAGGTAACCACAAAGATGTCTAACAATTCTATACTTCAAAATAAAAACGAAGATAAACAGAACGACTCAGCAAAAACCAATTGAACTACTACGAAAACAAGGAACACACAATCTACAAAAACTCCTCAGCACAAAAAAGTAAGTAGAAAAATGAAATTGTCAGCAACACACAAAAAAGGCATCAAAATGACAGCACCAAACTCATACTTATCTATAAACGTGCTAAATGTAAATAGACTAAACACACCAATAAAGAGACAGAGAGTTGCAGACTAGAGAAAAAAACATGGTCCATCTATATGCTGCCTACAAGAGACACACCTTAGACTTAGAGAAAAAAATAGACTAAAACTCAAAGGATGGAAAAAAATATATCAAGCAAACAATAAGCAAAAAAGAACAGGAGTGGCAATATTAATTTCTGACAAAATAGACTTAAAGTTAAATCCACCACAAAGGATAAAGAAGGACACCACATAATGATTAAAGGGACAACTGACCAGGAAGATATAACCATATTAAATATTTATGCACCCAATGATAGGGCTGCAAGATACATAAAGCAAATGTTAACAGAATTTAAAAGTGAGATAGACACCTCCATAATTACAGTAGGTGACTTCAACACACAACTTTTGGTGAAGGATAGGACATCCAGTAAGAAGCTCAATAGAGACATGGAAGATCTAATTGCTACAGTCAACAAACTTGACCTCATAGACTTATACAGAACACTCCATCCAACAACAGCAAAGTATACTTTCTTTTCTACTGCACATGGAACATTCTGTAGAATAGATCACCTTTAGGTCATAAAACAAGCCTTTGCAGAATCCAAATCATCGAAATATTACAAAGCATCTTCTCAGACTATATGGCCATAAAAGTAGAAATCAATAACAGAAAAAGCAGGGAAAAGAAATCAAACACTTGGAAACTGAACAATACCCTGCTCAAAAAAGACTGGGTTATAGAAGACATTAAGGAGGGAATAAAGAAATTCATAGAATTCAACGAGACTGAAAACACTTCCTTTCAAAACCTTTGGGACACAGCGAAAGCAGTGCTCAGAGGTCAATTTATACCAATAAATGTGCACATACAAAAAGAAGAAAGAGACAAAATCAAAAAACTGTCCCTACAACTTGAACAAATAGAAAGAGCACAACAAAAGAAACCATCAGGCACCAGAAAAAAACAAATAATAAAAATTAGAGAATAATGAAATGAATTAGAGAACAGAAAAGCAATTGAAAGAGTTAACAAGGCCAAAAGCTGGTTCTTTGAAAAAATTATCAAAATTGATAAACCATTGGCCAGATTGATTAAGAAATATAGGAAAAGAAACAAATAAGAAATGAGATGGGCCATATCACAACAGACGCAACTGAAATTAAAAGAATCATATCAGATTACAATGAAAAATTGTACTCTAACAAACTTGAAAACCTAGAAGAAATGGATGAATTCCTAGAAACACACTACCTACCTAAACTAACACAAACAGAAGTAAAACAACTAAATAGATGCATAACAGAAAAAGAAATTGAAAAGGTAATCAAAAAATTCCCAGCAAAAAAAAAAAAACCCTCGCCCTGATGGCTTCACTGCAGTTTTACCAAATTTTCAGAGAATAGTTAACACCAAAAAAAAAAAAAAAAAAATTTTTTTTTTTTTTAGTTAACACCACTACTACTAAAGGTATTTTAAAGCATAGAAAAGGATGGAATACTCCCTAACTCATTCTATGAAACCAGCATAACCCTGATACCAAAACTATGTAAAGACAGGACAAAAAAATAAAATTAAAGACCTACATCCCTCATGAATATAGATGCAAAAATCCTCAACAAAATCCTAGCCAATAGAATTCAACAACATATCAAAAAAATAATCCACCATGACCAAGTGGGATTTATAGCACTTATGCAAGGATGGTTCAGTATTATAAAAACAATGTAATCCACCATATAAATAAAACAAAAGACAAGAACCACATGATTTTATCAAGTGATACAGAAAAGACATTTGACAAAGTCCAACACCCATTCATGATAAAAACTCTCAGCAAAGTAGGAATAGAAGGAAAATTCCTCAGCATAATAAAGGGCATTTATACAAAGCCAACAGCCAACATCATCCTAAATGGAGAGAGCCTGAAACCATTTCCCTTGAGAACAGGAAGAAGACAAGGATGCCCTTTATCACCACTCCTATTTAACGTTGTGCTTGAAGTCCTAGCTAGAGGAATATGGCAAGAAAAAGAAATAAAGGGTATCCAAATTGGCAACTAAGATGTAAAACTGTCCCTATTTGTGGATTATATGATACTATACATAAATTTTTTTTTTTTATACATAGAAAATCAAAAAAAGACTCTATGAGAAAATGACTGGAAATAATAAAAAGATTCGGCAGAGTAGCAGGATATAAAGCATAAAAAATCAGTTAGATCCCTATACACCAATAAAGAGACTGATAAAAAAGGAAATCAGGAAGAAATTACCATTTACAATAGCCCCTAAAAAAATAAAATAAAATACAAAGAAAACTAAAAAACACTACTGCAAGAAACCAAAAAAGGCCTACATAAATGGAGAAACATACCATGTTCATGGATAGATTTGGCATTGTGAAAATGTCAATTCTACCCAAAGCAATCTAAAAATAGAATGCAATCAAGGTCCAAATACCAACAGCATTCTTTAACGAGATGGAAAAACGAAACAATAAATTTATATGGAAGGGAAAGAGGCCCCAGATAAGTAAAGCACTATCAATGAAAAAAAAAAAAAAAGGTAGGAGGACTCATACTATCTGATCTCAGAACCTACTATACAGATACAGAAGTCAAAACAGTCTGGTAACAGTACAAAGACAATGGAACAAATGTAAATCCATCCACCTATAGCCACCTGATCTTTGACTAATTTCACTCAGCATAATGCCTTCCAGATTCCTCCATGTTATGAAATGTTTCACAGAATCCTCACTGTTCTTTATCGATGTGTAGTACTCCATTGTGTGAATATACCATAATTTATTTATCCATTCATCCATTGATGGACACCTTGGTTGCTTCCATCTTTTTGCTATTGTAAACAGTGCTGCAATAAACATGGGTGTGCATATATGTGTTAATTTATTTCTCTAGGATATATTCTGAGGAGTGGGATTCCTGGATTGCATGGTAGTTCTATTTCTAGCTTTTTAAGGAAGTACCAAATCAATTTCCAAAGTGGTTGTACCATTTTACATTCCCACCAGCAGCGTATGTGTTCCAATCACTCCACAGCCTCTCCAACAATTATTACTTTGTGTTTTTTAGATTAATGCCAGCCTTATTGGAGTGAGATGCACTCTAATTGTAGTTTTGATCTGCATTTCTCTAATGTCTAATGATCCTGAGCATTTCCTCATGTATCTGTTAGCTACCTGAATGTCTTCTTTAGTGAAGTATCTATTCATATCTTTTGCCCATTTTTTAACTGGGTTATTTGTGTTTTTGTAGTTGAGTTTTTGCTGTGTCATATAGATTTTAGACATCAGGCACTGACCAGAAATGTCATAGCTAAAAACTTTTTCCCAGTCTGTAGGTAGTCTTTTTACTCTTTTAGTGAAGTCTTTGGATGAGCATAGGTGTTCGATTTTTAGGAGCTCCCAGTTATCTAGTTTTTCTTCTGCATTCTAAGTAATGTTTTGTATATTGTTTGTGCCATGCCTTAGGGCTCCTAACATTGTCCCTATTTTTTCTTCAGTGATCTTTATAGTTTTAGATTTTGTATATACGTCTGTGATCCATTTTGAGCTCGTTTTTGTGCATGGAGTGAAGTATAGGTCTTGTTTCATTTTTTTTTGCAGATGGATATCAAGTTATGCCAGCACCATGTGTTAAAAAGACTGTCTTTTCCCTATTTCACTCTTTTGGGGCCTTTGTCAAATATCAAGTTTTTTTCATATGTGGATGGATTTTTGTCTGGATTCTCAATTCTGTTCCATTGGTCCATGTATCTGTTGTTATATCAGTACCAGGCTGTTTTGACTACTGTGGCGGTATAATAGGTTCTAAAAATAGGTAAAGTTAGGCCTCCCACATTGTTCTTCTTTTTCAGTAATGCCTTATTTCTCCAGGGCCTCTTTCCCTTCCATATGAAGTTGGTGATTTATTTCTCCATCCCGTTAAAGAATGTCGTTGGAATTTGGATCAGAATTGCATTAAATGTATAGATCTCTTTTGGTAGAATAGACATTTTTATAATGTTAAGTCTTCCTATCTATGAGCAAGGTATGTTTTTCCACTTATGTAAGTCTCTTTTGGTTTCTTGCAGAAGTGCACTGCAGTTTTCTTTGTATAAGTCTTTTACATCTCTAGTTAAGATTTATTCCTAAGTATTTTATCTTCTTGGGGACTACTGTAAATGGCACTGATTTGGTGATTTCTTCCTCAATGTTCTTTTTGCTGGTGTAGAGGAATCCAACTGATTTTTGTATGTTTATCTTGTATCCCGATATTCTGCTGAATTCTTCTATTAGTTTCAGTAGTTTTCTGGAGGATTCCTTAGGGTTTTCTGTGTATAAGATCATGTCATCTGCAAATAGAGATGCTTCTACCTCTTCCTTGCCAATCTGGATACCCTTTATTTCTTTATCTAGCCTAATTGCTCTGGCTAGGACCTCCAATACAATGTTGAATAAGAGCGGTGATAAAGAGCATCCTTGTCTGGTTCCCGATCTCAATGTGAATGCTTTCAGGCTTTCTCCATTTAGGGTGCTGTTTGCTGTTGTCTTTGTATAAATGCCCTTTATTATGTTGAGGAATTTTCCTTCTATTCCTATTTTGCTGAGTTTTTTTCATGAATGGGTGTTGAACTTTGTCAAATGTCTTTTCTGCATCAATTGATAAAATCACGTGATTCTTCTCTTTTATTTATGTGATGGATTACATTAATTATTTTTCAAATGTTGAACCATCCCTGCATACCCACTATGAATCCCACTTCGTCGTGGTGAATTCTTTTTTGGATATGATGTTGGATTCTATTGGCTAGAATTTTGTTGAGGATTTTTGCATCCACAGTCATGAGGGATATAGACCTATAATTTTCTTTTCTTGTGGTGTCTTTACCCGATTTTGGTACCAGGGGTATGAAGGCTTCATAGAATGAGTTTGGTAGTATTCCGTCCTTTTCTATGCTCTGAAATGCCTTTAGTAGTAGTGGTGTTAAGTCTTCTCTCAAAGTTTAGTAGAACTCTGCATGAAGCCATCCAGACCAGGGCTTTTTTCGTTGGAAGCTTTTTGATTACCTTTTCAATCTCTTCTTTTGTTATGGGTCTATTTAGTTGTTCTACCTATGTTTGTGTTAGTTTAGGTAGGTAGTGTGTTTCTAGGAATTCATCCATTACTTCTAGGTTTTCAAATTTGTTAGAATACAATTTTTTGTAGTAATCTGATATGATTCTTTTAATTTCAGTTGGGTCTGTTGTGATATTGCCCATCTCATTTCTTATTTAGGTTATTTGCTTCCCCACCTGTTTTTCTTTTGTCAGTTTGGCCAGTGGTTTATCAATTTGGTTGATTTTTTCAAAAAAACCAGCTTTTGGTCTTGTTAATTCTTTCAATTGTTTTTCTGTTTTCTATTTCATTTATTTCTGCTCTAATTTTTATTATTTGTTTTCTTCTGGTGCCTGTGGATTTCTTTTGTTGCTTTCTTTCTATTTGTTCAAGTTGTAGGGATAATTTTTTGATTTTGGCCCTTTCTTCTTTTTGTATGTGTGCATTTATTGATATAAATTGGCCTCTGATTACCGCTTTCGCTGTGTCCCAAACGTTGTGATAGGAAGTGTTTTCATTCTCATTGGATTCTCTGAATTTCTTTATTCCATCCTTAATGTCTTCTATAATCCAGTCTTTTTTGAGTAGGTATTGTTCAGTTTCCAAGTGTTTGATTTCTTTTCCCTGCTTTTCCTGTTATTGATTTCCACTTTTATGGCATTATGGTCAGAGAAGATGCTTTGTAATATTTCAATGTTTTGGATTCTGCTATGGCTTGCTTTATGAACTAATATGTGGTCTGTTCTACAGAATGCTCCATGTGCACTAGAAAAGAATATATACTTGATTTCTGTTGGTTTGAGTGTTCCGTATATGTCTCTCAGGTCAAGTTCATTGATTGTGGCATTTAGATCTTCCCTGTCTTTATCGAGCTTCTTTCTGGATGTCCTGTCCTTCCCCGGAAGTGGTGTGTTGAAGTCTCTTACTCTTATTGTGGAGCTGTCTATCTCACTTTTCAATGCTGATGGAGTTTGTTTTATGTGTCTTGCAGCCCTGTCATTGGATGCATAAATATTTAATATGATTATACCTTCTTGGTGTGTTGTCCCTTTCATCATTATATAGTGTCCTTCCTTATCCTTTATGATGGATTTAACTTTAAAGTCTATTTTGTCAGAAATTAATATTGCCACTCCTCTTTTTTGATTGTTGTTTGCTTGATATATTTTTTTCCCATCATTTGAGTTCTAGTTTGTTTGTGTCTCCAAGTCTAAGGTGTGTCTCTTGTAGGCAGCATATAGATGGATCTTGTTTTTTAATCCATTCAGCCACTCTCTGTCTCTTTATTGGTGCATTTAGTCCATTTACATTCAGGGTAGTTATGAATTTAGTGCCATTATTTTGAGGTCTTTTTTTGTGTGTTCTTGACAGTTCTTTTTTCCCACTGAATTTTATGTGCTGAGTAGATTATATATTGTCCTTTCCTCATATTTGTTTTTGTTGATTTTATTTCTGCTCAGTCTCTATTTTTTTCTTGTATTTTATTTTGATGAGTAGGATAGTTTGTCTCCTTTGTGGTTTCCTTTTTATTTACCCCCATTTTTCTAAATTTCAACATAACTTTTATTTCTTTGTATCACCATATCTTTCTTTCCATATGGAAGGTGTATGATTATTTCTTAGTCCCTCTTTATTAATTTAATGTTATCTTCTTTTATAAAATAACATCACTGTTACCCTGTTTCGAGCTTTTTTTTATAATTTTGCTTTGTTTTTTCGATTTCCCTGTCTGGGTTGACTTCTGGTTGCTCTGCCCAGTGTTCTAGTCCTGGGTTGATACGTGATATTATTGATTTTCTAACCAAAGAACTCCCTTTAGTATTTCTTCTAGTTTTGGTTTGGTTTTTATGAATTCCCTCAACTTGTGTTTATCTGGAAATATCTTAATTTCACCTTCATATTTAAGAGACAGTTTTGCTGGATATATAATTCTTGGCAGACTTTTTTTTTTCCTTTATTTTTTTAAATATGTCATCCCATTGCTTTCTTGCCTGCATGGTTTCTGCTCAGTAATCCAAGGTTATTCTTATTGACTCTCCTTTTTAGGTGACTTTTGCTTTATCCCTCGCTGCTTTTATAATTCTCTCTTTATCTTTGGTTTTGGCAAGTTTGATTGTAATAAGTCTTGGTGACTTTCTTTTAAGATCTACCTTATGTGGAGTTCAATGAGCATCTTGGATAGGTATCTTCTCATCTTTCATGATATCAGGGAAGTTTTCTGCCAACAAATCTGCAACAATTCTCTCTGTATTTTCTGTTATCTGTCCCTGTTCTGGTACACCAATCACTCATAGGTTATTTCTCTTGATAGATTCCCACATGATTCTTACATTTCCTTAATTTTTTAAAATTCTTTTATCTGATTTTTCTTCAAATATATTAGTGCTAAGTGATTTATCTTTGAGTTCAGAAATTCTAGCTTCTACTTTCTCAATTCTGCTCCTCTGACTTTCTATTGAGTTGTCTAACTCTGTAATTTTATTGTTAATCTGAATTTCTGATTGCTGCCTGTGTATGGATTTTTCCAGCTTATTAAACTTTTCATTATGTTCCTGAATAATCTTTCTAATTTCTTCAGTTGCTTTATCTGTGTGTTCCTTGGCTTGTTCTGCATATTGCCTCATTTCCTTCCTGATGTCTTGAAGGGTTCTGTATACTAAAGTTTTGTATTCTGGCTCTGGTAATTCCAGGAATGCAGTTTCATCTAGAAGTCCCTGGATTCTTTGTTTTGAGAGCCTGTTGAGGTGATCATGGTCTGTTTCTTTACGTGACTTGATATTGACTGTTGTTTCCGAGCCATGTATAAGTTATTGTATTAGTTTATGCTTGCTTACTGTGTTGTAGCTGCTTGCTTTGTTTTGTTTTAGTATACCCCTATGGGTTGCTTGAGTGAGCTAGCTTGATTATTTTTGTCTTTGGAGCTCTGACGTCTTGTCCCCAGCTGGCTAGAGCTGTTATCAAATATATCAGTCTAGTATTCCATTCAGTTTTCTTGTATGAATTCAGCTCAGGTTTCCAGGTAGCTGATATAAAGTGTGTGGTCTAGGCTCTGTCCTACAGTCTTAGAGAGGCAGGAGTGATTTGCGTATATACTGGTATCTGATTGCAGCAGGCCATGCTTTAAACAAGGCAGGGAGCTGAGAACTGACCCCCAAGTGTCTCTGAGGAAAGCACATGCCCACTCCTTAGATCATGCAGGTGGGTGGGTTCTGCCAATGGGCCATGGGCACCCAACGTTTTTGGTTGTAAGTACTGGGATGTACCAGTTTTCTTTGGACCCTTGTCATGGGTGCCTTTTTGACCTGAGTGGAGCTACCAGCCCTTAGGTCCCCGTTGTGGGTTTAATAGGCAAAGCACTGTCAAACATCAAACACCCACCTCTCCACTGCACAGCTGAAATGGTTAGAGTCTGCCAACAAGGGCCTTATTCTCCTGAAATAGGCCCACACAGGTTCATGCAGAAGGGAAAGGTGCTCAAAGTCCACGGAGGGTGTATTCCTGGACAGGAGCCACTTCTGTCCTGAGCTCCCCCGGTTAGTGGAGCTAGCAAATTATCTTTTCCCTCAATTGCAATTTTTTTTTCCTTCCCCAAGGCCGTTAGGATGCCTCTAGGTGCTCAACAGGGTTTATCTCAGGTCCTGAGAATTGAGCCGCTGAAGCCGGCTTGGAGGTGCGGGGGCACGGTAAAATGTAGGCAAGTACTTTGCTTTTGCCGAGAGCATCATTCTTCTCAGGCTCCGGAGGTATGAGTAGGTTGTGTGGCTGGCTGGTTTTTCTTAGGAAATTGTGGCAGAACGCTAGTACCAGCCCGCCGCCTCCACTTCAGGAATGGTGCCTGAGGGCTCCCCGCGATTCAGGTCGAGTAACTCCTCTCCGCTTCTGAACAGTCTCTTCTTCCCCCGTCCCTCAGTTCGTTTTCTAAGCTTGCCTTTGAAGCTCCGGGCTCCCAGCTTGTCACAAATATACTCGTTTCACTTGTTTTTTGGGTCTTTGTTGTAAAGAGGCCTCACCAGATGTGTCTGTCTATTCCTCCATCTTGGCTCTGTCTCTGTGTATTATTTTTTGATATGATGCTGAATTCTCTTGGCTAGAGTTTTGTTGAGAATTTGTACATCTATCAGAAGTATTGGCCTGTAATGTTCTTTTTGTTTGTGATGTCTTCACCTGGTTTTGGTGTCAGTGTTATGCTGATTTCATAGAATAAATTTGGAAGTGTCCCTTCCTTTTTGATTTTCTGAAATAGTTTGAGTAGTACTGATGCAAACTCTTCTCTGAATTTTGTTAGAGTTCTCCAATGAAGCCATCTGGGCAGGGTTTTTTCTGATGTTGTTGGATATTTTTTTTTTTTACCTTTTCAATGTCTTCTCTTGTTATGGGTCTGTTCAGATTTTTTACCTCAGTTTCGGTTAGTTTAGGTAGGCCGTATGTTTCTAGAAATTTGTCCATTTCCTCTAGGTTTTCAAATTTGTCAGGATATAGTTTTTCATAGTACTCTGTTTTGATCCTAAAACGTTAATCTTTAAAGCAAACAAAAAGAAGATTCTTTTAATGTCAATAATCAAAAGGGAATATTGCCTATTCTCTTCTGTCACTTTGTAATATGTTAATTTGCCAGTGATATACAACATTTTGATATCAGAGAAAAACAGAAGATTCAAGAAAGTTTTCAAAAAGAGTTTAGGTAAAGAATAGGTAGGTATATTGACAGTCATTATCACAGAGTCATTAAAAGAATAATCATAGGAACCTTCTGTTTGTATAGGTTTTGCAATAAAGAAGCACAGTGTAGACACATGAAAGAAGGATGAAAATGTGGAGTAGAAGATCTTGTTGCTGGAAAAGGGGCAAGTTATAAGTTTTGGTTTGCTTTGTTTTTAGAGAGGGACTCAGAACTGGTAGTTCAGTAAAAAATCATAATTTTTCATAGGACTCTCCATGTCACAAGAGATTGTGATGTTTGGGTTTCTTTTTTCATGGGAGAGATTACTGTGTCCCAAAGGGTAAGGGCTGATGTAGAGGAATACATGTACTAATACTTCATTCTTTTCCCTATATGAGTTCCCTTTTACTTTTCCTTCCACAGTAAGTACTCAGGTTTAATGAGCACACATATAGCAACAAAGGCCATCATGCCTGCTTGTTTTGTAGACTATACTCACACTTGGTCTTTTGCTTTCAAAACTTTTACTTAAATTACTTAAATTTCAAATTGTTTCGTACAAGATTTGAAGATTTTAAATAATTAATCCCATATAAAAAATGCCTAACATAAAGTCAAATTAAAATAAATTTCGTGTTTGATGTACTCGAGGTTATTCTGGTACTTGGAAAGGGGAAGAGATATCAAGTGTTAAATAAAAATGCCTCCCTCTGTAAAAAAATTAATCTAAAATTGATTAATTTCATAGCAGAACATTGAATCTCCATGTGCAGCAAACAAAATGTGAAATACTCATCATTAAATCATTCTATAAAATAATTTCTGTTACTATAGGCTCGTCTTAAAATTTTCACTAAAAAAAGGCAAAAATTGGCACTAAAAATTGTAAAACAATAGACCAAAAGATTTTAAATTTATGTATCGAAATGATGTCTTTTTTTCCATTGTGCATTAAAATGCAGAATAACAACAGATAGAAATTAACATTTCTTCCTCAAATGTTTGGTACGTTGTAGCTTCAGGCAGCATGTTTTTATTTTTATATATCCCATTCTGAAGATGCATACATATTTTACCTTATTAGTTATTTTTAACATTTGATTGGGAGACATATCTTCTAGGGGCTGTATACAAACTTTGCAGTTCGACTGGACTTTGACCTTGGAGAAAAGCTCTCTGAACGTCTCATTTGTAATTAAAAAATGCTTGTTTGATGGAAGTAAAAGGTTATGGTTAACTTTGTCTTTAGAGAGCAGCACAGAACTGTTAGTTCTCATGCCAACTTTCTTATGAAGAACAAACTCTCATTAAATGGAATAGTGCAAATATAAACCAAGCATAGTACCTGATTTGTCAGTTTAATTTGCTTTCACCTTCATACTCCCTCTCTATACATAAAATACTTCAAAAATAAACATGCCAAATAGTCTCTCCTCCCCTAATACACACTCACCACATCCAGGACTCTTCTAACAGTGTAGTTAAGCTACTGGAATTTCTTTACTCCATTGCAAAATCAATGCAAGCATCTAATTGACAAAGATATTTTCTCTATCTTTTTAAACAAGCCTAATGGGGCTTGAGATTAAAACTCTTTTGAACAGTATGAAATTCAATATCACAAAAAGTACTTTCTAGGATGACAGATGGTTTTAATAATGAATATCACTTTAATGATTCTCAAAATAAAATGATTCCTTTTAATTATTTGTCTAAACATATTCAATTGTGTGTGTGTATATTTTTCATTTATTATTTGCCTTGGGTCTGTATTTTATATCTATTTTATATATTACTACTATGAATAAAAATATCTTTCATCTTTGAAATGAAAAATCTACATAAACATATTATTCTTATTTCTGCCTGATTTTCAGTGCATAAAAAATAAAATAAATATAACACTACCACAGTAATTATAAAGTTTGTCATCTATTATTTCAATGGTTCTAAGTTATAAATTATAAAAATATTGGTGTTTTATATTTACTGATGTAAGAAAATATAAGGCATGTTCAATGGCTAGAAGCTAAGCTCTGTTCCTATCTAAATAAACAAATTACCTTTTGTTTCTGATTCTATCATAAAATTAAGTTAAAATATTTCTTAAAAATAATTAGCACTAACCAGTATTACATTCTAGAAGGGTATAATAATCTACTCATATATACAAAATTCCTTTTGTATAATTACTGCTTCAGTGAAATACCTATTTGTAGCCTAAAGGCTCATTAAATAGCAAGATAAAATAAGTATTGAAAAGTTTTGTGACAAGTCGACTGTAGGAGATACAAAGTAAGGCAGGCTTTATTCACTTTAAATTTAAAATAACCCTAAAATATGAGTCAATATTAAGATAATTAATATGTAAAAAAAAAAGACCAAGAAAGAAATGTAAAAAGCTGATTGCTTAGTATCCTTTTATGTAAATACCACTTACATTTGCTTCTTAAGCTTTTACTGGAAAATATACAGTATTGATTCTGCTTTGTTGATAATGTGTTACTTGTGCAAATCATTGAAATAAAAATTTTAAATGAAAATAAATGGACTTATGTAGATGATGTAATGTATTTGGTTTTCATTTTATCTTGATATACAGATTTTGATAGTTGGGTTTTTGCAATTTCTAGTTAGTAAATAAAGATTCAGAATGTTTTCATCAGCTATAAAAACAATATTTATGAATTTATATTTATAATTATATTTATGTGGCTAAAATTTCAGAGGGAAAATGTTATTCACAACGTACCTCAGTTATAAATATGCAAAACGTCTATTGTATGATGGTATAATGCAAATCACTGTGGGTATTTTGACATGATATGCGAATTATTTTGAGCTTTGAGAAACGCATCCTCAGAGATACTGATGAGCTATATTTAAAACTAGGCCACAGGACAACATCTTTACTAGTAGTGTCTAGGGGAAGCTGTTGTGTATATGTTGAGTCCTCTAAGAAATGTTCTATGAATCATACACTTTCACACATCTTTTATACCCTTATACATTTGAATGATATTCTTAATGTTAGGCCCTAAGACAAAATCTATAATTACAAAAAGCAAAACAAAACAAAATCACATCATATTTACAGAGATTTTTAGCAGTGAAAGGTAAACCAAAATATGATTCAGGCTTAAGCCTCACTTAACTAGAAACTATAATCCACTAGCACTTAGAATATTAAAAGTGACTGAGATTTTACTAATTAATGAATTTTACTCTCACCTGGATTTACCGAGTAACTGAATAGGAGAAACATGCACTCATCAATAGTATTTTACCATGCTGATTTTTCAAATAAGGCAAACATTTAACAATTTTCACAGTAAAATAATAAGCAGAGGCAAATATTAAAAAAAAAAAAGCAAGGGGATTATAAAACTTCCCAGACAATAACAGATCACCCAATTTTTATTGCAAATGTAGTTAACCAAAAAATATGAGAAAATCAAACTCCTAACCAAACTACTAACTCGATAAATACAGAAAGTAATTTCATTATGCAGCAATGTATTTCTGTCTCTCTTCTCTACCTTCCCAAAATAATCATTACATAATTGATTGATACCAAATACAGTGATGAGTGTAAAAAGAGGAGAAAGCTAAATGACCTTAAAACAATTTGACAGAGAAATATGCAATTTTGGTCTTTACAGAAATATAATATACTTACTCCTTCGTACTATTGTGACCTTTTGAAATGCAAGACTTGAGAAAATATTCTTATCAGTTTCCTCTTTTAAAATTACTGTTATTAAAGGATGTGCAAATTTGTCCAAAGATAAGACTGTAATGAAAATGTATCTTAGTTAATAGACATGTAATCAATAACTGATGAAACACAGAGAAGTCCTCTCAATAATTTACTAGGGTTTAAAGTTTCATATCCTAGGAGAATAGTGCAGTACAAATTGATTCTGTTTGCTTATGTGACCCTCTAAATGAAACCAGGAGCCTATTCTGTTTAGGAAAAGCTTTTTTTTTTTTTTCTTTCATTTCTTTTGGTTTGATAATTTTTTCCCCATTTTCTACCTCTGGCTTTTAAACAAAAATTAACCTACAAAACAGAAATGGAAACATCATCTTATATCAGAACAATTCATATCCATTTGATGCTCATCAGAGTACAAGAAATTCATAAACATTGCAAGTAAAAATTTAAATTTAGATCCTTGAGTTTTAACTAGAAACACTCTTTGTTTTCTTGCAAATAAATTCTTTGTCAAAAATATTAATTTCATATAAAAAAAGGAATTGATGAAGGAAAAAAGTGTAATACTTACATTTTATTCAAAATTGTTCTGTAAATTGTAGATATGCATGTGTTATTTATTGATAAAAATAATTGTCAAAAATAAACAACTCAGAACACCATTAACACATTATTATGTAGGATTAATATAGACAACTTTAAAGTTGGGCACGAAGTTTTTGATTGGTTGATGATTATGCCAGAATACATAAATTTTATAAGTGAGCAGTACGTACTCAAATATTATAAAGAATAGAAAATAGAAATCTTGCTAAGACAATCATGAGATCAGCAAGCCATGATTGTAAGACCTCTAGAGTATTAGAATGAGAACCTGTTCCTTAATCTTCTATTGTTTTCTGAAAGAACAAGTTTCAAGTGTTTCCTTGAGCCTGATCACCTTAATAAAATTATGTGAAATTAGTCAAGCTGCTTCTAAAGGTTAATTACAGTTTAAGGCATAACTATAAGCTTTTAAAATTATGCACACGTGATTTTACAGCATATAGTTTTCTAACATTTATTAAGATGATATTTAGTGTCATAGGCAAGAGAACTCTCTCTGTTTTCATAAAGAAAAACTTATATTTCACAATTTTCCTCCTTTTGGTCATGGTTTTATTAGAATCATTGATCAATTAAATGTTTGGCCAGGCTCTATCTACGTTCTTCCGGTCTTGGTAGTCATGGGTAGTTGTTCTGACATATACATTATCTCTATTGGTATGTTGACTTTTATATTGTTGTTTTTGTTGTTCCAATCTTAAGGAGACCATTTTCTTCACCTTAGATGGCCACACCTGAGCTTTTAAGACTTCAGTCACCAAACAATTTAATAGCTTAATAATAATATAAAGGATTAAAATGAGGAGAATGTATAAAAGACCTGCCTAATCCATGAACCTAAAGTTTATAGCTAAGAAAACAAGTCTTAAGAAGCATTAGTAGGGGATTCGGTGGCATTAGACACTTCCCTAGCTTGTCCTTCAGACATTACTGTATCATGGTACACTCCAGTTTGTCATTGTTAGGTGTCGTCAAGTCAGTTCTGACTCATATAGACCCTGTGAACAACAGAACGAAACAGTGCCTGGTCCTACACCATCCTCACAATCATGGTATGCTTAAGTCCACTGTTGCAGCCACTGTGTCAATCCATCTCACTGAGGGTCTTCCTCTTTTTCACTGTCCTTCTACTTTAGCAAGTATGATGTCCTTCTCTAGGGACGGATCCCTCCTGACAGCATGTCCAAAGTATGTGAAATGTAGTCTCGCCATCCTTGCTTCCAAGGAGCATTCTGGTTGTACTTCTTTCAAGACAGACTTGTTCATTCTTTTGACAGTTCATGGTATATTCAATATTCTTCACCAACACCACAATTCAAAGGCGTCAATTCTTCTGTCTTCTTTATTCATCATCCAGCTTTCGCATGCATAGGAGGTGACTGAAAATACCATGGCTTGAGTCAGGCGCACCTTAGTCTTCAAGGAGACATCTTCGTTTTCCAACACTTTAAAGAGGTCTTTTGCAGCAGATTTGCTCAATGCAACAGTAGTTTAATTTCTTGACTGCTGCTTCCATGGATGTTGATTGTGGATTCAAGTAATATGAAACCCTTGGAAATTTCAATCTTTACCTCATTTATCTGATGCTGCTTATTGGTCCAGTTGTGAGGATTTTTGTTTTCTTTACGTTGAAGTGTAATCCATACTGAAGGCTGTGGTCTTTGATCTTCCTCAGTAAGTGCTTCAAGTCCTCTTCACTTTCAGCAAGCAAGGTTGTGTCACCTATATAACGCAGGTTATTAATGAGTCTTCCTCCAATCCTGATGCCCCGTTCTTCATACAGCTCAGCTTCCCAGATTATTTGCACAGCATACAGTTTGAATAGGTATGGTGAAAGGATATGACCCTAATGCACACATTTCCTGACTTTAAACCGTGCAGTATTCCCTTGTTCTGTTTGAATGGCTGCCTCTTTATCTATTTACAGGTTCCTCATGAGCACAATTAAGTGTTCTGGAATTCCCATTCTTCGCAATGTTATCCACAATTTGTTATGATCCACAAGGTTGAATGCCTTTGTGTAGTCAATAAAACAGAGGTAAACATCTTTCTGATATTCTCTGCTTTCAGCCAGGATCCATCTGACATCAGCTGTGATATCCCTGGTTCCGTGTCCTCTTCTGAAACTGGCCTGAATTTCTGGCAGTTCCCTGTTGATATACTACTGTAGCTGCTTTTGGATGATCTTCAGCAAGATTTTACTTGCTTGTGATATTAATGATATTTTTTAATAATTTTTGCATTCAGTGGCATCACCTTTTTTGGGAAAAGGCATAAATCTATATCTCTTCCAGGTGGTTGACCAGGGCTGTCTTCCAAATTTCTTGGAATAGACAAATGAATACTTCCTGTGCTGCATCCATTTGTTGAAACATCTCAATTGGTATTCCGTCAATTCCTGGAGGCTTGTTTTTCATCAAAGCTTTCAGTGCAGCTTGGACTTCTTCCTTCAGTACCATTGTTTCCTGCTCATACGCTACCCCCTGAAATGTTTGAACACTGACCAATTCTTTTTGGTGTACTGAATCTGTAGTCCTCCCATCTTCTTTTAATGCATCCTGAGTCGTTTAATATTTTCCCCATAGAATCCTTCAATATTGCAACTAGAGCTTTGAATTTTTTATTCAATTCTTTCAGCTTGAGCCACCCTGTGAAGTCTTCTGTTCAATGCTTTTACTTCATCATTTCTTCCTTTCACTTTAGCTACTCAATGTTCAAGAGCAACTTTCAGAGTCTCTTCTGACATCATTTTGGTCTTTTCTTTCTTTCATGTCTTTTTAATGACCTCTTGCTTTCTTCATGTATGACGTCCTTGATGTCATTCCACAACTCATCTGGTCTTCAGTCGTTGGTGTTCAACGTGTCAAATCTATTCTTGAGATGGTCTCTAAATTCAGCTAGGATGTACTTAAGGTCGTATTTTGGCTCTCCATGGACTTGCTCTGATTTTCTTCAGTTTCAGCTTGAATTTGCATATGAGCAATTGATGGTCTGTTCCACAGCTGGCCCCTGGGATTATTCTGCCTGATGATATTGAGCTTTTCCATCATCTCTTACCACGGATGTAGTCGATTTGATTCCTGTGTATTCCATCTGCCAAGATCCATGTGTATAGTTACCATTCATGTTGGTGAATAAAGGTATTTACAATGAAAAAGTCATTGGTCTTGCAAAATTCTATCATGCGATCTCCAGCATCATTTCTATCACCGAGGACATACTTTCCAATTACCAATCCTTGTTCTTTGTTTCCAACTTTGGAGTTCCAATCTCCAGTAATTATCACTGCATCCTGATTGCATATTTGATCAATTTCAGACTGCAGAAGTTGGTAAAAATCTTCAACTTCTTCATCTTTGGCCTTAGTGGTTGGTGCATAAATTAGAGTAATAGTCGTATTAAGTAGTATTCCTTGTAGGGGTATGGATATTATCCTATCACTGACAGCTTTGTACTTCAGGATAGATCTTGAAACATTCTTTTTGACAATGAATGCAATGCCATTCCTTTTCAAGTTGCCATTCACAACATAGTAGACCATATGATCGTCCAATTCAAAATGGCCAATACCAGTTCATTTCAGCTCACTGATACCTAGGATATCAATGTTTATGTATTCCATTTCATTTTTTACGACTTCCTATGTTCCTACATTCATACTTCGTTCTTTCCACTTTCTGATTATTAATGGATGTTTGCAGCTGTTTCTTCTCATTTTGAGTCATGCCACATCAACAAATGAAGGTCGTGAAAGCTTGGCTCCATCCACATCATTAAGGTCAACTCTACTTTGAAAAGGCAGCTCTTTCCCAGTTGTATTTTGAGTGCCCTTCAACCTGAGCGGCTCATATTCCGTCACTATATCAGTGTTCTGCAGCTATTCATAACATTTTCAATGGCTAAATCTTTTCAGAATTATACTGCCGGGTCCTTCTTCATAGTCTGTCTTAGTCTGGAAGCTCAGCTGAAACCTGTCCATCATGGGTGACCCTGCTGGCATTTGAATACCAGTGGCATAGCTTCCAGCATCCCAGCAACACACAAGCCCCCACAGTAAAATAAACTGACAAACACTTGGGGGCACTTCAGTTTGGGTGTCATTAATATATGTTTTTCACCTATTAAAGAACACACTTATCCTTTAAAAAAAAATAATCAAGATCTAACCTGTTTTGTAAAGTCATTACTCTTGTTTGAGTTACCTCAATGAACAATTAATATATGACCTTACTCAGACTATCAATAGAACTTTCCAGTTCGAAGACAACCTTGTCTAACATTGATTATAATCTAATAATTTTTTTGTCCAAACATAAGTGAGGCCTATTTCAGTGATTCCGGTGATTATGGCTGCCATGAAACAGCCAGGCAAAGTTCCTTTAGTAAGAGGTCCTTCTTTTGATAGTCATTTAGTCAGATGTTTCATGATGTTTTCTCAATCCTTTACTGGGTTGTGGCTCTTGAATTTCTGATTTCTTCAGAAAGTAGTTTAGAGTGGAAGAAAACGTGTGGCACCTCATAAGCCAAATAGAAAGTTCCAATCCAATTGGGTGGCAGCACTTTGTAGGTACAGCTACATATAAAATAATGTCCTTCAAGGCCTCATGAGGGAAAGTTCCTCAAGGTCCTGGTAATGCTGAAAAGGAGTAAATACTAAAAGGAAGCACATAACTGTTAACTATATTAGTGATGTGTTCACATACAATGAAACCATTTAATCAGCCTTTTCCACCAGATCTGGGAGGTAAAGAGAGGTAAGTGAACATTTCATCTTGGAGATTGAAAAATATTTTATCTTTAATATTAAGTAGACATGGACAAAAAACATTTTTATCTGAAAAATAATGACCATCTCTATAAATGTGATTAGAGCATATACTAATATTTACAAACTGATTTCCAATATTCAGTTTTGAGAAAGCATCATTTTCTTTTCATTTTTACAGCAGTTTCATATACCCAATCAGTATATTTATTATTTTTTTAATCATTCCAGTAAGGTGTATAATTATTATATTTTGCAAAAGACCTGTATACTGTTTCCTGTACAGTCAAAGGAACCCCAACCAGGGGAATGCTTGTCTGGGGACTTGTAGGCTTACATGTACAAACCCAGCAATTTGTTTGATTGGTTATAGTGGCAATTTGCCTGACTAATTTTATAAAAGAATTATGATCTTGATAAGCAAAAGTAGCAGGCAAACACAATATGAAGATGAAAAACATGTTACAGTACTTTTTCCTTTTTAATCTAAGCTGAAGATTACCAATAGGTTCAGTTGTCCAAAGAGGTTCTGGAGCATGCTATAATTAAAAGATGTGAATCCAAGGCTCAATGTCTTTTAATTTTGCAGTAGTGCGAATAGTTCAGAGAACTTGATGAAAGTCCTTTTCTTGGTGGCTCAAGGGCTATGTTTGTAGTAATTAACGGGTTATAATTGACATTACCATGGGGTTAAGTGTTTGGTGTTTTTTTTTTCCTGGCCCAGGTCACTGCTCGGACAGGTACTCTGGTTCTTTTCTAAAATCTTTTGTGGGCAGGACTCATCTTCTATTGTTTTCTGTCCCTCTCAGTCCATCCCTTCCTGCCTGGCTCTTATAATCTCATGTGCCTTCCTCTTCCTCTCTTGTCCCTGAACCTGCATGGGAGGGGAGTAATGTCGATAGGGCCTCATGTCTTAATTCTGTAAAACATTGAAAACAAAGCCCACCTAACAATAAAGCAAGGGCAACAAAATATCCCTCTAATTATTACACATAATAATTAAATAGTAATTTCTTTCACCAGGTTCTCAACCCACCAAGTGTCATCTCTAAGATGTTCAATTCTATCTAACTGTGTCTGTAACTGTATGAAGGAGTGATTTATTAAAGCTTTATTACCAGGAATATATACAGCATTTAACTTTTAGTAAGCATAGGTACCTCCTTCGGCTGCAGTAATCATGTCTGAAACCATTTAATTTTGTAAAATTGCCTTCCATGTGGCTGCAGTTTCTTCATTTAAGGCAGCCAGTCTGTGTTTGGTGTTGTTTAAGGCTGAGGAGACAATTTTTTTTTTTGCAAAATTTTCATCTTAGCTATAATGTTAACATTTCAAATACTTTAGCATAAGTCCCAAGGGATATACAGTGTTTCACTATATCTTAAAACCAAACCGTTTGCCATCAAGTTGATCCTGATGCATAGTAACCCTATAGGACAGAGTAGAACTGCCCCATAGGGTTTCCAAGATGTGTCTGGTGGATTTGAACTGCTAATCTTTTAGTTAGCAGATACAGCTCTTAACGACTACACTACCAGTGTTTCTTACAGCACCTGGTATTCCCAGATGGTCTCCTATCCAAGTACTGACCAGGCCTGATCTTGCTTAACTTTCCAGATCAGATGAGATCAGGCACATTCAGGGTGGTGCGGCCGTAGACGACCATATCTTAGTGACCAGTAAATAGTAGAATTCCAGGAAGCTTGATATAAAAGAAGCATTGGCTGACCACTTATAATCCCATAAGAGAATATGTTTTCCAAAAGGATTGGGGTCTAGTAGCCAATAAAGTGAGGGAACAGGCCTTGGTCAAGGAAGTCCTTTTTACTAATTCTGATAGTGTTAGTATTAAAATACCATTTAACTTTTCTACTTTTTCTGAAGATTGGGGATGATAGTGGCAATGATATTGCCACTGGGTGGAGAGTCCTTTAACCAACTGTTTAACTGTTGGCCTGCAAAATGGGTCCCTGGATCACTAGACATTTGGAAAAGGAGTCCCCTGTAGGAAAATCAGGTTCCAAAAGTTTCTTGGCTCTAATTGATAGCATCTGTTTTCCTACAGGAGAAAGATTTAATTCATTATTGCAACGAATTGACAGTCACACAGTTCTCCATTGTCAGGTAGGGAAAGTAGCTGGACTGAGATGATTATACCTCGGAACAAAGATGTGGGATGGGGATAAAAGGGAGAGTTTATACACTGCAAGTCTTCTGGCTGAAAAATGCTGAGTATTACTTTGATTAACCAGGATTTCTACTACATAAGGCACATACAGAGTGACAGGATTTTACAACACTATGTCTGAGGATGCTTTTACTAATTTTGCTGCTGCATCCATGATTTTTAAGCACCCAGGCAAGGCCTTGGCTACAGGGTCCAGTTGCAAACTATACTTAGCTACAGGCCTCTGTTTATTTCCACGTTCTTGAATTAACATCCCCAGGGCTTGATCCTTTCCTTTATGAACATGTAAATAAAAAAGACTTGTCTTTGTCCACTTAGTTCGTGCCCTAGGTATTGAAATTGGAATGGACAAAACAGTAATTTATCCTTGAAGGCCTTTTGGCCTTTCTCAGCTAATTTTTGCAAAATGCATAATGAATCAGCTTCACTGTCTTAAAGAATATCAGGGCATAAAAGAAAATCATTTACATATTGAATAATTGAACAATAAAGGATGGGCTTAGGAACTTTTGATGAGATGTAGTTTTGCCTTCTAGGCAGATTACATAGATGATAAAGTCAACCTTTATAATCTTTTATTAACAACAACCAAGTAATTAAAGAAACTTTTGTCTTTTAACATAGAGGAAACCAAATTTTAGTTTTGTATACTATTTGATATTTAAAGTATTATAAATAAATTTGTCAAATCCTAGTTTTAACTAAGGATTATACTATTAAAGTACAACTTTTTAAAGCGGCAAAAATGAACATACTCATTAGGAGACCTAGATAGGTATACATCTTCTCTGAAGCACATTAATAAAAAATAAAGCAAAAGAACATTAACTCAAATTATAATGAATATCTCTTACTTAATTTAGTATCAGTCCAAGGTTTTAAGTTATCCCTTAATTGTTGTTAGGTGCCATCCTGTTGGTTCCAACTCGTAGCAGAACCTCATACCGCCAAAAACTCAAGAGAGCTGAGTGCCTTCCGACAGAAGTTTACTGGCAGAGTGGGGTGCCGCAGGCACTTATGGGTGGAGCTACAGAGCTTTGGAACACTTGCCCCTGTAAGGCAGATGTGAGAGGTAAGTTATCTACAGATCTTAAAAATAATTTTAATACTACAACCATAAGACATGATTAATGTTTAAATAAAGTTTGTCAGAATTATAACATGATTTGTTGTTGTTGTTGTTAGCTGCCATCGAGTCGGTTCCGACTCATAGCGACCCTATGCACAACAGAAGGAAACACTGCCTGGTCCTGCACCATCCTTACAATCGTTGTTATGCTTGAGCTCATTGTTGCAGCCACTGTGTCAATCCACCTCCTTGAGGGTCTTCCTCTTTTTTCCTGACCTGTACTTTGCCAAGCATGATGTCCTTCTCCAGGGACTGATCCTTCCTGACAACATGTCCAAAATATGTAAGATGCAGTCTCGCCATCCTTGCTTCTAAGGAGCATTCTGGTTGTACTTCTTCCAGGACAGATTTGTTTGTTTTTTTGGCAGTCCATGGGATATTCAATACTATTCACCAACACCGCAATTCAAAGGCTTCAATTCTTTTTCAGTCATCCTTATTCATTCCCCAGCTTTCACATGCATACGATGTGATTGAAAATACTATGGCTTGGGTCAGGCGCACCTCAGTCTTCAGGGTGACATCTTTGCCCTTCAACACTTTAAAGAGATCCTTTGCAGCAGATTTACCCGATGCAATGTGTTGTTTGATTTCTTGGCTGCTGCTTCCATGTGGATCCAAGTAAAATGAAATCCTTGACAACTTCAATCTTTTCTCCGTTTATCATGGTGTTGCTCATTGGTCCAGTTGTGAGGATTTTTGTTTTCTTTTTGTTGAGGTGCAATCCATAATGAAGGCTGTGGTCTTTGATCTTCATTAGTAAGTGCTTCAAGTCCTCTTCACTTTCAGAAAGCAAGGTTGTGTCATCTGCATATCGCAGGTTGTTAGTAAGTCTTCCCTCCAATCCTGATGCCCCGTTCTTCTTCATATAGTCCAGTTTCTCATATTATCTGCTCAAAATACAAATTGAATAGGTATGGTGAAAGGATACAACCCTGGCGCACACCTTTCCTGACTTTAAACCAATCAGTATCCCCTCGTTCTTTCCAAATAACTGCCTCTTGATCTATGTAAAGGTTCCTCATGGCCATGATTACTGTTTCGGAATTCCCATTTTTTGCAATGTTATCCATAATTTGTTACGATCCACACAGTCTACTGCCTTTGCATAGTCAATAAATAACATGATTTAGTTAACCATAAACTTATATTTTAGATAATTTTAAATATTTAGTATAAGCAACACTAATTTTTCTCTCACTAAACTTGTATAATTTAATAAACATATACCCAAATAGAATAAAAATGTACTTAACATTGGTAACTCAGAGAAAGCATAGCTGTTTTTATTAAACCAAAATTATTAAACTAGTTTAGTCTTTCCCGGGTTTATTTAAATTATGTGAACTTATTATTTTTTTAATTTCTCCTTTAATTTTGATAATACCTCTTTTAACATGGAAAATTTTGAGGTTTAAGTTCTTTAATTTGGGGGTTTTTTTAGGAATATTTGACTTATATAAAAAAATTTTTTTCTTTTTTATATAGGAGCTTATTTATTTCCAAACTAATCAGAACAAAGTTCTTGAAGGAATATTATAATCTAATTTGATAATACCATCCAGAGGTAGGAAAATATTACATTTTATAAATCTATCTTTTGGATGCTTTAAAGAATCTTTTAGAGAAGAAAATTCAGAATAATTTTATCTTTTTGAGTTCATTATACTAATCAAAATAAACAAAAATTTTCTCTAATTGGCCACCAAAGGTCTAAATTGTTTTAATGAAATCATACTATTTAAAAAGATTGGTAGAAGAATTAGGAATGAAAGAACACATAGGAAATAGATTTTCTTGAGATAGAAGAGACTTAAAATGACCCCATGAGAACTGGCCTCAAACCTGACGGTAGGCAACATAACCAAGATAACCTCTGGATTAAAGCCAAACTCTGAAAACAAAAATAAGACATAAGGAGACAATCAAAAATTTTAGATAGCAGTGCACTGTTAACTAGCACAACAGGAAAGAAAACAAATAGGAATCCAGTTCCCTAAAGTAGCTACTGCAACTCCAAGTTGATTTCGGTAAGACCAACCCATTTTTACAGAGAGAAAAAAGGTTTTAGGTCCATAATTTCATTAGTTGCCAAAGTCCCAGATGGAGGAGTTCCCAGACCCTTTGGACTTGGCTAAATCCATTTTAAAATCTACCTGAGGTCTCTGTTGGACCCAGTCCAAATTTTCTTATTGAACCCAGTCTGATTTCCCTCAGACTCACTCCAAGGAGAGTATTTAAGTAAAGCAAATGGGAACCAATAACAAACCCAGGCATTTAAAAAAATGTTCCTTAAAATGGTATCTATAGATTTAACTTTTTACAGCACATAACAATATAGTTAACTCATTTCCAAGAAACACATGGCTCCAGAGTGAAAAAGACAAAACAAATGGGAGCACGCTTCCCCAAAGTAGCTACTATAAAATTTAAGTCATCTTCTGTATAATCAAGCCATTTACTGAAAAACCCACAACATGCAGCTCCACACTGAGAAGATGTATAAGAAGCAAAGTTATTAGGAGGGAAAGGAGAAGGTGATTTAGAACAGGAGTCCATGTTTACAATCCTTACAAACAGCTGTTTGAAGGAACATGAAATAAACATAACAAAAGGATGACTCACCAAGATCATTTCTGGGCTCCGAGCCCAAGTCGTGCCTAGCCTTAGTTGGTTTAATAAATCTGGGAGATCAGAATGCAAATGGAGCAGGGCTCACACTTGAGCAAGACCAGACTTACCTCCTGAACTCCAGGGTTGGCAAGGGATCAGTGGACACAAGAGTGCTAGCATATGGTCACTCACCAACCACGGGGTCAGTCGGGAATCTTCTCCAGATCCCACTTCTGACACCAAGAAACTGTCAAAAAATAAACAACTCAGAACACCATTAACAGATTGTTATGCAGGTTTAATAGACAACTTTAAAA
Source organism: Elephas maximus indicus (assembly GCF_024166365.1). Taxonomy (NCBI): domain Eukaryota; kingdom Metazoa; phylum Chordata; class Mammalia; order Proboscidea; family Elephantidae; genus Elephas; species Elephas maximus. Next base: position 70,873,443 of record NC_064846.1, on the reverse strand, counting down.
TTGGTCAGCACATCAGTACTGAGTAAATCAGTGCTCCAATTAATTAAGATTTCCAGGAACTTTGTACAAAGTATGTTTGATTGGTTGATGATTATATCAGAATACATAAATCTTATAAGTGAGCAGCACATGCTCAAACATTATAAAGTATAGAAAAATGGAAATCTTGCTAAGACAAACACAAGATCAGTGAACTATGACTGTAAGACTTCTGGAGTCTTAGAAACAGAACGTGTTAATTAATCTTCAATTATTTTCTAAAAGAACAAGTTTCAAATGCTTCAGTGAGCCTTATCAACTAAATACAATTATGTGAAACTAGACAAGTTGCTTCTAAAGGTTAGTTACAGTTTAAGAAATAACTATAAGCTTTAAAAATTATACATATATCATTACACAGAACATAGTTTTCTAATATTTAATAAGATGACCTTTAATGTCATGGTCAAGAGAACTCTCTCTGTTTTCATAAAGCAAAACTTAAAATTTTATTTCACATATATCAAGAACTTGAGTAGAACCTTGTGCTGAAAACTGAAACAACATAGGTACTAATTGTGCTTAACTGAGAAGAAAACCTATTTATTTTGCATTGAAACAGGAGATAAAACCAACTAAAGAAGAAGCTAGGTAGATGGAATTCAGCTATGATTGACCCTATGAGCCCCCTAAAAGTACTGTAAAACTATTAAAAAAGTGACATATTTTCAGAACCAAAATGATATTGTATTATTTTTCAATTCCTGATATATTCTGCCTATAAATAAACCATAACAAACAACAGACTCTAATATGCCCCAACCTATCCCTGTGATCTCAACTTCCTAGTGTTCTCACCTTAGTGTAATCCACTTTCGTTGCATTTTTGCAAGACTTGTCACTTGCTTCTTACAAACAGAATATGGCAAAAGTTATGGGATGGCACTCCCTGGATTTTGTTACGTTTTATAAGATTTTGTCTTGCTTCTGGACTTGCTCTAGATACTCCCCTTGTTAGCTTGATGAAGAAAGCAGCAATGTTGGGAAAACTCACATGGCAAGGAATTGTGCGTAGCCTCTAGGTACTGTGGGCAGCCTCTAGAACCTGAGACTGGCTCCTGGTCAATGGCCAGCAAGAAGCTGGGGCTCTCAGTCCAACAACTGCAAAGAAATTAATTCTGGCAACAATCTGAGTGAGCTTGGAAGTGGATTTTTCCACATTCAGGCCTCCAGATATGAACTCAGCCCAGCAGACATCTTGATTGCACCCACATGAGCGTGAGGAGAGGGCTTGCTAAACAATACCCAGAGTCCTGACCCACAGAAACTGTGAGATAATGAATGTGTTATTTTAGCCCCCAATTGTGTGGTTGTTTGTTATGCAGCAATAGAAACCTAATCCAAACATTTAATAAGATAATTAAATCAAATTTTCTATAATGTTGACTTTTGGATAATTACTAAGCATTTATGTCTGTATGCTTTTTTAAAAGAGTTAAACATTGTACTTGCTTCCTAAAACAATAGCTATGGATTCAGCCCAAAACGAATTTATACAAATTTCTGTAATATCTGGTCATAAATAGACAAATGTCAATCATTCCAAACTAAACTATTCTGCTACAATACCCCTTTTATTTGGCATCTTGTTTAATACATAGGGGAAAAAAATAGTAACTTCTGTAAAAATTTAAACTGTATTAGGAAAGCAGTATATGCTATAGTTTTCTGTATTATGTTACACTTTTCCCTATTAACTCAGGCCTTAACTGATTATTTCTTTTTTTACTGTGCTTTTGAGCAAATTAGTTTCTCATTAAATAATTAATACACATACTGTTTTGTGACGTTGGTTACCAACCCCATGACATGTCAACACTCTGCCTTTCTTGACCTTGTGTTCCCATTACCAGCTTTCCTATACCCTCCTGCCTTGTTGTCATTGACCCTGGTTGGTGTGCCCATTTAGTCTCATTTTTTTAATGGGCTTGTCTAACCTTTGGCTGAAGGGTGAACCTCAGGAGTGACTTCAGTACTGAGATAAAAGATTGTCTAGGGGCCATACTTTCAGGATTTCTTCAGACTCTGTTAGACCAGTAAGTCTAGCCTTTTTTTGTGAATTAGAATTTTGTTCCACATGTTTCTCTAGTTCTGTCTGGTACCCTCTATTGTGATCTCTGTCAGAGTAGTTGGTGGTGGTAGCCAGGCACCATCTAGTTGTGCTGGACTCAGTCTGGTAGAGGCTGTGGTAGTTATGGTTCATTAGTCCTTTGGACTAATCTTTCCCTCGTGTCTTTGGTTTTCTTCATTCTCTCTTGTTCCAGACTGAGCAGGACTAGTGGAGTATCTTAGATGGTTGCTTTCAAGCTTTTAAGATCCCAGGAGCTACTCACTAAAGTAGAATGTAGAACATTTTCTTTATAAACTATGTTATGCCAATTGGTCTAGTTGTCCCCTGAGACTATGGTCCCAAGCTCTCAGCCCTTAACTGATTATTTCTAAAATATAGTGTGTGACGTTAGCAAGATCCCTTATTCTTATTAAAGACAAAAATTAATTTCTATTTTCTCATTACTTTAATTTCAAAAGATGTTCGATAAAGATGTAGTTTTAAAGCAAAGATGTTTACATTGTTCAGGGATGATTCTTTCTTTGGGCCATTTGCTTTTTGTAACTAGCGCAAACGAAAATCTTGAAATATTGCCAGGCTTTCTGAGTTTATTATATTGGATTGTCCTTCCAGTAACCATTACTCTAGTTGGGATACATTTAATAGAACTTGAACAAAGCTTTTTTTCCCCTAACTTAAAGGCCACAGTTTTTAAAAGAAAAAAGACAGCTGTCATTAACTAAAAAGAGAAAAATCAGAAATTCTGATGTATAAAGCTTTCTCAAAACATTAGAGACCTATGAGAATGTTTCTACATCATCATCTTCCAAAACCCAATCTCTTGAGTCTTTAACTAAGGTTTTTTTTCTATTATATTTTGGAGTTTGTTTCCAAGATACCAAACAGATTCTAATCTTCTTTATTGTACCCTTCTTCCTTTTCTCTCAATTTTCTCAATCTTCATCTCTATTATCAGTTGGTTCATGTACTTGAATGGTTTGGACAAGAGCATAAGTTTGAATATCACCTCCGTTTTTGTCTTCCATCTTTTCTCCATTCACAGTTTAAAAGGTGCCAGGATTTAGGCACCACTGCTCCACACAAATGTGTTTGTTCCAACTGTATAGATGCACTCAGAACAATCAAACAAATATGAAATATTTGCTTGAGTTTTATGAACACAGGAAGGAATTGTGAGAAAAAAAATATTCAGAACCAGGTACACATGATTTTGAATCAGCCTTCACCATCATACTAATTATGTGACCTTGAAATTGACTTATCACTAATCTTGTTTTTTTATCTCAATTTTCTCAGGGTTCATCTTTATTATCAATTGATTCATGTACTTGAATCTCAAAAATATGAATGACAATTTACTCCCTTGTAACATTTTTGTGAAGTTTAAATAAGAAAGCCTATGTAAAATAGCTATAGCCATTATAAAGTATCATCATTTTACACAATAATGTGTACATATGGGTCACGTATCATAGAAAAGAACTGTGACTCACTGTTAAAATGATCAGTGCAATCTCCTCTTTTATTCCTGTGACTTATCAGCCCCGTCTCAGATTATCTTTTCCTTCTGAATTTGTTAGCCAAGGGGCACTCCCATAGAGTGCCTTCGTCAGATCTATTCTAATTATAAAAATTTACATGCCCGTTTGGTTATTCCTATCTGCTTCCATGCTATTGAAAATAGTATACATAAGAGATGCCTCAGATAATTTTTTGGGTTTCATATGTACTTGTTCTTGTTCTTCAATGTGTAGTAGCAACCAAACTACTCATGGTAATCAGCATCAATCATTCCCATCAAAATGGTAACTCTTTGCTGCTGTTTCACCAGTAAGAGGAGTCTAAACTGGACAGGTGACCATCTTCACTTAAGGTTCAGTGGAACCATTAATGTGTCTCCTAATAAAAGTACTCCCCAACACCCCTAGGAAACAAGACTAGTAATCCAGCAGAGGGTAAGCTTGTGTAGAGAGGAAGAACAAATTTCACAAGTGAGTTATTATAGATGATGTTCATAAGGACCAAACCTATGCTATCTCTTGTTTCCCAGACTATTATATCCGTTTGATTTCAACTCATGACAACACAATGTGTGCAGAGTAGAACTGCACTCCATAGGATTTTCAAGGCTGTGGACTTTCAGAAGCAGATCACTAGGCCTTTTTTCCAAGGTGCCTCTGGGTGTGTTGGAACTGTAAAGCTTACAGTTAGTAGACAAATGCTTAAGCATTCGTGCCACCCAGAGGTTCCTGACTATGTAAAATAACAGGTTGCTATGCTTTAGTCATTGGTGCAGTGTATGCGCTATATCCTGGGGAACAGTGCACCAAATCTGTAAATTATTATCCCCAAACTGGAACTATAGCTGAGCCTTTAATAGGTCTTTTCATCATTTTGTTCAGCTTTTTGCTTCTAGAAATACAGTATACTGTAAGATGAGAGGGTCTCATGGTTATGTTCCCATTGTTGTACCTCTTTGCCATAAAATTAAGTCCCTTGGTTTAAGGCAATGTTATACAGGATTGATGATGGTAAGCTTTCAGATGACGGTGTTTGCTGAGGCAGTGGAGGCAGGAAAAACAAACTTATATTAAGAGGAGATGTCAATATCTGTAAGGATGAATCATGCCCCACTTCAGGGTGGAAGAGGTCTGATGTAATGAACCAGCTTTCAAGTAGCTGCCTGCTTTCCTTGAGGGATAGTGTCATATCAAGGTCTCAGTTTTGATCTTTACTGCTGGCAGGGTGGAAACAGTTGCAATAGCTAGATCAGACTTAGTGAGAGGGAACTGCAACTGTTGGGCCTGAGCAGATCCTCTATTCCCTCCCGCATGACCACTCTGTTCATGGGTCTACTATGCAAGCACTGAGTTGGCCATTAACAGTGACTGGCTGAATTATAGTACAGAAGTTATGGTTCTGCCTGGTTTCTAAGTGTCTCCTCTGCAATGGATGTCCTGATGAATATTAAAATGACACACAAAGGTCCTCACATTTTGAGCCATTTGTATACATGCATTTACATGCGTCTTCCTCAAAACTTCCACTTTTGCTCCTTCCAGGTCCCTGCACATTCAACTAAGACTTTCACCACTGTTTGGAAATACTTGTTTATCCGTATCTCAGGCTACCTTCCCATTCAGAGTAAAATATCAAGTGGACTGCTTGAGGATCTACCTACTGGGAGGACTTTCATTCATTTTGTTTCGTTATTGACTGGGTCTGTAATGAAGTGTCAGTCAACTTTTACATAACATGAACATCTTCAATCTATCTGTTTCAGCCTTTATCTTGTCTATTAAAAAAATGCTAACAGAATGGGTTGTATGTTATCACAGATTTCTCAAACATACACATGTGAACTGTACTCACTGAGGTGAAATAAATACCCTTTTATTAACACAACTCAGAAACCCTGAGCCGTAGTGGTTAAGAGCTACGGCTTAAGTAAGAAAATAAAAAAGCCTTAAAGGTGTAAATCTTTGGAGGTAGAGGATAAAAACTAATAAAGTATGTGATATAGAGAAGTAATGTACATGAAAACAGAAACTCACATGTACTAAAACCATCCTAAGGAAGACTAAAGAAAGATTCAGAAAGCGATATGAACAAATTCACTCCTGCACCACAGAAAGTGTGATCATTTGGATCAGATGAAGGTATTCATAACAAATAATAGATTTAGAGCTGTTATACTACTTCATCCATTGAAAGCCAGAGTTAGCCCATATTTCATTTAAACAGCCACTGGGTTGCTGCAAGGGTGCAAGCAGAGACAGATAATCACAGTGGCTGCAGATCATCACCTTGCAGTTTTGAAAAGCAAAACCAATTGGATAGGTTACAAATATAAATACCATAAGTTGATGTTTCATTATAAGGATTTTATTTCTTTCAAAGTAACATGAAATCAACATCTTCAGTCCATTTGTTTCAGCCTTCATCTTGTCAGTAAAAATATGGTAACACAATGGGTTACTTGTTATCACAGGTTTATCAAACATAAACATGTGAACTGTGCTCACTGAGGTGAAATAAATATTTAGCCTTTTATGAATACCATTTATGTAAGGAAATAAAAATATATGTATTAAATATGGAAGTCTTTGCAGTTAGAAGATAATCACTGATCCTGCTCACACCATCTTGTTCATGTTATTCTATTAAAGAAAATCCTAATCATTATCCTATTAGCTGAGAAGAAAATTCATCCTCTTCCTGATAGATATCAGAAGACTTTGCTTGATTTCATAATAACAAAAATAAGAGTAAAACTCTTAAGGTTGTTATTCATGCCTGTTATGGATTGAATTGTGTCCCCCCAAAATAAAAAATGTATGTTGGAATCTTAACCCCTGTACTTGTGGAAGTAATCCTGTTTGGGAATAGGGTTTTCTTTGTTATGTTATTTAGGCTATATTTGTGTAGGGTGACTCCTAAACCTAATCACTTCTGAGTTATAAAGACCAGAATAGACAGAGACAAAAAGCAGAAAAAGGGCAAGATAGACAACATGTGATGATTGCTAAGAGTCCAAGGAATGTCAAGGGTACAAAAACTGAGACAAGGATCTTCCCCCAGAGATGACACAGAAAGAGAGCCTTCCCTGAGAGCCGGTGCCCTGAATCCACACTTCTAACCTCATGAACTGTGTGAAAATAAATTTCTGTTCTTTAAAGCTACCCACCTGCAATGTACTGCATTCACAAGTTGTTAAGGTGGACGACCATTTGGAGCAGAGGACAGACAAGACACTGTTCTAATGGTGGGATCAACAGGCATTAATTACTCACAGAATAAACAGGAGAAGGACGAGGAGAACAGCAAACATCATCATCAGCCAAGGTTCTCCAAATTTAGGCTTCCGTTCCAGGGTGGGAATGTTACGACCACATTTGAGCTTGTCCCACCTTGCACCATGGCTCAGGAATCCTAAAGCCCTTCTTTCCCATGGTTAATATACTAGCAAGCTTCAATGATTATATTCCAAACAGCATGTACAGAAAGAGAGTAGGAGAAAGGGGTAATAAAAGAAGAAGGTCCTCTTTGGGCAATGGACATTACTCATTGCCCCTGTTCAGGGTGGGTGACCATCTCATGATCAGCTATTCTAGACTCACTAGTGTCAGAGAACCATCCTTTTTCCTTTACTCCACTAAGATAGTTTTGGGTCTCTCAGACGGCAATATCTCCCATATAGGCACGTGCTTTGTGTTTATTACTATTTTTATTACGTTCATTAGTAGCTTTGGAGACAGTGAGAGTAACTAAATACAGTACACCTATGCATCTACCAGTCCAACCCCTTGATTTCAAAGCCTCCCTACTAATCTTTGTCCATGTGAATGTCATAAGCCCAGAAACCTTCACAAATGTGTAGGCACAAGTCAGCATCCTCATGCTTATTACTACCTTGATTGCCATGGTCTTAGTACAGCAGCTTCAATGGAAGACATAACACATTTCTTAAGTCTCATGGCTACGATCTTTACTGACAAGATGATGAAGTCCATTTGCATAATGGATCACAGCCAAGTCCACCCTATGGTTGGTGACCAGCAAACATGTCCTGTCCAAGAGTATTGGGAGGTACATAGGCAGCTTGATCTCCTTGCCTGACAGGGCGTGGGGTGCACCTGTTTCTCTGTGCACCTCTTGGTAACTCTCATGAACAAAGACAAAACAGAGAGCACGCACTAGTGCACAGACTCCTTCCTGCAAAGCTAACAGATAATCTAAGGCCAAATGGCGGGAGCTTAGACTTTTACGTCGACAATTACATACTGTTTTATTATTAAGTAGTCTCACCTTATCACAATCATTGGGGTCCCTGACTTGTTAAATTAGAAAAAGGCTATCATATCAGCTAAAGGGACTGTTCCAGGACAGAAGTTGAGGGGTTTTTAAACCAGTACCCGGCCCCCTCACCCACCCACTGGGTTATCAAACAAGAACTCTGTCCTTTATATATACCATGTCCATCAGTTTGGATTCAAGTAAACCAAAAATGTCCTTTAGTCAAAATTGCTACTTCATAGGAAAAAAAAAAAAAAAAGTCACCAAAAACTGCCAAAGGCAAAGTATTCCACAATGGCACTGGAGCAGTAAGAGTCACTTGCGTCTTCAGCAGTCAAAAGGATGATACACAGTGGGATGCCAATCCAGGAGGTGTGAGGGGTGTACACACAGAACCAACAGTTGGTAGAGTCCATGGCATCAGCACGTGTCAGTTACAGAAACAAGTTATTAATGTGCTGGTGAACTCTATAGCCATCAGATGTGCTGTATGGAGGAAAAGGGTCATAGATTAGTGATCCCCACCCACATCCTGCACCCCCTGGCTATGCTTCACATTCTGGGGCAGACAATGTTCTCATCCAACCTGGATTATATTCCCCTGTCCCTCAGTGGCCACCTAGTCAGTCTGTACCTTTGCAGAGGCAACAACCTCTCCCTTATGCCATTACTTTCCTAGTCTGGCCCAATTCCACTGGCCAGGCTCCACAGTAGACATCTGAATGTTTTGAACTGCTATAAGCCTAAGGAATCCTAGGATTCCTCCCAGTGGAACCAGATGTCCTACTAACAGAATCCTCCTTTTGGCCCCATTGGCCAAGCCCACTGAACAATGGTCCCTTCAGTGCTCAAAAGCTCTAAGCCAGCCTTCGCAATGCCATGCCACTGCTTAATACCCAGAAACCCAGTGCCGTCGAGTCGCTTCCCATAGAGTTTCCAAGGAGCGCCTGGCAGATTTTAACTGCCGACCCCTTGGTTAGCAGCTGTAGCACTTAACCACTATGCCACCAGGGTTTCCATGCCACTGCTTAATAGCATGCCTTAACACATGCACACTTATATATCTACTTCTCAGTTATAGATTATCTTGCTATCCCACATTTCTCTTTTACAACAACAGTCAAAAATTACTGTTTTGAGCATTAATGACATACATCTGGCCATAATGAATGCTGACGTGTGAGGAGAGAGTAGCACTGGCTGTGATGCTTAAGGTTGTGTGTCAACATGGAAGAGTCATGATTCTCAATGGTTTGGCAGTTATGTAATGATGTAATTTGGCAGTTATGTAATGTTATAATTTGGCGGCTATGTAATCATGTAATTTGACAGTTATGGAATAATGTAATTTGGCAGTTATGTAATGATAGAGTCATCCTCCATTTTTTTATTTGATACGATCACCCTCCATTTTTGCACCATGCCAATTTTCACATAATGACCTGGTCTTTGGAACACAGCCATGCCAATAAATGAGGAGTGGGTGTACACTTCATTAGCTTTGCTGCTCTAAAAAACCCAGCCTAAGACATTTGGTACCTAGAGTGGGGTAGCTCTAGAGAAACAAAACTATGAGGATGAGTTTTCTAAATTGGCTCTTAAGCCTGGCTAGCCTAAAAGGCACTGATGACTCTGCCTCCAGTAGCAAAGGGGGCACTGCTAATCCATGACATGAGATGGCAATAAAAATATGCAAAATATCACCACCAATAGATCAAATATTTGTGAGAAACAAAGCTCGGCTGATTGCATTTCAGACACTTTTCTACAATTATGTCAGAAAGAGAAGTATAAGAAAGTTGATTGGTTGTTCCTGCTTTATTTAGGCAAAGTGGTGAAAGAAAGAGATGACTTCAGGTCTTCAGAGTCACAGCTCAAGGACTGCATAAAAGATCCGAAGGTGGCCAATTGTGCCCTGAAAGAAATCCTTATTTCTTGTAGTAACAGAACTGATATTGTCAAAAATCAAACCCAAAGCCTTAATGCAAGAGTGGTTGCATTAAAACACAATGCCAGTTGAGTTCCCAAAGTAGAATGCTGTCTGAAGTTAAACTGAGAGCATTTTGGGGGAAGAAATGGGATCCTGAAACTTGGGTTGGGGACATATGGGAAGATAATCAGGAAGCTGGAACACTGGGCCCCTAAATTCTACTGAATCACTCCTGCCAACAGCACCACCCCTCCCATTTGAAGAGATTACTCCATCCTTGTCTGCTAAGGCACCCTCCCCAGGAGAACCATTATTCCTTCCACCCCCATTTGAGGAGAAACACCCATCTGTGCCTGAACCTGTGCTATCACCTGGGATGACATCTGGGGCAACACCTGATGCATTGCCAGAAGCAGATGCCTTACAAGGTATTACTGAATGTTTCCAAGATCCACCCCCACCACCCATATAGCTTCCAGACCTATAACTAGACTTAAGTCCCAGTGACCCCCAAAAGGTGAAGTATGGTATGTGTCCTAGGATGTGGTACATTACACTCCAAAAGAACTGCTTGATTTTGTAATATACACAAATAGAAATCTGGGGAATATGTTATGGATCGAATTGTGTCCCCCAAAAATGTGTGTCAACTTGGCCAGTCCATGATTCTCAGTATTGTGTGACTGTCTACCATTTCATCATCTGATGTGTTTTTTCCTGCATGTTGTAATCCTACCTCTATGATGCTAATAAGGCGGGATAAGTGGCAATTATATTAACGAGGCAGGAATCAATCTACAAGATTAGGTTATGTCTTAAGCCAATCTCTTTTGAGATATAAAAGAAATAAGGGAACAGAGAGACACGGGGACCTCATACCACCAAGAAACAAAAGCCAGGATAATAACACATCCTTTGGACCCAGGGTCTCTGTGCTGAGAAGCTCTTTGACCAGGGAAGATTGTTGACAAGGACTTTCCCCCAGAGCTGACAGAGAGAGGAAACCTTCCTCTGGAACTGGCACTCTGGATTCAGACTTCTAGCCTCCTAGACTGTGAGAGAATAAATTTATCTTTGTTAAAGCCATCCATTTGTAGTATTTCTGTTATTACAGCATTAGATAACTAAGAAAGGCTATTAAGAGTGTGGGATAATAGTGCAGGGAACATAAAGTTGGATTAGTCTGAGTTTATCAATATGGGCCCACTAAACACAGAACCCTCACTCGATGTTTCAGCTCAAGAGGTTAAAAAAGGATCTAATTGTTTATTTGGTTGGTTCACTGAAGCATGGATTAGGTGGTGGCCTACACTAAACCAAGTGGAATGTCAGACCTGCCTTGATGTATCCAAAGGATTAGGGAAATTGGCATGCTAGACTGGATTTATCAGGTTAGACCCACAGGCCCACACATGGAGTTCCCAGAGGACACATCTTTTACCACAGTGGTGAAGAAAAAATTTATGAAAGGGGCCCCAGCATCCTTGAAGACTGATGTGTTTGCTATTTTATGTAAATCAGATATGACAGTAGGAACTGTCCTAATTGAATTAAGACAGTTAACTACAATGAGTCTGATCAGACCCCATGGCAGCAGGGGCCACCTGGCGGCACTTAATCACCAGGGCAAAATGGGTGTGGTTACCATAATGGACAGAAGAGTCAAAGAAGTAATCAGAATAGTCTGACTCATATGGACTTACAGTGTTGGCTACTTAGTCATGGTGTTCCAAAGAGTGTAATAGGTGGGGAATCTTCTAAATATTTACACGATCTGTACAAGGTCAAATGAAAGGCAATCTAACTTAAATTGCCAGAATAGAAATTCATGGCCTGTCAATCAATTCCCAGACTTTAGCCAGTTTACAGACTCACAACCAGTTGAATGAAGGTGGGTCAGGTTTCCTTGAGGAAGGACCCCACTCCACTGCCAAAAATTTATACTGCTAATCTTTCTGCCAGCCTTCCCCAAAGGGATCTATTGCCTTTTATTGGAGTGACTGTTCACTGGGGAAAAGGAAATAATCAGACTTTTTGGGGATTACTGGACACTGGATCTGAACTGACACTAATTCCAGGAGAAACAAAGCATCACTTGTGGCCCACCAGTCAGAGTGGGGGTATATAAAGGTCATGTTATTAATGGAGTCCTAGCTCAGGTCCATCTCACAGTGTGTCCAGTGGGTCCCAAACCCATCCTCTGGTGATTTCCCCAGTTCCAGAATGCATAATTGGAATAGACATACTCAGCAACTGGCAGAAGCTTCACATTTGATCCTAGACAAGTGTAGTAAGGGTTATTATCTTAGAAAAAGCCAAGTGGTATCCATTAGAACTGCCTCAATCTAGGAAAGTAGTTAACCAACAGCAATACTATATTCCTGGAGAGATTGCAGAGATTAATGTGACTGTCAAAGACTTCAAAGATGCAGGGGTAGTGATTCCCACTACATCCCCATTCAACTCGTATATTTGGCCTCTCCAAAAAACAGATGGCTCTTGGAGAATGACGGTAGATATTGTAAACTTAACCAGATGGTGACTTCAATTGCAGCTGCTGTTCCAGATGTGGTTTCATTGCTTGAGCAAATTACTACATCTCCTCGTACCTGGTATGCAGCTACTGATCTGGCTAATGCCTCTTTCCCCACTCCTGTTTTGAAGGGATACCAGAAGCAGTTTGCCTTCAGCTGGCAAGCCCAGAAATACACTTTCACTGTCCTACCTCAGGGGTATGTCAATTCTCGAACCATACATATGTCTTAATTTATCTGCAGAGAGCTTGATCAACTTTCCCTCCTAAAAAAAAAAAATCACACTGGACCATTACGTTGATAACACTATGCTGATTGGACCTAGTAAGGAAAAAGTATCAATGACTCTAGGCTTATTGGTAAGACATTTCTGTGCTAGAGGGTGGAAAATTAATCTGATAAAAATTCAGACACCTTCCACCTTAGTGAAATTTCAAGGAATCCAGTGGTGTGGGGCTTGGCAAGATATTCCTTCTAAAGTGAAGTATAAGTTGTTACATCTTCTTCCTTGTGATGTTTAAGAATGTGTGTCAACTTGGCTGGGCCATGATTTTCAGTGTTTTGGCAGTTGTATAATGTTGTGATCACTTCCCTGTTGAAATTTTATATGTGATGACCCTCATGATGGAATCTGCTGAGTGGTACTGGTGGGGGCAGAGCCTGTGGTGGCTCACTGCCCCCTCAGCCTTCATCTCTCCACTCTCTGCTGCCTACTTCCTTCCTGCTTGCCTTGCCAAGGGTTTTGGCTTGTTCTGGATCCTGCAGCTGCCTCCTGTCATCTGGCCTCTGGTTTTTGGAACTTGAGATAGCAGCTTACTTGCAGAACTTGGGATTCGTCATCCTCACAGCCTGTGAGGAAGAGTTCTGCTCCCTTACCTTCTGATCTTAGGTTCGCCAGCCCCTGCAGCTATGTGGATCAGAAGAAGCCTTGCAGTCTTGCCTGCTGATCTTGGGATTTTTCGACCTTCACAGCCTATGAGTGGGATCTCTACCCTCTGGCCTGATGATCTTGGATTTTCCAGCCTCTGTGGCTACATGAATCGGGAAAGGCCTCTATCTTGATCCATGGACTTGGGAAGTTACAGCCTCTACAATCACATGAGCTGTTTCCTTGATATTTACTGGTTTTGCTTCTCTAGAGAACCCAGGCTAAGACAATTGGTACTAAGAGTGGTTCTAGAGAAATAAAAATTGTAAGGATGAGTTTTCTAAATTGGCACTTAAGTCTGGTTAGTCGTAAAGACGTTGATGGCTCTGCTTCCAGTAGTAAAGAGGGCACTGCTAATCCATGGCATAAGGTGGCAATTCAAATAAGCAAAATATCATCACCAATAGATCAGGTATTGGTGAAAGGTGAGGCTCTAGGTTATTGCAAATGTGATACCTTTATACAATTTTGTCCTAATGAGAAGTATAAGGAAGTCGGTGAAAGAAAGAGATGCACTCAGGGTCTCAGAGTCAAAGCTCAAGCTCTGCATAAAGGTTCCACTAGTGCTTTGAAAGAAAGCCTTATTTCTTATAGTAACAGAGCTGATATTGCCAAAAACCAAACACAGGCTCTTATTGTAAGAGTGGTTAAATTACAATGCCAGCTCAATTGCCAATCTCAAGAGGTGTCTAAAGTTAAAGTGATGGCATTGATTGGAAAGAAATGGAATCCTGAAACTTGGGATGGGAACATATGGAGCAGATAATCAGGAACCTAGAGACAGTGAGCGCCTAAATTTTGTTGAATCACTCCTGCCAACAGAACAACTCCCATCTGAAGAGAATACTTCATGTTTGTCTGCTACACCACCATACCCAGAAAAACCATTAGCTCCTCTGCTCTTTTTTATTTTTTTTACCTCTGCTCTCATCTAATGAGATTAGCCCTAGCCCAGCTGCCTCTAAAGAGCCCTTGCTGGAGTCATTACCTAGGGCATTGCATGAGGCAGGTGCTTTACAAGACAATGTTGAATGTTCTCAAAACAATTCCACATTACTGATTCTGGCTTCTAGACCTATAACTAGACTTAACTCCCAGCGAGCTCTTAAAGGAGTTAAGTCCCAGTGAACTCCAAAAGGTAAAGTACAAAGTGTGATTCAAGAGGAGGTAGGCTACACTCAAAAGAACGTCTTGACTTTTCCAATATATACAAACAGAAACCTGGGGAATATGTGTGAGAATGGCTATTAAGGGTATGGTATAATGGCTCAAGGAACAGAAAGCTGGATCAGTCTGAGTTTATTGATATGGGTCCACTAAACACAGATTCTTCATTCAATATTTCAGCTTGAGAAGTCAGGAAAGGATCTAATAGTTTGTTTGGGTTGCTGAAGCATGGATTACAAGGTGTCCTACACTAAATCAAGTTAAAGTACCAGACCTGGCTATTCATACTGTAAAAGAAGGTATCCAAAGGCTTAGGGAAATTGGCATGCTAGATTGGATTTATCAGGTTAGACCCACAGACCCACACATGGAATGCCCAGAGGACATACTTTTTACCAAAACTGTGAGGAACAATTTTGTGAAGGGAGCTGCAGCATCCTTAAATACTGCTGTGATTGTTATTTTATTTAAATCAGAATTAAGAGAACTAACTACAATGGGGCTGATTGGTAGTAGGGGCCAAGTGGCAGAACTCAATCGACAAAGACAAGGTGGGCATGGTTACAGTAATGGACAGTGGAGTAAAAGCAGTAATCAGAATAGTCTGACTTGTATGGACTTACGGCATTGGCTACTTAGTCGTGGTGTCCCTAAAAAAAAATAAATCAGAAATCTACTAAATATTTACTTGATCTGTACAAACAGATGAACTCTAGGTCAGGTGAACAGCAGCCTAACTCAAATCACCAGAATAGAGAGTCATGGTCCCTCAATTAATTCCCAAACTTGAGTGAGTTTAAAGACCCACAACCCCTTGAATGAAGGGGAAGCCAGGTACCCTACCAAAAATTTATACTGTTAATCTCTCTCCCAGCCTTCCCCAAAGGGGTCTACAGCCTGTTACAAGAGTGACTGTCCGCTGGGGAAAAGGAAATAATCAGACTTGTTGGGGATTACTGGATACTGGCTCTGAGCTGACACTAATTTCAGAACGTTGAACATGTCACTGTGGCCCACCAGTCAGAGTGGGGGCATATGGAGGTCAGGTTATTAATGGAGGCTTGGCTCATGTCAGTCTCACAGTAGGTCCAATGGGTCCCTGAACCCATCCTGTAGTGATTTCCCCAGTTCCAGAATGCATAATTGGAATAGATATACTCAGCAACTGGCAGAACCTGCACATTGGATTCCTGACAAATGGAGTAAGGGCTATTATGGTAGAGAAAAGGCAAGTGGAAGCCATCAGAACTGTCCCTACTTAGGAAAATAGTAAATCAAAAGCAATACCACATTCCTGGAGGAATTCCAGAGATTACCGGCACCATCAAGGACTCGAAGGATACAAGGGTGGTGATTCCCACCACATCCCCATTCAACTTGCTTATTTGGCCTGTGCAAAAAACAGATGGATCTTGGAGAATGACAACATTTTATTGTAAACTTAACCAGGTGGTGACTTCAGCTGCAGCTGCTGTTCCAGATGTAGTTTTGTTATTTGAACAAATTAATACATTTCCTGGTACCTGGTATGCAGCTATTGATCTGGCTAATGCTTGTTTCTCCATACCTGTCTCAAAGGACCACCAGAAGCAGTGTGCCTTCAGCTGGCAAGGCCAACAATACACCTTCACTTGCCTACCTCAGCGGTACATCAACTCTCCAGTCTTATGTCATAATTTAGTCCTCAGGGACCTTGATCACCTTTTCCTTCCACAAGGAGTCACACTGGTCCATTACATTGATGACATTATGATAATTTGACCTAGTAAGGAAGAATTATCAATGACCCTGGACTTACTGGAAAAACATTTGCATGCCAGAGGGTGGGAAATTAATCCCACAAAACTTCAGGCACCTTTAACCTCACTGAAATTTCTAGGTGTCCAGTGGTGTGGGGCACGTTGAGATATTCCTTCTAAAGTGGAGGATAAGTTATTGCATCTGGCTGCTCACACAACTAAAAAGGAGTCATAAAACCTAGTGGGACTTTTTGGATTTTGGAGACAATGTACCCCTCATTTGTGTGTGCTACTCTGGCCTTTTTATCAAGTGACTCTAAAAGCTGCTAGTTTGAAGTAGGGCCCAGAACAAGTGAAGGCTCTGAAACAGGTTCAGGCTGCCATGCAAGCCACTCTGCCATTTGGGCCATATTATCCAGCTGATCGATGGTGCTTGAATTGTCCATGGCAGATACAGATGCTGTTTGGACTCTTTGGCAGGCCTCTATTGGTGAATCACAGCTCAGACCCTTAGGATTTGGGAGCAAAGTGGTGCCGTTCTCTGCAGATAACTACTCTCCTATTGAGAAATAGCTTTTGGCTTATTACTGGGCCTTAATAGAGACTGAGTGCTTAACCATGAGACACCAAGTCACCATGCGGCCTGAGCTGCCCCTCATGAACTGGGTGTTGTCTGACCCACAGAGTCATAAAGGTGGATGTGCACAGCAGCATTTCATCATTAAATGGAAGTGGTATGTACAAGATTGGGCCTGAGGAGGACCTGAAGACACAAGTAAGTTGTATGAGGAAGCAGCCCAACTGCCCATGGTCTCCATTCCTGTCACATTGCCTTTCATCTCCCAGTCTGCACCTATGTGGTCTCATGGGGAGTTCCTTATGATAAGTTGAATGAAGAAAAGAAAACTCATGCCTGGTTTACAGATGATTCTGTGTGATATACAGGCACCACTCGAAAGTGGACAGTGACAGCACTATAGCCCCTTTCTGGGAGCTCCCTGAAGGACAGTGATGGAGGGAAATTCTCCCAATGGGCAGAGCTTTGAGCAGTGCAACGGTTGTTCACTTTGCTTGGAAGGAGAAATGGCCAGATGTGTGATTATATGCTAATTCATGGGCTGTGGCCAATGCTTTGGCTAGATGGTCAGGGACTTGTAAGGAACATGATTGGAAAATTGGTGACAAGGAGAATTGGAGAAGTGATATGTAGATAGACCTCTGAATGGGCCAAAGAAGTGAAAAAAAAGTGAAGTATTTGTGTCTCCTGTGGATTCTTACCAAAGGGTAACATCAGCAGTGGGGAATTTTAACAATCAAGTAGATAGGATAACGTGTTCTGTGGTAATCAGTCATACTCTTTCCCCAGCCATTTCCATAATTACCCACGAATAAAGTGGCCATGGTGTCAGGGATGAAGGTTATGCATGGGCTTAGCAACATGGACTTCCACTCACCAAGGCTGACATGGCTACAGCCACTGCTGAGTACCCAGTCTTCCAGCAGCAGAGACCAACACTGAGTATCTTATATGGCATCATTCCTTGAGGTGATCAGCCAGCAAGTTGTGGTAAATTGATTACGTTGGACCGCTTCCGTCATGGAAAGGGAAGCATTTCATTCTTACTGGGTTAGACACTCTGGATACGAATTTGCCTTCCGTGTACTCAATATCTCTGCCGAAACTACCATTTGTGGATTCACAGAATGCCTTATTCACTGTCATGGTATCCCACACAGCATTGCCTCTGATCAAGGGAATCACTTCACAGCAGATGAAGTCAGCAGTGTGTCCCTGCTTATGGAATTCACTAGTCTTACCATGTTCATCCTGAAATAGCTGACTTGATAGAATGATGGAATCGTCTTCTAAAGACACAATTATGGCTCCAACTAGGTGACAATACTTTGCATGGTTGGGGTAATGTTCTATAGGAGGCTGTATATGCTCTAATTAGCATCCAATATATGGTGTTGTTTCTCCCATAGCAGGATTTGTGGATCCAAGAATCAAGGGGTGAAGATGGAAGTGGTACCACTCTCCCTTAGTTACCCACTTGCAAAATTTTTGCTTCCTGTCCCCATGACCCTATTCTCTGTGGGTCTTGAGGCCTTAGTTCAAAAGGGAAGAATGTTCCCAACTGGAGACACAACACTGATTCCATTGAAATGAAATTTCAGAATGCCACCCAGTCACTTTGGGCCCCTCATGCCTCTAGATCAACAGACAAAGAAGGAGTTACCATATCGTCTGGTGTGATTTATTCTGATTACCAAGGAGAAATAGGTTGATATTGCATAATGGAGGTAAAGAAAAAAAAAAAAGAAGAGTATGTCTAAAATACAGGCGATCCCTTAGGGCATCTCATAGTACTATCATGCCCTGTGATTAAAGTCAGTGGAAAACTACAGCAATCCAATTCTGACATGATTAGTATGGCCTAGACCCTTCAGGACTGAATGTTTGGTTATCCCACCAAGAACCACAACCAGTCGAGGTGCTTGCTGAGGATAAAAGGAATATGGAATGGGTGGTGGAAGAAGGTAGTTCTAAATATGCTACAACCAACCACATGATCACTTGCAGAAACAGGGACAGTAATTGTTATGAATATTTCCTCTTTTTTATTACATGTGTATGTGTGTGTTTTTTTTATGTGTGTGTATATATATTTGTATATATGTATATAAACCAAACCAAACCTGTTGCCATCGAGTTGATTCTGACTCATAGCAACCTTATAGGACAGAGTAGAAGTGCCCCATAGAGTTTTAGAAGAGTGGCTGGTGGATTTGAACTGCTAGCCTTTTTGATTGGCAGCTTAACTGTAACCACTGTATCACCATAATATACATATTATTATATATAATAATTATTATTTTTTTCTTCCTTCCCATATAAAGTATAAGATGTAAAGGAGGTAGTATATTTTCAGTTGCACGTGTATAAGTTGTAACATGTAAGGCACAAGTATGACTTTATAATTATCTTTATTTAGAGATTATGTATAGTCAAAGATGTGCACAGATGCCAGGGTAGCAAGGACTGTGATGGTGAATATTATGTGTCAACTTGGCTAGGCCATGATTCTTGTATAATTTTCCTCCATTTTGTGATCTGATGTAATTGTCCTCCATTTTATGATTTTGTGTAATTATCCTCCAGTTTATGTGTTATCAGCCTTAACTCTATATGTGAGCTATTTTCTTGTTACAAATCTTTATATATGTTTATATAGATATAGATACAGACACATACCAAAAATACCAAAACCAATGCCATCGAGTTGATTCTGACCCATAGTGACCTTATTGGACAGAGTAACACTGCTCCATAGGGTTTTCAGGGAGCGGCTGGTGGATTTGATGGCCTACCTTTTGTTTAGCAGCTGTAGCACTGAACCACTAAGCCACCAGGGCTCCATAGATAGATAGATAGATAGATAGATAGATAGATAGATAGATAGATAGATAGATAGATAGATAGATAGATAGATAGATAGATAGATAGATAGATAGATGATAGATAGATGGTAGGTAGATAGGTAGGTAGGTAGGTAGATAGATACATACAGATATATACATATATATATATATCTAGATATATATGTATGTGGAAACCCTGGTTGCATAGTGGTTAAGTGCTACAGCTGCTAACCAAAGGTCAGCAGTTTGAATCCGCCAGGTGCTCCTTGGAAGCTCTGTGGGGCAGTTCTATTCTGTCCTATAGGGTCACCATGAGTCAGAATCGACTTGACGGCACTGGGTTTGTTTTTTTTTTTATATATGTATGTATCCCCCACACATCAGTCAGTTTGTTGTACTGTGGGGGCTTGCGCTTTGCTGTGATGCTGGAAATTTTACCACCAGTATACAAATACCAGCAGGGTCACTTATGGCTGACAGGTTTTAGCTGAGCTTCCAGACTAAGACAGACTAGGAAGAAGGACCCAGTGGTCTACTTCTGAAAACAATTAGCCAGTGAAAACTTTATCAATAGCAGTGAAACATTGATATAGTGGCAGAAGATGAGACCCTCACTTTGGAAGTCACTTGAAATACAACTGGGGAAGAGCTGCATCCTCAAAGTAGAGCTGATCTTAATGACATGGATAGAAAAAAGTTTTCAGGACCTTCATTTGCTGAAGTGCCACTACTCAAAATGAGAAGAAACAGTTGAAAAGATCCATTAATCTCTGGAAAACCGAATGTATGAATTATGAATCTAGAAAAATTGGAAATTGTCAAAAATGAAATGGAACGCATAAACATTGATATCTTAGGCATTAGTGAGCTGAAATAGACTGGCATTGGCCATTTTTAATCGGACAATAGTATGGTCTACTATGCATTTCACCATTCCTATTCAGTCTGTATGTTCAGCAAATAATCTGATAAACTGGACTATATGAGGACTATATAAGGATGACCAAAGTACCACCTTGAGCATAACCCACCTGAATTTAGAAACCATTGCAAGAATAGACTTAACCCATTGAGCACTAATGATACAAGACCAACTGAGTTGTGGAATGACATCAAGGACATCATACATGAAGAAAGCAAGATGTCATTTAAAGGATTGGAAAGACAAAAAAAAATTACAGACCAATATGTTTTGTGAATATAGATACAAAAAATTCTCAACAAAATTCTAGCCAATAGAAATCAGCATCATATAAAAAAATACCACAACCAAGCGGAATTCATACCAGGTATGTAAGGATGATTCAATGGTAGAAAATACATCAACATAATCCACAACATAAATAAAAGCATCACATGATCACCTCAATCAACACAGAAAAGACATTTGACAAAGTCCAATACCAATTCCTGATAAAAATTCCCAATAAAATAGGTATAGAAGGGAAATTCCTCAACATAATAAGGGGCATCTAAGCAAAACCAACAGCCAACATTATTCTTAATGGAGAGAGGCTGAAAACATCCCCCTTGAGAACAAGAACAAGACAAGGATGCCCTTTATCACCATCCGTATTTAAAATTGTGCTGGAAGTCCTAGCTACAGCAATAAGGCAAGAAGAAGAAATAAAGGGCATCCAAATTGGTAAGGAAGAAGTAAGACTGTCCCTATTTGTGGATAATATGGTACTATACATAGAAAACCCAAAAGACTCCATCAGAAAATTACTGGAACTAATAGAGAGATTCAGCAGAGTAACAGGATACAAAATAAAAATAAAAAATTCAGTTGGATTTTTATACACCAATAAAGAGAACAACGAAAAGGAAATCAGGAAAACAATATCATTTATAATGGCCCCTAAAAAAATAAAATACTTAAGAATAAAGCTAACCAGGGGTGCAAAAGACCTATACAAAGAAAACGGCAAAATACTACTGCAAGAAACCAAAGGAGATCTACATAAACAGAAAAACATACTATGCTCATGGATAGGTAGACTCAACATTGTGAAAAGATCAATTCTACCCAAAGCAATCTACAAATACAATGCAATCCCGATGCAAATACAACAGCATTCTTTAAAGCGATGGAAGAACTAATCATTAACTTTATATGGAAAGGGAGGAGGCCCAGATAACTGAAGCACTATTGAAGAAGAATAAAGTAGGAGGACTTGCACTACTTGACCTCAGAGCCTACTATACAGCTATGGTAGTCAAAACAGCCTGGTACTGGTTCAAAGACAGGAACATTGACCAGTGGAACAAAATTGAGAACCCAGATGTAAACCACCCACCTCTGGTCACCTGGGAAGCCCTGGTGCCGTAGTGGCTAAGTGCTACAGCTGCTAACCAAAAGGTTGGCAGTTAGAATCCACCAAGTGCTCCTTGGAAACTCTATGGGGCAGTTCTACTCTTTCCCATAGTGTTGCTATGAATTGGAATCTACTCAATGGCAATATATTTTTTTTAATGGTCATCTGATCTTGAACAAGGGCCAAAAGTCCATCAAATGGGGAAAAGTCAGTCTTTTTAACAAATGGTGCTGGCAAAACTGTACGCCCATCTGCAAAAAAGTGAAACAGGACCCATACCTCACACCATACATAAAAACTAATTCAAAATGGATCAAAAACCTAAATATAAAACCAAAAATTATAATGATTACAGAAGAAAAAATAAGATCAACACTAGAGACCCTGATACACGGCAGTAACAGAATACAAACCATAACTAACAACACACAAACTCCAGAAGATAAGCTAGATAACTGGGATCTTCTAAAAGTTAAAAACTTATGCTCATCAAAAACTTCACCAAAAGAGTAAAAAGAGAACCTACAGACTGGGGGAAAAAAATTGGCTCTGACAAATCCAGCAAAGGTCTAATCTCTAAAACCTACAGGAAAATCCAACACCTCTACTACAAAAAGACAAATAATCCAATTAAAAAATGGGCAAAGAAGACTTTCAAGCGACTAACAGACACATGAGGAAATGCTCCCGATTACTAGCCATTAGAGAAATGCAAACCAAAACCACAATGAGATACTGTCTCACCCCGGCATTACTGGCACGAATCAAAAAAAAAAAAAAAACAGGAAATAACAAGTGTTGGAGAGGCTGCAGGTTGATTGGAACTCTTATGCACTGCTGGTAGGAATGCAAAATGATACAACCATTTTGGAAAATGATATGGCTGTAGAAACACTGTATGATCCAGCAATCACACTCCTAG
The DNA here is from genome assembly GCF_024166365.1 of Elephas maximus indicus. Lineage (NCBI taxonomy): Eukaryota > Metazoa > Chordata > Mammalia > Proboscidea > Elephantidae > Elephas > Elephas maximus. Next base: position 70,850,576 of record NC_064846.1, on the reverse strand, counting down.
GAATATATCCTAGAGAAATAAGAGTCATCACATGAATAGACATATGCACGTCCATGTTCATTGCAGCATTGTTTACAATAGCAAAAGATGAAAACAACCTAGATGCCCATCAACAGATGAATGGATAAACAGACTGTGGTATATACACACAATGGAGTACAACGATAAAGAACAATGATGAACCTGTGAAGCATCTCACAACATGGATGAATCTGGAGAGCATCATGCTGAGTGAAATAAATCAATCACAAAAAGACAAATACTGCATGAGACCACTTTTATAAAAAGTCATGAAAAGGTTTACACTCAAAGAGACAATTTTTGATGGGTACGAGGGAGGGGAGGGGTGGGGTTGGAAAAACACTAACTAGACAATAGAGAAGTGGTAACTTTGGTGAAGAGTAAGACAGTAGGCAACTCTGGGGAAGCCAGCACAACTTGGCTAAGACGAGGTCATGGAAGCTCCACAGACACATCCAAACGCCCTGCAGGAGAGAATTACTGGCCTGACGGTTGTGGGGACCATGGTCTCTGGGAACATCTAACTTAATTGGCATAACATAGTTTATGAAGAAAGTGTTATTTATCTTACTTTGGTGAGTAGCGCCTGGGGTCTTAAAAGGTTGTGTGTGGTCATCTAAGATTCAACACTGGTCTCTCCCGGTCCAGAGCAAGGGAGAATGAAGAAAACTAAAGACACAAGGCAATGATTAGTCTAAAGGATTAATGGGCCACATCTACCATAGCTTTCACGAGACTGAGTCCAGTACAAGTAGATGGTGCGAGGCTACCACCACCAACTACTCTGACAGGGGTCATAATAGAGGATCCCGGACAGAACTAGGGAAAAATGTAGAACAAAGTTCTAACTCACAAAAAAGACCAGACTTACTGGTCTAAGAGAGACTGGAGAAACCCTGAGAGTATGGCCCATGGACACCCGTTTAGCTCAGTAGTGAAGTTACTCCTGAGGTTCACCCTTCAGCCAAAGATTAGGCAAGCCAACAAAGCAAAACAATACTAAATGGGCTCAGTAGACCAGGGGCAAGAACGAGAAGGCAGGAGTGGGCAGGAAAGCTGATAATAGGGAACCCATAGTCAAGAGGGGAGAGAGTGTTGGCATGTTGTGGGGTTGGCAACAAATGTCACAAAAAAAATGTGTACTAATTGTTTAATGAGAAACTAGTTTGTTCTGTAAACCTTCATCTAAAGTGCAATAAAAAAATATAATAATAAAAAAAGAAGATGGAAAGAATACACAGACTCACTCACTATAACAAAAAGAAGTATTCGATGCTTAAGCATTTCAGGAGGTAGCATATGATAAGGAAGTGATGGTACTGAAGGGAGAAGTCCAAGCTGCACTGCAGGCATTGGTGAAAAAAAACCAAAAAAACAAGGCTTCAGGAACTGACGGAATACCAATTGAGACGTTTCAACAAACTGACGCAGCACTGGAATTGCTCATTTGCCTATGTCAAGAAATTTGGAAGATAGCTACCTGGCCAACCGACTGGGAGAGATCCCTATTTATGACTATTCCCAAGAAAGTTTACCCAACTGAATGAGGCAATTATTGAACAATATCATTAATATCACACATGAGTAAAATTTTGCCAAAGATCATTCAAAAGCCTCTGTAGCGGTGTATCGATAGGGAACTGCCAGAAATCCAAGCTGGATTCAGAAGGTATGTGAAACCAGGGATATCATCGCTGATGTCAGATGGATCCTGGCTAAAAGCAGAGAATACCAGAAAGATGTTTACCTGTGTTTTATTGACTATGAAAAGGCATTTGACTGTGTGGATCATAACAAATTATGGATAACCTTGTGAAGAATGGGAACTCCACAACACTTAATTGTGCATGTGGGACCTGTACACAGACAAGATGAAGTTGTTTGAACAAAACAAGGGGATACAGTGTAGTTTATAATTAAGAAAGGTGTGCATCTGGGTTGTATCTTTTCATGATACTTATTCAATCTGTATACTGAGCAAATAATTAGAGAAGCTGGACTATATGAAGGAGAATGTGGCATCATTAAGAACCTGTGTTATGCAGATGATACGACCTTGCTTCCTTAAAGTGAACAGGCTTGAAGCACTTACTGATGAAGATCGAAGACCATATCCTTCAGTATCGATTACACCTCAATATAAAGAAAACAAAAATCTTCACAACTAGACCAATAAGCAACATCATGATAAACAGAGAAAAGATTGAAGTTGTCAAGGATCATTTTACCTGGATCCACAATCAACACCCATATAAGCAGCAGTCAGGAAATCAAAAGACGCGTTACATTGGGCAAATTTGCTGCAAAAGACGTCTTTAAAGTGTTGAAAAGCAACGATGTCACCTTGAAGACTAGGTGCGCCTGACCAAAGCCATGGTGTTTTCAATCTTCTCATATGCATTCAAAAGCTGGACTATAAATGAGAAAGACCAAAGAAGAATTGATGTCTTTGAATTGTGGTATTGGGGAAGTATATTGAATATACCGTGGACTGTCAAAAAATGAAAAAAAATCTGTCTTGTAGGAAGTACAACTAGAAAGCTCCTTAGAAGCAAGGATGGCGTGACTACATCTCACATACTTCGGACATGTTATCAGGAGGTATCAGTCCCTGGAGAAGGCATACTTGGTAAAGTGGAGGATCAGCGAAAAAGAGGAAGACCCTCAATGAAATGGATTGACACAGTGGCTGCAACAATGGGTTTAAACATAACAAAAATTGTGAGAATGGTGCAGGATGGAGCAGTGTTTCGTTCTGTTTTACACAGTGTTGCTATGAGTTGGAACTCACTCTCTAATGGTGAACACCTCAAACTGCTCTATGCATGGGAAAAGCATTTTCCTCCACTGAAGTAGTGTACTTAGGACTGCTTTCTTCAAGTGGGGCCCCATTCTCCACAACTACTTTTCACTGATTCTCCTCAATCATGACTTTCAAGTTTTGGGGGCAACTCTTGTTGGGCAGAAAGCAATCTGATGAAGTGAATTCAGGCGCAGAATTCATAGGTTGCTTTTTTCAGGCAATGTTTGTATTTTAAGTATTCTTTAACCAAAGGAATAAATCTTTTATGTGGAAGTATAAGCATTATGGGAATTCTCCTAGAGGGGGACAGCAATAGGGGGTTATGAAACTCTCTTCCAACACTCTCAAACCATTCCAAGTAAGTAGCTACCTCTTCTTTTTATATGAAACAACTGATATTAACATTTTATAATCATTTCTGCCATTCTTCAGTAAAAGCTTTACCTTCAAGTTCAAAGGGAAAAAAATGTGTTGTCTAAATGGAAAAAACAAACAAAAAAGATCCAGATGGCAGGAAGCAGAGTGCAGAGATAAATATACCATGAAGCTAAGAAGGTCTAAGTTTCAGGGCCTCTCAAAAGCATAAAGCCCTTCTAAGGACCTGGGAGAGGCTGTAGCCATGTATTCACATGGCAATATGTTTTTTTAAATAAAATTATCAAAAACAAACAAACATTATAACCTCAATTGGTTAACACTTGCTTTTAGTCACAATTGTCTTTCCATTGGGTGGTACTGGAGTGGCCATGGGCATTTTAGATATTTTTCTAAGTGGAGTTTAGGTGGAATAGTTTAATAGGATTCATTTCTGTGATTTGCAGTCCCTTTCATCCATGGTTATGTCGTTACCAACTGTCCCAGTGTAAAAATGTCTTCCTAGGAATATATCTAATGTACATTGAGCCAAGGCACCTAGCAAAGTGACATGAAGTAGCAGAAAAAGATGTTAGAGTGATATTAACATATTTTACAGCACTGGAAGTGTGTGGACATTGGAGGATAAAAAGCTAGTGAAATACAAGAATTTGTGTAAAGTCAAATGTTTGATGCATCCTAAGATATTGAATCCTGTCTTTGTATGTCTGGGGCATCTTGTACTGATGAAACCTGTCATTTCCAGATAAAATGGCAGACAGATCATACTACAAGCTAAGGAAAAGGTGAACTTTTATTAGAAGTAAAAAAAAATAAAATAAAATAAAATAAAATAATTTTTTTTTAATGAGTAGACTCTTGGATTTTTTTTTTTATAATTCAATTAATGTAGAGGAGGAAATAAAATGAACACAATGGGTAAGAATAGATTTCTTGCTGCTTTTGCATGAAATGCTAACATCTTTCACCTTAAGAAAACAAGGAACATTAAAAGACAAATTGTTTGAACTTTGTCAGTTTAAAGGAATTTACACTTAGTCACTGTAGAATAAAACATGAAATACCTGAAACCTTAGAGCTCATGAATGGAATTCAATAGGTGTTTTACCAAAATTAACAACAATCCTAAAAGTTTACTTGATATTACTGAAAATCAGTTTAGATTGAAGTTGATAAAAACTTTCCTAAAATATAAATAATGTATAACAAACTTTTATCAATCATGCTAGAGGAAGACTGATGTCTCTTTCTGATTTCTCTATAGAAAATATTACTAAAATATGGTTCTTATATGAAAAGGCAATCAAGGAATATGTTATTTTTGCTGGATGTTGTGACGTTTGTGATATTTGATGATCTTCAAAATTTATATATTTTTGCCATTTCTTTTCTCATTCTATATAAATATTTACTTTCATATCCAACTTTTTGTAATTTTGTGCTCTTTCTCTTAAAGTGGACTTGCAATTTATATAAATTCAAGGCCCCTCAAAATCTTGGTCCTCGCCTGGCTGAATTGACTACTTGAAGGAAAAAAAAAAGAATTAAGACCTGGCTTTACTCCGCTATTATCTTGCTTTTTACCTAAAGCAACTCACTTTACTAGCTTTCCTTTACAATATCTTTAGAACTAGTCCATTTATTTTTAAGGATCCATTCGTTCTTGCAAAAATGTGCCTTTTAAAGGATTAGAGAAATAGAGTGATCACATTTTCTTTAACCCCAAAATTCCACTCTTCTATGAGTGAAAGTACTAAATCAGTAAAAGTAAAGATTTTTTAAGCTCTGTATTTAGTCACTTTTATACATCGAGAAAGCCCCATTTATAAGTCTTTTATAAAAACCAATTAGTATTGTACATTACCTGAAGAAAAGTTTTCCTGAATTGTAAATTTCATACAAATCTGTGTTATACCATCCCTGTATAACCAATGTAATATTTGGGAACAGATAGTTAGATTTCTTTTATGATAAAATCCATGTGTTGAAATAGTTTAAAAGTTAAATAGCTGCATGAATGAAGTACTGTTCTCTGCCAGCTTTTCACAAGTTGTTCCCTAGAGTTCCTGTAAATGGCATTTCCAACAGCAAATATTTTTAAAAGCCGCAAGGACCCCTGGAAAGGCAGATCACAAAACATGCAGAAGGATGTTAAAAGCCAGAAACTTTCACGATATTAGTGTTAGAAGCATTTTTTTTAACTCAGTACTTACTCTAAAATCTCTCTTCTGCATAATAGCAGAACATTAACGTCACCTACACCAATCATGACTGAAAGAGTTAAAGTAGGTATTTCAGCAGTCAATAATGATTTATGATACAGAATTTAAAAGGAAAAATACGACTTGATTTCTCTATGAAGAAGTAATATGCTGTTTTAATTTCTGTCAAAATGTACAGACACTTTTTTTTTCCATTTATTTGTTGATAACCTTTTGTCTCCAGTAGACCATGAGAAACCAAACCCACTGCTGTGCAGTTGATTCCAACTCATAGTGACCCTTCAGGACGAAGTAGAACTGCTGAATTGGGTTTCCAAGGCTGTAAATCTTTACAGAAGCAGACTACCACATCTTTTCACACAGAGGTGCTGGTGAGCTGGAACCTCGGATCTTTTGGTTAACACTCGATGGTTTTAACCACTGCACCACCAGGGCTCACGGCAGGAACCACCTCTAATTTCACTCTGTGCCTTAGCCTTGAGTAGGAGCTGATAAACTTTTGGGACTGAAGGAAGGACAGAAGATATTTCTGTCTTTGTGTTTATTCTCTTCCTAGTTGCTGTTTTAGTCTTTTTCTCCTTACTGCTGCTTCCTCTCTCTCTTCTCTGTAAAATATTTCATACATCAAAGGAATGCTTATTGCATATGTGCACACTTTAAAGAATGCAAACAAAATTAAATACTCATGTATTCATCAATGAGTTTAAGATAACGGATAAGCTAGTACATCTAAAACCCTTGAATGTCCATCTGCAAACTGATTCCCTTTCCTCACCCTCAGATCTAACCACTAATCTAAATTTTGTATTAATTATTCCTTTGCATTTCCTTAAAGTTCTATCATACAAAAATGTATTCCTAAATCATATATTGTTTAACTTTGCTTAGTTTTGACAGTTACATAAATAATACCATACTGCATGCACTCTTTTGTAATATTCATTTCACTCAACAAAAGTTATTAAGATCTGTACTGCAGTTCATACATCTTTGTTGTGCATACCCTAGTTGCATGAAGTGTGTTCCTATTTCTGGGACAGCAGCATTAGTATCTCTTGAGATTTTGATAGAAATTCAAAATCTCAGGCCCCACCGCAGGCTCCTTGAATCCGAAACTACATTTTAGCAAGATTCCTAGGGGATTTTTATTCACGTTAAAATTTTAGAACAACTATTGTATAGTATTTCATTTTGTGACTTATCCACTGTCTTATTTATGGATATTTGATTTATATTTATGCGCTATACAGAGGATTATTTTATTCATCCAACAAATATGCACTGTCTACTTTGTGGTAGACACTGTAGTAGGTGTCTGGGATCCTTCAGAAAATAAAACAAAACAAAAAAATTATTCTTGCTTTTCTGGTGCTTACATTCTAATGAGCCAAAAGAGAGTAATATCTACTTAATAAACACATTTTGTATTATGTTATGAGGTGCTATAGAAAAAAGATAGAGCAGGGTAAGATGGATGGGGAGTGCCATGAAAGGGGATGAGTACAGTTTTAAAAAAAAGAGTGGTCAGGGTAGGTCTCATTGAGAAGGTGTCATTTCACCAAAGACCGAAAGAAGATATATCCGATGGGAAAATGCTCCGGTCATAGGAAACAGATAAGTAATGTAATCCAAGTAGGAAATGTGTATTTGTGATGCTCATGGAACATCAAGGAAGCCAGTATGACTGGAAGCAGAGGGAGTGAGGAGGATAGGCGATGAGTTCAGAGAGCTAGTAAGACTTTGGCTTTTACTCTGACTGAAATGGGTAGCATTTGCATAGTTTTTAACAGAGAGGTATGACATGATCTGGCTTCTATTTGTAAAACTCCACTTTGGGAGGTGAGACCAAGATGGCTGACTAGGCAGAAGCTTCTGCTGAACCCTCTTGCAACAAAGACTCACAAAAACAAGTGAATCAATTACATACATGACAATCTACGAACCCTGACCATCAAACACAGAACTAAGAAATAGACATGAGAGACAGGGTAGCAAGAGATCGCGGGCTGAAGCAGCGACCAGTTCTGGAGCCCGGCGTGCCGCACCACAGCTCTGAGCCCTTGGTGTGGTGCTTTGGCGCCAGAGTGGTGGGGCTGATCATGGCTTCCTGAGACAAGGCAAGCACAGGATGCAACCCTAACCCCCTGGGCCAATCAGGGCAGGGACCCTGCCAGCGTACGCAGGCTACACACCAACATGGCTGACGGGAACGAGAGACTGCGCAGAAGCAGTGACTGGTTCTGGAGCCTGGTGCACAACAACCAAACCCTGATTCTTTGGTGCTGGGCTTTGGAGCAAGTGCAGCGGGGCTGATAGTGGCTTCCCCAGACAAGGCAAGTACGGGAAGCAGCCCTAACCTCCAGGGGCAATCACCATGGGGATCCAGCCAGGGCACACAGGCTACGAACCCACCTGAATGACAGGGGAGCAAGAGACTGTGCAGAAGCAGCCCCCCCAGCCCTGATCCCTTGGTGTTGGGCTTTGGAGCGAATGCGGTGGGGGTGATGGTGGCTTCCTGAGAAAAGGCAAGCAAGGGATACAGCCCTAACCCCCTGGGGCAATCTTGGTGGGGACTGAGCCAGTGCACACAGGCAACACACACCTCTGGAATCTCAGATAAAACAGCCCTCACCAAACAAGATAAGTGATTTTGTCTATTTTACCATGCTACTCTCTCCTATCTATCTGATCCCTCTCCTCCCTGCCCCAGCAGGCTTCATTAACATTCAAATTCCCTGGGCCAGAGAGAGAAATGCTCTGCATTTTTTTTCTCTTCTCTAACCCATTCTCCTGGCCTGGGAAAATCATCAATTAACAATCAGGGGAAAAATCCTTTCCCGACTTCCCTAAACTGGAATAACAGTACAGAAGCAGCTCCATCAAGGAATATGAGATCCACAGTCTTTGGCTTTCACCCCTACATGGCACCAGGTGACTATTATAATGTAAATGCAATTCTATTAGAGATCTGACTGTAATTGTTTCAGCTGTGCAGTGGAGAGGCAAGTTTTGGAGGACTGATACTGCTCTACCTATTAAACAGAGCCCTCACTGGCCCACAGCAGGGAACTGAGAGCTGAGGCTCCACCCACACCACCTAGCCACCTGCTAAAGGGGTCTGAGGATAGTGGTGCCTACCAGTCTTTAGAGGTACAAGCATTGGGTGGCTAAAGTACAGCTGCAGAGCCCACTCACCAGAGCGGTCTAAAGAACAGAGATGCTCCTTCCTCACTGGCACTTGGAGGAAGGCCATCAGCACCCTGCCCTCCTCAGAGTGTGACCCCTGCTACTACCAGAAACTGCAGCATACAACCTTCACCACTACTCCTCTAAGACAGCAGGTGAGAGTCTACACCACACACTAGGTGACCCACTATCAGGACACCTAGGCTAATTCTATTCAAGAATAGTGAATGGACTTATAGGCTTATATACCTGGTAAGAGCTCAAACCAGCTGTTAACAGGACATAAGTGATTCAAAGGCTCCAACAATGAAGTTAGCACACTCTAGTAGCCCATCTGGGTGTACTGAAACAAAACAAAACAAGAAGATAAGACTTGGTGAGTAAATATAAAATATATCATTACAATAACTTATAGATGGCCTGGAGACAGCAGTCAATATCAAATCACATAAAGAAGCAGACCATGACTGCTTCTACAAATCCCCAAATCAGAGAATTAAGACCTTTCCCAGATGAAGATATATTCCTGGAATTGCCAGATGTAGAATATAAAAGACTAATACACAGAATGCTTCAAGACATTGGGGATGACCTCAGAAGTGAAATAAGGCAATCTACAGAAAAAGCCAAGGAACACACAGATAAAGCAGTTGAAGAAATCAAAAAGATTATTCAAAAACATAGTGAAAAATTTAATAAGCTGCAGGAATCCATAGAGAGACAGCATTCAGAAATTCAAAAGATTAACAATAAAATTACAGAATTAGACAACTCAATAGGAAGTCAGAGGAGCAGAATCGAGGAATTGGAATGCAAAATTGGGGAGATGGAGGATAAGGCAATTGACACCAATATATTTGAAGAAAAATCAAATAAAAAATTAAAAAAATGAAGAAACCCTAAGAATCATGTGGGACTCTATCAAGAAGAATAAATTGTGTGTGATTGGCATCCCAGAACAGAGAGGGATAACAGAAAATACAGACAGAATAGTTGAAGATCTGTTGGCAGAAAACTTCCCAGGCATCATGAAAGTTGAAAGGATATCTATCCAAATTCTCATCAAACTCCATACAAGATAGATCCCAAAAGAAAATCACCAAGACATATTATCATCAAACTTGCCAAAACCAAAGCAGCCAGGGATAAAAGAAAAGTCACCTACAAAGGAGAATCAATAAGAATGAGTTCGTACTACTTGGCAGAAACCATGCAGGGAAGAAGGCAATGGGATGACATATACAGAGCACTGAAGGAGAAAACTTGCCAGCCAAGAATCATATATCCAGCAAAACTCCCTCTCAAATATGAAGGTGAAATTAAGTCATTTACAGATAAACACAAGCTTAAAGAATTTGTAAAAACCAAACCAAACCTATAAGGATTACTAAAGGAAATTCTTTGGCCAGAAAATCAATAAGATATCAACACAACACAAGGACACAGAACAGAACATCCTGATATCAACTCAGATAGGGAAATCACCAAAATGAAATAAGATTAATAATAATAAAAAAAAAGCTCAAAACAGGAATCATTGTTGTCATTATGTTAAAGATGACAATTATCAATACACAGGAGGCACAGATCTTCCATATGGAGAGGAAATCAAGGTGATATAGGGCTATATAAGTTAGGTTTTTACTTAGAAAAATAGGGGTAAATATTAAGGTAACCACAAAGAAGTCTAACAATTCCATACTTCAAAATAAAAACCAAGATAAACATGACTCAGCAAAAATAAATTCAACTACAATGAAAATGAGGAACATACAATTTACAAAGAAAAACTCAGCACAAAAAAGTAAGTGGAAAAATGAAATTGTCAACAACACACAAAAAAAGACATCAAAATGACAGCACTAAACACATACTTATCTGTAATTATGACTCATTTAAATGGACTAAATGCACCAATAAAGACACAGGGAGCTGCAGATTGGATTAAAAAAACATAATCCAGCTATATGATGCCTGCAAGAGACACACCTTAAACTTAGAGACACAAACAAACTAAAATTCAAAGGATGGAAAAAAAATATCAAGCAAAGAGCAGTCAAAAAAGAGCAGGAGTGGCAATATTAATTTCTGACAAAATAGATTTTAAAGTCAAATCCACCAAAAAGGATAAAGAAGGACACTATACAATGATTAAAGGGAAAATTTACCAGGAAGATATAACCATATTAAATATTTATGCACCCAATAACACGGCTGCAAGATACATAAAACAAACTCTAACAGTATTGAAAAGTGAGATAGATACCTCCACAATTATAGTAGGAGACTTCAACACACCACTTCCTGTGAAGGACCAGAAATCCAGTAAGAAGCTCAATAAAGACACGGAAGATTTAATTGCCACAATCAACCACCTTGACCTCATAGACGTAAACAGAACACTCCAACAAACAGCTGTAAAGTATACTCTCTATTCTAGTGCACATGAAACATTTTCTAGAACAGGCCACATATTAGGTTATAAAGCAAGCCTTTGCAGAATCTAAAATATCGAAATATTACAAAGCATCTCCTTTGACCATAAGGCCATAAAAGTAGAAATCAATAAGGGAAAAACCAGGGAAAAGAAATCAAACACTTGGAAACTGAACAATACCTTGCTCAAAAAAGACTGGGTTGTAGAAGATATTAGGAGGTGAATAAAGAAATTCACAGAATCCAATGAGAATGAAAACACCTCGTATCAGAACTTTTGGGGCACAGCAAAAGCAGTACTCAGAGGTCAATTTATATCAATAAATGCACACATACAAAAAGAAGAAATGGCCAAAATCAAAGAACTGTCCCTACAACTTGGACAAATAGAAAGAGAGCAACAAAAGAAACTGTCAGGCTCCAGAAGAAAACAAATAATAAAAATTAGAGCAGAATTAAATGAATTAGACAACAGAAAAACATTTGAAAGAGTTAACAAGACCAAAAACTGGCTCTCTGAAAAAATTAGCAAAATTGATAAACCACTGGCCAGACTGAATAAAGAAATACAGGAAAGGAAACAAATAAGCCAAATAAGAAATGTAATGGGCCATGTCACTACAGACCCAACTGAAATTAAAAGAATCATATCAGATTACTATGAAAAGCTATACTCAAACAAATTTGAAAACCTAGAAGAAATGGCTGAATTCCTAGAAACACGCTACCTACCTAAACTAACACAAACGGAAGTAGAACAACTAAATAGACCCGTAACAAAAAAAGAGATTGAAAAGGAAATCGAAAAGTTCCCAACAAAAAAAAGCCCTCACCCTGATGGCTTCACTGCACAGTTCTACCAAACTTTCAGAGAAGAGGTAACACCACTACTACTAAAGGTATTTCAAAGCATAGAAAAGGATGGACTACTCCCTAACTCATTCTGTGAAGCCACCGTAGCCCTGGTACCAAATCCAGCTAAAGACGCCACAAAAAAAAGGAAATTACAGACCTATATCCCTCATGAACACAGATGAAAAAATCTCAAAAAAATTGTAGCCAATAGAATTCAAGAACATATGAAAAAAATAACCCACCATCACAATGTGGGATTTATACCAGTTATGCAGGGATGGTTCAACATTAGAAAAACAATTAATGTAATCCCACCATATAAATAAAACAAAAGACAAGAACCACATGATTTTATCAATTGATTCAGAAAAGGCATTTGACAAAGCCCAACACTCATTCATGATAGAAACTCTCAGCAAAATAAGAATAGGAGGAAAATTCCTCAACATAATAAAGGGCATTTATACAAAGCCAACAGACATCATCCTAAATGGAGAGATTCTGAAAGCATTCCCCCTGAGAACAGGAACCAGACAAGGATGCCCCTTATCACCACTCTTATTCAACATTGTGCTGGAGGTCCTAGCCAGAGCAATTAGGCTAGATAAAGAAAGAAAGTGCATCCAGATTGGTAAGGAAGAAGTAGAAGTATCTCTATTTGCAGATGACATGATCTTATACACAGACGGCCCTAAGGAATCCTCCAGAAAACTACTGAAACTAATAGAAGAGTTCAGCAGAGTGTCAGAATACAAGATAAATGCACAAAAATCAGTTGGATTCCTCTATACCAACAAAAAGAGCATCTAAGAGGAAATCACCAAATCAATACCATTCACAGTAGCCCCAAGAAGATAAAATACTTAGGAATAAATCTAACCAGAGATATAAAAGGCTTATACAAAGAAAACTACAAGGCACTACTTTAAGAAACCAAAAGAGACCTACATAAGTGGAAAAACATACCTTGGTCATGGATAGGAAGACTTAACCTTATAAAAATGTCTATTCTACCAAAAGCCATTTAATACAGTGCAATTCTGATCCAAATTCCAACGATATTTTTTAACGAGATGGAGAAACAAATCACCAACTTCATATGGTAGGGAATGAGGCCCTGGATAAGTACACTATTACTGAAAAAGAAGAACAATTTGGGAGGCCTCGCTCTACCTGATTTTAGATCCTATTATACAGCCACAGTAGTCAAAACAGCCTGGTACTGATACAACAACAGACACATAGACCAATGAACAGAATTGAGAATCCAGATATAAATCCAAGCCCAAGGGAGTATCTGATATTTGACAAAGACCCAGTGTCAGTTAATTGGGGAAAAGATAGTCTTTTTAACAAATGGTGCTGGCATAACTGGATATCCATCTGCAAAAAAGTGAAACGAGACCCATACCTCACACCATGCACAAAAACTAACTCAAAATGGATGAAAGACCTAAGCATAAAGTCTAAAATGATAAAGATCATGGAAGAAAAAATAGGGACAAGTTTAGGAGCCCTAATACATGGCATAAACAGAACATAAAACATTAGTAAAAATGCCAAAGAGAAACCAGATAACTGAGAGTTCCTAAAAATCAACCGAAAGAGTAAAAAAAAAAAACTACCTAGAGACTAGGAAAAGTTTTCAGCTATGACATTTCTGACCAGTGCCTGATCTTTAAAATCTACATGATTCTGCTAAAACTCAACCACAAAAAGACAAATAACCCAATTAAAAAATGGGCAAATGATATGAACAGGCACATCACTAAAGAAGACATTGAGGCGGCTAACAATGCTCTTGATCATTAGCCGTTAGAGAAATGCAAATCAAAACTACAATGAGATTCCATCTCACTCCAACAAGGCTGGCATTAATCCAAAAAACACAAAATAATCAATGTTGGAGAGGTTGTGGAGAGACAGGAATACTTATACGTTGCTGGTGGGAATGTAAAATGGTACAACCACTCTGGAAATCAGTTTGGCACTTCCTTAAAAAGCCAGAAATAGAACTATCATATGACCCAGCAATCCCACTCCTTGGAATATATCCTAGAGAAATAAGAGCCTTTACACGAACAGATATATACATACCCTTGTTCACTGCAGCACTGTTCACAATAGCAAAAAGCTGGAAGCAACCAAGGTGCCCATGAGTGGACGAATGGGTAAATAAACTATGGTACGTTCACACAATGGAATACTACACATTGATAAAGAACTATCTTAAATCCACGAAACCTTTCATAACGTGGAGAAATCTGGAAGACATTATGCTGGGTGAAATCAGTCAGTTGCAAAAGGACAAATATTGCATAAGACCACTATTATACGAACTGGAGAAACAGTTTAAGCAGAGAAGAAAATACTCTTTGACGGTTAAGAGAGGGGAGTGGGCAGGAGGGAGGGAGAGGAGTATTCACTAAGTAGATAGTAGATAAGTTTCATTTTAGGTGAAGGGAAAGACAGTACACAATACAGGAGAGGTCAACAAAATGTACTAAACCAAAAAGAAAGAAGTTTCCTTAATAAACTGAACACTTCAAAAAAAAAAAAAACTCCACTTTGGTTGCTGTGTGGAGAATAAAAAATAGGGGGAATAGAATGTATAAAATCAAAAGGAGAAGCTGTGAGAGCAGGTAATACTTAACTTCTAAAAGTCAATAAGAAAATGAATATGCAGATAAATTGTAAATAATAATATTAATAATCCTTGGACAAATAATTTGTTGTAACAGTATCTTCCAGGTATCTTTTTTTTTTCTTTCTTTCCTTCTGGTGTCTTAAAATTTAAGGCCAATTTTATTTAACCTTTTTTTTAAATGTTCTGTTAAAGGCTTTAAAATTTAGTTTTTCAGACGTAAGTCATTAATCCATCTGGAATTGATTTTTGCATATAATTTTAGGTGAAATTATTTTATTTTTCCATACAGATGACTAATTGTTCCAGCACCATTTGCCAAACAGTCTTGCACGCAAACAGTCCAACACTCATGTGCAATGTCAAGTCTGTCATGTAATGTTTATGTGTATACCTGGTCTATTTCTGAGTTTTCTTAATTGATTTGTGTATTTGTTTTATTTGATTTATCTATTTGTCTTTCCTGGCTAATTCAACACTGTCTTAATGAGTCTGCCTTTTTAACATGTCTGTTTTTGAGAGAGCACGTCTCCTACTTTACTCTTCCTGGGAAGTCTTAGTTATTCTTGACCCTTTGCATCCGTATACATTTTTTTTGAATAAATTTCCCACTTTGCCCTATAAAAATTGTTCTGACTAGGTGGGATTTCCCTATCTTATACTCCATTTGTTAGTAGGCATTGCCTCACAGTTCCTTTCTCTTTATCAACACTATTTCCTTTAGGTATATATATATTTTTAATTTTCTCTATCCTTCTATGATATACACAGTATTAACAACTTTTAGAGATCAAGATTGATGCTTAGAGAGGTTTAGTATTTTCCCCAAGTTTATATAGCTAGAAAAGGGGTGGGGTATCACTGGCGGTTCAGTGATAAAATTCTTACCTTCCGTGAGGGAGACCAGGGTTTTATTCCCAGTCAATGCACCTGATGAGCAGCCAGCCCCAGTCTGTCAATAGTAGCTTGTGTTTGCTATGGTGCTGTTCAGGTGTCAGCAGAGCTTCCAGACTAAGACAAACCAAGAAGAAAGTCTTAGAGATCCACTTCCAAAAATCAGCCAGTGAAAATCCTATGGATCACAATGGTCTGATTCACAAATGATCGCGGGGATGGCACAGGACTGGGCAGCATTTCGTTCCCTTGTGCATTTGGTCACCACAACTCAGGAGCTAACACGATGGCAACTAACAACGGAGTATTCAATGTCAGATTATTTAAACTACAAAGGCCTTACTTATGCTTTGTTCATTTCCTCAATTAGAACGAATGGCTTTAGTTAGCACTGTATATTCTGCTTTTAATACTTTTCATAGAAATTTAGTACCGAAGACAAAAACCAAAATAGCATACAGCACGGTAAGCCTCAGAGACTTATTAATGATTTAATAGTTAGTTACCTACTCTCTGAACTTGTGTAATTTCTTGTTGAGCATATTCAAAATGCTGTACGATAAACTTAAATCCTTTTCCCTTAAAAATACTGACCTATCTCATAAGAGTGTCCTAAGGATTAACTAATTAAAGACCAAAGAGCTCTTTCGAAATATATTTTACTATGTAAGTACTGAGTAGTGAGACGGTAAATTCTCAAGGTTAACAAAATACTTAAGTATCAACCCCAGTTTTGTTGCCAGTTTTGTTATTGCTGTTGTTCTTTTTTATGTAGAAAGCAAAGCACTGAAACATTTGTCATAAAATATAGTCTTATTGCTAAGTCCAAACAAGCCAAACAGATCTTACTTTTTCAAAATTAAATATTCATGTTTGACTTTAAATCACAATGGTTCACTTGGACCCAAGAGTATACTCTTCCAAGAGTAATCACAGCCTTTTAGAATACATTCTATATTTCCTATTGAATGGTCTTTTCTTAGGTTTAGTTCTTTTGCTACAATTCTTGACTTTATACTCAGTTGCTTATTTAATTATTATTATTGAAAGACTCTGCCAAATATGTCCATGTTTTACAGAATAATAAGTACTGAGACATTATAATAAATTATTAGAAGTTATGAATGATAAAATATATGATTTCTTTACAAGTATATCTATGCTTTCAAGTATCATAGGTTGAAAAAGCAATTATCAGGAAATATAGACTCACAATGAGATTATGCAGAGATTTTAAAGAAGTTTAGGAATCACTTTGCTTCAGTACAAATTAACAGAACCGTGTTATAGTTATCTGTAAATAACTCTGGATTTGAGTCCCATTATTTCAAGAAATACCAGTAATAAGTAAATTAAATATTTTACCCAAGACCTGATGGAAGATGATTTTTTTTTTGTTTGTTTTGACAGATGTCAGCTCAAACTTCAAAAAAAAAAAAATTCTTGGGCACTAAAAGCCACAAAATAATTTATTTTTGTGCAATTAAAAATGTAAGACATGCTTATGAATTCAAGGTGATTTACATAGTCATATTTGAAGACGAGGCGTCAGATTTGATTTCCTAAAGTAGAAAAAATAAAATAGGAGAGGGGGGCTTATGTGAATGTTTGGATCATCACAATGTAAATAGCCTTATCAAAACATTTGAAGTGCAAGTTCATTTCCTATTAATAATGTATTAAATTGCAAATTTACCACAAACACATGCAAACTATATTACTATAGTAAATATACTGGATCCTACAATTCATTTACGTTTTCTTTTTTGTGCTCATTTAATACTTAGTAGCCCCTACAATGTGCCAAGCACTGTTATAAGCACTTTGCAAATATGCATTCATTTAATCCTTATGACAATCTTATGAAGTAGTTACTATTATTATTCTCATTTTATAGATAGTTAAGTAATTTGTCCAAGATCAGCTATCTGCTGAGTAACAAAGCCCAAGAATGCTGACTCTGGATTCTTTAACCAGGTGCTAGGCTGCTTCTCACACTCCTTTGTTGGTAATCAGATAGAAAGTTTATATATATATAGACACACACATATGTATTGCTATTTTGAGAGCATAGCACTTGTTCGGAGTATCTATAATGTTACAGCAAAAACAAAAACCATAGATTCAATAAATAAAAAGAAGTATCATTATTCTTAATCCTAGTCCTCCTAATATGGTGAATTAACATGACCTGCTGTCTCAGCCCCTCAAGAAAAACCAGGAAGAAATAATTAAAACAGCTGTGAGAATTTTCCTGGAGGGTGGGACGGTAAAAAATTTCCTAGGGAAATGGAAGCCATTTTGAATGATGGGAGTGTGTGTGTAGGGGGATGTGTATGTATATGCACGTGCGTGCACACATGCATGGTTGCGCATGGAGGATGCAGAATTGTATATATTAAGGAAAAAAAGCTTGAATTCTCTTAATCTCTCTTGTGATTGCCTTGGGTCAGTCAACACCTGCCTCCTCACTATGGAACTCTGTGACAAAAATCCATCTCCTTGTTCAAGTGTCCACATCAGTAAGATTAGTGGACCAAAAGTTCTGTTTCAGGGAGTTTGACTAACCTTCTTTCCTTCCTTTCCAAAATCTCAGGGCTGGTTGATTGTAATCTAGGAAGGGGTCAGGAAATTTTTTATAATAGACCAGATACTAAATACTGGCTTTGGGACAACACAGGCCTCTGTCTCCTCCTCCTCCCCCTCTTCTTCTTCTTTTAAAGCCCTTTAAAAATGAAAAAAAGAATAAAATCCTTAGCTAAGACCCTATACAGAAATAGGCCTGGTCCATAATGCTGAGTAAATCTGTCAGGTGTAAAATGACAAATATTGTATGAGACCATTATTATAAGAACTCAAGAAAAAGTTTAAACACAGAAGAAAATATTCTTTGATGGTGACGAGGGTGGGGAGGGAGGCAAAGGGGTATTCACTAATTAGATAGTAGACAAGAACTATTTTAGGTGAAGGGAAAGACAACACACAATACAGGGGAAGTCAGCACAACTGGACTAAACCAAAACCTAAGAAGTTTCCTGGATACAATCAAATGGTTCAAAGCCCAGAGTAGCAGGGATGGGGGGGCGGCGCTGGGGGCCATGGTTTCAGGGAACATCTAGGTCAATTGGCATAACAAAATGTGTTAAGAAAAAGTTCTGCATCTCACTTCGGTGAGTGGCGTCTGGGGTCTTAAATGCTAGCAAGCGGCCATCTAATAGGCGTCAATTTGTCTCCATCCACCTGGAGCAAAGGAGAATGGAGAACACCAATGATACAAGGTAAATATGAGCCCAACAGACAGAAAGGGCCACATAAACCAGAGACTACATCAGCCTGAAACCAGAAGAAGTAGATGGTGCCCAGCTACAGATGATGAGTGCCCTGACAGGGAACAATACAGAGAATCCCTGATGGAGCAGGAGAACAGTGGGATGCAGATTGCAAATTCTCATAAAAAGACCAGACTTAATGGTCCGACTGAGACTAGAGGGACTCCAGAGGTCATGGTCCCTAGGCCCTCTCTTAGCCCAAGACTGGAACCATTCCTGAAACCAACTCTTCAAACAGGAATTGGACTGGGTTATAAGGCAGAAAATGATAAGCGTGAGGAGTGAGCTTTCTTGGCTCAAGAGACTATGTGGGCAACTCCTGTCTGGAGGGGAGATGAGAAGGCAGAGGGGGACAGGAGCTGGTCGAATGGTCACAGGGAATACAGGGTGGAGAGAAGTGTGCTGTCTCATTAGAGGGAGAGCAGCTAGGAGTACATAGCAAGGTGTGTGTAAGTTTTTGTATTAGAGGCTGACTTGATTTATAAACTTTCACTTAAAGCACAATAAAATAAATAAATAAAAGAAATAGACCTGGCCTGGGGTGAATATGTCCCACTGGCTTTAGTTTGCAGGTGAGTGATCTAGGGTATACTTCCTCCAAATACTGTTTTTTCCCTCAGATTCCAAAGGTGAGGCACTGCCTTAAATAATTGCCTGTGACTGGGGCAAGGGAGATATAAAACTGGAGTGATGGAGAGTGGATTTTTGTACTTGGGACAACTCACTTTAAGGTCCCACTCCTTTCTTTTTGAGTTTACCACTGAAAGAAGGGTATGACTGACACAGACTGAAATCTGACCAGTCAGTGATACGTAATATGCATTGCCAGTTAGACTTACTTGAGCTTCACAGGCCAAAATGGAGATCTGAGAAGTAATTTATAATTTTATCCTAAATAACCATAGAAGCAGAGATATTAGAGTATACTGGCCATTTAGAATGGTTATTTGGATTTATGATAATTATAATAAACATACTGAAAATTATAAAGAAAAATATTAGCAATACAAAGCAAGAACAAGGATTCACAATTATTTAGAAATTTTACTCATTAAATACATAATTTTTTAAATAAAAATATAATGTTGTTAGGTACCACCAAGTCAATTTTGGCTCATAGACACAACATGTGACAGAGTAGAACTGCCACATAGGGTTTTCTTGGCTGTAATCTTTACAGAAGCAGATCCCCAGATCTTCATCCTGTGAAGCTGATGGGTGGGTTCAAACCACCAACCTTTCCTATTAGCAGCCAAGTGTTTGACTGATAAAAAGCTGAGTAACTACGGTTGCAAAATAAACTAGTTACGTGGGAAACCAGATTGAGGAATTTCCTAGAAAGAAACAGATAAAAGTAAATTAAATAGAAAATTAAACAAACAAACAAAAAGTTAAAAGGAGAATAGTAGCAAACACATTGTTATTGTTGTTCTTGTTGTTAAGTGCCTTCCAATCAGCTCCAACTCATAGCGACAATATGCACAACAGAATAAAACGTTGCCCGGTCCTGTGCCATCCATACAATCATTTGTATGTTTGAGCCCATTGTTGCACCGCCTGTGTCAATCCATCCCACTAATAACCTCTCTCTTTTTTGTTAATGCTGTACTTTACCAAGCATGATGCCTTTCTCCAGTGATTGGTTCCTTCTGACATGTCCAAATTAAGTGAGACAAAGTCTCACTATCCTCACTTCTAAGGACCATTCTGGTTGTATTTCCTCTGAGACTGATTTGTTCCTTCTTCTGACAGTCCGTGGTATACTCAATATTCTTCACCAACACCACAATTCAAATGCATCAATTCTTCTTCAGTCTTCTTTTTTTCATTGTTCAATTTTTATATGCATATAAGGCAATTGAAAATACCATGGCTTGGGCCAGGGACTGCTTAGTCATCAAAGTGACATTTTTTCCTTTTAATTTTTTAAAGAGGTATTTTGCAGCAGATTTTTCCAATGCAATACATCGTTTGATTTCTTGACTATTACTTCCATGGGCATTGATTAATCCAAGAAGAATGAAATCCTTAACAACATCTATTTTTTCTCTGTTTATCATGGTGTTTATTGGTCCAGTTGTAAGGATTTTAATTTTCTTTACATTCAGATGTAATCCATACTGAAGACTTTAATCTGTTACCTTCATCAGTAAATGCTTCAAATCATCTTCACTTTCAGCGGCAAGGTTATATCATCTGCATATCTCAGGTTGTTAAGGAGCCTTCCTTTATCCTGATGCTTCCTTCTTCTTCATATAGTCCAGCTTCTTGGATTATTTGTTCAGCATATAGATTAAATGAGTAAGATGAAAGAATACAATCCTGCTGCCTACATTTCCAATTTTTAAGTCAAGAAGTATCTCCTTGTTCTATTTGAACAGCTGCCTATTGATTCATGTACATGTTCTGCATGAGCACAATTAAGTTTTCTGGAATTCCAATTCTTCCCAATGTTATCAATAATTTGTTATGATACACATAGTTGAATGCCTTTGTATAGTTGATAAACCACAGGTAAACCTTGTTCTGGTATTCTCTGCTTTCAACCAAGATCCATCTAACATCAGCAATGATGTCCCTTCTGCCACATCCTCTACTGAATACAGCCTGAAGTGGCACAGAGTAGCTAAAGGGAACAGAATAAATAATGAAGTAATAGAGCTGAACCAAACATTTCAAAAGGCAACTCAAGAAGGCAAAGTATTATAATAAAATGAGCAAAGACCTGGAGTTAGAAAACCAAAAAGGAAGAATACCCTCAGTATTTCTCAAGCTGAAAGAACTGAAGAGAAATTTCAAGCCTCAAGTTACTATATTTAAGAATTTTATGGGCAAACAATTGAATGATGTAGAAAGCATCAAAAGAAGATAGAAAGAATACACAGAGTCACTCTACCAAAAAGAATTGGTCAATGTTTAAACTTTTCAGGAAGTAGCATATAATCAAGAACCACTGGTACTGAAGGAAGAGGTCCAAGCCGATCTAAAGGCATTGGAGAAAACCAAGATTTCAGAAATTGAGGGAATACCAATTCAGGTGAGTAAACAAACAGATGCAACATGGGAAATGTTTACTCATCTATGTCAAGAAATTTGGAAGATTGCTATCTGGACAATCGACTGGAATAGATCCATATTTGTGCTCATTCCAGAAAAAGGTGATCTGACAGAATGTGGAAATCATTGAACAATATCATTAATATCACATGCAAACACTTATGTAAGTGCTTAAGATGAGCCAGGAAAAGTTAATCCTCACAACAGCAATACAAGATAAGAGCTATTATCATCTTTCTTATTTAATAGATGAGGAATTTGCTACTTAAATGGAATAAGGAAGATATGAACCCAGGAAATTGGGCTCCAGAAACCATGCTTTCTGACTGCTCTTCTATTCCATAATCTGAGTCCCAGAAAGAGAAAAAAATGAAAATGGAAAAATGGATGTATTTGAAGGAATAATAGATAAAATGATCCCATTGAAAAGAACAATGAATGCCATCAGACTGAAAAAAATCCATAGAACTACAAATAGGAAAAATGAAAAAAAAGATAATTAGAAAAATTTAAGAATATCAAAGACAAAGAAAAGTCCCTAAAAACTTTCAAATAGAAACAGATTATCTACAAAAGTATAAGCACTAGTTTAATAGACTTTTCAGTAACAGTAGTAGAGGAAAGAAGACAATACAGCATTGTTTTCAAAATCAATGGAATAAAATAATTGTGAAACTAGAATTTTTATATCTGGGCAAATTATAATGAAAACATAAGAGCATAATAAAAATCTAAAAATTTTTTTTTTGGTATGTATTTCTCTGAAGGTTTTCAACACAGTATCCACATTAAAATCATTTACAGAAGATCTAATCAAGTAGTAAGAGAAACAAATCAAGGAGATGATGCAAGAGATGCATAAAGTAAGGATAATCAAACATCTTTTTTTTTTTTTTTTACTAATTCACGTAGCATAAATTTTTTTTTTTCCAAGCTGGAATCCCCATTCTTTTTTATTTTATTTTATTTTATTGTGAGCGAATTAGTTTCTTATTAAACAATTAATACACATACCGTTTTGTGACATTGGTTGCCAAACCCATGATGTGATGTGTCAACACTCTCCCCTTCTCAACCTCGGCTTCCCCATGTCTGTTCGTCCAGCTTTTCTGTCCCTTCCTGACTTCTCGTCTTTTGTTTTGGGCTGGTATGCCCATTTAGTCTTGTATACAGGGTTGAACTCCATGTTATTTTTTTTAATGGTCTGTTTAATCTTTGGCTGAAAAGCAAACTTCAGGAGTGACTACGGTACTGAATTAAAAGGGTGTCCTGCGGCCATACTCTTGGAGTTTCTCCAGTCTCTGTCAGACCAGTAAGTCTGGTCTTTTTGTGCGCATTTGAATTTTTTTCTACATTTTTCTCCCGCTTTGTCTGGGACCCTCTATTGTAATCCCTGTCAGAGCAGTAGGTGGTAATACTCAGGTACAGTCTAGTTGTGCTGCAATCAATCTGGTGGAGGCTGTGGTAGTTGTGGTCCATTAGTCCTTTGTACTACTCTTTCCCTTGTTTCTTTGGTTTTCTTCATTCTCCTTTGCTCCAGACAGGGTGGGACCAGTAGACATATCTTAGATAGCCATTCACAACCTTTAAGACCCCAGATGCTACTCACCAAAGTAGGATGTGGAAGATTTTTGTTATAAACTGTTAGATGAACACTGTGACGGTGGTCTCCAGCCCCCAGCCCAGTAACTCAGTGCCTTAGTGGAGTTTGGATGTGCCTATGAAGCTTCCATGACTTTGCTTTGGTCAAGTTGTACTGACCTCCCCAGTATTTTGTACTGTCTTACCCTTCACCAAAGTTACCACTTATCTATTGTCTAGTTAGTGTTTCTCTCCTCCAAGCCCTCCCCTCCCTCCTAACCATCAAACATTTTTTCTTTCTGTGTGTAAACCTTGTCATGAGTTTTATAACAGTGGTCTCATACAGTATTTGCCCTTTTGTGATTTACTTAATTTGCTCAGCCTAATGCTCTCCAGACTCATCCATGTTGTGAGATACTTCACAGATTCATCATTGTTCTTTATTGTTGCATAGTATTCCAGTGAGTATGTACCATAGTTTGTTTATCCATTCATCTGTTGATGGGAACTTAGGTTGTTTCCATTTCTTGCTATTGTGAATAGTCCTACAATGAACATGGGTGTGCATTATCAATTTGTGACAAGGCTCTTCTTTCTCTAGAATATATTCCTAGGAGTGGGATTGCTGGATCTTATGATATTTCTCTTTCTAGCTTTTTAAGGAAGCACCATATCATTTTCCAAAATGGTTGTACAATTTTTCATTTCAATCAGCAGTGCATAAGAGTTTCAGTCTCCCCACAGCCTCCCCAACATTTGTTATTTTCTATTTTTTGATTATTGGACACCCTGGTAGCATAATGGTTAAGAGCTATGGCTGCTAACCAAGAGGTCGGCAGTTCGAAAACCATGGAAACCCCATAGGGGAAGTTCTACTCTGTCCTTTAGGGTCACTATGCGACAGAATCGACTCAACAGTAATGGGTTTGCTTTGTTTGGTTGTTTTTATTTATTTATTTATTTTTGATTAGTGCCAGTAATATCGGAGCGAGGTGGTATCTCATTGTAGTTTTGTTTTGAATTTCTCTAATGACTAGTGATCAGGAGCATTTCCTCATGTGTCTGTTAGCTGCCTGAATGTCTTCTTTAATGAAGCTCCTGTTCATATCCTTTGTCCATTTTTAAATTGAATTATTTGTCTTTTTATTGTAAAGGTGTTGGATTTTCCTATAGGTTTTAGAGATTAGACCTTTGTTGGATGTGTCAAAAACCAATTTTTTTTCTCAGTCTGTAGGTTCTGTTTTTACCCTTTTGTTGAGGACTTTAGATGAGCATAAGTGTTTAATTTTTAGAAGATTCCAGTTATCTAGTTTATCTTCTGAAGTTTGTGTGTTGTTGGTTATGGTTTGTATCCTATTTATGCTCTATATTAGGGCCACTAGGGATGATCCTATTTTTTTCCACTATGATCTTTGTAGTTTTTGATTTTATATGTATGTCTTTGATCCATTTTGAATTAGTTTGTGTGTATGATGTAAGGTATGCATCCTGTTTCCTTTTTTTACAGATGGACATTCGGTATTGCCAGCACCATTTATTAAAAATACTGTCTTTTCCCCATTTAATAGACTTCTAGCCTGAGTCAAAGATTAGATGACTGTAGGTGGATAGGTTTACATCTGGGTTCTAGATTCTGTTCCTATGGTCAATGCGCCTGTCCTTGCACCAGCAGCAGGCTGTTTTGACTACCAGAGCTGTATAGTAGGTTCTCAGGTCAGGTAGTGAGAAGACTCCTACTTTGTCCTTCTTCAATAATGTTTTACTTATCCGGGGCCTCTTTTCTTTCCACATAAAGTTAATGATTAGTTCTTCCATCTCTTTAAAGAATGCTATTGATATTTGTATCTGAGTTGCATTGTATTTGGAGATTGCTTTGGGTAGAATCGATATTTTCACGATGTTGAATCTACCTATTCATGAGCACGGTATGTTTTTCCATTTATATAGGTGTCTTTTGGTTTCTTACAGTAGTGTTTTGTAGTTTTCTTTGTATAGGTCTTTCATGTCCCTGGTTACACTTATTCCTAAGTATTTTATTTTTTTAAGGAACCAAAAAAAAAAAAAAAAACCACTGTTGTTGAGCCGATTCTGACTCATAGCTACCCTATAAAACAGAGTAGAACCACCCCATAGAGTTTCCAAGGAGCATCTGATGGATTCAAACTGCTGACCTTTTGGTTAGCAGCCATAGTTCTTAACCACTATGCAACCAGGATTTTATTTAAGGGATATTATAAATGGTATTGCTTTCCTGTTTTCTTTTTCATCCTTCTCTTTATTGGTTCATAGGAATCCAACAGAGTTTTGTATGTTGATCTTGTGTCCTGCTACTCTGATGAAACTTTCTATTAATTCCAGAAATTTTCTGGAGTCTTTTGGGTTCTCTACATATAGTATCACATCATCTGCAAGTAGGGATAATTTTCCTTATTCCTTACCAATTTAGAGATCTTTTATTTCTTCTTGACTTACTGCTCTAGCTAGGACTTCCAGCACAATGTTAAATATGAGCGGTGATAAATGGCATCCTTGTCTTGTCCTGTTCTCAAGGGGAATATTTTCAGCCTCTCTCCATTAAGAATGATGTTGGCTGACACAAGGAGGCAGAGCCAACATGGTGCTATTACAGAAGCACCATGCTATCCTTCCACAGCAAAGACCTGAAAACTAAGTAAAACAGAGACAAACATCAATCCTAGAACTCCAAGCATCAAATGAAGAGATAAAGAACACAACCAAGCACTGAATGGAATAAGAAACTGACAGAGAACATAGAGCTAGGAGAGACGCAGGGCAGAGGTCCCTTATCAGCTAATGCAGCATGGATTTGCCGTCTTGGACTTCTTTTAAAGATTGGTAAACAGGGAGTACGAGAAAGCAGCTTCATGGAGCTCCCAGCAGAAGACAGATAGCCCAGTAACCTGCAATGCACACTTTCCCACTCCCCTACCCTGCTTTCCCCTGCTTGACTTCTGTAGCTTTCCAGCAGGCCGGGAGGCACCAGCTCCATGCCACTTGAATTCATCTTGCTCACATTGGCCAGCTCCTTCAGTGCCATTTTTTTGTTGCTGGTGTTGCTTTTTTTGGCTTCTTTTTGGTTTCTTCCCTGTATTTCACCTCCTCCCACTCCTTTCTCTCAAACACCTGGCTCCATGAGCCACTTTTGCTTCTTCTTGAAAGGCTATGAGTGCCACTGTGCTGGGGAACTGCTTCCCCAGTCTTTACCACCACGTTGGTGGGATCCCTGGGGACATTTGTTTTTCCTTTCTGTTTTTCTTTATTTTTCAGTTTCTTGTATCTCTCTATTTACTTTACTTTCCTGTGTCGTAAATACCTGGAGCTGCGTGCCATGTCTGTACCTTATAGCCAGACTATACTGCAAGGCTTGGAAGTCATTTCCTTGGTCTGCAGAGTCTCATTGGTGGGATCCCTGGAGGCATTTTCTTTCTTTTATTTTATTTTTAAATTTTTTTTCTTTTCCCTTTTTGTTTTTCTTCATCTCTCCATCTCTCATCTCTCTTTACTTTCCTTCTTTTCCTGCCTCCTGAATGCCTGGTACTGTGTGCCATCTCTGCCCCTCTGAGATGGGCTGTGCCCCAAAGCTTAGGAGTATTTCGTTTTTATTTTTTCCTCTCTTTATTTTTTCCTTTTCATTTTTCTTCATTTCTCAGGTTTTCATTTCTCTACTCCAACAGCAGCTTCCCTCAGCAGTTTTTTTGACTCTTCTCTCTTCTTTCCTGTAACTAACTTAGCTCCACACATCACAAATCCCGCCTTCTTCCTACTGGTTTGGACAGTGTGCTGAACATCACACCCCCAAGCAGCACAAGTGCTGCCTATCAGAAAATGCCCTGCACTGACCCCCAGGTAACCCTGTCATCTCAGTGCATGCCACAAACCCATCCCAGCCCCTCCCTTTCAGCTGAACATGCCCTGCTGTTCCATAGCTGAGCAACTTGTCCTGCCCGCTGGACAAGGAGGTGAAAAGTATCATGCCCACAGAGAAGCAAACAAAGAATGCACAGCCTGCCTGTGAAGATATAACCAAATAAAACAAACAAAAAAAAAAGGATGAAACAAACAAATCTACAATCAATAAATGAAGAAAATAACTACTGAATGTCCCAAAGATAGCAGACAATATCAAAACATATAAAAAAGCAGGACAGGATGGTTCTAGTAGATGACCACAGTAAAACACCTGATGACTTCCTAGTAGAAGAAAAGGCACTGGAATCACCTGATAGGGAATTCAAATCTCTAATATGCAGAAACATCTGAGTTGAAGTAGAAAGCAGACAAAAATGAGGAAAGAAATAGAAAAATTCATGGAAAAGGCAGACAAAATCGTGAAAAATACACAGAACAAATAATATAGGAAAAAAACCAAAATAAATTCACAACTAGAAATCATACAAAAATAAAAATTAGAAATCCAAAAGATAAAAAACAAGGTTTCAGAAATGGACAGTGTCATAGAAGGTTCTGAGGAGCCTGTTGAAACAATGGAAGACAGGTTCAGTGAAATTGGAGACAAATACTTGGATATCATTTTTGTTTTAAGAAAAACCAGAAAAGAGGACAAAGAAAAATGAAGAAATTTTGAGAATGATGTGGGATACAATCAAATTCAAAAATGTGTGAGTGATTGCAGTTCCAGAACAGGAGGTGAAAATGGAAAACACAGAGAGGATCACTGAAGAATTGTTGATAGAAAACTTCCCTAATATCATGAAAGATGAAAAGCTGATCATCCAGGAAACTCAACAAACCCCATGTAGGAAAGATCTCAAAAGAAAATCACCAAGACATATCACGATCACACTTGCAAAAACCAAAGTCAAAAAAAGAATCCTGAGAGCAGCTCAAGAAAAACAAAAAGTGACATACAGAGGGGAAACAATAAGACTAAGCTCATATTACTCAGCAGAAACCATTCAGGCAAGATGGCAATGGGAAGACATATAAAACCTTGGGGGAAAAAAAATGCCAACCAATAATAATATATCCTGCAAAACTCTCATTCAAATATGATGGTGAAAGTAAGACATTTTCAGATAAACAGAAATTGGATATATGTAAAAACCAAACCAAACTTACAAGAAATATTAAAGGGAGTCCTTTGGTTTGAGAACAAATAACAGCAGACAACAGCCTGAATCTAGGAAGCAAGATCACATTGGCCAGATACCAACCTAGATAATGAACTCTCAAGGACTATTCAATACTAAAAGATTTACGACAGGGAGCCAGACAACAACGTCAGAACAGTAAAAGAGGAAATAAACAGTGTAGGTACAGAACTTTCTAATGAAGAGGAAGTCAAGTTGATACCAAGTAATGAAAGACTTGTTCAAACCTAGGAAAAAAAAACCTAGGAAGATAAGAGTAAATTTAAAGGTAACCACAAAGAAAAATCTACAAAATCTACAAAAACAAAAAAAATGAAAAAAAATCACAAACAAGAGG
The DNA here is from genome assembly GCF_024166365.1 of Elephas maximus indicus. Classification (NCBI taxonomy): domain Eukaryota; kingdom Metazoa; phylum Chordata; class Mammalia; order Proboscidea; family Elephantidae; genus Elephas; species Elephas maximus. Next base: position 70,821,704 of record NC_064846.1, on the reverse strand, counting down.
AATTCAGTGCAAGGAGAGTAAGAGGAACAAAGAAAACACCAGCAAAACAACAAAAGTACTACAAACTGACAGCAATAAACTCATACCTATCAATAATTATACCGAATGTAAATGGCCTCAATGCACCCGTAAAGAGAAACAGAATGGATAAGAAAAAACAGGATATATCAAAATGCTGTCTACAAGAGACACACCTTAGAAACAATGACCTAAATTTATTAAAAATAAAAGGGTGGAAAAACAAATATACATATATATCAAGCAAACAGCTACCAAAAAAGGCCATGAGTGGCAATACTAATGTCACATAAAATAGATTTAAAGCAAAACCCACAATAAAAGACAAAGAAGGGCATTATATAATGACTGAAAGGACGATTCCTCATGAAGGCCCGACCATAATAAATAACTACCCACCCAATGACAGGGCTTCAAAATACATAAAACAAACTCTAACAGCACTGAAAAGGGTAATTGACAGCTCCACAATAATAGTAGGAGATTTCAACACGCCACTTTCAGTAAGGACAGAACATCTAGAAAGAAATGCAACAAGGTACAGAAGCTCTAATGGCCACAATCAGCCAACTTAAACTCATAGACATACATAGAACACTCCATTCAACAGCTACAAAGTACACATTCTTTTCAAATGCATATGGGATGTTCTCCAAAATAGACCACATCTTAGGCTACAAAGCAACCTTCAATAAAATACAAAACACTGAGATAATTCAATGTATCTTTTCTGGTCACAACACCTTCAAAGTAGAAATTAACAACAGAAAGAGCAAGGAAAAAAAAAACATTAATTACATGAAAACTGAATAACACCTTGCTTAAAAGCCACTGAGTAATAGAAGGAATCAAAAATTCCTAGAATCAAACAACAGTGAAAACACATATCAAAATCTTTGGGACACAGCAAAGGCAGCGCTCAGATGTCAATTCATAGCAATAGATGCACACATCAAAAAAGAAGAAAGGGACAAAATAAAAACATTAGCTACACAGCTAGAACAAATAGAGAACAGCAAAAGAAGCCCAAGGTCACCAGAAGAAGGGAAATAATAAAGATCAGAGCAGAAATAAATGAAATAAAAAATAGAAAAACAATAGAAAGAATAAATAAAACCAAAAGTTGGTTCTTTGAAAGAATTAACAAAATGGACAAACCCTGGCAAAATTGACCAAAAAAAAAAAGAAAAAAAAACAGGACAGGATGAAAATAAACCAAATAAGAAAAGAAATGGGGAACATTACAACAGACCCAACTGTAATAAAAAGGATTATAACACAATATTATGAAAAACTACATTCCAACAAATTTGGAACCCTAGAGGAAATAGACAAATTTCTAGAAATGCACTACCTACACAAACTAACACAAAATGATGTTGAAAATCTAAACAGACCCATAACGAGAGATTGAAAGGTAATTTAAAAAAAAAAAAAAAGAAGAAGCAGCTCTAGCCCAGATGGCTTTACTGGAGAATTCTACCAAACATTCAGAGAAGAACTTATGCCAGTACTACTCAAAATACTTCAGAATATAGAAAAGGAGGGTTTACTTCCAAATTCATTCTATGAAGCCAACATAGCCCTGATACTCCAACCAGGCAAAAAATCCACCAAACCAAACCCACTGCCGTTGAGTCGATTCCGACTCAGCGACCCTATAGACCCTATGTATACAACCAGGCAAAGACATCACAAAAAAGAAAATTACAGACCAATATCTCTTATGAATAGGTGCAAAAATTCTTGACAAAATTCTAGCCAATAGAATTCCGCATCTTATCAAAAATAATACACCACTACCAAGTGGGATTCATACCAGGTATGCAAGGATGGTTCAACATTAGAAAATCAATTAACGTAGTCCAACCACATAAATAAAACTAAAGAATTACATAATCATTTCAATCGACACAGAAAAGGCATTTAACAAAGCCCAACACCCATTCCTGATTAAAAAAAAACTCAATAAAATAGGTATAGAATGGAAATTCCTCAACGTAATAAAAGGCATCTATAAAAAGCCAACAGACAATATCATTCTTTTTTTGATGTGTGCATCTACTGCTTTAAATTGATCTCCGAGCACTGCCTTTGCTGTGTCCCAAAGGTTTAGGTATGATGTTTTATTATTCTCATTTGACACTAGGAATTTTTTATTCTATTTTTTAATTCCTCTATCTTTAAACAAGGTGTTAATCAGTTTCCATGTTTTTTATTTTTATCCTTGCTCTTCCTGTTATTAATTTCTACTTTTATGGTGTTGTGATCATGGAAGGTGTTTTGGGTTTTGTTGAGAGTTGCTTTGTGGCATAAGATGTGATCTATTCTGGAGCACATTCCATGTGCATTGGAAAAGAATGTATACTTTGCTGCCATTGGGGGGAGTATTCTGTATATATGTATACGGTCAATTTTTTGATTGTGTCCTTTAGACCTTCTGTATCTTTGTTGAGTTTCTTTCTAGATGTTCTGTCCTTTACCGAGATTGGTACATTGAAGTCTTCTACTATTATTGTGGAACTGTCAATTTCTCTTTTCTCTGCTGTTAGAGTTTTTGGTGTGTGTGTGTATTTTTGAGCCCTGTCATTTGCTGCATAGATATTTATTATGGTTATTTTATCACCATGGTGGATTGTCCCTTTAATCATTATATAATGTCCTTCCTTGTTTTTTATGGTGGTTTTTGCCTTAAAGTCTATTTTATCTGAGAATAGTATTGCCACTCCTTTTTTGTTGCTGTTTGCTTGGTATATTTTTTCCATCCTTTGATTTTTAATATATTTGTGTTTTTGCTTCTAAAGTATGTTTTTTGTAGAAGCATACTGATGGATCCTTTTTTTTTTTTTAATCCATTCTGTCACTCTCTGTCTCTTTATGGGTACAGTTAAGCCATTTACATTCGGTGTGATAATCAATAGGTGTGAGTTTATTACTGTCATTTTGTAGTGCTTTTTTTTTTTGTCATGCTGTTGTTTTCTTTGTTCCCCTTATGCTTCTATGCTCAGATCCTTTTGTTTGTGGATTTTCCTTTCATTTTTGTAGATTTTGTTTTTCCTGAGGCTTCATGATCTCTTCTTTAATTTGAAGAGTAGTTTTGTTAGCTTTTTTTGTGGTTACCTTGAAATTTACCCTATCTTTGTAAGTTTGAACCAGTCTTTTGTTACTTGATATTGCCTTGAGTTCCTCTCCATTTGAGACTTCTATATCTAAACCATTTTTCTCCTCATACAGTTCTGACGTTTTGTATTTTACAGATTGATGTCTCTGGTTCCCTGCTGTAAATCTTCTCATTTTGTTTTACCCTTGAGAGTTCATTACCGAGGTTGCTATCTGTTTATCTGGAGAAGTCCTAATTTTGCCTTCATATTTGAGTGAGAATTTTGCAGAATATATTATTTTTGTTTGGCTTTTTTTTTTTTCCTTTTAAGGTTTTATATATGTCATTCCGTTGTTCTCTTGAATGCGTGGTTTCTGCCTAGTAATCTGAGCTAGTCTTTTTATTATTATTATTGTGCTTTAAGTGAAAGTTTAAAAATTCAAGTCATTATCTCATACAAAAACTCATACACACATAGTTATGTGACCCTAGCTGCTCTCCCTATAATGTGACAGCATACTCCTCCTCTCCACTGAGTATTTCCTAGGTCCATTCAAACAGCTTCTGTCCCCCTCTGCCTTCTCATGTCCCCTCTGGACAGGAGCTGCCCACTTAGTGTCACATCTCTATTTGAGCTAAGAAGCACACTCCTCACCAATATCATTTTATGTCTTATACTCCAGTCTAATCTTTGTCTGAAGAGTTGGCTTCTGGAATGGTTTTAGTTTTTGGCTAACAGAGGGTCTGGGGACCATGTCCTCTGGGGTCCCTCCACTCTCAGTCAGACCATTAAGTCTGGTCTTTTTACTAGAATTTGAGTTCTTCACTCCCATTTTCACCTGCTCCATCAGGGATTCTCTGTTGTGTTCTCTGTCAGGGCATTCATTGGTGGTATCTGTTGTTGTACCAGTACCAGGCTGTTTCACTGCTGTGGCAGTATAATAGGTTCTAAAATCATGTAGTGTGGGACCTCCCACTTTGCTCTTCTTGTTCAGTAATGCTTTACTTATCCAGGGCCCTTTCCCATTCTATATGAAGCTGGTGATTTTTTTCCTCCATGTCATTAAAAAATGTCATTGGAATTTGGATCGGATTGCGTTGTAGCTATAGATCTCTTTGGGCAGAATAGATATTTTCACAATGTTGAGTCTTCCCATCCATGAGAAAGGTATGTTTTTCCACTTATGTAAATCTCTTTGGGTTTCTTTCAGTAGTGTCTTGTAGTTTTCTTTGTATAGGACTTTTACGTCTCTGGTGGATTTATTCCTAAGTATTTGATCTTCATGGGGGCTATTGTAAATGGTATTGAATTGGTGATTTCTTCTTCAACATTCTCTTTGTTGGTGTAGAGAAATCTAACTGATTTTTGTATGTTTAGCTTATATCCTGATATTTTGCTGAACTCTCCTATTAGTTCCAGTAGTTTTCTTGAGGATTCTTTAGGGTTTTCTGTGCATAAGATCATATCATCTGCAAATAGAGATGGTTTTGCTTCTTCCTTACCAATTTGGTTGCCCTTTATTTGTTTTTGTAGCCTAATTGCTCTGGCTAGGACCTCCAGTGCAATGTTGAATAAGAGTGGTGATAAAGGGCATCCTTGTCTGGTTCCTGTTCTCATGGGGAATGCTTTCAGACTCTCTTCATTTAGGATGATGTTGGCTGTTTGTTTTGTATAACCCGAACCCACTGCCGTCGAGTCGATTCCTACTCATAGCGACCCTATAGGACAGAGTAGAACTGCCCCATAGAGTTTCCAAGGAGCACCTGGCGAATTCGAAATGCTGTAGCACTTAACCACTATGCCACCAGGGTTTCCTTGTTTTGTATCAATACCCTTTATTTTGTTGAGGAATTTGCCTTCTATTCCTATTTGCTGAGAGTTTTTATCATGAACAGATGTTGGACTTTGTCAAATGCCTTTTCTGCAACAATTGATAAGACCATGTGGTTTTTGTCTTTTGTTTTATTTATGTGATGGATTACATTGATTGTTTTTCTAATGGTGAACCATTTCTTCATACCTGGAATGAATCCCACTTGGTCATGGCAAATTATTTTTTTGATATGTTGTTGAATTCTATTGGCTAGAATTTTGTTGAGGGTTTTAGTGTCTAAGTTCATGAGATATATTGGTCTGTAATTTTCTTTTTTTGTGCTGTCTTTACCTGGTTTTGGTATCAGGGTTATGCTGGATTCATAGAATGAGTTTGGGAGTATTCCATCCTTGGAATCCCTTTAGTAATAGCGGTGTTAATTCTTCTCTGAAAGTTTGATAGAATTCTCAGTGAAGCCGTCAGGGACAGGGCTTTTTGTTGTTGGAAGTTTTTTAAATTACCTTTTCAATCTCTTCTTTTGTTACAGGTTTATTTAATTGTTCTACCTCTGTGTGTGTTAGTTTAGGTAGATAGTGTGTTCCTAGAAATTTGTCCATTTGCTCCAGGTTTTCAAGTTTGTTAGAGTACAGTTTTTCATAGTATTCTGTCATGATTGTTTTAACTTCAGTTGGGTCTGTTGTGATAGCACCCATCTTACTTCTTATTTGGGTTATTTTCTTCCTCTCCCATTTTTCTTTTTTCAGTTTAGCCAGTGGTTTATTGACTGTGTTGATCTTTTCAAAGAACCATCTTTTGGTCTTGTTAACTATTTCAATTGTTTTTCTATTCTTTATTCATTTAATTCTGCTCTAATTGGAATTATTTTCTTTCTTCTGGTGCTTGAGGGCTTCTTTTGCTGCTGTTGCTATTTATTCAAGTTGTAGGGGTAATTCTTTGATTTTGGCCCTTTCTTCTCTTTGAATGTGTGCATTTATTGCTATAAATTGACCTCTGAGCACTGATTCTCCTGTGCCCCAAAGGTTCTGGTGGGATGCGTTCTCATTCTCATTTGATTCTATGAATTTCTTTATTCCAACCTTAATTTCTTCTATAACTGAGTAGTTTATTAGCAAGGTGTTCAGTTTCCATGAGTTTGATTTTTTTTCCTTGCTTTTCCTGTTATTGTTTTCTACTTTCATGGCTTTATGATCAGGGAAGATTCTTTGTAATATTTCAATGTTTTGTATTCTCTTAAGGATTGCTTTATGGCCTAATAGGTGGCCTATTCTGGAGAATGTTCCACGTGCGTTGGAAAAGAAAGAATACTTGGCTGCTGTTGGGTGGAGTGTTCTGTATATGTCTACGAGATCGAGTTGGTTGATTGTGGCATTTAGATCTTCCATGTCTTAATTGAGCTTTCTGGGTGTTTTGTCCCTCACCGAAAGTGGTGTGTTGAAGTCTCCTACTCTTATTGCAGAGGTGTCTATCTCTCTTTTTAATGCTGTTAGAGTTTGTTTTTTATATTTTGGAGCCCTATTGTTGGGTGCATAAATATTTACTATGGTAATATCCTCCTGGCATACTGACCCTTTAAGCATTATATAGTGTCCTTCCTTATCCTTTGTGGTGGATTTTACTTTAAAGTCTGTTTTGTCATAGATTAATATTGCCACTCCTATTCTCTTTTTGATTGTTGTTGGCTTGAAATATTTTTTTCCATCCTTTGAGATTTAGTTTGTTTGTGTCTTTAAGTCTAAGCTGTGTCTCTTGTAGGCAGAATATAGACAGATCATGTTTTTTTATCCATTCCATCGCTGTCAGTCTCTTTCTTGGTGCATTTAGTCAATTTACATCTGGCGTAATTATTGATAGGTACAAGTTTATTGTTGTCATTTTGATATCTTTGTGCGTGCATTGTTGACAGTTTCTTTGTTTCGCCTAATTTTCTGTGCTGAGTCATTTTTCTTTATATATTTTCTTTTCTTCTTTTTCCTTGATGTTGATTTTGTATTTGCTGAGTATGTTTTTCTTGCTTTTTGTTTTGATGTGCAGGATTGTTAGTCTCCTTTGTTGTTAACTTAATATTTACCACTATTTTTCTAAGTTTAAACAAATTTTTTATTTCTTTATATCGCCTTGATTTTCTCTCCATACAAAAGATCTATGACTACATCCTTTAGTCCCTCTTTTTTGATTTAATGTTGTCGTGTTTTACATAATGACATCTGTGTTTCCCTGTTTTGAGCATTTTAGCTTTGATTTATTTTTGTGATTTCCCTGTGTGGGTTGATCTCTGGTTGCTCTGTCTTGTGTTCTATTCTTGAGTTGTTATCTAATGTTATTGATTTTCTATCCAGAGGACTCCCTTTAGTATTTTGTGTAATTTTGGTTTGGTTTTTGCAAATTCCCTAAACTTCTGTTTATCTGGAAATGCCCTAATTGCACCATGATATTTGAGAGACAGTTTAGCTGGATACATAATTCTTGGCTTACAATTTTTTTCCTTCATGCCTTTATATATGTCATCCCATTGCTCTCTTGCCTGCATGGATTCTGCTGAGTAGTCCGAGCTTAGACTTATTGACTTTCCTTTGTAGGTGACTTTTCCTTTACCACTAGCTGCTCTGAAAATTCTCTCTTTATGTTTGGTTTTGGCAAGTTTGATTATAATATATTTTATTGACTTTCTTTTGGGGTATACCTTTCTCTGGGGTCTCTTAGCATCTTGGATAGATATCTTCTTATTTTTCACAATATCAGGGAAGTTGCCAAAAAATTGTTAACAATTCTCTCTGTATTTTCTGTTGCCCTGCCCCTGTGTTCTGGTACTCTAATCACTCTTAAGTTATTCCTCTTGATAGAGTCCCACATAGTTCTTAGAGTTTCTTCACTTTTTAAAATGCTTTTATCTCACTTTTCCTCAAATATGTTGGCATCAAATCCTTTATCTTCAATCTCACTAACTCTGAATTTCATTGCCTCAATTCTCCTCCTGTGACTTTCTCTTGAGTTGTCTAATTCTGAAATTTTATTGTTAATCTTCTGGATTTCTGTTTGGTGTCTGTCTATGGATTCTTGCAGCCTATAAAATTTTTCATTATGCTTTTCTCTAGTCTTAAGTTCATCTATTGCTTTGTCTGTGTGCTGCTTGTCTTGTTCTGCATTTAGCCTGATCTTCTTCCTCATTTCTTGGAGAGTTCTGTATATTACTCTTTTGTATTGTACCTCTAGTAACTCTAGGAAGTTACCTTCATCTGGAAGATTTCTTGATTCTTTGTTTTGGGAGCTTGCTAAAGCCATCATGGCCTGCCTCTTTATGTGATTTGATATTGACTGTTTTCTCCAAACCATCAATATGTTGTTGTATTTATTTTACGTTTGCTTACTGTATCCTAGCTTCTTATTTTGTTTTGTTTTGGTACACCCAAATAGGCTGCTTAACTGAGGCAGTTTGATTATTGGTGAGTTGGAAACTCTAACTTCCTGTCACCAGGTGGTTAGAGCTGTTACTAGGTATGTGATCCCAGGAGTATGTTTGCTTTTCTTGTATGGATTCAGCTCAGGTGTCCAGGTAGTTGGTTACCAAGTGTGTGGTGCAGGCTCTTACCTACAGTCCTAGATGAACAGGGGTGATTGGTATAGGCACAGGTACCTGTGCCAGTAGGGGGTAACATGCTGAGCAAGGCAGTGGGCTGACAACCACCCCAAGTGTCTGTGAGGAAAGAGTATTCCTGTTCTCTAGAGCATGTAGGTGGTTCAGTTTTACAGCTGGACTATGGGTACCCAGTGCTGTTGGTTGTAAGGACTAGGAAGCACCACTTTTTCTTGGACCCCTGTTAAAGGTGGAAAGATGGCATGGGTGGAGCCACCAGTTCTCAGGCCCCTATTGTGGGTCAGTGAGTATCCTGCCAAATAGGCAGAGCATGTCAAATGTCACAATTCTGCCTCTCCACCATGTAACTGAAACAGTTGAAGTTAAACTTGAAGTATATACCCTGTTGTACTGTGCTAATGAGGGCCTATGTTGTTGAACTGGGCCCACACAGGTCTATGCAGGGTGAAAAGCATTCAAAGTCTGTGGACACCTTATGCCTAGGCAAAGGAGCTGTTTCTGCCCTGAGTTCTTGGCTTAGGGAAGCTTGCAGATTATTTTTTCCCTATTTGTTAATTTGTTCCCTCTCCAAGGCTGGGATAATGGCTCAGGGTGTGCAACGGCTCCTACCTCTGGCCCAGGGAATATGGCTGTCACTGAAAACAGCTCGGGACCCAGTGCAGAGTGGTGAAAAAAAAAGGGCCCGGTAAATAGGAGAGAGTTTTTTCCCAAAGGGGTGTTTTTGATCCATGCAGTAGGTTAGACACATGTACTTATCTTTTATTGATTGATCGCCGCTTTTCACTGATTCTGGAAGCATGAGTAGACTCTCTGCTGCTTGGTCTCTTCTGATGTAGAAAACACATCCTGAATGCCACTGCTTCCCTCACCACTGGTGCCAGCAGATCCTGGCCTGCAGGGTCCAGTTCCTGCCAGGTCAGGTCTGGCAATTCCTTGCTGCTTCTGAAATATTCCTCCCTTTCACTGTACTCAGTCCGATTCTTCATCTTTGCCTTTGATGTTCAGGGCTCCTTGCTTGTCAAATATAATTGATTCACTTGTTTTTTTAGGGTTTTCATTAGAAGAGGGACCACAGGAAACATCTGACTACAATGCCATCTTGGCCCTACCCCCTCAGAGCTTAGTCTTATTTTCTCCACTTTTTATGTGACTTTCCTTTCTTCTCAAGCTGCTCTTAGGATTATTTCTTTGTCTTTAGGTTTTGGCAAGTGTGATTATATGTCTTTGTGATTTTCTTTTGGGATCTATCCTGTATGTGGTCCACTGAGCTTCCTGTATTGTCATCTTTTTATCTTTCATGATATTAGGGAAGTTTTCTGTCAAAAAATCTTCAATGATCCTCTCTGTGATTTCCATTTTCTCCACCTGTTCTGAAGCTCTGATCACATGCAAATTTTTTATTTTGATTGTATCCCACATAGTTCTTAGGTTTTCTTCATTTTTCTTCATTCATTTCTCTGTTCCCCCACCAAAAAAAATGATATCCTAGGATTTATCTTCAATTTCACTGATCTTTCCTCACATTGTTTCTAATTTGTTCCTAAATCCTATTGTGTTGTTCATTTTCTGAAATCTTGTTTACCTTTTGAATTACTAATTGCTGTTTTTGTATTATTTCTAATTGCTTATTTGACATCTTGTTCTTGTATTATTTTCCTGAATTCGTTCATTACTTTGTCTTCATTTTCCGTGATTTCGTCTGTATTTTCCATGACTTTGTTGATTTTTTCTTTATTTTTGTCCGCATTTCCTTCATCTGTTTCCTAATTTCTTGGAGGGCCCTGAATATTAGACTTTTGAATTCCCTATCAGGTAAGTTGGAAACCCTGGTGACATAGTGGTTAACAGCTACACCTGCTAACCAAAAGTTCAGCAGTTTGAATCCACCAGGCCCTCCTTGGAAACCCTATGGGCTGTTCTACTCTGTCCTATCGGGTCACTATGAGTCATAATTGACTTGATGGCAAAGCGTTTTTTTTTTTTTTTTAATCTGTGTCTTTTCTTCTACCAGAAAGTCATCTGGTGTTTTATTTTGGTTGGTTACTGGAGCCACCCTGTCCTTTTTTTGTACATGTGTTGACATTGTCTGCCATGTCTGAGACATTTGGGATTTATTTTCATTTGTTGATTGTAGGTTTATTTGTTTCATCCTGCCTTTTTTTTTTTCATTTGGTCATATCTGAGCAGGTGGTCTGGGCATGTTTTGTTGCTTGTTCATCTGTGAGCACGATAGTTCTCACCACCTTGTCCAGGTGGTCAGGGCTGGCCACTCAGTTATGGTGCAGCAGGGCAGGTCCAGCTGAGGGGTAGGGGATGGGTTGTTTTTCTGCAGCATAAACTGAGACCCTCTGGGTGGGTCTGGAGGTGGTGTGGCAGGGTGGGTTATGGGAGTGCAGAAGTCCATGCTGGTCCTAATCAAGGGCATGGCACTCAGTGGGGTGGAGCTAGAGGTGGTACAGGGTAGACTCCGTGGCCCCAAGGGTATATGCCAGTGCTACTCATTGACATATTGTTCAGCACGGGGTGGTCAGGGGGCTGGCACAGCATGGAGCCGGGTGTCTAGAGGTCCACACTGGTGTCTCTCTGGTGCATGGGGCTCAATGTGGTAGGCTCAAGGAGTGGTGCAGGGTGGGAACCAGAGGTTCAGAGTCCCTTGGCCATACCACTAGAGTGTGTGTCACTCAGTGGGACAGGGCCGGGGGTGGTTCAAGGCAAAATCCAGGGTTCTGGAGGTCTGCACCAGTGCCACTCGAGGGGAGGCAATACTTGATGAGGGCAGCACAGAGAAGTTTTTGGGGATCCAAAAGTCCACACAGATGCTGCTCTGGGGCACAGCACTTGGCAGGTGGTGCAGAGAGGCAAGAGGGGAAGGAGAAGATATGATGTGCCATGCTAGGTGGGAAAGAGAAAGAAAAGAGAGGAAAAAAAGCAAAAATATACAAAAGAAAAAATATAGTGGAGCGGCTAGAGCTGGTGGTTGGGGAAAAGGTGGACCTGAGAGCATGTGTGTTCATGGCTTTTGTGTGAAGCAGTGGCACATGGCCCATCAAGAAGGGGATGAGGTGGCACATGGGGCAAGGTGGTCAGGAGAAAGGGAAGGAAGGGAAAGAGAGAAAAGAAACAAAAAAGCCAAAAAAAAAAAAAAACCCAAAACAAACAAGAAAAAAAACATGGCACTAAGAAAAACCAGCAGTTGGGGCAGCTTGGAACTGGGGTGGCAATCATTTGGTGTATCTCTCTCCAGGCAGCACAGCATGTTCCATTGGGAAGGTGTGAAGGTAGCTCAGGGCCTAGGTGGGAGGGAGGGGGAAAATGGAGAAAGAGATAGAGAAGGAAAAATAAAAAATATGGAGCTGAGGAAGCCAGCAAGTGGAGGCCGGGGCAGACCCAAGGTGGCAGTGAGCCAGCATCTCTCCCGCTGCGCCACCATGGCCCATTGGAAAGTCGCAGAGGTAGGGTACAGGGCAGAAGTTTGAGGGGAGGGAAAACATGTATCTCTAGTTAGTTACCAGGTGCTCCGATTCCTGTTGGGAGTTCTGTGAAGTTGTCTTCCTGTAACTCCCTGTCTGGATTATTGCTGGCTGTGCTCCAAGATGGCAAAGTTGTGCCATGTTAACTGGCAGAGGACCTCCATTCTCTAGCTTTCCTCATTCTCTGTCTCAGTTTCTTCTTCCATTTAGCGTTTGATCTAGTTTTTGTCCCTTCATTTGATGCTTAGGATGCCAGGACTGAAGTTTGTCTCTGTTTTGCTTAGTTTTTTGGGTCCTTGCTGCAGAGGAACTGCATTGTTCTTCTGTCTGTAGAGCCATGTTGTCTCCACCTCTCTGATGATCAAATATCTTGATAAAGTTTGTTTTTGTCTAAAATATACAGCTGATAACAACTAAAAGAAGTGACAGGTTTATATCATTAATTACCTGGAGTTAAATTCTAGAAAATAACAACAGAATATCAGGGGAATGAGTGGTGGAAACATCAAGATCAAGGGATATGAGAACATCTAACATTTTTCTATGATTAATAGAAAAACATGAATATCTGTTATTGATATCTGTTCTTTATTGTTTATTGGTGCTTAGAAAGAAATGATAAAAATAAAATAGATTAAGTGGATTTAATTCAAATAAAAAATATGCTGTAGAAATAAATCCAAATTTTTCAATATTTACCATAAATGAACTAAACTGACCATTTAAAAAATTATGATTAATAGGCTGAATAATGTTTTAGGCTGGGTTCTCTAGGGAAGCAAAACCAATGACATATATATATATAGAGAGAGAGAGAGAGATTTATCTCAAGGAAATGGCACACGTGGTTCTAGAGGATGGCAATTTCCAAGTCTGTGTGTCAGGCGTCAGGCTGTAGGCTCCTCCTGACTCACATAGCTGCATAGCTGCAGGGACTGATGAACTCAAGATTGGCAGGTAAGATGGCAGACTGCTGGCTCACAGGCTGTGGAGACTGATGAATCCCAAGATCAGCAAGCAATACTGCAGACCACTGGCTCAAGTCCCAAGAAGTGGAGGTCAGATGATGACAAGCTGGATGCAGGATCCAAAGTGCCCAAAAGCCAGCAAACTTTTCCAGAACATCCATATATATTGGATGTGGGCCACACCCCCAAGGAAACTCCCTTTACTAAAGATTGGCTGATCACATCAGATAACATCATGGAGGTCATCACATTATGGCACAAGATGGAGGATAACTGCATCATTAAATAATTGCCAAAGTACATCATAAAAAAAAAAACATCATTACATAACTTCAAAACCACTGAGAATCATGGCCCAACCAACTTGACATACAACCTTAATCATCACAAATAATAATAAATAGTAATAACAATATTGATTAAAAACATCTATACATTTATTGCATGTTTGATCAATTTCAGACTGCAGCAGCTGATAAAAATCTATTTCTTTGGCCTTAGGGTTGATGCCTAAATTTGAATAATAGTCGTGTTAATTGGTCTTCCTTGTAGACGTATGGATATTATCCTATCACTGACAGCGTTGTACTTCAGGATAGATCTTGAAATGTTCTTTTTTTTGACCATGAATGTAAAAGGAAGAATTGATGAAGTAAAAGAACTGAACAGAAGATTTCAAAGAGGGGCTCGAGAAGACAAAGTAAAGTATTATAATGACATGTGCAAAGAGCTGGAAATGGAAAACTAAAAGGGAAGAACACGCAAGGCTTTTCTCAAGCTGAAAGAACTGAAGAAAAAATTCGAGCCTCGAGCTGCAATAGTGAAGGATTCTATGGGGGAAATATTAAATGGCGCAGGAAGCATCAAAAGAAGATGGGAGGAATATACAGAGTCATTATACCAAAAAAAATTAGTAGATTTTCAACCATTTCAAGAGTTAGCATATGATCAGGAACCCATGGTACTGAAGGAAGAAGTCCAAGCTGCTCTGAAAGCATTGGTGAAAAACAAGGCTCCAGGGATTGATGGAATATCAATTGAGATGGTTTGGTTCAACAAACAGATGCAGCCCTGGAGGTGCTCACTCTTCTATGCCAAGAAATATGGAAGACAGCTTCCTGGCCAACTGACTGGAAGAGATCCATATTTATGCCTATTCCCAAGAAAGGTGATCCAACTGAATGTGGAAATTACAGAACAATATCATTAATATCACACACAAGCAAAATTTTGCTGAAGATCATGCAAAAATGGCTGCAGCAGTATATCAATAGGGAACTGCCAGAAGTTCAGGCCAGTTTCAGGAGCGGATGTGGAACCAGGGATATCATTGCTGATGTCGGATGGACCGTGGCTGAAAGCAGAGAATACCAGGATATTTACCTGTGTTTTATTGACTTACTGACTATGCAAAAACATTTCGCTGTGTGAATCCTAAGAAATTATGGATAACGTTGCAAAGAAATGGAATTCCAGAACACTTAATTGTGCTCATGAGGAACATTTACATAGATCAAGAGGCATTTGTTTGGACAGAACAAGGGGATACTGATTGGTTTAAAGTCAGGAAAGGTGTGCGTCAGCATTCTATTCTTTCACCATACTTATTCGATCTTTATGCTGAGCAAATAATACGAGAAGCTGGACTATATAAAGAAGAATGGGGCATCAGGATTGGAGGAAGACTCATTAACAACCTGTGTTATGCAGATGACACAACCTTGCTTGCTGAAAGTGAAAAGGACTTGAAGCACTTACTAATGAAGATCAAAGACCACAGCCTTCAGTATGGATTGCACCTCAACATAAAGAAAACAAAAATCCTCACAACTGAACCAATGAGCAACATCATGATAAACAGAGAAAAGATTGAAATTGTTAAGGATTTCATTTTACTTGGATCCACAATCAACTCCCATAGAAAGAGCAGTCAAGAAATCAAAAGACGCATTACATTGGGTAAAGCTGCTGCAAAGGACCTCTTTAAAGTGTTGAAGAGCAAAGATGTCACCTTAAATATTAAGGTGCACTTGACCCAAGCCATGGTATTTTCAATCACATCATATGCATGTGAAAGCTGGACATTGAATAAGGAAGACCAAAGAAGAATTGACGCCTTTGAATTGTGGTGTCGGTGAAGAATATTGAATATACCATGGACTGCCAAAAGAATGAACAAATCAGAAAATCCTAAAGATTCATTAAAAAAAACTATTAGAACTAATAAACAAGTTCAATAGGGTTATCGCATGGCATGATATCATTAAATAAAAATCAGTTGTACTTTTATACACTGTAATGAACAATCTGAAAATTAAAATTCCATTTACAATATCATCAAAAATATCTCATGCTTAGAAATAAATTTACTAGGCAGATGAAAGACTTGTACACTGAAAACTATAATACTGAAAGCAAGTTAAAGAATACCTAGAGAAATGAAAAGATACACCATGTTCATGGATTGGAATACTTAATATTTTTAAGATGGCAATGCTTTTTGAAACCTAGGAGGCTGTGGCCCCACCCTTTGATCCCATGCTTTGAAACCGAAAAGGTGCTTACGGTGCTCCTTCCAACGAATCTGCTGATCTCTGAGCTGCTCCAGGGATTGTCCTTTTCTTTTTTCGGGGGATAACAGATGTAGCTCCTTTGGTCTGTTTCCTGCCTGTAGAATTCCAAGAGACAGATAGCATTCTTTCCTTTCATTTTTTTTTTCTGTTCCTTTCAGTGTAAACCGATGGATTTTCTGCTGTGGTTATTGGTTAGATCCATCAGTCACAGGCTTTATTTCTTTAACAGAAGATTGTGAACACATGTCCTTGGTGAAAATTCTGGGACACGTGCTCTTAGTTTGTATGACAGAATTTTCCAAGTCTTTAAGTTCTGTTTTAATTTTGCACAGTTCATTTTTAAGCCCATCTCTTTCTTTGCATATTTAACTATAAGCAGCAAGGAGAAACCACGTGGCCACTTCAAGGTGCTTTGAAACCTCCTCAGCTGAATATCCAAGTTCATCACTTACAACTTCCTTCCATCAAACATTTGTACATAATTTAAACAAGTTCTTTGCCACTGCATAAAAAGCATCACCCTTCTTCCATTGTCTAATCACGTGTTCATCATTTTCTATTAAACCTCACCAGGAACACATTTAAAGCCTACATTTCTATCAACATTCTGTTGCTGGCACCATGTATTCTGTAAGATGACAGAGACTTTCTCTATAGCTCTTCTCACTTCGTTCTGAGCCCTCACCAGAATTGCCTTTGCCCTCCACAATTCCACCAACAGTCTCTTCAAGGCAATCTAGACTTTTACTATTAGGCAAGTTAAAACTTGTCCAGCCTCCACCCACTACCCAACTCCAAAACTGCTTCCACATTTTAGGTATCTGTTAGACAAGCACACCACTCTTGCCAACAAATTCTGTCTTAGTCATATAGCACTGCTGTAACAGAAATACCACAAGTGTGTAGCTTTAATCCTTTTATGTGCACTGGTATTTATAAGTACCACATACATTTTCCACCTCTGGGGTTTCTCAGTATGCATTTGTACCACTTATAATACATGCTTGAGTCAGGGCAGGGACTCCCATAACTGAGTAAACTGGAAGGAAGTTTGTCGGCAGCATGTTGCTATGCTTAGAGGTTATTGCAGGAGGTGCTGCAGCAGGGAGGAGTAACTGTGAATGACATTTGTCTCTTTTGCCCACTGTACAGCAAGATAAGTCTTGTAAGTAGATTTACTGTTTCCTTTGTGGTACTGGGAGGGTGCGGTTTTCAGCATTACGTAATATTCAAGTGCATAAGTTACTTTCAGGTGAAATACCCTGTAAACATGCCTTCCTCACATACTTCATGACCACAGGTGCAAGTAAGTACCACTTACTTTTTTGCCTTTTGGAATTCTGAACAGCGAGATAAACATTGTAAGGATATTTATGGTTTCCTTTGTGCTATTTTTTTTTTTTTGTGGTATTGAGTAGGTGGGGTTTTGGGGATTAGGAAATATTCAAGTGAAAACTTATTTTTTTTTAGGCAAAATACAGTGTAAGCACGTGTTGTGACATCCTTGAATACTGCATGCATGTTTCATGCAATCATCAAGGACCTGTCTTCTGGTTTCTGAGTTCTAAATACTTGTTTTGCAGTAAGAATTTATTGCAGTGGTGATATTCTCACGACAGTACTTACTTTTGGGGCTTTATTTTTACCAGAGGCTGGAATTATGCCTAGCCTTGCTTATTCTCCTATTGGTTTGAAAGTATGGTGTTTATATTAACCTGGTTTTGCTGACGGTGGAATTACTTTGACCCAGAACACTCCTCTTTTTCAGGAATGGATAAGTACACAGCTGAACAAGCTCCATAAATCTTTTTTTTTTTTTTTTTGTCTGCCTGACAATGCCTCATTCCACCTCTCTTACCTCCAGAATCCACTGGCATATATTTGTACCATACAATATTTATTAAAAAAATCTTACATAACAAAAGATTACCAACATTCAATGATTCAGCATTGTAAAAATGACTTGGGGGCAATGGCCCCTCTAACTTCACAAGGGGAAAGGAGAATCAAGATCAACAGTCCAAGGCTGATTCCTATGAGGCAGGGGTCACGCATGCCTCCTCTCTGTGCCATCTTTACCAATTCTGACACCCCCCGTCCCGTGCACAGCACTCTCTATTTCTCTTCAGGGTTTGATAATTCTTTGAAATGGCCACACAGAACTCACGGACCATACTTACTATTATGGGGTTTATTAGGGAAGTAATAGGTTACAATTCAGCCTCAGGAACACTCAAGGATACAGTTCTTCCATCAGGACAACCTCTTCCCAGCTGTGCCCACAGGCATGCCTCTCTCTGGCCCTAGGCCTCTGCCCAAAGGCACCCAGCTTTCTCTCTCCACGGGCTAGGGAACCCACCACACCATCTCCTGCTGTTGGATCTCTCCTGCCACTGACTCTTTGCCATCTTCAGGGTTACAGCTTGCTCTCTATCTCCTGGGTCCAGGAGCTTCTTAATGCAGGGATCCTGAGTCCAAAGGACATGCTGGCTCCTGGCTGTTCTTCCTTGGTTGTGCCGGGATTCTCCTCTCTGCCTCTGGAATTGACTCTGTTTTAAGGCAAAACTGACCAATCCTCTTGGTGGGCCACAGTTATAACCCAGTTACAAGATCACGGCTCGAAAGGCCACATAAAAGCAATCTATGGCTCCCCAAGCATGCATTCCATTAATGAAAAAACACTGCATCACCAAAAAATTACAAACATAAAAAGATTTGGTCTTGAGAGGTTGATTACACTGGAACGCTTCTATCATGGAAAGGGCAGTGCTTTGTCCTCACTGGAATGGGCACTTACTCCGGATACAGATTTGGCTTCCCTGTACACAATGCTTCTTTCAAAACTACCATCCGTGGATATACAGAATGCCTCATCCACCATCATGTTTACCCACACAGCATTGCCTCAGATCAAGGGACTCACGTCACAGCTAATGAAGTTTGGGAATGGGCCCATGCTCATGGAATACACTGGTCTCACCATGTTCCCCATAATCCTGAAGCAACTGGCTTAATAGAATGTTGGAATGGCCATCTAACGACACAATTCTAGCTGGGTGGAAATACTTAGCAAAACTGGAGCAATGTTCTCCAGGAGGCTGTATGTGCTATAAACCAGCATCCAATATATGGTGCTGTTTCTCCCATAGCTAGAATTCACGGGTCTAGGAATCAAGAAGTAGAAACAGAAGTGGCACCACTCAGTATTATCTCTAATGACCCATTCACAAAATTTTTGCTTCCTGTCCCCTATGCTCTGGTGTTTAGTGGTCTTAGTTCCAAAGGAAGGAATGCTCCCACCTGAAGAGACAACACTGATTCCATTGAACTGGAACTTAAGAATAACACCCATCCACTTTGGAATCCTCATGCCCCTGGATCAACAGGCAAAGAAGGGAGTGACCATATTAGCAGGTGTGATTGATCCTGATTACCAAGGGGAAATCCGATTGCTAATACATAATTGAGGTAAAGAGTATGTCCGGAATACAGGAGATCCCTTAAGGTATATTTTAGTACTACCATGCCCTGTGATCAAAGTCAATGGAAAACTACAGCAACCCAATTCTGACATGACTATTAATGGCGAGATCCTTCAGGAATGGTTTCTGTCCATTTGGGTCCCTCCGCCAGGTAAAGAACCATGGCCAACTGAGGTGTTTGCTGAAGGCAAAGGAAATACAGAAGAGCTGAAATAGTCCATTTCAGCTCACTAATGCCTAGGATATCGATGCCTATGAATTCCATTTCATTTTTGACGATTTCTAATTTTCCTAGATTCTTATTGGTACATTCCACATAAGTAGAAGAAACAACTGTAAACATCCATTATTAATCAGAACGTGGAATGTATGAAGTATATATATATAGCAAATATTTTTATTTCTTCCCTCTGTTATGCCATTACTTATAAAATATAAGATGTAAATGGGCTTAGTGTGTTTTTAGTTGCACGCATGTTAGTTGTATCATGCTAGGTGTAAGTATGACTTTGGAATTGTCTTTATTTAGAGATTGTGTATGGTTTAAGGAGATATGTACAGATGCCATGTTGACAAGAGGTGGACTGTGATGTTTAATACTATGTGTCAACTTGACTAGGCTATGATTTTCAGTGCTTTGGCAGACATTGGACTGATTGCTGTTTCATAATGTAATATAATCACCTCCATGATGAGCTCTGCTATGAGCAGCTAATCTGTTGAAAAGAGTGTTTTCTTGGGGATGTGGCCTGCCTCTGGATCCTGCATCAGACTAGTCATCTTCTGACATCCGGTTCTCAGGATGTGAGCTAGCAGCTTGCCTCCTGAACTGCAGATTTTGGGTATTTGCCACTCCCACAGCCCCATGAGCAAGCAGCCTTCTGTCTGATCTGCCCATTTTAGGTTCATCAGTCCCTGCAACCATGTGAATCAGGAAAAGCCTCCAGCCTGATGCCTGGCCCACAGATTTTGGAACTTGCCAGCCTCCGTGACTGCATGCACCATTCCCTTGAATTAAATATCTCTGAGCCCTGGAGGCACAGTGGTTAAGAGCACAGCTGTCAACCAAAAGGTCAGCAGTTCGAATTCACCAACTGCTCCTTGGAAACCTTATGCGGTGGCTATACTCTCTTCTATAGGGTCACTAGGAGCTGGAAATGACTTGATGGCAACGGGTTTGTTTGTTTTTTATATTCATATACAGATAGTTCCAGGTTATGAATAAGATCCCTTCCTAAGTCTGTCTTTCAATCAAATTTGTAGTAAGTGGGAACAGGTACATACAGTTCTTATTTAGGGACAGTTAGTCAAATGTTTGTCTTAGTAGATAGCATATATTTTACCTTTCTATGCATATGAAGAAGGAGTCTTGGTGGTGCAGTGGTCAAAGTGATTGAGTGCTAACCAGAAGGTCAGTAGTTTGGGACCACCAGTGACTCCACAAGAGAAAGACGTGGCAGTCTGCTTCTGCAGAGATTTACAGCCTTGGAAACCCTATGGGGTCACTATGAGTCAGAATTGACTCATCGGCAGTGGGTTTTTTTTAATGCATATAAAACACTTAAGAAACACTTTCAAACCCCACGGTGTTTTCATGAGCGTCACAGAGTAGTGCATGTGTTCATTATTACGATTCATTGTATGTATTTAACTCAAATTTGTAACATAATATTTATGGCAGTCCGTTCTTAAGTAGGAGTTTTCTGTAAGTCAGTTGCTTGTAATCTAATGACTTCCTGTATATACATTTCAGACATTCCCGAAGATTTTTTCCCTCTCTGCAGGTTGCCTTTTTACTTTTTTGATAAGCCTTTTGAAGAACATAAGTATTTAATTTTTATAAGGCACTAGTTACCGATTTTGTCTTCTGGTGCTCACACATTTGTAGTTGCATTTGATAATCTAGCCTCAAAAAAAAAAGTTCCATAATTTTGGCCCTATGTTTTCTTCCAATACTTTTATAATTTTAGCTTTAAGTCCTTGATCCATTTTGAGCTAGTTTTTGTTTGTGTATGGTGTGAGATACAAATCCTGTTCCATTTTTCTGCATGTGGATATCCAATTTTCCAGCGCCATTTTTTGAAGAGACTCTCCCTTCCCCATTGAATGGACTTAGATCCCTTGTCCAGAGTCAGTCATCCATAGATGTATGGATTTACTTCTGGGCTCTAAATTCTCTTCCATCGGTGTATATGTCTTTCATTGAACCAGTACCAGGCTGTTTTGATTACTATAGTATGTTTTGAAATTGGGAAATGTGAGCCCTGCTACTTTGTTCTCCTTCTTCACAATTGCTTTGACTATTTGGAACCTCTTTCCTTTCCATAGGAAGCTCATGATTAGTTTTTCATTTCAGTAAAAAATGCTGTTCAATTTTTATTAATATTGCATTGAATCTACAGATTGTTTTGGGTAGTACTGACATTTTCACAGTATTAAGTCTTCCAATCTATGAGCATGGAATGTCCTTTCATTTATGTAAGCCTCTTGTAGCAGGGTTTTATACTTTCATTGTATAAGTCCTTTACATCCCAGGTTTGGTTTATTCCTGTGTATCTTTTTTTCTTTTTTTTAGATACTGTTGTAAATTGGGAAACCCTGTTCACATAGTGGTTAAGTGCTACGGCTGCTAACCAAAGGGTCGGCAGTTTGAATCCGCCAGGCACTCCTTGGAAACTCTATGGGGCAGTTTTACTCCGTCCTATAGGGTTGCTATGAGTCAGAATCGACTTCTCGGCATTGGGTTTCTGGGTTATTGTAAATCATAAGGTGCCCTGGTGGTGCAGTGGTTAAATGCTCAGCTGCTGTCTTAGTTATCTACTGCTGCTCTAACAGAAATACCACCAGTGTATGGTTTTAACAAATGGAAATTTATTTTTCTGAAAGTGTAGGAAGCTGGAAGTCTGAATTCAGGGTGCTGACTTTCGAGAAAGGCTTTCTCTCTCTGTCAGCTCTGGATGAAGATCCTTGTCTCTTTTGAGCTTTTGCTCCTGGGCAATTGTCATGTGGCTTGGCATCACTCTTCCCCCATCTCTGCTTCTTTCACTTTTTTGTTTAATCTCTTTTATGTCTCAAAAGAGATTTACTTAAAACATATCCTACACTAATCCAGTCTCGTTAACATAACAAAGACAACCCATTCCCAAATGGGATTATAACCACAGGCATAGAGGTTAGGATTTACAACACATATTTTTGATGTCACGATTCAGTCCATAACAAGTGATAATCTAATTTTAAAGGAAACATTTAAATCTTTAAATGCTTGTGATGCCTATGATGCCACTGACCTAAAGTCAGGTAATGAAGATCAAAAGTTTGTAATGTCAATTTGAGGTTAAACTTTTATACTTTTGAACTTAACTCGAAGTATCTCTTCAAAATGATTACGTTAGTAAAATCTATAAATAATTACATTTTGAGTCCCCTGGGATTTATACCAAATCATAGTAACAGTAGAAGAGTGAAAGGAAGAATAGCATAATGTTAGTGAGAATAAAAAGGTGCAGAGAGCCAGCTAATAGTGCAAAATCTAGTGTGTCAAAATCATTCTTTCATTGAGTTCCAGACACATAGTAAGAGCTTGTTAAGTATTTATTGAGTCATTCAATCATTGGAGTTTTGCATATAGACCTAGACAAAGAAAGATCCATCATTCCTCACATTTGCCCTACTTTTAATTTTTTTTAAGTTTTCACTTGTGCCCCTTCCTTCCTCAGCTTCTAGATAACAGGGCAGACAATTCAATAGGATACATAATGATTAGTTTAAGTGCTTATATCTCCTCCTTTGGAAGAACTTCCTCAGCTTCCAGAATCTTTATTGTCTATATTCTAACTCAAGATTGGCAGTTAATTTCCTAACCTAACTCTTACTAGCATGGAGTGTGTATGAACCCCAGACAGAACAGTTGTCTCTTCATACAAAACAGATATTCCTGACTGAATTGAAATATTTTTAAGTAAAACTTGCTTATGTAGCTTTTAGACATGTTTAATAAAATGCTCAAGTAATATTCCATTGTGTGTATATACCATATTTTGTTTATCCCTTTAACTTTTGATGTGTACTTTGGTTGTTTCCACATTTTGGCTATTGTGAATAGTGCTGCAATGAACATTAGTGTACATATGCCTGTTAGAGTCACTGTTTTCAGATCTCTTTGGTATATATCCAAGAGTGGGATTGCTGGTCATATGGTAGCTCTAATTTTAACTATTTGATGAACTGTGAAACCATTTTTTGCAGAGGCTGTACCATTTTACATTCCCACAGTCAATGGACAAGGGTTATGATTTCTCTGCAGCCTCGCCAACATTTGTTCTTTTCCTTTTTTTTTTTTTTTGGCCTTAGCTATCCTAGTGGGAGTGAAATTGTATCTCATTGTAGGTTTGATTTGCATCTCTCTAGTGGCTAATCACTTTGAGCAGCTTTTCATGTGTTTTTTGGCCATTCGGATATCCTCTTTGGTGAAACATCTGTTAAAGCCCTTTTCCCATTTTTTTCAATTGGGTTGTTTGTCTTTTTCTTGTTAAGTCATAGGAATACTGAATATATTCCTGATATTAGATCCTTTTCCAATATATAATTCACAAGTATTTTCTCCCAGTCTGTAGGTTGTCTCTTCACTTTGTATACAAAGTCTTTTGATGTACAGAAGCCATTAATTTTGATGAGGTCCCATTTATCTATTTTGTCTTTTGTTGCCTGTGCTTTTGGTGCCATGTTTAAGAAACCATTGTTGAGAACTAGGTCTCAGAGAACTACCCCTGCATTTTCTTATGAGTTTTATGGTTTTAGGTCATACATTTAGATCTGCTCTGCCATAAAGAGAAATGAAGTCCTGACACATGACCCAACACAGATGAACCTTGAAAATACTATGCTGAACGAAGTAAGTTAATTACAAAAAGATAACTATTGTAGGATCTCACCAATATAAAACACTTAGAATAGGCAAATATATAAAGAACAGAGTTTAACAGTGTTTACCAGGGGCAGGAGGGAAGTGGAAAGAGAGGAATCTTGGTTTAGCTAGCATTGACCTTCTGTTTATGGTGATGGAGAATATGGCAACGGATGTTGGTGACAATTGTACAACGTGATTGATGGCATTGGTTTCATTGAATTGTACAAGTAAATAAATGTTGAATTGGCAAATGTTGTGTTAGCTATATTTTTACAAAAATTTTAAAAAGTGAAAGAAAGAAAACCCTTAAGTTCTTCATTTAGAAAATTCCATGTATGGAAGTGAAAGAAATTCCCCTCCAACCCTTTCTCTTGCCACTTGCCCATAGACAATGTTGCACAGACTTTAGAAAAGTTCATTTTGTCATAGTTTATTAAAGAGGGTAAGTTATCACAGTATTTACTGGAAGAATGTGATTTTAAAATTCTACTATGCCCTAGGCATTTGGAGGCACCTAGAGGAAGACCCTCAGTGAGATGGATTGAAACAGTGGCTGCAACGATGGACTCAAGCATAAGAACGATTGTGAAGATGGAGCAGGATTGGGAAGTGTTTTGTTCTGTTGTACATAGGATTGCTATGAGCTGGAATCGACTCAATGGCACCTAACAACAACAACAACAGAAGGCATGAGTTAGAGAGCCTTCTTATTTGCGTTTTGACTAAGGAAGCCCTAAGTAAAACTGAGAGGGTTGATTAATCTAGCTTTCAATAGTTGTATAGCAGAGTAAGGTTCGTTTGTGAATTTTATTCTGAGTCAGAAGACTGAGAAGTGCTTACTTCAAACCTGTGTTATTTTGCTCTTAAGGAGCTCTGAACATTTTCAAAATCTGGCAGCAGTTTCAGGAGTTTCAGAATCTTCTTAATGGACCTAAGGCCTAAAGGCAGTCTCTGTATTGGCTTTTCCTTTTGGGTTTTTTTTTTTTTTTTTTCCTAGATGGGCTATAGCTGTAGTGTGGAAGGATCATCACAATAACTTGTCAATTACCCTGAAAAAATCATGTCATTTTTCATGGTGGCTGTGGATTCAGAAATATGCAGAAAATTTCCTTTGAAAGGAGAATGGCTAGTTTCTTGTATTTTCCTTCTTCCAAGAATTGGCCAAATTTGGTACACACATACACAAAATAAAGAAAGAAAGAAAAGGACTAGAGATATATTTGTGCTATATAGAATATTCAAAATATAAACAAAATTCTTTTTTTTTTAATCATTCTGCCAGATTCTCTGAGTTGGCCATAGTATTAAGTTTGTATTGCTGTGTTAACAAAAGGGCCACATATTTCATAGATTAAAGCAGCACTCATTTATTAACTCTCAGTTCAGTAAGTCAGAAATTCAAGAATGCACAGCTGAGTTCTCTGTTCCAGGCCCCATAAGGCCAAAACCAAGTTGTTGGCAGCATTATGTCTCTTACTGGAGGCTCTGGGGAAGAATCTGGTTCCAGGCTCATTCAGATTGCTGGCAGAATTCAGTTTCTTGCAGTTGTAGGGTCAAAGTCTGCATTTTTTGCTGGCTAAAAAAAATTTTTTTTTTTTTAATGTCAGGGGACTGCTCTCTGTTCATAGAGACTGTCCTCATGTCCTCATATGTGGTCCCTTTCATCTTCAAAACTAGAAATGGTGTATTGAATTCTTCTCATGCCTTGAGTTTCTCTAACTTCTCCTACTACAAGCCAGGTAAAACACTGTGCTTTTGAAGGGCTCATGTGATTAGATTGAGCCTACCCTATTAATCTTCCTTTTGATTAACTCAGAATCACTGATTAGTAACCTTAATTTTAAGTTGTTTCATTATATTCACAGTCTTTGAAATTTGGGTGGGGAATTCTAGGACGACATTTTGGAATTCTGTCTACCACAGCTATCTGTGTTAGTTCTGGGTGATGACTATCAGAAAAGATTTGTTTGTTGTATAGCTAATAAGGACCACGTCATTTGCCAAGTAATACCCTGTCTTAAAAATGCAGCACTGTTCACCACTGTCTATGAGTTCTTTAATTTCTAGAGTGTGGTGAACGATTTTCAAAGTTGTTTTTGCCTTACCACCAAAGAATAAACATATCACAATCAAATGTTTTCTCTGGTCTAAGTTTAACACCTTCACTGCGTTATATGAGCACTTTTCTATATTTAAAATGAGTTCTTGATAATATTCTATTTCAGTGAAAATCCTGTTTTAAATGAAGTAAAAATAAGACAAATCATAAATTTTTATAAAATTTATCATCAGTAGTAGACAGAAACCAAACCAAATCTTTTGCCATTGTGTTGATTCCAACTCATAGCCACCCTACTGCAACGTATAGGACAAGGTAGAACTGCCCCCATGGCATTTCCAAGGCTGTAATCTTTATGGAGGAAACAATGGTGGTGTAATGGTTAAGAGCTTTTGCTGCTAACCAAAAGATCAGTAGTTTGAATCGCCCAGGCACTTCTTGGAAACCCTATGAGGCAGTTCTACTCTGCCCTATAGGGTCGCTATGAGTCAGAATCAGCTCAACGGCAGTGGGTTTGGTTTTGGGGTTTAATCTTTACGGAAGCAGACTACCACATCCTTCTCCCACAGGGTGGCTGGTGGGTTGGTAGTAGCCAATTGCTTTAGCCACTGCACCACCAAGGCTCCTTTTATCATCAGTATGATTAAAAATTTTATGTATGAGGATATATAAATATATTTTAAAGCATTTCATTCTGCAAAACTATTCACCTGTACATATGAAATGTATATTTGCCCTTTTCAGCTGCAAAAATCAAGGCAAACTCTTTCCTATACAAATTCTTACTGAACATGTGAGTCATAAACTTAAGAGGTACGTTTTTAATTTAATGATTTCCACTCACTCGTTTGCCTGACCATCCCCACGCCACCAAAGTGAGCATACAATTGAGTCCAGATTATTCAAAGAGAATTTTATGATCTTCAGAATTCATAGTGGCAAAAAATAATGAGAGCACTTTTCTGAAAAAAATTGAAAGTATTATGAATCACCCAAAAGTATTTTTTCATGCAATACATGGGACACTTTTTTATTTTTAAAAAGTATTGTTTACCTGAAATCCGAATATAACCGAGTATTCTGTATTTCATCTGTCAACCTTAAATGAAAGGATTCAGCAGATACATGTCAACAACTTCACATACTGTCTTCCCTTCTAACTTTCCTTCACTCCAACATACTCACGCTTTGAAGGCTGCAAAGTTTTTTAATGGTGTAGACTATAAGAATATCAGTTATTATAGTTTCAATTTCCCACATAGCAGAAAAAAAACACTGGATGGAAAAAAGAATTGTGAACTACTGAGTTTAGCGAATGGACTGTCTTATGAGTAATAAATGGTAAGTTTAAAATGCAATACGAATATATTGTATCCTACCTATTTGCAGTATTAATTTAGTTGTTTCATGTTTTATAAATTTCCTACAAATATTTGTTAGAATAATCAGCCTTCCCTGCAAAACTGACTTTCCATTTATTGTCATGTCACCAGCACTGTACTGTGAATAATCTCAGCGCTTCTATGTAAGTATTTATTTCTTCAACCAGCTTGAAACATCTTGAAGGTAGAGACTGTGTCTTACACATCCTTATATTTCTCCTCACTCCATCTTATAATGGTAGAGCCAGTTTTCAACAAAACTTCTTAGTCTAGCTACAGAGTCTGTGCTCTTAACCACTACTCTATACTGACTCATGTAACAATGGTGGGTATACCTTTAAGTCAATTCTAATTTCCTATCATATATTTATCTGTTCTTAAGTTAGTAATCAATCAGTTTGGGAAAGGTTGGGAGTGTCTCTTACATTCATTTAAAGCAGCATGTAAGTAGGCCCTGCGTCACTGCCTTCTTTTAACAAAAAAAACCCATTGCCGTCGAGTCAATTGCAACTCGTAGGTACCCTATGGGACAGAGTAGAACTGCCCTGGAGGGTTTCCAGGGAGCAGCTAGTGGATTTGAACTAACATTTTGGTTAGCAGCCGAGTTCTTAACCATTATACACCAGGGCTTCAAGCCATTGCCTCCTAAGGCATTATGCTTAACTTAATTTAAATATTCTTAAAGGTCTTTATGATTCTTTTAAATCCTACCTTCAAGTGTCTTTCTTTGCTAATTTCTGAAATAGTAATGTTTAGGAACTCTAGACACAGTTTATGTGAATCTGAAACTGAAGAGCAATTAGTTTGATTCTAGTTATATTACAGATTCAGCTTTAGCAATGACAGTGGCATGCTTTTCTTCCTTCTTGATTTCAATAAATCAGTATGAATAGTCCTGCATATCAATTTTGAAAAATACAATCTCACAAGAAAAAATAATTTAAATTTAGAATGCCATTAAGTTTTCCCTTTGACCACAGTTCCAGTAGGCTTTCAGGTTACAAAAAGTAATCACATAAAATTAATGACAAACTTTAGGTCAATAGGAATGAATCTGTAAGTGTCCAAAAAGGAATGCTCTCCTTAAACCCTAACTACCTCTGCAAAATTCTTTGTGATGCCTATGCCTCAAAACCAGCTGCCACTGAGTCAACTCTGACTCAAGGCCACCTCATATGTATGAGAGTAGAACTGTGCTCCAGAGTGTTTTCAATGGCTGATGTTTTCAGGAATAGATTACCAGGCCTTTCTTCTGAGGCCCCTCTGGGTGAACTTGAAACTCCAATCTACCAGTTAGCAGCCGTGCTGATTAACTCTAGGCACCATACCGGAGCTCCCTATGCCTCATAGAAAATTAAATTGAGCTCCCAAAATTTTAACATACTATGAGCTAAAAAAAAAAAATTTTTTTTTTTTTTTTATGAGCTCAGGCTGCTAACCAAAAAGGTCAGCAATTTGAATCCACCAGCCGCTCCTTGGAAACACTATGGGGTAGTTCTATTCTGTCCTATAGGGTCATTATGTGTGGAAATCAGCTCGACGGCAACGGGTTTGTTTGTTTGTTTATGATAAAATACTTTTTATTAAAATGAAATTTCAAACAGATTTTTAAAACTGTAAATTTTTCTGCCATCTCTTACTCTATTATTCAGTATTTCTGATGATCATTCTGAAGAAATATAAAAGGCCAAAGCTTTCTGATTCAAATAGAAATGATCAATGCATTCTCATAGTACAATTGATTCTCTTTATTCATAGTAATTATGTTCTCTAAAGTCTCCACAAACACTGAATTAGTGTATACTGAACCATTGCTCCTACGGAAAAGACAGGGTTAGGGTCCTGCAAGTCTGTGGTCACAACATTTTTGTCAAACGATCAATATAAAACCTTGTTTTATGAATGTTTCTGTTTAGATATACCTTATTTAATATATATTTTGGTTAACATTCAACTCATAGTCCACAACACTATAGCTCATGCCTGAATGAAGCTTATCTAACATGCATTTTTTCCATAAGGCACATCACAGCCTTCTTGTCTGTAGGAACACTAGATAGCACTTCAGCACTATACTTGGGGGGCATTTTAAACAGAGAAATCACTGATAAAAAAGCAAAAAAATGTGGCACAAAATATATCATTTAAAAAACACTTGTTTACAGTATGAGAGCTGAAGTAAGAAGGCAAAGTGTCTTCTTGATCAGTCTCAGCACTCAAAATTGTCATTCTGCCGATGTTTGCAAATGACTGTGAAAGTGCTATGAATTGCTTTTGAGGTTACAAATAAATTTTAGTGAGCAGACAAATTTATAATTATGGCAACTGTGAATAACGAACATTGACTGTATATAATTTTGTTAGGTATCTTTCATTCTATTTATTTTAAAATGGTTGTATATACTTATGTCCTCTATTTCCTCTCCAACAATTTATCTCTTAAACCCGCTTCAATTAGACTGTTATCTCAACCACTTCACCAAAATTATTTTTTGCCATGACCACAAATGATCTTCACCAAAAGAAAAAAAAAAAAAAACCAACACATTGACTCGATTCTGACACATAGCCACCTTATAGGACAGAGAAGATCTGCCCCATAGGGTTTCCAAGGAGACGCTGGTGGATTCAAACTGCCGACCTTTTGATTAACAGCCGTAGCTCACCATAGCTTTTAATCACTGCACGACCAAAACCAAAAACCAAACCCATTGCCTTGGAGTCAACTCCGACTCATAGTCACGGAGCTCCACAAATGATTTTAGCATTACTAAATCCAGTGGTTATACTTTAGTCCTCATCCTACCAGATTATTGACAGTATTTGACACAGTTATAGTTTCTTCTTTGGCTTCCAAGACACTGCACTCTCTTCACCTTCCTCTTGCATCATTGTTGTTCCTTCTTAGTCATCTATACTGATTCCTGCCCTTTTCCTCAATCTATGGCTTTCTTTCTTTTTCTATACGCATCAATACCTTGGGAATCTCATTTGGCATCATGGTTTTATAAAACATCTATATATTGGTATCACCCAAATTTTTATTTACAACCCAGTCTTCTCTCTTGAACTGTAACTTATGTTCAAATACCTATACCAAATCTCCACTTGGATGTATAATTGGCATCTGAAATTCAACATGCCAAAACAGAATTCATGATGTTCCCGCCAAATAATCTCTACACATAGAATTTCCTATTTCAGTTGATGGCAAACCCATCATTTCAGTTTCTCAGGTCAAGACATTGGAGTCATTCTGTACTCTTCTTTTTCTCTCACATCCTGCTTTCGGAAAGCAAAGAATCCAGTTATCTCTACTTAAAATATAT
Source organism: Elephas maximus indicus (assembly GCF_024166365.1). Lineage (NCBI taxonomy): Eukaryota > Metazoa > Chordata > Mammalia > Proboscidea > Elephantidae > Elephas > Elephas maximus. The sequence continues at coordinate 70,790,987 of NC_064846.1, read as the reverse complement.
ATCCATCTGCCTCCGTTATTAACATCCTATTCTGAGTTTGTATTCTTTTACCAGGATCACTGAGCTTGTATTCTTTTACCAGGATCACTGTAGTAGCCTCCTAACCAGTCTCTCTATTTCTACTTTTACCCCTGTCCATCTATCCTCGATAAAGCAGACAGACTGATCATTTCAATATATAAGTCAAATCATGTCATCTTTCTGCTCAAAACCTTGCAATAGCACCTCGTTTCATGGAGAGTAAAAACCATAGTCTTTAAAAAGGCCTAGCCAAAGGTGCCCATCCCATACTACCTGTTACTTCTGCCTACCATAATGCTCCTCCAGGTGCCTAAGGATTAACTCACCAACCGTAAGCCTTTGTTTTAATACGACTTTTTTGATGAGACCTACACTAACAACTATACTAAAATTGCAACCCCCTACCAAACTCACAACAATGGGCTTTTTTTTTTTTTTTTACCAAACTCATAACTCCCTTATTCTGCTTTACTTTTCATTTTTCTTTATTATTTATAATCTTCTAATATACTATGAAATCTGTTTTCTTGTTATATTTATTGTTAATTTTCTGTCTCTCCTTACATGAATATCAGCTTCCTAAAGGTGAGATCTCTGTTTTGCTTACTGATGAATCCCTACTCTGCACTAGAACAGTATTTAACAGAGGACAGGGACTCCATAAAGCATTGATGAATGAAAGAATACATGAATGAGCTGCTGTGTGTTGTGTATTCCACAAATATTTGATTAACTAGACTCTCTCATTCCTTTGACATGCCATATAACAATTTTCCCTATCAACAATATCATGTTCTTTTCAATATTTGAATCATTTGAGAGAATATGGAATTGTAGTTTTCTCTGTTAAGATTAAAAAAAAAAGGCCACCTGTATTTGAAAAATGTATGCACAAGTATAATTTTATGCAAAATTCTGATAAAGGTAACACTGCAGTTATGTAACTGTTACTTTTTTTTTTCAAAATCTCCCTCTAAGTGTTCAAAAGATTCATCCAATTTTTGAATATCAAAATAATCTCCCTTCAATGATTTTTTTTTAACAACTTGATTCTTTAGTCTTTTCTTACTAGAAACAGCTTGTAGGAGCAGAACAAGAAAAAATAAAGTAACGGGGTCTTTTACTGCTCTATGTAAAAAAGGAAGCGAGGGAAGCAAAGGAAGGATAAAAAAAAAGCTTCATCTAGCTGGTGCCTTTCAGAAAATAAGTAGAGTCCTTAAAAAATACACACAGAATACAAATTGTATTGAGTTCTTTAAAGTGCAGAAGGTGAAGGGCTGTTGTTAGCTGGAGTTCTTCCAGAAGGCAATTCTGTCTCAAAGAGTGTTTGGCTCTAATGAGAGGTTAACATTCCAGCACGAATATGACACTAAGGAGCTAATCATCAGTTTTCCTCTTTCCTGACAGAGATCTCAGCTGCCGCTGAACTCTTATTTTCCTTTCAAACTACATTCAGTTGTAGTCCTGGCAGGAAAGGCAGATCCCTGTTGATCATCCTCTGCTCAAAGATAAGTGTTTAATCTTTATTTATAGCATTTGTTAAGCACCCACAGGATGCAGTAGGGTCAGAGTCCTGACTAAGACCTATTCAAGGTATATAGAAATGAAAGTTTTGCATCATCAAGACACTTACTTTCTAAAGTATTTCTCATATAAGCTTTAATATTCTAACTATTTGGGATAAAGAATCACAGATATAGTATCTGAAAAACGAACACAGCAACATAGTAAATTTCTCAAATAAATATCAGTCTAATGCTGTAGTTGCCTATATTAAAGTATACTAAGCCCAAGATATGGCAATTCTGAGTTTTCATTTTTCCAGTCTTTTAAAGGAGTGGTTCTCAAACTTTGGTGGAACATTAGAATTAGAATCACCTGCAGAGCTTTAAAAACCTTTTTTTTTAAAAATTGTTCTTTAGATGAAGGCTTACCAAGCAAATTAATTTCTAATTAAACAATTAATACAGGTATTGTTTTGTGACATTGGTTGCCAATCCCATGACATGTCAACACGCTCCCCTTCTTGACCTTGGGTTCCCTGTTACCAGCTTTCCTGTTTCCTCCTGCGTTGCCACAGATTCATCATAAGACTTTCCTTCTGGGAACACAGGTTGTACAGCTTCAACCCCAGACTCATGCCCTGGGAGTGGCAGCTGTTGCAGATTCCCACAACAGTACAGGTGACTCCCCAAATGGGAGTGGCTGCTGTCACAGAATCACCAGGAGATTCCCTACCTAAGAGCACGGGTTGTGCAGTTAAATCACAGACTCTCCACTTGGAAATAGTAGCTGTCACAGATTTACTGCCAAACTCCTTGGTTAGGAGCACCTGCTGTAGCTGTTTCACCGATCGGTTCTCTGCCTGGGGAGTACTTGCTATGCTGCTCCAACACAAAAGAGGCTCCTTCCCAGGAGCACTGGCCATATTAATTTCCCCGATGTCCCCTCTGCCTCCTGCACTGACCGTTCCACTCCAACATGAGACTCTTCACTTGGAAGTGCCAATACATGCTGTGATCATTGTGCCTCTCAAATGCAAGAGTTCTCACCCAGGGGAGCTATGCCCTGCTGTGCTCACTGTGCCACTCTGACATGGAGCTCTTCATCCAGGAGTTGGGGCTCAAATTGTGTTTACTGTGAGATTCCAACAGGAGGCTTCCCACTCAGAGGTGCTGGCCAATGCTGTGTTCACTCTGTCTCTCCAATGCAAGCCTCTGCCTAGGGATGCAACAACTGCTGCCGCCTCAAAGTGGCCATACTGAGCTGGTGTGTGGGAAGTATGTGTGGAGAATTACTGCTCTCCCACCATTTGTATGCTACCTTTTTCTTGATTCAGTGTTCACTTTGGTCCTCTAACCTTTTAATTTGTGTCCAGAGTTTTGAGATTGTCAATTTCACCAATTTCTCCTTGTTTCCTTCTAGATTTGTTGTGGTGGGACAGGAACATGCAGTTGCTTATGCTGGCATCTTGCTCCACCTTCTCACCTTCATTTTTGAAGGATATTTTTATTGCATGTAGAATTAAGGTTGACAGTTATTTTCTTTTAGCACTTTAAACATGTTATTATGTTGTTCTCTGGTTCCCTTAATTTCTGATAGGAAGTCAACCGTCAGTCTTTTTGTTTCCACTTTAAAAATTGTATTTTTCTCTGATGGCTATAAGAATCTTTTTTTTTTTTTTTTGTCTTTAATTTTCAGAAATTTGACTGTGATGTTCTTGGGCATGTGTGTCTTTGTAACTTTTCTGCTTGTGGTTTTCAGAGCTTATTTGATCCCATCCCTTGATGTCTTTCATAAATTTTGAATAAAAAAATCATTTTCTCATAATTTATGTTTTCTACTCCATCTTTCTTCCCCCCTTTGAGACTTCAGCTATACTTATGTTAGAACTTTTTACTGTATACTCCTTATCTATCTCTCTCTTTACCATATACTCCATATGTTTCTCTTATACTTTTCTGTAGTTTCCATCTTTTTTTGGTTTCTGAAGTTCAGGCAGGGTATATTTCCCTTTCTCTACTATTTCATAAAACTTCTCTTGAGTGTTCCATCTGCTATTAACCCTTCTATTAAATTTTTCATTTTCAGTTAACACATTCGCAATCCTACAATTTATATTTGGTTATTATATGGATATTAGTTCTCTGGTAAGATACTTCATGTTTTCCTTTTTTAATTTGCATACTGTACTTATAAGTATTTTGTTTTATCTCTATCATTTCAAATAACCAGATGGCTGGGAGATCTCTTTTTTACATTTATGCTGTTTCTTGGCTATATATATATATATATATATATATATATCTCCAAACCAGTTGTCATCAAATTAACTCATGAACGACCCCATGTGTATCAGAGTAGAACTGTGCTCCATATAGTTTTCACTGGCTGATTTTTTCAGAAGTAGATATCCAGGCTTTTCTTTTGAGGCACCTCTGGGTGTACTCAAACCTCCAACCTTTTGCTTATCAGCTGAGTGCACTGACCATTTGCACCACCCAGGGACTCGTATATATATATCACACACATCTTGATGACTCAGCTCAGTCCCAAATTGTTTTACGGTGATAATTCTACTACTGAATCTGCCTACCAGAGGATAAGGTTAATTCTCCAGTGGAAGATAACATCCTTCAGAGCAACTATAATTTATTATGCACCATTTATATATATATACACACACACACATATAGACATAGATATAAATATAGGCATAGATGATACAGTGATAGAGACATACACACACATATATATTAGAATAAATATATGTATAAATACACATGTGCAATATGTACATAATACACGTTTATACATATATATGTGTATGTGTTTGTATATATGGAGTCCTGGTGGCACAGTGGTTAAAGTGCTCAGCTGCTAACCAATAGGTCGGTAGTTCGAACTCATCAGCCATTCTGTGAGAGAAAGATGTGGCAGTCTGCTTCTGTAAAGATTACAGCTTTGGAAACCCTATGGAGCAGTTCTACCCTGTCCTACAGCGTTGCTATGTGTTGGGATCGACTTGATGGCAATGTTTTGGTTTTTATTGAGTTTGTATATATATGCGTGTGCAGATAGACAGAGAAAGAGAGAGAGAGATTGCACGTAATAATTATGGATGTTCTGAAGAACATTATCTCCCACCAGAGAACTAACCTTATCCTCCGGTAGGTATGTTCAGTAGTAGAATATCACCATAAACTATTATGGTACTGAGCTGAGTCATCAAGACAGAGTTATAGTTTTGGTAAAGCTCTGTTTACCCTGGCCCCTATGATATAGCCTTCAGCATTTCTCAACTAAGATAATGACTTTTTGTTTCTTTGTTTTTAAATTAGAGCCTCTCTCCTGGCAGGTTCTAAGCCATTCTTTGTGTCTATTCGGTAACATGATTGTTATGCCCTTCATGGATTTTATGCCTACTTTCTGATCTTTTTCCTTGGATTCTACAACCATTAGGTAATTTCCTCAAGGGAAAACCTTGTCAAGTGTCAGTACCACTTTTCTTTATCAATCTTCTCACAGAGATCTTGGTCTCTCCAAATCTTAGCTTCAGTAGCACTCCCAAACTTTAATTATTTTCTCCTCAGCCCTTTTAAGTCACCCAAAAGTTTAGCTGGTTCTCTGCTACGCATACTTAGCCTGTTGCCAGGCCATTAGCGCAGTTTCTAATGATTTTTTTCCAACAGCTTTATTGTGATATGATTCACATATCATATAATTCACACTTTTAAAGTGAGCAATTCAGTAGATTTGAGTACATTCACAGAATTGTACATCCAGTAAAAACAATTTTAGAACATGTTTATTTACCCAAAAGAAACCCCACTCCACTTTGGTCTCACCTTCCAATGCCCCTACCCCCAGCCCAAAGCAATAACTAATCTACATTCTGTCTTTATGGGTGTGCCTATACTGGATATAAGGAGCGCTGGTGGTGCAATGGTTAAGCACTCAGCTGCTAACCAAAAGGTTGACGATTCTAATCCACCCAGTAGCTCTGTAAGAGAAAAACCTGGAATCTGCTCTTATAAAGATTGGTGTTATTATTGTTGTGTGTCATCAAATTGATTCTGACTCATAGCAAACCTATAAGACAGAGTAGAACTTCCGCCACAGTGTTTTCTAGACTGTAAGCTGTGACTCTAATTTCTGCTGCTGTTTCAGATGTGGTTTCATTGCTCGAGCTAATTAATAGATCTTCTGGTATCTGGTAAATCTGGCCAATGCCTTTTTCCTTGATGCCTGTTTTTAAAGACCATCAGAAGCAGTTTGTCTTCAACTTTAAAGGCCAGCAATAGACCTTCAGTGTCCTATCCCAGGATTATATCAACTCTCCAACCCTATGTCATAATGTAGTTCGCATTGACTTTAATGATCACCTTTCCTTTCCTCCAGACATCACACTAGACCATTATACTGGTGGCATTATGTTGATTGCACTTAGTAATGAAGAAATATCAGTGAATCTAGACTTATTGGTAAGACATTTGTGTGCCAGAGGATGGGAAACTAACCCCTCCAAAATTCAAATGCCTTCCAACTCAGTGAAATTCCTGGGGGTGCAGTGATGTGGGACATGTCAAGGTGTCCTTTATAAAGTGAAGGCTAGGCTGTTATATCTGTCCCGTCTACAATTGAAAAGGAGGCACAATGCCTAGTGGTGCACTTGAGATTTTGGAGTCAACATATTCTTCACTTAGGAGTGCTACTCCAGCCTATTTACCAGGTGACTTCAAAAACTGCTAGTTTTGGGTGGGACCCAGAACAAGAGAAGGATCAGCAACAGGTCCAGGATGCCACGTAAGTTGCTCTGCCACTTGGTCCATATAATCCATTAGATCTAGTGATCCTTGATGTCTCAGTGGCAGAGAGATGTTGTTTGGAGTCTTTGGCAGGTCCCCATAGGTGAATCACAGGACAAACCCTTAGTATTTTGTAGCAGAGTCCTGCCATCCTTTGCAGATAACTATTCTCCTTTTGAGAAACAGCTTTTGGCTTCTTACCAGGATTTTTGGAGACTTAATGCTTAACCATGTGCCATCAAGTAACGATGTAACTTGAGCTGCCCAACATGAACTGGATGTTGTCTGACCTATCAAGTCATAATGTTGGATGTGCACAGCAGCAATCAATCATCAAATGGAAGTGCTAAATATGACATCAGGTCTGAGCAGTCATGAAAGTACAAGTAAGTTACATGGGGAAGTGGCTCAAATGCCCATGGTCCCCATTCCTGTTACATTACCTTCTCTCTCCCAGTGTGCATCTATAGCCTCATGGGGAGTTGTTATGATCAGTTTACTGAGGAAAAGAAAACTGATGACTGGTTAACAGATGGTGCTGAATGATATGAAGGTACCAATCACAAGTGGACAACTACAACACTGCAGCCTCATTCTGGGACTTCCCTAATGGACAGTGTTGTAGGGAAATTCTTCCAGTGGGCAGAACTTTGAGCAGTACACTTAGTTGTTTATTTTGCTGGGAAGGAGAAATGGCCTTAAGTATGATTATATATCAGTTCATTGGCTATGGCTAATGTTTTGGCTGGATTGTGAGAGACTTGGAAGGAACATGACTAGAAAATTGATGACAAGGATGTATGGGGAAGTAGTATATAGATAGGCCTCTCTGAATGGGCCAAAGAAATGAAGATATTGGTATCTCATGTGATGCTTACCAAAGGATGACCTAGGCAGATGAAGATTTTAATTATCAGTTGGATAGGATGACATGTTTATGGATACCAGTCAGCCTTTTTCCCCAGCCACTCCTATCATTGCCCAATGTGCTCATGAAAAAACTGGCCATGGTGTCAGGGATGGAAGTTTTATATGGGCACAGCAACATGGAATTCCAATCACCAAGGCCAACTTGACTACAGATCTAACCTCATAGATGTATACAGAACACTCCACCCAACAGCAACCAACTATACTTTCTTTTCTAGTACACATGGAACATTCTCTAGAATAGACCACATGTTAGGTCATAAAGTAAGCCTTAGCAGAATCCAAAACACTGAAATATTACAAAGCATGTTCTCTGACCAGAAGGCCATAAAAGTGGAAACCAATAACAGGAAAAGCAGGGAAAAGAAATCAAACACTTGGAAACTGAACAATACCCTGCTCAAAAAAGACTGGATTATAGAAGACATTAAGGATGGAATAAAGAAATTCATAGGCCCAATGAGAATGAAAACACTTTCTATCAGAACCTTTGGGACACAGCAAAAGTGGTGCTCAGAGGCCAATTGATATCTACAAATGCACACATTCAAAAAGAAGAAAGGGACAAATCAAAGAATTATCCCTACGACTTTTTCAAATAGAAAGACAGCAACAAAAGAAAGCCATATGCACCAGAAGAAAACAAATAATAAAAATTAGAGCTGAACTAAATGAAATAGAAAACAGAAAAACAATTGAAAGAATTAACAAGACCAAAAGCTGGGCTTTTTTTGAAAAAAATAAAAAAAATTGATAAACCACTGGCCAAACTGACAAAAGAAAAACAGGAGAGAAAGCAAATAACCCAAATAAGAAATGAGATGGGCGATATTACAACAGACCCAAGTGAAATTAAAAGAATCATATCAGATTACTACAAAAAAATTGTATTCTAACAAATTTGAAAACCTAGAAGAAACGGATGAATTCCTAGAAACTCACTACCTGCCTAAACTAACACAAACAGAGGTAGAACAACTAAAGAGACCCATAACAAAAGAAGAGATTGAGAAGGTAATCAAAAAACTCCCAACCAAAAAAATCCCTGGTCCGGAAGGCTTCACTGCAGAGTTCTACCAAACTTTCAGAGAAGAGTTAACACCATTACCACTAAAGGTATTTCAGAGCATAGAAAAGGATGGAATACTACCAAACTCATTCTATGAAGCCACCATATCCCTGATACCAAAACCAGGTAAAGGCACCACAACAAAAGAAAAGTATAGACCTATATACCTCATGAACATAGATGCAAAAATCCCCAACAAAATTCTAGCCAATAGAATTCAACAACATATCAAAAAAATAATTCACCATGACCAAGTAGGATTCATACCAGGTATGCAGGGATGGTTCAACATTAGAAAAACAATTAAAGTAATCCACCACATAAATAAAAGATAAGAATCACATGATTTTATCAATTGATGCAGAAAAGGCATTTGACAAAGTTCAACACTCATTCATGATAAAAACTCTCAGCAAAATAGGAATAGAAGGAAAATTCCTCAACATAATGAAGGACATTTATACAAAGCCAACAGCCAATATCACCCCAAATGGAGAGAGCCTGAAAGCGTTCCTACTGAGATCAGGAATCAGACAAGGATGCCCTTTATCACCACTCTTATTCAACACTGTGCTGGAAGTCCTAGCCAGAGCAATTAGGCTAGATAAAGAAATAAAGGGCATCCAGATTGGCAAGGAAGAAGTCAAAGTATCTCTATTTGCAGATGACATGATCTTATACATAGAAAACCCTCAGGAATCCTCCAGAAAACTACTGAAACTAATAGAAGAGTTCAGCAGAGTATCGGGATACAAGATAAACATACACAATCAGTTGGATTCCTCTACACCAACAAAAAGAACATCGAAGAGGAAATCACCAAATCAATGCCATTTACAGTAACCCCCAAGAAGAGAAAATACTTAAGAATAAATCTTACCAGAGATGTAAAAGACTTATACAAAGAAAACTACAGTACACTTCTGCAAGAAGCCAAAAGAAACTTACATAAGTGGAAGAACATACCTTGCTCATGGATAGGAAGACTTAACATTATAAAAATTTCTATTGTACCAAAAGCTATCTATATATTTAATGCAATCCTGATCCAAATCCCAAGGACATTCTTTAATGAGATGGAGAAAGAAATCGCCAACTTCATATGGAAGGGAAAGAGGCCCTGGATAAATAAGGCATTACTGAAAAAGAAGAACAAAGTGGGAGGCCTTACTTTACCTGATTTTAGAACCTATTATACTGCCACAGTAGTCAAAACAGCCTGGTACTGGTACAACAACAGATACATAGACCAATGGAACAGAATTGAGAATCAATGCATAAATCCATCCACATATGAGCAGTTGATAGTTGACAAAGGCCCCAAAACAGTTAAATGGGAAAAAGATAGTCTTTTTAACAAATGGCGCTGACATAACTGGATATCCATCTGCAGAAAAATGAAACAAGACCTATACTTCACTCCATGCACAAAAACGAGCTCAAAATGGATCAAAGACCTAAATATAAAATTTAAAATGATAAAGATCATGGAAGAAAAAATAGGAACAACGTTAGGAGCCCTAATACATGGCATAAACAGTCTACAAAACATTATTTAGAATGCAGAAGAAAAGCTAGATAACTGGGAGCTCCTAAAAATCACACACCTATGCTCATCCAAAGACTTCACCAAAAGAGTAAAAAGACTACCTACAGACCGGGAAAAAGTTTTTAGCTATGACATTTCTGATCAGCGCCTGATCTCTAAAATCTACATGATACTGCAAAAACTCAACTGCAAAAAGACAAACAACCGAATTAAATAATGGACAAAAGGTTTGAATAGGCACTTCACTAAAGAAGACATTCAGGTAGCTAACAGATATATGAGGAAATGTTCACGATCATTAGCCATTAGAGAAATGCAGATCAAAAGTACAATGAGATTTCATCTCACTCCAACAAGGCTGGCATTAATCCAAAAAACACAAAATAATAACTGTTGAAGAGGCTGCGGAGAGATCGGAACACTTACACACTGCTGCTGGGAATGTCAAATGATACGACCACTTTGGCAATCCATTTGGCACTTCCTTAAAGAGCTAGAAATAGAACTACCATACTATCCAGCAATCCAACTCCTTGGAATATATCCTAGAGAAATAAGTGCCTTTACACCAACAGATATATGCACACCCTTGTTTATTGCAGCCCTGTTTACAATAGCAAAAATTTGGAAGCAACCAAGGTGCCCATCAACGGATGAATGGATAAACAAATTATGGTATATTCACACAATGGAATACTACGCATTGATAAAGAACAGTGATGAATCTGTGAAATATTTCAGAACATGGAGGAACCTGGAAGGCATTACGCTGAGTGAAATTAGTCAGTTGCAAAAGGACAAATATTGTATAAGACCACTATTATAAGAACTCGAGAAATAGTTTAACCTGAGAAGAAAACATTCTTTTGTGGTTATGAGAGGAGGGAGGGTGGGAGGTAGGGAGAGGGGTATTCACTAATTAGTTTGTAGATAAGAACTACTTTAGGTGAAGGGAAGACAGCACACAATACAGGGGAGGTCAGCACAATTGGACTAATCCAAAAGAAAGAAGTTTCCTGAATAAACCAAATGCTTCGAAGGCCAGTGTAGCAGGGGCAGGGGTTTAGGGACCATGATTTCAGGGGACATCTAAGTCAAATGGCATAATAAAATCTATTAAGAAAACATTCTGCAACCCACTTTGAAGAGTGGCGTCTGGAATCTTAAAAGCTAGCAGGCAGCCATCTAAGGTGCATCAATTGATCTCAACACACCTGGATCAAAGGAGAAAGAAGAAAACCAAGGACACAAGGTAATTACGAGCCCAAGAGACAGAAAGGTCCACATGAATCAGCGACTACATCATCCTGAGACCAGAAGAACTAGATGGTGCCCGGCTACAACTGATGACTGCCCTGACAGGGAACACAACAGACAACCCCTGAGGGAGCAGTAGAGCAGTGGAATGCAGACCCTACATTCTCATAAAAAGACCAGACTTAATGGTCTGACTGTGACTGGAAGGACCCCAGTGGTTATGGCCCCCAGAACTTCTGCTGACCCAGGACAGGAACCATTCCTGAAGTCAACTCTTCAGACATGGATTGGACTGGACAATGGGTTTTAGAGGGATGCTGGTGAGGAGTGAGCTTCTTGGATCAGGTGGACACTTGAGAGTATGGTGGCCTCTCCTGCCTGGAGGGGAGATGAGAGGGTAGAGGGGGTTAGAAGGTCGCGAAATGGACACAAAAAGAGAGAGTGGAGGTAGGGAGTGGGCTGTCTCCTTAGGGGGAGTGTAATTGGGAGTATGTAGCAAGGCGTATATAAGTTTTGTGTGAGGGACTGACTTGATTTGTAAACTTTCACTTAAAGCACAGGAAAAATTAAAAAAAAAAAAAAACACAATGGCTTGGATCAGGTGCATCTTAGTCCTCAAGGTGACATCTTTGCATTTCAACACTTTGAAGAGGTCTTTTGCAACAGAGTTGCCCAATGCAATACTTCTTTTCGTTTCTTGACTGATGCTTCCACGGGCGTTGATTGTGGACCCAAGTAAAACGAAATCCTTGACAAGTTCAATACTTTGTCCTTTTACCGTGAAGTTGCTTGTTGATCCAGGATTTTTTTAATAAGCCTTACTGGAGGTTGTAGTCTTTGATCTTCACCAGTAAGTGCCTCAGGTCCTCTTCACTTTCTGCATGGAAATTTGTGTCTCCTGCATATTACAGGTTTTTAATGAGCCTTCCTGCAGTCCTGATGCCACATTCATCTTCGTATAGTACAGTGTACAGGTAGAATAAATATGATGAAAGAACACAATCCTGAAGATATATGTTTTTTTTTTTAAACCACACAGTATCCCCTTGTTATGTTTGAACAACTGCCTCTTGGTCTATGTAGAGGTTCCTGAAGAACGCAGTTAAGTGTTCTAGAATTTCCATTCTTAGCCATGTTATCCATAATGTGTTATGATCCGCACAGTCGAATGTTTTTGCATAAAATAATTTTTAACATAAAATTTTTTTGCATAGTCAATAGAAAACAAGTAAACATCTTTCTGGTATTTTCTGCTTTCAGCCAAGATCCATCTGACATCAGCAATGATATCCCTTGTTCCATGTCCTCTTCTGATTCTGGCTTGAATTTCCAGCAGTTCCCTGTCAATGTCCTGCTACACCTGCTTTTGAATCATTTTTGGCAAAATTTGACTTGTGTGTGAATTTAATGATATTGTTTGATAATTTATGCATTGTGTTGGATCAACGTTCTTTGGAATAGGCACAAATACAGGTCTTCTCTAGTTGGTTGGCCAGGCAGCTGTCCTCCAAATTTCTTGGCACAGACAAGTGAACACACTGCATCTGTTTGTTGAAGACTCTCAGTTGGCATTCTGTCAATTCCTGGAACCTTGTTTTTCGCTGATGCCTTCAGTGTAACGTGGACATCTTCTTTCAATATGATCAGTTATTGACCATATGCTACCACCTGAAATGGTTGAATGTTCACTAATTCTTTTTGATACAGTGACTGTGTATTACTTCCATCTACTTTTGATGCTTCCTGTGTGGCTCTATGTTTTGACCATGGAATCCTTCAATATTGCAACTTGAGGCTTGAATTTTTTCTCCAGTTCTTTCAGCTTCAGAAATGCCTAGTGTGTTCTTCCCTTTTGGTTTTCAACTCCAGATCTTTCCACATTTCATTATAATACTTTACTTTGTCTCCTTGAGATGCCCTTTGAAATCCTCTGTTCAGCTCTTTTACTTCATCATTTCTTATATTCGCTTTAGCTGCTGTACACTAAAGAGCAAGTTTCAGATCTCTTCTGACATCCATTTTGGCCTTGTCTTTCTTTCTTGTGTTTTTAATGATCTTTTGCTTTCTTCATCTGTAATGTCCTTGATGTCATTCCAAAACTCATCTGTTCTTCAGTCATTAGTATTCAGACTGTCAAATCTATTCTTGAGATGGTCTTCAAATTTAGGTGGGATATACTCAAGGTATATGGCTCTCATGCTCTTGTTTTGATTTTCTTCATCTTCAACTTGAACTTGCATATGAATGATTGATAGTCTGTTCTGTGGTTGGCCCCTGGCCTTGTTCTGACTGATGATGTTTTAATGATGTTATAATTGTCTTTCTGTTGTCTCTTTCCACATATGTAGTCAATTTGATTCTTGTGTATTACATCTAACAAGGTTCACATGTACAGTTTCCCTTTATATTGTTGAAAAAAGTATTTGCAATGAATAAGTCATTGGTCTTGAAACATTCCATCATGCTATCTCTTGCATCATTTCTATCACAAAGATCATATTTTCCAACTACCAATCCTTCTTCTTTGTTTCCAACTTTTGCATTCCTATCAGCACTAATTATCGATGCATTTGATTACATGTTTCCTGAATTTCATACTGCAGAAGTTTGTAAAATCTCCAATTTCTTCATCTTTGCCATTAGCAGTTAGTTTGTAAATTTGAATAATAGTCAGATTAACTGGTCTTCCTTTTATGTATATAGATATAGATACCACTGACGACGTTGTAGGTCAGGACAGATCTTGAAGTGTTCTTTTTGACCATGAATGAGACATCATTCCTCTTCACTTTGTCATTCCCAACATAGTAGACCATGTGATTGTTCCCATACTGGTCCATTTCAGCTCAGTAATGCCTAGGATATTGATCTTCATGCATTCTATTTCATTTTTTATTTATCCTTTTTATTTATTTAATTTTAATTGTACTTTAGCTGAAGGTGTACGGATCAGACTATTTTTCTCATACAGTTAGTACACTTTTTGTTTTATGACATTGGTTGACAACCCCATGACGTGTCAACATTCTCTCTTCTTGACCTTGGGTTCCCTATTACCAGCTTTCCTGTCCTTGCCCCTGGGCTGGTGTGCCCCTTTAGTCTCATTTTGTTTTGTGTGCCTGTCTAATCTTTGGCTGAAGGGTGAACCTTGGGAGTCACTTCATTACTGAGCTAAAAGTGTGTCCAGGGGCCATACTCTCAGCGGTTCTCCAGTCTCTGTCAGGCCAGTAAGCCTGATTTTTTTGTGTGTGAGTTAGAATTTTGTTCTACATTTTTCTCCAGATCTGTCTGGGACCCTCTGTTGGTGGTAGCTGGGTACCATCTAGTTATATTAGACTCAGTCTGGTGAAGGCTGTGTTAGATGTGGTCCATTAGTCCTTTATACTAATCTTTCCCTGGTATTTTTAGTTTTCTTCATTATTCCTTGCTCTCCAAGAGGTAAGACCAGTGAAGTACTTTAGATGGCTGCTCACAGAATTTTAAGACCCCAGACACTACTCACCAAAATAGTATATAGAACATTTTCTTTATAAACTATGTCATGCCAATTATACTAGATATTCCTCAAGACCATGGGCCCCACAACCCTCAGCCCAGCAATTCAGTACCTCGGGGAGTTTGAATGCATCTATGGAGCTTCCATGATGTTGCCTTGTAAAAGCTGTGCTGGCTTCCCAGTATTGTGTAGTGTTCGATGACTTTTAATTTGGTAGATTCATACCTCATGCATTTCACATTCTGATTATTAATGGATGTTTGCAGGTGTTTCTTCTCGTTTTGAGTCATGCCACATCAGAAAATAAATGTCCCAAAGGCTTTGCTCCATTCACATCATTAAGTCAACTCTACTGTACACCAACAAAGAGAGTGTCGAAGAGGAAATCACCAAATCAATTCCATTTACAAGAGCCCCCAAGAAGATAACATACTTAGGAATAATTCAACCAGAGACATAAAAGACCTATACAAAGAAAACTACAAGACACTACTGTAAGAAACCAAAAGAGACTTATGTAAGTGGAAAAACATTCCCTGCTCATGGATAAGAAGAATCAACATTGTGAAAACATCTATTCTACCTAAAATGATCTATAAATACAATGCAATCTGGATCCAAATTTCAATGACATGTTTTAATGAGATGGAGAAACAAATCACCAACTTCAATGGAAAGGGAAGAGGCCCCGGATAAGTAAAGCATTACTGAAGAAGAAGAACAAAGTAGGGGGCCTCACAAGATCTGATTTTAGAAGCTATTATACTAATACGGTAGTCAAAATAGCCTGGTACTGATACAACAACAGATACATAGATGAATGGAACAGAATTGAGAATCCATATGTAAATTCATCCACTTATGAGCAGCTGATACTTGACAAAGTCCCAAAGTTCACGAATTGGGGAAAAGACAATCTCTTTAACAAATGGAGCTGGCATAACTGGATATTCATCTGCAAAAAAAATGAAACAAGGCGCTTACCTCACACCGTGCACAAATGGATCAAAGACCTAAATATATCATCTAAAAAGGTAAAGATCATGGGAAAAAAATAGGGACAATGCTAGGAGCCCTGATACATGGCATAAACAGCATACAAAGTATTACTAACAATGCACAAACTCCAAAAGAGAAACTAGATAACTGGAAGCTCCTAAAAATCAAACACTTATGCTCATCCAAAGACTTCGCCAAAAGAATAAAAAGACAACCTGTAGGCTGGGAAGGAAATTTTGGCTATGACAGATCCAATCAGGGCCTAATTTCTAAGATCTACAAGATACTGCAAAACCTCAACAACAAGAAAATGAATAACTCAATTAAAAAATGGGCAAGAGATATGAAAGAAGACATTCAGGCAGCTAACAGATACATAAGGAAATGCTCAGATCATTAGCCATAAGAGAAATGCAAATCAAAACTACAATGAGATACCATCTCACCCCAGTAAGGCTTGCCTTAATCCAAAAAGCACAAAATAATAAATGTTGGAGAGGTTGTGGAGTAACTGAAACAATTAAACACTGCTGGTGGGTATGTGGAAACCCTGGTGGTGTAGTGGTTAAGTGCTATGGCTGCTAATCAAAGGGTCAGCAGTTCGAATCCACCAGGTGCTCCTTGGAAACTCTATGGGGCAGTTCTACTCTGTCCTATAGGGTCGCTATGAGTCGGAATCGACTCGACGGCACTGGGTTTGGTTTTTGGTTTGGTGGGAATTTAAAATGTTACAACCATTTTGGAAATCAAATTGGCACTTCCTTAAAAACCTAGAAATAGAATTACCATAGGATCCAACAATCCCACTCCTTGGAATATATCCTAGAGATATAAGAGCCCTCACAAAAATAAGTATATGCACACCCATGTTCATTGCGACACTGTATACAATAGCAAAAAGATGGAAACAGTCAAGGTGCCCATCAATGGGTGAGTGGATAAATAAATTATGGTATATTCACCCAATGGAATACTACCCAATGATAAAGAACAACACCAATCTGTGAAACATTTCATAACATGGAGGAATCTGGAAGGCCTATGCTGAGTGAAATTAGTCAGTTGCAAAAAGACAAATACTACATGAGATCACTATTATAAGAACTCAATTCACTTATTAGATAGTAGACAAGAATTATTTCAGGTGAAGGAAAGGACAACACACAATACAGGGGGATTCAGCACAACTAGACTAAACCAAAGTCTAAGAAGTTTCCTGAATACAACCAAACACTTCGCGAGACAGAGTAGCCTGGGTGGGGGTCTGGAGACCATGGTTTCAGGGGACATCTAGGTTAATTGGCATAACAAAATATATTAAGAAAATGTTCTGCATTCCACTTTGGTGAGTGGTGTCTGGGGTCTTGAAAGCTAGCAAGCGGCTAGCCAGCGGCTATCTAAGATACATCAATTGGTCCCAACCCACCTGGAGCAAAGGAGAATGAAGACCACCAAAGAGACAAGGAAAATATGAGCCCAAGAGACAGAAAGGGCCACATAAGCCAAAGAAAGACTCCATCGGCCTGAGACCAGAAGAACTAGATGGTGCCCAGCTACCACCAATGAGGGCCCTGACAGGGAACACAGGAGAGAATCCCTGATGGAGCAGGAGAAAAGTGAGATGCAGACCTCAAATTCTAGTAAAAAGACCAGACTTAATGATTTGACTGAGATTGAAGGGACTGCAGAGGTAATGGCCCCTGGACTCTGTTAGCCCAAAACTAAAGCCAGCTCTTCAGACAAAGATTAGACTGGACTATAAGACATAAAATGATATTGGTGAGGAGTGTGCTTCTTAGCTCAAGTAGACACATGAGACTATGTGGGCAGCTCCTGTCTGGAGGTGAGATGAGAAGGCAGAGGGAAACAGGAGCTGGTTGATTATACGTGAGAAATATAGAGTGGAGAGAAGGAGTGTGTTTCACATTACAGGGAGAGCAACTAGGCTCAAATAACAACGCGTATAAGTTTTTGTATGAGTAACTGACTTGAATTGTAAACTTTCACTTAAAGCACAATAAAAGAAAAAGGCAACTCTACTTTGAGGAGGCAGCTCCTCTCTAGATATATTTTTGGTACCTTCCATCCTGAGGGGCTCATCTTCTAGAACTATATCAGACAATGCTATGGTGATATTCATAAGTTTTTCACTGGCCAATTTTTAAGAAATAGACTGCCAGGTACTTCTTCCTAGTCTGTCTTAGTTTGGAAGCTCAGGTGTAACTTCTCAATCATGGGTGACCCTAAAAGTATTTGAAATACCAGTGGCATAGCTTCCAGCATCACGGCAACTTGCAAGCCACCACAATATGACAAAGTGATAGACAGGTGATTATATGATGTTATAATTGTCTTTACTTGGAGATTCTTTGTGGTTTAAGGAGGTGTGTATAGTTGCCAAGTTGACAAGGAGTGTGCTGTGATGGTTATAGCTATGTGTCAACTTGGCTGTACTATGATTCTCAGTAGTTTGGCAGACATGGACTGTTGCTCTTCCATAATATAATATAATGCAGTCATTTTCCATGATGTGATCTGATGTGATTAGTCTATCTATCGAAAGGGGAGTTTCCTTTGGAGTGTGGCCTGCCTCCAGAATATAAATGACGTTTTGGCAAAGCTTGTCTTTCTTGACCCTACGCTATTCTTGTTGCCTGACCTCCAGTTCCTAGTATATGCCTGCATAATTCCCTGGCCTGACGCCTGGCCTGCTGATTTTGGATTCACCAGCCTCTGCAACTCCAGTCAACCACCTGACCTATGAATTTGAGACTTGCCTTCCCCCACAATTGCATGAACTATTTCCTTGAAGTAAGTCTGTCTATGACGCCAAGCATTTTGAATGTATTATCCCAGTCTCCTTGTCTCCATTGTTTCTGCTGAGAAGTCATCATTAATCTTACTGTGTTTCCCTTTTATATATTACTGCTTTCAAAATTTTCTTTTTGTCTTTGCCTCTTAGCATTTTTATTCTGATGGTCTGTTTGTGTATCTCTTTGTGTTTACCATACTTTTATCACACTTTTAATTTGTTGAGCTTCCTAGATGTATAGATTAATGTTTGTCATCAAATGTGGGAAGTTTTGAGTATTTTTTTTTCAAATATTCTTTCTGCTTCTTGTCTCTCTTCTATTCTTCTGGAGAGATGTTTGTTTGCTTTATATCCATTTTCCATAGAGTCAATTCCAACTCATTGCAACCCTATAGGACAGAGTAGAGCTGCCACATAAGGTTTCCAAAGCTGTAATCTTTACAGAAGCAGACTACCACATCTTTCTTCCATGGAGCGAGCGGCTGGTGAGTTTTAAATGCCAACCTTTATGTTAGGCACTTTAACCACTGCACCACCAGGGCTCCTTTGTTTGCTTTATAGTACCCCATAAGTCTGAGTCTCTGTTCATTTTCCCTTAATATTTTCCTTTATCTTCTTCAGACTGAACAATCTAAATTGGCCTTTCTTCAAGTTGGATGATTATATTTTCTGCCAGATCGAATCTCCTTTTGAGCCCCTCTAGTAAGTTTTTTATTTCAGATATTTTACTTCTCAACTCCAGACTGTTCATTTGGTTCTGTTTTATTATTATTATTTCTATGTCTTTATTTATATTCTCTATTTGGTAAGATAGTCTAATACTTTAGTTTAAATCTTTATACATTTTTGTTTTAGTTCTTTGAACATATTTAAAATAGTTAATTTAAAATTTTCCTAGGAATTCTAAGGTCTGGGCTTCCTCAGGACAGTTTTATTAACTGTACTTTTTGCCTGTGTATGGACAAATTTTACTGTTTCTTTGCATGTTTCATGTTTTGTTGAAGCATGGGCATTTAAAATAGTATAATATGGCAACTCTGGGCATCAAATTCTCTCCTCTCCACTAGGTTTGCTGTTATTACTCTTTGTTGTTGAAACAGTTGCTGTTTCTTTCATGACTTTTATTAATTAATTCTGTAAAATCTGTATTCTTTGTCTTGTGTGGTCATTGAAGCCTTGCTCAGTTAGGTTAATAGTAGACTAATAATCTAACAGATATTTCCTTAAATTCCTGGAAGCAATAATCCTTCGAGTCTTTTCTGAGGGGCTATGTGTGCATGTTGGGGTATGCTTCCAACAGTTAACCAGGTAGTTTACAACTCACCCTTAACCTTCAATTCTTGCTAGCACAGACTCTCAAGGTTAGGAAGAGGTAAGAGCTCAAGGTCTTCTCAGGTCTTTATTGAGTATGTACAGAGCCTTGGGGATGCTCCCAGACCTACTGATGCATGCAGCCTTCTAGAGTCCCAGCAACATGTCACAGCATTTCAAAGATTCTAATGGACATGTCATTTTCCTAGTTTTTTTTTTAAGCATTTTGGTTAGCCTACTATTAGCCCCAACTTTTATCCACCATCTCCAGCAGAATCAACGTTAAGAGTAACGTTGATTTTTTTTTTTTTCTTACCCCTGGAAAAAGGCTGTTGGCATCTGGAAAACTCCAAGTTATTTCAATTAGGATGTTAATGACATCTTCCGTGGAATCATTCCAAAAAAACCAAACCTGCTGCCATCAAGTCGATTCCAACTCATAGTGAACCTATAGGACAGAGTAGAACTGCCCCATAGAGTTTCCAAGGAGTGACTGATGGATTTCAACTGCTGACCTTTTGGTTAGCAGCTGTAGCACTTTACCACTATGCCACCAGGGTTCCCATGGAACCATTATACAGCTCAAATAATGACAATTTGGGTGGAAGCGTTCTTTAAAGGAACTCCAATCCCCTTCTTTCTGCCCTAGTGTGTTTTGAATTTTTTGATGCATCAATGAGTGTGGTAAATATGATCTGAAGTCAACGTGTTCTGAAAATAAACATAGGCAACAAACTTAGATTTGTATCTAAACATTATTGAAAAATTATTGGCCTGTACATTGGTTTGCTTTAGCTCATTGTATATGATAACCCTAGCAATGTATTTTACTGTACTTTCTTTTCAGATGAAATAGTAAGTCAATTCATGACTGGCTCAGTTTTCTTTGACACCAACTCTATCTGTTTGACATGATTTAAGTCTTCTCTATTTAATAAAGCTTTCAAAATGCTCTAAAGAACATGTGGTACCACTAAATGCTTGAGAAATCTTCAGAACTTTTTCCAGATTTTCTAGTCTCATGAAGGGTTTTATTTTTCTCTTAATCCAAGCAATCATTTTCCAGTTACTAACTTCCATTCTTTTCTTTTCCATCTTTCACCCTACAACTTCTTATTCCACAAATAACTCATAAAATTCCACTTGTGATGTTGTGATTAGTTCCTACATTATATTTCTCCACACGGAACTTATTTGGAAAGCTCTTTTTGTTTCAAACTATTTTTTTGTTATGTGCTTTAATCAGAATTAAGTCTGACTGTGAATAAATAGAAAGCATTTTCTTCTGTACTTATAAGATGTGAATATTTGACATGACTCATAGAAATATACCCTTTAGAAAAGATCAATCCATTTATTAAGACCAAATCTTGCCTACAAATTATAACTAAATTTCTTTGTTATGTTTGAAATACATATTTATATAGATTCAAAAAATATTTACCTCTTTTGTCTTATGAAAATTGCCTCACAGATTAAATACATATTGTTACCAGAAAATGTGCTAGACTACAAAAATATAAAACAAAAATTTCTTTAATACATTTCTGGGTTAACTGGAAATGAAAAATATTATTTTTTAATTATTTTTCCATGCTGCTCACAATCAACAAGTCTATAGTTGAGAAATAAAAGAATAGTATATGCAATGCTTGGCTTATAGGTGGTGATATGGATAGCTCTGTCTTCTCTTTATAAATTAATTTTTCAATAAATATTAAATAAACCCACTAACACAATATTAAATAGTTTTTTTAAAGAAAACATGTGAAACCGACATAGTGTCTCTCTTCAAGTAATTTACAATGATAAATGCAAACACTTATTTTAATAACCCATTAAACAAAAAATAATAACCCATTAAACAGTCTAAAGCAAACAAATAGCTTTAGAAGTGGTAAAGACCAAGGGAAATAAACACAAACACCAAACTTGTCCTGTTGTTTCTTTAAGGGGCTGAATCAAGTCCAGATGGGATAGACCAAATCAAGTCCACATGGCAGCCCTTAGGGTTTATATACAATCTCTTTCTATGTTAGAAATTTTTGGCTATAAGCCATCACAGCCAGAATTTGGGAGGGGCCGTAACCCCAGTTCTCGAAAAGACAACAATGGGGAGAGAAAACAAGGCCATATAAAGTTGAATTGTTGTCCCTAACTATACATTCTACACATATTTTGCACTATTCTAATTAAGTGGTCATTTCTTAAATGGCAAGGGTCAAATCTGTATTTCTCACAGCCCAAACACAGTGATCACAGTTATTACTGTCTACGTTCCTCGTATAACTGCAATCATACTACTGAAGTTTTATGAGGACTGGAACTAAGACTTTTGTAAGTTTTTATGGAAAAATCGACATAATTATAGAATTATATCTAAAGATACCACGCTTTTGTCTAGTTTTCCCGAACAGAATACTCATTTATCATCAGAGGTGGCTCTGGTCGTTTGGAGTTTCTGTATCAGCCTACACAGATATATTTAGATATAGATATTTAGCTATAGAGGTATCTAACTATAGAGCTATATCTATACCTGTATGTGTAGATTATATACTAATGGTTTACTAAAACAAACTTTTTTTTATCTTACTTCACAAATAACAGCTGAAATAAACCAGATGCATCTGTGTATGTGATAATTCTTTGCCAATTATAAACCACTTTCTGTGAAATTCTCGTTTGTCATCAGGTATGCAAAGATCTGCATTCACAGCATGTTATACTATCCTATACATTTGTACAATATCTTAATGAATAGGCTAGAAAAAGGTGACTATTTCCTTCTGTTGCTTTTTTTGGTATATTTGCAATACTCAAATATACTTACACTTAAATTGTAATTGTAAAAGGGACAAAATGCATTTTATAAGAATTTAGTTGTAATCTCCAGAAACTGCTCTCCGTATGTGATTTGCACACAAGCTAATCCCTCTCATGAATATTTGTAATCAAGGTCAGAAGACTAGGATGCCTGTTTCTCTTTCTGTTTAGAAGCAGCCAGTGACTTTCTTCCTAATGTTACTAAGTTTTTACATTTGAAACAAGGTAGTGATTGAAACAGCCTGGAAACACTTATTCATTTGATGCAGGTTTACCAAGGTACTATTGTTGCTACACACTCAATAAGAATTATATAAAGTAGAATCCAGTTACGTGGAAACAATTCTTTCCATTAGAATGGGTTCGGTTTTGAAAAGTTTTTCACAGATTTCCGCAAGGAAGAAGAGGTAGGGAGACTATATGCTAGTTAAAGAAAATGTAAACTTATTTCTAAGAGTTATTGGGCTTGAAGGTTTTGTTCTTCTAAAATATCAAACTTGAATTAGTTGGAACTCCTACTCAGAAATTTATAGAACTCAGTACATAAATGCCAGCTCTGTACTTTGAAAGATCCTGGACAAGCTATAGATGAGATGACAGAAGTTTTTAACAACCCAACCAACAGGTATAATTTTTTAAAAATCAGTTTTCAAAGCCATATAATATCAGAAAGTTGGAATTTATTTTGCCATGTATCCTATGTTCTTTACAGGAAGAGGAAAAGAAGGTAGAGAAAGGGCGTGCAACTTGCAGAAGATCTAGAAGCTACCTAATTGCAGATTCCAGTCACTTAAAATCCTTTGCAACTTTTGTTTCTGTAGGAACTTACCGTGTACTCTGAATTGTTTCATTTGCTCTGGACCCTGTCTCTTAGATCTGTTCCAGTTATATTTGAAGCATTGAACATTGTTAGGGTAAATTCAGACCTTGCATCCTCAATCTCTAGCTCTCTGTCCTAGGCCACTCCAAGGATCAATGCTCAGTGCAATATTTGATGCCTCCTTTATTTGAGTTTTTTTTTTTTTTTGTACTCAGACCTAGTAAAGCCTGGAACCAACTATGTAAGTATCTGAAGCTCTCCACATATATCATGGTGCAGCTGCAAAATAGTCTGGCTACAGTTTCCTTCCTGATCTATCCACTTCTTCCTGGGTTGTCATAGCTCTTAAATTCTCTATATTCCAAGGGGCCCAACCATAATTAGAGCTGAGTTGTTGGAGTCTCCATATACAGAGACATATTTTGCACCCATTGTCATGGATAATCTTAAACTGAATTCCATCATTGTCACTGGATTTCCTTTTTTTTTTCCTACTTTTTTTTAGATTCAGTGAATATAAGCCTCATTAATACTCTGATCTTCTCACTTTTATAAGTGTTTCTTTAGAGTTGTAGAGATACCTTGGATTAAGAGGTACCCCTATAATATCTAGAGGTATCCATATTACCCCTTTGTTTCCTCAGATTCATTTCTATTCTTCAGACACTGCAAGTACATGAATACATAATCTAGAATATGCTCAGAGGGATAGTGACACTTTATAAAGTTTGGAGCTTCCTTTCATGTACTGTTAACAATGTGGATTTCAAGTTGCTTGGGGCTCTTGTGCCACCTCCATAGCTTAAGAACTCCTTCTGAGAAACAGAATGGTATCTGCAGAGCCAGTCTGTCAAAACCCAGGAGATGTAGAAACGGTACATTTTCAAAGAAGTAAGAAAGGTGGTGGTACCTCTGCAGATTTTTTTTTCTACTAGCCCCATGGGAAGTGGGCCATAATGAGACCAGGAACTGTAAATATTAGGTACTTGGCTGTCGCTGGCAGCATACATCAATTTGGAAAGGCAAGCAAGAGTCCCAGTTGCTAGGAAAGTGTGTGATGTATCTCATTATGCCATTACTGGTAAAAATTGTGTGTTCCTGCTGGTACTCTAGAGACCTGGCAGCACAACTGGTACTTTTCTGGAATGGGATGCAATGCACATCAAGTGGGCATTTGGGAATATAAGAAGCAGATGGTGTTGTATATGCAAAACAAATGACTGAAAATGTATTAATTTATGGACACTAAAAAATTAAATACTGTTTTAAAAGAATGTTAGAATAGACCTGTACTCATAAAACTCTCCGAGTTGCCCTGAAGGACATCTGGGGGTGGTCAGAAACTGATGTCTAGGCACAGTTTTAAGGGAAAAATACAGAATGATGCCTAGTCACAGTCATCAATTGCAAACGAGAATTAAGTACTATGTATCTGACACTCTTTTTAAAGTATTTTCCCCCAACATATCAGAATCTCGAAAGAAGTTTAGAATCTAATTTTTTTTTTTTAGTGAATTATTTAGGTTCCCTTTAAAAAAACAAACAAACAAACAAAATATGCAGTCTCGTGTTAGGTTTAACATTATCTTTAAATCAGGTGAGAAAGCAGAGATACGAAAGCAACTTATAAAAAAACAAAACCACCCTTGTCTACATCTACATCTTTATGACATGAAAAAAAAAAAGGGGGTTATTTAAATGAAGAACAGATTTCATGTTTACTTTTTGTGTTTTTTGTTTCTTTGCTTTGGTGTCTTGTTGACAGATCAATGTTCTTACTGACTAAATAAACTTTTTTCACATGTACACACTAAGAAGTATTGTAGATTTCTAAATGCATGCAGAAGTTATTACCATCACACAACTATCATGTAAAATTTGTACCTTTAAGCTGGTACTTGATTTTTCTTCTCTTTTGATATTATAAAATCCCAAGTCGAAGCTCTGAGTTTTCTTGTGAGAGATTTGTCTCGTTGAAAGTTTTCCTTATTTATTATGCCTGGCATAATACCCGGATCCCTAGTAGCTTAGTGGTTAAGAGCTACGGCTGTTAACCAAAAGGTCAGCAGTTCGAATCCACCAGCTGCTACTATCCTATGGGGCAGTGCTACTCTGTCCTATAGGGTCACTGTGAGTCAAATCAACTGGATGGCAATGAGTTTGGTTTATATTGTTGTTTTTTAGCATAATACCTGGGACACGGGGGTACAAAATAAATAAAGGGTGGTTTGTCTGTTTTTTATGAACTGAATTATCAGGTGCAGGGATGTGAAAATATTTAATTGTCTATTACTGGTTCAAATTTTTACAGATTTCCTCCAAAATACCTTGCTAAAGCTCTACATTTACATTATTAATCTAAAAATGAACTTCTACTCAGAACAAATAAATGAAAGGTCATTTTATAGTAGAGTAGAAATCATTTCACTTGTACAACAAAGAACTATCAAAGTTACACAAATCTTTAGGATACCAAATGACTAATTTTATACATAAAGCAGATAAATAATATTTTATCATTAATGCAAAACTAAAATTTGTAACTGCAAGCCAAATCAGTCTTAACCTACAACTGATTTAAGTTGTTTTAATCTGAAATTATTAAAAATGAAAGTGAATTTTGGGGGATAATAATTGGATAAGAAATTTTGCACTCTTATCTAGTTTTTTACATTTTCTCCCTATGATATGGATCCTTTTGATCTATATTAATCAAGTTAAAAGGGTTTAAAAACAAAATCTCTGGAAATAAGGAATTTTTTTTTTGCATGCATTTTACATCAAGTGTGCGTAGGGGTCTAAGATATGGAAAGGAGGAATGCTGGCTATACATAGGAAGGAATCAGAAAACACTAAGTAGTATCTTGGGGATAAAATAGTAATAGTTTTCTGATTTTTATTTGCAAAAATTTTTGAACAGATACAATAGCAGGATACTTGGCAAAAGAAAGGTATTTTCATTCTGTGGGGTAAAAGACCAGTTTTATTCTAAGTAAGGTGGCCTTTGTTCTTGATTATGGAGAAATAACCTTTGTAGAATTGGTTTGCCTTGGTCTTGAACTTCTAGATCAAACCTGAGAATTATTGGTGAATGAGGGCTGACCAGACCAAACCAGAAAATGTTCACTTGGGAGACTGATATCAACTAGCTTCAGGATTTAGCTTATCATGTAGAGCTGGCCAATGAAATCCCTGAAAACAGGGGCTCAGAAAGTTTCCTGGTTGATGAGACTATCTTCTCTGGGAGGGTAGTATATCCCATGGGACATGGAAGCTTCTCAATGTGTCCTCTCCCAGGGCTCACCTTAAGTATCCCTTAGTTTGTAGCATTTTGGCTTATGATAAATCTGTAATTGCAAGTATGGTATACTCTCCATGAACTTTGTCAGTCACTTCAGTGAGTTATGGACCCAATGGGCTAATAGGAGCCAATAGGTAAGAAAGTAAGGGTGTTGTGTGGACTCTGGAGCTTGTGGCTGGCACCCTAAAGGTGTAGTGGGAAACCATCTCTGAATATCTAAAGAGCAGGTCTGAAGGTTGGGGTGTCATATGGATTCCCCAAACTTGCAGCTGATGTCTGCCTATTTGACAGTGTAAAGTATGGTGTCCTTTTAATGACCTAGCTCCAGATGGCTAGCATTAGAGAATGCCACAGGGGCTATTGGTGACAAGGATGGAGAGGTGGAAATATGAAAACAGGATTAATCTCCATATTTTGGAAATTAAATTTATGTTGATCCCTCCTGTGCACTGCCTAACTTTCATATAAACTGCATATTTGGCCTAATAATGTACAATGCTCAAGTAAACTTTAGAATGAGCCATGATAAGGCATTTACTCTAAAAGCAAGAGGTATTATTCATAATAAACATTCATAGTTCTGCCACTGCCTTTCTTGTTCTCACACACAGCCAACCATTGGCATTTAGACCCTAATTTATGAAGTCAGAATGATTTGGCTATTCATTAAGAATAAAGAGTCATAAAGCATTATAATTCATTTTTGTTGACTATCCAAATAAACTGGCAAACCATTGGCTATGCATTTAATTCTAGAATTACTGAAATACATAATACAAGTATTATTTCTTGGAGTCATATTAAATGTGAAATGAAATCCATGTTTAAATCCACATTTGAAACGTGGATCCTGAGAAAAATTGGTAAAAAGGGATAATGTGTTGTAAATCTCTTGTGAGAATTAGACCTTAACAATCAACATAGAAATGTTACTGGTTCTAAGGAACCTATTGATGTGTGAAAAGAAAGAGCAAGAAATTATGAGTGGCTGAATTACCTGTAAAGTCACCACTTCTGGGAACAGGGACAGGAGCACACAGGAGAGAAACAGTCCCAATCTAATCAGTTAGCCTTGTTTGTAGCTGTTGTCATGTTATAAGTATGTGTTTATTATCCTGTCTGCTGTTAACAGTGAGTGATTCCCAAAAATAAAATAAACGTTAATAAATGTATACGCATAATATAAAAAAATATATACTTTATATAAATTCTAAGACTGTGGTTCCAAGAAATAGCAAGTTTTGGAAGCAAAATAAGTCTTTAAATGGACAATTTTGACACATGATTCTGTGTAGTCTGTTAACCTTGGTACGTGTCTTAGTTATCTAGTGCTGCTGTAACAGAAATACCACAAGTGGATGGCTTTAACAAGTGGAAATTTGTTCTCTCACGTTTAGCAGACTAGAGGTCCAGATTCAGGGTGCCAGCTTTAGGAGAAGGCTTTCTTTCTCTGTCGGCTCTGGGGAAGGACCTTGTCATCAATCTTCCCTTGGGTCTAGGAGTTTCTCAGTTCAGGGACCCTGGGCCCAAAGGATGTGCTCTTCTTTCTTGGTGGTATGAGGTCCCTGTCCACATTGCTCAATTCTCTCTTTTATATCTCAAAAGAGATTGACTCAAGATACAATCTAATCCTGTAAATTGAGCCCTGCCTCATTAACATAACTGCTTCTAATCCTGCCTCATTAACACAACTGCCTGTAATGCTGCCTCATTAACAACCAAAAAACCCACTGCTGTCAAGTCATAACAACCCTATAGGACAGAGTAGAACAGCCCCATAGAGTTTCCAAGGAGCACCTGGTGAATTCGAACTGCCAACCTTTTGGTTAGCAGCTGTAGCACTTAGCCACTATGTCACCAGAGTTTCCAACAACCAAAAGGTTGGGATTTATAACACATAGGATAATCACATCAGATTACAAAATGATGGACCACACAATACAGGGAATCATGGCCTAGCCAAGTTGACACACATTTTTGTGGAAAACGATTCAGTCCATAACAGTAGGAGATCTGAATTTTAGATTATTTGAATATTACCCAAAAAAGTTTGCTAGTGTTTTTCAGTGTTTGAATATTTTCAGTAGGTAACAGTGGCTTGAAAATACTTTAACAGAAGAGATGCAGAGAAAATTATGTAAATATTGGTGTAAAATACTCTGAACTAAGATCAGAATCTGATCTAAAATTTGAATTAGCAAAATCCACATCCATATCAATTTCAATCCAAATCAATGCAAGCAGACAATATAGTCTCATAATTTAAAAGAAAATGTGTGTATCTAAAGCAACATGCAAGGAGGCGGAGCCAACATGTCTCTATAGACAGAGGCACCACAATTGCCTTCCACAGCAAAGACTCAAAAAACTAAGTAAAACACAGGCAAATGTCAATCCTGGAAACCTAAGCAGCAAATGAAGAGGTAAAGAACTCAGCCAAGCACCAAATGGAATAAGAAACTGAAAGAGAACAGAGTGAAGGTTCCCTATTAGCTAATGCATCACAGATTCACCATTTTGGACTCCTTTCAGGGAGCAGGAGACAGCGAGTATGAGAAAGCAGCTTCACGAGCTCTCAGCAAGAGACAGAGCACCTGCTCCCTTAGCACTTTTTATGTTTGTTTGTTTTTTTGGGTTTTTTGGCTCCTGTTTCCCCTCCCTCTCTCTCTTCTTTCCCATGCCTATCTTAGCTCCACACATCAAAACCTCCCTCCTCCTTCCTGCCTACCTGCACCATGCACTGAACATCACACCCCTGAGCAGCACAGGTATGGCCTAATGGAACCTGCCTTGCACTGACTCAGGGCCCAAAAAACACCCATCCCAACCCCTCTCCTTCACCTAGACCTGCCCTGCTGCACCATAGCTGAGTGACTGGCTTTATCCATTGGACAAGAAGGTGAAAAGTATCATGCCCACAGGCAAGCAAACGACAAAGCATGCAGAGTGCACCTGCTCAGACATAACCAAATAAAAAAAGCAGGATGAGACAAACAAATCTACAGTCAATAAACAAAGAAAATAACTACTGAATGTCCCAAAGACAGCAGACAATATCAAAACATAAAAAAAGAGGACAGGATGGTTCCAGAAGGCCTCCAAAATAAAACACCAGATGACTTTCCAGTAGAAGAAAAGGCACTAGAAGTAACTGATTGGGCATTCAAATCTCTTATACTCAGAACTACCCAAGAGTTAAAGTAAAAAGCAGACAAAAATGAGGAAAACATAG
Organism: Elephas maximus indicus; assembly: GCF_024166365.1. Lineage (NCBI taxonomy): Eukaryota > Metazoa > Chordata > Mammalia > Proboscidea > Elephantidae > Elephas > Elephas maximus. Next base: position 70,761,056 of record NC_064846.1, on the reverse strand, counting down.
ACAAATTCATGGAAAAGGAAGACAAATTCATGGAAAATAAAAAAGTAAAAAGCAGACAAAAATGAGGAAAACATAGACAAATTCATGGAAAAGGAAGACAAATTCATGGAAAAGGAAGACAAATTCATGGAAAATACAGACCAAAAAATGGAAGAATTTGGGAAAATAATACGAAAACAATATGCCAAAATAAATTCACAACTAGGAATCATACAAAAGCAACAACTAGAAATCCAAAAGATAAACAACAAGATTTCAGACATGGAAAGTGTCATAGAAGGGCTGAGGAGCAGACATGAAACAATGGAAGACAGAATCAGTGAAAATGAAGACAAACACTTGGATACAACTGTGTTTGCGGAAAAACCAGAAAAAAAGAACGAAGGAATATGAAGAAACCTTGAGAATGATGTGAGATAAAATCAAAAGCAAAAATTTGAAAGTGATCGGAGTTCCAGAACAGAGGGAGAAAACGGAAAACACAGAGAGAATCATTGAAGAAGTGATGACAGAAAACTTCCCAAATATCATGAAAGATGAAAAGCTGACCATCCAAGAAGCACAATAAACCACATATAGGATAGAAAATCACCAAGGCATATCATAATCACACTTGCTAAAACCAAAGAAAAAGGAAGAATCCCAAGAAAAGCTCAGGAAAAACAGAAAGTCACATACAGAGGGGAAAAATAAGACTAAGCTCTGATTATTTGGCAGAAATCATGCAGGCAAAAAGGCAATGGGATAGCATATATAAAACCTTGAATGAAAAAAATTGCCAACCAAGAATAACATATCCTGCAAAACTCTCGTTCAAATATGGTGGTGAAATTAGGACATTTCCAGATGAACAGAAGTTAAAGGAATATGTAAGAACCAAGCCAAACTTATAAGAATTATTAAAGGGAGCCCTTCAGATTGAGAACAAAGAACATAAGACCACAGCCTGAATCTAGGATGCAGGATCATACCAGCCAGATAGCAACCTAGGAAACGAATTCTCAAGGTCTATCCAAAACCAAAAAATTACAGCAGGGAATCAGAGACATTAATCTGGAAATGACAATGTCAGAACAATAAAAGAGGTGATAAACAGTGTAGCCATAGAACTCTTTAATGGAGAGGAAGACAAGGCGATACCAAGGAACAACAGACTGGTTCAAACCTAGGAAGATAAGGGTGAATTTAAAGGTAACCACAAGGAAAATTAACAAACCTACTCATCAAAATAAAGAAAGAAAGCTTAAAGTCTCAGTAAGAACAAAATCTACAAAACACAAAAGAAATTTAAAAAATCACAAACAAAAGGAATTCATTACAAGAGAGGGGAACAAAGAAAATGTCAGCACCACAAAAAAAAAAAAGCAGTACAAAATGACAGCAATAAACTCACACCTATCAATAATTACACTGAATGTAAGTGCCCTAAATGCACCCATAAGTAGACACAGATTGACAAAATGGATGAAAAAACAGGACCCATCAATATGCTTTCTACAAGACACACACCTTAGAAACAAAGACATATATTTATTAAAAATCAAAGGATGGAAAAATATATATATCAAGCGAACAGCTACCAAAAAAGAACAGGAATGGCAATACTAATCTCAGATAAAATGGACTTTAAAACAAAGCCCACCGTAAAAAGCAAAAAAAAAAAAGGCACTGTATAATGATTAAAGGGATGATCCATAATGAAGACATAACCATAAAAATATCTGTGCATCCAAAGACAGTGCTCCAAAATACATAAAACAAACTCTAACAGCAATGAAAACAGAAATTGACAGTTCCACAATAATAGTGGGAGACTTCAATATACCACTCTCAGTAAAGGACAGAACATAGAGACAGAAACTCAACAAAGATACAGAAGAGCACAATCAGCCAATTTGATCGCATAGACTCATATAGAACACTCCACCCAACAGCTGCAAAGTACAAATTCTTTTCCAACACGCATGGAACAATCTCCAGAATGGACCACATCTTAGTCCACAGAGCAACCCTCAACAAAATCCAAAACATTGAGTTAATACAAAGTACCTTCTCTGACTACAGTGACGTCAAAGCAGAAATTAACAGGAAGAGCAAGGAAAAAAAAAAAATCAACTACACAGAAACTGAATAAAAAAACAAAAAAAAACCAACCCACTGCCATCGAGTCGATTCCAAATCATAGCAACCCTATTGTACATAGTAGAACTGCCCCACAGGTTTTCCAAAGAGTGCCTGGTGGATTTGAACTGCTGACTTTTTGGTTAGTAGCTGTAGCTCTTAACCATTAGGCCACCGGGATTTCCCAAAACTGAATAAAACCCTGCTTAAAAACCATTGGGTAATAGAAGACATCAGAGATGGAATAAAAAAATTCCTGGAATCAAACGAAAATGAAAACACATCATACCAAAACCATTGGGACACAACAAGGGCAGTGCTCAGAGGTCAATTTATAGCAGCAAATGCACACATCAAAAAAGAAGAAAGGGACAAAATCAAAATATTAGTTACACAGCTCGAATAGAAAGAGAACAGCAAAAGAAGCCCACAGCCACCAGAAGAAAGGAAATAATAAAGATCAGAGCAGAAATAAATGACACAGAGAACAGGAAACAATAGAATCAACAAAACCAAAAAAAGTTGGTTCTTTTTTTTTTTTGAAAGAAGCAACAAAATCGACAAACCACTGGCCACACTGACAAAAGAAAAACAGGAGAGGACCCAAATAACACAAATAAGAAAATAAATGGGGGACATTACAATAGACCCAACTGAAATAAAAAGGAGCATAACAGAGTATTATGAAGAACTATACTCCAACAAATTTGAAAATCTAGAGGAAATGGACAAAATTCTATAAACACACTACCTACTCAAACTAACACAACATGATGTTGAAAATATGAACAGATCCATAACAAGAGATTGAAAAGGTAATAAAAATAGAAAATTAACATCTCAACAAAAAAAAAATTCCTGGCCCAGATGGCTTCACTGGGGAATTCTACCAAACATTCAGAGAAGATCTTATACCAGTACTACTCAAGCTATCTCAAAACATAGAAAAGGAAGTGATATTTCCAAATTCATTCTATGAAGCCAGCATAACCCTGATACCAAAATCAGGCAAAGGCATCACAAAAAACAAAATTACAGACCAATATCTCTCACGAATATAGATGCAAAAATTCTCAATGAAATTCTAGCCGGTAGAATTCAGCAACATATCAAAAAAATAATACGCCACAAATAAGTAGGATTCATACCAGATATGCAAAGATGGTTCAGCATTAAAAAATCAATCAACATAATCCACCACATAAATAAAAAGAAAGAAAATAATCACATAATCATCTCAATCGACACAGAAAAGGCATTTGACAAAGTCCAACACAGATTCCTGATAAAAACTCTCAATAAAATTGGTATAGAAGGGAAATTTCTCAACATAATAAAGGGTATCTATGCAAAAACAAAAGCCAACACCATTCTTTTTTTTTTTTTTTCTAGGCTGTACTCATTTTTTTTTATAACTTTTATTAAGCTTCAAGTGAACGTTTACAAATCCAATCAGTCTGTCACATATAAGTTTACATACATCTCACTCCCTACTCCCACTTGCCCTCCCCCTCTTGAGTCAGCCCTTTCAGTCTCTCCTTTCTTGACAATTTTGCCGGCTTCCTTCTCTCTCTATCCTCCCATCCCCCCTCCAGACAAGAGCTGCCAACACACTCTCGAGTGTCCACCTGATTTAATTAGCTCACTCTTCATCAGCGTCTCTCTCCCACCCACTGACCAGTCCCTTTCATGTCTGATGAGTTGTCTTCGGGGATGGTTCCTGTCCTGTGACAACAGAAGGTCTGAGGACCATGGGCGCCGGGATTCCTCTAGTCTCAGTCAGACCATTAAGTTTGGTCTTTTTATGAGGATTTGGGATCTGCATCCCACTGATCTCCTGCTCCCTCAGGGGCCCTCTGCTGTGCTCCCTGTCAGGGCAGTCATCGATTGTGGCCAGGCACCAACTAGCTCTTCTGGTCTCAGGATGATGTAGGTCTCTGGTTCATGTGGCCCTTTCTGTCTCTTGGGCTCTTAGTTGTCGTGTGGCCTTGGTGTTCTTCATTTTCCTTTGCTCCAGGTGGGTTGAGACCAATTGATGCATCTTAGATGGCCGCTTGTTAGCATTTAAGACCCCAGACGCCACATTTCAAAGTGGGATGCAGAATGATTTCATAATAGAATTATTTTGCCAATTGACTTAGAAGTCCCCGCAAACCATGTTCCCCAGACCCCCGCGCTTGCTCCGCTGAGCTTTGAAGCATTCATTTTATCCCAGAAACTTCTTTGCTTTTGGTCCAGTCCAATTGAGCTGACCTTCCATGTATTGAGTGTTGTCTTTCCCTTCACCTAAAGCAGTTCTTATCTACTGATTAATCAATAAAAAACCCTCTCCCACCCTCCCTCCCTCCCCTCCTCGTAACCACAAAAGTATGTGTTCTTCTCAGGTTTACTATTTCTCAAGATTTTATAATAGTGGTCTTATACAATATTTGTCCTTTTGCCTCTGACTAATTTCACTCAGCATAATGCCTTCCAGGTTCCTCCATGTTATGAAATGTTTCAGAGATTCGTCACTGTTCTTTATCGATGCGTAGTATTCCATTGTGTGAATATACCACAATTTATTTAACCATTCATCCGTTGATGGACACCTTGGTTGCTTCCAACTTTTTGCTATTGTAAACAGAGCTGCAATAAACATGGGTGTGCATATATCTGTTTGTATGAAGGCTCTTGTATCTCTAGGGTATATTCCCAGGAGTGGGATTTCTGGGTTGTATGGTAGTTCTATTTCTAACTGTTTAAGATAACGCCAGATAGATTTCCAAAGTGGTTGTACCATTTTACATTCCCACCAGCAGTGTATAAGAGTTCCAAACTCTCCACAGCCTCTCCAACATTTATTATTTTGTGTTTTTTGGATTAATGCCAGCCTTGCTGGTGTGAGATGAAATCTCATCGTAGTTTTAATTTGCATTTCTCTAATGGCTAATGATCGAGAGCATTTTCTCATGTATCTGTTAGCTGCCTGAATATCTTCTTTAGTGAAATGCGTGTTCATATCTTTTGCCCACTTCTTGATTGGGTTGTTTGTCTTTTTGTGGTTGAGTTTTGACAGAATCATGTAGATTTTAGAGATCAGGCGCTGGTCGGAGATGTCATAGCTGAAAATTCTTTCCCAATCTGTAGGTGGTCTTTTTACTCTTTTGAAGAAGTCTTTAGATGAGCATAGGTGTTTGATTTTTAGGAGCTCCCAGTTATCTGGTTTCTCTTCATCATTTTTGGTAATGTTTTGTATTCTGTTTGTACCTTGTATTAGGGCTCCTAGGGTTGTCCCAATTTTTTCTTCCATGATCTTTATCGTTTTAGTCTTTATGTTTAGGTCTTTGATCCACTTGGAGTTAGTTTTTGTGCATGGTGTGAGGTATGGGTCCTGTTTCATTTTTTTGCAAATGGATATCCAGTTATGCCAGCACCATTTGTTAAAAAGGCTATCTTTTCCCCAGTTAATTGACACTGGTCCTTTGTCAAATATCAGCTGCTCATACGTGGATGGATCTATGTCTGGGTTCTCAATTCTGTCCCATTGGTCTATGTGTCTGTTGTTGTACCAGTACCAGGCTGTTTTGACTACTGTGGCTGTATAATAGGTTCTGAAGTCAGGTAAAGTGAGGCCTCCCACTTTCTTCTTCTTTTTCAGTAGTGCTTTGCTTATCCGGGGCTTCTTTCCCTTCCATATGAAATTGGTGATTTGTTTCTCTATCCCCTTAAAATATGACATTGGAATTTGGATCGGAAGTGCGTTAAATGTATAGATGGCTTTTGATAGAATAGACATTTTTACTATGTTAAGTCTTCCTATCCATGAGCAGGGTATGTTTCTCCACTTAAGTATGTCCTTTTGAATTTCTTGTAGTAGAGCTTTGTAGTTTTCTTTGTATAGGTCTTTTACATCCTTGGTAAGATTTATTCCTAAGTATCTTATCTTCTTGGGGGTTACTGTGAATGGTATTGATTTGGTTATTTCCTCTTCGGTGTTCTTTTTGTTGATGTAGAGGAATCCAAGTGATTTTTGTATGTTTATTTTATAACCTGAGACTCTGCCAAGCTCTTCTATTAGTTTCAGTAGTTTTCTGCAGGATTCCTTAGTGTTTTCTGTGTATATAATCATGTCATCTGCAAATAGTGATAACTTTACTTCCTCCTTGCCAATCCAGATACCTTTTACTTCTTTGTCTAGCCTAATTGCCCTGGCTAGGACTTCGAGCACCATGTTGAATAAGAGCGGTGATAAAGGGCATCCTTCTCTGGTTCCCGTTCTCAAGGGAAATGCTTTCAGGTTCTCTCCATTTAGAGTGATATTGGCTGTTGGCTTTGCATAGATGCCCTTTATTATGTTGAGGAATTTTCCTTCAATTCCTATTTTGGTAAGAGTTTTTATCACGAATGGGTGTTGGACTTTGTCAAATGCCTTTTCTGCATCAATTGATAAGACCATGTGGTTTTTGTCTTTTGTTTTATTTATGTGATGGATTATATTAATGGTATTTCTGATATTAAACCAGCCTTGCATACCTTGTATAAATCCCACTTGATCAGGGTGAATTATTTTTTTGATGTGTTGTAGGATCCTATTGGCTAGAATTTTGTTGAGGATTTTTGCATCAATGTTCATGAGGGATATAGGTCTATAATTTTCTTTTTTTGTAATGTCTTTACCTGGTTTTGGAATCAGGGAGATGGTGGCTTCATAGAATGAGTTGGGTAGTATTCCGTCATTTTCTATGCTTTGGAATACCTTCAGAAGTAGTGGTGTTAACTCTTGTCTGAAAGTTTGGTAGAACTCTGCAGTGAAGCCATCCGGGCCAGGGCTTTTTTTTGTTGGGATTTTTTTTGATTACCGTTTCAATCTCTTTTTTTGTTATGGGTCTATTTAGTTGTTCTACTTCTGAATGTGTTAGTTTAGGTAGGTAGTGTTTTTCCAGGAATTCATCCATTTCTTCTAGGTTTTCAAATTTGTTAGAGTACAATTTTTCATAATAATCTGAAATGATTCTTTTAATTTCATTTGGTTCTGTTGTGATGTGGTCCTTCTCGTTTCTTATTTGGGTTATTTGTTTCCTTTCCTGTATTTCTTTAGTCAGTCTAGCCAATGGTTTATCAATTTTGTTAATTTTTTCAAAGAACCAGCTTTTGGCTTTGTTAATTCTTTCAATTGTTTTTCTGTTCTCTAATTCATTTAGTTCAGCTCTAATTTTTATTATTTGTTTTCTTCTGGAGCCTGATGGGTTCTTTTGTTGCTCAGTTTCTATTTGTTCAAGTTGTAGGGACAGTTCTCTGATTTTGGCTCTTTCTTCTTTTTGTATGTGTGCATTTATCGATATAAATTGGCCTCTGAGCACTGCTTTTGCTGTGTCCCAGAGGTTTTGATAGGAAGCATTTTCATTCTCGTTGCTTTCTATGAATTTCCTTATTCCCTCCTTGATGTCTTCTATAACCCAGTCTTTTTTCAGGAGGTTATTGTTCATTTTCCAATTATTTGATTTCTTTTCCCTAGTTTTTCTGTTATTGATCTCTAGTTTTATTGCCTTGTGGTCTGAGAAGATGCTTTGTAATATTTCGATGTTTTGGACTCTGCAAAGGTTTGTTTTATGACCTAATATGTGGTCTATTCTAGAGAATGTTCCATGTGCGCTAGAAAAAAAAGTATATTTTGCAGCAGTTGGGTGGAGAGTTCTGTATACGTCTATGAGGTCAAGTTGGTTGATTGTTGTAATTAGATCTTCCGTGTCTCTATTGAGCTTCTTACTAGATGTCCTGTCCTTCTCTGAAAGTGGTGTGTTGAAGTCTCCTACTATAATTGTGGAGATATCTGTCTCACTTTTCAATTCTCTTAAAATTTGATTTATGTATCTTGCAGCCCTGTCATTGGGTGCATATATATTTAATATGGTTATGTCTTCCTGATCAATTGTCCCTTTTATCATTATATAGTGTCCTTCTTTATCCTTTGTGGTGGATTTAAGTCTAAAGTCTATTTTGTCAGAAATTAATATTGCTACTCCTCTTCTTTTTTGCTTATTGTTTGCTTGATATACTTTTTTCCATCCTTTGAGTTTTAGTTTGTTTGTGTCTCTAAGTCTAAGGTGTGTCTCTTGTAGGCAGCATATAGATGGATCGTGTTTCTTTATCCAGTCTGTGACTCTCTGTCTCTTTATTGGTGCATTTAGTCCATTTACATTCAGGGTAATTATAGATAAATAAGTTTTTAGTGCTGCCATTTGATGACTTTTTATGTGTGTTGTTGACAATTTCATTTTTCCACATACTTTTTTGTGCTGAGGTGTTTTTCTTAGTAAATTGAGAGATCCTCATTTTCATAGTGTTTGACATTATGTTAGTTGAGTCGTTACGATTTTCTTGGCTTTTATCTTGAGTTATAGAGTTGTTATACCTTTTTGTGGTTACCTTATTATTTACCCCTATTTTTCTAAGTAAAAACCTAACTTGTATTGTTCTATATCGCCTTGTATAACTCTCCATATGGCAGTTCAATGCGCCCTGTATTTAGTCTCTCTTTTTGATTATTGTGATCTTTTACCTATTGACTTCCATGATTCCCTGTTATGTGTATTTTTTTTTAATTAATCTTAATTTGTTTGTTTTTGTGATTTCCCTATTTGAGTTGATATCAGGACGTTCTGTTTTGTGACCTTGTGTTGTGCTGATATCTGATATTATTGGTTCTCTGACCAAACAATATCCTTTAGTATTTCTTGTAGCTTTGGTTTGGTTTTTGTAAATTCTCTAAACTTGTGTTTGTCTGTAAATATCTTAATTTCGCCTTCATATTTCAGAGAGAGTTTTGCTGGATATATGAACCTTGGCTGGCAGTTTTTCTCCTTTAGTGCTCTGTATATGTCATCCCATTGCCTTCTTGACTGCATGGTTTCTGCTGAGTAGTCTGAACTTATTCTTATTGATTCTCCCTTGAAGGAAACCTTTCTTTTCTCCCTGGCTGCTTTTAAAATTTTCTCTTTATCTTTGGTTTTGGTGAGTTTGATGACGATATGTCTTGGTGTTTTTCTTTTTGGATCAATCTTAAATGGGGTTCGATGAGCATCTTGGATAGATATCCTTTCGTTTTTCATGATGTCAGGGAAGTTTTCTGTCAGGAGTTTTTCAACTATTTTCTCTGTGTTTTCTGTCTCCCCTCCCTGTTCTGGGACTCCAATCACCCGCAGGTTATCCTTCTTGATAGAGTCCCACATGATTCTTAAGGTTTCTTCATTTTTTTTAATTCTTTTGTCTGATTTTTTTTCAGCTATGTTGGTGTTGATTCCCTGGTCCTCCAGATGTCCCAGTCTGCATTCTAATTGCTCGAGTGTGCTCCTCTGACTTCCTATTGCGTTGTCTAATTCTGTAATTTTATTGTTAATCTTTTGGATTTCTACATGTTGTCTCTCTATGGATTCTTGCAACTCATTAATTTTTCCACTATGATCTTGAATAATTTTTTTGAGTTCTTCAACGGTTTTATCGGTGTGTTCCTTGGCTTTTTCTGCAGTTATCCTAATTTCATTTGTGATATCTTTAAGCATTCTGTAAATTAGTTTTTTATATTCTGTATCTGATAATTCCAGGATTGTATCTTCATTTGGGAAAGATTTTGATTCTTTTGTTTGGGGGTTGGAGAAGCTGTCATGGTCTGCTTCTTTAAGTGGTTTGATATGGATTGTTGTCTCCGAGCCATCACTGGGAAACTAGTTTTTCCAGAAAATCCGCTAAAAAAAAATGCAGTCAGATCCCTATCAGAGTTCTCCCTCTGGCTCAGGCTATTCTGATGTTAATGAAGCCGCCTGGGGAGGGTGAGGGAGGGAACAGAGAGATAGGAGAGTAGCATCTCAGAATAGAGCCAGAGTTGCTTGTCTTGCTTGGAATGACTATTATATCTGAGATTCCCACGGGGCGCGTCACCTATGTGTGCTGGCTGTGTGGAGATTGCCCCCGGGGGGTCTGGCTCACTGCAGTCACGGTCAGATCCTCCGCTTCCAGCCCCACGCCTAGCATCAAGGCTCCCCTACTGGGACGGTGCACTCTCGACTCCAAAATCAGTCGCTGCCTCCCAGGGACTTCTCCTCCCTCCAGCCACGTGGCCGTGCTGCCTCCGCGAACCAGTTGGGCCTCCTCCCGGGGTTAGTTCAGATGAGTGGAGCAGCTCCCCGTGCTTGTGCCGTGACCGAGTGTCCCGGCTGGGACGCTGTTCTCCCCGCTCCAATACCAGTCGCTGCCTCCTGGGGACTTCTCCTACCGGCTGCGTCCCACGCCGCCCGCGTGACCCAACTGGGCCCCCTCCCGGGGTTAGTTCAGGGGGGTGGAGCAACTCTCCGTGTTTATGCCGTACCTGCGTCCAGTCCAAATCCCGGCGGGACGGTTCTCCGGCTGGGACGCTGCTCTTTCTGCTCCAAGACCAGTCACTGCCTCCCGGGGACTTCTCCTACCGGCTGCGTCCCACGCCGCCCGCAGAACTGGCTGGTCCCCCTCCCGGGGTTAGTTCAGGGGGGTGGAGCAGCTCTCTGTGTTTGTGCCGTACCTGACTGGTACGCTGGCTCCAGGCTCTGGGAACAATCGCTGCTTCCCCGTATTAGTTCGTTCTCTGTCTCTAAATCTGTGTTTGTTGTTCAGGGTTCGTAGATTGTTATGTATGTGATCGATTCACTTGTTTTTCCGTGTCTTTGTTGTAAGAGGGATCCGAGGTAGCATCTGCCTAGTCCGCCATCTTGGCTCCGCCTCGCCAACACCATTCTTAATGGAGAGGCTGAAAACATTCCCCTTGAAACAGGAACAGGACAAGGATGCCCTTTATCACCACTCCTATTTAACATTGTACTGGAAGTTCTAGCTAGACCAATAAGGCAAGAAAAGGAAATAAAGGGCATCCAAATTGGTAATGAAGAAGTTAAACTGTCCCTATTTGCAGATGATATAATACTATACATAGAACCCCCAAAAGTCTCCACGAGAAAACTACTGGAGCTAATAGAAAAATTCAGTAGACTAGCAGGATACGAGATAAACATGATAAATCAGTTGGATTCCTATACAACAGTAAGGAGAATGATGAAAAGGAAATCAGGAAAACAATACCATTTATAATAGCCCCTAAACAAACAAACAAAAAAAATAGGAATAAATCTAACCAGGGATGTAAAAGTCCTATAGAAAAAAAGAAAACTACAAAACACTACTGCAAGAAACCAGATCTACATAAATGGAAAAACAAAGCATGCTTATGGATAGGTAGACTCAACATTGTGAAAATGACAGTTGTACCCAAAGCAATAAATACAATGCAATTTCAGTCCAAATACCAACAACATTCTTTAAAGAGGTGGAAAAACTAATCATTAACTTTACGTGGAAAGGGAAGAAGCCCCGATAAGTAAAGCACTATTGAAAAAGGAGAATAAAGTAGGAGTACAGAACCTCAGAACCTACTATACAGTTATGATATTCAAAACAGCCTAGTACTGGTATAACTGGTATAATGACCAATGGAACAGAATTGAGAACTCAGATGTAGATTCATCCATCTATGGTCACCTGATCTTAGACAAGGTCCAAGTCCATCAAATGGGGAAAAGACAATCTTTTTAACAAATGGTGCTGGCAAAATCATGTCAATCTGCAAAAAAGAAACAGGACCTATACCTCACACCGTACACAAAAACTAATTCAAAATGGATCAAAGACCTAAATATAAAGCAAAAAATTATAAAGTTCATAAAAGAAAAAATAGGATCAATGCTAGAGGCCCTAATACGTGGCAGTAACAGGATACAAACCATAACCAACAACACACAAACTCCAGAAGATAAGCTAGATGACTGGGATCTTCTAAAAAGTAATCACTTATGCTCATCAAAAGACTTCACCAAAAGAGTAAAAAGAGAACCTACAGAGTGGGAAAAAAAATTGGCTATTACAAATCAGACAAAGGTCTAATCTCTAAAATCTACAGGAAAATCCAACACCTCTACAACAAAAAGAAAAATAATCCAGTTGAAAAATGGGTAATGGAAATGAACAGACGCTTCTCCAAAGAAGAAATTAAAGCAGCTAACACACACATGAAGAAATGGTCACGATCACTAGCCATTAGAGAAATGCAGATCAAAACCACAATGAGATACCATCTCACCCCAGAATTATTGGAATGAATCAAAATAGCAAATGATGGAGAGGCTGTGGGGAATCAGAACTATCTTATGCACTGCTGGTGGGAGTGCAAAATGTTACAACCATTTTGAAAAACGATATGGTGCTTACTTAGAAAGCTAGAAATAGAAATACCATATGATCCAGCAATCCCACTCCTAAGAATATATCCTAGTGAAATAAGAGTCATCAGATGAATAGACATATGCACACCCATGTTTATAGCAGCATTGTTCACAACAGCAAAAGATGGAAACAAACTAGACGCACATCAACAAATTAATGGATAAACAAACTCTGGTACATAGACACAATGCAGTATTACACAAGGATAAAGAACTAGGATGAATCTGTGAAGCACCCATATCGTGGATGAATCTGGAGGGCATTATGCTGAGTGTAATAAGTCAATCACAAAAGGATAAATATTTTATGAGACCACTACTGTAAAAACTCACGAAAAGTTTTACACATGAAAAGAAACAATCTTTGATGATTATGAGGGAAGGGACGGGTGGGGTTGGAAAAACATTAACTAGACAATATATAAGTGGTAACTTTGGAGATGAGTAAGACAGTACACAATAGTAGGGTACCCATCACAACTTGTACAAGGCAAGGTCATGGAAGCTCAATAGACACATCCAAACTCCCTGAGGGACTGAATTACTGGGCTGAGGGCTGTGGGGACCATGGTCTCGGGGACAACTAGCTCAACTGGCATAACATAGTTTATGAAGAAAATTTTCTACATCTTTTTTTTACTTTGGTGAGTAGAGTCTGGAGTCTTAAAAGCCTGTGAGCGACCATCTAAAATACTCCACTGGTACCACCCCTTCAAAAGCAAAGGAGAATGAAGAAAAGTAAAGACACAAGGGAAAGATTAGTCCAAAGGACTAATGGACCACAACTACCACAGCCTTTACCAGACTGAGTCCACTACAACTAGATGGTGCCTGGCTACCACCACTGACTGCTCTGACAGGGATCACAATAGAGGGTCCCGGACAGAGCTGGAGAAAAGTGTAGAACAAAAATCTATCTCACAAAAAAAGACCAGACTTACTGGCCTGACAGAGACTGGAGACACCCCAAGAGTATGACCCCCAGAAACCCTTTTAGCTCAGTAATGAAATTACTCCTGAGGTTCACCCTTTATCCAAAGATTAGACAGGCACATATAACACAAGGAGACTAAAGGGGCACACCAGCCCAGGGACAAGGACTAGAAGGCAGGAGAGGACAGGCAAGCTGGTGAAAGGGAGCCCAAGTTCAAGAATGGAGGGTGTTGACATGTCCTGAGGTTGTTAACCAGGGTCATAAAACAATATGTGTACTGTCTAATGAGATGCTAGTTTGTTCTGTAAACCTTCACCTAAGGTACAAAAAAAAAAAAAAAAAAAAGAATGATGTTGGCTGTTTTTTTTTATAGACGCTCTTTACTATGTTGAGGAATTTCCTTTCTACACCTATTGTATTGAGAGTTTTTATCAGGAATGGGTGTTGGACTTTATTGAATGCCTTTTCTGTTATCAGTTGAGATGAACACATTATTCTTTTGTTTCATCAACATAGTATATGAAGTTGATTGATTTTCTGATGATGAACCATCCTTGCGTATCTAGTATGAATCCCACTTGGTCATGGTGTATTTTTTTTTATATGATGCTGAATTCTATTGGCTAGAATTTTGTTGAGAATTTTTGCATCTACATTCATGAGAGATATTGGTCTGTAATATTCTTTTTTGTGGTGCCTTTGCTTGGTTTTGGTATCAGGGTTGTGCTGGCTTCATTGAATGAATTTATCCTTCCTTTTCTATGTTCTGAAATAGTCTGAGTAGTACTGGTGAGAGCTCTTCTCTGTAATATTTGATAGAATTCTCCAGTGAAACCATCTGGGCCAGGGCTTTTTTAAGAGTTTTTTTTTTTTTTACTACCTTTTCAATGTCTTGTCTTGTTATGGGTCTGTTCAGATTTTCAACCTCAGTTTGTGCTAGTTTAGGTAGGTAGTGTGTTTCTAGAAATTAGTCCATTTCGTCTAGGTTTTCAAATTTGTTCGAGTATAGTTTTTTAAAGTATTCTGGTATGATACTTTTTTTTTTTTGAGTCTGTGTAATGTCCCCCATTTCATTGCTTATTTGGATAATTTGCATCCTCTCCTGTTTTTCTTTTATCAATTTGGCCAATGGTTTGTTGATTTTGTTGATCCTTTCAAAGAACCACTTTTTGTTTTTGTTGATTCTATTTTTTTTTTCCATTCTCTATTTCATTTATTTCTGCTCTGTTCTTTATTGTTTTCTTTATTCTGGTAGCTCTAGGCTTCTTTTGCTCTTCTCTTTCTATTAGTTCAAGTTGTAAAGCTAACATTTTGATTTTATTGCTTTCTTTTTTTTTTCCAGATGGACATCCAGTTTTGACAACACCATTTGTTAAAAAGCCTGTCTTTTCCCCATTTGATGGGCTTTGGGCCCTTGTTGAAGATCAGATGACTGTACGTGAATGCTTCATAATAATATTAAACCATACACTTATTATTTCATTTTTTATGAAAAAAAAAGACTTTGAAACTTTGAATGTGACCTATTACAGAAAAAGGATCTACTGTTTATTATATGGGTCACTTATTACTTAAAAACATATAAATAAAATGCTGTGAAAAACACACAATGTCACGATTTTTGAGAATTTCCATTTCCCAGGAATTCTGATTTCTTCTTCCCAATTGCCAAGATTAGTATCTGTTGGGAATCTTGAAACACTGACCAATCATTTTCTTGCCTTGGTGCTTTACTATCTTATAAAAATATGCCAAAGATAATTGAAAATCACTGTAATTTTCAAATGTGGGCTCCTTATTTTGAACCAAGAGCTCTGCTGTGGCCTCAAGCAATATAACTTGTCCAAATTCACAGTTCTAATGAAGACAGACAAACATTCATTAGGCATCTACTAAGTGCTAAGTGCTGTGCTAAATATTTTTCGTATGTTCTTCCAATAATCCCCACATGAGGTAATATTCTCTTTTAAGAGATAAGGAAACTCTTAGAAATTTTGAATGACTTACCCAGGGTAACTCAACTTGTAAGAGGGAATTTGATTCTCATTTCTCTGGCAACTACTCCTTAGATGTGTTTTACAAAAATCTTACAAAAATAAAAATCATGCTTTAGCCATGGGATTCTTGTAAATTTTAAGCTTGTAGATTTTAAAAATATTTCTCATTTTTTTTCACAGCCTGATGTCTTTCTCCCGCCATGTCAATACTACTGCAGATTTTTTATTTCATTTTTAATCAGTGTCATCTTTAACATCTCTGTATGCTTATTGATTCTCTGTATTATTACCAGAACTTGCCAAATATAAAATACATTGATCTCTGTGAAGGGGAAGGATAAGAAGTACATTCCATAAGCTCGTAGATGGAATATGTGAAGAATATGACCTCACCTAACAAGAGATGAGGAAACCCTGGTGGTGTAGTGGTTAAGAGCTACAGCTGCTAACCAAAAGATAGGCAGTTCAAGTCCACCAGGAGCTCCTTGAAAACACATATAGGGCAGTTCTACTCTGTCCTATAGGGTCGCTATGATTAAGAATTGACTCGACGGCAACTAGTTCTTTTTTTTTTAAAACAAGAGATGAAAGTTTATACTGCACATTCAAAATTCAAAAACCTCAGAAAATTATGCAAAATGGCAGAAAGTGAGTTCTCAGGGAACTATCAAACATCTTGCTTGAGAAAAATGTAAATATAAATAAAAGTTACCAAGTAAATTTTCTTACATATTCTCTCCTCTCTTATTGTGCCTACAGAATAAGTGAGGAGAGAATATGTAAGAAAATTGAATTGACCGAATAAGCCTATGAGAATAAACTCTTGAAATTCTTTTTTTTTTTTTTTTTGGTGCGTCTGTGAATTCACCACACCTGGTATACAGCTCTGTCTAATTACCACGAGAGGACTCTGGGGCCACTTGGACTTGTATCACATAATGTATTACAGCATGAACTAGTCAAGAGGTTCAGGTGCCAAAGTCCTTCTGATAACTTACTCTAGAGACAGGTATGTGGCTGTGCATAGGGAAAGAAGAGGCTGATTTGCAACATGCTTAAAGCATGTTTCTGAATGAGAAACATTTCAACAACTGCTGCTAACCATTAGAAGTATGGCTGTAACTTAGTTTCTCAGAAACTAAAGCCATCGGAATATCCTGGAGAGTGCCTAAAACTGTGGCAGTGTATATAAATTATAGCTCAGTGACTGAGGTATTTAGCTGGAGAAAGTGATGAGAGAGAAAAGGCAGGAAACAAGGAAGAAAATGAGATATGATTCATTTCATTTCATTACAAATTAAGTATACCCTTGTAAAAAAGTCAGCCAGGTCAAAAATAGAACATTGCCAACCCCGTAGAATATCCCCTCATTCCTGCCCTCCATCACTGGTCCTTCCATCCCACCCAAAGATAACCAGTATGCTCATTTGTATAGCAGTCATTTCCTTGTTTTTCTTTAGGGTTTTACAACCTAAGCATGTACTTCTAAACATAATAGTTTAGTTTTGTCTTTTGCATTAAATTTATACGAATGGATAAAAACAACCATATTCTTTTGGGACTGGCTTCTTTTATTTAAAAATACATCACTAAGATTCAGCCAACCACTATTGACCTTTCTGATAAGAGCCACAGTAGATGAACTCTGGTGGAACAGAAGAAAAATGCAAAACAGGACTCAAATTCTTGGCAAGTCCAGACTTACTGGCCCGTTGAGAATACAGAACTCCCTGAGACTATCACCCTGAGATGCTCTTTAAAGATTAAACCAAAACTATCCCCTGAGGTCACCTTTTAGTGAAATAACAGATTGGCACACAAAATAAAGGGTATTACTCATGAGTACGGGCTCCATTAAAAAACCATCTGTATGAGGCCAAAATGTCAACAATTACTCTAATGCAGAGATGAAAGATAAGGGAGCAGGGAAACTAGACCACCGGAAACAGGACAACCAGAATGTGGTTACAGAGAATGGCGTCACATTATGAAAAATATGACTAATGTCCCTGAACCATTTGTACAGAAATTGTCAAATGGGAAGCTAATTTGCCATTTAAACTGTCACCAAAAACACATTAAAATGTTATTAAAGAAAAAGAAAAAAAGATTCAACCTTGTGCCGCATTAACTGTTACTTCATTATTGTAATGGTTCCATAACACTCTATTGTAGGAATATGTCAGAATTTTATTTATCCCTTCTAATGATGGTGGACATTCGGGTCGTGTCCAGATTGGGGATGTTAAGAATATTTCGAACATTTTTGTACATGCCTCTTGGTACATGTGGGCATACATTTCAGTGGGTATATGTCTAGAAGTGGAATTTCTAGCACATGGGGAACATGCAACTTTTAGTACATAATGCCCAACTATTTTCCGAAAATTTTTCCTATTTACAGTCCCACATCTTCTCCCAAGTTTAGCAAATTTACAAACTTTAGGAATTCTTTAGTGTGTATTTTAGTATCTCATTATGGTTTAAATTGGCTTTTCCCCCAATTATTAATAGTGGGGAACATATTTTTACTTACTGTTGTTCTTTTTTTAAAATGAATTATAAAAAAGATTTTTTTAAGCATTCGTAAAGCCTCTTTTTAAATATTTGTAGTCTGAATATCTTCTCCCACTCTTTGACACCCCTTTTTCACTGTCTTAACGATATCTTCTAATGAATTGATAGTCTTTACTTCAATGTAGAACACTACATCACTCTTTTATTTTATGCTTATATCTATTTAGGAAGTCTTACGTACCCCAAGGTCATTTAAATATTCTCTTTTTATCTTCCAGAAGCTTTTTTTTTTTTTTTTACATTTAAATCTACAATCAATCTGGAGTTGTTTTTAGTGTTTGGTGTGACGTAAAAGCTAAGTTTCATTTTTTCAGTATGGATATCCGGTTATATGCAATTGTCCCACTACTATTTATTGAAAAGACTACTCTTTTCTCACTTCTGTGAAATGTCACCTTTGTCATAAATTATCCATACTCCATTGATTTAATCTATCTGTTGATACTTGTTCCAAACCTACACTGCCTTAATTACAGTAGATTTAAATCTTGATATCTGATAATGACGATCTTCCCACCTTGTAATTCTTTTTATTAGTACCTTAAATGTTTTTAGTGCTCTTCATTTTCATATAAGTTTTAGAATCAGTTGACCAAGTTCCATTAAAATTAAGGATTTTGGTTGTACTGAACGTCTTGGTCATTTTACAGAGATCATCTTTATAGTATTTAGTCTTCTAATCCATAAATATGGTTCACTTCTCCATTTATTTATAGCTTCCTTAATTTCTTTAAAATTTTATTTCTCTATGGAGTTCTTTCACATTTTATTACTTTTTCCAAAATATTTGGTATTTTGATACCATTGCAAATTTTTTGCTGCTGGTATATAGAAATATGATTGATTTTTGCATATTGGCCTTATTTCGAGTATGATTGTTATTTTTGTTAGGTGCCATTGAGTCAGTTCCAACTTATAGCAATCCTATTTACAACAGAACAAAACACTGCCTGGTTCTGCGCCATCCTCAGAATCATTGCTATACTTGAGCCCATTGTTGCAGCCACTGTGTCAATCCATCTTATGAGGGTCTTCCACTTTTTTGTTGACCCTCTATTTTACCAAGCATGACGTCCTTCTCCAGGGACTGGTCCTTCCTGATAACGTGTCCAAAGTAAGTGAGGCAAAGTCTCACCATCCTTGCTTCTATGGAGCATTCTGGCTGTACTTTTTCCAAGACAGATTTGTTCGTTCTTTTGGCAGTCCATGGTATATTCAATATTCTTCACCAACACCATAATCCAAAGACGTCAGTTCTTCTTCAGTCTTCCTTAATCATTGTCCAGCTTTCTCATGCATATGAGGTGATTAAAAATAGCATGGCTTGGATCAGGTACACCTTAGTCCTTAAAGTGATATCTTTGATTTTTAACACTTCAAGCAGGTCTTTTGCAGCAGATTTGCCCAATGCAACGCATCTTTTGATTTCTTGACTGCTGCTTCCATGGGTGTTGATTGTGGATCCAAGCAAAATGAAATCCTTGACAACCTCAATCTTTTCTCCATTTATCATGATGTTGCTTATTGGTCCAGTTGTGAGGATTTTTGTTTTCTTTATGTTGAGGTGTAATCCATACTGAAGGCTGTGGTCTTTGATCTTCATCAGTAAGTGCTTCAAGTCCTCTTCACTTTCAGCAAGCAAGGTTGTGTCATCTGCATAATACAGGTTGTTAATGAGTCTTCCTCCAATCTTTATGCACTGTTCTTCTTTGTACAGTCCATCATCTCAGATGATTTGCTCAGCATACTATTTAGTAAGTATGGTGAAGGGATACAGCCCTGACACACACCTGTCCTGACTTTAACTCACACAGTATTTCTATGTTCTGTTCAAATGACTGCCTCTTAGTCTATGTACAAAATACCAATTGAGATGTTTCAGGTTCCTCATGTGCATGATTAAGTGAGCACAATGAACTGTTTTGGAATTCCCGGTCTTTGAAATGTTATCCATAATTTGTTATGATTCCCACAATCAAATGCCTTTGCATAGTCAATAAAACACAGATGTTTACATCTTTCTGGTATTCTCTTTCAGCCAGGATCCTCTGATATCAGCAATGATATCCCTGCTTCCATGTCCTCATCCGAATCTGGCTTGAATTTCTGGCATTTCACTGTTGATGCACTGCTGTAACCATTTTTGAATGATCTTTAGTAAAATTTTATTCCATGTGATATTAATGATATTGTTCGATAATTCCCACATTCTTTTGGATCACCTTTCTTTGGGATAGGCATAAATATGGATCTCTTCCATTCATTTGGCCAGGTAGCTCTCTTCTAAATCTCTTAGTATAGACAAGTGAGCATTTCCAGTGTTGCGCCCACTTGTCGAAACATCTCATTGGTATTCGGTCAATTCCTGGAGCCTTGTTTTTTCACCACCGTCACCAGTGCAGCT
Source organism: Elephas maximus indicus (assembly GCF_024166365.1). Taxonomy (NCBI): domain Eukaryota; kingdom Metazoa; phylum Chordata; class Mammalia; order Proboscidea; family Elephantidae; genus Elephas; species Elephas maximus. The sequence goes on along the minus strand of NC_064846.1, from coordinate 70,740,740 downwards.
TGATCTTCTTCCTTCAATACCATTGGTTCTTGATCACATACCGCTTCCTGTGTTGTTCAGTATTTTGCCCATAGAATCCTTCGATATTGCAACTCAAGGCTTGAATTTTTTCTTCATTTCATTCAGCTTGAGAAATGCTGAGGGTGTTCTTTCCTTTTGATTTTCTAACTCTAGATATTTGCACAAGAATGATTGCTAACTGATTTTTCATTTTAATAATTTACCTTTTGGATTCTTCCTGACCAGCAAAAAGATTACAAGTGTCTGAAGGCTAAGATGATGTTAGCGTTTTTTAGCAATGAAATATTTTTTAATTAAGGTATGTACATTACTTTTTTGGACATAATGCTATTGTACACTTAATAGACTACAGTATAGTGTAAACAAAATTTTTATATGCACTGGAAAACCAAAAAAAATAGTGTAACTTGCTTTATTACAATATTCACTTTTTTGCAGTGGTATGGAAATGAAACCACAAAATCTCTGAGGTATGCCTGTACGACCAAGAAGGAAGAGCTAAGAGTGAAGCTCATCCTTTAGACCTTGAGTCCTTGCGCTGAGAATCTCCTAGACCCAGGATACAGAGAGAGAGATCTGTAACACCAGAGATAGTGAGAGACAGAGAGAAGCATCAACAGAGACATGGCAGCAGCAGAGGCAGCAGAACCAGGAGACTGGAAGGAAATGGTGTAGCATGCTTCCTGGCACACAAAGAGGGGAAGCTGAGCACCTTCGGGCAGATGTCTTGCTGGTGGAGTGGGGTGCCTCTGGGCACTTATCAGTGGAGCTAAAGAGCTTTGTAACACTTGCCTGAGCAGGACAGAGGAGAAGCCAAGAGGCCAAGGGGCTTTGAAGCTGAGGGTCAAAGAGAGGCTCGCCTGCAAGCACAAATGTGAAGAAGCTATCCTGATTAAATAACTGTCGCCTGAGTCATTTCTGATAATTGTAATCTGTTACTTCTCTAAAGAATGCAATTGTTGTTGTTAGGTACCATCAAGTTGGTTCCAACTCATAGCAACCCTATGCACAACAGAAAGAAATACTGCCTGATCGTGTGCCATCCTCACAATCATTGTTATGCTTGAGCCCATTGTTGCAGCCACTGTGTCAATTCATCTCATGAGGGTCACACTCTTTTTCACTGACCCTCTACTTTATCAAACATGATGACCTTCTCCAGGAACTATTCCCTCCTGATAACATATCTTGCCATCCTTGTTTCTAAGTAGCGTTCTGGCTGTACTTCTTGAAAGACAGATTTGTTCATTCTTCTGGTAGTCCATGGTATATTCAATATTCTCCGCCAACACCATAATTTAAAAGCATCGATTTTTCTTCAGTCTTCCTTATTCATTGTCCAACTTTTGCATGCATATGAGATGATTGAAAATACCATGGCTTGGGTCAGGTGCACCTTAGTCCTCAGGGTGACATCTTTGATTTTGAACACTTTAAACAGGTCTTTTGCATCCGATTTGCCCAATGCAATACGTTGTTTGATTTCTTGACTGCTGCCTCCGTGGATGTTGATTGTGGATCCAAGTAAAATGAGATCTTTGACTACTTCAATATTTTCTCTGTTTATCACGATGTTGCTTACTGGTCCAATTGTGAAGGTTTTTGTTTTCTTTATGTTGAGGTATAAACCATACTGAAGGCTGTAGTCGTTGATCTTTATCAGCAAGTGCTTCAAGTCCTCTTCCCTTTCAGCAAGCAAGGTTGTGTCATCTTCATATCACAGGTTGTTAATGAGTCTTCCTCCAATCCTGATGCCCCGTTCTTCTTCATCTAGTCCAGCTTCATAGATTATTTGCTCAGCATACAGATTGAATAAGTATGGTGAAAGGATACAAACCTAATGCACACCTTTCCTGACTTTAAACCATGCAGTATCCCCTTGTTTTGTTCAAATGACTGCCTCTTCGTCTATGCACAGGTTCCTTATGAGCACAATTAAGTATTCCAGAATTCTCTTTTGTCACAATGTTATCTGTAATTTGTTATGATGTACAATAAGCCCCATAATTGTGAGTATTTTCTGTGAGTTCTGTGTGACCATTGCAATGAAGATTGAACCGAGCAGAGAAGTAGAGAATGCTGTGAGAAGGATGGCTGGTGTCAGATTTGGTAAAAAGTTTGGAGAGAGGAGGTGTGTCTGACCTTCACTTTATAGGAATCAGCCTTAGGCTAATGCTGACGGTGATTATCTCTCTCTCCCTCATGAAGTTAGAGGATGTCAGACATCTCCACCACACCATTTTTACAGTGGTATAATAAATGACTTTATTGTTTAAGTCAAATTAAGTTTTCTTTGACGTTCAGCCAAAAGGTATGTGTACATAAAAAAAAAAAAAATTCCATACATAGTTATATATTCACTTATTGCCTTAAATGAGAACATTATACAAATACTGTTCCAGATCTTGTCTTTTTCACTCGATAATGTATCTCGTATCTCTTTTTGATCAACACATGTATATTTACCTTGTATCTTTTAGCAGCTGCATTTTATTCCACTGTACGGTTATGCCAAAATGAATTCATATTAGTTTTCTATTGCTGTGTAATAAACTATCACACACTTAGCAGCTTAAAACAACACAAATTAATTACATCAAATTTTCTGTAGTTTAGTAGTGCAGGCAGGGGTCAGCTGGGTTCTCTTCTCAGGGTCTCACAGTGCTGAAACCAAGGTGTCAGCTTAGGCTGCAGTCTGATCTGAGGCTTGGGGCTCTCTTCCAAGTTCAGAGTTATTTTTTAAGAAATAGACACTCATTAAGGCATTTATTTCAAAAAATACAAAAGTAGTATATAAACATTTTAAAGAAATTTAAAATACAGCTGAAAGAAAGTAAAATAACATATTCTCATCATGCAGAGAATGCAGATAATAACACGAGTATCTTTCTACATCTTTTATTATACATTCTATATACATATATGTATTTTTTAATCAAAATGGGATCGCACAGTACATGCTTTATTTCAGTTGACATTCTCTACCTTTCCAAGGCAATAAATTTTCATTTCATCTAATACTCAATCTAGCTTTGAAAATTCCAAGTCATCTCAAAAATGTCAATGTAGCTTATTTGCCTAAACCAGGGTCCAATATAGGAACAACTGCTGCATGTGATTATATCCGTTAAGTTTAATTTAATCTAAAAGAGCCCCTTTTATCATGACACAGACTTGTTGAAAACACCAGCCCAACAGTCCTGTAGAGCATTTATTTCCAATTTTTTTTCTGATTGCCTTGTTACGGAATCTTTAGATGCTGACTCCATCTCTTATATTACAAGTTGGAAGTTTGCCCCAAAGGCTTGATAATTTTAAGGTGTTCAATTTTGACTAGAACATGTCATAGATGAGTAATATATTTCATTTTGTATCAAATCAAGAGTTATATTATACCTGAATGACTTCCAATAAATGATGTGAAAAATTGACCCCTAGGTTATGGTGGTAACAGCCAGACCTTTACTCCTTTTTCCCTCAACACTACTTTATAAAATTTTTCAAAATACAAAAAGTTAAAAGAATAACACAACAAATACACCAGTGCATGCCACCAAACCAAAGAATTGCTGGTTTGCTACTTTTGTTTTATCTACATGTGTATAAAAATATTTCTTTTTTGCTGAAACATATGAAAATAAATTGCGAATGCCATAACCTTTACCCATAAATATTTCAGAATGCATCACCTAAATATAACGATATTCTCTTATTACGGTCATAATGTCATTTTTTACCCTAAGCAATTGTTCTTTAATATCATCCAGTATATAATCTATATCTAAATTTCCTCATTTGTCTCCAAAGGTCTTCATAGCTTTTTGGGATGTAACTCATATCTGATAAAATTAACCATTTTAAAGTGTCTGATCTGGTAGCTTTCAGCATATTCACAAGATTGTGCAACCATCGCCACAATCTAATCCAGAATGCTTTTATCACTGCAAATAGAAACTCCATACTACTAGCAGTCACTCCCTATTTCCCTTTTCCTTCAGTCCCTGGCAGCCAACAATCTATATTCTGTCTCTATGGATTTGCCTAGTCTGGAGAATTTTTATAAATGGAATCATATCTTATGTGGCCTTTTGAATTTCGTCCTTTTCCTTAACCTAAAATTTTCAAGGTTCATCCATGTAACATATATCATGTGTCAGTACTTTATCCCTTTTTATGGCTGAATAATATTTCATTGTGTGGATATACCACATTTTGTTTATTCATTCTTCTGTTGATGGACATTTGTGTTGTTTCTACCTTTTGGCTATGTTCAATAATGTTATAAATATCTGTGTATAAATTTTGGTGTGGACATATGTTTGCAATTCTCTTGGGTTTATATGTAGGAGTGGAATTACTGGATAATATAACTCCGTGTGTAACTTTTGAGGTACTAGTAGACTATTGCACAGCAGCTGCACAATTTTACATTCCCACCAACAATGTATGAGACTTCCAATTTCTCCACGACTTCACTGACACTTGTTCTTTTTTTTTTTAAGTACAGCTGTTTTAGAAGGTGTGAAGTGATAATCTGGTTTTAATTTTGATTTGCATTCCCCAATGACTAACAATGGTGAGGGGGTCACCGTGCATTGGAATTGACTCAATAGCGCTGGGTTTTATTGGCCATTTGTATATTTTATACGGAGAAATCTCTATTCAAATCCTTTGACCATTTTAAAAATTGGGTTCTTGTTGTTGTTGTTGAAAAAATTCTTTACATATTCTGAATACAAGTCCCTTGTCAGGTACACTATTTGCAAATATTATCCCCATCCTCTGTGTATTTTTTTCACTTTATTTATAGTATCATTTGAAACAAAAAGTTTTTGATTTTGATGAAATCCAATCTATTTATTCTTTCGTTGTTTTTACTTTAGGTGTTATATCTAAGAAGTCTTTGCCAAACTCAAGGACATGAAGAGTTACAGCTATGTTTTTGTCTAAGCGTTTTATAGTTTCATCTCTGACACTTAGGTTTTTGATACATTTTGAGTTTTTTTAATACGTGTTGTAAGAAAAAGGTTCAACATTATTCTTTTTATGTAGATATCCAGTTATCCCAACATCACTTCTTGAAAATATTATTCTTTCCACACTGAATTGTCTTACCATTCTTGTTAAAATTAATTAATCATAGAAATCTGGGTTTATTACTAGTCTTTCAATCCTATTCCACTGATTTATATTTCCAACTTTATGCCAGTACCATGTTGCCTGGATTATTATATCTTTGCAGTAATTTTTGATGTTGGGAAGTGTGAGTCCCCCCAATTTTTCCTTTTGTGTAATATTGTTTTGCTATTCTGCTCCTTGTGAATTTTCATAAGAATTTTAGGATTGGCTTGTCAATTTCTACATAAAAGGTGTTGGAATTTTGGTGTGAATTCAATTGAATCTGTAGATTTTGGGGGGGAGTATTGTCTTCTAAGCCAGATTGTCTTCCAAATCCATGAACATAGGCTATTTTTCCAATTTATTTAGGCTTTTAATTTTTTTTTCAGTAATGCTTTACAGTTTGTGTGTTAAATTTATTCTTATGTTTTATATTTATATGGTGCTATTTTTTTATTTTAAATAGAAATTGCTTTCATAATTTCATTTTCAGATTGTTCATTGCTAAAGCATAGAAATATAATTAAATTTAATAGTGATCTTGTATCTTGCAAACTACTGAAATCATTTATTAAGCCTAATAGACTTTTTGTGATTTTTTAGGATTTTCCATATACAAAATCATGTCATCTGCGATGATGTATTAGGACTTCATTATTCTTTAAAGCTGAGTAGTTTTCCATTGTATGTATGTATCACATTTTGTTTATCCATTTTCTGTTGATGGACACTTGGGTTATTTCCATCTTTTAGCTATTGTGAATAATGCTGTAATGAACATCGGTGTACATAGGTCTGTTGATGCCATTGCTTTTAGGTCCCTAGGGTGCATAACCAGTGATGGAATTACTGGGTCATATTGTAATTCTAATTATAATTTTTTTTAGGAATCGCCATATTGTTTTCCACAATGACTGTACCTTTTTGTATTCCAACCAGCAGTGGGCAAGGGTTCTAATCTCCTTCACACTCTAGCCAAGATTTTTTGTTTTCTGTTTTCTTGATCAATTGTCATTCTAGTAGGGGTAAGGTGGTATCTCACTGTCGTTTTGGTTTGTATCTCTCTAATGGCTAATAAAGATGAGTATCTTTCATGTGTTTGTTGGCTGCTTGAATATCCTCTTTGGCAAAGCGTCTATTAATGTCCTTTGCCCATTTTTTTGATTGGGCTCCTTTTCCTTTTGTTTTTAAGTTTAGAAGTTTCATATACATTTTGGATATTAGACTTTTATCAGACATATCATTCCCTGTGATGGTTAATGCTATATGTCAACTTGGCTGGGCTGATTCTCACTGGTTTGGCAGACATTGAACTGATTGTTCTTCCATAATGTAATATAACATAATCACCTCCATGATGAGATTTGATAAATGTAATCACCTACACAATAAGAACTGCTATGAGCAGCCAATCAATTCAAAAGGGAGTTTTCTTGGGGGTGTGGCCTGCCTCCAGTATATAAATGGATGTTCTTTCAAGGGTTGCTGTTGCTCTGGATCCTGCGTCCTACTAATTATCATCTGTCCTCCAGTTCTTGGGGCATGAGCCAGCAGTCTGACACAATCTGCAGATTTTGGGATTCTCAGCTTCTGTAACCCCATGAACCAGCAGCGTGCAGTCTGACCTGCCAGTTTTGTGTTCCTCAGTCCCTGAAACCATGTGAGTCAGGAGAAGCCTCCAGCCTGATGCCTGATCCATGGATTTTGGGACGTCCCAGCCTCCACAACACTATGAACCATTTCCCTGATTTAAATCTCTCTGTAGCACTTAGCCACTATGCCACCAGTGTTTCCCTCTCTCTATATATGTATCTATAATATCTATCTATCTATCTGTCTGTCTGTCTGTCTGTCTGTCTATCATCTATCTACATATATATGTTTCACTGATTTTGCTCCTCTAGAGAATCCAGCCTAAGACATCTAGTACTGACAGTGGTTCTAGAGGAACAAAATTGTAAAGATGATTTTTCTGAACTGATTCTCAAATCTGGCTGATCTTAAAAAAAAAAAAAAATTTTTTTTTTTTTTAGATCTTAAAGGCACTGATAACTCTGCCTCCAATAGTAAAAAAGGATGCTGCTAATCCATTGTACAGGATGTCAATAGAAATACATAAAATATCACCACCAATGGATCAAATATTTGTGAGAGGCAAGGCTGTGGGTGACTGTATATTTGATACTTTTCTATAATTTTGTAAAAATGAGAAGCATAAGGAAGCTGGTTAATCAGTCCTACTCTCACTAGACAAAGTGGTCAAAGAAAGAGATGAGCTCAGGGCTTCAGAGTCACAGCTCAAGCACCACATAAAAGACCTGAAAGTTGCCATTTATACCCTGAAAGAAAGACTTATTTCTTATACTGCCAAAAACCAAATCCAGAGTCTTATCATAAGAGTGGCTGAATTACAATGCCAATAAACTCCCAACCTTGAATGGCGTCTTCCTTGAAGACTGCTGTGATTACTGTTTTATGTAAGTCAGACTTGACAGTGGGAACTGCCTTAACTGAATTAAGACACCTAACTACAATGGGGCTGATGAGACACCATGGTGGTAGGGGCCAAGTGGTGGCATTTAATCAACAAAGACAAGGTAGGCGTGGTTACCATGATAGGGGAGTCAAAGCATTAATCAGAACAGTCCAAATCGTATCGACTTATGGCATTGGCTACTTAGTCTTGCTGTCCCTAGGAGGGAAATAAATCAGAAATCTACCAAATATTTCTTTGATCTGTCAAGAGGAAGAATTCTAGGTCAAGAGAATTCTCCTACTTGAATGAAGAGGGCTTGAAGGATGCAGAGGTGGTGATTCCCACCTCATTCTCATTCAGCTTGCCTATTTGGACTGTATTAAAAAAAAAAAAAAAAAGATAGACCATGGAGAATGACACTGGATTATTGAAAACTTAATCAGGTGGTGACTCCAATTGAGCTGCTCTTCCGTATGTGAGTTCACTCTGTGAGCAGATGAACTCATCTCCTGGTACCTGTTATGCAACTATTGATCTGGTTAATGCCTTTTTCTCCTTACCTGTTTTGAAGGTCCTCCAGAAGCAGTTTGCCTTCAGCTGGCAAGGCCACCAATACACCTTCAGTGTCCTACATTAGAAATATATTAACTCTCAAGCCCTATGTCATAATTTAGTCTGCAGAGACCTTGATTGCCTTTCCCTTTCACAGGATGTCACATCGGTCCATCACATTCATCACAGTATGCTTAATGGACCTGTTGCTGTTGTTGTTTAGGTGTCATCGAGTAGGTTCGGACTCATATCGGCCCTATGCACAACAGAAGGAAACACTGCCCAGTCCTGCACCATGCCCACAATTGTTGTTATGCTTGAGCCCATTGTTGCAGCCACTGTGTCAATCCATCTTATTGAAGGTCTTCCTCTTTTTCATTGACCCTCTACTTTACCAAGCATGATGTCATTCCCCAGGGAGTGATCTCTCCTGACAATATATTTTCGTGGATTGAAATATGTCCAATAAAAAAATGTGTGTATCAATTTGGCTTGGCCACGATTCCCAGTATTGTGTGATTTTCCTATATGTTGTAAATCCTGCCTTTATGATGTTAATGAGGGAGGATGGGTGGCAGTTATGTTAGTGAGGCAGGGCTCAACCTACAAGACTGGACTGTGCCTTGAAGCAATCTCTTGAAATATGAAAGAAAGAAGCGAACAGAGAGACTAGGGGACTTCATACCACCAAGAAAGCAGTGCCAGGTGCAAAGCATGTCCTTTGAACACAGGTTTCCTGTGCAAAGAAGCTCCTAGTCCAGGAGAAGATTAATGAGAAGGCCAACAAGAAGAGAAAGCCTTCCCCTGGAGATGATACCCTGGATTTGGACTTTTAACCTACTTTACTGTGAGAAAAAAAACTTTACTTTGTTAAAGCCATCCACTTGTGGTATTTCTGTTTTAGCAGCACTAAGATGACTAAGACAATGTTCAAAGTATGTAAGAGGTAGTCTTGCCATCCTTGCTTCTAAGGTGCATTTTGGTTGTACTTCTGAGACAGATTTGTTCATTCTTCTGGCAGTCCGCGGTATATTCAATATTCTTCACCAACACCACAATTCAAGGGTGTCAATTCTTCTTCTGTCTTCCTTATTCATTGCCAAGCTTTCGCATGCATATGATGCAATTGAAAATACCATGGCTTGGGTCAGGTGCACCTTAGTCTTCGAGGTGATGTCTTTGTTCTTCAAAGCTTTAAAGAGGTCCTTTGCAGCAGATTTACCCAATGCAACGGATTCTTTGATTTCTTGACTGCTGCTTTTGTGGGCAATGATTGTGGATCCAGGGAAAATGAAATCCTTGACAACTTCAATCTTTTCTCCATTTATCATGATGTTGTTTATGGGTCCATGTGTGAGGATTTTTGTTTTCTTTATGTTGAGGTGCAATCCATACTGAAGACTGTGGTCTTTGATCTTCATCAGTAAGTGCTTCAAGTCCTCTTCACTTTCAGCAAGCAAGGTTGTGTCATCTGCATAATGCGGGTTGTTGATGAGTCTTCCAGGAATCCTGCTGCTCCTTTCTTCTTCACAGTCCAGCTTCTTGGATTATTTGCTCAGCATGCAAATTGAATAGGCATGGTGAAAGAATACAACCCTGACACACACCTTTCCTGACTTTAAACCATGCAGTATCCCCCTGTTCGGTCCAAATAACTGTCCCTTGACCTATGTACAGATTCCTCAGGAGCACAATTAAGTGTTCTGGCATTTCCATTCTTTGCAATGTTACCCATAATTTGTTATGATCCATGCAGTCGAGTACCTTTGCATAGTCGATAAAACACAGATAAATATCTTCCTGGTATTCTACGCTTTCTGGCAAGATCCATCTGACATCAGCAATTATATCCCTGATTCCACATGCTCTTCTGAATCTGGCCTGAATTTCTGTCAGTTCTTTGTCCATATACTGCTGCAGGCACTTTTGAGTGATCTTCAACAAAATTTTGCTTGCGTGTTATAGTAATGATATTGTTCGATAATTTCCCCATTCAATTGGATCATCTTTCTTGGGAATAGGTATTAATATGGATCTCTTCCTCTCTGTTGGCCAGGTAGCTGTCTTTCAAATTTCTTGGCATAGATAAGTGGGTACTTTCAGTGTTGCATCCTTTTGTTGAAACATCTCAGTGGATATTCCTTCAATTCCTGGAGCTTTGTTTTTTGCCAATACCTTCAGTGCAGCTTGGACTTCTTCCTTCAGTAGCATTGGTTCTTGATCATATACTACCTCTTGAAATGGTTCATTGTCATCCAATTCTTTTTGATATAATGACTCTGTGAATCCCTTCCATTTTCTTTTGATGCTTGTTGAGTCGTTGAATATTTTCCCCATAGAACCCTTCACTATTGCAACTCGAGGCTTGAATTTTTTCTTGAGTTCTTTCAGCTTGAGAAATGCTGAGCATGTTCTTCCCTTTTGGTTTTCCATCTCCAGGTCTCTGCCCATGTCATCATAATACTTTATTTTGTCTTCTTAAGCTGCCCTTTGAAATCCTTCTATTCAGTTCTTTTACTTCATAATTTCTTTTTTGATTTAGCTACTCAACTTTCAAGAGCAAGTCTCAGAGTATCTTCTGACATTTATTTTGGTGTTTTCTTTCTTTCCTGTCTTTTTAATGACCTCTTGCTTTCTTCACGTATGATGTCCTTGATGTCATTCCACAACTCCTCTGGTCTTCGATCATTGGTGTTCAGTGAATCAAATTTATTCTTGAGATGGTCTCTAAATTCAGGTGGGATATACTCAAGGTCATATTTTGGATCTTGTGGACTTGTTCTAATTTTCTTCAGTTTCAACTGGAACTTGCATATGAGCAATTGATGGTCTCTTCTGAAATCAGCCCCAGGCCTTGCTGTGACTGATGATATTGAGCTTTACCATGATCTCTTTCCACAGATATAGTCGATTTGATTCCTGTGTATTCCATCTGGTGAGGTCCATGTGTATAGCCACTGTTCATGTTGGTGAAAAAAGGCATTTACAATGAAGAAGTCATTGGTCTTGCAAAGTACTGTCATGCTATTTCTGGCATCATTTTTTCATCACCAAGGCCATATTTTCCAACTACCTATCCTTCTTCTTCATTTCCAACTTTTGCATTCCAATCACCAGTAATTTTTTTGGGGGGGGGTATCCTTCTTCATTTCCAACTTTTGCATTCCAATCACCAGTAATTATCAATGCATCCTGATTGCATGTTTGATCAATTTCAGACTGCAGAAGTTAATAAAAATCTTCAATTTCTTCATCTTTGTCCTTAGTGGTTGGTGCTTAAATTTGAATAATAGTTGTATTAACTGGTCTTCCTTGTAGGCTTGGATATTATGCTGTCATTGACAGCACTGTACTTCAGAGTAGATCTTGAAATGTTCTTTTTGTTGATGAATGCAATGCCATTCCTCTTCAAGTTGTTATTCCAGTATAGTAGACCATATCATTGTTTGATTTCCAATTTTCCTAGATTCATATTTTGTACATGCCATGTTCTAATTATTAATGGATGTTTGCAGCTCTTTCACCTCATTTTGAGTGGTGGCACATCAGCACATGAAGCTCCTGAAAGCTTGACTCGTTAGGGTCGACTCTACTTTGAGGAGGCAGCTCTTCCCCAGTCGTCTTTTGAGTGCTTTCCAACATGGGGGGCTTATCTTCCAGCACTATATCAAACAATGTTCCGCTACTATTCATAAGGTTTTCACTGTCTGTTTCTTTTCAGAAGAAGACTGTCAGGTCCTTCTTCCTAGTCTGTCTTAGTCTGGAAGCTCAGCTGAAACCTGTCCACTATGAGTGACCCTGCTGGTATTTGAATACCAGCGGCATAGCTTCCAGCATCACAGCAACACACAAGCCCCGGCCTTATGACAAACTGACAGACACGTAGGAGTTATTGGACCTAGTAAGGAAGAAATATCAGTGACTCCAGAATTATTGGTAAGAAATTTGCATGCTACAGCTTGAGAAATTAACCCGACAAAGATGTAGGCGCCTTCCACATCAGTGAAATCTGTAGAGGTCCAGTAATATGGGGCATGTCGAGATATTCCTTCTAAAGTGAAGGATAAGGTGTTGTGTCTGGCCCCTTCCACAACTAGAAAGAAGAAAAAGTGCCTGGCGGGCCTCTCTGGATTTTGGAGGCAACGTATCCATCATTTGGGTGTACTACTTTGGCCTATTGATGAAGTGAATCAAAATCTGCTAGTTTTGAATGGGGCCTGGAACAAAAGAAGGCGCTGCAACACGTTCAGTTTACCATCCAAGCTGCTCTGCCACCTAGGACATACAATCTGGCTGATCTGGTGGTGCTCGAATCATCAGTGGCAGATAGAGATGCTGTTTGGAGTCTTTGGCAGGCCCTTGTTGGTGAATCACAGCTCAGTCCTTTAGAATTGTGGAACAAAGCCCTGCCATCCTCTGCAGACAACTACTTTTCTTTTGAGTAACAGCTTTTGGCTTGTTACTGAGCCTTAGTAAAGAGTGAATACCTAATCATGGGCCACCAAGTCACTGTGCGGACTGAGCTGCCCATCATAAACTGGGTGTTACCTGACCCACAGAGTCATAAAGTCAGGCTTGCAATGCAGCACTCCATCATTAAATGGAAATGGTATATATGAAATCAGGCTCAAGCATGAACTATAAGCACAAGTAAGTTAAATGAGGAAGTGGCCAAAATGCCAGAGGTCTCCAAGCCTCTCACATTATCTCCTCTCTCCCAGTCTGCACCTATGGCCTCATGGAGAATTCCTTATGATCACTTGGCTGAGAAGAGAAAACTTGTGCATGGTTTACGGATGGTTCGGTGTAATATGCAGGCACCACTTGAAAGTGGATAGTGGCAACACTGCATCATTTCTAGGACCTCCTTGAAGGACAGTGATGAAGAAAAATCTTCCCAATGGCCAAAACTTTGAGCAGTGAACTTGGTTTTTCGTTTTGCTTGGAAGGAGAAATGACCAGATATGCTATTGTATACTGATTCATGGGCTGCAAATCAAACTGTTTGGCTTGATAGTCAGGGACTTGGAAAGAACATGATTGGAAATTTGGTGACAAGAAGCTATCGTGAAGAGGTATGTGGACACACCTCTCTTAGACCTCTCTGAATGTGCCAAAGAAGTGAAGATACTGGTTCTTCTGTGAATGCTCACCAAAGGGTCACCTCCACAGAGGATGATTTTAACAATCAAGTGGAGAGAATGACTCATTCTTTGGAAGCCTGTAATTCTCTTTCCTTAGCCATTCCAGTCATTGCCCAATAGACTAATGAACAAAGTGGTCATGGTCGCAAGGATGGTGGTTATGCATGGGCTCATTCAACATGAATTTCCACTCACCAAGGCTGACTTGGCTATAGCCACTGCTGAGTGCCCAAACTGCCAGCAGCTGAGACCAAACTGAGTTTCCAATATGGCACCACTCCTCAGAGCAATCAGCGAGCAACCTGGTGGCAGATTGATTACATTGGACTACTGTCTTCATGGAAAGGTCAGTATTTTGTTCTCCCTGGGGTAGACGCTTACTCTGGATATATATTTTCCTTCCCTGAACACAATGCTTCTGCCAAAACTACCGTACATAGATATACATGGATGTACATGGATGTGCCTCATCCAATGTCATGGTATCCCACACAGAATTGCTTCAGATCAAAGGACTCACCTCATAGCAAATGAAGTGTGGCAATAGGCCCATGCTCATGGAATTCATTGACCTTACCATATTACTCATCATCCTGAAGCAGCTGGCTTGATAGCACAATGGAATGGCAACCTAAAGACACAATTATAGTGCCAGGTAGGTGGTAATGTCTTGCAGGGTTGGGGCAGTATTCTCCTGGAGGCTGCGTATGCTCTAAAACAGCATTCAGTATGTGGTGCTGTTTCTCCCTTAGCCAGAATTCATGTGTCCAGGAATCAGGGATGGAAATGAGAGTGGCACCACTCACTATTACCCTTACTGACCATTCCCAAAATATTTGCTTTCTGTCCCTGCTACCCTATGCTCGGTGGATTTAGAGGTCTTGGTTCCAAAGGGAGGAATGCTCCCACCAGGAGACACAACAATGATTCCATTGAACTGGAAGACTGCCACTTGGTCACTTTGGGATCCTCATGTCTCTGGATCAACAGGCAAAAAAGGCATTACCATATTGGCTGGTGTGATTGGTCACAACTACCAAGAGGGAAATCACATTGATATTACATAACAGAAGTAAAAAAAAGTATGCCTAGAATACAGGAGATCCTTTCGGGTGTCTCTTAGTACTACTATATCCAGTGATTAAAATCAATGAAAAACTATAGCAACCCAATTCCGACCTAACTACTAATGGCCCAGACACTTCAGGAATGAAGGTTTGGGTCACCCTATCAGGCAAAGATCCATGACTAGCTGAAGTGCTTTCTATGGGTTAAGAGAATATGGAGTGAGTGGTGGAAGAAGATAGTTCTAGATACCAGTTACAACTATGTGACCAGTGGCAGAAATGAGGACTGGAATTGTTATGAGTATTTCTTCCTTGTTTTATTATACATGTATCTGTGTGTTTGGGAGGGGATGTGTCTCACATACTTTGGATGTGTTATCAGGAGGGATCAGTCCCTGGAGAAAGACATGATATATGGTAAAGTAAAGGGTCAGCAAAAAAGAGGAAAACCCTCAACGAGGTATATTGACACAGTGTCTGCTACAATGGGCTCAAGCATAAACAACGATTGTAAGGATGGTGGCTGACCGGGCAGTGTTTCGTTCTGTGGTACATAGGGCCGCTATGAGTAGGAACCAATTCGAGGGTACCTAATGACAGCATACATACATACATACATATATATATATATATATATATACTATGTATCCTAAAATTTATATATATATATATATTTGTTTTCTTCCCTCCCTCATCCCATTACTTATAAAATATAAGATGTAAACTGGACTAGTGAGTTTTCAGTTGTAAGCATGTATGTTAGGCACAAATATGACTTTATAATTGTCTTTATTTAGAGATTATGCATGGTTTACGGAGATGTGTATGTGTGCCAAGTTGACAAAGGGTGGACTGTGATGGTTAATGTTATGTGTCAACTTACCTAGGCTATAATTCTCAGTGATTTGGCAGACATTGGACTCACTGCTCTTCCATAATGTAATATAATGTAATCACCTGCATGAAGATATCTGATATAATGTGATCACCACCATGATGAGATCTGCTGTGAGCAGCCAATCAGGTGAAAGGGGAGTTTTCTTGAGGGTGTGGCCTGCCTGTAGTATATAAATGGATGTTCCAACAAGGCTCACTCTTGCTCTGGATCTTGCATCTGATGTGTCTTCATCTGAAGTCTTGGGATTGAGCCAGCAGCCTGCTGCCTGATCTACAGATTTTGGGATTTGCCAGCTCCCACAGCCCTGTAAGTCAGGAAAAGCCTACAGCTTGATGCCTGATCCACGGATTTGGGGACATGCCACCTCCACAATTGCATGAGCCATTTCCTTGTATTAAATATCTATATGTGTATGTATATGCAGGTTATGAATGAGATCAGTTCCTACATCTGTACTTAAGCCAAATTTGTATTTAAGTCACCTATACAGTCATCCCCAGGTTAATTGCAAGATCAGTTGCTAAGTCTGTCTTTAAGTCAAATTTGTAAACAAGTCAGAACAAGTACATATGGTTCTTACTTAGGTTCAATTAGCCAAGTGTCTTAGTATATAGTATACATTTTTTTTTTATGCCTATAAGAGAGTTGTGGTAGCTCAGTGGCTAAGAGATCAGCTGCTAACCAAAAGGTCAGCAGTTTGAATCCACCAGCCATTCCTTGGAAACCCTATGGGGCAGTTCTACTCTGTAGGGTCGCTATGAGTCAGAAATGACTCCACAGCAGTGGGTCTTTGATGCATATAAAACACTTAAGAAACACTTCCAAATCACACAATGTTTCCATGAGCATCACAAAGTAATTGTGCATTCGTTATTATGAAGCATTTTATGTATTTAACTCAAATTTTAATATAATAGGTTTTATGGAAGGTCATTCCTCAGTTCGAGTTGCCCGTAAGTCAGGCGTCTATAACCTGAGGACTGCCTGTATGTATGTTTAACTGGTGTTGCTCCTCTGGAGAACCCGGTCTAAGACATTCATGGAGAGTTGTCTATAGGTTGTCTTTTCACTTTTTTGATAAATCTTGTGATTTTAATTTTTATGGAGTTCCCATTATCTATTTTGTCTTCTGCTGCTCATGCATTTGTAGTTGTGTTTGATAATGTATCCTTAAGAAAAAAAAAAAAAAAAACTAGGTGCCATACCTTTGGTGCTATGTTTTCTCCCAATAATTTTATAATTTTAGCTTTAACATTTAGGCCCTTGATCCATTTTGAGCTAGTTTTTGAGTATGGTGTGAGGTACAAGTCCTGTTTCATTTTTATGAATGTGAATATCCAATTTTTCTAGCACCATTTGTTGAAGAGCGTGTTCCTTCCACATTGAATAGACTTCTTGTCTGAAATCAGTTGTCCATAGACTTAAGGATTTATTTCTGGGCTGTAAATTCTATTCCATTGATTTTTATGTCTTTCATTGAAACAGTATCAGGCTGTTTTGATTACTGTAGATGTACAGTATGTTTTGAAATTGGGAAGTTCAGGTCTCCTACTTTGTTCTTCTTCACATTTGCTTTGGTGATTCAGGGCCTCTTTTCTTTATATATGAAGTTGATGCTTAGCTTTTCCATTTCAGTAAAGAATGCTGTTCAATTTTTATCAGCACTGCATTGAATCTATAGATCGCTTTGGATAGTACTGACATTTTCACAATATTAAGTCTTCCAGTCTCTGAGCGTGGAATGTCCTTCCATTTATGTAGGCCTATTTTAGTCTCTTGTAGCAGGGTTTTATACTTTTCATTGTATAAGTCCTTTACATCCTTGGTTAGATTTGTTCCTACATTTTTTTTAGGTACTATTGTAAATTATAAGATGCTCTGGTGGTGCAGTGGTTAAGTGCTCATCTGCTGTCTTAGTTATCTAGTGCTTTTATAACAGAAGTACCACAAGTGAATGGCTTTAGCAAACAGAAATTTATTTTCTCACACTTTAGGAGGCTAAAAGTCCAAATTCAGAGTACTGGCTCTAGGGGAAGCCTTTCTCTGCTGGCTGTGGAGGAAGGTCCTTGTTTCTTCTGAGCTTCTGGTTCTGGATAATCTTCATGGGGCTTGGCATCTCTCTTCCCTCATCTCTGCTTCTTAGCTTGAATGTCTTTTATATCTCAAAAGATACTGACTCAAAATACCCCTCCCGTACTAAAGCTGCCTCATTAACATAACAAAGACAACCCACTCCCAAGTGGGATTATAATCACAGGCATAAAGTTTAGGAATTTTCTAGGGACAAAATTCAACCCATAGCATTCCACCTTTTGGCCTCCCAAAATTGATGTCCTTGCCACATGCAAAACACATTCACCCCATCACATCATCCCAAAAGTCTCAAATCAACTCCCAGTCCAAAATCTCATCTTCTGAATCACCTAAATCAAATATGGATGAGACTTTAGGCGTATTCCATAATGGGGCAAGATTCCTCTTCACCTCTGATCCTGTGAACTCCAGGTTACAAGTTATCTGTTTCTAAAATTCAATCAGGGAAAAGGCACAATGTAGATGTTTCCATTACAAATGAGAAAAATTGGAAGGAAATAGGGATAACAGGAAACAAGCAAGTCCAAAACCCAGCACAACAATTTATTGTAGCTCTCAAGTCTTGAAAATCATCCTCTGTTTTCTGTGTCCATCTAAACAGTGGCCCTGCCTTCCAGACTATGGGTGTTGGCCATTCCCCCTGGAATCTGGGTGGAGGCTCTTCAACCCTGGGCTTTAGCTCCACCATCCAGGCCTTCTAGTATGGCATGTCTGCGCCCCTGGGTTTAGGCTGCCCAATTTTCCTAGTTCATCTGAGTGACGACTCCAATCCCTCAGCCACAGCAGACCCCATTCTTCTGTCCCTTGGCCATGGTGGCCCTACCCCCTCAGCTTTGGGCAGTGGCCCCATCCCTCCGACACATCTTAATGGTAGCCCAACACTCCAGAACTGAGTTGTTAAACCTAGAAGGCCGTGCCCCAACACTTTCAGATCCAAGAGACTGCGGCCCCACTCTTTGAAATGATTCCTCTGCTTCTTGCAACTCAAAGGGTGGAAAAAATACACCAAGGAAACCACAATCAAAAAAGAGCAGGAGTGGCAATATTAATTTCTGACAAAATAGACTTTAAAGTTAAATCCATCAGAAAGGATAAGGAAGGACACTATATAATGATTAAAGGGACAACACACCAAGAAGATATAACCATATTAAATATTTATGCACCCAATGACAGAGCTGCAAGATACGTAAAACAAACTCTATCAGCATTGAAAAGTAAGACTGACAGATCCACAAAAATGGTAGGAGACTTCAACACACCACTTTCAGTGAAGGACAGGCCACCCAGAAAGAAGCTCAATAAAGACACGGAAGACCTAAATGACACAATCAACCAACGTGACCTCGTAGACATATACAGAACACTCTACCCAACAGCAACCAAGTATACTTTCTTTTCTAGTGCACATGGAACATTCTCTAGAATAGACCACATATTAGGTTAAAGAGGAAGCCTTAGCAGAATCCAAAACATTGAAACATTACAAAGCATCTTCTCTGACCATAAGGCCATAAAAGTGGAAATCAATAACAAGAAAAGCAGGGAAAAGAAATCAAACACTTGGACACTGAACAATGCCCTGTTCAAAAAAGACTGGGTTATAGAAGACATTAAGGATGGAATAAAGAAATTTAGAGAATCCAATGAGAATGAAAACACTTCCTATCAGAACCTTTGGGACACAGCAAAAGCGGTGCTCAGAGGCCAATTTATATCAATGAATGCACACATCCAAAAAAATGAAAGGGCCCAAATCAAAGAATTATCTCTACAACTTGAACAAATAGAAAGAGAGCAACAAAAGAGACCCACAGGCACTGGAAGAAAACAAGTAATAAAAATTAGAGCTGAACTTAATGAAATAGAAAACAGAAAATTGAAAGAATTAACAAGACCAAAAGCTGTTTCTTTGAAAAACTCAACAAAATTTAATAAACCTCTGGCCAAACTGACAAAAGAAAAACAGGAGAGGAAGCAAATAACCTGATTAAGAAATGAGAGGGGCGATATCACAACAGAAAAAAAAAAAGTTTTTTTTTTTAAATCACAACAGACCCAGCTGAAATTAAAAGAACCATATCAGATTACTATGAAAAACTATACTCAAACAAATTTGAAAACCTAGAAGAAATGGATGAATTCCTAGAAACACACTACCTACCTAAACTAACACAAAAAGAGGTAGGACAACTAAATAGACCCATAACAAAAGAAGAGATTGAAAAGGTAATCAAAAACTCCCAATGAAAAAAGCCCTGGCCTGGACCTCTTCACTGCAGAGTTCTACCAATCTTTCAGAGAAGAGTTAACACCACTACTACTAAAGGTATTTCAGAGCATAGAAAAGGACAGAATACCACCAAACTCATTCTATGCAGCCACCATATCCCTGACACCAAAACCAGGTAAAGACACCAGAAGAAAAGAAAATTTTAGACCTATATCCCTCATGAATGTAGACGCAAAAAATCCTTAACAAAATTCTAGCCAATAGAATTCAACAACATATCAAAAAAATAATTCACCATGACCAAGTGGGATTCATACCAGGGATTCGACATTAGAAAAACAATTAATGCAATCCACCACATAAATAAAACAAAAGACAAGAATCACATGATTTTATCGATTGATGCAGAAAATGCATTTGACCAAGTTCAACACTCATTCATGATAAAAAAAACTCTCAGCAAAATAGGAATAGAAGGAAAATTTCAGAACATAATAAAGGGCATTTATACAAAGCCAACAGCCAACATCACCCTAAATGGTAAGAGCCTGAAAACATTCCCATTGAGATCGGGAGCCAGACAAGGATGCCCTTTATCACCACTCTTATTCAACACTGTGCTGGAAGTCCTAGCCAGAGAAATTAGGCTAGATAAAGAAATAAAGGGCATCCAGATTGGCTAGGAAGAAGTGAAAGTATCTCTATTTGCAGATGACATGATCTTATACACAGAAAACCCTAAGGAATCCTCCAGAAAACTACTGAAACTAATAGAAGAGTTCAGCAGAGTATCAGGATGCAAGACAAACATACAAAAATCAGTTGAATTCCTGTACACCAACAAAAAGAACATTGAAGAGGAAATCACCAAATCAATGTCATTCACAGTAGCCCCCAAGAAGATAAAATACTTAGGAATAAATCTTACCAGACAAGTAAAAGACTTATCAAAACAAAAAAAGAAAACTACACTACACTTCTTCAAGAAACCAAAAGAGACACACAAGTGGAAGAACATATCTTGCTTGTGGATAGAAAGACTTAACACTATAAAAATGTCTGTTCTACCAAAAGCGATCTATACATTTAATGCAATTCAGATCCAAATCCCAATGACATTCTTTAATGAAATGGAGAAAAAAATCAACAACTTCTTACGGAAGGGAAAGAGGCCCCAGATAAATAAGGCATTACTGATAGAGAAAAACAAAGTGGAAGGCCTTACTTTACCTGATTTTAGAACCTATTATACTGCCACAGTAGTCAAAACAGCCTGGTACGGGTACAACAACACATACATGGACCAATGGAACAGAATTGAGAATCCAGACATAAATCCATCCACATGTGAGCAGTTGATATTTCACAAAGGCCCCAAAACAGTGAAATAGGGAAAAGACAGCCTTTTTAACAAATGGTGCTGGCATAACTGGATATCCATCTGCAACAAAATGAAACAAGACCCATATTTCACTCCATGCACAAAAGCTAACTCAAAATGGATCAAAAACCTAAATATAGAATCTAAAACAATAAAGATCATGGAAGAAAAAATAGGTGCAATGTTAGGAGCCCTAATACATGGCATAAACAGCATACAAAACATTAAAAAGAATGTAGAAGAAAAAACAGATAACTGGGAGCTCCTAAAAATCAAGCACCTATGGATAAAAAAAAAAAAAAAAAAAATTTTTTTTTTTTTTTTTTTGCTATCCAAAGACTTCACCAAAAGAGTAAAAAGACTACCTACAGACTGGGAAAAAGTTTTAGCTATGACATTTTTGATCAGCACCTGATCTCTAAAATCTCCATGATTCTGCAAAAACTCAACTGCAAAAAGACAACCCAATTAAAAAAAGGGCAAAAGATATGAAAAGACATTTCACTAAAGAAGACATTCAAGTAGCTAACAGATATATGAGGAAATCTTCACGATCCTTAGCCATTAGAGAAATGCAGATCAAAACTACAATGAGATTTCATCTCACTCCAACAAGGCTGGCATTAATCCAAAAAAACACAAATAATAAATGTTGGAGAGGCTGTGCAGAGATTGGAACACTTCTACACTGCTGGTGGGAAAGTAAAATGGTACAACCACTTTGGAAATCCACTTGGAGCTTCCTTAAAAAGGTAGAAATAGAACTACCATACAGCCCAGCCATCCCACTCCTTGGAATACATCCTAGAGAAATAAGAGCCTTTACACAGCCATGTTTATGGAGGCACTGTTTACAATAGCAAAAAGATGGAAGCAACCAAGGTGCCCATCAACAGATGAATGGATAAATAAATTATGGTATATTCACACAATGGAATACTACGCATCCATAAAGAACAGTGAGGAATCTGTGAAACATTTCATAACATGGAGGAACCTGGAAGGCATTATGCTGAGTGAAATTAGTCAGTTGCAAAAGGACAAATATTACACAAGACAACTATTATAAGAACTTGAGAAATAGTTTAACCTGAGAAGAAAATATTCTTTTGTGGTTACGAGAGGGGGGAGGGAGGGGTGGTGGGAGAGGGGCATTCACTAATTAGACAGTAGATAAGAACTACTTTAGGTGAAGGGAAAGACAGCACACAATACAGGGGAGGTCAGCACAATGGGACTAAACCAAAAAAAAGAAGTTTCCTGAATAAACTGAATGCTTCGAAGGCCAGCGTAGCAGGGGCAGGGGTCTGGGGACCATGGTTTCAGGGGACATCTAAGTCAATAGGCATAATAAAATCTATTAAGAAATCATTCTGTGTCCCACTTTGGAGAGTGGCTTCTGGGGTCTTTGGATTATGGTGTTGGTGAAGAATATTGAATATACCACGGACTGTCAGAAGAAAAAAGAAATCTGTCTTGGAAAAAGTACAGCCAGAATGCTCCTGAGAAGCGAGAATGGCGAGGCTTCATCTCACGTACTTTGGACATGTTATCAGGACAGATCAGTCCCTTGAGAAGCACATCATGCTTGGTAAAGTAGGTCATGATGGAAAAAGAGGAAGACCCCCACCAAGATGACTCAACACGGTGGCTGCAACAATGGGCTCAAGTGTAACAATTGTGAGGATGGTGCAGGAGGGCAGCATTTCCTTCTGTTGTACATGGGATTGCTATGAGTCAGAAGAAAATCAAGGACATCTAACAATAACAACAATGGATGTGTAATGGTATCTCATTGTCATTTTTTTAAATAATTTTTATTGTGCTTTAAGTGAAAGTTTACAAATCAACTCAGTCTCTCACACAAAAAACCATATACACCTTGCTACACACTCCCAATTACTCTCCCCATAATGAGGCAGTCCGCTCTCTCCCTCCACTCTCTCTTTCATGTCCATTTCGCCAGCTTCTAACCCCCTCCACCCTTCCATCTCCCCTCCAGGCAGGAGATGCGAACAGGGTCTCAAGTGTGCACCTAATCCAAGAAACTCACTCCTCACCAGCATCCCTCTCCAACCCATTGACCAGTCCAATCCATGTCTGAAGAGTTGGCTTCAGGAATGGTTCCTGTCATGGGGCAACAGTAGGTCTGGGGGCCATGACCACTGGAGTCCTTCTAGTCTCAGTCAGACCATTAAGTCTGGTCTTTTTATGAGAATTTGGGGTCTGCATCCACTGCTCTCCTGCTTCCTCAGGGGTTGTCTGTTGTGTTCCCTGTCAGGACAGTCATCAGTTGTAGCCAGGCACCATCTAGTTCTTCTGGTCTCAGGACGATGTAGTCACTGGTTCATGTGGCCCTTTCTGTCTCTTGGGCTCATAATCGCTTTGTGTCCTTGGTGTTCTTCATTCTCCTTTGATCCAGGTGGGTTAAGAACAATTGATGCATCTTATATGGCTGCTTGCTAGCATTTAAGACCTCAGACGGCACTCTTCAAAGTGGGATGCAGAATGTTTTCTTAATAGATTTTATTATGCCAATTGACTTAGATGTCCCCTGAAACCATGGTCCCCAGACCCCTGCCCCTGCTACGCTGGCCTTCGAAGCATTCAGTTTATTCAGGAAACTTCTTTCTTTTGGTTTAGTCCAATTGTGCTGACCTCCCCTGTATTGTGTGCTGTCTTTCCCTTCACCCAAAGTAGTTCTTATCTACTGTCTAATTAGTGAATGTCCCCCTCCCACCTTTCCTCCCTCCCCCCTCTTGTAACCATGAAAGAATGTTTTCTTCTCAGGTTAAACTATTTCTCAAGTTCTTATAATAGTTGTCTTGTGTAATATTTGTCCTTTTGCAACTGACTAATTTCACTCAGCATAATGCCTTCCAGGTTCCTCCATGTTATGAAATGTTTCACAGGTTCCTCACTGTTCTTTATGGATGCATAGTATTCCATTGTGTGAACATACCATAATTTATTTATCCATTCATCTGTTGATGGGCACCTTGGTTGCTTCCATCTTTTTGCTATTGTAAACAGTGCTGCAATAAACATGGGTGTGCATATATCTGTTTGTGTAAAGGCTCTTATTTCTCTAGGATATATTCCAAGGAGTGGGATGGCTGGGCTGTATGGTAGTTCTATTTCTAGCTTTTTAAGGAAGCGCCAAATTGATTTCCAAAGTTCTTGTACAATTTGACATTCCCACCAGCAGCGTAGAAGTGTTCCAATCTCTGCACAGCCTCTCCAACATTTATTATTTTGTGTTTTGAATTAATGCCAGCCTTGTTGGAGTTAGAAGAAATCTCATTGTAGTTTTGATCTGCATTTCTCTAATGGCTAAGGATCGTGAAGATTTCCTCATATATCTGTTAGCTACTTGAATGTCTTCTTTAGTGAAGTGTCTTTTCCTATCTTTTGCCTATTTTTTAATTGGGTTGTCTTTTTGCAGTTGAGTTTTTGCAGTATTATGTAGGTTTTAGAGATCAGGCGCTGATCAGAAATGTCATAGCTAAAAACTTTTTCCCAGTCTGTAGGTAATCTTTTTACTCTTTTGGTGAAGTCTTTGGATAGCCATAGGTGTTTGTTTTTTTAGGAGCTCCCAGTTATCTAGCTTTTCTTCTACATCCTTTATAATGTTTTATATACTGTTTATGCCATGTATTAGGGCTCCTAACATTTTCCATATTTTTTTCTTAATGATCTTTATCTTTTTACATTTTATGTTTAGGTCTTTGATCCATTTTTTGCGTGGAGTGAGGTATATGGATATCCAATTGTGCCAGCACCATTTGTTAAAAAGACTGTCTTTTCCCCATTTCACTGTTTTGGGGTCTTTGTCAAATATCAGCTGCTCATATGTGGATAGATTTATGTCTGGATTCTCAATTCTGTTCCATTGGTCCATGTATCTGTTGTACCAGTACCAGGCTGTTTTGACTACTATGGTGGTATAATAGGTTCTAAATCAGGTAAAGTAAGGCCTCCCACTTGGTTCTTCTTTTTCAGTAATGCCTTATTTATCTGGAGCCTCTTTCCCATCCATATGAAATTGCTGATTTGTTTCTCCATCCCATTAAAGAATGTCGTTGGGATTTGGATCGAATTGCATTAAATGTATAGATCGTTTATGGTAGAATAGCCATTTTTACAATGTTAAGTCTTCCTATCCACGAGCAAGGTATGTTCTTCCACTCATGCAATTCTCTTTTGGTCTCTTGCAGAAGTGTACTGTAGTTTTCTTTGTATAAGTCTTTTACATCTCTGGTAAGATTTATTCCTAAAGTATTTTATCGTCTTGGGGGCTACTGTGAATGGTATTGATTTGGTGATTTCCTCTTCGATGTTCTTTTTGTTGATGTAGAGGAATCCAAGTGATTTTTTATGTTTATCTTGTAACCTGAGACTCTGCCGAACTCTTCTATTAGTTTCAGTAGTTTTCTGGAGTATTCCTGAGGGTTTTCTGTGTATAAGATCATGTCGTCTGCAAATAGAGATACTTTGACTTCTTCCTTGCCAATCTGGATGCCCTTTATTTCTTTATCTAGCCTAATTGCTCTGGCTAGGACTTCCAGCACAGTGTTGAATGAGAGTGGTGATAAAGGGCATCCTTGTCTGGTTCCCGATCTCAATGGGAATGTTTTCAGGCTCTCTCCATTTAGGGTGATGTTGGCTGTTGGCTTTGTATAAATGCCCTTTATTATGTTCTGAAATTTTCCTTCTATTCCTATTTTGCTGAGAGTTTTTTTTATCATGAATGAGTGTTGAACTTGGTCAAATGCATTTTCTGCATCAATCGATAAAATCATGTGATTCTTGTCTTTTGTTTTATTTATGTGGTGGATTGCATTAATTGTTTTTCTAATGTCGAATCCCTGGTATGAATCCCACTTGGTCATGGTGAATTATTTTTTTGATATGTTGTTGAATTCTATTGGCTAGAATTTTGTTAAGGATTTTTTGCGTCTACATTCATGAGGGATATAGGTCTAAAATTTTCTTTTCTTCTGGTGTCTTTACCTGGTTTTGGTGTCAGGGATATGGTGGCTGCATAGAATGAATTTGGTAGTATCCCGTCCTTTTCTATGCTCTGAAATACCTTTAGTAGTAGTGGTGTTAACTCTTCTCTGAAAGTTTGGTAGAATTCTGCAGTGTAGCCATCCGGACCAGGGCTTTTTTTTGTTGGGATTTTTTTGATTACTTTTCAATCTCTTCTTTTGTTATGGGTCTGTTTAGTTGTCTAACCTCTGTTTGTGTTAGTTTAGGTAGGTAGTGTGTTTATAGGAATTCATCCATTTCTTCTAGGTTTTCAAATTTGTTAGAATACAATTTTTTGTAGTAATCTGATATGATTCTTTTAATTTCAGTTGGGTCTGTTGTAATATCGCCCATCTCATTTCTTATTTGGGTTATTTCCTTCCTCTCCTGTTTTTCTTTTGTCAGTTTGGCCCGTGGTTTATCAATTTTGTTGAGTTTTTCAAAAAAACAGCTTTCGGTCTTCTTAATCCTTTCAATTGTTTTTCTGTTTTCTGTTTCATTTAGTTCAGCTCTAATTTTTATTATTTGATTTCTTCTGGTGCCTCTGGGTTTCTTTTGTTGCTGTCTTTCTATTTGTTCAGGTTGTAGGGATACTTCTTTGATTTGGGCCCTTTCTCCTTTTTGGATGTGTGTGTTTATTGATATAAATTGGCCTCTGAGCACCGCTTTTGCTGTGTCCCAAAGGTTCTGATAGGAAGTGTTTTCATTCTCATTGGATTCTCTGAATTTCTTTATTCCATCCTAATGTATTCTATAATCCAGTCTTTTTTGAGCAGGGTATTGTTCAGTTTCCAAGTGTTTGATTTCTTTTCCCTCCTTTTCTTGTTATTGATTTCCACTTTTATGGCCTTATGGTTAGAGAAGATGCTTTGTAATGTTTCAATGTTTTGGATTCTGCTAAGGCTTGCTTTATGACCTAATATGTGGTCTATTCTAGAGAATGTTCCATGTGCACTAGAAATGAAAATATACTTAGTTGCTGTTCGGTGGAGTGTTCTGTATATGTCTCCGAGGTCACATTGGTTGATTGTGCCATTTAGATCTTCCGTGTCTTTATTGAGCTTCTTTCTGGATGTCCTGTCCTTCACTGAAAGTGGTGTGTTGAAGTCTCCTACTATTATTGTGGAGCTGTCTATCTCACTTTTCAATGCTGATAGAGTTTGTTTTATGTATCTTGCAGCCCTGTCATTGGGTGCATAAATATTTAATATGGTTTTATCTTCTTGGTGTACTGTCCCTTTAATCATTATGTAGTGTCCTTCCTTATCCTTTCTGATGGATTTAACTTTAAAGTCTATTTTCTCAGAAATTAATATTGCCACTCCTGCTCTTTTTTGATTGTGATTTGCTTGGTATATTTTTTTCCATCCTTTGAGTTTTAGTTTGTGTCTCTTAGTCTGAGGTGTGTCTCTTGTAGGCAGCATATAGATGGATCTCGTTTTTTAGTCCATTCTGCCACACTATGTCTCTTTATTGGTGCATTTAGTCCATTTACATTCAGGGTAATTATGGATAGGTATGAATTTAGTGCTAACATTTTGATGTCTTTTTTTGTGTGTTGACAGTTTCTTTTTCCCACTTCATTTTATGGGCTGATTAGATTTTCTTTATATATTGTCCTTTCCTCATATTTCTTGTTGTTGATTTTGCTTCTGCTGAGTCTGTATTTTTCCCTTGTATTTTATTTTGATGAGTAGGATAGTTTGTCTCCTTTGTGGTTACCTTATTATTTACCCCTATTTTTCTAAATTTAAAACTAACTTTTATTTCTTTGTATTGCTGTATCTTCCCCTCCGTATGGAAGGTGTATGATTACATTTCTTAGTCCCTCTTCATTATTTTAATCTTGTCTTTTTTTATATAATAACATCGCCATTACCCTGTGTTGGGCTTTATTATTATTATTATTATTGCTTTGTTTTTTTTTTGGATTTCCCTGTCTGGGTTGACTTCTGGTTGCTCTGTTCAGTGTTATAGTCTTGGTTGATACCTGATATTATTGATTTTCTAACAAAAGAACTCCCTTTAGTATTTCTTGTAGTTTTGGTTTGGTTTTTACAAATTCCCTAAACTTGAGTTTATCTGGAAATGTCTTAATTTCACCTTCATATTTAAGAGAGAGTTTTGATGGATATATGATTCTTGGCAAGCAATTTTTCCCTTCAATTTTTTAAATATGTCATCCCATTGCCTTCTTGCCTGCATGGTTTCTGCGAGTAGTCTGAGCTTATTCTTGTTGGCTCTGCTTTGTAGGTGACTTTTCTTTTATCCCTTGCTGCTCTTATAATTGTCTCTTTATCTTTGGTTTTGACAAGCTTGATTACAATATGTCTTGGTGACTTTCTTCTAAGATCTACCTTATGTGGAGTTCGATGAGCATCTTGGATAGATACCTTCTCATCTTTCACAATATCAGGGAAGTTTTCTGCCAACAAATCCTCAAAAATTTTCTCTGTATTTTCTGTTATCCCTCCCCGTTCTGGTACTCCAATCACTCGTAGGCTATTTCTCTTGATAGAGTCCCACATGATTCTTAAGGTTTCTTCATTTTTTTAATTCTTTTATCTGAGTTTTCTTCAAATATATTAGTGTGAAGTGATTTATCTTCAAGTTCAGAAATTCTAGCTTCTACTTGCTCATTTCTGCTCCTCTGGCTTTCTACTGAGTTATCTAATTCCGTAATTTTATTGTTAATCTTCTGAATTTCTGATTGCTGCCTGTCTATGGATTTTTCCAGCTTATTAAACTTTTCATTATGTTCCTGAATAATCTTTCTAATTTCTTCAGTTGCTTTATCTGTGTGTTCCTTGGTTTGTTCTGCATATTGCCTCATTTCCTTCCTGATGTCTTGAAGGGTTCTGTATATTAAACTTTTGTATTCAGGCTGTGGTAATTCCAGGAATGCACTTTCATCTAGAAGATCCCTGGATTCTTTGTTCTGAGAGCCTGTTGATGTAATAGTGGTCTGTTTCTTTATGTGAGTTGATATTGACTGTTGTCTCCAAGCCATCTATAAGTTATTGTATTAGTTTATGCTTGCTTACTGTGTCATAGCTGCTTGCTTTCTTTTGCTTTGGTGTACCCCTATGGGTTGCTTGAGTGAGCTAGCTTGATTATTTTCACCTTTGGAGCTCTGGTGTCCTGTTTCTAGCTGGCGAGAGCTGTTATCGTGTATATCAGCCTAGGAGTCCATTCAATTTTCTTGTAAGAATTCAGCTCAACTTTCCAGGTAGCTGATATCAAGTGTGTGGTATAAGCTCTGTCCTACAGTCTTAGAGGGGCAGGGGTGGTTGGCGTATTTACTGGTATTTGATTGCAGCAGGGGGTCACACTCTGAACAAGGTAGGAGGCTGAGAACAGACCCTCAAGTGTCTCTGAGGAAAATGCCTCTCTGTTCCCTAGAGTGTGCTGGTGGGTGGTTTCTGGAGAGGGACCATGGGCACCAAAAGCTTTTGTTGTAAGGACTGAGAGGTACCAGTTATCTTTGGACCCCTGTTGCGGGTGGCTGGGTGACCTGAGTGGAGCTACTAGTCCTTAGGTCCCTGATGTGGGTGGGTGAGGACCTTGTTTAATAGGCAAAGCAATGTCAAATGTCAAACACCGACCTCTCCATCACGCAGCTGAAATGGTTGGAGTTTGCCAACAAGGGCCTATTCTCCTGAAATAGGCCCACACAGGTTCATGCAGAAGGGAAAGTTGCTCAAGGTCTACGGACGGTTTATGCCTGGACAGGAGCCGCTTCTGTCCAGAGCTCCCCCAGTTAATGGAGCTAGCAAATTATCTTTTCCCGCCAATTGCAAATTTTTTCCTTCCCCAAGGCCTGGAGGATGGCTCTATGTGCTCAGTAGGGTCTATCTCAGGCCCAGGGATTCAGCCACTGAAGCCAGGTTGGGGTTGGGGGGGGCATGATAAAATATTTGTAAGTACTTAACTTTTGCTGAGTGCACTGTTCTCCTCATGTTCCGGAGGTGTGAGTGGGCTGTGTGGCTGGCTGCTTCTTCCTGAGGAAACTGTGGCCGAACGCTAGGCCCAACTTGCCGCCGTCACTGCTCTGGGAATGGTGTCTGAGGGCTCCCCACGATTCAGGCCCGGTAATTCCTCTCCACTTCTGAAGGGCCTCTTCCTCCCCCTGCCCCTCGGTTCATTGTCTAAGCTTGCCTTTGATGCTCAGGGCTCCCAGCTTGTCACAAAATACTTGTTTCACTTGTTTTTTCTGTTCTTTGTTATAAAGTGGGCTCGACTGAAGCATTTGTCTGTTCCACCATCTTGGCTCCGCCTCCTCTTTGTTATTTTAATTTGCAATTCCTTAGTGACAAATGACATTAAACATCTTTTCATATGCTTATTTTCCATCTGTATATCATTTTTGCTGAAGTATAGGCTTGGATCTTTTTCACATTTTTTGTTTGCTTTTTTGTTGTCATCATTTTTTATTGTTGATTTCTAAGTGTTCTTTGTATTTTGCATACAAGTTCTTTATCAGATATGGGTTTTGCAAATATTTTATCCCAGTCTGTGTCTTGCCTTCTTATTCTTTTAAAATAGTCTTTCACAGAGCATTGTTTTTAATAAAATCCAACTTTATTTTTCCTACCCATGTGAATATTTTTCTTTCAAGGATTATGTTTTTGGTGTTGTGTCTAAAAACTCATTACCAAACCTTAGGTCACCTATATTTTCTCCTACGTTTTCCTTTAGAAATTTTACATTTTGCATTTTAAAGTTGTCTGTGATCCATTTTGGCTTAATTTTTTGTGAAAATTTTGAGATCCCTGTCTGAGGTTATTTATTTATTTATTTTTAACATACGGGTGTCTAATTGTTTCAATACAATTTTTTAAACAGGCTGTATTTTCTCCATTGAATTGCATTTGCTGCCTTTTTAAAAGTCACTTGACTGTTTACTTGAGTCTATTTTGGAGTTCTCTATGTAGTTCCATTGATCTTTGTGTTTATTCTTTTGCCAATATCACATGTAAGTCAGAAGTTGGGTGGTGTGACTTTGTTCTTCTTCAGTATTGTGTTGTTTACTCTATGTATTTTGCCTTTTTATATAAAATTTACCGTCAGTTTGTTAATATCTAAAAAAAAAATAGCCTGCTGGAATTTTGATTGGGATTGCATCAATTCTACAGATCCATTTTGGATAAATTTACATCTCAACAATATTGAGTCTCCCAATCCATGAACATCAGGTATTTCACCATTGATTTCTTTCATGATGATTTCAAAACTCAGAGTTTTGTTTTTGTTTGTTTGTTTCTGAATATAGACCCTGTAAATATTTTGTTAGATTTATACTTAAGTATTTCATTTTTTTTTTTTTTTGGTCCTGTTGGAAATGGTGTTTTTTTTTTTTTTTTAATTACAATTATTCATTGTTGGTATATAGGAAAGTAATTGCTTTTGTATATTAACTTTGTTGCCTGTGACTGCCCTTATTAGTTGCAGTAGTTTTGTTGTCAATTATTTGGGATGTTCTACATAGATAATGATGTCATCCATGAACAAAGAGAGATTTATTTCTCCCTTCTCAATCTGAATTATCTTATTACACTTTCTTGTTTTTTTTAACTAGCTAGGCCTGTCACTTAAATCCCATTTACTACTTTCAGCCAGAGTTTGAGTTTTGTTTCTTGTTCACAGATTCTTTTTTTTTTTAATTCAGTTTATTTTTTGAAATTTATATTTTTGTTTTTCTATCATTGTTATGTGTTTATACCATGTGGAGGACACAGTCTAATTTGGCCCACATCATTTCCACCTTGTATATAATTCTCTCCTCTTGAGTGTTGGCAGAAACTCTGCTTATTTTTATACAACAGAACAACAAAGTTGATGAATATCTCATCCAGGATAACATTAAATAAGTTTGTAATCTCTCTTTATAGTAGACTTTCACCCTTGATAGCTATGAAGAAACAGATTGCCATGTTATGAGCTTCCCTATGGAGAAAGCTAAATGGCAAGGAACTGAGGATGATGTCTGCCTGACATCCAGTCAGAAACTGAGGCCCTTAGTCCGGAAATTTGCAAGGGACTGGATGACGCTGACAACTATGTGAGCTTGGAAGCAGATCCTTCCTCAGCTGAGCCTTAGATGAGAGCCCAGTCCCAACTGACACAATGATTGTAGCCTTACAGATGGCTCAGCTAAGCTCTGTCCAGATTCCTGACCTACATAAACTGTGAAATATTAAATGTGTGTTTTTTAAGTTGCTACATTTGTGGTAATGTTTTTATGCAGAAATAGATAAGTAATACACACAAGGAGAAGTGCATCAAATTGTTAATACTCTAAATTATCTTGACTAGAAAGCTTAAGCAATATTTTTAAAGGAATACTTACAAACTCTTGAAAATAAAGTGGTTTACGTTATGAGACAAAATCCAAACCCACTACTGTTGCATCGATTCTGACTCATAGCGACCCAACAGAACAGAGTAGAATTGCCCGTTGGAGTTTCCAAGGCTGTAATAATTACAGAAGCAGAAACTGCCACATCTTTCTCCCATGGAGCAGCTGGTGGGTTTGAACAGATGACCTTTCAGTTAGCTGCTCAACACTTAACCACTGCCTTACCAGGGGTCTTTGTAATTGGCAAACCCAGTGTTAAGTTCAACTCCACATTTACCAGACTTAGAAAGATTATTCAACTTGACAAAACCTAAGTATCCTCATCTGTAAAATGAGATTAAAACAGTGGATGCATCATATAGCTGTTGTCAGAGTTAAATGAGATAACATACTAAGCATCTAGTGTAGTGCCTGGAACTCAGTGTATATTTCATAAACATGAGCTATTCCTAGTTATCCTATAAAATATCTCATTATTCATCAGCCAGTGGATACAGTTCAGTATATCACTTAATTGTGTTGGGTCAGAAGTCAGACATGCCTGGGTTTGCATCTCAGCCCCACCATTCATCAGCTTTGAAAAGTTGATGTATTACTCAACCTCTCTGAACATCTATAGACCATCTGTGAAAAAAGCCTACAATAGTCCCCACCTCATGAGGCTGTTGTAAGAATTGCTTGAGACAAGTGTATATCACAGTGCTTAGAACATATGAACATTTAATAATGGGTAGATATTGTGGTTGTTAAGGTTGTGTGTCAACTTGGCTGGACCGTGATTCTCCTTGGTTTGTCAGTTATGATGTAGTTTGTCAGTCATATAATGATGCAGTCACCTTCATGATGAGATTTCATATGATGTGATCACCTCCATGATGGGATCTATTCTGAGAAGCCAATCAGTTGAAATGGAGTTTCCTTCGGGATGTAGCCTGTATCCAATATATGTGGGCTTTCTGGCAAAGCTCTCTGGCTTTTGCTCTGCTCTGGATGCTGCATTCGGATAATCAGCATCTGACCTACAGTTCTTTGGGTTGGGCCAGTGATCTTTCATCTTACCTGCGGATCTTGGATTCATCAGTCTTCATAGCCATGAGCCAGCAGCCAGCAGCCAGCAGCCAGCTGTCTGACCTGTGGATTTTGCAGCTACATGAGTCAGGAGAAGCCTCCAGACTGACACCTGATGCCCGATCCATGGGCTTGGAACTTGCCAGCCTCTATAACCACCGGAGCCATTTCCCTGAGATAAATATCTTTCTTTACATAATACGTATGTATAGTATATGCATTATATATATATATTATATATACTATATATATATAAGTACTAGATGGTGGAATGGGAAAGCTCCAGTATGGTGTGTATTTAAGGGCAAAATTAACATCAATCCTTCACCTCCACTTCCTCACCACTCCATCACACATCAACATATACGTAAACAGACAGACGCACCAAAAAACTTTGTCTTAAAAGTGTTACTTTTATTGCTATTGTTAGCTGCTGTCAAGTAGATTCTGACTCATGGTGACCTCATGTGTGCAGAATAGAACTGCTCCATAGGGTTTTCGAGGCTGTGACCTTAAAGCAGATCACCAAGCTTGAATTCCTAGGCATCTCTGTGTGAGTTCGAACTGCTGAGCTTTCGGCTAGTAGATGAGTGCTTAACCATTTGCTCCACAGAAGCATGACAAATTGAAGATATGTCCTCTGCCTTGGGAGGCCCTAATCTATCCCTGGTAGTTTCTGGAAGTCATATGGTTGGAGAAAGGGGAGAATTTCTACAAACTGGTAAAAAAAAATGATTTAAGGTGTGCATATAATATGATAATAATCCCTCAATTTTTATGATGTCTGGCAGTTTTTTATGAAACACTCTCACATCCATAAACCCTTTCACATACAGTAGTATATCAAATCAACATGTATGGGCTATCTAGAAATAATTCCCTTAAATAAAATTATTAAAGCAGAAAGGAGGCCAATATATGGGACACTTTTCTCTGATCATGACCTCTTTCTAGGGATGTTTCTACTGCTACCGATTCCTGGAATTACAATCAATAAATTTGTTCCTTTAAGTCAAATATTGCCTTTTGCTTGCGGACACCTTCTGTCAACTGCAAATATCCCTGGGAAAGACAAAATAGTGAGTTAGCCATTCTTTACTGTGAATAAGTTAGATTTTTCTAAGAGTAGTTCACTTGTCCCTGGAAAAGCAGTAAAGGAGAGGAGAAATGTTGACATGGAAAATAGCTTTCCTTTGATTGCATTAGGAATATCACTAAGTCTATGACATTTCATCTTCACCATCAAATTTCTTTGACTACAGCACTAACTTCAATCTGATGGTACCTTAAAAATGTTTAAAGGTATTGTTCTTTCCATCCTCACCTTTAAAAACGTGCATTCTCTATGAATACTCATCTAATAGGGTATAACTACAGTTTGATACTTGATCACTTTAAGAAAAATACAGCAACAGGACTTTCAGGTTATTACCTTATTAAACCAGTGATCAAACACACAGGCCCACAAATATACATACTCAGAGTTCCCCTTAGGGTGTATGGGCCCATATTAATGGATTCATTATTCTTGTGGCTAGTTAATCCTTGTCACCTATGATCAGAGTATTATTAAAAAGCAACAAGCAGCACACATCTGTGGTTTCGTTTATTATGTTACCATCCTGAAGAAGGCAGGTGATCTAATTAACTATTGACTACTATATTGGCAATAACGGAAAATGATCATTAAATTTAAAAAGCAGCCTACAGCTGCATATATAAACCAAGTAATGATGTAACTAATTTCCCCTACTTTTCAAAAATCCAGTGCAACACAAAAATGCAAGCTAGAAGGTTTTTATATGCTATTTTCAAATATATTCTAAATATAGAGTGAGACCTGAAGGTATATTAGTTATATACATTATCTCCAATATTTAGAGTAAAAGTAAATCTGATCTCTTTATTAAAATTGACTGAAAAAAATCATGATCTCAATAATTTTGAGTGTCACATTAGGCTCATACTAATTAGTGAGAATTGTCCTTAAAAGGGTGTCACTTTTTAGGAATATCTTCCTTGAATAGCTATATGTATACACTTTGAACAGCTATACCTTGAACATGACATGAATATAACGGCACGAAAGTTGGATTTAACTCCAGCTTTGGGCCTGGAAATTCAGGCATCTACTGGCATGGAAATGCTTTAGAAGGTCCAGAAAAACAGCCTATATTTATTTCCCCAATTATTTCTTATTCCTATTAGACGAGGTGTCTGACATAAAATCATTAGTGGTCTAAACCATTTATTTATTTGAGTCATCAGAAGTTCTCAGTTTAAATATAAAAACTCCAGTTTAAAAAATAAAAGAACACTTACTTTGGGCCTCAGTCATTTAAATTTCATTGACCAAATCTTTGTGCAAAAATAGCTCCCTGTGTACTACCTGGTTTCATCCCGGTTAAAACTACTTTTTTTTTTCTATAGAGTTAACAAAACACACCTATTTCCGTGGGGCTTCTCTATTTCCAGACCATCTGAAAAATGAGACAAAATCTCCTCTTCTTCCTGTTGTTGTTAGGTCCTGTGGAGTTGTTTTCAACTCATAGTGGCCCTAAATATTACAGAGTAGAACTGCTGGATAAGGTTTTCATGGCTATAACCTTTATAGAAGCAGATTTCCAGGTCCTTCTCCCACAGAGTTCTGGATGGGTTTGAACTGCCAACCTTTTGATTAGTTGAGGGCTCTTTTCTCTGTTCGATAAACTACAAGCAATTTTCTTTTCCTCCTAATTCTAAGAGTTGTACTAGTAATCATTAATGGGAAATAGGATGAGAAAAGTTCTGGAGATCTTATTAAAGTTTTTATAGTACTCCTATCAGTACTGAAATAAAATATCTCAACCATTTTCTCTATGTCTGAAAGTATGTGTGATTTGTTGAGGGACAATGAAGAACGCAGGTATCAAAAAGGCAAAGGGGGAGCATGGTGAGAAAGTGGACAACATATCAAGAACAGACTTTACTACTATATAAAAAAAAATAGTTCTGGTCAAAATTAGACTAACATTATAACATTAACTTCAAAAATTATTATTCGAGAGCAGTGAAATAAATGTGTCGGTTAATAATATCTATACATTGGTAGTAATGCTTTCTATAATAAATTTCTTCCATTTAATATCTTGATTGAGGGACCTTAAAGTGCTATGGCAGTGAAACCAAAGTTCATAAGTGAATGAAGCTGACCGTATGTGAGGCAGTAGGAATTGGTGGGATAAAAAAAAAAAATTGACATGTGGTAAACTTGAGAATATGACATGTATAAAGACACTCAAATCAAGTTATTTTCAAAACTCGGAGTGAGAAAAAAAGTCTTCAGGAGGCCCCCACTTGAAACCATGCCTTTGGTAAGTAACATTCAGGGCTTGGTTTGTCTGCCAATATGAAAGAATGCAGTTCTTTGGAGTTCAAGAGAGAAATGTGTCCTAACCACCACACTTAACTAACAAATGTCCTCTGAGCATTGCTGTGAGAGTTCTTCTTTCTGAATATTTTTAACATGTGACTGCATATTATGAAATCTATTTAGTTTCCTCAGGTAGAGGTGGTCACTGTCTTCTTGGTATTCCTATAATGCTTTGTGTATATCTCTATTATGACATTTATCACCTTGTGCTGTAATGATTTGTTGGCATATCTTTCTCCTTCATTGAACTCTGAGCACCTCAACGGCAAAGGGTAGGCTTTATTCTTTTGTGAAACCCCACCACCTAGGATCCTGGTAGCCCTCAAATATTTGTGTCCCGTAAATGTTGTCTTATAAAGTTTGTCAATTTTTTTTTTTTTTTAGGAAATAAGTGAGAAGGATAGTGGGTAAGTACTGTGGTAAAATAGCTTGGTTTTGAACATTTTTACAATGATTTGGAAATTTAGGTGTATGAAACTTGGAAATGATGTACATAGTTTATTATGTATTGTTTAGAGTTTCAAGGGGCAGGGGAGGAAAATTCACTATATAATAATTTATATGTGTATAAAACTTATATTTCCTTTAAGGCAACTTATCCTTGAATTTAAGATACTTAGGAAATGTTTAGAGCAATATGGCAGTGTAAGCAATTACAGACTCCTGAACCCCCACAAAAGCACCAAAAAAAAAAAAAGGAGAAACTGGCATGAATACTTTTGTCAGAACTCTTGAAACAAGTCAAAGGATTATAGCAACTAAGTGAACAATGAATCAAGAAAAAAGTATCTAAATGGAAGAATGGAAGAAAACATTCTGGTTTCCTACTGCCATACCACCCACCCTCTGGGTTGTTGTGGCCATCTTAAAGCAGTGGTAACCCAAACCCTTTATAGAGGGAGCATGGACTCCGGCTATAGATGAAGCAGAGAAATTTACTTGAAAATTATTATGTGTGCCTCTTCTAACCTGTCTAGGGGCTGCCTGAGGACTGAAGCAAGGCACTTGTCTAGGTTTGGCCTGTCTCAGAACTCTTATAGGGCTGAGAGGCTGCAGGCAATGAACTAGGGTTATAATCACCTATAGCTGCCCGGGACTAAGGAGTGTGAATTAGGCATACGATGGGCCCTTAAAGACTGGAAGGAGAAGTAGAGAGTGTTCCTTAAGGAATTTAAAGCTTTTAAAGGCATTATGTATATGGGAAGATTTAGAAAGCCACATATATCACTGGGACAAAAACACTCAGAAATTACCTGGGAACTCACTATGATTTCATCCTGTGCTGGTCCATAGGCTCAGTGTGATCTTCACTAAGTGTTGATGGAGGGCCTTGAAACAGATACATTTTGCGAAATCTTGGAGAGGTTTTGTTTTCTTCTTCCACCCTCCCCCCCCCCCAGTGCTCAAGGAAATCTCTTTTGAAACATTTGCTGAAGAGAAAGTAAGGAACAAAGACTTCAGTATCCACACACATTCAGGAAGGCAGTGTTCAAAAAAAATATTTAGGGGATGTCACTACACAAACTAATTTAGCTCTCAACAATTCAAAAAATAAACACACATAAAAAAACTCCCACCAAACCGTGAAGAAAAGGAAGAATCTTATTTTTAGATTATAATGTATTCCAGATTGTAATATTCAAATTATATTGTTATTACATAAAACTCCAGATTATAATATTTAAATGTCTCATTTTCCGCAAAAAATCGCAAGGCACACACACACAAAAAAAACAGAGTAACACATTAAAAAGAACAACATAAAGCAGCAGAAACTGTCCCAGGTGAAGCCCAGATAACTGACTTACCGAACAAGGCCTTAAAACAACCATATTAAATATGCTTAAAGAGCTAAAGGAAAATATGGATGAAGAACTAAAGAAAATCAGGAAAACAGCACATAAACAAAATGAGAATATAAGGATAAGAAATTATAAAAATAAATCAAACAGAAATACTGAAGATGAAAAGTACAATAACTGAAATGCAAAGTTTATTGGAAGGGTTTAACAGAAGATTTGAGTAAAAAAAAGAAAGAATAGGAAGATGTGAAGACAGGAAAATTAAAATTATTGAGTCTGAGGAGAAAAAAAAGAATGAAGAAAGGTAAACAGAGCCTAAGGGAATTGCAGGAGACATCAAAGCAGACCAAAATATGCCTTTTGGGAGTCCCAGAAAAAGAAGAGAGGGAAAGGGAGAGAAAAAATATTTGAGAAAATAATGGCTGAAAAATTCCCAAATTTGATAAAAGACATGAATCTACACATCAAAGATGCTTAGTGAATTCTATGTAGGATAAACATAGAAAGATTCACACTTACATACATTATAATCAAACCCTAAAAGACCAAAGACAAAGAGAGAATCTTGAAGGCAGGGATATAGAGCAAATTGTCACTTACAAGGGAATCTCGGTAAAATTAAGCACCAATTTCTCCTCAGAACCAATGGAGGCCTAAATCAGTGTAATGACATATCTAAAGTGCTGAAAGAAAAGAACTGTGAACCACGAATTCTATACCTGGCAAAAATGTCCTTCAAAAATTAGGGCAAAATTAAGACTTTCCAAGATAAACAAAATGTAAGGGATTTTTTTTGTTGTTGTTTTTTCTTTGTTTTTTTTAGCCATGAGATCTGCCTATAAGTAATGCTAAAGAGAGTCCTGCAGGTTGAAATAAAGGCACACTAGACAGTAATTTGGCCCTGGTGATGCAATGGTTAAGGACTTCGCTGCAAACCAAAAGGTTGGCAGTTCACATCCACCAGTTGCTCCTTAGAGATCCTA
Organism: Elephas maximus indicus; assembly: GCF_024166365.1. Lineage (NCBI taxonomy): Eukaryota > Metazoa > Chordata > Mammalia > Proboscidea > Elephantidae > Elephas > Elephas maximus. Next base: position 70,701,102 of record NC_064846.1, on the reverse strand, counting down.
TGGGGCAGTTCTACTCTGTCCTATTGGGTTGCTATGAGTCAGAATTGACTCAAGGGCTAAGAGTTTTTTTTTTTTTTTTGCTTTAGAAAGTTGTTTACAGCCATATAAAGAAAAATGATCCCCAATAAAGGTAATTACTTGGGTAATATAGAGGACAATTTCATGGTAATTTTGTTTTATAACTCTACCTTTTATACCATATATGATTTTAAAGACAAATACATAAAAACTTATACATTTGTGCTATTAGGAACACAATATAAAAAGATGTAATTTGTGACAAAATCAACGTAAAGGGAGGGAGATACAGTATAGGAACAGAGTTTTTGTATGTTACTGATGTTAACTTGCTATGAATTTAAACTGGGTTGTTAAAAATTTAGGATATGAAATGTAATCCCCAGAATAACCAAAAGAAAGATATCTAGAAAGTATACAGAGAAGGAAAATAAAAGGAAATCATGTCGGCATTTTTTTTTTTTTTTTTGGTATATGCACCTGGTAATAAACCAAAAAACCAAACCCATTGTCTTCGAGTCTATTCCAACTCATAGTGACCCTATAGGACAGAGTAGAACTGCCCCATAGAGTTTCCAAGGAGAGCCTGGGGGATTTGAATTGCTGACCTTTTGGTTAGCAGTTGTAGCACTTTACCACTATGCCACCAGGGTTTCCACGGAACCATTAGACAGGTCAGATAATGACACTAAGCAACCAGGGTTTCCCGTCTAGTAATAGAGCCCCCAAATATATATAGCAAACATTGATAGATTTGAAGGGACAGAGAGGAAGTTCTCCTAAAATAGTGGAGACTTCAATAAATCACTTTTAATAATAGATAGGATATCTAGAAAAAAGGTCAATAACAGGGTAGAAATCTTGAACAGTATAAAATAACTAGACCTAAAAAACATTTATAAAACACTCCACCCAAGAATAGTAGAATACAAATTCTTCTCCAGGGCACATGGATCATTCTCCAGGACAGGCCATATGTTAGGTCACACAGCAAGTCTCTATAAATTTATAAATATTGAAATCATATGAAATATGTTCTTGAATCACAATGGAATGGAATTAGAAATCAGCAACAGAAGGCAAACCGGAAAATCCACAAATATGTGGAAATTAAACAACACACTATTAAACACAAATGATTCAAAAGAACATTCCAATGGACATTATAAAATACAGACAAATGAAAATGAAAGCACAACATACCAAGACTTATGAGGTGTTGTGAAGATGGTGACAAGCTGGAAATTTATAGCTATAAATGCATACATTAGAACTTTAAAAAGGTCTCAAATAAATTACCTAACTTGTGATAGTAGAAAAAGAATTGCAAACCAAGCTCAAATCTGCCAGAAGGAAGATCAAAGCAGAGATAATTGATACAAAGAATAGAAAAACAACAGAAAGGTTCAACCCAAAGCTGGTTATTTGAAAAGATCAATAAAATCAACAGATCTTTAGCTAGACTGATGTGGAAAAAAGTGAAAAACACAACTAATATCAGAAATCAAAGTGGGGGGCATTATTATTGAATTTATAAAAAAAAAGATGTATTAGATAGTGCTATAAGTTATTGTACACCAACAAATTAGATAATCTGTAAGGAATGGACAATTTCCTAGAAGCACACAAATTACTCAAGAACAGATGGAAAAATCTCAACAGACCTGTAAAATGTGAGGAGATTGAATAAGTAATCACTAACTTGTCAACAAAGAAAAGTTTAGGATCAGATGGCTTCACTGGTAAACTCTTCCAAAATTTTAAAGAAAAAATAACACCGATCCTTCTCAAACTCTTCCAAAATATATAAGAGAGAACAAACACTTCCTGACTCATTACATGAGGCCAATGTTTTTCTGATATCAAAGCCAGATAAAGACAGCAGAAGAAAATAAAATAACTAACCAATAACCTTTACAAATATAGATGTAAAAATCCTCAGCAAAACACTATCTAAACAAATACAACAGCTTAATAAAAGAATTATACATCACCAAGTGGGATTTATACCAAGAATGCAAGGGTGGTTCAACGTAAGACAATCAATCAGTGTAATACACCACATTAATTCAAGGCAGGAAAAGAATCACACGATTATCTCAATGTAGTAAAGGCATTTCACAAAATCAAACACATTTTCATGATAAAAACACTCAGGAAACTAGGAATAGAAGGGAAATTTCTCAACATGATAAAGGGATTTTTTAAAACCCAACAGATAAAATCATACTCAATGGGGAAAGATTGAAAGTTTTTCTCTAAGATCAGGAACAAAATAAGTATGCTCAGTTTCACCACAGTTATTCCACATCATGCTGACATTGCTAGCCAGAACAAATAGGCAATTAAAATAAATAAAAGCCATCCAAATCAGAAACAAAGAAGTAAAATAATCTTTATCTGCAAATGACATGATTCTATAGATAGAAAATACCAAACATTGGACAGGAAAGCTACTAACCAATGAACTCACAATAAAACTGCTAACAAATGAATTAAGCAAAGTTGAAGGGTACAAGATCAACACACAGAAGTCAGTTATGCTTCTGTATACCAGTAATGAAAAATCTGAGAAGGAAATTAAGAAAACAATTGAATATATAAGCTCAGAAAATCTGAGAAGGAAATTAAGAAAACAATTGAATATATAAGAGCATCTAAAATATTACAACTCCTAGGAATAAATTTAATCAGCTAGGTGAAAGACTAAACACTTTAAACTATAAAACAGTGCTGGAAAAAAATTAAAGAAGACCTAAATAAATGGAAAGAATCCCATACTCACAGGTTGGAAGACTTAACATTGTTAAGATGTCAATACTACCTAAAGCAATTTATAGATTCAAGGTAATTCCTATCAAAATTTCAACACCCATTTTTGCAGAAATTGAAAAGTCAATTCTCAAAATTTATGTTGAATTTCAAGAAGCACCAAATATCCAAAACAATCTTGAAAAAGAAGATTAAAGTAGGAGGACTCACACTTTCTAATTTCAAAACATATTGTAAAGATACAGTAATTAAAACAATGCAGTACTCCTACAAGGCTAGACATATAGACAAACGGAATAGAATTGAGAGTTCAGAAATAAACCTGTACATCTACTGCCAATTGATTTTGTACATGGGTGCCAAGTCCATTTAAATGGAAAACAGTGTTATCTTTAACAAATGATGTTGGAAGAACTGGATTTCCACATGTAAAAGATTGAAGTTGGGCCCATGCCTCATATCATATGTGAAAATTAACTCCAAATGTGTCAGTGCCCTAAATGTAAGAACCAAACCCGCAAAACTCTTAGAAAAAATACAGCAGTAAAGCTTGAAGACTGTTTTTGACAACGGATTCTTGGATATGACACCAAAGGCATGATCAATGTAGCTGACAGGGTTAAACTATTCCCTCCTCCTCCTCCCATCCCAGCCAGGCTCTCTGAGTTCCTGTTAAGGTATTTCTGTGTTGCCTGTGTAATAACACAAGGCTGTCTTACTGCTCCTTCTCTGCTCAAGGCTGCTTTGCTACTCACCAACTCCCCCTGCCCCAATTCGGACATAAGCAATAAGCCGCAAAGCTGGCCTTAGATAAACTTCATGTGTCATACCCCCCAGCTGTCATATTGTATCCCCACTGAACTCCCATGCATGTTAATTAGTTCCTGAAATTGTCCACCTATTCCCAGAAACTTCATGAATTATACGTAAGTTCCCTGTCCCAAACCCTATAACTGCCCTAGAATTCCCAGCCTTGGGGAACTTGATTTGAGACAGTCTCCAAAAAAAAAAAGAAAGAATAAAAAAAAAAAAACATTTTTTTTTTTTTTTTTACCAAGCTCCTAGCTTGCAATAAAGTCCAGTTTCCCTTTTTCAAAGACCTGGTGTCTCTGAACTGACTTGAGGGGTCACACCTGGCAGGACCCATTCCCACTGGGTTACAATCAACAAAAGAAAAAAAAATAGATAAATTGAACTTCATCAGAGGACTTTATCAATCAAGAAAGGAAAGAGCCCACAGAATGTGAAAAATACCTGGGAACTATATATCTAGGAATTTGATATTCGGAATTCATATAGAACTCATAAAATACAAATCAAAAACACAGACCATCCAATTTAAAAAACAGGCAAAGACCTAGGATATATATTCCCCCAAAGAAGGTATACAAATATCCAAAAAGCACATGAAAATATACTCAATGTTATTAATTATTTTTTTTTAAAAAAGGTTGCAGTCCAATTGATTCTGACTCATAGCAACCCGAAAGGACAGAGTAGAACTGCCCCCTAGGGTTTCTAAGGAGTGGCTGGTAGATTCAAATTGTCGACCTTTTGGTCAACACCTCTTAACCACTAGGAGATGAAAATCAAAATCACAATAGGATACCTCTTCATCCACTAGGATGGATATTATAGGAAAAATGAAAAAATAGCACGTGTTGGTGAGAAGGCAGAGATATAGGAACCCTTGAATATTGCTGGTGGGAATGCAAAATGGTGCAGCCACTGTGAAAAAGTTTAGGGGTTTCTCAAAAAGTTAAATATAGAATTACCATATAACTCAGCAATTCTGCTTCTAGGTAAATGCCCAAAAGAACTGAAAGTAGGGACCCAGAAAGATTCTTTTCCGCCAGTGTTCATTGTAACATTATTCACAATACCCAAAAGATGGAAACAACCCAAGTGCTCATAAATGATGAATGGATAAACAAAATGTTGTACATCCATATAATGGAATATTACCCTGCCATAAAGAGAAATGAAGTTCTGATACATGGATAAATCTTGAAAACTTTACTGAACAAAATAAGCTAGACAGAAAAGGACAAATGCTGTATGATATCAGTTAAATAAAATATCTAGAATATACTAATACATAGAGACAAAGTTTATAAATGTTTAACAGGGTCTGGTGTTGTATTCTTACGTGCTATCGGGTCTATTCCGACTCATAGTGACCCTGTGTACAACAGAACGTAACACTGCCTGATCCTGTGCCATTCTCACAATTATGATGCTTGAGCCCATTTTTGCAGCCACTGTGTCAATTCATCTTGTTGAGGGTCTTCCTCTTTTTCCCTAACCCTCTACTTTATCAAGCATGATGACATTCTCCAGGGACTGGTCCCTCCTAATCATGTCCAAAATACGTGAGACCAAGCCTTGTCATCCTTGCTTCTAAGGAGCTTTCTGGCTGTGCTTCCTCCAAGACAGATTTGTTTATTCTTCTGGCAGTCGATGGTATATCCAATATTCTTTGCCAACACCATAATTCAAAGGCATCAATTCTTCTTAGTTCTTCTTCATTCATTGTCCAGCTTTCACATGCATGTGTGGAGATTGAAACACCATGGCTTGGGTCAGGCACACCTTATTCCTCAAAGTGACACCTTTGTTTTTAACATTTTTAAGAGGTCTTTTGCAGCAGATTTGCCAAATGCAATACATCTTTTGATTTCTTAACTGCTGCTTCCATTGGCTTTGATTGTGGATCCAAGTAAAATGAAATCCTTAACAACTTCAATCTTTACTCCATTTACCATGATTTTGCTTATTGGTCCATTTGAGAGGATTTTTGTTTTCCTTATGTTGAGGTGTAATCCATACCGAAGGCTGAGGGCTGAGGGGGGAGGTGTAAATTGGGAGTTATTGCTTAATGGGTAGTGAGTTTCTATTTACGGTGATGAAAAACACTTGGAAATGGATAGTTGTGATGACTGGACAACATGTTCAATGGAATTAAAGTCACCGAATTGTACACTTAAAAATTGTTAAAATGGTTAACACAGCAAATTATGTTATGTATATTTACCACAATAATTGATTTTTAATCTAAAAAAGAAGATACTTAGAAAGACTAGTTTCTTGGTGTGTTTGCTATCTTGGTGGGTTGACATAAAATGCAGGGTCTTGTTGAGAAACTTGACTTTATAAATTTATCTAAAATTAATAAGACTTCAAGGCTCTATTTTCAGTAATCAAATTAACTACATATTAATTGATATCTTAGGACATCAGTTTCTTAAACTGGGAGGTATTCCTTATAACAGACATTAAGCAAGGTCACAGCTTCCTCTTGGCATATAAACTCAGGGGACAAATTTTAGATTAGAAGATCTTATTTTATATTGTTTTGTTTGATTTACTTTTTTTATTATATTTTGTCAACTTAAAACTAGTACAAAGAAAGTTGGGTATTTCTCAGGAGATATTTCCACCATAGTTTGATGAATTGCCCTGCTTTCCGCCAGGGATATATATGTTTAACGAACAAAGGTACAGAAACAGAGTTCTAACTCTTATGAACAGTCCTGAAGAGTCTGAGGCACAGCCATGGTATTATTTTTTAAACCACTCATCAATCAGGAAAAGATTTTGGCATTACACCATTACTTTATCATAAATAGATGACAAAGAATTAGATTCGAGTAAAATTTATATCAGTTAAATCTTAATGTGGCATATTTCTGAAGGTAGAGTAGGCTGCCTGAAAAAGCTTTAGGAGACAGGTAACCTGTTGAACACACAGGTCATATCTCTGAGTGGGGCATTCATTTGAAAGGTAAAAATACTCTGACCTTGTCCCTATAGACAAGAGTTAAATTTTGCTCTAGTATTACCACCCCTGTGCCTAATATTATGCTTAGTATGATATTTAAATTATGCCATATGGAACGTGCATATTGACTCCATTACGAAATAAGGTGCTTTTTAGACAATCCAATAGTTACCACTGTGGAAAAGGACAAATTTTGTTTACATACCATTAGAAATACAGAAATTGGCTTTGTATATAAACCCCAGAAATCACTGAGCCAGGTTGACAGAGCTGTTGGAGCTGAAAACTGCAGCAGTAAATTTTGATTAGGACCCACAAAACCACCAGAATTGATAGGAGAAAAAGGACTTGCTTTGGACAACCTTTAACGTATGGTGGAGATTGTATTTGTGAGAAAACTTTTATAAGGTTCCAAGCACATTTTAGTTGATTAATTCATTAGACCTATACAGCTATTATTTAAATATATGTTTAGTATTTTCAAATTAAGTTAAAATTTAAATTGCATTTAATAAATTTCATTATCTATTAATATTAAATACAGATATATGTAATTCATCATTGAAAGCAAAGCTTTAAAAAAATTCAGCACTCAGTAAAATTATACTTTCCTCCTTAATAGTTTTGTCTTCCTTTTTTAGCAATATATTTTACATTCTAGTTACATTTATCTGTACCAGAGAGTGTGACTTTCTCAAATCATGACTGTTTGTGTTCCTTTTTGTTTCTCCTCTGTATGCCCTAAAAATTAGACATAAAATTGTTGCTTGTCATCTCTTCATAATCCAACCAAACCCATTAACCCACTGCCATCGAGTCATAATAAGTATTCCTAAATAAAAAAAAAATTGTTAATGTGTATGCAGGATAATAACTTTTGTATTTTATGCAAGAAGGGTATTTCTACAATATGATAAACAAATATCTATCTTAATCCACCTTGATTGTCCAGAATAAGTCACAGGCAACTGCTATTATCACCATTTCTAAACACTGTTCTGGAATCTGTAGTCAGTTGGAAGTGAAAAGAAAAATAAGCAAAATATGTAAAGATTAGAAGGGAGAAGAAAAATTATTATAATATGTAGATATGATCAATGTAGGAATTTTTAAAAATTTGACTAAAAATTATTAGGTGTACGACGGCACAGCAGAAGTTTTCTTTTCTTACCTCCACTTAGCCAACTTGCTAGATTACTGAGCACTCATTGCCACTGTAAATCATACTGTCTGAAAATAAGGTGTTTTTAGAAACAATCTGTGTTGAATTAAAAAAAAAAAACTCAAGAGACAAGTCTCTAAAAAATGATATTCAATTAGAGGAGGTTGGGATGGTTATAAATAATTGAAGAAAATTTCTAAAAATCTGCATTAATTCTGTACTTTGATAGCAGGCATGTGCATAATAATTTATCTAGAATGATATTTATCACAGCGTTATTTATTTTAATGATGAAATGTTTAAATACACAGGAAAGTCAATAAAATAATATAACAGATAACTATGTATCCACTACTTATATAAAATAGATGTTAATATTTTCCACATTTGCTTCAAACAACAACAAAAAATGCAGTTGAAATCTTCCCTTTCTAATCCATTTTCCTTTCTCCTTCCCAGGGTAACCACTCCACCGAATTCAGTATTTGTAATTCCCATACATGTTTTATTTTTTACTTTCCTCATGTATATACACCGGTGTGGGTCACATAATGTCCATTCTGGCAAAGTCCAAAGGCATACATGTCCGTGGTTCCATAAGGTTATCTACAGAGTTCAGAAATTCAAGTTGGAGAATAGGACACAGAGGACATGCTTTGCTAAGAAGTGTAGATTCTATCAGAGCCCTGGTGGTGCAGTAGTTAATAGATAAGGCTGCTAACCAAAATGTCGGCAGTTCCAATCTACCAGCCGCTCCTTGGAAACCCTATGGGGCAGTTTTACCCTGTCCTATAGGGTTGCTATGAGTCAGAATCTATGGGACTGCAATGAGTTTTACAGGGAGATCCTATCTGTTTCTCCCTAGCTCTCCAGGTCGTGCATCTGCCCTGGCCCTGGGTCGGCAGGAGAAGGGGGTCTGGGGCCCATTCGTGGCTGCCTGTCCCACCACGCTGGCCTCAGGTACTGACCTGCAGTCGCCGCTGAAACCACCAAGAGGGATACCCTGTGAAGCCGCTGCCTCATTTGGCCAGAGTGCCTGGCCCTCACCCCGGACCCGAGTTTGTGGCTTCTCCCGCAGTGGTGGATCCAGACTGCAGTGGTGGTGGGAGAAGCAAGAAAGGTGGTCGGGGAGAAGGCCTGCCATGGCTGAAAGACTTTAAAGACCTTAAGGGGGAGCAGGGAAGGCAGGCAGGGAGCAAAAAAGGAAAGGGAGCCTGCAGCAATCTGGAGGAGACCAGCTGGACAGCTCACCCATCATAGCAGGGCCTGGGTGCAGGTCTCAGAGACCATACTGTAAGTATCCAGGACCAGCAGCTGTGGAGCCAAAGTTTTTGCACAGTCTCTCCATGCAGCAGCAGCAGCAGCAGCAGCAGCAGAGGTCCTAGGCCTAAGCAGTGACCATCTTGCACACCTCTCTCCTGTATAAGATACGGTGTTCCCACAAAGTTCAAATCACATAACATACAAATTCACATAACTTATCGTAGATGTTTCTCAGTCTGAAAGAACTGAAGAAAAATTCAAGCCTTGAGTTGCAATATTGGTGGATTCTATGGACAAAATGGTGAATGATGCAGGAAGCATCAAAAGAAGATGGAAGGAATACACTGAGTCACTATAAGATAAATGATTGGTCAACATTCAGCTATTTCAGGAAGTGGCATATGATTAAGAATCAATACCACTGAAAGAAGTCAAAGCGGCACTGAAGGCATTGGTGAAAAACAAGGCTTAAGAATTTGATGGAACATCAATTGAGATGTTTCAACAAAAAAATGCATCACTGGAAGTGCTCACACATCTATGCCAAGAAATGTGTAAGAGAGTTACCTGACCAATCAACTGGAAGAGATCTATATTTGTGCTCATTCCAAAAAAAGGTGATCCAACAGAATGTGGAAATTATTGAGCAGTTTATTACGCATAAGTAAAATTTTGCTGAAGATAACTCAAAAGTAGTTGTAGCAGTACATTGACCGGGAACTGCCAAAGATTCAGGCCAGATTCAGAAGAGGACGTGGACCCAAGGATATCATTGCTGACATCAGATGGACCTTGGCTGAAAACAGAGAATAATAGAAAGATGTTTACCTGTATTTTATTGACTATGTTATAGCATTCAACTGTGCGGATCGTAACAAACTATGGATAACATTGCCAAGAATGGGAATTCCAGAACACTTAATTGTGCTCATGAGGAAACTTTACATAGAACAAGTGGTAGTTGTTCGAACAGAACAAGGGGATACTATGCAGTTTAAAGTCAGGAAAGGTGTGTGTCAGGGTTGTATCTTTTCACCAAACTTATTCAATCTGTGTGCTCAGCAAATAATCCTAAAAGGTGGACCATATGAAGAAGAATGGGACATCAGGATTGGAGGAAGACTCATTAACAACTTGTGATATGCCGATGACACAATCTTGCTTGCTGAATGTGAAGAGGACTTGAAGCACTTACTGATGAATGTCAAAGACCACAGCCTTCAGTATGGATTATACCTGAACATAAAGGAAACAAAAATCCTCACAACTGGACCAATAAGCAACATCATGATAAACAGAGAAAAGATTGAAGTTGTCAAGGATTTCATTTTACTAGGATCCACAATCAATGCCCATGGAAACGGCAGTCAAGAAGTCTAAGGACACATTGCATCAGGCAAACATGCTGCAAAAGATCTCTTTAAAGTGTTGAAAAGCAAAGACTTTATTTTAAGAACTAAGGTGAGCCTGACCCAAGCCATGATGTTTTTAATCACCTCAAATGCATGTGAAACCTGGACAATGAATAACGGAGACTGAAGAATTGATACCTTTGAATTATGGTGTTGGAGACGAATATTGAATATATCATGGACTGCCAGAAGAATGAACAAATGTCTTGGAGGACGTATAGCCAGAATGTTCATTAGAAGCATGGATGGTGAGACTTCATCTCACAAACTTTGGACAGGTTATCAGGGAGGGCCAGTTCCTGGAGAAGGACATCATGCTTAGTAGAACAGATGTTCAGTGAAAAAGAGGAAGACCCTCAACGAGTAACTGAGACAGTGGGCTCAAGCATAACAATGACTGTGAGGATGGCACAGAACTGGGTGGTTTTCATTCTGTTGTACATATGGTCTCTATGAGTCAGAAACTGACTCAAAGGCATCTAAGAGCAACAACAACTCTTTAGCCTTCAACATATAAAAGTCCCAAAATAAATATTTGCTCCTTTTCATGACTCACTTCAACTATCATATCCTGAGAGACCCTAGCTGAATTCCCCCACCTGTTTTCAATATTAAAATTATATTGTTCAAAAGTTTATTTTCTATTTATACCCACTTGAAAGTAAGTTCCATGAGGGAGGAAACATTGTTAAGTGTTTAATGCAGTGAAAACTGTGAGAGCCGAAACTCACTGCAACTCCCTTTTCTTTCTTGGTAGCACAAGTTTTCCACTCTATAGGGTGCAGTCTTACCCCTTTTCTATAGCTGTCTGTTAGTGGAAAATATTTGAGTTTTCCTTCTCTGACAGGTATCCACCTTACACAGGTTCTAGCTTTCACAAGTTTTACTGTAATATTTCGGTATGATGAATGAATTTGTCTAATGTTGGAACAAATGAATGAGCATAATCATTTCCTAAAAACAGTAAGATGTATATATTATTATATAATATGGAGTAAGTGACAGGGTTCCTGCATTTTCTTTGATTTATTCTGTTTGGCCTTTTGATTTCATTATAATCAAACATAATAGTCTCTCAGTATTTTTTTGTAATTATTTTTATAACTTTTTTTTAGTTTCAGCCTCTACTATATATTATACTTTGTATTTTAAAGCTCCAAATGGGATTCACTGCCCTTTATTCACCTCCTTCTTGCCCCTCACCCCTGCACATCCTGTGTAATCTGTGTCCGAGTCATGATATCATTATATGTCATTATATAATCCTGCTTCTGCTTGTCTACTTTTCCCTTTCTTCTCCCAGTCATATTGATGACCACATGGTCTCCTTCAAATATATTCCTACTTACACTTAGTAGAAATTCATTTGAACCTTACAAACAACTCTCTAAAGTGTGCTATATAAATATTATGGAATTGAGAATCAAAAAAACAAAACATTATTTATTTCAGGTCACACAGTCAATGAGAATCCCGATACACTAATTCCTGTTCAAGACATTTGTCATTACACGTAATTTCATAAAGCATAGTCCCAGTTAAAAAGCACTAAAGTCTTGAAACTTAGGAGTTAATATTGGGCATTTCAGGTACTTGGAATTAAGTAAGGTACTTCAGATTAGGGGGACTTTTGGCATCCCTAGTATCATTTTCTAATCAGAGAGTAAGGCTAAAAAAAAAGAGAGTAAGGCTAGCCATACATAAATGGTGTGCCTAAAGCTTAGTTTAGGAAAACCTGGTGGTGTAGTGGTTAAGTGCTACAGCTGCTAACCAAAATGGTCTATAGTTCGAATCCATCAGGTGCTCCTTGGAAACTCTATAGGGTGGGTTCTACTCTGTCCTATAGGGTCGGTATGAGTTGGAATCTACTCTACAGCAATAGGTTTTTTTTTTTTTTTTTTTGGTAAGTCTAGTTTCGGGTTTTAAATGGTTCCTGGGTACTTTGAAAAAGGTTGAAGATAGCAGCAAAATTCAAGGTTTTCTTCCATCCTTTTGCAATTAGTTTCACTCCCTACAGAGGGATTAATTAAAAGCTTTTGTGCCATGGACTCCTTTGGCAGTCTGGTGAAGCCCATGGAACTATTATCAAAATAATGTTTATAAAAGCACAAAACAAAATATGAATCCAATTAAATTGAAATAGCAGTTATCAAGGTACTAAAAAAAATGTGGTATAATCAGGATAGAATAATATATATCCTTCTGCATTAGTCTATTATATAACATGGTCAAATAACTATCATAATTTCGAGTAGTGATGAGTATAAATGATATTTCATGATATCTGCAACAATGGTAATATGCAGAAATAGCTGTGATTTCTATCGGTGACAAAGTCACAGGACTATTAACACTGCTGTAAGTTCTTGCTTACATTCATAATTGAAGGAAATGCTAAAGGTCAGAATAGTGAAAAATGCAATTTTTTTTTTCATACCCAAGTTCACATGCCCCTGAATTTTCTCAGATTAAGAAGCCCTCTGAAGGAGTTAAAACAATTAGCTCCCAGAAGCATGACTCAATCACATCTGTGCTGCTGACAGCACTATTGTTCCCATGAGAAAGGAGAGAAATCAGCCTCAATGCATTGCTTTTAATTGCTTTCATAGAAGATAATCTACAGAGAAATGAAAAAGAAGGACACTGTGACACAACTGTTGTGATAGGATCTCTCCGACTTTCAATATAGTATCAATTTGATTTCCTTGAGGATATGAAAGATACCAAGCAGGAAACCTTTGCATTAGAAATGAGAGGTAATCAAATTCTTAATCAACCTAACTTCCTCCTTTCCCAGAAATACAAATTGTACCCAAGGATGCAAACACCAGGGAGCTGTCATAAAATTCTATATTCAATTTTTAGAATAAATATTCTAATTTCAGGCAATCCATGTATCAAGATTTTTTTTGAAAATGCAGCAAAGAACATTTTAATACGATGTTACTATTTTTGCCAATGGAAGCACTGATGAAAATTGGCAAGTATTACTTTTTAATCCTAATAATGCTTCTAATTACCAGGTACTAAGATTACAATCATCTCCTAAATCTGCTATTCCAAATGCTAGACTGAGAAAATCTAGTGTCCAAAGAAAACAATAAATGACACAAGGGTTATTATAATTACTTTATGACTTACATACATTTATCTAAATTTATAAATGTTCTGTACAAATTGTTTGAAGGGATGAGGTATACAATTTTAACTGATTTATCTTACTTTCATAGAATCCTGGTAGGACACCACAGAAGTTTTATTGACTTCCCCCACAAATTGGGTATTTGCTATTTTTTTTCTTACCTTACCATTCACATTGATTCAATCTTTTCACAATGTTATGTACCAAGGAAGGGGCTGGAGGTGGGCAATTGTTTTCAAGGCAATCAAAAGCTTTCTAAGTATGTGGCTTTTAAAAACATTTTTTGATACAAACGATTAGAGTAATAATCTTATCCTGCATTTCATTCATAAAGGTGAACTTGAAAAAACCCTGAGTCCTTACATGTGTTTATTTTTCACTCAGTGTTTTCAGATCAGCCTACTTTTACTAACATAACCAATAAGAATAACATTTTTGCTTGTTTGGCACAGCTAATTCCTGTCCTCATTATCTTAATTTTAGATCTTAATGTGAAATTGGTCAAGAATCTCTTCACTTTTTAGAGATAACTATTATGGCATAGCTAGGAGCCCTTGTGGCACAGTAGTTGAAAGCTTCACTGCTAATCAAAAGGTTGGCAGTTTGAATCTATCAGCCACTCCTTGGAAACCCTATGGGGCAGTTCTACTCTGTCCAATTGGGTTGCAATGATTTGGAATCAACTGGAGGGCAAAAGGTTTGTTTTTTATTTGTGGCATAACTGCATTTTCTATTGACCTTAAGCTGACAGTGGCTTCTTGAAGGTAAATTCCCTATTAAGTATCTTGATGTAGCACAGAGTTTCCTAAAATACATTCCCAGGATGTTAATATACATAATAATAATAAATCTATGGTTATAGACATTTAAAAAATTCTCTATAAAAGTTCAATGTAATTCATTATTTAAAAACCTCTAATTTTTTTCAGTCCCCCATGCATGTCAGTTTGTCATACTGTGGGGACTTGTGTGATGCTGGAAGCTATGCCATAGGTATTCAAATACCAGCAGGATCACCCATGGCAGACAGGTTTCAGCTGAGCTTCCAGACTAAGACAGACTAGGAAGGATCCGGTGGTCTACTTCTGAAAAGAATTACCCAATGAAAAACTTTTGGATAGCAGCAGAACGTTGTCTGATATAGTACAAGAAGATGAGCCCCTCAGGTTAGAAGGCACTCAAAAGATGACTGGGGAAGAGCTGTCTCCTCAAGGTAGAGTTGACCTTAATGATGTGGATGGAATCAAGCTTTTGAGATCTTCATTTGCTGATGTAGAAAGACTCAAAATGAGAAGAAACAGCTGTAAAAATCCATTAATAATTGGAACATGGAATGTATGAAGTATGAATCTAAGAAAATTGGAAATCATCAAACATGAAATGGAAGACATAAAGATTGATATCCTAGGCATTAGTGAGCTAAAATGGACTGGTACTGGTCATTTTGAATCAGAAAATCATATGGTCTACCATGCTGGGAATGACAGCTTGAAGAGGAATGGCAGTGTATTCATTGTCCAAAAGAACATTTCAAGACCTATCCTGCCATACAATGCTGTCAGCGACAGGATAACATCCATAAGCCTACAAGGAAGGCCAGTTAATACAACTATTATTCAAATTTACTCACCAACAACTAAGGCCAAAGATGAAGACATTGAAGATTTTTATCAGCTTCTGGAGTCTTAAATTGATCAAACATGCAGTCAAGATGCACTGATAATTACTGGTGATTAGAATGCGAAAGTTGGAAACAAAGGAGAAGGATTGGTAATTGGAAAATATGGCCTTGGTGAAAAAAACGATGCTAGAGATTACATGATTGAATTTTGCAAGACCAACGACTTCTTCATTGCAAATACCTTTCTTCACCAACATAAACGGCCACTGTACACATGGATCTCACCAGATGGAATACACAGGAATCAAATTGACTATAACTGTGGAAAGAGGATGGAAAAGGTAATTATCATCAGTCAGAACAAGGCCAGGGGCTGAATTCGGATCAGACCATCAATTGCTCATATGCAAGTTCAAGTTTAAACCGAAGAAAATTAGAACAAGTCCAAGAGAGCCAAAGTACAACCATGAATATATCCCACCTGAATTTAGATACCATCTCAAGAATAGATTTGACACGTTGAACACTAATGACCGAAGACCAGATGAGTTGTGGAATGACATCAAGGCCATTTTATGTGGAGAAAGCAAAAAGTCATTATAAAGGCAGGAGACAAAGAAAAGGCCTAAATGGATGTCAGAAGGGACTCCGAAACTTGTTCTTCAATGTCAAGGAGCTAAAGCAAAAGGAAAGAATGATGAAGTAAAAGCTCTGAACAGAAGACTTCAAAGGGCAGCTTGAGAAGACAAAGTATTATGATGACATGTGCAAAGACCTGGAGATAGAAAACCAAAAGGGATGAATATGCTCAGCATTTCTCAAGCTGAAAGAACTGAAGAAAAACTTCAAGCCTCAAGTTGAAATATTAAAGTGTTTTATAGGGAAAATATCAAAAGAAGATGAAAGGAACATACAGTCACTATATCAAAAATAATTGTTCAATGTTCACCCGTTTCGGGAGGTAACATAAGATCAGGAACCAGTGGTACTAAAGGAAGAAGCCCAAGCTGCACTGAAGGCATTGGCGAAAAGCAAGGCTTCGGGAATTGATGAAATACCAATAGAGATGTTTCAACAAACAGATGCAGCACTGGAAGTGCTCACTAGTCTATGCCAAGAAATTTGGAAGACAGCTACCTGGCCAACCAACAGGAAGAGATCCATATTTATGCCTATTCCCAAGAAAGGTGATTCAATTGAATGTAGAAATTATAGAACAATATCGTTAATATCACATGCCAGCAAAATTTTGCTGAAGATTATTCAAAAGTGGCTGCAGCAGTATATCGACAGGGAACTGCCAGAAATTCAATCCAGATTTAAAAGAGTATGTGCAATGAGGGATATCATTGCTGATGTCAGATGAATGCTGGCTCAAAGCAGAGAATACCAGAAAGATATTTACCTGTGTTTTATTGGCTATGCTAACACTTTCAACTGTGTGGATCATAACAAATTATGGATAACATTTCAGAGAATGGGAATTCCAGTACACTTAATTGTGCTCATGAGGAACCTGTGCATAGATCAAGAGGTAGTTGTTCAAACACAAGGAGATACGGCACGGTTTAAAGTCAGGAAAGGTGTTCGTCAGGGTTATATCCTTTCACCATACTTATTCAATCTGTATGCTGAGCAAATAATCCAAGAATCTGGACTATATGGAAAAGAACGGGGCATCAGGATTGGAGGAAGACTCTTTAACAACCCGTGATATGCAGATGGCACAACCTTGCTTGCTGAAAGTGAAGGGGGCTTGAAGCTCTTAGTGACGAAGATCAAAGACCACAGCTTTCAGTATGGATTATACCTCAACATAAGGAAAACAAAAATCCTCATAACTGGATCAATAAGCAATACCATGATAAACGGAGAAAAGACTGAAGTTGTCAAGGATTTCATTTTACTTGAATCCCCAATCAACATGTATGGAAACAGTAGTAAAGAAATTAAACCACTTATTTCACTGGGAAAATCTGCTGCAAAAGACCTCTTCAAAGTGTTGAAAAGCAAAGGTGTCACTTTGAAGACTAAGGTGCGCCTGACCCAAGCCATGGTATTTTCAACTGTATCATATGCATGTGAAAGCTGGACAATGAGTAAAGAAGACCAAAGAAGAATTGACACCTATGAATTGTGGTGTTGGAGAAGAATACTGAATATACCATGGTTGCCAAAAGTAGGAACGAATCAGTCTTGGAAGAAGTACAACCAGAATGCTCCTTAGAGGCAAGGATGGTGAGACTACGTCACACATACTTTGGACATGTTATCAGGAGGGATCAGTCCCTGGAGAAGGACAGCATGCTCAGTAAAGTAGAGGGTCAGTGAAAAAGAGGAACACCCTCAATGAGTTGGATTGACACATGGCTACAACAATGGGCTCAGGTATAGTAACAATTGTGAGGATGATGCAGGACCAGGCAGTGTTTCATTCTGTTGTACATAGGGTTGCTATGAGTCGGAACCGACTCGATGACACCTAACAACAACAACAACAATTTTTTAATATGCTAATACTAATTTTGTTTATTCAGTAGAAGGAATATGATATTTACCTATTTTCCTGTATTATTGACAACAAAATTTTTGGTAAGAGAAGCTCATGGAACCACTTTTTTAGTATAGTGCTGTGATTGAAAACACATAGTCAGAAGTTACACCACCCAGGTTTGAATTCTGTCTCTGACATTACTAACAGTACCATCTTGGGCCAGTAATTTTACCTTTTGAGCATCAATCTTCCCACCAAATATGAGCATAATGATAGCCTTTCCCTCGTCAAGTTGTCAAGACAATGGCAGGAGTAATATATGCAAAATTCTTAAAACAATATAGTATTGTTCATTGGTATTTATTATTATTATTAGGAACCCACTTTGGACAATGCTGTAAAGAACATGGGATTTTAATATACAATATATGGGTTATAGGAAGGGTCTTGACACTATGTATGTGATCTCACATAGATTATTTCATTTTTTTCGTGTATAATACACTGTATTATTAGAATAAAGGACAAAAACTGTGTAGTCATCTTGATAGACACAGAAAAGCATTTGACAAAAATCTAACACCCATTAAAGATAAAAGCATTCAAAAACTAGGCATAGAAGGAAACTTCCTTAATCTGACGAAGAGCATCTACAAAATTCCTGCAGCCAACATCATACTCTATGGTGAAATACTGAAAGCTTCCTCAGTAAGATTAGGAGCAAGACAATGTTGTCCACTCTTGCCAGTCCATTCAATATTGTTTTAGAGGTTCTAGCCACTGCTATTAGGCAAGAAAATGGAAAAAGAAAATCTCCATTGGAAAAGAAGAAGTAAAACTAGCTTTACTCCCAGACAACTTAATCTACATAGAAAATCCTAAGGAAAGCACACACAATAAATATAAATAAAAAACAACAATAATAATAAAAACTAATAGAATAAACTAGGTTAGCAAGGTTGCAGACTACAAGATATACAAATAATATATATAAATCAATTGTATGTCTATACACCAGCAATGAACATTTTGAAAATAAAATTAAGAAAATAATTTCACTGAAAATAGCATCAATCAAAATAAAATAGGAATAAACTTGACAAACGAAGTGCAAAAGTTGTACACTGAAAGGTACAACATGTGAGAAATTAAATAAAACCTACATAAATGGAAAAGACATTCTTTGTTCATGGATTGGAATACTTAATATTGTTAGAATGAAAAATTGTTAGAATAATTCCCAAATTGATTTACAGATTCAAAGCAATCTATATCCAAAATCTCAGTTTATTTTTATTTTTTTTATTTTTGCATAAATTGACACACTGATCCTAAAAATCAGATGGAAATGTAAGGAATCCAGAAAAGCCAAAACAATCTTGAAAAAGAAGAAAAAAGTTGTAGGACTTATACTTCCCAATTTCAAAATCAAGCTATTATAATCAAGACAATGAGAAACTGGCATAAGTACATACATACGGCTCACTGGGATCGAATTCAGAGTTCAGAAATAAACCCTCACATTAACAGGCAACTTATTTTCTACATGGGTGTCAAGACAATTCAGTGAGGGAAAGAGTAGTCTTTTCAACAAATACTGCTGAGACAACGGCATATTCACATTGAAAAGAATGAATTCGGATTCCCTACCTCACACCATATACAAACATTAATTCAAAATGGATCAGTGCTTGAAATATAAAAGTTAACACCATAAAACCCTTAGAAGCAAACATAGGAGTAAATCTTCATTATCTTGGGTTACACAATGATTTCTTAGATACAGCACCAAAAACACACACTAAAAAAGAAAAATATTAATAAATTGAACTTAATCAAAATTAAAATCTTTTGATCTTTAAGTGCCACCATCGGGAAAAGATAACACAAAGACTAGCTCCACTCAAGGACTCCTGAATGAGGTACAAAAAAAAAGAAAATTCGGTACACCTACTATTAAATATGCCAACCCCAGTTGTATATACAGGGACAAGTGAAATAACCACTGGGTGGGTCCAAGGATGCAGGGAATTCTCTGTACAGTAGACCTTGGTCAGGACTCCATTTATTACCTGGCCCACTTTGCCTGCATTCTCATTGGTTACCATGATAGCACTTGTTTCCAGCTATCAGTGTGAATTGAATCCTGTGTCCAATAGTTCTCCATATAAATGGGAAATCCTTTTCTGCAGTTTACAGTTACCTGAGTAAATGGCTACTGGTCTATCTGGGGAATAATTAGGAGAATCATTACTGTGTATACTCGTCATAGTGCTGGCAGGGTCTTCCTTCTTCCTGAGGACCTGGCCTCCTCTCCAGACAGTGGATTTTGACTTGAAAACCAGCTCAGATTTGAGAATTAAGGAAGAGACCATGACTTTGTTACTAAGACAGCTGTCCTTGTTGGCCATTCATCTACTTTTGCCCCTAGGAATACCACCTTTTACTACCTATAATCATAATTTTCTGTGGCCACTCTGACCTTGCTGCTCATGATGAAAATGGCACCACCTGACTTTGGGTAGTTAAATGCCACCCTCAACCTCTATCTTTTTACATTCTCATTGTTCATCCTCATTGTTGTCAATGAGCATATTTCTGTAATAGGTTCTCCTACCATCAGCTCTAGCCTCCAGAAGAGAGCCATCACTGAACTTTTTAGTGATGCTAGTGTTCCTCTCACTAGCACATTCCTGATACCCTTGTAAGTTTTATATTATTCAGGTCTTTCCATAAAACATAATCTTATGGTATGTTTTCTGGCTTTACATAGTATACCTACTCTAGCATGTCCATTTCCTTGAGCAGGGCCTGGACTAGGGTGAGGAGAGTGAGGTGCCTAGGGTGCAAAATTTAAGGAGGAATTAATTCTCAGGCTTATACAAGTGTCTCTTTAAATATTGTGCCCAAGTTACTTCACTTGTTTCACCTAGTCCCAGCCCTGTCCCTGAAATTTTTAACACTTTCTTTTGCTATCTGCCATAGTAATTCTGGCCACCGATTTTTTTCATGTTTCTAGGAGCCATTCTGGTAGCAGATTCACAGCACTCCTTCTGATCTTCACCAGGGTGTTAATTTCTGTATCTGAGGAATGTGCTCCCCAGTTAATAAGCTTTCCTTTATCCACCTAATGTTCTGGGCCCCTTCATCAAATGCCCTTGGAATACATTCCTATCTGTAACCCCCTGGTGTTATGGATTGAATTGTGTCCCTAAAACACATGTGTTGAAATCCTAACCTCTATATCTGGGGATGTGACCTTGTTTTGAAGTAGAGGTTTCCTTATGTTATGTTAGTGAGGCCATACCAGAGTAGCGTGAGTTGTAAATCTGATTACTTCTGAGTTATAAGAGTTGCCAAATAGACACAGAAACACGGACGGGGGAAGACAGACATCATGAAACTCCCAGTAACACCAGGAACTCCAAGGAATTTCCAGGGCTCCAAACAAGGAAGGACTCCGTCCTAGAGCTGATGCCCATATTTGGATTGCTATCCTCCAAAACTCTGATAAAATAAATTTCCCTTCTTTAAAGTTACACACTTGTGATATTTCTCTTAAGGCAAAACCCAGAAAACCCAGTGCTGTCGAGTCAGTTCCGACTCATAACAACCCTATAGGACAGAGTAGAACTGGCCCATAGAGTTTCCAAGGAGCGCCTGGTGGATTCGAACTGCCAACCCTTTGGTTAGCAGCTGTAGCACTTAACCACTACACCACCAGGGTTTTTAAGGCAGCACTAAGAAATTAGGACACCTGGCTTGTGCCAGCAGGGCCCTTTAGCTTCTATGGTGTATACTCAGTTCCTTTAGTTTTCAGGCCTAGCCCATACCCAACTAGATTATGGGTTTTGCTATGGTAGTTTGCCTTGTGGCCAGGAGGAGACATAGGGACAGAACCTGAGGGGAGGGGGCACATGTTGTCATGTGGGTGAGAGGCTTCTACATTGTCTTCCAGCAAGGGAGGCACATTAGCTCTTAATAGGAAGGAGTAAGCTACTTCTGAAGATTCAGAGATGTCTGGAGAATCAAAATTTGCTTCCACTCTAAGGATAAGAGCTCAATTTTCCCCCTTTAGGGCCCTGATCTTGGCATAACACACCTGCTTTTTTTGAGTCTTTTAAACTTCTCTGTAGTTCCGCCATTCCGACTACTCATTTCTGAGTCTGGGCCTCAGCTTTCTTTGTCCTCCTATTTAGAAAATGAGATTCCCTTTATAAGCTGTCAGGGAGGTCTTGCAGCTTTTGTATTTGTATTTAAAATACCTCTCTATTGTCCACAGATTTTTATTATCTTTTTGAAGAATATTAATTGCACTTAGAAATATCCATTAATTCCCATTCTTTTATAGTCATTATTTTTCCTTTTAGAAATGCCTGATAAATCACTCCAGCTATTTCATTTTCTTCCACCAGTACATTATCTCAATTATTTTCTGATGAGAGTTTTAATAACTGGAGTGCCACCTTGTGCTAGGGCCTGTGCGTATTTCGCCTTCTACTAGTGATGGAGTCCTCATTTCCAGCTAGGGAATGAGTAATTCACCTCTGAAATTTCATCTTATCATCTGCTTACTTGGAACATTTCTGACTCTATCACAGGGCTCTCTGGAATCAGATTCTGAGATGGAGTTTTATCTATTAAAAAAAATTATCTATAGGGTACTTATTAGGGATTGATACTTGTGGTAGAGAGCAAGAGGAAACTGAAAAGAGCTTACAGAGAAGTTGAAACGCCATGCAGGCCTGCCAAAGCCTCAGTGAACTCCTACAGAAAGCTCTGAAATATATATGTCTGTTAAAGTGTATCACAGTGGATTGAAATAGCTAGCCTTTTATGGCACCTTTGGGACAAGTAACTGGATGTGATCTACCATAGGAAGAGAATGCCACTTGGAAAGTCAGGTCTCTGCAACTGAGTGAAACCTGAAATAGATAACAGGTGGAGACGTGTTTGGTGGCACTTCCAGAAGCTGGGACAACAAGCCCTTCCTTGAAGTGGCTATCTGGGTGACATAACTCCATATCCATTCCCTAGGCAAACACCAAATGGCTGGTCGCTGGTTTATTAGAGAATTAACCCAAAAATTCTGCCCAAAAAACACACTGTACGCTAGAGAGTGGCTGGATATCTAAACTAGATCTTGTCTTTTTAGAGGTTGAGCTTGAGATATGCAGAGAGGTAGTCAATAAAGAATAAAAATATAAAAGCACAGCTGCAGATAGAAGCCATATGACAGAAGAAGCGATGTGTTATCATAACCATTGAGTTAGAAAAGAGGCTGTGGGTACATAGAGAAGCAAAATGCAGAATATTGACATAAAAAGCAATAGATGCATGTTGTTAAGGGCACAATAAGATAATAGTTATTTGATATACACACACAAAAAAGCATTCTAGTTTCTTGAGACCTAACTGTGTGATAGCTGGAGTCTTTCATATCTTCTTTATTTTCTGTGTGTCCTTACAGTAAACCTCTTTCATAGAGATAACCAGAGCTTTTTTTTTTGAAAGTTGAAGCAGCTTAACTAATCACACCTAGCAGCTTGCTTGAGATTCCTACCCATATGGCAACTAGGCAGGGTGTGACACTGATTTAAATTAACTTAATGCTATCCATATTAAGAAAGGGAAAGAAGAACCAGCAAGTCCATATAAGGCAAGAATTGTAAAGAGGTACAGATATCCCAGAACACGAGGTTGTGGCCCAGTATTGAGTTAGTGTGCATGTGTCATGTAGAACTTCTTTAAAGTCACTTCAGGGGATAGAAGTGATTGCCTTGTAGAGGCTTGAATAGACAGGACAGGAAAGTGCTGCTCCCTTGGTGTTATTTGAGACAGATATTCAGTGTCATTCATCAGCTGCAAAAAGAATCTGTAGGCTGGCGGAGCCAAGATGGCGGACTAGGCAGACGCTACCTCGGATCCCTCTTACAACAAAGACACGGAAAAACAAGTGAATCGATCACATACATAACAATCTACGAACCCTGAACAACAAACACAGATTTAGAGACGGAGAACGAACTAATACGGGGAAGCAGCGATTGTTTCCAGAGCCTGGAGCCAGCATACCAGTCAGGTACGGCACAAGCACAGAGACCTGCTCCACCCCCCTGAACTAACCCCGGGAGGGGGACTAGCCGGTTCCACGGGCGGCGTGGAACGCAGCCGTTAGGAGAAGTCCCCGGGAGGCAGTGACTGATCTTGGAGCAGAAAGAGCAGCATCCGAGCCGGGGAACCGTCCCACAGGGATTTGGACTGCACGCAGGTACGCCATAAACACGGAGAGTTGCTCCACCCCCTGAACTAACCCCGGGAAGGTGACCATCCGGGTCGCGCGGGCGGCGTGGGACGCAGCCGGTAGGAGAAGTCCCCGGGAGGCAGCGACTGGTATTGGAGCGGGGAGAACAGCGTTCCAGCCGGGACACTCGGTCGCGGCACAAGCACGGGGAGCTACTCCACCAATCTGAACTAACCCCGGGAGGGGGCCCACCTAGTTCACGGGGGCGGCACGGCCACGCGGCTGGAGGGACGAGAAGTCCCCGGGAGGCAGCGACTGATTTTGGAGTCAAGAGTGCACCGTCCCAGTAGGGGAGCCTTGACGCTGGGCGTGGGGCTGGAAGCGGAGGATCTGACCGTGACTCCAGCGGGCCAGACCCCCCGGGGGCAATCTCCACACAGACAGCACACAAGGGCGACGCGCCCGCGGGAATCTCAGATATAATAGTCATTCCAAGCAAGACAAGCAACTCCGGCTATATTCTGAGGTGCTACTCTCCTATCTCTCTGTTCCCTCCCCCACCCTCCCCAGGCGGCTTCATTAACATCTGAATAGCCTGAGCCAGAGGGAGAACTCTGATAGGGATCTGACTGCAGTTTTTTCTTAGCGGATTTTCTGGAAAAACTAGTTTCCCAGTGATGGCTCGGAGACAACAATCCATATCAAACCACTTAAAGAAGCAGACCGTGACAGCTTCTCCAACTCCCCAAACAAAAGAATCAAAATCTTTCCCAAATGAAGATACAATTTTGGAATTATCAGATACAGAATATAAAAAACTAATTTACAGAATGCTTAATGATATCACAAATGAAATTAGGATATCTGCAGAAAAAGCCAAGGAACACACTGATAAAACTGTTGAAGAACTCAAAAAGATTATTCAAGAACATACTGGAAAAATTAATAAGTTGCAAGAATCCATAGAGAGACAACATGTAGAAATCCAAAAGATTAACAATAAAATAACAGAATTAGACAACACACTAGGAAGTCAGAGGAGCAGACTCGAGCAATTAGAATGCAGACTGGGACATCTGGAGGACCAGGGAATCAACACCAACATAGCTGAAAAAAAATCAGATAAAAGAATTAAAAAAAATGAAGAAACCCTAAGAATTATGTGGGACTCTATCAAGAAGGATAACCTGCGGGTGATTGGAGTCCCAGAACAGGGAGGGGGGACAGAAAACACAGAGAAAATAGTTGAAGAACTTCTGACAGAAAACTTCCCTGACATCATGAAAGACGAAAGGATATCTATCCAAGATGCTCATCGAACCCCATTTAAGATTGATCCAAAAAGAAAAACACCAAGACATATTATCATCAAACTCACCAAAACCAAAGATAAACAGAAAATTTTAAAAGCAGCCAGGGAGAAAAGAAAGGTTTCCTTCAAGGGAGAATCAATAAGAATATGTTCTGACTACTCAGCAGAAACCATGCAGGCAAGAAGGGAATGGGACGACATATACAGAACACTGAAGGAGAAGAACTGCCAACCAAGGATCATATATCCAGCAAAACTCTCTCTGAAATATGAAGGCGAAATTAAGATATTTACAGACAAACACAAGTTTAGAGAATTTGCAAAAACCAAACCAAAGCTACAAGAAATACTAAAGGATATTGTTTGGTCAGAGAACCAATAATATCAGATATCA
Organism: Elephas maximus indicus; assembly: GCF_024166365.1. Lineage (NCBI taxonomy): Eukaryota > Metazoa > Chordata > Mammalia > Proboscidea > Elephantidae > Elephas > Elephas maximus. The sequence continues at coordinate 70,675,487 of NC_064846.1, read as the reverse complement.
GCACAACACAAGGTCACAAAACAGAACGTCCTGATATCAACTCAAATAGGGAAATCACAAAAACAAACAAATTAAGATTAATTAAAAAAAAAATACACATAACAGGGAATCATGGAAGTCAATAGGTAAAAGATCACAATAATCAAAAAGAGGGACTAAATACAGGAGGCATTGAACTTCCATATGGAGAGTGATACAAGGCGATATAGAACAATACAAGTTAGGTTTTTACTTAGAAAAATAGGGGTATATAATGAGGTAACCACAAAAAGGTATAACAACTCTATAACTCAAGACAAAAACCAAGAAAAACGTAACGACTCAACTAACATAAAGTCAAACACTATGAAAGTGAGGATCTCACAATATACTAAGAAAAACGCCTCAGCACAAAAAAGTATGTGGAAAAATGAAATTGTCAACAACACACATAAAAAGGCATCAAAATGACAGCACTAAAAACTTATTTATCTATAATTACCCTGAATGTAAACGGACTAAATGCACCAATAAAGAGACAGAGAGTCACAGACTGGATAAAGAAACACGATCCATCTATATGCTGCCTACAAGAGACACACCTTAGACTTAGAGAAACAAACAAACTAAAACTCAAAGGATGGAAAAAAGTATATCAAGCAAACAATAAGCAAAAAAGAAGAGGAGTAGCAATATTAATTTCTGACAAAATAGACTTTAGACTTAAATCCACCACAAAGGATAAAGAAGGACACTATATAATGATAAAAGGGACAATTGATCAGGAAGACATAACCATATTAAATATTTATGCACCCAATGACAGGGCTGCAAGATACATAAATCAAATTTTAACAGAATTGAAAAGTGAGATAGATACCGCCACAATTATAGTAGGAGACTTCAACACACCCCTTTCGGAGAAGGACAGGACATCCAGTAAGAAGCTCAACAGAGACACGGAAGATCTAATTACAACAATCAACCAACTTGACCTCATTGACTTATACAGAACTCTCCACCCAACTGCTGCAAAATATACTTTTTTTTCTAGCGCACATGGAACATTCTCTAGAATAGACCACATATTAGGTCATAAAACAAACCTTTGCAGAGTCCAAAACATCGAAATATTACAAAGCATCTTCTCAGACCACAAGGCAATAAAACTAGAGATCAATAACAGAAGAACGAGGGAAAAGAAATCAAATACTTGGAAAATGAACAATACCCTCCTGAAAAAAGACTGGGTTATAGAAGACATCAAGGAGGGAATAAGGAAATTCATAGAAAGCAACGAGAATGAAAATACTTCCTATCAAAACCTCTGGGACACAGCAAAAGCAGTGCTCAGAGGTCAATTTATATCAATAAATGCACACATACAAAAAGAAGAAAGAGCCAAAATCAGAGAACTGTCCCTACAACTTGAACAAATAGAAAGTGAGCAACAAAAGAATCCATCAGGCACCAGAAGAAAACAAATAATAAAAATTAGAGCTGAACTAAATGAATTAGAGAACAGAAAAACAATTGAAAGAATTAACAAAGCCAATAGCTGGTTCTTTGAAAAAATTAACAAAATTGATAAACCATTGGCTAGACTGACTAAAGAAATACAGGAAAGGAAACAAATAACCCGAATAAGAAATGAGAAGGACCACATCACAACAGAACCAAATGAAATTAAAAGAATCATTTCAGATTATTATGAAAAATTGTACTCTAACAAATTTGAAAACCTAGAAGAAATGGATGAATTCCTTGAAAAACACTACCTACCTAAACTAACACATTCAGAAGCAGAACAACTAAATAGACCCATAACAAAAAAAGAGATTGAAACGGTAATCAAAAAACTCCCAACAAAAAAAAGTCCTGGCCCGGACGGCTTCACTGCAGAGTTCTACCAAATTTTCAGAGAAGAGTTAACACCACTACTACTAAAGGTATTCCAAAGCATAGAAAATGACGGAATACTACCCAACTCATTCTATGAAGCCACCATCTCCCTGATACCAAAACCAGGTAAAGACATTACAAAAAAAGAAAATTATAGACCTATATCCCTCATGAACATTGATGCAAAAATCCTCAACAAAATTCTAGCCAATAGAATCCAACAACACATCAAAAAAATAATTCACCCTGATCAAGTGGGATTTATACCAGGTATGCAAGGCTGGTTTAATATCAGAAAAACCATTAATGTAATCCATCACATAAATAAAACAAAAGACAAAAACCACATGATCTTATCAATTGATGCAGAAAAGGCATTTGACAAAGTCCAACACCCATTTATGATAAAAACTCTTACCAAAATAGGAATTGAAGGAAAATTCCTCAACATAATAAAGGGCATCTATGCAAAGCCAACAGCCAATATCACTCTAAATGGAGAGAACCTGAAAGCATTTCCCTTGAGAACGGGAACCAGACAAGGATGCCCTTTATCACCGCTCTTATTCAACATCGTGTTGGAAGTCTTAGCCAGGGCAATCAGGCTAGACAAAGAAATAAAAGGTATCCGGATTGGCAAGGAAGAAGTAAAGTTATCACTATTTGCAGATGACATGATTATATACACAGAAAACCCTAAGGAATCCTCCAGAAAACTACTGAAACTAATTGAAGAGTTTGGCAGAGTCTCAGGTTATAAAATAAACATACAAAAATCACTTGGATTCCTCTACATCAACAAAAAGAACACCGAAGAGGAAATAACCAAATCAATACCATTCACGGTAGCCCCCAAGAAGATAAGATACTTAGGAATAAATCTTACCAAGGATGTAAAAGACCTATACAAAGAAAACTACAGAGCTCTACTACAAGAAATTCAAAAGGACCTACTTAAGTGGAAAAACATACCTTGCTCATGGATAGGAAGACTTAACATAGTAAAAATGTCTATTCTACCAAAAGCCATCTATACATTTAACGCACTTCCGATCCAAATTCCAATGTCATATTTTAAGGGGATAGAGAAACAAATCACCAATTTCATATGGAAGGGAAAGAAGCCCCGGATAAGCAAAGCACTACTGAAAAAGAAGAAGAAAGTGGGAGGCCTCACCTTACCTGACTTCAGAACCTATTATACAGCCACAGTAGTCAAAACAGCCTGGTATTGGTACAACAACAGACACATAGACCAATGGAACAGAATTGAGAACCCAGACATAGATCCATCCACGTATGAGCAGCTGATATTTGACAAAGGACCAGTGTCAATTAACTGGGGAAAAGACAGCCTTTTTAACAAATGGTGCTGGCATAACTGGATATCCATTTGCAAAAAAATGAAACAGGACCCATACCTCACACCATGCACAAAAACTAACTCCAAGTGGATCAAAGACCTAAACATAAAGACTAAAACGATAAAGATCATGGAAGAAAAAATTGGGACAACCCTAGGAGCCCTAATACAAGGTATAAACAGAATACAAAACATTACCAAAAATGATGAAGAGAAACCCGATAACTGGGAGCTCCTAAAAATCAAACACCTATGCTCATCTAAAGACTTCACCAAAAGAGTAAAAAGACCACCTACAGATTGGGAAAGAATTTTCAGCTATGACATCTCCGACCAGCGCCTGATCTCTAAAATCTACATGATTCTGTCAAAACTCAACCACAAAAAGACAAACAACCCAATCAAGAAGTGGGCAAAGGATATGAACACACATTTCTCTAAAGAAGATATTCAGGCAGCCAACAGATACATGAGAAAATGCTCTCGATCATTAGCCATTAGAGAAATGCAAATTAAAACTACGATGAGATTCCATCTCACACCAGCAAGGCTGGCATTAATCCAAAAAACACAAAATAATAAATGTTGGAGAGGCTGCGGAGAGATTGGAACTCTCATACACTGCTGGTGGGAATGTAAAATGGTACAACCACTTTGGAAATCTATCTGGCGTTATCTTAAACAGTTAGAAATAGAACTACCATACAACCCAGAAATCCCACTCCTCGGAATATACCCTAGAGATACAAGAGCCTTCATACAAACAGATATATGCACACCCATGTTTATTGCAGCTCTGTTTACAATAGCAAAAAGTTGGAAGCAACCAAGGTGTCCATCAACGGATGAATGGGTAAATAAATTGTGGTATATTCACACAATGGAATACTACGCATCGATAAAGAACAGTGACGAATCTCTGAAACATTTCATAACATGGAGGAACCTGGAAGGCATTATGCTGAGCGAAATGAGTCAGAGGCAAAAGGACAAATACTGTATAAGACCACTATTATAAGATCTTGAGAAATAGTAAACCTGAGAAGAACACATACTTTTGTGGTTACGAGGGGGGGAGGGAGGGAGGGTAGGAGAGGGTTTTTTTATTGATTAATCAGTAGATAAGAACTGCTTTAGGTGAAGGGAAAGACAACACTCAATACATGGAAGGTCAGCTCAATTGGACTGGACCAAAAGCAAAGAAGTTTCCGGGATAAAATGAATGCTTCAAAGCTCAGCGGAGCAAGCGCGGGGGTCTGGGGAACATGGTTTGCGGGGACTTCTAAGTCAATTGGCAAAATAATTCTATTATGAAATCATTCTGCATCCCACTTTGAAATGTGGCGTCTGGGGTCTTAAATGCTAACAAGCAGCCATCTAAGATGCAGCAATTGGTCTCAACCCACCTGGAGCAAAGGAAAATGAAGAACACCAAGCCCACATGACAACTAAGAGCCCAAGAGACAGAAAGGGCCACATGAACCAGAGACCTACATCATCCTGAGACCAGAAGAACTAGTTGGTGCCCGGCCACAATCGATGACTGCCCTGACAGGGAGCTCAGCAGAGGACCCCTGAGGGAGCAGGAGAGCAGTGGGATGCAGACCCCAAATTCTCATAAGAAGACCAAACTTAATGGTCTGACTGAGACTGGAGGAATCCCGGCGGTCATGCTCTCCAGACCTTCTGTTGACACAGGACAGGAACCATCCCTGAAGACAACTCATCAGACATGAAAGGGACTGGTCAGCGGGTGGGAGAGAGACGCTGATGAAGAGTGAGCTAATTATATCAGGTGTACACTTGAGATTGTGTTGGCAACTCTTGTCTGGAGGGGGGATGGGAGGATAGAGAGAGAGGGAAGCCGGCAAAATTGTCAAGAAAGGAGAGACTGAAAGGGCTGACTCAAGACGGGGAGAGTAAGTGGGAGTAGGGAGTGAGATGTATGTAAACTTATATGTGACAGACTGATTGGATTTGTAAACGTTCACTTGAAGCTTAATAAAAGTTATTATAAAAAAAAAAAAAAAAAGAATCTGTAAAGGAGACCACAGAAATCAATGTAAGATTTGGAGCAGAATTAAATAAAGAAGAGGTTAAATAAAGGACATGGAAAGATAAAAGGGAGAAAAAAGAAGTAAATTTTGATGTTTTTATTTTGCTTTTGTACACATTACAAGAGGATAAGAATATTGAAGGAACTGTGATAGGGTAGAGCTAGGCAAGACATAGTAAAGATTTGCATTAAAATTCCATTATAAACATATTGTGAGTAAGTACAGAGCAAGAGAGTATGCATTGTAAATCTGACTAATTTCTAAATTAATTAGGTTGTGTTAATTGAACAAGATCTGAATTGTGCTGGTTATAAATACAATTTGTTTAATCTAAAAGTTTATTTGTAGTCATTTAAATTCCTGTAAGAACTACATGCTGCTGTAAAATAAGTAGACAAATGAAGCTGACACATGAAAATTCACTAAAAGAAAGATCATCAAGAATATTAGTATATCTGAGTTGGTGGATTCACGGAGTTGGCCAGAGATATACAACTTATTTATTCTCTTCAAGAATTAAATCATCCCATAAAAGTTTGGATTGGGCCAGATAGTTATAACAAAGAAATGTTCCATGAGCATTGCGTTAAATTATCAATTATTTCTCATTTAGGGACAGAGGTGAATATGGTTGATAACAGGACTATATGTCCTCTGATGTGTTTCCAGAAGTCATTAGAATGCACTATGTCATCAGGAACAGATTTTATTTGAGAGAATGCTTCCTGAGAGAAAAACATGGATGGTAAACTGTATAACACAGAGATATATCATTTGCCACAGGTTGTTATTGTTGTTGTTAGGTGTTGTCCAGTCAGTTCTGACTCACAATGACCCTATATACAACAGAAGGAAACACTGCCTGGTCCTGAGCCATCCTTGCAATCATTGCTAGGTTGAGCCCATTATTGCACCCACTGTGTCAATCCATCTCATCGAGGGTCTTCTCTTTCTTTCACCCTCTACTTTACCAAGAATGATGACCTTTTCCAGGGACTGGTCCATCCTGATAATATGTCCAAAGTATGTGACACAAAGTTTCACCATACTCGCTTCTAAGGAGAATTCTGGTTGTATCTCTTCCAAGGCAGATTTGTTAGTTTTTCTGGCACTCCATGGTATGTTCAAGATTTTTTTTTACCAATACCATAATTCAAAGGCATCAATTCTTCTTTCGTCTTCTTTATTCATTGTTCAGCTTTCGCATGCATGTGAGGTGATTGAAAACACCATGGCTTGGATCAGGCCCGTCTTAGTCCTCAAAGTGAAACCTTGCTTTTCAACACTTCAAAGAGGTCTTTTGCAGCAGATTTGCCCAATGCAATACCTCTTGATTTCTTGACTGCTGCTTACATAGGCATTGATTGTGGATCCAAATAAAATGAAATTCATGACAACTTCAATAGTTTTTCTGGTTATCAAGAAGTTTATGTTAAGGTATAAACCATACTGAAGGCTGTAGCCTTTGATCCTCATCAGTAAGTGCCTCAATCCTCTTTACTTTCAGCAAGCAAAATTGTGTCATCTGCATAGTGTAGGTTGTTACTGAGTCTTCCTCCAATCCTTATGCTGCATTCCTCTTCATATAGTCCAGATTCTTGGTTATTTGCTCAGCATATATATTGAACAAGTGTGATGAAAGGATACAACACTGGAGCACATCTTTCGTAAATTTAAGACACGTAGTATCACCTTGTTGTGTTCAAACAGCAGCCTCTTGGTCTTAGTACGGGTTACACATGAGCACAATTAAGTGTTCTGGGATTCCAGTTATTTGCAATGTTTTCCATAATTTGTTGTGATCCACACAATTGAATGCCTTTGCATAGTCAGCAAAACATAGGTAAACATCTTTCTGGTATTCTTTGCTTTCAGCCAAGATCCATCTGACATCATCAGTGATATCCCTTATTCCACATCCTCTTCTGAATCTGACCTGAATCTCTGGCAGTTCCTTGTCAATGTACTGCTGCAATCGTTTTGGGATTATATTCAGCAAAATTATACTTGTGTGTGATATTAATGCTATTTTTCAACAATTTCCACATTCTGTCGTATAACCTTCCTTTGGAGTGGGCGCAGATATGGATATCTTCCAGTCGATTACCAGGCAACTATCTTCCAAATTTCTTGGCATAGACGAGTGAGCACCTCCAGTGGTGCATCCATTTGTTGAAATATCTCTACTGGTATGCCTCCAATTCCTGGAGTCTGTTTTTTTTTTTTTTCTTTTTTATTGTACTTTAGATGAAGGTTTACAGAACAAACTAGCTTCTCATTAAACAGTACACATATTGTTTTATGACATTGTTTAACAAGCCCACAACATGTCAATACTCTCCCTTCTTGACCTTGGGTTCTCTATTACCAGCTTTCCTGTCTCCTCCTGCCTTCTAGTCCTTGCCCCTGGGCTGGTGTGCCCCTATAGTCCCGTTATGTTTTATGGGCCTGTCTAATCTTCGGATGAAGAGTGAACCTCAGGAGTGACTTCATTGCTGCTCTAAAAGGGTGTCTTAGGGCCATACTCTCGGGGTTTCTCCAGTATCTGTCAGGCCAGTTAGTCTGGTACTGGAGCCTTGTTTTTAGCCAATATCTTCAGTGCAGCTTGAGCTTCTTCCTTCAATACCATCAATCCTTGATTATATGCTATCCTTCCATCTTCTTTGGGTGCTTCCTGCATCATTCAATACCTTGCCCATAGAATCCTTCTATACTGTATGTCAAGGTTTGAATTTTTCAATTTTTTGAGCTTGAGGAATGCCTAGCATGTTCTTCCCTTTTGGTTTTCTAAGTTCTTGCACATTTCATCATAATATTTTACTTTGTCTTCTTGAGCCTCCCTTTGAAATCTTCTGTTCAGCCCTTTTACTTCACCATTTCTTTCACTTTAGCTACTATGTGTTCAAGAACAAGTTCCAGAGTCTCTTCTGATATTCATTTTGGTCTTTTCTTTCTTTCCTGTCTTTTTAATGACATTTTTCTTTCTTCATGTTTGATGTCATCCCACCATTCATCTGGTCTTTGATCATTAGTGTTTGGAGGGTCAAATCTTTTCTTGAGATGGTCCCTAAATTCGGGTCAGATATGCTCAAGGTCGTACTTTGGGTCTCGTGCACTTATTTTAACTTTGTTCAGCTTCGACATGAACTTGCATCTGAGCAATTGATGCTGTTCTGCAGCGGGCCTCTGGCCTGATCTGACTGATGATATTGAGCTTTTCCATTATATCTTTCCACAGATGTAGTCAATATGATTCCTGTGTTTTCCATTTGGCCAGGTTCACATAAATGCCATTTATGTTGTTGCAAAAAGGTATTTGCAATGAATAAGTCATTGGTCTTGCAAAATTCTATCATATATCCTCTGGCATTACTTCCATCACTGAGGCCATATTTTCTAACTACTGATCCTTCTTCTTTGTTTCCAATTTTTGCATTCCAATCCCTAGTAATTATCAATGCACCTTGATTGCACATTTGATCAATTTCAGACTGCAGAAGGTTAGGTCACATAAAAGGGGTGTTATCACTACTGAACTATGGTTATGAACCCAAGATAAAGGAGAATTTGACTGAAATAAGCTAGTAACATTTTCCCAAAGAAAATAGAGGGATATACTTGATACTGGAAGAAAAATAGAAAACTGCGTAAAAGACCTTCAGCAACATGTAGTTTTAGCATGGATGAAGGGGACTGAGAAATTAGCAATCAATCAATCATGAAGTTTAAGTTATAATAGAGAAAAAATGAAAGGAAAAAGCAGGAATATAGGTAAGGAAGAACAAATCAAAAGAATAAATAATTGCTACAAGACAAAAGAGATGGGATGGAATTGCCTTGAAAAGGTACTCTTTTTAAGGTCCGGACAGAGACAAGTTGAAAAGAGAAATATATTCGGTAATTAAAGGTAAAAAACAAACAAACAAAAAAACAAGGAACATCTAAAAGGTTTCCAAGGAAGTTATCAAGGAGCAAGCAGGGTGATACAGAACCTTGTACAAATAGATAAATAATAACTTTTAACAAAGGCAAAAGGTATAAGAAAATCTCAATAGATGTTCTCAGATTTTTTTGGATCAAATATTTAAAGAATATTTATGCAGCCACAAAAAGGGATGTTATAGAAAAAGAAAAGGATAGAATAAATAAAATCTATATACCAATTGCTTATGGAGTACTGAGTTTCAGTTTATGGCGATGGAAAAATTACATTGATTAAGGGTAGAGATGCATGGCCAACTGTTGTAAGAGCTATCAATAAGTTGCACACCCGTAAAAAGTTAAATTGGCAAAAGCTGTGTGATAGATATATTTATAAAAACTATAAAAAAGCAAAAAGAGTAACTACTGAAGCTTCTTATGGGCAACCAAACACTTCATGGGGTTTGGTTCCATGGTTTGGAGATTTAGGGTAATGATTTCATGGGACAACCCAGTTAACTGGCTTGATAACATGCTTAGTGCTTCTGCTCTACCTCCTAGTTTGCTGAGTAGCGCTTAGGGTCTTAAAAGTTTGCAAGTGGCCATCTAAGGTGCAAGTGGCCATCTAAGGCACAATTGGTTTCTATACACCTGGAGCGACAGAGGAAGAGAGAAAGGAATATAAGGAAATGGAACGTATGGCTAACTGTTTCCATGAACAACTGTCTCCTTTGCCATGAGACCAGAACTGGATGGTGCCTGGCTACCATAGAAACAATAAAATATAATCAAAAGAAGATTATAGAATTGAAAATTATAACTGAAAAATATTCAAATTAGGGCTCAGTAGTAGAGGAGAAATAGCAAAGGATAGCGTCAGTGAACTTAAAGACAAATCAATAGATTTTAGTTAATCTAAACAATGCAAATAAAAATAAACAGAGCCTCAACAATGTGTGGGACAATAACAAAAGTGCTAAATGTGTATCATCAGAGTCCTAGAAAGAGAAGAGAGATTGTGGGGTTGAAAAAGTATTCAAAGAAATAATGGCTAAAAATTTCCCAAATTTATGAAGGTCATAAACCTACAGATTCAAAAAGATGCACAAACCTCAAATGTGATAAAACTAAATAAATCCACAGCAAGACATATTATAATTAAAATTATGAAGAATAAAGACAAAGAAAAAAATCTTTAAAACTGCCAGGAATAAACAATACATTACCTATAGAGGGACACAAACTTGAATGAGAGTGGGATTCACATCTGAAACCATGGAGGCCAGAAGAAAGTGACACAACTTATTTCAAATGATAAAAGGAAAGAACTACCAAGCAAAAATTCTATATTCATCAAAAGTATCCTTCAGAAATGAAAGGAAAATGAAGACATGAAGGAAAAATAAGATAATTTGTTACCAACTGACCTACTCCGGAAAAATGGATAAAAGAAATTCTCCAAACAGAAATGAAATGATATCAGATGAAGGCTGGAATGTTCAGAAAGGAAAGAACAGCAGAAAGGAAAAAGTAGATGTATTTCTCAGGCTGGTCTCTCTAGAGAAGCAAAACCAGTGAAGTGTGTGTCGGTGTGTGTGTGTGTGTATATATATATATATAGAGAGAGAGAGAGAGAGATTTATATCAAGGAAATATCTCACATGATTGCAGAGGTTGAAAAGTCCAAAGTCCATGGCTGAGATATCAGGCTTCTCCTGACTCACATAGCTGCAGGTCAGACAGCAGGATGCTGGCTCATGAGCTAGAGGCTGATGAACCAAAGATCAGCAAGTAAGATGGCAGGCTGCTAGTTCAAGTCCCAAGAATCTGAGTTCAGATGATGCAGGATCCAGAGCAAAGCAAAAACCATCAAGCTTTGACAGAAAGTCCGTATATATTGGATGCAGACAGCACCCCCAAGGAAACTCCCTTTCAACTGATTTGCTGCTCAAGGCAGATATCATCATGGAGGTAACTACATTCTATTAGATCTCATCATGGAGGTGATTACATAACTGCCAAACCACTGATAATCATGGCTCAACCAAGTTGACACACAACCTTAAACATCAAAGTCCGCCCCTTGTCAACTTGGCACCAGTACACGTCTCCTAAAACCACACATATTCTCTAAATAAAGACAATTATAAAATCATACTTGGCACCTACTATGATACAACTAACACACGTACAACTGAAAATACACCAACCCTGTTTACATCTTATATTTTATAGGTGAATAAAACAAAAAATATTTGAACACACACACAAGGAAGAAATGTTGCTGTTGTTAGGTGCCGTCAAGTTGGTTCCGACTCATAGCGACCCTATGCACAACAAAATGAAACACTACCCAGTCCTGAGCCATCCTTACAATCGTTGTTATGCTTGAGCTCATTGTTGCAGCCACTGTGTCAATTCAACTCTTTGAGGGTCTTCCTCTTTCCCGCTGACCCTGTACTCTGCCAAGCATGATGACCTTCTCCAGGGAGTGGTCCCTCTAGACAACACGTCCAAAGTATGTAAGATGCAGTCTCGCCATCCTTGCCTCTAAGGAGCATTCTGGCCGCACTTCTTCTAAGACAGATTTGTTCATTCTTTTGGCAGTCCATGGTATAGTCAATATTCTTCTCCAATGCTTCAATTCAAAGGCGTCAATTCTTCTTCGGTCTTCCTTATTCATTGTCTAGCTTTCACATGCATATGATGTGATTGAAAATACCATGGCTTGAGTCAGGTGCACCTTAGTCTTCAAGGTGACGTCTTTGTTCTTCAACACTTTAAAGAGGTCCTTTGCAGCAGATTTACCCAATGCAATGCGTCTTTTGATTTCTTGACTGCTGCTTCCATGGCTGTTGATTGTGGATCCAAATAAAATGAAATCCTTGACAACTTCAATCTTTTCTCCATTTATCATGATGTTGCTCATTGGTCCAGTTGTGAGGATTTTTGTTTTCTTTATGTTGAGGTGCAATCCATACTGAAGGCTGTGGTCTTTGATCTTCATTAGTAAGTGCTTCAAGTCCTCTTCACTTTCAGCAAGCAAGGTTGTGTCATCTGCATAACGCGGGTTGTTAATAAGTCTTCCTCCAATCCTGATGCCCCATTCTTCTTCATATAGTCCCCCTTCTCGTAGTATTTGCTCAGCATACAGATTGATGAAGAATACAACCCCGACGCACACCTTTTCCTGGCTTTAAACCAATCAGTATCCTCCTGTTCTGTCCAAACAACTGTCTCTTGACCTATGTAAATGTTCCTCATGAGCACAATTAAGTGTTCTGGAATTCCCATTCTTCCCAATGTTATCCATAATTTGTTATGATCCATACAGTCCAATGCCCATGCATAGTCAATAAAACACAGGTAAACATCCTTCTGGTATTCTCTGCTTTCAGCCAGGATCCATCTGACATCAGCAATGATATCCCTGGTTCCACGTCCTCTTCTGAAACCAGCCTGAATTTCTGGCAGTTCCCTGTGGATATACTGCTGCAGCCATTTTTGAATGATCCTCACCAAAATTTTGATTGTGTGTGATATTAATGATATTGTTCTATTATTCAGTTGGATCACCTTTCTTGGCAATAGGCATAAATATGGATCTCTTCTAGTCAGTTGGCCAGGAAGCCGTCTTCCATATTTCTTGGCATAGATGAGTGAGTACCTCCAGCACTCCATCAATTCCTGGAGCCTTGTTTTTCGCCAAAGCCTTCAGAGCAGCTTGGACTTCTTCCTTCATTGCCATCAGTTCCGGATCATATGCCACCTCTTGAAATTGTTGAACATCAACTAGTTTTTTTTGGTATAATGACACTGTGTATTACTTCCATTTTCTTTTGATGCTTCCTGCGTCGTTTAATATTTTCCCCATAGAAACCTTCACTATTGCAACTAGAGGCCTGAATTTTTTCTTCAGTTCTTTCAGCTTGAGAAACACCGAGGGTGTTCTTCCCTTTTGGTTTTCCATCTCCAGCTCTTTGCACATGTCATTATGATACTTTACTTTGTCTTCTCGAGATGCCTTTTGAAATCTTCTGTTCAGTTCTTTTACTTCATCAATTCTTCCTTTTGCTTTAGCTGCTCGACGTTCGAGAGCAAGTTTCAGAGTCTCTGACATCCATCTTGGTCTTTTCTTTCTTTCCTGTCTTTTCAACGACCTCTTGCTTTGTTCACGGATGATGTCCTTGATGTCATTCCACAACTCATCTGGTCTTCGGTCTCTAGTGTTCAATGCATGAAATCTATTCTTCAGATGGTCTCTGAATTCAGGTGGGATGTATTCAAGGTCATATTTTGGCTCTCGTGGACCGGCTGTGATTTTCTTCAGTTTCAGCTTGAACTTGCATATGAGCAGTTGATGGCCTGTTCCACAGTCTTCCCCTGGCCTTGTTCTGACTAAGGATATTGAGCTTTTCCATGGTCTCTTTCCACAGATGTAATTAATTTGATTTCTGTGTGTTCCATCTGGTGAGGCTCATGTGTATAGCCAGCATTTATGTTGGTGAAAGAAGGTATTTGCAATGAAGAAGTCGTTAGTCTTGCCAAATTGTATCATTTGATCTCTGAATGTGTTTCTATCACCAAGGCCATGCTTTCCAACTACTGATCCTTCTTCGTTTCCAACTTTTGCATTCCAATCACCAGTAATTACCAATGCATCTTGATTGCATGTTCGATCAATTCCAGACTGCAGCAGCTGATAAAAATCTTCTATTTCTTCATCTTTGGCCCTAGTGGTTGGTGGGTAAATTTGAATAACAGCCGTATTAACTGGTCTTTCTTGTAGGTGTATAGATATTATCTTATTACTGACAGTGTTATACTTCAGCATAGATCCTTTTTGAGGATGAATGCAACACCATTCCTCTTCAAGTTGTCATTCCCAGCGTAGTAGACTATATGAATGTCTGATTCAAAATGGCCAATACCAGTCCATTTCAGCTCACTAATGCCTAGAATATTGATGTTTATGTGTTCCAATTCATTTTTGACGATTTCCAATTTTCCTAGATTCAATCTTCATACATTCCAGGTTCCGATTATTAATGGATGTTTGCAGCTGTTTCTTTTCATTTTGAGTCCTGCCACATCAGCGGATGAAGGTCTCAAAAGCTTTACTCCATCCATGTCATTAAGTTCAGCTCTACTCTGAGGAGGCAGCTCTTTCCCAGTCATCCTTTGAGTGCCTTCCACCATGGGGGCTCATCTTCTAGCACTATATCAGATAGGTATTCATAAGATTTTCACTGGCTAATGCTTTTCAGAAGTAGACTGCCGGGTCCTTCTTCCTAGTCTGTCTTAGTCTGCAAGGTCCTCTGAAACCTGTCCTCCACGTGTGACCCTGCTGGTATCTGACTACCGGTGGCATAGCTTCCAGCATCACAGCAACACACAAGCCCCCACAGTATGACAAACTGACAGACACATGGGGGTTAAAGAAGAAATACTCCCCAGAATTATAGTCCTCATTTCTGCAACTGGCCATGTGGTTGTAGCTGGCATTTAAAACTACCTTCTCCCATCACCCATTCGATATTCCCTTTACCCTCAGCAATCTCCTCAGCTGATTGCAGTTTTTTGCCTACTGGGTGGACCGTAACCTTCATTTTTTTAATGGTCTAGTCCATTAGTAGTCATATTGGAATTGGGTTGCTCTAGTTTTCCATTGACTTTAATAACAGGGCATAGTAGTACTAAGACACACCCAAAGGGATCTCCTGCATTTCAGATATACTCTTCATTACCTCCATTATGTTATATTAATCTGATTTTCTCTTGGTAATCAGGATCAATCATACTAGCCAATATGGTAACTCCCTTATTTGTCTGTTGATTCAAGGCATGAGGAACCCAAAGTGGCTAAGTGGCATTCTTAACTTCCAGTTCAATGGAATCAGTGATGTGTTTACAGGTGCGAGCATTCCTCCCTTTGGAACTAAGACCTCTAGCCACTCTAGCTTAGGGTTGCAGGGACAGGAAGGCAGAATTTTTGAGTGGGTCACTAGGGGTAATAGAGACTGGTACCACTCCCATTTCCACCTTTTGATACCTGGACGCATGAATCCTGGCTATGGGAGAAATAGTGAACATTTCCCCAGTCCTGAAAGGTATTGCCACAAAGCTGTCACTTTAATTGTGTCTTTAGAAGTCCATTCCACCATTATATCAAGCCAGCTGCTTCAGGATGATGGAGAACGTGGTAAGATCAGTGAATTCCATGAGCATGGGCCCATTGCCATATTTCATTTGTTCTGTAGTGACTCCCTTGACCTGAGGTGATGCTGCTTGGGATACTACGATTGTGCATAAGTCATTCTGTAAGTCCACCGATGGTAGGCCTGGTAGAATCATTGCAAGCAGGGAAGGCAAATCTGTATCCAGAGTAAGTGTCTATTCCATTAAGAATAAAACCCTGCCCTTTTCATGATGGAAGCTGTCCAATGTGATCAATCTACCTCCCGGTTTCCGGCTGATCACCTAGGAATGGTGCTGTATCGGGGACTCATTGTTGGTCTCTGCTTCTGGCAGCTTGGACACTCAGCAGTGGCTGTAATAAGTCAGACTTGGTGAGTTCCAGAC
This sequence comes from Elephas maximus indicus, assembly GCF_024166365.1. Classification (NCBI taxonomy): domain Eukaryota; kingdom Metazoa; phylum Chordata; class Mammalia; order Proboscidea; family Elephantidae; genus Elephas; species Elephas maximus. Next base: position 70,659,683 of record NC_064846.1, on the reverse strand, counting down.
CATCCAGCCAAGCCATTGGCCACAGCCCATGAGTCAGTATACAATCGCACATCTGCCCATTTCCCCTTCCAAACAAAGTGAACAACCATGTGCACTGCTCGAAGTTCTGCCCATTGGGAGGTTTTCCCTTCACCACTGTCCTTCAGGGAGATCCCAGAAAGGGGCTTTCACGGTACTTCTATTTTCTAGTGGTACCTGCATATAGTGCAGAACCACCCATAAACCAGGCAAGAGCTTTCTCTTCCTCAGTCAACTGATCATAAGGAACTCTCTATGAGGCCATAGGTGCAGGCTGGGAGATGAGAGGTAAAGTGAAAGGAATGGAGGCCATGGGCATTTGGGCTACTTCCTTAAGCAACTTCCTTGTGCCTTCAGGCCCTGCTCAGCCCTGATCTTGTATATACCACTTCCATTTAATGATGGATGGCTGCTGTGCATGTTCTACTTTATGTCTCTGTGGGTCAGACAACACCCAGTTCGTGATGGGAAGCTGAGGTTATATGGTGACTTAGTGGCTCATGGTTAAAGGTTCAGTGTCTACTAAGGCCCAGAAAGGAGAGTTGTTATCTACAGAAGATAGCAGGACTATTGCTCCAATATCAAAAGTGTCTGAGCTGTGATTCACCAATAGGAGCCTGCCAAAGACTCCAAACAACATCTCTATCTGCCACTTACAGTTCAAGCACCATTGGATCAATCAGATCATATGGCCCAAGTGGCAGAGCCACTTGCATGGCAACGTAAACCTATTGCAGAGTCCTCTCTTGATCTTGGTCTCACTCAAAACTAGCAGCTTTTTGAGGCACTTGATAAATTGGCTGGAGTATCATACCCAAATGAGGGATATGTTGCCTAAAAATCTAAGAAGGCCCACCAAGCCTTGTGCCTCCTTAGTTGTGGGAGGGGCAAGATGCAGCAACTAATCCCTTACTTTAGAAGGAATATCTTGGCATATTCCACACCTCTGAACCCCTGGAAATCTCACTGATGTGGAAAGTGCCTAAATTTTTTTCAGATTAGTTTCCCACCCTCTAGCAGGCAAATGTTTTACCAATAAGTCCAGAGTCATTGATGCTTCTTCCTACTTGCTCCAATCAGCATGATATCATCAATGTAATGGACTTGTGTGATCAAGATCTCTACAAACTAAATTATGACATAGGCCTGAATGGTTCATATACCTCTGAGGTAGGACAGTGACAGTATATTGCTGGCCTTGCAGCTGAAGGGAAACTGCTTCTGGCGTTCCTGTAAAACAGAAATGGAGAAAAAGATCAATAGCTGCATAACAGGTACCAGGAGATATATTAAATTGCTCAAGCAATGAAACCACATATTGGACAGCAGCTGCAATTAGAGTCACTACCTGGTTAAGTTTTTGATAATCAACTATCATTCTCCAAGGTCTGTCTGATTTTTGTACAGGCCAAATAGGTGAGTTGAATGGAGACCACAACCCTTGCATCTTTCAAGTCCTTGATGGTGGCAGTAATCTCTGTAATCCCTCCAGAAATGTGTTATAGCTTTTGGTGTACTGTTTTCCTGGGTAACGGCAGTTCTAGCAGCTTGCACTTAGCCTTTCCTACTGTAATAGCCCTTATGTTACATGTCAGGGATCCAATTTATAGGTTCTTCCAGTTGCTGAGTATGTCTATTCCAATTATGCATTCTGGAACTGAAGAAATCACTACAGGATGGGTTCAGCTACCCACTGGACCCACTGTGAGATGAACATGAACTAACACTATATTAAAACCTGACCTCCATAAGTCCCCATTCTGACTATTGGGCAAGAGTGATATTTTGGGTCTCCTGGAATTATTGTCAGTTCAGAGCCAGTATCCAATAATCTACAAAAAGTCTGATTATTTCCTATCCCCGGTGAACAGTCAGTCTCATAAAAGGCTGCAGATCACTGTGGGAGGCTGGGAGGAAGATTAACAGTATAAATTTTTGGCAGTGTATTGGGGTTCTTCCTCAAGGGGAACCAGCCTCCCCTTCCTTCAACATGTTGTGGTTCTATAAACTGGCTGAAGTCTGGGAGTTGTTTGAGGGGCTGTGCTTATTCTGGCAATTCAAGTTAGTATGTAGTTTGCTTGACCTAGAATTCCACTTGTACAGATGTTTACTAAATAGTAGATTTCTCAACTATTTCACTCTTAGAGACACCATGACTAAGTAGCCAACACCATAAATCCATACAAGTCAGACTATTCTGATTACTGCTTTGACTTCAATGTCCATTATGATAACCAGGCTCACCCTGTTTTTGTCAATTGAATGCTGCTACTTGGAACCTACCACCACAGGGCTCAATGGTCCCCATTGTAATTATGTGTCTTAATTCTATTAAGGCAGCTCCCACTATCAAATCTGACTTACATAAAATAGTAACCACAACAGATTTCAAGGATGCTGGGCCTCTCTTCACAAATTTGTTCCTCACTGTTGCAGTAAAAGATGTGTTCCCTGGCACTCCATATCTGAGTCTGTGGGTCTAACCTGATAAGTCCAATCTAACATGCCAATTTCCCTAAGTCTTTGGATACCTTCTACAGTATACCAAGGAAGTTCTGGTACTTAACTTCATTTAGTGCGGGTCACCATGTAATCCACGCTTCAGTGACCTAATCAAACAATTAGATCCTTTTCTAACTTCTTGATATGAAACACTGAATGAAGAATCTGTGCTTAGTGGGCCCATATCAATAAACTCAGACTGATCCAACTTTATGTTCCTTGCACCATTATCCCACACCCTTAATAGTCATCCGCACATATATTCCCCTGGTTTCTGCTTGTACATATTAGAAAAGTAAAGCAATTCTTTCAAAGTGTAACATATCTCCTCCTGGGTCATACTCTGTACTTCACCTTTTGGTACTCTCCGGTACTTAAGTCTAGTTATAGGTTTGGAAGCAAAAATGAGTGGTGGAGATGTCAGCAATGTCTTGTAAGCTATCTGCTTCAGGTGATGACACAGAAGCCACCATGTTCGATACCTCAGACAAAGGCTCTTCAGACACAGCAGGTTTAATCTCATCAAATGGGTTTGGAGCGGCTAATGGTTTTGTTGGCAGGAGAGATTCAAGGGAATTTAGAAGCTCAGTGTCCCCAGCTTCCTGATTATCTGTCCATATGTGCCCATCCCAAGTTTTAGGATCCCATTTATTCCCAATCGATGCTCTTATTTCAACTTCAGACACCATTCGAGGTTGAGAATACGGTTGATGTTGTAATTCAGCTATTCTTACGATAAGACTCTGGGTTTCGCTTTTGGTAATATCAACTTTGTTATTGCAAGAAATAAGGCTATTTCATGGCACAAATGGCAACTTCAAGGCCACATATGTGGCACTTGAGCTTTGCCTCTGAAGCCTTGAGCTCATCTCTTTCTTTCACCACTTTGTCCAGAAGAAGTAGGACCAACCAACCAGATTCATTATACTTCTCATTAAGACAAAATTATAGAAAGGTATCAAACATGCAATCACCCAGAGAGCCTCACTAGACACCAATACTTGATCTATTGGTGGTGATATTTTGGGTATTTCTATTGTTGGCAAAGACTATTGAATATATCATGAATTGCCAAAAGAATGAACAAATCTGTCTTGAAAAAAATACAGTCAGAATACTTCTTAGAAGCAAGGATGATGAGACTACATTCCATGTACTTTGGACATGTTTTCAGGAGGGACCAATCCCTGAAGAAGGATATCATCCATGGTAAAGTAGAGGGTTAGCAAAAAAGAGGAAGACCCTCAACAAGATGGATTGACACAGTGGCTGCACTGATGGGCTCAAGCAATGGATTAGCAGTACCCTCTTCACTACTGGAAACACAGTCATCAATGTCTTTAAGACTAACCAGACTTGAGAACGAACTTAGAAAACTCATCCTTTAAAATTGTGTTTTTATAAGACAACCATTGGTACCAAATGTCTTAGGCTGAGTTCTCCATGGAAGAAAAACCACTCAGGCATGTACATATATATATACACAGAGAGATTTATTTCCAGGAAATAGATCACACGATTGTAGATGCTAGCAAGTCCCAAGTCCATAGGTGAGGCATCAGGCTGGAGGCTTCTCCTGACTCACATAGCTGCTGAGGCTGACAAATCCAATATTGGTAGGTAAGATGGCAGGCTGCCGGCTGAAGTCTCAAAAACAGGAGTTCAGATGATGATGAGTCAAATGCAGGATCCAGAGTAGAGCAAAAGCCAGAAAGTCCTGACCTTTGCCTGAAAGTCCATATATACTGGATGCAGGTCAAACCCCCAAGGAAACTCCCTTTTATTTTATTGGCTACTCAAGGCAGGTCTCATCATGGAGGAGATTACATTATTATATAGCTACTAAACTATATCATAACTGACAAACCACTGAGAATCATGACTCAGTCAAGTTGACACACAACCTTAACCATCACAAGTTATATAATGGATTATCATTAATCTCGTGAGCACTTTTAATCATATTTAATGGATGAAACAAAAATGATAACATCATCTGATGTGATTGTCAATATATGTAGAAGAAATAATACTGTTATGTTTTAAAAGTGGGGAGGCTCAAGGGACTTAAATGGAAGTAAAGTTTTCATACCTCACTGAAAGTGGTAGAATGTTGATACAAAAAGGCTGTGATTAATTATGTAACTGTATTGTAGTACCCAGAGCACCATCATGACTTCACTAGAGAGATTCCCTTGAACTATTCAAAGTTCTGCTGCATCTGGTATGCTAAGGACTTGTTTTGTGTTCCTTTGTTTTGTTTTTCTTTTGAACACAGATACCATGATACATTTAGGTTTCTAGATTCAATAGTAAAGTAAAATACGATGTGAAATACGTTTCCGACAGAAAAACAATTGCAAGTATGTGTAAGATAACCTTTTAAAAAGCAATGTAGAGGCGGGGCCAAGATGGCAGACTAGATGGACTCTACCGCGGATCCCTCTTGCAACAAAGACTCGGAAAAACAAGTGAATCAATCACATACATAACAATCTACGAACCCTGAACAACAAACACAGATTTAGAGACGGAGAACGAACAAATATGGGGAGGCAGTGATTGTCTTCAGAGCCTAGAGCCAGCGTACCAGTCAGGTGACCTTCAGCGCCCGATTTGGGGCAGAGCCCGGGGGGCAGACGGCACAAACAAGGAGCCCAGCCCTGGCCCCCGAACTCATTCCAGGAGGGGGCCCAGCCAGTTCGCGCGGGCAGTGTGTCGGTGCAGCCGGTGGGAGAAGTCCCCGAGAGGCAGTGACTGGTCTTGCAGCGGGGAGAGCAGCGTCCCAGCAGGGGAGCCGTCCCGCTGGGATTTTGACGGGTGCTGGCACGGCATAAGTTTGGGGAGCTGCTCCACAGCCCTGAACTAACCCTGGGAGGGGGCCCAGCTGGTTTGCGCGGGCGGCGTGGCGATGCAGCCAGTGGGAGAAGTCCCCGGGAGGCAGTGACTGGTCTTGGAGTGGGGAGAGCAGCGTCCCAGCCGGGGAACCGTCCCGCTGGAATTTTGACTGGGCACAGGCACTGCATAGGTGCTGAGAGCTGCTCCATCCCCCTGAACTAGACCGGGGGGGCCCAGCCGGTTCGCGCGGGTGGTGTGGCAACGCGGCCAGGTGGGGGAGGTCCCCGGGGGGCAGCGACTGGTCTTGGAGAGGGGAGAGTGGCATCCCAGCTGGGACACGTGGTCGTGGCGCAGGCAGAGGGAGCTGCTCTGCTCACCTGAGCTGACCCCGGGGGGGAAACCAGCCGATTCGCGGGGGAGGCGCGGCGAAGGGGCTGGCGGGACAGGGCATCCCCTGGAGGCAGCGACTGATTTTGGAGTTGGGAGTGCACCGTCCCAGTAGGGGAAACTTGACGCTGGACATGGGGCTGGTAGCGGAGGATCTGACTGTGACTCCAGCGGGCCAGACCCCCCGGGGGCAATCTCCACACAGCCAGCACACATAGGGGACGTGCCCCACGGAAATCTCAGATATAATAGTCATTCCAAGCAAGACAAGCAACTCTGGTTATATTCTGAGGTGCTACTCTCCTATCTCACGGATCCCTCTCCAAACCTCCCCAGGTGGCTTCATTAACATCCGAATAGCCTGAGCCAGAGGGAGAACTCTGATAGGGATCTGACTGCATTTTTTTTTAGCGGATTTTCTGGAAAAACTAGTTTCCCAGTGATGGCTCGGAGACAGCAGTCCATATCAAACCACATAAAGAAGCAGACCATGACAGCTTCTCCAACCCCCCAAACAAAAGAATCAAAATCTTTCCCAAATGAAGATACAATCCTGGAATTATCAGATACAGAATATAAAAAACTAATTTACAGAATGCTTCAAGACATCACAAACAAAATAAGGCAAACTGCAGAAAAAGCCAAGGAACACACTGATAACACTGTTGAAGAACTCAAAAAGATTATTCAAGAACATAGTGGAAAAATTAATAAGTTGCAAGAATCCATAGAGAGACAGCATGTAGAAATCCAAAAGATTAACAGTAAAATTACAGAATTAGACAACGCAATAGGAAGTCAGAGGAGCAGACTTGAGCAATTAGAATGCAGACTGGGACATCTGGAGGACCAGAGAATCAACACCAACATAGCTGAAAAAAAATCAGATAAAAGAAATAAAAAAATGAAGAAACCCTAAGAATCATTGTGGGACTCTATCAAGAAGGATAACTTTGTGTGTGATTGGAGTCCCAGAACAGGGAGGGAGGACAGAAAACACAGAGAAAATAGTTGAAGAACTCCTGACACAAAACTTCCCTGACATCATGAAAGACAAAAGGATATTATCCAAGATGCTCATCGAACCCCATTTAAGATTGATCCAAAAAGAAAAACACTAAGACATATTATCACCAAACTCCCCAAAACCAAAGATAAACAGAAAATTTTAAAAGCAGCCAGGGAGAAAAGAAAGGTTTCCTACAAGGGAGAATCAATAAGAATAAGTTCAGACTACTCAGCAGAAACCATGCAGGCAAGAAGGGAATGGGATGACATATACAGAGCACTGAAGGAGAAAAACTGCCAGCCAAGGATCATATATCCAGCAAAACTCTCTCTGAAATATGAAGGCGAAATTAAGATATTTACAGATAAACACAAGTTTAGAGAATTTGCAAAAACCAAACCAAAGCTACAAGAAACACTAAAGGATATTGTTTGGGCAGAAAACCAATAATATCACATACCAGCACAATACAAGGCCACAAAACAGAACGTCCTGATATCAACTCAAATAGGGAAATCACAAAAACAAACAAATTAAGATTAATTAAAAAAAATAATAATACATGTAACAGGGAATCATGGAAGTCAATACGTAAAAGATCACAATAATCAAAAAGAGGGACTAAATACAGGAGGCATTGAACTGCCATATCGAGAGTGATACAAGGTGATATAGAATGATACAAGTTAGGTTTTAACATAGAAAAATAGGGGTAAATAATAAGGTAACCACAAAAAGGTATAACAACTCCATAACTCAAGATAAAAGCCAAGAAAAAAGGAACGACTCAACTAACATAAAGTCAAACACTATGCAAAAGAGGATCTCACAATTTACTAAGAAAAACGTCTCAGCACAAAAAAGTATGTGGAAAAATGAAATGGCCAACAACACACATAAAAAGGCATCAAAATGACAGCACTAAAAACTTATTTATCTATAACTACGCTGAATGTAAATGGACTAAATGCACCAATAAAGAGACAGAGAGTCACGGACTGGATAAAGAAACACGATCCATCTATATGCTGCCTACAAGAGAAACACCTTAGACTTAGAGACACAAACAAACTAAAACTCAAAGGATGGAAAAAATATATCAAGCAAACAATAAGCAAAAAAGAAGAGGAGTAGCAATATTAATTTCTGACAAAATAGACTTTAGACTTAAATCCACCACAAAGGATAAAGAAGGACACTATATAATGATAAAAGGGACAACTGATCAGGAAGACATAACCATATTAAAAATTTATGCACCCAATGACAGGGCTGCAAGGTACATAAATCAATTTTAACAGAATTGAAAAGTGAGATAGACACTTCCACAATTATAGTAGGAGACTTCAACATACCACTTTCAGAGAAGGACGGGACATCCAGTAAGAAGCTCAATAGAGACACGGAAGACCTAATTACGACAATCAACCAACTTGACCTCATTGACTTATACAGAACTCTCCACCCAACTGCTGCAAAGTATACTTTTTTTTCTAGCGTACATGGAACATTCTCTAGAATAGACCACATATTAGGTCATAAAACAAACCTTTGCAGAGTCCAAAACATCGAAATATTACAAAGCATCTTCTCAGACCACAAGGCCATAAAAGTAGAAATCAATAACAGAAAAACTAGGGAAAAGAAATCAAATACTTGGAAACTGAACAATACCCTCCTGAAAAAAGACTGGGTTATAGAAGACATCAAGGAGGGAATAAGGAAATTCATAGAATGCAACGAGAATGAAAATACTTCCTATCAAAACCTCTGGGACACAGCAAAAGCAGTGCTCAGAGGCCAATTTATATCGATAAATGCACACATACAAAAAGAAGAAAGAGCCAAAAGCAGAGAACTGTCCCGACAACTTGAACAAATAGAAAGTGAGCAACAAAAGAATCCATCAGGCACCAGAAGAAAACAAATAATAAAAATTAGAGCTGAACTAAATGAATTAGAGAACAGAAAAACAATTGAAAGAATTAACAAAGCCAAAAGCTGTTAGGTTCTTTGAAAAAATTAACAAAATTGATAAACCATTGGCTAGACTGACTAAAGAAATACAGGAAAGGAAACAAATAACCCGAATAAGAAACGAGAAGGACCACATCACAACAGAACCAAATGAAATTAAAAGAATCATTTCAGATTATTACGAAAAATTGTACTCTAACAAATTTGAGAACCTAGAAGAAATGGATGAATTCCTGGAAAAACACTACCTACCTAAACTAACACATTCAGAAGTAGAACAACTAAATAGACCCATAACAAAAAAAGAGATTGAAACGGTAATCAAAAAACTTCCAAGAAAAAAAAGCCCTGGCCTGGACGGCTTCACTGCAGAGTTCTACCAAACTTTCAGAGAAGAGTTAACACCACTACTACTGAAGGTATTTCAAAGCATAGAAAATGACGGAATACTACCCAACTCATTCTATGAAGCCACCATCTCCCTGATACCAAAACCAGGTAAAGACATTACAAAAAAAGAAAATTATAGACCTATATCCCTCATGAACATAGATGCAAAAATCCTCAACAAAATTCTAGCCAATAGAATCCAACAACACATCAAAAAAATAATTCACCATGATCAAGTGGGATTTATACCAGGTATGCAAGGCTGGTTTAATATCAGAAAAACCATTAATGTAATCCATCACATAAATAAAACAAAAGATAAAAACCACATAATCTTATCAATTGATGCAGAAAAGGCATTTGACAAAGTCCAACACCCATTTATGATAAAAACTCTTACCAAAATAGGAATTGAAGGAAAATTCCTCAACATAATAAAGGGCATCTGCAAAGCCAACAGCCAATATCGCTCTAAATGGAGAGAACCTGAAAGCATTTCCCTTGAGAACGGGAACCAGACAAGGATGCCCTTTATCACCGCTCTTATTCAACATTGTACTTGATGTCCTAGCCAGGGCAATTAGGCTAGACAAAGAAATAAAAAGCATCCGGATTGGCAAGGAGGAAGTAAAGTTATCACTATTTGCAGATGACATGATCTTATACACAGAAAACCCTAAGGAATCCTCCAGAAAACTACTGAAACTAATAGAAGAGTTTGGCAGAGTCTCAGATTATAAAATAAACATACAAAAATCACTTGGATTCCTCTACATCAACAAAAAGAACACCGAAGAGGAAATAACCAAATCAATACCATTCACAGTGGCCCCCAAGAAGATAAAATACTTAGGAATAAATCTTACCAAGGATGTAAAAGACCTATACAAAGAAAACTACAAAGCTCTACTACAAGAAATTCAAAAGGACATACTTAAGTGGAAAAACATACCCTGCTCATGGATAGGAAGACTTAACATAGTAAAAATGTCTATTCTACCAAAAGCCATCTATGCATATAACGCACTTCCGATCCAAATTCCAATGTCATATTTTAAGGGGATAGAGAAACAAATCACCAACTTCATATGGAAGGGAAAGAAGCCCCGGATAAGCAAAACATTACTGAAAAAGAAGAAGAAAGTGGGAGGCCTCACTCTACCTGATTTCAGAAGCTATTATACAGCCACAGTAGTCAAAACAGCCTGGTACTGGTACAACAACAGGCACATAGACCAATGGAACAGAATTGAGAACCCAGATATAAATCCATCCACATATGAGCAGCTGATATTTGACAAAGGCCCAGTGTCAGTTAATTGGGGAAAAGATAGTCTTTTTAACAAATGGTGCTGGCATAACTGGATATCCATTTGCAAAAGAATGAAACAGGACCCATACCTCACACCATGCACAAAAACTAACTCCAAGTGGATCAAAGACCTAAACATAAAGACTAAAAGGATAAAGATCATGGAAGAAAAAATAGGGACAACCCTAGGAGCCCTAATACAAGGCATAAACAGAATACAAAACATTACCAAAAATGATGAAGAGAAACCCAATAACTGGGAGCTCCTAAAAATCAAACACCTATGCTCATCTAAAGACTTCACCAAAAGAGTAAAAAGACCACCTACAGACTGGGAAAGAATTTTCAGCTATGACATCTCCGACCAGCGCCTGATCTCTAAAATCTACATGATTCTGTCAAAACTCAACCACAAAAAGACAAACAACCCAATCAAGAAGTGGGCAAAGGATATGAACACACATTTCACTAAAGAAGATATTCAGGCAGCCAACAGATACATGAGAAAATGCTCTCGATCATTAGCCATTAGAGAAATGCAGATTAAAACTACGATGAGATTCCATCTCACTCCAACAAGGCTGCCATTAATCCAAAAAACACAAAATAATAAATGTTAGAGAGGCTGCGGAGAGATTGGAACTCTTATACACTGCTGGTGGGAATGTCAAATGGTACAACCACTTTGGAAATCTATCTGGCGTTATCTTAAACAGTTAGAAATTGAACTACCATACAACCCAGAAATCCCACTCCTCGGAATATACCCTAGAGAAACAAGAGCCTTCACACAAACAGATATATGCACACCCATGTTTATTGCAGCTCTGTTTACAGTAGCAAAAAGCTGGAAGCAACCAAGGTGTCCATCAACGGATGAATGGGTAAATAAATTGTGGTATATTCACACAATGGAATACTATGCATCGATAAAGAACAGTGACGAATCTGTGAAACATTTCATAACATGGAGGAACCTGGAAGGCATTATGCTGAGTGAAATTAGTCAGAGGCAAAAGGAGAAATATTGTATAAGACCACTATTATAAGATCTTGAGAAATAGTAAACACTGAGAACACATACTTTTGTGGTTACGAAGGGGGAAGGGAGGAAGGGAGGGAGAGGGTTTTTTATTGATTAATCAGTAGATAAGAACTGCTTTGGGTGAAGGGAAAGACAACACTCAATACATGGAAGGTCAGCTCAATTGGACTGGACCAAAAGCAAAGAAGTTTCTGGGATAAAATGAATGCTTCAAAGGTCAGCAGAGCAGGGGCGGGGGTCTGGAGAACATGGTTTGAGGGGACTTCTAAGTCAATTGGCAAAATAATTCTATTATGAAAACATTCTGCATCCCACTTTGAAATGTGGTGTCTGGGGTCTTAAATGCTAACAAGCGGCCATCTAAGATGCATCAATTGGTCTCAACCCACCTGGAGCAAAGGAAAATGAAGAACACCAAGGTCACAGGACAACTAAGAGCCCAAGAGACAGAAAGGGCCACATGAACCAGAGACCTACATCATCCTGAGACCAGAAGAACTAGTTGGTGCCCGGCCACAATCGATGACTGCCCTGACAGGGAGCACAACAGAGAACTCCTGAGGGAACAGGGTATCAGTGGGATGCAGACCCCAAATTCTCATAAAAAGACCATACTTAATGGTCTGACTGACACTAGAGGAATCCTGGCGGCCATGCTCCCCAGACCTTCTGTTGGCACAGGACAGGAACCATCCCCGAAGACAACTCATCAGACATGAAAGGGACTGGTCAGCGGGTGGGAGAGAGATGCTGATGAAGAGTGAGCTAATTATATCAGGTGGACACTTGAGATTGTGTTGGCAACTCTTGTCTGGAGGGGGGATGGGAGGATAGAGAGAGAAGGAAGCTGGCAAAATTGTCACGAAAGGAGAGACTGAAAGGGCTGACTCAATAGGGGAAGAGCAAGTGGGAGTAGGGAGTAAGATGTATGTAAACTTATATGTGACAGACTGATTGGATTTGTAAACGTTCACTTGAAGCTTAATAAAAGTTAAAACAAAAATGCAACGTATATGCGTTTTTTCCTCAAACGTACGTAATGCTGGGAGAAAGACCTGCCAATCTGCGCCTATAAAGATTACAGTCAAGAGAACTCAATGGGGCAGTTCTACTCTGTCACATGGGGTTGCTTTGAGTTGAAATTTACTCAAGGGCACCTAACAACAACAACAATAAACCCATTGCAGTGGAGTTGATTCCAACTCATAACAACCCTATAGGACAGAGTACAATTGCACTATAGGGTTTCCAAGGAGTGGGTGGTGGATTCGAACTGCCGATATTTTGGTTAGCAGCTGAATGCTTAACCACTGCACCATCAGGGCTCCAACAACAATAATAGTGTCTACTAGCCTGAAACGGCTCACATCCAATAACCCAGCATTTATTCCTAGGTCTATGACCTACAGAAATGCATTCTGATGTTCACAAAATGACATGTACAAGAATGTTCTTAGCAACACTTATCATAATACCCAAAACCTGGAATCAGCCCAGATACCCATCAGTTCCAACTCACAGTGACCCCATGTACAACAGAAAGAAACATTGGCCTGTTCTGCATCATCATCACAATTGTTGATATGCTTGAGCCCATTGTTGCAGCCACTGTGTCGATCCATCTCATTGATGTTCTTCCTCTTCTTCACTGACCCTCTATTTTACCAAGCATGATGTCCTTCTCCAGGGTCTGATCCCTCCTGATAACGTGTTCAAAGTATGAGACATAGTCTCACCATCTTAGCTTCTAAGGATCATTGTTGTTGTACTATTTCCAAGACAGATTTGTTTGTTCTTTTGGCAGTCCACCACAATTCAAAGGTGTCAACTTTTCTTCGGTCTTTCTTATTCATTGTCCAGCTTTCACATGCATATTAGGTGACTGAAAACACCATGGCTTGGGTCAGGTTCACCTTAGTCTTCAAGGTGACATCTTTGCTTTTCAACACTTTAAACAGATCTTTTGCACCAGGTTTGCCCGATGCAATGCATCCTTTGATTTCTTGACTCCTGCTTCTATGGGCATTGATTGTGGATCCAAGTAAAACGAAATGCTTGACAACTTCAATCTTTTCCCCATTTATTATGATGTTGCTTATGAGTCCAGTTGTGAGGATGTTTGTTTTCTTTATGTTGAGGTGTAATCCATACCGAAGGCCGTGGTCTTTGATCTTCATCAGTAAGTGCTTCAAGTCCTCTTCACTTCCAGCAGGAAGGTTGTGTCATCTGCATCACACGGGTTGTTAATGAGTCAAAGTCCATCACGTGTAGATTATATAAATTGTGGTAAATTATACAATAAGGAGCCCTGTTGAAGCAGTGGTTCAAAAGCTAGGCTACTAACCAAAAGGTGTATGCTATGAACCACCAACCACTCCATGGGAGAAAGATGTGACAGTCTACTTCTGTAAGGACTTACAGCCTTGGAAATCCTATGGGGCAGTTCTTCTTTGTCCTATAGGGCTGCGATGAGTCAGAACCAACTCGACAGCAGTGGATTTGATTTTGATATACAATATAATTAGCAACAGAAACTAAGAGACTACTGCTAGACACAGTAACATGAATGAATCACACAAAGATAATGTTAACCAAAAGAAACCAAATACAAAGGAGTACATACTGAATGATTTTCTTTATATAAAATTATGATGACTCACCTGATGAATCATTCAAAATTAATTTGCTTTGTTGGAAGTCAGGAGGATGGTTACCCTGGGAGGCAGGGGGAGGGCAGTAACAGGAAAGGGATACAAGGTGGCTTTCTAAATGCTGGTAGTATTCTAATTTTTAATCTGAGTATTCATTACACGGTTATATTTCTTTTGGGAAAAACCCTTGGCTTTACCATTATTTGTGCACTTTTTTATATGCATGTTATACAGCAATAAAAGTTTAATTATTAACAACAACAAAAAACCATACATAACGCTACCTATTAAAAAAACCCATTGCCTTCTAGTAGATTCCAACTCATAGAAACCCTACCAGGCAGAGTAGAACTGCCTCACAGGGTTTCCAAGGAGTGGCTGGTGAATTCAACCGCTGACCATTTGGTTAGCAGCTGTAGTTCTCAACCACTGAGCCACCAGGGCTCTATATACAAAGCTAAGTCTGGTGCATATGATTTACTTTTTTCTTTTATTTCATAATAGTATGGTATTGTAGTTACATTAACCACATAAGTCACCCATTTTCTTGAAATTCGTAAATCATTATATATATATTTGACTTTGCATCACTAAACCACTATATTAAAATATTTTTACTTTATTTTTTGAACAGAATATTGAATAACTGATCTTTTAAAAAAAGATTTGCTATAATATTGTACCATATTTTCTTCAAATCTTAAGTGTACTAGTTTTCCACTTGTGCTGTAACAAATTACCACAAGCTTAGTAATTAAATAACACAAATTTATTATCTTATGGTTCTGGAAGTTAAAGTTCAAAATCAGTTTTACTGGGCTAAAATCAAGGTGTCAGTAGGTGTCTTAGTTATCTAGTGCAGCTGTAACAGAAATAGGACAAGGGCCTGGCTTTGACGAACAGAAGTTTATTTTCACACAGTTTAGGAGGCTAGAATTCAGGATGCCATCTCTGGGGGGAAAGTTTTCTCTCTGTGTTGGCTCTAGGGGAAACTCCTTGTCTTTTTTCAGCTTCCATTTCTTGGTTCCTTGGAGATCTCATGTGGTGTGGCATCTATCTTCTCCTCCACTGTGCTTGCTTGATCTGCTCTTTTGTATCTCAGAAGAGATTGATTTAAAACACACCCTGCACTAATACTGCCACATTAACATAAAAAAGAAAACCCATTCCCATGTGGAATTATGACCACAGGTATAAAACCAAAAACCAAACCCAGTCCTGTGGAGTTGATTCCGAATAGTGACCCTATAGGACAGAGTAGAACTGCACCATAGAGTTTCCAAGGAGCACCTGGCAGATTCAAACTGCCGTAGTACTTAACCACTATGCCACCAGAGTTTCCAAAGCACAGGTATAGGGGTTAGGAATTACAACTCATATTTTTGGGGGACACAGTTCAATCACCCAGGTGCTCCTTGGAAGCATTATTGGGCAGTTCTACTTTGCACTGTAGGGTTGCTATGAGTTGGAATTGACTTGATGGCAGTGGCTGGTGGGTTCAGTTGATAACAGTAGAGCCGTATTCCTTTCTGGAACCTCTAGAGAAGAATCCATTTCCATTTATTTTTCAGCCTCCAGAGGCTGCCTACATTCCTTGGCTGGTGGCTCCCTTTCATCTTCAAAGCCAGCAATAGTGGGTCGAGTGCTCACACTGAATCACTCAGACCCTGGCTCTTCTGCCTCCCTCTTCCACAGCAATGGGTTTGTGTTTGTATAATTACTTTGAATGCCACCCCAATAATCCAGGATAATGTTCCTATTTTAAGGTTGGCTGATTTGCAACCTTATTTGCTTTGCATATGTAACCTGAATTCCCTTTGCCATGTAAGGGAATATTCAGGTACTCTGGTGGCGTAGTGGTTAAGTGCTATGGCTGTTAACAAAAAGGTCAGCAGCTCGAATCCCCCAGGTACTCCTTGGAAACTCTATGGGGTAGTTCTACTCTGTCCTATAGGGTCGCTATGAGTTGGAATCGATTCGATTGTGCTGCGTTTGGTTTTTTGGGTTTTGGTTAGGGATTAGTAGATGGTCATCTATGAGGGTGATTATTATTATTATTATTACCACATTAAGGAAATCATTTTTCTCATTAATCATCTTGCATTTCCTCATGATCTTCAAGAAGCCAAACAACTGAGGAGTGTATTTGGTGGATACCTTATTAAAAGGATAAAAGTGGTCACATGGATGTAACCTCAGTCAGGCTCTAATTTGGTGAAAGTGTCTAATCTTTAATTATCAAAATGTTTAATTTAAACAACATTTTAATTATTACAATTATTAAATTTCTAATTTTTGACTTTAATTTTTAATAAAAAAAATTGCTGAGTCTATGACTAAATTAGTGGTTTTGCTAAATATGAATAAATATCTTGAGCATAAGCAAAAATCATGCCCAATTCTCTCATTTGGTCATTTCTATTATGATAACCCTAATAATAATAATATAAATGATAACCCTCTCTCACGTGTCTGTCAGTTTTTGGTACTGTGGGGGGTTGTGTGTTGCTGTGATGCTGGAAGCTATGCCACCAGTATTCAGATACCAGCAGGGTCACCCATGGAGGACAGGTTTCAGCTGAGCTTCCAGACTAAGACAGAATAGGAAGGAGGACCAGGCAGTCTACTTCTGAAAAGCATTAGCCAGTGAAAACCTTATGAATACAAGTGGAACATTGTCTGATATAGGCTGGAAGATGAGCCCCCCAGGTTAGAAGGCACTCAAAAGATGACTGGGGAAGAGCTGCCTCCTCAAAGCAGAGTCGACCTTAATGAAGTGGATGGAGTAAAGCTTCCGGGACCTTCATTTGCTGATGTGGCAAGACTCAAAATGAGAAGAAACAGCTGCAAACATCCATTAATAATCGGAACCTGGAATGTATGAAGTATAAATCTAGGAAAATTGGAAAACATCAAAAATGAAATGGAACGCATAAACATCGATATCCTAGGCATTAGTGAGCTGAAATGGACTGGTATTGGCCATTTTGAAACAGACAATCATATAGTCTATTATGCTGGGAATGACAACTTTAAGAGGAAAGGTGTTGCATTCATCGTCAAAAAGAACGTTTCAAAATCTATCCTGAAGTAGATCGCTGTCAGTGATAGGATAATATCCATACGCCTACAAGGAAGACCAGTTAATACGATTATTATTCAAATTTATACACCAAGCCACTAGGGCCAAAGATGAAGAAATAGAAGATTTTTATCAGCTGCTGCAGTCTGGAATTGATCAAACATGCAATCAAGATGCATTGATAATTACTGGTGATTGGAATGCAAAAGTCGGAAACAAAGAAGAAGGATCAGTAGTTAGAAAGTATGGCCTTGGTGATAGAAACAAATCTGGAGATCGAATGATAGAACTTTGCAAGACTAACAACTTCATTGCAAATACCTTCTTTCACCAGCATAAACGGCAACTATACACATGTTCCATCGCCAGAAGGAACATACAGAAATCAAATTGACTACATCTGTGGAAAGAGACCATGGAAAAGCTCAATATCATCAGTCAGAACAAGGCCAGGGGCCAACTGTGGAACAGACCATCAATTGTTCCTATGCAAGCTCAAGCTGAAACTGAGGAAAATCAGAGCAAGTCCACGAGAGTCAAAATAGGACCTTGAGTACATCCCACCTGAATTTAGAGACCATCTCAAGAATAGATTTGACGCATTGAACACTAGCGACCGCAGACCAGACAAGTTGTGGAAAGACATCAAGGACATCATCCCTGAAGAAACCGAGCGGTCATTGAAAAGACAGGAAAGAAAGAAAAGACCAAGATGGATGTCAGAGGAGACTCTGAAACTTGCTTGAGCATCGAGCAGCTAAAGCAAAAGGAAGAATTGATGAAGTAAAAGAACTGAACAGAAGATTTCAAAGGGCCTCTTGAGAAGACAAAGTAAAGTATTATAGTGACACGTGCAAAGAGCTGGAGATGGAAAACCAAAAGGGAAGAACACCCTCGGTGTTTCTCAAGCTGAAAGAACTGAAGAAAAAATTCAAGCCTCGAGTTGCAATAGTGAAGGTTTCCATGGGGAAAATATTAAATGATGTAGGAAGCATCAAAAGAAGATGGAAGAAATACACAGAGTCATTACACCAAAAAGAATTAGTCAGTAGTCAACCATTTCAAGAGGTGGCATATGATCAGGAACCGATGGTACTGAAGGAAGAGTCCAAGCTGCTCTGAAGGCATTGGCGAAAAACAAGGCTCCAGGAATTAATGGAATATCAATGGAGATGTTTCAACAAACAGATGCAGCGCTGGAGGTGCTCACTCGTCTATGCCAAGAAATATGAAAGACAGCTTCCTGGCCAACTGACTGGAAAAGATCCATATTTATGCCTATTCCCAAGAAAGGTGATCCAACGGAATGTGGAAATTATAGAACAATATCATCAATATCACACGCAAGCAAAATTTTCTGCAGATCATTCAAAAATTGCTGCAGCAGTATATTGCCAGGGAACTGCCAGAAATTCAGGCTGGTTTCAGAAGAGGACGTGGAACCAGGGATATCATTGCTGATGTCAGATGGATCCTGGCTGAAAGCAGAGAATACCAGAAGGATGTTTACCTGTGTTTTATTGACTATGCAAACACATTTGACTGTGTGGATCATAACAAACTATGGATAACACTGTGAAGAATGGGAATTCCAGAACACTTAATTGTGCTCATGAGGAACCTTTACATGGATTGAGAGGCAGTTTTTCGGACGGAACAAGGGAATACTGATTGGTTTAAAGTCAGGAAAGGTGTGCGTCAGGGTTGTATTCATTCACCATACCTATTCAATCTGCATGGTGAACAAATAATATGAGAAGCTGGACTATATGAAGAAGAACGGAGCATCAGGATTGGAGGAAGACTCATTAACAACTTGCGTTATGCAGATGACACAACCTTGCTTGCTGAAAGTGAAGAGGAGTTGAAGCACTTACTAATGAAGATCAAAGACCACAGCCTTCAGTATGGATTACACCTCAACTTAAAGAAAACATAAATCCTCACAACTGGACCAATAAGCAACATCACGATAAACGGAGAAAAGACTGAAGTTGTGAAGGATTTCATTTTACTTGGATCCACAATCAACAGCCATGGAAGCAGCAGTCAAGAAATCAAAAGACGCATTGCATTGGGCAAATCTGCTGCAAAGGACCTCTTCAAAGTGTTGAAGAGCAAAGATGTCACCTTGAAGACTAAGGTGTGCCTGACCCAAGCCATGGTATTTTCAATTGCATCATATGCATATGAAAGCTGGACAATGAATAAGGAAGACCGAAGAACAGTTGACGCCTTTGAATTATGGTGTTGGCGAAGAATATTGAATATACCATGGACTGCCAAAAGAACAAACAAATCTGTCTTGGAAGAAGTGCGGCCAGAATGCTCCTTAGAGGCAAGGATGGCGAGACTGCATCTTACATACTTTGGACATGTTGTCTTGAGGGATCAGTCCCTGGAGAAGGACATCATGCTTAGCAGAGTACAGGGTCAACGGAAAAGAGGAAGACCCTCAAAGAGTTGTATTGACACAGTGGCTGCAACAATGAGCTCAAGCATAACAATGATTGTAAGGATGGCGCAGGAGCGGGCAGTGTTTCGTTTTGTTGTGCATAGGGTCACTATGAGTCAGAACCGACTCGACGGCACCTAACAACAACAACAATTATGATAACCCTAAGAGCATTTAACTGTTGCTTTTGGATCCTCAGCCAAAAGCTAGAGTCAATGTTTCTCCCATTTGTATTTGGTACAGATGAAAAGTGACATATAATCCATATTATTAATGCCAGGCTGAGTCAAAATAAAATATTACACTTGATTTCTCCTTGAAGAGTAACCCAGAAGTACCTTAGTATTCAAAATGAGAGATATGGTTAATGTGCTAGACATTTTAACATATCACATGGGCTGATTATTATTTTTACCAACTTGTCTCCATGAAATGAAAGTAACTCCTTTAAAAGTGAAAATTTCAATTAATTAAACAGTGAACTTTGCCTCTCAGACACCAAACAACTTCCTTGAACATGCTTTTCCTTGCAGTAAGCAAATTGATTGGTTTGAGGTGAGACTTTTTGGAGATCCTATTAAAATAATTTCAATATTCAGAAAGAACTTTGAATTCTTCAACTCTATTTTGTATATATTCTTGCAACACATATTCAGATTATCTGTATTCAAGTCCATACTTGCCCGCTCATCAAGTAAGCAACCTTAGATGAGTGTCTTAGTTATCTAGTGCTGCTATAACAGAAATATCATAAGTGGATGACTTTAACAAAGAGAAATTTATTCTATCACAGTTTAGGAGGCTAGAAGTCCGAATTCATGGTGCCAGTTCTAGGGGAAGGCTTCCTTTCTCTGTCAGCTCTGGGGGAAGTCCCCTGTCATCAATCTTCTCCTGGTTGAGGAGTTTCTCAATCCAGGGGCCCCAGGTTGAAAATATGCTTTCTGCTCCCAGTTCTGCTTTTTTGGTGATAGGAGGTCCCTCTGTCTCTCCGCTCCTTTCTCTCTTTTATATCTCAAAAGAAATTGACTCAAGATACAACCTAAACTTGTAGATTGAGTCCTGCCTCATTAACATAACTACATCTAATCCTACCTCATTAACATCATAGAGGTAGGATTTACAACACATCGGAAAATTACATCAGATGACAAAATGGTGGACAATCAACAATACTGGAAATCATGGCCTAGCCAAGTTGACACACATTTTGGGGGGACAAAATTCAGTCCATAACATCCCACCCTTTGGCCCCACAAAATTCATGTCCTTGCCACATGTGAAACTCATTTGCCCCATCATATCATAACAAATGCCTTAATTAAAAAAAAAAGTCCAAAATCCAAAAAGTCCTCTTCATCTGTGAAATCTAGAATACAAGTTATCTGCTTCCAAAGTACAATGGTGGAACAGGCACAAGCTAGACCTTTCCGTTACAAATGGGAGAAATTGGAGGGAAAGAATGGATAATAAGGCCAAGCATGCCAGCAGAACACATTAGCTATCAATGTTTGAGAACAATCTTCTATTCTCTGAGACTGTTTAGGTAATGGCCCTGCCCTTCAAGACTCTGGGTGTTGGTCACAACTCCAGATTCTGGGTGGAAACCCTTCTGCCCTGATCTTCAGCTCTACCTTCCAGGCCCACTGGAATGGCAATTCTGCTCCCTTGCTCCCATCTGAGTGGGGACTCTTCCTCCTCTGCCCCAGCAGGCCCCCTTCTTCTGCCCTTTGGGCGTAGTAACCCCACCCCTTCAGCTTTGGGCAGTAGATCTGGTCCCATCCCACTGGCACTCATGAATGGCAGCCTAACACTCCAAAATGGAGTTGGTGAAGATCTGACTCTTTGAAACTTAGGAGGCTATAGCTCCACCCTTTGAAACCCCAGAGGCTATGGCTCTACCCTTTGAGATCCCAGAGGTCGTGGCCCTACCCTTTGAGACTGAGACAGCTCAGCTCTGCTTCCTTTGTTCTTTGTCTCTTCAGCTTCTGCTTCCTGGTTCCTTGGCCTCTTGCCCTCTCAGGTCTCTGGGCCAGCCGGGCATCTGCCCTGCTGGAGGAAGTGTCCCAAAGCTGTTTAGATCTATCAGTGAGTACCTGGAGGCACCCCATTCTGCACAGAAGCCTCCTGCACAAAGGAACTCAGCTCTCTTGCTCCGTAGGTCAGCTCTAGCATTGTCTCATGCTGGCCTCCTGGTTCTGTTGCTGCAGTTTCTCTGCTGCTGCTTCTTGCCTTCTGCTCTGTCTCCAGTGTTACAGCTCTTATCACTTCCTTCTGAGCCCTCACCAGAACTGTCTGATGTTCATCATTCCACCAACAGACTCTTCAAGGCTATCTAGGCTTTTACTATTAAGCACCTTAAAACTTCCAGCCTCTACCATTCACAGTTTCAAAACTGCTTCCACATTTTAGATGTCTGTTAGAAAAGCACCTCACTCTTGATACCAAATTCTGCCTCAGTTGTCTAGTGCTGCTATAACAGAAATAGTACCAGTGGATGGCTTTAACAAACAGAAATTTATTCTATCACAGTTTAGGAGGCTAGAAGTTCAAATTTAGAGTGCCAGCTCCAGGGGAAGGTTTTCTCCCTCTCTCTGTCAGCTCTAGAGAAAGGTCTTTGTCATCAATCTTCCCCTGGTATAGGAGCTTCTCAGCACAGGGGCCCCTAGTCCAAAGGACGCACTCTGCTCCCAGCTCTGTTTTCTTGGTGTTATGAGGTCTTTCTGTCTCTCTGCTCCCTTCTCTCTTTTATATCTCAAAAGAGACTGACTCAAAATACAACCTAATCTTGTAGATTGAGTCCTGCCTTATTAACATAACTGCCGGTAATCCTGCTCCATTAACACCATGGAGGTAGGATTTACAAAACATAGGAAAATCACATCAAATGACAAAATGGTGGACAATCAACAATACTGGAAATCATGGCCTAGCCAAGTTAACACACATTTTTGTGGGACACAATTCAATCCATAACGGAGAGTTACTCAATTTCTATGACCATCTGTTTCCTCATCTGCAGAATAGGAATAATAAATGTATCCACTTCTTGGTTTTGTAATGAAGATTTAATGAGAAAGAAATGTAAAGAAGTTAGTGCAGTACTTCACATAAAATAAATAAATCCATGGTAAAATTTACTTCATAATACAATGATTATTATTATTAACAAAACCATATGTCATGTGGTTACCATCTGACATATATATGTCATGATATATGCCTTGCATGTATCGGCTCAGTAAGGATTTATCGATAACTTGCAGGATAATTAATTGTGCTGAATACAAGTTGTATAATGCTTGGTCACATGGGTTCTGAATCAGATTTTGTTATAACCCAGCTCTGCACTATTAAACTGAAGGACTTAAATAAAATGACCTGTTTTACGTTGTTTCCTCTTCTTTAAAATGGGGATAATAATTCTATCTACAGTATAGGGTGGCTGTGAATAATTTCATTTAAAAGTTCCCATAATATCTTTTTTTAAATAATTTTTATTGTGCTTTAAGTGAAAGTTTACAAATCAAGTCAGTCTCTCACATATAAGCTTATATACACCTTACTGCATACTCCCACTTACTCTCCCCCTAATCAGTCAGCCCACTCCCTCCTTCCAGTCTCTCCTTTCGTGACCGTTTTGCCAGTTTCTAACCCTCTCTACCCTCCCCTCTCCCCTCTAGACAGGAGATGCCAACACAGTCTCGAGTGTCCACCTGATACAAATAGCTCACTCCTCATCAGCATCTCTCTCCCACCCTCTGACCAGTCCCTTTCATGTCTGAGGAGTTGGTTCCTGTCCTGGGCCAACAGAAGGTTTGGGGACCATGACTGCCAGGATTCTTCTAGTCTCAGTCAGACCATTAAGCCTGGTCTTTTTATGAGAATTTGGGGTCTGCATCCCTCTGTTCTCCTGCTCCCTCAGGGGTTCTCTGTTGTGCTCCCTGTCAGGGCAGTCATCGGTTGTGGCCGGGCACCATCTAGTTAATAATATATATATTTTTTATTAACTTTTATTGAGCTTCAAGTGAACGTTTACAAATCAGGTCAGTCTGTCACATATAAGTTTATATACACCTTACTCCCTACTCCCACTTACTCTCCCCCTAGTCAGTCAGCCCTTCCAGTCTCTCCTTTCGTGACAATTTCGCCAGCTTCCAACTCTCTCTATTCTCCCATCCCCCTGCCAGACAAGAGATGCCAACACAGTCTCAAGTGTCCACCTGATATAATTAGCTCACTCTTCATCAGCATCTCTCTCCTACCCATTGTCCAGTCCCTTTCATGTCTGATGAGTTGTCTTCGGGAATGGTTCCTGTCCTGGGCCAAAAGAAGGTTTGGGGACCATGACCGCCGGGATTCCTCTAGTCTCAGTCAGACCATTAAGTATGGTCTTTTTATGAGAATTTGGGGTCTGCATCCCACTGATCTCCTGCTGCCTCAGGGGTTCTCTGTTGTGCTCCCTGTCAGGGCAGTCATCGATTGTGGCCGGGCACCAACTAGTTCTTCTGGTCTCAGGATGATGTAGGTCTCTGGTTCATGGGGCCCTTTCTGTCTCTTGGGCTCTTAGTTATCGTGTGACCTTGGTGTTCTTCATTCTCCTTTGATCCAGTTGGGTTGAGACCAATTGATGCATCTTAGATGGCCGCTTGTTAGCATTTAAGACCCCAGGTGCCACATTTCAAAGTGGGATGCAGAATGTTTTCATAATAGAATTATTTTGCCAATTGACTTAGAAGTCCCCTTAAACCATGGTCCCCAAACCCCCGCCCTTGCTCCACTGACCTTTGAAGCATTCATTTTATCCCGGAAACTGCTTTTGGTCCAGTCCAGTTGAGCTGACCTTCCATGTATTGAGTATTGTCCTTTCCTTCACCTAAAGCAGTTCTTATCTACTAATTAATCAGTAAAAAACCCTCTCCCACACTCCCTCCCTCCCCTCCTCGTAACCACAAAAGTATGTGTTCTTCTCAGTTGATACTATTTCTCAAGATCTTATAATAGTGGTCTTATACAATATTTGTCCTTTTGCCTCTGACTAATTTCACTCAGCATAATGCCTTCCAGGTTCCTCCATGTTCTGAAATGTTTCACAGATTCATAACTGTTCTCTATCGATGTGTAGTATTCCATTGTGTGAATATACCACAATTTATTTAACCATTCGTCATTGATGGACACCTTGGTTGCTTCCACCTTTTTGCTACTGTAAACAGAGCTGCAATAAACATGGGTGTGCATATATCTGTTTGTGTGAAGGCTCTTATTTCTCTAGGGTATGTTCCGAGGAGTGGGATTTCTGGGTTGTATGGTAGTTCTATTTCTAACTGTTTAAGATAATGCCAGATAGATTTCCAAAGTGGTTGTACCATTTGACATTCCCACCAGCAGTGTATAAGAGTTCCAATCTCTCCGCAGCCTCTCCAACATTTATTATTTTCTGTTTTTTGGATTAATGCCAGCCTTGTTGGAGTGAGATGGAATCTCAACGAAGTTTTAATTTGCATTTCTCTAATGGCTAATGATCGAGAGCATTTTCTCATGTATCTGCTAGCTGCCTGAATATCTTCTTTAGTGAAGTGCATGTTCATATCCTTTGCCCACTTCTTGATTGGGTTGTTTGTCTTTTTGTGGTTGAGTTTTGACAGAATCATATAGATTTTAGAGATCAGGCGCTGGTCGGAGATGTCATCACTGAAAATTCTTTCCCAATCTGTAGGTGGTCTTTTTACTCTTTTGGAGAAGTCTTTAGATGAGCATAGGTGTTTGATTTTTAGGAGCTCCCAGTTATCTGGTTTCTCTTCATCATTTTTGGTAATGTTTTGTATTCTGTTTATGCCTTGTATTAGGGCTCCTAGGGTTGTCCCTATTTTTTCTTCCATGATCTTTATCCTTTTAGTCTTTATGTTTAGGTCTTTGATCCACTTGGAGTTAGTTTTTGTGCATGGTGTGAGGTATGGGTCCTGTTTCATTCTTTTGCAAATGGATATCCAGTTATGCCAGCACCATTTGTTAAAAAGACTATCTTTTCCCCAATTAACTGACACTGGGCCTTTGTCAAATATCAGCTGCTCATATGTGGATGGATTTATATCTGGGTTCTCAATTCTGTTCCATTGGACTATGTGTCTGTTGTTGTACCAGTACCAGGCTGTTTTGACTACTGTGGCTGTATAATAGCTTCTGAAATCAGGTAGAGTGAGGCCTCCCACTTTCTTCTTCTTTTTCAGTAATGCGTTGTTTATCCGAGGCTTCTTTCCCTTCCGTATGAAGTTGGTGATTTGTTTCTCTATCACCTTAAAAAATGACATTGGAATTTGGATCGGAAGTGCATTGTATGTATAAATGGCTTTTGGTAGAATAGACATTTTTACTATGTTAAGTCTTCCTATCCATGAGCAAGGTATGTTTTCCCACTTAAGTATGTCCTTTTGAATTTCTTCTAGTAGAGCTTTGTAGTTTTTTTGGATAGGTGTTTTACATCCTTGGTAAGATTTATTCCTAAGTATTTTATCTTCTTGGGGGCTACTGTGAATGGTATTGATTTGGTGATTTCCTCTTCGATGTTCTTTTTGTTGATGTAGAGGAATCCAAGTGATTTTTGTATGTTTATCTTATAACCTGAGACTCTGCCAAACTCTTCTATTAGTTTCAGTAGTTTTCTGGAGGATTCCTTGGGTTTTTCTGTGTATAAGATCATGTCATCTGCAAATAGAGATAATTTTACTTCCTCTTTGCCAATCCGGATGCCCTTTATTTCTTTGTCTAGCCTAATAGCTCTGGCTAGGACTTCTAGTTCAATGTTGAATAAGAGCGGTGATAAAGGGCATCCGTGTCTGGTTCCCGTTCTCAAGGGAAATGCTTTCAGGCTCTCTCCATTTAGAGTGATGTTGGCTGTTGTCTTTGCATAGATGCCCTTTATTATGTTGAGGAGTTTTCCTTCAATTCCTATTTTGGTGAGAGTTTTTATCATGAATGGGTGTTGGACTTTGTCAAATGCCCTTTCTGCATCAATTGATAAGATCATGTGGTTTTTGTCTTTTGTTTTATTTATATGGTGGATTACATTAATGGTTTTTCTAATATTAAACCAGCTTTGCATACCTGGTATAAATCCCACTTGGTCGTGGTGAATTATTTTTTGATATGTTGTTGAATTCTACTGGCTAGAATTTTGTTGAGGATTTTTGCATCTATGTTCATGAGGGATATAGGTCTGTAATTTTCTTTTTTGTGATGTCTTTACCTGGTTTTGGTATCAGGGAGATGGTGGCTTCATAGAATGAGTTGGGTAGTATTCCGTCATTTTGTACGCTTTGAAATACCTTTAGTAGTAGTGGTGTCATCTCTTCTCTGAAAGTTTGGCAGAACTCTGCAGTATAGCCATCCGGGCCAGGACTTTTTTTTGTTGGGAGTTTTTTGATTACCGTTTCCATCTCTTTTTTTGTTATGGGTCTATTTAGTTGTTCTACTTCTGAATGTGTTAGTTTAGGTAGGTAGTGTTTTTCCAGGAATTCATCCATTTCTTCTAGGTTTGCAAATTTGTTAGAGTACAATTTTTCCTAATAATCTGATATGATTCTTTTAATTTCAGTTGGGTCTGTTGTGATGTGGCCCTTCTCGTTTCTTATTCGGGTTATTTGTTTCCTTTCCTGTATTTCCTTAGTCAGTCTAGCCAATGTTTTATCAATTTTGTTAATTTTTTCAAAGAACCAGCTTTTGGCTTTGTTAATTCTTTCAATTGTTTTTCTGTTCTCTAATTCATTTAGTTCAGCTCTAATTTTTATTATTTGTTTTCTTCTGGTGCCTGATGGATTCTTTTGTTGCTCACTTTCTATTTGTTCAAGTTGTAGGGACAGTTCTCTGATTTTGGCTCTTTCTTCTTTTTGTATGTGTGCATTTATCAATATAAATTGGCCTCTGAGCACTGCTTTTGCTGTGTCCCAGAGGTTTTGATAGTAAGTATTTTCATTCTCGTTGCATTCTATGAATTTCCTTATTCCCTCCTTAATATCCTCTATAACCCAGTCTTTTTTCAGCAGGGTATTGTTCAGTTTCCAAGTATTTGATTTCTTTTCCCTAGTTTTTCTGTTATTGATTTCTACTTTTATTGCCTTGTGGTCTGAGAAGATGCTTTGTAATATTTCGATGTTTTGGACTCTGCAAAGGTTTGTTTTATGACCTAATATGTGGTCTATTCTAGAGAATGTTCCATGTGTGCTAGAAAAAAAAGTATACTTTGCAGCAGTTGGGTGGAGAGTTCTGTATAAGTCAATGAGGTCAAGTCGGTTGATTGTTGTAATTAGGTCTTCCGTGTCTCTATTGAGCTTCTTACTGGATGTCCTGTCCTTCTCCGAAAGTGGTGTGTTGAAGGCGCCTACTATAATTGTGGAGGTGTCTATCTCACTTTTCAGTTCTGTTAAAATTTGATTTATGTACCTTGCAGCCCTGTCATTGGGTGCATAAATATTTAATATGGTTATATCTTCCTGATCAATTGTCCCTTTTATCATTATGTAGTGTCCTTCTTTATCCTTTGTGGTGGATTTAAGTCTAAAGTCTATTTTGTTGGAAATTAATGTTGCTACTCCTCTTCTTTTTTGCTTATTGTTTGCTTGATATATTTTTTTTCCATCCTTTGAGTTTTAGTTTGATTGTGTCTCTAAGTCTAAGGTGTGTCTCTTGTAGGCAACATATAGACGGATCGTGTTTCTTTATCCAGTCCGTGACTCTCTGTCTCTTTATTGGTGCATTTAGTCCATTTACATTCAGCATAATTATAGATAAATAAGTGTTTAGTGTTGTCATTTTGATGCCTTTTTATGTGTGTTGTTGACAATTTCATTTTTCCACTTACTTTTTTGTGCTGAGACGTTTTTCTTAGTAAATTGTGAGATCCTCATTTTCATAGTATTTGACTTTACGTTTGCTGAGTCGTTACGTTTTTCTTGGTTTTTATTTTGAGTTATGGAGTTGTTATACCTCTTCGTGGTTACCTTATTATTTACCCCTATTTTTCTAAATAAAAACCTAACTTCTATTGTCCTATATTGCCTCATATCCCTCTCCATATGGCCGTTCTATGCCACCTGTACTTAGTCCCTCTTTTTGATTATTGTGATCTTTTACATATTGACTTCCATGATTCCCTGTTTTGAGCTTTTTTTTTTTTTAATTAATCTTTATTTGTTTTTGTGATTTCCCTATTTGAATTGATATCAGGATGTTCTGTTCTGTGACCTTGTGTTGTGCTGGTATCTGATATTATTGGTCTTCTGACCAAACAATATCCTTTAGTATTTCTTGTAGCTTTGGTTTGTTTTTTGCAAATTCTCTAAGCTTGTGTTTATCTGTAAATATCTTAATTTCGCCTTCATATTTTAGAGACAGTTTTGCTGGCTATATGATCCTTGGCTGGCAGTTTTTCTCCTTCAGTGCTCTGTATATGTCATCCCATTGCCTTCTTGCCTGCATGGTTTCTGCTGAGTAGTCTAAACTTATTCTTATTGATTCTCCCTTGAAGGAAACCTTTCTTTTCTCCCTGGCTTCTTTTAAAATTTTCTCTTTATCTTTGGTTTTGGCAAGTTTGATAATATGTCCATGTTTTTCTTTTTGGATCAATCTTAAATGGGGTTCGATGAGCATCTTGGATAGATATCCTTTCGTCTTTCATGATGTCAGGGAAGTTTTCTGTCAGCAGATCTTCAACTATTTTCTCTGTGTTTTCTGTCCCCCCTCCCTGTTCTGGGACTCCAATCACACACAAGTTATCCTTCTTGATAGAGTCCCACATGATTCTTAGGGTTTCTTCATTTTTTTAAATTCTTTTATCTGATTTTTTTTCAGCTATGTTGGTGTTAATTCCCTGGTCCTCCAGATGTCCCAGTCTGCATTCTAATTGCTCGAGTCTGCTCCTCTGACTTCCTATTGCGTTGTCTAATTCTGTAATTTTATTGTTAATCTTTTGGATTTCTGCGTGCTGTCTCTCTATGGATTCTTGGAACTTATTAATTTTTCCACTATGTTCTTGAATAATCTTTTTGAGTTCTTCAACTGTTTTATCAGTGCATTCCTTGGCTTTTTCTGCAGTTTGCCTTATTTCATTTCTGAGGTCATCTGTGATGTCTTGAATCATTCTGTAAATTAGTTTTTTATATTCTGTATCTGATAATTCCAGGATTGTATCTTCATTTGGGAAAGATTTTGATTCTTTTGTTTGGGGGGTTGTAGAAGCTGTCATGGTCTGCTTCTTTATGTGGTTTGATATCAACTGCTGTCTCCGAGCCTTCACTAAGATATAAAAAAAAAAAAAAATTTTAAAGATATAGTAGTGATTTATTTTATAATTGCTCACTGAGTCTTATCTTGTTTTGTTTTCTTTCAATATACGTGGATGGGCTACTAGATTGTGCTGTCTTGTTTATTGTAGCCCTTGACTTACTTATGACCTATTACCAGCTGGTTTGGGCTGTTTCCAGATATATACGCCTGAGTCTATTCACTGTTCTTGAGTAGAATCTGATTTTGGGTCATCAAGTGTGTGCTGTACCCTAACACCTATCCACCTTGAGAAGTAGTGGTAATAGTTGTGTGCAACAGATTCTATTAGCAGCTGGGGTTCACACTCCATGGGGGGCAGGATGCTGACAGGCTTCCCCCAAGTGTCAGTGAGGTAGGTGTGTCTCTATTCCTATAGCACCTTGGTGGGAGGGCTCTGTACCTGTACCTTAGGTCCCCAATGCAAGTACCTCTACTGATTGGTAGATATCACCCTCCTTAGACCCCTAAGGCAAGAGGCTAAGTGGTCTGGGGGGAGCTTCAGCCCTCAGTTCCCTGTTGTGTGTCAGTTAGGGCTCTGTTGAATAAGCAGAGATATCAGACCTGGGAAACTTGTTTTTCCAGTAAATCTGCTAAAAAAAATGCAGTCAGATCCCTATCAGAACTGCCTTTGGATTACAACAGCCACCTTGTTCCCTGTAAGGATGAAAGCCCAAGATTTGGATCATATATGCTTGGCTGGAGCTGGTTCTGTGTTTTTAGTCCAATTAGGGAAGGATTTTTGGTCCCTGGGTTTTTTGTGGTTCCTTCTCACAGGCCAGAAGAATGGGTTAGGAAAGACCAAAAAAAAAAAAAAAAAAAAGGGAAAAGCAAAGCCCCGGAGCCAGAGCCCTTCTCCCTCTGGCTCAGGAAATTCCAATGTTAATGAAGCCGCCTGGGAAGGGGAGGGGAGGGTTCAGAAAAACAGCAGAGAGTAGCACCTCGGAATATAGCCAAAGTTGCTTATCTTGCTTGGGATGACTATTTTATCTGAGATTCCCGAGGAGCTTGTCGTCTATGTGTGCTGGCTGTGTGGAGATTGTCCCCGAGATTTTGGCCCGCTGAAGCCGCGGTCAGATCCTCCGCTGCCAGTCCAAAGCCCAGCCTCAAGTTTCCCCTGCTGGGACGCTGCACTCCCGGCTCCAAAATCAGTCGCTGCCTCCCGGGGACTTCTCATCCCGCCAGCCGAGTAGCCGTGCCCCCCCGCGGACCAGCTGGGCCCCCTCCCGGGGTTAGTTCAGGGGAGTAGGGCTGCGCCCCGTGTTTGCGCCGTGACCGGATGCCATGTTCAGGTCCCTTGTGCCCAATCCAAAGCCTGGCGCCAAGGTTCCCGGCTGGAATGCTGCACTCCCGGCTCCAAAACCAGTCACTGCCTCCCGGGGACTTCTCCTCCTACCAGCCGCGTTGCCATGTCACCCGCGCGGACCAGCTGGGCCCCCTCCTGGGGTCAGTTCAGGGGGGTAGGGCTGCGCCCGGTGTTTGCGCCATCACAAGATGTGTTTAGCTCCCCTGGGCCCAGTCCTAAGCCCAGCGCCAAGGTTACCTGACTGGGACGCTGGCTCCAGGCTCCGAAAACAGTCACTGCTTCCCCGTAGTTGTTCGTTCTCCGTCTCTGTCACTCAGGTCAACTCTTTAAATCTGTGTTTGTTGTTCAGGGTTCGTAGATTGTCATGTATGTGATCGATTCACTTGTTTTTCCAAGTCTTTGTAGCAAGAGGGATCCGAGGTAGCGTCTACCTAGTCAGCCATCTTGGTCCCGCCTCCACCGTTGGATTCTAAAAGTTCCCATAATATCTTAATCAGTGTTGTTGTGTGCCAGCAAGTCGGTTCTGACGCATAGTAACCCTATATGACAGAATAGAACTCAAAGGAAAAACCAGAATCCAAATCTGAGTCTTTATGAAGTCTTAAAGGGGTAGAGAATGTGTTAAGAAATGATCCCAAAGTGTAGTGCCATCAAGATGATCTATTAAGATGTGGGAAAAAAATATAATTTCTTATTTATCTTTATTTAACCAATAAGAAACTAATTATTCTGGTTGCACAATGGTTAGGCATTTGGCTGCTAACCAAAAGCTTGGCAGTTTGAATTCACCAGCCACTCCATAGAAACCCTATGGAGCAGTTCTACTCTTTTCTATAGGGCCTCTATTAGTCGGAATCGACTAGATGGCAATGGTTTTTTTTTTTTTTAAGGAACTAATGGGAGCCTTGGCTTAAGCATTTGGGTACTAACTGAAAGGTTGGCCATTTGAACCCACCCAGAGGTGCCTTGGAATACAGGCCTGGCAATCTACTTTTGAAAGGCCCATAGTAAAGAAAATCCTATGGAGGAACTCTACTCTGCATATGTGGGGTCACCATGAGTCATAACTGACTGTAAGGCAACTGACAACAACAAAAAAGCAACTAATTAGTCTTAATTAATATACTCTATGCTAATTGATATTAATGCCCTCACTTGACCTTAAGTCAGATGGTTATTACAGCTCCACAAGGCAGAAGGAAGTGACAGAGGCAATTCGTTTTCTTACGTTTTCTTGTCACTTAGGTTAGGTAATTTGTGCTTATTTAAGTTGATTTACCAGTTGCAGTATCTAGTTTTGATTAAAACAAACCTCACAAAATGGACAAGTATATTGAAAAAGATGCCTACAAAGTAACCATGCATGAAAGACAATATCAATAAGGTATCAGGAAAACAGCAAGAGAATAGTAGAGCTGACACACTCACTACTATTATTACTTTTAGTTGGCCACATTACAGACACAAACAATGATTATTTAATTAGATTTGTCACATTCAATCAGATTGTTGTCACTAAAAAGGCTGTTGGTCATATAGTTATACTGCAATCACTATATGTTATTTCACATGTTTTGCTAATATTATTATTTTAGTGAAAAAATTTTGTACCATTCTACCTTTTAATATGTTGCTTGTCTCTATTTTTAAAGATCATAATTTACCAGTAGATCAGTACATGAATATAATTTATCTATGTATCTATACATACACACGTACATACCTCATTTTGCTTGCTAATTTTTTAATGAATGAGGAATAAAATTAAGAAGCCTAAAGACCATTAGTTTGAAGGACGATTTTTTAATCAGTTCTTTTACACCTTAAGATTTTGTAAATCCTTTTAACAAATCAATTTGTAAAAATAAATAATATTGATTCATTTCAAATTAGCACTCTGACACTTTAACTTAAACTGCTCTGATATCTAGACATACCCTGAAATTCCTTTAAAAATAGTACTGCCACTAGAAAATTCTGCTTCTTTAAATAATATGAGAAGCCAAAATAAAGCAAATTGTTCAATATCAGAAAGTCAGCACTGATTCTTTCTGTGCTGTACTTTGCTGCCTCATAAAGTGTTCTCAAAGCATCAGAGACATGGACATCTATGTAGAAGGCCTACCTCATCCATGCCTTACTTCTTGGCAGTATGCACCAATTTATAGAAATGATTCTTTAACTCTGTGTTTTTTCCTATCTGAGAACAGGTAATCACCCTATATTAATTTTTCAAAAACAAATATTAAAAATGTCATGGCAGATCTGGTGTCATTTACATCTTCAAATCCTTCTTGCCTTTTGCTCACAAGATTTTCATTTTTAAAAAATAAATCATTGTGCATATTGATTCTTCTTCCTCAAAGCCTCATTTTGGAAAATTTTAAATTAAAAGTACTTATGGAGAAATTGCAGTCAGAGTTTGCAGTGGATAAACAACCAATTTCCTACCTTATAGAGCTGAATTTTTATGGATTAACTTAAACCCCTAAATAAAGAAGAACTTCTCAACTCTGTAGAAATCTACTATTTCCAGCTACTAACTGGGCAGGAAATATTGCTTTCTCTTCTTATTGCTCTCTTTCCAGTATTTCAGTGTCGGGGACAACGTAAAAGAGAAGGAATTTTATACAAGACAGAGAATATTTGAAATATAAAGCACCGTAATTCAGGGAAATTGATTGGGAAATGTTCCTTAGAAATAAGGATAGGAGAGTCATAATATGTTTTAAATGGTTCAAATCTCCTACTTGAAAGGCTAATTTACAGTTTCACCAAAAGTCTATGATGTATTTAGGAGAGAATTTTATTTATCCCCAAACGTGTTATTGAAGTTCTTCACACGTACTAACTTTAAAAGAAAATAAGCTAGCACATTTGATGTTTCTCATATGAAATACTTCTGGGCAATAATCTTGCTTCTCCAATGCAAACTTCTGCTTAAAGAAATGAGAGTTGGAAGAGAAGAAACAAAAGCAATAAAGATATTAAAATTATAATGAGATGATATTATATTTCTACCAACCCTTAGCTAATTCTTTTAAGGTTTAAGTAACTACTGAGCTAAAAATGCAGAGCACTTACATAATAATCGAGAGAAAAATCATTGCAATACATAAAGCACTGATATAAGAAAAGGCAAAGACTTGAATTAAGAACTACTGACAGGTAGATGAGAAAACCTTAAAAGTTGGCTTAACATATTACCCTTGAACCTAGAAATAATTCACATTTACAGACTGTGATGGCTAAGATTGTGTGTCAATGTGGCTGGGCCATGATTCTCAATATTTATATGTGATCAACCCCATGATGGGATCTGCTGTAAGCAGCCAATCAGTTGAAAGGGAGTTTCTTTGGGTATGTAGCCTGCATCAGAATGTAAGTGGACATTCTGGCTTTTGCCCTCTCTGGATCCTGCACCTGCCTCCTGTTCATCTGACCTCTCATTCTCGGAACTTGAGCTAGCAGCTTACCAACTGATCTTGGGATTTGTCAATCTTCACAGCCCGTGAACAAGAGTCCTGCTCTCCGACCTGCAGATCTTGGGTTTGCCAGCCCCTGCAGCTATGAGAATCAGGAGAAGCCTCTATCCTGATCCACGGACTTGGGACGTTCCAGCCTCTACAATCACTTGAGCTGTTTCCTTGATATAAATCTCTCTCTCTCTATATATATATGTTTACACACTTTGCTGGTTTTGCTTCTCTGGAGAACCCAGCCTAAGACACAGACTTACAGTTACACATTTTTATTTTTGTTCTTCTTTTGTGGAATGAATTATGTATCAGATGTTATGAGTGATTCAGAAGGTTTAGAATCACAATGGAATCCCTATCCCTAATGCAAGCTGCTTGTGCAGTACTTTAAAAAGTATCATAAACATGTTATTTTCCATAGTTTACCTCATTAATGCATAGTTATTTTCTTAAAAATTCTCTCTTGTTTTTCCTGATTCCCTGAGCTTCTCTTGTTGCTGATGTGTGATGCAGAATCAGGATTTTTGGACAACTGTGAATAATGCATATTTGTAGTTAACTGACTTAATGTAAGTTCTCTCCCTATGAAATCTTGGGTGAATATTCTGATTACAATATATTTTCCTGTTTCTCACTGCAGGACATGAATTTTGGAATATGTTCGTGTAGAATTAGAGTTTACCAAACATTCTTTTAAGTATCCTCACTGGCTTATCACAGTATTCCTTCTTCCACAGTAAGATGGGACAACTAATATGGTGCCTGATATACAAGCATTTGCTATCTAGTCAGTCCCCACTCATAGCACCCCCATGTGTGCAGAGCAAAACTGAACTTGATAGAGTTTTCAAGGCTATGACCTTTTTGAAGCAGATTGCCAGGCATTTCTTCTGAGGCATGATTGAGTTGGTTCAAACTTCCAGTCTTTTAAAGTAGGTAAGTGCTTAACCATTCGTTCCACCCAGGGACCACTGCCGCATATATTAAAAAAAAAAAAAATAAAAAACACCTTTGCTGTTGAGCCGATTTTGACTCATAGAGACCCTAGAAGATAGAGTAGAACTGCCTCATAGGGTTTCCAAGGAGCAGCTGGTGGATTCAAACTGCTGACCTTTTTGTTAGCAGCTGTAACTCTTAACCACTGAGCTAACAGGGCCCCACCTCATATATAATTGGTATTAAACAATACATCAATTTCATTCCTTCAATACATTTTTTATTGATCATCTATTATGTTCCAGGAATTATGATAAGGATTAGAGCTATCATGGTAAATAAAAGACAGCTTTTCCTCTCAGGGAGTTTGCATTCCAGTGGAGGAAACAACTATAATAGTGTGTGGTGACTGTCGTTATATGAATAGTACAGGATGCCATTAGGAGCACAGGAGAAAGGACAAGGAATGTCAGGTAAAGCACGAGAGCAAGTGATGTCTAAGCTGATATCTAAGGTATAAATAGGAGTTAGGAAGGCAAAGAGCCAAGAGAAAATGTTTTAGTATGGGAAATTGTATTTTGAAAGCCTGAAGTTAAGGTAGTATGACATATTCCAGGAAGTAAAAAAAGTTTATTATGACTGGAGCAAATGTATAATACAATAGGAAGGAAGAGTGAGAGCCAATTTGTTAAGTTATTACTAAGGAGGTTAGACATGTTTATGAGCAAAAAGAAGCTTCAGAGAACATTTCAGTAGAGGAATATAATGATTGGATATTCATTTAGAAAGTTCTCTCTGTTGTGTAGATAATGCATTGGAGTGAGAAAATATTGGAGGCAGGGAGATTAATTAGAATGTTACTGTAGTAATTTAGGCCTAAGATCATGGTGGACTGAATTAGAAGAATGAGAGTGGGAAAGGAAAGAAGTGGATGGATTGGGATGAGGGTGGGGAGTAGATGTTACAGGACTTGATGATGAGAGGGGAGAAAGTTAAAGGATTCAAGGGTGACACTCATATCCCTGGTTAAGGCCAATATATAAATGATGCCTTCAATCAACGAGGTAGGACAAATAGAAGGGGAAGGTAACATACGAATAGAGATTATCTCTTCTTATTTGGATCTTCTGCATTTGTGGTGCTTGTAGGATGAATGAGTAGAAATGAATGATGTAAGTACTGCACAACAAAATATGTTGACCAGAATTCCTATACTTTCTAGCAGCTCCAGAATATGTTAGGTTCTTCTCCTTACATTTATAAGGGGGGGAAAAAAACTACAAGCATTTTTTTCAATGTATTTTATGAAATTCTGTTATATTAATTAATATATCATTATTATATTAAGATTTCTTCAACTGAATGTCAATGCTGCCTAAGAACTTATGTCAACTATGTTGTATATAGTGTACTACAAAAATATCTTTTGGGCTTTTGATTTCTGATCATTAATTCAAACTGGTTTAATTAAAATTCTTAGAGCAGGGAATATAAATTTTTAAGACAAATAGTCTATGAAAAAATATATATTAGAGAATTGGCAGTCAGTCTAATGTGTTAATAAAAATGGGAAGAAGGTTTTGAATAGGATAAAATGTTTTATTGGGTACTTTTACTTTGTGGGGTTCAAGGAAGAATAAAATTTATTAAATACAATTCAATTAATGAATTGTTATATTGGTTAATCAACAAGTGGTCATTGGCAAAGTAAAGTTTAGAAACTAAATACACTCAACTAGCATAAATCAGTTTTTAGTAATCTGCAACTAGGCTTTTGAGGACTAAAGCAAATCCAAACCCATTGCCGTCGAGCCGACTCCAACACGTACTGACCCAACTGGACAGGGTAGAACTGCCCCATAGGGATTCCAAGGCTGTAAATCTTTATAGAAGTAGGCTGCCACATCTTTCTCCATGCAGAGGCCGACTTTTTGATTAGCAGCCGAGTGCTTAACCCCCTGTGCCACCAGGGCTCCTTTTTGAGGATGAGAGATGCTTAAAGCTTACATCTTCTGGGGAAGACACAGTTGACTACTACATTTAAGCCTCAAAATAGAAACTCAGAGTTTCATCTTGTTTTTATGTTTAAAGACAAATATCCAGATACGTAGCTCAAACCCTAAAATAGAACTAAAAATGAAGAAATGAAAGTCTTGGCCGAATATATTAAGATTAAACTAAGAATGATGAAATGTTACATTTTATTAGATGTTTTGGTAAATAATTTTTCAGGTAGTGGTCTTGTTTGAATCTACCATAATAAAACACACACTTGTGCATAAAATATAGCAGAGTAGCTCCCACTAAAAAGTAGTATTAAAAAGTAGTATTAGTCTGTGAATAATGATAACAACAGTGATAGAACTGGTAATACTATCTTAAGAGATTTATGTATGTCAGAGAGGAAAAGACATTGATTTTGCCAGGATTTTGAGTAGAACTTCAAAATGACTTCTTGTTTTATTTTAGTGTACTGGTTGGAGGCTGAGTCCCACACAAATCTTTTTACCATTAGTATGCTGTTTTGGACACCCTCGTGCCATAGTGGTTAAGTGCTATGTCTGCAAACCAAAGGGTCAGCAGTTCGAATCCTCCAGGCGCTCCTTGGAAAATTTATGGGGCAGTTCTACTCTGTCCTATAGGGTCGCTATGAGTCGGAATCGACTCGATGGCACTAGGTTTGGTTTGTTTTTTTTTAATGCTGTTTTAATTTTTACATTTTGCAGTGTAGATCATTTTATTAGCAAATTGCCATATAAAGTGAAGAAATGATGCCAAAGAAGAAGACTTCCGAATTTTGCTCACAGAAGAAAATAAACACTATTGAGTTTAACAAAGACATATTACTGCCAGGAAGATTTAGGTATATAACAAGTATGTTTTGTCAAAGTACTTTCGAAAGTGAAGAGCTCAAACAGCTAGAAAAACAGTGCACATATATATATTTTGAATGCCCTGCAAATCAAAAAGGGAAAAAATGGAAGTAGGGAGGTTGGGAGGGAGGAAGAAAGGGAAGGAGGGGAAAAGGAAGGATAAACTGAGATCATTTCAAAAGAGACTCTAACTTTATGAAGACATTGGCTATATTATATTAAGACCAATAGTAGGTCCAGACAGTAGGAAGTGAAGATTGGAATGAAGGAGAGGAACTTCTGCTGTGAGGTAAATACAAGCATACCTTGTTTATTGTGCTTCACATTATTGCATTTTGCAGATATTGTGTTTTTTACAAATTGAAAATTTGTGGCCATCCTTCATCCAACAAGTCTATCAGCACCATTTTTCCAACAGTATGTGCTTACTTAGTGTCTCTGTGTCACATTTTGGTAATTCTCACAATATTTCAAATTTTTCATTATTATTATGTCTGTTATGGTGATCTATGATCAGTGATCTTTGATGTTACTCTTGTAATTTTTGGGGGTGCCATAAACCTCACCCATTTAAGAGGGTGGTAAACTTAATCGATAAATGTTGTTTGTGTTCTAACTGCTCCACCAACCGGCCACTCCCCTGTCTCTTTCCCACTCCTCTGGCCTCCCTATTCCCTGAGAGATGACGATATAGAAATTAGACCAATTAATAAGCCTAAAATGTTCTCTAAGTGTTCAAGTGAAAAGAAGAGTCCATGTTTCTCACTTTAAATCAAAAGGTAGTAATGATTAAGCATAGTGAGGAAGACATGTTGAAAGCTGAGGCAGGCCAAAAAGCGGGACCTTTTGTACCAGTTAGCCAAGTTATGAATGGAAAGGAAAAGTTCTTGAAGGAAATTAAAAGTGCTACTCCAGTGAACACATGATAAGAAAACAAAACAGCATTATTTTGATACGGAGAAAGTTTTAGTGCTCCAGATAGAAGATCAAACCAGCTACATTTCCTTAAGTGAAAGCCTAATCCAGAGCAAGGCCCTAACTCTCTTCAACTCTATAAATGCTGAGAGATATGAGGAAGCTTAAAAAAAAAAAAGTTTGAAGCTAGCAGAGGTGGGTTCATGAAGTTTAAGGAAAGAAGCTGGTTCCATAACATAAAAGTTCAAGGTGAGGCAGGGCCAAGGTGGCAAAGTAGTCAGATGCTGCTGCTAATTCCTCTTACAACAAAGACCCCAAAAAACAAGTGAATCGATTTTACATATGACAAGCTAGGAACTCTGAGCATCGAAGGCAAAGTTAAGGAATCAGGCTGAGTGATGGGAGAGGGAGAGATGGTATAGAAGCAGCGAGGAGTTACAGAGTCAGTGGTAGCACCTCAGCTCCTGTTCCTTGGTGTGTTCCTTGACACAACTGTGGAGAGGCTGAGGTAGTCTCCCGGGACGTGGCATCTTCAGTGAAAGAAGGCAACCAGAGGGGTGCACCCCTGACTCTGTAGTGCGTCTACAGTGGGGCTGGCAGAGACATTTAGGAGGAAGCTGCTTCAGCAAAAGAAGGCAACTGTAGTGCCAGCACCCCGACCCCCTGGTGTGGAGGCTGCAGGACTGGCTGTGGAGTTTAGGACATAGCAGCTTCAGTGAAAGAAGGCAAGCTGAGGATGCAACCCTGATCCCCTGGGGTGATCTTGGTGGGGACCCAGTCTGTGCACATAGACAACACACACCTCTGGAATCTGAGATAAAACAGTGCTCTCAGCACAAGATAAGTGATTTTGTCTAATTTACTGTGTGTGAATCTAATAGCTCTTTCTTTTGAAAGAAATCTCTCCTATATATCTGATCCCTCCTCCCTCTGCCCCAGCCCACTTCATTAACAGTTGATTTCCCTGGGCCTGAGATAAACTCTGCTGTGCTTCCTGAGCCATTCTCCTGGCCTTGGTGAAGGAACAAATTAACAAATGGGGGAAATATACTCTGCTGACTCCCCTAATCTGGAAGCTCAGAGCAAAAGTGGTTCCAGTCCAGGCACAAGCGATCCACACACTTTGTCTTTCATCTCTGTATGGATCCAGGTGTCTATTATATTGCAAGGACGAATGTGTGTGAGGCCTGGCTGTATATGTTTCAGGTGTGTGATGGAGAGGCAGATTTTGGAGGTTTGATACCTCTCTGCCTATTAAACAGGGCGCTCACCTATCCACAGCAGGGACTTGAGGACTGGAGGGTCCATCCATGCCACCTAGCCACCCACAAAAGGGGACCAAGGATAGTGGTGCCTACCAGCCCTTACAGGTATAAGCATTGGGTGCCTAAGGTACAACTGCAGAGCCCACCCACAAGAGTGCACAAGAGAACAAGGACGCTCCTTCCTCACTGACACTTGGGGGAAGACTGTCAGACCCCTGTCTTCCTCAGAGTATGACCCCCTGCCGCTACCAGAAACCTGTACCTACACCCATCACCACTGCCCCTCTAAGACAGTAGGTGAGAGCCAACACCACACACTAGGTGACCAACTATCAGGACACCTGAGCTGAATCTCTACAAGAATAGTGAATGGACTCCTAGGCTTATATACCTGGTAAAAGGTCTAGCCAACTGGTAACAGGATATTAGTGCTTCAAAGGTTCCAATAATCAAGTTCGCTCACTCTAGAAGCCTATTTGAAAATATGAAAACAAAATAAAGCAAGAACCTAGAACACAGAGAGCAAACATTAAATAAATTAATACAATGACTTATAGATGGCTCAGAGACAACAGCCAATATCAAACCACATAAAGAAGCAGACAATGATTGCTTCAACAAACTCTCAAAACAGAGAATCCAGGACACTCCTGGAAGAAGAATTATTCCTGGAATTACCAGATGTAGAATACAGAAGAATAATATACAGAACCCTTCAACACATCAGAAAAGACATCAGGAACGAGATCAGGCAACACCCAGAAAAAGCAAAGGAACACACAGATAAAACAGTTAAAGAAATTAAAAAGATTATTCAATAGCATAATGACAAATTTAACAAAATGCAAAAATCCATAGAGAGAGAGCAATCAGAAATTCTGAAATTAACAATAAAATTACAGAATTAGACAACTCAATAGAAAGTCAGGGAAGCAGAATTCAGGAAGTGGAATGCAGAATTAGTGAGATTCAAGATAAAACAAGTGGCAACAATATATTCAAAGAAAAATCAGAAAAAAAGAATTAAAAAAAAATGAAGAAACCCTAAGAATCATGTGGGACTCTATCAAAAAGAATAATTTGCATGTGATTGGAATACCAGAACAGGGAGGGATAACAGAAAATACAGAGAGAATTCTTGAATATATGTTGGCAGAAATCTTCCCCAACATCGTGAAAGATGAAAGGATATCTATGCAAGATGCTCAATGAACCTGATAAAAGGTAGGTCCCAAAAGAAAGTCACCAAGACATAATCAAACTTGTCAAAACCAAACATAAAGAGAAAATTTTAAGAGTGGCCAGGGATAAGCAAAAAGTCACCTACAAAGGAGAATCAATAAGAATAAGTTCAGACTACTCGGCAGAAACCACGCAGGCAAGAAGACAATGGGATGACACGCATAAAACATTGAAGGAGAAAAATTTCCAGCCAAGAATCATATACCCAGCAAAACTGTCTCTCAAATACGAAGGCAAAATTAAGACATTTACAGATAAACAGAAGCTTAGGGAATTTGCAAAAACCAAACCAAAACTATAAGAAATACTAAAGGGAATTCTCTGGTTAGAAAATCAATAATATCAGATATCAACCCAACACTAGAACACAGAACAGAGCAAACAGATATCACCTCAGATAGGGAAATCAGAAAAATAAATCAAGATAAAAAAAAATGTTCAAAACAGGGAATAAGTGATGTCATTATGTAAAAGGTGACATTAAGTCAACAAAGAGGGACTAAATAAAGTAAACATAGATCTTCCGTATGGAGAGGAAATCAAGGCGATATAGGGAGATACAAATTAGGTTTAAACTTAGAAAAATAGGGGTAAAAATTAAGGTAACCACAAAGAAGACTAACAAAAGTACACTTTGAAATAAAAAATGAGATAAACATAAAGACTCAGCAAAAACAAATTCAACTACAATAAAAAAGAGGAACACACAATTTACAAAGAAAAACTTCTCAGCACAAAATGTTAAGTGGAAAAATGAAACTGTCAATAACACACAAAAAAGGCATCAAAATGACAGCACTAAACTCATGCCTATCTATAATCATGCTGAATGTGAATGGACTAAATACACCAACAAAGAGAGTTGCAGAATGGATAAAAAAACATGATCCATCTATATGCTGCCTACAAGAGACATACCTGAGACTTAGAGACACAAACAAACTGAAACTTAAAGGATGGAAAAAAAATATATCAAGCAAACAACAATCAAAAATGAAAGGGAGTGGCTATACAA
Source organism: Elephas maximus indicus (assembly GCF_024166365.1). NCBI lineage: Eukaryota > Metazoa > Chordata > Mammalia > Proboscidea > Elephantidae > Elephas > Elephas maximus. Next base: position 70,616,672 of record NC_064846.1, on the reverse strand, counting down.
ATTTCTGATAAAACAGACTTCAAACTTAAACCTACCACAAAGAATAAGGAAGGACACTAAATAATGATTAAAGGACACTATACCAGGAGGATATTACCATATTAAATATTTATGAACCCAACAGGGCTTCAAGATACATAAAACAAACCCTAAAAGCATTGAAAAGTGAGATAGACAGCTCCACAGTAATAGTAGGAGACTTCAACACTCCACTTTCAGTAAAGGACAGAACATCCAGAAGGAACCTCAAAGACACAAAAGAGCTAAATGCCACAATTAACCAACTTGACCTCACAGCATATACAGAACACTCCACTGAACAACGGCCAAGTATACTTTCTTTTCCAATGCACATGGAACATTCTCTAGAATAGACCACATATTAGGCCATAAAGAAAGCCTTAACAGAATCCAAAACATCAAAATATTACAAAGCTTCTTCTTTGACCATAAAGCCATAAAACTAGATGTCAATAACAGAAAAACCAGGAAAAGAAATCAAACACATGGAAACTTAACAACACTTTGCTGAAAAACAATGGATTACAGAACAAATTAAGGATGGAAAAAAGAAATTCATAGAATCCAATGAGAATGAAAACACTTCCTATCAAAGCCTTTGGGACACAGCAAAAACAGTGCTCAAAGGTCAATTTATATCAATAAATGCACACATACAAAAAGAAGAAAGGGCCAAAATCAAAGAATTATCCCCACACTTAGAACAAATAGAAAGAGAAAAACTAAAGAAACCTTCAGGAATCAGAAGAAAGCAAATAATAAAAATTAGAGCAAAATTAAATGAAATAGAAAACAGAAAAACAAGCGAAAGAGTTGACAAGATCAAAAGCTGGTTCTTGGAAAAAATTAACAAAATTGATAAACCATTGGCCAAACTGACAAAAGAAAAACAGGAGAGGAAGCAAATAACCCGAATAAGAAATGAGATGGGCGATATCACAACAGACCCAACTGAAATTAAAAGAATATGAGATTACTAAGAAAACTTGTACTCTAACAAATTTGAAAACCTAGAAGCAATGGATGAATTTCCAGAAACACACTAAACTAACACAAACAGAGGAAGAACAACTAAACCAACCCATAACAAAAGAAGAGATTGAAAAGGTAATTAAAAAACTCCCAACAAAGAAAATCCCTGGCCCTGATGGCTTTACTGGAGAATTCTACCAAACTTTCAGAAAAGAGTTAACACCACTACTACTAAAGGTATTTCAGAGCATAGAAAAGGATTGAATACTCATTCTATGAAGCCAGCATAACCCTGATACCAAAACCAGGTAAAGACTCCACAGAAAGAAAATTACAGACCAATATCCTTCATGGACTTAGACGCAAGACTCCTCAACAAAATTCTAGGCAACAGAATTCAACAAAATATCAAAAAAATAATTCTCCATGATCAAGTGGGATTCATACCAGGTACACAGGGATGGTTCAACATTAGAAAAAGAATCAGTGTAATCTATCTAATAGATAATACAAAAGACAAGAACCACATGATCTTATCAACTGATGGAGAAAAGGCATTTGACAAAGTCCAACACCCATTCATGATAAAAACTCTCAGCAAAATAGGAATAGAAGGAAAATTTCTCAACATTATAAAGGGCATTTATACAAAGCCAGCAGCCGACATCACCCTAAATGGTAAGAGCCTGAAAACATTCCCACTGAGAACAGGAACCAGACAAGGATGCCCTTTATCACCACTCTTATTCAACATTGTGCTGGAGGTCCTAGCCAGAGATATTAGGCTAGATAAAGAAATAAAGGGCATCCAGATGGGTAAGGAAGAAGTAAAAGTATCTCTATTTGCAGATGACCTGATCTTATACACAGAAAACACTAAAGAATCCCAAGAAAACTATTGAAACTAATAGAAGAGTTCAGCAGAGTGTCAGGATACGAGATAAACATACATAAATCAGTTGGATTCCTCTACACCGACAAAGAAAGAGATGAAGCGGAAATCACCAAATCAATACACTTTACAATAGCCCCTAAGAAGATAAAATACTTAAGAATAAATCTTACCAGGGACATAAAAACCTATACAAAGAAAACTACAAGACACTACTGCAAGAAACCAAAAGAGACCTACATATGTGGAAAAACATACCTGCTCATGCATAGGAAGACTCAACATTGTAGAAATGTCTATTCTGCCTGAAGTGATCTATAGATACAAAGCAATCCCTATCCAAATACCACTGACATTTTTCAATGAGATGGAGAAACAAATCACCAACTTCATATGGAAGGGAAAGAGGCCCTGGTTAAGTAAAGCATTGCTGAAAAAGAAGAAGAAAGTGGGAGGCCTCACTCTACCTGATCTGAGAACCTATTATAATGACACAGTAGTCAAAACAGCCTGGTACTGGTACAACAGACACATAGACCAATGGAACAGAATTGAGACTCAAGACAAAAAATCCATCCATGTGTGAGCAGCTAATATTTGACAAAGGCCCAAAGTTTGTTAAATGGGGAAAAGATAGCCTCTTTAACAAATGGTGCTGGTCATAACTGGATGTTCATCTGCAAAAAAATGAAGATCCATACCTCACACTACGCACAAAAAGTAACTCAAAATGCATCAAACACCAAAATATAAAATCTAAAATGATAAAGATCATGGAAGAAAAAATAGGGACAATGCTAGGAGCCCTAATCCAAGGCATAAACATTATACAAAACATTTCTAGAACTGCACAAACAACATTAGAGAAATTAGATATCTGGGAGCTCCTAAAAGTCAAACACCTATGCTCACTCAAAGACTTTACCAAAACTGTAAAAAGATTACCTACGTATTGGGAAAAAGTTTTTAGCTATGGCATTTCCTATCAGCACCTTATCTCTAAAATCTGCATGTCACTGCAAAAACTCAACAACAAAAGACAAATAACCCAAGTAAAAATGGATATGAACAGGCACTTCACTAAAGAAGACATTCAGGTAGCTAACAGGTACATAAGGAAATGATCACGATCATTAGCCATTAGAGAAATACAAATCAAAGCTACAATGAGATTCCATCTCACTCCAAGAAGGCTGGAATTAATCCAAAAAACACTAAATAATAAATTTTGGAGAGGTTGTGGAGAGACTGGAACACTTATACACTGCTGGTTGGAATGTAAAATGCTACAACCACTTTGGAAATCGATTTGGCCTTTCCTTAAAAAGCTAGAAATAGAACTACCATACTATCCAGCAATCCCACTCCTTGGAATATATCCTGGAGAAATAAGAGCCTTTACTAAAACAGATATATGCACACCCATGTTCATTTCAGCACCGTTTACAACAGCAAAAAGATGGAAGCAACCAAGGTGCCCATCAACGGATGAATGGATAAATCAATTACGGAATATTCACACAGTGGAATACTATGCATTGATAAAGAACAATGATGAATCCGTGAAACATTTCATAACATGGAGGAATCTGGAAGGCATTATGCTGAGTGAAATTACTCAGTTGCAAAAGCACAAATATTGTATGAGACCAGCATCATAAGAACTCAAGAAATAGTTTAAACAGAGAAGAAAATATTCTTTGATGATTATGAGAGTGGTGAGGGATGGAGGGAGAGGGTTTTTCACTAATTAGATAGTAGATAAGTATTTTAGGTGAGGGATAAGACAACACACAATACAGGAGAGGTCAGCACAACTTGACTAAACCAAAAGAAAGAAGTTTCCTGAATAAACCAAATGCTTCAAAGGCCAGCGTAGCAGGGGTAGGGGTTTGGGGACCATGGTTTCAGGGGACATCTAGGTCAATCGGCATAATAAAATCTATTAAGAAAACATTCTGCATCCCATTTTGGAGAGTGGTGTCTGGGATCTTAAATGCTAGCAAGTGGCCATCTAAGATGCAACAATTGGTCTCAACCTACATGGAAGAAAGGAGAATGAAGAACACCAAAGACACAAGGTAAGTATGAGCCCAAGAGTCAGAATGGGCCACATACATCAAAGGCTACATCAGCCTGAGAGCAGAAAAACTAGATGGTGCCCGGCTATAACCGATGACTGCCATGACGGAGAGCACAACAGAGAATCCCTGAAGGAGCATTAGAGCAGTGGGATTGAGACCTCAAATTCTCATAAAAAGACCAGGCTTAATGGTCTGACAGAAACTGGAGGGACCCAGAAGGTCATGGTCCCCAGACCTTCTGTTAGCCCCAGACAGGAACCATTCCCGATGCCAACTCTTCAGACAAGGGTTGGACTGGACTATGGGATGGAGGATGATACTGGTGAGGAGTGGGCTTCTATGATCAAGTGGATGTGTGAGACTATGTGTGTGCCTCCTGTCTGGAGGGGAGATGTGAAGGCCGAGCGGGACGGAAGAGGGCTGAATGGACACGGAAATGCAGGGTGGAGAGAAGGGGTGTGCTGTCTCATTGAGCGGAGAGCAACTAGGAGTATATAGCTAGGTGTATGTGAAGTTTTGTATGAGAGAGTGACTTGATATGTAAACTTTCACTTAAAGCACAATAAAAAAAAGTTCAAGGTGAAGCAGCAAGTGCTGATGTAGAAGCTGCAGCAAGCTATCCAGAAGATCCAGCTAGGATAACTGATGAAGGGGCAACACTGTAGAACAGATTTTTAGTGTAGATTACGCAGCCTTATGTTGGAAGACGGTGCCATCTAGGACTTTCATAGCCAGAGGGGAGAAGTCAGTGCCTGGCTTCAAAGCTTCAAAGGACAGGCTGACTCTCTTGGTAGGTGCTGATGCTGCTGGTGACATAAAGTTGAAGCTAATGCTGATCTACCATTCCAAAAATCCTAGTGCCCTGAAGAATTATGCTAAATCTACTCTGCTTGTACTCTACAGATGCAGTAACAAAGCCTGGATGACAGCATACCTGTTCACAACAGGGTTTACTGAGTACTTTAAGCCCACTGTTGAGACCTACTGCTCAGAAAAAAGATTCCTTTTAAAATATTACTGATCATTGACAATGCACCTTATCACTCAAGACCTCTGATTGAGATGTACAAAGAGATTAATGTTGTTTTCACGCCTGCTAACACAGCATCCGTTCTACAGCCCCTGGATCAAGGAGTAAGTTCAACTTGCAAGACTTATTATTTCGGAAATACGTTTTGTAAGGCTATAGCTGCCGCGGATAGAAGTTCCTCTGACAGACCTGGGTAAAGTAAATTGAAAACCTTCTGGAAAAGATGTACTATTCTAGCTGCTATTAAGTACTTTGACGATTCATGGGAGGAGGTCAAAATATCAACATTAACATGAGTTTGGAAGAAGTTGATTCCAACCCTCGTAGATGACTTTGAGGGGTTCAAAACTTCATTGAAGGAGGTAACTGCAGATGTTGTGGAAATAGTAAGAGAAATAGAATTAGAAGTGGAGCCTGAAGATGTGACTGAATTGCCGCAATCTCATGATAAAGCTTTAATGAAAGAGGAGTTGCTTCTTATGGATGAGCAAAGAAAGTGGTTTCTTGAGGTGAAATCTAATTCTGTGATGCTGTGAACATTGTTGAAATGACAACAAAGGATTTAGAATATGACATAAACTTAGTTGACAAAGCAGCAGCAGGGTTTGAGAGGAATGACTCCAATTTTGAAAGAAGTTCTACTGTGGGTAAAATGCTATCAAACAGCATCACATGCTACAGAGAAATTTTTCATAAAAGGAAGAGTCAACCTATGTGGCAAACTTCATTGTCTTATTTTAAGAAATTGTCACAGCTACCCCAACCTTCAACAACCACCACCTTAACTATCAGCAGCCACTAACATCGAGGCAAGACCCTCCACTAGCAAAAGGGTTACAACTGTCTGAAGGCTCAGGTGATGGCTAGCCCTTTTTTAGCAATCAAGTATTTTTTATTTAAGGTATATACACTGTTTTTTTTAGACATAATGCTATTGTACACTTAATAGACTACAGTATAGTGTAAATATGACTTTTATGTGCATTCCAAAACCAAATCTGTTGCCATTCAGTTGATTGCAACTCATAACGACCTTTCAGAGCAGAGTAGAACTGCCCCCATTGAGTTTCTAAGATGTGTGTTGTGGATTCCAATGGTGACCTTTTGGTTCACAGTTGAGCTTTTAACCACTGCACCACCAGGTCTCCTTACATGCACTGGGAAACCAACAAATTCGTGTGATTTGTTTTATTGCAGTATTCACTTTGTTGTGGTGGTCTGGAACCAAATCTGAAATATCTCTCAGATATGCCTGTAGATTATTGCATGCCCTGCTCTGTGCAACTCCCATCTCTTTCTTATTTCTCAATTACTAAGTTGGATTATAAAGATCCCTGGTTGTGCAGTTGTTAAGCACTCTGCTGCTAACCGAAAACTCTACAGTTCGAACCCACCAGTCACTCCTAGGAAAAATGATGTGGCAATCTGCTTCCATAAAGATTGACTGAGTGTGACTATTTCCGCTGAGTCGATTCTAACCCCTAGCAACCCTGACCCTATAGGACACAATAGAAGTGCTGCATAGAGTTTCCAAGGAGAAGCTGGTGGATTCGAACTGCTGATCTTTTGGTTATCAGCCGAGCTCTTAGCCACTGCACCACCAGTAGTCTACTAAAAAAAAAAAAATGCTTTTTTAAGAAACAAATTAAAAAAAAAAGATTCAGCCCCCAAATTGAAAAGCTACCAATCCAGTCGGTGGCTATTTATATGACTTCCTCAGGATTTCTAGGGAAATTGGCAAGAGAGCAAACTAATGTCAACCACTCCATCACATTTTTATTAATATTTACCCAATTGATTATATCCAACAAGAAAGGTATGACAAGGATTTTCTTGTATTCAGAGAACTTCCAAATCCGAACACAAAATTTCTTTTAACTCTGGGGATTTGTTTCTTTCATTCGTTTAGGTCCTCGCTATTTAATGACTGTACTATTTTAGATAATTGTCACTATTTTGTCAGAGTGGTGGCTGATAGTTATTCATTATTGCTAAATCTTCTGATAGGTGTTATTAATCTGAAAATTACTTGACTTTTTTTATATCATATGATGGATTGTGAAAATAATGGTGATGGGTAGACATTTAAAACTAACAAGATTTCTTCAGCAAAGAACCACTTAGAAAGCAAAAAGTAAAATTATTTTAAGTTAATATTATACCTTAATGATATAATAAACCTGCAATTAGGCAAATATAGCATGCATAGATATGAGCAGAACACATAACTGTGTCCTACAAAGACTCAAGCCAGTTATTTAGTGCTTAAAGGTAATAGAATCTCTATGTTTGTTGGTCTTTTCTAAATTAGATCCAATCAATAGAAATGCAAATAAAAGTAACATTTACGATGTCAGAGACTGATAAAAGCCTAGAAGACAATGTCATAACATAAACCAAGTGTACTGGGCTGGCAATTTGACACAGACATCAAGATGGCAGGTTTCCTGTTTTTTAATATGCATGTGTCCCCGAAGTTAATTCTTCAAGAACGTCCAGTGATTATAGTTGAAATATACATTTGGTTAAAAAGAAATACTTGCTTGTGCTATTTTTCTAAAAGGAATAAGATATAAGATCACCCAAAATTGTTAAGAGTAGGATCAAAATGATGCTTTTTTAATTTAAAAAATGGGTGCAATTTTACTTGAAAGATGTGTTATACAAACTCTGTAGATACCTTCCTTTCTTAGAGAGAATATACCTAATGATCATAATCTACAACTGTCTTCTTCATAAGAGGTTATGTCTTTGTTGCCAGCATATTGAGATAGGAAAAATATTTTAGAGAATATTAAACAAATGTTTTAAATTTGAAGCTAGCTTCTTAATTTGAGGAGTCCCTGGGTGGTGTAAAAGTTTAACACATGCGGCTGACAACTGAAAAGTTGGTCTTTGGAGTCCAACTAGAGACTCCTCAGAAGAAAGGCCTGGCAATCTACTTCTGAAAAATCAGTCATGGAAATTCTAAGGAGCACAGTTCTAGTCTGACACACCCTGGCTTTCCAAGAGTTGGAATCAACTCAAGGGGAATTGGTGGTACCACGCATATTTTGTTTCTGTTGTTTGATTGTTTTTAATCAGAAAATGCTTTTTTTTTTTCTCTCAGCATAATTAATATTTAGAGTCAATTCAATAGTTTTCTTCCATGTTTAGAAAACAGTATAAAAATTTTCTTATTTATAGCTTCCCATTTTAAAGGTTGATTGAAGAATAGATTTCATAATTTGGGGAATTATAGCTTGATTCCACTGAAATCACTTTTTTTTTTTTTTTGCTGTTGTTTCTTTCATTGCTTTAGGACTCAGAACAGAATTGACATTTATAAAATGTAAATTACTGCAGGAGAACTAAAGTATGCCATTAGTATAAACAATCTATATATTCAGAGGAGGGCTACTTTGACAGTACATTTTTTTAAGTAGAGTTTCAGAGATGTTCAGAAAAACATACCAATGTAGTACAAAATATGCTTTACTAAATTTTTGAGTTTGAGTTCCAGATGTACTCTGGCTTAAAATATAATCAGATAAATAGGTAATCAAGATTTTCTTCTATTTTCAGAATTAAAACCCACACACCCACCCACACCCACACACACACACAAACACACACACGAAACACTCTGTGGGCTGTGCTCTCCCCTGTGAGGTATTTTCATAAACATGATATTATTTTTTTTTATAGCAACATGTGGAAGAGGATTGGCATGGTAGCACTTGTGAGGGAGCCTTTCGGGGAAGAGGGTGCAGCCCACAAAAAAAAGAAGGTGAGGGTTATTTATGTAAAAACATGGTAATCAATGACATTTGTATCTCTTCCAAAATTTTTAAGAATGCCAATAAACAGTCTTATAAACAATCTTAAAGATGAAAAATTTTAACCAAAGAAAAAATAAAATTAAGAAATAAATGTCAACATCGATATTGTTTGGTCTTAGGCAGCTTTTTGAATCTATCTGAGCCTAAGAGTTCTTATCTGTAAAATATTTCTAATGTTTCCTTCATAGAACTGTTGAGATGATTAAATGAGATTATAAATGCTTGGTATATAATGTCTAATATATGATCAATAATATAACATAACATGATATATATGTTTAATAAAGTTTCAGGTACTATTCAACTTTGGGTAACTTGAAAAGTACGAAATTAAGAAGATACATAAAGAAATTTCAGAAAAGAAAACCTAGAGCTGATTTTCCAGTAGCCTGTTGTTGTTAGGTGCTGTTGGGGTTAGTTCCGTCTCATAGTGACCCTATATACCACAGAACTAAACACTGCCTGGTCCTGTGCTGTGCTCACAATCATTGTTATGCTTGAGCCCATTGTTGCAGCTACTGTGTCAATCCATCTCATTGAGGGTCTTCCTATTTCTCATTGACCCTCTACTTTACCAAGCATGATGTCCTTCTCCAGGGAGTGAGCCCTCCTGACAAAATGTCCTAAGTATGCAAGACATAGTCTCCCCATCCTTGCTTCTAATTAGCATTCTGGTTGTACTTCCTCCAATAGCCTATTAGGTAGAACAAGCCACAAACCATGGAAAAGAGAAAATAATTAAGTTTCTACTTTAAGGGCCTGAATTAAAAAACCACAGTAAGGGAAAAATTACTTGAAATCATAAAAAATAGTCATCATATAAATGGCTGATATTTTCAAATACTCAGTATCTATCAGGTAAAGCCACAAATAACATCATACTTGATCACAAGTTGGCATTTTATAAAAGGGCCTAAATTTAAGTTTGATTCTCACTTTGTTCTATCCATACACTCAATGAGCTTCTGATGCCAGATGGCATAAGCAAAAAAAAAAAAAAACTATTTCAATAGAACTATGTTTTGATTTTTTAAAACTCTACCTAAACATCTTTCAAGAAGTTCCACTGTAGTTTTATCCACATATCCAAGAGGAATGATACTTTAAGAAAGGCCACGGTATGAATTCAAACTGAACCTTTTAAAGTTTCATCTATGGTTCATTTTTCAAATTTTTTTTTAGTAAAATACACAATGTTTTTCTTACAACCACCATATTATGAGTATCTATATGCAACATAAAATTGGAGGTTGCTTACAATCTAAATGGCATTTTAACTTTGGGGAATATTTTGTGCTGCAGAATAATCTACAGTGAATGAATTCCAACTCACATTTTACATAAAATAATATCTGGCAAAAATAGCATTTATATTTTCATTCTATAGAGATTTAATATTTAGATTTGCCACTGAAAAGAGATATGAAGACCACAGTGTAAAAGTAAAATTTTGACCATAAAAAAGTTCTACTTAATTACTTATTGTTTTTATAGAGTTATTTGAAAACTGGCAACAGGATATTTTTATAAAATACAAAATACAATTTAATAACAAAACCGATAGCTATAAAATCTGATTCAGAGGAAATAATTAAATATATCTTTTTCTTTCCAGTTAAACATTCTCTAATGTTGTATTTCTCAATCTTTTTCATAAAGTCTCTGCTCTATGAAACTGATGACGTTTTCTCCATTCTCAGAGTATTCATCATTCTAAGATTAAAATTGCAAACATTTATTTTAACGAAGTTCTTATGACTGATGTTTCTAAATACAGAGACTACAGTTACAATAACCAGGGTGAGAGTCTCACCAAAAAAAAAAAGAAAAAATTAGAAAATATTAATTGTTTTCTATTAGCTTAAGCCATGACAACTGAAAACAAGTGATTTAATTATTATTGGCATTATTGTTAGTGATATTACTGATGACAGTAATTTGAAGGAAGTTAGAAAAATGTGAGTATTTGGGGAAAAGACAGAGTACATTTTGTGCAAAATCCCAAATGTTAATACCAGAATCTGGTATTAGTTAATGCCAATACTTATTAGGCAAACAACACACAGCAAACAAACAAAAAGAAAACTGTTAGAAAACAAACACACACACACATCCAATGTTCAATTTGGCAGCACATGTAGAAAATTGAAACTGGCCTAGGGACGTGAACTGCAGCTCCATTCATTTGGACATTGCCCGGAGAATTTACATTAGGGCTCTCTGTTTTGACTGATTTCCTGGCAAGCAGACATATGGGCATCTTTCCTATGTCATACCATTCACAGCCTAATCTCACAGTGCTGTCATATTTGTACTTTGTATGGGTAAACTAGAGATGGAAGTAGAAGATAAATGTTTCTTTAGGTTTCACTCTGCAATGAGAATGTCTGGAGCTTGCAATTCTGTTTGTTTCTGTTAACCTTTCTGATTGCTTTTTATCCTGAATATTTTGTTTTGCTAAACATCACAGAAAGTTTTACTTTGGTATTCTGAAACAGAGTTTGCTCTTCCTTCCAAAATTATTAAGCTGTTCATTTTCATTCAGAAACTAAAGCACTTGCTTGATGACTGTCTTATCCCAACTTCATCGTTAGTGTACTCTGTCTTCACCAGTTGTGACGTGGGTAGGCTGTTAAATGTGAAGTTAAGAATTATTAGGCCTCAATTGCCCTGTCCTAAGCTCTTACCTCCTGTCCCAACTGCCACACACACAAAAAAACTCATAATGTCTTCATTCCTGTTAGTATGCCTATAAGAAAGAATATCCTTCAAAATAATACTTTCATTTTTTCAGAAGATTAATTTTCAGTTTGATGTCTCATAAGAGAACAAAAAATAAATTTATGTGCATAAGTGCAGGGTAGGCTTTATCATGATTACCTCATTTACAAAATAATAAAGTTGTGTAATATGATCCCTAAGATGCCTTCCACATCTAAGATTCATTAAGGCTATATTTGTCATCTAGATTAAATAAAAATAAAAGCATAGTTTATTGTTTATTTCTCAGATAGTCTTTTCATTGAAATATCAAAGCTGCCACTCAGAATCCTGTCAAAGCTTTAGGCTAATTAATTTTTAGATTCTGAGAACTTTTAAGTGTACCTTTCATACTTTATGCATTGGTTCTTATTACGATTTCTTAGTCCATGCAGAGATAATAGCCTTTTTGGTGCTAAAATCTACATTATTCTATTTGGTGTATAGCTAAATATTTCTTTTTAATGTTTTCTAGAACATATGTTCAATGAATTTCTAATTATTCTATATATTAATATCCCCATCTAGATTATGTCTGTTAGCTCATGGACAAGATCCGTCACTTAACAGGAACTCAAAATAGTTTTTAAAAGAGATAAATTAATTTTTTTTATTATACCTCACAATACCTCATACATTGTAGGTACTCAATAAATACTTGCTCATTGATAAACTGGAAAAAGATGAATGATTTCCTCAAGGGATTCACACCTTACTAAATCTTGAACGGATCATTGCATCCTTGTAACATTTGAAAATACTGAGTCAGGTTGCTTTCTGAAGATTGACAGTTAATTGGGTCTTGCAATGGCTATAAATGTCAGCAGTAAACTAAGATGAGATAAAAAATTCTTCTAGTTCACAATGTTAAAACAGCTATCAAATTCACCCTAAAATAAAGTACAATTCTTGTACAGTTATTTATGCAATTTCTTTAATCTCTATTTTCTTCTACTCCTTTCCTTCTTGCACTACCTTTTTTAGTTGAAAGAGGAACTATAAACTGGACAGACCATTTTAAGTTTTGGGGAGAATGTTGTTGTTAGGTGTCCTCGAGTCAGCCCCGACTCCTAACGATCCCATGTACAGCAGAATGAAGAGTTGTCTGGTCCTACGCCATCCTCAAAATAGTTGCTATGTTTGAGCCAATTGTCACAGCCACCGTGTTGAGAATAGAGCATGTTATTTCTGAAGCTGTGTTTCCAAGCCATCTATTGACCCACTATATTCAATTGTGGTAGAGGGGATTCTGAGTTGTCTTAGCTATCTAGTGTTGCTATAACAGAAATACCACAAGTGAATGGCTTTAACAAAGAGAAATTTATTTCTTCACAGTAAAGTATATGAGTCGGAATCGGCTCGATGGCACTGGGTTTTGGGTGGGAAAGTAGGCTAAAAGTCCAAACTCAAGGTGTCAGCTCCAGGGGAAGACTTTTTCTCTCTGTCGGCCTTCTCATCAATCTTCCCCTAGACTAGGAGCTTCTGCACAGGGACCCCGGGTCCAAAGGACACGCTCTGCTCCTGGCACTGTTTTCTTGGTGGTATGAGGTCCCCCTGTCTCTCTGCTGGCTTCTCTCTTTTATATCTCAAAAGAGATTGCTTCAATACACAATTCAATTTTGTAGATTGAGTTCTGCCTCACTAACCCAACTGCCACCCATCCTCCCTCATTAACATCATTGTGGAAGGATTTACAATACCAGGAACTGAGGCCCAGCCAAATTGATACACACATTTTCTGGGGGACATAGACCAATCCATGACAGTATCCCAAATAAATAATCCCCAAAATCTGTGTAAGGCAGACCTCAGATGTTGATACTACTGCCACATCTAATTTGATATGAATATAGATAAACTTCATTCTAACAAAGTTTACTATGGGGAATGGGTAAAACTCATTTCAAAACAACATCCCCAAAATATGGAGAACTTCTTGATAATACTTAGTATTTTGTACTACTAAGAACTACATGAAATGGCCACTGAATTCTAAATATAGTAGGAGAAAAGAGACCAAATTGTTAGCCAAAGGCAGCATAACTCATTTTGATGCAGAGTAGTATAGGGAAGTATTGTAAAGGCATGAGGAACACTGTCGTAATTTAAAGGGATGACTCAGGCAGAGGTAAAAAAAAAAAGAGGTAAGAGGATCAGAAATTTAAAAACAGATCTGTACGTATCAGATCATGTTCAGAAAAAAGGAAGAGGTGGTGGGCCTCTGCTATCTAATAAACAGCATGGAAAATCCACAATGTTATTTGTTAATTAAAACAAAACAACAAGAACAACAAAAGCCCACTGCAATCGAGTCATTTTTGACTCACAGCAAACCCATAAAAAACCAAAAACCCCGTTGCAGTGGAGTTCATTCCCAACAGTATAGGGCAGAGTAGAACTGCCCCCATAGGGTTTCTAAGGATCGGCTGGTGGATTTGAACTGCCTACATTTTGGTTGGCAGACCAGCTCTTAACCGCTTTTCACCAGGGCTCCATCGACCCTATAGGACAGAGTTATTCATTAATTATGCAAGGTTAATTTTGATTAACCACTTATTATTGCACTCAACATGTCCTAAACTGAATTCATCATCTTTCCAAGTTCATACCCCAAAAGTCTATGTACAGTGTCTTTAATTATGTAAATGAAAATATTTTTACATTAGTCATATTTTATTTTTCTTCCTCTACTGCCCCATATTTCCAATGAGAATCTGAATGACATGCCATATAAGAAACATCTATAATGCATGTCTCTTCCAAACAAAAAATAATAATAATCCCATTGCTGTTGAGTCAATTCCTACTCTTCCGTTCCATTCTAAATGCTATTCTAAAGCCTTCATGATTTTCTCCTTTTGTGCAATCCAATCGATCTTACATCCAACGCTTTCTAAAATAATTCTGTCAGTTGAGCTCATTAAAGGTCAGTTCCATCTCTCGATTTTTGGTTACACTCTTTTTCACCTCTTGTACCCCTTTTCAATTGTTTAATGTTTGTATTCCTATCTATGCCTTACAACTCTGAGTTCCCTAAAGGTAAGGATCAAATCTTACACTTTTCATGTATATCCATGGTGCACTGTCTTATATTTTGTACATAAATGCTTAACCCATATTTGTTAACTTGAAATGAGTTCAGTGAAGTGCCCTCTATTAAATCTATCATAAACCCATTACCGTCAAGTCGATTGCAACTCATAGCGACCCTGTAGGACAGAGTAGAACTGTCCCACAGGGTTTCCAAGGAGATTCAACTGGTAGATTCAAACTGTCAACCTTTTGGTTAGCAGCCGTACCTCGCCATCCTAGGTCCAATAAATTAAGATTTGTTGTACTAAACTGAAGCTTTCTCTTATGGTTACTGGATGGAAACTTAATCCCTTAGGCACAGAGAAAAATAAAATTCATGTTCTATTATATTACACTTCTACAAACCAAACTTTTCAATAATGGAAACCCTGGTCACTTAGTGGTTAAGTGCTACAGCTGCTAATCAAAATTCAGCAGTTCCAATCCACCAGGTGCTCTTTGGAAACTTTATGGGGCAGTTCTACTGTGTCCTACAGGGTTGCTATGAGTCAAAATGGACTCCACGGCAAAGGGAAAGGTACGGGGTATACAATACTATAGGAAGAAATTCCAAGACTAACATTCTAAATCATGTCTGTATGTTTAGAAAACTCCCCCGGAAACAAATTTTCTGCAAGATTTAATGTGTTGCATACTTAATTGCCTAGTTATAGAGGGAAATGACCAAAATACAGCAAAAACAAGTGAGATAAAAGTAAAAATACACTGTAGTCTAAAAACAGCAAAAACAAATCAGTACTACCGCTAAATCAATTACACACTAACAGTATTTTATTCATTGTGCTCTCTGATCACTCTTCTGACTGAACTTTGAAAACTTCCAGATATAAAGCTCTTCTCAACAATTATGCCGGAACAACATTTCTGAAAGCAACACAATTTCAATGAATTGGCTCCAAGTAACACTGAGAGCCTGTGTTCAATTATAACATTTTATTTTTGAAAAAAAATCTGATTCAATGATTAACCAACGCAGTATCTTGAATAAAAAACAAAAACAAACAAACAGTATTAAGTATGTTCTCTGCTGTACTAAATGTGTTTATTACAATACATTGTCAACAATTCTGCTCAGCTTTCAAAGCCAGGCTAAATAATGATTTTAGGGATTGCTGAGGAGTTGTTGTTGTTGTTAGGTGCCATCGAGATGGTCCTGACTCATAGATACACTATGCACAACAGAACAAAACACTGCCCAATCCTGTGCCATCCTCACAATCATTGCTATGCTTGAAGCCATTGTTGCAGCCACTATGTCAATCCATCTCATTGAGGGTCTTCCTCTTACTCTCTGACCCTCTACTTTACCAAGCGTGATGTCCTTCTCCAGGGATTGATCCCTCCTGATAACATGTCCAAGTATGTGAGACATAGTCTTACCATCCTTGCTTCTAAGGAGCATTCTGTCTGTACTTCTTCGAAGACAGATTTCTTTGTTGTTATGACAGTCCATGGTATATTCAATATTCTTCTCCAACACCACAGTGCAAAGGCACCAATTCTTCTTCGGTCTTCCTTCTTCCTCGTCCAGCTTTCGCATGCATATGAGATGATTGAAAACACCGTGACCGGGGTCAGGCGCACCGTAGTTCTCAAGGTGACATCCTTGTTTTTCATCACTTTAAAGAGGTCTTCTACAGCAGATTTGCCCAATGCAATGGGTCTTTTGATTTCTTGACTGCTGTTTCCATGGGTGTTGACTGTGGATTCAAGTAAAATGAAATCCTCAACAACATCAGTCTCCTCTCTGTTTATCATGATGTTGCTTATTGGTCCGGTTGTGAGGATTTTTGTTTTCTTTATGTTAAGGTGTAATCCATAATGAAGGCTGTGGTCTTTGATCTTCATCAGTAAGTGCTTCAAGTCTTCTTCACTTTTAGCAAGGAAGGCTGTGTCATCTGCATAACACAGGTTGTTAATAAATCTTCTTCCAATCCTGATGCCCCGTTCTTCTTCATTTAGTCCAGATTCTTGGATTATTTGCTCAGCAAACAGATTGAATAGGTATGGCGAAAGGATACAACCCTGATGCACACCTTTCCTGAATTTAAACCATGCAATATTCCTTGTTCTGTTCAAACGACTGCCTCTTGATCCATGTACAGATTCCTCATGAGCACAATTAAGTATTCTGGAATTCCCATTCTCCTCAATGTTATCCATAATTTGTTATGTTCCACACAGTGGAATGACTTAGCATAGTGAATAAAACACAGGTAAGCAAGCATCTTTCTGGTATTCTCTGCTTTCAGACATCAGCAATGATATCCCTGGTTCTACCTCCTCTTCTAAATCTTCCTAGAATTTCAGCGAGTTCCCTGTGGATATACTGCTGCAGCCGTTTTTGAGTGATCTTCAGAAAAATTTTGCTTGCATGTGATATTAATGATCTTGTTCAATAATTTCTACATTCACTTGGATCACGTTTATTGGGACTAGGCCCAAATATGGACCTCTTCCAGTTGGTTGGCCAGGTAGCCGTCTTCCAAATTTCTTGGCATAGATGAGCGAGCCCTTCCAGGGCTGCATCTGTTCTTTGAAACGTTTCAATTGGTATTCCATCAATTCCCAAAGCCTTCTTTTTTTGCCAATGCCTTCAGTGCTGCTTGGACTTCCCCCTTTAGTAGCATCGGTTCCTGATCATATGTTACCTCCTGAAATGTTTTAACGTTGACCAGTTCTTTTTGGTACAGTGACACTGTGTATTCCTTCCATTTTCTTTTGATGTTTCCTGTGTCATTTAAAATTTTTCCCATAGAATGCTTCAGTATTTCAACTCGAGTCTTGAATTTTTTTCTTGAGTTCTTTCAGCTTGTTAAATGTCAAGTGTGTTTTTTCCCTTTTGGTTTTCTATCTCCAGGTCTTCACATATGTCATCATAATACTTTGTCTTCTGGAACCACCCTTTGAAATCTTCCGTTCGGCTCTTTTACGTCACCATTTTTTCCTTTTGCTTTAGCTACTCAGTGTTCAAAAGCATGTTTCAGAGTCTCTTCTGACATCCATTTCGGTCTTTTCTTTCATTTCTGTCTTTTTAATGACCGCTTGTTTTCTTTGTGTATAATGTCTTTTGATGTCATTCCACAACTCATCTGGTATTCTTTCAGTAGTGTTCAAGGAGTCAAATCTACTCTTGATATGGTCTCTAAATTCAGGTGGGATATACTTAAGGTCATACTTTGGCTCTTGTGGACAAGGAAGAAGGACCCGGTAGTCTACTTCTGAAAAGAATTAGAAAGTGAAAACCTTATGAATAGCAACGGAACATTGTCTGATATATACTGCCGGAAGATGAGCCCCCCAGGTTAGAAGACACTCAAAAGACGACTGGGGAAGAGCTGCCTCCTCAAAGTAGAATCGACCTTAATGACATGGATGGAGTCAAGCTTTCAGGACCTCCATTTGCTGTTGAGGAATGACTCAAAATGAGAAGAAACAGCTGCAAACGTCCATCAATAATTGGAACCTGGAATCCAGAAAAATTGGAAATCATCAAAAATGAAATGGAATGCATAAGGGTCTGTATTCTAGGCATTAGTGAGCTGAAATGGACTGGTATTGGTAATTTTGAATTGGACAATCTTATGGTCTGCTATGACAACTTGAAGAGGAATGGCATTGCATTCATCGTCAAAAAGAACATTTCAAGATCTATCCTGAAGTACAACGCTGTCTCCGTGATAGGATAATATTCATATGCCTACAAGGAAGACTAGCTAATATAACTATCATTCAAATTTATGCACCAAGCACTAAGGACAAAGATGAAGAAACTGAAGATTTTTTTAACCAACTGCTGAAGTCTGAAATTGATTGAACATGCAATCAGGATGCACTTATAATTACTGGTGATTGAAATGTGAAAGCTGGAAATAAAGAAGGACTGGTAGTTGGAGAATATGGGCTTGGTGATAGAAATGATGCCAGAGATCACATGATTGAATTTTGCAAGACCAATGACTTCTTTATTGCAAATATCTTTTTTCATCAACAGAAACAGCAACTATACACATGGACCTCGCCAGATGGAATACACAGGAATCAAATCGACTACATCTGTGTAAAGAGATGATTGAAAAGCTCAATATCAACAGTCAAAACAAAGCCAGGGTCTGACTGCACATCAGACCAAGTCATAAAAAAAAAAAAAAAAAAAAATTTTATGCAAGTTTAAATTGAAACTGAAGAGAATTCAAACAAGTCCAGGAGAGCTTGGTGGTGGTCGGGGGGTGGTGTGGGGGGGGAACAAAACCTAAGAATGGAAAGAGAGAAGAAGATTCTTCACTATGTCCTGCAAAATTTCAAAAATAAATTAAAAAATAAAATTAGTTTTTTGAAAATGCTATAGAAAAAGTTGTAAAAGAATAGATAATAGTTTTTAATGGAGGAAAGTAAGCCTGGGGATTAAAGGTAAAGAGAGATTATATTTTTTAAATCCTCTACCAGTATAATCACTAATTTGATGTCTCTGACTGGCATGTCTACCTTAGTATCCTCCATATCTATTTGTAGAATAGCAAGAA
This sequence comes from Elephas maximus indicus, assembly GCF_024166365.1. Taxonomy (NCBI): domain Eukaryota; kingdom Metazoa; phylum Chordata; class Mammalia; order Proboscidea; family Elephantidae; genus Elephas; species Elephas maximus. The sequence goes on along the minus strand of NC_064846.1, from coordinate 70,597,476 downwards.
ACTTGCCCATTTAAGAGAGCTTAGGAAATGAGACACATATCTGAAATGGGCTCAACAAGTGCACATATTTTTAAAATACAAGAAGAAAATTGTTAAATGGAGAGACAGTGAAATATCAACTTTTTCTATTTTTTTACTGAATCAATACAATCACATTAAAATATAAACCTGAAACACATTTAAAAAAGAAAATTGTAAAGCATAATGAGAAATGCTACAGTGATTGCCATCTTAAGACTTGTCATGCCAGTGGTACTGGTTTAGTACTACTTAGGGTAGATAGAGTGTTAGATGCCAGAACTTATTATTTTAAGATTATATAAAACATTACCCTTTATCATATGGTTCGTATATAAACATCTTATTATATAAGTTCAGAAAAAAATAGTATAAACTCAAGCTTTTGTTATATACTTTATCAAAATTATGTTTGAAAATAACAGAACAAGGAAAGGAATGATGAGGATGTAGGCCATGAAAAGACTTGTTTATTAAAAAGAACAACAACAAAAGCAGGGAATGTACATGCTTGCCCACACACACACACACACAAATCCCTTAATGGGCAAAGCTGAATTATTGGCTAAAGGTCAAAAGGAATCATAAAATTTTAAAAAGTTGGGAAGAAAATGGAGAAAGAATATTCCTTTTTTAAAGCTACATAGACGTGTCAGCACCCCCACCAGCTGATCAGAATCTATGTTGCATAATGATAATTTTAGTCATATTTCAAGCTTTAGCCAAAACTATTTCATAGGGTTGTTACAAGAATCAAGTGAAATAAGAAATGCAAAAGTGCTTCATAAAAAGCAAAGTGCTATGTACAGACGTTATCTTTTTTCAATATTCAGACTTGATTTCACATTTCGACTCTGTCACATAAAAAAAAAAAAAATGAGTTCCCCAGACATAGTGAAGAATCTTCTCTCTTTCCATTCTTTGGTTTTCTTCCCACCTCCCCCAACGAGCAGTCTCTAAAATCATTCTTTAGCCTGGCTTTGAAAGCTGAGTGAAGATGTTGACGATGTATTTTAATAAACACAGCTGCATGTATATGTGACTTATGTGTCCAAAGTCCCTGCCATGGGCACGTTCCCATAGCAATTCTCCAGTGGAGAAGACTTCTCCTTTCTTCCCTTTATCCCCACATAAACCTATGTTGGCCACAGCAGTATAAGATTAAATGTGTCCAATTTGTCTTTCATGGGTGGAGGGAGGGAAAGGGTAAGAGAGAGGATATAGCTGACCAAAACAGGTCACATACTTAATATTTGCCTATATATGAACACTAGAAAATAAAAAAGTCCGTATCGTGCCAGAAATGTATGCAATGTTAAGACCAATTTACAGATGAGGAAACTGCCACTCACAATGATGAAGTAAACACTTTTCCAGTACCATATAACTGATATTCCACAGAGCCTGAATTTGACTTTTATGTGTTTTATTTCAAAGCACACTTTCGATTATAACACCCCCCGCCCTTGCATTTAAATAAGACCAGGAAGAAAACACCAGTAAGAACAGTCAAACTATTTTTGGAAGAGAAAAAAAAAAAAAACAAGATCACTTAACAGGCACTTTTAGATAATGAAATGTAGTTTGAACAGTCTGGTACAGCCACAAAAATAAGTAATTGTTTGATACAGAATATAAAACTCAGTAGAAGCTCCAAAAAAAAGAAAAGAAAAGAAAACCGTTTCTGTCAAGTTGACTCTGGCTCATTGCTACCCTATAGGGACAGAGTAGAACTTCCCTGTAGAGTTCCCAGGAGCACCTGGTGGATTTGAACTACCTATCTTTTGGTTGGCAGCCATAGCTCTTAACCAGTACACCACCAGAGCTTCCTTGAAGATCCAAGTACATGTAATTATTTTGTAAATGATGAAGTTGAATGTCATGGATTGAATTGTGTCCCCCAAAATACATGGCAACTTGTTAGGCCATGATTCCCAGTATTGTGTGTATCAATTTGGATGGGCTATGACTCCCAGTATTGTGTGGTTGTCCTCCATTTTGTGATTGTAATTTTATGTTAAAAAGGATTAGGGTGTGACTGTAACACCCTTACTAAGATCACATCTCTGATCCAATGTAAAAGGAGTTTCCCTGGCGTGTGGCCTGCACCACCTTTTATCTTACAAGAGATAAAATGAAAGGGAAGTGAGCAGAAAAGGGAGACCACATACCACCAAGAAAGCAGCATTGGGAGCAGAGCGAGTCTTTTGGACCTGAAGTTCCTGTGCTGAGATTCTCCTAGACCAAGTAAAGACCAATGGCAAGGACCTTCCTCCAGAGCTGACAGAGAGAGAAAGCCTTCCCCTGCAGTCGCACCCTGAATTCGGACTTCTAGCCTAACAGACTGTGAGAGAATAAACTTCTCTTTGTTAAATCCATTCCCTTGGGATATTTCTGTTATAGCAGCACTAGATGATTAAGTGAAGCCATAAATCAAAGCAGGTAAATAACAGCTTATTCAGTAAATGGTATAAAAAATGATGTTGGATATCTACATGTATATATCAGATAAATTGCACATGGAGTACTTATTAAATATTGAGAAAAAACACTTTCAATGTAAGACAAAAAACAGGATTTATATCATTCATAGGCAGATATATAGATAAATGGTGCTGGCATAACTGGATATCCATTTGCAAAAAAATGAAACACACCATGCACAAAAACTAACTCCAAGCGGATCGAAGACCTAAACATAAAAACTAAAACGATAAAGATCGTGGAAGAAAAAATAGGGACAATCCTAGGAGCCCTAATACAAGGCATAAACAGAATACAAAACACTACCCAAAATGATGAAGAGAAACCAGATAACTGGGAGCTCCTAAAAATCAAACACCTATGCTCATCTAAAGACTTCACCAAAAGAGTAAAAAGACCACCTACAGACTGGGAAAGAATTTTCAGCTATGACATCTCCAACCAGCACCTGATCTCTAAAATCTATATGATTCTGTCAAAACTCAACCACAAAAAGACAAACAACCCAATCAAAAAGTAGGCAAAGGATATGAACATACACTTCACTAAAGAAGATATTCAGGCAGCTAACAGATACATGAGAAAATGCTCTCAATCATTAGCCATTAGAGAAATGCAAATTAAAACTACAATGAGATTCCATCTCACTCCAACAAGGCTGGCATTAATCCAAAAAACACAAAATAATAAATGTTGGAGAGGCTGCGGAGAGATTGGAACTCTTATACACTGCTGGTGGGAATGTCAAATGGTACAACCACTTTGGAAATCTACCTGGCGTTATCTTAAACAGTTAGAAATAGAACTACCATACAACCCAGAAATCCCACTCCTCGGAATATACCCTAGAGAAATAAGAGCCTTCACACAAACAGATACATGCACACCCATGTTTATTGCAGCTCTGTTTACAATAGTAAAAAGATGGAAGCAACCAAGGTGTCCATCAACGGATGAATGGGTAAATAAATTGTGGTATATTCACACAATGGAATACCACGCATCGATAAAGAACAGTGAGGAATCTGTGAAACATTTCAGAACATGGAGGAACCTGGAAGGCATTATGCTGCGTGAAATTAGTCAGAGGCAAAAGGACAAATATTGTATAAGACCATTATTATGAAGAAGTACAGCCAGAATGCTTCTTAAAAGCGAGAATGGAGAGATTTCGTCTCAATTACTTTGGACATGTTATCAGGAGGGACCAATTCCTGGACAAGGACATTATGTTGGTAAGGTAGAGGGTCAGCAAAAAAGAGGAAGACCCTTAATGGGATAGATTGACACAGTGGCTACAACAATGGGCTCAAACATAGCAAAGATTGTGAGGATGCCACATGACCATGCAGTGCTTTGTTCTGTTGCGCATAGGGCTACTACGAGTTGGAACCAACTCAATGGCACCTAACAACAACGTTTCTGATGTATTGAACATTTTATCATGGACAGATGTTGAATTTTATCAAATTCTTTTTGTGTATCTATTATTGAAATGATCTCATGAGTTTTCTCCTTTAAACTGTTAATGTGTTAATTCTATCAATTTATGTTTTAATGTTAAAACAACCATGTCCATCCTGCCTGGAGCAAAGGAAAATGAAGAACATCAAAGACACAAGGAAAATATTAGTCCGTAGGACTGATGGACCACATGAACCACAGCTTCCATCAGCCTGAGCCTAGAACTAGCTGGTGCCTCTCTACCACCACCAACCACTGTGACAGGGATCACAATAGAAGGTCTCAGTCAGAGCAGTAGAAAAATGCAGAACAAAATTCAAATTCACAAAAAACAAGGCTTGACTTGCTAGTCTGACATAGACTGGAGGAAACCCTGAGACTGTGGCCCTTGTACACCCTGCTAACTCAGAACTGAAACCACTCCCAAAGTCCACCTTTCAGCCAAAGGTTAGACAGGCCTATAAAACCGTAACACACTTGAGTAATGTGCTTCTTAGTTCAATCAAGTATATGACATCAAATTGGCAATACATGCCCAAAAGCAAAGATGAAAAGGCAGGAAGGGACAAGACAACTGGACGGATGGACACAGGGAACCCAAAGTAGGAGAGAAAAGGGGATAGTGCTGATACAATAAGGCGATTGCCACTAATGTCACAAAACAATTTGTGTATAATTTTTTTGAAGGAGAAACTAATTTGCACTGCAGACTTTCACCTAAAGCACAATTTTAAAAATGTTGTGCTTCCAGAATAAAGATAGTTTGGTTTTGATTTTTAGATCCATATTGCTAATACTACGTTTAGAATCATTCTATCAATATTCATGATGGAGATTGGCCTGAAATTTTTTATTCTCATCATGCCCTTGCCAGGATATGATGTCAAGGTTATGCTGTATTCATAAAACTAATTAGGTAGTGCTTCCTCTTCTTCCATGTTTGAAATAGTATACACAGTATTGAAATGCCTTCCTTAAGGGTTTGACAGAATTGACTAGGAAAGCTATCCCCATCTATATGTGGAGAGGTATTTTGTTTTTGCTGTTTATTTTTATTTTTTTAGGAAGTTTACATTTTTGGGTACATTTCACGTCCAATTTTAGTACAGTAAGGAAAGTCTTCTGATTATTTGAAGCTACCAGGGCGTATAGATCCATGTAGTTCTCATTTCAATTAACATCATGAGGATAAGCTCTAAGTCTTCCAGTTCACTATCTTAAAACAGTTATATAGACAACCCACGATAGCTAGAACATTCCTGCCTTCGTTAGTGAGTGAACAATCTAACTAAAATAGAGTTAGCTTGTGATGACTAATAATCCTACTAATAAATTAAAAAAAAAAAAACCATTACTGTCGAGTCGATTCCGACTCTTAGCTACCCTATAGGACAAAGAATAACTTCCCCATAGGGTTTCCAAGGAGCACCTGGTAGATTCAAACTGCCGACCTTTTGGTTAGCAGCCATAGCACTCAACCGCTACACCACCAGGGTTGCCTATTAACAAATAACTTATGATAATTCAGAGAAGAATGATCCTTTACCAAAAATCAGTTAATTTTGCTTTTGATTGATAAATGGGATAAAATGTCTGAAAAGAAAAATTGTTTAAATTACTGACTAGGTTATAGGCTACCTATGGATTTTAATTATCTCCCATTTCCTGGCCTCTTAAGAATAATAGACAAGTGACACTAGAAAATAAAATTCATTTCTCTAAACAATTCACAACTATTAGAATTCTATTTCTTCAATCACGTTTTTTTTCCTATAATATTGTTAAAACAACCTAATACCTAGATATAGAAAATATTTAGAGTAACATAAAGTATAATGATGCAACCACCTACAGAAACTAAAGATCATTAACATAATAATTAAAACATAAGCCAAGAAAGGTTAAATAAATGCTACTGGAGTATAAATGTTTTAAAACAAGTAATAAGGATATTATTCTTTACTTAGTTCTTTTTTCAGAGCATGTAGTCCTATTTTAAAGAACCATTTTCTGTTTAGTTTACAATCTTTAGTTCATGAAAATACATTCTGTCATGTTAGAACTTTAAATAGGAATATATTCTTCTCAACATTGCTCTTTGATTCTGTCGTCTATTCTTGTTTGATGATCAGAGATGTCTTAACACAGGTGTGTTTGCTGTATTCTAGCAATTTAACCATTCAGCCTAATCACATGGATAAATCAGTGAGACTATGGTCACACGGATTGATTTTTTTAGTTTAAACTGACTAATGTTTAGTTTAAATTAACCAATAATTTGACCTATGGAAAGCCTGATGTTTAGATATATTGACAATTCTCAATGTCAATTTAGCCTCGATAAAAACCATTTCATGATTAATGATTCTTCCTTTCTCCTCACGGACAGAGGAGGGAGAAATCAAATATTTATAAACACTAACTACAGGCTAGACACTATGCTAGGAGGTTTACATATATTACCTAATTTAAGCTCCAAAACAAATTTATAAGGTGGTTATTTATTTTACTTTTTTTTCATAAGAGGAAATGAAGGGAAAGAGTGATTATACATCATGCCCAATATTATACAGCTGACTCTGAAGCCCACATTCTTCACAATACATCTCAGTGCCTCCACAATGTTGATTGCAGTAGACAGAAACACTATAAACTTTGAATTCTTCTCTCTCACAAGTTAAGCTTTCATGTGTCATTTTTAATTGTTTTTATCAGCCTTTTTTTTTTAAAAAAAAGGATGAAAAACTACGTCAGTTATATTACCCTACTGTAGTTTATGTATAATTTCTAGAAATTATCTTTTATTACCACCTTTTTCCTCACAAGCTAATCTTTTAATTCTCTTGAATTTTTACATTTTCTTTAAGATTTTTTTTTAAAGTTTAAGATATAGAAAACTTTAACATGTCAAAATATTCAAGATGTAAACAGGCGAGAAAGCCCCAAATTTTGTCACTCTTACCTTATTATAAGCAATTCTCACGTATGAATTTTCTAATAGAACATTAATTTTTTACTTTTGCTCTCAACCCAAAAATTATATAAATTAAATCTATCATATTTTGAATGTATCCTTTAGTTCAGAAAGAGTAACATAATTTTAATGGGGTTGATAAAATAATTTCAACACTATAAAACAACCCAACCAAAAACATCAGAAGCCACATTATTTTTATTTGACCATTATGCCAGCTTATAAAAAGGGAGCTTTTAAAAAAGGCATATAAGAAATGTCTATCCTCCAAGGGTTATTACATGGTGTTACATGGTATCTCAAGGTGAACCAGCTTGGTTAATATCAAAGATTCCAAGTCTCTGATATTTTGTGATCCAATTAAAATGCTATCTCATCTGATAAGGTTCCCCATCTGTTTTATGTATTCTTGGGGGGAAAGAAAGAAAGAAAGAGAAAATAGCGCTTTAAGGAAGATAAAGTCCAGAATATGATAGTGTTTAGAGACAAGACAAACATCCTATAATTAACCTGATAAACATGGGAAGTCAGAGCAATGTCCAGATGCACCAGCTAGACTAGGACATTTTGATCTAACCTAGGCATCTTCCCCCATCCACTTCTCCATAGTGACAACCCACTTGGACCATTGACAATAACTGCCACCACATTTATTACTGTTTCTCATATCTATTTGTCTTATTCTATGGTCCTTTTTTTTTTTTTTTACGGTCCTGCTTCTGTACCTCGTAGATGCAAGGACAGAAAAAACAAAGTCCTTTAATAGACTTATTCACCACTCAATGTTTTAACTCTTGACCTAACCCTAGACAGAAGTGCAATGTGCTCCTAATAACTCTCTATTCAGCAGAACATAACAATTTTTGTAATCTGTCTAAAACTATGTATAAAATATGCATTGGAAGTAGATAGAGACATTTTATACCATTAGTAATCATAATTAGCATGTTTTATTGAGTGCTAATTGTGTGAAAGGGAAGACATTGGTGGTTCAGTGGTAAAATTCTCACCTTCCATGTGGGAGGCCTACATTCTATTCTTGAGGAACGTACCTCATGTACAGTCACCACCCATCTGTCAGTGGAGACTGGCGTGTTGCTATGAAGCTGAACAGATTTCAGCAGAGCTTTCAGACTAAGATGCACTAGGGAGAAAGGCTTGGTGATCAACTTCTGAAAATTAGCCAGTTAAAACCATATGGACCACAATGGTCTGATCTTCATCCAATCATGGGGATGGCACATAGTTTCACTCAATTGTGCATGAGGTCGCCATAATTGGGGGAGACTACAGCAGCTAACAATAACATTGTGTGTAAGGCACTATTTTAAGTGTGTCTTAAAAACATTATCACATTTAATTCTCATGGCAATTTTATGGGTTCCAAACCAAAACCAAACTCGGTGCGGTCGAGTAGATTCCGACTCATAGCGACCCTATAGGACAGAGTAGAACTGCCCCATAGAGTTTCCAAGGAGCGCCTGGTGGATTGGAACTGCCAACCCTTTGGTTATCAGCCATAGCACTTAACCACTAAGCCACCAGGGTTTCTGATTATCCTCATTTAATGCATGAAAAATATGAGGCTTAAAGATTTTAAGAAACTTCTCTAAAATTAAATGCCTAGTAAGTGGTGGAATCATAATTCAGCCCAGGTCTTTTGACTCCAGAGCTGTAGCTTTTAGCCATTATTCTACACTGTTTCCTTTGTAAGTTACGTTAGGGTAGAATGGGACATCCGTATATACATAACTTATTTAAAACAAACAAACGAAAACCCCACTGCTGTCAAGTCATTTCTGACTCATAGCGACCTTATAGGACAGAGGAGAATTGCCTCCGAGGGTTTCCAAGAAGAAGCTGGTGGATTTGAACTGCCAACCTTTTGGATAGCAGCCAAGCTCTTAAGCCACTGAGCTACCAGGGCTCCCATAACTTCCATAGGATTAAGTAAACCAAGTTTTTCAGAGCTCTGTTTTCCAGAAGGTTACCTTGAATCTCATGAAAAATTTCACATTAGTCGACAGCAAACAGCAAAGCATTAATTGAAAGCATTAGTAAAACCTATATTATACAGTGAAACCTGTGAGAGCCAGAACCCAGTGGGACTGCCTTGGTGTTTTGGGTCTTGCAGGTTTTCTGCCTTTGACAGGATGCAGTCTTTCCACTTTCCTATCACTCTTTTTAGTGGAAAGAATTTGAGTTTTCCTTCTCTGACAGGTCTCTACCTTACACAGGTTCTAGCTTTCACAGGTTTTACTGTATTTATTTAGAAGATTTTTTTTAACAATGACTGCCTGGAATGCCAATTCAGAATTGAAAATATAAATATCATAACAGCTCATTCTGTATATCAGTGTAATTCACTTACTTTTCCTGTGAAGAATATAGTATTTAAAGAAAAAGAAAAACTAAAGAAAAATGTATTTGTATACATGCCCATATAGAAAGCCCAATTGTTTTTAATTCGTTCTTGAATCTTGGGAAGAGTTTAGAAACACAATGTTTTAAATATTTATGAGGTAGTTTACATGCTGAAGATCAAGGAATGATATGAAAAATTCAACCATGTTCTTATCTGTAAAAATTTATTCCTAACCACTAAAATCTCCATGAAAGATATGCCCAGTGAGATGTACTTCTTTACTCTGTGACTTTTTAGGGTTTGGGTAATTAAGTTGTGTTTACAAGCATCATAATTGTTTCTCTAATCACAGTTCATTTTTAAGTACAATGGATCAAAAATGTTTCTTTTATTTTGTAAAAACGTGATTTTATAGTATAGCAAACTTATAAACAACAAATTTAATTTAATCCAGAGCTTTCGAAAACTCCATAGTCCAAGCTGCAATTCTATTTTACATGTTTTCTCTTGTAAAATAAGGATTTCAGGCATTCACTTAAATCCTTGATAGTTACTTTTTGAACTCTGTGAGACTGTTTTGATGTTAGAGACTTTTTACAGGTAAGTAAATCATGTCATTATTACCTGAGCCATGAAAAGAAAGAGTATCTAATACCAAATACAAATCAGTAATTTGAATAAAGAAAGGCACTATCAAAATACATTTCTCTAGAATAAAACAAACGCTCAAAAACTAACCTATATGAAAAAGTTAATAATGAGAAAATTACAAAATATTAAATACATAATATTGTGATATATAGAATGAATAGTAAGCATTCAAAACTCCAAAAGAAAAATAATATGATAATTTATAGCCTATTATGCAAAAACACCAGAATATTCTGTTTATATTTACCGAAACATATAGAGACATATAAATGACACAGAGACATATAGAGGTATTTATATAATAAAAAACCTTTTAAATAAAACATCCATGAGCTCAATTACTCTTAAAATATAAAGATATTTTTCAACTGATATATAAAATATTTTAAAATATCAGTATGATAAAGGGAAAATTAGAAATGTTAAAAAAGATGCCTTGATGGCAAGACCAAAACCTAATGTTAAAATCAGATAGAACACACTAATAGAAATACCAAAGAGGAGTATTGCCTTTGGCTATAGTAATAAGGGCTCCCCAGAGTCATTGATCTTGAGGAACAAATCTCTCAAAAGTAGCTTCCCTGAAAAGAGAATGACACCTTTTTACAACTTCTTTCAGAATCATAACAGAGCCAGGTGTGAAACTGATGTGCACATCATGTGAATGAAAGCAATTGTGCAGGTGTTTCTTTGCAGTTGGGATTCCAGCTTGTGATGCCCTATTATTGTCAAATATTTGCTTCCTTTTATGTTTAAAATGCAAAGAGCATTTGAAGTTGTATCTAAAAGGGGAAGAAAGCGATGGGGATTCAATGGAGGAAAAGGGGAAAAAAATCTTTGCAATTTACCAATAAAATAAAATAAAACAAAAAGAATCTGAGTGGAAACAAAAAAGGAAGAAGACCAAATTCTCAAGATCTTGTGAATACTCAAACATGAAATGTCTACTTGCTACAGACATCACCGCCAAATGCACTGCCCTCACACTGTGAACTGGGATCTGCAGCTCCTTCTTCATTTCTTCGGAAATATCTACCCTCAAATTTTACTAACAATATTTTACTCTAAGAGTGAAAAGAGGTGTGCAGCACAGACTCCAGGAGCTAGGTAGGTTGCTATTATAACCTATTCTGGCGAAGTTAGAATCACTAGAATCTCCAACATAAAAATAAGCATCAATTCCAATCAGATATGATAAAAATAGTTGTATACAATGAATAAGGAAGACCTAAGAAAAATTGATGTGTTTTAATTATGGTGTCAGAGAAAAATATTGAATATACCATGAAGTGCCAGAAGAACGCACAAATCTGTCTTGGAAGAAGTACAGCAAGAATGCCCCCTAGAAGCAAGAATGGCGAGACTTCTTCTCATGTACTTTGGACATGTTATCAGAAGGGATCAGTCCCTGCAGAAGGAAATCACGCTTGGTAGAGGGTCAGCAAAAAAGAGGAAGACCCTCAAAGATATGGATTGACACAGTGGCTGCAACAATGGGCTCAAACACAGCAATGGTTGTATGGATGGCATAAGACTGGACAGTGTTTCGTTCCATTGTACATAGGGTCTCTACGAGCCAGAATCTAACAACAATAGTGGTGTACAATAGACTCAAAGAAACAGATGATCTATATATTCATCTATATATTTATTATTTTAATGTTAATAACAAAGTAAAATATCAGTTATATCAAAAAAGTGTTTTTCTGCCTCCACATCATCATGCAGAATCATAAAATTTCATTGCACCAAATAAAACAGAAAATCTTTTCATTATCCATTTTTCTCCTCATATCCTCACTTCTCCCTTTAACCAGCATGTATTTTCATTGTCTTCTCCAGAATCACTTCCTTGCATACACACTCAACTCTTTTGCTCCTTTCTCTGACACATTTTCCTGGAAACGTTCAGCTCTGGTTAAAACCAATTCTCCTGCTAATTTGTCCCTGCATCTGAGCAACTGAGTATAGTTAGAGCAAAACACGTAGCCATGCAAACTGTTCTGTCCTTAAATTTATGAGTCCAGACTTAAGCAGGGCATCAGCTGTAGAAATTTAGGATACAAATATTGGCCCACAGAACTATAAAGGAACCAATCTCTTAATAGGAATTACCTGAACAGATAAACAATTTAGTCAAATGTTTCTACTTCTCATGAAGCTTCATAATTCCATTGAGTGTATTTTGTTTAGATTAAAGTTAGTACTCTCACTAATAACTTGTGTTAGTTGTAACAAATTTCAATAAGATTTTTTCTTCTTATACAAACAGCCACATAAAGGAATCTCTAACAAAATGAAGGAACCCTGGTGGCATAGTGGTTAAGCATTTGGTGGCTAACCAAAAGGTCAGCAGTTCCAACCCACCAGCCTCTCCCTTGAAACCCTATGGGGCTGTTCTACTCTGTCCTACAGGGTTGCTATGAGTCAGAATCGACTCAGTGGCAACAACTTTGATTTTTTTTTTAAATGTAGTAATAAATTGCACTCAATTTCTTCAGTTGCAAGGGTTTTTTATCAGACTGGACATGCTTTACATATATGAATATTAGCATATCATTGTTCCCAATAAACAACAAACAGGTTTCGGAACTTTCAGATATCATGGACTTATATTCAATATCATATAGTCTATGCTTTTTTTCTTTAATCTTTAATTATGTTCTTATCAAGTTTATTTCATATTGATATTGGTATTATAAAAGTGTATTTATAATATACTTGTGTATCATATTTATGTTTATATTATTACATTTTAGCCATACAAAAAGTGCAATTTCATTAAGACCCTTTATATATAAACCAGATCAAGAAATAAAACAAAGTAAATATAATTTAGACTTCTTGTTTTCACCTCTTGAAAGTGAAATATTTTTAAAAAAATTACTCTGGATGTGGTTTTATGTCAACTTACACACCCCTGTCACTTCTGAGGCACTACATCTTTCTATATAGGCCCTACTAAGTAAAAAAAAAAAAAAAAAAAAAAAAAAAATTTTTTTAAGTGAATGCGATCGCTATAAATTTAGAGCTACGCCTTCAATAAAAAGTATATCTTGCTTGCCTATGCACACGCTGATATGATCACAGATCTTTAAACCGTATCTGTCTCTTTTATTTGATGATTTCAAAAAGAAATTAGGCGTACTATTCAAAAAACATATTTCATCTTTTGGATAAAGTATACTTACAAGTATGGTTCTACTATTTAAATCACTCTTTTATCTCTGAAAACTCAGAGACTGAAATGTTTTATTAAGAATTACTATTACTGTGTGGCACAAGAGGTTTGCAATTGGCTGCTACCTGAAATGTCTGTTCCAACACACCCAGTGGCTCTGAGGAGGAAAGACCTGATGATTTGCTTCCATAAAGATTACAGCCATGGAGGTGGAGTCAACATGGCTCCATAGACAGAAGCACCATGCCTTCCCTCCACAGCAAAGACCAGAAAAACTAAGTAAAACAAAGACAAATGTCAACCCTGGAACCCTAAGCATCAAATGAAGGGATAAAGAACTCAACCAAGCACTGAATGGAATAAGAAACTGATAGAGAACAGAGAGCAAGGAGAGACACAAGCGGAGATCCCCTATCAGTTAATACACCACTGATTCACCATCTTGGACTCCTGTCAGAAATCAGTGGGCAGGGAGTACAGGAAATCAGCTTCTTGGACCTCCCAGCAGGAGACAGAACACCTGGTAACCATCGATACATATTTTCCACCGCCCCACCCTTCTTCCCTCTGCTTGGCCTTCGCTGATTCCCAGTGGGCCTAGTGACCGTGGCCCAGGAGGCACCAGCTCCATGCCTCTTGGGTTCACCCCGTCCACATCAGCTGGCTCCTTCAGTGCCATTTTGTTGTTGCTGCTGTTACTTTTTTAGACTTCTTTTGGTTTCTTCCCTGCCTCTCACCTCCTCCACCTCCTTTCTCTCAAACACCTGGCTCCATGAGCCATCTTTGCTTCTTCTTGACAGGCTGTGAAGTGCCACTCAGCTGAGGAACTGCTTCCCTGGTCTGCGCTGCCAAGCTGGTGGGATCCCAGGGGCCTTTTTTGTTTTGTTTTGTTTGTTTATTTGCTTGCTTTTCAAGGCTTGGGAGCCCCTTCTAGCCAGTCTGTCCTTTCTGGCTTGGGAGCCACTTCCCAGGTCTGCACAGCCACATAGTTGGGATCCCTGGTGGCATTTCATTCTTTTTTTTTTTTTTTTTCCTTCATTTCTCAGTTTCTCATCTCTCTCTACTTTGCCTTCTTTTCCTGTCTCCTGAATACCTGGTGCTGTGTGCTATTTCTGCCCCTTCTAGCTGGGCTGCACAGTGCAGCTTGAGAGCCACTTCCCTGATCTTTGCAGGAATACCAGTGGGATCTCTGGAGCCTTTAATTTTTTCTTTCTCTTTTCCTTTTATCCTTTATATCTTTCCTCATTTCTCAGTTTCTCATCTCTCTCTGCTTTCCTTCTTTTCCTGTCTCCTGAATACCTGGTGCTGTGTGCCATCTCTGCTCCTTCTAGATAGCTGTCCCTGAGCCCTGGAAACCACTTTCCTGGTCACTGGAGGAATCCCTGGGGGCATTTCTTTTCTTTCTTTCTTTTTTAATTTTTACTTTTTTATGTCTTTTTTTTTTTTCATTTCTTTGTTCCTCCTCTCTCCACTCCAGCAGCAAGCTCCCTCAGTGCTTTTTGTTTGTTTGTTTTGGCTCCTGTTTCTCTATCCTCTCTCTCTTCTTTCCCATACCCATCTTAGCTCCACACAATACAGCCTCCCCCGACCCTAGCCTGTCTACCTGCACTGTGTGCTGAAAAAACACACCCCCAAGCAGCACAGGCAGGGCCTACTGGGACATGCCTAAAATGACCCAGAGCCCACCCTGTCAGCCACAGTACATGCAACAAACAACCCATCCCAGCACTTCCCCTTCAGCTGAACCTGCACTGCTGCACCATAGCTAAGCAACTAGCCCTACCTATGGGGCAAGGAGGTGAAAAGCATTGTGCCCACAGATGAACAAACAACAAAGAATGCATAGCACACACGTTCAAACATAACCAAATAAAACAAAAAAGCAGGACGAAACAACCAAATCTACAATCAATAAACTAAGAAAATAACTACTGATAGTCCCGAAGACACCAGAAAATATCAAGACATATAAAAAACAGGACACTATGGTTGCAGTAGGTGTCCAAAATAAAACACCAGATGACTTACCTGTAGAAGAAAAGGCACTAGAACTACCTGATAGGGAATCCAAATCTCTAATAGTCACAGATATCCAAGAGTTGAAGCAAAAAGCAGACAAAAATGAAGGGAAAAAAAGACATATTCATGGAAAGGGCTGACAAATTCTTGAAAAATACACACAAAAAATGGAAGAATTCAGGAAAATAATACAGGAACAAAATGTCAAAATAAAAAAAAGGTAGAAATCTTACAAAAACAACAATTAGAAATCCAAAAGATAAACAGCAAGATTTCAGAAATGGACAGTGTCATTTTGAAGGTCGTGAAAGCAGGTTTGAAACAATGGAAGACAGGATCAGCAAAATTAAAGACAAATACTTGGATATGACTTTGAGGAAAATCAGAGAAAAGAAGGAAGAACAATGAAGAAACCATGAGAATGATGTGGGATACAATCAAAAGCAAAAATTTGAAAGTGATCAGAGTCCCAGAAGAGGGGGATAAAATGGAAAACGCAGAGAGGATCATTGAAGAATTGCTGACAGAAAACTTCCTTAATATCATGAAAAATGAAAAGCTAACCATCCAAGAAGCTCAATGAACCCCATATAGGCTAGAACCCTAAAGAAAAACACCGAGGATTATCATAATCACATTTGCTAAAGCCAAAGACAAAGAAAGAATCCTGAGAAGAGCTTGAAAAAAACAAAGTCACATACAGAAGGGAAACAAGACAACTAAGCTCTGATAACTCAGCAGAAACCATGCAGGCAAGAAGCTAAGGAGATAACATATATAAAACCTTGAAAGAAAAAAAATTGCCAACCAAGAATAATAAAAATATATATATATATATATATTTTAATTTTGTTCAAATATGTTGGTGAAATTAGGACATTTCCAGATAAAAAGAAATTGAGGGAATACGTAAAAACCAAACCAAACTTACAAGACTTATTAAAGGAAGTCCTTCGGTTTGAGAAAAAACAACATCAGACCACAGCCTGAATTTAGGATGCGAGATCACACTAGCCAGATACCAACATAGGAAATGAACTCTCAAGGACCATTCAAAACCAAAAGATTTACAATAGGGAACCAGAGAGGTTAATCTGTAAATGACAACAATGTCGGAACAATAGAAGAGGGAATGGATGGTGTAGATAGAGAACTTTCTGATGGAGAGGAAGGCAAGGTAATACCAAGTAATAATAGATTGGTTCAAACCTAGAAAGGTAAGGCTGAATTTCAAGGTAACACAAAGAAAGTTAACAAAACTACTAATCAAAATAAAGAAGAAAAACAAAGTCCCAGTGAAAACAAAATTTACAAAAACAAATAAAAAAAAATCCATAAACAAAAGGAACTCAGCAAAGGACAGTAAGAGGAACAAAGAAAATGTTAGCACCCCCCCAAAAAAAACACTACACAATGACAGCAATAAACTCACGCCTATCAATAATTACACTGAACGCAAATGGCCTAAATGCACCCATAAAGAGACAATGACAGAATGGATAAAAAAAAAAAAAAACAGAATCCATCAGTATGCTGTGTATAAGAGACTCACCTTAGAAACAAAGACATAAATTTATTAAAAATCAAAGGATGGGAAAAAAAAATGTCAAGCAATCATCTACCAAAAAAGAGCAGGAGTGCCAATACTAATTTCAGATAAAATAGTCCTTAAAAAAATCTGCCATAAAATACAAAGAAGGGCACAATATGGTGACTAAAGTGATGATCCATCATGAAGACATAACCATAATAAATATCTACACATCCAATGAAAGGGCTCCAAAATACTTAAAACAAATAGTAACGGCATTGAAAAGAGAAACTGACAGTTCCACAATAATAGTAGGAGACTTCAACACACCACTCTAGAGAAAGGACAGAACATCTAGAAAGAAACTCAACAAAGATACAGAAGATCTAAAGGACACAATCAGCCAACTTGACCTCATATATAGAACACTCCACCCAACAGCTGAAAAGTGCATATTCTTTTCCAATTCACATGGAATATTCTACAGAATAGACCACATCTTATGCCACAGAGCAACCTTCAACAAATTCCAAAACATTGAGATAATACAAAGCATCTTCTCTGACCACAATGCCATCAAGGTAGAAAACAACAACAGGAATAGCAAAAAAAAAAAATCAATTACATGGAAAATGAATAACACTGCACTTAAAAACTACTGGGTAATAGAAGGAATCAGAGATGAAACAAAATTCCTGGAATCAAGCGAGAATGAAAACACAACACAACAAAACCTTTGGGATATAGCAAAGGCAGTGCTCAGAGGTCAATTTATAGCAATAGATGCACACATCAAAAAAGAAGAAAGGGACAAAATCAAAACGTTAGCTACACAACTTGAACAAATGGAAAGAGAACAGCAGAAGAAGCCCACAGCCACCAGAAAAGGAAATAATAAAGATCAGAGCAGAAATAAATGAAATAGAGAATAGAAAAACAATAGAAAGAATCGACAAACCAAAAGTTAGTTCTTTGAAAGGATCAACAAAATCAACAAACCACTGGCCAAAATGACAAAAGAAAAACAAGACAGGATGCAAATAATCCAAATCAGAAATGAAATGGGAGACATTACAATAGATCCAACTGAAATAAAAAGGATCATGACAGTGTTACGAAAAACTATACTACATCAAGTTTGAAAACCTAGAGGAAATGGACAAATTTCTAGAAACACACTACCTATTAAACTAACACAATGATGCTGAAAATCTGAATAGACCCATAAGAGAAGAGATCGAAAAGGTAAAAAAAAAAAAAAAAAAAAACACTCCCAACAACAACAGCAACAGAAAGTCCTGGCCCAGATGGCTTCACTGGAGAATTCTACTAACCATTCAGAGAAGAGCTTACACCACTACTACTCAAAATATTTCAGAACATAGAAAAGGAAGGGATACTTCTGAATTCATTCTATGAAGCCAGCATAACCCTGATATCAAAACCAGGCAAAGACAAGACAAAAAAAGAAAATTACAGACCAATATCTGTCATGAATACGGATGCAGAAATTCTCAACAAAATTCTAGCCAATAGAATTCAACATCATATCAAAAAAATAATACACCACAATCAAGTAGAATTCATACCAAACAAGGATGGTTCAACATTAGAATATCAATCAACGTAATCCACCACATAAATAAAAGGAGTCACATGATCATCTCAATTGACACAGAAAAGGCATTTGACAAAGTCCAACACTCATTCCTGATAAAAACTCTCAATAAAATAGGTATAGAAGAAAATTCCTCAAAATAAAAAAGGGCATCCATACAAAATCAACAGCCAACATCATTCTTAATGGAGAGAGGCTGAAAATATTCCCCTTGAGAACAGGAACAAGAGAAGGATGTCTTTATCACCACTCCTATTTAACATTGTGCTGGAAGTCCTAGCTAGAACAATAAGGCAAGGAAAAGAAATAAAGGGAATCCGAATTTAATGAAGTAAAACTGTCCTCACTTGAGGTTGATATGATACTATACGTAGAAAGCCCAAACAACTCCGAGAGAAAACTACTGAAACTAATGGAAAGATTCAGCAGAATAGCAGGATACAAGATAAACATACGAGAATCACTTGGATTCCTATAGACCAATAAAAAGAACAATGAAAAGGAAATCAGGAAAACAACACAATTATAAGAGCCCCCAAAGAATTAAAATACTTATGAACAAATTTAACCAGGAATGTAAAAGACCTATTTAAAAAAAAAAAAAAAACTACAAAACACTACTGCAAGAAACCAAAAGAGATCTACATAAGTGGAAAATCATACCATGCTCATGGATAGTTAGACTCAACATTGTGAAAACGACAACTCTAACCAAAGCAATTTACAAATAAAATGCAATTCTGATTTGAATACCAACAACATTCTTTAAAGAGATAGAAAAACTAATCATCAACTTTATGTGGAAAGGGAAGAGGCCCCAGATCAGTAAAGCACTATTGAAGAAGAATAAAGTAGGAGGACTTGCACTACCTGATCTCAGAAACTACTATACATCTACGGTAGTCAAAACAGCCTGGTACTGGTACAACGACAGATACATTGACCAGTGGAACAGAATTGAGAACCCAGATGTAAATCCATCCACCTACAGCCATCTGATCTTCGACAAAGGCCCAAAGTCCATCAAATGGGGAAAAGACAGTCTTTTTAACAAATGGTGCTGGCAAAACTGGATGTCCATCTGCAAAAAAAAAAAAAAAAAAAAATGGAACAGAATCCATGTCTCATACAATAAACAAAAACTAGTTCAAAATGGATCAAAGACCTAAATATAAAGCCAAAAGCTATAAAGATCATAGAAGATCTCTAAAATCTATGGAAAAATCCAATGCCTCTTCAACAAAAAGATGAATAATCAATAGACAATAGATAAGTGGTTAAGTTTGGTGAAGGGTAAGACAGTACACAATACTTGGAAAGTCAGCACAAATTGTACAAGGCAAGGTCATGGAAGCTCCATAGACACATTCCCAAACTCCCCGAGGGACTGAATTGCTGGGATGAGGGCTATGGGGACCATGGTCCCAGGGAACATCTAGCTCAACTGGCATAACATATTTTATAAAGAAAATGTTCTGCATTCTACTTTGATAAATAGTGTCTGAGGTCTTAAAATCTTGTGAGTGGCCATCTAAGATACTCTACTGGTCTCACACCTTTGGTAGCAATGCAGAATGAAGAAAGCTAAAGATACAAGGGAAAGATTTGTCCAAGGGACTAATGGACCACAACTACCACAGCCTCCACCAGACTGAGTCCAGTACAACTAGATGGTGCCCAGCTACCACCACTGACTGCTCCGACAGGGATTACAATAGAAGTTCCTGGACAGAGCTGGAGAAAAATGTAGAACAAAATTCTAACTCATGAAAAAAGACCAGACTTACTGGCCTGGCAGAGACTGGAGGAACCCTGAGAATATGGCCTCTGGACACCCTTTTAACTCAGTAATGAAGTCACTCCTGAAGTTCACCCTTCATCCAAAGGTTAGACAGGCCCATAAAACAAAATGAGACTAAAGGGGCACACCAACCCAGGGACAAGGACTAGGAGGCAGAAGGGGCCAGGAAAGCTGGTAATAGGGAACCCAATGTCTAGTAGGGAGAGTGCTGACATGCCGTGGAGTTGTTAACCAATGTCATAAAACAGTATGTGTACTCTTCAATGAGAAGCTAGTTCATTCTGTAAACCTTCATGTAAAGTACAAAAAAAAAAAAAAGAAAGATTACAGCCATAAAAATCCTATGGAGGAGTTCTACTCTAACACACAGGGTTGCCATCAATTGGGAACAACTCAACGGCAGCTAACAACAACATATGTTAGTTCAAATCTTAAAAACAGGTCACCAGTGCCTTATAGAAATAAACACCAAAACAGTACTTTCCAACCTCAAGGGATACATTTCTAAGCCAAGAAGTGCCTTTTCTTTACTAAGGTCTCATGGTTCCAAATCATTGGCTTTTGTTAATTTAGATACCCATTAAGGCACCTTCTTTTTATTTATAGACACATATCCCTAATAAAATTCCTTATTTTTATATGAACGTGAGTTGCTCAACAGGGCTTCCAGCTAGTTATAAAGTAAAAAACAACAACAAAAATCACATAAATTTGGAGGCATTCAGAGCTCATTTCCTTGAGCATGGTGAACACTGCTGACTATTAAGCATTTATTTGTTCTCATCAAGTAACCAGATACTTTAGTGGGATTTCAGACACTAGAAAGAAACTATGTAACTCATACAAAAATACAGAGAAAGTTATATTTTAAAATGTATTTCTTTGTGTTTTTTGAAATTTATGCATGTACACAGCTAAAAGAAAAAATTACAAAATTTAGAATGAGAAATAGCAGTCCCTTGGTTCAGTCCCTATCCACCCTGATATTCCTCTCCCCGGAGACAACCATTTTAACTTCTTTTAATATTTGCTTATGGTATTGCCTTAATATTTCTAAATAATGTCCTTATTCTGTTATTTCTTGATTTTGAAATTTGAGGGAATGTTGTTATTATTGTTAAGTGCCATCGAGTCAGTTCTGACTCATAGCTATCCTTTGTACAAAAGAACAAAACACTGCCCAGTCCTGCGTCATCCTCGCAACAGTTGTTATGCTTGATCCCATTGTTGCAGCCCCTGTGTCAATCCGTCTCTTTGAGGGTCTTTCTCTCTTTCGCTGACCCTCTACTTTACCAAGCATGATGCCCTTCTCCAGGGACTGATCTCTCCTGGTAACGTGTACGAAATATGTGAGATGTAGTCTCACCATCCTTGCTTCTAAAGAGCATTCTGTCTGTATTTCTTCCAAGACAGATTTGCTTTTTTTTTTTTGGCAGTCCATGATATATTAAGTATTCTTCACCAACACCATAATACAAAGGTGTCAATTCTTATTTGGTCTTCCTTATTCATTGTTCAGTTTTAAAATGCATATGAGGCAATTGAAAACACCATGGCTTGGGTCAGGCGCACCTCAATCTTCAAGGCGACATCTTTGCTTTTTAACACTTTAAACAGGTCTTCTGCAGCAGGTTTGCCCAAAGCAATGCGTCCTTTGATTTCTTGACTGCTGCTTCCATGGTGTTGATTGTGGATCCAAGAAAAATGAAATTCTTGACAACTTCAATCTTTTCTGGTTATCATGATGTTGCTTATTGGTACTGTTGTGAGGATTTTTGTTTTCTGCATGTTGAGGTATAATGCATACTGAGTTTTATAGTCTTTGATCTTCATCAGTAATTGCTTCAAGTCCTCTTCACTTTCAGCAAGCAAGGTTATGTCATCTGCAGGTTGTTAATTAGTCTTCCTCCAATCTTGATGCCCCATTCTTGTTCATATAACCCAACTTCTGGGATTATTTGCTCAGCATACAGAATGAATAAGTATGGTGAAAGGATACAACCCTGACGCACACCTTTCCTGACTTTAAACCACGAGGTGTCCCCTTGCTCTGTTTCAATGACTGGCTCTTGATCCACGTGCGGATTCCTCATGAGCATGATTAAGTGTTCTGGAATTCCCGTTCCTTGTAATGTTATCCATAATTTGTTATGATCCACACAGCTGAATTTCTTTGCGTAGTCAATAAAACGCAGGTAAACATCTTTCTGGTATTCTCTGCTAATATAGAGGTAAAATAGGGTAAACAAACAAATAGAAAACCTTTCTCATTGAGTCGATTCCAACTCATAATGACCCTATAGGACAGAGTAGAACTTCCCCCGTAAAATTTACAATGAGCGTCTGATGGATTTGAACTGCTTACCTTTTGGTTAGCAGTCAAGCTCTTAACCGCTGTGCCACCAGTGCTCCAAAATAGGGTAATGGTTAAAAATTCAGACTTAAGATAGACTACCTGAGTTTCTATGTGAATTTTCCAGGTTTTAGCTATGTGACTTTGGGAAAGTTACTTAAACATTCCGGGCATGAGCAGTTTCCTGATAGTAAAATGATGATGATAAGAGTACCTACATCACAGGGTAGGAAAGATTTAATTATTCAATGTATCTCTCTCATTTAGATTAGTGCATTGTAAATATTAAATGAATGGAGCTGATATTAATACTGCTAATATTGTTACGTATTTATTATTCTATTGATTTCTTATTATGGAAGACAAGAGTTTAACTCTTATACCAATACCCCCCCACACCCCAAACATAGACTCCTCCATTGCAAGTGATCCTAGTAGGTAGCTCTACTTCAAGTAGTGATTCAAGTACCCAAGTTTCTTCTGTCTGTATCTCCTCCATCTTCATCATGTGGCTCAATAGTCAGCATGTGGTTCCTCTCTGTTCCAGCCAACCAGAAAGGAGAAAGAACATGGAGGGTTGTGTGTGGTAGTTTCTATAAATAAATCATACTTGGATGTGGCACACATCACTTCTGCTCACATTTGTTTTTTGAGAACTGGTTACATGTGCCTACCTGTATGCTATTTCCCATCCATATCTCTACAATATGGAAGGAAGTTTCGGCCAGACAAAAACCTTTAGTGGACTTGCACTGCCACAAATACTTTCTATGTACCTGGTACTGTGAGATTAGACATACACTGCATATTCATTAAATATTGAGTTTGTTCTTGTCATTGATAAAGTATGATGAACATAAATTAAAAACAAAATAAAGGCTTTATGAAGAAAATGGTTTCCTCCTCTAGCTTGTTCCTGGTTATATTGATATGCTGCCCCATTTCAGTAATCTAAGAAATAATTAATAAAAATTCTCAGCATGCATTTATAAATATTAAAGCATGTTGCCAAGTCTTGCAGAATTCAAAAGGTAGATGGAAAATAACCATGCATTAGATAAAAGGAGAAGGCGCAGATTTTTAAGTCCTTTCAACACAAGATAGCTAACAGTTTTGTCATTGAAATAAGTGTCATCAATCCAACTAATTTATGGCATATGAATACTTCCCTTCACTAACACAAAAATATAAACTTGAGATACTTAATTTGGTTTATAAAAATGATGACATAAAACTATAATCTTACACTAAGAGAAAAAGCACAATTTTGTTTTACACTTTTACGTTGACCATATTAAAATATTTGATTTTCTTAATGTAGGCAATATTAGGTTCAAATCTGTGAGAAACACCATATTGACGTAAAGTACTACATGTATGTAAAATATAAAATGCTGCTGCTTTGGAAATAGATTTTCCTCACTAGAGGAAAACTCAATATAGGCAGTACTGAGAAATATTGTACAATGTATATTGTGATTCAATACAGAGGGTTACATATTGTAATCAGCTTAATGCCCTGCAACAACTGTTGAAAATACAATTATGATTTCTGTTTTACAAACATGAATTTAAAAAACACTATGTGTAATCCTTCCTTAAAAATTTGTTTTCTTCATTTTGCATAAGACATCGTCGTGAAAATGACTTCTTAACTTGCATGCATATCTAATATCATTCTGAACTTAACGTGGGGGTGTTGCTAATTCACTTCCTTTGTGTGCCTTTTTAGGAACTGCAGTGAAGCTTAGCTTTTGAGAATGGAGATTTCCATGCTTAAGAATATAGTTTTAGAATAACCCACAAGAGATCAGAAAATGTTTCATGAAAAGCTACATGTTTATAATGTATTTAGTATACTCAGACTTAGCAGTTTTCCTAAATGGACATCAATCAGTTCTTTCCGTTGGATAAGTATTATTTGAGCTTCTATTACGTACCCAGGTACTTTTTCAGGGTCAGGTATACAACAACAAGCAAGACGGTTAATGTTTCTGCAATTATTGAGTGTACATTCTTGCAGTTTGGGCCAGAAAAAATGATTATTTTTCTGTGTAAAAGAGTATTTTCCATAATAATAAAAATAGCACTTGGGGCCAAACACACACACTGGGTAGGAAAAAAAAATATTTCCTTCTTTTAATTTTATTGATGTACTGGCTGCCTTGATTCATATATAAATATTATTTTGTGAGTGCATGGCTGATAGGTGCTAGGTATTGCAAAAACCAGAGGAAATAAATAATTATCCCCATTTTTTTAAATATGAAAAATTAGAATGAGAAGCGTTAAATAACTTGCCCAAATTTGGTGACCTAACCTGCAAGTGGTTACAGTGGGATGCAAATCCAGGTCTGTCTGACCCTAAAACCCTAAGCCACTCTGTTACCCTGCAAGAAAGTACCAATTAAGTAAAATATTTTTTTTTTTTATTATGTAAGTATGCAGTTTGTTACTGTTGCGTTTGTGGTCTAAATGGCGTAATATTTTAAAGGATATTTCAAAGAAAATAATTTCTTTTTCTATCACAGAAAACCAGCCACTGATGGTTTAAAAAAAAAAAAAAAGACATGGAAAAAAATTCTGTGTTTCTTGAGTAACAGACATTTTAAAAGCCACTAGAGTTAGTATCGATGTACTTTTGGAAATCACAAGGGACTCTTAATAGGCCTATTCTTACAGTGTTCTGACAAAAGTTAAAGCCACCCAGGGTACCCTTATATATTAGGGCCTTTTTTGGTTGAATAAATTGTCTTCTTGAGACCAGCTCCCATGGGATAAAAAAGATCCCCTGCCCCACCTTCATTTCCAAATACCACCACAATCATGCTTTACTCGTCGTGGAATGAGACTGAACCTAATAAATATACTCACTCACTCAGACTTCCATACCATTTAGAACTAAAGTTGCACTTGAACAAAAGCAAAACTCAGCAGCAAAAGCCAATTTACGGTATAGCTTCATTATTACACCATGCTATATTCTTCCTGGATCCCCTGCTGGAACAACAGTCAAGTATCATGGTCCGTGAGAAGTCAGTGCGATGTAGGGAAGGCAGGGATTGTAGCCCAAGCACTACAGGTGGGTTTGGGAGAAACTGTAGCTTAGTACATATTAGCCCCTCTTTTGCCACCTGGTCTCCTTGGTTAGAGGTAGAACCTAGTTAAGCCTCCCATCTTTTCTCTAACACCCAAGAAGTAAAGTTATGGGTATCTGCAGTAGATTATTTTCAAAGTCTTGCCAGAAAGCCACTTTTAGTTCAAAAACACTTAACTGTGGATGCCTTATGATCTCTCCTACTTAATATCTAGCCTAATTTCCACTTACGCTCCGTGACATAAACCCAGAAATCCTGCAGTATATTTTCATTAAGCTCATGTTTTTTGTTTGTTTGTTTTTCAATTGAGCCCAGAGTTGTGGATTTGGTTCCAACTTCTTACAGGTTCTACACAGCCTGCCTATGTGTCCTGCCTATTGGACTTCTCACTGTCTGGAATGCCCACATTTTCCCAGTACCCTCTCTCCCACAAATCACTACCTTTCAGGCCCCAGCTAAAAATTTTCTCTTTCATGAAATCCTCCCTTACTCTGCTGGCAGGATTAAACTTTTTTTCCCCCTTAAAATGCTGTAACAATTTATTTTCCATTTTATGGCATTAATCACATTCTACCTTATAATTTCTGTACACTTTTTGTTCTTTCTCCTGAGAAACAACAACAAAAATAGCAAAAAAAAAAAAAAAAACCCAACATGTATCTTGATGGCAGGATCCAGCTAGGTTTATCACTGTATTCCTCCTACAGCTCTTAGTAGAGGGTTTTGCACATTTTAACTACTTAAAAATATGTGCTGACTTTCTACAGTCCCAATTTCATTGAGTAACCTTGTAATTCCTAAAGCTCAGTCTAATTAATTCACCACACCTGCTTCTGCAAACTCCTTAGGTTCTCAAGTTTTATTTACTGCTCTTAGCTTCCCTCCTCACCCTTGACATTGTCTGCTCTGCACGCTCTGCTGCCTAATCCCCTCATGCCTCTGACATTAAGTGAGATCTAGACTGCCACGTCTCATGGTGGGGCTTTCTGTGACAACAAGGACCTTGTGTTAAAAGAAGTAGCTACTGCAGACTTCAAAGGCTTTTTGCTACAGCAGTAGATTGCTTCCTTTTTTTCTGAGACAAAAACTGAATTTAAGGGAGCAAGCTCCATTCTCCTATGCATCTGGATACAGTATATCCCCAGTGTGAATGAGATTATCTGGCCTAATTTTCAAGCGCTTATTTAGGGTTAAAAAAGTATATTTTAGAGAGGCATTCACTAATTAGATAGTAGATAAGAACTACTTTAGGTGAAGGGAAACAGCACACAATACAGGGGAGGTCAGCACAATCAGACAAAATCAAAAGCAAAGAAGTTTCCTGAATAAACTAAATGCTTCGAAGGCCAGCGTAACAGGGGCAGGGGTCTGGGGACCATGGTTTCAGGGGACATCTAAGTCAGTTGGCATAATAAAATCTATTAAGAAAACATTCTACATCCCACTTTGAAGAGTGTTTTCTGGGGTCTTAAACACTGGCAAGCAGCCATCTAAGATGCATCAATTGGTCTCAACCCACCTGGATCAAAGGAGAATGAAGAACACCAAGAACACAAGGCGATTATGAGCCCAAGAGACAGAAAGGGCCACATGAACCAGAGGCTACATCAGCCTGAGACCAGAAGAACTAGATGGTGCCCGGCTACAACCAATGACTGCCCCAACAGGGAACACAACAGAGAACCCCCGAGGGAGCAGGAGAGCAGTGGGATGCAGACCCTAAATTCTCATGAGACCAGACTTAATGGTCTGACTGAGACTAGAAGGTCCCTGGTGGTCATGGCACCCAGATCTTCTGTTGGCCCAGGACAGGAACCATTCCCGAAGCCCACTCTTCAGACATGGATTGGACTGGACAATGGGTTGGAGAAGGATGCTGGTGAGGAGTGAGCTTCTTGGATCAGGTGGACTCTTGAGACTATGTTGGCATCACCTGCCTGGAAGGGAGATGAGAGTGTGGAGGGGGTTAGAAGCTGGTGAAATGGACACGAAAAGAGAGAGTGGAGGGAGAGAACGGGCTGTCTGGAAGGGAGATGAGAGTGTGGAGGGGGTTAGAAGCTGGTGAAATGGACACGAAAAGAGAGAGTGGAGGGAGAGAACGGGCTGTCTCATTAAAAAAAAAAAAAAAAAAAAAAGTCTCATTAGGGGAGAGTAATTGCGAGTGTGTAGCAAGGTGTATATGGTTTTTTGTGTGAAAGACTGACTTGATTTGTAAACTTTCACTTAAAGAACAATAAAAATTATAAAAAAGTATATTTTAAATGAGAAAAAGACCATATTTAATGATCTTTGAAACAATAATACAAAATTTGATCGTCAATGAATTTTAAAACTGGAAGATACATAATAGATCATCTCGCCCAGAGTCTTCATGTGGAAACTAAGACCTAAAGATGTTTACATGGCTTGGCCAAGGCTGAGAATGGAATTAGGTCTCCAGACAATACCCACCCAGGGCACTTTTTACCTCACACACCTCTGTCAAGTTAAATCAAATTTCCTGCTTGTAAATCTTTTCTGTATTATCTTCATTTATTTTTTAAAGCATTGTTATATAAAACAAATCATTTATGGCCAGAATTATTCAAGCTATCAAGTACAGCCAGGATGCACCTTAGAAGCAAGGATAGCGAGACTTCATCTCACAAACTTTGGACATGTTATCAGGAGGGATCAGTCTCTGAAGAAGAACATCACGCTTGGTAAAATGTAGGGTTAGCAAAAAAGAGGAAGTCCCTCAACGAGATGGATTGACTCAGTGGTTGCAACAATGGGCTTGAGCATAACAACAATTGTGAGGATGGTGCAGGACCAGGCAGTGTTTCGTTCTGTTGTACATATGGTCACTATGAGTCGGAACCAACTCAATGGCACCTGACAACAACAACAACAGCATCCCCACAAAGCTCATAATTTTATCAAGAGCAATGTACAGACTAAGAAAATTTTGACTTGATATTTTTAAAATCCTATACAAACATTGGGGAAATAAGACTAACAAAAGCCTACGAGTTCAAAAAATAATTTAACAGAGCACTATTGTGTATGATGAAGTCCCTGGGTGGCACAAATGGTTTACACTCAACTACTAACCTAAAGGTTGATGATTCAAACCCACTCAGTGGAACCTTGGAAGAAAGTCCTGAAAATCTGCTTCCATAAAAATTACTGCCAAGAAAACTCCTGTGGGAGCTGTTCTACTCTGTAATATATGGGGTGACTATGAGTTGGAATCTACTCAAAGGCAATGGGTACTTTGTAAGACACAATTTGAACACGAATCTTTAGATCTAAACCCCAACAGTAGGTAACACAGCATATAAGTTGAACTATTATTTGTCTAGTGAAAATAAAATTATTTGTTTTACTTTGTTTATAAAGATGATATAAATAATTTTTTGTTTTCAGCTCTTTGAAGGTAAAATTATATCAAAACATAAGATAGTTGCTCAAATGTTCACAAGGCAAGAAAGGGGATCCACAGAGATTATGCATCATTGGGAATGCATTTTTCTTTAAAAAAACAAAGTAAAACTAGAAAACTATATTAATAGCATTTTTTCATACTCTCTCCATTTTTTGTTAATTTCTATCACAAAAAGACTGCGTGCAAATCACTGAAGATATTTTAAGAAGACCCCTATACAAGAGACCAAAGGACAAGCACATGATTCTTGTTCCTGAACAGGAATTTACCATTTATCTTCTAGTATGAGCCAAGAAAATGAGCCTAAAATTTATGTTCTTAAAAAATAGTGTATTTTCTGACATACTTCACTGGGATACAGAAACTTTAATGTGTTATATTTGTAAAACACTTTGAAAATCTCATCTGAAATATGGTGAAAGTGGAAAGTACAATATTCTTGTTAGGAATTATTAGAAATAATTATATTTAGCACAAAAGATATTACAAGAAAATCTACCTGGAGGCAAGTCTATCTAGTGTTTCAAAATGCATATGTTTCCTGTTTTTTTGTTATGTTTGTAGGCAGCATTCCACTTATCTTAATTTAAAAGTGGGTATTGCTGTCTCTATTGCTGTCTCTACAGTTTTGGCCATTTCAGTCACTCACAGAGGATGTAAGGTTGTTGTCAAAAAACTAAAATAGCTCTACCCTACTAGATACAAGATAGTTTATTTTATATTAATCACTATAGTTTGGACAAATTTCTTTGGAAGGGACTGTGTGATGATTTATATATATATTTAAATGAGATAATAATATATTTTTGCAATGCCAAGATTTAAATAGAAGTCTAACAGTAAATTATTATCTAATTCTTACTTCTCAGTGCAAATAACTGTCCTGTTGCTCACATATATCCATGAGAGTAGACAGTTATGATTTTTTACATATCATAATATGGGATATACACTTAGTTCACACATGCATTTTATTAATACATTGTATGAATAAAAACCTGTGTTCATTCTCTCTAAAATTCTTTTCCTGTCTCTTTGTCTCCTGCCAACTCTCCCTCTGTCTGTCTATCTCTCCCTTACACACATGTATATACATAAACATACCAATTTCAATTTCTATTTGACTAGGTTAATGGAAAAGTACTTCTGGAGAGAATATATGCTAGATCATAGCTGGACAGTTTTATTTCAATAAGATCACTGAGCAATCAATTAGAAAGTTTTTAAAAAATCAGGTAGTCTTAATTATTTTAAAAGAATCCAAATATGACAAGTTAGTTAAGATATTGTTTTCAGATTAACGTGGGCTTCAGTTCATTGCTGTGGAACTGGTCTTTAAAATAGCATAAATATCATTAATAACAACAGATTGTCTGATCATATGTAAAGACAGCTATAGAATAATAATATGCCCTGAGCTAGCATTAATATCTATTGTGAAAGGTTTTTTATACAATGATGACGATAACTCAGTATTTACATCAGGACAATGAAGGGGTTTTCCATACTACATATGGAAGTAATAGTTCCAATGTATCTGTTATAAACTCTTTCTATACCTAAAGGTATTATGCAAAATGAGTAACTGTATTGTTTCAAACGTTTTATTGATGATAAGCACTGAGATTATTGTTTTGTAGCACAGTGTTTTGCAAAAAGGTTTCTTACCAATTGTTCTACATCTTTTGGAATTCCATGCTATTCTTGTACACAAAGACAAGTTTAGTAACTTGTGAGAAGAAAAAAAAAATAGTTCTGTCAATACCTAAACCAGTTGTTTCATCCTAAAAAATGTGCTAGCTTTTGTGGTCTCAACAGGGAGGCGTGTTTTGCATGCAAATAGCCGGTGGTTAGGGAGAGTTACTTTGACAGCTAATGTCTTGTGCTGCTTCAACATCTGTGGTCTAATAGAGTGACTCTTCAGTTAGCGAAGTTGCTAATAAAATGCAACTATTTTAGTAGAATGTTTTTCATCTCAGTTTCAAGTTGACTTTAGGGGGATCATGATGACAGGTGGAGTGAAAAAATAATTAAAAAATTAAGTGTACTCCAGTTTTGGAAGCAATTGACATAAATGACCTTGAAAAGGCAAATAAAAAATTAAAAAAAAAAAAAAAACCCGTTGCCTAATTTTAGAAACACAGTAGCTCTTAGTCAGCTTCACTGGAAATTATACTGTTAAAAAATGAGAAAGGTCCCTTTGACTGAAATAGGGGACCTGCCAGTGACAGTAAAATTAAAATACAAATACCAAACAATTTAAGTAATGGCATTTAAGTGACTTTCAGAAAATATTTTTTACATAATGCATCACAGTAATTAAAAAAAAATCTTTACACTTATTCTCATCTGGAGCCATATTTCATTGACTACATGACACTAAGTTGTATATACCGAAAATAAAAATATATTCAATCATCTGGATACTTGATATTCACATTGTGGATTCTTTGCAAATATTTATTAAAAGAACCAATAAATTAATATTGAAATGTTTTCCATTATATATAACTAAACAAATTATTAATTTTTCACCTTTATCTGGGTATCCCAATGATATAACCCAGTGATCCATGTTCATTCACTTAGAAAACATTATTAGAATTAGAAGAAAATGTTTGTGAACAACAAAAAGGTTTTTTTGGCCTCTTTTTCTCTCGCTTTGTGACTTATTTTAAAATATCATGTTTATTTCAGTCCTATCTCCTTTCACTTTAATTGATTTTTTTTCTTTGTGTTTCTCCTTCCTCTATGCTCCTGCATCCCTTTGTAGTGTAATGCATCACCACCACACTGCATTTTAATATTTTTGTTTGTTTTATTGTTTGTCACTTCTACTAAATTGCTTCTGAGGACAGGATTGTAGCTTGTTCACCTGCATTCACATTACTTGGACATAGATGAATGAACTGATCAAGAAAAAAACAAAAAGCAGTGGAAAGTGTGAAGATACCTTTTTAAAGTTTAAGAAAGTATAAGCACTATTATATCATTCATAAAGTGATCTTTTTAATAAGATACAAGGTTAAGTAGACTGTTTTTTCAGACTCTTACAAGTGCTAAGACTTTTTTTTATAAGTTAACTCTTTTAATCACACTCTCACCATATCTCTTATGAAATAAGAGTCCTTATTCTAATTTTAGGAAACCCAGGTGGCAGAGTGGTTAAGAGTTTGGCTGCTAAACCAAAAGGCTGGCAGTTCAAATCCACCAGGCACTCCTTGGAAACCCTATGGGGCAGTTCTACTCCGTCCTAGAGGGTCACTATGAGTCGGAATCTACTCAGTGTCTACAGGTTTATCCTCATTTTATACATGTGGACTTCAAGGAGATTAGAGAATTGAAAGAACTTGCTCAATCATCTAGCAAGTGAAAAAATAGATCTGGGACTAGAACCCAAGTTTACGAGACTTCAAGGCCTCATGCAATGATCACTTTGTTAAGGC
Organism: Elephas maximus indicus; assembly: GCF_024166365.1. Lineage (NCBI taxonomy): Eukaryota > Metazoa > Chordata > Mammalia > Proboscidea > Elephantidae > Elephas > Elephas maximus. The sequence continues at coordinate 70,565,046 of NC_064846.1, read as the reverse complement.
AGTATTTCTCAGACTTGCCTGATTTTAAAAATCACCTCAAACACATTAAAAACACAAATTCCTGCACCCTACCCTAACAACCTAACCAGCCAGTTTCACCCAGTCAATTCAAATTCATGGTGATCCCATGTGTTTCAGGGTAGAACAGCACATAGGGTTTTCAATGGCTGTGACCTTTTGAAAGTAGAGCCCCAGCCAGGCCTTTCTTCTGAAGTGCCTCTGTGTGAATTCAAACTGCCAAACTTTCAGTTAGTAGCTTAACTGTTTGCACCACCCAAGGACACCTAAACCAGCTGGATCAAAATCTCTGGAGGAGAGGACTGAGAATTTGTGTCTCTAACAAGAGCCCCAAGTGATTCTTAAGTTGATGCAAATTTATTTAACAGCCTGTTAAGCCATTTAGCATTTGCTCTTCTAGGATTATAAATATCTGGCCTCTGTACTTTCCCCAGCTTCCTAAGAACCTTCTCACTGAAACTACTGGTCTTGTTTCATAGCCATTGAGAATTAAGAAAAAAGCTTTTTTGAAATGAAACAAACACTAGGGAATAAGCTACTATCAGAGCTGGAATGAAGTTGCATTTGAAAATCCTCTTATTAGCTCCCAACAAGGAGTAAAGAACTGGGTATTTAGATTAGAAATTACCTTACAGAAGTCATAATTCATATTGTCTGTGGGGACATTAAGGGATCATTTAGGACCAGTAGAAACTACAAGGTTCTGGTCAATTAATAGCTTTTTATAATCAGAACTATGGATAATTTAAATTCTAATGACTTATGAGACTGTGTAATTTAATATATAAATTCAAGTTGCTTAAATATTCTTTGGTAATTCTGACAGCTCACCTTCATATTTACTTGAGGATGCATCAAAACTAGTTCAAAATAATACAAAATATAAACTCTCTTGACAAAATATGACCTCAAAATTGCTCAAACCTTTCAGAAAATGAATTATTAAAAATGTCTATAAAACTAATGACACTATTTATGCCAAATAATAGACCTGACCACATTCAACATAATGAAGCAACAATAAGAGTTTTCTGTTCTCCACAATCAGTTACTAACCAAGCCTGAGGAAGAACATTTCTATACAATAGCAGTAATTTAAACCATATTTTATCCTATGGTTTTATATCCTTTACTAAACTTGCAAGTGATGAAAGAATTTTCAGCCTGAGCTGATGAAGTTAAATCTTTCCTAAGTGTCTTTGTATTCCTTCTATCTGCAGTTAAAAAAAAAAAAAAATTTTTTTTAGAACACAGAAAATAATCAGTGTCAGAGTCAATCAACAAGCTCTCCTGCTGTTTGATTATACCTCGTGTAATATCTTAGAGCTACAATTAAAATTTTTCTATTTCATTTTCTCTTGTGATATTGTAGCAAATAACATCTTTTGATGACCTTTTCTAATATTGCCATGCTAGAAAATATACCAATACTAATTTTATATACTCAGCAGTTCTTCAATAATTCAACTGTGTTAGAAATTGTACTATTGAAATAGAAAAGGGTGACCAAACTTATTATTTAGGAACTATGAGGTAAGGTACAAAATATTATAGCTAAGTACAGGTCAAAAAACTAAAATTAAATCCCTACTACTTAAAAATGATTGTAGAAATTTTCTTTTTTCTAAGGGTATATCAACTGAATCTCCATACAATTTTTAATATGTGTCATTTTAAAAGAAAAGAGGAGGGGTACAGCAAGATGGCGAAATGAGTAGATGTTCCTATCTACTCCTCCAGCAACTAACACAGTGAACAATGAATAAAAACAAACACAGACTGAGATCTCAGAGCTCCAAACAGCAGCTAAGGAACAGAGAATCAGGGTGAGTCCAGAAGCAGCAAAAAGGAGGAATGAGGTCAGCACAAAAACTGACAAATCCTATCTGTTAACATCGGGAGCACAAGCTCATCACAGTCATTTTGGAATGGGACTGGATAACACCCCAAGCAGGAAACACAGAAAGGGAGCTTATCTGAGGAAGCTCTTGCCAGACTTTTTTAAGGCAGAACAAATTGGCCTTGGGAATTTGCTTGTTACACAAGTGGGAGGGGGTGAAGGAAGATCTTAATGTTGCATGATACTACTGATGAGGCCTGAAATTCGTGGGTATTAGGACCAGGGAGAGAAGCAAGGGGAAGAGGGCATCAGGAATGGTCCGGACTGAAAGGCAAGCAGGAGGCTGCCCTCAGCAGGGCACTGTGGGTACTGGCTGTGTCAGTGTTGGGGCTCTGATGAGAGAAAGGCTAAAAAATAAAAATAAAAAAAACCCTCACTTTTTATCACCACAGTAAATTCAATCCCCACTACACACAACCACAGAGATATCCAGCAAATACTCTCCACACATATGTATTGAGTCCCAGAGACCAAGCATACAGATCTCTTAAATTTTCCCACAATAAACAGAATAAAATATTTAAAGAAAAGATTGAAAAATGGCTCCAGTTCAACTAAAACTGTTAAAAACACAAAAACACAAGAGAAGAAGGAGCACTCTAAAGGAAAACATGAAAAAGAGAAAATCTCTCCAATGGAGGCCAGAATTTGAGGAAAAATCAGATAAAAGAATTTAAAAAATTGAAGAAATGCAAAGAAATATGTGGGACTGTATCAAGAGTGATTGGAGTACCAAAACAAGGGGGAATAACAAAATACTGAAAGACTTATTGAAGATTTTTTGGCATAAAACTTCTCTGATATCGTGAAAGATGAGAACATATCCATCCAAGATGCTCATCGAACACCACACAAGGTAGACCCCAAAAGAAAGTCACCAAGACATATTATAATCAAACTTGCAAAAACCAAAGATAAAGAGAAAATTTTAAGAGCTGCTAGGGATGAACAAAAAGTCATCTACAAAGGAAAGTCAGTAAGACTAAACTCTGACTATTCAGCAGAAGCCACGCAAGCAAGAAGGGAATGGGATGAAATATATAAAGCCTCAAAGGAAAAAAAAAATGGCAGTCAAGAATTATATATCCAGCAAAACTGTCTCTCAAATATGAAGGAGAAATTAGAACACTTCCAGATAAACAGAAGTTTAGGGAATTCACAAAAATCAAAACAAAATTACAAAAAATTCTAAGGGGTGTCCTCTGGTTAGAAAATCAATAACATCAGGTAACAACCCAAGAGTAGAACACGGGACAGAGAAAACAGATACCAACCCAGATAGGGAAATCACAAAAATATATCAGAGCTAAAACACTCAAAACAGGGAAACAGAGATGTCATTATGTGAAAGATAACATTAAAACAAAAAAGAGGGACAAATAATGTCATAGATATTTCACATAGAGAGGAAGTCAAGGTGATGTAAAGAAATAAAAGGTTGGTTTAAACTTAGAAAAATAGGGGTTAATATTAAGGTCACCACAAAGGAAACGAACAATCCTACACATCAAAAGAAAAAAAAAAAAAAAGACTCAGTAAATACAAAAGCAACAACAATGAAAAAGAGGAAAAGAAAATATATGAAGAAAAACTACTCAGCAGAGAAAATTAAGTGGAAAAAAGGAATTGTCAAAAACACACACAAAAAAGACATCAAAATGACTGCACCAAACTCATACCTACCAATAACTATGCTGAATGAAAAGGGACTAAATGCACCAATAAAGAGACAGAGAGTGGCAGAATGGATTAAAAAAAAAAAAAACATGATCCATCTACATGCTGTCTACAAGAGATACACCTTAGACTTAAAGGCACAAACTAAAACTCAAAGGATGGAAAAAAAAAATACATCAAGAAATCAACAATCAAAAAAGAGCAGGAGTAGCAATATTATTTTCTGACAAAATAGACTTCACAGCAAAATCTACCACAAAAGATAAGGAAGGCCACTATATAATGATTAAAGGGTCAATATACTTATACTAGGAGAATATAACCAAAATAAATATTTATTCACCCAGTGACGAGGCTCCAAAATACTTAAAATAAACTCTAACAGCATTGAACAGAGAGATAGACAGCTCCACAATTATAGTACAAGAATTCAACACACCACTTTTGGTGAAGGATAAAACATCCAGAAAGAAGCTCATTAAAGACATGGAGGTCTAAATGCCACAATCAACCAACCTGACCTCATAGACATACAGAACACTCCACCCAAAAGCAGCTAAATATACTTTCTTTTCAAATCCACATGGAACATTCTCCAGATGAGACCACGTATTAGTCCATAAAGCAAGCCTTAATGGGACTCAAACTATCGAAATATCACAAAGCATCTTTTCTGACCATAAAGGTAGAAATCAATAACAGAAAAAGGAAGGAAAAAAAAATCAAACATATGGAAACTGAACAACACCTTGCTTAAAAACTACTAGGTTATGGAAGAAATTAAGGACAGAACACAGAAATTCATAGAATCAAATGAAAATGAAAACACTTCCTATCAGAACCTTTGAGATAAAGCAAAAGTAGTGACTAGAGTTCAATTTGAAGCAATAAAAGCACCCATCAAAAAAGAAGAAATGGCCACAATCAAAGAATTATCCCTTCAACTTGAACAAATAGAAAGAGAACAGCAAAAGAAGCCCTTGGGCACCACAAGAAAGCAAATAATAAAAATTAGAGCAGAATTAAATGAAATAGAGAACAGGAGAACAATTGACAGAGTTAATAAGACCAAAAGCTGGTTCTTTGAAAAGATTAACAAAATTGATAAACCATTGGCCAAACTGACAAAAGAAAAACAGGAGAGGAAGCAAATAACTCAAATAAGAAATGAGATGGGTGATATCACAACTGACCCAACTGAAATTAGAAGAATCATAACAGAATACTATGAAAAACTGTACTGTAACAAATTTGAAAACCTAGAGGAACAAATTTCTAGAAACATACTACCTACCTAAACTAACAAGAACAGAAGTAGAACAACTAAATAAACCTATAAAAAAAAACAGATTGAAAAAGTAATTAAAAACTCCCAATGAAAAAGAAAGACCTGGCCCTGATGGCTTCACTGGAGAATTCTACCAAACTTTCAGAGAAGAGTTAACCCCACTAATAGTAAATGTGTTCCAGAACATAAAAAAAGATGAAGTACTCCCAAACTTATTCTATTAAGCCAGCATAACCCTGATACCAAAACCAGGTAAAGAGACTACAAAAAAAGAAAATTACAGACTAATCCCTCATGAACTTAAACACAAAAATACTCAACAAAATTCTAGCCAATAGAATTCAACAACATATCAAAAAAAAAATAATTAATCATGACCAAGAGGGATTCATAGCAGGTATGCAAGGATGGTTCACCATTAGAAAAACAATCAGTGTAATCCATCACATAAATAAAACAAAATAAGAGAACCACATCGTCATATCATTTGATGCAGAAAAGGCATTTGACAAAGTCCAACACACATTCATGATAAAAGCTCTCAGCAAAATAGGAATAGAAGAGAAATTCCTCAGCATAATAAAGGATATTTATACAAAGTCAACATCCAAAATCATACCTAAATGGAGAGTCTGAAAGCATTCTTCTTGAGAATGAGAACCAGACAAGGATGCCCTTTATCACCACTCTTACTCAACATTGTGCTGGAGGTCCTAGCCAGACTAATTAGGCTAGATAAAGAAATAAGTGGCATCCATATTGGTAAGGAAGAAATAAAAGTACCTCTATATTTGCAGATATAAAAAAAAAAAAAGTTTTTAGGTTTTTTTTATGATCCTATACACAGAAAATCCTGAAGAATCCATAAGAAAACTACTGGAACTAATAGAAGAGTTCATCAAAGAATCAGGATATGAAATAAATACATAAAAATCAGTTGGATTCCTCTACACCAACAAAAAGAACTTCAAAGAGAAAATTGCCAAGTCAATACCATTTACAATAGCACCCAAGAAGATAAAATACTTAGGAATAAATCTAACCAGAGACACAAAAGACTTATACAAAGAAAACTACAAGACACTACTGCAAGAAACCAGAAGAGATCTACATCAGTGGAAAAACATACCTTGCTCATGAATAGGAAAACTCAACATTGTGAAAATGTCTATTCTACCATAAGCGATCTATAGATATAATGAAATCCCGGTCCAATTTCCAACTATAGTTTTTAATGAGATGGAGAAACAAATCAACATCATATGGAAAGGGAAGAGTCCTGGATAAGTAAAGAATTATTGAAGAAGAAGAACAAAGTGGGAGGCCTCACAGTACCTGATTTTCAGAAACTATTATACTGCTAGAGTAGTCAAAACAGTGTGGTACTGGTACAACAACAGATACATAGACCAATGGAACAGGATTAAGAACCCAGATGTAAATTCACCCACTTATGAGCAGCTGATATTCGACGAAGGCCCAAAGTCCATTAATTGGGGAAAAGACAGTCTCTGTAACAGATAGTGCTGGCATTACTGGGTATCCATCTGAGAAAAATGAAATAAGACCCATACTTCACAGCATGCACAAAAACTAACTCAAAATGGATCAAAGACCTAAATATAAAACCTAAAACGATGAAGATCATGGAAAAAAAATAGCGACAATGCTAGGAGCCCTAATACATGGCATAAACAGTATACAAATCATTACTAACAATGCACAAACACCAGAAGAGAAACTAGATAACTGGGTAAGAGCTCCTAAAAATCACACACTTATGCTCATCCAAATACTTCATCAAGAGTAAAAAAAAAAAACAACCTACAAACTGGGAAAAAAAATTGACATCAACAAATCTGATTAACATCTAATCTCTAAAATCTACAAGATACTGCAAAACTTCAACAACAGAAAGTCAAATAACCCAGTTAAAAAATGGGCACTTCACCAAAGAAGACATTCAGGTGGCTAACAGATACATGAGGAAATGCTCACGATCATTAGCCGTTAGACAAATGCAAATCAAACTACAATGAGATACCATCTTACCCGATCAAGACTAGCATTAATCCAAAAAAAAAAAAAAAAAGAAAGAAATGTTGGAGAGGTTGTAGAGAGACTAGAACACTTATACACTGCTGTTGGGAATGTAAAATGGTACGAACACTTTGGAAATCGATTTGGCTCTTCTTTAAAAAGCTAGAAATAGAACTTTCTAGGATCCAGCAATCTCACTCCTTGGAATATATCCTAGAGAAATAAGAGCCCCCACAGGAATAGATCCATGTACACCCACGTTCATTGCAGTACTGCCTACAAAAGCAAAAAGATGGAAAAAATCAAGGTGCCCATCAACGGATGAATGGATAAACAAATTATGGCATATTCACTCAATGGAATACTACGCAATGATAAAGAACAAAGATGAATCTGTGAAACATCTGATAATATGGATGAATCTGGAAAGCACTATGCTTAGTGAAATTAGTCAGTTGCAAAAGGATAAATATTGTATGAGACCACTATTATAAGAACTCAAAAAAGGTTTAAACACAGAAGAAAATATTATTTGATGATTATGAGGGTGGGGAGGGAGGGAGAGAGGTATTCACTAACTAGACAGTAGACAAGAATTGTTTTAAGTGAAGGGAAGGACAATACACAATACAGGGGAAGTCAGCACAACTGGACTAATCCAAAAGCGTAGAAATTTCCTGAATACAACCAAACACTTTGAGGGACAGAGTAGCACGGGTGGGGGTCTGGGGACCGTGGTTTCAGGGGACATCTTGGTTAACTGGCATAACAAAGTGTATTAAGAAAACCTTCAGGATCCCATTTGGGTGAGTGGTGTCTGGGGTCTTAAAAGCTAGCAATCAGCCATCTAAAATGAATCAGTTGGTCTCAACCAACCTGGAACAAAGGAGAGTGAAGAACACCAAAGGACACAAGGAAAATATGAGCCCAAGAGACAGAAAGGGCCACATAAACCAGAGACTCCAACAGCCTGAGACCAGAAGAACTAGGTGGTGCTCAGCTACCATCAATGACTGCCCTGACAGGAAATACAACAGAGAATCCCTGATGGAGCAGGAGAAGAGTGGGATGCAGACCTCAAATTCTAGTAAAAAGACCAGATTTAATGGTCTGACTGAGACTGGAGGGACCCCAGAGTATATGGCTCCCGGACTCTCTTTTAACCCAGAACTGAAACCATTCCCAAAGCCAACTCTTCAGGAAAAGATTTGACTGAACTATAAAGACATAATACTGGAGAGTAGTATGCTTCTTAGCTCAAGTAGACACATGAGACTGTGTGGCCAGCTCTTGTCTAGAGGTGCAATGAGAAGGCAGATGGAGACAGGAGCTGGTTGAATGGACATGGGAAATACAGAATGGAGAGGAGGTGTGTACTCTTTTATTGTAGGAGAGTAACTAGGGTCACATAACAATGTGTGTACAAGTTTTTGTATGAGAAACTGACCTGAATTTTAAACTTTCACTTAAATCACGATAAAAAAAAGAAGAAAAAAAAACTTACATTAGAATTATTGGAATCCCAATGAACCATGACAACAATAAAGGCATGGACTCATTTTCCAAGAGATAATCAAAGAGAATTTCCAGACTTGAGTAGAGAGCCAAACCTGCAAAATACAGGAAGCTACACGAAACCCAATCAGAAGAGACACAAAAAGATCAAATCTATGACATATCCTAGTAAAATTATTGAAAACCAAGTACAAGGAGAGAATTTTGAAAGTAGCAAAAGAAAAATGCAATTTAACATTTCAAGGGTCTTTCATAAGAATCAGTGCAGATTTTTCTCCGAAACTCTAGAGGCCAGAAGTGTATATAAAATACAGAACCAAAACAATTGCCAACCAAGAATACTTTACCCAGCAAAGCAGTCATTTGAAAATGAGCCAGTAATCAAGATATTCCCAAACAAACAGAGGCTCTGGGAAATTGCCACTACCAGATTAACTTTGTAAGTATTGCTCAAGGGAGTACTCCAAATGGAAAAAAAGGACATTGAGAAATAAATACAAACTAAACCTACTGAAGTTCAAGAGCAAGTTAAAGAGTCTCTTTTGACACCCATTTTGGTCTTTTCTTTCTTTATAATGACCTCTTGCTTTCTTCATGGATGATATCCTTGATGTCATTCCACAACTCGTCTGGTCTTCAGGCATTGCTGTTCAATGTGTCAAATCTACTCTTGAGATTGTCTCTAAATTCAAGTGGGATATACTCAAGGTCGTACTTTGGCTTTTGTGTACTTTTTCTAATTTTCTTCAGTTTCAACTTCAACTTGCATATGAGCAATTGATGGTCTGTTTTTCTGCAATCGAACCCTGGCCTTGTGATGATATTGAGCTTTTCCATCATGTCCATGTATGAAGTTGAATTGATTCCCATGTATTCCATCCAGCAATGGCCACATTGTGGAAAAAAGGTATTTGCAACGAAGTCATTGGTCTTCAAAATTCTATCACGCTCTCTCCAGTCCAAGTTGCACTGAAGGCATTGTCAAAACCACAGCCCGAGGAATTGACAGAATACCAATTGAGATGTTTCAACAAATGGATGTAGTGCTGGAAGTACTCACTCATCGATGTCAAGAAATTTGGAAAACACCTACCTGGCCAACCAACTGGAAGAGGTACATATTTATATCTATTCCAAAGAAAGGTGATCCAACTGAATGTGGAAAGTATCAAACAATATCATTAATACCACATGGAAAGATAATTTTCTGAAGATAATTCAAAAGCAATTGCAGCAGTACATCCACAAAAAACTGCCAGAAATTCAAGCTGGATTCAGAAGCAGACGTGGAACCAGGGATATCATTACTGATGTCAGATGAGTCCTGGCTGAAAGCAGAGAATACCAGAAAGATCTTTACCTGTTTTTTATTGACCACACAAAGGCTTTTGACTGTATAGATCATAATAAATTATGGAGAACATTGCTAAGAATGAGAATTTCAGAACAATTAATTGTGCTCATAAGGAACCTGTACGTAGACGAAGAGGCAGTCATTTGAACAGAATAAGGGGATACTGCATGGTTTAAAGACACAAAACGTGTGAATCAGGGTCATATTCTTTCACCACACTTAATCTGTATGCTGAGCAAATAATCAGAGAAGGTGCACTATATGAAGAATATGGCATCAGGATTGCAGGAAGATTAATTAACAATGTGTGATATGCAAATGACACAACCTTGCTTGTTGAAAGTGAAGAGCACTTGAAACACTTACTGATGAAGAACAAAGGCTACAGTCTCCAGTATGGATTACGCCTTGATATAAAGAAAACAAAAAAATCCTCACAGTTGGACCAATAAGCAACATCATGATAAATGGAGAAGAGACTGATGTTGTCAAGGATTTCATTTTACTTGGATTCATGATCAATGCCCATGGAAGCAACAATCAAGAAATTAAATGCCACATTGCACTGGGCCAACCTGCTGCAACAGCTCTCTTTAAAATGTTAAAAAGAAAAGAAGTCACTTTAAACACTAAGGAGTGCCTACCCAAGTCATGGTGATTTCAATTGCCTCATATGAATGTCAAAGCTGGGTAATGAATAAGGAAGGCTGAAAAAAAATTGATGCCTTTGAATTATGGTGTTGTCAAGGAATATTGGATACACTAAGGACTGCCAAAAGAATGAACAAATCTGACTTGGAAGAAGTGCAGCCAGGATGCTCCTTAGAAGGGGAGATGGCGAAGCTTTATCTCCCATACTTTGTACATGTGATAGGGAGGGATCAGTCCCTGGAGAAGGACATCATGCTTGGTAAAGCAGAGGGTCAATGAAAAAGAGGAAGACCCTCAATGAGTTGGATTGACATAGTGGATGCAACAATGGGTTCAAGAATAGGAATGATTGTAAGGATGGTGCAGGACCAGGCAGTATTTTGTTCTGTTGTACATAGGGTCACCATGAGTTGAAACTTACTCAATGGCTCCTCACAACAAGAAGTTTATCGAATATAGGTTGTATATTGGTGTTAATGGAGACACATCATAGAAATTGAGGAGGAAGGAACATGTCAGGAAGAGATGCATTATGTTAAGGCTGTATGTTAATAGTTATTCTCATGCTCAATGCTGAAGTAATTGTAAATCATGTAATGTAACATATGTGGTAACCACTAAGAAATCACTAAGAAACAACACTCAGGATAAAAGGAACAAGTTAACAAAAAGGCTCATGACAAGAAAGCACCCAAATACAAACATAAAAATCAGTAAAATAAACAAGATACGAAACTCAAATAACAAAATGTGTGAGGTAGACAATTCTTTTTCAGCAACAACTTTAAATATAAATGGTCTAAATATCCAATGCAAAAGGCAGCAAGTTGCAGAATGGATACAAATAAATAAATAAAAACACCACCACTAACAACAACAACAACAAATGATCCATCCTTTTACTGTTTATTACAAGAAACCCACTTTAGATTTAAGGACACAAACAGATTGAAAATAAACAGATGGAGAAAAATTTTCCATGCAACCAGTAAACAAAAAAAGAGCAAGGAAGGCCATACTGATGTCAGATAAAATAGACTTTAAATCAAAATCTGTTACAAGAGATAAAGGACATTACATCATAATGAAAGGGTCAATTCAACAAGAAGACATAACAATTATAAATATATGTTGACAGCAATGCACCAAAATACATGAAACAAATTCTGACTAATATGAAAGGAAAAATAGACAACTGCACAATAGTAGTAGGGGACTTCAACATACTACTTTCAATTATAGACAGAATATTTAAAAAGAAAATCACTGAAGACATTAAGAACTTAAATAAAACCATAAACCAATTGGATCTAATGGACATATGTAGAACACTCCACGCAACATGAGAACAGTACACATTCTTCCCTGGTGCACGTGGATCATTTTCCAGAACAGATCATATGCTAGGACACAAAAGAAGTCTCAACAAATTTAAAAAGACTGAAATCATACAAAGCATCTTCTTGAACCATAACAGTATGAAACTGGAAATCAACAACAGAATAAATAAGGAAAAAAAATTACACAGAAACTAAATAATACACTACTAAAAAATTATTGGGTGATAAAAGAAATCAAAAGTGTATTAAAAAGAAATTCTAGAATCAAATGGAAATGAGAACACAACCTATCAAAACCTTTTGGACACAGCAAAAGCACTACTCAGAGGAAAATTTATAGCAATAAATGCCTACATTAAAAAAGAAGAAAGATTCAAAATCACTAAATTAAACCTACAGCTTGACAAGTAGACAGGAAGAGCAAAAGAAGACAAAAGCAGCCAGAAAAAAAGAAATAATAAAAAGCAGGGCAAAAATAAATGAATTAGAAAATAGAAAAATAATTGAAAGAATAAACAAAACTAGAAGTTGCTTCTTGGAAAGAATCAACAAAATACACAAACCACTATCTAGACTGATGAAAGAAAGTCCTGAAGAGGCAAATAGCCAAATTAAGAAGTGAAATTGGTGACATTACAACCAATCCATCGGAGATAAAAAAGATCATAACTGATTAGTATGAAAAATTATACGCCGACAAATTTGAAAACCCAGAGGAAATGAACAAATTCCTAGAAACACACTACCCACCCAAATTATCACAAACAGAAGTAGAAAATTTAAACAGACCAATCACGAAAGAAAAGATTGCAGGTGAAACAAAAAAAACTACCAAAAAAATCCAGGACCAGACAGTTACACTGGAGAATTTTACTGAACATTCAGAGAGGAGTTGGCACCAATCTTACTCAATCTGTTAAAAAACATAGAAGAGGAAGGAACACTATAGAACTCCTTCTGTGAAGCCAATATAACCTTGATACTGAAACCAGGCAAAGACAACACAAAAAAAGAAAACTACAGACCAATATCGCTTATAAACATAGCTGCAAAAATTTTTTCAACAAAATTCTAGCCAATAGACTACAGCAACATATCAAAAAAATCATATACTATGATTTTTTTTTTATGATTAAGTGAGATTCATATCAGGATTATAATGGTGGTTCAACATCAGAAAATCAATCAAAGTAATCCACCACATAAACAAAAAAAGAAAAAGACCCACATGATGTAGTGGTTAAGTGAAAACAGAACAACCAAGTGGAAATAAAGAGGTATGCTGATATATTGTGAAGAAGGTAACCAATGTTACTGAACAATATGTACAAAAATGGTTAAAAGAGATCCCAATTTCCTGTGCAAACTTTCACCAAAAAACACAGTAAAATATTTTAGAAAGAGAGAAGAGGAATTATTCACATAATGGGTTTTTTAATGCTATTGTGAAAATATCAAGACTAATATAAATCATAAGAGGTTCATTTACCAAGAAAATCTAAGAGCAATGTAGGACTGATCCATCATTGACTCCATAAATAGGAATTAGATATGGAACGAATGATATAATCTTGATATAGATTTCTGTAACTTAATAATGCCACCAATATCAGAGTAGATAAGAGAAGTCTTATGACCTACGGCATTCAATTTGCTTTCTTCTGGCCCCTTCTTTTATTTATTTATAGCTAAGAAACTTGATGCGTCTCCTGATGAATTAGATCCATCTCTGCTAGAAAAGAAGAAATAGTCTCCTCTACAACTTGACTTTATTTTAGAAGAGATTGTAAGGAAACTTTATGTGAAAGCGCTTTTTGGGGTTGTAAGCTCTCCATTTTTAGGATTAGGAGTTGCTGTTGTTAGGCGTGCCCAAGGCAGTTCTGAATAATAGCGACCCTATGAGTGACAGAATGACACACTGCCTGGTCCTGTGCCATTCTCACAATTGTTGCTATGCTTGAGCATATTGTTGCAGCCACTGTGTCAATCCATCTCGTTGAGGGTCTTCCTCTTTTTTGTTGGCCCTCTATTTTACCAAGCATGACGTTCTTCTCCAGGGACTGATCCCTGTTCAAAGTATTGAGATGTCGTCTCACCATCCCTGCTTCTAAGCAGTATTCTGGTCATACTTCTTCCAAGACAGATTTGTTCCTTCTTTTGGCAGTCCATGGAATATTCAATATTCTTTGCCAACACCGCATTTCAAAGGCGGCAATTCTTCAGTCTTCTTTATTCACTGTCCACCTTTCACAAGCATACGAGGAGATTGAAAACACCATGGCTTGGGTCACATACACCTTAGTCCAGTCCTCAAAGTGACATCTTTGCTTTCCACACTTTAAAGAGGTCTTTTGTAGCCAATTAGCCCAATGCAATGCATCTTTTGATTTCTTGGCTGCTACTTCCAAGACAGTTGATTGTGGATCGAAGTAAAATGAAACCCTTCAAAACTTCAGCTGTTTCTCCATTTATCATGATGTTGTTTATTGGTCCAGCTGTGAGGATTTTTGTTTTGTTTTATGTTGAGGTGTAATCCATACTGAAGGCTGTAATCTTTGATCTTAAGCAGTAAGTGCTTCAAGTCCTCCTCACTATCAGCAAGCAAGGTTGTGTCCTCTCCATAATGCAGGTTGTTAATGAGTCTTCCTCCCATCCTGATGCCCTGTTCTTATTTACATAGTCCAGTTTCTCAGATTATTTGCTCAGCATATAGACTGAATAGGTATGGTGGAAGGATACAACCCTGATACACACCTTTCCTGACTTTAAACCATGCAGTATCCCCTTGTTCTGGTCGAACCACTGCTTCTTATCCATGTACAGATTCCTCATGAGCCCAATTAAGTGTTCCAGAATTCCCATAATTTGTTATGATCTACACAGTCGAATGCCTTTGCATAGTCAATAAAACACAGGTAAACATCTTTCTGGTATTCTCTGCTTTCAGCCAGAATTCATCTGACATCAGTAATGATATCCCTGGCTCTTAGTCCTCTTCTAAATCCAGCTTGAATTTCTGGCAGTTCCCTGTTGATACACTGCTGTGGTCACTTTTGAATGATCTTCACCAAAATTTTGCTTGCATACATCATTAATGATATTGTCTGATAAAATCTGGTTGTATCACCTCTCTTTGGAATAGACATAAATATAGATCTCTTCCAGTCAGTTGGACAGGTAGCTGTCTTCCAAATTTCTTGGCATAGGTGAATGAGCGCTTCCAGCCTTCCATATGTTTGTTGAAACATCTCAATTGGTATGTCATCAATTCTCGGAGCCTTGTTTTTTGCCAATGCCTTCAGTGTACCTTGGACTTCTTCCTTCAGTACTATCAGTTCCTGATCGTATGTTACCGCCTGAAATGGTTGAAAGTCGACCAATTTTTTTTTGGTATAGCGACTCTGTGTATTCTTCCTTCCATCTTCTTTTGATGCTTCCTGAGTCATTTAATATTTTCCCGTAGAACCCTTCAGTATTGCAACTCGAGGCTTGAATTTTTTTTTTTTTTCAGTTCTTTCAGCTTGAGAAATGCTGAGCATATTCTTTCCTTTTGGTTTTCTATCTCCAGGTCTTCGCATATGTCATGATAATACTTTGTTTCCTCGAGCCATCCTTTGAAATCCTCTGTTCAGCTCCTTTACTTCATCATCTTTTCCTTTGCTTTAGCTCCTCAACATTCAAGAGCAAGTTTCAGGGTCTCTTCTGACATCTATTTAGGTCTTTTCTTTCTCCCCTGGCTTTTCTTTTTATTATTAACTTTTATTGAGCTTCAAGTGAACGTTTACAGTTCAACTCAGTCTGTCACATATAAGTTTACATACATTTTACTCCGTACTCCCACTTGATCTCCCCCTAGTGAGTCAGCCCTTCCAGTCTCTCCGTTCGTGACAATTTTGCCAGCTTCCCACTCTCTCTATCCTCCCATCCCCCCTCCAGACAGGAGATGCCAAGACAGTCTCAAGTGTCCACCTGATATTATTAGCTCACTCTTCATCAGCATTTCTTGCCCACCCACTGCCCAGTCCCTTTCATGTCTGATGAATTGTCTTCGGGGATGGTTCCCGTCCTGTGCCAACAGAAGGTTTGGGGACCATGGCTGCCAGGATTCCTCTAGTCTCAGTCAGACCATTAAGTCTGGTCTTTTTGTGAGAATTTGGGGTCTGCATCCCACTGATTTCCTGCTCCCTCAGGGGTTCTCTGTTGTGCTCCCTGTCAGGGCAGTCATCGATTGTGGCCGGGCACCAACTAGTTCTTCTGGTCTCAGGATGATGTAGGTCTCTGGTTCATGTGGCCCTTTCTGTCTCTTGGGCCCTTAGTTGTCCTGTGACCTTGGTGTTCTTCATTTTCCTTTGCTCCAGGTGGGTTGAGACCAATTGATGCATCTTAGTTGGCCGCTTGTTAGCATTTAAGACCCCAGATGCCACATTTCAAAGTGGGATGCAGAATGTTTTCATAATAGAATTATTTTGCCAATTGACTTAGAAGTCCCCTTAAACCATGGTCCCCAAAACCCCCGCCCTTGCTCCGCTGACCTTTGAAGCATTCATTTTATCCCGGAAACTTCTTTGCTTTTGGTCCAGTCCAATTGAGCTGACCTTCCATGTATTGAGTGTTGTCTTTCCCATCACCTAAAGCAGTTCTTATCTACTAATTAATCAATAAAAAAAACTCTCCCTCCCTCCCTCCCTCCCCCCCTCGTAACCACAAAAGTATGTGTTCTTCTCAGTTTATACTATTTCTCAAGATCTTATAATAGTGGTCTTATACAATATTTGTCCTTTTGCCTCTGACTCATTTCGCTCAGCATAATGCCTTCCAGGTTCCTCCATGTTATGAAATGTTTCACAGATTTGTCACTGTTCTTTATCGATGCATGGCATTCCATTGTGTGAATATACCACAATTTATTTACCCATTCATCCGTTGATGGACACCTTGGTTGCTTCCAGCTTTTTGCTATTGTAAACAGAGCTGCAATAAACATGGGTATGCATATATCTGTTTGTGTGAAGGCTCTTGTTTCTCTCGGGTATATTCCGAGGAGTGGGATTTCTGGGTTGTATGGTAGTTCTATTTCTAACTGTTTAAGATAACGCCAGATAGATTTCCAAAGTGGTTGTACCATTTTACATTCCCACCAGCAGTGTATAAGAGTTCCAATCTCTCCACAGCCTCTCCAATATTTATTATTTTGTGTTTTTTGTATTAATGGCAGCCTTGTTGGAGTGAGATGGAATCTCATCGTAGTTTTAATTTGCATTTCTCTAATGGCTAATGATCGAGAGCATTTTCTCATGTATCTGTTAGCTGCCTAAATATCTTCTTTACTGAAGTGTGTGTTCATATCCTTTGCCCACTTCTTGATTGGGTTGTTTGTCTTTTTGTGGTTGAGTTTTGACAGAATCATGTAGATTTTAGAGATCAGGCGCTGGTCGGAGATGTCATAGCTGAAAATTCTTTCCCAGTCTGTAGGTGGTCTTTTTACTCTTTTGGTGAAGTCTTTAGATGAGCATAGGTGTTTGATTTTTAGGAGCTCCCAGTTATCTGGTTTCTCTTCGTCATTTTTGGTAATGTTTTGTATTCTGCTTATGCCCTGTATTAGGGCTCCTAGGGTTGTCCCTATTTTTTCTTCCATGATCTTTATCGTTTTAGTCTTTATGTTTAGGTCTTTGATCCACTTGGAGTTAGTTTTTGTGCTTGGTATGAGGTATGGGTCCTGTTTCATTCTTTTGCAAATGGATATCCAGTTATGCCAGCACCATTTGTTAAAAAGACTATCTTTTCCCCAATTAACTGACACTGGGCCTTTGTCAAATATCAGCTGCTCATACGTGGATGGATTTATATCTGGGTTCTCAATTCTGTTGCATTGGTCTATGTGCCTGTTGTTGTACCAGTACCAGGCTGTTTTGACTACTGTGGCTCTATAATAGCTTCTGAAATCAGGTAGAGTGAGGCCTCCCACTTTCTTCTTCTTTTTCAGTAATACTTTGCTTATCCGAGGCTTCTTTCCCTTCCATATGAAATTGGTGATTTGTTTCTCTATCACCTTAAAAAATGACATTGGAATTTGGATCGGAAGTGCGTTATATGTATAGATGGCTTTTGGTAGAATAGACATTTTCACTATGTCAAGTCTTCCTATCCATGAGCAAGGTATGTTTTTCCACTTAAGTATGTCCTTTTGAATTTCTTGTAGTAGAGCTTTGTAGTTTTCTTTGTATAGGTCTTTTACATCCTTGGTAAGATTTATTCCTAAGTATTTTATCTTCTTGGGGGCTACTGTGAATGGTATTGATTTGGTTATTTCCTCTTCGGTGTTCTTTTTGTTGATGTAGAGGAATCCAAGTGATTTTTGTATGTTTATTTTATAACCTGAGACTCTGCCAAACTCTTCTATTAGTTTCAGTAGTTTTCTGGAGGATTCCTTAGGGTTTTCTGTGTATAAGATCATGTCATCTGCAAATAAAGATAATTTTACTTCCTCTTTGCCAAACCGGATGCCTTTGATTTCTTTGTCTAGCCTAATTGCTCTGGCTAGGACTTCTAGCACGATGTTGAATAAGAGCAGTGATAAAGGGCATCCTTGTCTGGTTCCCGTTCTCAAGGGAAATGCTTTCAGGTTCTCTCCATTTAGAGTGATATTGGCTGTTGGCTTTGCATAGATGCCCTTTATTATGTGGAGGAATTTTCCTTCAATTCCTATTTTGGTAAGAGTTTTTATCATAAATGGGTGTTGGACTTTGTCAAATGCCTTTTCTGCATCAATTGATAAGATCATGTGGTTTTTGTCTTTTGTTTTATTTATGTGATGGATTACATTAATGGTTTTTCTGATATACCTGGTATAAATCCCACTTGATCATGGTGAATTATTTTTTTGATATGTTGTTGAATTCTATTGGCTCGAATTTTGTTGAGGATTTTTGCATCTATGTTCATGAGGGATATAGGTCTGTAATTTTCTTTTTTTGTAATGTCTTTACCTGGTGGCTTCATAGAATGAGTTGGGTAGTATTTCCTTCATTTTCTATGCTTTGAAATACCTTCAGTAGTAGTGGTGTTAACTCTTCTCTGAAAGTTGGGTAGAACTCTGCAGTGAAGCCGTCCGGGCCAGGGCTTTTTTTTTTGGGAGTTTTTTGATTCCCGTTTCAATCTCTTTTTTTGTTATGGGTCTATTTAGTTGTTCTATTTCTGAATGTGTTAGTTTAGGTAGGTAGTGTTTTTCCAGGAATTCATCCATTTCTTCTAGGTTTGCAAATTTGTTAGAGTACAATTTTTGGTAATAATCTGATACGATTCTTTTAATTTCAGTTGGGTCTGTTGTGATGTGGTCCTTCTCGTTTCTTATTTGGGCTATTTGTTTCCTTTCCTGTATTTCTTTAGTCAGTCTAGCCAATGGTTTATCAATTTTGTTAATTTTTTCAAAGAACCAGCTTTTGGCTTTGTTAATTCTTTCAATTGTTTTTCTGTTCTTTTTTAATTCATTTAGTTCAGCTCTAATTTTTATTATTTGTTTTCTTCTGGTGCCTGATGGGTTCTTTTGTTGCTCACTTTCTATTTGTTCAAGTTGTAGGGACAGTTCCCTGATTTGGGCTCTTTCTTCTTTTTGTATGTGTGCATTTACCAATATAAATTGGCCTCTGAGCACTGCTTTTGCTGTGTCCCAGAGGTTTTGATAGGAAGTATTTTCATTCTCGTTGCTTTCTAAGAATTTCCTTATTCCCTCCTTGATGTCTTCTATAACCCAGTCTTTTTTCAGGAGGGTATTGTTCAGTTTCCAAGTATTTGATTTCTTTGCCCTAGTTTTTCTGTTATTGATTTCTAGCTTCATTGCCTTGTGGTCTGAGAAGATGCTTTGTAATATTTCGATGTTTTGGACTCTGCAAAGGTTTGTTTTATGACCTAATATGTGGTCTATTCTAGAGAATGTTCCATGTGCGCTAGAAAAAAAAGTATATTTTGCAGCAGTTGGGTGGAGAGTTCTCTATAAGTCAGTGAGGTCAAGTTGGTTGATTGTTGTCGTAATTAGGTCTTCCGTGTCTCTATTGATCTTCTTACTGGATGTCCTGTCCTTCTTTGAAAGTGGTGTGTTGAAGTCTTCTACTATAATTGTGGAGGTGTCTATCTCACTTTTCAATTCTGTTAAAATTTGATTTATGTATCTTGCAGTCCTGTCATTGGGTGCATAAATATTTAATATGGTTATGTCTTCCTGATCAATTGTCCCTTTTATCATTATATAGTGTTCTTCTTTATCCTTTTGATGGATTTAAGTCTAGTCTATTTTGTCAGAAATTAATATTGCTACTCCTCTTCTTTTTTGCTTATTGTTTGCTTGATATATTTTTTTCCATCCTTTGAGTTTTAGTTTGTTTGTGTCTCTAAGTCTAAGGTGTGTCTCTTGTAGGCAGCATATAGATGGATCGTGTTTCTTTATCCAGTCCGAGACTCTCTGTCTCTTTATTGGTGCATTTAGTCCATTTACATTCAGGGTAATTATAGATAAATAAGTTTTTAGTGCTGTCATTTTGATGCCTTTTTATGTGTGTTGCTGACAATTTCATTTTTCCACTTACTTTTTTGTGCTGAGATGTTTTTCTTAGTAAATTGTGAGATCCTCATTTTCGTGGTGTTTGACTTTATGTTTGTTGAGGCGTTAACGTTTTTCTTGGCTTTTACCTTGAGTTATGGAGTTGTTATATCTCTTTGTGGTTACCTTATTATTTACCCCTATTTTTCTAAGTAAAAACCTAACTTGTATTGTTCTATATCGCCTTGTATCACTCTCCATATGGCAGTTCTATGCCTCCTGTGTTTAGTCCCTCTTTTTGATTATTGTGATCTTTTACATATTGACTTCAGTGATTCCCTGTTATGAGTATTTTTTTTAATTAATCTTAATTTGTTTTTGTGATTTCCCTATTTGAGTTGATATCAGGACGTTCTGTTTTGTGACCTTGTGTTGTGCTGATATCTGATATTATTGGTTCTCTGAACAAACAATATCCTTTAGTATTTCTTGCAGCTTTGGTTTGGTTTTTGCAAATTCTCTAAACTTGTGTTTATCTGTAAATATCTTAATTTCACCTTCATATTTCACAGAGAGTTTTGCTGGATATACGATCCTTGGCTGGAAGTTTTCCTCCTTCAGTGCTCTGTATATGTCATCCCATTGCCTTCTTGCCTGCATGGTTTCTGCTGAGTAGTCTGAACTTATTCTTATTGATTCTCCCTTGAAGGAAACCTTTCTTTTCTCCCTGGCTGCTTTTAAAATTTTCTGTTTGTCTTTGGTTTTGGCAAGTTTGATGATAATATGTCTTGGTGTTTTTATTTTTGGATCAATCTTAAATGGGGTTCGATGAACATCTTGGATAGATATCCTTTCGTCTTTCATGATGTCAGGGAAGTTTTCTGTCAGCAGATCTTCAACTATTTTCTCTGTGTTTTCTGTCCTCCCTCCCTGTTCTGGGACTCCAATCACACACAAAGTTATCCTTCTTGATAGAGTCCCACATGATTCTTAGGGTTTCTTCATTTTTTTTATTGCTTTTATCTGATTTTTTTTCAGCTATGTTGGTGTGAATTCCCTGGTCCTCCAGAAGTCCCAGTCTGCATTCTAATTGCTTGAGTCTGCTCCTCTGACTTCCTATTCCATTGTCTAATTCTGTAATTTTATTGTTCATCTTTTGGGTTTCTACATGCTGTCTCTCTATGGATTCTTGCAACTTACTAATTTTTCCACTATGTTCTTGAATAATCTTTTTGAGTTCTTCAACAGTTTTATCAGTGTGTTCCTTGGCTTTTTCTGCAGTTTGCCTTATTTCATTTCTGAGGTCATCTGTGATGTCTTGAAGCATTCTGTAAATTAGTTTTTTATATTCTGTACCTGATAATTCCAGGATTGTATCTTCATTTGGGAAAGATTTTGATTCTTTTGTTTGGGGGGTTGTAGAAGCTGTCATGGTCTTCTTCTTTATGTGGTTTGATAGGGACTGCTGTCTCTGAGCCATCACTGGGAAACTAGTTTTTCCAGAAAATCCGCTAAAAAAAATGCAGTCAGATCCCTATCAGAATTGCCTTTGGATTATAACCACCACCTTGTTCCCTGTAAGGATGAAAGTCTGAGATTTGGATCATATATGCTTTGCTGTAGCTGGTTTTGTGTTTTTAGTCCAATTAGGGGTGGATTTTTGGTCCCTGGTTTTTTTTTTTTTTTTTTTTTTTGTTCCTTCTCTCAGGCCGAAAGAGTGGGTTAGGAAAAGATCAAAAGGAAAAAAAAAAGGGGGGGGGGAAGCAAAGCCGCCGTGGGGCCGGAGCTGTTCTCCCTCTGGCTCAGGCAATTCCAATGTTAATGGAGCTGCCTGGGGAGGGCGGGGGAGGGATTAGCAAGATAGGAGAGTAGCACCTCAGAATACAGCCAGAGTTGCTTGTCTTGCTTGGAATGACTATTATATCTGAGATTCCCACGGGGAGTGTCGCCTATGTGTGCTGGCTGTGTGGAGATTGCCCCTGGGGGTCTGGCCCGCTGAAGCCACCCGCTGCCAGTCCAAATCCTAGCGTCAAGGTTCCCCTGCTGGGACGCTTTACTCCCGGCTCCAAAATCAGTCGCTGCCTCCTGGGGACTTCTCGTCCCGCCAGCCGCGTCACCGCACCGCCCCTGTGAACCAGCTGGGCCCCCTCCCGGGGTTAGTTCAGGGGAGTGGAGCAGCTCCCCGTGCTTGTGCCGTGACAGCTCCCAGTCAAAATCCCCAGCGGCACGATTCCCTGGCTGGGACACTACTCTCCCAGCTCCAAGACCTGTCACTGCCTCCCGGGGACTTTTACCTCCGGCTGCGTCGCCACGCCGCCCGCGTGAACCAGCTGGGCCCCCTCCCGGGGTAAGTTCAGGGGGTAGGGCTGGGCCCCTTGTTTGCACCATCAGCACCCCTGGGCTCTGCCCTAAATCGGGTGCCAAAGGTTACCTGACTGGGACGCTGGCTCCAGGCTCTGAAAACAATTGCTGCTTCCCCATATTTGTTCGTTTTCCGTCTCTAAATCTGTGTTTGTTGTTCAGGGTTCGTAGATTGTTATGTACGTGATCAATTTACTTGTTTTTCCAAGTCTTTGTTGCAAGAGGGATCCGAGGTAACGTCTACATAGTCCACCATCTTGGCCCCGCCTCCCTCTCCCCTGTCTTTTTAATGACCTCTTGCTTTCCTCATGTATGATGTTCTTGAAGCCATTCCACAACTCTTTCAGTCTTCAGTCATTAGTGTTCAGTGCATCAAATCTATTCTTGAGGTGGTCTCTAAACTCAGGTGAGATATATTGAAGGTCGTACTTTGGCTCTCAGAGACTTGTTCTAATATTCTTCAGTTTCAACCGTAGGGTTAGGAGTGGGGGAAATTCTTCTTCTCCCTGTATATATTCATAAAGCTTAGAAGATGTCTGCTCTACCTACCAAAGACAAGGTTATTGGAGTGAAGCATTGTTTACTTAATTTTTATAGTGCAAATAAAAAAGGTTTGATCACTGCTGCCATACCTTTTGCAAAAACCAGAGGTGGAGACAGAATCTATTTTGTTTCCCAGTATCCTTTTTATATGGTCTCACATGTTAAATGCCTCCTTCTATGCTTGCAGTGAATGCATATTCTTCATTTATGCCAAAAGGAAAACTATATAACTAATACCTTTCCTTTTTTCACCTTAACATCTAATAGTATCAAAGCTGACATCAGTTCCTATCTACAGAAATAACCTAACCCAAGTTAGAGTGAAGGAAGATAAACTAATGTTTTGGACACTCTTCCATGTAGAGATCCTCACACAATTCTATAAAATAGATAGTATTTTCCCTAGATTATAAATGAGAAAATTGAAGTTCAGATACTGTTAATAACCTACCCAAGGTCACATAGCTAATAAGTGGTGAAACTGAAATTCATAGTTGTGTCTTTTGCCTCAAAGCTGTTATATCATACAACCTTTAAACAACTCTGCTCCTTTATATTTTTGGTATAGTTTTCTGGTTAACGTAATGGCAGTCTACTAGTGCATAAATTTTATTTTGGTTTGTGTTAGTTTTGAACCCTTTATCCAACAGTTACTTAGGTATATGCCCTTGGACAATCAAATCCATAAAACTCAGTTTCTTCCTATGTAAACTGGGAATAATAAAGAGTGAAAGTGTCTACTCTGTTGAAGTAAAAAATGAATTTTATTGAAGGATTGAAACAGTTCGAATCAGGAAACACAGAGTAAGACCACTGAGTGTTCTGAGGAACAGGAGATAAGCAGGTATTTTTATACAGAGAAATTAGGAACTTAAGGAATATTTTTCTGATTGAAGGTTGGGGTTTAGGGAAGTTCGAGGTGAGCTTACTTAAAGTGGGGAATTGTAGGTGATTGATTTAAAGAGTATATGTGGGTTTCTTAGATGGGTTATTATTCAGAATTGCAGAAGTACATGTGGTTAAGGGGTTTACAGGGTGTCACAAGGTTGTCACAAGACACAGGGGGTTTTGGTTGAGATATCACAAATAGTTATATTTCACTAATCAGGTACATCTGTTTCCTCAAATTCATTTCCTGAGAGAACCTGCGTAAGCAGAACTTCCTTCCAGGTGGGGGTATTTCTGAGAACAATTGCAATATGCTTTAGCAAGCAAATCCACATTCTTCTCTAAATCTGGCTTATCTGTTAACTTTATATATTTTGCAAGCATAAAGGAAGAGTACAATGGTCAAAAGTCACTGAAGGAGTATTGCTCAAGCCTAGGTCAGCCATCTTAGTCTTGCCTATTGCCTCTATTTTGGATTGCTCTTACAACAATTCCTTCCCTTTAGGATTGTCACAAAGATGAAACGTAATAAACAGTGTTAAGTGTTGGAACAGTGTGGACACGCAAAAAATTCAACTTATAGAAATGCATCATCCATTATGACAGCAAAATGTCTTAATGTAAAGTTCCAGTGAACCAAGCTGGTTGACTTCAAGTTGATCCTAAAATGGACACAATTGGCTCAAAACAACTCAAGCTTCTTCAAAACTTTTGCTCTAAAGCCAAATCTGCCAATCATAATGTAAGTGTGACTATAAAGAATTTAACTTTACTGGAAAAATTTGGTCTTTGTCCTTGGTTCCTGGGAGATAACCTCTAAAAACTTGGAAATTTCTCAGTGATTAAAATGTCTTTGAAGAGGCCTCCAAATCACACCTGAATGATAATGCTAATTAAGTGACTGAGGGACGGGCTGGCCAGGCCAGAAAGACTCCAGAGAGAGGGGTGGAGCATGATACAATCAATCATAATACCTACATAATGAAGCCACTGTAAAGACTCCAGACACAGAAAGTCTATGGGGTTCCTGGTTGTTGAAAGACAACAATGCATGTGGAGGGTAGTGTGTCCTTTTGGGGGGACATGGAAGCTTCACATTGGGAATCCTCCCAGACCTCACTCTATGTGTCTTTTCCTTTGTATCCTTTTTTTGCTATAATAAAATTTTAATAGTAAGTATAGTACTCCCCATAAGTTCTGTGAGTTGTCCTAATGAATTAGTGAAACTATGGGAGTAGTGGGAGCCTGAATGTCAGAAGTGAGAAGTGCTGGGAACCCCTGAGCTTGCAGATGGTACTCAGAGGGGTAGAGAAAACCCCCAAATCAGTAGCCAGCAAGTCAAAGATGAAGGTGTTGTGGAGATTCCCAAGCTTGCAGCTGGTTTCTCAGGTCTGGGGCAGACTTGGCTGCCTGGAAAACTGTGACTTTAAGCTGTGAGATCTGACCTAGCTCCAGATGGTTAGGGTCAAAGGAAGAAGCACTGCTTGTGTAGCCGGTGTCAAAGCAGAAGGGAACAGAATTCATAATAAATTGCATTGATTTTATCATCACATTTGCTGTCAGAGAAGTGAGAAGTAGGATTTTATTTACGACACAGTGACTACATGGCAAATGAAAGAATTTTTGTAGCTGTCAATTAGTAACTGTTATTAAATTCCACACTACTTTTGTTTATAATCAGGCCTGAAGAATATTGGTTTCAAGTTAACAGTAGCAATTAAAATCATATTGCAATTTGTGGTCATGTATTCAACATTCTTTATTAGGTTGCTGATCAAAACTGAAAAATGTAGGCCTTTTCTGAATATGTACTAGATCCATAGTAAGAACAGGGTAATACAAGCATTATTACCTATGACAATGATACGTTTGTGTTTGTTAATTTGTATTTATGACATATTTACAGCTTCAATTACTGTATGTGTCTCTATCAAATATTCTCATGGTGTTTCAGTAAGATTTTAGATCCAGAAAACAGGAACTACTCTACTTATTTCAAGAAAAAATAATTTGAACACAAGGAATTAGGTACTTACAACAATTGTGCATGGGCTTAAAGAGCAGACAGTAGGCTAAATTATACAAAAATGATACCCAGAAAAAAAGCACCAATTGCCTATCATGGAAGTTGCTACCTTTGACATAATCATGAAGGTGATGAGTTAAGAAGCTACTTGTAGATCAGTTAAATTCAAAATAATGTTACCTTAGAACTAACCAAGGGTGCATGAAACTATCACTACACAATATAACTGTCTCACACCCATGAGCTGGTGACTATGAACTAGAACATTTCTGCAGAACACATACAGGCACACAAACACACATACGCAAATGCACAGACTTAGCATTTCAAGAATTTGCCAACAGCAATAACCAAAGCAGCACATAAATTTCCCCTAACTCATTTTCATTTTCTAAATTTCACAAGCAGCACATAATGATTAATATCTAATTTACTTCTATAACTTTAGCTTCAAGAGAGTCTGGAAATACAGTCTTTAGCTTTCCAGGCTTAATACACTGGAAGGAAAATAAAATCGAAATTGATACCAACTTTACCACGTCCGTTTAAAATCAAGGACTGCATAAGTGTTATATCCTTTCACCATATTTTTTCAATCTGTATGATGAGCAAATAATCCAAGAAGCTGGACTATATGAAGAAGAACACAGCATTTGGGATTACAGGAAGACTCATTAACAACCTGTGATATGCAGATGACAAAACTTGGCTTGCAGAAAGTGAAGAGGACTTGAAGCTCTTACTAATGAAGATCAAAGATCACAGCCTTCAGTATGGATTACACCTCAACATAAAGGAAACAAAAATCCTCACAACTGGACCAATAAGCAACATCATGATAAGTGGGGAAAAGATTGAAGTTGTCAAGGATTTCATTTTACTTAGATCCACAATCAATACCCATGGAAGCAGCAATCAAGAAATCAAAAGATGCATTGCTTTGGGCAAATCTGCTGCAAAAGACCTCTTTAAAGTGTTGAAGGGCAAAGATGTCACCTTGAAGACCAAGGTGCACCTGACCCAAACCATGTTGTTTTCAATCGCCTCATCAAACACCTTTCAATGCATGTGAAAGCTGTTTGATGAATAACACCAAAGAATTGATGCCTTTTAATTGTGGTATTGAAGAAGAATATTGAATATACCATGAACTGTCAAAAGAATGAACAAATCTGTCTTGTAAGAAGTACAACCAGAATGCTCCTTAGAAGCAAGGAGCTATGTCTCCCATACTTTGGACATGTCATCAGAAGGGATCAGTCCCTGGAGATGGACATCATGCTTGGTAAAGTAGAAGGTCAGTGAAAAAGAGGAAGACCCTCAATGAGATGGATTTACACAGTGGCTGGAACAATGCGCTTAAGCGTAACAATGATTGTGGGGATGGCGCAGGACTGGGCAGTGTTTCCTTCTGTTGTACATAGGGTTGCTATGAGTTGATGATATCTACTCGATGCTACCTAACAATAACAACAATCTTTATGGAAGCAGACTGCCACATCTTTCTCCCTGGAGAGGCTGGTGGGCATGACTGCTGATGTTTTGATTAGCATTCGAGCACTTAAGCACTGCACAACCAGGGATCCTTCCCAGATTTAATGAAAGGAAAAATAGACTCCACATCGTGATGAGAGAAATGGCAATGTCACATTGGAAAAGGGGGTGCATAACAGGAAGGGAATAATTTGTGGTCATATTTTACAATCTACCACAAAACAATATTACCTGAATGACTTGTTTGTTTTAACAACCAGATGACACATTGATTATTTAATTCACCATTTTAATGTAAATATTGAAGTCTGTGTACATCAGAATATATAAGAATATGATGTTTGTAAGGATTGCCTTTGGATTCAGACCATTCATAAGTTTGAAAATTGCTGAGAACAAATGAGCTTATAGTATAGTTTACAATTTTGCTATATCTTCTCAAGATCACTGCCAAAAATCACCCCTAATATCTAAACACATTTAATGGAGTCAAAAAGTAACATGCACTATACCAAATTCAATTATATCATGAGTAGATTTCTGTGTTTTATTTTGTTTTTGATTTTGGCATTTGCTCAAAGGTTTTTTTACTGTAACTCACTCATCTTTCTCCCCCTAAACACATTCTATATCACAACACAAATTGTCTTTGTATCAAGAACTCTAATTGAATTGCATACACATAATTATACTCATTAAGTAGTAGTTTGATTCTTATTCCAGGCCTCCACAGCCAAGTTAATTAATAGCATAGAGAATGTATCTAGCTACTGAAAACATACTATGTATCAACAGTGCATGAGTTGATACGGGAGTTACAGCAGTGAGTAAGATATTGTGCCTACCAATAAGAAACGTAAAATATAGTAGGGCAAAACAACAGAGACAGTAAAAACAGTTGTTGCCAGGAGCACAGAAGAAGTGAGGTGGAGTGAGGTGGAGTGTGGAGGAGAATGGGGCATTTTTATGGCAGTGTAACTGTTCTGTATGATACTGAAATGGTGGACACATGGCATTGTGCATTTGTCAAAGCCCATAGGACTGTACAACACGAAGAGTAAAACCTAAGTAAACTATAAAAAAAGAAGTAAACTACAGACTTTAGTTAATAATGGGAAAATCTGCTGCAAAGACCACTTTAAAGTTCTAAAAAGCAAAGATGTCACTTTGATGACTAAGGTGCATCTGGCCAAGCCATGGTCTTTTCAATTACCTCATATGCATGAGAAAGCTGGACAATGAGAAAAAAGCACAGAAGAAACACTGATGCATTCTAACTGTGGTATTGGCAAAGAATATTGACTATACCATGGACTGCCAGAAGAACAACCAAATCAATCTTAGAAGAAATACAACCAGAAAGCTCCTTAGAAGTGAGAATGCCAAGACTTTGTCTGCTTACTTTCGATGTGTCATTAGGAAAGAACAATCACTAGAAGAGGACATCATGTTTGGTATAGTAGAGGGTCAGCAAAAATGAGGAAGGCCATCAATGAGATGGATTGACACAAAGCCACAATGGCCTCAAACACACCAACGATCATGAAGATGGCACAGGAACAGGCAGCTTTTCTTTCTGTTATACATAAGGTTGCCATGAGGCAGAGGTGGCTCAATGGCAACTACCAAGAAAAACAGCAATACATTTTGTTCATTTTTGAGCCTTTGAATATTTTTTAAAGATAGGAGTGGCAAAATCACAGTTGTACTATAGAAATGGTAAACTATGGACAAGATATCCAGAATAGATTCTAATAGCAAAATGAAAATATTTCCTTTATGTATTTTCAGTGTGTTTTTTATCTTTTAAAGGTTCTTATAGAATACATATATGCAGAAAAGTCCACATAAAGTGCAAATTACATAAATATAGATATAGATGTATATACGTAGACAGAGAGAGAGCGAGAAAGCTATAGTACCAATATAAAAACACATTTAAAGATATATTGGCACTGTCCTTAAATAATTAAATCTTAAATATCCAACCAAGTGGGGGTGTTACATCAAGTATGATCTTACATACAGAAGAGATCATTTTATCATGATAAATGTTAATGATAGAAATAATAAAAGTAGCTCATTTATTCCAATTTGCTAGTTGTATGTTTCCTGAAATGAAAAAGAAATAGAATTTACTATATTTAGAAACACTTTAATTGTGTTGATAATGAAAAAAATTCCCTGAGCACCTTTAACAGATTATTGGCCTTGCACATGTAGTTAGACTAAGGATAAATATAAAAAGAGATTTATTTTTGACCTTCAGAATTTAAAATGTCCAAATGCTCATCAAAGAAGAGAAAGGTCAACGAGCTAAGGAAGTTTGTTTTCCTATAAAGATTTTCTGCTTGAATGTCACTGTCTCTTAGTGCCTAAAGAACCCCAAATTAAAAATAGAATAAAAGGATGAACTTTAGAAAATATCGAACGAAATACTTCCAGTGTCTCTGCTATATTTTGGGAAGAAAGTGAAGCACTCTTGAAAAACAAATTAACTCTTTTAATTAATTGTTGCTTCAGTACACAAAATGGTACCCTTGTGGCCCAAAGGAGTTAATACCAATTCCTAAGGCATTTAATATGCTCTGGAAAACTAGTTACTACTGGGAAACCTTGGCTGGCTTAGGAGATAATGACTTTAATTTGTGGTTTAGCAAACAATGAGTTTCCCTCATTTAATACTTTATACTCTGAATCAGAGCATTCTCCCTTCACAGATGACTGAGAATGGACACCATAATAATACAGAGAAAAGCTGGATTGGACAAAATGTACTTGGAGAAGTCAAACAGTTGAGTTCTTCACGGTAGTGCAAAGATCTATGAAATATATACTGAGTAAGCTTTGCAGTACAGACTCAGCAATTCCCCCACAGAGTGGCCATTTCCAAGAAGCTGTAAATCAAATTTGATATGAACAGACTTCATCATAATCATATATGCATTTCTCACTCTGCCAATTGAATAGCAAAAATAGCTGGAGCTAACATTTAACTGAAGATAGAATTGCCACGCAAATAGAATTTTCTTCCTTAAATCTCATGACAGTGCTGTAGTTTATAAGTCACAAGTAATCATGGATATTTGTTATTTTTTCAGCACTTGCCATTACCTCTCCAATGAAGGAATGATATTCTCAAAGGCAAAATTAATAGAAAGCCCAAACTCTACAATACTTGGCTGGTCATTGTCTTAGTTACCTAATGCTGCTATAACAGAAATACCACAATTGGATGATTTTAACAAACAGAAGTTTATTCTCTCAAAGTTTAGGAGACTAGAAGTCTGAATTTAGGGTACCAGCTCCAGAGGAAGGTTTTCTCTCTCTGTTGGCTCTGGGGAAAGATCCTTGTCATCAATCTTTCCCTGCTCTAGGAGCTTCTCAGCACAGGGACCCCAGGTCCAAAGGACATGCTCCGCTTCCATCTCCTCTTTCTTGGTGATAGGAGGTCCCTCTCCTCTGTGCTCGCTTCTGTCTTTTATATCTCGAAGGAGATTGACTCAAGATACAAATTAATCCTGTAGATTATGTCCTGCCTCATTAACATAACTGCTTCTAATCCTGCCTCATTAACATCCTAGAGGCTAGAATTTACAGCACGTAGGAAAATTACATCAGATCACAAAATGGTGGACAACCATACAATACTGGGAATCATGGCCTAGACAAATTGACAGACATTTTGGGGGAACACAATTCAATTCATAACATTCTACCCTTTGGCCCTCCAAAACTCCTAACCTCGCCACATGTAAAATGCATTCACCCCACTATATCATCCCAAAAGTCTTAAATCAACTCCAAGTCCAAATTTCAGCCTGGGGCAAAGTTACTCTTCATCGGTGAAATCTAGAATATAAGTTATCTGCTTCCAAAATATAATGGTGGAACAGGCACAAACTAGACATTTCCATTACAAATGGGAGAAATTGGAGGGAAAGAAGGGATAATAGGCACCAGGCAAGTCAGCAGAACACATTACATAAGCTCTCAATTCTTGAAAGTAATCTTCTGTTCTCTGAGACCATTTAGGCAATGACCCTGCCCTTCAGACACTGAGTGCTGGCTACAGTTTCCAGATTCCGGGTGGAGACCCCTTGGCCCTGGGCTTCAGCTCTGCCTTCCAGGCCCACTGGGAAAGCAACTCTGTTCCCTCAGATTTGGGCAGCCCCATTATCCTAATCTAAGTGGCGATCTTACTCCCTTGGCCCCAGAAGGCCCCGTACTTCTGCCCCTTGGGCATGGCAGCCCCGCCCCCTCAGCTTTGGGTGCCCCTGGCACTCGTCAATAGTAACCCCACACTCTAAAACCAAGTTGATAAAGATCTATTTCTTTGAAAACTAGGAGACCGTGACTCCACCCTTGGAGACCTAGCAAGTCATGGTTCCCCACTCAAAGGCCCTGCCTTTTGAGACCAAAGTAACTGTTTTCTGTGCTCCTTGTCTCTTCGGCTTCTGCCTCTTGGTTCAGTGGCCTCTCGGCCCCTCAGCCTCTTGGCAGGCCTGTCTTCTGCCCTGCTTGGGCAAGTGTTACAAAGCTCTTTAGCTCCACTGATAATGTACCCAGAGGCACTCCACTCCACCAGTAAGCCTAGATCAAGAGGCTCTCAGCTCTGTGTGTTGCAAGCCTAGCTCTGCTGACTAGTGCCTGGAAGCACCCCACTCTGCCAGCAAGCCTCCTGCTCGAAGAAACTCTGCTCTCTTGCTCCATGGGCTGGAATGAACATGGGTGTGCATGTATCTCTTCGTGTAAAGGCTCTTATTTCTCTAGGATATATTCCAAGGAATGGAATTGCTGGATCTTATGGTAGTTCTATTTCTAGCTTTTTAAGGAAGCACCAGATTGATTTCCAAAGTGGATGTATAATTTTACATTCCCACCACCAGTGTAAAACTGTTCCAAACTCTCCACAACCTCTTCAACATTTCTTATTTTGTGCTTTTTGGATTAATGCCAGCCTTGTTGGAGTGAGATAAAATCTCATTGTAGTTTTGATTTGCATTTCTCTAATGGCTAATGATCATGAGCATTTCCTCACGTATCTGTTAGCTACCTGAATGTCTTCTTTAGTGAAGGGTCTTGTCACATCTTTGGTCCATTTGTTAATTGGGTTATTTGTCTTTTTGTAGTTGAGTTTTTGCAGTATCATGCAGATTTTAGAGATCAGGCGGAGATCAGAAATGTCATAGCTAAAAACTTTTTCCCAGTCTGTAGGTAATCTTTTTACTCTTTTGGTGAAGTCTTTGGATGAGCATAGGTGTTTGATTTTTAGGAGCTCCCAGTTATCTATTTTTTCTTCTGCATTGTTAATAATGTTTTGTATACTGTTTATGCCATGTATTAGGGCTCCTAACATTGTCCCTATTTTTTCTTCTATGATCTTTATCCTTTTAGATTTTATATTTAGGTCTTTGATCCATTTTGAGTTAGTTTATGTGCATGGTGTGAAGTATGGGTCTTGTTTCACTTTTTTGCAGTTGGATATCCAGTTATGCCAGCACCATTTGTTAAAAAGACTGTCTTTTCCCCCATTTACCTGCTTTGTGGCCTTTGTCAAATATCAGCTGCTCAAATATGGATGGATTTATGTCTGGATTCTCAATTCTGTTCTATTGGTCTATGTATTTGTTGTTGTACCAGTACCGGGCTGTTTTGACTACTGTGGAGGTATAATAGTTTCTAAAATCAGGCAGAGTGAGGCCTCCCACTTTCTTCTTTTTCAGTAATGCTTTACTTCTCTGGGGCCTATTGCCCCTCCATATGAAGTTGGTGATTTGTTTCTCCATCTCATTGAAAAAAAAGTCATTGGAATTTGGATCAGAATTGCATTAAATCTATAGATTGCTTTTGGTAGATTAGACATTTTTATAATGTTAAGTATTCCTATCCATGAGCAAAGAACTTTTTTTTAATTTATGTAGATCTCTTTTGGTTTCTTGCAGAAGTGTTTTGTAGTTTTCTTTGTATAAATCTTTAACATCTCTGGTAAGATTTATTCCTAAGAATTTCATCTTCTTGGGGGCTACTGTAAATGGTATTGATTTGGCGGTTTCATCTTCGATGTTGTTTTGTCAGTGTAGAGGAATCCAATTGATTTTTGTATGTTTATCTTAAATCCTGATACCCTGCTGAACTCTTCTATTAGTTTCAGTAGTTTTTTGAGGATTCCTTAGGGTTTTCTGTGTATAAGATCATGTCATCTGCAAATAGATATACTTTTACTTCTTCCTTGCCAAGGATGCCCTTTATTTCTTTATCTAGCCTAATTGCTCTGGCTAGGACCTCCAGCA
This sequence comes from Elephas maximus indicus, assembly GCF_024166365.1. Taxonomy (NCBI): domain Eukaryota; kingdom Metazoa; phylum Chordata; class Mammalia; order Proboscidea; family Elephantidae; genus Elephas; species Elephas maximus. The sequence continues at coordinate 70,531,125 of NC_064846.1, read as the reverse complement.
CAATGTTGAATAATAGCAGTGATAGAGGACATCCTTGTCTGGTTCCCAATCTCAAGGGGAATGCTTTCAGGCTCTCTACATTTAGGACGATGTGGCTGTTGGCTTTGTATAAATGCCCTTTATTACGTTGAGGAATTTTCTTTCTATTCCTATGTTGCTGAGATTTTTTATCATGAATGAGTGTTGAACTTTGTCAAATGCCTTTTCTGCATCAATTGACAAGATCATGTGGTTCTTGTTTTTGTTTTATTTATATGATGGATGACATTAATTGTTTTTCTAATGTTGAACCATCCCTGCATAAAAAAAAAAAAAATACCTGGTATGAATCCCACTTGGTCATGGTGAATTATTTTTTTGATATGTTGTTGAATTCTATTGGCTAGAATTTTGCATCTAAGTTCATGAGGGCCATAGGTCTGTAATTTTCTTGTGGTGTCTACCTGGTTTTGGTATCAGGGATATGCTGGTTTCATAGAATGAGTTTGGGAGTATTCTGTCCTTTTCTATGCTCTGAAATACCTTTAGAAGTAGTGGTGTTAACTCTTCTCTGAAAGTTTGGTGGAACTCTGCAGTGAAGAGGTCCAGGCCAGGGCTTTTTTTGTTCGGAGTCTTTTGATTTCCTTTTCAATCTGTTCTTCTGTTATGGGCCTATTTAGTTGTTCTACCTCTAGGAATTCATCCATTTCTTCTAGGTTTTCAAATTTGTTAGAGTGCAATTTTTCATAGTAATCTGATATGATTAATTTAATTGCAATTGGGTCTGCTGTAATATCACCTATCTGATTTCTTATTCAGGTTATTTGCTTCCGCTACTGTTTTTCTTTTGTTCGTTTGGCCAATGGTTTATCAATTCTGTTGATTTTTTTCAAAGAACCGGCTTTTGATCTTGTTAATCTTTTAACTGTTTTTTTTCTGTTTTCTATTTCACTTAGTTCTGCTCTAATTTTATTATTTGTTTTCTTCTGGTGCCTGACGGTTTCTTTTGTTACTCTTTTTCTATTTGGTAAAGTTGTAGGGATAATTCTTTGATTCTGACCCTTTCTTCTTTTTGGATGTGTGCATTTATTGATATAAATTGACCTCTGAGCACTGCTTTTGCTGTATCCCAAAGGTTCTGATAGGAAGTGCTTTCATTCTCAATGGATTCTACCAATTTCTTTATTCCATCCTTAATGTCTTCTATAATCCAGTCTTTTTTGAGCAGGGGATTGTTAATTTCCAAGTGTTTGATTTCTTTTCCCTGATTTTTCTGTTATTGATTTCCACTTTTATGGTCTAATGGTTAGGGAAAATGCTTAGTACAATTTCAAAGTTTTGGATTCTGCTAAGGGTTGCTTTATGACCTAATATGTGGTCTATTCTACAGAATGTTCCAAGTGCACTTGAAAAGAAAGTATACTTGGCTGCTTTTGGGTGGAGTGTTCTGTATATGTCTGTGAGGTAAAGTTGGTTTTTTGTGGCATTTAGATCTTCCGTGTCTCTGTTGAGCTTCCTTCTGGATGTCCTGTCCTTCACTGAAAGTGGTGTGTTGAACTCTCCTACTATTATTATTGTGGAACTATCTCACTTTTCAATGCCGATAGAGTTTATTTTACGTATCTTGCAGCCCTGTCGTTGAGTGCATAAGTACTTAATATGGTTATATCATCTTGGTGTATTGTCCCTTTAATCATTATATAGCGTCCTTCTTTATTCTTTATGATGGATTTAACTTTAAAGTCTATTTTGTCAGAAATTAATATTGCCACTCCTGCTCTTTTTTAATTTTTATCTGATTTTTCTTCAAATATATTAGTGCTAAGTGATTTATCTTCGAGTTCAGAAATTCTAGCTTCTACTTGCTCAATTCTGCTCCTCTGACTTTTACTGAGTTATCTAATTCTATAACTTTATTGTTAATCTTCTGAATTTCTGATTGCTGTCTACGGATTTTTCCAGCTTATTGAACTTTTCATTGTGTTCCTGGATAATCTTTCTGATATCTTCAGTTGCTTTATCTGTGTGTTCCTTGGCTTGTTTTGCATATTGCCTCATTTCCTTCCTGATGTCTTGAAGGGTTCTGTATATTAAACTTTTGTATTCTGCATCTGGTAATTCCAGGAATGCACTTTCATCTAAAAGATCCCTGGATTCTTTGTTTTGAGAGCCTGTTGATCTGACCATGGTCTGTTTCTTTATGTGACTTGATATTGACTGTTGTCTCTGAGCCATCTATAAGTTATTGTATTAGTTTATGCTTGCTTGCTGTGTCATAGCTGCTTGCTTTGTATTGTTTTGGTATACCCCTATGGGTTGCTTCAGTGAGCTAGCTTGATTATTTTCACCTTTGGAGCTCTGGTGTCCTGTCCCTAGCTGGCTAGAGCTGTTATCATGTATATCAGTCTAGGAGTCTGTTCAGTTTTTTTGTATGAATTCAGCTCAGGTTTCCAGGTAGCTGATATCAAGTGTGTGGTACAGGCTCTGTCCTACAGTCTTAGAGGGGCAGGGGTGATTGGCGTATATACTGGTATCTGATTGCAGCAAGGGGTCATCTCTGAACAAGGCAGGGGGCTGAGAACCGACCCCCAAGTGTCTCTGAGGAAAACGTGTCTCTGTTCCCTACAGCATGCTAATGGGTGGGTTCTGCAGAGGGACCATGGGCACCCAAAGTTTTTGTTGTAAGGACTGGGAGGTACCAGTTATCTTTGGACCCCCGTTGCAGGTGGCTGGGTGACCTGAGTGGAGCTACCAGTCCTTAGGTCCCTGTTGTGGGTAGGTGAGGACCTTGTTTAATAGGCAAAGCTGTGTCAAACACCCTGCTCTCCACTGCACAGCTGAAATGGTTGGAGTTTGCCAACAAGGGGCTATTCTCCCGAAATAGGCCCACACAGTTCCATGCAGAAGGGAAAGTTGCACAAGGTCCATGGATGGTTTATGCCTGGACAGGAGCCGCTTCTGTCCTGAGCTCTCCCAGTTAATGGAGCTAGCAAGTTATCTTTTCCCTCCAGTTGCAAATTTTTTCCTTCCCCAAGGACGGGAGGATGGCTCTAAGTGCTCAGTAGGGTCTAACTCTGGCCTAGGGTTTCAGCCGCTGAAGCCGGCTTGGGGGTGGGGGAGGGGGCGCGGTAAAATATACACAGGTACTTAGCTTTTGCTGAGAGTGCCCTTCTCCTCAGGTTCCAGAGGTGTGAGTAGGCTGTGTGGCTGGCTGCTTCCCCCTGAGGAAACTGCGGCCAAAGGCTAGGACCTGCCCACCACCGCAGCTCCGGGAATGGTGCCTGAGGGCTCCCCGCGATTCAGGTCCGGCAACTCCTCTCTGCTTCTGAAAGGCCTCTTCCTCCCCCTGCCCCTCAGTTCGTTGTCTAAGCTTGTCTTTGATGCTCCGGGCTTCCAGCTTGTCAAAAATATACTTGTTTCACTTGTTTTTCCAGGTCTTTGTTGTAAAGAGGACTCGATGGAAGCATCTGTCTATTCCGCCATCTTGGCTCCGCTTCTTTCCAACTCATTTTTGATTGTTATTTGCTTGGTATATTTTTTTCCATCGTCTGAGTTTTAGTTTGTGTCACTAAGTCTAAGGTGTGTCTCTTGTAGGCAGCATATAGACGGATCGTGTTTTCTAATCCATTCTCTCTGTCTCTTTATTGGTGCATTTAGTCCATTTACATTCAGGGTAATTATGGATAGGTATGAATTTAGTGCTATCATTTTGATGTCTTTTTTGTGTGTTGTTGACAGTTTCTTTTTCCCACTTAATTTTATGCGCTGAGTAGATTATTTTTATATATTGTTCTTTCCTCATATTCGTTGTTCTTGATTTTGTTTCTGCTGAGTCTATTTTTTTCTTGTATTTTATTGTGATGTGTAGGATAGTTTGTCTCCTTTGTGGTACCTTATTATTTACCTCTATTTTTCTAAATTTAAAGCTCACTTTTATTTCTTTGTATTACCTTGTCTTCCTCTCCATATGAAAGATCTATGACTGCATTTCTCAGTCCCTCTTTATGGTTTTAATGTTGTCTTCTTTTACATAATAACATCGCTGTTTCCCTGTTTTGAATATTTCTTTATCTTGATTGATTTATTTTTTTTAATTAATTTTTATTAAGCTTCAAGTGAACATTTACCATTCCAATCAGTCTGTCACATGTAAGTTTACATACATCTTACTCCCTTCTCCCACTTGCTCTCCCCCTATTGAGTCACCCCTTTCAGTCTCTCGTTTCGTGCCAATTGAGTTGCCAACACACTCTCCAGTGTCCACCTGATTTAATTAGCTCACTCTTCATCAGCATCTCTCTCCCCCCCGCTGACCAGTCCTTTTCATGCCTGATGAGTTGTCTTCGGGGGTGGTTCCTGTCCTGTGCCATCAGAAGGTCTGGGGAGCATTGCCTCCGGGATTCCTCTAGTCGCAGTCATACCATTAAGTATGGTCTTTTTATGAGAATTTGGGGTCTGTATCCCATTGGTCTCCTGCTCCCTCAGGAGTTGTCTGTTGTGCTCCCTGACAGGGCAGACATCGATTGTGGCCGGGCACCAACTAGTTCTTCTGGTCTCAGGATGATGTAGGTCTCTGGTTCATGTGGCCCTTTCTGTCTCTTGGGTTCTTAGTTGTCGTGTGTCCTTGGTGTTCTTCCTTTGCCTTTGCTCTAGGTGGGTTGAGACCAATTGATGTATCTTAGATGGCTGCTTGTTGGCATTTAGGACCCCAGATGCCACATTTCAAAGTGGGATGCAGAATGTTTTCATAATAGAATTGTTTTGCCCATTGACTTAGAGTCCCCTCAAACCATGTTCCCCAGACCCCAGCCCCTGCTCTGCTGACCTTTGAAGCCTTCATTTTATCCCAGAAACCTCTTTGCTTTTAGTCCAGTCCAATTAGACTGACCTTCCTTGTATTGAGTGTTGTCTTTCCCTTCACCCAAAGCAGTTCTTATCTACTAATTGATCAATAAAAAACCCTCTCCCTCCCTCCCTCCCTCCCCCCTTTGTAACCACAAAAGTATGTGTTCTTCTCCTTTTTTTCTATTTCTCAAGATCTTATAATAGTGGTCTTATACAATATTTGTCCTTTTGCCTCTGACTCATTTCGCTCAGCATAATGCGTTCCAGATTCCTCCATGTTATGAAATGTTTCAGAGATTCGTCACTGTTCTTTATCGATGCGTAGTATTCCATTGTGTGAATATACCACAATTTATTTACCCATTCATCCGTTGATGGACACCTTGGTTGCTTCCAACTTTTTGCTATTGTAAACAGAGCTGCAATAAACATGGGTGTGCATATATCTGTTTGTATGAAGGCTCTTCTATCTCTAGGGTATATTCCTAGGAGTGGGATTTCTGGGTTGTATGGTAGTTCTATTTCTAACTGTTTAAGATAACGCCAGATGGATTTCCAAAGTGGTTGTACCATTTTACAATCCCACCAGCAGTGTATGAGAGTTCCAATCTCTCCGCAGCCTCTCCAACATTTATTATTTTGTGTTTTTTGGATTAATGCCTGTCTAGTTGGTGTGAGATGGAATCTCATCGTAGTTTTAGTTTGCATTTCTCTAATGGCTAATGATCGGGAGCATTTTCTCATGTGTCTGTTGGCTGCCTGAATATCTTCTTTAGTGAAATATGTGTTCATATCCTTTGCCCACTTCTTGATTGGGTTGTTTGTCTTTTTGTGGTTGAGTTTTGACAGAATCATGTAGATTTTAGAGATCAGGCGCTGGTCGGAGATGTCATAGCTGAAAATTCTTTCCCAGTCTGTAGGTGGTCTTTTTACTCTTTTGGTGAAGTCTTTAGATGAGCATAGGTGTTTGATTTTTAGGAGCTCCCAGTTATCTGGTTTCTCTTCATCATTTTTGGTAATGTTTTGTATTCTGCTTATGCCCTGTATTAGGGCTCCTAGAGTTGTCCCTATTTTTTCTTCCATGATCTTTATCGTTTTAGTCTTTATGTTTAGGTCTTTGATCCACTTGGAGTTAGTTTTTGTGCATGGTGTGAGGTATGGGTCCTGTTTCATTCTTTTGCAAATGGATATCCAGTTATGCCAGCACCATTTGTTAAAAAGACTATCTTTTCCCCAACTGACTGACACTGGTCCTTTGTCAAATATCAGCTGCTCATACGTGGATGGATTTATATCTGGGTTCTCAATTCTGTCCCATTGTTCTATGTGCCTGTTGTTGTACCAGTACCAGGCTGTTTTGACTACTGTGGCTGTATAATAGCTTCTGAAATCAGGTAGAGTGAGGCCTCCCACTTTCTTCTTCTTTTTCAGTAATGCTTTGCTTATCCGGGGGTTCTTTCCCTTCCATATGAAATTAGTGATTTGTTTCTCTATCCCCTTAAAATATGACATTGGTATTTGGATTGGAAGTGCGTTATATGTATAGATGGCTTTTGGTAGAATAGACATTTTTACTATGTTAAGTCTTCCTATCCATGAGCAAGGTATGTTTTTCCACTTAAGTATGTCCTTTTGAATTTCTTGTAGCAGAGTTTTATAGTTTTCTTTGTATAGGTCTTTTACATCCTTGGTAAGATTTCTTCCTAAGTATTTTATCTTCTTGGGGGCTACTGTGAATGGTATTGATTTGGTTATTTCCTCTTCGGTGTTCTTTTTGTTGATGTAGAGGAATCCAAGTGATTTTTGTATGTTTATTTTATAACCTGAGACTCTTCCAAACTCTTCTATTAGTTTCAGTAGTTTTCTGGAGGATTCCTTAGGGTTTTCCATGTATACAATCATGTCATCTGCAAATAGTGATAGCTTTACTTCCTCCTTGCCAATCTGGATACCCTTTATTTCTTTGTCTAGCCTAATTGCCCTGGCTAGGACATCAAGTACGATGTTGAATAAGAGCGGTGATAAAGGGCATCCTTGTCTGGTTCCCGTTCTCAAGGGAAATGCTTTCAGGTTCTCTCCATTTAGAGTGATATTGGCTGTTGGCTTTGCATAAAAATTTATTATGTTGAGGACTTTTCCTTCAATTCCTATTTTGGTAAGAGTTTTTATTGGCTAGAATTTTGTTGAGGATTTTTGCATCTATGTTCATGAGGGATATAGGTCTATAATTTTCTTTTTTTGTAATGTCTTTACCTGGTTTTGGTATCAGGGAGATGGTAGCTTCATAGAATGAGTTGGGTAGTATTCCGTCTTTTTCTATGCTTTGAAATACCTTCAGTACTAGTGGTGTTAAGTCTTCTCTGAAGGTTTGGTAGAACTCTGCAGTGAAGCCGTCTGGGCCAGGACTTTTTTTTTGTTGGAAGTTTTTTGATTACCGTTTCAATCTCTTTTTTTGTTATGGGTCTATTTAGTTGTTCTACTTCTGAATGTGTTAGTTTAGGTAGGTAGTATTGTTCCAAGAATTTATCCATTTCTTCTAGGTTTTCAAATTTGTTAGAGTACAATTTTATGTAGTAATCTGAAATGATTCTTTTAATTTCATTTGGCTCTGTTGTGATGTGGTCCTTCTCGTTTCCTTTTCAGGTTATTTGTTTCCTTTCCTGTTTTTCTTTAGTCAGTCTAGCCAATGGTTTATCAATTTTTTTAATTTTTTCAAAGAACCAGCTTTTGGCTTTGTTAATTCTTTCAATTGTTTTTCTGTTCTCTAATTCATTTAGTTCAGCTCTAGTTTTTATTTGTTCAAGTTGTAGGGAGAGTTCTCTGCTTTTGGCTCTTTCTTCTTTTTGTATGTGTGCATTTATCGATATAAATTGGCCTCTGAGCACTGCTTTTGCTGTGTCCCAGAGGTTTTGATAGGAAGTATTTTCATTCTCGTTGCTTTCTAAGAATTTCCTTATTCCCTCCTTGATGTCTTCTATAACCCAGTCTTTTTTCAGGAGGGTATTGTTCATTTTCCAAGTATTTGATTTCTTTTTCCTAGTTTTTCTGTTATTGATTTCTAGCTTCATTGCCTTGTGGTCTGAGAAGATGCTTTGTAATATTTCGATGTTTTGGATTCTGCAAAGATTTGTTTTATGACCTAATATGTGGTCTATTCTAGAGAATGTTCCATGTGCACTAGAAAAAAAAGTATATTTTGCAGCAGTTGGGTGGAGGGTTCTGTATAAGTCAATGAGGCCAAGTTGGTTGATTGTTGTAAGTAGGTCTTCCGTGTCTCTATTGAGCTTCTTCCTGGATGTCCTGTCCTTCTCCGAAAGTGGTGTGTTGAAGTCTCTTACTATAAATGTGGAGGTGTCTATCTCACTTTTCAATTCTGTTGAAATTTGATTTATGTATCTTGCAGCCCTGTCATTGGGTTCATAAATATTTAATATGGTTATGTCATCCTGATCAATTGTCCCTTTTCTCATTATATAGTGTCCTTCTTTATCCTTTGTGGTGGATTTAAGTCTAAAGTCTATTTTGTCAGAAATTAATATTGTTACTCCTCTTCTTTTTTGCTTATTTTTTGCTTGATATATTTTTTTCTATCCTTTGAGTTTTAGTTTGTTTGTGTCTCTAAGTCTAAGGTGTGTCTCTTGTAGGCAGCATATAGATGGATCTTGTTTCTTTATCCAGTCCGTGACTCTCTGTCTCTTTATTGGTGCATTTAGTCCATTTACATTCAGCGTAATTATAGGCAAATGTTTTTAGCACTGTCATTTTGATGCCTTTTCATGTGGGTTGTTGGCCATTTCATTTTTCCACATACTTTTTTGTGCTGAGACAGTTTTCTTAGTAGCTTGTGAGATCCTCATTTTCATAATGTTTAACTTTATGTTAGTTGAGTCGTTACTTTTTTCTTGGCTTTTTTCTTGAGTTATGGAATTGATATTCCTTTTTGTGGTTACCTTGTTATTTACCCCTATTTTTCTAAGTAAAAACCTAACTTGTATCGTTCTATAACGCCTTGTATCACTCTCCATCTGGCAGTTCAATGCCTCCTGTATTTAGTCCCTCTTTTTGATTATTGTGATCGTTTATCTATTGATTTCCATGATTCCCTGTTATGTGTATTATTTAATTTATTTATTTTTTAGAATTAATCTTAATTTGTTTTTGTGATTTCCCTATTTGAGTTGTGTTGATATCAGGACGTTCTGTTTTGTGACCTTCTATTGTGCTGGTACCTGATATTATTGGTCATCAGGCCAAACAATCTCCTTTAGCATTTCTTGCAGTCTTGGTTTAGTTTTTGCAAATTCTCTAAACTTGTGTTTATCTGTAAATATCTTAATTTCTCCTTCATATTTCAGAGAGAGTTTTGCTGGATATATGATCCTTGGTTGGCAGTTTTTCTCCTTCAGTGCTCTGTATACGTCATCCCATTCCCTTCTTGCCTGCATGGTTTCTGCTGAGTAGTCTGAACTTATTCTTATTGATTCTCCCTTGAAGGAAACCTTTCTTTTCTCCCTGGCTGCTTTTAAAATTTTCTGTTTGTCTTTGGTTTTGGCGAGTTTGATGATAATATGTCTTGGTGTTTTTCTTTTTGGATCAATCTTAAATGGGGTTCGATGAGCATCTTGGATAGATATCCTTTCGTCTTTCATGATGTCAGGGAAGTTTTGTGTCAGGAGTTCTTCAACTATTGTCTCTGTGTTTTCTGTCCCCCCTCCCTGTTCTGGGACTCCAATCACTCGCAAGTTATCCTTCTTGATAGAGTCCCACATGATTCTTAGGGTTTCTTCATTTTTTAAAATTCTTTTATCTGATTTTTTTCAGCTATGTTGGTGTTGATTCCCTGGTCCTCCAAAAGTCCCAGTCTACATTCTAATTGCTCGAGTCTGCTCCTCTGACTTCCTATTGTGTTGTCTAATTCTGTAATATTATTGTTAATCTGTTGGATTTCTACGTGCTGTCTCTCTATGGATTCTTGCAACTTATTAATTTTTCCACTATGTTCTTGAATAATCTTTTTGAGTTCTTCAACAGTTTTATCAGTGTGTTCCTTGGCTTTTTCTGCAGTTAGCCTAATTTCATTTGTGATGTCTTTAAGCATTCTGTTTTTTTAAGCATTCTGTAAATTAGTTTTTTATATTCCGCATCTGATAATTCCAGGATTGTATCTTCATTTGGGAAAGATTTTGATTCTTTTGTTTGGGGGGTTGGAGAAGCTGTCATGGTCTGTTTCTTTATGTGGTTTGATAGGGACTACTGTCTCCGAGCCATCACTGGGAAACTAGTTTTTCCAGGTAATCAGCTAAAAAAAAATGCAGTCAGATCCCTATCTGAATTCTCCCTCTGGCTCAGGGTATTCGGATGTTAATGGGGTCGCCTGGGGAGGGTGGGGGAGGGATCAGAGAGCTAGGAGTGTAGCACCTTAGAATATAGAGCTGATTCCCACGTTCACACTCCGCCCGCGCCTGCCAATATCCGGGCAGGACAGCTCCCCAGCTGGGACGCTGCTCTCCCTGCTCCAAGACCCGTCACTTCCTCCCGGGGACTTCTCCCTCCGATGCACCGCACCACTCGCGCGAACTGGGTGGGCGTCGCCCACACGAACATCTGGGCCCGTCCCCGGGGTCGCTTTAGGGAAATATATCTGGTCCCCACAGTTGCGCCACGCCGGCTTCCCGCCAAACTCCCGGCGGGACAGCTCCCCGTCAGGGACGCTGCTCTCCCCGCTCCAAGATCAGTCACTGCCTCCCGGGTGTTTCTCCTACCAGCTGCGCCACTACGCTGCCCGCGCCAACCAGCTAGGCTCCCTCCCGGGATGAGTTCGGGGGGTAGGGCTGGGCCCCTTGTCTGTGCCGTCTGCCCCCCTGGGCTCTGCCCCAGATCAGGCTCCGAAGGTCACCTGCCTGGTACGCTGGCTCCTGGTTCTGAAAACGATCGCTGTCTGCACGTATTTGTTTGTTCTGCATCTCTAAGTCTGTGTTTGTTGTACAGAGTTCTTAGATTGTTATGTACGTGATCAATTCACTTGTTTTTCCGAGTCTTTGTTGCAAGAGGGATCCTCGGTAGCGTCCACCTAGTCCGCCATCTTGGCCCCGCCTCTTGATTTATTTTTTTGATTTCCCTGTCTTGGTTGACTTCTGGTTGCTCGGCCCAGTGTTTTAGTCTTGGGTTGATACCCAATATTATTGATTTTCTAACCAAAGAACTCCCTTTAGTATTTCTTGTAGCTTTGGTTTGGTTTTTACGAATTCCCTAAACTTCTGTTTGTCTGGAAATGTCCTAATTTCACCTTCATATTTGAGAAACAGTTTTGCTGATCATAAGATTCTGGACTGCCAATTTTTTTTCCTTCAGTATTTTGTATAAGTCATCCCATTGCCTTCTTCCCTGCATGGTTTGTCAAGTAGTCCAAGCTTATTCTTATCGACTCTCCTTTGTAGGTCACTTTTTGTTTATCCCTAACTGCTCTTAAAATTCTTTATCTTTGGTTTTGGCAAGTTTGATTATAGTATGTCTTGGTGACTTTCTTTTAAAATCTACCTTATGTGGAGTTCAATGAGCATCTTGGATAGATATCTGCTCATCTTTCATGATATTAGGGAAGTTTTCTGCCAACAAAACTTCAACAATTCTCTCTATACTTTCTGTTCTCCCTCCCTGTTCCGGTACTCCAATCACTTGTAGGTTATTTCTCTTGATAGAGTCCCACATGATTCTTAAGATTTCTTCATTTTTTTAAAATCTTTTATCTGATTTTTCTTCAAATATATTAGTGACAAGTGCTTTATCTTCAAGTTCAGAAATTCTGCCTTCCACTTGCTCTATTCTGCTCCTCTGACTTTCTATTGTGTTGTCTACTTCTGTAATTTTATTGTTAATATACTGAGTTTCTGATTGCTGTCTGTCTATGGCTTTTTCCAGCTTATTAAATTTTTGATTATGTTACTGAATGATCTTTTCAGTTTCTTTAATTGCTTTATCTGTATCTTCCTTGGCTTGTTCTGCATATTGCCTCATTTCCTTCTTGATGCCTTGAAGAGTTCTGTATATTAATCTTTTGTATTCCACCTCTGGTAATTCCAGGAAGGCACTTTCATCTAGAAAATTCCTTGATTCTTTGTTTTTAGAGCTTATTTAGGGGATCATGGTCTGTTTCTTTATGTGACTTGATATTGACTGTTGTCTCCGAGCCATCTATAAGTTATCGTATTAGTTTAGTTTATGTTTGCTTACTGTGTTGCAGCTTCTTGCTTTGTTTTGTTTTGGTATGCCCAAATAGGTTGCTTGAGTGAGCTAGCTTGATTATTTTCACCTTTGGAGCTCTGATACCCTGTCCCCAGATGCCTAGAGCTGTTATCACTTATATCAGTCTAGGAGTCCATTCACTTTTCTTATATGAATTCAGTTCAGGTGTCCAGGTAGCTGATCATCAAGTGCGTGGTACAGGGTTTGTCCTACAGTCTTAGAGGGCCAGGGATGATTGATGTGGGTCCCGGTATCTGGTTGCAGCAGGAGGTCACACTCTGGACAAGGCAGAGGGCTGAGAATCATCCCCCATGTCTCTGAGGAAAGCATGTCCCTGTTCCCTAGAACACAGAGTTGGCTGGGTTCTGCAGGCAGACCATGGGCACCCAAGGTGTTTAGTTGTAAGGACTGGGAGTTTCCAGTTATCCTTGGACCCCTGTCACTGGTGGTTGGGTGACCTGAGTGAGTCCACCAGTCCTTAGGCCCCTGATTTAGGTAGGTGAGGACCCTGTTTGATAGGCAAAGCAATGTCAAACATCAAACACCCACCTCTCTGCCACACAGCTGAAACAGTTGGAGTCTGGCAACAAGGGCCTATTCTCCTGGAATAGGCCCACATACATCCATCCAGAGGGGAAAGGTACTCAAATTCCATGGACCATTTATGCCTGGACAGAAGCTGCTTCTGTCCTGAGTTCCCCTGGTTAGTGGAGCTGGCAAATTATCTTTTCCCCCAATTGCAAATGTATTCCTCCTCCAATGCCAGGAGAATGGCTCTAGGTGCTCAACAGGGCTTATTTCAGGCCCAGGGAAATCAATAGCCACTGAAGCTGGCTTGGGAGCGAGGGTTGGGGAGCGTGGAAAAATATACACAAGTGCTTAGCTTTGGCTGAGAGCACCATTCTTCTCTGTTTCCGGAGGTATGAGTAGGGTGTAAGGCTTGCTATTTCTCCCTGAGGAAACTGAAGCCGAGCACTAGTACCAGCCCACTGCCACCACTTATGGGAATGTTGCCTGAGGGTTCCCTGAGATTCATGTCTGGTAAGTCCTTTCTGCTTCTGAACCATCTCTTCCTCCCCCTGCCCCTCAGTTCACTTTCTAAGCTTGCCTTTGATGTTCAGAGCTCCTAGCTTGTCATAAATATACTCGTTTCACTTGTTTTTTCCATGTCTTTGTTGTGAGAGGGCTCGCCGGAAGCGTCTGTCTAATTGGCAATCTTGGCTCCGCCTCCTCAAGTCTCTCCAGATATATTTGAATGTGGAATCTTTTATTGCCACTTCTTCTCATGGGAATAATATTCTGTGAAATACTGACTGGAAATGCAAACCTAATCAAAGCCCCTTTTATGAAATAACTTTATAAGATCCAGATTAGTTAAGTGATTTTTCCGAAGATCTCAGAGGTGACTAAACAGGAATGGAATACAGATCCTCTAGTTCCCTGTCTAATGCTGATTTAATTGCTACAAAATAAGTTCTTACTTTAACGAATAATATTTATTTTAAATGAAAAAAATGGGTTAACACCAAGATTTGAAGAAGATATTTAAAATAAAACTAGAAGCATAGAATTACACAGGGTTAAGAGCTTCAGAGTCAGGGCTGAGTTGTCTTACTATTATCTTATATAGTTTAACTTCATTCCAAACATATGCTTGTAAAATAGCTTTGCTTTTAAAACCCTAAAGCAACTGAAGCACTGACTGAATTTGCATGTCAGACTGTTTCACCTATGGATACTTTTCTTAAAGACACAGCAACTTTTGAAAGCTTCTACAGAATAATCCAGCTCGTATTTTGAACCTCAATTATCCTCTGAAAGTCAATCAACTCTTACTAAATCTCATCTAAAACAAAACTAAACAAAAACACCCATTGTCTTTAAGTCAATTTGTGATCTCTAAATGTCATCTGTGTAATGAGAGTAATTACAAGATAGAGTTTTTATCAATTGCTTCCATTTTACATTAAGGATTTTATAAATCTATATTGGAGCCCTGGTCACACAGTGGTAGACATCTTGGCTGCTAAAGGAAAGGTTGGCAGTTTGAACCCACCAGCAGTTTCTTAGATAATAAAATGAACTAGTCTTATCTTAAAAAAAGGAAAACAAAAATATATTCTTGCAACTCTTCCAAAAATTACATTATAATGAGGAATAAACAAAGTTGGTAAATTCAAATTCAATCCCTCTAAAACAAAGGATTGTCAGTGATATAAAAGTAAAATTATCTATTTTAATACATATCAAACTTCTCAAGGACAGTGATTGAGTCCTATTCATCTTTGTAACAACAGTGCCTAAGAAGAATCTAGAACCAAGAAGGCCCCCAAATTTTCAAAAGCATTATTGAGTGAATGTGTGCTTTCAAGGAAACCCTGGTGGCATAGTGATTAAGTGCTATGGCTGCTAAACAAGAGGTCGGCAGTTCAAATCCTCCAGGTGCTCCTTGAAAACTCTATGGGGTAGTTCTACTCTGTCCTATAGAGTTGGAAATCGACTTAATGGCAGTGTTTTTTTTTTTTTTGGTGTGCTTTCAATGGATATATTGTGAATTGCCCACACTGTAAACTAAATGTCTTTGCAGGTTAAGTTCAACATATACAGGCCACACGCAGATTGATATAAAATTACTTAAAGTGAATGTTAGAATTATTAAGTAAAATATTAATTATACGTTAGGGCCAAATATTTCCTGTGCGGAAACATGGATGTGAAATTATAATTGATAACACACTACATTCTATATAATTATTCACATCACACATATTTTTAGAAATACAATATTATGTAGATTGTGCTTATATGGCACCTGCATATATAGATCAAAAGGCAGTCATTCAAACAGAGCAAGAGGTACAGAGTGGTTTAAAATCAAAAAGATTTGCATCAGGGTTGTGTCCTTTCACAATACTTATTCAGTCTGTATGCTGAGAAAATATTCTGAGAAGCTAAACTATACAAAGAAGAAAATGACATCAGAATTGGAGGAAAGCTCATTAACAACTCGCAAATGCATATGATACAACATTGCTTGCAAATGTGAAGATGTCTTGAGGCATTTCCTGATAAAAACTAAAGACTACAGACTTCAGCATGGATTACACATCAACAAAAAGAAAACAAAAATCCTCACAACTGGATCAATAAGCAACACCATGATAAAAAGAGAAAATAAAGTTGTGAAGAATTTTATTTTATCTGGTTCAGCTACCAATGCTCATGAAACCAACAGTGAAGAAATAAAATGATGCATTTCACTGGGCAAATCTGCTGTAAAAGACCTCTTTAAAATCTTAAAAAGCAAAGATGTCATTTGATGTCTAAGGTGAGTCTGATTCAAGCCATGTTTGTTTCCATTACCTCATATACATGCAAAACCTGGACAATAAAAAAGGAAGATGGAAGAAGAGTTGAGGCATTTGAATTATGTTGGAGAAGCATACTGAATATACTATGGACTGCCAGAAGAACAAACAAATCAGTCTTGGAGGAAGTACAGTCAGAATGCTCCTTAGAAGCAAGGATGGAGAGACTTTGTCTTGCTGACTTTGGATATGTTATCAGTGGGGACCACTCCCTAGAGACGCTCATCACGCTTGGTAAAGTAGAGGGTCAGCAAAAAAGAGGAAGACCCTCAATGAGTTGGACTGACACAGTGGTTGCAACAATGGGATCAAACATTGTAATGATTGTGAGAATGGCACAGGACCAAACGACATTTTGTTCTGTTATACATAGGGTTGCTATGTATGAGTCAAGACCAACTCAAGGGCACGTAACAGCAACAACAACAATGTTTTATGTACAAATTAAGGTCAAACTGTCTTTCTTTTCTTGTTTTAGAGATGTTTAGAAGGAATCTTGAAAGTCATTAATCCATCAACTGCATTCAGACAAGGCTAAAACCATAATAGGATCAGAGAAGCTATCTTTGCCAGTGTAAAAGCTTTTGAATTCTATTTCCCTTTATGAAGGCGATGTAATAGGAAAAAAAAACCCTGATGGGACATTTTTCTTTCCCAAAATGTTTTCCTGTTTTTACTAAAAAAAAAAAAAAATTAATTTCTTCTTTCTCTCCTTTTTCCAGGTGCACTCTAAGTGTATACAAATGCTGATGTAGCTTGTTGTACCTGTAGAAATCCAACTGTGTTTCTGTTCATTAACTCCATATTTTTATGCATAAAAGCTTCACACTTCTGAGATAAAGAAAAATGGTGGCATAAGGATCTGTGCACTCCCATCTCCCCACAACAAATTCAGAAAACAAGTGAAAGTTGATGGAATCAACAGTCTCAGATCTCTGGACATCAGTCAAGTCGTTGGAGCACCAATGTGAACAGTGAATCAAGAAAAACCAACATATAAGTGGTAACAAAGCATTGGTTCTTCATCCATCCATGTCACACACCCCTCCTTGGCTCATCACAGCCTTCTTGGGATGGCTGGAGCATCCAGTGCCCCAGGAAGGGAGACTCGCAGTGAAACAGTGACAGTGGGCTCCCTGGGGAGCTAAGGATAATATGGTGAATCTGTGACATTCGGTGTCCCCAGTTTGGAAGTATGGGATGAATCTGCAATAGCTGTTGTTACTAGGTAGGGAGTTAAGTGATGAATTGGTGACTTCTGGCGCTCCAGAAAATGAGTCTGGAGCTGAAGTAGGGCATTCAGTGCTCCTAGACAGTGAGCCTGGTGGTGAAGCGTCAGAGCTGTTGCCCCCAATCAGAGAACCTAGTGGTGAAGCAACCACACCAGACACTCTAAGGCAGAGGGTCTGGTGTTGGAGCAGTGCAGGCAGTACCCACACACAGGGAGCATAGTGGAAAATTATTGAAAGCTGGAACCCTCAAGCAGGGATACCACTGCTGAAGTAGCCACAGCAGAAGCAACAAGGCAGATACAGATAGTCTAGTATTGAGGTGATATCACTGGTGTCTGGAAGCAGGGAACCTACTGCTGAAGGAGAGAGCTACAGTCTTTAACAATTTAAAATAATAATAATAATAATGAAGGAGAGCAAACCGTAGGGAAGAAGAAGCTGGTCTGAGAGTTACAACAATATAAAAGTTAAACGTTTCCACCTCAACAAAAAATCACAAAACATATGAAGAAACAGAAAGGATCACCCCCTACAAAAGACCAAAATAAAGTGACAGAAAATGTCCAAGAGGAGAAACAGATTGTGGATTTATTATACAAAAACATTAAAACAACAGTACTCAACAAGGAAATATGCTCAAAAAGCAAAAGGAAAACACAAAGACCTAAGGAAATCAGGAAAATGGTAGTACATAAAAAGAATTTCAACAGAGATAGAAAATTTTTTAAAAAGAACCAAAAATACTAGAGATGAAAGTACAATAAAAAAAAAATTAACTGGAGGGAGTCAACAAAAGATTTGAATTAGCAGAGGAAATAATCACCAAATTTGAAGATGAGGCAATTGAGAAAAAAGAATGAGAAAGAGTGAAGAAAGCCTAAGCAGCCTGTGGGTCACCATTCAGCAGACTAATATATGCATTATGGAAGCCCAAGAAGGAGAAGAAATAGAGAAAGAGGCTGTCTTAGTTATCTGGTGCTGCTACAACAGAAATATCATGAGTGGATGGCTTTAACAAAGAGAAGTTTATTCTCTCACAGTTTAGGAGGCTAGAAGTTTGAATTCAGGGTGTCAGCTCCAGGGGAAGGCTTTCTCTTTCTGTCAGCTCTGGAGGAAGGTCCTTGTCATCAATCTTCCCCTGGTCTAGCAGCTTCTCCATGCAGGAACCCTAGGTCCAAAGGATGAGCTCTGATCCCAGCACTGCTTTCTTGATGTTATGAGTTCCCCCAACCTCTTATGGTACTTCTCGACTATTGGTCTTGTCCCAGTATTTAGCCTTAGATGGAGTTTACCACCTGCTTGGGACTGTATTCCCAAGCAACCTGACTCTGGGAAGACCTCAGCTCAGCGCAGCGGGGGCTGCTACTGCCCTCATACCTACCACGGGCTGCACCTCAATCTGAAAGACTTGAAGAAATAATGACTGAAAACGTCTCAAATATGACAAAAGACATGAGTCATGAATCTACACACCCAAGAAGATAAATGAATTCCAAGTAAGATAAACCCAAAAACAGCCACATTGAGACACATTATAATCAAAACTCTCAAAAACCAAAAATGAAGGGAGAATCTTGAAAGGAGCAAAAGAGAAATAAATTATCACATATCAGGGGTCTTCAATTAGATTAAGGGCCGATTTCTCCTCAGAAGCCATGGAAGCAATAAGGCAGTACAACCAACCCAACCCGGTGCCATCGAGTCGATTCCAACTCATATTAGGATGACATATTTAAAGTGTTTAATAAAAGAATACTATATCCAGAAAAACTGTCTTTCAAGAATATGGGAGAAATTAAGACGTTCCAAGATAAACAAAGCTTAGAGAGTTCATTGTAACTAGACCATCCCTACAAGAAATGAACGGTAATTCTTCAGATGGAAAAGAAAGGACACTAGACAGTAACCCAAAGCCATACATAAGAGAGAGAGAGAAAAAAAGATTTCCATTAAAAGTACCTTCATTATGAGTATAAGGGCCAGATCAAAGATATTTTTGGATGGTAATTGCAGTTATGACAAATGTTTTTAAAAAAGTGTAAATTTAATTTGCAGGGCAAAAGATTTATGAGGATGTAATAGGTGATAACAACATAAATGGTGGGAGAGTGGATTAGAACCCCTGAGGGAACAGGAGAGCAGTGGGATGCAGACTCCAAATTCTTGTAAAAAGACCAGTATTAATGGTCTGACTGAGACTAGAAGGACCCTGGCGGTCATGGCCCCAGACCTTCTGTTGGCCCGGAACAGGAACCATTCCCAAAGCCAACTCTTCACACAGGGATTAGCCTGGACAATGGGATGGAGAGGGATGCTGGTGAGGAGTGAGCTTCTTGGATCAGGTGGACACTTGAGAATATGTTGGCATCTCCTGTCTGGAGGGGAGATGAGAAGGTAGAGAGGGTTAGAAGCTGACAGAATGGACACGAAAAGAGAGTGGAGGGAGGGAGTGGGCTGTCTCATTGAGGGGAGAGCAATTGGGAGTATGTAGCAGGGTTTATGTAGGTTTTTGTGTGAGAGACTGACTTGATTTGTAAACTTTCACTTAAAGCACAATAAAAATTTTTAAAAAGTTAAGATGTTATACATAATCCTCATTGCCACTACAAAGAAAATAATTAAAAATAAAAAAAAGAATTTTTTTTTTTAATATAGTATATATAAAAGAAAAAGAGAAGGAAATTGAAATGTTTCACAACACAAAATCAACTACATATATATGCTGGCAACATTGGAGGAAATGATGGACAAAGAAAGTATAAGGCACAGAGAAAACAAATAGACAAAAGGTAGAAGTCTGTCCTTATTCATAATTACTGTGAATGTAAATGGACTAAATGCTCCAATCAAAAGGCAAAGAGTGGTACAATGAGTTAATACAAAAAAAAAAAATGATCCAACTCTATGCTCTACACAAGAGACACATCTTAGGCTCCAAAACACAAATAGGTTGACAGTGAATGAATGGAAAAAATATTCCATGCTACTAGTGAAAAGAAAACTGGGATGACAATTTTAATATCAGAAAATTAGACTTTAGGTCAAAAACTGTTATAAGCGACAATGAAGGACATTGTATAATGATAAAGGAGTGGATTCACCAAGAAGAAGTAACAATTATAAATATATATGCACTTAACATCAGAGCCTCAAAATATATAAAGCAATCAAGTACAGAATTGAAGAAATAGTTTTACAACCATAGTTGGAGACTTCAGTATAACACTTTTAATAATGGATAGGACATCTAGAAAGATCATTAAAGAAATACAGGTGTTGAATAATGCTATAAACCAACTAGACCTAACAGACATATATAGAACACCCAATAACTAACCAATATACATTCTTCTTCAGTACACATGGATCATTCTCCAGGGCAGACCATATATTAGGTCACAAAGCAAGTCTCAATGAATTTTAAAAGAATGAAACAATAGAATGGATCTTCTCTGATGACAATGGATGAAACTAGAAATTAATAACAGAAAGTAAACTAGAAAATGCACAAATATGTGGAAATTAAATAATACAATGTGTTGAACAACCAATACGTCAAGGAAGAAATCAGAAAAAAATTAGTGTTGAATAAAAATGAAAGCACAACACACCAAAATTTATAGTACACAGTGAAGGCAGTGCTCAGATGGAAATTCCTAAAGGTAAAAGCCTACATTACAAAAAAAGAAAGATCTAAAGTTTACAACCAAAAAACTAGGAAAAGAAGAAAAAAACAAGTCCAAAGCTACCAAAAGGAAGGCAATAACAAATGTCAGAGTTGAGATAAGTGAAACGGAGAATAGAAAAACAATATGGAGAATCAACAAAGCCAGAAGTTGGTTTTCGAAATAATCAATAAAATAGACAAATATTTAGCTAGCTAGAAAGACAAAGAAAAAAGAGCGATGATGCAAATAACTAAAATTAGAAAGTGGGGATGTTGCAGTTGATCCTACAGAAATAAAAAGAACCATATCAGAACATTATGAACAACTAATTGTACACCAACAAATTAGATAGATGGAATCGACAAATTCCTAGAACACATCAATTTCCTGCAATGATGTGAGAAGACATAGAAGATCTCAACAGACCTACAAGTGAGACTGTCGATAATCAGAAATCTCCCAAGAAAAGACCTGGAGCAGATGGCTTCAGGAGGGAATTCTACAAAATATTTATAGAAGTGATCCCAATCCTTTTGAAACTTAAAAAAAAAAAAAAAAAAAAAGATGAGGAGGGAATACTCCCTAAATCATTTTATGAGGGTAGAATAATCCTGATACCCAAGCCATAAAAAGACACACAATAAAACAAAATTACATACCAACATCTCTTATGAATGTAGGTGCAAAAATCCTCCACAAAATACTAGCAATCTGACATAAATTGAATTGTCCCCCAAAAATATGTGTATCAATTTGGCTGGGCCATCATTCCCAGTCTTGTGTGATTGTCCACCATTTTGTCATCTGACGTGATTTTCTTATGTGTTGTAAATTCTATCACTATGACGTTAATGAGATGGATTACCGTCAGTTTTATTGATTAGATTTACAAGATTAGATTGTGTGTTAAACCAATCTGTTTTGAAATATAAAAGAGAGAAGTGAGCAGAGAGACAAGGGGATCTCTGCCAGGAGCAGAGTGCATTCTTTGGACCTGAGGTTCCTGCACAGAGAAGCTCTTAAAAAAAACAAAACCAAACCCAGTGCCGTCGAGTTGACTTAGACCAGGGGAATATTGATGACAAGGACCTTCCTCGAGAGGCAACAGAGAGGGAAAGCTTTCGCCTGGAGCTGGTGCCTTGAATTCGGAAGTATAGCCTCCTAAACTGTGAAAGAATAAAATTCTCTTTGTTAAAGTTGGAATTTCTGTTACAGCAGCACTAGGTAACTAAGATAGAATTTGGTACTGAGAGTGGGTTGGTGCTGTAACATATATCTAAAACGTGGAAGTGGTTTTGAAACTGCGAACAGATAGAGGACTCAGAAGGAAGTGAAAACTCTTAACACTGAAAAGCGCAAATGGTGACAAGCAGCAGCAGAAAACTGGCAATGGCAGAGAACCAGCAGCAGCAGAACCAGGAGACCAGCACCACGCAGTGCTGGAGCCAACCCATGGAGTGAGAGAGCTGAGTGCCTTTGTGCAGGAGGCTTCCTGGTGGAGTGGAGTGCCTTCAGGCACTTATCGGTGGAGCTAGACTTGTCAGCCCAGGGAGCAAGAGAGCTGAGTGCCTTCAGGGTCAAGTGTACCGACAGAGTGGGGTGTCTCCAGACACTTTTGGTGGAGCTGAAGAGCTTTGGAACACTTGCCCCCACAGGGCAGAGAGGCCCAGGAGCAAAGAGGCCAAGAAAGCAGGAAGCAGAAGCTGAAGAGACAAGTAACACAGGAAGCTGAGCTGCCTCAGTCACAAAAGGTATGGCCAAGACCTCTTGGGTTTCAAAGTGTGGAGCTATGCCCTCTGGTGTTTCTAAGGGTGGAGTTGCCACTCAGATGGACTAGGAGAATTGTGCTCCTAAAGCTGAGGGAACTGAGTTGCCATTCCAGTTCAGCCTGGAAAACAGAGCTGAAGCCCAGGGCAGAGGAATCTTCACTCAGAATGCAGAGAGTGTGGCCAATATCTAGAGTCCAGAGGGCAGTGTTATTGTGTGTCTCAGAGAGAACAGAGGATTATTTTCAAGCCTTGAAGGCTAATGTAATGTGTTCTGCTGACCCTCTTGGTGCCTGTTATCCCTTCTTTCTCTTCAATTTCTCCCGTTTGTAATGGAAATGTCTAGCTCGGCCTGTTCCACTATTGTACTTTGGAAGCAGGTAATGTATATTCTAGATTTCATAGATGAAGAGGAATTTTTTGATTTGGGGCCTTGGACTTTTTCTATGATATGATGGGGTTAATATGTTTTACTTGTGGCAAGGACATGAATTTTGGGGAGCCAAAGGGTGGAATGTCATAAGGTGAATTGTGTCCTCAAAAATATATCTATCAATTCAGCTGGGCCATGGTTCCCAGTATTGTGTGATTGTCCACCTTTTTGTCATCTGATGTAATATTCCTATGTGTTGTAAACCCTATCACTATGATGTCAATGACATGGATTAGTGACAGTTATATTAATGAGATCTACAAGATTAGATTGTGTCTTAAGCCAATCTCTTTTGAGATATGAAAGAGTGAAGTGAGCAGAGAGACAGGGGAATCTCATACCACCAAGAAAGCAGTGCCAGGAGCAGAGTGAGTCCTGTGAGTCTGAGGTTCCTGCACAAAGAAGCTCTATAGACCAGGGGAATATTGATGACAAGTACCTTCCTCCAGAGCCGACAGAGAGGGAAAGCCTTCCCCTGGAGCTGGTGCCCTAAATTCAAACTTCTAGCCTACTAGACTGTGAGAGAATAAACTTCTTTTTGTTGAAGGTATACACCTGTGGTATTTCTGTTATAGATGCACTAGATACCTAAGATGTAGCCCAAATGCAAATGTACATTAAAGGATTATATACCATAAAAATAATCAAGTGAAATTTATCCCAGAAATGAAAATGTGGTTCAACATTAGAAAATTAATCAATGCAATAAAACACATTAATAGAACAAAGGAAAAGAATCACATAATCTTTCAATCAATACAGTAAAGACATTTGATAATATTCAACATTCTGTCATGATTAAAATACTCAACAAGCTAGGAATAGAAGAGAAATTCCTCAATATGATAATCCACAGCTAATATAATACTCAATGGAGAAAGACTGAAAGCTTTTTCCTAGAGATCAGGAATGAGACAAAGATATGTGCTCTCACCATTACTATTCAACATTATGTTGGAAGTGCTCACCAGAGCAAATAAGCAAGAAAAAGAAATAAGAGGTACCCAAATCAAAAAGTAAGAAGTAAAAATATCCTTGTTCTCAGATGACATAATACTTTATTTAGAAACTTCAAAGAATGCTCAAGGAAACTATTCCCATTACTCATTGCCGTTGAGTCAATTCCAACTCACATTAACCCTAAAGGACAGTGTAGAACTGCTCCGTAGAGTTTCCGAGGCTATAATCTTTACAGAGGCAGATTGTCACATCTTTCTCCTGTGGAGTGGCTGGTGGATTCGAACCTTGGTTGGCTTTTCAGTTAGCAGCCAAGCACTTATCTACTGCTACTAGAACTAATAAATGAATTCACCAAAGTGGTAGAGTACAAGGTCAATGTAGCAATCAGTTGACTTTCTATACACTGGCAATGAGTAATCTGAAAGGGAAATAAGGAAACAATTCAATTTACAATAGTATATAAAATAATAAAGTACCTAGGAATAATTTTAACCAGGGAGATGAAAGACTCATATGCTGAAAATTATAAAACATTACTAAAGGAATTTAAAGAAAACCTAAAAAAAAAAGAAAGGCATTCTGTGTTCATAGACTGGAAGACAATACTATTAAGATGTCAACAGTACTAAAAGAAATCTATAGATTCAATGAAATTCCCATCAAAATTCCAACAGCCTTCTTTGTGAAAATGGGGAAGCCAATCCCCAAATTTATACGGAACTGCAAAGGGTCCTGAATAGCCAAAGCAATCTTGAAAAGAAAGAACAAAGTAGGAGGCTTCACAGTTTACAATTTCAAAACATGCGATAAAGCTACAGAAACAAAAAGAGTCTGGTACTGGCACAGACATTTAGACCAATGGGATAGAATTGATAACCTGGAAATAAACCCATACATCTATTTGATTTCCAGAAAGGGTGCACTGAAATCCATTCAATGAGGAAAGAATAGTCTCTTTAATAAGCAGTGCTGGGACAACTTGATTTCCACATGCAAAGAATGAAATTGGATGCTAGTTATCTGGTGCTGTTATAAAAGAAATACCACAAGTGGATGGCTTTAACAAAGAGAAGTTTATTTCCTCACAGTAAAGTATGCTAGAAGTCCAAATGTGAGGCAACTGCTCCAGGGGAAGTCTTTCTCCCTCTGTCAGCCTTCTCATCAATCTTCCTCCAGACTAGGAGCTTCTCCATGCAGGGACCCCAGGTCCAAAGAACTTTCTCCACTTCTGGGGCTGCTTTCTTGGTGGTATGAAGTCCCCCTGTCTCTCTGCTCACTTCTCTCATTTATATCTCAAGAGATTGCCTCAGGACAGAATCCAATCTTGTAGAATGAGTCCTGCCTCACTAACACAACTGCCGCCCATCCTCCCTCATTAACATCACAGAGGCAGGATTTACAACACATAGGCAAATTACACAATACCAGGAATCAAGGCCCAGCCAAATTGATACACATATGTTTTGGGGGACATAATTCAATCCATGACACTTACCTCATACCATAAACAAAAATTAACTTGAAACCAATCAAAGACTTAAATGTAAGAACTAAAACTACAAAACTTTTACAACAAAACGTACGGGAAATGCTTTGGATCTAGTTTTTGACAACAAATTCTTAAGTATGATACCAAAAGCACAAATAAGAACAAAAAGAATAGACAAACTGGCCTTTATCAAAATTGAAAAATTTTATTTAACAAAAACCTTTATTGACAAAATGAAGAGACAACCAAGGTGGCAGGGTCCAAGACGGCAGAATAATCAGAATTTTCCTATTACCCCTGTTACAACAAAGACCCAAAAAAACAAATGAATCGATTATATATGGCCGGTCTGGGAGCCCTGAACATCAAGAGCAGGGTTGAGGAGTCGGACTGAGTGGCAGGAGGAAGAAGAGGCAGTTCAGAAGCAGCAAGGAAGTGCCAGACCTGACCTGGCCAGCACCCTGCAGGCTGTATCGTATGGTCCAGGAGGGCTGAGGAAAGCAGTAGCACTCGGGACATGTTTTCCACGCTGGGAGAAACCGAGAGGAAGAGGGTCTGCACTAGCCTCCAGAGCCAGGGGAAGAAGCGCTAGATCTGGGATAGTTAAGTCCAAGTGTCTAACCTACCACACGGGATCAAAATAACCCTTCCCTCTCTGGGAAGTGCCTCTCTCCCCCTTAACTTCACACTCCCCACTCTGCTCTGGTCCCAGGCCACAGTGTTCAGTGGTTGTTGAGCCTCCCTGGGCCAGAAGTAGGACCCGTGGTGCACCTCAGCCAGTCTCCTGACTTCGGAGAGGTAACAAATAAACAAACAAACAGGAAAAAAGAAACTGCCAGCTCCTCTAAGCCAGGAACTCGGGGTAGGCACTGCCCTTTTGAACAAGTACAGGCATAAGGAGTCCACAGACTTCAAATGCCTTTCACCCCTTTCAACAGCGTAGGCCCTCTTTAGCATAGTACAACAGGGTATTTACCTGAGGCCTATTTTCAACTATAACAGCTAAGGGGGAGTGGCAGATTCATGACATTTGACACTGCCCTGCCCATTAAGCAGGGTCCACACCTACCAACATCATGGGCCTAAGGACTAGTGGCTCCACCCACTTCACCTAGCTGTCCACATCAAGGGTCTGAGAATAAATGGTGTCTCCTAGTTTTTACAGCCAACAGCATTGGGTTCTCAAAGTCTGGCTGCAAATCCCACCCACCATAGGCACTGTATAGGACAGGGACATGCCTTCCACCTACGCACTCAGGAGCAGCCATCAGCCCCCTACCTGCTCAGCATATAACCCCTACTGCAGCCAGATAACTGTGCCTGCTTCAATAACCCCTATGTAGCCCTGCTTGTCTAGGACTGTAGGTGACAGCCAGCACCACATACTTGGTGCCCAATAACCTAGGCACCTGAGCTGAATCTACACAAGAAAAGTAAAAAGACTCCCAGGCTTACATACCTAGTAGCAGCTTTAACCACCTGGTGACATGACATGAGAGATTCGTAAGTGCCAACAACCAAAGTAGTGCACATGCCCGGCCTATTTGGGCATATCAAAAAAAAAAAAAAGAAAAACTAGGACTTAGTAAGCAAACACACAATAAATAAATATATTAACTTATTGATTGTTCAGTGACAAGTCAGTATCAAATCACATGAAGAGGCAGAATATGATATCTCCAGGAAGCAACCAAAACAAAGAACCAGGAAACCTCCTGGAGGAAGACACTTTCTTGGAATTACCAGAGGTAGAATTCAGAAGATAAATATACAGAGCTCTTCAAGAGGTCAGGAAGGAGACCAGGCAAAACTCAGACCAAGCCAAGAAACACACAGACAAAGCAATAGAGGATTTTAGGAAAGCTATACAAGAGCAAAATGACAAATATAACAGGCTGCTAGAATTCATAGAGAGACAGTAGATAGAAATCCAAAAGACCAACAATAAAATTTCAGAATTAGACAACTCAATAGAAAGTCATAGGAGCAGAACTGTGGCAATGGAAGTCAGAGTTAGTGAGACTGAAGATAAAGCATTTGACACCAATTTATTTGAGGAAAAACTAGACAAAATATTTTTTTTAAATGAAGGAACCCTAAGAGTTATGTAGGACTCTATCAAGAGGAATAACCTGAGAGTTATTGGAGTACAAAAATGGGGGGGGGGTAACAGAAAATAAAGAGAGAATTGTTGAAGATTTGTTGGCAGAAAATTTCCCTGATTTTGTGAAAGACAATAAGATATCTATCCAAGAAGCTCATAGAACCCACATAAGTCAGATCCCAAAGAAAGACATCAAGACATATTATAATCAAACTGGCCAAAACCAGATAGAGAATTTTAAGTGTTTAGGGATAAAAGAAAAGTCACCTACAAAGAAGAGTCAATGAAACTAAACTCTGACTACTCAGCGGAAGCCATGCAGGCAAGAAGGCAATGGGATGACATATATAAAGCCTTGAAGAAAAAAAAAGTTACAGCCAAGAATTACATATCTAGCAAACCTGTCTCTCAAATTTGAAGGCAAAATTGGGGCATTTCCTGATAAACAGAAGACTTTAGGCTAGAGAACAAACATCAGGTAACAACTCAAGACTAGAACACAGGACAGAACAACTTAGACATCAACCCAGATAGGGAAGTCAAAAAATAACTCAAAGTTAAAACACTGAAAATAGAGACAACGATATGTAAAAGATGACAATACTTAAAAAAAAAAAAAAAAAAAAAGAGGGACTAAATAGTGTAGTCATAGAACTATCATATGGAGAAGAAGTTCAGTAATATCAAGAAAAAAAAAAGGTTGGTTTAAACTTGGAAAAATAGGGGTAAATATTAAGGTAGCCACAAAGGAAACTAAGAAACCTACACATCAAAATAAAAAGAAGAAAAGCATAAAGACTCAGAAAATACAAAATCAACAAAAGTGAAAACAATGAAAATAAAATACACAAAGAAAAACAACTCAGTACAGAAAATTAAGTGGAACAAAGAAACTGTCAACAACACACACATACAAAAAAAAAATGGTAACATTAAACTCATACCTATCAGTAATTATACTGAATATAAATAGGCTAAATGCACCAGGAAAGGGACAGAGAGTACAAAATGGATTTTAAAAACACAATCCATCTATACGTTGCCTACAAGAGACACACCTTAGACTCAAAGACACAAACAAAACTGAAAGGATGGAAAATAACGTATCAAGCAAACAACAATCAGAAAAGAGCAGAAGTGGCAATATTAATCTCTGACAAAAGTAGACTTATAACAAAATCCACTACAAAGGATAAGGAAGGATACTATATAATGATTAAAGGGTCATAACATCAGAACATTGTTGTTGTTGTTAGGTGCCTTCAAGTCGGATCTGCCTCATACGGACCCTATATACACTGCCAGGTCTTGTGCCATGCTCAAAATCTGTTGCGTTTGAGCCCATTGTTCCAGCCACTGTGTCAATCCATTTCGTTGAGGGTCTTCCTCTTTTCTGCTGACCTTGTACTTTACCAACCATGGTATCCTTCTCTAGGGACTGATCCCTCCTGACAATATGTCCAAAATATGAAAGACGCAGTCTTGTCGCCCTTGCTTCTAAGGAGTATTCTCGTTGTACTTCTTCCAAGACAGATTTGTTCATTCTTTTGGCAGTCCATGGCATATTCGATCTTCTTTGCCAACGCCACAATTCAAAGACGTCGATTCTTCTTCGGTCTTCCTTATTCATTGTCTGGCTTTCCCTTGCATATGATGCCATTGAAAATACCATGGTGTGGGTCAGGCTCACCTTAGTCTTCAAGGTGACATCTCTGCTTTTCAACACTTTAAAGAGGTCCTTTGCAGCAGATTTGCCCAAGGCAAAGTGTCTTTTGATTTCTAGACTGCTGCTTCCATGGGGGAAACCCTGGTGGTGAAGTGTTTAAGTGCTATGGCTGCTAACCCAAAGTTCGGGAATTGGAATCCACCAGGCGCTCCTTGGAAACTCTAAGGGGGCAGTTCTACTCTGTCCTACAGGGTCGCTATGAGTCGGAATCAACTCGACGGGAAAGAGTTTGGTTTGGCTTCCATGGTTGTTGATTGTGGATCCAAGTAAAATGAAATCCTTCACAATTTCAATCTTTTCTCTGTTTATCATGATGTTGCTTATTAGTCCATTTGTGAGAATTTTTGTTTTCTTTATGTTGAGGTGTAATCCATACTGAAGGCTGTGGTCTTTGATCTTCATCAGTAAATGCTTTAAGTCCTCTTCACTTTCAGCAAGCAAGTTTGCATCATCTGAGTAATGCAGGTTGTTAACAAGTCTTTCTCCAATCCTGATGGCCCGTTCTTCATACAATCCAGCTTCTTGGATTATGTGCTTAGCACACATACTGAATGGGTATTTTGAAAGTCTACAACCCTGACACACACCTTTCCTGACTTTAAGCCATGCAGTATCCCCTTGTTCTGTTCGAACAACTGCCTTTTCACATAGGCACAGGTTCCTCATGAGCGCAATTACGTGTTCTGGAATTCCCATTCCGCCTAATGTCATCCGTAATTTGGTGTGAACCACACAGTCTAATGCCTTTGCATAGTCAATAAAACACAGGTAAACACCTTTCTGGTATTCTCTGCTTTCAGCCAGGGACCTTCTGACATCAGCAATGATATCCCTGGTTCCATTTCCTCTTCTAAATCCAGCTTGAATTTCTGGCAGTTCCCCGTCCATATACTGCTGTAGCCACTTTTGAATGATCTTCAGCAAAATTTTGCTTGTATATGATATTAATGATATTGTTCAATAATTTCCTCATTCAGCCGGATCACCTTTCATGGGAATACGCATAAATATGGATATGTTCCAACCGGTTGGCCAGGCAGCTGTCTTCCAAATTTAGTGGCATTGACGAATAAGCACCTTCGGTACTGTATTCATTTGTTGAAACATCTCAGTTGATATTCCTTCAATTCCTGGAGCCTTGTTTCTCACCAATGACTTCAGTGCAGCTTGGACTTTTTCCTTCAGTACCATTGTTTCCTGATCATATCCTACCTCTTAAAATGGTTGAACCTCGACCAACCCTTTTTGGTATAACAACTCTGTTTATTCCTTCCATCTTCTTTTGACGCTTCCTGAGTTTAATATTTTCCTCGTAGAATTCTTCATTATTGTAACTCCAGTCTTGAATTTTTTCTTCAGGTCTTTCAGCTCGAGAAACATTGAGCGTGTTCTTCCCTTTTGGTTTTCTATCTCCAGCTATTTGCACATGTCATTATAATACATTACTTTGTCTTCTCGAGCCACCATTTGAAATCTTCTGTTCGGTTCTTTTACTTCATCATTTCTTCCTTTTGCTTTAGCTGCTCAACATTCAAGAGGAAGTTTCAGAGTCTCTTCTAACATCTATTTTGGTCTTTTCTTTCTTTCCTGTCCTTTTAGTGGCCTCTTGTTTTCTTCATGTATAATGTCCTTGATATCATTCCACAACTTGTCTGGTCTTCATTCTTTAGTGTTCAATGCATCGAACCTATTCTTGAGATGGTCTCTAAATTCAGATAGGATATACTCAAGGTCGTATTTTGGCTCTCATGGACTTGTTTTAATTTTCTTCGGTTTCAACTTGAACTTGCACACGAGCAATTGATGGTCTGGTCTGCAGTCAGCCCTTGGTCTTGTTCTGACTGATAATATTGAGCTTTTCCATGGTGTCTTTCCACAGAGGTAGTCGATTTGATTCCTGTGTATTCCATCTGGAGAGGTCCATGTGTATAGTCACTGTTTATGTTGTTGAAAAAAGTAATTTCCAATGAAGAAGTTGTTGGTCTTACAGAGTTGTATCATGGAATCTCTGTCATCATTTCAATCACCAAGGCCATATTTTTCAACTACTGATCCATCTTTGTTTCCAACTTTCTCATTACAATCACCAGTAATTATCAATGCATCCTGATTACATGTTTTATAAATTTCAGACTGTAGAAACTGGTAAAAAAATTTTCAATTGCTTCATCTTTGGCCTTGGTTCTTGGTGTGTAAATTTGAATAATAGTCGTATTAACTGGTCTTGTAGGCATAGGGATATTATCCTATCGCTGACAGCACTGTACTTCAGAATAGATCTTGATATGTTCTTTTCGAGGATGAATGCAATACCATTCCTCTTCAAGTTGTCATTCCCGACATAGTAGACCATGTGACTGTCCAGTTCAAAATGGCTAGGAGCAGTCCATTTTAGTTCACTATTGCCTAGGATATCGATGTTTATGCATTCCATTTTTGACAATTTCCAATTTTTCTAGATTCATACTTTGTACATTCCACATTCCGATTATTAATGGATGCTTGCAGCTCTTTCTTCTCATTTTGAGTCATGCCACATCACTAAACAAAGCTCCTGAAGGCTTGACTCCATTCATGTCATTAAAGTTGACTCTATTTTGAGGAGGCAGCTCTTCCCCAGTTGTCTTTTGAGTGCCTTCCAACTGGGGGAGGCTCATCTTCCAGCACTATATCAGACAATTGTTCTGCTGCTATTCATAAAGTTTTCAATGGTTAATTCTTTTCAGAAGTAGATGCTGGGTCCTTATTCCTATTCTGTCTGGAAGCTCAGCTGAAACCTGTAGGACATGGGTGATCCTACTGGTATCTGAATACTGGTGGCATAGATTCCAGCATCACAGCAACATACAAGCCCCTACAGTGCAACAAACTGACAGACATGTAGGTGTAAATAAAATAGAGAATGGAAAAACAATGGAAAGTGTCAACAAGACAAAAAGCTGATTCTTTTGAAAAGATCAACAAAATTAATAAACTACTAGCCAAACTGACAAAAACAGGAGAGGAAGCAAATAACCCGAATAAGAAATGACATGGGAAATACCACAATAATCCCAACTGAAAGTAAAGAATCATAACAGAATATATGAAAAATTGAACTCCAACAAATTTGAAAACCTAGAGGAAATGGACAAATTTCTAGAAACATACTACCTCCCTAAACTGACACAAACAGAGGTAGAAAAACTAAAGAAACCTATAACAAAAGAATATATTGAAGAGGTAACAAGAAAACTCCTAACAACAAAAAAATCCCTGGCCCTGAGAGCTTCACTGGAGAATTCTATAAAACTTTCAGAGAAGAGGTAACACAATTACTACTAAAGGTATTTCAGAGCATAGAAAAGGATGGAATACTCCCAAACTCATTCTATGAGGCTAGCATAACCCTGATATCAAAACCAGGTAAAGACACCACAAAAAAGAAAATTATAGACTAATACCCCTCATGAATATAGATGCAAAAACCCACAAAAATGCTATCCAGTGGAATTCAACAACATATAAAAAATATAATTCACCACGACCAAGTCAGATTCATACCAGGTATGCAGGGGTGGTTCACCATTAGAAAAACAATCAATGTAATCCACCACATAAATAAAACAAAACATAAGATCCACATTATCTTATCAGTTGATGCAGAAAGGCACTTGAGAAAGGCCAACAACCATTCATAATAAAAACTCTCAGCAAAATAGGAATAGAAGGGAAATTCCTCAACATAGTAAAGGGCATTTATACAAAGCCAACAGCCAACATCATCCTAAAAGAGGACAGTCTGAAAGAATTTCCCTTGAGAACAGGAACCAGACAAGGATGCCCTTTCTCATTACTCTTATTCAACATTGTGCCAGAAGTCCTAGCCAGAGCAATAAGGCAAGAAAAAGAAATAAAGGGCATCCAAATTGGTAGGGAAGAAGTAATAGCATCCCTATTTGCAATGATATGATGTTATACACAGAAAACCCCAAAGAATCCACAAGAAAACTACTGGAACTAATAGATGATTTAAGCAAAGTATCAGAATAAGATAAACATACAAAAATCAGTTGCATTTCTCTACACCCACAAAAAGAACTTTGAAGAGGAAATCACCAAATCAATACCATTTACAATAGCCCTCAAGAAGATAAAATATTTAAGAACAAGTCCAACCAGAGATATAAAAGACCTATACAAAGAAAACTACAAGACACTACTGCAAAAAACCAAAAGAGACCTACATAAGTGGAAAAACGTATTTTGCTCTTGGATAGGAAAACTCAGCATTGTGAAAATGTCAGTACTACCCAAAACAATCTACGAATGCAAATGCAACCACAGTCCAAATTCCAATGACATTTTTCAAGAGATGGAGAAACAAATATGGAAAAGGAATAGGTCCGGGGTAAGTAAAACATTACCGAAGAACAACAAAGTGGGAGGTCTCACATTTCCTGATTTTAGAACCTCTTATACCTTCATGGTAGTCCAAACAGCCTGGTATTGGTACAACAACAGATACAGAGACCAATGGAACAGAATTGAGAATCCAGACATAAATCCATCCACATATGAGCAGGTGATATTTGACAAAGACCCAAAGTCTGTTAAACAGAGAAACAGTCTCTTTAAAAATGATGTTGGCATAACTGTATATCCATCTGCAAAAAAATGAAACAAGACCCATACCTCACACCATGCACAAAAACTAACTCAAAATGGATCAAAGACCTAAATATAAAATCTAAAATGATAGAGATCTTGTAGGAAAAAATAAGAACAATGTAGGAGCCTTATACATGGCATAAACTGTGTACAAAACATTACTAACAATACACAAACACTAGAATAGAAACTAGATAACTGGGAGCTTCTAAAAATCAAACACTTACGCTCTTCCAAAGAATTCACCAAGAGAGTAAAAAGAGAACCTACAGATTGGAAAAAAAAAAAAAATTGGCTATCAGAAATCCAATTGGCATCTAATATCTAAAAAATCTACAAGATACTGAAAAACAACAACAAAAACACAAATAACCCCATTAAAAAATGGACAAAAGATATGAACAGGCACTTCACCATAGAAGACATTCAGACAGCTAACAGATACATGGCGAAATGCTCATAATCATTAGCCATTAGAGAAATGCAAATCAAAACTACCATGAGATTCCATCTCACTCCAACAAGGCTGGCATTAATCCAAAAAACACAAAATGATAAATGTTGGAGAGGTTGTGGAGGGATTGAAACACTTATACACTACTGCTGGGGATGTAAAATGGTACAACCACTTTGGAAATTGATTTGGCACTTCCTTAAAAAGTTAGAAATAGAACTACCATATGATATAGCAATCCCACTCCTGGGAATATATCCTAGAGAATTAAAAGCCCTTGCACGAATAGATATATGCACACCCATGTTCACTGAAGCACTGGTTACAACAGCAAAAAGATGGAAACAACCAAGGTGCCCACCAATGGATGAATGTATAAACAAATTATGGTATATTCACACAATGGAATACTATGCAATGATAAAGAAAAAATGATGAATCCTTGAAACATCTCACAACATGGATGAATCTGGAAGGCATTAGGCTGAGTAAAATTAGTCAGTCACAAAAAGACAAATACTGTATGAGACCACTATTATAAGAACTCAAGAAAAGGTTTAAACACAGAAGAAAATATGCTTTGATGGTTATGAGGGTGACAAGGGAGGGAGAGGGGAATTCACTAACTAGATAGCAGACAAGGATCACCTTATGTGAAGGGAAGGACAACATACAATACAGGGTAAGTCAGCATAACTAGACAAGACCAAAAGCTAAGAAGTTTCCTGAACATAACCAAACACTCTGAGGGCAGAGTAGCAGGGGTGGGGTCTGGGGACCATGGCTTCCAGAGACATCTATGTCAATTGGCATAATAAAGTTTATTATGAAAATATTCTGCATCCCATTTTGGTGAGTGGTGTCTGAGTCTTAAAAGCTTGAGAGCAGTCATCTAAGATGCATCAATTGGTCCCAACCCACTTGGAGCAAAGGAGAATGAACAGCAGCAAAGACACAAGGAAAATATAAGCTCAAGAGACAAAAGGGACACCTAAACCAGAGAATTCATCATCCTGAGACCAGAAGAACTAGATGGTGTCTGGCTACCACCAATGACCACCCTGACAAGGTAACACAACAGAGAGTCCCTGACAGAGCAGAGGATAAGTATGGAGCAGAACCCAAATTCCTGTAAAAAGACCAGACTTAATGGTCTGACTGAGAATGGAGAAACCCCCGAAGCCATGGTTCCCGGATGTTCTGTTAACACAGAACTAAATCCATTCTGAAACCCACTCTTCAGACAAAGATTATACTGGATCATAAAACATAAAATAATACTTGTGAAGAGTGTGTTTCATAGTTCAAGCAGATACAGGAGACCAAATGAGCAGCTTCTGTCTGGAGGCAGGTTAAGAAGGTAGGAAGGGACAGGAGCTGGTTGGAAGGACACAGAAAACCCACCTAGAAAGGGGAAGTGTGCTGTCACATTATAGAGATTGCAACTAGTGTCACATAAAAATATGTGTACAAATTTTTGTATGAGAAATTAACTTGAGCTGTAAACTTTCACTTAAAGCACAATAAAAAAGAAGAAGAAAAGTGAAGAGACAACCTATATATCTTGAGAAATTTGGGTGGAGACTGTGGATTGTGCAAATAGTTAACGTGTTCAGCTGCTAACCAAAAGGTTAGAGGCGCCAGTCCACCCAGTGTTGCCTTAAAAGAAAGGCCTGAAGATATGTTTCTGAAAAATCAGCCACTGAAAACCCTGCCGAACACAATTCTACTCTGAAACGCATAGTGTCACCATAAGTCAGAATCAACTCAACAGTCATATATTGGATAAAGCTTTCATTTCCAGAATATAAAAAGAGCTCCTAAAACTTAGCATCAAAAAGACAAACAACCCAATGAAAACATGGGCAAAGAGTATGAATAGACATTTCACCAAAGAAGAAATACAAATGGACGACACCACATGAAAAGATGCTCAATGTTATTAGGGAAGTGCAAATCAAAACCACAATGAGATATCATTTCATACCTTCCCACCCATCCCGTTGCCATTGAGTCGGTTTAGACTTATAGCTGTCTATAGGACAGAGTAGAACTGCTCCATAGGGTTTCCAAGGAGGGCCTGGAGGATTCGAACTGCTGACCTTTTGGTTAGCAGCTGTAGCTCTTAACCACTATGCCACCAAAGTTTCTAGCAACAAGGATGGCTATTATCAGAAAAAAACAAAAACTAAAGGTAAATAACAAGTGCTGGTGAAGATGTGGAAAAAGTGGAACACTTGTTCATTGCTGGTAGAATTGTAAAATGGCGAAGCCATTGCCAAAAATAGTTTTGTGAGCCCTAAAAAAGTCAAACAGAGAATTATCTTATTATTCAGCAATTCCACTTCTAGGTATATACTCAAAATAATCGAAAGCAGAGACATAAACAGACATAAACACCAGTGTTCAGTGTAGCTCTATTCACAATATCCAAAAGGTAAACACAACCTAAATGTCTATTAACAGGTGGAAGTCATATAAAATATTTGCATATGAAACCAACATAATTATATTGAAAATGAGAAGTTCCATACTGTTAATAAATTTAGTATGCCATTGGGATAATTAGAAAAAAAGTTAGTTTTAGATATCATTTTAATATCACATAAGGTCTAAGTTTCTTAGTACTACTATAACAGAAATACCATAAATGTGTGGTGTCTTAGTCATCAAGTGCTGCTGTAACAGAAATACCACAAGTGGATGGCTTTAACAAAGAGAAATCTATTCTCTCACAATTTAGGAGACTACAAGCCTGAATTCAGGGAACCAGCTCCAGGGGAAGGGTTTCTGTTTCTGTTGGCTCTGCAGGAAGGTCCTTGTCATCCATCTTCCCCTGGCCTAAGAGTTTCTCAGCACAAGGGCCCTGGTCCAAAGGACACGTTTTGCTCCTAGCACTACTTTCTTGGTGGTATGAGGTCCCCAAATCTCTCTGCTCACGTCTCTCTTTTATATCTCAAAAAAGAAAGACTTAAGACACAACCTAATCTTTTAGATTGAGACCTGCCTCATTAATTTAACTGCCTGAAACCCTGCCTCTTAACATCATAGAGGTAGGATTTACAACACATAGGAAAATCACATCAGATGACAGAATTGTGGATAATCACACAATACTGGGTATCACGGCCTAGCCAAGTTGACAAATGTTTCAGGGGGACACAATTCAACACATGACATTCCACACTTGGGCCCCCAAATATTCATGTCCTTGTCATATGTAAAACATATTCACCCTGTCATATCATAGCAAAAGTCTTAATTCAACTCCAAGTCAAAAATCCAAAAATTCCTCTTCATCTGTGAAATCTAGAATACAAGTTATCTGCTTCCAAAGTACAATTGTAGAATAAGCACAAGCTAGAAATTTCCATTACAAGTGGGAGAAATTGGAGGGACAGAAAGGATAACAGGCACCAAGCAAGTCAGCAGAACACATTACATTAACTCTCAAGACTTGAAAATAATCCTCTGTTCTCTGAGACCATTTAGACAATGGCCCTGCCCTCTAGACTCTGGATATTAGTCACAGTCTATGGATTCTGAGTGGAGGCCCCTCAGCCCTGGGCTTCAGCTCCAATTTCCAGGCCCACTGGATGGCAACTTTGCTCCCTCATCTTTGGGCAGACCCATTCTCCTGTTCCCCTTGGCCCAAGCAGGTCCTGTTCTGTCCCTTGGGCATGGCAGTCCCACCCCCTCAGCTTTGGGCAGCTGATCCGGCTCCACCATGCTGGCACTTGTGAATGGCAGCCCCACACAACAGAGCCAAGTTGGTGAAGATCTGACTCTCTGAAACCCAGAAGGCTGTGTCCCCACTCTTTGAAGCCCCAGAGGCCATGGCTCCACCCTTTGAGACCCCTGAGATCACAGCCCTACTCTTTGAGACTGAGGTAGCTCTGCTTCCCGTGTTCCTTGTCTCTTCAGCTTCTGCTTCCTGGTTCCTTGGCCTCCCAACCCCTCAGGTCTTACCGACTGCGCTGTCCTGCTAGGGCAAGTGTTGTTCCAAAGCTCTTTAGCTCCACCTATAAGTGCTCAGAGGCACCTACTCCACAAGAAAGCCTCCTGCACAAAAGGCACTCAGCTCTCTCGCTCCATGGTTCAGCTCCTGCACCATCTGGTGCTGGTCTCCTGGTTCTGCTGTTGCTACTTGCTGTCTGTGCCATCTCCAGTGTAACAAGTAACAGCTCTTCTCATTTCCTTCTGAGTCCTCACTAGAATTGTCTTTGATGTTCATAATTCCATCAACAGTCTCTTCAAGGCAATCTAGGCTTTAACTGTTGGGCATCTTAAAACTCTTCCAACCTCTACCCATTCACAGTTTCAAAACTGATTTCACATTTTAGGTATCTGTCAGAGCAGCAACTCACTCTCTTAGGACCAAATTCTGTCTTAGATGTCTAATGTTGCTATATCAGAAATACCAAAAGTATACTGCTTTAACAAAGCAAAATTTATTCTCTTACAGTTTAGGAGGCTAGAAGTCCTAATTCAGGGTGCCAGCTCCAGGGGAAGGCTATATCTCTCTGTCAGCTCTGGGGGAAGGTCCTTGTCATCAATCCTCCCCCAGTCTAGGAGTTTCTAGGCACAGGGATCCCAGGTCTAAAGGAAGCTCACTCCTGACTCTTCTTGCTTGCTAGTAATGACGTCTCCATGTCTCTCTACTCACTTCTCTATTTTATATT
The DNA here is from genome assembly GCF_024166365.1 of Elephas maximus indicus. Classification (NCBI taxonomy): domain Eukaryota; kingdom Metazoa; phylum Chordata; class Mammalia; order Proboscidea; family Elephantidae; genus Elephas; species Elephas maximus. The sequence continues at coordinate 70,492,527 of NC_064846.1, read as the reverse complement.
TCAAAAGACATTGACTTAAGACACAATCTAATCCTGTAGATTGAGTCATGCTTCATTAACATAACTGCCTCTAATCCTGCTTTATTAACATCATAGAGGTAGGATTTGCAACACCTAGGGAAATCACATCAGATGATAAAATAGTGGACAACCACACAATACTGGGAATCATCACCTAGCCAAGTTGATTCATTTTTTGTGGGGACACAATTCAATCCGTGAAAGGTAGCTTTAATGAACATAAATTTATTTTCTCATATGAACATAAATTTATTTTCTCATATATATATATATTTTTAGGAAGCTATAAATTCAAATTTAGGGCACTGGTTCTAGAGGAAGGCTTTCTCTTTGTAAACTCTGGGGGAAAGTCCTTTCCTCTTTTCAGCTTCTCTTTATAGGTTCCTTGGCAATCTTCATGTGCAGTGGAATATATCTTCCCCCATCTGTGCTTCCTTGTGTCTTTGCTAATCTGCTCTTTTTATACAGGCAGTCACTGGGTTATGAATATCCAATTTACAGGCAACTCGTCCTTAAGAATGAACTACCATAAACCCCTACCCATTGCCGCTGAGTCAATTCCGACTCATACTGACTCTATAGGACAGGGTAGAACAGCCCCATAGGGTTTCGAAGGAGTGGCTGGTGGATTTGAAATGCCAACCTTTTGGTTAGCAGCCAAGGTCTTAACCACTTCACCACCAGTGCCTATTATATTAAAAATTTGAATTAAGTAATACAATGATTCTTAGTAATGCATGTACGCACTACTTTTAAAAATATTGCATGGTTTGGAAGTGTTTCTTAAGTGTTTTATATGCGTAGAAATGCAAAGTATATACTATATACAAAGACAAACATTTGACTAACTGATGCTAAATAAGAACCTTATGCACCTGTTCTGACTTGCCTAAAAATTTGATTTAAAGACAGACTTAAGAATGGATCACATTCGTAACCCAGGGACCGTCTGTATTTCAAAAAAGTGATTGGTTTGACATACATCCTACACTGATATGTTCTCATTAACATAACAAAGAAAACTCTATTCCCAAATAGGATTAGGGGTTAGGGGTTAGTATTTCAGTACATACTTTGGGAGGACACAATTCAATCCATAACACATAGTAAGGCTGAGACTTGGCATGTAGCAGATTTTATTGCACACCACAAAAGGCACATAGCTCAAGAGAAGCTGAGCTATATTATCATATAAAGCAGGTAAAAACAATAGCCATTTTATGATGATTTGCCCTCCTCAAGTTTTTTCCTGCTTTCTCTTTCAGGGTTGTGGCCCCAAAAAAGTGCTGGAGTGGAAAAAGAAGACATACTCATAGGGATTACAAAAGAAATTTTCCAATAGACATTGAAATTGTTGTCAATTAAGGTTACTATCCAGGAAAGAAGTATAAGAAAAACTCCCTTTTATTTCTTATTTCTGGCTACAAAAAATGTAGCAAAGAACCCTATAAAGTAGCAAAGAAGAATGAACCCTCCCTTGGCTCTCTGCCTGATTCTACACTTCAATTGAGTTTATGCCTTACCTAATCAGAAAACCATTCATCTGTAAACTGCCCCTGTCATTATTCTCAAGACACTCTAAAAGCTGGAAACCAAAACCTGGAAGCGAAAACACTGAGAACACCAAGCCCCAAGAGAATTTCAGCATGTGTGTGCTCTGGCTTTGATACTGGTCCTGTATTCCAATGAACAGACTACTTTCTAAGGTTTTGGGCTCTCTTATGCAACATGTAATTGCACCACAGTGCAGGGTATAGGAAAAAAAATTCTACATGGTAACTGAAGAAGTGGGCTCTATCTGTAATTTAGAGAATCAGGCTTACTAGGGCTTATTTCTTTTTTCTATTTGTGATAGGGCAAATACTCATAAATCTTCCCTGGAACATAGAAAGGATAAGAAGAAATTATTCACCCTATGTGTATATAAGTGATATATATATAAAAAAAAAATTTTTTTATGTATATGTATATACACACATATATATGAATATATAAAAGCTAAAACCTAACCCGTTGCCATCAAGTCGATCCTGACTCATATCGACTCTATAGAATAGAGTAGAACTGCCCCATAGAGTTTCCAAGGAGCGCCTGTCCGTGCCTATGTCAGTTTGTCATACTCTGGTGGCTTGCCACTGGTATTTGAAATATCAGAAAGGGTCACCCATGGTGGATGGGTTTCAGCTAAGCTTCCAGGCTGAGAAAGACTAGGAAGAAGGACGTGGTGTTCTACTTCTGAAAAAAATTAGCCACTGAAAACCTTATGAATAGCAGCGGAACATTGTCTGATACAGTGTCAGAATATGATACCCTGACGTTGTAAGTCACTCAAAGCACAACTGGGGAAAAGCTGCCTCCTCAAAGTACAATCGACCTTAATGACGTGGATGGATTCATTTTGGGACCTTCATTTGCTGATGTGGTACTACTCAAAATGAGATGAAACAGCTAAAACATCCATTAATGATAGGTACATGGAATGTACAAAGTATGAATCTAGGAAAATTGCAAATCATCAAAAATGAAAAGAAAACACAAAAACATTAGTATCTGAGAAATTAGTGAGCTGAAATAGACTGGTTCTGGCCATTCTGAATCAGACAATGTTATGGTCTACCATGTCAGGAATGAAAAAAATTGAAGAGGAATGAGTTTTCATTCATCTTCAAGAAGAACATTTCAAGTTCTATCCTGAAGTACAATGCTGTCAGTGATAGGAAAATGTACATATGCTGACAAGGATGGCCAATTAATATGGCTATAACTAAAATTTATGTAACCACTGAGATCAAAGATGAAGAAAATAAAGATTTTACCAACCTCTGCAGTCTGAAATTGACCGAGCATGCAATCAATACACATTGATAGAATTTTGCAAGACCAAGGACACCTTCATTGCAAATACTTTTTTCCAACAGCATAAAAGCCTACTATAACACATTGACTTTGCTGGATGGAATGCAAAGGAATCAAATCAACTACATCTGTGGAAAAAGACTGTGGAGAAGCTCAGTATCATCAGTCAGAACATAGCCAGGGGCTGACTGTGGAACAGACCATCAATTGCACATATGCAAGTTCAAATTGAAGCTCAAGAAAATTAGAACAAGTCCACAAGAGCCAAAGTACAACCATGAGTATATCCCACCTGAATTTAGAGACCATTCCAAGAATAGATTTGACTCATTGAGCATTGATGACCGAAGACCATGTGTGCTGTAGAATGACATCAAGGACATCATACATGAAGGAAGGAAGAGACCATCAAAAAGAAAGGAAAGCAAAAAAAGTTCAAAATGGATGTCAGAAGAGACTCTGAAATTTACTCTTCAGTGTAGAATAGCTACAGTGAAAAAGGAAGAAATTATGAAGTAAAAGAGCTGAACAGAAGATTTCAAAGCACTGCTTCAGAAAACAAAGTAAAGTATTATAATGGATGTGAAAAGACCTGTAGTTAGGAAATCAAAAGGGAATAACACAGTCAACATTTCTCAAGTTGGAAGAACAGAAGAAAAAATTCAAGCCTCAAGCATCAAAAGAAGATGCAAGGAACACACAGAGCCGAAGTTCAACCATTTCAGGAGGTAGCATATGATCAAGAACTGTTGGTACTAAAGGAAGAGGTACAAGCTGCACTTAAGGCATTGGAGGAAAACAAGACTCCAGGAACTGACAGAATACCGAATGAGATGTTTCAACAAACAGGGAAGGCTGGAAGTGCTCACCCCATCTATGTCAAGAAATTTGGAAGGCAGCAACCTGGCCAATAGACTGGAAAAGATCCATATTTGTGCACATTCCAAAGAAAAGTGGAATAACAGAAAACAGAAATTGTCAAACTATGTCATTAATATCATACACAAGTAAAATTGGGCTGAAGGTAATTTAAAAGCAGCTGCAGCACTATATCGACAGGGAACTTCCAGAAATTCAAGCCAGATTCAGAAGAGGACATGCAACCAGGATTTCATTGTTGGTGTCAGATGGATGCTGGCTGAAAGCAGAGGCTACCAGAAAGATGTTTACCTGTGTTTTATTGACTATGCTGAGGCATTCGACTGTGTGGATCATACCAAATTATGGATAACATTGCAGAGCATGGGAATTCTAGAACACTTAATTGTGCTCATGGGGAATCTGTACATGGATCAAGAGGCAGTTGTTCAAACAGAACAAGGGGATACTGCATGGTTTAAAGTCAGGAAAGCTGTGTGTCAGGGTTGTATCCTTTCACCATACATATTCAGTCTGTATGTTGAACAAATAATCCAAGAAGCTGGACTGTATGAAGAAGAACAGGGCATCAGGACTGAAGGAAGACTCATTAACAACCTGCGTTGTGCAGATGACACAACTTTGCTTGCTGAAAGTGGAGAGAACTCGAAGCACTTACTAATGAAAACCAAAGGCCACAGCCTTCAGTATGGATTACACCTCAACATAAAGTAAACAAAAATCCTCACAACTGAAACAATAAGCGACAGCACAATAAATGGAGAAAAGACTGAGGTTTTGAAGGATTTCATTTTACTTGGATCCACAATCAATACCCATGGAAGTAGCAGTCAAGAAATCAAAAGACACATTGCATTGGCAAGTCAGCTGCAAAAGACCTCTTCGAAGTGTTAAAAAAATGAAGATGTCACCTTGAAGACTAAGGTGCACATGACACAAGCCATGGTGTTTTCAATCCCCTCATATGCATGTGAAAGCTGGACAATGAGTAAGGAAGACCGAAGAATTGATGTTCTTGAATTGTGGTGTGGGAGAATATTGAATATATGTCTTGGAAGACATACAACCAAAATGCTCCTGAGAAGCAAGGATGGCAAGACTACATCTCATATACTTTGGGCATATAATCAGGAGTGATCAGTCCCTGGAGAAGGACATCATGCTTGGAAAAGTAGAGGGTCAGCGAAAAAGAGGAAGACCCTCAACGAGGTGGATTGGCACAGTGGCTGCAACAGTGGGCTCAAGCGTAGCAACAATTATGAGGATGGTGCAGGACCTGGCAGTTTCATTCTGTTGTGCTTAGGGTTGCTATGAGTTGGAGCTGACTTGAGGGCACCTACCAACAACAACCTCCAGTGTTGCACCTGTTTGTTGAAACATTTCATCTGGTATTTCTTCAATTCTTGGAGCCTTGTTTATCACCAATACCTTCAGGGCAGACTGGACTTCTTACATCAATACCTTTGGTTCTTGTTCATATGCTACCTCCTGAAATGGTTGAAAGTCGACCAATTCCTTTTGGTAAAGTGACTGTGTATTCGTTTCTTCAATCTTCTTTTGATGCTTCTTGTGTCTCTAAATATTTTGTCCATTAACCAAGGATGTTGCTGTCGAGTCGATTCCAGCTCTTAGGGACCCTATAAGACAGAGTAAAACTGCCCCATAGGATTTCCAGGGAGTAGCTGGTAGATTCAAAATGCCGACCTTTTGGTTAGCTGCTGAGCTCTTAATCGCTGTGCTACCAGGGTTCCGTTTCACCCATGTTGTTGTTTTTAGTTACTGGAAAGGGGCAGTTGGAGGGATTCAACTGTTCTAGTAATATTCTATATCTTGATCTGAATATCTGGTTACATAGGTGTGTTTCCCTTGAGAATATTCATTGATCTTCAATTAATATTGACAAATAAAGAGTTATTTATCATGAAGGCCCAGTGGTTAAGAGCTCAGCTCCAAAAGGTGGGCAGTTCAAATCCTTAGAAACACCACTCTGTCCTATAGGGTTGCTATGAGTTGGGATTGACTCAATGGCAACTGGTGTGGTGTGTATTCATAATAGTGCTACCATTCAAATGCAACAAAATTATTTGTTCATCAAGAATGATGTTCTAATATTCCAATTGTTTATAAATTTGAAACTCCCTCAGTCTGGAAAAGGGAGAAAAATTGCCTGAAAGCATTGTAAGGTTAACAATCTACAGATACCTGGGGGAAAAGATTATGGTTTATAAATATAAGAGACTGCTTTAATTCTTGGATGAATAAAACCAAAAAAAAAAACCAAACCCACTGCCGTCGAGTCAATTCTGACTCATAGCAACCTTGTATGAATAGCTGAGAAAAATTTCTATGGGAAATCAGGGCATTCAAAAAATCCCATGTATATGGGGGAATTTAGAAAGCCACACATATGCTTAGGGCAGACACATGCTCAGAAAAGATCTGATAGTATCATAAGCTTTCACATTAGGCTTATCCCTAGGCTCCATACAAGCCTGGATAAACATTGAAGGAAAGCTCCAGCACAGGGACAAGCTATTGTTTTCCTCTTTTCTACTTCCTGATATTTAAGAAAATCCATGTTAAAACACTAGCTGAACACAAACTAAAGGAAAAGAGATTTCAGTGGCTACACAACACAAAGAATAAGATCGTTGCAAAAATAGTTTGAAAAATTCATTAACAAATGGACTACCCCAGCCTTAACAATAAAAGAAACACAAAAGCTGAGGGAAGGATGAGAATCTTATTTCCAGAGTTACCACGTTATAATATCCAATTGTCAAGTTGTCAAGAAAAAAAAAATCACAGGACATACAAAGAAACAGAAAAGTAAGGTCTATTGAAAGGAAAAAATAACAATAAAGTGATAGAGCCCATACTTAATGGTACTCAGACAATGAAGTTACTAGTCAGGTTTTAAAAAACTTCTACCATAATATACTCAAAGAGCTAAAAAAAAAAAAATATGGAAAAAGAACCAAAATAACTGGGAAAATAATGTACAAATAAAACATGAAAATTAATAGAGATAGAAATTATGAAAAGCAACCAAACAAAAATTCTGGAGCTAAAAAGTAAAACAGATGAAAGGAAAAAAAAATAACTAGAGGGGTTCAAGAGCATATTTTATTAGGCAGAAGAAAGAATCAGTGAAATTGAAGACAGAATTAAAATTACCCAGTCTGAGTTTCAGAAAGAAAAAAGAATGAATAGCAGTGAACAAAGCCTAAGGGATCTGTGGAACATCATCAAGTGGACAAGTACGTATTATGACAGTTCCAGAATGAGAGAAGAGACAGAAAAGGGCAGAAAGAATATTGCAAGAATGACAAAAACTTCCCAAATTGGACAAAAGACATGGATCTAAATATCCAAGAAGCTTAACAAATTCCAAGTAGGTTAAACTCAAAGAGACTCACCTAACTGAACTGTCAAAAGACAAAGACAAGGAGGCAATCTGGAAAGTAGTGAGAGAGAATCAACTCCTTATATACAGGGGTCCTTCAATAATATTAAGAGCCGATTTCTCATTAAAAATAAAAAAACAAAAAAAATGAGGTTAGAAAACAGTGAAGCTACAAATTTAAAGTGCTATAAGCAAAAAAAAAAAAAAAAAAAAGACCTGTCGAACAATAGTTTGATATTTGAGACAATTGTACTTCAAAAATGAGTGAAAAATTAACAAACTGTCATATAAACACATTCTGAGAGAGTCGTTACTGCTAGACTTGCCCTATAAGAAATGTTTAAGGTACACATTGAAATTAAAGCGAACTGGACAATAAATTGAAGCCATATGACGAAATAAAGATCTCTGGTAAAGGTAATTTCATGGGCAAATATAAAAACCAGTTTTTGTGTGTGTGTGTTTTTGGTTTATACCTCTATTCATTATGTCCTACGTGATGCAAAATGCCACGTGCATAAAAGTAATTGTAAATATATGTCTTGGGCAAACAATATGTAAAGATGTAATTTTTTAAAATAATTTTTATTGAGCTTCAAGTGAACGTTTACAAATCAAGTCAGACTGTCACATGTAAGTTTATATACACCTTACTCCATACTCCCACTTGCTCTCCCCCTAATGAGTCAGCCCTTCCAGTCTCTCCTTTCATGACAATTTTGCCAGTTTCTAACCCTCTCTACCCTCCCATCTCCCCTCCAGACAGGAGATGCCAATACAGTCTCAAGTGTCCACCTGATACAAGTAGCTCACTCTTCATCAGCAACTCTCTCCTACCCATTATCCCGTCCCTTCCATGTCTGATGAGTTGTCTATGGGAATGGTTCCTGTCCTGGGCCAACAGAAGGTTTGGGGACCATGACCGCTGGGATTCCTCTAGTCTCAGTCAGACCATTAAGTCTGGTCTTTTATGAGAATTTGGGGTCTGCATCCCACTGATTTCCTGCTCCCTCAGGGGTTCTTCGTTGTGCTCCCTGTCAGGGCAGTCATTGGTTGTGGCCAGGCACCATCTAGTTCTTCTGGTCTCAGGATGATGTTAAGTCTCTGGCTCATGTGGCCCTTTCTGTCTCTTGGGCTCAGAGTTATTGTGTGACCTTGGTGTTCTTCATTCTCCTTTGCTCCAGGTGGATTGAGACCAATTGCTGCATCTTAGATGGCCGCTTGTTAGCTTTTAAGACCCCAGACGCCACATTTCAAAGTGGGATGCAAAATGTTTTCATAATAGAATTATTTTGCCAATTGACTTAGAAGTCCCCTTAAGCCATAGTCCCCAAACCCCCGTCCTTGTTCCACTGACCTTTGAAGCATTCAGTTTATCCCAGAAACTTGTAAAGATGTAATTTGTGACAACAATAAAAAGGGGGAAAATGGAGCTATACAGAAAATGTGTTAAAATATACATAAAAAGAAATGACAAGGAAATCAAAACCATTCACAAGAAAAAATCAATTACCCTCAACAAAATTCAAAACATTGAGATATTACAAAGTATCTTCTCTGATCACAATGCCATCAAATTAGAAATTAACAACAAGAAGAGAAAAGAAAAAAAATCAAATATGTGGAAACTGAATAACACTCTGTTGAAAAACCACCGGGTAATAGAAGAAATCAAAGATGGAATAAAAAAAATTCCTAGAATCAAAGGTGAATGAAAGCACATCATACCAAAACCTTTGGGACACAGCAAAGGCAGTGCTCAGAGGCCAATTTATAGCAATAGATACACACATCAAAAAAGAAAAAAAGAGAAAAAATCAAAATATTACTTTTGAACAAATAGAAAGAGAACCACAAAAGAAGTCCACAGCCAACAGCAGAAAGGAGATAATAAAGATCAGAGCAGAAATAAATGAAATAGAGAATAGAAAAACAACAAAGAAATAAAAAATCAAGTTGTTTCTTCAAAAGAATCAACAAAATCAACAAACCTCTGGCCAAATTCACCACAGAAAAACAGGAGAGGGCACAAATAATCCAAATAAGAAATGAAGTGGGGGACATTACAATAGATCCAACCGAAATAAAAAGGATCATAATGGTATTATGGAAAACTATACTCTGACAAATATGAAAACCTAGGGGAAATGGAAAAATTTCTAGAAACACACCACCTACTAAAACTAACACAAACTGAAATTGAAAATCTGAACAGACTCATAAAAAGAGAAGAGATTGAAAAGGTAATTTTTAAAAAAAAAAAAGCTCCTAACCAAAAAAGAAAAAAAAAAATCATTGGCCCAGATGGTTTTACCAGAGAATTCTACCAAACATTTAGAGAAGAATTTACACCAGTACTCCTCAAAAGATTTCAGAACATAGAAAAGGAAGGGATATTTGTGAATTGATTCTATGAAACCAGCATAACCCCAAGTCTAAAACCAGGCAAAAAAAAAAAAAAAAAGAAAACTACAGACAAATATCTCACATGAATATCCAAAAAAACAAACCAAACCTATTGCCCTCAAGATGATTCTGACTCATAGCAACCCAATAGAACAGAGTAGATCTGCCACCACAGGGTTTCCAAGGAGCGCCTGGTGGATTCGAACTGTCAACCTTTTGGTTAGCTGCTGTAGCTCTTAACCACTACGCCACCAGGGTTTCCCTCATGAATATAGATGCAAAAATTCTAGCCAATAGAATTCAGCACCATATATACATATCACAACCAAGTGGGATTCACACTAGGTAGGCAAGGATGGTTCAACATTAGGAAATCAATCAATGTAACCCACCACATAAATAAAATAATCACATGATCATCTCGATCGAATCAGAAAAGGCATTTGACAAAGTCCAACACCTATTCTTGGTAAAAACTCTCAATAAAATAGGTATAGAACGGAAATTCCTCAACATAATGAAAGGTATCTATACAAAAACAACAGCCAGCATTATTCTTAATGGTGAGAAGCCAAAAACATTTCCCTTGAAAACAGGAACAAGATAAGGATGCCTTTTATCACCACTCTTATTTAACATTGTGCTGGAAGTCCTAGCTAGAACAATAAGGCAAGTAAAAAAATATAAAGAGCATCCAAATTGGTAATGAAGAAGTAAAACTGTCCCTATTTGTGGATGATATGATAATATACATAGAAAACCCAAAAGGCTCCAAGAGAAAACTACTGGAATAGAAAGATTCAGCAGAATAACAGGATATCAGATAAACAAAAAAAATGAGTTGGATTCCTATACACTCAAAGAGAACAACGAAAAGGAAATCAGGAAAACAATACCATTTATAAATGCCCCTAAAAAAAAAATACTTAGGAATAAATCTAACCAGGGATGTAAAAGACCTATACAGAGGAGGCGGAGCCAAGATGGCAGACTAGGCAGACGCTACCTCGGATCCCTCTTACAAAAAAGACACGGAAAAACAAGTGAATCGATCACATACATAACAATCTATGAACCCTGAACAACAAACACAGATTTAGAGACGGAGAACGAACTAATACGGGGAAGCAGCGATTGTTTCCAGAGCCTGGAGCCAGCGTACCAGTCAGGTACAGCACAAGCACAGAGAGCTGCTCCACCCCCCTGAACTAACCCCGGGAAGGGGACCAGCCGGTTCCGTGTGCGGCGTGGGACGCAGCCAGTAGGAGAAGTCCCCGGGAGGCAGTGACTGGTCTTGGAGCAGGAAGAGCAGCGTCCCAGCCGGAGAACCGTCCCGCTGGGATTTGGACTGGACGAAGGTACGGCATAAACACGGAGAGCTGCTCCACCCCCCTGAACTAACCCCGGCAAGGGGCCCAGCCGGGTCGCAGGGGCGGCTTGGGACGCAGCCGGTAGGAGAAGTCCCTGGGAGGCAGCGACTGGTATTGGAGCGGGGAGAACAGCGTCCCAGCCGGGACACTCGGTCACGGCACGAGCACGGGGAGCTGCTCCACCCATCTGAACTAACCCCGGGAGGAGGCCCAACTGGTTCACGGGGGTAGCACGGCCACGTGGCTGGAGGGACGAGAAGTCCCTGGGAGGCAGCGACTGATTTTGGAATCGAGAGTGCACCATCCCAGTAGGGGAAACTTGACGCTGGGCGTGGGGCTGGAAGCGGAGGATCTGACCGTGACTCCAGCGGGCCAGACTCCCCGGGGGCAATCTCCACACAGCCAGCACAAATAGGCGACGCGCCCACAGGAATCTCAGATATAATAGTCATTCCAAGCAAGACAAGCAACTCTGGCTATATTCTGAGGTGCTACTCTCCTATTTCTCTGTTCTCTCCCCCACCCTCCCCAGGCGGCTTCATTAACATCCGAATAGCCTGAGCCAGAGGGAGAACTCTGATAGGGATCTGAATGCATTTTTTTTTAGCCGACTACCTGGAAAATCTAGTTTCCCAGTGATGGCTCGGAGACAACAATCCATATCAAACCACTTAAAGAAGCAGACCATGACAGCTTCTCCAACCCCCCAAACAAAGGAATCTAAATCTTTCCGAAATGAAGATACAATCCTGGAATTATCAGATACAGAATATAAAAAACTAATTTACAGAATGCTTCAAGAAATCACAAATGAAATTAGGATAACTGCAGAAAAAGCCAAGGAACACACCGATAAAACTGTTGAAGAACTCAAAAAGATTATTCAAGAACATACTGGAAAAATTAATAAGTTGCAAGAATCCATAGAGAGACAGCATATAGAAATCCAAAAGATTAACAATAAAATTACAGAATAAGACAACGCAATAGGAAGTCAGAGGAGCAGACTCGAGCAATTAGAATGTAGACTGGGACATCTGGAGGACCAGGGAATCAACACCAACATAGCTGAAAAAAAATCAGATAAAAGAATTAAAAAAAATGAAGAAACCCTAAGAATTATGTGGGACTCTATCAAGAAGGATAACCTGCGGGTGATTGGAGTCCCAGAACAGGGAGGGGAGACAGAAAACACAGGGAAAATAGTTGAAGAACTCCTGACAGAAAACTTCCCTGACATCATGAAAAACGAAAGGATATCTATCCAAAATGCTCATCGAACCCCATTTAAGATTGATCCAAAAAGAAAAACACCAAGACATATTGTCATCAAACTCACCAAAACCAAAGATAAACAGAAAATTTTAAAAGCAGCCAGGGAGAAAAGAAAGGTTTCCTTCAAGGGAGAATCAATACGAATAAGTTCAGACTACTCAGCAGAAACCATGCAGGCAAGAAGGGAATGGGACGACATATACAGAACACTGAAGGAGAAAAACTGCCAGCCAAGGATCATATATCCAGCAAAACTCTCTCTGAAATATGAAGGCGAAATTAAGATATTTACAGACAAACACAAGTTTAGAGAATTGACAAAAACCAAACCAAAGCTACAAGAAATACTAAAGGATATTGTTTGGTCAGAGAACCAATAATATCAGATATCAGCACAACACAAGGTCACAAAACAGAACGTCCTGATATCAACTCAAATAAGGAAATCACAAAAACAAACAAATTAAGATTAATTTAAAATAAATAAATAAATACACATAACAGGGAATCATGGAAGTCAATTGGTAAAAGATCACAATAATCAAAAAGAGGGACTAAATACAGGAGGCATTGAACTGCCATATGGAGAGTGATACAAGGTGATATAGAACAATACAAGTTAGGTTTTTACTTAGAAAAGTAGGGGTAAATAATAAGGTAACCACAAAAAGGTATAACAACTCTATAACTCAAGATAAAAGCCAAGAAAAACGTAACGACTCAACTAACATAAAGTCAAATACTATGAAAATGAGGATTTCACAATTTACTAAGAAAAACGTCTCAGCACAAAAAAGTATGTGGAAAAATGAAATTGTCAACAACACACATAAAAAGGCATCAAAATGACAGCACTAAAAACTTATTTATCTATAATTACCCTGAATGTAAATGGACTAAATGCACCAATAAAGAGACAGAGAGTCACAGACTGGATAAAGAAACACGATCCATCTATATGCTGCCTACAAGAGACACACCTTAGACTTAGAGACACAAACAAACTAAACCTCAAAGGATGGAAAAAAGTATATCAAGCAAACAATAAGGAAAAAAGAAGAGGAGTAGCAATATTAATTTCTGAAAAAATAGACTTTAGACTTAAATCCGCCACAAAGGATAAAGAAGGACACTATATAATGATAAAAGGGACAATTGATCAGGAAGACATAACCATATTAAATGTATATGCACCCAATGACAGGGCTGCAAGATACATAAATCAAATTTTAACAGAATTGAAAAGTGAGATAGATATCTCCACAATTATAGTAGGAGACTTCAACACACCACTTTCGGAGAAGGACAGGACATCCAGTAAGAAGCTCAACAGAGACACGGAAGATCTAATTACAACAATCAACCAACTTGACCTCATTGACTTATACAGAACTCTCCACCCAACTGCTGCAAAATATACTTTTTTTTCTAGCGCACATGGAACATTCTCTAGAATAGACCACATATTAGGTCATAAAACAAACCTTTGCAGAGTCCAAAACATTGAAATATTACAAAGCATCTTCTCAGACCACAAGGCAATGAAGCTAGAAATCAATAACAGAAAAACTAGGGAAAAGAAATCAAATACTTGGAAAATGAACAATACCCTCCTGAAAAAAAGACTGGGTTATAGAAGACATTAAGGAGGGAATAAGGAAATTCATAGAAAGCAACGAGAATGAAAATACTTCCTATCAAAACCTCTGGGACACAGCAAAAGTAGTGCTCAGAGGCCAATTTATATCGATAAATGCACACATACAAAAAGAAGAAGGAGCCAAAAGCAGAGAACTCTCCCTGCAACTTGAACAAATAGAAAGTGAGCAACAAAAGAACCCATCAGGCACCAGAAGAAAACAAATAATAAAAATTAGAGCTGAACTACATGAATTAGAGAACAGAAAAACAATTGAAAGAATTAACAAAGCCAAAAGCTGGTTCTTTGAAAAAATTAACAAAATTGATAAACCATTGGCTAGACTGACTAAAGAAATACAGGAAAGGAAACAAATAACCCGAATAAGAAACGAGAAGGACCACATCACAACAGAACCAAATGAAATTAAAAGAATCATTTCAGATTATTATGAAAAATTTTACTCTTACAAATTTGAAAACCTAGGAGAAATGGATGAATTTCTGGAAAAACACTACCTAAACTAACACATTCAGAAGTAGAACAACTAAATAGACCCATAACAAAAAAAGAGATTGAAACGGTAATCAAAAAACTCCCAACAAAAAAAAGCCCTGGCCCGGACGGCTTCACTGCAGAGTTCTACCAAACTTTGAGAGAAGAGTTAACACCACTACTTCTGAAGGTATTCCAAAGCATAGGAAATGACGGAATACTACCCAACTCATTCTATGAAGCCACCATCTCCCTGATACCAAAACCAGGTAAAGACATTACAAAAAAAGAAAATTATAGACCTATATCCCTCATGAACATAGATGCAAAAATCCTCAACAAAATTCTAGCCAATAGAATCCAACAACACATCAAAAAAATAATTCACCCTGGTCAAGTGGGATTTATACCAGGTACGCAAGGCTGGTTTAATATCAGAAAAACCATTAATGTAATCCATCACATAAATAAAACAAAAGACAAAAACCACATGATCTTATCAATTGATGCAGAAAAGGCATTTGACAAAGTCCAACACCCATTTATGATAAAAACTCTTACCAAAATAGGAATTGAAGGAAAATTCCTCAACATAATAAAGGGCATCTATGCAAAGCCAACGGCCAATATCACTCTAAATGGAGAGAACCTGAAAGCATTTCCCTTGAGAACGGGAACCAGACAAGGATGCCCTTTATCAGCGCTCTTATTCAACATCGTGCTGGAAGTCCTAGCCAGGGAAATTAGGCTAGACAAAGAAATAAAAGGTATCCGGATTGGCAAGGAAGAAGTAAAGTTCTCACTATTTGCAGATGACATGATTATATACACAGAAAACCCTAAGGAATCCTCCAGAAAACTACTGAAACTAATAGAAGAGCTTGGCAGAGTCTCAGGTTATAAAATAAACATACAAAAATCACTTGGATTCCTCTACATCAACAAAAAGAACACCGAAGAGGAAATAACCAAATCAATACCATTCACAGTAGCCCCCAAGAAGATAAGATACTTAGGAATAAATCTTACCAAGGATGTAAAAGACCTATACAAAGAAAACTACAAAGCTCTACTACAAGAAATTCAAAAGGACATACTTAAGTGGAAAAACATACCCTGCTCATGGATAGGAAGACTTAACATAGTAAAAATGTCTATTCTACCAAAAGCCATCTATACATTTAACGCACTTCCGATCCAAATTCCAATGTCATATTTTAAGGGGATAGAGAAACAAATGACCAATTTCATACGGAAGGGAAAGAAGCCCCGGATAAGCAAAGCACTACTGAAAAAGAAGAAGAAAGTGGGAGGCCTCACTTTACCTGACTTCAGAACCTATTATACAGCCACAGTAGTCAAAACAGCCTGGTATTGGTACAACAACAGGCACATAGACCAATGGAACAGAATTGAGAACCCAGACATAGATCCATCCACGTATGAGCAGCTGATATTTGACAAAGGACCAGTGTCAATTAATTGGGGAAAAGATAGCCTTTTTAACAAATGGTGCTGGCATAACTGGATATCCATTTGCAAAAAAATGAAACAGGACCCATACCTCACACCATGCACAAAAACTAACTCCAAGTGGATCAAAGACCTAAACATAAAGACTAAAACGATAAAGATCATGGAAGAAAAAATTGGGACAACCCTAGGAGCCCTAATACAAGGCATAAACAGAATACAAAACATTACCAAAAATGATGAAGAGAAACCCGGTAACTGGGAGCTCCTAAAAATCAAACACCTATGCTCATCTAAAGACTTCTCCAAAAGAGTAAAAAGACCACCTACAGATTGGGAAAGAATTTTCAGCTATGACATCTCCGACCAGCACCTGATCTCTAAAATCTACATGATTCTGTCAAAACTCAACCACAAAAAGACAAACAACCCAATCAAGAAGTGGGCAAAGGATATGAACACACACTTCACTAAAGAAGATATTCAGGCAGCCAACAGATACATGAGAAAATGCTCTCGATCATTAGCCATTAGAGAAATGCAAATTAAAACTACGATGAGATTCCATCTCACACCAGCAAGGCTGGCATTAATCCAAAAAACACAAAATAATAAATGTTGGAGAGGCTGTGGAGAGATTGGAACTCTCATACACTGCTGGTGGGAATGTAGAATGGTACAACCACTTTGGAAATCTATCTGGCGTTATCTTAAACAGTTAGAAATAGAACTACCATACAACCCAGAAATCCCACTCCTCGGAATATACCCTAGAGATACAAGAGCCTTCATACAAACAGATATATGCACACCCATGTTTATTGCAGCTCTGTTTACAATAGCAAAAAGCTGGAAGCAACCAAGGTGTCCATCAACAGATGAATGGGTAAATAAATTGTGGTATATTCACACAACGGACTACTACGCATCAATAAAGAACAGTGACGAATCTCTGAAACATTTCATAACATGGAGGAACCTGGAAGGCATTATGCTGAGCGAAATTAGTCAGAGGCAAAAGGACAAATATTGTATAAGAACACTATTATAAAATCTTGAGAAATAGTAAACCTGAGAAGAACACATACTTTTGTGGTTCCGAGGGGGGGAGGGAGGGAGGGTGGGAGAGGGTTTTTTATTGATTAATGAGTAGATAAGAACTGCTTTAGGTGAAGGGAAAGACAACACTCAATACATGGAAGGTCAGCTCAGTTGGACTGGACCAAAAGCAAAGAAGTTTCCGGGATAGAATGAATGCCTCAAAGGTCAGCGGAGCAAGCGCGGGGGTCTGGGGAACATGGTTTGCGGGGACTTCTAAGTCAATTGGCAAAATAATTCTATTATGAAATCATTCTGCATCCCACTTTGAAATGTGGCATCTGGGGTCTTAAATGCTAACAAGCGGCCATCTAAGATGCAGCAATTGGTCTCAACCCACCTGGAGCAAAGGAAAATGAAGAACACCAAGGCCACACGACAACTAAGAGCCCAAGAGACAGAAAGGGCCACATGAACCAGAGACCTACATCATCCTGAGACCAGAAGAACTAGTTGGTGCCCGGCCACAATCGATGACTGCCCTGACAGGGAGCACAGCAGAGGACCCCTGAGGGAGCAGGATATCAGTGGGATACAGACCCCAAATTCTCATAAAAAGACCAAACTTAATTATCTGACTGAGACTAGAGGAATCTCGGCGGCCATGCTCCCCAGACCTTCTGTTGGCACAGGACAGGACCCATCCCCGAAGAAAACTCATCAGACATGAAAGGGACTGGTCAGTGGGTGGGAGAGAGACGCTGATGAAGAGTGAGCTAATTATATCAGGTGGACACTTGAGATTGTGTTGGCAACTCTTGTCTGGAGGGGGGATGGGAGGTTAGAGAGAGAGGGAAGCAGGCAAAATTGTCAAGAAAGGAGAAACTGAAAGGGCTGACTCAAGAGGGGGAGAGGAAGTGGGAGTAGGGAGTGAGATGTATGTAAACTTATATGTGACAGACTGATTGGAGTTGTAAACGTTCACTTGAAGCTTAATAAAAGTTATATAAAAAAAAAAAAAAAGACCTATACAGAGAAAATTACAAAACACTACTGGGTACTGCAAGAAAGCAAAAGAGATTTACATAAATGGAAAAACATACCATGCTCATGGAGAGCTAAATTTAATATTGTGAAAATTTCAATTCTGCCCAAAGCAATCTACAAATACAATACAATCCCCATCCAATACTAACAGCATTCTTTAAAGAGGTGGAAAAACTCATTAGTATCTTCATATGGAAAGGGAAGATGGCCCAGTTAAGTAAAGGACTATTGAAGAAGAATAAAGTAGGAGGGCTGGCACTACCTGACTTCAGAACCTACTGTACAGCTACAGAGGTCAAAACAGCCTGCTACTGGTACAATGACAGATGCATTGACCAATGGAACAGAATTGAGAACCCAGATGTAAATCCATCCATCTATGGTCACCTGATCTTCAACAAAGGCCCAAAGTCTATCAAATGGGGAAAAGGCAGTCTTTAACAAATGGTGCTGGCAAAACTGGATGTCCATCTGCAAAAAAATGAAACAGGATCCATACCTCACACCATACACAAAAAGTAATTCAAAATGGATCAAAGACCTAAATATAACACCCAAAGCTATAAAGATCATAGAAGAAAAAATAGGCTCAACACTACAGGCCCTAATACATGGCATCAACAGGATACAAACCATAACTAACAACACACAAGCTCCAGAATATAAGCTAAAGAACTGGGACCTTCTAAGAATTAAACATTAATGCTCGTCAAAAGACTACCAAAGAGTAAAAAGAGAACCTACAGACTGGGAGAAAATGTTTGGCTGTGACATATCCAACACAGGTCTAATCTGTAAAATCTGCAGGAAATTCTGAAGCTTCTACAACAAAAAGGAAAATCCAATTTAAAAAATGGGCCAAGGATATGAAGAGACACTTCACCAAAGAAGACATTCAAGCGGCTAATGGCCACATCAGGAAGCACTCATGATCAGTAACCATTAGAGAAATGCAAATCAAAACCACAATGAAATACCATGGCACTCCAGCATTACTGGCAGGAATCAAAAAAACAAAAATAACAAATGTTGGAGAGGCTGCTGGGAGATTGGAACTCTTATGCACTGCTGGTGGGAATGCAAAATGGTACAACCATTTTGGAAAATTATATGGCACTTTCTTAAAACACTGGAAATAGAAATACCATACTATCCAGTAATCCCACTCCTAGAAATATATCCTAGAGAAATAAGAGCCATCAGACGAATAGACACATACACACCCATGTTCATTGCAGCATTGTTCACAATAGCAAAAAGATGGAAATAACCTAGGTGCCCATTAACAGAGGAGTGGATAAACAAACTATGGTACATGCACCCAGTGGAGTACTACACAATGATAAAAAACAATGATGAACCTGAGAGGCATCTCATAACATGGATGAATCTGGAGGGCATTACAATGAGTGAAATAAGTCAATCATAACGAGACAAATACTGCATGAAACCACTACTATAAAAACTCATGAAAAGGCTTACACACAAAAAGAAACAGTCTGAGGCGGGGCCAAGATGGCGGACTAGGTGGACGCTACCGTGGATCCCTCTTGCAACAAAGACTCGGAAAAACAATGGAATCGATCACATACATAACAATCTACGAACTCTGAACAACAAGCACAGACTTAGAGACGGAAAACGAACAAATACGGGCAGACAGCGACTGTTTTCAGAACCAGGAGCCAGCGTACCAGCTCTCAGATCCCTCCCCCACCCTCCCCAGGCGACCCCATTAACATCCGAATACCCGGAGCCAGAGGGAGAATTCAGATAGGGATCTGACTGCATTTTTTTTTAGCCGACTACCTGGAAAATCTAGTTTCCCAGTGATGGCTCTGAGACAGCAGTCCATATCAAACCACATAAAGAAACAGATCATGACAGCTTCTCCAACCCCCCAAACAAAAGAATCAAAATCTTTCCCAAATGAAGATACAATCCTGGAATTATCAGATACAGAATATAAAAAACTAATTTACAGAATGCTTAAAGATATCACAAATGAAATTAGGATAAATGCAGAAAAAGCCAAGGAACACACTGATAAAACTGTTGAAGAACTCAAAAAGATTATTCAAGAACATAGTGGAAAAATTAACAAGTTGCAAGAATCCATAGAGAGACAGCATGTAGAAATCCAAAAGATTAACAATAATATTACAGAATTTGACAACGCAATAGAAAGTCAGAGGAGCAGACTCGAGCAAACAAAATGTAGACTGGGGCTTCTGGAGGACCAGGGAAACAACACCAACATAGCTGAAAAAAAATCAGATAAAAGAATTTAAAAAAATGAAGAAACCCTAAGAATCATGTGGGACTCTATCAAGAAGGATAACTTGCGAGTGATTGGAGTCCCAGAACAGGGAGGGGGGACAGAAAACACAGAGACAATAGTTGAAGAACTCCTGACACAAAACTTCCCTGACATCATGAAAGACGAAAGGATATCTATCCAAGATGCTCATCGAACCCCATTTAAGACTGATCCAAAAAGAAAAACACCAAGACATATTATCATCAAACTCGCCAAAACCAAAGACAAACAGAAAATTTTAAAAGCAGCCAGGGAGAAAAGAAAGGTTTCCTTCAAGGGAGAATCAATAAGAATAAGTTCAGACTACTCAGCAGAAACCATGCAGGCAAGAAGGGAATGGGACGACGTATACAGAGCACTGAACGAGAAAAACTGCCAACCAAGGATCATATATCCAGCAAAACTCTCTCTGAAATACGAAGGGGAAATTAAGATATTTACAGATAAACATAAGTTTAGAGAATTTGCAAAAACTAAACCAAGACTGCAAGAAATGCTAAAGGAGATTGTTTGGCTGGATGACCAATAATATCAGGTACCAGCACAATACAAGGTCACAAAACAGAACGTCCTCATATCAACGCAACTCAAATAGGGAAAGCACAAAAACAAACAAATTAAGACTAATTCTAAAAAATAAATAAATAAACAAAATAATACACACAACAGGAAATCATGGAAATCAATAGATAAACGATCACAATAATCAAAAAGAGGGACTAAATATAGGAGGCATTGAACTGCCAGATGGAGAGTGATACAAGGCGATATAGAAGGATACAAGTTAGGTTTTTACTTAAAAAAATAGGGGTAAATAAAAAGGTAACCACAAAAAGGAATATCAATTCCATAACTCAAGAAAAAAGCCAAGAAAAACATAACGACTCAATAAACACAAAGTTAAACATTATGAAAATGAGGATCTCACAATTTACTAAGAAAAACGTCTCAGCACAAAAAAGCATGTGGAAAAATGAAATGGCCAACAACACACATGAAAAGGCATCAAAATGACAGCACTAAAAACTTACTTATCTATAATTACCCTGAATGTAAATGGACTAAATGCACCAATAAAGAGACAGAGAGTCACAGACTGGATAAAGAAACACGATCCATCTATATGCTGCCTACAAGAGACACACCTTAGACTTAGAGACACAAACAAACTAAACCTCAAAGGATGGAAAAAAGTATATCAAGCAAACAATAAGGAAAAAAGAAGAGGAGTAGCAATATTAATTTCTGACAAAATAGACTTTAGACTTAAATCCGCCACAAAGGATAAAGAAGGACAATATATAATGATAAAAGGGACAATTGATCAGGAAGACATAACCATATTAAATATTTACGCACCTAATGACAGGGCTGCAAGATACATAAATCAAATTTTAACAGAATTGAAAAGTGAGATAGACACCTCCACATATATAGTAGGAGACCTCAACACACCACTTTCGGAGAAGGACAGGACATCCAGTAAGAAGCTCAATAGAGACACGGAAGACCTACTTACAACCATCAACCAACTTGACCTCATTGACTTATACAGAACTCTCCACCCAACTGCTGCAAAGCATACTTTTTTTTCTAGCGCACATGGAACATTCTCTAGAATAGACCACATATTAGGTCATAAAACAAATCTTTCCAGAATCCAAAACATCGAAATATTACAAAGCATCTTCTCAGACCACAAGGCAATGAAGCTAGAAATCAATAACAGAAAAACTAGGGAAAAGAAATCAAATACTTGGAAAATGAACAATACCCTCCAGAAAAAAGACTGGGTTATAGAAGACATCAAGGAGGGAATAAGGAAATTCTTAGAATGCAACGAGAATGAAAATACTTCCTATCAAAACCTCTGGGACACAGCAAAAGCAGTGCTCAGAGGCCAATTTATATCGATAAATGCACACATACAAAAAGAAGAAAGAGCCAAAATCAGAGAACTGTCCCGACAACTTGAACAAATAGAAAATGAGCAACAAAAGAACCCATCAGCCACCAGAAGAAAACAAATAATAAAAATTAGAGCTGAACTAAATGAATTAGAGAACAGAAAAACAACTGAAAGAATTAACAAAGCCAAAAGCTGGTTCTTTGAAAAAATTAACAAAATTGATAAACCACTGGCTAGACTGACTAAAGAAAAACAGGAAAGGAAACAAATAACCCGAATAAGAAACGAGAAGGACCACATCACAACAGAACCAAATGAAATCAAAAGAATCATATCAGATTACTACATAAAATTGTACTCTAACAAATTTGAAAACCTAGAAGAAATGGATAAATTCTTGGAACAATACTACCTACCTAAACTAACACATTCAGAAGTAGAACAACTAAATAGACCCATAACAAAAAAAGAGATTGAAACGGTAATCAAAAAACTTCCAACAAAAAAAGTCCTCGCCCAGATGGCTTCACTGCAGAGTTCTACCAAACATTCAGAGAAGACTTAACACCATTACTATTGAAGGTATTTCAAAGTATAGAAAAAGACGGAATACTACCCAACTCATTCTATGAAGCTGCCATCTCCCTGATACCAAAACCAGGTAAAGACATTACAAAAAAAGAAAATTTTAGACCTATATCCCTCATGAACATAGATGCAAAAATCCTCAACAAAATTCTAGCCAATAGAATCCAACAACACATCAAAAAATAATACACCCTGATCAAGTGGGATTTATACCAGGTATGCAAGGCTGGTTTAATATCAGAAAAACCATTAATGTAATCCATCACATAAATAAAACAAAAGATAAAAACCACATGATCTTATCAATAGATGCAGAAAAGGCATTTGACAAAGTTCAACACCCATTTATGATAAAAACTCTAACCAAAATAGGAATTGAAGGAAAATTCCTCAACATAATAAAGGGCATCTATGCAAAGCCAACGGCCAATATCACTCTAAATGGAGAGAACCTGAAAGCATTTCCCTTGAGAACGGGAACCAGACAAGGATGCCCTTTATCACCGCTCTTATTCAACATCGTACTTGAAGTCCTAGCCAGGGCAATTAGGCTAGACAAAGAAATAAAGGGTATCCAGATTGGTAAGGAGGAAGTAAAGCTATCACTATTTGCAGATGACATGATCGTATACATGGAAAACCCTAAGGAATCCTCCAGAAAACTACTGAAACTAATAGAAGAGTTTGGCAGAGTCTCAGGATATAAAATAAACATACAAAAATCACTTGGATTCCTCTACATCAACAAAAAGAACACCGAAGAGGAAATAACCAAATCAATACCATTCACAGTAGCCCCCAAGAAGATAAAATACTTAGGAATAAATCTTACCAAAGATGTAAAAGACCTATACAAAGAAAACTATAAAACTCTGCTACAAGAAATTCAAAAGGATGTACTTAAGTGGAAAAACATACCCTGCTCATGGATAGGAAGACTTAACATAGTAAAAATGTCTATTCTACCAAAAGCCATTTATACATACACTGCACTTCCAATCCAAATACCAATGTCATACTTTAAGGGGACAGAGAAACAAATCACTAATTTCATATGGAAAGGAAAGAACCCCCGGATAAGCAAAACATAACTGAAAAAGAAGAAGAAAGTGGGAGGCCTCACCCTACCTGATTTCAGAACCTATTATATAGCTACAGTAGTCAAAACAGCCTGGTACTGGTACAACAACAGGCACATAGACCAATGGAACAGAATTGAGAATCCAGATATAAATCCATCCACGTATGAGCAGCTGATATTTGACAAAGGACCAGTGTTAGTCAACTGGGCAAATAATAGTCTTTTTAACAAATGGTGCTGGCATACCTGGATATCCATTTGCAAAAGAATGAAACAGGACCCATACCTCACACCATGCACAAAAACTAACTCCAAGTGGATCAAAGACCTAAACATAAAGGCTAAAACGATAAAAATCATGGAAGAAAAAATAGGGGCAACCCTAGGAGCCCTAATACAGGGCATAAACAGAATACAAACCATTAACAAAAATGATGAAGAGAAACCAGATAACTGGGAGCTCCTAAAAATCAAACACCTATGCTCATCTAAAGACTTCACCAAAAGAGTAAAAAGACCACCTACAGACTGGGAAAGAATTTTCAGCTATGACATCTCAGACCAGTGCCTGATCTCTAAAATCTACATGATTCTGTCAAAACTCAACCACAAAAAGACAAACAACCCAATCAAGAAGTGGGCAAAGGATATGAACACACATTTCACTAAGGAAGATATTCAGGCAGCCAACAGATACATGAGAAAATGCTCTCGATCATTAGCCATTAGAGAAATGCAAATTAAAACTACGATGAGATTCCATCTGACACCAACTAGACTGGCATTAATTCAAAAAACACAAAATAATAAATGTTGGAGAGGCTGCGGAGAGATTGGAACTCTCATACACTGCTGGTGGGATTGTAAAATGGTACAACCACTTTGGAAATCCATCTGGCGTTATCTTAAACAGTTAGAAATAGAACTACCATACAACCCAGAAATCCCACTCCTCGGAATATTCCCTAAAGATACAGGAGCCTTCACACAAACAGATATATGCACACCCATGTTTATTGCAGCTCTGTTTACAATAGCAAAAAGCTGGAAGCAACCAAGATGTCCATCAATGGATGAATGGGCAAATAAATTGTGGTATATTCACACAATGGAATACTACGCATCGATAAAGAACAGTGACGAATCTCTGAAACATTTCATAACATGGAGGAATCTGGAAGGCATTATGCTGAGTGAAATGAGTCAGTTGCAAAAGGACAAATATTGTATAAGACCACTATTATAAGATCTTGAGAAATAGAAAAAACGGAAAAGAACACATACTTTTGTGGTTACAAAGGGGGGAGGGAGGGAGGGAGGGAGGGAGAGGCTTTTTATTGATCAACCTGTAGATAAGAACTGCTTTGGGTGAAGGGAAAGACAACACTCAAAACAAGGAAGGTCAGCCTAATTGGACTGGATTAAAAGTAAAGAGGTTTCCGGGATAAAATGAAAGCTTCAAAGGTCAGCGAAGCAGGGGCTGGGGTCTGGGGAACTTGGTTTGAGGGGACTTCTAAGTCAATGGGCAAAACAATTCTATTATGAAAACACTCTGCATCCCACTTTGAATTGTGGTGCCTGGGGTCCTAAATGCCAACAAGCGGCCATCTAAAATACATTAATTGGTCTCAACCCACCTGGAGCAAAGGCAAAGGAAGAACACCAAGGTCACACGACAACTAAGAACCCAAGAGACAGAAAGGGCCACTTGAACCAGAGACCTACATTATCCTGAGACCAGAAGAACTAGTTGGTGCCCAGCCACAATCGATGTCTGTCCTGTCAGGGAGCACAACAGACAACTCCTGAGGGAGCAGGAGACCAATGGGATACAGACCCCAAATTCTCACTAAAAGACCACACCTAATGGTATGATTGCGACTGGAGGAATCCCAGAGACAACGCTCCCCAGAACTTCTGATGGCACAGGACAGGAACCATCCCCGAAGACAAATCATCAGGCATGAAAAGGACTGGTCAGTGGGGGGGAGAGAGATGCTGATGAAGAGTGAGCTAATTAAATCAGGTGGACACTGGAGAGTGTGTAGGCAACTCTTGACTGGAGGGGGGATGGGAAGATAGAGAGAGAGGGAAGATGGCAAAATTGGCACGAAACGAGAGACTGTAAGGGCTGACTCAATAGGGGGAGAGCAAGTGGGAGAAGGGAGTAAGATGTATGTAAACCTACATGTGACAGACTGATTGGAATGGTAAATGTTCACTTGAAGCTTAATAAAAATTAAAAAAAAAAAGAAACAATCTTTGATGGTTATGAGGAGGGTGTGGGGTAGGAATGGAAAAACACTAAATAGGCAATAGATAAATGGTAACTTTGGTGAAGGGTAAGACACTACACAATGCTACGAAGCCAGCACAACTTGTCCAAGGCAAGATCATGGAAGCTCCATCACATGTCCAAACTCCCTGAGGGACCAAATTGCTGAGCTGAGGGCTGTGGGGACCATGGTCTTGGGGAATATCTAGCTCTATTTGTAGACCAGTTCATAAAGAAAATGTTTTACATCCTACTTTGGTGAGTAGCGTCTGGGGTTTTAAAAACTTGTGAGTGACAATCTAAGATACTTCACTGGTCTCACTCTGGCTGCAGTAGGGGAGAATGAAGAAAACCAAAGACACAAAGGAAAGATCCAAAGGACTAATGGACCTCAAGTACCACAGTCTCCACCAGACTGAGTCCAGCACAACTAGATGGTGCATTGCTACCACCACTGATTTTCTGACAGGGATCACAATAGAGGGTCCCAGACAGAGCTGAAGAAAAATGTAGAACAAAATTCTAACTCACACACACACACACACACAAAGATTAGACTTACTGGCCTGACAGAGACTGGAGAAACCCTGAGTGTATGGCCCCCGGACACACTTTTAGCTCAGTAATGAAGTCACTCATGAAATTCACCCTTCAGTCAAAGATTAGACAGATCCATAAAACAAAACAAGACTAAAGGGGCACACCAGCCCAGGGGCAAGGACTAGAAGGCAGGAGGGGACAGGAAAGCTGATCATAGGGAACCCAAGGTTGAAAATGGGAGTGTTGACATGTCATGGGGTTGGTAACCAATGTCTCGAAACAATATGTGTACTAATTGCTTAATGGGAAGCTAGTTTGTTCTGTAAACTTTCATCTAAAGCACAATATTTTTTTTTTAAATCAATTAAACACAGAACATAGTATTGAATGAAATGAGGGAATAAAAATTTTTTAAAAAACTACGCCCATTTCCATCTGTTCAATTTTGACTCATAGCAACCCTATGAGGCAGGATAGAACTGTCCCATAGGGTTTTAAAGGCTCTAATCTTTACAGAAGCAGAATGCCACATCTTTCTCCCACGGAGCAGCTGGTGGATTTTAACTGCAGACCTTTTGGTTAGCAACAAACACTTTAACCATTGTGCAACTAGTGCTCAAAAAGGCATAAGACATACAGAAAACAAAAAAGTTGCAGAAGTAAGCCCTTCCTTATCAGTAATAACTTTAAATGTGAATAGATTATGCTCGCTAATCAAAAGACAGATTTTGGCATAATAGATAATATGATCCATTTATATGCTGTCTCCAGGAGGCACATTTTAGATCCAAACGCAAACAGGTTAAAAGTGAAAGGAGGGAAGAATAAATTCCATGTGTTACGGATTGTTTTGTGTTCTCCCAAAATATGCAGTGGAATGGTAACCTCTATACCTGTGGATGACATTGTGGTTGGATATGTGGTTTTCTTTGTTATGTTAATGAGGCCATACTACTGTAGGGTGTGTCCTAAAATTAATCACTTCAGAATTATAAAAAGAGCACATCAGATAGACACAGAGATCACAAACCAGGGAAGACAGTTGCCATGTAAAGATCATGAAGAAACCAAAGAATGCCCAGGTCTACCTACAAGGAAGCAATTAGCATGATGTGAATTTTTAGCCTTCAGAACTGTGAGAAAACAAATTTCAATTCTTTAAAGACACTCACTTGTGGTATTTATGTTACAGCAGCATTAAGAAATCAAGACACCACACTAATAGTAGCCAAAAGAGATCTAGGTAGATAATCTGATATCAGACAAAACAGACTTTAAATGAACTGATACAAAAGATGAAGAAGAACATTATATATTGATAAAAAGTCAATTAATCAAGAAGATACAACTATCGCAAGCATATATGCACCGAACAACAGAACCCCAAAATACAAGAAGCAAACATGGGTGGACTCGAAGGGAAAAATACAGAGTTCTGCAATAATAATTGG
Organism: Elephas maximus indicus; assembly: GCF_024166365.1. Lineage (NCBI taxonomy): Eukaryota > Metazoa > Chordata > Mammalia > Proboscidea > Elephantidae > Elephas > Elephas maximus. The sequence goes on along the minus strand of NC_064846.1, from coordinate 70,464,458 downwards.
TGCCTTCAATATACCACTTTCAGTGAAAGATAGAACATCTAGCAATAACATCAATAAAAATAGCAGACCTATACAATAATACTATACTGAAAATAATTGGTAGGCTTTCAACCATGCCGGGAGGTAGCATATGATCAAGAACCATTGGTATTGAATGAAGTAATCCAAGCTGCACTGAAGGCATTGGTGAAAAACAAGGCTCCAGGAGCTGGCAGCGTACCAATTGAGATGTTTCAACAAACACGTGCAGCACCGGAGGTGCTCACTCATCTATGCCAAGAAATTTGGAAGACAGCTACCTTGCCAACAGAGTTGGCAAGATCCGTGTTTGTGTCCATTCCAAAGAAAGGTGATCCAACAAACGTGAAAATTATTGAACAGTAAAAAAAAAAAAAAAAAAAATTTTTTTTTTTTTTATCATTAATATCAAAAGCAAGGAAAATTTAGCTGAAGATAATTGAAAAATGGTTGCAGCAGTATATCCATAGGAAAGTGCCAGGAATTCAGGCTGGATTCAGAGGAGGACATGGAATGAGGAATATCACTGCTTATGATGTTAGATGGATCTTGGCTGAAGTCTGAGGATACCAGGACGATGTTTAGCAGTGTTGTACTGACTATTCAAAGGCATTCAATTGTGTAGATCATAACAAATTATGGATAGCATTGTGAAGAATGGGAATTCCAGAACATTTAATTGTGCTCACGTGGAACCTGTATATAGACCAAGAGGCAGTCGTTTGGCCAGAACAGTTGGCATTCCATCAGTTCCCGGAGACTTGTTATTCGTCAGTGCTTTCAATGCAGCTCGGACCTCTTCCTTCAGTACCATTGATTCTTGATCATTTCTTCTGAGATGTTTGAATGTTGACCAATTCTTTTTGGTACAGTGACTCTATGTGTTCCTTCCATTTTCTTTTGACCCTTCCCGCATCATTTAGTATTTTCCCCATAGAAACGTTCAATATTGCAACTCGAGGCTTGACTCTGTTCTTCAGTTCTTTCAGCTTGAGAAATGCTGCATGTGATCTGCCCTTTTGGTTTTCTACCTCCAGGTCTTTGCACATTTCATTATAATATTTTGTCTTCTCAAGCTACCCTTTGAAATCTTCTGTTCAGCTCTTTTGCTTCATCATTTCTTCCATTTGATTTAGCTACTCTACATACAGGAAACATTGGTGGCGTAGTGGTTAAGTTCTATGGCTGCTAACCAAAGGGTCAGCAGTTCGAATCCTCCAGGCGCTCCTTGGAAACTCTATGGGGCAGTTCTACTCTGTCCTGTAGGGTTGCTATGAGTCGGAATCGACTCGATGGCACAAGGTTTGGTTTGGTTTTGGTACTCTACATACAAAAGCAATTTTCAGAGTCTCTCCTGACATCCATTTTGGTCTTTTCTTTTCTCTTGTCTTTTTAATAACCTCTTACTTTGTTCATGTATGTTGTCCCTGATGTCATTCCACAACTCACCCGTCTTTGGTCATTAATGTTTAATGCACCAAGTCTATTCTTGAGATAGTCTCTAAATTCAGGTGAGATATACGCAAGGTCGTACTTAGGCTCTCATAGACTTGTTCTAATTTTCTTCAGCTTCAACTTGCACATGAGTAATTGATGGTCTTTTCCACAGTTGGCCCCTGGCCTTGTTTTGACTAATGGTTTTGAACTTTTCCATGTCTCTTTCCACAGATGTAGTGAATTTGATTCTTGTGTATTCTGTCTGGTAAGGTCCATGCATATATAAAAAAAAAAAAAAAACACAATATATCAGGTCAAGTTGGTTGATTGTGGCATTTAGATCTTCCGTGTCTTTATCGAGCTTCTGTCTGGATGTCCCGTCCTTCACCGAAAGTGGTGTATTAAAGTCTCCTACTATTATTGTGGAGCTCTCTATCTCACTTCTCAACGCTGATAGAGTTTGTTTTATGTATCTTGCAGCCCTGTCACTGGGTGCATAAATATTAAAAAAAAAAAAAAATTTTTATGGTTATATCTTCTTGGTGTATTGTCCCTTTAATCATTATATAGTGTCCTTCCTTATCCTTTCTGATGGATTTAACTTAAAAGTCTATTTGTCAGAAATTAATATTGCCACTCCTGCTCTTTTTTGATTGTTGTTTGCTTCATATATTTTTTCCCATCCTTTGAGTTTTACTTTGTTTGTGTCTCCAAGTCTAAGGTGTGTCTCTTGTAGGCAACATATAGACAGATCTTGTTTTTTAATCCATTCTGCCACTGTCTCTTTATTGGTGCATTTAGTCCATTTACATTCAGGGTAATTATGGATAGGTATGAATTTAGTGCAATCATTTTGATGTCTTTTTTGTGTGTTGTTGACAGTTTCTTTTTCCCACTTAATTTTATGTGCTGAGTAGATTATCTTTATATATTGTCCTTTCCTGTTTGTTGTTGTTGAATTTGTTTCCGCTAAGTCTCTATTTTTTTTTCTTGTATTTTATTTTGATGAGTATGATAGTTTGTTTCCTTTGTGGTTAGCTCATTATTTACCCCTATTTTTCTAAATTTAAACATAACTTATTTCTTTGATCGCTGTAGCTTCCTCTCCATATGGAAAAAAAATGTGTATGATTACATTTCTTAGTCCCTCTTTATTATTTTAAGGTTGTCTTCTTTTATATAATAACATCACTGTTACTCTGTTTTGAGTTTTTTTTTTTTTTAATCTTGCTTTGTTTTTTTGGATTTTCCTGTCTGGGTTGCCTTCTAGTTGCTCTGCCCCGTGTTCTAGTTTTGGGTTGATATCTGATATTATTGATTTTCTAACCAAAGAACTCACTTTAGTATTTCTTGCAGTTTTGGTTTAGTTTTTACCAATTCCCTAAACTTGTGTTTATCTGGAAATGTCTTAATTTCACCTTCATATTTAAGAGACAGTTCTGCTGGATATATGATTCTTGGCAGGGAATTTTTTTCCTTCAATTTTTAAAATAAGTCATCCCATTGCCTCCTTGCCTGCATGGTTTCTGCTGAATAGTCTGAGCTTATTCTTATTGGCTCTCTTTTGTAGGTGACTTTTTGTTTATCCCTCGCTGCTCTTATAATTCTCTGTTTATCTTTGGTTTTGGCAAGTTTGATTATAATATGTCTTGGTGACTTTCTTTTAAAATGTACCTTATGTGCAGTTGGATGAGCATCTTGGATTGATATCTTCTCATCTTTCACAATATCAGGAAAGTTTTCTGCCAACAAATCTTCAACAATTCTCTCTGTATTTTCTGTTATCCGTCCCTGTTCTGGTACTCCAATCACTCGTAGGTTATTTCTCTTGGTAGATTCTCACATGATTCTTAAGTATTTCTCATTTTTTAAATTCTTTTATCTGATTTTTCTTCAAATATATTAGTCCCAAGTGATTTATCTTTCAGTTCCGAAATTCTAGCTTCTACTTGCTCAATTCTGTTCTTCTGACTTTCTATTGAGTTGTCTACTTCTGTAATTTTATTGTTAATCTTCTGAATTTCTGATTGCTGTCTGTCTATTGATTTTTACAGTTTATTGAACTTTTCTTTATGTCCCTGAATAATCTTTCTAATTTCTTCAATTGCTTTATCGTGTGTTCCTTGGCTTGTTCTGCATTTTGCCTCATTTCCTTCCTGATGTCTTGAAGGGTTCTGTATGTTAAACCTTTGTATTCTGGCTCCGGTAATTCCAGGAATGCACTTTCATCTAGAAGATTCCTGGGTTCTTTGTTTTGAGAGCCTGTTGTGGTGATCATGGTCTGTTTCTTTATGTTACTTGATATTGACTGTTGTCTCCGAGCCATCTATAAGTTATTGTATTAGTTTATGCTTGCTTACTGTGCCATAGCTTCTTGCTTTGTTTTGTTTTTGTATATCCCTATGGGTTGTTTGTATAATCTAGCTTGATTATTTTCGCTTTTAGAGCTCTGACTTCCTGTCCCCAGATGGCTAGAGCTGTTATCATGCATATCAGTCTAGGACTCCATTCAGTTTTCTTGTATGTATTCAGCTCAGGTTTCCAGGTAGCTGATCATCAAGTGTGTGGTACAGGCTCTGTCCTACAGTCTTAGAGGGGCAGGGCTGATTGGAGTATACACTGGTATCTGATTGCCGCTGGGGGGTCATGCTCTGAACAAGGCAGGGGGCTGAGAACTGACCCCCCAGTGTCTCTGAGGAATGCACGCCCCTGTTCCCTAGAGCATGTAGGTGAGTGGGTTCTGCAAACTGACCATGGGCATACAAATTTTTTGGTTTTAAGGACTGGGAGGTACCAGTTATCTTAAGACTCCTGTCACAGGTGGCTGGGTGACCTGAGTGGAGCTACCAGCCCTTAAGTCCCTGATGTGGGTAGGTGAGGATGCTGTTTAATAGGCAAAGCAATGTCAAACATCAAAAACCCACCTCTCTTCTGCACAACTGAAATGGTTGGAGTCTGCCAACAAGGGTCTATTCTCCCAAAATAGGCCTACACTGGTCCATGCAGAAGGGAAAGGTGCTCAAAGTACACGTATGGTTTATGCCTAGACAGGAGCAGCTTCTGTTCTGAGCTCCCCCGTTTAGTGGAGCTAGCAAAATTATCTTTTCCTCCAAATGCAAATTTTTTTCCTTCCCCATGGCCAGGAGGATGGCTCTAGGTCCTCAACAGTGTCTGTCTCAAGCCCAGGGAATCCAGCTACTGAAGCTGGGTTGGGGGTGGGGGACGCAGTAAAATATACACAAGTACTTAGCTTTTGCTGAGAGCACTGCTCTTCTCAGGTTCTGGAGGTGTGAGTAGGCTGTGTGGCTGGCTGCTTGTCCCTAAGGAAACTGCTGCCAAATGCTAGTACCAGCCTGCCGCTCCTGCCACTCCAGGAATGGTGCCTATGGGCTCCCTGGGATTCAGGTCCGGTAACTCCTCTTCTTCTGAATGGCCTCTTCCTCCTCTGCCCCTCAGTTCATTTTCCAAGCTTGCCTTTGAAGCTCAGGGTTCCCAACTTGTCACAAATATACTCGTTTCACTTGTTTTTTCGTGTCTTTGTTGTAAAGATTGCTTGCCAGAAGATTCTGTCTATTCCACCATCTTGGCTCTGCCTCTCCCATGTTTCAATTATTAATGTACTTTTGCAGCTATTTCTTCTCATTTGGGGTCACACCGCACCAGCAAATGAAAGTCCTGAAAGCTTGACTCCATCCACATCATTAAGGTCCAGTCTATTTTGAGGTGGCAGCTCTTCCCTAGTTGTATTTTGAGCATTTTCTAACTTGAGGGACTTGTCCCAGTCCTATACAGTTCAAGACATTTCCTGATTATAATATGATTAAATTACCTCCTGCAAGTGTCTTGTTTCCAAATATTGTAATGCTTAAAAGCCGTATTTATATTTATGTGATTAAGAATTCCTCAATTTCAAATGCAACCTTTACTCTATTTTTTAAATATACGGATATACTTCATTACACAATATGTAGTTGCACATATTACCTATTATATTTTATTATATTATGTTACGCTATGCTATGCTGTGCTGTGCTACACTATGTTATGTTATATTATATTATTACTGTACTACACAGTATGTATACTACACTCCTTTACAGAACTAAAATTGCAATGACTTATTGGTGTGTCCAAAGTCATTTTTTTATGTTCCTTTTTAAAGTTGTTTTACACTTTTAGAGGTTAACCATTTATGATTTCTGGAATTTATAGTTTGTTAAACATGACAGAGCATGAACAAAGTGAGTAGACATGGCTTTTATTGGGCTTTTTATTTTTACTTTTTGCTTTTGTTATATTCCATATGAGATAATGTGTTAAGTCAAATCCCTTTTCAAATTTGCTTTCTATAAACATGAGCTACTCTGGGCTAGGCCCAAATTTAGATGCCAACTTAAGGTATTCCAACATTACTTTCTGTAGATTATTCTCTAAAATGAAACTATTTTTCCAGTAGAATTCTAAATTTTTAATACAGGATCCTATTTATAAAGCACTGGGTTTATTTATAAAGCTATTGGCAAATATAGTAAACATGTGATGAAGTTTTTCAAAACAAAAAATTCCAAATACAAAATTATCCTTTTGTCAAGCTTGATTGCACTCATCAATATTTATATTCTGTTTTACTAAAATAGAAAAAAAGTTCTTATATACCATGTTCTTAAACACTCTGATAAATGATATATAAATAAACATTAACTTCTAGTGATTATTTTAGCTTTTCAGCTAAAGCAAATCAGCCATTCTTTGTTTTCTAAGTATTGTTTACTTTGAAATAGATTTTGTATTTGAATAACTTCCCCAGGATTCAAGTTGTCCAAGCAAGTTGAGAACTCTAAAATTATAATAATAACTATCAGTAGTTACCATAATTTTTGGGGGGGGGTGGTTCTTGCAAACTTTGTCCCTCATCAATATTGAGATATGTCTTTATTTATTTATTTTTTCACTGCCTAATTTATTTATTCTGAAGGGAAGCAAGATGATGCAAGATGTTTTAACATGTGAAGGAAATTTATGTTTGGCAGAAACAAAAAAGTAGCATCTTAGTGGTCTAACAGAAATAATATGCTTTTTGAAGTCCATCATTACTCTACTAAACTTGGAATGAGTATATATATATAGGGTGATGATCGTATTGTTAGCCTATAGTCTTTATATTGCTTACATGCAAAATGTAACTGAATGGCACTAAATAATCTTTGTATAATTATGGACAAATTTAAACCCAAATTGCTAAGATCCTAAAGGAAATATTTATACGTATTATTATTTAGATCCAAAGCTAGCATCATGGGCATGCAACTTGTGCAGTAACTTGGAAGAGACTTACACTTGGTTTAATGCTCTGCTGCCATCTAGAAATTCTTAATGATTTTTGAACAACAGGCCTCACGTTTTCATTTTGTAGTGGACACCACAAATTAAGTAACCCTTTATAGATCTTAAAGGCCAGGGGCAGAAGTCTAAGCAAAAATAACCAGGCCTACCTACAAAGCTGAAACGAGCTTTGAGTATAGGAAAACCCTAGGCAAATCAGAGGAGTACTAAAAGTAAGAAAGAAGGTGGTTGTTGCTATTGCTAGTAGCTACCCAGTTGGCTCTGACTCACAGAGACCTCATGTATAACAGAGTGAAATGTTGCCTGGTCCAGTGCCATTCTCACAATCATTGTTATGTTTGGGTCCATTGTTGCAGCCATTGTGCCAATCCATCTCATTGAGGGTCTCCCCCCTTTTCTCTGATCCTCTACTTTATCAAGCATGATGTCCTTCTCTAGCAATTTGTCTCTTTTCCTGACGACATATGCAAAGTAAGCAAGGTGAAGTCTCACCATCCTCTTTTCCAAGAAGCATTCTGGCTATACTATCTCCCAGGCTGATTTGTTCTGGCAGTCCTTGACATGTTCAATATACTTTGCCAACACCACAATTTGAAAGTGTCAGTTCTTCTTTGGCCTTCCTTTTTCATTGTTCAGCATTTGTCTGCATATGAGGCAATGGAAAATATCACGGCTTTGGTCAGACACTTTAGTCATCAAAATGACTTCTTTGCTTTTTAAGATTTTAAAGAGATCTTTTGCAGCGGATTTGTCCAATGCACCACATTGTTTGATTTATTGACTGCTTCTTCCATTTTTTCTTCCATAGGCATTGATTGTTGATACGAGTAGAATGAAATTCTTGACAACTTCAATTTCTTTACCACTTATCATAGCATTACTTACTGGTCTACTTGAGGATTTTAGTTTTCTTTATGTTCAGTTGTAATCCTATGGATCTTGATCCTCATCCGTAAGTGCTTCACATTATCTTCTTTTTCAGCAATTAAAGTTGTGTCATCTGCACGTGGCAAGTTGTTAATGAAACTTCCACCAGTCCTGATGCTTCATTGGTTTTTGCTTAGTCCAGCTTCTCAGATCATTTGCTCATCATATAGATTGAATAAATAAGGTGAAAGGATACAACCCTGCTGCACCTTTTTTCTGATTTTAAACCACATAGTATCACCTTATTCTATTTAAAGGATTGCCTCTTGATCTATGTACGGGTTCTGCACGAGCAGAGCAGGTAATCTAGGAGAAATGATCAGAAAGAGGGATTTTAGAATCTACAGGAGATAAGCCTTGAAAAAAATAGAATGAATTTATCCCCTACATGAATAATATCGATATCTGTAAATTCAAATGGAATTTCTGCTTATGTGCTCCATTTTGAATCTCTGAAACTAATACAGATTTTTAATGGTCCGTATAGGGTCCTGTGAGTTGAGATTAATGCAAAGGTGATGGGTTTGGTTTAGAGTGATGCTTTAACAAGCTGTGGGGTGTTAAAACACTTTGTGGTAACATCTTAATCTTCAGCATGTATTGACACAAATGACATTAGTGCTTGATTTTTCTGGCAACGAGTATTTATATATGGATCTTAGTGAAAGACTTTATGTTTGAAATATGTAGCTAATAATTTTAAATTATTTTCTGTATAAAATAAATCAAACAATAGCTTTAAATAGGCTTCCACAATAATTGATGGGTTTCTCAATGATATATTGAGCATAGTAAGTCTGCCTTTGTAAGTAAATTAGAAGAATTTTCAAGCTATGACAGAACTATCACAAAATATTTATATTTACTAAAAGTTAGCTGTTAGGGATTGCATTGTGTTGCCCCAAAATGTGTTGTAAAGCCTAACCTCTGTGTCCACGACTATAAACCCATTTGGGAATGAGTTGTTTTTGTTCTGTTAATGAGGCATGATTAGTGTAGGTGTATTTTGAGTCAATCTCTTTTGAGATGTAAAAGAGATTAAATAAGCAAGAGAGCAAGTAGAGATGAGGGAAGATAGATGCCAAGCCACATGAAGATCATCCAGAAGCAGAAGCTCAACGGAGACAGGGACATTCCTCTAGAGCTGACAGAGAGAGAAAGCCTTCCCCTAGAGGTGGCACCCTGAATTCTGACTTTTAGCCTCCTAAACTGAGAGAAAATACATTTCTGTGTTTTTAAAGCCACTAACTTGTGATATATCTGTTATAGCAGCACTAGATAACTAATACTTTAGCCCAGACAACCTACTTAAACTTTCTGAGCCTCAGTTTCCTCAGATGAAAATGGGAATAATAATCTTTAATTCACAATGCCTGGAAAAGCATGTAAATTAGTAAATGACAGCACTTCCCACTGTTACGAGGTTCTGTGTTCTTCTTGGTTATTTGCACATTAAAAATTTTCACTTTACCAATTTAAAAGTTATTCCAATATCAAGAGTTCAGGGTTTTACATGAAAGGTAAACCACTTTGCTTTTTACTAGTGTTTATTTTTAAATACTATCTCTTGTACAAAAGTTGTTTAAATTTTTAAAAATATGGGGGTAAATTGAGCACAAGTAATTTTACACAACATTTGTTTGAAAAGTTGTCTAAAACAATCAGAAACATATGGTGTCATTTGTCAAGCTTCAAAACACAATGAAACCCAGTAAATGTTAATTTGAAAGAATAAAATTTACAGCCTGAGTTTCCAGTTCCAATTAGGTTTTGCAAAGCATGAGTTCTGAATGACTGCATTTGTTTAATCTTAAAAGTAGGACAAATATTAATGTCAAACCTCAATCAAGATTATTTGCATAGCATAGACTTTCATTTAGTTATAACAGCATACCAAGGAATTTCATCTGAGATAGAACAAGAACAAATCTCATTAAAGACAATGGATTTGCAAGGATGTATCTGAGAACTGATTTTGGTAAAGTTTTACTAAGTTGTTATGAAAAAAAAAAAGAATAAAGCTGTATAAGGAAAACTTTTAAAAAAAATTGCAAATAACCTAGGCTAATAAATGTAGAAAAAATATTTTCTATTGATCTTCAAACCAACCAACCAACCCATTGCTGTTGAGTGGATTCAGACGCATAGCGGCCCTATAGGACAGAGCACAACTACCCCGTACAGTTTCCAAGGAGCGCCTGGTGGATTCGAATTGTCGACCTTTTGGTTAGCAGGCATAGCTCTTAACCACTATGCCACTAAAAAAAAAAAAATGCCACTAGGGTCTATTTATTTAATGAGTTGAGTAATTTCAACTCAAGGAGCTTTTTAAATCAGGAAACAATATACCCAACATTATTTCAGTGACCTGTTTCTAGGTTAGTCTTGCCCTTTTTTAGTCTTTTGGTCTAGGAGAAAAGTAGGTATGCACCATTCTGGTCATTTATGAAAAGTTATAAAGCCTATATTGATCTCTCCATCAGCATTGTTCTCTTCAAAGAGAATTGCCAAGATGTTTAGTTATGATGTAGAAAATACATAGTGCTTTGTTTTTAGACATTGCAGGTGTTTAACCTCACTATCAGTTAATTAGGGAATGATTTGATGCTTTTGCACACGCACACACACATACCACATGCAAACATATGCAACAAGCTGAGGATAAATTTTTATCAGTAATCCCTGTCCAATATGAATCACTACGCCCTTGAAACAATTTAATATTTTTGTTTAGAGTGTAGAGAATCATCCCACATACTCCTCCACTCATGGTGTGGGGTCAGAAAAAAATTTTTCTGTATAATTCTCTTCTACAGTCTGTTCTGAAGTATCTCCACAGTGAAAGAACGTGCCCTATTGTAACTGTCCTTGGACATACAGTGAGTTTGCATTCAGATGCTGAGAAGTATGTAGAAGAAGATGAGATGATTAGGAATTCTGAAACTTTTTAATGGCTTCAGAAAATAAGTATTGAGAAAGTTCCTTAGCTTCAAAACAGTAAAACAAAATTTATTCAGTGGTGGATTCACTTAAACACATCAATGATTTTGTATGTAAATGTTACCAAAATATCATTAACAAATTAATTTTCCAGTTGGGAAACAAACATATGAAACACATAAGACAAGAATTCCTGAAGTGTGTGGCTATCTTTAGTAGTGCAGATGTGCCCTAAAGATATCAGTGTTATAAAACCTAAAGTTAGCATTTCAATATTATGAGCACCAAAAACCCATCATATTATGCATATCAGAATTACATCTTCTTAAATAATCAAAATTAAATATACAAATGTTCAATGCATTTTTGAGAGAATGTTTTTTATAATTCCATAACTAAATATTTTATAAATTAATGGTGCACATAAGCCTTTTACTAATCCTTATTTCGGATATTAATATAGCCTCACAAGCTTTTGTTAATACTGAATTTTAACTGAACCCTGTGATACTGTAAAAAAAAGTGATGGTCAATCCTGGCTTCAGTGGACATCTAAGTCAATGGCATAATAAAATCTATTAAGAAAACATTCTGCATCCCACTTTGAAGAGTGGCATCTGGGGTCTTAAACGCTAGCAAGCAGCCATCTAATAAGCATCAATTGGCCTCAACCCACCTGGAGCAAAGGAGAATGAACAATATCAAGGACACAAGGTAATTATGAGCCCAAGAGACAGAAGGTGCCACATGAACCAGAGACTACATCAGCCTGAGACCAGAAGAGCTAGGTGGTGCCTGGCTACATGATGACTGCCCTGACAGGGAACACAACAGAGAATCCCTGAGGGAGCAGGAGAGCAGTAGGATGCAGACCCCAAATTCTCATAAGACCAGACTTAATGGTCTGACTGAGACTAGAAGGACCCCAGTGGTCATGGCCCCCAGATCTTCTGTTGGCCCAGGACAGGAACAATTCCCGAAGCCAACTCTTCAGACTTGGATTAGACTGGACAATGGGTTGGAGACGGATGCTAGTGAGGAGTGAGCTTCTTGGATCAGGTGGACACTTGAGACTATGTTGGCATCTCCTGCCTGGAGGGTAGATGAGAGGGTGGAGGGGGCTAGAAGCTGGCGAAATGGGCACGAAAAGAGTGAAGGGAGAGAGCGGGCTGTCTCATTAGGGGGGAGATTAATTGGGAGTATGGAGCAAGGTGTATATAAGTTTTTGTGTGAGAGACTGACTTGATTTGTAAACTTTCACTTAAAGCACAATAAAAATTATTTTTAAAAAAATGATAGTTAAAGAAATCCCCCATCCTCTGAGTTCAGGAAAATGACTTACTGCAAATAACCACCCCTCTTCTATAACTTAGATAAGACTCATGGATGCCCACTTGTTTACTCATGGCAAGGCCAGACGCCAAAATCAAATAATCAGACCCGACTCATAGTGACCTTATAGGACAGAGTAGAACTGCCCCACAGGGTTTCCAAGGGTGTTACTCTTTAAGGAAGCAGAACGTCACATCTTTCTTCCATGGAGTCGTTGGTAGTTTCCAACTCCTGGCCTTTGGTTAGCAGGCGAGTGCTTAACCACTGTGCCAGACACAGACCCTCCAAATTCCCATTCCTTGTCTCATAAATGAGTAACTGAAATGCTTCTTCACACTGATCAATCAGAAGTAAAGTGCTTGTTAACCAAACTTTAGTTAAGCTTTTCTCCTTTCCCCAAGTCCCTCCTTCAACCTGAACCAACATGCTATTCCATTTTAAAGGTCCCTTCAGGAGCACAGGCTGAGCTCAAAGCAAAGCAATCTGATGTCACCTGTTCATCCCACTTCCCCATACTTGTTTTTAGGAAAAACACTGTTTTCCTAACTCTGAGATACTTGCAGATCTTGTGGTAGGAATGTTCTCCCTATTGTAGTAGTCCCTTCCCCACTACCACAATAGTCTTTTTCACTTTCCCCTTTTTCTTTCTGAATAATGCTTCTTCCTAACAGAGTTCCTATTTGTTGTTGTTGTTGTTTTTTATTTGACACGTTCTTATGATTCATTTTTGCATAGTTTATTGTAAGGGCAAATACAAATCAATCATGTTTCAATTCTTCCTGTTGAAAATCAGAGAAGAGACCCCATCTCCTCCCCCTTTTCTTTCAGAATTCAATTTAGAAAACTTGTAATTGTAAGTTCTTTTTCCGTTTATTTGAAAAGTATGTAAGTCTAGAGTGTTCCCTAAAGGACCTATGAGCCATGTCTTTTGAATGCAATCATCAGGAAAATCCTCCCTTATGATCCAGTTTCCTGGAAGAAAATTAGCATAACTTCAGGAGGCTCTGTCCAAATTGTAAACGTACCATAAAGATACTAGAAAATTAGCAATTTTCTTCTGAAAACATGAATGGAATTAGTTGTATCCACTCAGTTACATAAGAGTAAAATGTGTTTTTGTCTTTAGTCTTTTTAGGGAATTGGCAATGATGTATCTCATTCTGCTTTAATGCTATTCAATAATAAAACTGTTTTATTTCTCTTTTATTTTTGTGGAGAGGTTTTCTGCATTGGGAGTATATTTTGTTTTTAACTATATTTACCCAACAATATTTTTTCTCATCTTTTCACTTTCAACCTATCACTGAAGTCCATCTCTTGTATAGAGTATATAGTAGTGGGGTCTTTTTTTTTTTTCTTTCCCCTTTTCTTAAATCTAGTCTGATGCTTTATTTATTCTTCCCCAGAATTACCAAAAGAAGATTTTGATCTGCTGTTGGTTGTTCAGTTGGTTGGATTTTAAACAAAAGAAGAAAAAAACTCAATTTCATTTTCTTGAATTTGTTCAGTTACTCAGTATTGAGGATCTGTTGTATAGTGGAAAGAGAACTAGATTTAAAATAAGAAGAATTAGATTCAAGTCTTAGTTCTGCCTCTGCCACTTACAGTAATGTTATTTGGAGTGAATCATTTAGGCTCTCTACCACTTGGTTCCTCATGTGTACATTTTTCGTATTAATGCTAAATTCAGTGGGATTTTTGCATGCATTAAAATAAGCAACTCATGTAAAAATTAGTGTCAATGATTAAGTCCAGCATAATGATTAAACATGCAACCTCCAGAGTCAAACTAGAGTAAGTTACATAACCACTCCTTATCTCAGTTTCCTCATCTGTAAAATAGGCATGATGACAGTACTTCCTCATCAAATTGTGGTGATGTTTCAATGAAATTATTTATATATAGTGTTCAGTACAGTTTCTAACATGTAATAAACCACAAGCAATTTTTTTTCAATTTTCTAAAGACCACTCCCTTTTTTGGGATGTCTCAACATGGCACTTTTTATGTTCTATCTAGTATGATCCACATGTTAGCACATTTTGTAGTTATTCCATTTGAGTAAAACATTTTGAGGGTAAGGACTTTGTTGTACATGCATATATAACTATTAGTTCCTTGGTCACAGTTTCTTACACACTTAAGGCACTCAATGAATGCTTGTTAAATGTATGGAGATAGGAATGAATTAACAAGTCTTAAGCAGCTACATTGCCTTTTACTTTGTAAATTTGCTCTGAAATTGCTTACTTATATGAATTTTTAAAGATCAAGGCCTTGGGACAAAAGGAAACTTTTATGTAAACTGAAGTGAAGATCTCTGTTATGAAACTAAATTAAAAGGCAAATAGGAAGGAAAGACAAAAACAGAAAGAAAATCTTCTTTAATTTACCTAAAAATAATGGATTTCCAAAACACTAGATATCACATTATTCAATATAACTTTCATGAACAATTTCCAAAAGCAAATAAGTGGGATCTCCAACTTTGTTCAAGATTCAATTCAAGTAGTATCTACAATAGTGTTTCTCAAAGTGTGGTCCACAGATCTCTGGAGAGGCTAAGAACCTCTCAGGGTATATGAAGTCACTGCTTTCATAACAATATATGAATCGACTTTTTTACTGTGATGACATTTACACTGATGGTACAAAAGCTATGGTGGGTAAAACTACTGGCACTTTAGCAGAATCAAGGCAGAGACACCAAACAGTAATGCTAGTTGTTGTGTTTTTCACCTCCACACACGCACAGGAAAAAAGGAAAGCTAGTTTTACTTTGTCTCTGGAAAAGACAACTTTCAGCACGGTCAGTGAGACACAGGCAAAATATGCTGACAATGCTATCTAATTTTAATCTGGATTTCTAGACTAACAGCTATGTTTTTGAGCAAAACATGTTTTTCCTCAGTGGGCAAAACCAGGATGTGAAACCATATGCCCTGAAGGGTCTTGACCAAGTGACCATCTGTACCCCTCAAAACACATGTACTCAGGAAGAGTGCTGCCTGGGTGCTCTTGCCAACAAGGCATTTTTGCAAGATAGACAAAGAAAATACATGCTAGCGTCTTGTGACCATGATGTAAGCACTCCGTGAAACTATCTGTAATCATTAACTATACTATTAATAATTGGTAATCAATCAGCATGTGATTATTACAATATTAATTGATTTTCCTGTAATTACCCTCTTTTTACCCCATAAGAATACTCGTATAACGAAGCTGCCCCAGGACTACCTGGTTCCATTTTCAATGGACTACGTAGTTCCCCAACTGCAATTGTTTTAAACCCGTAATAAACTTCTCTGTTTTAAATTGAAACAGTATTCAAGTTTTTCTCTAAAACAACTTAAAAATGTCCTTGATGAAGCAGTGATAATCATTAATTAAACTTCAACCCTTGTGTGTGGGTCTTTTTAAAATTCTGTGCAAGAAAATGTAAAGCATGAATAGAACACTTCTGGAGAACACCCTGGTATGACTATTGTCTCAGGAAAACCAGTTGTGCCATTGTTTGAGTTATGAGGTGAACTATCTGCTTTTTTCATGAAATGCCAATTTTGCTTAAAAGAACAAATGATATAAAAATGATGGCTATTCAAACTTGGGTATTTGATAGCTATTTTCTTGGAAATGAATGAAATTGAGTCTGTTACTTCAAGGAAAACAATTGGCAAAATGTGTTGGCAATGATATAATTTGAGCTTTCAAGAGAAAACTAAAAATTTAGAAATATTTTATCTATCATTAAAAGCTTGATAAATCCCCAGTACTCGAAGGCTTTTCTGATAAGATGGTGGTGGTAATAGCAAGTGCAATTTTTCGATTTTATCTGATATAATTTGTAAACAGTTGGGCGTTCTGAATAAATCTTATGATCAGTAGTTCCTAAATGGCCTACACATGGTGCTGTAAAACTAAAAAATGGATAAATGATCCATTAAAACAAGGAATTTGTATGTAATACAAAAAAACCAAACCCAGTGCCATTGAGTTGATTCCGACTCATAGCGACCCTATAGGACAGAGTGGAACTGCCCCAAAGAGTTCCCAAGGAGCGCCTGGCAGACTTGAACTGCCGACCCTTTGGTAAGTGGCCATAGCACTTAACCACTACGCCACCAGGGTTTTCTTGTATGTAATACCCACTGCCATCGATGTAATAAAAAAGATAATGTAAATCTCATTGATACAGTTTCAGAGTACGCATTGCAAGTAATATTTAAAAACTACTACTTGTCAAATTTTGGTAAATTACCTAAGAAAAATATCTATAATGATCTGAAATGACTATTAAACTCCTCCCTTTTCCAATACACATGTGTAATACCAGGTTTCCAAAATGTCACATAGCAAAAGGTTAGAGAAAAAGCAAATATGAGAATATAGCTATTTTTATTGAGTCAGACAGTAAAGAGATTTGTAAAAATGAAAAACACTACCACTCTCATGACAAATTTATTGTAAAAACCAGCTGTTACATAAATGCAAAATAATTAAAAGTGTTTTTAAAAATAATAAAGTATGATTTAAAAAGTGATATTGTATGAAGGACAGGGATTGAGAAAAACTATATCTTGATTAGTGCATGTATTAAATGACTAACTATGCAGAAAATTACAGATAACAGCCAGGATACCAAAGATATCTGATTAATAAAAATACAATATCAAATTAGGTTTGGCTTTTTTTCTTCAGTTGAAGTACCAGCATCCTTAAGTCATTATAAACATGCAACCATATTTATTTCTACACAGTAAATCAAAATTATAAACATGGTGGAATGTCTGAATTTGTGGTTGTTGCTGTTGTTAGGTGCCGTGGAGTCGGTTCCGACTCATAGCAACCATATGTACCACAGAACGAAACACTGCCCAGTCCTGCGCCATCCTCACAATCGTTGTTATGCTTGAGCCCATTGTTGCAGCCACTGTGTCAATCCATCTCATTGAAGGTCTTCCTCTTTTCTGCTGACCCTGTACTTTACCAAGCATGATGTCCTTCTCCAGGGACTGATCCTTTCTGACAACATGTCCAAAGTATGTAAGATGCAGTCTCACCACCTTGCTTCTAAAGAACATTCTGATTGTGCTTCTTCCAAGACAGATTTGTTCATTCTTTTGGCAGTCCATGGTATATTCAATATTCTTCTCCAATGCTTCAATTCAAAGGCGTCAATTCTTCTTCGGTCTTCCTTATTCATTGTCCAGCTTTCGCATGCATATAATACAATTGAAAATATCATGGCTTGGATCAGGTGCACCTTAGTCTTCAATTTATGGAGACAGCTATAAATAGTTGCAGCCCTGGCCATTTTCCCCAATATTTAACTTGATGCTTTATTCTATAACCTTAAGTCTCTATCTCTCCTTCTACAAAGTACTACATAATCTGTGATCTCCTCCCCTACTCATATGAAAATGGGTAAACTGAATCCAAATCTACTTGAGAAAGTAAATGCCAGAAGAGATTGTAAACCATGTAGAATGTAAAATGCTCTAGTCTTCATTTTGTTACAAGTTGGAATGGTACAGATACCCATGGTATACATCCATACACCCACTATTTGGGGAAATATTCAATCATTCTATCTCAGGTCAAGCTCATTAAAAGCAAAGCTTGTGTGGTAATACTTTCCTGGGGATAGGGAGTTGAGGAAGTTGGTGGTGCAACTTCAGGACAGCAAGAGTGAGGAAAGACACATGACATAGGGAAAAAGAGGCTTGATAAAGCAGGCCATAGCTTCATGAGAAAGCACAGCTGATCTCTTGATCACATGGGATGTCTCTGAAAAGGCCATGATGAATCACCATGCCTTAAAAGTTCATCTGGAGGAGAAAATCAGAGTCATTTATCTCTTCGCTCCTTCCCAATGTTTAACCCAAGGAGCTTTAACTTCTTCACTTTTCTCAGTTTTGACACACAACCCTTCTGGTCACTAGGGAAGCCAGATTACATACTCAGCATTGCAGCTCAGAGCTTCATTTGAACCTGGAAATGCTGGCCGGTCTGTTAGGCTAGGACACTGCAGCAAATGTGATAGAAGCCTTGTTAGAGCTTAGTCCTTACCCCAGCAGAGTCCAAGGTAGCCAAAGGTGTAAGGAAGCAAAAAGACAGTGGTCATATCTGGAGAGTCTCCACAAGGCAATCACTGAGAATCCAGGAAGCAGGTGGAGCTGATTGGATCTGTGAAGTCACATAATTTGGGTCCCTTATAGTTCACCTCTTTCACTATTCTTATCAACTAACAATTGCCTATGATATCTGACTCTGATATAATGTGGTACCTTTATTTTTGTGAGACCCTTTAATTCTTTCCCTTGGATGAGAGGGTCTAGTGGTGTAAGTTCAATCCTTCTAGATCATAGCTAGATAAAATTTCTCAAAAGGCAGAATTTTAATAAGCCAGCTTCACTCCTTACTGCTACAGCTGTTCCAGAGGATATAATTAAAATTTTCATCTCCCTTCTCCACTAACCTTCTAACCTTTTGGTAGTACTTCAACATATCTGAGTTGTTTTTCTGGTGGGATGATCAAGATTTCTACACCTAATGGGTCTGAGGCCTTAGATGCCTTGCTTGAGTTGTGGGTGTTGCATTTACCCATTCCTATTATCACTGGATGTGGAAGAACTAAGAGGCACTTTACCTTTATTGTATAGTAACAACCTTAACTCTCTATGGTTATCAAGGTAAATTGGCCCAGACAGCAGTGTATCTCCTTTCTTTGCCTGCTGGTGGACTGGCATGAGAAGCAAAAAGTTCCCAGGTAAAAATCACAGCTTTCAGTTCAGTGAAACCCTTACTGAATTCCCTGGTAGAAGTGTTTCTATATTCCCTCAGGAACAAGGGCATCTAATCTGACAGAACGTAAGTTTGTAGGAGCAGGATCGCAAATTCCACATATAGGGCACTGGAGCGATGATGAGAAGAGACACTCTTACTCCTACCCTATTGTTCTTGGACTTGTTAATTCTTAGTGGGGAAGAAAGTGCCATCCAAGCCATTAGTTCAGTGTATATACTGTATCCTGTAGGATAGTGCTCCAATCTCACGAGGTGTTTTCCCTGAACTGACACCCCAGCTGAGCCTTCCACATACAGAGCATTTCATCATTCTATTAGACTGGCTGCATTTTGGAAATCAAGTATATAGTGACACCATTGAATCCCCAATCAAAGACCAATATACAATTCTTTTGATCATGCTATGTACTATACCATCTCCACGGATCAGTTATTCCGTAAACCATCAGACTGTGGTACTAACAAAGACACTTAAAGCAGAGAATATTTCAATAAGTATGAATGGCTGCCCTCTCTAAGGCGGAAGGGGTCTAATTAATCAATTTTTCGTCACTAGTTGCCTGTTCTCACCAAGGAATGGTGTTAAATAGAAGTCTTGACTCAGTATTAGTCTCTGTTGATGGCAAGTTGAGCATTTTGTAGTATCAGTTGTTAGATGAACATTGGTAAAAGTGGTCTTCTATTTTGGGATTGAAGAATAGCCTCCAACCCTGACACCATGGCCACTCTTCTGATAGGCTTATTGTGCAAGCATGAAGGATCCTGAGGAAATAATACCCAGAATAGGTCGTCCTACACACTTGGTTTTTGAGAAATTCATCTGTGATAGATGATACTGGTGGGAATTAATGTGCCATAGCACTTCCACCTTGTCCACAATCTTCCAGTCTTATATATTCCTTACCAGACAGTCAATTCTTTTGTCACAGTCGCATAAGAAAATAAAATGAAACCAAACCAGTTGCCATTGAGTCGGTTTTGACTTATAGCAACCCTATATGACAGAGTAGAACTGCCCCATAGGGTTTCCAAGGAGCAGCTGGTGGATTCGAACTGCTGACCTTTTGGTTAGCAGCCAAGCTCTTAACCACTGTGCCACCAGAGCTCTGATGCACAGTCAGTGTTATGTCTATAAATTATATTACCTTTATCTCCATATGAAGTATTCAACCAAGAGTAAAAGAGTAGTACTACTCTCGGGTCTGCCCTTTGGGAAGATTTCCCATTACCATTAGCTCTCAGGATTGTCACTATATGTGATTGCAATATGCCAGCAGTCCATTTTCAACTCTCTTCATCATGTCATGTTGACTCATCTGAGAACAAGGCTTGAGTCCTTTCTCCCTCTATCAATCATTTGTTGGGAATCTCCTGTGAGGCCATAAGTTTGGGTTGAAGGAGAGGAGTCAGTAAAATAAAGGTAGGTAACGTTGGATTCTGGGTCATCAATTCATGTAATTTACTCATGCCTTCCAGAATTGTTCTAGCCTGGTTCTGAATGTACCATTTCCATCATTTAATAAATTTTTGCCACACCCACCTAATCTTATGATATGGTGACTTGTTCATAATTGACAATATCAGTTGGTGTCCCATAATTGGGTGCTAAGTGTCTACCATTACCCAGTAGTACACAGGTCGTGTTTTCAAATAGACAGTAGGTCATTGCCATACATGTGTATTCTTGATCCAGAACATTAGAGGCCTGATCTTTAGCTATGTTTTATATATATATAGAAGGAGAGAGAGAGAGATCAAGGAGATGGCTCGTGCAGTTGTAGAGGGTAGAAAATCTGATGCCCATGAGTCAAGCTGGAGGCTTCGTCTGACTCACATAGCAACAGGGGATGGAGAACCCAATATTGGCAGGTAAGATGGCAGGCTGCTGGAGTGGAGCCAAGATGGTGGAGTAGTCAGATGCTTCCAGCAATCCCTATTACAACAAAGACCAAAAAAATAAAAAACAAGTAAAACTACTATATTTATGACAAGCTAGGAGCCCTAAGCATCAAAAGCAAAGTTAGAAAATGGACTGATCGGCAGGGGGAGGGAGAGATGGTTCAGAAGCGGAGAGGAGTTGCAGGACCTGAAATGCCAGGAACCCTTAGGCACCATTCCAGGGAGCAACTGTAGCCTGCTGGTGATAGCATTCTGCTACAGTTTGCTCACAGAGAAACAGCCAGCCGTACAGCCTACTCACCTCTGGAACCAGAGAGGAATGGCACTCTTGGCAAAGTTCAGTACTTGTGTATATCTTACCATGCTCCCAGCCCACAAGCTAGCTTCAGTGGTTGTCGATTTCCCTGGGCCTGAGATAGGCTGTGCTGAGTGCTCTGAGCCATTCTGCCAGCCTTGGAGAAGGAATAAATTTACAATTGGGGGAAAAGAAAATCTGCCAGCTCCACTAACCTGGGGAGCTCAGGACAGAAGCAGCTTCTGTCCAGGCATAAATGGTCCATGGATTTTGAATAGCATTCCAACCCTGCATGGACATGTGTAGGCCTATTTCAGGGGCATAGGCCCTTGTTGGCAGATTGCAACTGTTTCAGCCATGCAGTGGAGAGGTAGGTGTTTGATGTTTGAAACCACTTTACCTATTAAACAGGGTCCTCACCTACCCACATCAGGGGCCTAAAGACTGGTGGCTCCACTCTGGTCACTGAGCCACCCGCAACAGGGGTCCAAGGATGACTGGTACTTCCCAGTCCTTACAGCAAAACCATAGGGAGGCCATGGTCCATCTGCAGAACTCACCCACCTGTGTGCTCTAGGGAACAGGGACACACATTCCTCATAGATACTCAGGGAATGATTGCCAGCCTCCTGCCATGTTAGAGCTTGACCCCCTCTACAACCAAATACTTGTACCTACACAAATCACCCCTGCCTCTCTAAGACTGTAGGACAGAGTCTCTACCACACACTTGATGGCCAACTACTTGGACATCTGAGCTGAATCCATGCAAGAAAAGTGAGTGGATTCCTAGGCTCAAATACCTGATAAGAGCTCCAGCCACCTGATGACAGGACGTTAGAGCTTCAAAGGTGAAAATAATCAAGCTAGCTCACTCAAGCAACCTACTTGGGCATAGCAAAACAAAACAAAGCAAGAAGCTAAGATACAGTAAGCAAACATAAAATAAACTGATACGATAACTTATAGATGGCTTGGAGACAACAATTTCAAGTCACATAAAGAAGCAGACCATGATAGCTTCAATAAGCTTTCAAAACAAAGAATCAAGAGGTCTTCTGGATGAAGGTGAATTTCTGGAATTACCGAATGCAGGACACAAAAAGAGGAATATACAGAGCTTTTCAAGACATGAAGAATGAGATCAAGAAGGAGATCAGTAAATACGCAGAACAAGCCAAGGAACACAAAGTTAAACAGTTGAAGAAATTAAAAAAGTTATTCAAGAACATAATGAAAAATTTAATAGGCTGCAAGAATCCACAGAGAGACAATGATCAGAAATTCAGGGAGTTAACAATAAAATTACAGAATGAGACAACTCAATAGAAAGTCATAGGAGCAGTATTAAGCAAGTGGAAGGCAGAATTGGTGAGACTGAAGATAAAGCACTTGGCACCAATGCATTTGAAGAAAAATCAGATAAAAGAATTAAAAAAAATGAAGAAACCCTAAAGAGAAATAATCTACAAGTGATTGGATGTACCAGAACTGTGAGGGATAACAGAAAATTCAGAGAGAATTGTTGAAGATTTGTTGGCAGAAAACTTCCCTGATATTGTGAAAGACAGGAAGATATCTATACAAGATGTCCACTGAGATCCACATAAGGTAGATCTTAAAAGAAAATCACCAAGACATATTATAATCAAACTTGCCAAAACCAAAGATAAAGACTGAATTTTAAGAGCAGGTAGGGATAAATGAAAAGTAACCTACAAAGGAGAGTCGATAAGAAAAAGCTTGGACTACTTAGCAGATACCATGCAGACAAGAAGGCAATGGAATGATTTATAATAAAGAACTGAAGGGAAAAAAATGCCAGCCAAGAATCAAATATACATCAAAACTGTCTCTCAATTAGGAAGGCAAAATTAGGACATTTCCAGATAAACAGAAGTTTAGGGAATTCGTAAAAACCAAACCAAAACTACAAAAATACTAAAGGGAGTTCCCAGGTTAGAAAATTAACATTGGATATCCACCCAAGACTAGAACATAGGACGGAGCAACAAGATGTCAACCCAGAGAGAAATCACAACAAAAATCAAGATTAAAAAAAACACTCAAAACAGGGAAACAGCAATGTAAGTATGCAAAAGAAGACAACATTAAAACAATAAAGAGAGAAAAAGAAATGTAGTCATAGATCTTTAATATGGAGAGAAAGACAAGGCGATATAAAGAAATACAAGGTAGCTTCAAACTTAGAAAAATAGGGGTAAAATATTAAAGTAACTGCAAAGGTGACTAACAGTCCTGCTCATCAAAATAAAATACAAGAAAAAAACAGAGACTCAGCAGAGACAGTATCAACAATAAAGAATAAGAGGAAAAGACAATATGTAAAGATAAACTACTCAGCACAAAAAATTAAGTGGGAAGAAGAAACTGTCAAGAGCACACAAAAAAAGACATCAAAATGACAGCACTAAACTCATACCTATCCAGAATTATGCTGAATGTACATGGACTGAATGCACCAATAAAGAGACAGAGAATGGCAGACTGGATTTAAAAAAAAGCAAGATCCGTCTATATGCTGCCTACAAGAGACACACCTTAGACTTAGGGACACAAACAAACTAAAACTCAAAGGACGGAAAAAAATATATCAAGCAAACAACAATCAAAAAAGAGCAGGAGTGGCAATATTAATTTAGGACAAAATAGACTATACAGTTAAATCCACCACAATGGATAAGAAAAGAAGCTATATAATGATTAAAGGGAAAATATACGAGGAGGACATAACCACATTAAATATTTATGCACCTAATGACAGGGCTTCAAGATACATAAAACAAACTCTAACAGAACTGAAAAGTGAGATAGGTCTACAATTATAGTAGGAGACTTCAACACACCACGTTCGGTGAAGGACAGAACATCCATAAAGAAGCTCAGTAAAGACACGGAAGATCTAAATGCCACAATCAACCAACTTGACCTCATAGACATATACAGAAGTCTCCACCCAACAGCAGACAAGTATAAATTCTTTTCTAGTGCACAAGAACATTCTCTAGAATAGGCCACATATTAGGTCTTAAAGCAAGCCTTAACAGGACCCAAAACATAGAAATATTATGAAGCATCTTCTCTGACCATAAGGCCATAAAAGTAGAAATCAATAACAGACAAAGCAAGAAAAAGAAATCAAACACTTGTAAACTGAACAACACCCTTAGCAAAAAAGACTGGATTATAGAAAATATTAAGGAAGGAATAAAGAAATTCATAGAATCCAATGAGAATGAAAACACTTCCTATCAGAAACTTTGAGACACAGCGAAAACAGTGCTCAGAGGTCAATTTATATCAATAAATGCACACATCCAAAAAGAAGAAATGGCCAAAATTAAAGAATTATCCCTACAACTTGAACAAATAGAAAGAGAGCAACGAAAGAAAGCTTCAGGCACCAGAAGAAAGCAAATAATAAAATTAGAGCAGAATTAAATGAAATAGAGAACAGAAAAACAATTGAAAGAATTAACAAGACCAAAGGCTGTTTCTAGAAAAAATTAACAGAATTGATTAATCACTGGCCAAACTGACAAAATCAAAAACAGGAAAAGAAGCAGTTAACCCAAATAAGAAATGAGATGGGTGATATCTCAACAGACCCAACTGAAATTAAAAGAATCATATCAGATTACTATGAAAAGTTATACTCTAAAAAATTTGAAAATCTAGAAGAAATGGATGAATTTCTAAAAATATACTCCCTACCTAAACTAACACAAACAGAGTTAGAAAAACTAAATAAACCCATAACAAAAGAAGAGATTGAAAAATCAAAAAACTCCCAACAACAACAAAAAAGCCCGACCCTGACAGCTTCACTCTAGAGTTCTACCAAACTTTTAGAGAGGAGTTAATACCACTACTACTAAAGGTGTTTCAGAGCATAAAAAGGACAGAATACTCCCAAACTCATTGTATGAAGCCGCCATATCCCTGATACCAAAACCAGGTAAAGACACCACAAGAAAAGAAAATTATTGACCTATATCCCTCATGAACGTAGATGCAAAAACCCTCAACATAATTCCAGCCAAAAGAATTCAACAACATATCAAAAAAATAATTCACCAAGACCACGTGGGATTCTTACAAAATATGCAAGGATGTTTCAACATTAGAAAAGCAGTTAATATAATCCATAATATCAATAAAAGCAAAGACAACAGCTGCATGATTTTATCAACTGATGTAGAAAAGGCATTTGACAAAGTTCGATATCACTTTCATCATAAAAGCTCTCAGCTAAATAGGAATAGAAGGAAAACTCCTCAACATAGAAAGGGGCATTTATACAAAGTCAACTGCCAGCATCATCCTAAATGAAGAGAGCCTGGAAGCATTCCCCTTGAGATCGGGAACCAGAAAAGGGTGCCCTTTATCACCATTCTTATTCAACATTATGCTGGAGGTCCTAGCCAGAGAAATTGGACTAGATAAAGAAATAAAGGGCATCCAGATTGGTATGTAAGAAATAAAAGTGTCTCTATTTGCAGATGACATGATCTTATAGACAAAAAATCCCTAAAGAATCCTCAAGAGAACTACTGAAAGTAACAGAAGAGTTTGGCAGAGTATCAGGATACAAGATAAACAAACAAAAATCATTGGATTCCTTTACACCAACACAAAGAACATAGAAGAGGAAATCACTAAATCAATACCATTTAGAGTAGACCCCAAGAAGATAAAATAATTAGGAAAAAATCTTTCCAGAGATGTAGAAGACCTATACAAAGAAAACTATAAGACACTACAGCAAGAAACCAAAAGAGACTTACATAAGTGGAAAAACATACCTTGCTCATGCATAGGAAGACTTAACATTCTAAAAATGTCTGTGCTACCAAAAGATATCTATAGATGTGATGAAATTCCAATCCAAATTCTAAAGACATTTTTTAGCAAGATGAAGAAACAAATCTTCAACTTCATGAGGAAGGGAAATAGGGCCCGGATAAGTAAAGCATTACTGAAAAGGAAGAACAAAGTGGGAGGCCTCACTCTACCTGATTTTAGAACCTATTATACTGCCACTGTAGTAAAAACAGCCTGGTACTGTACAACAACAGATACATAGACCCATGGAACAGATTGAGAATCCAGACATAAATCCATCCACATACGTGCAGCTGATATTTGACAAAGGCCCAAAGTCAGTTGAATGGGGAAAAGACAGCCACTTTAACAAACGGTGCTGGCATAACTGGATATCCATCTGAAACAAAATGGAACAAGACCCATAATTCTCATCATGCACAAAAACTAACACAAATTGGATCAAAGACATAAATATAAAATATAAAATGATAAAGATCATAGAAGAAAAAATAAGGCCAATGGTAGAAGCTCTAATGTATGGCATAAACAGTAGACAAAACATTACTAACAGTGCAGAAGTAAAAGTAGATAACTGGGAGCACCTAAAAGTCAAACACCTAATTCATCCAAAAACTTCACCAAAAGAGTAAAACGATTGCCTACAGACTGGGAAAAAGTTTTTCACTATGACATTTCCGATCAGTGTCTGATCTCTAAAATCTACATGATACTGTGAAAAGACAAATAACCCAATTAAAAAATGGACGAGGG
The DNA here is from genome assembly GCF_024166365.1 of Elephas maximus indicus. Classification (NCBI taxonomy): domain Eukaryota; kingdom Metazoa; phylum Chordata; class Mammalia; order Proboscidea; family Elephantidae; genus Elephas; species Elephas maximus. Next base: position 70,437,838 of record NC_064846.1, on the reverse strand, counting down.
ATATGAACAGGCACTTCACTAAAGAAGATATTCAAGTAGCTAACAGATACGTGACTCTGTGTATTCCTTCCATCTTCTTTTGATGTGTCCTGTGTCCTTTAATATTTCCCCATCAAAAGGAAGTAGTCGATGTTCAACCATTTCAAGAGGTGGTATATGATCAGGAACCAATGGTACTGAAGGAAGAAGTCCAAGCTGCTCTGAAGGCATTGGTGAAAAACAAGGCTCCAGGAATTGATGGAATATCAATTGAGACGTTTCAACAGACAGATGCAGCGCTGGAGGTGCTCACTCATCTATGCCAAGAAATATGGAAGACAGCTTCCTGGCCTATTCCCAAGAAAGGTGATCCAACTGAGTGTGGAAATTATAGAACAATATCATTAATATCACATGCAAGCAAAATTTTTCTGAAGATCATTCAAAAATGGGTGCAGCAATACATCGACAGGGAGCTGCCAGAAATTCAGGCCAGTTTCAGAAGAGGATGTGGAACCAGGAATATCATGGCTGATGTCAGATGGATCCTGGCTGAAAGCCGAGAATACCAGAAGGATGTTTACCTGTGTTTTATTGACTATGCAAAGGCATTTGACTGTGTGGATCATAACAAACTATGGATAACACTGCAAAGAATGGGAATTCCAGAACACTTAATTGTGCTCATGAGGAACCTTTACATGGATCAAGAGGCAGTTTTTCGGACGGAATAAGGGGATACTGATTGGTTTAATGTCAGGAAAGGCGTGCGTCAGGGTTGTATTCTTTCACCATACCTATTTAATCTGCATGGTGAACAAATAATACGAGAAGCTGGACTATATGAAGAAGAACAGGGCATCAGGATTGGAGGAAGACTCATTAACAACCTGCATTATGCAGATGACACAACCTTGCTTGCTGAAAGTGAAGAGGACTTGAAGCACTTACTAATGAAGATCAAAGACCACAGCCTTCAGTATGGATTGTACCTCAACATAAAGAAGGCAAAAATCCTCACAACTGGACCAATGAGCAACATCATTATAAATGGAAAAAAGATTGAAATTGTCAAGGGTTTCGTTTTCCTTGGATCCACAATCAACAGCCATGGAAGCAGCAGTCAAGAAATCAAAAGACGCATTGCACTGGGCAAATCTGCTGCAAAGGACCTCTTCAAAGTGTTGAAGAGCAAAGATGTCACCTTGAAGACTAAGATGCGCCTGACCCAAACCATGGTATTTTCAATCGCATCATGTGCATATGAAAGCTGGACAGTGAATAAGGAAGACTGAAGAAGAGTTGACACCTTTGAAATGTGGTGTTGGTGAAGAATATTGAATATACCATGGACTGCCAAAAGAATGAACAAATCTGTCTTGGAAGAAGTACACCCAGAATGCTCTTTAGAGGCAAAGATGGTGAGACTGTGTCTTACATACTTTGGACATGTTGTCAGGAGGGATCAGTCCCTGGAGAAGGACATCATGCTTGAAAGAGAACAGGGTTAGGAAGACACTGAATGAGGTGGATTGGCACAGTGGCTACTACAATGAGCTCAAGCATAACAATGATTGTAAGAATGGCTCAGGACTGGGCAGCATTTCCTTCTGTTGTGCATAGGGTCACTATGAGTGGGAACCAACTCGACTGCACCTAACAACAACAACAGCTTCCTAAAGGGATATGAACAAAGTATACTTAACAGTATTATTAAGAATTCTGGCTATAGAAATTCTAAAATGAATTATGATTAAAAATGGCATAATGTCGGTTGTTATAGTAAAAGAAAAACTACAAAAAAAGTTATACATGTGACTAGCCTTTATCTCTCTGTATCTTAAAAAGCTATAAATTCATTGTAGTTGTTAGGTGGCATCAAGTCAGTTCGGAATCATAGCAACCTTATGTTGCTCATCTTTACAATCATTGCTATGTTTGAGCCCATTGTTGCAGCCACAGTGTCAAACCACCTCATTGAGGGACTTCCTCTTTTTCATCAACCCTCTACTTTACCAAGAATGATGCCCTCCTTCAGGACTGGTCCCTCCTGAAAACATGTCCAAAGTACATGCTATGAATTGAATTGTGTCCCCAAAATGTATGTGTCAAGGTGGATAGGCCATGATTCCCAGAACTGTGTGATTGTCCTCCATTTTCTGATCTGATGTAATTTTCCTAAGTATTATAAAACTACCTCTGTGATGTTAACAAGGCAGGATAGAGGCGGTTTCATTAATGAGGCAGGACCCAATCTACAGGATTAGGTAATAATATCTTAAGTCAGTATCTTTTGAGATATAAAAGAGAGAAGCAAGCAGAGATGGAGAGGGACCTCCCACCACCAAGAACGAAGAGCCAGGAGTAGAGTGCATCCTTTGGATCTGTAGTCCTTGTGCTGAGGTACTCCTAGACTCAGGAGAACATAGATGACAAGGACCTTCCCCTAGAGATGACAGAGAGACAAACCCTTCCCCTGGAGCTAGTGCCCTGAATTTGGACTTCTAGCCAGCTCAATTGTGAGAGAATAAATTTCTGTCTGGTAAAGCCATTCACTTGTGGTATTTCTATTATAGCAGCACTAGAAAACTAAGACAGAATTTGACACCAGGAGGGTGGGGCCATGACTTTTGGGGTCTCAGAGAGTGGATCCATGGCCTACTGAAACACAAGGTATGGGGCTGCTGCCTCCTAAACCAAAAACCAAACCCACTGCTTTCGAGTTGATTCCAAGTCATAGCAACCCTGTAGGACAGAGTAGAACTGCCCCATAGAGTTTCCAAGGAGCACCTGGCGGATTTGAACTGCCGACCTTTTGGTTAGCAGCTGTAGCACTTAACCACTATGCCACCAGGGTTTCCTAGGTTTCAAAAAGTCATATTTTCACCAATTTTTCGAATGTGGGGCTGCCATTCATGGGTGTCAGGAAGATGAGGCCAGATGCACTGCCCAAGGGTGAGATGGCAGGGCTTTCACGCACAAGGAACAGAAGAAAAAGACCAGCTGATGCTGAGAGGATAGGGTAGCCATTCAGATGGACTAGGAGAAGGGGCCTCCTAAAGCCACATGAGAAGAGCTGCTGTCCCAGGGGACCTGGAAGGAAAGTTGACGCCCAGGGCTGAGGAGCATCCACATAGAATCCAGAGAGGTCTTATTTTTATTATTTGCTTTCTTCTGGTGCCTGAGGTTTCTTTTGTTGCTCTCTTTCTATTTGTTCAAGTTGTAGAGATAATTCTTTGATTTTGGCCCTTTCTTTTTGGATGTGTGCATTTATTGATATAAATTGGCCTCTAAGCACTGCTTTCGTTGTGTCCCAAGTGTTCTGATAGGAAGTGTTTTCATTCTCATTGGATTCTATGAATTTCTTTATTTCATCCTTCATGTCTTCTTGAAGGATGAAATGTCTTCTATAACCCAGTCATTTTTAAGCAGGGTACTGTTCAGTTTCCAAGTGTGTGTTTTCTTTTTCTTGCTTTTTCCATTATTGATTTCTACTTTTATGGCCTTATGGTCAGAGAAGATGCTTTGTAATATTTTGATGTTTTGGGTTCTGTTAAGGTTTGCTTTATGACCTAATATGTGGTCTGTTCTAGAGAATGTTCCACGTGTCCTGGAAAAGAAAGTATACTTGACTTCTGTTGGGTACAGCATTCTATCCTGTATATGTCTATGAGGTCAAATTGGTTGATTGTGGCATTTAGATCTTCCATGTCTTTATTGAGCTTCTTTCTGGATGTTTGTCCTTCACAGAAAGTGGTGTGTTGAAGCCTCCTACTATAATTGTGGAGCTGTCTATCTCATTTTTCCGTGCTGTTAAGAGTTTGGTTTTTGTATCGTGAAGCCCTGTCATTGGGTGCATAAATACTTAATATGGTTATATCCTCTTGGTATATTGTCCCTTTAATCATTATATAGTGCCCTTCCTTATCCTTTGTGGTGGATTTAACTTTAAAGTCTATTTTGTCAGAAATTACTATTGCCACTCCTGCTCTTTTTTGATTGTTGTTTGCTTGATATATATTTTTTTCCATTCTTTGAGTTTTAGTTGTGTCTGTAAGTCTAAGGTGTGTCTCTTGTAGGCAGCATATAGACGGATCATGTTTTTTTATTCATTCTGCCACTCTCTGTCTCTTTATTGGTGCACTTAGTCCATTTACATTCAGCGTAATTCTGGATAGGTAAGAGTTTAGTGCCGTCATTTTGACATCTTTTTTAGTGTGCTGTTGACAGTTTCTTTTTCCCACTTAATTTTTTGTGCTGAGGAGTTTATCTTTATATATTGTCTTTTCCTCTTATTCGTTATTGTTGATTTTGTTTCTGCTGAGTATGTTTTTCTTGTATTTTATTTTGATGATTAGGATTGTTAGTCTCCTTTGCGGTTCCCTTAATATTTACCCTTATTTTTCTAAGTTTAAACCTAACTTTGATTTCTTTTTTATCTCCTTGACTTCCTCTCCATATGAAAGATCTATGACTACATTTCTTAGTCCCTCTTTATTGTTTTAATGTTGTCTTCTTTTACATAAAGACATTCCTGTTTCCCTGTTTCAAAGAGCTTTTTTATCTTGATTTATTTTTGTGATTTCCCTATCTAGGTTAACATCTGGTTGCTCTGTCCTATGTTCTACTTTTGGGTTGATATCTGATATTATTGATTTTCTAACCAGAGAACTCCCTTTAGTATTTTTGTAGTTTTGGTTTGGTTTTTACGAATTTCCTGAATTTCTGTTTATCTGGAAATGTCCTAATTTCACCTTCATATTTGAGAGAGTTTTCTGGATATACGATTCTAGGCTGGCAATTTTTTTCCTTCAATGCTTTATATATGTCATCCCATTGTCTTCTTGCCTGCATGGTTTCCGCAGAGTAGTCCGAGCTTATTCTTATTGACTCTCCTTTGTAGGCGACTTTTCATTTCTCTTTATCTTTGGTTTTGGCAAGTTTGATTATAATGTGTCTTCATGACTTTCTTTTGAGATCTCCCTTATGTGGAGTTCGATGAACATCTTGGATAGATATCTTCTCATGTTTCACAATGTCAAGGAAGTTTTTTGCCAACAAATTCTCAACAATTCTCTCTGTATTGTCTGTTATCCCTCCCTGTTCTGGTACTCCAATCACTCATAGGTTATTTCCCTTGATAGAGTCCCACACGATTCTTAGGGTTTCTTCATTTTTTTTTCAATTCCTCTATCTGATTTTTCTTCAAATATATTGGTGCCAAGTGCTTTATCTTGAAGGTCACAAATTCTGCCTTCCACTTGCTCAATTCTGCTCCTCTGACTTTCTACTGAGTTGTCTAATTCTATAATTTTATTGTTAATCTCCTGAATTTCTGATCACTGTCTGTGTATGGATTTCTGCAGCTTATTAAATTTTTCATCATGTTCTTGAGTAACCTTTTTACTTTCTTCAACTGGTTTATCTGTGTGTTCCTTGGCTTGTTCTGTGTTTTGCCTGATCTCGTTCCTGATGTTTGAAGAGTTCTGCATATTTCTTTATCTTTTGTATTCTGCATCTGGTAATTCCAAGAGGACACCTTCATCTAGAAGATTCTTTGATTCTTTGTTTTGAGAGCTTTTTGAAGAAACCATGGTCTGCTTCTTTACGTGACTTGATATTGACTGTTTTCTCTTAGCCATCTATAAGTTATTGCATTAGTTTATTTTATGTTTGCTTACTGTATCCAAACTCTTGCTTTGTTTTGTTTTGCTATGCCTAAATAGGTTCGCAAAGTGAGCTAGCTTGATTACTTTCACCTTAGAAGCTCTAACGTCCTGTCACCAGACAACAAGAGTTGTTACCAGATATATAAGCCTAAAAGTCCATTCACTTTTCTTGTATGGATTCGGCTCAGGTGTCTAGGTAGTTGCTCATCAAGTGTGTGGTACAGGCTTTGTCTTACAGTCTTAGAGATTCAGGGGTGATCGGTGTAAGTACAGGTATCTGGTTGCAGCAGGGGGCCATGCTCTGAACAAGGCAGGGGGTTGACAACTGTCTCCTGAGTGTCTGTGAGGAAAGCAGGTCCCTGTTCCCTAGAAAACACAGGTGGGTGTGTTATGCAGCCAGACCATGAGCACCCAATGCTTTTGTTTATAAGGACTGGGAGGTTCCACTTATCCTTGGACCCCTGTCATGTGTGGCTAGGAGATGTGGGTGGAGCCACCAGTCCTTAGGCCTCTGATGTGGGTAGGTGAGGACCCTGTTTAATAGGCAAAGCAGTGTCAAACATGAAACATCCACCTCTCTACCGCACAGCTAAAACAGTTTCCGTCTGCCAATAAGGGCCTATTTTCCTGAAATGGGACCACACAGGTCCGTGAAGGGGTGAAAGGTATTCAAAGTCTGTGGACCATTTGTCCTGGAAAGGAGCCACTTCTAGCTTGAGCTTCCCAGCTTAGTGGAGCTGGCAGATTATCTTTTCCTGCAATTGTGAATTTATTCCTTCTTCAAGACCAGGAGAATGGCTCAGGGTATGCAGTAGTACCTATCTCAGGCCCAGGGAAATCTACAGCCACTGAAGTCAATTTGAGGGGCTGGGGGCACTGTAAAATAAATGCAAGTACTTAGCTTTTACCTAGAGTGCCATTCTTCTCTAGTTCTGGAGGTGTGAGTAGGCTCTGCAGCTTGCTGCCTCTCCCTGAGGAAACCGCGTCTGGAACTCTCCCGCCAGCCCCACCGCAGTCTCTCCAGGGAACGGTGCCTGAGGATTCCCAGCACTTCAGGTCCAGCAACTCCTTCCTTCTTCTGAACCATCTCTCCCTGCTCCTCCTGCTCAGTCTGTTGTCTAACTTTGCCTTTGATATTCAGGGCTCCTAGCTGTCATTTCACTTGTTTTTTTCTTTTTTTTTTTTGGTCTTTGTTGTAAGAGCGTTCACCAGAAGCATCGGACTACTCCACCATCTTGGCTCTGCCTCCCATCTTCTTTTGGTGTTTCCTGCATCATTCAATTTTTTGCCCATAGAATTCTTCAATATTGCAACTCACAAGCTTAAATTTTTTCTTCCGTTCTTCCAGCTTGAGAAAGGTCAAGTGCATTCTTCCCTTTTGTTTTCTAACTCCATGTCTTTGCACATTATATTACTTTGTCTTTTGAAGTTGTCCTTTGAAATCTTCTGTTCAGCTCTTTTCCTTCATCATTTCTTTCATTCAGTTTAGCTACTCTACATTTAAAAACAAGTTTCAGAGTCTCTTTTGACATCCATTTTGGCCTTTTTTTTTTCTTTCCTTTTTAATGAATTCATTGTGAATTCATTACCATCCCATTATTTTTGCTAAATGCAAAGTTTAGCATTGTATGTGGAACATCTGGGACCAAGATATCCATCAGATTCATATTTGCCTCCTTGTGATATGGCTTTCACAGAGCATTGTTCTTTTTATTCCCAGTAATAATTTTTTCCTTGTATAACCCAATTGTCGTCAAGTTGGTTCTGACTCAAAGCAACCCTATAGGACAGAATAGAACTGCTCCATAGGGTTTCCAAGGAGCAGCTGGTGGAATCGAACTGCGATCTTTGTGTCAGTCACCTGAGCTCTTTGATCTCATCATTTGTATAAAAATTATCACATTAATGTGAAAGCAAACAAAAAAATTATTACAGGCCAGATGCTTAAAAAAATTCTTCTCTTGACTTAAATTTAGCACGGGCTCAAAGTGTGAAAAATAGTTTTTAAATGACATTTCAGATTTCCTATGCTTTTCATCATTATTTTCTGAAATTTCTTTTATTCAGAGCACAGCAGGCTGTCTCCAGTTTTCCCTTAAAAGTAACTTGCCATATTAGTACTACAACAAGCTACTCTATTTTTCTCTTCACCCACAATAAACAGCTCCAGTATATCTTTAAGAAATCTGCAGCTTCCTTCATTACTGAATGAAGGAACCCTCTTGCCTGGTGTAATCAAAATCAACTTCTTTGGTAAACTGTTATCTGTCAAATTTCATCATAAAAGGCATGAGTGTTAGAGGATTTGATTAACGAGTAATGATAAAGCAGCGCCAATGGAAAGGTGTTAAGTCAGTATATCAGCTAGTAAAGTTGTCCCTCTAAATTTGAATTTTGATTTTTTTTAAATAACATCTTTGTTGCCAAAGATTCTCTACAAATTTCAAAGAAACCATCATCTTGTACTACTAATAAAGAGTAAATTGGGACGTAAAGTAGGTAGATAGCCAATATTCATTCATAATAGATTTCCAATCTTATTTAATTGTGTGGAGGATTATAAGATTATGGTAACTCTTCTACAAGTGAAATAACATTTAAGGAGGCTGGGTAGTAAACAAGCCCTGAAAGGCTGCGGTTTGAACCCACCAGATGCTTCAAGGGAAAAAGATGTGGCAGTCTGCTTCCATAAAGATTTACAGCCTTGAAAACCATGTAGGGCAGTTGTACTCTGTCCTGTAGGGTCACTATAATTTGGATTCGACTGGATGGCAATGGGTTTGGTTTTTTGTTTTTGGGGGTTGTAAACAACATTTAATAATCAAAACATTTAGTTTCAAATGCTAATTCCTGACAAAGCAGGTTCATTTCTCTGGGCTAGATTCAGTTATTGCCAACTCTTCATTAGGTGGCAGTTGATTACCTCATTTACATGTGCTTTAATATATTTATACATATTATCCTTCCCCCTTCTTTTTATTCCTCCAAAATGTTTTCTACATTGTGTTGAATTCACTATCCAAGGGGCAGAAAAATGACGTGAGTAAATTTTAGCAGCTTTCTAGCTATTTATGTAAATGACATTTAATATCTATGAGTTTCAACTATCAGCATTACTCTTTCCCCCAGGCAAATTCCTGTTCATGAACTGGCTGTAATCACTAATTCATACCTACAGTAAAAGAAAAAGCCTGTTATGGATTGAATTGTTTCCCCCAAGAATGTGTGTCAACTTGGCTAGACTATGATTCCCAGCATAGTGTGATTGTCCACCATTTTGTCATCTGAGTGATTTCCTATGTGTTGTAAATTCTATCTCTATGAAGTTAATGAGATGAGATTAGTGGCAGATACGTAAATGAGGCAAGACTCAATCTACAAAAATAGGTTGTGTCTTAAGCCAATCTCTTTTGAGACATAAAAGAGAAGAGAGCAGAGAGACATGGGGACCTCATACCACCAAAAAAGCAGCTCTGGGAGCTTTGGACCCAGGGTTTCTGCGCTGAGAATCTCCTAGACCAGGGCAAAATTGAAGACAAGGACCTTCCCCCAGAGCCAACATAGAGTGTCTTCCCCTGGAGCTGCCTCCCTGAATACAGATTTCTAGCCTCCTAGACTGTGAGAAAGTAAACTTCTGTTTGTTGAAGCCATCCACTTGTGGTATTTTTGTTGTAGCAGCACTAGATGACTACGACAAAGCTCTGTCAAAAACATTTTTATCACATTGCAAAATACAGGTTTGGGCAGAAATACATTTACCTATTTACTCAACAAATATTTATTGAACAACTACCATAAGCCAAACATTATGATAAACAAATCATTAAAATTATGATGTCAATGATAAGTGGTTTGGAGGGGGAAAAATGAAGCAGAAAAATAGAATATAAGCATGGGATCAATTTTAATGGCTGGTGAGAGAAGGCCTCACAGAGAAAGATCTGAAAGAACTGAGTTAGTGAACCAAGTGAGTATCTGCTACAAAACTTGTCTTAGTTACATGGTGCGGCTATAACAGAAATACCACAAATGGATGGCTTTAAAAAGGAGAAATTTATTCTCTCACAGTCTAGGAGGCTAGAACAGCCAGCTCCAGGGAAGAGCTTTCTCTCTACTTTGGCTCTGGGGGAAAGAAAGTCTTTGTCATCAATCTTCCCCTGCACTTCTCAGCACAGGGACCCCAGGCCCAATGGAGGGGTAATTCTAGCTCTTGTTTCTTGGTGGTATGAGGCCCCCCAGTCTCTCTGCTCAGTTCTCTCTTTTATATCTGTAAAGAAATTGACTTAAGACAGGGCCTAATCTAATAGATTGGGTCTTGCCTCATTAACATAACTGCCATTAATCCCACCTCATTAATATCATAGAAGTAGGATTTACAACACAGAGGAAAGTCACATCAGATGACAAAATGGTGGACAATCACACTAGGAAGCAAGGCCTGGCTAAGTTGACATATATCTGGGGGGGACACAATTGAACCCATGACATTCCACCTTTTGGTCCTCAAAAATTCATATCCTTCCTGCATGCAAAGCACATTCCTCCCCATCACATCATGGCAAAAATTTTAAATCAACTTTGAATTCAAAATCTCATCTTCTGCAAAATTATTCTCCATCTGTGAAATCTAGAATACAAGTTATCTGCTTCTAAAGTACAATGTTGGAACAGTAACAAGCTGGACATTTCCACTACAAATGGGAGAAATTTGGGGCAAAGAAGGGATAACAGGCATCAAGCAAGTCAACAGAACACGCTCCACTAGCCCTCAAGGCTTAAAAACATGCCTCTGTTCTCTGAGAGAACTTACACAATTTCCCGGCCCTCCAGACTCTAGGTATTGGCCACACTCTCCAGATTCTGAATGGAGACAACATAGCCCTGGGCTTTACACCTTCCAGACCCACTGGAACGGCAACTCTGCTCCCTAGATTTTGGGCAGCCCCATTCTCCTAGTCCATGTCAGTGGCAACTCCATCTTTTGAAACCCCAGAGTTCATGGTGCTAACCTTTAAGACTAAGGCAACTCTGTGTCCTATGTCCATTGTCTCTTCAGACTTCTGTTTCCTGGTCTGTTGGTCCCTTGGGCCTTGCCACCTAAGTCTGTCTTGCTGGAGCAACTTTTTCAAAGCTCTTCAGCTCCACCGATAAGTGCCTGAAGGCACCCCCTTTCACCAGGAAATGTGGGTTAGAAGGCACTCAGCTCTCTTGCTCTGTGAGTTGCTTCTAGTGTCATCTAGCGCTGGTTTCCTGGTTCTGCTACCAATTCTCTACCGCTGCCTCTCACCATCTGTTCTGTCTCCAGTTTAACAGCTTCCCTCACTTTCTTCTGAGTTATCACCAGAATTGTCTTTGATTTCCGTAATTGCACCAACAGTCTTTTCAAAACTGTCTAGACTTTTGCTATCAGGCACTTTAAAATTTTTTCATTTGCAGTTTTAAAACTACTTCCACATTGTAGGCATCTGCTAAAGCAGCACCCTACTTCCAGTACCAAATTCTGTCTTAGTTATCTAATGCTGCTAAAACAGAAATACCACAAAAGGATGGCTTTAACAAAGAGAAATTTATTCTCTCACAGTCTAGGGAGTTAGAAGTCCGAATTCAGGGTGCCATCTCCAGAGGAAGGCTTTCTTCCTTTGTCAGCTTTGGGGGAAGGTCTTTGTCATAAATCTTCCCTGGACGAGGAGCTTCTCAGAGTAGGGACCCCAGGTCCAAAGGACATTTTATTCTCCTGGCTCATTTCTTGGTGGTATGCGGTCCCCATGTCTCTGCTCAATTCTATCTTTTATATCTTGAAAGAGATTGACTTAAGACACAACCTAATCTTGTAGATTGAGTTCTGCTACATTAACATAACTGCCACTAATCCCATTTCATTAACAGCATAGAGGTAGGATTTACAACACATAGGCAAATCACATCAGATTACAAAATGGTGGACAATCACACAATACTGGGAATCATGGCCTGACCAAGATAACACATATTTTGGGGGGGCACAATTCAATCCATGACAAGAATATTCCACGCAGAAGAGCTAACACAAATGCAAAGACCCTGAGGCAGGTACCTACTTGGTGCATTATAGGCATGACAAGTATTATGGTGTAGCTGGAGCACAGTGAGAAAGGGCTAAAGTGGAAAAGGTAAGATCAGAGGTGGTAAGAATTTCAGATCTTGTAGAATCTGATAGTAAATTGCCAGGGCTCTGACTTTTACTCTGAGTTTTGAACAGAAAAATAACTTGATTTGACTTTTATTTTGAAAGGGTAAAGCTAACTGCTATGTTGAGAAAAGACCCTAGAAGAGCAATGACAAATAGTAAAAGCATTTAATAAGATAATGTAATAATAAAGATGAAATACGGTGGTAACTTGAGCCAAGAATGCAAGGTGATAAGATGTAGTCGGATTCTGAATAAATTTTGAAGTTGAGACTAGCAGGATTTTGTTGATTAAGTAGATATGTGAGAGAAAGATAGCAGTAAATGATAATTCTGAGGTATGGGGCCTGAGAAACTCAAGAGAGGGGATTGTTATTTACTGAGATGGGAAAGGAGATAAGAGGAGCTTGATTGGGAAATGTTAATAGATGCTTAGACATTCAAGAGGAAATATTGGGAAGAATATGGAGTATTTGAACCTGGAGTTCAGGGTGGAAATCTGTACCAAATATATAAATACAGATGTCACTGGCATTAAAAAAAATTACAGTAGTGTTGATTACAACTTATTGTGACCCTGTGTGCTATAGAGTAGAACTCCTCCACCATGGGTTTTCTTGATTGTAACCTTGGTGGAAGCAGATCACCAGGCATTTCATTGATGGTACAGCTGAGTGGGTTTGAATTGCCAGCCTTTTTTTAGTTTAGTAGTCAATAGCAAACCATTTGGGCCACCTAGGGGCATATTTGCATATAGATAATATTTAAAGCCATACAACAGAATGAGATAACATAGGCAATAAGGTTAAGTAGGCAAGTAAAGAGGACCGAGTTCAGAAGCATTTTACTGCTTACAGGTCAAGGACATCCAGAGGAAACATCAAAAGGGACTGTGCATTAGAAACCAGGAATCAGGGATAAAACTAGGATTATGGTGTAATTCTGGCATCAACACGTTTCAAATTGGAGGGAGTGGTTACTCTGTCAAATATCTGATATGTCAGGTAATATGAGAACTGAAAATTGACCATTCCATTTAGGAGCATACATGTCATTGGTGACCTTGACAAGAGTTTTAGTGGAATGGCAGAGATGAAAGTTTGAGTAGAGTGTATTCAAAAAAAAGAATTGGGAGAAAGGAAGAAGAAACAGTTTCAGAGGCATCTCTGTTATTGAATTTTGTTTTAATAGGGAGAAAAGTATAGTAACTGAAACAGTATGTTGTTAAGTGAGGGTTTTTTTTTTTTAATGACAAGTATAGCATGTTTTAGTGTTGATGTGAATACTCAGAGAAAATGAACACTTATATGATGCAGAAGAGAGAGGAGGAAACGTAGGGAGTGAAGTCCCTGAATAGTGAAAAATAGGATTAAGTAAACAAGCAAGTAGTGGTGGTATTTGCTCGGAACATGCACGGTTCATTCACAGTCAACATAGAAAGGCAGGGTGGATGGGTTCAGGTGCAGTTAGATCGATGGATATGGTGAGGACTTGGCATTCTCCTTTGATTGTTGCTTTTTTTTTTTTTTTTTAGTGTATTATGGAGTCCCCGGGTGGTGAGAACAGTTAACATGCTTGGCTGATAATCGAAAGGTTGGAGGTTCTTGTCCACCCAGAGGCTCCTCAGAAAAAAGTCCTGGTGATTTTCTTCTGAAAAACCAGTCATTGACAACTCTAAAGAGATTCTGGTTAAGATGATGGTTTAGATAGATGTACCAGAACATTCCCCCACAATAAACATTCAAGAAACTACATGAAACAGATACAAATAATGACCTCATATCTCTGAACATCAACTAGAAGTTTGAAGAATTGGACTGAGCACCGAGGAAGGAGAGATAGAATGAAAATAATGAGAACATGGAGACTCACAGATTGTCTGAGCCTGGTCTGCTGTCTGGTGTGGCATAGCCATTTTGAGACAGCAACAGCAACATCCCCAGTTGAGGAACCCAGGAAGGTAACTTTATGCAAAACACAGCCAGAGGCAGAGATACTGTGAGAAAATCCTGGAAAGAAATGAGGTGGGCAAGACATATAACGGGTTGAAGCAAGCCTGAAAGAGTAAATGCATGGGAAAAACATAGATTTGAAAATAAGGAAATAGAGAAGTGCTACTGGAATAAAGTGGACTGAATCATTTGAGCCTCAGGATGCGGATAGGTAAAGCATCTGCAGAGAGGCAAAGTGAAAGTACAGGAAAGCAAACGAGAGCTCTAGTGTCCATGACAAGTGGAACCACACAATTAGAAGTCCCCCCAACTGGCCCTTTGCCACCATCTCCTTCTAGTCCTCTGTGAGCAGGCCCCACCCACCAATTGCTTGTGCCATGGGCCAGCAGACTCTGTCCACCAACCAGTCACTCCCAACTACAGCAACCCCCATCTTACCCCTTACCTGTTGTCACAGGCCACCAGTGCTTGTGCAGTGTCCTCTTGTCCTTCTTCTCCCACTGTGGCACCAATTGGTGCCTGAGCAGATGGTCTGCCTTGCCCATTTGGATAGCATGGCTTCCTAGTGACTAATGAAAATTACCCATTCTACTCTCAAAGGGACACACTGACTGCTCATGCCAATGTCAAAGATCCATGCTGTCCTTCAAACAGCTGTGGAGGGATCCTGACCATTCAACATGTGGCACCTTATATCAGGGAAGAATCTCACTCTCACTGAGTTTTTCAAGTCTCTGTTGTATACATATGCACATAAACGCAGAGTTTTCCCATGGGTACACAAACCACCATACCCACAAGTGAGAGGAAATCACACCAAGCCAACTGGCAGCACCAAGATCATACAGTGAATGCAATCACAAAACAGCTGCAATTAAAGTAATACAAAGGAAGTAGGCAATCCAAAGAAAAAAAAAGAAGCTAAGCTCCTGATTTATCAAAGCAAACAAACAAAAAAAAAATATAAAAACAATGACAACCAAATAAATATACAATCAATAAAGAAATATATTAAAAAAAGAAATCTCAATTTCTTGAAGACAGCAGTCAGATAAAATCATACACAGTGACAGGAAAAGGAGACTGAAACAAATGGACAAAACAGAAACAGAAAAGTTCTCTAAGAACAGATTATGGAACTTCCTGACAAAATTTCAAAATATTAGTACTAAGTTTCTCAAAGAGATCGGCAGGTGGAGGGGAAGGTGGAGGAATAGCCAGATGCTTCTGGTGATCCCTCTTACAACAAAGACATAAGACATCAATTAAAACGATTATATTTATGACAACCAAGGAGCCCTGAACATCAAAGGCAAAGTTAGAAAATGGACTGAGTGGCAGGGGGACAGAGAGGCCGTTCAGAAGTGGAGAGGAGTTGCCTGACCTGAATCACTGGGATCCCCCAGGCACCTTTCACGGAAGCAGCTGTAGAGGGCTGGTGGTAGCGTTCAGCTGCAGTTTCCTCAGGGAGAAGCAGCCAGCTGCACAGCCTGCTCAGACCTCTGGAACCAGAGAAGAATGGCACTCTCGGCAAAAGCTAAGTACTTGCATGTATTTTACCATGCCCCTGCCTGCAAGCCAGCTTCAGTGGCAACTGATTTCCCTGGGCCTGACATAGGCCCATTTGAGTGCTAGGAGCCATGCTCCTGGACTTAGAGAAGGAATAAATTCAAGACAAGGAGAAAAGATAATTTCCCAGCTCTACTAAACTGGGGAGCTCAGGACAGAAGCGGCTCCTGTCTAGGCATAAACAGTCTGTGGACTTTGAATACCTCCTCCCTCTGCGTGGACCTGTGTGGGCCTATTTCAGGAGAGGAAGCCCTTGCTGGCAGACTACAATTGTTTCAGCTGTGTGGTGGAGAGGTGGGTGTTTGATATTTGACACCGCCTTGCCTATTAAACGGGGTCCTCACCTATCCACATCAGGGGCCTAAGGACTGGTCACTCCTCTCAGGTCACCCAGTCACCCATGACAGATGTCCAAGGATAACTGGTACCTTCCAGTCCTTACAATCAAAAGCATTGTGTGCCCAGGGTCCATCTGCAGAACTTACCCAAATGTAGGCTCTAGGGAACAGAGACACACTTTCCTCAGAGACACTCAGGGGACATTTCTCAGCCTACCACCTTGTTCAGGGCGTGACCCCCTGCTGCAACCAGATACCGGTATCTACACCAAACTCCCCTGCCCCTCTAAGACTGTAGGACAGAACCTGTACCACGCACTTGATGACCAGCTACCTGAATGCCTGATCTAAATCCAGACATGAAAGTTGAATGGATTCATAACAGCTCTAGCCATCTGATGACAGGACATCAGAGCTCCAAAGGCAAAAATAATCAAGCTAGCTCACTCAAGAAATCCAAATGGGAATATCAAAACAAAGCAAAGGAAGAAACTAGGATACTGTAAGCAAACATAAAATAAACTAATACAATTTTTTATAGATGGCTTGGTGACAATAGTCAATATCAAACCACATAAAGAAACAGACCGTGATAGAAATCCAAATGGGAATATCAAAACAAAGCAAAGGAAGAAACTAGGATACTGTAAGCAAACATAAAATAAACTAATACAATTTCTTATAGATGGCTTGGTGACAATAGTCAATATCAAACCACATAAAGAAACAGACCGTAATAGCTTCAACAAACTCTCAAAACAGAGAATCAAAGAATATTCTGGATGAAGGTGCCTTCCTGGAATTACAGGATGCAGAATTCAAAAGATTAATTAACAGAACTCTTAAAGAAATCAGGAAGGAGATCAGGCAATATGCAGAACAAGTGAAGGAACACACAGATAGAATAGTTGAAGAAATTAAAAAGTTTCTTCAAGAACATAAGGAAAAATTTAATAAGCTGCAAGATTCCACACAGAGACAGCAATCAGAAATTCAGAAGATTAACAATAAAATTACAGAATTAGATAACTCAGTAGAAAGTCAGAGGAGCAGAATTGAGCAAGTCGAAGACAGAATTGGTGAGCTAGAAGATAAAGCCCTTGGCACCAATATATGTGAGAAAAATCAGACAAAAGAATTAAAAAAAAATGAAGAAATATTAAGAATCATGTAGGATTCTATCAAGAGAAATAACCTATGAGTGATCGGAGTACCAGAACAGTAAGGGATTACAGAAAATACAGAGAGAATTGTTGAAGATTTGTTGGCAGAAAACTTCCCTGTATCGTGAAAGATGTGAAGATATCTATCCAAGATGCTCATCCAGCTCCACATAAGGTACATTTAAAAGAAAGACGCCAAGACATATTATAATCAAACTTGCCAAAACCAAAGATAAAGAGAGAATTTTAAGAGCAGCTAGGGTTAAATGAAAAGTCACCTACAAATGAGAGTCAATAAGAATAAGCTCGGACTACTCAGCAGAAACCATGCAGGCAAGTAGTCAAAGGGATGATTTATAGAAAGCATTGAAGGAAAAAAAATTGCCAACCAAGGATCATATATCCAGCAAAACTGTCTCTCAAATATGAAGGTGAAATTAGGACACTTCCAGATAAACAGAAGTTTAGGGATTTTGTAAAAACCAAATCAATACTACAAGAAGTTCTTAAGGGAGTTCTTTGGTTAGAAAATCAACAATACAAGGTATCAACCCAAGTCTAGAACACTGGATAGAGCAATCAGATGTTAACGCAGACAGGGAAATCATAAAAATAAATCAAGATAAAAAGAGAGGACAAAACCCTTGATATTAATTTTTATGAGGAACAAAAAGAGAAAAGATTGAAGAAAAATGAAGAAACCCTATATGTTATGTAGGACACCATCAAAAGGAACAATATATGCATATTATGAATCCTAGAAGAGGGAGGAAAAAAAAGTACAGACAGAATTTTGAATGAAATAATGGCAGATTACTTCCCAAATATGAATGATGAGAAGATTTTCATCCGAGTAGCTCAACAAACCCATGTAGGATTGACCCTTTCTTAGCTATCTAGTGCTGCTATAACAGAAATACCACAAGTGGATATCTTTAACAAAAGAAATTTATTCTCTCACAGTCTATGAGGCTGAAAGTCTAAATTTAGGGTGCCACTCCAGAAGAAAGTTTTCTCTCTCTGTCATCTCTGGGGGAACGTCCTTGTCAACAGTCTTTCCTGGAAGAGGAGTTTCTCAATGCAGGTACCCCAGCTCCAAAGGATACGTTGTTCTTCTGGCTCTTGTTTCTTGGTGGTATGAGGTCCCCCATCTCCCTGCTCACTTATCTCTTTTATATCTCAAAAGAGACTGACTAAAGACACAACCTAATCTTATAGATTTGAGTTCTGACTCATTAACATAACTGCTACTAATTCCACCTCATTAACATCGTAGATGTAAGATTTACAACACATAGTAAAATCTCATCAGATGACAAAATGGACAATCACATTATACTGGGAATCATTGCCTAGCCAAGTTGACACACATATTTGGGGGGACACAGTTCAATCCATAACAGAACCCAAGAGAAATTCACCAATACTCATCATAATCAAACTTTCCAGATTCTTAGACAAAGAAAGAAGTTCAAGAGCAGCTTGTGAAATGTGAAATATCACCTACAAATGGGCCTCAATTAGCTCTGATTTCTTGTCAGAAATTAGTCAGGCAAGAAGGCAATAGAATGATGTATAAAAAAGCCCTGAAAGAAAAAAAAACTCACCCAAGAATTATATATATAGCAACACTGTATTTTGAAAATGAAGGTGGTAATAGGACATTCTCAGATAAGCAGATATTAAGGGAATATCATAACCACCAGACCAGCCCTACAAGAAATAGTAAAAGAAATCCTTTAGATAGAAAACCAATGACATCAGACAACATCCTGAGTTAAAGACACATGACAGCATCACTCAATGTGTTAGTCATCTACTGCTGCTATAACAGAAATGCCACAAGTGGATGCTTTTGACAAAGAGAAATTTATTCTCTCTCACAGTCTAGTAGGCTAGAAGTCCAAATTCAGGTCAGTTTCAGGGGAAAGTTTTCTCTGTCTCTGTCAACTCTGGGGGAAGGTTCTTGTCATCAACCTTCCCCTGGACTAGGAGCTTCTCAGAGCAGGGACCCAAGGTCCAAAGTATGCAGTATTCTCCTGGCTCTTGTTTCTTGGTGGTATGAGGTCCCCTTGTCTCTCTGCTTGCTTCTCTCTTTTATATCTCGAAAGAGATTGGCTGAAGACACAACCTAATCTTGTAGATTGTGTCCTGTCTCATCTACATAACTGCTGCTAATCCCAACTCATTAACATCATAGTGATAGGATTTACAGCACATAGGAAAAAAATCACATCAGATGACAAAATGGTGGACAGTCACACTCTACTGGGAATCATGGCCTAGCCAAGTTGACAGATATTTTTCGGGGACAAAATTCAATCCATTACACCCAGATACCAAATCAGGTGAAGACGTCAAATAGTAAAATAAAGTCACGAAATTAACAACAGGGAATCTGATATACAAAATTGTAATCAATGACAACAGTGAGACAAGGGGGAATGAAAGGCGTAGGTCTAGAACTTCCACACAGTAAGAAAGCTAAGGCAATTAAAAGATATGTCATATTGTTTAAAACACAGGATGTTAAACCTAAACCTTAAGGTAACCACAAAGAAAATTAATCAATCTATTCACCAAAATAAAGAAGAAAAACAAAAAATACTCCATAAACACAAAAACAACAATAATAAATAAAAGGGAAATAAAACGCACATAAAAAAGAGTTCAGTACAGAAAGTAAAGAGGAACAAAGAAACCACTAATACAAAAAAAAGTATAATAAAATGACTACAGTTAATTCTTCCCTATCAATACCAACACTGAATGTAGATGACTTAAATGCTCCAGTCAAGAGACAGACAGTGGCAGAGTGGATTAAAAAAAAAAAACAAAAACACAACCCATCAACATGTTGTCTACAGGAGACTCATCTCGGGCACAAAGAAATAAATAGGTTAAATATTAAAGAATTGGAAAAAAAAAATACCAAGCAAACTGTTACCAAAGGAAAGCAGGAGTAGCAATATTAATATCTGACAAAATAGACTTTAATTCAAAATCTACTATAAGAGACAAAGAAAGACATTATATAATGAGAAAAGGGACAATTCACCAGGAAACTATAACAATTATAAATAATTATGCCAGAGTCCCAAAATATATTAAAAAAAAAAAACTCTAACAAAAGGAAAGAGACAGATCTACAATAATAGTAGGAGAATTCAAGGTACAACTTTAGATGATAGAAAAAGTACAATGAAAATCAGTAAAGATATATAAGGCCTGAATAACACTATTAACCAAACAGACCAAACAGATATGTATATAAAATACACCACCCAAGAGGAGCACAATACATGTTCTTCTCCAATGAACATGGAACATTCTCTGGAATATCCCATTAGCAAACCTCAACAAATTAAAAAAAAATTGAAATCTTCTTGGATCATAATGGTAAGAAGCTAGAAATTAGTAACAGGAAGATTAAGGTAAAAAAAAAAGAAATATGTGGAAACTAAATAATATACTACTAAAAAGCTATTGAGTCATTGAAGATATCAAAGGTGAAATTAAAAAAATACTTAGAACTAAGCAAAAATGAAAACACAGCTTATTAAAACCTATGGGATGCAACAAAAGCAGTGCTCAGAGGGAAAAGTGTAGCAATAATTGCCTATATTGAAAAAGAAGATTCCAAATCAATAACTTGACCCTACAACTTGGACATATAGAAATGGAAGAGCAAAAGAAGACCAAAGCTACCAGAAGAAATGAAATATTGAAGATCAGAGCAGAAATAAATAAAATGGAAAAGAGAAAAGCAGTAGAAAGAATCAACAAGACCAGAAGTTAATTCTTTGAAAGGATAGATAAAATAGACAAACCACAGGCTAGACTGACAAAGGGGAAAGAAAAAAAAAATGAGAACATGTAAATGACCAAAATAAAAAATGAAATTGGAGACATTACAACAGATCCAACTGAGATGGAGGATCATAAAAAATACTATGAAAAATTGTACTCCAACAAATTTGAAAAACTGTAAGAAATGGTCAAATTCCTAGAAACACACTACCTACTTAAACTAACACAAATAAAGATAAAAAATCTAAACAGACCTATAACAAGAGATTGAAGATATCACCCAAAAAATTTCCAACCAAAAAAAAAGAAAAAATGCCAGGAACAGATGGCTTCACTGGAGAATTTTACCAAACATTCATAGAAGAGTTGACACCAATTCTACTCAAACTCTTCCATAACATAGAAGGGGAGAAGGAATACTCCCTAACTCACTCTATGAAGCCAGCATAACCCTGATACCAAAGGCAAGTAAAGACATCATTAAAAAATAATAATAATAAAAATACTGACCAATATAGATGCAAAAATGCTGAATAAAATTCTAGTGAACAGGATTCAACAACATATTAAGAAAATCTTACATCATGCTCAAGTGAAATCCATACCAGGAATGCAAGTGTGGTTCAACATTAGAAAATCAATCAAGGTAATTCACCACATAAATCAAAGGAAAGGAACCACATGATAATCTCAATGCAGAAAAGGAATTTGATAAAATCCAACATCCTTTCCTGATAAAAACTCTCAATAAAAAGTAACAGAAGGGAAATTCCTCAACATAAATAAGGGCATATATGCAAAACCAAGAGGCAACATTATTCTCAGTGGAGAAAGACTGAGTGCCTTCCCACTGAGAATGAGAATGAAACAAGAATGCCCATGATCACTACTCTTATTCAGAATTTTACTGAAAGTCTTAGAGCAATAGAGCAAGAAAGACAAATAAATGTATCCAAATTGGAAAGGAAGAAGTTAAAACTCTCGCTATTTTTAGATGATATGATCCTATACATAGAAGAACCTAACTATTCCACCAGAAAACTGTTGGAACTATTAGAAGAATTCAACAACATTGCAGGGTGCAAGATCAACACACAAAAAATCAGTTGCGTTCCTTTACACTAACAGGTAGAAACAGGGGCAAATTTTCCAATAGGCAAAATAAGCATGGTGCTTACCTTGATTACCAGATTATCTGTAGTGAACAATTTCATATGGGTTTCACCACATCTTTGATGTGAGGTAAAAGACTTGTAGAATAAAAATTATAAAACGCTATTACAAAGAAAAAAAATTTTTTTTTTTTTATTACAAAAGACCTACATAAATGGAAGGACATTTCTCTGCTCATGGATTGGAAGACTTAATATTGTGTCAGTATTACTCAAAGCGATTTATAGGTACAATACAATCCCCATCCAAATTCCAACACTTATTAGTGAAATGGAAAAAATAATCATCAACTTTATATTTTTCAAATATTCAGACCAATACACAGGAAGAATGAAGTAGGAGGCCTCATACTCCCCTATCTCAAAACATACTGTACAGTTACAGCCATCAAAATGGCCTGGTAGTGATTCAACAATAGATACATAAATCAGTGGAATAGAATTGAGAGCCCAGAAATAAATCCATCCATCTATGAACAATTGATTTTTGACAAGAGATCAAAGTCCATTTAATGGGGAAGAAACAGTAGTCCCTTTAACAAAACAAACAAGAAGCCCATTGCCATCAAGTAAATTCCAAATCATAGCAACCCTATAGAACAGAGTAGATCTGCCCCTTACAGTTTTCAAGGAGTGCATGGTGGATTTCAGCTGCCGGCCTTTTGATTAGCAGCCATGGCTCTTAACCACTAGGCTACCAGTGTTTCCCTTTAAAAAATGGTGATGACAAAATTGGATATCCACTTGCAGAAGAATGAAACTGGACCCATACCTCACACCCAGGGATGGTTTACTCACTATGCAAGGTAAGCATGTGCTTAGGGCATCGACAAAATAGGGGCACCAGCTGTGCAAAGCAAAGACGCATAGATGTCAACAGGACACAACAGAAGGAAAAGCAGGTGCTACAGTGGAAGGGAACAGTGAGTGCACTAAATGAAACTGATCCCAGCTCCAGCATGTGAGAATGTGCCGGCCGGAAATAAAGTTCACACAGGGTCAAGACGGCAACCATGCATGAGATTGTTTAAGCAATGAGGCCCCTATCACTTCAACACCTTCATTGACATCCGTCTCCTATGATCCCCTCCTGTGTAACTGAAACACCTTATCTCAGAGAGTCTCTTAGGAATATACTATTTCTTCCAAACAAATAAGAGGTGAAGGTGGGCTGTGGCGTCTCTTTTTTTTTTTTTTATTATTAACTTTTATTGAGCTTCAAGTGAACGTTTACAAATCAAGTCAGACTGTCACATATAAGTTTATATACACCTTACTCCGTACTCCCACTTGCTCTCCCCCTAATGAGTCAGCCCTTCCAGTCTCTCCTTTCGTGACAATTTTGCCAGCTTCCAACTCTCTCTAGCCTCCCATTCCCCTCCAGACAGGAGATGCCAACACAGTCTCAAGTGTCCACCTGATACAAGTAGCTCACTCTTCATCAGCATCTCTCTCCTACCCACTGTCCAGTCCCTTCCATGTCTGATGAGTTGTCTTCGGGAATGGTT
The DNA here is from genome assembly GCF_024166365.1 of Elephas maximus indicus. NCBI lineage: Eukaryota > Metazoa > Chordata > Mammalia > Proboscidea > Elephantidae > Elephas > Elephas maximus. Next base: position 70,414,512 of record NC_064846.1, on the reverse strand, counting down.
CCTGTCCTGGGCCAACAGAAGGTTTGGGGACCATGACCGCCGGGATTCCTCTAGTCTCAGTCAGACCATTAAGTATGGTCTTTTTGTGAGAATTTGGGGTCTGGATCCCACTGATCTCCTGCTCCCTCAGGGGTTCTCTGTTGTGCTCCCTGTCAGGGCAGTCATCGATTGTGGCCAGGCACCAACTAGTTCTTCTGGTCTCAGAATGATGTAGGTCTCTGGTTCATGTGGTCCTTTCTGTCTCTTGGGCTCTCAGTTACCGTGTGACCTTGGTGTTCTTCATTCTCCTTTGATCCAGGTGGGTTGAGACTAATGGATGCATCTTAGATGGCCGCTTGTTAGCATTTAAGACCCCAGACGCCACATTTCAAAGTGGGATGCAGAGTGTTTTCATAATAGAATTATTTTGCCAATTGACTTAGAAGTCCCCTTAAACCATGGTCCCCAAACCCCCGCCCTTGCTCCGCTGACCTTTGAAGCATTCAGTTTATCCCGGGAACTTCTTTGCTTTTGGTCCAGTCCAGTTGAGCTGACCTTCCATGTATTGAGTATTGTCCTTCCCTTCACCTAAAGCAGTTCTTACCTACTAATTAATTCTTTTTAAAAAAAAAAAAATTTTATTGTGCTTTAAGTGATATATTCCGAGGAGGGCGATTGCTGGGTCATATGATAGTTCTATTTCTAGCTTTTTAAGGAAGTGCCAATTTGGTTTCCAAAGTGGTTGTACCATTTTACATTCCCACCAGCAATGTATAAGTTTTCCAATCTCTCCACCACCTCCTTGACATTTATTATTTTGTGTTTTTTGGATTAATGCCAGCCTTGTTGGCATGAGATGGAATCTCTTTGTAGTTTTAATTGGCATTTCTCTAATGGCTAATGATGGAGAGCATTTCCTCATGTATCTGTTAGCCACCTGAATGTCTTCTTTAGTGAAGTCCCTGTTCATATCCTTTGTCCAATTTTTGATTGGGTTGTTTGTCTTTTTGTGGTTGAGTTTTAGCAGAATCATGTAGATTTTAGAGATCAGGTGCTGGTCGGAGATGTCATAGCTGAAAATTTTTTCCCAGTCTGTAGGTGGTCTTTTTACTCTTTTGGTGAAGTCTTTAGATGAGCATAGGTGTGTGATTTTTAGGAGCTCCCAGTTATTGGGTTTCTCTTCGTCATTTTTAGTAATGTTTTGTATTCTGTTTACGCCTTGTATTAGCTCTCCTAACATTGTCCCTAATTTTTCTTCCATGATCTTTATCATTTTAGACTTTATGTTAGGTCTTTGATCCACTTGGAGTTAGTTTTTGTGCATGGAGTGAGGTATGGGTCCTGTTTCATTATTTTGCAAATGGATATCCAGTTATGCCAGCACCATTTGTTAAAAAGACTATCTTTTTCCGAATTAACTGACACTGGGCCTTCATCAAATATCAGCTGCTCATATGTGGTTGGATTTATATCTGAGTTCTTAATTCTATTTCCTTGGTTTATGTGCCTGTTGTTGTACCAGTACCAGGCTGTTTTGACTACTGTGGTGGTATAATAGGTTCTAAAATCAGGTAGAGTGAGACCTCCCACTTTGTTCTTCTTTTTCAGTAATGCTTTACTTATCTGTGGCTTCTTTCTCTTCCATATGAAGTTGGTGATTTGTTTCTCCATCACATTAAAAAATGTAGTTGGAATTTGGATCGGAAGTGCATTGTATGTATGATGGCTTTTGGTAGAATAGATATTTTTATAATGTTAAGTCATCCTATCCATGAGCAAGGTATGTTTTTCCACTTATGTAGGTCCCTTTTAGTTTCTTGCGGTAGTACCTTATAGTTTTCTTTGTATAGGTCTTTTACATCTCTGGGAGCTACTGTGAATGGTATTGATTTGGTGATTTCCTCTTCAATGTTCTTTTTGTTGATGTAGAGGAATCCAACTGATTTTGTACGTTTAGCTTGTAACCTGAAACTCTGCTGAACTCTTCTGTTAGTTTCAGTAGTTTTCTGAAGGATTCCTTAGGGTTTTCTGTGTATAAGATCATGTCGTCTGCAAATAGAGATAATTTTGCTTCTTCCTTCCCAATCCAGATGCCCTTTATTTCTTGTCTAGCCTAATTGCTCTGAGTAGGACTTCCAGTACAGTGTTGAGTAAGAGCAGTGATAAAGGGCATTCTTGTCTGGTTCCTGTTCTCAAGGGTAATGCTTTCAGGCTCTCTCTATTGAGGATGATGTTGGCTGCTGGCTTTGTGTAGATGCCCTTTATTATGTTGAGGAATTTTCCTTCAATTCCTATTTTGCTGAGAGTTTTTATCATGAATGGGTGTTGGACTTTGTCAAATGCCTTTTCTGCATCAATTGATAAGATCATGTGGTTTTTGTCTTTTATTTGTATGGTGGATTACATTGTTTTTCTAATATGGAACCAACCTTGCATACCTGGTATAAATCCCACTTGTTTGTGGTGGATTATTTGGTTGATGTGTTGTTGAATTCTATTGGCTAGAATTTTGCTGAGGATTTTTGCACCTATTTTCATAAGGGATATAGGTCTGTAATTTTCTTTTTTTGTGATGTCTTTACCTGGTTTTGGTATCAGGGATATGGAGGCTTCATAGAATGAGTTAGGTAGTATTCCATCCTTTTCTATGCTTTGAAATACCTTTAGTAGTAGTGGTGTTAACTCTTCTCTTAAAGTTTGGCAGAACTCTGCAGTGAAGCCGTCCAGGCCAGGCCTTTTTTTTGTTGGGAGTTTTTTGATTACCTTTTCAATCTCTTTTGTTGTTATGGGTCTATTTAATTGTTCTACCTCTGACTGTGTTAGTTTAGGTAGGTAGTGTGTTTCTAGGAATTCATCCTTTTCTTCTAGGTTTTCAAATTTACTAGAGTACAATTTTTCATGGTAATCTGCTATGATTCTTTTCATTTCAGTTTGGTCTGTTGTGATATGGCCCATCTCATTTCTTATTGGGCTATTTGTTTCCTTTCCTGTATTTCTTTAGTCAATCTGGCCAAGGGTTTATCAATTTTGTTAATCTTTTCAAGGAACTAGCATTTGGCATTGTTAATTCTTTCAATTGTTTTTCTGTTCTCTAATTCATTTAATTCTGCTCTAATTTTTATTATTTGTTTTCTTCTGGTACCTAATGGATTCTTTTGTTGCTTGCTTTCTATTTGTTCAAATTGTAGGGACAGTTCTCTGATTTTGGCTCTTTCTTCTTTTTGTATGTGTGTATTTATCTGTATAAACTAACCTCTGAGCACTGCTTTTGCTGTGTCCCAGAGGTTTTGATAGGAAGTGTTTTCAGTCTCATTGCATTCTATGAATTTCTTTATTACCTCTTTAATGTCTTTTATAACCCAGTCTTTTTTCAGCAGGGTATTTTTTAGTTTCCAAGTATTTGATTGCTTTTCCCTGATTTTTCTGTTATTGATTTCTACTTTTATGGCCTTATGGTCAGAGAAGATGCTTTATAATATTACGATGTTTTGGATTCTGCAAAGGTTTGTTTTATGGCCTAATATGTGATCTATTCTAGAGAACGTTCCATGTTCACTAGAAAAAAAGTGTACTTTGCAGCTGTTGGGTGGAGTGTTCTGTATAAGTCTATGAGGTCAAGTTGGTTGATTGTAGAGATTAGATCTTCCATGTCTCTACTGAGCTTCTTACTGGAAGTCCTGTCCTTCTCCGAAAGTGGTGTGTTGAGGTCTCCTACTATAATTGTGGAGGTGTCTATCTCACTTTTCAGTTCTGTTAATGTTTGTTTTATGTATCTTGCAGCCCTGTCATTGGGTGCATAAATATTTAATATGGTTATATCTTCCTGGTCAATTGCCCCTTTAATCATTATGTAGCGTCCTTCTTTATCCTTTGTGGTGGATTTAACTTTAAAGTCCATTTTGTCAGAAATTAATATTGCCACTCCTGACCTTTTTTTGATTGTTTTCTTGATATATTTTTTTCCATCCTTTGAGTTTTAGTTTATTTGTGTCTCTAAGTCTAAGGTGTGTGTCTTGTAGGCAGCATATAGACAGATCGTGTTTTTTTATCTAGTCTGGGACTCTTTGTCTCTTTATTGGTGCATTTAATCCATTTACATTCAGCATAATTATAGATAAGTATGAGTTAAGTGCTGTCATTTTGATGCCTTTTTTTGTGTGTTGTTGACAATTTTATTTTTCCACTTTGTTTTTTGTGCTGAGAAGATTTTTTTTTAATGGTGTTTTCCTCATTTTCATAGTAGTTGAATTTATTTTGCTGAGTCATTGAGTTTATCTTTGTTTTTATGTTAAAGTATGGAATTGTTAGACCTCTTTGTGGTTACCTTAATATTTACCCCTATTTTTCTAATTAAAAACCTAACTTGTATCATCCTATATCGCCTTGTATTCCTCTCCATATGGAAGATCTATGCTTCCTGTATTTAGTCCCTCTTTTTTGATTATTTTGATCGTTTACAAAATGACTTCAATGATTCCCTCTTTTGAGCATTTTTTTCTTTTTAAAATTAATTTACTTTGTTTTTGTGATTTCCCTGTTTGTGTTGATATAAGGATGTTCTGTTCTGTGACCTTGTGTTGTGTTGCTATTTGATATTATTGATTTTCTCAAGAAAGAATTTCCTTTAGTAATTCTTGTAGCTTTGCTTTGGTTTTTGCAAATTCTCTAAGCTTGTGTTTATTTGTAAATGTCTTAATTTCACCTTTGTATTTGAGAGAGAGTTTTGTTGGATATGTGATTCTTGGCTTGCAGTTTTTCTCCTTCAGTGCTCTATGTATGTCATCCCATTGCCTTCTTGATTGCATGGTTTCTGCTGAGTAGTCTGAACTTATTCTTAATGATTCTCCTTTGTAGGAGACTTTTCATTTATCCCTGGCTGCTTTTTAAAATTTTCTCTTTATATTTGGTTTTGGCAAGTTTGATGGTAGTATGCCTTGGTGATTTTCTTTTGGGATCTATCTTGTATGGTGTTTGATGAGCATCTTGGATATCCTTTAATCTTTCATGATGCCAGGGAAGTTTTCTGCCAACAGATCTTCAACAAGTCTCTCTTTATTTTCTGTTATCCCTCCCTGTTCTGGAATTCCAATCACATGCAAGTTATTCTTCTTGATAGAGTCCCACATGATTCTTAGGGTTTCTTCATTTTTTTGAATTCTTTTATCTGATTTTTCTTCCACTATATTGGTGTCAATTGCCTTATCCTCTAACTCCCCCACTCTGCATTCCATTTCCTAGATTCTGCTCCTCAGACTTCCTATTGAGTTGTTTAATTCTGTAATTTTATTATTAATCTTTTGGATTTCTGAATGCTGTCTCTCTATGGATTTTTGAAGCTTATTAATTTTTTCACTATGTTCTTGAATAGTCTTTTTGATTTCTTGAACTGCTTTATCAGTGTGTTTCTTGGCTTTTTCTGTAGATTGCCTTGTTTCTTTTTTGAGGTCATTCCCAATGCCTTGAAGCATTCTGTATATTAGTTTTTTATATTCTACATCTGGCAATTCCAGGATTGCATCTTCATTTGGGAAAGATTTTGATTCTTTAATTTGGGGATTTGTAGAAACAATCATGGTCTGCTTCTTTATGTGACTTTATATGAACTGCTGTCTCTGAGCTATCTATAAGATATTGTAATGATTTATTTTGTATTTGCTCACTGAGTCTTCTTGTTTTGTTTCAATATACCTGGATGAGGTACTAGATTGTGCTATCTTGATTGTCGTAGCCTTTGAATCACTTATGTCCTATTACCAGCTGGTTTGAGCTGTTACCAGATATATGAGCCTATGAGTCCATTCACTATTCTTGAATAGAATCAGCTTAGGTGTGCTGATTGTGGGTCACCTAGTGTGTGGTGTAGGCAGTCACCTATTAACGTAGAGGAGTAGTGCTGATGGTTGCATTCACCAGATTATAGCAGCAACAGGGGGTCACACTCTGAGGAGGGCAGGATGCTGACAGCCTTCCCCCATGTGGCAGTGAGGTAGGAGTGTCTCTATTCCCAGAGCAGTTTGGTGAGTGGGCTCTGCTGCTGTACCTTAGGCACCCAATGCTTGTACCTCTAAAGATTGGTAGGCATCACTATCCTCAGACCTCTTTAGCAGGTGGCTAGGTGGTGTGGGTGGAGCTTAAGCCCTCAGTTCCCTGCTGTGGATCAGTGAGGGCTCTGTTTAATAGGTAGAGAGGTATCAGACCTCCAAAATTTGTCTTTCCACTGCTTTGGTAAAACAATTACAGTCAGATCTCTATCAGAATTGCCTTTGCATTATAATAGCCACCTTTTTCCCTGTAGGGATGAAAGCCAGAGACTGTGGATCTCTTTTGCTTCGCTGGAGCTGGTTGTGTATTATTATTCCAGTTTAGGGAGGTTAGGGAAAAAAAACACAGAGCACTTCACTCCCTGGCCCAGGAAATTCCAGTGCTAATGAATCCTCCTGGGGCAGGGAGGGGAGGGATCGGATAGATAGGAGAGAGTAGCACAGCAATATAGATAAAGCTACTTACCTTGTTTGGTGAAGACTGTTTTATCTGAGATTCCAGAAGGGTGTGTAGCCTGTGTGTGCTGGTTGGGTCAAGATTGCCTCTGAGGGTCAGGCCTGCATCTCCTTGTTGCGCCATCTCAGGAAGCCGTGATCAGCTCCTCCGCTCCTAGTCCAAAGCCCAGGGCCAAGGTTTTTGGCTGGGAAGCTGGCTCCAGGCTCTGAAAACAGCTGCTGCTTCCCCGTGGGTTGTCGTTCTCCTGTCAGCCGTGTCAGTGGGCAGCCTGCTTGTGCTGGCTGAGTCTCTGCTGAGGTTACTCCAGGGGGTTAGTGGATAGGGCTGCATCCTGTGCTTGCCCCATCTCAGTAAGCCACAATCAGCCCAACCACTCTGGCACCAGGGAACCGCGAGGGCTCAAGGCTGTGGCGGGGGACGCTGGTTCCAGAATCAGTCGCTGCTTCATTGTGTGGCTTTTTACTCCCCTGTCACTCAGGTCAACTCCTTAGTTCTGTGTTTGATGGTCAGAGTTCATAGACTGTCATGTATGTGATCGATTCACTTGTTTTTGTGAGTCTTTGTTGCAAGAGGGATCTATGGTAGCTTCTACCTAGTCAGCCATCTTGGCCCCGCCCTCACTGTCTAGGAGTCTTACTCTTGGTACGAGTTTTCATTGTGGGCGATCAACAGAATTTTACATTGGTTGTTGAAACAACTAGGTTCACTGATTGATTTTCTTTACTGTAGAATATGAGGAATATTCTTTTTGTAGAAAATGTAGTATATAGTAAAAATCTTAGTACCCTGCGACCACTAACAATTTTGTAATCCAGTTTATCTTATTTTGCTAAAATGGCATACACCACTTTTGCATTCAATTGTTAAATTATAGTCACATTTAAAGAGAAGTTACATCATGGATAGCTATGACACGCACACACAAACACACACACATATACATATACACATGTATACATATAACATCTATCCTGATTGAATGCATGAGTAAGCAGAGGAGGGGTCACACAGATTATCAGTGTTTAAGGCCTTCACATGCCTTAATTGGGCCCTACTCACACCATACACAAAAACTAACTCAAAATGAATCAAAAACCTAAATGTTGAAGAGAAAACTATGAAGTTCTTAGAAGAAAACTTAAGGACAAAGCTATGGGACCTAATTTTTTTTTTTTTTTAAATTATCAAACACAGCTGCAAGTACACAAACAGAAGAAGACAAATTAGATAATTGGGACATCATAAAAATTAAATATTTATGCTCATGAAAATGCTTTATCAAAAAAAGTAAAAAGACAACCTACAGACTTGGAAAAAATCTTCAGGAATGACATATCTGATAAGGGTCTAATCTCTAAAATATATAGAAAACTTTAACAACTCAACAATAAAAAGGCAAAAAGCCCAGTTAAAAAGTGGGCAAAGGGCTTAAGCAGATACTTCACCAAAGAAAACATTCAAGTGGTCAAGAAACACATAAAAAGATGTTTGTGATCTTTTGCCTTTAGAAAGATGCAAGTAAAAACTACAATGAAATTTCATCTTATTCCTGCTAAAATTGCACAGATTAAAAAAAAAAAAAAAGACAACGACAAATGCTGGAGAAGATGTGCCGAGATTGGAACCCTTATCCATTGCTGGTTGGATTGTAAAATGGTATAACCACTACGGAAACAGTACGGCTTTTTCTAAAAAAAATTAGATAGAACTGCATTATGATCCAGCAATCCCACTTTTAGATATATACCCTAGAGATCTAATAGCAAAAACATGAACAAACATATGAACACCTATGTTCGTTGCAGCACTATTCACAATAGAAAAAAAGATGGAAACAACCTAAGTGTCCATCAACAGATGAGTGAATAAACAAAATGTGGTACTTACACGCGATGGACTACAGTGCAACCATAAAGAATAATGATGGATACTTGAAACATAACATGCATTAATCTGGAGCTCATTGTGCTGAGTGAAATTGGTTAATCACAAAAAGACAAATATTTTATGACTCACTTTTATAAAAAGACAAGAATATATACAGAGACCACCATTCATTGGTGGTTATCAGGGAGAGGTGGCGGAAAGAGGAGGGTTCACTCTCTAGATAGTAGACACTTTTTATTTTGGCGATGGAAAACACAACACCAAATATGGGTGAAGTGTGCACATCCTGACCAAGGCAAAAGATGTACACAAGAAAAAAGGACCGTTAAGTAATTGCTATGGCATATATAATTATTCAACAGCTACCAAAAACTATATGTGTGAGTATATATGTATGCAAATATGTGTATAGGTATGTATATCTGAGTATATATGTGGGTGTATATAGGTGTATGTATATGCGTCAAATTGACAACAACGGGTTTGTTTTTTGTATGCATATTCATATGTACGTATGTGTGTTCGTGCATATATATTCGTATATACAACAAAACCCATAGGAAGCACAGTTACAGCTACTTCTTAGACATAACCAAATACCTCGCAGGTTTGATTTTCTGGGTTTGAAGGCTTAGGATTATAGTCTCTTGAGGCAATTCAGTCAAATGGCATAGTAAAGTTCATAAAGTTTGTTATACATCCTAGTCTGGTGAGTGGTGTCTGGGGTCTTCAAAGCTTTTGAGTGCCCATCTATGATACAACTGTTGGTCTCTACTCATCTGGGGAAAAAGAGATAGAAGGAAACCTAAGTCTTAGAGAAGAAACTAGTCTACAGGACTGTCTACACAGACCTCAGCCTCATCTACCCTGAAACCAGAAGAACTAGACGGTGTCCGGCTACCACTATCTATCATTCTGATCAGGGTGACAAAAGATGGTTCCTGATAGAATGGAAGAAAAATATGAAACAGAACATCAAATTCCTAAAATATTCAGAATTCCTGGACCAGTTGAGACTAGAGTACTTCCTGGGAATATTGCCCTGAGATACTCTTTAAACCTTGAACCAAAGCTATCCTCTTTGGTTTTAACAGATTGCCTCACAAAATAAAGAATATCACCTGTGAGTACTGCTCTCCCTTTAAAAAATTATCTGTATGATCCCAAACAGTAAACAATTACTTTGAAAAAAAAAAAGAAGAAAATGAGAATTTAAAGAAGCAGGGAAACTAGATTATTGCAAATGGAACAACCAGAATGTAAACAATCAGAATTTTCATGCATTGTAAAGAATCTAACCAATGTTACTGAGCAATTTGTGTAAAAATTATTGAATGGGAACGTAAACTGCTGTAAACTTTCACCTAAAACACAATATTAACAAAAATCTTAACTCCTATACTTATAGATGTAACTCTGTTTAGGAATAAGGTTTTCTTTGTTATGTTAATGAGGCCTATCAGTGTAGTATGTGTCCTAATCACTTCTGAGTGATAAAAAGAGCATATTAGACACAGATGCAAATACATACTAGGAAGATAGATTCCATATGAGGATCTGCTACAAGCTAAAGAACTAAGGTACACCCAAGTTTACTGACGAGGATGGAATAACAGAGTTGAGACCCTGATTTGGACTTACAGTCTCCAGAACTGTGAGGAAAAAAAAAATCTGTTCTTTTAAATGATTTACTGTGGTGTTTCTGTTATAGCAGCACTAGGAAACTGAGACAAACCTCAATTAAACATATTTTTCCACCCTTATTCTATTCCTTTTATTTTTGCCAAGAAAACATACCTATTTCTGTCCTTGATCTTCCTTATTTGTCATCTCCACTTGGATATCTCTCAGACACCACAAATGTACATGCTCTGTGTGTTTCCTTATTCTGTGCTATTGCTCACACTGTTACCCTGCCTGTATTACTCTTCGCTGCTTCTTATTTCTGTATTTCCCCATCTTTCAGGATCCCTGGTCTTAGCATCTAGCTGGAAATGTTATTTATCTTATTTGAATTCAGATTATTTCTTATCTGTACTCCTGCAACGATATTTAGTCCTTTCTAATTGGTTTGTGGTTATTTACGTGTACTTTTTTACTCTCTGTACTACTCTGATAAGTAATTAAGAAGAAAAGAAAAAACAAAACAAAAACTGTCTTTTTCGTTTCTGTCATAGCATAGAACCTAGTACAGTGGCTTGTATATAATAGTTTAGTCAATGAATTATTGGTTGATTGAATAACCAAGAACTAGCCAAGGTAACTACTGTAGAAGCCCTGATTTATGAGAAACTCCTATAAAACTATAAGTTTCATGTGTAAAAATTTGGCTCCAAATTCCCATTTGGAAACATTTGACTGTGTAGGCTAGAGAATGCCCTTGAAAACTGGCCTAAACCCTTCGTGGTACTGAATGTGTAATGATGGATGTACATGGACAATTTGTGGAGTAAAGAAAACTTGAGTTCTTCCCATTTTCAAAAGCATTGAATAAAGTTAATGCAGCACAGAACATGCCTAAATCATGTCAAAAAGATAACACATTAATACAGTAAAATAATCAGACAATTCAGTGAATAAAATCAACTTTTTCTTTCCATTTAAAAAGTCATTCAGGCCAAACAACTGACTGTCTGAAAATTTTATATTTCATATACTTTGTTTTATATTGCATAGAGACAGAATAAATTGAGAAAAACTAGTCAAAATTTTTATCTATATATTGACTGGTTTAGTCTTTAGCCCTCTTCTCTTTCCCTTTTAAACTCTAGTGTCAAAGACCTTTCATATTCTCATTGATTCCAGTATGCATTTTATGGTATAAATTATAGCATTTATTTTCCTTACTTTGCTTCTCCACAGCTACTCAATCACAAAATAGTCTCAATTCTCCTTTAAAACTATTCAACATATTTTAATATTTTTTATTCTTTTCTAAAACTATTAACTTAGTCTAGTCCTTCACAACCTTCTGAGTGGAGTGTTGCAGTAGACTCCTAGCTAATCTCATTTCTTCTCATCTTGCCCTGTTCGAGATTCCATGTTAATTTTCCTGAAGCACCATTTACACCACTCCTCGCATCTTTAAAACAGAATTACGTTTATTTTATAATGAATTAAGTTCAAATCTTCAGTTTGATGTTCAAGGTTCTCTATCAGTTAGCACACACACATACATGTACACACACACACACAAAAGCCCAGGTCACAATTATGAGGCACTAAAAGCCTTCATGGCTCAGTGGTTAAGATCTGGGCTACTAACTAAAAGGTCAACAATTCGAACTCACCAGCTGTTCCATGGGAGAAAGGTGTGACAGTCTGCTTCTGTAAAGATAACAACCTTGCAAACCCTGTGGGGTATTCTCCTCTGTCATACAGGGTTGCTGTAAGTCCACATAGACTCTATGGCAATGGGTTTAGTTTTTTTGTTAGTTTGTTTTGTTTAAAAGCAGGATGACCTGTGGTGCTAAGTCTAACTTTATCTCCATTCAGGAACTTTTCAAATGATAAAGCATGGAGATTCTACTAGGAGATACATTCTATTAGTAAGATATATTGAAAGTAGTAGAGAGTTTAAAGAAGAGCAGCTATTTACAGCTAATGAGTCCACTTATTTTAAAAAATGCCTGCATGTTTATTTTATGAATAGAACCACGCATGGCACAGTTGTGGGTACAGAGTAACTGATCATCAATTATGTCATCGAGAGCCATCTTAGTGAACAAATAGGGTTGTACAGAAAGGATGAGATTTAAATAAGGTCTAAGAGGAAGAAAGGGGCATATGAAGGAGGGAGAAAGGAGGAGAAGAGAATGAGGAAGGCTTAACATACTCAGAGTTTTAGAGATGTGAAATGAACAAATTGCTTTTGATAGACACCAAATAGATCAACCTAGTAAGAATAAAGAATTCACATTTTGGTAATGTTGAAAAAAAATTAACACAAGCCCACAAGGACCAAAATATAACTTTGAGTATATCCCACCTGAATTTGGAGACCATTTCAACAATAGATTTGTCACATCGAACGCTAATGACCAAAAACCAGATGAGTTGTGGGATGACATCAAGGATGTTCCCATCCCTCCCCTCCTTCATAACCCTCAAAGATTGTTTCTTTTTGTGTGTAAACATTTTCATGATTTTTTAGAGTAGTGGTCTCATACAATATTTTTCCTTTTGTGATTGACTTATTTCGCTCAGCATAATGCCCTCCAGATTCATCCATATGATGAGATGATTCCCAGATTCATCATTGTCCTTTATTGCTGCTTATTACTCCATTGTGAGCATGCACCATAGGTAGTTTATCCATTCATCCATTGATGGGCATCTAGGTTGTTTCCATATTTTTGCTACTGTGAACAATGCTGCAATGAACACTGATGTGCATATGTCTATTCATGTAAGGACTCTTATCTCTCTAGGATATATTCCTAGGAGTGGGATTGCTGGATCATATATTTCTATTTCTAGCTTTCTAAGGAAGCACCCTATTGTTTTCCAAAATGATTGTACCATTTTGCATTCCCACCAGCAGGACATAAGAGTTTCAATGTCCGCACAGTGGAAAAACACTAAATAGATAATAGGTAAGTGTTAACTTTGGTGAAGGGTAAGACAGTACACAATATTGAGGTAGTCAGCACAACTTAGATTAATTAGTAATTAAAGAGAAAGAAAAAAAAATTTTTAAAAGTCATTAAAAACATAAGAAAAAAAGAAAATACCAAAATGGAGTCAGAAGAGACTCTGAAAATTGCTCTTGAATGCAGAGTAGGTAAAGCTAAAGAAAGAAATTACAAAGTAAAAGAGCTGAACAGAAGGTCTCAAAGGGCAACTCAAGAAGACAAAGTTAGGTATTACAATAAAATGTTCAAAGATCTGAAATTAGAAAACGAAAAGTGAAGAACATACTCTGCATTTCTCAAGCAGAAAGAAGTGAAGAAAAAGTACAAGCTTCAAGTTGCAATTTTGAAGGATTATATGGGAAAACATTGACAGACACAAGTAGCACCAAAAGAAGATGGAAGGAATACACAGAGTCACTATACCAAAAAGAATTGGTTGACATTCAAACATTTCAGGAAGTAGCATATGTTAAAGAACCAATGATATTAAAGAAGAAATCCAAGCTGCACTGAAGGTATTGATGAAAAACAAGCCTCCAGGAATCGACATAATACTGATAGAGATGTTTCAACAAACGAAGGCAGCTCTAGGAGTGTTCAGTTGTCTATGCCATGAAATCTGGAAGATAGCTATCTGGCCAACAGACTAGAAGAGACACATATTTGTACCCATTCCAAAGACAGGTGATCCAATGAAATGTGGAAATTATTGAACAATATGATTAATATCACGTGCAAGTAAAATTTTGCTGAAGATAATTAAAAATCAGTTGCAGCAGTACATTGAAAGGAAACTGCCAGAAACTCAAGACAGATTTAGAAGACGATGTAGAATGAGGGGTATCATTGCTGATGACAGATGGATTATGACTGAAAGAATACCAAAAAGATGTTTACCTGTGGTTTATTGACTATGTAAAGGCATTCGACTTTGTGGATCACGACAAATTATGGATAAAATTGCAAAGAATAGGGTTCTCAGAATACTTAATTGTGCTCATGAGGAACCTGTACATAGACCAAGAGGCAGTCATTTGAAAAGAACAAGGGGATACTGTGATATTGCATGGTTTAAAATCAGGAAAGGTGTGAGTCACGGTTGTATACTTTCACCATACTTATTCAACATGTATGCTGAGCAAATAATAAGAGGAGCTGGACTATAGAAAGAGGAATGCAGCATCAGGATAGGCGGAAGACTCATTAACAATCTGTGATATGCAGATGACACGATCTTGCCTGCTGAATGTGAAGGGGACTTGAAGCACTTACTGATGAAGATCAAAGACTACAGCCTTCAGCATGAATTGCACCTCAACATAAAGATAACAAAAAATTCTCACAACTGGACCAGTAAGCAACATCATAATAAACAGAGAAAAGATTGAAGTTGTCAAGGATTTAATTTTACTTGGATCCATAATCAACGCCCATGGAAGCAGCAGTCAAGAAATCAAAGAACATATTGCGTTGGGCAAATCTGCTGCAAAAGACCTCTTTAAAGTGTTCAAAAGCAGAGATGTCACTTTAAGGACTAAGGTATGCCTGACTCAAGCCATGGTATTTTCAATAGTCTCATATGCATACAAAACCTGGACAATGAATAAGGAAAACCGAAGAACTGATGCTTTTGAATTATGGTGTTGGCGAAGAATATTGAGTATACAATGGACTGCCAAAAGAATGAACAAATCTGTCTTGGAAGAAGTACAACCAGAGTGCTCCTTGGAAGTGAGGATGGCAAGACTTCATCTCATGTATTTTGGACATGTTATCAGGAGGGACCAGTTGCTGGGGAAGGACGTCATGCTTAGTAAGGTAGAGGATCAATGACAAGGAAGACCTCAAGGAGATGGATTGACAGTGGCTGCAACAATGGGCTCGAGCATAGCAACCCTTGTGAACATGGCACAGGACTGGGCAGTGTTTCGATCTGTTGCACATAGGTAGGGTTGCTACGAGTCCAAATTGAGTCAATGGCACCTAACATCAACAACAAAGTTTAAATAATAAAATAAGGTCAGGTGTTGAAGGGCTTGAATGACAGCCAGAATATTTTTGAACTCAATTACTTAGGCAATTGAAATCCACTGAAAGATGTACGAGAAGAAGCATGACCATAACTCTGATTTAGGAAAATTGATCTAGCAGAGCATGCAGGATAGATTGTTGAGGGAAAATAGTAGTCAGAGAGACAAACCTAAAAATTATTAGAATTAGTAATAACTAAGTATAAGTGTACAGTTGATGAATATAACCCTGATGCACATCTTTCCTGGTTTTAAATCACACAGTATCCCCTTGCTCTGTTTGAATGAATACTTCTTTGTTTATGTACAGGTTCCTCATGAGCACAACTAAGTGTTCTGGAATTTGCATTTTTCCCAATGTTATCTATAATTTGTTATGATCCACACAGGCAAATGCCTTTGTGTAGTCAATAAAACACAAGTAAATATCTCTCTGCTATTCTCTGCTTTCACACAGGATCCATCTGACATCTGCAATAACATCCCTAGTTCCGCATCCTCTTCTGAATCAGTCTTGAATTTCTGGCAGTTCACTGTTGAGGTACTGCTGCAGTCACTTTTGAATTATTTTCAGCAAAATTTTACTTGTGTGTGATATTAATAATATTATTCAATAATTTCCACATTCTGTTGGATCACTTTTCTTTGGAATGGGCACAAATATGGATCATGTGCCTTCCACATTTCTTGGCATAGACTAGTGAGCACCACCACTGCTGCATTCATTTGTTGAAACATCTCAATTGTATTCTGTGGATTCCCGGAGTCTTGTTTTCTGTTAATGCCTTCCTTGCAGCCTGGACTTCTTCCTTCAATACCATTGGTTCTTGATCATACGCCACCTCCTGAAATGGTTGAATGTTGACCAATTATTTTTGGTATAGTGACTCTGTATTCCTTTCAACTTCTTTTCATGCTTCCTGTGTCATTCAATATTTTGCCCATAGAATCCTTCAAAATTGCAACTCAAGACTTGATTTTTTTTCTTCAGTTCTTTTCAGCTTGAGAAATGTCAAGCACGCTCTTCACTTTTGGTCTTCTAATTCCAGGTCTCTGCACATTTTATTATTATACTTTATTGTGTCTTCTCGAGTTGTCCTTTGAGACCTTCTTTCAGCTCTTTTGCTTCATAATTTCTTTCTTTCGCTTTAGCTACTCTACCTTCAAGAGAAAGGTTCAGAGTCTCTTCTGACATCCATTTTGGTCTTTTCTTTCTTTCCTGTCTTCTTAATGACCTTTTGCTTTCTTCATATATGATATTCTTGATGTCATCCCACAACTTGTCTGGTTTTTGGTTAAGTCATGTACAATGGGTCAAATCTATTCTTGAGATGGTCTCCAAATTCAGGTGGGGTATACTCAAGGTCGTATTTTGGTCCTTGTGGACTTGTTTCAATTTTCTTTAGCTTCAGCTTGTACTTGCATATGAGCAATTGATGGTCTGTTCTGGACTCAGACCCCAACCTTTTTCTAACTGACAATATTGAGCTTATTTGTCATCTCTTTGTACAAGTATAATAGATTCCTGGGGAAGCAACAGTGAAGAAATTAAACAACATATTGCAGTGGGAAAATCTGCTTCAAAAGACTTCTTCAAGGTGTCAAAAAGTAATGATGTCACTTTTAGGGCTAAGATGTGCCTGACCGAAGCCCTGGTATCTTCAATCGCCTCATATGAATGGGAAATGTACATGAATAAGGAAGGCTGTGGGAAAATTGATGCCTTTGAATTAGGGTGTTGGTGAAGAATACTGAATATACCATGGACTGCCCAAAGAATGAATAAGTCAGTCTTGGTAGAAGTACAGCCAGAACGCTCCTTAGAAGAGGGGGTGGTGAGACTTTGTCTCACGTACTTTGAACATGTTATCAAGAGGTACCGGCCCCTGGAGAGGAAGACCCTCAACAAGATGGATTGAAACAGTGGCTGCGACTATGGGCTCAAATACAGCAACAATTTTGAGGATGGCACAGGACCGGGCAGTGTTATGTTTGTTGTACATAGGGTCACTATGAGTCAGAACTGACTAGATGGCACCTAACAACAACAAGCATAAGTAATAAAGGCCAGGACTACAGAGCAGTAATGAGAATAATAGGAAAAGTTAATAAGTAATTTAGTGAGGGCTTACTATTTTGCTTATATTTGCTATGTGCTTGACATATGCTCTATAGTATCTACCACACAAATGAGGCAATACTATTATGTTACAAATAAGGAAGCTGGAGATTATTATTGGTTAAATGATCACTTAAGGCCACGTTGGTAGTAACTGACGAGATCTATGATTATGACTTGGAATTACCTCCAAACTAGGTTCTAAAGTAACAATTGTGAGAGACATATGACAGAACAATTGATGTTATGGTGACTAAGTGATAGATAGGACATATACAGAAAAATTATAGATGACTCAGGTCTCAAATATGGCTTACTGCGTAATGATCATGTTTATAAATACAGGAAGTTAGAAATGCCAAATAAAAAACAAATCCAGGCTTTGATAGCAAGAGGGCTTTCATCAGAAAGGAAAGAGGGAAAGGGATTATTAAGGAAAAGATGTCTCCAATAGTAAGATCAGCAACTGTCTCAGAGTTAGGGAAAAAGCATTTTCTTTTATAGAGACTGAGAGTAAACAAGGCTAGAAAAAACAAAAAACAACCAGGTGAGGGGAAGTGGGATGAAAGAGTGACATAGTCAGATAGTAATTCATAATGTCTTATGCTGATGTCAGCCTATTTCTGGAACAGGACCTTAAAGAAGGGCAATATGTTGGCTCAGGCTGAGGGTACACCAAAGTTCAAGGACTTGAAGGGAGGAGAGAAGCTTAACCAAAATTTGATTAACAATCGCTTTGTTTCTGATTGATCAGTGGGACAAGAAATTCAGTTACTCATTTATGAAGTAAGGAATGAGAATTTGGAGGGTCCGTGTGGGCAGTTTTACTCTATAAGGTTGTTATCAGTCAGGATGGACTGACAGTAATGGGTTTGGTTTGGTTTGTTGTCTGGACTTGTCACAGGTAAGCAAGGGCGCATCTGTGAGTTGTGTCTAAGTCATATGAGAAGGGTGGTTATTTTCTGAAAGCCATTTTCCTGAGCACAAACGGTGAGGAGATTTCATCACTGTTTTCCAGCATTACTGAATTCAGGTAAAATTCAACTTTATCAGAAAGGCAACTTTGTTAAACATTTTAGGGCTTGATCTTTCCTTCACTTCTGTTATTCTTCCACCAGGAGGTTCGCTTGTGTGCTTTGTTTGACATTGCTGTCATTGTTGTTCAAAGCACTAGAACAACATAAATTCCTTGTTTCTTTCCCACTCAGTGTTAAGTCATATCTTTTCTGTAAAACCTAACATTTTGCTCTATTAGCACTAACTAGGAGTCATGCTTTTTGGCTTTGAATTCTAGCCATACTTATTCATGCTTTCAGAATAATGTTACTTCACACTAATGCATGTTTTTTTTTTTTTTTTGCTAAGTGTTTCATATTTGATTGTTCTCTCTTCCTCTAAATGGTCCACATTTTCAAATCAGAGGCTAAGTATCATACTTACATTACAGAGTTGTACCTATTTCTGAATTACTCTTTTTAATGCCTTGGAAATTTAAAATAACAAATATTTAAACTTAACCATGGTTTGTTCACCACAATTTTTCACGAACCACAGCTCAAGAGAAAAGTAATAAGTATTGCAGCAAGAGGAATTTATGCTAGTTTCAAGTATAGATTTTTCAACAGCAAGAACTAGTAAACACTTGAATATGTATTGGGAAATTATAAAGCATACTCTTCCTTGAAACCTTTCGAATAGAATTGATGCAGTATTGGACTTAGTTATGGAAAGTGCAAGTTTTTCAGACAGGACTGAAAGGACATTCAGCTATACAAACTGATCCTGTACATAAAATTTACAAATAAAAATGCATACCTATGTAAAACAAAAGCTTTACCGTGGAATGACTAACAAATAACAAATTATTTCAAGAAGTGTTAATAATTTTGTAATGTCTTTGCTTTTTGCCCCAAGTATTGTCTTAACCAGTGGATTTGTCACAACCTATGTTGTAGAGAAAAACTTGAACACTGTTTCAAGTTAAAACAGAGAGGTTTATTAAGGGTATAAAACAATTGCAATTGGGGAACTACATAGCCTGTTGAAATGGAACCAGGTAGTCCTGGGGCAGTTTCGTTATACAAGTATTCTTATCGGGTAAAAAGAGAAATCAAACCATAAGGAGGGCAATCACAGGAAAATTGATTAATATTGTAATAGTCACACTCTGCTTGGTTACTGATTATTAATAGTAGAGTTAGAAATTACAGATAGTTTTCACAAGATGCTTACATCATGGCCACAAGGTGCTTACATGTATTTTCTTTGTCTATCTTGCCAAAAAGAAAAAATACCTTGCTGGCAACAGCACTCAGATGGCACTGTTCCAGAGTATGTGCATTTTGAGGGGTACAGATGGTCACTTGGTTAAGACACCTCAGGGCATATGGTTTCACATCCTGGTTTTGCCCACCGAGGAAAAACATGTTTTTCTCAAAAACACAGCTGTTAGTCTAGAATCTGGATTAAAATTAGATAACATGGTCAGCATATTATGCCTCTGTCTCACTGTCTGCACTGAAAGTTGTCTTTTCCTGACAAACCTAGCATTTCCTAGAAATCAAAGGCAACTGCATGGATTGAATTGTGTTTCTCGAAAATATGTGTCAACTTTGTTAGTCCATGATTACCGGTATTGTATAGTTGTCCCCAATTTTGTGATTGTAATTTTCCTATGTGTTATGAATCCTAATCTCTGCTTGTGGTTGGTGAGGCAAAATTGGATTATGTTGAAAAGGATTAGGGTAGGATTGTAATACCCTTACTAAGGTCACATCCCTGATCCAATATATCTTACAAGAAACAATAGGAAAGGGAAGTGAGCAGAGGAGGGACCCTCAAACTACCAAGAAAGCAGCACTGGGAGCAGAGCACATCTTTTGGACCCGAGGCTCCTGTGCAGAGAAGCTCGTAGACTATAAGAAGAGTGATGACAAGGACCTTCCTCCAGAGCCAGCAGAGACAAAGCCTTCCCCTGGAGCTGATGCCCTGAATTTGGACTTCTAGCCTACTAGACTGTGAGAGAATAAACTTCTGTTTGTTAAAGCCATACAATGGTAGCATTTCTGTTACAACAGCACTAGATGACTAAGACAGCAACCATATTTATGGTAAAAAGTAACTATTATTGTTTAAGGTAGAGTGATAGTATCAAATATATGGAAACTAGTAACCAGTACACTGTTTTTATGCCTTTGTCTCTGTCTCTTTTTCTGTCTTTCCCTTTACTTTTAACTTTGCTAACCTGATTTCTCACGTTGAAAAGTCAAATACTGTCTAATCTGCCAGAGTAGACAAATGCTGCCAAGAAATTTCAGCTTTAAACATTCATATCATGTATTGACAACATATTCCAAAAGGATTGAATCAGATCCAATCATTGAGGAATAGTTTAAGCATTTTGATGGGGTCAGCAAAGCAAAATCTTGTGAAACTTGTTGTGTTGTGCTGTGTTATCCAGGTGCAAGATTCAATATTCTACAGAAATCTTGCCTTCATAGTTTCTGCACAGTAGAAAATTATAGAGGTATGGATAATGATAACTTATGGAGAGGCAAAAGAAGAAATATCTGCTACACACCAAATGAATATAGGAAAAGCAAGCAGATGATCTCATAAATAGGTGTAGTGGTAGGTATAGGCATTATAGGGTCTGAATCACAGCATTTGGGGGAGGTATCTTTAAGTAACAAACAATAAAAACTTAGGTATGAAAGTCAATTTTTCTTTAGAATGAGAAAAATAAATCACAAGAAATTACACATTTATAAAAGTTGACAAACATCACAATACCCAGAAAAATAATATAATATTTTTAATTAACTTCTTGAGGCATGTCATATATTGGTGTTTACAATTTTTGCCTACATATTTTTGGATCACCTCTTCATATGATAAAAATTTTGTGATTTTTTTTAATAGAAAGATGGAAAGTCAATTCAATCTTTCCCCTAACATATTTTAGAAAACTTTCAGCTTTAAAACTCATAGTTAGAAATGCCATATGAAATTATAGGATTGTGGTTAAATTTCTAAAAACCACTATCAAA
Organism: Elephas maximus indicus; assembly: GCF_024166365.1. NCBI lineage: Eukaryota > Metazoa > Chordata > Mammalia > Proboscidea > Elephantidae > Elephas > Elephas maximus. Next base: position 70,393,316 of record NC_064846.1, on the reverse strand, counting down.
TTTCTTTCATTTATAATCTGTAGTATTGCAATAAATTTCTGTAGCTTAGCTTCTGGTTACATGGATTCCAAACCTTGTTTCTTCGCCACTACTCACATTCTTCTGGTCTAGGCAACAGGTTCATTTCACAATGCGACCTCTGGCCTTGCACTTTCATGTCCTAGTTCTGAGTAAATTGGCCCCAGTAGGCAATAGGCATATAATTGAAAGCCAACCCTACTCCATGGTGACTAACAATAATTTAACTACATGGAAGTGACTATGATCTACATAAACATGTCGAAATTAATCTCCCAATCATCTTCCTCTGGGCCCAAAAAGTCTGTTGCCTCTCTAACATCACCTGATATAAGAGGGAGTGTAACAGAAAGGAAGATGGAGTGAAAAAGGACAGCAGTCTTAATTAATTATGGTTAAAACAGCTTACATTACAAATTTGACAAAAACGCACAACCTATGTCAGCACATTCCTAGACCTATCCTAGGGCTTTAGAGGTGGTGCATGCAGGGAGAGGCCCGGACATGAAGCTTCATTAGCTTCACAGTAAATTCATCTCTGGTGGAGTGAAAGGCTCATTTCCTCCTTGCAGAATTCTTCTTTTCCTGCACTAGAAACCAGTGTTTGTGAATGTGTGTGTGGTTATTAGAGAGGATCAAGTACATGGCATGAGAAGTAGATGTGTTCAATGCCCTGAGAGACAGCAAACTCAAGTGGGAATCTGCAGTGGTTGCCCATTAAGTAATCTGGAGGCAGGGTTCCTGCCACAGTCACGTTTCCCATTCCAAGATATTTCTCATTACTATCCTTTTCCTAAGAAGCCTAGTGATGCAGTGGTTAAGCACTCGACTGGTAACTGAAAGGCCGGTGATTAAAACCCACCAGCTGCTCCATGGGAAAAAGGTGTAGCAATCTGCTTCCATAAAGATTACAGCCTTGGAAACCCTATGGGGCAGTTCTACTTTGTCCTATAGGGTCACTATGAGTCAGAATCTACTTGATGGCAATGGGTTTATCCTTTTTCTAAAGGTTGGTAAAAATAAGAAGCTAGAGTTAGTCAGGAAAGTTTGATCCAAGATGCTTAGGAAATAATCATGGAAGCAGTAAAAGCATTTTCTGCTTTCCTGCTGCCAGGATTGAACTGCTACAAGAAGATTCTACCCTGGGCTAGTCAGTATAATATGGATAATATCTTCCTCTGACAAGTAATTTAAGATTAGAATGTCCAAATGCTATAAATCCAACATTCCTGTACAGTGTTACACACTCTCAGTAATCATAAAACAGAACAGACATCTACTCCAAACCCTGCAATCACAAGAGTGATCTATTTAAAGCTTAAAAAAATGAAAGAGTGCTGCCACCAATTTGAATAAAATCATCTCTTTTACGTCCATTTCTTTTTGTTACACAGTACTCACAGCTTCACAAAAAGATCTAATACTGTACTGCTAAAGACTGATCATAAACACTACTGCCCTGAATTCTAAGTGATGTACCTATAACTGAAGAATCCAGGAAGACTCAAAATAGTAAAGATATCAGAAAGCTTCCTTTTCTAGTTATAAATCTAGAAAAAAGACATAGTTGAAAAGTTTATTCTTGAAATATAAGACAAAACAATATGTTCTGAAAAAGTTCAGATTGTCTTATCCATTATCTTTGGATTCATAAAAATAGGAACCTAGGGCTTTGAGTTTTGAGGGTGACTGGCTTATTAACCTATACTGTTTCCATATCTAATTAATTCTCCATACTTAAGTTTTCTTCATCGGCAAATCTTGAATGATTCACTGTTTCATGATTATAATTACTGTAAAATCCTTCCCCCCACATCATGCATGCACTCTGAATGTTAAACTTCTTTTAAAACCATATCTTTTTTTCCCCATGAAGATTGGTAACAACCACCTATATGAGGGGGAAAAAAATCTAATTAGGTATCTTTGGTGTAAAATAATATTCCTTCTAAAGATCTAGTTTCACCTCTAGTGTTACAGATTTATCCATTTTAATTTTGGATTGGGGGAATTTGTACCTGATCATTTACGTAGGGGTTGAATTGTATAATAAATAAGCCACTGTACACTATTTTATCTACTTTAAGTCATACCTAGAATGACGTCTTCAAATGATTTTCTTTGTTCTATCATTTTATTTTTAATCACTTGCATAATTGCCTAGAAATAGGATCTTTGCATCTTCTCCTTTGCCCTTGTAGGAAATGTAGGTGGTTATTGTTAACTGATATCCTAAGCTCCTATCTTATTATTTGTGATTACTGACTTAGTGTGACAACAATGCTGATAAAGGCAGAGATGGCATCAAGACTGAAATGAGGCACCCATAACACAATGTATCTTTACAGTTATTTCAAAAGAGTTGACACATAAATTATAAATGGGACAAATTGGCTATGGTAGCAACGGTACTGCCAGTGGTTCAGTTCATCACTTTGTTGGGTAAGATGAACACTGTTTCATAATATTCATTCAGAAAAATTGAGTAAAATCTCACTTCTTTCTCCCTGCCACTCCATTAACGGTATTAAAGAATGTAGAAAAAAAAAATCACTTAACTTGTATTTTAAAAGAGGGAAGCATTTCTAAGACCTAGATCTCAGATTTTCATCTATCAGCATCCACCTTCTGATATGAAGACTGGAGGGCATCAAGGAAGAGGTTATAAAGGAAGAAAATTAATCATTTGATCATATAGAAACTTTGAAAAAAAAACCCAAACTTTGAAACATAGAATATTATGCCTTACATAATATCATAAGTATTGAAAAGTATAGATCATTGACTAGACACATATTAGGTTGTTAAGGCGTAGACTAGCCAACAGAACCTAATGCAGAATGCATGGTCATTGTTAATTGAATAAATTAAATTTACATATATAATAAGTATGCCTATGAATTTTTCTCAGTTTCTAAAATCAGGTTGCTCCTCTTTCCTAGGACACACACCAGAATAGCATATTTTCCATCTTAATGTTTGAGTCCATTAAGGAAAGAGTGGCAGATCTATATTTTGATGTAAGACTAAATGCAGGAGTGCTGTTCTATACACATATTAGCTGCAAACGGCAAATGTATTTCAAAGCTCTGGAAGACAACTTGGTAAACTACACTTAAATCTTGGCTTGCCTTGGCCATTGGCTTGCAAAAAGCAATACTTGCAACACACAGACCCTGATATTAGCTCCTTAAATGTGATGTATTAGAAGCCAAATTCAATGATATACGCCTATAAAAGCCCCCAGGGTACAGTTTGTTATCCTAATATAATGAGAGTTTGTGTTAAACTGATTATACTGAGACTACTGCACCTTGAGCTAATGTTTCTGGCTTCTGAATGTTGAATTCAACGTATCACATTTCAGCTGTTTGTGTGTGTGTGTGTGTGTGTATTTTAACAATAAATTTATCAAGAAAAAAGAGATCTCATTATTTCCCTCATCAATGCAAACTAGATTCCACATTCTATTTTTGGAGAGAAATAATCAGAACCTAATAGGTTTTCTCATCCAAGAAATTAACATTCTGTTTATAAAAGTCATAAAAACTTATAACTGCAAGAAACCTTTGAAGAGGTTATCTCATCCAAGAAATTAACATTCTGTTTATAAAAGTCATAAAAACTTATAACTGCAAGAAACCTTTGAAGAGGTTATCTAGTCCTTCACTCTGCCTCTCCAAAGAACTACATTGAAAAAAATTCCAATATTAATTTTCCCAGTTAGAAATCTTAAGCATCTGAAAGACAGTTCCGAACCTGGCAATAAGGGGCAACAATCTGTCCCAAGGTATTCTCTACCTATAAGACTAATGTAGTATCACAGCAGGCTTTCACCCAGAAAACTGGAGGTAAAATAAAACAGCAATTTAGAAGCAACAAGCACACAGAAATAGGAAGAGGAAAAGAAAGCATTCTAAAGGACAGACAATAGCACTATTATAAAAAGACAAAAATGACAGTAATTTGGGACAATTGGGTATAGGACCAAAGAATCCTTTCAACAAATATTTTGAGTGATTAATCAGTGCGAAACTCTGCCAGTATACTCTAGAATGGGACACAGAAATGTATTAGAAAAAAAATCAGAAGCAGGAGAGACTCTTGCCTGTTGGTGTTTGGGGGCAAGTATAAGATATTCATGCACATAATGAATTATAGACATGCCAAGCAAAGGAAACGATTGGTAGTTGACTTTGGCTGGAGCACAGAGTGTAGGAAGGGAACTAAATGCAGACTGATATTACACTGAGAAAATCCTTGAGGACAGGGTAAGGATATTGGAACTCAGCAGAAACCAGTAGAAGCCTTTTGAATGTGGAGGCAACTAATGGTATCAAGTCTACATTTTAGAACTATTTAAACACCAAACAACCTTACAACACAAAATGCCTCTCACTCTGTTATTTAACATTAACACTACTATTTTTTACAATGATTACTCTGAATCATGAATAAAATGTTATCATTAAAACAAATGTTTACTGAGCACCTACTATCTTCTAGGCCCTCTGATATCACTTGGGCATACAAAGCTTAGCAAGACAAGTCCCTGCCCTACTAGAGCTTATTTACTCAAAGGATAGAAAGGATATCCAAATAAGCAAACAGCTATGCAGTATAATGAAGTAATTAAGAACTTGGAATAAAGAACATGCCAAACCTAGTTTAGAATTTCCAACTCTACTAGTTGTGTAAGTAAGTAAACTGTAATCCCTTTGATAAATGATAACGTTAAACATATATGCTATTGTTGTTGTTAGGTGGTGTCGAGTTGGTTCTGACTCGTATCGACCCTATGTACAACAGAAGAAAACACTACCTGGTCCTGCACCATCCTCACAATCATTATGCTTGAGTCCATTGTTGCAGCCACTGTGTCAATCCATCTAGTGGAGGGTATTCCTCTTTTTCGCTGACTCTCTACTTTATCAAGCACAATGTCCTTCTCCAGGGACTGATCCTTCCCGACAACATGTCCAAAGTATGTGAGACAAAGTCTTGCCATGTCTGCTTCTAAGGAGCATTCTGGTTGTACTTCTTCCAAGACAGATTTGTTCATTCTTTTGGCAGTCCTTGGTATATTCAATATTCTTCGCCAACACCATAATTCAAAGGCATCAATTCTTCTTTGGTCTTCCTTATTTATTGTCTAGCTTTCATGTGCATATGAGGCGATTGAAAACAACATGGCTTGGGTCAGGTACGCCTTAGTTCAAGGTGACATCTTTGCTTTTCACCATTTTAAAGAGGTCCTTTGCAGCAGGTTTGTCCAATGCAATGCATCTTTTGATTTCTTGACTGCTGCTTCCATGGGTGTTGATTGTGGATGTGCAAAGCAACATTTTAGATGATAGATTGATGATGATGACAGAAAGATGGATAAATTAAATCCTCTCAACAATCCACTCTCCAGGTGAGAAAATCAAGACAAAGAGAGGTTAAGTCATAGAGTGAGAAATCAAACCTAGGCAGCCTGGCTCTTAACTAACACAGTATTATGTCTTGAAGTCTGGTTCGTTTGTTGTAAAGAAATAATGCCTATAAACAATAGAGCAAGTGCCTTGCACAAGATAATTCATTAATAAATATTGCAACTATTAAATTACTTATTACTAAAGTATGATAATGCTATGACAAGAAAAGTCAAGATCAGTAAACTATAAGAAGGTAAGAAAGTTTGCAATATATTTTATATGCATTTCAGTTAAATGGGCTGACTATGTTTGAGGATTAAAAAGTAAAGACTTCATTTACTTAGCTGATTATCAAACCCAAACCCAAACTCATTGCTGTCCAGTTGATTCTGACTCAGGGATCCTATAGGACAGAGTAGAATTGCCCCATAGGGTTTCCAAGGAGCATCTGGTGGATTAAAACTGCTGATCTTTTGGTTATCAGCTGAACTCTTAAACACTAGCTAATTATGAGAGCATGGTACAATGGTTCAAACACCAGCCTCAGTTCCCTAGGATACAAAGTTGGGATGATATAATACTTCTTTCATAGGGTTATAGGATGAAATGAGTTTATACATGTATTTAGAACAGAGCCTGACGTATATTAAGTTCTCAATAAATGTTAGAAAACGCTGCATGTATCACATGTGATTTACCTAATACATCACTATAAAAATAAAAGCATATAGGTGTGTATATATATACACACATATATATAAATATATAGGTATGTATGCATATATATATAACCTCTTTGAATAGTCTGTCTAAAGATTTAACAACCTTAAGACCAAGAACTATGTATGCCCTTATGTCTTAGTTATCTAGTGCTGCTATTACAGAAATACCACAAGTGGATGACCTTAACAAACAGAAGTTTATTCTTTCACAGCCCAGTAGGCTAGAAGTCTGAATTCAGGGTATCAGCTCCAGGGGAAGGCCCTCTCTCTATGGGCTCTGGGGGAAGGTCCTTGTCATTAATCTTTCCCTGGTTTAGGAACCCAGGCCAAAGGATGCACTCTGCTCCTGGCACCACCCCTTTGGTGGCATGAGGTCCCCCTGTCTCTCTCTGTTCGATTCTCTCTTCTATGTCTCAAGAGATTAATTTAAGATACAACCTAATCTTGTAGATTGAGTACTGCCTCATTAACATAACTGCAGACAATTCTACCTCATTAACATCATTGAGGTAGGATTTATAACACATACGAAAATCACATCAGGTGACAAATGGTGTACAATCACACAGTGCTGGGAATCATGGACGAGCCAAGGTGACACATATTTTGGGGGGACACAATTCTACCCGTAACACCTTATTACTCTCTTCTGTTGTAACCAAATCCCATAATGTCCATGGGGCTGGAAAACAGCACATCATATTGCTTCTATGGTTATCCTTACAGTACATGGAAAATATTAAATAAGTTGCCTGAATTAATTAGTTTAAATGAAATATTTTTAGCCCCTAAAATTTGGAGATTTCCTTACATTATGCATTAATGTTATTCTCTTTTAAACTTTTTTTTTTATTGCTCTCAAAATTTGGAAATCCAACTGCAGTGAACATTTAAGTAACCCAGCCTCCTGTGGTGCAAGATAATTAAATATTTAACGAATTAAAAAAAAGAAAAAGAAAATTCTAATGACCCAAGTCACTAGCCATGTAAGAACAATGTTAGGAGGCATTTCAGCAGCAGATAGATAAGAAAGTATATCATTGACCCAGATTTGCCTTTAGGTATGGACTGAGAGGAGAAAGGAAAAACCCATAGTATATTTACCTGGTCTCAAACTGGAAACCCTAGTGACATAATGGTTGAGAACTACGGCTGCTAATCAAAAGGTTGGCAGTTTCAACCCACCAGGCGCTCCTTGGAAACTCTTTGAGGGGAGTTCTACTCTGTCCTACAGGGTCGCTATGAGTCAGAATCGACTTGATGGCAACGGGTTTGGTCTCAAACTATTGATGGTGTTATAAACTATATTAAACATTCAGAGACCAAGAAATCATTATCTCAGCAATAATCAACCTTCAATATCCCAGTGAACAATTTCTATCGGTAAGAAAAGAAGCATAACTGAAGCAATCGAATATCAGAGGCATGATTAAGAAGGAATCAAGTTCTGCTGTTCTAGTGACAACTTTGCAGAAATACATTCCAAAAAGTAGCCCTAGCCCTTGTGATTACGGACCTGTAGTATATGTTGCACTCATGCAGCTGTATTTTTATGCAAATAGCATGCACCCTACATGCTTTTTTTTGCCAACCGTGCAACCCCTAGCACATTATTTTCCTAGGTGCACTGTGCACATTACATGTGTGGGGCGTTAATTATGTGGGCATACTTTTTGGGAAAAATATGATATTCTATGAATTTATTAGTGCAGCTACTAGGTCTACAGTAGGTTTAAGTGAATTTTTAAGTGAATTTTCATTATTTTAAGGAGAGAATATAAATATTTAATTTACAATTACTATGTAAAGAGAAAAATGCTTTAATAAGCAAAATAAAATTGCAGATTAAATTACAAATGCAGTAGTTTCTTCTTTTTTTGTTATGTTGCAATGGAAACCCTGGTGGCGTGGTGGTTAAGTGCTACAGGTGCTAACCAAGAGGTCGGCAGTTCAAATCCGTCAAGCGCTCCTTGGAAACTCTATGGGGCAGTTCTACTCTGTCCTACAGGGTTGCTACGAGTCGGAATCAACTCCACTGCAGTTGGGTTTTTTGTTTTTGTTTTTTTTTTTTTGAGGGGGGTGCAATGGTAAAACTAAGATGTGTGGGGTGTCAGCATAGCAACTTCTGAAAGTTTAGAAAACCTGATAACCCAGTGAGGATAATTCTGGACGGACTGCTGGAAATTAAAGGAATCTTATTATACTGAAAACACTTCAACACTTGCTTGATGTGTGGTATAAGCTTACTGCCTGACTTCGTCTGGTATACATTTTCTGTTCTTGAGAAAAACAGTACATGGATAATGTTAGTAGTCTAGGTTATGTTGGCAGGGGAAGGCAATCTGCTTTTCATAGTCTCTAGAATAAGAATAACAATGTGAACCCTAAAGTAGAATTGTATTAACAAATAGATTGTCGAATTCCAGTGGTAGAATAGAAAGAAGTGGAAAACATGTAACAGAAACATAAATCCGTTTAAATCTTTTATGACTGCATAGGGAATAATTGTGAGGCTATAATACAGATTTTATAAACGATGTAAATTGTGTTTTTATTTGGTCATAATATTGGAAATTTGCTACTGTATTCAGACAGGAGGAATCCTCACTGAAATATATTTTACTGTAAACAAAACAAAACTTATACAATATTTCAAAGTCAAATAATGATTCTTAATTTAAATGGCCTTCACAATTTATGATTTGATTTCTCTATCCTCGCACAAGGTCATATCTTCAAAATTTCCTTTTCAAATTTTTCAAAGATCAGACAGATATATACATTCTTACAGTAAAAAGTGTTTTACATACACATTTTTAAAGAAGTAATTGTGCTTTTGAAAATAAAAGTGCAAGAATAAGCCATGTCATTGTTAAGTGGACTTTCTACTAGTCAAATATTAACTGTGATTCCTACAGAATAAACTAGCATAAAAATAATTTGTGCTTTATGGTGTGCTTTATTTAAAAAATGTATTGCTAGAAGAAAAGACATTCCACAAGGGAAGCAAAACACAAGGATAAAAGATTGAATAAGAAAATTTACTACTCTGGAAATTTTGGAATGTCTTCCATCCTCTCTCTTCATGCCTATAGATTATTCTTTGCTAGTTTATTTTCTTTATTGGGTGGAAACCCTGGTGGCATAGTGGTTAAGAGTTACGGCTGCTAACCAAAAGGTACACAGTTCGAATCCACCAGGTGCTCCTTGGAAACTTTATGGGGCAGTTCTACTCTGCCCTATAGGGTCATTATGAGTTGGAATTGACTTGACAGCAATGGTTTGGTTTATTTTCTTTATTGGTAGGCCTTCTAGAGCATTTATTAAATTAAGGAAAAAAAAAGAAACCAGTAGGAAAGAGTCACATATATAACAGAAAACAGCTTTTCTCAATGAATAATTTTGTGACATTTAGATGGGAAAAACAATTTTTTGCTTTGTTTTCAGATATACAAAATAGATTTGGAGTTGGGAAGCTACTCATATTATATTGTATTACTCTACAAAGCCTGAGGAGAAGTTTAGAATTTACAATAATATTTGAATCGCTTATAGTGTGTAAAAGTTGGAGTTACAAATGACAGCGCTCTACCCACATTTGGAGATGGCGATTATAGTTCAAGCAACACAAACAGAAGAATCCTACAAGGTCCTCTTTTTAGAATTCCCTTTTCTCCATCTATTCTTCATTAATACAGTAAGAAAAACACATGTAGATATGCTATAAAGATTAGATCAAGTAAGAAGCTATAAGTATAAGTACTCCCCAAGAAAGGAAGTTGGAAACCCCCAAAAGATCTGTCTATATGGCAATTAGCAAATTGAACTATATTAAAAGGAAATTGCACCTATTCCCAGTCTTTGTTGCTTTCAGTGACAGGGTAGTGAGGGGGCAGGGATAAAGGAATAAATGGAAAGCGATTTTGAGGAAACATCAATAGGAGTCGAGAATAAAAGGTTGTTTCAGATATTTAACCCTGGTTGAGGGAATGTTGGTTCCATTGGTTAAAGTAATGAATTGGGGATATGGGCGAATATTTTGAAGAGAGCTGGAGAGATGATTGATTTTATTTTAGGTATATTTAGTAACATAACAATTAGACTTCCAAGTGATACTATCACTAACATTTAGAGATGCTAAAATAGAGATAAAATTAGAGATGTAGCAGCCAAACATAAATATATGAGGATGTCAGCATAGAGTGAGCAGTTAAAGCCATAATATACGGTAGTTTTATTCAAGGAATAAGTGCAGAAGAAGATGAATAGACCCAGATGAATTATTCACCAAGTGCGCTTGTTATGAAAGAGTTAAGAATTCATAATTGGAAAATCACAGTTTATACTTATGTACTTTTACTACAGGTAAAGTAGTGGGCCAACGAGAACAAAGGACACTTTCAATGAGATAGAGTGACACAATAGCCACAACAATGGACTCGAACATACCAATGATCATGAAGACGACACATGACTGGGTGAGGTTTCCTTCTGTTATTCATGTGGTTGCCAAGAGTCACAGCCAACTGGACAGCAATTAACAACAAGTATACATCTACAGGAGGTGATTAAACAATCAAATTAAGCATGACTTTCTTTTTTTTAAATCATATCCAATATAGGTTTTCCTTTGGCTTGTGACTATTCCCTGGCCCCAGATACTCATCCTACTGGTCAGTCCCTTTCCTGGCACTAAGGGAAAATAACGAACAACGTTCTGTGACACAGGGCAATTCAGCTTAGGATTTGCAGGATTAGACAATATTATATCTAAATATAAATAGATTAAATATATTTTATGACCTATTATGAGAATTATTTGTGACCTAGCTAAAGAAAAAAAGAAGAGACATTAAATTCTACCATATCATTCTGAGAAAAAAAAAAATTACAAGAAATGAGAGTGAGCCCATTTAGTTTTATTGAATAGTTTACCATTTCATCATTCATTAAATCATATATTCAACAAATATGTACTTAGTTCATTCTCTATGTTATACATCATGCCAGAAATTGGATATACAGTGAAAAAAAAAAAAAAAAAAAACTACCCACTCTGTTCCTGCATGGAATTTACAATCTAGAATTGAAGACATGTTTAACAGGTAAGGGAGCCCTGATGGTGCTGTGGCTGCTCACCGAAAGGTTGGTGGTTTGAATCCACCAGGTGTTCCTTGGAAACCCTGTGGGGCAGTTCTACCCTGTCCTATAGAGTCACTATGAGCTGACTCAATGGCAACACAGGTTAGGTTTGAGTTTGGGTGGCACAAACAGTTAAGTATTCTACTATCTGAAACATTAGTGGTTTGAAACCTAAGGTGCCTCAGAAGACAGGTCTGTTGATTTGCTTCCAAAAGACACAGCCTTGAAAATTATGGAGCAGTTCTACTCTGCACAAATGGTGTTGCCATAAGGGGGAATTGACTCAATGGCAACTAACAACAACAATAACAACCTAACATATGAGATCACACAAATACATAAAGTACAACACATAAGAATTGCTATGAAAAAAGTATAAGACATTATGAAAATATATATCATATATATTGCGGGGGCAGGTCACAGAAGACTTCCCTGAGGAAATGATATTTAAATTAGAAGTGAATAATGAATAAGTGTTAATTTAGTCAAGTGATGTGAAGAAAGAAAAACATGCCAGACAGATTAAATTGCAAATACAAAGGCTTTGAAGTTGACAGAGCCTAAATTCCCCTGACCTAAAAAAAAAAAAAAGAGGTGAAAAAAAAAAAAAAAGACCGGCATGTTGGAGTCCAGAGGGTAGTATGAGCAGGATTATATTAAATATATTCCAACACCGGAAGGCAAGAAAGTGCAGGTACTGACCAATTTACAGTTGAAATGGCTTGCATGTTGCTATGACGCTGAATAGGTTTCAGCAGAGCTTCTAGACTAAGACAGACTAGGAAGAAAGGCCGGGTGATCTACTTCAATAATCAACCAGTAAAAACCATATGGGTCACAACAGTCCAATTAGCAAACGATTATGTGGATAGAGCAGAACCAGGCAACATTTTGTTCTGTTGTGCATGGGGTGCCATTAGTTGAGGGCCAATTCCATGGCAGCTAACAACAAGAACAATGATAGTATTAATCTCATAAGATTGTTGCAAAGATTAAATAAAAATAAGTGTATAAGAGTGTATCACAGTGCCTAGAATATAGTTAACAATCATGACTATTAAAGTGTAAAAAAAAAAAGTAGTGGGGTCCAAAATTTACTGAATATTACCTAGGAAAGTATCTTTACATTTTATCTGTAAAACAATTCGAATTTCACTCTAGATGGATGCCTCAGGTCTCAGCTAAAGTCTCATACCTAGAAAGACAAAAAGGAAAGCACATTAATCCTGTTCAAAGTGTTACCTCCTTATTTCATTTATATAGTTTTTTTTTTTTTTAACTCTTGTCTTATGTTACTGCTCTTTTTGTGTTATTATGTCGTTGTTGTTATTGCCTGGAGTGTCTTCTCTTTTCTCCTCTATCTTTTCAAAACTTTCCCATAATTCAGATTAGCTCTTTCCACTTCTCCCTCCTTCACTGGTCTCCCATTTCTCTGAACACTCACACGTAATGAAATGTTTGTGATGTAGAGTTTGTGCCATACACATTAGCACTTAGTTATATAGTTTCATATACAATTTATTAATCGAGTTGTATGCATTAGTGTTGGATTTCTTAGTGAGGTTAAACTTCTGGAGGACAGGGGCAAAGTCTAAGATTTCTGCTATTATTTATTACTTGCTGAATTCAAGGAATGCAAATTTATTGACTGAAATGAAAATGTTTTGCGATGTGGTGAAATGTCAGTATATGAAAAAAGGCATTTTTTAACATTCTAATTATAATTCAAGTGTCCTAATGAAGGGAACAAAGGAACAATATAATTAGGAGAATATACCCATGAGAGAAGAAACTGTCAACTTGATGAGGTTTATTATCAGCAAGTAAGAAGAAGCCACAGATTTTAAGTAACACATTTTAAAGAGGACAACCATATACAGATCAAGTGTGCCCATGCAAGACAAATGTTTTGTTGCTACTTCATTTAGAAATATTTTTCTGTGTTCAAATCCAAACCACACCCGAACCCATTGCTGTGGAGTCGATTCCGATTCATAGCTACCCTCCAGGACAGAGTAGAACTGCTCACTCCATAGGGTTTCCAAGCAGCGGCTGGTGGATTAGACCTATTTTGGTTAGCAGCCGAGCTCTTAACAACTGTGCCAACAGGGCTCCTTTATACGTTCAAGTTGCATTTAAATGCTTCATGTTTATTGGCTCTGGAAAAGCCACAAGTAGCGCTTCATATAGAAATAGGACACATAACTTGTACAACTTTGGCTGATGTGTCTCACAGATGAAATGAATAAGGTGAATATTAAATATTTAAATTAAATGGGATTTTTTTAAGGATATAAGGTGTGGCAAAGTACAAACAAAAATGTTCTACTACGAATATTCAGATGCTCTGAAAGCAACTTAAAAATTTTGTTTCTCCCAAGTCACAGATCTTCAATTTTGTAGATATGTGACTCTGACATGCAGTGTCAATTGTTATACTTTCTTATCTCTAAGACATCTACTGTAATACGCACCATTATTTTATGCCATATAAGAATAAGAACACATTTCTAATTAAACTATAGCTTTTCATTGATTGATTATATATTCATTCCAACTTCAGAAAGTAATTGTTGAAAAAATATATCTCTTGGAATCAATAAAGTAAGATACCTTTCCTCCTCTCACCACACCTTAAATGACACCAAAAATTTTCAAGATTCAGTACTCTCCATTGCACACATTCCTCTTTAGAAATATTCTGGCAATAGAAGTTAGAACCTTATGACTTCCACAGACTTATAATGAAATATGTAGTCATTAATATTTAACCTTAAATTCCTTTCTTTTTCTGTCTATAAACCCAAACGCTTCTATTATTCCATTTCTCTTCAAAAGACTCTTTTGAAGTGTGTTTTAACCAGAAAGAGAATTGTCCAATCTCATTCTGACACTGACATCCTCTTAGGGCAAGTGCCCTCAGGCTCATCACTTAATCTTACTGTTGCAGCTTCTCTCTGTAAGAAGAATAAAACACAACTCATTATTGTTTATCCACTTCTCTGAAGAAGAACAAATGTTCTCTATTTTTCCTAATTATGATTTTTATAATTCCATAAAAACATGGCATTTAAGCTGGCTGAATTCCATTTTTACAGCCAATTTTATCAGGCCCTCAAAGACTCACAAAAACAAGGAATTTAAAAGTTAAACAACTGAGACTAACACAAATATGTATGTTGCTGCCTGGCAATATGTTTACCTTCCATCAGATTTCAACATACCTCCACTTCCCGCTATGCTATTAAACCTGGTAGCTTCTGACCCACTAAATGAATCTATCATTTTAAAATTTAAGCATGAAATTGCTATAAAACATTCTCTTTGGGAGACTTAGAAATGCTATCTATTTCCTCTGTTCTTTATTCATTAAATGTTCTTTTTTTTTTTTTTTTTAACCGTTTTTGCAACCAGGGTTCATTTCAAACAGAAGTAACATTCAAATACATCCAGTGATTCAGTTCTCACTCTCCTTTTTAATAAAGAGGAAAATTTTAAAGCATTTTCTTTTCTGGACACTCACTCAGAGTTTCCACGATTTATCTAACTGCATCACTACCAGAAATCAATTACTTTTATTCTTTTAACAAGTTCATTTCCTTTTTCACACAATTTCACCACATCATTATAACCACTTTATCGTTTTTTGTTTTCATAAGCTATCTATAACTTAATTTGAAGAAAAGGCCTTTACATTCAAATCATATAGCCTTTTCAAGATTCAGGGATGAGTAAAATGACCTGTGAAACTTGTCCCCTTTGTAACATAAAAGCTTAAGATTAAAAAATAAGTAAAATTGTAAAAAATATGTTTAGGGACAGTGTGAAAAGTTGGTCGATACCAATGGGAACAAACATGAAAATAGTCTATAAAGTGACACCAACTTTTGAAGAAAAAATAAATTATAGCTATTTCATCCCTGCATCATTTATACATTAAATTTTTTATTTACAGAATATAGTGGGAATTCCAGAACACTTAATTGTGCTCATGAGGAACCTTTACATAGATGAAGATGCAGTTCTTTGGACAGAACAAGGGGATACTGATCGGTTTAAAGCCCGGAAAGGTGTGTGTCAGGGTTGTATTCTTTCACCATACCTATTCAATCTGTATGCTGAGCAAATAATCCAAGAAGCTGGACTACATGGAGAAGAACTGGGCATCAGGATTAAAGGAAGACTCTTTAACAACTTGCTTCATGCAGAAGATACAACCTTGTTTGCTGAAAATGAAAAGGCCTTGAAACACTTACTAAACTAATGAAGATCAGAGACCACAGCCTTCAGTGTGGATTGCACCTCCACGTAAGGAAAGCAAAAATCCTCACAACTAGACCAATGAGCAGTATCATGATAAACTGATTGAAGCTGTGAAGGATTTCATTTTACTTGGATCCACAATCAACAGCCATGGAAGCAGCAGTCAAGAAATCAAAGGATGCATTGCATTGGGCAAATCTGCTGCAAAGGACCTCTTCAAAGTGTTGAAGAGCAAAGATGTCACCTTGAAGACTAAGGTGTGCCTGACCCAAACCATGGTATTTTCAATTGTTTCATATGCATGTGAAAGCTGGACAATGAATAAGGAAGACCAAAGAATTGATGCCTTGGAATTGTGGTGTTGGTGAAGAATTTTGATATATGAAGGACTGCCAAAAGAATGAACAAATCTGTCCGGAGGAAGTGCAACCAGAATGCTCCTCAGAAGCAAGGATGGTGAGAGTGCGTCTTACATATTTGGACATGTTGTCAGGAGGGATCAGTCCCTGGAGAAGGACTTCATGCTTGGCAAAGTGCAGGGTCAGGAGAAAGGAGGAAGACCCTCAATGCGGTGGACTGACACAGTGGCTGCAACAATGAGCTCAAGCATAACAATGATTGTAAGGATGGCACAGGACCAGGCAGTGTTTTGTTCTGTTGTGCATAAGGTCGCTATGAGTCGGAACCGACTCGATGGCACCTAACAACAATGATGACCCGGTAGTACAGTGGTTAGGACCTCAGCTGCTAACTAAAAGGCCAGCAGTTCAAATCCTCCAGCTGCTCCTTGAAAACCTTATGGGGCAGTTCTACTTTGTCCTATAGGGTCACTATAAGCCGGAATGTACTTGATGGCAACAGATTTGGTTTCCTGTTTTTTTTTTTTTTCAGAGTCTTTAAGGAGTCCTGATGGTGCAATGGTTAAGCGATTGACTGCTAACCAAAAGACTGGAGGTTCAAACTCACCCAGCGGCTCTGTGGGAGAAAGATCTGGTGATCTGCTCCCGTGATGATTACCTGTGGCCGTGAGTCAATTCTTATTCATATTGACCACAGAGGACAGAGTAGAACTGTCCCATAGGGTTTCCAAGGCTATAATCTTTATGGAAGCAGACTGTCACATCTTACGCACTTGGAGCAGCTGGTGGGTTTGAATCATCAACTTTTGTTTAGCAGCTATCTTAGTTATCTAGTGCCGCTGTAACAGAAATACCACAAGTTGATGACTTTAACAAAGAGAAATCTATTCTCTCACAGTTTAAACCAAAACCCAGTGCCGTCGAATCGATTCTGACTCATAGCGACCCTATAGGACAGAGTAGAACTGCCCCATAGAGTTTCCAAGGAGTGCCTGGTGGATTCAAACTGCCGACCCTTTGGTTAGCAGCCGTAGCACGTAACTGTTACTCCAGCAGGGTTTCCTCTCACAGTTTAGGAGGCTAGAATTCCGAATTCAGGGCACCAGCTCTAGGGGAAAGCTTTCTTTCTCTATCACTTCTGGGCGAAGGTCCTTGTCATCAGTTTTCCCCTGGTCTAGGAGCTTCTCAGCACAGGAACTCTGGGTCCAAAGGACGCACTGTGCTTCCGGGCTGCTTTCTTGAGGGTAATGAGGTCCTCCTGTCTCTCTGCTCTCTTCTCTCTTTTATATCTCAAAAGAGATTGACTCAAGATACAACCTAATCTTGTAGATTGAGTCCTGCCTCATTAACATAACTGCCTCTAATTTTGTCTCATTAATATCACAGAGGTAGGATTTACAACACATAGGAAAATCACATCAGATCACGAAATGGTGGGCAACCACACAATACTGGGAATCATAGCCTAGCCAAGTTAATACACATTTTTTGGCAACACAATTCAACCCTTAACAGTGCCAAGATGCTTAATCACTGCACAACCAGCCTGTAAAGATTAAAGCTTAGAAAACCCTATGGGGCAGTTCTATTCTGTCACATGGGGTTGCTATGAGTCGAAATTGACTTGATGACACCTACCAATAGCAACAAAGAGTCCTTGGGTGGCACAAATGGTTAAGAGCTCAGCCACTTACTGAAAGATTGGCAGTTTGATGCACCCAGAGGTGGAAAGGCCTGGCAATCTAAGCCAATCACTTCTGAAATATAAAAGAGTCTACAAGTCACAGAAGCAAGCAAGCATAAATGCGGGAAAGATAGATGCCAAGTGGAGATCTTCAAGGAATTTCAAGAAGAATGCTAGAGAAGTTGAGACAATGATTTTCTTCCAGAGTGGGTGGAGAAAGCCTTCTCCTAGAGCTAGTGCCCTGAATCCAGACTTCTAGACTCCTAAACTGTGAGAAAATAAATGTGTGTTCATTAAGTTGCCAATTTATGGTTTTCCTGTTTTAGCAGCACTGGCAAACTAAAACACATGTCTTGCAACTTTTTGCTGAAAGCCAGACCTGTTGTACTGGGTAAAAGAAATTGAAGGAAATAGGCCTTTAGTTAGAGATTTACTTTTTTCTGGCTAAGAGTTATTGCTTACTGTAGCTGTAGGTGACAGAGGCTAAAATTTTCTCTAGTGTCTGTGTTTTTGTCTCCCATGTTGTCTTTGGGTTTCCCTAGAAACTACTTTTTAAGCAGAGTGTCAACTTTACAGTTCTGTTCAGGTACAATCCACCGTTATTATGCAGGAGCCCTGTTGATATGGTGGTAAGTACTGGAGGGAAAATAAGCATTCAATAATCCTATGGTTTTATCTTAGTCTTTTAGTAGGTCTTTGCCCCTAGGTACTAGGATGGTCTGGAGTCAAGTGTTTCCCTTCCCCCAGGTTGGGCAGATGAACACTGGTGGTTCAGTGGTAGAATTCTTGCCTTCCTTGCAGGAGATCCAGGTTTGAGTCCTGACCAATGCAACTGGTGTACAGTCACCACTCATTTGTCAGTGGTGGGTTGTATGTTGCTATGATGCTGAACAGGTTTCTACAGAGCTTACAGACTAAGATGGACTAGGAAAGAAAGGCCTGGTGATGTACTTTCAAAAATCAGACAATGAAAACCCTATGGATCACAATGGTCAGATCCCCAAACAATCATGGGGATGGTATAGGACTGGATAGTGTTTTGTTCTGTTGCGCATGGGATTCCCATGAGTTGGGGAAAGCTGCATGGCAGCTAACCACAGGTTGGATAAACGCTAGTATAACAGTTCCCCTTGAGGGCAGGACTTTGTCAAGGAAAACAGGATGCTCTGGGTGTGTTTTAAAATGTTTAATTTTCATTTCCCTCTGCTAAAGCACAAGGGGATTTTTCTCAGATCTTCACCATGATAATCTGGTGGAGCTACTGGAAGAAACACTCAGGAATATGTAGGAGACACCCTAAGACCGGGTCCTCAGATGTTGTTATCTCTCAAGCAATTGCAAATTGAGCCTCCAGTAATTAGTCAATTATCATTTAAGCTTTTCTACCAGTTGTTGGCTCCAGTGGAGACTTCTGTCCCCAGTAAGCTATAATTCTCTGTGTCTGCCTTTCTCTCCAGTTTTGGGGCATTGGTTTGCTCTGTCATTAATTTTCTGATGAATCTAAGAAGAGGTGTTGATTTTTAGTTTGTTGATCTGTTTCTTGTTGTGATGAGAGATTTGACAGTATCTTGGAACAGAAACTGAAGTCTTAGGATCCATTTTGAGTCTTTTCTGTATGGTGTAAGGTAAAGTCCTATGTTCACCTGTTTTACCTATGAATCAATGCCATTGATTCAGCACGATATGTTGAAAGCTCTTTTATCCCTGTTGAAATACTGTTGAACCTTTTTCAGCCAGCTATCTTTTAATTAGTCCAACTTGCAAGGAATATGATATTCATGCAAATAAAATGTATTGTAGGGCATGATCGGAATGTAAAAGCCATTTAATTTCAGACTAAGAATTCTGAACTTCATTCTGGAAAATAATATGTAACAATGGAACATAAGATTTTGAGTAATCTTGTGGTGGCCTGGTATGTACTTTTGAAGGAAGAATCAGAGTAATAGGATAAGATTAGAGGGAAGAATACTAGTAAAATAAGAAGGAAATCCATGGATTCATGTTATCATTGAGGATTGTATTGCAAATTGCAATAGATCAATATGATCTATATACTTATCCTGACATTGGTTGTACCATCTCATAAAGATAAGAAACAGAAATAAAATGAAAGAATAAGATAGATTAAAATCAAACAAAATAAAATATACATCACATTTCTTTCATGATGTTTTTGGTAAAAAGGATGAGATTTACTAGACTTAGGTGAGCTATTTCACAGTTAAGTCATAAAGAGCGGAATGATTTATGGGAGAACAAAATTTAGAAAATTTTAAATTCTTTCCAACCCCTTTTTAAGGAAATATTTTCCAAGAGAAACTATTTGTGATGGGTAAGAGAAGATATGACATTGGAGGAAGAAGATGTTTATCTAGTTTCTCATTAAGTTAAAACCTCAACTGGAATTAAAATGTCCTAACCTGAAGGATTATATTGTTTCTAACACAGAAATAATGGAGTTTTAGATGATAATGAGATATTCAGTGAGTCACCTCTTTAGTATGCATAGTGATCTCACATTATCACAACATAGACTAATTGAAAATAAAAGTGTCATAGAACCTGAGTCTTTTTGGCTCCTGTTCCAGGTACAAGAGAACTTCCACAATATGCAGTGATCTTGCCATGAAGAAGACCCATGGTTATACACTAGCCAAAGGACAGAAAAGGATAACATTTATATAGAAAAAAAGTTGGCTAAATCAATCCAATTCAGCAAATAGTTGTTTAGTACCCTCCAATGTACAATGGAAACCCTGGAGGCATAGTGGTTAAGTTCTATGGCTGCTAAGCAAAAGGGCCGCAGTTCGGATCCACCAGGCACTCCTTAGAAACTCTATGGGACAGTTCTACTCTGTTCTATAGGGTTGCTATGAGTCAGAATCAACTTGATGGCAATGGGTTTGTTTGTTTAATGTACAAGGATCTAACTAGATGGTTTGACTCACTGAGACTGTACAGACACTTGAGAAGCAAACTTTGTGATAATTGCTATAATGGGATAAAAACCAAAACCAAACCCAGTGCTGTCGAGTAAATTCCAACGCATAGTGACCTTGGTGGCATAGTGGTTAAGTGCTATGGCTGCTAACCAAAGGGTCAGCAGTTCGAATCCCCCAGGTGCTCCTTGGAAACTCTATGGGGCAGTTCTACTCTGTCCTATAGGGTTGCTATGAGTTGGATGATAATGGGATAGAAGCAGTATAATCCAAGCTGCACTAAAACACAGCTAGGAAAAACTTCACAAGGAATGCTTCACGGGTAAATGTTCCCCGAGATTAGCTTGATTACAAGTGACAAACTCAACTCAAACTAACTTGGGCAAGAAGGGAAATTAATTGGCAGGATGCTGAGATCCTGTCAAAGGGGCAGGAATGAAGATGAGTTTTAGGTCAATTGAAACTGAATAAAAATTGCCTTTCTTTGCTTCTAGAACTTGCTCCATCTCATTTTTCAGCTCCCCCTAAAATATTTGGTTAATTTTCAAGGTAGCTTTATCTACAGGGTGAATACCATAGCTTTCGACAGCTTCAGATCTCATATTGCACAACTTGGTCAAAAGAGAATTGCCCCCCTCCCTTAGCAAGGGTTCAAAAAACTCTTGTGAAAGGATCGATAATAATCAATGGTGGGAGCAGGGGTGATAGCAAAGAGAAAGAAGCATGGAAAGCACCAGTCTTTCAGAAGCAAGGGTGGAGGTTATTTGTAAGAAAAAGGATGGGATCCTCTGTAACCAAAACACAAGCATGGAATCTAGTCAGTATAATGGACACAAATAAAGGTACAGTGTGATAAATGGTAAAATAGATACATAAATAAAGTGTTATTTAAAAAAAATCATGAAGAAATGACTCATAATGAGAGAGAGGTAGGAAACAGAATCAGGAAAGATTTTGAGAAGCAGTGAATTGGACCATAATGGACATTTAAAGGAAGAAATGTAGCATGAAGTTGTGAAGGAATCCACATGTAAGGTGTATTTGGGGAATGGTGAGTGGTGATTTCTGGTGTAGCAAAGAATGCTTGTGCTGACAAGACAGGGAGTGGTGCAACATGGAAGTCATGTTAGTTATCAGCAGCAGTTGTTGACTAGAACTCAGTGAGAGCGAAAACATAAGAAATAAGTGATTGATTATATTGTTTAAGGAATCTCCAGAGACCTTACAGAAAACACCTGCAGTAGAGTGGGAAGTTGTAGATATGAGACCAAAACTATAAGCCAGTGCAGATTTCTCTGCTGAGAAGTGTTGCAGTGAAAGGTAGAGGGGGAGGAAGTAGCAGGCACTAGTGTTAAGCAAGTGACTTTTTAAAAATTCTTAAGTTGAGAAAACTGAAGCATGCTAATGCAAAAGGAAGGAATCAATGAGGAGAGAGTAATTAATGGTGAAAAAGAAGGCGATAATTAATGGATCAATGTCTCTGAAGAGACAGGAATGGGTCCAAATAAGTACTTCTAAACATTAACCACAAGGCTTTCATTTCGTCCTTTACCCTAACAAATAATGGACAGTTTACTGGAAAGTTAGAATAACGGGGAAATATCAATATCTGGGATTTTTAAATTGTATTTATATTATATGCTTTTTACTTTTATAATTATCTTATTTATTATTTTATTATTGTTGCTCTTAGGGGCCGTTGACTCAGTTCTGACTCATAGCAACCCTATGTACAACAAAACCAAACACTGCCCATATCCAATTATTTGCACATTTCATTAGAACATGTTGTCTTCTTGAGCTGCCCTTTGAAATCTTCTGTTCAGCTCTTTTACTTCATCATTTCTTCCTTTCCCATTAGCTACTCTATGGTCAAAAGCAAGATTCAGAGTCTCTTCTCACATCTGTTTTGGTCTTTTCTTTCTTTTCTGTCTTTTTAATGACCTTTTGCTTCCTTCATGTATGATGTCCTTGGTGTCACCCCACAATGTATCTGATCTTTAGTTTTTAGTATTCAGTGAGTCAAATCTGTTCTTGAGATGGTCTCCAGATTCAGGTGGTATATACTCAAAGTCATATTTTGAGTCTCATGGACTTGTTTTAATTTTCTTCAGCTTCAACTTGAACTTGCACATGAGCAATTGATGGTCTGTTCCGCAGTTGGGCCCTGGCTCTGTTCTGCCTAATGATATTGAGCTTCTCCATCTTCTCTTTACACAGATGTAGTCTATTTGATTCTTGTGTGTTCCACCTGGTGCAGTCCATGTGTATAATCATGTTTTTGTGTTGTTGAAAAAAGGTATTTGCAATGAAGAAGTCCTTGTTCTTGCAAAATCTTTCATTCGGTCTCTGGTGTCATTTCTATCACCAAGGTCACATTTTCCAACTGCATATCTTTCTTTTTTTCCAACTTTTGCATGCCAACCAACAGTAATTATCAATGTATCTTGATTGCATGTTTGATCAATCTCAGACTGCAGAAGATGGTAACAATGTAAAATTTCCTCATCTTTGGCATTAGTGGTTAGTGTACAAATTTGAATAATAATCTTATTAATTGGTCTTCCTTGTAGGCATATGGATATTATTCTATCACTATCAGCATTGTACTTGAGGATAGATCTTGAAATGTTCTTTTTGATGATGAATGTGATGCCATTTCTCTTCAATTTGCTATTCTTGGCATAGTAGATCATACGATTGTCTGATTCAAAATGGCCAATACCAGTCCATTTCGCTCACTAATGCCTAGGGTATTGATCTTTCTACATTTCATTTCATTTTTGACAACTTCCAATTTTCCTAGGTTCATACATCCCCAGGTTCCAATTATTAATGGATGTTTGCAGCTATTTCTCCTCATTTTGAGTCTCGGCACATTACCAAATGAAGGTCCTGAAAGCTTGACTCCATCCATGTCATTAAGGTCAACTCTACTTTGAGGAGGCAGCACGTCCCCAGTCGTCTTATGAGTGCCATACAAACCGAGAGATTCATCTGTTGGCACTATAACAATGTTCTGCTGCTCTTCATAAGGTTTGTACAAAAATAATAATAGTAATAATAAAAACAAAAACCTTTTGCAGTCAAGTCAATTCTGATTGATAGTGACCCTATAGGACAGAGTAGAACTATCCCATAGGGTTTCCAGGGAAATTTTTGGTTAGCAGCCAAACTCTTAACCACTATGCCAACACCAGGGTTCCAGAAATTTATACTGGCCAATTTTTACAGAAGTTGACCACAAGGTCCTCTTTCCTAGTCTTAGACTGGAATCTTCACTGAAACCTGTCCACCATGGGTGACCCTGCTGGTACTTGAAATACTGGTGGCATAGCTTCCATCATCACAGCGACATGCACGCCACCACTGTACAACAAAATGACAGACACATAATAATAGTGCACATTAAAATACAAGTAGAGCATTTCCACAGGAATTGTTTATATGTGTATAAAACCAAACAAAAAACAAAACCCTTTGCCATCAAGTCTGTTCCAACTCGTAGCGACCCTATAGGACAGGGTAGAACTGCCCTATAGGTTTCCAAGGAGCAGATGATGGAATCAAACTGCTGACCTTTTGTTTAGCAGCGGTAGCTCGCTGTGAGAGAATACAGCCCCTCACCCAGCAGCCCAGTGCTTGTACTGATTCTTGTGATGAGGTCTACACCCCAAAATTCAGAAGCTTTAGAATATCTTACGAGGAATGCTAAAAGGTAAAACAGGCCAAAGAGTTTATCAAGTATTCATCAAAATCTAAAACTTATTAAAAAAAAAACCCTCAACTTTCATCAGAATGAACATTGAAATATGAAGGGTTATTCAGACTTAATGGCAATTTACACTAACACATTCACTGCACAGCCTCTAGCTCTATTCCCATAGGCAAATATCATCTCGATTCTTTTTTTATTCTGATTATATACTGTCTATTGAAAAATCTGGCATTTTTAAGCTCACGTGTTCTGCACTAAGCTCCTGATTTCAACCAATAGCCAGTTTCCTCTCTTCATTAATACAACCAATCTTGCTCTATATGTTAGAAAATCTTCAGAATTCTTCCAAATAAAAAGGAACATTGCAAACACTAAAAAGCTGGCTTTTATCTTACTGCTTTGTTGGCATTATCACAGAAAGTCACACTGTTTTTCTATCCCTGCAGTAAACTACTATGGTGAATTGATTCCCACAAAGTAAGGTAAAATGTTGCAGGCTAGATTATGCCTGAATTTACAACTCTAAAATTATCTTGGAAATCAAAGTGAGACAGATAGATAGATGGAGGGAAATATAAATGATGGAGAGAGAAAGAGAGATCACCAAGTTAGTTTTCCTTTAGTGACTAAGTGAAAATTACATTGTTGGTGGCTTCATTTTGTTCCTGGATTGTCACATCTTTTACCAGTTTGTAAAGACATGAAAGATGGTATCGCACATATAAATGGCATTTGTTTTTTATTGAGATGCTTAGTATACTTGAAAACTCTCTGAAAACCTGCTAAATGTTTTGAAAATATCAGGCAGTGGTGATTTTTTTTTTAAATAAAGGGCCAGAGAGTAAATATATTCACGTTTGCATGCCACATAGTCTCTGTTGCAGCTTCTCAAATCTGCCTTTGTAGTGGAAAAGCAGCCATAGATAATACATAAAGGAATGACTATGGTTGAGTTCCAATAAAACTTTATTTACAAAAACAGGTGGCTAGTCCTCAGGACAGTTTACTGATCCCTGAAGTCATCATCATTATTATTCACCAATTTGTCTTGTATAATTCCATGTGCTACTGTTCTTCTATTAAATTAAAATTTACAAATGCTCTATTAGTTGTCTGAATATTTATTATGTGAAATGTTTTAATCCAGAATAGTTTCATATATACATCCAGGATAATATGGTTATACATAATGAATTAGTTGTTCAGCACTTATGATGTTTTTGAAGAACTGTTGCAATACATTGTTTTATCCCAAAATATGCTAAATTAAATGACTCTTTGTAGTTTATAGTTTATTTTGAAATGTATCCTTTGGTTTTGTTCCTATCTAGTATATATTCACAATGTCTAATATCTCTCTGGGTCTACCATTATTACCCAGGATAATATGGAAGAAATTGTAAAAGGACAAAATAATCAAAGAAAAAGAAAATAAAATTAGGCAAATTAAATGAATAGTTAATTCAAACATCTAGAAAAAGAAAAGGCCTATGAATGGCCTATACACATATGAAAATATGGTCACTAAAAAAACATCACTAATAATCAAGAAAATGCGAAGAAAAATAGAAAAAAAAACTATCCATCATATTGGCAAAAACAGAAAAGAAAATCAGTATTGTAATTGTTGGTGAGGAATGGGAATTTTCCAACAGTTTTACCAGAGAATTAGACTATGACTATTGTAAATGTTCACACCCTTCAACTCAGCACAGCTACGACTTGGAATTTATGCACATGATATGTAGCAAAATATAATTGCCCATTATATGTAGTAATGAACATTCAGAGAGAAACCAAAGTTCATCAGTAGGGACATGGTTGAAACAAACAACAAAAATGACAAAATGGTACAGTCATACAACAGAATATATGCAGGCATTTAATCTCTCTGAGTCTGGGTTTCATATCCAACCAAAATTATAGCTTCAAAATGCTAAGATTCTATGAAAATAAATACAATAAAAAGAAAGGCATGACTATGAAATGGGTCTGAGTTATAGTCTGATAGCCTAATTAGAGTTGTACATATGAATGTAAATGCAATTAACCATTTCATGGACAGATTTTTATAAATTTTTTTTTATGATTTCATTTTTTTTTTCACTAATGGAATGGATGATGAATCATTGTTTGTTGGGAGTTTTTTATTATTTGAAAAACTGGGGTGCCATTATTTGCAGAACATATCAGTCTCATGTTCATGAAGCACATCACATTTGCAAGACACATTGGTCTCATGGCACATCACAATTCCTGGGTACACTTGAGCCATAAAATATCTTACTCAACTTTCCAAAAACACAGAAAAATACACATGAAATACTAAATAAGCATTGCAATGGAAGCACCTAATTGTTATCAGTTTGATTTAGAGTGGGCCATATTGGTACCATGTGCCATGAAACACACCACACCTGGGGGACATATTGGTCCCATGGCCCAGGAAGTGTATCACAAACTCTTTTCACTCCAAAAATAATTCATTTACTTGAGTATTGCCGAATGCCAGTAGCCATACCTTCCCAATAACACAAAGGAAGTAATAAGCTTTTTCAATATTCACCCGAAGTGGGGGATAAGAGGTCACGTTCACAGGTGCATGATAGGGTGAACACAAAAGCAAAGTCAAAGCTATCAAGCAAAGAGGTAAAGAAAACGTCCATGTGGTCATCAACCAGCACAATCAGTCTCAGATCTCAAAGGCTTTTTCTATTCAGTGAGTGGAAGATGGAACCCAGGGATTAGATTTCAATGGAATTTGTTCAGTAAATTTTTTTTTATTCCTGTATTTAATGCATGATTATTTGGGGAAAAAAATCTCTCTTTAAAGTAAAAAGATTACAAAAATCAGTGTTCACTGAAAATCTTGTATATCATGTAGAGTAATAAACTGGGACTCAAGAGGGCAAGATTTTATTATTCTGCTCTATACTGAATTGCTCTATGACCAATACTGTGTCCTCATTCAGAAACTGTAAAAGATGTAAAATACTACCTACCTCCGAATATGCAGAAAAAATATGAAATTTAAATAGGTGGAGAGTCTGTTTAATATTTTAAGCTGCTTAGAGGAAGATCCTTTGTAAGGGTAACCACAATTTTTTTTTTGTTGTTGTTATTTTTTCCCAATATGAAGAAATAGTAGATAATTCTTGAAAAATGACTTTGGAAGATAGACTGCTAAAGATTATCAGTATTGGGTTTAATATGCATAAAATTCCCATTTCTTACAAAATTAGATTACAGATGATTAACATACAATAATAAATACTGTATATGCTGTTTTATGTTCTTATAAAAGCTATTACAATTTTTCTTTATTTTTACAATAAAATTATTCTTTCAAAATATAACATTTTCAAAACATTATTTTAAAACAGATCTATTCTCAAATGAAAGTATATTAATGAGAATAACATTTATTTTCCTTTCACTATTTACAAACTTTTTTGCTTAATATAAAAACCATATTTGTAAAAATCATATATGCTCATTAAAAGGAAATCAATCACTGCAAAATGTAAAATGAGAAAGAAAGGAAAAGAAGACATGAGCGCAAATCCTACCTGCCAGGAATAACAATCATGAACAGTCAAAAAATTTTTTTAATTTTTATTGTCCTTTAAGTGAAAGTTCACAAATCAAGTCAGTCTCTCATACAAAAATTTATATACACCTTGATACATACTCCCAGTTGCTCTCCCCCAATGAGACAGCTCACTCCCTCCCTTCACTCTCTCTTTTTGTGTCCACTTTGCGAACTTCTAACCCCCTCTACCCTCTCATCTCCCCTCCAGGGAGGAGATGCCAACATAGTCTCAAGTGTCCACCTGATCCAAGAAACTCACTCCTCACCACCATCCCTCTCCAACCCGTTGTCCAGCCTAATCCCTGTCTGAAGAGTTGGCTTCAGGAATGGTTCCTATTCTGGGCCAACATAAGGTCTGGGGGTCATGACCACTGGTGTTCTTCTAGTCTCAGTCAGGCCATTAAGTCTGGCTTTTTTTTTTTTGAGAATTTGGGGTCTGCATCCACTGCTCTCCTGCTCCCTCAGGGGTTCTCTGTTGTGTTCCCTGTCAGGGCAGTCATCGGTTGTAGCTGGGCACCATCTAGTTCTTCTGGTCTCACTGATGTAGTCTCTGTTTTATGTGGCCCTTTCTGTCTCTTGGGCTAATAATTACCCTGTGTCTTTGGTGTTCTTCATTCTCCTTTGATCCAGGTGGACTGAGACTAATTGACGCATCTTAGATGGCCGCTTGCTAGTGTTGAAGACCCCAGACGCCTCTCTCCAAGGTGAGATGCAGAATGTTTTCTTAATAGATTTTATTACACCAATTGACTTAGATATCCCCTTAAACCATGGTCCCCAAACCCCACCCCTGATACTCTGGCCTTCGAAGCATTTATCTTATTCTGGAAACTGCTTTTGGTTTAGTCCAGTTGTGCTGACCTCAACAGCATTGTGTGTTATCCTTCCCATCACGTAAAGTGGTTCTTATCTACTATCTAATTGGTGAATACCCATCTCCCACCCTCCCAACCCTCCCTCCTCTCGTAACCATCAAAGAATATTTTCTTCTCTGTTTAAACTATTTCGTGAGTTCTTATAATAGTGGTCTCATACAATATTTGTCCTTTTGCAACTAATTTCACTCAGCATAATGCCTTCCAGATTCCTCCATGTTTTCAAATGTTTCAGAGATTCATCACTGTTCTTTATCGATGCCTAGTATTCCATTGTGTGAATATACCATAATTTATTCATCCATTCATCCATTGATGGGCATCTTGGTTGCTTCCAACTTTTTGCTATTGTAAACAGGGTTGCAGTGAACATGGGTGTGCATATATCTGTTCATATAAAGGCTCTTATTTCTCTAGGATATATTCCAAGGAGTGGGATTGCTGGATAGTATGGTAGTTCTATTTCTAGCTTTTTAAGGAAGTGCCAAATCGATTTTCAAAGCAGTTGTATCATTTCACATTCCCACCAGCAGTGTATAAGTGTTCCAATCTCACCACAGCCTCTCCAACATTTATTATTTTGTGTTTTTTGGATAAATGCCAGCCTTGTTGGAGTAGGATGGAATCTCATTGTACTTTTGATTTGCATTTCTCTAATAGCTAATGATCATGAGCATTTCCTCATGTATCTGTTAGCCATCTGAATGTCTTCTTTAGTGAACTGTCTATTCATATCTTTTGACCATTTTTAATCGCGTTATTTGTCTATTTGCAGTTTAGTTTTTGCAGTATCATGTAGATTTAAGAGACCAGGTGCTGATTGGAAATGTCATAGCTAAAAACTTTTTCCCGGTCTGTAGGTAGTCTTTTTATTCTTCTAGTGAAGTCTTTGGATGAGCATAGGTGTTTGATTTTTAGGAGCTCCCAGTCATCTAGTTTTTCTTCTGCATTGTTAGTAATGTTTTGTACACTGTTTATGCCATGTGTTAGGGCTCCTAACGTTGTCCCTATTTTTCTTCCTTGATCTTTATTGTTTTAGATTTTATATTTAGGCCTTTGATCCATTTTGAGCTCATTTTTGTGCATGGAGTGAGGTATGGGTCTTCTTTCATATTTTTGTAGATGGATATCCAGTTATGCCAGCACCATTTGTTAAAGAGACTGTTTTTTCCCCATTTAACGGACTATGGGCTTTTGTCAAATATCAGCTGCTCATAGATGGATGAATTTATGTCTGGATTCTCAATTTTGTTCCATTGGTCTATGTATCTATTGTTGTACCAGTACCAGCTGTTTTGATAGTACGTTCTAAAATCAGGTAGCGTGAGGCCTCCCACTTTGTTCTTCTTCTTCAGTAATTCTTTACTTATGCAAGGCCTCTTCCCTTTCTGTATGAAGTTCGTGATTTATTTCTCCATTTCACTAAAAAATGTCATTGGAACTTGGATCAGGAATGCACTGTATCTGTAGATTGCTTTGGGTAGAATAGACATTTTCAAAATGTTGAGTCTTCCTATCTGTGAGCAAGGTATGTTTTTCCTCTTATGTAGGTCTTTTTGGGTTTCTTGTAGTTTTTTTTTTTTTTTTTGTAGTTTTCTTCATATAGGTCTTTTACATCTCTGCTTAGATTTATTCCTAAGTGTTTTATCTTCGTGAGGGCTATTGTAAATAGTATTTATTTAGTGATTTCCTCTTTGAAGTTCTCTTTGTTATTGTAGAGGAATCCAACTGATTTTTGTATGTTTAGCTTGTATCCTGATACTTTGCTTAACTCCTCTATTAGTTCCAGTAGTTTTCTTGTGGAATATTTTGAATTTTCTGTGTATAAGGTCATATCATCTTCAAATAGGGGTACTTTTTCTTTGCCAATTTGGATGATCATAATTTCTTTTTTTAGCCTAATTGTTCTGGCTAGGACCTACAGCACAATGTTGAATAAAAGTGGTGATAAAGGGCATCCCTGTCTGGTTCCTGTTCTCAAGTGGAATGCTTTCAGATTCTCTCCATTTAGGATAATGCTGCCTGTTTTCTTTGTATAAATGCCCTTTATTATATGGAGGAATTTCCCCTCTATTTCTATTTTGCTGAGAATTTTAATCGTGAATAGGTGTTGGACTTTGTCAAATGCCTGTTCTGCATCAATTGATAAGATCATATGGTTCTTGTCTTTTGTTTTATTTATGTGATGGATTATGTTGATTGTTTTTCTAATGGTGAACCATCCCTGCATATTTGGTATGAATCCCATTTAGTCATGGTGAATTATTTTTTTGATATGTTGTTGTATTCTTTTGGCTAGAATTTTATTGAGGATTTTTGCGTCCATGTTCCTGAGAAATGTTGGTCGCTAACCTTCTTTTTTTGTGGTGTCTTTACATGATTTTTGTATCAGGGTTATGCTGGATTCAGAGAATGAGTTTGGGAGTATTCCATCCTTTTCTATGCTCTGAAACAGCTTTAGTAGTAGTGATGTTAACTCTTCTTTGAAACTTTGGTAGAATTCTGCAGTGAAGCCATCAGGGCTAGGGCTTCTTTTTTGTTGGGAGTTTTTAAATTACCTTTTCAATCTCTTCTTTTGTTATAGGTTTATTTAGTTGTTTGTGTTAGTTTAGGTAGGTAGTGTGTTTCTAGAAATTTGTCCATTTCCTCAAGGTTTCAAATTTGTTGGAGTACCATTTTTCATAGTATTCAGTCATGATTCTTTAATTCCGGTTGAGTCTGTTGTGATATCGCCGATCTCATTTCTTATTTGGGTTATTTGCTTCCTCTCCTGTTCTTCTTTTGTCAGTTTGGGGAACCGTTAATCGATTTTGTTGATCTCTTCAAAGAATCATCTTTTGGTTTTGTTAACTCTTCCAATTGTTTTTTTCTATTCTCTATTTCATTTAATTCTGCCCTAATTTTTATTATTTCCTTTCTTCTGGTGCCTGAGGGCTTATTTAGCTGCTTTCTTTCTACCTGTTTGAGTTGTAGGGTTAATGTTTTGATTTTGGCCCTTTCATCTTTTTGGATATGTGCATTTATTGCTTTAAAATGTCCTCTGAACACTACTTTTGCTGTTTCACAAAGGTCCTGATAGAATGGGTTTTCATTCTCATTTGATTCTGTGAATTTCTTTATTCCTTCATTAATTTATTCTATAGCCCAGTAGTTTTCAGCAAGATGATTTTGAGTTTCCATGTATTCGATTTTTTTTTTTTCCTTGCTTTTTCTGTTATTGATTTCTGCTTTTATGGCTTTATGGTCAGAAAAGATGCTTTGTGATATTTTGATGTTTTGGATTCAGTTAAGGCTTGCTTTGTGACGTAATATGTGATCTACTCGGAGAATGTTCCATGTGCATTGGAAAAGAAAGTATACTTGGCTGCTGTTGGGTGTCATGTTCTGTATAAGCCTATGAGATCTAGTTGGTTGATTACGGCATTTAGATCTTCTGAGTCTTTACTGAGCCTCTTTCTGGATATTCTATCCATCACTGAAAGTGGTGTGTTGAAGTCTCCTAATATTATTGTGGAGCTGTGTCTCTTTTCAATGCTGTTTGAGTTTGTTTTATGTATTTTGGAGCCCTGTGTTGGGTGCACAAATATTATGGTTATGTCCTTCTGGTGTATCAACCCTTTAATCATTATATAGTGTTGTTCCTTATCCTTTATGGTGGATTTTATTTTAAAGTCGATTTTGTCAGAGATTGCCACTCCTGCTCTTTTTGATTGTTGTGTGCTTGATATTGTTTTCCACCCTTCGAGTTTTAGCTTGTTTGTGTCTTTAAGTCTAATATGTGACTCTTGTAGGCAGCATTTAGATGGATCGTGTTTTTTTATCCATTCTACCACTCCTTGTCTCTTTATTGGTGCATTTAGTCTATTTACATTGGGTGTAATTATGGATAAGTATGAGTTTAGTGCTCTCATTTTGATGTCTTTTTTTGTGTGTTATTGACAGTTTCTTTGTTATGCTTAATTTTCTGTGCTGTCATTTTTTTATGTATTTTCTTTTCATCTTTTTCACTTTTATTGATTTTGTTTTTGCTGAGTCTTATATGTTTTTCTTGTTTTTTATTTTGATGTGTAGGATTGTTAGTTTCTCTTGTGGTTACCTTTATATCTACCCCTATTTTTCTAAGTTTAAACCAAACTTTTATGCTTTATATCACATTGACTTCTTATCCATATAAAAAACTACACTTTTAGTCTCTCTTTTTTGATTTAACGTTCTCATCTTACACATAATGAGGTCTCCATTTCCCTGTTTTGAGCTTTTTTGCTTTGATTCATTTTTGTGATTTCCCTATCTTAGTTGATATCTGGTTGCTCTGTCCTGTGTTCTAGTCTTGGGCAGTTATCTGATGTTATTGATTTTCTAGCCAGAAGACTCCCTTTAGTATTTCTTGTAATTTTGGTTTGGTTTTTGCAAAATTCCTAAACGTCTGTTTATCTGGAAATGTTCTATTTTTGCCTTCATATTTGAGAGACTGTTTTGCTGGCTATATAAATCTTGGCTGGCAGTTTTTTTCCTTCAAGGTTTTATGTATGTCATTCCATTGCTTTCTTGCCTGCATGTTTTCTGCTGAGTGGTCCGAGCTTATTCTTATTGACTCTCCTTTGTAGGTGACTTTATCCCTAGCTGCTCTTAAAACTCTCTCTTTATCTTTGGTTTTGGAAGTTGGATTATAATATGTCTTGGTGGCTTTTTTGAGATCTACCTTATGTGGAGTTTGATGAGCATCTTGGATAGATATCTTCTCATCTTTCATGATATCAGAGAACTTTTCTGCCAACAAATCTTCACCAGTTCTCTCTGTATTTTCTGTTATCCCTCCATGTTCTGGTACTCCAATCACTCGTAAGTTATTTCTCTTGGTAGAGTCCCACATGATTCTTGTTTTTTTTTTTTTTAATCTTTTATCTGATTTTTCTTTGAATATATTGGTGCCAAGTGTTTTATCTTCAATCTCAGTAATTTTGCCTTCCATTTCCTCAATTCTGCTCCTATGACTTTCTACTGAGTTGTCTAATTCTGTAATTTTGTTGTTAATCTGAATTTCTGATTGCTGTCTATGGATTCTTGCAGCTTATTAAATTTTTCTGTATGTTCTCGAATAATCTTTATACTTTCTTCAACTGTTTTATTTGTGTGTTCCTTGGCTTGTTCTGCATTTTGCACGATCTCCTTCCTGATCTCCTGAAGATCTCTGTGTATTAATCTTGCATTCTACCTCTGGTAGTTCCAGAAAGTTATCCTCATCTAGAAGATTTCTTGATTCTTTTTTTGGGGGGGAAGCTCGCTGAAGCCATCATGGTGGCCTCTTTATGTAATTTGCTGTTGACTCTTGTTTTCAAGCCATGAATAAGTTATTGTATTTAGTTATTTTATGTTTGCTTACTGTGTCCTAGCTTCTGGTTTGTTTTGTTTTGATATGTCCAAGCAGGCTACTCAAGTTTGCTAGCATGATTATTTGCACCTTTTGAAGCTCTAACATCCTGTCACCAGAGTTGTTACTAGGTATAGTATCCCAGGAGTCTGTTTGCTTTTCTTGTATGGATTCAGCTCAGGTTTCCAGGTAGTCAGTCACCAAGTGTGTGGTACAGGTTCTCACCTACAGGCTTAGACAAGCAAGGAAGCTTGGCGTAGGCACAGGTATCTGGCTGAGGAAGGGGTTCATGTGCTGAACAAGGCAGGGGGCTGGCAACTGCCCTTGAGAGTGTGAGGAAAGTGTGTCCCTGTTCCCTAGAGTGCCTACATGGTTGGATTTTGCAGCCAGACTATGGACAACCAACACTCTTGGTTGTAAGGACTGGGAGGCACTACTTATTCATGGACCCCTGTTGAGGGTGGCTAGGAGGTGTGGGTGAAGGCCCCTGATGTGGGTAGGTGAGGACCCTGCTTAATAGGCAGAGCAGTGTCAAATGTCATGAGCCTATTTCTCCAACATATAGCTAAAACAACTGAAGTTAGACTTCAGGTATATACCCTTTTGTAGTGTGCTAATGAAGGCCTATGTTGTGAAATGGGCCCACACAAGTCTATACAGGGGTGAAAATATTCAAAGTCAGTGGACCACTTATGCTTGTGCCTAGGCAAATTAGTCATTTCTGCCCTGAGTTCCCAGCTTAGGGCAGCAGGCACTTTGTTTTTTCCCCCTTTTTCTTAATTTGTTTCTTCTCCAAGGCCAAGAGGATGGTTCTGGGCATGCGACAGGCCCGACTTCCAGCCCAGGGAAAGTGACTAGCACTGAAGCTGGTTTAGGACTGGTCCAGAGCTGGGAGGAGTCAGGTAAGTCGGAGTTTTTTCCAAAGGGTTGCTTTTTGGTCTGCATGGTAGATTAGACACAAGTACTTATCTTATGCCAAGAATGCCACTTTTCGCTCCTTCTGGATGTGTGAGTGAATTGTCTGCTGCTCAGTCTCTCCCAACATGGAAAACATGTCCCAAATGCCACTGGTTGTCTCACTGCATTTGTGCCATTGTATCCAGCCTGTGGGGTGCCTGTTCCTGCTGGGTCAGTTCTGGCAACTCTTCGCTGCTTCTGAACCATCTCTCCCTCTCCTGCCGCTCAGTCCAATTCCTCAACTTTGCCTTTGATATGCAGGTCTCCTGGATTGTCATATATAATTGATTAACTTTGGGGGGGGGGTCTTTGTTGTAAGAGGGACTACCGGAAGCATCTGACTACTTCACCATCTTGTCCCTGCCTCCTGCATTTAATTTTCTTGTGTGGATTCAGCTCAGGTGTCCAGGTTGTCAGTCACCAATTATGTGGTATGGGCTCTCACCTACCATACTAGATGGGCAGGGGTGATTGGAGTAGGCACAAGTACCTGGCTGCAGTAAGGGGTCATGTGCTGATCAAGGCAAGGGGCTGACTGCTGCTCTTGAGTATCTGAGTGAAAGGCGTGCCCCTGTTCCCCAGATCTTGTAGGTAGGTGGGTTTTACAGCCCGACTGTGGGCACTCAATGCTGTTGGCTGTTAGGACTAGGAGTCACCACTTATTCTTGGACCCCTGTCATGGGTGGCTGGGTGGAGTGGATGGACACACCAATCCTCAGGGTTGTGACGTGGGTAGGTGAGGACCCTACTTAATGGGCAACCCCCCCAAAAAAAAGCCAAACCCATTGTCGTCAAGTCAATTACGACTCATAATGACCCTGTAGGTCAGAGTAAAACTGCCCCATAGAGGTTCCAAGGAGTGCCTGGTAGATTCAAACTGCTGATTTTTTGGCTAGCAGCCTTAACACTTAAAACTACACCACCAGGGTGGTGTCAAATGTCACCAGTCTGTCACTTCCCCTTATAGGTGATAAAGTTGAAAATAGACATCAGGTATATACCCTGTCGTACTGTGCTAATGAGAGTCTATTCTGTTGAAATGGGGCCACACAGGCCTGTGCAGAGGTGAAAGGTATTCAGAGTCCATGGACCCCTTATGCCTGTGCCTAGGCAAAGGGGCTGTGCCTGCCCTGAGTTCACGGTTTAGGGGAGGTGGCAGACTATATTTTCCTGTTTGTTAATGCTTTCCCTTTCCAGAGCCAGTAGAATGGCTCAGAGTGCACAACAGGTCCTACTTCTGGCCCAGGAGGCACAGCAATTGCTAACACGGGACCAGGACAGAGCAGAGTGTGGAGGGGGTTAATGGGAGAGAGTTATTACCCGAAAGGTTTTTTTTTTTTTTTTTTTATCTGCGTGGTAGGTTAAACACTGGTACTTATCTTTTGCCAATTGAGCATATTCTTGTTGGTTCTGGAGGCCTGAGCAGACTCTCTGCTGCTTGGTCTCTCCTGATGGGGAAAATGCATACTGAGTGCCACTGTTTGCCTCACCCCTCGCTCGCTATCCGATCCAGCCTGCAGGGTGCTCATGTCTGCCAGGTCAGGTCTGGCAACTCCTTGCTGCTTCTGAATAATCTCTCCCTCCCCCTATTGCTCAGTTGGATTTGTAACTTTGTCTTTGATGTTCAGGGCTTTTAGACAATCGTATATAATCAATTCACTTGTTTTTTTCAGGTCTTTGTTGTAAGAGGAACCACAGGAAGCATCCGACTACTCCACCATCTTGGCCTCACCCCCTATTATAACTTCATGTCTTCATGTTTTTCAAATAAATCATGTGTGGAGTTTTTTTTTTTTTTTTAAATGCAAGTTCCCTGGCCACACCCAGAGGCTCTGATTTAGTAGTTCTGGGATGAGGCCCAGGCATCTGAATATTTAATAAGCACTTCAAGAATTTCTAATAGAGATAGTAGGTGGATTGAACTTTAGATAAAAACTGATCTAAATTTATTCTCACTGGTTTCTCATATAATAAAACTAGTAGAGTCTTTGCTGTGTATTTTTGTTTTGATCTAAAAGGTACAATTAAGATGTATTAACAATTTAAGAATTTTTAAGATTTTCCTATACTTGAAAGGTCATAATCATTTTATAACTAATGCTCCTTTTGACGTTATGACAGAAATGGGGACTATTATAAAATTGTCATGTAATTTAGAATGTTGTAATTTTGTCATGGCTGTTATACAAAAAATTTTTCAAAGTAAGAATTCTAATAATTTTTAAATGTCTATTTAGAGTGAGTCATATAGAAAATTAAAGAAATTTACTTTTAGTCCAAGTGATATTATTTTTAAAATGATAATGATACCAAAACAAGTGATTCCTGACTTCTCTCTGTGTTTCATTACATCTGAATATTACTTTGCATAATTCTACAATGATTTTTTATTAGTTGTTAAATAAACAAAATCTAAAATACTAGTCTATCTTCTCTCCCTCTCTCTGCATCCTTTTTCAGTACATCCAACCACTACCACTGTCTCAGACATTTATTTTCTTCATCTCTCCTGATCTCCCATTGTTGATTCAACTGCACTCTATATTCCTTTGGCTTGAATGTGGCTGATGATTGTTATAACTTGAGTGCCTTCTCATGAATTATAGCTTGACCAAATTTAGTACTTTGTTCAGGGTAGGGAGAGCCAAATTGTTGGGTCAAGTTTGAAAGCATCATCAGTTGTTCCAGACTATGACAAGCTAGTCATTTATAGAGGATTTTTTTGTTTGTCTTGTTTAGGCCTTCTTGTAATTGCAAAAGTAGATTTATTCGTTGCTTTTCCATTTTACTGAAGGACACTAGTACCAGAATTGATTGCTGTTGTAAATAAGCACAAATAAGCCCATACTTACCTTGCTTACTGGGTCATCTGCCTCTGCCAGGCAGTGTAAATTTGAAAAGGGGCTTTGATTTTGTACAAAGGTGCTTTGAGTTTGGGAAAGAAACAGATGCCAGTCATACCTAGAAGCAGAATCTTTGATGTGGGGAAAAAAATGTGAAATTCTTCACTACAGATAATCTGATAAGCAAGGTAAACACCATGCTTACCTTTCTTGTTGGATAGCCCACATTGTTGGAATCCCATGCATAATGGAACAAAATGTTTTCCTGTCCTGTGCCATCCCCATGATGGCTTGGGGTTTGGACTATTGTGATCCCTAGGGTTTTCATTGGCTGATTTTTGCAAGTAGATCACCTTTCCTCCTAGTTTGTTATAGTCTAGAAGCTCCAAGAAAACCTGTTCAGCATCATAGCAACATGAAAACCTCTCCTGACGGATGGGTTGTGGCAGTGAAGAAATAAAGGAAATTGTAGATAGTGGAAGCCAGGTTCCTCATTGTCAGGGAACAAGACAAATAAGCGAAAAAGAAGGTTAAAATAAACCCCATAGTGCTGGATTAGGGTCAGAGATAGCAGTATGAATTTGTGTAGATAGATAGACAGATGATAGAGATTAGATAGACATATAGATAGAAATATAAATACGTATGTATACATAGGTTAGTATACGTACATGTATTTCCTAGCACTGTCCTCCAAGAAGGCCTACATGCAATGATACCACAGTAACAACAAGAATGCCCAGCACACTGAGCTTGGTTTCTAAATACCTTTTTCTAATAAAAGAAGTGGCTGCTTCTACGTCTGGGAAAGGGAAAACACAAGTTGAGTTTGGGGCATCTTGTAGTGCCAGAAAGGAAGGAAGTTTGAAAATCATAAAAAGAACAAGAAAGAAAGAATGGAAGGAAGGAAGGAGAGAAAGAGAGAGAATGTGGAAAAGATGAGGTCATAAAAAAAGACCCAGGAGCCAACCTGAAAGAGCTCTCAATGGCCAAAGCTGGAATAATTTGAGCAACAAAATAATGATAGTATTGGATTATGACACAAAGTATAAAATAAATATCCATGGGTCCATAATGATATAAAACTTATTGAAAAAATAAGTGGTGGAGAAGGGACAAATCTTTCCTAGAGAAGAATTCCAAATAATATACGTAGATAATTTCCCCTCCAAGAGGTGAATTTAATTCCTCTCCATTTGGTTGTGGACTAGACTTAATGACTCACTTCCAATGAAAAGAATGTGGAAAGAGAATAATAGTAACTTTACTATTATTCTTGGCAGACTCCACCTTATCTAAGTGGTCAAGCTTAACATAATCAGTCATAAGTCCTGTTGATACCCAGTATTCCCTAATATGATGCAAAGAGCAGAGAATTTGTGCTAACTAAATACAGATGTACATTAATCACATTGTAATGGGGGTAGAAGGGAATGGGAATGAAGTACAGGGACAAAACGGAGTCAATTTATTCATCAAAAGGGATTTAATCAGGAGGTTGAGAGGAGTTACAGGATAAGTTACAAAAAAAAAAAAGGTGGAATGTGACTGTGAAACCTTTTGCCATTACCAGACTTTCAACATCTTTCATTTCTCTATATTCTATCTCTGTAGGATCAACTTGTGGCTCTCATATTTTGAAAAGTTAGTTCTTTAAGTTGGAAGAAGGCAAAAGCAGTAAAACTAGACTTGCTTTAGTTGTAAAACTGAGTAAATTTGAGCAACTGGGGGAAACTAGATAAAAAAAAGAAAATAAATTTAAGAAAAAGTAAGCCAACAACAATAGCTAACATTTATCTGCCTTCTCTGTGCCAAACACTGTTCTATTGATTTTTGCAAGTATTAACACACTTAGTCCTCACAACAACCCTATGAGATACTATAATTATCCCCATGCTACAGATGAGGAAGTTGAGGTTCAGAGAGATCAAGAAACTTTCCCAAACCAAACAGCCCATAAGTGGCAGAGCCAAGATTTGAATCCAGGTAGCCTGGTACCCAAAACTAAGTTTACCAAAACTGAAACTGAACAAACAAAAAAAGTATCTGTTTTTCAGCACAAGATTTTGTCTATTTTATTTATTCAATAGAAGAAATTACAAAAGTCAACATTTTCCCACCTCCAGTGCTTCTCTCTAACATTTTTTCTCTAGGAATCATATAATTATTCTTTAGAATTCTGCAATACACTTGTTCACTCAAACTGCCAAGAATTTCACCTATTTAATTAATAACTCCAGAAAGCCTACCTCTTTCACTATGCCTTTCTTGTTTGATCAAAGAAAAGTTTCTGAGGACCCTGATAATATAAACATAAATTTCTCTATCTGAATTCTATTCCCTTCCCTCAATTGCATTTAATTTTATTCTGTATGCAATGTAAACAATTTACTATCTGTAACATTTCAGGTGAGTTATGACTTTATTGGAAGAAACAACACATACTGTACAACTGTCATTTCCCCACTTCTTTTGCTAAGGATACAGCAAGATTTTTGAAGAAAAGAGGCCACACAATCAAGAACACAGGTAATATGCATCAGGACAAATTCCCTTGCTCCCTAGAATCCCTAATGCGGGGTGTGTTCAGATAGACTATAGATGTAGAAGGGAGTCTGAATCTGGTGGGATACCAGTATTTTGCAAGGTGAGCAGAAGAGAAGGCACCAATAAATTAAATAGAAAATAAACATTCAAAGAAGTAAAAGAACCAGGAG
Source organism: Elephas maximus indicus (assembly GCF_024166365.1). NCBI lineage: Eukaryota > Metazoa > Chordata > Mammalia > Proboscidea > Elephantidae > Elephas > Elephas maximus. Next base: position 70,352,693 of record NC_064846.1, on the reverse strand, counting down.
AGTGACATAGAAGCTAAAAGAAGAGTTTCAGAAAGGCAGACTGGTCAACAATGTCAAATGCTACAAAAATACTCAATAATATAAGGTCTAAAAACAAGAGATTGAATTTGGCATTAGGAGGATGTTAGTGTCCTGGATTGAATTATGTTCCTCCAAAAAATATGTGTATCAACCTGGTTAGGCCATGTGTGGTTGTCCTCTATTTTGTGATTTTAATTTTATGTTGAGAGGATTAGGGTGGGATTGTAACACCATGCTTCCTCAGGTCACCTCCCTGATCCAAAGTAAAGGGAGTTTCCCTGGGGTGTGGCCTGCAGCACCTTTTATCTCTCAAGAGATAAAAGGAAAGGGAAACCAGCAGAGGGTTGGGGTCCTCATACCACCAAGAAAGGAGCACCAGGAGCAAAGAGCATCCTTTGGACACGGGGTCCCCGTGCCTGAGAAGCTCCTCAACCAGGGGAAGATTGAGGACAAGGACCTTCCTCCAGAGCCAACAGAGAGAGAAAGCTTTCCCCTGGAGCAGACACCCTGAGTTTGAACTTGTAACCTACGAAACTGTGAGAAAATAAATTTCTCTTTGCTACAGCCATCCACTTGTGGTATTTCTGTTATGGCAGCACTAGATGACTAAGACAGTTAGTGACCTTGGTGAGAGCAATTTCTTTTTGTGGGTACAAAAGAGAATCATATACATTGCCAAGGACACTACCTTAGGCAATTTATAAATGCTTTTTGAAAATGGGTCTAAAGTGGTTCTTCTTCTGGGAAAGTCAGATAAATTAAAAAATAAATACCCCACACTGGATGTTATTAACACATTGAGGGTCCAGTCGCAAATACTTCTCTAAGTGAGCTTGATAGGACATAGAAGAATGTGAAAAATGCCTTAATGTTTTTGGAATATGCTATTATTTGTTAATGTGCCTATGGAATTGAAAGACATATATAGAATCAGTCTGGCTGACTGGCCCAAAGCTAGGTACTTCCCAACTGAAGTAGAATTAAGTGACTCACCACCTGCAAAAACCTATCCTCAAAAGTTTAGTTTGGAGCAGTTTTCCCAGTCTCAGTGAAAAATTTGACTTGACAAATTTAATAAAGAATGATAACAAGATGGGGCTTGTGGAATAAAGAGACTGTCGTTTCTCCAAGTCATCTTTCAGTTCATCCTTTCATTCAAACAAGAAGGTCCTTCGTATTGCCTATGTTAGCAACCTGGGCTGTTTTTCTGTCCTTATAGCGAAGCCCTAGTGTTCAAAGTTGAGTTCACTTAGAAATCTCCACTTCTAGTGATGGCTAGCACCACATAATGAATTGTGTCGGCCTCAAATCTTATTTTTCTCTTTTTTTATAGTTTTACCTCTAAATTCAACATTGTGCAAACCACAATAATACTGCTGATCTGTTCCCTTCAGAAGTGATTCAATGACTCCAGCGTTGAGGTAGTTGTTTCTCTCTGTGCTTATCTTAAAACGACATTTGGTACGGGTAATATTTCATTTGTTACCCTCAACCGGAAGCAATATAGACCTTGTTTCTATTTCCCCTAACCCACTGCCCTCAAGTCGATTCCAACTCATAGCTACCCTATTTCCCCTACTTACTCCGTAAATCAAGTGGCTTCCTAAAAATAAGAGACATTTTTATTTTTGTGTCATATCTGAGTATTTGTTCATTTTACTCTAATATGACAAGTATAAAATCAATGAAACCATAAACAAAATGTTTGTGGTTTTGAAGGAAAAATTGTAAAGATAATTAAAAAGCATAATTACAGTTGGAACCTCATAAAAGCTACCACAACCTTAGGATTTTTAAATTGCTCACACAACAAAAAGATATAAACACTATTTCCTGAAGCTCAGAATGTAAACTTGGTGACAGATTCAGTAGTATGACTAGTGTATGTCAGCTATCAAAAACTGAACTTTTATTCTGGCCAAAAGATTATGTAATTTAAATCATGCAGGAAATTCTTTTACATAAGAGTATCTGTGAGCAGCTACCCAGGATGACCAATTAGGTAAAATGGGATCTTAGCTATTTTATTTGCTCTCCAAGATCACCTTGTAACTCAAACACTTAATTTATAACAGGAGTCTGAAAACCTCATGACTTGAAAACCTAATAACCTCAAGATAAGTAGGAAATGTCAAAATATGTATCCAAAGGAGCCAAACCAAGTGGTGGCTCTGAATAAAGTAGGCTGGAAAGGAATAAAAAGCCTCAAAACTTTATCTTTTCTAGAAAGCCACCTTGATTATGCACCAATATGTGTATTAAAATTCTGAAAGGATAATTGATAGCTGATTTAAATTATATAGTATTACAGCATGCTATTTCTAAGGGTTCCTTTATTGCAATATTTAAGACAATGAAAGAATAGGTGCTTTCCAACATTTCTTGAATTTATGCAGTTTTCTTTTGTGCAATATGGGTGAAGAGGCTAAGATGAAGAGGCCTAAAGTGTAGAAGGAGAAAATGGAGGAAGAAAAAAAGGTAAGGACTTTTCAACAACTTTCCACCGTCTTTTTGTATGGCGGGCCCTTGATTGCTGCCATTTACTTTGTCTCTGTCTGTCTCCTTGCATCTCTTGTACTGAAAGCCAGATTTTAAAATAAGGATAGCCAGCTTTCAGGAGAAAAAAAACCTCTGTGTTTGGAGCTCGAAAGGGATTTGAATCTGTCAGAATGCTATACGAAGATTGAAAGGAATGCAAAACACTTCAAAAACAAATCATTTCTGACCAAGAATAACGCCTTCAGGGATTGTGATCTTAAGAGATATAACTCTAAGAAAAAAAAAACTGTGCATTATAAGAAAAATGTGTGCAGAGAGATTTACTGCTTTACTGCATGCCTATTGTACTGTCCCCCCTAGTATAAATGTGTCTAAAAGAATCATAAAGGTAAAAAAAAAAATGACTCTTATAAAAATTCAAATGAAGTTTGATATCCAAATGAATCTATTAACTTATTTGAAAAGTCAAATCATTTACACAGGGTGTAGCAAATTATGGACCGCAGGCCAAATCCAACCCAATTCTTCGGCCTTGAGCAAGTAATTGTTTTTTTTTTTTTTTTAACAGGTGAACATTTGCAATTGATTTGATGGTTTAAAGAAACAAACAATAAAACAGTTGCCTTACAGTTGACTCTGACTCATGGTGACCCCATGCGAGTCAGAGTAAAACTTTGTTCCAGAGTTTCCAATGGCTGATTTTTCAGAAGTAGGTTGCCAGGCTTTCTTCTGAGTCACCTCTGGGTGGACTCCAGCCTCCAAACTTTCTGTTAGCAGCTGACCGCGTTAACTGTCTGCACCACCCAGGGATTCCTGGTTTGATGATAGGAAGCACTAATCTTAAATTTCAATTGAGCAAACTTTATCCAACCTCAAAAAGAGAATCCCATTCTTCTTCTTATTAGATATGAATTACAAAAATTTGTACTCAGTTATCATATTTTGAATGTCATCAATAAAATTTTTGTAGAAATTTGTTCTCTTGTGATGTTGTCTCTTGGCCCATAAAGCCTAAAATATTTACTAAAAAAAAAAACTACTAGTTCTTAATTATTATAGATTGTTTTGTTATTTATACTAATAAAAGCAGTCTATTGTGTGAATATACCATGATTTATTTATCCACTCATCTGTTAATGGGCACCTTGGCGGTCACGGCCCCCAGACCTTCTGTTGGCCCAGGACAGGAACCATTCCCAAAGCCAACTCTTCAGACATGAATTGGACTGGACAATGGTTTGGAGAGGGATGCTGGTGGGGAGTGAGCTTCTTGGATCAGGGGGACACTTGAGACTATGTTGGCATCTCCTGCCTGGAGAGGGGTTGGGGGGTAGAGGGGGTTAGAAGCTGGTGAAATGGAGATGAAAAGAGAGAGTGGAGGGAGGGAGCGGGCTGTCTCATTGGAGGGAGTGTAATTGGGAGTATGTAGCAAGGCGTATGCAAGTTTTTGTATGAGATACTGACTTGATTTGTAAACTCTCATTTAAAGCACAATAAAAATTATAAAAAAACACAGTCTAGAATAATTACATATCGGCAATTTTTATTAACATCAAATTAAGATGAATGACATAATAATGTCATGCTACATTTTCAAAGTTGCCAAGAGTTGTAAGGATTGAGGCTTTCTAAAAACAAATGTTTTTGTTCTTTAGAAAGGCTCTTGCAACACAGTGTGTGTTATACACATACAGTGTTTTTCTAAAGAACATGAGGATTCATTAGAAGGAATGCTTTTTTCTACAATTTTTTTTCATCAGGTGATAATACACCATTTAAGTAAGCTAAGGAGTGCCACAAAGAGTATCATTTGACAGCTCTGATCTCTCGTTGTGCTTCTCATTTGTTCAAATACACTTATTTCCTAGAATATTATTTCAAACTTTTTGATACATTTCATTGCAATTGTTAGGGAATCATTTCATATAACTGTTTTTGTTTCTAAGGCTGAACTGTAAAGGATCATCTCTCCTCTATTTTTGAAATCTTCATTTTCACCCAACTCACTCCTCCCCTGTTTTCCTCTATGAGTGTTAAGTATTGCATGTGTTCAGGTAATGACATTCCCCAATTCTTGACTTCAAGGGCCCTCTGTAACATTTCCATTGTGTGTTCAAATGGAGTCTATAAACATCACCCCTTTTGAGGAGGCTGGGCACAAATCCTGTTTGTAACAAAGTTTCAGCATGTCCTATCATGACTGTCAAATAAAATCAACTGTAATATCGTGTTCATCACTAATTTGATGAGGAAATAGTCTCTGAGCCAAAGACGATCATTTATAAACAGTACTTATGTTGTTAGGTGACCTTGAGTAGGTTCCCATTCAGAGCAACCCTATGCACACCAAACAAAACACTGTCTGGTCCTGCACCATCCTCACACGTGGCAATATTTGAGCTCACTGGTGCAGTCACTGTGTCAATAGATCTCTTCGAGGGTCTTTCCCTTTTTCACTGACCCTCTCCTTTCCAAGCAAGATGTCCTTCTCCAGGGACTGGTCCCTCCTGAGAACATGTCCAAAGTACATGAGAGGAAGTCTCGCCATCGTCTCTTTCAAGGAGTTCTCCAGCTGTACTTCTTTTAAGTACATGGTTCATTCTTCTGGCAGTCCTTGGTTTATTCAATATTCTTCCCAAACACCGTAATATGAAGGCATCAATTCTTCTTCAGCCTTCCTTATTCATTGCCCAGCTTTCGCATTCATATGAGGTGACTGAAAATACCATGCCTTGGGTCAGGCACACCTCAGTCCTCAGAATGACGTCTTTGTTTTTCTAAACTTGTCTTTTGCAGCAGATTTGCTCAGTGCAATACATTGTATGATTTCTTGACTGCTGCTTCTGTGGGCGTAGATTACAGATCCAAGTAAAATGAAATTCTTGACAACTTCAATCTTTTTCTCTGTTATGATGTTGCTTATGGGTCCAGTTGTGAGGATTTTGTTTTCTTTATATTGAGATATAATTCATACCGAAGGCTGTAGTCGTTGATCTTCATGAGTAAGTGCTTCAAGTCCTCTCCTCTTACAGCAAGCAAGGTTTTGTCATCTACATTACGCAGGTTGTTAATGAGTCTCCCTCCAATCTTGATGCCATGTTCTTCTTCATATAATCCATCTCTTAGGATTATTTGCTCAACATAGAGATTGAATAAGTATAGTGAAAGGATAAAATTCTGATGCACATCTTTCCTGATTTTAAACCATGAGGTTTCCCCTTGATCTGCTTGAACAACTGACTCTTGGTCTCTCTACAGGTTCCTCATAAGCATAATTAAGTGTTCTGAAATTCCCATTTTTTGCAATGTTATACACAATTTGTTATGGTCCACAGTCAAATGCCTTTTGCATAGTCAATAAAACACAGGTAAACATCTTTCTGCTTTTTTTCTGCTTTCAGCCAAGGTCCATCTGACATCAGTAATGATATCCCTGGTTCCATGTCTTCTTGAATTTACTTCAATTACTGACAATTCCCTGTCAATGCACTGCTGCAACCATTTTTGAATTATACTCAGCAATATTTTACTTTTGCGTAATATTAATGATATCCTTCAATAATTTCTACATTCTGTTGGATCACCTTTCTTTGGAATGAGCACAAATATGGACCTTTTCTGATCGATTGGCCAGGTAACTGTCTTCCAGATTTCTTGGCATAGATAAGTGAGCACCTCCAGCACTGCACCCGTTTCCTGGAGCCTTGTTTTTAGTCAGTACCTTCAGTGCAGCTTGGACATCTTCCTTCAGTACCATTGGGCCTTGACAATATGCTACCTCCTAAAATGGTTGCAAGTAGAACAATTCTTTTTGGTACTGTAACTCTGTATATTCCTCCTATCTTCTTTGGAGGCTTCCTGTGTCATTCAAAGTTTTGCCCATAGGATCTTTCAGTATTTCAGCTTGAGGCTTGAATTTTTTGTTCAGTTCTTTCAGCTTGAGAAATGTTGAGCATGTTCTTCCCTTTTGGTTTTCCAACTCCAAGTCTTTGCACATGTCATTAAATCACCTTTTCTTCTTAAGCTGCCCTTTGAAATATTCTCCTTGTCTCTTTTACTTCGTGATTTCTTCCTTTCACCTTAGCTACTCTTAAGTTCTAGAGCAACTTTCAGAGTCTCTTCTGACATTCATTTTGGTCTTTCCTTTCTTTCCTGTCTTTTTAATGACCTTTTGTTTTTTTCGTGTATGCTGTCCTTGGTGTCATTCCACAACTCATCTGGTCTTTGGTTATTAGTGTTCAATTCAAATCTATTCTTTAGATGATCTGCAAATTCAGGTGTCATATACTCAAGTTCATATTTTGGTTCTCATGGACTTGTTTTAATTTTTTTCTGCTTTAACTTATGAATAAGTGATGATCTGTTCCACAGTCAGCCCATGGCCTTGTTCTGAGTGATGACAGTCAGCTTCTCCATAGTGGCTTTCCACCGATGTAGTAAATATGATTCCTGTGTTTCCCACCTGGTCAGGTCCACATGTATCATCACCATCTATGCTGTTTAAAAAAGGTATTTGCGGTACACATAAACCCATTCCATCGAGTCTATTCTGATTCATAGCAGCCCTATAGGACAGAGTAGAACTGCCTTCATAGGATTTTCAAGGAGTGGCTGGTGGATTCCAGCTGATGACCTTTTGGTTAGCAGCCCAGTTCTTAACCATTGCACCACTAGGGCTCCACAGTACACATAAGAGATCAAAAATTCTCCAAGTGGCTTGATGTGCAAATTTTTCCAAAAAGTTTGGATGTGAAGAAGTCCCATCAGATTCTTATTCTTTGAAAATCTGAAGTGGCAGAATATAACAATTCCCCTTGAAGCAGTTTAAACAATAAATCTGGAAAAGGATGGAACCCTGAGAGGTCATATGGATATGAGATGGTACCTAGTGCTATTTCAATGTTCTATGCATGTTTGGAATGCACTCACTGCATTATCATTAATCTAAGAAACCTGAGCATGCTTCTTCATTGAAAATTTATAGCAGATTAATTAATATAAGTTGTCAGTTTAACATACTCCCATTTTTTGGAGTGTGATAGATGAAAACCATAGACTAGTTCTTTAACCTTGGGTATTTTTTTAAGAAACTAACTGCTCTATGCTTCAGTTTCTTCATCTCTAAAATGAAAACAATAATAGTGCCTAACTTACGGGTTGTTGTGAGCATTTGAATATTCATATATTTTTATGTGAGTTTTTTCTTCTAAAAGAAAGCTTTACCTAGCACTTACTATTCCTGAAAGTTATTTAAACCACTTCACAAATGTTAATTCATTTTTATACATAACTATCTGATGAGGTTTGTACTATTATTATTCCCATTTTACAAATGAGGAAATTGAGGCATAGGGACGAAAAGTAGCTTGCCCAAGGTCACAAAGCTATCAAGTAATACTTAGAATAGTACCTGACATAAGCCAAGTGCTCAATAAATGTTAGTTATTATTATCTTACATGAAATCTGATCATGCTTTCTATAATACTTAATTTGCATGAAAAGTATTAGTTCTATTATGTACTAATGAATATAAGCATGTTTGATGTATTTCAATCCTTTTGGTAATTATCCTTGTTGATCCTCAAATTCTCACATCTTTGGCCAGTGGGAATTACTTCAAATTGACTCTTGAGCTCTTTTGATACAATCTTAGTGGGCTTTGATAACTTTCTATGCCTGACAATACAGGCAGTCCCCAGGTTACAAACAACTGACTTATGGACAATTCATACTTAAAAAAGGACTGCCATAAAACCTATTATATTAAATGTTTGAGTTAAATACTACAATGGTTCATAGCAATGAAAGCGGGTACTGCTTTGTGATGCTCATGGAAATATTCCCTGGTTTGGAAGTGTTTCTTAAGGATTTTATATGCATAGAAAGGTAAAATATTTACTATTACTAAGACAAACATTTGACTAACTGACGCTAAATAAGAACAGGATCTACCTGTACTGACTTACCTACAAATTCTACCTTATGACTTTAAACTTGGGAACGGATCTCACTAGTAACCCAGGGATTAACTGTACAAACAAACAAACAAAAACCTCTTAATTGATCACTTTTGGAAGTTGCTAAGTAATAAACTCATTATTTCGAGAACTGATAATAGAAACGTTCATCCTGCCTTTATTTTATGAACTGTACTTCCAGATAACTAAACACTTAATAAGTGAATGTTTCTCATTATTTTCTGTATAGAAGTATTTCACATTATTAATGAAGCAATGAAGTAATTCCAAACTTGAATATCAATGTTTTGTAAGATGTAATGATTTAATGTATCTGTACAATAATCATTAACAGCTATGACTGCTATTATCATATAAAGACAGACACACAAGTATTATGTGCTTCCTGATGGACATGTGCTACTTCACCTATGACATATTGTTGCCTAAATAATTGAACCTGAATCTTTTCAAGCCTCTAGAGTAGTGCTGTCTAATAGAATTTTCTGTGATTATGGAAGTATTCTATAATCTGCACTACCCAATATAATAGCCATTAGCCACATGTGACCACTGAGCACTTGAAATGTCACTAATGCAGCTGATGAAATGAACTTCAATTTTATTTAATTTTAGTCAATTTAAATTTAAGTAGCCACATGTGGCTAGTGGCTATTGGATTGAATGACACAGTTTAAGATCTAATGACCAATTTACGGAAGATCTAGAGGACAGAGAGACATGCTCCAAGACACTGCAAGTATGCAATCAGGAAAACCAAGGTTGTAGAAATTCTTATAGGACAAAGGGTGTAGTTATTTCAACAAATAAACTGGAAAGGGGGAAAATTGCAAAGATATGGAGAGTGAATCTATGAATTAATAAATATAGCAACCAATCTAAAATATGGAGCTTATTTGGATCCTGATTCAAACAAATAAACTGCAAAAAACAAACTATGAGACAAATAAAAAAAAATGAGCACTGACTAACATCTGATTGTATTGAATAAATGTTGTTATTAGGTGTACTGTATTTTTATGCAAATAATGCAGGCTTTTTGCATTTGTTTACCAGCCCTCCCCTCCCTCCCCCATGAGGCACCCTCACAAGTGCTACCATGTCAATCTTCTCCATGTTGCTGTAAAAAAAATTACCTCGTGGGAAGAGGGCTCGGTCTGCAAGCAAACACGGAAGGCATGCTTTATTTGCATAAAAATATGGTAATAATACTATTAAGTTTATGGGTTATTTTTTTCCTTTGAAACAGAACCCATGTCTTTTAGGAATACATACAAAAATATTTATGAATAAAGTAGCATAATATCTGGAATTCACTTCAAAATTAGTCAGGGAGGGCTGGGGAGAGGAATGGATGGAGTTTCCAAAAACCAAAACCAAACCCACTGCCGTTGAGTCGATTCCGACTCATAGCTGCCCTATAGGACAGAGTAGAACTGCCCCATAGTGTTTTCAAGGAGTGCCTGGCGGATTCCAACTGCCCACCTCTTGGTTAGCAGCCGTAGCACTTAACCACTACACCACCAGGGTTTCCGGATGGAGTTTAGATGAAACAAAATCAGCCATTCAAAAAAAAACCCAAACCCATTGCCATCGTCGAGTGGATTTTGACTCATGGTGATGCTATAAAACAGATTAGAACTGCTCCATAGAGTTTCCAAGGAGTGACTGGTGGATTCTAACTGCCAATGTTTGGGGCAGCAACCTGAGCTCTTAACCATTATGCCACCAGGGATTCAAAATCAGCCATTAGTTGATAATTACTAAAGCTACAGGATGAGTACACAAGAACTCACTACTTTGGTATATTTGATGTTTTCCAAATGAAAAGTTTTTGTTTTCATTTACTGGCTCAAACACCTTGAGGTCCACCACATTTCTCTATCAAGTTGATGGGATTTCTGCACAGGGTTTTGCCTAGTAAAGCAGTCAGGAAAAATGGAAGCCAATGGCAGACAATCTAGTTAAAGGTGTTTTGCAGACCAAAAATACATAAACAAATAGGTGCCTTATTAATTATATTAGAGGTTTCTCTAGATGTTAATTTTCAAATGGCTTAAGAAAAGTAGAATTGTAATCAAATTGTAATAATTTTGATACAGGCCAGAGGCAGCATTTTGAAAAAGGAAGATTTGAAAAGTTTAACTATTTTGGCCAAATACCATGGTTTGTTTTATTGCTATTTTTTAATTCTCAGAAACGTTCTAGTCATTGTAAACAAAACTTTTATGTTTTTGAATTTTCTGATTTTCATGTAAAAATGTTTTAACATTATTTTCTGAGACCAAGAGTGTTTGGTTTCCAGTTTTCTAATTGTACTTTCATCTTTTGCACTAAAATAATCTTTCTTTTTTAACTACATGCAATTAAAAATTTCAGGCTGTTTCGATAAGCAACTAATGTGCCTGCCATCTTGCAAGAAAAATAATAAAAAGAACAATTTTAAATTATTAAACTAACTTACATTTAATGAATACTTACTAATATTTCGCTAGACAATTTAAAAGTATTATCTCATTAATTATCCAAAGGACCCTGAGGTAGGTACCGTTGTTTTCAGAAGTAGATCATAAGGCCTTTCTTTTTAGTCTGTATTTGTCTGGAAGCTCTGAGGAAACCTATCCACCACGGGTGACCCTACTGGTGTTCAAAATACTGGTAGTATAGCTTCCAGCATCATATTGTTATTGTTAGGTGCAATTTAGTCAGTTCCTACTCATAGTGACCCTACATACAAGAGATGGAAGCAATGTCCGGTCCTGTGCCATCCTTGCAATTGTTATTAAGCTTGAGCCCATTGTTGCAACCACTGTGTCAACCCAACTCTTTGAGGGTCTTCCTCCTTTTTGTTGACCTTCTACTTTACCAAGCATGATGTCCTTCTCCAGGAACTGATCCTTCCTGATAACACGTCCAAAGTACGTGAGACAAAGTCTCACTATCCTTGCTTCTAATGAGCATTCTGGCTGTACTTCTTCCAATACAGATTTGTTTGTTCTTCTGGCAGTCCATGCTATATTCAATATTCTTCGCCAACCCATATTTCAAAGGTATCAATTCTTCTTCAGACTTTTTCATTCATTGTCCAGCTTTCAAATGCATATGAGGCAACTGAAAACACCATGACTTGGATCAGGCGCACCTTAGTCCTTAAAATGACATCTTCGCTTTTTAACACTTTGAAGAGATCTTTTGCAGCAGATTTGCTCAATGTAAGGCATCATTTCCCCCATGTGTCTGTCAGTTTGTCGTACTGTGGGGCTTGTGTATTGCTGTGATGCTGGAAGCTATGCCACCAGTATTCAGATACCAGCAGGGTCACCCATGGAGGACAGGTTTCAGCTGAGCTTCCAGACTAAGACAGACTAGGAGGAAGGACCCGGCAGTCTACTTCTGAAAAGCATTAGCCAGTGAAAACCTTATGAATAGCAGCAGAACATTGTCTGATATAGTGCTGGAAAACGAGACCCCAGGTTGGAAGACACCCAAAAGATGACTGGGGAAGAGCTGCCTCCTCAAAGTAGACTCAACCTTAATGATGTGGATGGAGTAAAGCTTCCGGGACCTTCATTTGCTGATGTGGCATGACTCAAAATGAGAAAAAACAGCTGTAAATATCCATTAATAATCAGAACCTGGAATGCATGAAGTATGAATCTAGGGAAATTGGAAATCATAAAAATGAAATGGAATGCATAAACATCAATATCCTAGGCATTAGTGAGCTGAAATGGACTGGTATTGGCCATTTTGAATCGGACAATCATATAGTCTACTATGCTGGGAATGACAACTTCAAGAGGAATGGTGTTGCACTCATTGTCAAAAAGAATGTTTCAAAATCTATCCTGAAGTAGAATGCTGTCAGTGATAGGATAATATCCGTACACCTACAAGGAAGACCAGTTAATACGACTATTATTCAAATTTACGCACCAACCACTAGGGCCAAAGATGAAGAAATAGAAGATTTTTGTCAGCTGCTACAGTCTGAAATTGATCAAACTTGCAATCAAGATGCATTAATAATTACTGGTGATTGGAATATAAAAGTTGGAAACAAAGAAAAAGGAGCAATTGTTGGAAAATATGGCCTTGGTGATAGGAACAATGCCGGAGATCGAATGATAGAATTTTGCAAGACCAACGACTTCTTCATTACAAATACCTTCTTTCACCAACGTAAACAGCGACTATACACATGGACCTCACCAGATGGAAAACACAGAAATCAAATTGACTACATCTGTGGAAAGAGACGATGGAAAAGCTCAATATCATCAGTCAGCACAAGGCCAGAGGCTGACTGTGGAACAGACCATCAATTGCTCATATGCAAGTTCAAGCTGAAACTGAAGAAAATCAGAGCAAGTCCACGAGAGCTAAAATATGACCTAGAGTATGTCCCACCTGAATTTAGAGACCATCTCAAGAATAGATTTCACGCATTGAACACTAGTGACCGAAGACCAGATGAGTTGTGGAATGACATCAAGGACATCATCCATGAAGAAAGCAAGAGGTCACTGAAAAGACAGAAAAGAAAGAAAAGACCAAGATGGATGTCAGAGGAGACTCTGGAACTTGCTCTTGAGCATTGAGCAGCTAAAGCAAAAGGAAGAATTCATGAAGTAAAATAACTGAACAGAAGAGTTCAAAGGACCTCTCGAGAAGAAAAAGTAATGTTATAATGACATGTGCAAAGAGCTGGAGATGGAAAACCAAAAGGGAAGAACATGCTTGGCATTTCTCAAGCTGAAAGAACTGAAGAAAAAATTCAAGCCTCGAGTTGCAATAGTGAAGGATTCTATGGGGAAAATATTAAATGATGCAGGAAGCATCAAAAGAAGATGGAAGGAATACACAGAGTCATTATATCAAAAACAATTAGTCGATATTCAACTATTTCAAGAGGTGGCATATGATCAGGAACCGATGGTACCGAAGGAAGAAGTCCAAGCTGCTCTGAAGGCATTGGAGAAAAACAAGGCTCCAGGAATAGATGGAATATCCATTGAGATGTTTCAACAAACAGATGCAGTGCTGGAGGTGCTCACTTGTCTATGCCAAGACAAATGGAAGACAGCTTTTGGCCAACTGAATGGAAGAGATCCCAAGAAAGGTGATCCAATCGAATGCAGAAATTATAAAACAATATCATTAATATCACACGCAAGCAAAATTTTGCTGAAGATCATTCAAAAATGGCTGCAGCAGTATATCAACAGGGAACTGCCACAAATTCAGGCTGTTTCAGAAGACATCGTGGAACCAGGGATATCATGGCTGATGTCAGATGGATCCTGGCTGAAAGCAGAGAATACCAGAAGGATGTTTACCTGTGTTTTATTGACTATGCAAAGGCATTTGACTGTGTGGATCATAACAAACTATGGATAACACTGCGAAGAATGGGAATTCCAGAACACTTAATTGTGCTCATGAGGAACCTTCACATGGATCAAGAGGCAGTTGTTAGGACAGAACAAGGGGTTAATGATCGTTTTAAAGTCAGGAAAGGTGTGCGTCAGGGTTGTATTCTTTCACCATACCTATTTAATCTGTATGCAGAACAAATAATACAAGAAGCTGGACTATATGAAGAAGAACGGGGCATCAGGATTGGAGAAAGACTCATTAACAACCTGCATTATGCAGATGACACAACCTTGCTTGCTGAAAGAGAAGAGGCCTTGAAGCACTTACTAATGAAGATCAAAGACTACAGCCTTCAGTATGGATTACACCTCAACATAAAGAAAACAAAAATCCTCACACCTGGAACAATGAGCAACATCATAATAAACGGAGAAAAGATTGAAGTTGTCAAGGATTTCATTTTACTTGGATCCACAATCAACGGCCATGGAAGCAGCAGTCAAGAGATCAAAAGACGCATTGCATTGGGCAAATCTGCTGCAAAGGACCTCTTCAAAGAGTTGAAGAGCAAAGATGTCACCCTGAGGACTAAGGTGCGCCTGACCCAAGCCATGGTATTTTCAATCACATCATATGCATGTGAAAGCTGGACAATGAATAAGGAAGACTGAAGAAGAGTTGATGCCTTTGAATTGTGGTGTTGGCGAAGAATATTGAATATACCATGGACTGCCAAAAAAACGAACAAATCTGTCTTGGAAGAAGTGTGGCCAGAATGCTCCTTAGAGGCAAGGATGTTGAGACTGCGTCTTACATTCTTTGGACATGTTGTCAGGAGGGATGAGTCCCTGGAGAAGGACATCATGCTTGGTAGAGTACAGGGTCAGTGGAAAAGAGAAAGACCCTGAAAGAGGTGGATTGACACGGTGGCTGCAACAATGAGCTCAAGCATAACAACGATTGTGAGGATGGCGCAGGACCAGGCAGTGTTTCATTCTGTTGTGCATAGGTTCGCTATGAGTTGGAGCCAACTCGAAGGCACCTAACAACAACAATGCATCATTTGATTTTTTTTTACTGCTGCTTCCACTGGTGTTGATTGTGGATCCAAGTAAAATGTATTCCTAGACAACTTCAATCTTTCCTCTGCTTGTCATGATGTTGCTTATGGGTCCGGTTGTGAGGATTTTGTTTTCTTTATGTTGAGGTGTAATGCATACTGAGGCTGTCATATTTGATATTCATCAGTAAGGGCTTCAAGCCTTCTTCTCTTACAGCAAGCAAGGTTGTGTCATCTGCATATGGTAGGTCGTTAATGAGTCTTCCTCCAATCCTGACACCGAGTTCTTCTTCATATAATCCAGCTCTTCGATCATTTCTCAACATACAGATTGAATAAAAAATAAATAAATAAAAATACAGATTGAATAAGTATGGTTAAATGCTACAACCCTGACACACCTTTCCTCAATTTAAGCATACTGTATCCGCTTGTTCTGTTTGAAGGACTGCCTCTTGGTCTATATACAGGTTCCTCATGAACACAATTATGTGTTCTGGAATTCCCATTCTTCTCAATGTTACCCATAATTTGTTATGATCTACAGAGTCAAATGCCCTTGCATACTCAATAAAACACAGGTAAACATCCTTCTGGCATTCTTTGCTTTCGGCCAGGGTCCATCTGACATCAGCAATGATATTCCTCATTCCACATCCTCTTTTGAATCCTCCTTGAATTTCTGCAAGTTCCCTGTAAATGTACTGTAGCAACCAATTTTCAAAGATCTTTAGCAAAATTTAATTTGTGTGTGATATTAATGATATTGTTTGATAATTTTCACATCTTGTTGAATCACCTTTGTTTGGAATGGCTACAAATATGGATCTCTTCCAGTTGGTTGGCCAGGTAGCTGTCTTCCAAATTCCTTGGCATAGAATAGTAAGCACTTCCAGAGCTGCATCCATTGTTGAAACATCTCAATTGGTATTCCGTCAATTCCTGGAGCCTTGTTTTTGCCAGGGCTTTCAGTGCAGCTTGGGCCTCTTCCTGCAGTATCATCGGTTATTAATCATATGTTAGCTGTTGAAACGGTTAAATGTCAACCAATTCTTTTTGGTACAGTGACTCTGTATTTCTTCCATCTTCTTTTGATATTTTCTCTGTCATACAGTATTTTCTCTGCAGAATCCTTCAGTATTGCAACTAGAGGCTCGATTTTTTTTCTTCACTACTTTCAGTTTGAGAAACATGTTCTTTTCTTTTGGTTTTACGTCTTCAGATCTTTGCACATTTCATTATAATACTTTACTTTGTCTTCTCATGCTGCCCTTTGAAATCTTCTGTTCAGCTCTTTTACTTCATCATTTTTTGCTTTTGCTTTAGCTACTCGACGTTCAAGAGTAAGTTCTGAGTCTCTTTTGACATCCATTTCTTTCTTGTCTTTTTAATGACTTCTTGCTTTCTTCATGTATGATGTCCTTGATGTCATTCCACAGTTCATCTGATCTTTGATCCATAGTGTTCACTGCATCAAATCTGTTCTTGAAATGGTTTTTAAATTCAGGTGGGATATACTCAAGGTCATACTTTGCCTCTCTTGGACTTGTTCTAATTTTCTTCAACTTCAAATTGAATTTGCAAACAAGCAATGGATGGTCTGTTTTACAGTTGGCCCCTGACCTTGTTCTGACTGATGATATTGAACTTTTCCATCATCTCTTTTTCACAGATGTAGTTGAGTTGATTCTTGTGTATTCCATCTGGAGAAGTCCATGTGTATAGTCACCATTTATGTTGTTGAAAAACAAGTATTTGCAATGAAGAAGTCTTTGGTCTTGCAAAATTCTGTTATGTGATCTCCAGAGTTGTTTCCATCACCAAAGCCATATTTTCCAACTACCAATCCTTCTTCTTTGTTTCCAACTTTCATATACCAATAGCCAGTAATTATCAACGCATCTCGATTGAATGTTTGATCAAATTCAGACTGCAGAAGTTGATAAAAACCTTCAATTTCTTCAACTTTGGCATTAGTGGTCAGTGTGTAAATTTTTTTTTTTTTTTTTTATAATAACTTTTATTAAGCTTCAAGTGAACGTTTACAAATCCAATCAGTCTGTCACATATAAGTTTACATACATCTCACTCCCTACTCCCACTTACTCTCCCCGTCTTGAGTCAGCCCTTTCAGTCTCTCCTTTCTTGACAATTTTGCCGGCTTCCCTCTCTCTCTATCCTCCCATCCCCCCTCCAGACAAGAGTTGCCAACACAATCTCAAGTGTACACCTGATATAATTAGCTCACTCTTCATCAGCGTCTCTCTCCCACCCGCTGACCAGTCGCTTTCATGTCTGATGAGTTGTCTTCAGGGATGGTTCCTGTCCTGTGTCAACAGAAGGTCTGGAGAGCATGGCCGCCGGGATTCCTCCAGTCTCAGTCAGACCATTAAGTTTGGTCTTCTTATGAGAATTTGGGGTCTGCATCCCACTGCTCTCCTGCTCCCTCAGGGGTCCTCTGCTGAGCTCCCTGTCAGGGCAGTCATCGATTGTGGCCGGGCACCAACTAGTTCTTCTGGTCTCAGGATGATGTAGGTCTCTTGTTCATGTGGCCCTTTCTGTCTCTTGGGCTCTTAGTTGTCATGTGGGCTTGGTGTTCTTCATTTTCCTTTGCTCCAGGTGGGTTGAGACCAATTGCTGCATCTTAGATGGCTGCTTGTTAGCATTTAAGACCCCAGACGCCACATTTCAAAGTGGGATGCAGAATGATTTCATAATAGAATTATTTTGCCAATTGACTTAGAAGTCCCCGCAAACCATGTTCCCCAGACCCCCGCGCTTGCTCCGCTGAGCTTTGAAGCATTCATTTTATCCCGGAAACTTCTTTGCTTTTGGTCCAGTCCAATTGAGCTGACCTTCCATGTATTGAGTGTTGTCTTTCCCTTCACCTAAAGCAGTTCTTATCTACTGATTAATCAATAAAAAAACCCTCTCCCACCCTCCCTCCCTCCCCCCCTCGTAACCACAAAAGTATGTGTTCTTCTCAGGTTTACTATTTCTCAAGATCTTATAATAGTGGTCTTATACAGTATTTGTCCTTTTGCCTCTGACTCATTTTGCTCAGCATAATGCCTTCCAGGTTCCTCCATGTTATGAAATGTTTCAGAGATTCGTCACTGTTCTTTATCGATGCGTAGTATTCCATTGTGTGAATATACCACAATTTATTTACCCATTCATCCGTTGATGGACACCTTGGTTGCTTCCAACTTTTTGCTATTGTAAACAGAGCTGCAATAAACATGGGTGTGCATATATCTGTTTGTATGAAGGCTCTTGTATCTCTAGGGTATATTCCGAGGAGTGGGATTTCTGGGTTGTATGGTAGTTCTATTTCTAACTGTTTAAGATAACGCCAGATAGATTTCCAAAGTGGTTGTACCATTTTACATTCCCACCAGCAGTGTATGAGAGTTCCAGTCTCTCCGCAGCCTCTCCAACATTTATTATTTTGTGTTTTTTGGATTAATGCCAGCCTTGCTGGTGTGAGATGGAATCTCATCGTAGTTTTAATTTGCATTTCTCTAATGGCTAATGATCGAGAGCATTTTCTCATGTATCTGTTGGCTGCCTGAATATCTTCTTTAGAGAAATGTGTGTTCATATCCTTTGCCCACTTCTTGATTGGGTTGTTTGTCTTTTTGTGGTTGAGTTTTGACAGAATCATGTAGATTTTAGAGATCAGGCGCTGGTCGGAGATGTCATAGCTGAAAATTCTTTCCCAATCTGTAGGTGGTCTTTTTACTCTTTTGGAGAAGTCTTTAGATGAGCATAGGTGTTTGATTTTTAGGAGCTCCCAGTTATCGGGTTTCTCTTCATCATTTTTGGTAATGTTTTGTATTCTGTTTATACCTTGTATTAGGGCTCCTAGGGTTGTCCCAATTTTTTCTTCCATGATCTTTATCGTTTTAGTCTTTATGTTTAGGTCTTTGATCCACTTGGAGTTAGTTTTTGTGCATGGTGTGAGGTATGGGTCCTGTTTCATTTTTTTGCAAATGGATATCCAGTTATGCCAGCACCATTTGTTAAAAAGGCTGTCTTTTCCCCAGTTAATTGACACTGGTCCTTTGTCAAATATCAGCTGCTCATACGTGGATGGATCTATGTCTGGGTTCTCAATTCTGTTCCATTGGTCTATGTGTCTGTTGTTGTACCAATACCAGGCTGTTTTGACTACTGTGGCTGTATAATAGGTTCTGAAGTCAGGTAAGGTGAGGCCTCCCACTTTCTTCTTCTTTTTCAGTAGTGCTTTGCTTATCCGGGGCTTCTTTCCTTTCCATATGAAATTGGTGATTTGTTTCTCTATCCCCTTAAAATATGACATTGGAATTTGGATCGGAAGTGCGTTAAATGTATAGATGGCTTTTGGTAGAATAGACATTTTTACTATGTTAAGTCTTCCTATCCATGAGCAAGGTATGTTTTTCCACTTAAGTATGTCCTTTTGAATTTCTTGTAGTAGAGCTTTGTAGTTTTCTTTGTATAGGTCTTTTACATCCTTGGTAAGATTTATTCCTAAGTATCTTATCTTCTTGGGGGCTACCGTGAATGGTATTGATTTGGTTATTTCCTCTTCGGTGTTCTTTTTGTTGATGTAGAGGAATCCAAGTGATTTTTGTATGTTTATTTTATAACCTGAGACTCTGCCAAACTCTTCTATTAGTTTCAGTAGTTTTCTGGAGGATTCCTTAGGGTTTTCTGTGTATATAATCATGTCATCTGCAAATAGTGATAACTTTACTTCTTCCTTGCCAATCCGGATACCTTTTATTTCTTTGTCTAGCCTGATTGCCCTGGCTAAGACTTCCAACACGATGTTGAATAAGAGCGGTGATAAAGGGCATCCTTGTCTGGTTCCCGTTCTCAAGGGAAATGCTTTCAGGTTCTCTCCATTTAGAGTGATATTGGCTGTTGGCTTTGCATAGATGCCCTTTATTATGTTGAGGAATTTTCCTTCAATTCCTATTTTGGTAAGAGTTTTTATCATAAATGGGTGTTGGACTTTGTCAAATGCCTTTTCTGCATCAATTGATAAGATCATGTGGTTTTTGTCTTTTGTTTTATTTATGTGATGGATTACATTAATGGTTTTTCTGATATTAAACCAGCCTTGCATACCTGGTATAAATCCCACTTGATCAGGGTGAATTATTTTTTTGATGTGTTGTTGGATTCTATTGGCTAGAATTTTGTTGAGGATTTTTGCATCAATGTTCATGAGGGATATAGGTCTATAATTTTCTTTTTTTGTAATGTCTTTACCTGGTTTTGGTATCAGGGAGATGGTGGCTTCATAGAATGAGTTGGGTAGTATTCCGTCATTTTCTATGCTTTGGAATACCTTTAGTAGTAGTGGTGTTAACTCTTCTCTGAAAATTTGGTAGAACTCTGCAGTGAAGCCGTCCGGGCCAGGACTTTTTTTTGTTGGGAGTTTTTTGATTACCGTTTCAATCTCTTTTTTTGTTATGGGTCTATTTAGTTGTTCTGCTTCTGAATGTGTTAGTTTAGGTAGGTAGTGTTTTTCAAGGAATTCATCCATTTCTTCTAGGTTTTCAAATTTGTTAGAGTACAATTTTTCATAATAATCTGAAATGATTCTTTTAATTTCATTTGGTTCTGTTGTGATGTGGTCCTTCTCATTTCTTATTCGGGTTATTTGTTTCCTTTCCTGTATTTCTTTAGTCAGTCTAGCCAATGGTTTATCAATTTTGTTAATTTTTTCAAAGAACCAGCTTTTGGCTTTGTTAATTCTTTCGATTGTTTTTCTGTTCTCTAATTCATTTAGTTCAGCTCTAATTTTTATTATTTGTTTTCTTCTGGTGCCTGATGGATTCTTTTGTTGCTCACTTTCTATTTGTTCAAGTTGTAGGGACAGTTCTCTGATTTTGGCTCTTTCTTCTTTTTGTATGTGTGCATTTATTGATATAAATTGGCCTCTGAGCACTGCTTTTGCTGTGTCCCAGAGGTTTTGATAGGAAGTATTTTCATTCTCGTTGCTTTCTATGAATTTCCTTATTCCCTCCTTGATGTCTTCTATAACCCAGTCTTTTTTCAGGAGGGTATTGTTCATTTTCCAAGTATTTGATTTCTTTTCCCTCGTTCTTCTGTTATTGATCTCTAGTTTTATTGCCTTGTGGTCTGAGAAGATGCTTTGTAATATTTCGATGTTTTGGACTCTGCAAAGGTTTGTTTTATGACCTAATATGTGGTCTATTCTAGAGAATGTTCCATGTGCGCTAGAAAAAAAAGTATATTTTGCAGCAGTTGGGTGGAGAGTTCTGTATAAGTCAATGAGGTCAAGTTGGTTGATTGTTTTAATTAGATCTTCCGTGTCTCTGTTGAGCTTCTTACTGGATGTCCTGTCCTTCTCCGAAAGGGGTGTGTTGAAGTCTCCTACTATAATTGTGGAGGTATCTATCTCGCTTTTCAGTTCTGTTAAAATTTGATTTATATATCTTGCAGCCCTGTCATTGGGTGCGTAAATATTTAATATGGTTATGTCTTCCTGATCAATTGTCCCTTTTATCATTATATAGTGTCCTTCTTTATCCTTTGTGGTGGATTTAAGTCTAAAGTCTATTTTGTCAGAAATTAATATTGCTACTCCTCTTCTTTTTTGCTTATTGTTTGCTTGATATACTTTTTTCCATCCTTTGAGTTTTAGTTTGTTTGTGTCTCTAAGTCTAAGGTGTGTCTCTTGTAGGCAGCATATAGATGGATCGTGTTTCTTTATCCAGTCTGTGACTCTCTGTCTCTTTATTGGTGCATTTAGTCCATTTACATTCAGGGTAATTATAGATAAATAAGTTTTTAGTGCTGTCATTTTGATGCCTTTTTATGTGTGTTGTTGACAATTTCATTTTTCCACATACTTTTTTGTGCTGAGGCGTTTTTCTTAGTAAATTGTGAGATCCTCACTTTCATAGTGTTTGACTTTATGTTAGTTGAGTCGTTACGTTTTTCTTGGTTTTTGTCTTGAGTTATAGAGTTGTTATACCTTTTTGTGGTTACCTCATTATATACCCCTATTTTTCTAAGTAAAAACCTAACTTGTATTGTTCTATATCGCCTTGTATCACTCTCCATATGGCAGTTCAATGCCTCCTGTATTTAGTCCCTCTTTTTGATTATTGTGATCTTTTACCTATTGACTTCCATGATTCCCTGTTATGTGTATTTTTTTTTAATTAATCTTAATTTGTTTGTTTTTGTGATTTCCCTATTTGAGTTGATATCAGGACGTTCTGTTTTGTGACCTTGTGTTGTGCTGATATCTGATATTATTGGTTCTCTGACCAAACAATATCCTTTAGTATTTCTTGTAGCTTTGGTTTGGTTTTTGCAAATTCTCTAAACTTGTGTTTGTCTGTAAATATCTTAATTTCGCCTTCATATTTCAGAGAGAGTTTTGCTGGATATATGATCCTTGGTTGGCAGTTCTTCTCCTTCAGTGTTCTGTATATGTCGTCCCATTCCCTTCTTGCCTGCATGGTTTCTGCTGAGTAGTCAGAACATATTCTTATTGATTCTCCCTTGAAGGAAACCTTTCTTTTCTCCCTGGCTGCTTTTAAAATTTTCTGTTTATCTTTGGTTTTGGTGAGTTTGATGATAATATGTCTTGGTGTTTTTCTTTTTGGATCAATCTTAAATGGGGTTCGATGAGCATCTTGGATAGATATCCTTTCGTCTTTCATGATGTCAGGGAAGTTTTCTGTCAGAAGTTCTTCAACTATTTTCTCTGTGTTTTCTGTCCCCCCTCCCTGTTCTGGGACTCCAATCACCCGCAGGTTATCCTTCTTGATAGAGTCCCACATAATTCTTAGGGTTTCTTCATTTTTTTTAATTCTTTTATCTGATTTTTTTTCAGCTATGTTGGTGTTGATTCCCTGGTCCTCCAGATGTCCCAGTCTGCATTCTAATTGCTCGAGTCTGCTCCTCTGACTTCCTAGTGTGTTGTCTAATTCTGTTATTTTATTGTTAATCTTTTGGATTTCTACATGTTGTCTCTCTATGGATTCTTGCAACTTATTAATTTTTCCAGTATGTTCTTGAATAATCTTTTTGAGTTCTTCAACAGTTTTATCAGTGTGTTCCTTGGCTTTTTCTGCAGATATCCTAATTTCATTTGTGATATCATTAAGCATTCTGTAAATTAGTTTTTTATATTCTGTATCTGATAATTCCAAAATTGTATCTTCATTTGGGAAAGATTTTGATTCTTTTGTTTGGGGAGTTGGAGAAGCTGTCACGGTCTGCTTCTTTAAGTGGTTTGATATGGATTGTTGTCTCCGAGCCATCACTGGGAAACTAGTTTTTCCAGAAAATCCGCTAAAAAAAAACTGCAGTCAGATCCCTATCAGAGTTCTCCCTCTGGCTCAGGCTATTCAGATGTTAATGAAGCCGCCTGGGGAGGGTGGGGGAGGGAACAGAGAGATAGGAGAGTAGCACCTCAGAATATAGCCAGAGTTGCTTGTCTTGCTTGGAATGACTCTTATATCTGAGATTCCCGCGGGCGCGTCGCCTATGTGTGCTGTCTGTGTGGGGATTGCCCCCGGGGGGTCTGGCCCGCTGGAGTCATGGTCAGATCCTCCGCTTCCAGCCCCACGCCCAGCGTCAAGGCTCCCCTACTGGGACGGTGCACTCTCGACTCCAAAATCAGTCGCTGCCTCCCGGGGACTTCTCGTCCCTCCAGCCGCGTGGCCGTGCCGCCCCCGTGAACCAGGTGGGCCCCCTCCCGGGGTTAGTTCAGATGGGTGGAGTAGCTCCCCGTGCTTGTGCCGCGACCGAGTGTCCCGGCTGGAACGCTGTTCTCCCCGCTCCAATACCAGTCGCTGCCTCCCGGGGACTTCTCCTACCGGCTGCGTCCCACGCCGCCCGCGCGACCCGGATGGTCACCTTCCCGGGGTTAGTTCAGGGGGTGGAGCAACTCTCCGTGTTTATGGCGTACCTGCGTGCAGTCCAAATCCCTGTGGGACGGTTCCCCGGCTCGGATGCTACTCTTTCTGCTCCAAGATCAGTCACTGCCTCCCGGGGACTTCTCCTAACGGCTGCGTCCCACGCCGCCCGTGGAACCGGCTAGTCCCCCTCCCGGGGTTAGTTCAGGGGGGTGGAGCAGGTCTCTGTGCTTGTGCCGTACCTGACTGGTATGCTGGCTCCAGGCTCTGGAAACAATCGCTGCTTCCCCGTATTAGTTCGTTCTCCGTCTCTAAATCTGTGTTTGTTGTTCAGGGTTCGTAGATTGTTATGTATGTGATCGATTCACTTGTTTTTCCGTGTCTTTGTTGTAAGAGGGATCCGAGGTAGCGTCTGCCTAGTCCGCCATCTTGGCTCCGCCTCTCCAGTGTGTAAATTTGAATAATAGTCATATTAACTGGTCTTTCTTGTAGGCGTATGGGTATTATCCTATCATTGACAACATTGTTCTTCAGGATAGATCTTGAAATGTTCTTTTTGACTATGCTATTCCTCTTTGTCATTCCCGGCATAGTAGACCAAAAGATTGCCTGATTCAAAATGGTGAATATCACCCATTTAAGTTCACTAATGCCTAGTATATTGATCTTTATTTGTTCCATTTCACTTTTGATGATTTCCAATTTTCCTAGACTTATGCTTCATACATTCCATGGTCTGATTATTAATGGATGTTTGCAGCTGTTTCTTCTCATTTTGAGTCATGCCACATCAGTAAATGAAGGTCCTGAAAGCTTGACTCCATCCAAATCATTAAAGTCCACTGTACTTTGAGGAAGTAGCTCTTTCCCTGTTGTGTTTTGAGTGTCTTCCAACCTGAAGGACTCATCTTCTGGCCCTATATCAGACAATGTTCTGCTGCTATTCATAAGGCTTCCACTGGCTAATTTTTTTCTTGAAGTAGACCGTCAGGTCCTTTTTCCTAGTCTGTCTTAGTCTGGAAGCTCAGCTGAAACCTGTTCACCGTGGGTGACCCTTCTGGTATTTGAATACCAGCATCACAGCAACAGGCAAAGCTCCCACAGTAAAACAAACTGACAAACTCATGTGTGTCCCGCATCATAGCAACATGCAAACCAGTACGATACAACAAACTGACAGACAGGTGGTGAACATAGTAGGTATTTAATAAATAGCATATCATTTCACTCTCTATTAAGGTTTCACTCTCTATTGGATGTAGAGTATTGGAAAAGTTACTCATCCTCTGTGCCTCAGTTTTATCATATATAAAATGGGGATAATAATAATAATAAAGGCTTCATAGGTTTTATGAGATTTACGAATTTTGTTTTTAATATAAATTCTTTTAACAGTAGTGCCTGGCATGTAATAGTGCTATATATTAACTCTTATTGTAATTAGTATTAATTAAGAATTATAATTAGTGTAAGAATGATATTCTAACTATCTTCTTTCCTGTAGTTTATAATATGAAGGAAGGGGTCTTCAAAATAACTTTAAGCTGCATTAAAACTGATTAATTATGTAAGTTTATGCTGGAAAAATCAAATCTCACTTCTCAAATCAATGCAATGAATTCAACTGTACATGCAGTATTTCCTCCTTTAACCCTAACCACCGAGAAAGAGCTAGGTCTAATTTCACAAGTTAAAGGATACAGTCCTCTAGGCTGCTTAGTCTGCTGAAGACTTCAGATGCCAACTGCAAGCTTTTGGTTCCTCATAATACTTTCACCTTAACCTCATGGCTACAAATTTGGGGTTTCGCTACTATCCTCTCAGGAGACCAATTATAAGTTCAGGGGTCCATAAGGTCCATCACTACTCTTTCTGGTTCGATAATTTTCTAGAATGAGTCATAGGACTCGGGAAAGCACTATTGCAATTTTATTATAGCCAAAAGTTACAAATGAAGGGACACATAGGACAAGGTCTGAGAGAAGTAAAGGCAAGAACACAAATAGAAACCCATGCACCAATGTTCATTGCAGCACTTTTCACAATCGACAAAATGTGGAAACTACCAAAATGTCCATCAAAAGATGAATGGATAAACAAAATATGGGATATACATACAATGGGAAATTACACAACCCAAAAGAGATGAACTTCTGATGCATACTACTACACAGATAAACTTTGAGAATGTTGTGCAGAGCAAAAAAGTCAGCTCAAAATGACAAATAATGTACGATCACACTTACATGTAATAAATATATACAAACCAAAAATTATTGAGTTTATATCAATGGTTATGGAATATTTTGGAAAAAGCAAAACTGGAGGATTCTGGGAAGACAGTGGTGTAAACAGACCATTGTTCCAAACTTCTCCCACAGACACAACAAGAAATACAAGGAAATGGTCCTTGGCTTTGAGGGACTCTGAATCAGAGAACAGAAGAAAGCAGCAGGAAACTGCAGCAGGAAACTGCAACAGGAAAGAATCAATGAATCAACAACTAGTGGCATTAAAAAAAAAAAGGAAAATCACTTTTCCCACTGTCCCTGCCCCTACCCCCCAGCCATGAGTGTCACCAGCTGTTGTGAACTGGGGAAGTGGCCTGGGCAAAAGAACCTGCTTCCTTAACCACCACATCCCTGCCTGTACAAAGAGATGGAAAAGTAAGCTTCTTATCTTAGTCACCTAGTGCTGCTATAACAAAAATACCATGAGTGGATGGCTTAACAAAGAGAAATTTATTTTCTCACAGTCTAGTAGGCTACAAGTCCAAATCCAGGGCATCAGCTCCAGGGGAAGGCTTTCTCTTTCTGTCAGCTCTGTCATCAATCTTCTCCCGCTCAAAGAGCTTCTCAGTCCAGGGACCCTGGGTCCAAAGGACACACTGTTCTCCTGGTTCTTGTTTCTTGGTGGTATGAGGTGCCCCATGTCCCTCGCTTACTTCTCTCTTTTATATCTCAAGAGATATTGTCTTAAGACACAATCTAACCTTGTAGATTGAGTCCTGCCTCATTAACATAACTGCCACTAATCCCACCTAATTAACATCATAGAGGTTTACAACACAAAGGAAAATCACATCAGATGACAAAATGGTGGACAATCATACAATACTGGGAATAATGGCCTAGCCAAATTGATAGATAGTTTGGCGGGACACGATTCAATCGATGACACCTCTGCTCTAAATTCAACAAAGCAGATCTCTCTGGGGGTCTATTTGGAGTGATCCAGCATCTCCCCCACCCAGACATTGTCAGCTGCAAGTCTACTGCAAATTGCAACAGAAGGCCCCTGCAGTCGAGTCTGCTCCCATGGTCAGCACTCTACCAGCTTCCTGGGCACCCATAGCTCAGGCTTCTGAAACCAACAGGACAGGCACCCCGGTGAGTCAGTTTTTGTCTGCCAATTCCCCTTTCCGGTTGACACTAAGGACTGCTGACTGAAGCCACTGTGTCCTAAGAAGCAGGCACCTTGAATGGAGGCTACGCCCACAGCCAACATAGTATTGGTGAAGGGGCCTGATAGCAACAAGCCAGACCTTGCTGGAAGTCCTTTCAGAGCATGATATCCCTCCCACACCCAGTAACTGTTGATTGCCAGGATGTTGCAAACTACTACAGAAGGCCCCTTACAATGGAGTCTGCTCTCATAGTCAGCACTCTATCAACCTCCCTGCACTTCCCATAGCTCAGGACTCTGAGGATCAAATCTCACTGGGGGCCAATTTGGGTCAAGTGGCCCCCACTTTCAGTTGGTGCTGAAATCTGCTGACTGAGGCTGCGTGTTTTAGGATGCAGACATTTTGAGTGGACGCTGCACTCAAAGCCAACAATCTAATGTGGGGAGGGTCTCTGATACAGCAAGGCAGATATCCACAGTTGTCTGACCAGAGTGTGACACCCCCTCCCTCACCTGGTAACTGTTGGTGGCCAGGCTGTTGAAAACTATCAAAAAAGGCCCCAGCAGTGGAGTCTGATCTCATAGTCAGCACTCTACCTGGCTCCCTGTGCACCCCATAGCTCAGGCCTTTGAAACCAACAGGACAGAACACTCTGGGGGGTCAGTTTGGGTTTGTCTGTTCCCCCTTCCAGTTAGCACTGAGGGCTGATGAATGAAGCTGCTATGTGCTAGGATGCAGGCATCTTGAGTGGAGTCTACACCCACAGCCAGCATACTACTGGATGGGCTCTCATAGCAAAAAGACAGACCTTCCTAGGGGTCCATTTGAAGTGTGACAACTCAGTTACCCTCATTCAGTAATTGTCAGCTACTGCACTGATATGGACTCTTATAGAAGGCTCCCCACAGTGAAGCAAGGAGGAGGGTCACCTAAGTGGAGACTACTCTACCAAACACCACAGGGCCACTGAGGGTATGAAATCAACAAGACACACCTCTCGAAGGTTCTCCTGGGGAATGGAAGCCACTCCTCCTTCTGAAATGAAGGAAAGTCTGCCTATGCTTCCCCTGAATGCCAGTTCAGATATAAGCAGCTCCCAAAGAGCAGGGAAGGAAGCCTCAGGCAATATTGGAGGGCAACCTCCAGTCCCAAAGGTGGCTCACTCAGTGTGGGTTTTCAGACTTAAAGTGTGGTTGCAGAAACAAAGAAAGAAAGGAAGTGAAAACCAGAGAGAGGACTTCACCCCCTGGTGCACAACAAGTGCACTATATCGCAGCTCAGTGATGAAGCCTGCTGGTGGACAGATTATCCAGAATTGTTCTCTGGTGTGTATGGGAGGCACTGAAAGTTGAAAACCTATATTTGAAACTTTTGAATTCTAATTAAACCAGGTAGGGAGAAAAAGCTCTCACAGAGAGAGAGAGGAAATGGTAAGCAAAGGCCAAAAGCTCTGCCCTCCTAAGAGTTTTTTGCATAAAGTAGCTCAGGCAAAAACACCAAATATTGGGGAGAACTGAGAAAGTTAACGCCTTTGAAAGTTCCAATTCCCCAACAAAACATCACAAAACACACAAAGAGAAACAATGGCCCATTCAAAAGAACATGATGAAAGGAGTGAAAGTGCATCTAGAGAAGATGGAAAAAATGGAAGAATATAATACAACATTAAACATAATTAAAGGCTCAAAGGGAAAAAATGGACAAAGATAAAAGGAATAAGGAATACAATGCACTACAAAATAAGAATCTAAAAAAAGGTATTGCAACCAAAAGAGACAATAACTGAAAAGAGAAACACAATAGAAAGACTTATCAACAGATTAAATCAGACAGAAGAAAGAATCAGCAAAATAGAGGATAAGATAATCAAAATTATAGAAGATAGTCAAAATTATAGAAGCTGAAGAGCAAGAATGGAGGCTCAAGAAGGCTGAGCACAGTCTAATGGAATTATGGGGCAAGAATCCAAACAAAAAAAACCCCAAACCCAGTGTCGTCAAGTTGATTCCGACCTATAGCAACCCTATAGGACAGAGTAGAGCTGCCCCATAGAGTTTCCAAGGAGCGCCTGGTGGATTTGAACTGCCTACCCTTTGGTTAGCAGCTATAGCGCTTAACCACTACACCTCCAGGGTTTCTGGGACAAGAATAAGAGACCTAATACATCATGGAAATCCAGAAACAGATGAGAAAGAAAGGGACAGAAAGAATGCTTGAAGAAATATTGACAGAAAATTTCCCCAATCTGACAAAGGACATGCATCTATAATGAGAAGGTCAAAGAACCCCAACTAGGATAAACTCAAATAGATCTACAACAAGGCACATCATAGTTAAGCTCTCAAAAAGCAATGATAAAGAGGTAATCTTGAAAGCAGTGAAAGAAAAGCAAACAGTCACATGCAAAAGATCCCCGATAAGTTTAAGTGTAGATTTCTCCTCAGAACAATTGTAGGTAAGAAGGCAATGGGATGATATATTTAAAGTGATGAAAGAAGAAGAAGAAAAAAACCTGTCAACCAAGAATACTATACCCTGAAAAACTGTCCTTCAAGAATGAGAGTGAAATTAAAGATTCCCAGACAAACAGAAGCTGAGAGAGCTCATATCCACCAGACTAGCACTACAAAAAAAAAAAAAAAAAAAGTTACTAAGGTGAGTTCTGTAAATTGAAATCAAAAGACACTAGAAACTAAAAGAAAGATCTCTAAGAAAGATAACTGCATGAACAAATATAAGCGCTACTAATAAGGTAACCAGAAACCCTGGTGGTGTAGTGATTAAGAGCTATGGCTGCTAACCAAAAGTTTGGCAGTTCTAATCCACCAGGTGCTCCTTGGAAACCATATGGGGCAGTTCTACTCTGTCCTATAGGGTCACTATGAGTTGGAATCCACACAATAGAAACTGTGTTTTTTTTTTGTTTTTTTTTTGGTATAGTAAATTAACCTGAATTTAGAGACCACATCAAGAATAGATATGACATGTTGAACACTAATAACTGAAGACCAGACGAGTTGTGGAATGACATCAAGGACATAATACATGAAGAAAGCAAAAGGTCATTAAAAAGACAGGAAAAAAAGAAAAGCCCAAAAATGGATGTCAGAAGAGACTCTGAAATTTGCTCTTGAATGCCAAGTCCAAGCTGCACTAAAGGCATTGGTGAAAAAAATGTTCCAGGAATTGGTGGAAATGCTCACTCACCTATGCCAAGAAATTTGGAAGACGGCTACCTGACCAACTGGCTGGAAAGATCCATACTTATGCCTATTCCCAAGAAAGGTAATCCAACCGAATGTGGAGATTATAGAACAATATCATTAATATCACACACAAGCAAAATTTTGCTAAAGATCATTCAAAAACTGCTGCAGCAGGATATCTACAGGGACCTGCCAGAAATTCAAGTCAGATTCAGAAGAGGACATGGAACTAGGGATGGCATTGCTGATGCCAGATGGATCTTGACTGAAAGCAGAGAATACCAGAAAGATGTTTACCTGTGTTTTATTGACTATGCAAAGACATTCTATTGTGTGGATCATCACAAATTATGCAAAACATTGCCAAGAACAGGAATTCCAGAACAAGTAATTGTGCTCATGAGGAACCTGTACATGGATCAAGAGGATATTGAGTTGTTTAAAGTCAGGAAAGGTGTACGTCGGGGTTGTATCCTTTCACCATACCTATGCAATCTGTATGCTGAGCAAATAATCCAAGAAGCTGGAGTATATGAAGAAGAACAGGGCACCAGGATTGAAGGAAGACTCATTAACAACCTATGTTATGCAGATGACACAACCTTGCTTGCTGAAAGTGCATAGGACTTGAAGCACTTACTGATGAAGATCAAAGACCACAGCCTTCAGTATATACCTCAACATAAAGAAAACAAAAATCTTCACAACTGGACCAATAAGCAATATCATGATAAACGGAGAAAAGATTGAGTTTGTCAAGGATTTCATTTTACTTGGATCCACAATCAACATCCATGGAAAGCAGCAGTCAAGAAGTCACAAGACCCATTGCATTGGGAAAATCTTCTGCAAAGTACCTCTTTAAAGTGTTAAAAAGCTAAAAACACACTTTGAAGACTAAGGTACACCTGACCCAAGCCATGGTGTTTTCAATCACCTCATAAGCTTGAGAAAGCTGGACAATGAATTAAGGAAGACCAAAGAAGAATTAACTCCTTTGGATTGTGGTGTTGGCAAAAAATATTGAATATACCATGGACTACCAAAAGAACGAACAAGTCTGTATTGGAAGAAGTACAGCCAGAATGCTCCTTAGAAGCAAGGATGGTGAGATTACGTCTCACATACTTTAGATATGTTATCAGGAAGGATCAGTCCCTGGAGAAGAACATCATTATTGGTAGAGTAGAGGGTTAGTGAAAACGAGGAAGAACCTCAAGGAGATGGATTGACACAGTGGATGCAACAATGGGTGCAAGAGTAACAATTGTGAGGATGGTGCAGGACCAGGCAGTGTTTTGTTCTGTTGTACATAGGGTGGCTATGAGTCAGAGCTGACTTGAAGGCATGTAACAACAACAAGAAATAGTTTAGCTTAAATAGTGAAAAATGTCTGCTTTGAGCATTACACTCTCTTAAGAACTATTTATATGGTGTCAAATTGACAACAACTAGAAAGATTAAATAGTAACCTTGGGGGCAGTGTGTTTATGTTAATGGGGGAGGAACATCTCAGAAAAGGAGTATGAGAATTGTTGCACAACTCATATAAAGCAATCAATGTCATTAAATTGTACATATAGAAACTTGAAATTGTGGATGTTTTGCTGTGTATATTCTCAGCAGCAACAACAAAATAATTTTTAAAATAAAAATTAGCCATTGAAAACCCAGTGGAATAGAGTTCTGCTCTAACTCACATGGGGTCACCATTAGTCAAAACCAATTCAATGGCAACTGGCCTGGATTTTTGTATCTCATGTCAATGTGGTAAGAAATTACTATGTATACAGCATTTAGTTTTTTTTTTCAATAAATTTTAGCCTTTTTTATTATTCGTAACTGAAAAGTGCATTCAATCATAAAGTAGCTTCTCTTGCTCTATGTGCTATTTTAAGTAAGTAGTGTCTCGCATGTCCTTAAGGTGCATCAATGTAAGTTGGATAAAGCACTATTTTTAGATAAATGGAACTTTATTATACAGTCAAGCACATGAGCATAGGACTTTCTTCCTGAATTTATCATTAAATATTTCCATCACAGTTGCTGTAAATTAATGAAGCTGAATCCTTCCTCCTTGGGAAACATTAATGTTCATTTGGAAGGGTAAATAAGAACAGACCTTATAAACCACAGCCTTGCCTGACCTCCCAGTTAGGACTGATGACTCCTTCATTTAAGTTTTCACTGCAATTTGACGATATATGACGTTTACTTATTGTAAAATTTGCTCCCTGTGTCAACGTACAAGAAATAGATAGAAAAAAATTAATGAAGGGAGCATTTACGAATAAAGAAAAATCAAGAAGGGGTGAGGAAGCACCCCCAGGCTAGCAGCAGTGGGAAGCCACTATCAGCCCAGAAATTGAAGGATCACAGAAGAGGAAAAATTACTGAAATCTGGCACTATAGACATGTAATTCTGGGAGAAGGTTGTTCCACAGTAGCTGTGTCTGTAGGGGAATGCAGTCACTGCCAAGCCTCAGCAGGGCAGGGAGGGAGCCAGGGCAATGAAATCCTTTCCCTCTGTCCTCCATCCTCCATCTCCTGCTGTGCCTCCCTTTGATCAATCCTAAACTGAAGCCAGAGGGCAAGGGAGCCTGTTTATGGTATCCATAAAAGTCAGCCTCCAGGGACACTGGTCATGGTGGAGAGTGGATCTAGAGGGGCCAACGTAGGGTATCCAGCATTATGTCCCTAGTAGGGTGTGAATACAAGCTCTGTTTTATTGCCTTTGTATCCTTAGTGCTCAGCAAAGAACACTTAATGAATGTTAGTTGAACAAATGAATGTGGAGAACAAAAAATGTTTATATTTTAATTTGAAGAAAAACTGATAATGTTCCTGTTATGCATTGAATTGTGTCCCCCCAAAATATGTGTTGAATTCCTGGCTCTTGTACACGTGGATGTTATCCTGCTTGGATATAGGGATTTTCTTTTGTTAACATTTTCTCATGTTAATGAGGTCATACCAGTGTAGGGAATATCCTAAATTTAATCACTTCTGAGTTATAAAAGAAGCCCTGGTGGCAAAGTGGTTAGGAGTTAGGTTGCTAAGCAAAAGGTCAGCAATTCGAATCCAGCAGCCACTGCTTGGAAACCCTATGGAGCAGCTCTACTCTATCCTATAGGGTAGCTATGAGTCAAATTTAACTTGATGGCAATGTTTTGTTTTTGTTTTTGAATTATAAAAATAGCAGAATAGACGCAGAGACACACACAAGGGGAAATCCGATGCCGTGTAAGGATCATCTACAAGCCAGTGAATGCCAAGGAACCAAAGAACACCCAGGGCTATCAACAAGGAAGGAATCAAAAAGTCCAAGGCCCCAATTTGAACTTTTAGCCTCCAGAGCTATCAGACAACAAATTTCTGTTCCTGAAAGCCAAAAAAAAAAAAAAAAAAAAGCAAAACTGGCAGTACAACATGAAAAATTCAGTCAACGGCATTGAGTTACAAATGTAGTAGTTGCGGTTGTGTTAGTAAATGTTTTAGTGTATATATTTTCTGCACAATAAAAGAAATGTAGCATGGAAATCATAACTATTTTGTAAACTTATGGGTTTGGTTTTAAACATCTTCTCATGGGTGGTTACTTTTACTCTTGTTATTTCCAAAGGAAAATTTAGAGGTTTATATGGATGGAGTTGTGTTCTCCAATAGTATGTGTAGAGGTCTTAACCCCTGTACTTGTACATGTGACCTTGTTGGAAAATATTGAATTTCTTTTTTTACATTAATGATGTATGTCATGTCAGAGTGGGGAGGGTCCTAAATCCAATCATTCACAAGTGTCTTATAAAAAGAGAAACATAAGGCAGAGTCAAGATGGTGGACAAGTCAGACACACTAATCCTCCCAACTGAAACAAAGGCCCGAACAACCAAGTAAAATAGATACAGATGTCAGTCTTGGAACCCTGAGCCTTAAATGAAGGGATAAAGTATCAGATCAGAAGCCACTGAGAAGAAGAAACTAAAAGAAAACAGCAAAGAAGTAGAGACACCGAATGGAAGTTCCCAACCAAATGGCACGAATCAGCGTGGCTATTTTGGAATAAAGTCAGCAACCCCACACACAGACAGGCACCTCCACAGAATTCTCAGTAGGAGATAGAGGTGTGGCGTGGGCACACTCAGGGCTAAGTAAGACCATGTTTGCTGCCTGCAACTCAAGGAGGAACCCAGGCTCTCTCACTCGGTAACCATAGGAGCACGCTCCTACAACCTCTGCCCCTCTGGTGAATAGTGGCAAGATCCACCCATCTTGGCAGCCCCAACTGCCAGGAAGTAGAGCACTAACCCAATCTATTACCCTTCTCCATCTAGCCCCCTCTGCCCCTGCCTTTGCCCCCCTGTTGCCTCTCCCCTCATCCTTGTTGACTGGACACCCGTAGCCTCCCTGAAGGCTCAGCTCCCGTGTTGCCATGCTCCGTGGCCCAGAGGGGAACCAGTCTGAACCCCCAGACCCTTCCTGCTGGCTTGGACCCTGCCTCACTATGTGCTGTGGCCACAAGGGGTACCAGATAGCCCCACCTAAGTCTCTATTATAGCCTCTGGCCATGACCAAGTTCACGCCACACACAAACAACATATTTCCGACCTTCCACCCTTGCTGGGCATGCTCTGCTGCACCAGAGCTGAGCAACCAGCCTTGCATACCTGGAAAAGGTGGTGAGAACTATTATGCCCACAGACGAGAAAACAATAAAGCATGCCCAGGCCAACTGTCCCCACATGACCAAACAGAACAAAAAAGAAGATGAAACAAACTTACATTCAATAAAGAAAATTATACTTGAATATCATGAAGATAGCAGACAATATCAAAACATATAAAAAAAAAATGCCAAGATTGCTCCTGTAACTGACCAAAATAAAGCACCAGATGGACTTCCAGCAGAAAAAAAAAAACTATCTTATAGGAAATTCAGAAGTCTAATATTCAGGGCTCTGGAAGAGATTTGGAAAGAGATCAAGGACAACACAGACAAAACCATGGATAGAATAGACAATTCCAACCAGGACATAGCCAAAATCAAGGAAAACACAGAGATAGAAGAATTCAGGAAAATAATACAAGAACAAAAGTCAAAATAAATAAACAATTAAAAATCATACAAAAATAAAAAAAATAGCAATTAGAAATCCAAAAGATAACAATATTTCAGAAATGGACAATTCAATAGGTTTTAGGAGCAATTTTGAAACAATGGAAGACAGTATCAGCAAAATTGAAGAAAAATCCATGGATGTCGCTTTGAGGGAAAATCAGAAAAAAGAATGACAAAAAATGAACAAAACCTAAGAACTATGTGGGATACAATCAAGAGAAAAAATTGCACATGATCAAAGCTCCAGAACAGAGGGAGAAAATGGAAAATACAGAAAGGATTACTAAAGATTTGTTGACAGAAAATTTCCCTAATATCATGAAAGATTAAAAGTTGACTATAAAGAAGCTCAATGAACCCTATATATGATAGACACTAAAACAAAGTCACCAAGACATATCATAATCACATTCACCAAAAGCAAAAACAAAGAAAGAATCCTGAAAGCAGCTCAAGAAAACTGAAAAGTCACATACAAAGGGAAAACAATAAGACAAAGGTCTGATTATTTGGTAGAAACCACATAGGTGAGGAGGCAATGGGATGGTGTCCATACAAAACTGAAAGAAAAATATTGCCAATCCTGCAAAACTCTTTCTCAAATATGATGGCAAAATTAAAACATTTTTGGTTTAACAGAAATCAAGGGAATTTGTAAAAAGCAAACCAAACTTGCAAAAATTATTAAAGGGAATCCTTTGGTTATAGGACCAACAACACCAGACAACAACCTGATTCTAGGACACAGGCCAGTATCAGCCAGATACCAACCTAGGCAATGAACTCTCAAGCATAAAACAAAACTAGAAGACTTAAAACTGGGAACTAGGCATGTCAACCTGTAAATGATAACAACACCAAAACAATAAAAGGGGGAATATACAGTGTAGGTATAGAACTTCCAAATGGAGAGAAGCTCAAGGAAATATCAAGTAATAAAAAAACTGGTACAAACTTAGGAAGATAAGGGAAAATTTCAAGGTAACCACAAAGAAAGTAAACAAGCCTACTCATCAAAATAAAGAAGAAAAACATAAAGTCTCAGTAAACACAAAATCTATAATAACAAAATAAACAAAAAGAAAATGCAGAAACAAAAGTAACTCAGTACAGGGGAGTAAGAGGAACAAAGAAAACGTCAGCACCACAAAAAAAGCACTACAATATGACATCAATAAATGTATTGATAATCACATTGAATATAAATGGCTTAAATGCATCTGTGAAGAGATAACGAGTGACAGAATGGATAAAAATGAGGAATCTGTCAATATGCTGTCTACAAGAGACACACCTTAGAAACAAAGTCATATATCAAAAATCAAAGGATGGAGAAAAATATATCAAGCAAACTGCAACAAAAATAGAGCAGGAGTGGCAATACTAATCTCAAATAAAATAGACTTTAAGTCAAAATCCACCATAAAAGACAAGGAAAGACATTATATAATGATTAAAGGGACAATCCACCATGAGGACATAACCATAATAAATATCTATGCACCCAACAACATGGCTCCAAAATACATAAAACAAACTCTAACAGCACTTAACAGAGAAATAGAGAGTTCCATAATAATAGGAGATTTCAACACTCCGCTCTTGGAAAAGAACAGAACATCTAGAAAGAAATTCAGCAAAGATAGAGACGATCTTAAGGCCACAATCAGCCATTATGACCTCGGAGACATGTCAAACACTCCACCCAACAGCAGCAAATTATACATTCTTTTCCAATGCACATGGAACATTCTCCAGTATTCTGGAACTTAGGCCACAAAGCAAGCCTCAACAAAATCCAAAACACTGAGATAATGCAAAGCATCTTCTCTGATCACAATGCCATAAAAGTAGAAATAAATAACAGGAAGAACAAGGAAAAAATATATGGAAACTGAATAACACCTTGCTTAAAATGACTGGGTAATAGGAGAAATCAAAGATGGAATAAGAAAAAAAATTCTAGAATCAAATGAGAATGAAAACATGCTATTAAAACATATCATACTAAATCCTTTGGAACACAGCAAGGGCAGTGCTCAAAGGTCAATTTATTGCAATGGACTCACACATCTAAAAAGATGAGACAAAATCAAAACGTTAGCCTTACAACTTCAACAAATACAAAGAGAACAGCAAAAGGAGCCCACAGCTATCGGAAGAAAGGAAATACTAAAGATAAGAACAGAAATAAATGAAATAGAGAGTAGAAAATCAAAAGAAAGACTCAATAAAACCAAAAGTTGGTTCTTTGAAAAGATCAACAAAATCGACAAACCAAAGGCCAAATTAACAAAAGCAAAATATGGGAACTTACAACAGACTCAACTGCAATAAAAAGGATCATAACAGAATACTAGGAAACGGTGAACTCCAACAAATTTGAAAACCTAGAGGAAATGGACAAATTTCCAGAAACACACTACCTACTTAAACGAACACAAACGGAAAGTAGAAAATGCGAAAACAAACTGAGGTAGAAAATCTGAACAGGCCGATAACAAGAGAAGAGATTGAAAAGGTAAAAAAAAAAAAAAAAACCGACAACAAAAAGCCCTGGCCCAGATGGCTTCACTGGAGAATTCTACCAAATATTCAGAGAAGAGCTCACACAAGTACTACTCAAACTGTTTCAGAACATAGAAAAGGATGGCTCAAAATTAGAAAATCAATCAGAGCAATCCACCATGTAAATAAAAGAAAGGAATCACATGATAATCTCAATCAATGCAGAAAAGACATTCGATAAAGTCCAACACCCATTCTTGATAAAAACTCTCAATGAAATAGAAATAGAAGGGAAATTCCTCAACATACTAAAGGGCATTTACACAATACCCGGAAACCCTGGTGGGTAATGGTTAAGTGTTACGGCTGCTAACCAAAAGGTCAGCAGTTTGAATCCACCAGGCACTCCTTGGAAACTTATGGGGCAGTTCTACTCCACCCTATAGCCTATCGGGTCACTATGAGTTGAAATCGACTCGACGGCAGCGGGTTTGGTTTTTGGTTTTATACAACACCCTGGTGGCGTGGTGGTTAAGAGCTACGGGGGCAAACCAAAAGGTCGGCAGTTCAAATCCTCAAGGAGCTCTTTGGAAACCCTATGGGGCAGTTCTACTCTGGCCTATAGGTTCACTATGAGTTGGAATCAACTTGATGGCAATGGGTTTGGTTTTGATATACGAAACCAACAGCCAACATCAATGTCAATTTAACAAGGCTAAAAACATTCCCCCTGAGAACAGGAACCAGACAAAGGTGTCATACCTATTTAATATTGTGCTGGAAGTCCTAGCTAGAGCAATAAGGCAAGAAAAAGAAATGAAGGGCATCCAAATTGGCAAGTGTCTTAGTTGACATATGGTGCTGCAACAGAAATACCATAAGTGGATAGCTTTAAGGAAGAGAAATTTATTCTCTCACAGTAAACCAAAAAACCAAACGCATTGCCATCAAGTCGATTCTGACTCATAGTGACCCTATAGGACAGAGTAGAACTGCCCTATAGAGTTTCCAAGGAGCACCTGGTGGATTTGAACTGCCGACCTTTTGGTTAGCAGCTGTAGCACCTAACCACTATGCAACCAGGGTTTCCTCTCTCACAGTAAAGGGGGCAAGAAATCCAAATTCAGGACACCAGCTCCACGGGAAGGTTTTCTCTCTTTGTTGTCCCCAGAGGAAGGCCTTTGACATCAATCTTCCCCTGAGCATCTCCGCTCAGGGATCTCGAGTCCAAAGGATGCACACTGCTCCCTGCTCTGCTTTCTTAGTGGTAGGAGGTCTCCATGTCTCTCTGCTTGCTTTTCTCTTTCATATCTCAAAAGAGGTTGACTTAAGACACAACCTAATCTTGTGGATTGAGTCATGCCTCATTAACAGATCTGCCTGTAATCCTATCTCATTAACACCCTAGAAGTAGGATTTGCAACATAAAGAAAAATGGCATCAGATGGCAAAATGGTGAACAATCATAGCCTAGCCAAGTTGACACACATTTGGGGGGGGATACAATTCTATCCATAACAGTTAGGAACAAGTAAAACTATCCCTATTTGTGGATGATATGATACTATACATAGAGAACCCCAAAGATTCCACAAGAAAACTACTGGAACTAACAGAAAGATTTGGCAGAGTAGCAGGATCCAAGCTAAACATACAAAAATCTGTTGCATTCCTGTACATCAATAAATACAACTATGAAAAGGACATCAGGAAAGCAATACTATTTATTACAGCCCCTAAAAAAATAAAATACTTTGGAATAAATCTAATGAGGGACATAATAAATGTAATGAGGAATGTAAAAGACCTATACAAAGAAAACTGCAAAACACTATGGCAAGAAACCAAAACAGACCTACATAAATTGAAAAACATACCATGCTCATGAAGAAGTAGGCTAAACATTGTGAAAATGTCAATTCTACCCAAAGCAATCTACAAATATGATGCAATCCTGATCCAAATACCAATAGCACTCATTGAGATGGAAAAACTAATTATTAAATTTATATGGAAAGAAAGGGGCCCGAGATAAGTAAAGCATTATTGAAGAAGAACAAAGCAGGAGGCCTCACACTACCTGACCTCAAAACCTACTGCACCGCTACGGTAGTTAAAACAGCCTGGTACTGGTACAATGACAGATACATTGATCAATAGAACAGAATTGAGAACCCAGATGTAAATCCATCCACCTATGGTCACCTGATCTTTGACAAAGAACCAAACTCCATTAAATGGGGAAAAAGCAATCTTTTCAATAAATGGTGCCGGCAAAACTGGATGTCCACCTGTAAAAAAAAAAAAGAAAAGAAAAGAAATAGGACCCATACCTCACACCATACACAAAAACTAATTCAAAATGGATCAAAGACTTAAATTTAAAAACAAAAACTATAAAGATCATAGAAGAAAAAATAAGATACAAGCTAGGTTCCCTAATACACAGTATAAACAGGATATGCACCATAACTAAGAATATACAAACACCAGTAGATAAGCTAGATAACTGGAATCGTCTAAAAATTAAACACCTATGCTCATCAAAAGACTTCACCAGAAGAGTAAAAAGAGAATCTACAGACCGAGAAAAAAAAAAAAAAACACTTGGCTATAACATATCCAAGAAAGCTCTAGTCTCTAAAATCTACAGGAAAATCCAACACCTCTACAACAAAAAAAAATCTAATTAAAAAATGGGCAAAGGAAATGAACAGACACTTCACCAAAGAAGACATTCAAGCAGCTAACAGACACATGAGGAAATGCTTGTGATCACTAGCCATTAAAAAAAAAAAATGAAAATCAAAGCCACGATGAGATACTGTCTCACGCCGACATTCCTGGCATGAATCAAAAAAAAAAAAAAAAAACCAGAAAATAAGTGTTGGAGAGGCTTTCGGAAGATTGGAACCCTTATGTACTGCTGGTGGAAATTCAAAATGGTAAAACCATTTTGGAAAACGATAGGACGCTTCCTTAAAAAGCTAGAAATAGAAGTACCATTAAAAAAAAGCCCTGTAGGTACCATAAGATCCAGCAATCCACTCCTTGGGATATAGCCTAGAGAAATAAGAGCCATGACACAAATAGACATACGCAGTCCCATGTTCATTGCAGCATTATTCACAAAAGCAAAAAGATGGAAGCAACCTAAGTGTCCATCAACAGATGAATGGATAAACAAACTATGGAACATACACGCAACAGAATACTAAGTAACGATAAAGAATAATGATGAATCCGTGAAACATCTCACAACATGGATGAATCTGGAGGCATTATGCTGACTGAAATAAGTCAATCATAAAAGGACAAATAGTATATATGAGGCTACTATTGTAAAAACTCAAGAAAAAGTTTATACACAGAAAGAATCTTTGGTGGTTACAACGGAGGGGAGGGGTGTGAGGGAAAAACACTAACTAGAGAGTAGATAAGTGGTAACGGGTGAGGGGTAAAAAAAAGACAGTATAAAATACTGGGGAAGTCAGCACAACTTGACCAAGGCATAGTCATAGAAGCTTCGCAGGTACCTC
Source organism: Elephas maximus indicus (assembly GCF_024166365.1). Taxonomy (NCBI): domain Eukaryota; kingdom Metazoa; phylum Chordata; class Mammalia; order Proboscidea; family Elephantidae; genus Elephas; species Elephas maximus. The sequence continues at coordinate 70,311,086 of NC_064846.1, read as the reverse complement.
CAAACTCCTTGAGGTACCAAGTTACTGGGCTGAGGGCTGGGTACCATGGTCTCAGAAGACATCTAGCTCAATTGGCATAACATAGTTTATAAAGAAAATGTTTTACATCCTGCTTTGGTGAGTAGCATCTGGGGTCTTAAAAGCCTGCAAGTGGCCATCTAAGGTACATCTACTAGTCACATCTTGGCTGGACCAAAGGAGAATGAAGAAAACCAAAGACACAAGGGAAAGATTAGTCCAAAGGACTAACGGACCACAGCTACCACAACCTCCACCAGACTGAACCCAGAACAACTAGGTGGTGCCTGGCTACCACCACAGACTGCTCTGACACAGTTTCACAATAGAGGGTCCTGCACAGAGCGGGAGAAAAATGTAGAATAAAGTTCAAATTCACACACACAAAAAAATCAGACTTGTCTTACAGAGACTGGAGAAACCCCGAGAGTATGGCCCCTGGATACCCTTTTAACTCAGCACTGAAGTCACTCCCTAGGCTCACCCTTCAGCCAAAGATTAGATAGGTCTTTTTTTGGTTATAGGGCAAACGGAGCCCTGATCGTGCAGTGGTTAAGAGCTTGGGTGCTAACCAAAAGCTTGGCAATTCAAATTCTTCAGCTGCTCCTTGGAAGCCCTATGGGCAGTTCCACTCTTTCCTATAGGGTCGCTATGAGTCAGAGTCAACTCGACAGCAACAGGTATAGTTTTGGCTTTATAGGGCAAACAATAACACACGAGAGGAAAGTGCTTCATAGTTCAATCACGTATAAGAGACTAAATGGGCACACCAGCCCTAAAGCAAAGATGAGAAAGCAGGACAGGTCTGGAAAATTGGATGAATGAAAACAGGGAACCCAGGGTGGAGAAGGGGAGAGTGTTGACGCATTGGGACATTGGCAACCAATGTTACAAAACAATTTGTGTTTTAATTGTTTAATGAGAAACTAGTTTGCTCTGTAAACTTTCACCTAAAGAGCAATTAAAAAAAAAAGAGAGAGAGAGAAAGATCGACAAAGACAGAGACACAGGGGAAAGACAGACCCCAAGGAATGCCAAGGAACTCCCAGGGCTACCAAAAAGGAAGAACCTGCCTTTAGAGTCACATGCTGAATTCAGACTTTTAGCCTCCTGAACTGTGAGAAAATAAAATTCTGTTCTTTAAGCTGCCCACTCGCGGTAATTTTTTTTTTTTTAATTACAACAGCCACTATGTAACTAAGACAGACTTGAAGGGACAGTCATTTTAATATCCTAAACATAACCACGGCTCCAAACATACAGAAGTGGATTTTGAGATAATTTATTTTAAAACTCTACACAAGATCTAGATTGGTGAATATCAATGCATATTTGTCTGCTTTTATTGTCTAAGTCAAATTTACTTTTAAAATAAGCAATTCTTTAGGCATAAATTACTAATATTTATACTTTTTATTATTATAAGAATCATGTTCATTATGAGTATAAGGATTTTAAAACAAAATTTATAAAAATAAAATAATATACATTTATATTCTTACCATCAAGTGATAACTTATTGAAACATTTTTTATCTTTCCAAACTTATTTATATGCAATTTTACTCTTGTAATGTGTGTGAAGAAAAACTATGAAAAACATAAATGAGCCAACAAAAAAAAAAGATTACTGCATTTTCTGACTAGCATACTCTTCATGGTTCTCTTTACCTTTTATTGTATTTAAGCTACTTTGTAGTCTGTTACTTGTAGACTGCTCTTAGTAACGTAAATGATACACGTCCATATAAATGCTAATTGATTCAATGGAGACTCTTGATCATTGTACAATATGCATTGACTACCTTTGCAAATATTTGTAAATCCATTTCAGCATTCCTGATTCCCGAATTAACTGATGTTATATAAAATCTTTGACACGTGACCATTTTGTATTTATAGGAGACTCAAGATTTTAATTTAAAAAATATTTAACATCTGTTTTCATTTTAAATTAAAATATATCATGAATATATTTTCTTGCCATTATCTATACTTTGGCATCACATTTTCAATGGTTTCAAAATCTGCTGACTTTTGGTTAGCAGCCAAACACTTAACCACTTCACCACCAGGGCCACATACAAATTTGGCACGTTTTTAAGTCACTTATATCATTTCTGATTTTTCGTTTCCTTTTTAATGTTAAAAAAATGTTAAATAAAAAACAAATTTTGACTTAGATAGGATAAGGTTTTTTTTTTTTTCAGAAAGAAAGACTATCAGAAGTGGGAAAAGGACTACCACAATAGGGGAGGGATATATTGTAACGGGGAGAATACTATGATCGTAAGATTAGCAAGTGTGTCAAAAGTTAGGCAAAATTGGTTTTTCAAACAAAGCTAGAAAGAACCAGGTGCGGGCAAATGAGATAAGGCAGCGACATGATTTTATAGTAAATCAGGTAATGTTTTAGAAGGCCAGCCTATTCTCTGGGAGGGGACCATAAAATGCGGCAGTATGTTGGCTTAGGTTGAAGGTGGGCCAGAGTTCAGGGATCTGGGGGAAGGAGAGAAGCATTACAAAAGTTTGGTTAACAAGTGCTTTCTTCTGATTGATCAGTGAAGACAAGTGATTCAGTTACTCATTTATGAAATGAGGAATGGAAATTTGGAGGTTTTTTCTGGCCTTGTCGTGGGTAACCAAGGAGGCATCTGCGAGCCTTATCTATCAAGTGGGGAGAGGTGCTTCTTTGCAGTAAGCCATTTTATGTAACACAAAGGTGGAGGGGATTTCTCTAGACACCACTGTTGTTCAGGATCACAGGGCCCAGGTAAAATTCAACAGTGTCATAAGCAATGCTTTAATAAAAAAATCAAGATGCTTGGGCATCCCACTAGAATGTAAGCTGCATGAGGACAGAGATGCTTTTCTGCTTATTTCATTCTTTTATTCCAGTTTCTACAACAGTTCTTAAAATACATGTAGGCAGTCATTAAATGTGGTATGAATAAATGAATGAGCACCCTAGAAATCAGGAACCGTAAATCAAAAACTTTATCTTTAAGATTGTTGTTAGGTGCCATCGAGTCAGTTCAGACTCATTGCAACCCTACGTACAACAGAATGAGACACTGACTGGTCCTGTGCCATCCTCATGATCACTGTTAGCTTGAGCCCATTGTTGCAGCACTGTGTCAACCCATCTCACTGAGGTTCTTCCTCTTTTGTGCTGACCCTCCATTTTACCAAGCATCATGTCCTTCTCCACAGACTGGTCCCTCCTGATAACATGTCCAAAGTAGGTGAGATAAAGTCTTGTCATCCTCGCTTCTAAGAAGAATTCTGGCTGTGCTTCTTCCGAGACAGATTTGCTTGTTCTTTTGGCAGTCCATGGTATATTCAACATTCTTTGCCAACACCACAACTCAAAGGTGTCAATTCTCCCAGACCAAAAAACCCATTGCTATTGAGTCGATTCCAACTCATAGCGACTATAGGACATAATAGAAATTGCCCCATAAGGTTTCCAAGGAGCAGCTGGTGGATTCAAACTACCAACATTTTGGTTAGTAGCTGTTGCTCTTAATCACTGCCCCACCAGGGCTTCAATATATGTACATATAATGTAACTTTATTCAGTCATAAAGAAAAATGAAGTTCCATTATATGCTATGATGTAAATGAACCTTGAAAATATTATGTCGAGAGGAATGTGAGACACAAAAGGACAAATGCATTATGATCTCACTTATATGAAGTGTCTAAAATAGTCAGATGTATGGAGACCAAAGATTATTAGTGGTTACCAGTGGAGGGTAGGAAGGGGAAATGGGTGATCTTAAGCTGTGCGGAGTTTCTGTTAAGGGTTATGAAAACTTTTGGATACAGATAGTGGTGATGGTTGCACAACATAGTGAAGATAATTAATGTCACTGAATTGTACACACAAAAATGGTTAACATGGCAAATGTTTTATTATATACATATTTCAACAGAATAAAATTTTTTAATTAAAATATTGACAATGTTAGTAGGAGTATAGAAGAAAATGGGTTCATCCACTCAGTAAAATTCAAGATCTGGACACCTTTTCTGGAAGGCAATATGACAGCATCTCTCAAATTGTAAAATGTGACTACCCTTGGCCTCAGTATTTCCAGTTCCAAAACTCTAATAGGAGAAAAAAATGGAGATTGTGTCCATAGTTCTTCCCTGGTCATTGGAATAATTCAAAAGTAATTAAATAATAAGTTAATGAATAAGGAAGACCAAAGAAGAATTGATGCCTTAGAATTATGGTGTTGGCGAAGAATACTGAATATTCCATTGACTGCCAGAAGAACGAACAAATCTGTCTTGGAAGAAGTACAGCCAGAATGCTCCTTGGAAGAGAGGATGGTGAGACTTCATCTCACTTACTTCAGACATGTCATCAGGAGGGACTAGTCTCTGGAGAAGGACATCATGCTTGATAATGTAGAGGGTCAGTGAAAAAGAAGAAGAACTTCAATAAGATGGATTGACACAGTGTCTGCAACAATAGGTTCAAACAAAGCAATGATTGTTAAGATGGTGCAGTGCTGGACATAATAGTTTTTCCTTCTGTTGTACATAGGGTCACTATGAGTCAGAACCAACTCGATGGCACATAACAACAACATATCGGTACACAGAAAGTTGATTATTAGAGCATATTTGTAACACTAAGGAATTGTAAGCAAATTTAATGCCAATCAAGGGATGTGTCTTAGTTTTCTAGGCCTGCCACAATGAAATACCACATACTCAGTGACTTTGAAAAACAGACATTTATTTTCTCAACAGTTCTGGAAGCTACAAGTCCAAATCAGGGTATTGGCCATCTTGATTCCTTCTGTGAGCTTTGCGAGAGGAACTGCTCACATGCCTCTCTTCTAGTTCCGGTGGCTCCTGGCAATCCTTGGCATCCCTGGGCTTCTAAATGCATTTTCACATGGAGACTTTGCTCTGTTTGTCTCTGTGTCTGTTCTTCTCTTTTATAAGACATCATGCAGACAGGATTAGGACCTACCCTACTCTGATATGACCTCACGTTAACTGCGTTGCAAAGCAGGTTGTCTCAAAGGTGATCCTAAGATCCCAAGCAGCTACAAGACTACTAGGATGATGATCTCAATCAGTAGTAGTAATCCCTCCACAAGGCTATGTCCATCCAGTCACACACACGACATTTTCACAGTGTTGGCAAAGACAAGGCTGTTTGTATTATTTACAGCAAACAGACAACAAATAACAGGAACAATTCCATGGTAAGCTGGTCTACCGTAGGCTCTGAATACTGTCCTGGCGGAAACTCAAAGGAAACCTGCTCATCCTTCCCTAAAATTGGTATTCTTTCTTATGTCACTGGGCGGACACATAGTGGCTCAAGCGTCAGCAAGTGTGCTCCGGTTTAGGTACCAGATTCTCTCTCTCTACGGCCTCTTTTGACTGACTCTGCCCCTTCGCTGACTGGTTCAGCTCTCAAACAGTAACCTCAGACAGCCCCAAAAAAGCCCCAGCTTTAGGTCAGCATCATGACAGCTCTTGAAGCAGAACTGCTCCACGGCTGACCCCTGCTTGGGGTACACCAGGCTCCCTGCTCCGCTCTGTGGAATGGAGCGGATGGCCCCTAGCACGGGACGCTGCCCAAGTTCTGCAGGTGACCCCTTGCGCAGGGTGCCACCCAAGCCCTTGGGCCTTACATCACTGCCTCTGGGCCTCTCCCTGCTCCAGCTTGCAGGGGCTTTTGCCATCACCTCCTGCGGACCCCTTCAGCCACACAACACCACAGCTTTACTTTGTGGACCTAATTTGCCTCTCACCACCGACTGTTATAGCTCTCAGCTTGTCTGGAGTTTCTGCCGACTCTGGGACTGCTCGTGATCTGCTACTTTTGGTGCCATCACTGCCATAAGCTTGCTACAGCTATTTGGGTGTTAAAACTATTGACCGAGTTCAGCCTTTTACAGTCTGCTGCTGTCAGGACCCACTCATGGCCTCCACTGAATGTGTTACAACTCCTTTGCCCAGGTCTGGGATGTTCTTAGCGCAGGGCCCCGTGTCCATAGGACAAGCTCCTTTCCTCCAGGCTCTTGAGGATCAGGAGGGCCCCCAGCTCTGTGAAGTCAGTCCTTTAAATCCTCATAGCTGGACTGCAGCCCTAACCAATCCCCTTATGTGGCTCAAAGTTCAACCAATCATCTTAGGCATATGGAAGTTCACCCAATTCTCTTAGGTGGATCAAAGCTCAACCAATCCTGTATTACCCAGGAAGTGTCAATCAACTCAGGCCTGGGCATCCTCCCCAGCCATACTGGCTCTCAGGTTGTTTTTTTTAAAAGAACCAAGAGCAAAAGGTCACATAAGGGCCAAAAACCAAGAAAAAAGTTTACTTAAGGGAGCTCATTACACTGTATTAAACTAAATGGTAACCTTTTGAAGACCCTATTTCTAAATAAGACACAATCACAGGTACTGAGGGTTAGAATTTCACCATATCTTTTTTTTGGGGGGAAGGGTGGGGGACACAATTCAATCCACAATAGGATGTTAGTAAACAAAATCTTGGTATACCCATACGATTTAATTATATCAAGTTGTAATTATATATTAAAGATATTTAAAGGTGCCCACAATATATGTTTAAGTGAAAAAATCAAATGGCAGAACTGTATATATAATGTCATAAAAAAAATACACACCATTAAAAATAGTTCTTTATGTGGATAGAAGTAAAATTATTGAAGGATACATACAGAACTTTTATCATGATTATTTATGAAGGGTGGGATGAGGAAGGATTAGGAGAGGTCTTTCGCTTTTTACATTGTACATTTCGGTATTATTTTAACTCTTTTTGCAGTGTGCATCCGTTTTTCGTATAATTAAAAAGTAAAGATAGTAAATAATTCATATGAGACTTTTAGAAAAAGAAAAGAAATGCTACGTACATAATTCAGATAGCACAAGAAGGATATTTATATTTTCAATTGACAAGCTTTTATAATAGATCTGTGTGTTTCCCATTCAACGGAGAGTAATACATATTGTCCAAATCAAGTGCTAAATGCTCTGCCTGAAATAGTATATTTTCTCCACTCAAGATTTGGAAAATGTATGAACAATATTTTCAAAAAAATGACTTTGAACAGCTATATTTCTTCTCAACATCTTTAATTAGCCAAGATAGCATTAACTTTGATCCGTAGTAGAAAAATTAAACACATCTCTATTTAGCATATTTTTTTTTACCTTTCTCAGGAGAAAAATATTTCCCACTTTAATGTTGCTTCATGATAGATATAAAGTTAATTATGACTATATCACGGATAGCAGAGCCATGTTACTGTTTTCCATAGTGATTTGTTAGCAGATGCATGTCATTGTATATATATGTACACAGATTTGTTCAGATAAATGTAACATCTTATTTCTAAGTGGGTAATTTTTATAGACATGCTTACTGATCAAGAAAAAATAAGAAAATCTAAATTATCAAAGTACCTTATAAAATAAGAAGAAAAAAATTTTACTTAATATAAGAATTGTGGTAAAATATGTTCAGTTTAATTTAGAGACTGTCACTGCCTGCTTAAAACACCACACATCTTTTTTGAACTTTTCACTTCATTTTCTTCCCAAACAGAACCACCACTGTCCTCTTCAACTCCTTCGTTTATATATTTTTTGGTTGTTGTTACTGTAAAGACATACATAACACAGCATTTGCCTATTTAACATTTTTCGCGTGTACAACGTGATAGGAATTACATTAATCATGTTGTGCGAACATCACCTATAATCGTTGCCAAATTTTCTATCACCATAAACAGAAACTCACTGCTTTCTAAACAATGATTTCCCTTTTCTACCACCCTCCCATCCCTGGTAACCACTAATAAAGTTCTCTCTATATACCTTTGCTTATTCTAGATATTTCATATAAGTGAGATCACACAGTATTTGTTCTTTTGTGATTAACTTATTTCACTCAGCATAATGCTATCAAGACCCATCCATGTTGTAGCAGGCACTAAACTCCATCTATCTTTACGAATGAATAGCATTTCATTGTATGTATGTACCACATTTTATTTATCTATTCATCCATTGATGGACATTTTGTTTGTTTCCACATTTTGGTTAGTGTGGGTAGTGCTGCAATGAACATTTGTGTTCACATGTCTGTTTGTGTTGCTCCTTTTAAGTCTCTTGGGCATACACCTAGGAGAGGAATTGCTAGGTCTTATGGTAGTTCTATGTTTAACTTTTTGAGAAACCGACAAATATTTTTCATTGCAATTTCACCATTTTACATCCCACCAGCAATGGATAAGTGTTCTAATTTCTCCTCTTCCTTACCAACATTAGTTGTTTTCCTTTTTTTTTAATGTTAGTTATCCTAGTGGGAATGAGTGGTATCTCATTGTGGTATGGAGCTGTATTTCCCTAATTTACCAGTGGAAACCCAGATGACATAGTGGTTAAGTGCTTGGCTGCTAACCAAAAGTTTGGCAGTTTGAATCCACCAGGCTTTCCTTGAAAACTCTATGGGGCAGTTCTACTCTGTCCTATAGGGTCACTATGAGTCAGAATCAACTCGATGGCAATGGGTTAGGTATTTTTTTTTTGCAGTTTTTAATGAATAATGATGCTAAGCATATTTGTATATGCTTGTTGGCCTTTTGTATATCTTTGGTGAAAAGTCTCTTTAAGTCCTTTGTCCATTTTTTGGTTGGGTTATTTGTCTTGTTATTAAGTTGTAGGAATTCTTTATATGTTTTAAATATTAAAACCTTATCCAGTATATGTTGTTGTTGTTGTTAGGTGCCCTCAAGTAGAGACCCAATGCACAACAGAATGAAACACTCTCCAGCCTTGTGCTGCCCTCATAACCATTGCTATGTTTGAGTCCATTGTTGCAGCCACTGTGTCAATCCATCTTTTCCAGGGTCGTCTTCTTTTTCACTGACCATCTACTTTACCAAGCCTTAGGTTCTTCTCCCAGGACTGGTCATTCCTGAAAGCATGTCAAAGAATGTGAGACAAAGTCTGCCATTCTCACTTCTAAGGAGCATTCTGGCTGTACTTCTTCCAAGACAGAATTGTTCATTCTTCTGGCAGTCCAATCTATATTCAATATTCTTCACCAACACTGTATTATGGTCTTCCTTATTCATTGTCCAGCTTTTGCATGCATATGAGGTGATTGAAAACACCATGCCTTGTGTCAGGTCCACCTTAGTCCTCAAGGTGAGATCTCTGCTTTGTAATACTTTAAAGAGGTCTTTGCAGCAAATTTGCCAATGCGATACATCATTTAAATTCTTGACCGCTGCTTACGTGGCCGTTGATTGTGAATTCAAGTAAAACGATACCCTTAAAACGTCAATAATTTTGCCATTTATCATGATGCTTATTGGTCCAGTTGTGAAGATTTTTGTTTTCTTTATGTAGAGGTGTAATTCATAACAAAGGCTACAGTCTTTGATTTTCATCAGTAAGTGCTTCAAGTTCTCTTTGCTTTCACCAAGCAAGGTTGTGTCATCAGCAAATTACAGGTTGTAAATGAGTCTTCATCCAATGTTGATGTCATTTTTGTCGTCATATAATCCAGCTTCTAGGATTATTTGCTCAGCATACTGCTGCTGTAGTTTTTGAATTACTTTCAAAATTTTATTTGCCTGTGATATTAATGATATTGTCTAATAATTTCTACATTCTGGTGGATCACCTTTCTTTGGAATGGGCATGAATATGGATCTCTTCCAGTTGGTTCACCAGGTAGCTGTCTTCTAAATTTTTTGGCATAGATGAGTGAGCACTTCCAGTGTTGCGTCCATTCGTTGAAACATCTCAATTGGTACTCCGTCATTTCCTGGAGCCTTGTTTTTTGCCAATGCCTTCAGTGCAGTTTGGACTTCTTCCTTCAACATCATCAGTTCTTGATCATGTGCTACCTCCTGAAATGGTTGAACATTGACCAATTCTCTTTGGTACAGTGACTCTGTGTATTCCTTCTGTTTTCTTTTGATGCTTCTTGTGTCATTCAGTATTTTGCCCATACAATCCTTCAATATTGCCACTAGAGGCTTGAATATTTTCTTCAGTTCTTTCAGCTTGAGAAATATCCAGCATGTTCTTCCCTTTTGATTTTCCAACTCCAGGTCTTTGCACATTTCATTGTAATATTTTACTTTGTCTTCTCGAACCACCCTTTGAAATCTTCTGTTCAGCTCTTTTGCTTCATCGTTTCTTCCATTTGCTTTAGCTACTCTACATTCAAGAGCAAGTTTCAGAGTCTCTTCTGACATTGACTTTGGCCTTTCCTTCATGTTTTTTTAATGACCTTTTGCTTTCTTCATGTATGATGTCCTTGATGTCATCCTACAGCTCTTTGGTCATTGGCATTCAATATGTCAAATCTATTCTTGAGATGGTCTCTAAATTCAGGTGGAATATACTCAAGGTTTTAATTTAGCTCTTGTGGAATTTAAAAATTTTTTTTTCAGCTTCAACCTGAGCTTTCATATAAACAATTGATGGTCTATACTCCAATCAGTCCCTGGCCTTGTTTTGAGTGATGATACCAAATTTCTCCATTGTATCTTCCCACAGATGTAGCCGATTCAATTAATGTATATGCCACCAGGCAAGATGCAAATGTGAGGTCACCATTTATGCTGTTGAAAAAAGGTATTTCCAATGAGTAGGTCATTGGTCTTGCAAAATTCTACCATGAGATCTCCGTTGTAATTTCTATCACAAAGGCCATATTTTCTGACTTCTGATCCTCCTTCTTTGTTTCCAGGTTTTGAATTCTAATCACCAGTAATTATCAGTGCATCTTGATTGCTTGTTTGAACAATTTTATACTGCAGAAATTAGTAGAAATATTTAATTTCTTCATCTTTGGCATTAGTGTTTCATGGGTAAATTTGAATAATAATTGTATTAAGTGATCTTCTTTGTAGGGGTATGGATATTCCCCTATCACTGACAGTGTTGTACTTCAAGACAGAACTTAAAATATTATTTTTGACAATGAATATGATGCCGTTCCTCTTCTATTTATTTTCTCAGGATAGCAGACCATATGATTTTCTCATTCAAAATGACCAATACCAGTCCATTTCAGCTCACTAAGGCCTAGGTATCAATCTTTATGCCTTCCATTTCATTTTTGACAACATCCAGTTTTCCTAGATTCATACTTCCTATATTCTGCATTCCAATTACTAATGGATTTTTGCAGCTGTTTCTTCTCATTTTGAGTCTTGCCACATCAGCAAATGAAGGTCCTGAAAGCTTAACTCTGTCCACATCATTATGGTTGCCTCTACTTTGAGAAGGCAGCTCTTCCCCAGTCACATTTTGAGTGCTTTCCAATCCAAAGGGCTCATCCTTCGGCACTATATGAGACAATATTTTACTTCTATTCAAAAAGTTTTCACTGGTCAATTTTTTTCAGGAGATAGCCTGGTCCTACTTCATAGTCTGTCTTAGTATGGAAGCCCCACTGAAACCTGTCTACCATGGTTGACCCTGGTGGCATTTGAAATACTGGTGGCATAGTTTCCATCATCACAGCAACATGCAAGCCATCACAGTACAGCAAACTGACAGATAAGTGGTGGAGAATCTTCTTGGGGGCCATAATTCCACAACAATGAAGAGATGGCATGATTCCAGTGTATAAACGGGCTTGTAATTTATGTTATGTATAAAAATTTTTTTTTTTTTTATTGTGGAACATTTCCTAGTTAACTAATTTGTACTAATTGAGCACTTCTGTTCCAGTCACTGTTTAAGTCTTGCATTTTATTTTCTTATTGAGATCTCACAGCAACCTTGAAGGAGAAGCACCATATTACAGATGAGGGAACAGAGGGACAAAAATGTTAAGCAACCAGCCCAATATCATACAAATAGTAAGTGGCAGAGTTGGAATTTAAGCCCACACTTTCCACCACTTTGACTGTCTTCCTTAAAAATGGTGGAAGCTATTGAAAGTTTAGACAGAGAAAAAACATGATCAACTTTGTATTTAAGAGGAATTACTCTAATTTCCCTATTGAAAATATATTAGCTCGAAATGAATTAATTAAAAGGCTTTTGTAATTATCTAGGCAAAGCTTGATGGCAGACTGCAAGGAAGCATTCAGTGGGTGTATGTGAAGGATGTTGGAGAGACAGAATTACCAAGACTTTATGCTTGACTGGATGTGAAAGGAAATGACAGGAAGAGGTCAAAGTTGCTTCTTAAGTCTTTGGTTTGGAAAATTGAATGGATGATCCATTCACTGAGATACAAGTCCCGGGAGGAGAAGCAAGCTCAGAGAGTGGTGGAAGGAAGGAGAGGAGATGGTGAATCTTGCTTAGGACAATTTAAGTTTGATGTATTCTTAGTATGCCTGTTTTCTTCAATAGACAATGGTTATATGGAGTGAGATCTCAGTAGAGAGATCTGGGCTAGAGATATATATTAAGATGGGAAATGAGGTGATTTAATTTGTTTTCCAGAAATATCACCGTGGCAGGTGTGGGGTGTATGGAGGTGTTTGATTATGCCAAACTCAAATGCAGAGCCTTTTAAAAATCGTTTTCGATGCCTTTTGTATCAACTCTTTCACAAGTAATTTCTCACAGATGTTGAGCTGATCATTCTGGCTGCTTTCAGGAGAAAATGGGTTGGGGTGGAGCAAGAGATGTTGACTTCCAGGTAAAAGATGGTTGAAATGGCTCGCTTTAACCAGGTTGGTGGTGGCAAATATAGAATAAGCAAGTGTAAAAAGAAATAGAACCATATTTTAAACTTTTGTTTTTCATCTTCCATTTAATTTTTGACTGTAAAATGTTTTGTACTTTTATCCTATGAGTTGAGCTTAAGGTTTTGTTCTCTGCTATGTTTTTGTCAGTATTAGGTAATCTTAGAATAAATTTTTATGTAATTTATAATGGTTATATGCTATCATGAGCTTTCTTTCTTTCATCAAATCTATTGAGTAATCTATGCCAAGCCAATGTATCTATATTGTTATTTTTCAGATGTTGGATTTTTAAATTCCCATTTAAACTTGAAATTTACTAAGAGTGATTATTCTTGAGGCATCAACTGCTTCAGATTTTTGTTTTTCTGTGGTCTGAATTTTAACTACTTTACTTATTATGCATTCCTTTTACATTCAAATAGTATCGCCATCATATGCTTAGTTAGCAATGTCGTTTGTTGATTTTTGCTAATAAAAGTAGAAATATACTGTAAGTCATGAGTGCAGTATTTATTTTAATTTATCAATTTCAGTAAGAGGCAATTTGGCTTAGATAACTAGTGCATCCTTGGAAAGAGTCCAATTTACCAATCCGCAAAGTATCTTATCCTGCCATCGTAAGACACAATGGTAATAAAGTAGATTCAGTATATATTATCTCCACTCTATATGAAATATTCTCACCCAATGAAGTCAACTGTTCACAATTTTTTATAAGAATGTGATGCCCAAGATTAAAATGCCTGCATAATTGGCTTTATTTAGTCAATGCTTGTGTCTCAAAACACTCTCATAGCAAACTCACTTAATTGTTCTTGGTTTTTACCTTACATGCCTATAAAAAGAAAATGAGACCAAACATTCAATTTACTTTAAAACAAAGATGAGACTATAAGAGAGCAGGGAAACTAGATTAATGGAAATATAACAACCAGAACAGAATTATTGAGAATGTTCACGCATTGTGAAGAATGTAATCAACGTCACTGAACAATTTGTGTAGGAATTGTTCAATGGAATCTAAACTGCTGTGTAAACCTTCACCAAAAACACAATAAAATATTATTTTAAAAAAATAAAATGAGAAGTTAAAGTTTATAAGGTACATTTAGATCAGAATGTCTAAATGATAATACAATGTTAAGTAAACTAAGGAGGGACTAATAACAAGAAAAGAAGAGAAGACAAACAAGAGAATCTGTTTCTAGAGCATTAAAAAAAAAAGTAATCCATACACTTAAATCAAACAGAAATTTAGAAATTAACTAGTTCAGCTTTCTTTTTCCCGCTACCCTTTTCAGTCAGGTGTCCTAGCTTTCAAGGTACTAATCTATATTGCAGTAGTACTGACTCTTATTTTCTTTGTTCCCTTGCATCACTTTACTACTACAATTCAATACTTACAGAATAAATGTGTAGTTAAGCGTTAACCTTACCCAAAGAGATGTGTGACTTTGCCCTCAGCTAGTGAGAGATGATCCCTGGGCCTTTGGAATGTTATTTCTGATAGAATTATCTTTTCCTGGGGGTGTTGGCCACTGGAGAGCCTAACAATGTGATTTATGATAGGGGTTTGGGATATGCCATGTCAGCTCCAACATCTGGAGGAACTGGAGACTAAAGGTATCGGCCTGACCTCTGAAAATCTGGAAACCAAAGATCAGACTTGTGGGAAGTATGTGATTGAACCCCAATAAAACTCTGGGTAACAAAGCTTGGGTGAGCTTCCCTGGTTGGCAATACATCATGGCTGGAAGGAGGCAACAATATCAATGACTGCACAGAGACAGAATGACTGTGTTTGGCTTTGCATTTGAATTTTTCTTAACCCTGCTTTATGTATCTCTTCCCTTGGCTGATTTTAATCTGTACCCTTTTCCTGTAATAAAATAGAGCCATCATTACAGTAGCTTACAGTGAGTCCTGTGAGTCCTTCTGGTGAATTATAGAAACTGAGAGTAGGTTTGGGAATCTCCCAAACTTATAATTGATATCAGAAGTGAGGGAAGTCTTGTAGACTGTTACCTCTAATGGTTTAGTTGGCTGAACTTCCCACAAAAATGATACCTCTTATTCGTTAAACAGGTATTTATTGAGCACCTACTATATGACAGGTATTATTTTAGGAGCTTTGGATACATCACTGTACAAAGCACACTAAAATCTCTGCCTGCATGGATCTTTCATTACTCCTACAAATTTAAATCCTAAATGAACAAATCTGTCTTGGAAGAAGTACAACCAGAATGCTCCTTAGAAGCAAAGATGGCGAGACTTCAACTTACACACTTTGGATATGTTGTCAGGAGGGAACAGTCCCTGGAGAAGGACATCATGGTCGGTAAAGTACAGGGTCAGCAGAAAAGAGGAAGTCCCTCAACTAGATGGATTGACACAGTGGCTACAACAATGGGCTCAAGCATGACAGCGATTGTAAGGATGGCTCAGCACCAGGCGGTGTTTTGTTCTGTGGTACCTAGGGTCACTATGAGTCGGAACCAACTTGACGGTACCTAACAATACCAACAAACAAACAAACTATGAAACGTGTCAATCACTGTGATGTTTCCTTCAAAAGAGTGAATTCCACATTACAGAGTCTACTCACTACCCAAACCCAAACCCATCTCCATTGAGTCGATTCCGACTCATAACAACCCTACGGGACAGAGTAGAACTGCCCCATAGGGTTTCCAAGGAGTGCGTGGTGGATTCAAACTGCTGACCTTTTGGTTAGCAGACGTAGCACTTAACCACTACACCACCAGGATTTCCCCTACTCACTACACTGGGAAGCAATATTGTTTTATTACCATAGATAACGTTGATCTCCTTTTTTTCCAGTTTTTCTAGGTATTGATGTTTCCTTCATCATTTGCTAGTACATTTTTAATTTCTATGCAAGATCCACATTAGCTGTGCCCAATTGGAATTCGTAGACCATATATCTGCCTTTCCACACAGATTCCAAAGATGCCTGGTGGAAAAATGGTGTGAAAGTGGCCTCTGACTTCCTCTAACTTCACTAGGGAGAGTAAGAATCAAGATCTGCATCAACAGCCCAAGGCTGATTCCTGTGAGGCAAAGGTCAGACATACCTCCTCTCTCCAAATTTTTTAGCAATTCTGACATCAGCCGTACCTCCCATGGCACTCTCTACTTCTCTGCTGGGTTCGATAATTCATTGCAGTGACCACACAAAACTCATAGACAGTACTCAAAATTCTGGATTTATTATGGAAGTAGCCTCCCCCCCCAAAAAATCCATCATCATTGAGTCAATTCTGACTCACTGCAACCCCATAGGACAGAGTAGAACTGCCCCATAGGGTTTCAAAGGAGTGGCCGGTGGATTTGAACTGCCAGCCTTTTGGTTAGCAGCCATAGTTCACCGTAGCTCTTAACCACTGCTCCACCAGACCTCAATTAGGGAAAAGGCAGGTTACAATTCAGGATCAGAAATGACCGAAGATACAGTTATTTGATTAGAACATCCTCTTCTGAACCATGCCCACAGGTAGGCTCCCTTTTCTCTGGGTCTTGAGCTCTTGGCCCCTCGGCTTGACACCTGCCCTGCTTGGGCAAGCGTTACAAATGTCCTTAGCACTGCCAATAAATGCCCAGGAGCACCTTACTAGGCCAGTAAGTCTCTTGTCTGAAGGCACTCAGCTCTCTCGCTTCGTGGGTCAGCAATCCTAGCTCTGCCAACAAGATCCCTGAAGTACCCCACTCTGCCAGGAAGCTTCCTGCCCGAAGGCAGTCTCTCTCTTCCCCATAGGTTGGCACACCCACTGTAGCCATCTCATTCCGTGGGCCAGGAAGCTCATAGTGCTGTCTCGTTGTGGTCTTCTGGTTCTGCTGCTGCAGGTACTCTGCGAGCTTGACACCACTTCTTGCCATCTTATGCCGTCTCCAGTGTTACAGCTTCCTGTCTCCTGGATCTAGGAAGTTCTCAACACGGGGATCCCAGGTCCAAAGGACACTCTCCACTCCTAGCTCTTCTTAGTGGTAATGGTTGCCCTCCCCATCTGCTCATTTCTCTCTCCTTTTATCTATTGTAAGATAAGAGATGTGACTCAGGTAAGGGTGTGACTTGAATAAGAGTGGTAAGGATGGTGCCTTGGGTAAGGGTGGTGCCTTGAGTCATACCCTATAGTAAGGCACTGACTCAAGATACATCCCACCTTAATCCTGCCTCATTAACGTAACAGAAAACTCACTCCCAAATAGGACCATAACTACAGGCATAGAGACTAGGGTTTAAAACTCATCACAAAATGGAGGATAATTACATCAGATCACAAAATGGAGGATGACTACATAATTATGTAACTGCCAAATTGCATCATTATATGACTGAAAAACATGGCCCAGCCAAGTTGACACATAGCTTTAACCATCACAGGTCTCATACACCTTATTTGCATAGTCCCACCCAATCATTGTGTGGGTCTCACAAAGACTATGGCTAGAACGGCCATATTAAGTAATTCACTGCACTACACATGGGTGCAGCTATTTGTGTAGATAATATGCAGTTTTTCTTTTCCCCAATAACAATAATATGCAGTTTTTCTTTTCCTCAATAACAACTCATTTCAAATGTTGTTTGTTCAGAGTCTGACAATGCAAAACACAAATATACACACACATGCATATATATATATACACATATATATAAAGGATCCTTGGTAGTGCAATGGTTAAGCACTTGGCTGCCAACTAAAAGGATGGTGGTTTCAACTTACCCAGCACCTCTGTGTGAGAAAGACATGGAGATCGGCTCCCATAATTATTGCAGCCTAGAAATTTTTTTTTTTTTTTAGAAAAGCCTTTGGGCCAGTTCTACTCTACTATCTGTTGTTGCTATGAGTTGAATGTTGACTCAAGGGTACCTTACCTGGTGCCATCTAGTTGATTCCAACTCGTAGTGACCCTATAAGACTGAGTAGAACTGCCCCATACAATTTCCAAGGATCTGCTGGGGGATTTGAACTGCTAACATTTTGGTTAACAGTCTAGCTCTTAATCACTGCGCCACCAAGTCTCCTAACTGTACCTAACACCAACTCTCTCTCTATACCCAAAAATCAAACCTGTTGCTGTTGAATCAGTTCTAACTCATAGAGATCATATGGGACAGAGTTGAGCTGCCCCATAGGGTTTAAAAGTCTATAAATCTTTACAGAAGCAGACTGCCACATCTTTCTCCAGTATAGCAAGTGGTGAGTTTGAACTTAACCTTTCAGTTAGCAACAGAGTGCTTAACCAGTGTGCCACCAGGGATATGCATATGTGTATACACACACACACACTCACTCACACACATACACATACACACAATTGATAATTTCTATCCTAGATTAGGAAGATGAGGACAAAGAAATAGAGCTGTCCAAGGTTACCAATTTAAGAATTAGCAAAACCAAGACTAGAACCCACATTTTCTGACTCTATTCTAATATTTTCTGAGAAGCTATTTTAGACTATTTCTAAGCTTAAGAAAAATGATTCATTATTTCCTCATTTCTAATTTTCCCAGCATAACATTTACCGCAACAAGAAAATAGACTAGGTGTAAAATTTACATTGTTAATTGATTACCAAACTAACAAAATCAAGAAATGAAAAGAATATATTGAAGGCTGTAATACTTGTAGTCTACTAAGTGTATTTCATTAGTTCATTTACTTCAGTAGGATTTTCTCTTGCTTAGTCTATAATTGAAATAACTGAAAAAGTGTCTATTTTCTTCGAAAGCTATGCAGGTAAACACGTACCTCTTTCAAAAGAAGCTCGTTATACTATAATTGAACATCAGGCATAATTAGATGGCACAAAAGTAATACAGTTAATCAAGCCCACATGTAAGCACCTAATAAAACATAAAATTATATCAGTGATTAAAATACAGTTTGCTTTGATGGGCAACTGTCTAAAATTTTACATTTTTGAAAATAGTGTAAATTTACTAATAATTGATATTGCTTGTAAGCACAATAAAACTACAGGCAAAGTATGTCTAGATGGGAACCGAAAACGAAATACTTCTAAATTTTAAATTAGGTAAATTTATGTGCCTTCTGAAAATTAGTTGTTGAAAGGTGCCGTCAAGTTGGTTCTGACTCTATGTATAACAGAATGAAACATGGCCCAGTCCTACACCATCCTCATGATCATTGTTATGCTTGAGCCCATTGTTGTAGCCACTGTGACAGTCCATCTCCTTGAAGATCTTCCTTTTTTTCACTGACATTTCACTTTACCAAGCATGATGGTCCCTCCTGATAACATGGCCAAAGCATTTGAGACAGTCTCGTCATCCTCCTTTCTAAGAAGCATTCTGGCTGTACTTCTTCCAAGACAGATTTGTTCGTTCTTTTAGCAGTCCATCTTCACCAACACCACAACTCAAAGGTGTCAATTCTTCTTTGGTTTTCCTTACTTGTTGCCCAGCTTTCAAATGCATATGAGGAGATTAAAAACACCATGGCTTGAGTCAGGTGTACTCTAGTCCTCAAACCAACATCTTTGCATTTTAACACTTTAAAGAGGTCTTTTGCAGCAGATTAGCCCAATGCAATGCATCATTTGATTTCTTAACTGCTGCTTTCATGGGTGTTGATTAAGGATTCAAATAAAATGAAATCCCTGACAACTTCAATCTTTTCTGTTTATCATGATGTTGCCTGATTATTAGTGGAATAAAGGAAAAAGAGAACAGGATCATCAACCATCATTTTTTTAAAAAAAGAAAAGGTTTTTATAAGCAAGTCAGTGAAAAAGTCTTTTAGTGAATGAGGGAAAAATGTAGCAAAGAGGGAAGGATATAAGGAAATAAAGGGAGGGTTTATAAAGTTTGTTAGACATGTTTTACTTTCAGCATATTTCAGACACATGTATGAACTTAAGGCCACATCAGCCTAGGAAATACAATCACTTTGTTTTTTTGTCTCATAGACTAACTTAGCATGTTGCAGGATGTGATGGTTAAGATTGCTCAACTTGGCTGGGCAATGATTCTCAGTGTTTATATGTGATCACCCTCATGATGGGATCTGCTGTGAGTAGCCAAACAGTTGAAAGGGATCTTTGTTTGGAGTGTAGCCTGCATCCAAATATAAGTGGATTTTCTGGCTTTTGCCTGCTCTGGATCCTGCAGCTGGCTCCTGTTCATCTGATCTCCGGTTCTTGGAACTTGAACGAGCAGCTTACCTGAGGATCTTGGGATTCGTTAAGCTTCATGGGCTGTGAGCAATAGCCCTGCTCTCTGACCTGATGATCTTGGGTTTGCCAGCCCCTGCAACTGTGTGAATCAGAAGCCTCTATCCTATTCCAAGTACTTGGGACATTCCAGCCTCTACAATTGGGTGAGCCATTTCCTTGATACAAATCTCTCTCTCCATGTATATACTGGTTTTGCTTCTCTGGAGAACTCAGCCTAAGACACAAGAGTTCTGTGGCTTTTTGACCTTTCTCTCCTTATTTTGTTCTGATAAAGTTCAAAGAGGGAGTCGGGGGCAGGAGCTGAATTTCTAAATAAATGAATGAATCACATCTGTAACGCCACTGCATTTGAATGTTAGAAATTTAAACTCATCATAACCAAGTTGTTCTTCTTAAACATACCCATTGGTATCACATAGTGAGTTCAAAGCAAGTGAGCTTCCAGATGTAAGTGGAGTGCAAACTTACAAAGAAATAATGGAGAGTTAGCTATAATTATTCCAGCTGAATTGTCTAAGCACAGAAATGCATTTCAGTATCAAAAAAATGTATTTCGTTAATTACATTAAGATATTCCATTGAGTGAACATTCACCAGGAAATCATTCAGATTAATATTTATCATAAGTAACAATCTAAAGATGTTAAATACCATGGTTTGAATTATGTCTCCCCAAAAATGTATGTATCAATTTAGCTGGGCCATGATTCCCAGTATTGTATGGTTGTCTTCCATTTTGTGATTGCTACATACTCCCAATTACTTTCCCCCTAGTAAGACAGCCCGCTCTGTCCCTCCACTCTCTCTTTTCGTGTCCATTTCGCCAGCTTCTAACCCCCTCTACCCTCTCATCTACCCTCCAGGCAGGAGATACCAACATAGCCTCAAGTGTCCACATGATCCAAGAAGCTCACTCCTCACCAGCATCCCTCTCCAACCTATTGCCCAGTCCAATCCATGTCTGAAGAGTTGGCTTCAGGAATGGTTCCTGTCCTGGGCCAGAAGAAGGTCTGGGGCCATGATCACCGAGGTCCTTCCAGTCTCAGTCAGACCATTAAGTCTGGTCTTTTATGAGAATTTGGGATCTGCATCCCACTGCTCTCCTGCTCCCTCAGGGGATCTCTGTTGTGTTCCCTGTCATGGCAGCCATTGGTTGTAGCCAAGCACCATCTAGTTCTTCTGGTTTCAGGATGATGTAGTCTCTGGTTCATGTGACCCTTTCTGTCCCCTGGGCTCATAATCGCCTTGTGTCCTTGGTGTCCTTCATTCTCCTTTGATCCAGGTGGATTGAGACCAATTGATGCATCTTAGATGGTTGCTTGCTAGCGTTTAAGACCCCAGACACCACTCTTCAAAGTGGGATGCAGAATGTTTTCTTAATAGATTTTATCATGCCAATTGACTTAGATGTCCCCTGAAACCATGGTCCCCAGACCCCTGCACCTGCTATACTAGCCTTTGAAGCATTCAGTTTATTCAGGAAACTACTTTGCTTTTAAATTAGTCCCGTTGCACTCACCTCCTCTGTATTGTGTGTTGTCTTCCCCTTCACCTAAAGTAGTTCTTATCTACCATCTAATTAGTGAATACCCCTCTCCCACGCTCCCTCCCTCGCCCCTCTCGTAACCACAAAAGAATGTTTTCTTCTCAGTTTAAACTATTTCTCAAGTTCTTATAAGAGTGGTCTTATACAATATTTGTCCTTTTGCAACTGACTAATTTCACTCAGCATAATGCCTTCCAGGTTCCTCCATGTTATGAAATGTTTCACAGATTCCTCACTGTTCTTTATCTATGTGTAGTATTCCACTGTGTGAATATACCATAATTTATTTATCCATTCATCCATTGATGGGCACCTTGGTTGCTTCCATCTTTTTGCTATTGTAAACAGTGCCACAATAAACGTGGGTGTGCATATATCTGTTTGTGTAAAGGCTCTTATTTCTCTAGGATATATTCCAAGGAGTGGGATTGCTGGATCATACGGTGGTTCAATTTCTAGCTTTTTAAGGAAGTGCCAAGTCGATTTCCAAAGTGGTTGTACCACTTTACATTCCCACCAGCAGAGTAGAAGTGTTCCAATCTCTCCACAGCCTCTCCAACATATATTATTTTGTTTTTTTTGGATTAATGCCAGCCTTGTTGGAGTGAGATGAAATCACATTGTAGTTTTGATCTGCATTTCTCTAATGGTTAAGGATCATGAACATTTCCTCATGCATCCATTAGCTACCTGAATGTCTTCTTTAGTGAAGTGTCTATTCATATCTTTTGTCCATTTTTTAATAGGGTTATTTGTCTTTTTGCAGTTGAGTTTTTGCAGTATCATGTAGATTTTAGAGATCAGACGCTGATTGGAAGTGTCATAGCTAAAAACTTTTTCCTGGTCTGTAGGTAGTCTTTTTACTCTTTTGGTGAAGTCTTTGGATGAGCATAGGTGCTTGAATTTTAGGAGCTCCCAGTTATCTAGTTTTTCTTCTGCATTGTTAATAATGTTTTGTATATTCTTTATGCCATGTATTAGGGCTTCTAATGTCCCAATTTTTTCTTCCATAATCTTTATAGTTTTAGATTTTATATTTAGGTCTTTGATCCATTTTGAGTTAGTTTTTGTGCATGGAGTGAGGTATGGGTCTTCTTTCATATTTTTGCAGATGTATATCCAGTTATGCCAGCACCATTTGTTAAAAAGACTCTCTTTTCCCCATTTAACTGTTTTGGGGTCTTTGTCAAATATCAACTATTCATATGTGGATGGATTTATGTTTGGATTCTCAATTCTGTTCCATTGGTCTACGTATCTGTTGTTGTACCAGTACCAGGCTGTTTTGACTACTGTGGTGGTATAATAAAAAAGTATAATAGATTCTAAAATCAGGTAAAGTAAAGCCTCCCACTTTGTTCTTCTTTTACAGTAATGCCTTATTTATCTGGGGCCTCTTTCCCTCCCACATGAAGTTGGTGATTTGTTTCTCCATCTCATTAAAGAATGTCGTTGGGATTTGGATCGGAATTGCATTAAATGTATAGACCGCTTTTGGTAGAATAGACATTTTTATAATGTTTAGCCTTCCTATCCACGAGCAAGGTATGTTCTTCCACTTATGTAAGTCTCTTTTGGTGTCTTGCAGAAGTGTACTGTAGTTTTCTTTGTATAAGTTTTTACATCTCTGGTAAGATTTATTCCTAAGTATTTTATCTTCTTGGAGGCTACTGTAAATGGCATTGATTTGGTGATTTCCTCTTCGATGTTCTTTTTGTTGGTGTAGAGGGATCCAACTGATTTTTGTATGTTTATCTTGTATCCTGATACTCTGCTGAACTCTTCAATTAGTTTCAGTACTTTTCTGGAGGATTCCTTAGGGTTTTCTGGTATAAGATCATGTCATCTGCAAATAGAGATACTTTACTTCTTCCTTGCCAATCTGGATGCCCTTTATTTCTTTATCTAGCCTAATTACTCTGGCTAGGACCTCCAACACAATGTTGAATAAGAGCGGTGATAAAGGGCATCCTTGTCTGGTTCCCGATCTCAATGGGAATGCTTTCAGGCTGTCTCCATTTAGGGTGATGTTGGCTGTTGGCTTTGTATAAATGCCCTTTATTATGTTGAGGAATTTTCCTTCAATTCCTATTTTGCTGAGAGTTTTCATTATGAATGGGTGTTGTACTTTGTCAAATGCCTTTTCTGCATCAATTGATAAAATCATGTGATTCTTGTCTTTTGTTTTATTTATGTGGTGGATTACATTGATTGTTTTTCTAATGTTGAACCATCCCTGCATACCTGGTATGAATCTTACTTGGTCACGATGAATTATTTTTTTGATATGTTGTTGAATTCTATTAGCTAGAATTTTGTTGGGGATTTTTACATCTGTGTTCTTGAGGGATATAGGTCTCTAATTTTCTTTTTTTTGTGGCATCTTTACCTGGTTTTGGTATCAGGGATATTCTGGCTTCATAGAATGAGTTTGGTAGTATTCCATCCTTTTCTAAGTTCTGAAATACCTTCAGTAGTAGTCGTGTTAACTCTTCTCCAAAAGTTTGGTAGAACTCTGCAGTGAAGCTGTCCCAACCAGGGTTTTTTTGATCGGAGTTTTTTGATTACCTTTTCAATCTCTTCTTTGTTATGGGTCTATTTAGTTGTTCTACCTCTGTTCGTGTTAAGTTTAGGTAGGTAGTGTATTTCTAGGAATTCATCCGTTTCTTTTGGGTTTTCAAATTTGTTAGAGTACAATTTTTCACAGTAATCCGATATGATTCTTTTAATTTCAGTTGGGTCTGTTGTAATATTGCCCATCTCATTTCTTATTTGGGTTATTTGCTTCCTCTCCTGTTTTTCTTTTGTCAGTTTGGCCAGTGGTTTATCAATTTTGTTGAGTTTTTAAAAAAAACAGCTTTTGGTCTTGTTAATTCTTTCAATTGTTTTTCTGTTTTCTATTTCATTTAGTTCAGCTCTAATTTTTATTATTTGATTTCTTCTGGTGCCTGTGGGTTTCTTTTGTTGCTCTCTTTCTATTTGTTCGAGTTGTAGGGATAATTCTTTGATTTTGGCTCTTTCTTCTTTTTGGATGTGTGCATTTATTGATATAAATTGGCCTCTGAGCACCGCTTTTGCTGTGTCCCAAAGGTTTTGGTAGGAAGTGTTTTCATTCTCATTGGATTCTCTGAATTTCTTTATTCCATCCTTAATGCCTTCTATAATCCAGTCTTTTTTCAAGCAGGGTATTGTTCAGTTTCCAAGTGTTTGATTTCTTTTCCCTGCTTTTCCTGTTATTGATTTCCACTTTTTTGGCCTTATGGTCAGAGAAGATGCTTTGTAATATTTCAATCCAATATTTGGATTCTGCTAAAGCTTGCTTTATGACCTAATGTGTGGTCTATTCTAGAGAATGTTCCATGTGCACTAGAAAAGAAAGTATACTTGGTTGCTGTCGGATGGAGTGTTCTGTGTATGTCTATTAGGTCAAGTTGGTTGATTGTGGCTTTAGATCCTCCGTGTCTTTATTGAGCTTCTTTCTGAATGCCCTGTCCTTCACCGAAAGTGTTGTGTTGAAGTCTCCTACTATTATTGTGGAGCTGTCTGTCTTACTTTTCAATGCTTTGGAGTTTGTTTTATGTATCTTGCAGCCCTGTCATTGGGTGCATAAAGTCTGAATATGGTTATATCTTCTTGGTGTGTTGTCCCTTTAATCTTTATAATATAGTGTCCTTCCTTATCCTTTCAGATGGATTTAACTTTAAAGTCTATTTTGTCAGAAATTAATATTGCCACTCCTGTTCTGTTTTGATTGGTGTTTGCTTGATATGTTTTTTTCCATCCTTTGAGTTTTAGTTTGTGTCTCTAAGTCTAAGGTGTGTCTCTTATAGGCAGCATATAGACGGATCTTGTTTTTTAATCCATTCTGCCACTCTCTGTCTCTTTATTGGTGCATTTAGGCCATTAACATTCAGGGTAATTATGGGTAGGTATGAATTTAGTGCTATCATTTTGGTGTCTTTTTTTGTGTGTTGTTGACAGTTTCTTTTTCCCACTTAATTGTATGTGCTGAGTAGTTTATCTTTATGTATCGTCCTTTCCTCATATTTGTTGTTGTTGATTTTGTTTCTCCTGAGTCTCTATTTTTTTCTTGTATTTTATTTTGATGACTAGGATAGTTTGTCTCCTTTGTGGTTACCTTATGATTTACACCTATTTTTCTAAATTTAAAACTAACTTTTATTTCTTCATATTGCCACATTTCCCTCTCCATATGGAAGGTGTATGATTACATTTCTTAGCCCCTTTTATTATTCTAATGTTGTCTTCTTTTATATAATAACATCACTGTTACCCTGTTTTGAGCTTTTTTTTTTTTTTATATATTCTTCCTTTTTTTTTTTTCTATTTCCCTGTATGGGTTAACTCTGTCCAGTGTTCTAGTCTTGGGTTGATACATGATGTTATTGATTTTCTAACAAAAGAACTCCCTTTAGTATTTCTTGTAGTTTTGGTTTGTTTTTATGAATTCTCTAAACTTGTGTTTATCTGGGAATGTCTTAATTTCACCTTCGTATTCAAGAGACAGTTTAGCTGGATATATGATTCTTGGCAGGCAGTTTTTTACTTCAATTTTTTAAATATGTCATCCCATCGCCTTCTTGCCTGCATGGTTTCTGCCGAGTAGTCTGAGCTTATTCATATTGGCTCTCCTTTTTTGGTGACTGCTCTTAAAATTCTCTCTTTATCTTTGGTCTTGGCAAGTTTGATTATAATTTGTCTTGGTGACTTTCTTTTAAGATCTACCTTATGTGAAGTTTGATAAGCATCTTGGATAGATATCTTCTCATCTTTCACAATATCAGGGAAGTTTTCTGCCAACAAATCTTCCACAATTCTCTCTGAATTTTCTGTTATCCCTCCCTGTTCTGGTACTCCAATCAAAGGGAAAGGTGCTCAAAGTCCACAGACGGTTTATGCCAGGACCACAGCTGCTTCTGTCCTGAGCTCCCGTGGTTAGTGGAGCTAGCAAATTATCTTTTCCCCCAAATGCAAACTTTTTCCTTCCCCAAGGCCAGGAGGATGGCTCTAGGTGCTCAACAGTCTCAGGCCCAGGGAATTCAGCTGCTGAAGCCGGTTTGAGGGTTGGGAGGGCGCATTAATATATATGCAAGTACTCAGGTTTTGCCTTGAGTTCTGTTCTCCTCAGGTTCCGGAGGTGTGAGTAGGCTGTATGACTGGCTACTTCTCCCTGAGGTAACTGCAGCTGAATGCTAGTACCAGCCCACCGCCGCCGCTCAGGGAATGATGCCTGAGGGCTCCCCATGATTCAGGTCCGGTAACTCCTCTCTGCTTCTGAATAGTCTCTTCCTCCCCCTGCCCCTCAGTTTTTTTTCTAATCTTGCCTTTGAAGCTCAGAGCTCCCAGCTGGTCACAAATATACTCGTTTCACTTGTTTTTTCGGTCTTTGTGGTAAAGAGGGCTAGCTGGAAGCGTCTGTCTATTCCTCCATCTTGGCTCCGCCTCTGCACCACGTTTTGTAAAAGGAAAGGGAAGCATGCAGAGAGTTGGGGACCTCAAAGCACCAAGAAAGCAGTGTTGGGAGCAGAGCGCATCCTTTTGACACAGGGTCCCTGTGCAGAGAAGCTCCTAGTAGGGGGCAAAATTGATGAGAAAGCCGACAGAGAGAGAATGACTTCCCCTGGAGTGGATGCCCTGAATTTGGACTTTTAGCGTAATTTACTGTGAAGAAATAAATTTCTCTTTGTTAAAGTCATCCACTTGTGGTATTTCTGTTATAGCAGCACTAGATAGCTAAGACACTATATTTTTTCTTTTCTTATTATTGTCTGTATATATATACATATGGAGTCCTGTTGGAGTAGTGGTTAAGAACTTGGCTGCTAACCAAAAGGTCAGTAGTTTGAATCCACCCGCCACTCCGTGGAAACCCTATTGGGCAGTTCTACTCTGTCCTACAGGGTGACTATGAGTCAGAATAGATTCAATGGCAATTAAACATTAACCATTATTCAGGTGTACAATGTAGTGAAATAAATTGCATTAATTGTGTTGTGCAACATCACCTATCTTTGCAAATTCCCCATCACCATAAACATAAACCCACTGCTTCCCAAGCAATGGCTTCCTGTTTCCCCCTCTCTCTCACACCTCTGGTAACTACTAATAAACATTGGTTCCTCTAGATTTGTCTATTCTTTTTATTTCATATAACTGAGATCATACTAAAGATGCTTATACTTTTTACCCTTCTCAAAAAAATTCATTGTCTTAACTATTTGTCAATATATATTTATTATATATAAAAACCCACACGTCTGTCAGTTTGTCATAATGTGGTGGCTTCCATGTTGCTGAGATCCTAGAAACTATGCCACCGGTGTTTCAAATGCCAGCAGGGTCACCCATGGTGGACAGGTTTCAGCTGAGCTTCCAGAACAAGACAGACTAGGACGAAGGACCTGGAGGTCTACTTCTGAAAAAATTAGCCAGTGAAAACATTGTGAATAGCAGTAGAACATTGCCTGATACAGTGCCAGAAGATGAGACTCTCTAGTTGGAAGACACTCAAAAGACAACTGGGGAAGAGCTGCCTCCTCAAAGTAGAGTCACCCTTAATGACATGGATGGAGTCAAACTTCTGGGGTCTTCATTTGATGGTGTGGCATGACTTAAAATGAGGAGAAACAGCTGCAAACATCCATTAATAATAAGAACATAGAATGTATGAAGTATGACTCTAGGAAAATTGGAAATCGTCAAAAATGAAATGGAACACATCAACATCAATATCCTAGACATTAATGAACTAAAATGGACTGGTATTGGCCATTTTGAATCAGATAACATATAGTGTACTATGCCAGGAATGAGAAACTAAAGAGGAATAGTGTGGATTCAAAGTCAAAAAGAACATTTCAAATCTACCCTGCAGTACAATGCTTTCAGTGATAGGATGATATCTATATGCCTACAAGAAAGACCAGTTAATAAGAATAAATTCAAATTTATGCTTCAACCACTGATGCAAAAGATGAGAAAATTTAAGATTTTTACCAACTTCTACAGTCTGAAATGGATCAAACATGCAATCAAGATTCATTGATACTTACTGGTGATTGGAATATGAAAGTTGGAAACAAAGAAGGAACGGTAGTTGGAAACTGGCCTTGATGGTAAATACAACTCTGGAGATCGTTAATTATGTTAGAATTTTGCAAGACCAATGGCTTCTTCATTGCAAATAACTTTTTTCACCAATATAAACGGCAACTATACACGTGGACCTTGCCGGATGGAATACACAGGAATCAAATTGACCACATCTGTGGAAAAAGACAATGGAAAATCTCAATATCATCAGTCTGAACAAGGCCAGTGGCCGACTGCAGAACAGATTATCAATGATTAATTTGAAGAGTAATTTTGTGATGGAAAATTTAGGTCTCTGCACACAATTTTGAAGGAAGTCCAGACTTTGTGGTGTTATTCAAGGCCCACAACTTAAGACACCCTTATTTCATATTACTTTGCATTCGATTATTTATTTATTTTTTTGTATATGTGTTCTCATCTTTATTATGTTGAAACTACTTATAAGTCACTTAGGAACATGCACTGTTGTCTTAAACGTTTGGGCATAACCAAAAAACCTAGCACAGTGTCTTCCACATACCTGTAGCTGTTGCTGTCCAGTTGATTCCAACTCATGGCGACCCCGTGTGTGTCAGAGCAGAATTGTTCTGCATACAGTTTTTGATGGCTGAATTTTTGAAAGGAGAATGCCAAGTTTTTCTTCCAAGGTGTCTCTGGGTAGACTTGAACCTCCAAACTTTCAGTTTAGCAGCTGAATACATTAATCATTTACACCACCCAGGGACTCCATCTCATACACACCAAAAAAAAAAAAAACCTGTTGCCATCGAGTCAATTCCGACTCATAGCGACCCTATAGGACAGAGTAGAACTGTCGTGTAGGTTTAAACTTGCATATGAGCAATTGATGGTCTGTTCTGCAGATTCTGTTTTACAAACTAATAACTAAGCAACTTGTAATCTATGCTAATATGTTAATGGGCAGATTTTCATCTTCTAGACAGTGTAATTTTAAAATGGCTAGAATTATGGTTTGGGCAAAGAATATTGAATATACCATGGATTTCCAGAAGAATGAACATTTCTGTCTTAGAAGTACAGCCAGAATGCTCCTTAGAAGAGAGGATTGCAAGACTTCTTCTCATGTACTTTGGACATGTTATCAGGGGGGACCAGTCCCTGGAGAAGGACATCATGCTTAGTAAAGTAGAGGGTCAACAACAACAAAAAAGAACATCCTCAATGAGATGGATTGACAAATGTAACTCAACAATGAGCTCAAACATAGCAATGATTGTGAGGAGGACAAAGGACCCGGCAGCACTTAATTCTGTTGTACATAGGTTCGCTATGAGTTGGAACCAACTCCACAGCACCTAACAACAACAGGACAGTCTGAAATAGCAGGGAACCCAGACAAAGTCATATTATAAGGAACAGTTTTAAGTGGGACACTGCCACCAGCGTGGCTACCAGAGAATCCTTGCTGCTGCTGTTGCTTCTACCACTGAACTCTTTGATGCCAAGAAACAGTGTTTTAATGCTGCTGGGATCCAGATTTCTGGGATCCAAGAGGTTGGGATGACTTATCCAGACCACTGCACTGAGATGTTCTTTTGAACCTCGAGCCTTGAGCAAACCAAACCAAACCAAACAAAACCCATTGAGGTCGAATTGAATCCAACTCACAGCGACCCTATAGGAAAGAGTAGAACTGCCCCATAGAGTTTCTAGAGAGCACCTGGTGGATTTGAACTGCCAACCTTTTGGTTAGCAGTCGTAGCACTTAACCAGTACACCATCAGGTTTTCCTAAATGTCACCTTTAAGTCAAACAATAAAACCAGTTGCAGTCCAGTTGATTCCAACTTGTAGTCTTGCTAATTAGTAAAATCTATTTTGCCTTGGGCATTGTGCTCTTTTGAAGAATTATCTATTTGCAGTCATATTTGAGAAACAGAAACTACAGGGTCAGACTGGAAGCTGTGTTTTAAGGTGAACTGTTATCATGAAAACATTGTTCTGGTCCTTTTCCAAGGCAATGTTTATAAGATGGGTTATGAGAGTCTTGGGAAGTCCTCTCATCTTTAGGGCACTTTTGACTCCCTAGCTGAAATGTGGAAACCATGGTGTTATAGTGGTTAAGAGCTTCGGCTGCTAACCAAAAGGTCGGCAGTTGGAATCCACCAGGCACTCCTTGGAAACTCTATTGGGCAGTTCTACTGTCTCCTATAGTGTCTCTATGAGTCAGAACCGACTCAATTGCAACGGGTTTTTTTTTTACTTGGAATGTTACCCCAATTTGCAAATTGTATATTAAATAAACTTCAATTGATTAATGTAATTGGCTTAATATGATGTTGCTTAACAATACTGATCCACCACTACAGCTTCTTCTCATGACTCAGACTCAGGAAGGGAAACATCCAATTGGCTGATCCTTGAACAAATACCCAATGCACTGTCATCCAAAGCATAAGAAGGGGGTAGGTACATAGCAGCTCATTGCAAATTTAAAGATATTGAAATGATAGGAATTTCATCCCTGCCTTAAGGAGATAACCATCTGTTTAGGAGAGAGCTATGTAAATATCCGGCTATAATACAATGAGATAGGGGTCAACAAAGCACAGAGTTAAACCAAAAAACCAAACCCATTGCCATCGAGTCGATTCCCACTCACAGCGGCCCTACAGGTCAGAGTAGAACTGCCCCACAGAGTTTCCGAGGAGCACCTGGTGGATTCGAACTGCTGACCTCTGGGTTAGCAGCTGTAGCACTTAACCACTATGCCACACAGAGTTAGAAGCAGTTAACTCAATGGGAGTGGAGGGGAGAAGAGTTACGGAATTATTCCTAGAGGAAGAGCTGACTTTTGGACTGGATATAAACACTAAGAGCTCCCCAAGGTGAGTGGAGCAAACATTCAAAATAACAAAAATGGTTTGTGTAAAGGTTTAAACGTGTCAAAAGAGCATTGCATGGCAGAGCAGCAGAGATTCCGTTGGGGTAGTGGTATAGGATTGCGGGATAAAGGTTTGTGTAAGCCATGAGTAGGCAGGAGAGGTAGAGAGAGAAAGAAAAGTGTAATAGCAGAATATAGAAGTAGAATGGTTTTTCTTGATTTCGGCTTTGAAAAGTCCTTGAATTTCATTCTATGAAATTTGGAATTCATTACATAGGGAACAAAAGGTCATTGGGATTTTTTTTTTTTAATTCGGCTTTAAGCGAAAGTTTACAAATCAAGTCAGTCTCCTTATACAAAAACTTATACACGCCTTGTTATGTACTCCTAGCTGCTCTCTCCCCAATGAGACAGCACACTCCTCCTCTCTACCCTGTATTCCCTGTGTCCATTCAACAAGTTCCTGTCCCCCTCTGCCTTCTTATCTTGCCTCCAGACAGGAGTTGTCCATATAGTCTCATGTGTCTACTTTGCTGAGAAGCTCACTCCTCACAAGTATCATTTTCTGTCTTATAGTCCAGTCCAATCCCTGTCTGAAGAGTTGGCTTTGGGAATGGTTCCAGTCTTGGGCTAATAAATGACTGAGGACCATGACCTCCAGGGTCCCTCTAGCCTCAGACAGACCATTAAGTCTGTTCTTTTTATGAGATCTTGAGATCTGCATCCCACCATTCTCCTGCTCCATCAGGGGCTCTGTTTTGTGTTCCCTGTCAGGGCGGTCATCGGTGGTAGCTGGGCACCACCTAGTTCATCTGGTCTCAGGCTGAGGTAGTCTCTGGTTTCTGTGGCCCTTTCTGTCTCTTGGGCTAGCATTTTCCTCATGTCTTTAGTGTTCTTCATTCTCCTTTGCTCTAGGTGGGTAGAGACGAATTGATGCATCTTAGGTAGCCACTTGCTAACTTTTAAGACCCCAGACGCCACTCTCCAAAGTGAGATGCAGAATGTTTTCTTAATAGATTTTATTATGTCAATTGACTTAGATGTCCCCTGAAACCATGGTCCCCAAAACTCCGCCCTTGCTATGCTGGCCTTTGAAACATTCATTGTATTCAGGAAACTTCTTTGCTTTGGTTTAGTCCAGTTGTGCTGGCCTCTCCTGTACTGTGTGCTGTCTTTCCCTTCACATAAAATACTTCTTGTCTACTATCTACTTAGCAAATACCCCTTTCACTCCCTTCCTACCCTCATAACCATCAAAGAATATTTTCTTCTGTGTTTAAACTTTTTCTTGAGTTCTTAAAATAGTGGTCTCATACGATATTTTTCCTTTTGCGACTGACTAATTTCAACCCTGGTGGCGTAGTAGTTAAGTGCTATGGGTGCTAACCAAAGGATTGGCAGTTCAAATCCACCAGGTGCTCCTTGTAAACTCTATGGGGCAGTTCTACTCTGTCCTATGGGGTCGCTATGAGTCGGAATCAACTCGACGGCACTGGGTTTGTTTTTTTGGTTTAATTTCACTCAGCATAATGCTTTCAATATTCCTCCACATTTTGAGGTGTTTCACGGATTCATCATGGCACTTAAACCTTGCATAGTATTCAATTAAGTGACTAGACCATAATTTATCTATTCATCTGTCAATGGTCACCTTGGTTTCTTCCATCTTTTTGCTATTGTGAACAGTGCTGCAATGAACATGTGTGTACATGTATCTATTCCTGTTTAGGATCTTATTACTCTAGGATATATTCAAAGGAGTGGAATTGCTGGATCATATGGTAGTTCTATTTCTAGCTTTTTAGTGAAGTGCCAAATCAATTGCCAAAGTGATTGTACCATTTTACATTCCCACAGTGTATAAGTGTTCCAGTCTCTCCACAACCTTTCCAACATTTATTGTTTTGTTTTTTGGATTACTGCCAGCCTTGTAGGGGTGAGATGGTATCTCATTGTAATTTTCATTTTCATTTCTCTAGCGGCTAATGATCATAAGCATTTCCTCATGTATCTGTTAGCCGCCTGAATGTCTTCTTTGGTGAAGTGCCTCTTCATATCCTTTGCCCATTTTTGATTGGGTTATTTGTCTTTTTGTTGTTGAGGTTTTGCAGCATCTTACAGATTTTAGAGATTAGACGCTGATTAGATTTGTGATAGCCAAATTTTTTTTTCCCAGTCTGTAGGTTGTCTTTTTACTCTTTTGGTGAAGTCTTCGGATGAGCATAAGTGTTTGATTTTTAGGAGCTCCCTGTTATCTAATTTCTCTTCTGCTGTTTGTGCACTGTTAGTAATGATTTTTATACTGTTTATGCCATGTACAAAGGCTCTTAACGTTGTCCCTATTTCTTCTTCCATGATCTTCTTCATTTTAGACTTTATATTTAGGTCTTTCATCCATTTTGAGTTAGTTTTATGCATGGTGCGAGGTATGAGTCTTGTTACATTTCTTTACAGATGGACATCCAGTTATGCCAGCACCATTTGCTAAGCAGACTGTCTTTTCCCCATTTAACAGATTTGAGCCTTCGTCAAATACCAGCTGCTTGTATGTGGGTGGGTTTATGTTTGGATTCTCAATTCTGTGCCATTTGTCTGTGTATCTGTTGTTGTACCAGCACCAGGCTGTTTCGACTACTGTGGCAGTATAATATATTCTAAAATTAGGTACTGTGAGGCCTCCCACTCTGTTCTTCTTCAGTAATGCTTTACTTCTCCAGGGCCTCTTTCCCTTCCATATGAAATTGGTGATTTGTTTCTTCATCTTATTAAAAAATGTCATTGGTATCTGGATTGTGATTGCAATGCATCTATAGATTGCTTTGGGTAGAATAGACATTTTTACAATGTTGAGTCTTCCTATCCATGAGCAAGGTGTTTTCCCACTTATGTACGTCTCTTTTGGTTTCTTGCAGTAGCGTCATGAAGTTTTCTTTGTCTAAGTATTTACTCCTCTGGTTACATTTATTTCTAAGTGTTTTATCTTCCTGGGGGCTGTTGTAAGTGGTATCGATTTGGTGATATCCTCTTTGACGTTCTCTTTGTTGGTGTGGAGGAATCCAACTGATTTTTGTATATTTACCTTGTACCCTGGCATTCTGCTCAACTCTGCTATTAGTTTCAGTAGTTTTCTTGTGGATTCTTTAGGGTTCTCTCTGCATAAGATCATGTCATCTGCAAATAGAGATAATTTTACTTCTTCTTTGCCAATTTGTATGCCCGTCTAGCCAAATTGTTCTGTCTAGGACCTCCATCACAATGTTGCATAAGAGTGGTGATAAATGGCATCCTTCTCTTTTTCCCATTCTCAGGCGGAATGCTCTCAGACTTCTCCATTTAGGATGATGTTGGGTGTTGGCTTTGTATAAATGCCCTTTATTATGTTGAGGAATTTCCCTTCTGTTCCTATTTTGCTGAGAGTTTTAATCATGAATGGTTGTTGGACTTTGTTAAATGCCTTTTCTGCATCAATTGATAAGATTATGTGGTTGTCTTTTGTTTTATTTATATGGTGGATTACATTGTTTTTCTAATGTTGAACCATCCCTGCGTACCTAGTATGAATCCCACTTGGACACGGTGAATTATTTTTTTGATATGTTGTTGAATTCTTTTGGCTAGAATTTTGTTGAGGATTTTTGTGTCTAAGTTCATGAGGGATATAGGTCTGTAATTTTCTTTTTTTGTGGTGTCTTTATCTGGTTTTGGTGTCAGGGTTATGCTGGCTTCATAGAGTGGGTTTGGGAGTATTCCTTCCTTTTCTATGCTGTAAAATACTTTTAGTAGTAGTGGTGTTAACTCTTCTCTGAAAGTTGGGTAGAATTCTCCAGTGAAGCCATCAGGGCCAGGGCTTTTTTTGGGGGGGGGGGTTTAATTACCTTTTTAATCTCTTCTTTTTTTGTGGGTTTATTTACTTGTTCTACTTCTGTTTGTATTAGTTTAGGTAGGTAGTGTGTTGCTAGAAATTTGTCCACTTATTCTAGGTTTTTAAATTTGTTAGGGTACAATTTTTCGTAGTAATCTGATGTGATTCTTTTAATTTCAGTTGGTTCTGTTGTGATATCACCTATCTTATTTCTTATTCATGTTATTTGCTTCCTCTCCTGTTTTTCTTTTGTCAGTCTGGCCAAAGGTTTATCCATTTTGTTAATCTTTTCAAAGAACCAGTTCTTGGTCTTGCTGATTCATTCTGTTGTTTTTCTGTTCTCTATTTCATTTAATTCTCTTCTAATTTTTATTATTTGCTTTCTTCTGGAGTCTGAGGGTTTCTTTTGTTGCCCTCTCTCTATTTGTTCAAGTTTTAGGGATAATTCTTTGATTTTGGCCCTTTCTTCTTTTTGAATGTGTGCATTTTTTTTTTTTTTTTTGCTATAAATTGACCTCTGAGAGAGGGATTACTGTGTTTCAAAGATTTTAATAAGAAGTGTTTTCATTCTCATTTGATTCTATGAATTTCTTTATTCTGTCCTTAATTTCCCAGCGCCATCGAGACACTGGGTGGGTCCTTAATTTCTTCTATAACCCAGTCATTTTTGAGCAAGGTGTTGTTCAGTTTCAATGTGTTTGATTTCTTTTCCCTGCTTTTTCTCTTATTGATTTCTACTTTTATGGTTTTATGGTCAGAGAAGATGCTTCAAAATATTTCAGTGTTTTGGATTCTGTTAAGGCTTGCTTTATGCCCTGATATGTGGTCTATTCTGGAGAATGTTCCATGTGTGTTGGGAAAGAAAGTATACTTGTCTGCTGTTGCATGGAATGTTCTGTATATGTCTATTAGGTCAAGTTTGTGGATTGTGGCTTTTAGATCTTCAGTATCTTTATTGAGCTTCTTTCTGGATGTTCTATCCTTCACCAAAAGTGTTGTGTTGAAATCTCCTACTATTACTGTGAAGCTATCTAGCTTTTCAATGCTGATCTTCTGTGTCTTTATTGAGCTTTCTGGATGTCCTTTCCTACACCGAAAGTGGTGTGTTGAAGTCTCCTATTATTGTGGAGCTGTCTATCTCACTTTTCAATGCTGATAGAGTTTGTTTTATGTATCTTGCAGCCCTGTCATTGAGTGCATAAATATTTAATATGATTATATCCTCCTGGCATATTGTCTCTTTAATCATTATATAGTGTCCTTCCTTATCCTTTATGGTGGGTTTAACTTTAAAGTCTATTTTGTCAGAAATTGATATTGCCACTCCTGCTTTTTTGATTGTTGTTTGATATATTTTTTCCATCCTTTGAGTTTTAGCTTGTTTTTGTCTTAAAGTCTAAGGTGTGCCTCTTGTAGGCATCAAATAGATGGATCGTGTTTTTTTTTTTAATCCATTCTGCCACTCTGTCTCTTTATTGGTGCATTTAGCCCATTTACATTCAGCATGATTATTGATAGGTATGAGTTTATTTCTGTCATTTTGATGTCTTTTTTGATTGTTGTTGACAGTTTCTTTTTTCCACTTGATTTTTTTTGCTGAGTGGTTTCCCTTTATAAATTGTTTTTTCCTCTTTTTCATTGTTAATTTTTTTTCTGTTTCCATATATTTTTCTTGTATATTTTTTTGATGTGTAGAATTGTTAGTCTCATATGTGGTTACCTT
Organism: Elephas maximus indicus; assembly: GCF_024166365.1. NCBI lineage: Eukaryota > Metazoa > Chordata > Mammalia > Proboscidea > Elephantidae > Elephas > Elephas maximus. Next base: position 70,274,017 of record NC_064846.1, on the reverse strand, counting down.
ACTATTTACCTCTATTTTTCTAATTTTAAACAAAACTTTTAACTCTCTATATCACCTTGACTTTCTCTGCATATGAAAGATCTATGGCTACACTTTTTAGTTACTCTCTATTGATTTAATGTTGTCATCTTTTACATAATGACATCTGTGTTTCCCTGCTTTGAGCTTTTTTAAATCTTGATTTATTTTTGTGATTTCCCTATCTGGGTTGATATCTGCTTTCTCTGCCCAATGTTTTAGTTTGAGTTGTTATCTGATTTTATTGATAGTCTCACCAAAGGAGCCCCTTCAGTATTTCTTGTAATTTTGCAAATTCCCTAAACTTCTGTTTATCTGGAAATGTCCTTATTTCACCATCATATTTGAGAGACAGTTTTGCTGGATATGTGATTCTTGGCTGGCCATATTTTTTCCTTCAAGGCTTTATGTGTGTCTTCCCATTGCTTTTTTGCCTGCATGGTTACTGCCAAGTAGTCTGTACTTATTCTTATTGATTGTCCTTTGTAGGCAACTTTTCATTTATCTTGGCTGCTCTTAAAATTCTCTCTTTATCTTTGGTTTTGGCACATTTGATTATGATATGTCTTTTTTACTTTCTTTTTGGGATCTACCTTTTATGGGGTTTGATGAGCATCTTGGATAGATATCTTCTCATCTTTCAAGATATCAGGGACGTTTTCTGCCAACAAATTTTCGACAATTCTCTCTGTGTTTTCTGTTATCCCTCCCTGTTCTGGTACTCCAGTCACTCGTAGGTTATTTCTCTTGATAGAGCCCCACATGATTCTTAAGGTTTCTTCATTTTTTTGAATTCTTTTATCTGATTTTTCTTCAAATATGTTAGTGCCAAGTGATTTATCTTCAAGTTCCAAAATTCTAGCTTCTACTTGCTCATTTCTGCTCCCCTGACTTTCTACTGAGTTGTCTAATTCTGAATTTTTATTGTTAATCTTCTGAATTTCTGGTTGCTCTGTCTTTTCTTTCAGCCTCTTAAATTTGTCATTATGCTCTTGAATAACCTTCTTAATTTCCTCTACTGCTTTATCTGTGCATTCCTTTGCTTGTCCTGCATTTTCCTGATCTCCTTCCTGATCTCTTGAAGTGTTTTGTATATTAATCTTTTGGATTCTACCTCTGGTAATTCCAGGAAGAACTCTTCATCCAGAAGATTCCTTCATTCTTTCTTTCTTTTTTTTTTTTTTTGGTAGCTTGTTGAACTGATCATGGTCTCCTTCTTTTTATGATTTCATATTGACTGTTGTCTCCAGGCCATCTTTAAGTTGTTGTGTTAATTTATTTTATGTTTGTTTCCTGTGTCCTAGCTTTTTGCTTTGTTTTATTTTGATATACCCAAATAGGCTGCCTGAGTGAGCTAACTTGATTATTGGAGCCTTTGAATCTCTAAAATCCTGTCACCAGATGGCTAGAGCTGTTACCAGGTATATGAGCATATGAGTCCATTCACTTTTCTTGTATGTATTCAGCTCAGGTGTCCAGGTAGCTGATCATCAAGTGTATGGTGCAGGCTCTCACCTATGGTCTTAGAGAAGCAGTGGTGATTGGCATATGCACAGGTTTCTGTTTGCAGCAGGGGTCACACCCTGAGCAAGGCAGGGGGCTGACAACCATCCCCCGAGTGTCTGTGTGGAAGGAGTGTCCCTGTTCTCTAGAGTGCATAGGTGGGTGGGATCTGCAGCCTTACTGTAGGCACTCGTTTTTTTTTTAACTGTAAAGACTGGGAGACACCACTTATCCTAGCACCCATGTCACTGGTGGCCAGGTGGCATGGGTAGAGCCACCAGTCCTCAGTCCCCTGATGTGGGTAGGTAAGGACCCTGCTTAACAGCAGAGCAGTTTCAAACATCAAAAACTGACCTCTCTGCCACACAACTGAAACAACTAAAGTCAGGCCTCATGCACATACACCCTTGCGCTGTGACATCAAGTGCCTAGCTGCTAAAATGGGGCCACACGGGTCTATGCAGGGGTGAAAGGCATTCAAAATCTGTGGATAGCTTGTGCCTGGACAGAAGCCTCTTCTGCCCTAAGTTCCCAGTTTAGGGAGCCAGCAGATTATTTTCCCCATTTGTTAATTTGTTCCTTCTCCAAGGCCTGAAGAATGGCTCAGGGTTTGCAGCAAGACCTATCTCAGGCCCTGGGAAATTGACTGTCACTGAAGCCAGCTCCAGACCTTGGGCAGAGGGAAGAGGGATCAGATAAATGGGAGAGAGTTCTTTTGAAAGGGGAACGATTTGATCCTTGTGGTAAATTGGATGCAAGCACTTACCTTATGCCGAGACCACTGCTCTTCACTAATTCTGGAGGTGTGAGTAGACTCTGTGCTGCCATCTCTCTGTGGCTAAGGAAACTGCATCCCGAATGCTACCACCAGCCCCACCATGGTCGCACCAGTGGGTCAGGCTTGTGCCACTCGCTCTCCCTCTTTCGCTGAGGTAACCGCATCCCAAATGCTACTGCCAGCCCTGCAGTGGTAACGCAAGGGGATCAGGGCTGAGGGTCCCCTTTTCCTGCCGAGTCAGGTCCTACAACTCCTAGCTGCTTCTGAGCTGCCTCTCCCAGTCTCATTAAAGTAACTGCCTCTAATCCTTCCTCATTAACATCATAGAGGTAAGATTTAGAACAAAGAGGAAAATCATAGCAGATGACAAAATGCTGGACAATCACACAATATTGGAAACTATGGCCTAGCCATGTTGACACACATTTTGGGGGGATACAGTGTAATCCATAATGGACTCTTCATATAGCTAAGTGGGAAAACTCATTACATTCATTTTTTTTAAGATAAAATTGCTAATTTACTAAAAGCTTTACAGAGTGATAACTAAAGTTATAATAATGTCCTTCCAGGAAACTTTGAGGTAAAAATGTGATCTTCCTTGGTGATTACATTTGAAAAGAGATGGCTTCCAGGTCCTTGACCGAACATTCTTTTTTTTTTTTAATGTGTTTTTTTTTTAACTTTTATTGAGCTTCAAGTGAACTTTTACAAATCAAGTCAGACTGTCACATATAAGTTTATATACACCTTACTCCGTACTCCCACTTGCTCTCCCCCTAATGAGTCAGCCCTTCCAGTCTCTCCTTTCGTGACAATTTTGCCAGCTTCCAACTCTCTCTAGCCTCCCATGCCCCCTCCAGACAGGAGATGCCAACACAGTCTCAAGTGTCCACCTGATACAAATAGCTCACTCTTCATCAGCATCTCTCTCCTACCCACTGCCCAGTCCCTTCCATGTCTGATGAGTTGTCTTTGGGAATGTTTCCTGTCCTGTGCCAACAGAAGGTTTGGGGACCCTGGCCGCCAGGATTCCTCTAGTCTCAGTCAGACCATTAAGTATGGTCTTTTTGTGAGAATTTGGGGTCTGCATCCCACTGATCTCCTGCTCCCTCAGGGGTTCTCTGTTGTGCTCCCTGTCAGGGCAGTCATCGGTTGTGGCTGGGCACCAACTAGTTCTTCTGGTCTCAGGATGATGTAAGTCTCTGGTTCATGTGGCCCTTTCTGTCTCTTGGGCTCATAGTTATCCTGTGACCTTGGTGTTCTTCATTCTCCTTTGATTCAGGTGGGTTGAGACCAACTGATGCATCTTAGATGGCCCCTTGTTAGCATTTAAGACCCCAGACACCACATTTCAAAGTGGGATGCAGAATGTTTTCATAATAGAATTATTTTGCCAATTGACTTAGAAGTCCCCTTAAACCATGGTCCCCAAACCCCCACCCTTGCTCCGCTGACCTTTGAAGCATTCAGTTTATCCCGGAAACTTCTTTGCTTTTGGTCCAGTCCAGTTCAGCTGACCTTCCGTGTATTGAGTATTGTCCTTCCCTTCACCTAAAGCAGTTCTTATCTACTAACTAATCAGTAAAAAAACCCCTCCCACCCTCCCTCCTTCCCCCCCTCGTAGCCACAAAAGTATGTGTTCTTCTCAGTTTATATTATTTCTCAAGATCTTATAATAGTGGTCTTATAGAATATTTGTCCTTTTGCCTCTGACTAATTTCGCTCAGCCTAATGCTTTCCAGGTTCCTCCATGTTATGAAATGTTTCATAGAATTGTCACTGTTCTTTATTCCATTGTGTGTATATACCACAATTTATTTAACCATTCATCCGTTGATGGACACCTTGGTTGCTTCCAGCTTTTTGCTATTGTAAGCTGCAATAAACATGGGTGTGCATATACCTGTTCGTGTGAAGGCTCTTATTTCTCTAGGGTATATTCTGAGGAGTGGGATTTCGGGGTTGTATGGTAGTTCTATTTCTAACTTTTTAAGATAAGGCCAGATAGATTTCCAAAGTGGTTGTACCATTTTACATTCCCACCAGCAGTGTATAAGAGTTCCAATCTCTCTGCAGCCTCTCCAACATTTATTATTTTGTGTTTTTTGGATTAACGCCAGCCTTGTTGGAGTGAGATGAAATCTCATCGTAGTTTTAATTTGCATTTCTCTAATGGCTAATGATCGAGAGCATTTTCTCATGTATCTATTAAAAAAAAACTTTAGTGAAGTGCGTGTTCATATCCTTTGCCCACTTCTTGATTGGGTTGTTTGTCTTTTTATGGTTGAGTTTTGACAGAATCATGTAGATTTTAGAGATCAGGCGCTGGTCTGAGATGTCATAGCTGAAAATTCTTTCCCAGTCTGTAGGTGGTCTTTTTACTCTTTTGGTGAAGTCTTTAGATGAGCATATGTGTTTGATTTTTAGGAGCTCCCAGTTATCTGGATTCTCTTTGTCATTTTCGATAATGTTTTGCAATCTGTTTATGCCTTGTATTAGGCCTCCTAACGTTGTCCCTATTTTTTCTTCCATGATCTTTATCGTTTTAGTTTTTATGTTTAGGTCTTTGATCCACTTGGAGTTAGTTTTTGTGCATGTTGTGTTTCATTTTTTTGCAAATGGATATCCAGTTATGCCAGCACCATTTGTTAAAAAGACTGTCTTTTCCCCAATTAACTGACACTGGGCCTTTGTCAAATATCAGCTGCTCATATGTGGATGGATTTATATCTGGGTTCTCAATTCTGTTCCATTGGTCTTTGTGCCTGTTGTTGTACCAGTACCAGGCTGTTTTGACTACTGTGGCTGTATAATAGGTTCTGAAATCAGGTAGAGAGAGGCCTCCCACTTTCTTCTTCTTTTTCAGTAATGCTTTACTTATCCAGGGCTTCTTTCCCTTCCATATGAAGTTGGTGATTTGTTTCTCCATCACATTAAAAAATGACATTGGAATTTGGATCGGAAGTGCATTGTATGTATAGATGGCTTTTGGTAGAATAGACATTTTGACTATGTTAAGTCTTCCTATCCATGAGCAAGGTATGTTTTTCCACTTAAGGAGGTCCTTTTTAGTTTCTTGTAGTAGTACATTGTAGTTTTCTTTGTATAGGTCTTTTACATCTTTGGTAAGATTTATTCCTAAGTATTTTATCTTCTTGGGGGCTACTGTGAATGGTATTGATTTGGTGATTTCCTCTTCGATGTTCTTTTTGTTGGTGTAGAGGAATCCAAGTGATTTTTGTGTGTTTATCTTATAACCTGAGACTCTTCCAAACTCTTCTATTAGTTTCAGTAGTTTTCTGGAGGATTCCTTAGGGTTTTCTGTGTATAAGATCATGTCATCTGCAAATAGAGATAATTTGACTTCCTCCTTGCCTATCCAGATGCCCTTTATTTCTTTGTCTAGCCTAATTGCTCTGGCTAGGACCTCTAGCACAATGTTGAATAAGAACGGTGATAAAGGGCATCCTTGTCTGGTTCCCGTTCTCAAGGGAAATGCTTTCAGGCTCTCTCCATTTGGAGTGATGCTGGCTGTTGGCTTTGTATAGATGCCCTTTATTATGTTGAGGAATTTTCCTTCAATTCCTATTTTGGTGAGAGTTTTTATCATAAATGGGTGTTGGACTTTGTCAAATGCCTTTTCTGCATCAATTGATAAGATCATGTGGTTTTTGTCTTTTGTTTTTTTTTATTTACGTGGTGGATTACATTAATGGTTTTTCTAATATTAAACCAGCCTTGCATACCTGGTATAAATCCCACCTGGTCATGGTGGATTATTTTTTTGATATGTTGTTGAATTCTATTGGCTAGAATTTTGTTGAGGATTTTTGCATCTATGTTCATGAGGGATATAGGTCTGTAAATTTCTTTTTTTTTTGTGTGATGTCTTGAGGGAACATTCTTGATTTAGGTATTTTTCAAAGAAAGAATTTGCAAGTACCTAACTGGAAATCTGAAAGAACGGGGAGGAGGAGTCTCTTCCCTTATTTTCAAAGGGAAAATTAAAACCTCTAAATTTAAATTTTTATTTGTCCTTACACACACGCTGTGAATTAATAACCTTTAATCATTATCATTTTGGCATTGTCTATTTGTTTTGTATAAATATAAATATATAAATATAAATGGAAACCCTGGTGGCGTACTGGTTGAGTTCTACGGCTGCTAATCAAGAGGTCAGCAGTTCGAATCCACCAGATGCTCCTTGGAAACTCTACGGGGCAGTTCTACTCTGTCTTACAGGGCTGCTATGAGTTGGAATCGACTCGAGAGCAGTGGTTTTTGGTTATAAATATCAATATATATATCGGAATTGACTGGGAAGCAACGAGTATATATATAGTCAGTTTGATCATTTTTCTCATCCCATGCTTTTTGTCATTTAGACTTGGCCCAGTTAGAAACTCAAGGAATTCTTCCTGAGTCTAACTGGAACACTTATTTTTCAATTACTTTGAAATAAGTTCATAATCTTGACATTCTGCCTTAGAGAAATTTTATTAGGATTTTAAAATAGCTTTCAGATTTTCTAACTAGTTCTGCAATATGACTATAACACCACTTTGACAAAAATTGTTTTATTCCTCAGTTTTCCCAACTGTGACATAAGGACTTGCATATTCAATAACTAGCTGGTTAATATGTCTTTAGTTAATACTACTGTTAAAAATAATCAAAACTCAAAGAAATTGAAACGTAAGGTTTATTCTGAGCAGTTATTTTATATGTATATAAGGAGACCACTCTGATTCCCCCCAAAAATAAATAAATAACAGCAACAACAAATGGCTTGAAATAGACTAGCTACAATGAAGCTTATAAAAAGGAGGAAAAAAATAGATCAACTACTGGTTAACTGTAACGTGATTAATGAACCCTGCCCTCCCTTTTTACTGAGATTAACTGATATCAGACCACCTACAGCCAGGATACCTTTTGAAATTTAACTTAAGTAAGCCCGGCTTTGAATAGGAAAGAAAAGATTAGCAACTTTGGGGGGAAAAAAGCCACTGGCGGGATTACTTTGGGGTCAAGAAGCCTTGGAGTAAATATTTGGTTTTGTGAGGTAAGAAAAAACTTCAAAATCAAAGTAAGGGGTCTGGTATTAATTTTTCACTTTGACATCTCCCTCTTATTGATCATGATTCAATTAGAATCTTTGATCAACTAAGTGTTGGCCAGTTGTCGCCTAGGTTTCTTTGACTCTCATAGGTACTGCTTCATGAGGTAACTTTTTATGAAACCTACATTATTTCAGTTATTTTCTAAGCTTCTTTTCTTCATTGTTCCTCCAGTTGGATGGAGCCAATTTGGTGTACCTTAGATGGCTGCTCACAAGCTTTTAAGACCCCAGATGTCAAGCAGCTTAGAAGTTTGATAATAATATAAAAGATCAGAATGAGAAGGATGCATAAGCCCATGGTCTGAAAGGTTTGCCTGGCCCATGTACCCAGATTTCTTAACCATGAAAACAAATCACAAGAAGATGCAGGAAGAACATCTGCAACATGCATTGCATCTCTAGTGTGAACTTCTGCTAAAACTGTATCTCAGTATACTCCCACTTAGGTGTCATTAATATACACATAATTTGCTTTTACCAAAATACAAACTCCTGCTTTGGAAGCAGGTGAATAATCAGGAGTTACTCTATTTTAATACAATTAGCTTTATCTGTCCTATTTCAGAGACAGTATAGCGTTGTCTAGATTATTAACAGAGCCATCTTGTTTTATATACAGTAGGTTACATATATACATATATATATATAGTTTTTGTTTTTTTGCATAGTCTAAACCAATTTCAGTAACTAAGGATATCATGGCTGTTAATAGTCTCTGATTTAATAGTAGTTTAGTCAATTGTTTGATGGCTTTCAGTCTTAGTGTCTCTCATATTTCTAATTTTTTGGAGATAGTAATTAATTATGTACACAACATAAACCATGTAACAAGAACAAGTCTAATCTGCAAGTAGAAAAAAACTTATTAGTTTCCCGGGGTTTCTCAGAAAGAATGAACAAAAACCAGAATTGATAGCCCACAAGGGTTTGCCATAATTTCCTATTGAAACAAAATTTTCTGTATGCTCACCCTCCTCTCAATCAAAAGACAATCTCAAAGCAAAGTTGTTTCTTTATCTAAAATATGACTGTTCATTATTCTTTATATAGCTGCAGCAAGAAATGTAATACAGCCAGCCCCTGGGCTACAGATGAGATCCATTCCTAAGTCTGTCTTTAAGCTGAATTTGTAGGTAAGCCAGAACAGGTACATACAGTTCATATTTAGCACCAGTTATTCAAATGTTTATCTTAATATATAGTATATATTTTACCTTTCTTAGGAAGCACTGCCAAAATGCGTGATGTTTCCATGAGCATCACAAAGTAGTGCGTGCACTTATTATTGCAAACTATTTTATGTATTTAACTCAAATTTTTGATATAATAGGCTTTATGGCAGTCTGTTCTTAACTATGAGTAGTCCTCAAATTGGATGTTTGTAAACTGGGAACTGCCTGTATATCACATGGCCTTTTAAAACTGTTTTGTTGGAAGTTTTCATAAGTAATTTCATATTAAACTTATAAAAAGCCTCTCAAGACCAGGAAGCCAAGCCAAGAACTTGCCACCAGATTTCACCTATAGTACCAATGGGTTGTGGTGAGTTCCTTTTCTTGAGAACCCAAAATCTCGTAAGGTTTCTGGGCCTGCCAGGAAATGACCATCTTTATTCACCTATAAGGCACAAAAAAAGAAGAAAAAGGCACAGAACCTTGAAAATCAGGTACCAGGTAAGATTTCCTGGAAGGGCTTTGTAAGGATTAGCTCCATAAAGTCAATCTTAGTTCCTTAAAAGTATCTGATAACATCACATTCTCTGAGCACCATTCTCAAATAGGCTGTTCCAGTCAAAGCTTGGTTATATAAATGAAATTTCCACTTATGCCCTGTTAACAAGGGGGACAGATTCTTATTAAGCTTATGAAAATAATTATATTGCTATAAAAACTAACAGCACTTATTAAGAGTTTTCCAGTTCCAGAGGGATAGGGAGAAATGATATTTCATCCTTGTTTGCATAAACATAGTCTAATAATCTGGTATAAGTTATTAAATTTTTATAAGTTATAGGTAGTTTAGGAGAAAAGAGAAAATGGTTTCTTATATTCAGAAAACATAACATTAGAACGTCAGTAATATCTCCCACATAAAACCCATTATAATGATTTGGTCTACTCAGTCTTATGCAGTTTATTTCTGTTCCACATGGTTCTGGATCAGCAGCAGTCTGTAGACCCATCAGCTTCTACACAAGAGTTATAGAAATCTTGATTCAGTCCAGTGGTATAAGCAGTGCCATTCAGAAATCCAAGTCCAAATATCTGTCATACTCCTTCTCATGGGTCCATTTTGCTGAAAGATTCTGGACTTAGTTTTATTGCAAACACCTTCAGGACATCATCAAAGTAAGAACTATCTGCAGATGGGATAAGACTTAAAAATAGTCATGGTTAGCTTATTACTAGTAAGAACTTGCAGAAATGAAAGTCTTAATGAGAATTCATTACAAAACTAATGCCAAGCAAAATAAAGTCAAATCCCACCAAAAAAAAAGAACAAAAAAAAACTTTAGAGAAAATATTTCTAAACATAATTAACCTAATTTTTGAAAACGGGTGACCATAATCTTTAACAAGGAAAAAAAAAAAACTTTAGATATAACATATAATAATTCTGAAAGAAAGCAAAATCTGAATATAAAGCATATACTGGGAGTTGGACTATACTAAGATTATCAAGTTTCTAAACATTTGAATATTAATAAACCTCTATAGGAAAGTAAAGTAAATGTTCAGCTGAAACCCATGGACACAAATGTTGCTAGATTTAAAGATCAAAGTTGCAACCAAGTTAGCAAATAAAAAAAAAAAGTAAAATTCTCAGCTATTCAAAAGCCACTAGGCTTGGTTTTTTTAGTCAAGGGCATAAAAGTTAACATAAACTCAGCTTATTTTAATGAGACACAGAACTTTTGCCTCCTAGGCAGATTACACAGAAGAAAGAATAACTTTTCATAGTATAGGTGTAGGCAATAAACAGTAAACCAAGAAAATAAGACCATCAAAATTAAAAAACTTGAGAGGCGGAGCCAAGATGGCGGACTAGGCAGACGCTACCTCGGATCCCTCTTACAACAAAGACACGGAAAAACAAGTGAATCGATCACATACATAACAATCTACGAACCCTGGACAACAAACACAGATTTAGAGACGGAGAATGAACTAATACGGGGAAGCAGCGATTGTTTCAAGAGCCTGGAGCCAGCGTACCAGTCAGGTACGGCACAAGCACAGAGACCTGCTCCACCCCCCTGAACTAACCCCGGGAGGGGGACTAGCCGGTTCCACGGGCGGCGTGGGACGCAGCCGTTAGGAGAAGTCCCTGGGAGGCAGTGACTGATCTTGGAGCAGAAAGAGCACCATCCGAGCCAGGGAACCGTCCCACAGGGATTTGGACTGCACGCAGGTACGCCATAAACACGGAGAGTTGCTCCACCCCCTGAACTAACCCCGGGAAGGTGACCAGCCGGGTCGCGCGGGCGGCGTGGGACGCAGCCGGTAGGAGAAGTCCCCGGGAGGCAGCGACTGGTATTGGAGCGGGGAGAACAGCGTTCCAGCCGGGACACTCGGTCGCGGCACAAGCACGGGGAGCTACTCCACCCATCTGAACTAACCCCGGGAGGGGGCCCACCTGGTTCACGAGGGCGGCACGGCCACGCGGCTGGAGGGACGAGAAGTCCCCGGGAGGCAGCGACTGATTTTGGAGTCGAGAGTGCACCGTCCCAGTAGGGGAGCCCTGACGCTGGGCGTGGGGCTGGAAGCGGAGGATCTGACCGTGACTCCAGCGGGCCAGACCCCCTGGGGGCAATCTCCACACAGCCAGCACACATAGGCGACGCGCCCGCGGGAATCTCAGATATAATAGTCATTCCAAGCAAGACAAGCAACTCTGGCTATATTCTGAGGTGCTACTCTCCTATCTCTCTGTTCCCTCCCCCACCCTCCCCAGGCGGCTTCATTAACATCTGAATAGCCTGAGCCAGAGGGAGAAGTCTGATAGGGATCTGACTGCTGTTTTTTTTTAGCGGATTTTCTGGAAAAACTAGTTTCCCAGTGATGGCTCGGAGACAACAATCCATATCAAACCACTTAAAGAAGCAGACCGTGACAGCTTCTCCAACCCCCCAAACAAAAGAATCAAAATCTTTCCCAAATGAAGATACAATTTTGGAATTATCAGATACAGAATATAAAAAACTAATTTACAGAATGCTTAATGATATCACAAATGAAATTAGGATATCTGCAGAAAAAGCCAAGGAACACACTGATAAAACTGTTGAAGAACTCAAAAAGATTATTCAAGAACATACTGGAAAAATTAATAAGTTGCAAGAATCCATAGAGAGACAACATGTAGAAATCCAAAAGATTAACAATAAAATCACAGAATTAGACAACACACTAGGAAGTCAGAGGAGCAGACTCGAGCAATTAGAATGCAGACTGGGACATCTGGAGGACCAGGGAATCAACACCAACATAGCTGAAAAAAAATCAGATAAAAGAATTAAAAAAAATGAAGAAACCCTAAGAATTATGTGGGACTCTATCAAGAAGGATAACCTGCGGGTGATTGGAGTCCCAGAACAGGGAGGGGGGACAGAAAACACAGAGAAAATAGTTGAAGAACTTCTGACAGAAAACTTCCCTGACATCATGAAAGACGAAAGGATATCTATCCAAGATGCTCATCGAACCCCATTTAAGATTGATCCAAAAAGAAAAACACCAAGACATATTATCATCAAACTCACCAAAACCAAAGATAAACAGAAAATTTTAAAAGCAGCCAGGGAGAAAAGAAAGGTTTCCTTCAAGGGAGAATCAGTAAGAATATGTTCTGACTACTCAGCAGAAACCATGCAGGCAAGAAGGGAATGGGACCACATATACAGAACACTGAAGGAGAAAAACTGCCAACCAAGGATCATATATCCAGCAAAACTCTCTCTGAAATATGAAGGCGAAATTAGGATATTTACAGACAAACACAAGTTTAGAGAATTTGCAAAAACCAAACCAAAGCTACAAGAAATACTAAAGGATATTGTTTGGTCAGAGAACCAATAATATCAGATATCAGCACAATACAAGGTCACAAAACAGAACGTCCTGATATCAACTCAAATAGGGAAATCACAAAAACAAACAAATTAAGATTAATTAAAAAAAAAAATACACATAACAGGGAATCATGGAAGTCAATAGGTAAAAGATCACAATAATCAAAAAGAGGGACTAAATACAGGAGGCATTGAACTGCCATATGGAGAGTGATACAAGGCGATATAGAACAATACAAGTTAGGTTTTTACTTAGAAAAATAGGGGTATATAATGAGGTAACCACAAAAAGGTATAACAACTCTATAACTCAAGACAAAAACCAAGAAAAACGTAACGACTCAACTAACATAAAGTCAAACACTATGAAAGTGAGGATCTCACAATTTACTAAGAAAAACGCCTCAGCACAAAAAAGTATGTGGAAAAATGAAATTGTCAACAACACACATAAAAAGGCATCAAAATGACAGCACTAAAAACTTATTTATCTATAATTACCCTGAATGTAAATGGACTAAATGCACCAATAAAGAGACAGAGAGTCACAGACTGGATAAAGAAACACGATCCATCTATATGCTGCCTACAAGAGACACACCTTAGACTTAGAGACACAAACAAACTAAAACTCAAAGGATGGAAAAAAGTATATCAAGCAAACAATAAGCAAAAAAGAAGAGGAGTAGCAATATTAATTTCTGACAAAATAGACTTTAGACTTAAATCCGCCACAAAGGATAAAGAAGGACACTATATAATGATAAAAGGGACAATTGATCAGGAAGACATAACCATATTAAATATTTACGCACCCAATGATAGGGCTGCAAGATATATAAATCAAATTTTAACAGAACTGAAAAGCGAGATAGATACCTCCACAATTATAGTAGGAGACTTCAACACACCACTTTCGGAGAAGGACAGGACATCCAGTAAGAAGCTCAATAGAGACACGGAAGATCTAATTACAACAATCAACCAACTTGACCTCATTGACTTATACAGAACTCTCCACCCAACTGCTGCAAAATATACTTTTTTTTCTAGCGCACATGGAACATTCTCTAGAATAGACCACATATTAGGTCATAAAACAAACCTTTGCAGAGTCCAAAACATCGAAATATTACAAAGCATCTTCTCAGACCACAAGGCAATAAAACTAGAGATCAATAACAGAAAAACTAGGGAAAAGAAATCAAATACTTGGAAAATGAACAATACCCTCCTGAAAAAGGACTGGGTTATAGAAGACATCAAGGAGGGAATAAGGAAATTCATAGAAAGCAACGAGAATGAAAATACTTCCTATCAAAACCTCTGGGACACAGCAAAAGCAGTGCTCAGAGGTCAATTTATATCAATAAATGCACACATACAAAAAGAAGAAAGAGCCAAAATCAGAGAACTGTCCCTACAACTTGAACAAATAGAAAGTGAGCAACAAAAGAATCCATCAGGCACCAGAAGAAAACAAATAATAAAAATTAGAGCTGAACTAAATGAATTAGAGAACAGAAAAACAATCGAAAGAATTAACAAAGCCAAAAGCTGGTTCTTTGAAAAAATTAACAAAATTGATAAACCATTGGCTAGACTGACTAAAGAAATACAGGAAAGGAAACAAATAACCCGAATAAGAAATGAGAAGGACCACATCACAACAGAACCAAATGAAATCAAAAGAATCATTTCAGATTATTATGAAAAATTGTACTCTAACAAATTTGAAAACCTAGAAGAAATGGATGAATTCCTGGAAAAACACTACCTACCTAAACTAACACATTCAGAAGTAGAACAACTAAATAGACCCATAACAAAAAAAGAGATTGAAACGGTAATCAAAAAACTCCCAACAAAAAAAAGTCCTGGCCCGGACGGCTTCACTGCAGAGTTCTACCAAATTTTCAGAGAAGAGTTAACACCACTACTACTAAAGGTATTCCAAAGCATAGAAAATGACGGAATACTACCCAACTCATTCTATGAAGCCACCATCTCCCTGATACCAAAACCAGGTAAAGACATTACAAAAAAAGAAAATTATAGACCTATATCCCTCATGAACATTGATGCAAAAATCCTCAACAAAATTCTAGCCAATAGAATCCAACGACACATCAAAAAAATAATTCACCCTGATCAAGTGGGATTTATACCAGGTATGCAAGGCTGGTTTAATATCAGAAAAACCATTAATGTAATCCATCACATAAATAAAACAAAAGACAAAAACCACATGATCTTATCAATTGATGCAGAAAAGGCATTTGACAAAGTCCAACACCCATTCATGATAAAAACTCTTACCAAAATAGGAATTGAAGGAAAATTCCTCAACATAATAAAGGGCATCTATGCAAAGCCAACAGCCAATATCACTCTAAATGGAGAGAACCTGAAAGCATTTCCCTTGAGAACGGGAACCAGACAAGGATGCCCTTTATCACCGCTCTTATTCAACATCGTGTTGGAAGTCTTAGCCAGGGCAATCAGGCTAGACAAAGAAATAAAAGGTATCCGGATTGGCAAGGAAGAAGTAAAGTTATCACTATTTGCAGATGACATGATTATATACACAGAAAACCCTAAGGAATCCTCCAGAAAACTACTGAAACTAATAGAAGAGTTTGGCAGAGTCTCAGGTTATAAAATAAACATACAAAAATCACTTGGATTCCTCTACATCAACAAAAAGAACACCGAAGAGGAAATAACCAAATCAATACCATTCACAGTAGCCCCCAAGAAGATAAGATACTTAGGAATAAATCTTACCAAGGATGTAAAAGACCTATACAAAGAAAACTACAAAGCTCTACTACAAGAAATTCAAAAGGACATACTTAAGTGGAAAAACATACCTTGCTCATGGATAGGAAGACTTAACATAGTAAAAATGTCTATTCTACCAAAAGCCATCTATACATTTAACGCACTTCCGATCCAAATTCCAATGTCATATTTTAAGGGGATAGAGAAACAAATCACCAATTTCATATGGAAGGGAAAGAAACCCCGGATAAGCAAAGCACTACTGAAAAAGAAGAAGAAAGTGGGAGGCCTCACTTTACCTGACTTCAGAACCTATTATACAGCCACAGTAGTCAAAACAGCCTGGTATTGGTACAACAACAGACACATAGACCAATGGAACAGAATTGAGAACCCAGACATAGATCCATCCACGTATGAGCAGCTGATATTTGACAAAGGACCAGTGTCAATTAACTGGGGAAAAGACAGCCTTTTTAACAAATGGTGCTGGCATAACTGGATATCCATTTGCAAAAAAATGAAACAGGACCCATACCTCACACCATGCACAAAAACTAACTCCAAGTGGATCAAAGACCTAAACATAAAGACTAAAACGATAAAGATCATGGAAGAAAAAATTGGGACAACCCTAGGAGCCCTAATACAAGGTATAAACAGAATACAAAACATTACCAAAAATGATGAAGAGAAACCCGATAACTGGGAGCTCCTAAAAATCAAACACCTATGCTCATCTAAAGACTTCACCAAAAGAGTAAAAAGACCACCTACAGATTGGGAAAGAATTTTCAGCTATGACATCTCCGACCAGCGCCTGATCTCTAAAATCTACATGATTCTGTCAAAACTCAACCACAAAAAGACAAACAACCCAATCAAGAAGTGGGCAAAGGATATGAACACACATTTCTCTAAAGAAGATATTCAGGCAGCCAACAGATACATGAGAAAATGCTCTCGATCATTAGCCATTAGAGAAATGCAAATTAAAACTACGATGAGATTCCATTTCACACCAGCAAGGCTGGCATTAATCCAAAAAACACAAAAGAATAAATGTTGGAGAGGCTGTGGAGAGATTGGAACTCTCATACACTGCTGGTGGGAATGTAAAATGGTACAACCACTTTGGAAATCTATCTGGCGTTATCTTAAACAGTTAGAAATAGAACTACCATACAACCCAGAAATCCCACTCCTCGGAATATACCCTAGAGATACAAGAGCCTTCATACAAACAGATATATGCACACCCATGTTTATTGCAGCTCTGTTTACAATAGCAAAAAGTTGGAAGCAACCAAGGTGTCCATCAACGGATGAATGGGTAAATAAATTGTGGTATATTCACACAATGGAATACTACGCATCGATAAAGAACAGTGACGAATCTCTGAAACATTTCATAACATGGAGGAACCTGGAAGGCATTATGCTGAGCGAAATGAGTCAGAGGCAAAAGGACAAATATTGTATAAGACCACTATTATAAGATCTTGAGAAATAGTAAACCTGAGAAGAACACATACTTTTGTGGTTACGAGGGGGGGAGGGAGGGAGGGTGGGAGAGGGTTTTTTATTGATTAATCAGTAGATAAGAACTGCTTTAGGTGAAGGGAAAGACAACACTCAATACATGGAAGGTCAGCTCAATTGGACTGGACCAAAAGCAAAGAAGTTTCCGGGATAAAATGAATGCTTCAAAGCTCAGCGGAGCAAGTGCGGGGGTCTGGGGAACATGGTTTGCAGGGACTTCTAAGTCAATTGGCAAAATAATTCTATTATGAAATCATTCTGCATCCCACTTTGAAATGTGGCGTCTGGGGTCTTAAATGCTAACAACCAGCCATCTAAGATGCATCAATTGGTCTCAACCCACCTGGAGCAAAGGAAAATGAAGAACACCAAGCCCACATGACAACTAAGAGCCCAAGAGACAGAAAGGGCCACATGAACCAGAGACCTACATCATCCTGAGACCAGAAGAACTAGTTGGTGCCCGGCCACAATTGATGACTGCCCTGACAGGGAGCTCAGCAGAGGACCCCTGAGGGAGCAGGCGAGCAGTGGGATGCAGACCCCAAATTCTCATAAGAAGACCAAACTTAATGGTCTGACTGAGACTGGAGGAATCCCGGCGGTCATGCTCTCCAGACCTTCTGTTGACACAGGACAGGAACCATCCCTGAAGACAACTCATCAGACATGAAAGGGACTGGTCAGCGGGTGGGAGAGAGACGCTGATGAAGAGTGAGCTAATTATATCAGGTGTACACTTGAGATTGTGTTGGCAACTCTTGTCTGGAGGGGGGATGGGAGGATAGAGAGAGAGGGAAGCCGGCAAAATTGTCAAGAAAGGAGAGACTGAAAGGGCTGACTCAAGACGGGGAGAGTAAGTGGGAGTAGGGAGTGAGATGTATGTAAACTTATATGTGACAGACTGATTGGATTTGTAAACGTTCACTTGAAGCTTAATAAAAGTTATTATAAAAAAAAAAAAAAAAATGCAAAAAAAAAAAAAAATTAAAAAACTTTGCTAAGATTTTAATATATCTCATAGCTTTTAAGACTCAGGTATTATAAACCAAGGCCAATAAAATTTATTTCCAAGTTTTGTCCTTTAGTATGCTCTTTTATATTCTGGAAAAAGCTGACATTTTATTTTAGGCCTGATCTCAGCGGGTCTGCTAGGTCAGAACTATTCTCACAATGTTATTAATGTGCAACATATTCATTGTTGCTATCCTCAAATTATGTAATGAATGAGCATTTTAATTAAATATTTCTCAATTTTAATTTTTGATATGATTAATGTTGATAGGTGCCCCTCCTGTTCCAATGCACTCACAAACTCTTTAATGTCTTCATTAAGTTTGAAGAGTGCAAAGGCATTTGGAGACAAAACAAAATAAATCAAACAAACATTGCTTTTAGAAAAAACTAATCCTTTTCCTTTAAAAAAGAAGTATGTACAAAGCTGTATTTCTCTGAAACTATTTCTCCTCAGTATAGTCTCAACCACTAACATGTATTAACTTATGAGTAACTTAGTCCTATTACACAGAGAAAACCGAGGGGAGGGATAATTACTAATTATTTGTCCCACACAAGCCTTTCTAGCAGAGAGGTTGGCTTGTAAATACACCTTAATACTACTTTTCCTAGTCACACATGAAGCACAACTTATCAAAGTGGCAAAAAAAAGGGCATATTCATTAACAGACCCAAAGTTGTATATAAACTTTCTCTGGCATAATTATAAATTATAATTAATATTCATTAAACTCAATTTAATATTAATAAATTACTAAAAGAGCATGAAATTATTTTTAAGTCTACATACTATAAAACAACTACTGTTAAAATAAAGTTTAATTAAATATATCAAATTTTCATACAAATATTTACCTTGTCACATTTTTTTTTTTCCAGTCTAATCTTAGCCCTTTTAAGATTTTATCAAGTGAACTTTGGGAAATCTCAAAATCTCTGCTCAATCTTACCAATTCATCAATATACATACAGCCTTAAGTTTCTGGCTAGGGGTAGACACAGCTCCCCAGGCAATTTCAGGTGTATCTCATTGTGATTTATATTTTTTGACTTTTTAAAATTTCTCTATAATAGAGAGGACTTGTTTATGGTTCTTTAATGTTGAAGATACACCCATTTTCTGATAACTGTATTAAGATAACATTTTTTCTGCTATAACCTCAAAGTCTACCTTATTTTTTGAATATCTTTAAAGATATTCATTCAGTAGTGAGGGGCCCTTTCTTCAAAAGTCCATCTGGCATGTTACATGGGCAAAGTTCAAGCCTCAGAAGGTAGGACAGTGGAGGCCTCACCCTGCCCTCTCCCTTTCTGAAGTCTGTTGCCAAGGAGATGAATTGAGCAACCTCAATTCATTTACATATATTTAAGTGGACTTAGCTGTTTATGAAAGACATAAGGTACCTTAATCACTCAGTCTATTTTCAAGAACAAGTTTTTTGGTTGTTTTCCTCCAGAACAAAATTACTTATTTTGCCCTTGACAAAACACATCCTGTATACCCAATTTAGCCTAATTTACTTAAAAATATTTTGAAACCTACCTTTAAGTCCCCATACTACAAAATATAAAAACTTTTGTCAGACAAATTCACTTTTGTTAACTCCTGGGAATATTACAAGTATTCAAGCACTAATTTATCACTGAACCAATCAGAATAAATCTCTTTGAAGGAAAATTATAATCTAATTTAATAATGCCATTGGAGAAAGAAAAAAGGTAGGAAATTATTCCATTTTCTTAACCCTAGGTTCTGTCTGCTTTAAAGAACCTTTTAGAGAAGTAAATCTAGAATAAGTTTTATCTTTTGAAGGCCTTGTCATGCAAATCAAAATAAACAACCTATCCTTTTTCCAGTGCACTTTTGAAATGAACCAATTTACATCAAAGTTTCTCAGAGTAGCTACGGAAGGTCCAAATCATAAGACAGGCACAAAAGATTTTTCTTGGAGCTTAGACTTAAACAGACCTCATGAATAGTTGTCAAATCAGCCTTGGTGCACAGAAAAAAAAAAAAAAGAATGCTCTCTCTAGGTCAAAGCCAAAGTTCTCAAGACAAAATCTTATACAGTTTTATAGGTGACTCACCACTAAATTTGTCCATGTAGATGCCATTTTTGGTGGGAACCACACACATTCACTGGTCTGTGGAGCTAGCTCAAACGAAAGGCTTATAGTGTCTATGCCTGTGCTCTACCTTATGATTTTCCTTTTTATGATGATCAACAACAGCATAATGCTCTTAAAACAGCACAACACAAAGGTAGACAACACACACAAAAAAAAGTAGCTACAGCAATTCTGAGCTATTTTCAGTAAGTTTTACTCATTTTAAGAACTCCCTGAGGCCTCTCTCAAACTCAGTTTGATATCCCTTGAATCCAGTCCAAGGAAAGTATTCAGAAGCTGCAAACTGGAATTTACTATGAAAACTCGAGCACAAAACAGAAATTCCCCAAAGTGGAAAGAAAAGGACAGAGCAGATGGAAACCCAGTTCCCCAAGCAGACAGTGCAAAAGGAAAGGACATCCATAACTGCTCATATATAAAACCAGAGCCTTCAACGCAAAAGGAGTGGGACTCAAACCCAGGAGAGATTTACCATGTTCCTCAGCCTTGGGGATGAAATATTGGCCCTATTAGTACCATATTTGATCCCTCATCAAGAATGGGATGCTCAGTGATCATTCTGGGCCCCACTTTTGGGACAAAAACTGTTAAAAATAATCAGAACTCAAGGTGTGGCCCAGATAGAGGAGTAGCCAGACACTTCCAGTGGTCCCTCTTACAACAAAGACCTGAAAAAAAAAACAAGTGAATCGACTATATATATGACAAGATAGGAGCCCTAAACATCAAAGACAAGGTTAGGAAATCGGACTGAGTGGCAGAAGGAGGGAGAGATGGTCCAGAAGTAGTCAGGAGTTGCCAGAACTGACTCAGCAAGAACCAGTGCCCAGCAGGCCCGATCCTTTGGTGCGACCACTGGCGGTAGCATTTGAGTCACGGTTTCCTCAGTGAGAGAGAGTGAAAGAGTGGCACAGAGTTTACTCACACCTCCAGAATCAGTGAAGAACAGCACTCTCAGCAAAGGTTAAGTACTTGCACCTAATATACCACTCAGACCAAAGAGCACTCCTTTTGAAAGAACTCTCTACCATTTATCTGATTCCTCCTCCCTATGCTCCAGCGCCTGAGTTGAGTGGCAGTCGCTTTCCTTAAGCCTGAGATAGATCCATCTGCACATCCTGAGCCATTCTCCCTGCCTTGGAGAAGGAACAAATTAACTAATGGGGAAAAAATAATCTGCCATCTCCTCTAAACTGGGAACCCAGGGCAGAAGTGGCTACTTTGCCTCGGCAAAAGCACAAGTAGTCCATGAATTTTGAATACTTTTCACCCCTATATGGACCTGCATGAACCCATATCAGCAGCTTAGGCCCTTGTTGGTTCAGTGCAAGGGTGTATGTGCCCAAGGTCTGCCTTCAACTGTTTCAGCTGTGTGGTGGAAATGTTGGTTTTTGATGTTTGACAGCACTCTACCTATTAAGCAGAGACCTCACCTGACCACATCAGGGGACTGAGGACTGGTGGCTCCACCCAAAACACCTAGCCACCTGTGACACAGGTCCAAGGATCAGTGGTGCATTCCAGTCTTTAGAGCCAAAAGAATTGGCTGCCCATGGTCTGGATACAGAGCTCACCCACCTAGGAACTCTAGGGAACAGGAATGTACCTTCCTCACAGACACTCAAGGGACACTTGTCAGCTCCCTGACTTGGTCAGAGCTTGATGTCCTGCTGCAACCAGATACCTGTGCCTACACCAATCACACCTACTCCTCTAAGACTGAAGGTGAGAGCCTGCACAAAACACTTGGAGAACAACTACCTGGACACCTGAGCTGAATTCATACAAGAAAAGTGAATGAACTCCTGCACTTATATACCTGATAACCGCTCTAGCCATCTGGTGATAGGAAGTTAGAATTTCAAAGGCACCAATAATCAAACTAGCACCCTTGAGCAGCCTATTTGGGCATATCAAAACAAAACAAAGCAAGAAGCTAGGACACAGTAAGCAAACATAAAATAAATTAATACAACAACTTATAGATGGCTTGGAGACAACAGCAAATATAAAATCACATAAAGAAGCAGACGATGATCTCTTCAATAAGCTCCCAAAACAAAGAATGAAGGAGTCTTTCAGATGAAGAGACCTTCCTGGAATTACCAGAGGTAGAATACAAAAGATTAATATACAGAACACTTCAAGAGATCAGGAAGATTGGGCAAAATGTAGAACAAACCAAGGAAAACCCAGATAAAGCAGTTGAAGAAATTAAGGTTACTCAAGAGCATAATGACACATTTAATAGGCTGCAAGAAACCATAGAGAGACAGCAAACAGAAATTCAGAAGATTGACAATAAAATCTGAGAATTACACAACTCAATAGAAAGTCAGAGGAGCAGAATTGAGGAAAGGGAAGTCAGAACTAGTGAGATTGAGGATAAACAACTCGATACCAATATATTCAAAGGAAAATAAGGTACAATAATTTGAAAAAATGAAGAAATCCTAAGAATTAAGAGGGACTCTATCAGGAGAAATAGCCTATGAGTGATTTGAGTACCAGAACAGCTAGGAAGAACAGAAAACACAGAGAAAATTATTGAAGATTTGTTGGCAGAAAACTTTCCTGAAATTGTGTAAGGCAAAAAGATATCTATCCAAGATGCTCATTGAGCCCCACATGAGGTGGATCCCAAAAGAAAGTCACCAAGACATATTATAATCAAGCTTGCCAAAACCAAAGATAAAGAGAGAATTTTAAGAGCAGCTAGGGATAAACAAAAAGTTACTTACAAAGGAAAGTCTATAAGAATAAGCTTGGATTACTGAGCAGAAACCACACAGGCAAGAAGGCAATGGGATGACATATAGAAAGACTTGAAGGAAAAAAAAATTGCCAGCCAAGAATCATAACCACCAAAACTGTCTCTCAAATATGAAAGCGAAATTAGCAGATTTCTGGTTAAAAGGAAGTTTAGGGAACTTGTAAAAACTAATTCAGAACTGCAAGAAATACTAAAGGCAGTCCTCTGGTTAGAAAATCAATAAAATCAGATAACAACCCAAGATTAGAACACAGTACAGAGTGAAGAGATATCAACCCAGATAGAGAAACCACAAAAGTAAATTAAGATAAAAAATGCTTAAAACAGGGAAACAGTGGTGCAATTATGTAAAAGATGACAACATTAAATTCATAAAGAGGGACTAAAAAATTTAGTCAATGATCTTTCATATGGAGAGGAAGTCAAGATGATATGAAGAAATAAAAGTTTGGTTTAAACTTAGGAAAATAGGGATAAATAGTAAGGTAACCACAAAGGAGACTAACAGTCCTACACAACAAAATAAAATACAGGAAAAACATAAAGACTCAGCAAAAGCAAAATCAACAACAATGAAAAAGAGGAAAAGACAATATATAAAGAAAAACTACTCAGCACAAAAAATTAAGTGGAAAAAAGAAACTGTCAACAACACGCAAAAAAAGTCATCAAAAACTCATACCTCTCCATAATTACTCTGAATGTAAACAGACTAAATGCACCAATAAAAAGACAGACAGTGGCAGAATAGATTAAAAAAAAAAGCACAATCCTTCTACATGCTGCCTACAAGAGACACACACAGACTTAAAGACACAAACTAAAACTCAAAGGATGGAAGAAAATATATCAAGCAAACAACAATCAAAAAAGAGCAGGAATGGCAATATTAATTTCTGACAAAATAAACTTTGAAGTTAAATCCACCACAAAGGATAAGGAAGGACACTGTATAACGATTAAAGGGTCAGTATACCAGAAGGATATAACCGTAATAAATATTTACTCACCCAAGGACAGGGCTTCAAGATACATGAAACAAACTCTAACATCATTAAAAAGCAAGATAGATCCACAATAATAGTAGGTGACTTCAACATACCACTTCCGGTGAAAGACAGAGCATCCAGAAAGAAGCTCAACAAAGACATGGAAGATCTAAATGTCCCAGTCAACCAACTTGACCTCATAGACATATACAGAATACTCCACCCAACAGCAGACAACTATACTTTCTTTTCCAAAACACATGGAACATTCTCCAGAATAGACCACATATCAGGGCATAAAGCAAGCCTTAACAGAATCTAAAACACTGAAATATTATGAAGCATCTTCTCTGACCGTAAAGCCATAAAAGTAAAGATCAATACGAGAAAAAGTAGGGAAAAGAAATCAAACACATGGAAACTGAATGACATCTTGTTCAAAAACTACTGGGTTATAGATGAAATTAAGGGCAGGATAAAGAAATTCATAGGATTCAATAAGAATGAAAATACTTCCTATCAGAACCTTTGGGACACAGCCAAAACAGTGCTCAGAGGTCAACTTACAGCAATAAATGCACACAGCCAAAAAGAAGAAAGGGCCAAAATCAAAAAATTATCCCTATAACTTGAATAAAGAGAAAAAGAACAAGAACAGCAAACCTCAGGCACAAGAAAGCAAAGAATAAAAATTAGAGCAGAATTAGAAGAAATAAAAAGAACAAAAAACAATTGAAAGAGTTGAAAAGATCAAAAGATGTTTCTTTGAAAAGACTAACAAAATTGATAAACCTTTGGCCAAACTGACAAAAGAAAAACAAGAGAGGAAGCAAATAACCCAAATAAGAAATGAGATGGACGATTCACAACAGACCCAACTGAAGTTAAAATAATCATATTAGATTACTATGAAAAATTGTACTCTAACAAATTTGAAAACCTAGAGGAAATGGACAAATTTCTAGAAATACACTACCTACCTAAAGAAACACAAAGTAGAAAAACTAAATAAACCTATAACAAAAGAAGAGATAGAAAAGTTAATTAAAAAACTCCAAACCAAAAAAACAAAAAGCCCTGGCCCTGATGGCTTCACTGGAGAGTTCTATGAAACTTTCAGAGAAAAGTTAACACTACTACTCCTAAAGGTATTTCAGAGCACAGAAAAGGTCAGAATACTCCTAAACTCATACTATGAAGCCAGCATAACACTAATACCAAAACCAGAAAAAGACAAAAGAAAAGAAAATTACAGACCTATATCCCTCATGAACTTAGATGCAAATATCCTCAACAAATTCTAGCCAATAGCATTCAACAACATATCAAAAAAATAATTCACCGTGTCCAAGTGGGATTCATACCAGGTATGTAGGGATGGTTTAACATTAGAAAAACAATCAATGTAATAAATCATTTAAAGAAAACAAAAGGCAAGAACCACATGATCTTATCAACTGATGCAGAAAAAGCATTTGACAAAGTCCAACACCCATTCATGATAAAAACTCTCAGCCAAAAAGTAATAGAAGTTCCTCAACATAATAAAGGGCATTTATACAAAGCCAATAGCCAATATCATCCTAAATGGACAGAGTCTGAAAACATTTCCCTTGAGAATGGGAACCAGGCAAGGATACCCTTTATCATTACTCTTATTCATCATTGTGCTGGATGTCCTACCCAGAGCAATTAGGCTAGATAAAGAAATAAAGGACATCCAAGTTGGCAAGGAAGAAGTAAAATGATCTTTATTTGAAGATGACATGATCTTATACACAGAAAACCCTAAAGAATCCAGAAGAAAAGTACTGAAACTAATAGAAGAAGAGTTGAGCAGAGTATCAGGATACAAGATAAACAAACAAAAATCAGTTGGTTTCCTCTACACCATAAAGAGAACATCAAAGAGGAAATCACCAAATCAATCGCATTTACAGTAGACTGCAAGAAGGTAAAATTCTTAGGTATAAATCTATCCAGAGACATAAAAGACCTATAAAAGAAAACTATAAGACAGTACTGCAGGAAATCAAAAGAGACCTACGTAAGTGGAAAAACATGCCTTGTTCGTGGATAGCAGATTCAACATTGTGAAAATGTCTATTCTACTGAAAGTGATCTACAGATTGAATGCAATCCCAATCAAAAATACAATGCCATTTTTGATGAAATGGAGAAACAAATCACCAACTTCATATGGAAGGAAAAGAGGCCCCAGATAAGTAAAGCATTACTGAAGAAGAAGAACAAAGTTGGAAGTCTCACTCTACCTGATTTTAGAACCTATTATACCACCACAGTAGTCAAAACAGCCTGGTACTGGTACAACAACAGATACACAGACCAATAGAACAGAATTGAGAATCCAGACACAAATCCATCCACATACGAGCAGCTGATATTTGACAAAGGTTCAAAGTCTGTTAAATGGGAAAAGACAGTCTCTTTAACAAATGCTGCTGACATAACTGGATAACCATCTGCAAAAATATGAAACAAGACACATACATCACATTATGCACAAAAACTAACTTAAAATGGTTCAAAGACCCAAATATAAAATCTAAAACGATAAAGATCATGGAAGAAGAAATAGGGACAACTCTAGTGAGCCATAATACATTGCATAAACAGTATACAAAACATTACTAACAATGAACAAACACCAGAAAGGAAACTAGATAACTGGGACCTCCTAAAAATCAAACACTCCAAAGACTTCACCAAAAGAGTAAAAAGGCTACCTACAGACTTCGAAAAAGTTTATAGCTATAAGAATTCCAGTCAGCGTCTGATCTCTAAAATCTACACTATACTGCAAAAACTCAACAACAAAAAGACAAATAACCCAATTAAAAAATGGGTAAAGGATATGAACAGGCACTTCACCAAAGAAGACATTCAGGCAGCTAAGAGATACGTGAGGAAATGCTCATGATCATTACCCATTAGATAAATGCAAATCAAAATTAAAATGAGATACCACCTCACCCCAACAAGGCTGACATTAATCCAAAAAACACAAAATAATAAATGTTGGAGAGGTTATGGAGAGACTGGAACACTTATACACTGCTGGTGGGAATGGAAAATAGTACAACCACTTTGGAAATTGATTTGGTACTTCCTTTAAAGGCTAGAAGTAGAACTATCATACGATCCGGCAATCCCACTCCTTGGAATATATCCTAGAGAAACAAGAGAGTTTACACGAACAGATATATGTACACCCATGTTCATTGCAGCACTGTTTACAATAGCAAAAAGATGGTAACCAAGTTGCCCATCAACAGACAAATAGATAAACAAATTATGGTATATTCACACTGTGGAATGCTATACAATGATAAAGAACAAGTTTGGATCTGTGAAACATCTCGTAACATGGAAAAATCTGGAAGGCACGATGCTGAGTGAAATTCGTCAGTCACAAATGTACAAATGTTGTATGAGACCACTAGTATAAGAACTCAAGAAAAAGTTTAAACACAGAAGGAAATATTCTTTGATGGTTACTATGGTATAGAGGGAGGGAGAGGGGTATCCACTAATTAAATAGTAGACAAGAACTATTTTAGGTGAAGGGAAAGACAACACACAATTCAGGGGAGGCCAGCACAACTGGACTAAACTAAAAGCAAAGAAGTTTCCTGAATAAACTGAACACCTTGAAGGCCAGCGTAGCAGGGCTGGGGGTTTGGGGAACATGGTTTCAGGGGACATCTAGGTCAATTGGCATAATAAAATCTATTAAGAAAACATTCTGTATCCCACTTTGGGAGTGGCGTCTGGGGGCTTAAAAGCTAACAAGCGGCCATCTAAGATGCATCAATTGGTCTCAACCCACCTGGAGCAAAGGAGAATGAAGAACACCAAAGACACGAGGTAAATATAAGCCCAAGAGACAGAAGGGGCCACATAAGCCAAGGACTACATCAGCCTGAGACTGGGAGAACTAGATAGTGCCCAGCTACCGCTGATGACTGCCCTGACAGGGAACACTTCAGAAAATTCCTGATGGAGCCAGACAACAGTGGGATGCAGACCTCAGATTCTTGCGAAATACCAGACTTAATGCTCTGGCTGAGACTAGAGGAGCCCCAGAGGTCTTGGCCCCCAGACCCTCTGTTAGCCCAAGACTGGATTCATTCCCGAAGCCACCTCTTGAAACAGGGAAAAGACAAAAAATGATACTAATGAGGAATGAGCTTCTTGGCTCAAGTAGACACATGAGACTATGTGGGCAGCTCCTGTCTGGAGGTAAGATGAGAAGGAAGAGGGGGACCTGAGATGGTGGAATGGACAAGTGAATGCAGGGTGGAGAGGAGGAGTGTGCTGTCACATTAGGGGACAGGGTTAAATAGCAAGGTATATATAAGTTTTTGTACAAGAGACTGACTTGATTTGTAAACTTTTGCTCAAGCATAATAAAAAAGAAAAGAAAAAAATCAAAACTCAAGGAAATTGAATCCTAAAGTTTATTCTGAGCACTTTTTTTTTTTTTAATAGGGAGCTCATTCTGATTAAAAAAAAAAAAAAAACCCAAATGGTGTGAAATAGGCTAGTTGTAATGAAGCTTATAAGACGAGAGGGAACAGAAGATCAACCATTGGCTAATCTTAGTGTGATTAATTGAATGTTCTTCTCTCCATTTTACTGAGATCAACTGATGTCAGGTCACAAGGTGGTCTCTGGGCCTCAGCCCTTCTGCAACTGGATACTTTTTGAAGTTTAAATTAAGTAAGCCTGGCTTTGAACAGGAAATAAAAGATTAGGAACTTTGGGTGAAAAAAGCCTCAGGTGGGATCAATTTTGGGTCAAGAATTTTTGCAATTAATATTTGGTTTCCTAGGCAAGAAAAGGCAAGGAGGAACCTTAAAATCAAAGCAAGATGTTTGTTATTAATTTTTCTCTTTGTTACTAATTAGTTATTGCTGCTTAAATTCTAGAATATCGAGACTGTCAGTAATATCTGTGTAGCATTAGTCTATTAATTCCATAATGAAGTTGTTGCTAATCTAGCAGGTGAATGTCAAAACTCAACACAGGCGTTTCTCCAATATTATTGATGTCATCTGAAATTTGAACATTTTTAATAGGTTCAGTTTTTCTTTCTCTCTGGATCTGTTGGTCTTTTTGTTTGCATGGGCTATTAACCAATCTGCTACTAGTTACCCACAGTCTGTGTATGAATAATTATACTTCAGATCATACTAAAAACAAATGCATATAACATTCGTTATACCTCTGGCACGCTTAAAATCTATTTATATATATATATATTAACTCATGTAATTCACGTAATTATTTATTGAGGTAGGTTCAATTATCATTTCCTCATTTTGCTGATAAGGAAACTAGAAGATTAATGGGTTGGATAAATTGGCCAAAGCCAGACAGCTAGTAAGTGGCAGAACTAAAATTTAAACTCTGGCAGACTTCACAGTACATTTTCTTAATTTAGTTTTATTGTTTTAATATGCTTTTTTGTGTTTTATACTACTAAATAAATATTATCTACAAAAGTAGTGAACAGAGCAAAAAGAATAAACTTATTAACTGACTTTGTTTTTACCATTTATTTGAATTTTAAATCAGTTTGATAAATATTAGTTGAATACTTGATGCAAACAATGCACCACAGTAGGCTCAGTAGAGGGATTTGAAGTTGAATAAGTAATGATTTCTGTATGAATCTCTAATGAGAGTCTCAATGGATTCGTAGATTCAACTATAAAAGCACTAGCAACAAAGGGCAAAATAAATATATTGTACTTAATCGAATTAAAAACTTTTGATCAACATAGGACTTTAAAAACAAAGTTAAAGAGACAACATACAGAATGGAGTAAATTTAGGGGAACCATATATTGAATCCACCACTGCTTGGTCAGTTTGTCATACTTTGGTGGCTTGCACATTGCTATGATGCTGGATTTATGCCACCAGTATTTCAAATGCCAGCAGGGTCAACTATGGTAGAGAGGTTTTAGCTAAGCTTCCATACTAAGACTAGAAAGAAGGACCCGGAGGTCTACTTCTAAAAAAAACTAACCAGTGAAAACATTATGAACAGCAGTGGAACATTGTCTGATACAGAGCTGGAGGATGAACCCATCAGGTTGGAAGGCACTAAATACAACTGGGGAAGGGCTAGCCTCCTCAAATTATAGTCAGCCTTAATGACCTGGATGGAGTTAAGCTTTCAGGACTTTCATTTGCTGGTGTGATATGACTCAAAATGAGAAGAATCAGCTAGAGACATCCATTAACTACCAGAACATAAAATTTATGAAGTATGATTCTAGGAAAATTAGAAGATAGTCAAACAATGGTTGTCACAGCACATCAACAGGGAGGTGCCAGAAATTTAAGATGGATTCAGAAGAGGACATGGAACAAGGGGTATCATTGCTGATGTCAGATGGATCTTGGCTGAAAGTAGAGAATACCAGAAAGATGTTTACTTGTGTGTTATTGTCTATGCAAAGGCATTCAACTGTGTGGATCATAACAAATTATGGATAATGTTGACAAGAATGTGAATATCAGAACACTTAATTGTGCTCATGCAGAACCTCTACATAGACCAAAAGGCAGTTGTTCAAACAGAACAAGAGGATATTGAGTGGTTTAAAATCAAGAAAGGTATGTGTCAGGGTTGTATCCTTTCACCATTCTTATTCAATATGTAAATTGAGCAAATAATCTGAGAATCTGGACTATATGAAGAAGAACATGGCATCAGGATTGGTGGAAGACTTATTAACAACCTGTAATATGCAGATGATATAACCTTGCTTGCTGAAAGCAGAGAGGACTTGAAGCTCTTACTGATGAAGATCAAAGACTACAGCCTTCAGTATGGATTACACCTCAACATAAAGAAAACAAAAATCCAACTGGACCAATAAACAACATCATGATAAACAGAGAAAATATTGAAGTTGCCAAGGATTTCATTTTACTTGGATCCACAATCAACGTCCATGGAAGCAGCAGTCAAGAAATCAAATGACGTATTGCATTGGGCAAATCTGCTGCAAAAGACCTCTTTAAAGTGTTGGAAAGCAAAGACATCACTCTGAGTACTAAGGTGTTTGTGACCAAGCCATAGTATTTTTAATTGTCTCATGTGCAGAGAGTTTTGAAGCAGAAGGATGCAATAATGCTCCTTTGTTGGCTTTGGAAAAAGGATGGATCCATGAGCCAAGGTATGTGGGTGGCCTCTAGAAACTGAGAATGACCCCCAGCTAATAGCCAGCATGGAAATAGGGACCTCAGCCCTACAACTGCATAGAACTGCATTCAGCCAAAATCCATAAGGAGTTTGGAGGCAGATTCTTTCATTGAGTTTCCCAATAACACCCCAGGCTGGCAGGCTTAGGCATTGTGAGACCCTGAGTAGAGAATCCAGCCAAGTTGCCAGGCTTTCTGACCTACATAACTTTGAACTAATAAGTGGGTGCTGTTTTAAGTCCCTGTGTTATTGTGCTAATTTGATATTCAGCAATAGAAAAATAATACAATGATGTTCTATAACTCTCTCCTTCTCCTCTCCCCACATAATCTATAGTACAGTTGTCTTAAATTTCTTGAATTAAAAATTTCTTTTCCATCTCGCTTTCTTCTCCCTCCCAAGGCTTTGGCATATAATATTTGTATTGTCTGGAATATTCCCTCTCTTTTCACTGCTTCCTTCAGATCTCAGCATAGATATCTACCTTAAGGGAAGTCAGAGTGGGCTTATTGTAATTACATGATTCCTGAAAAGCCATATCAAACAGGATAACAACACCTGGCCTTCCTAAATAAAAACCAAACCTGTGGCCTCTGAGTCGATTCTGACTCATAGTGACACTATAAGACAGAGTAGAACTTCCCCATAGGGTTTCCAAGGAGTGGCTGGTGGATTCGAACTACTCACCGTTTGGTTAGCAGCCAAACTCTTAACCACTGCACCATGTTGTTGTTGGCAGGTGCTGTCGAGTTGCTTCTGACTCACAGTGAACCTATGTACAACAGGACAAAACGCTACCAGGTCCTGCTCCATCCTCATGATCGTTGACATGCTTCCCATTGTTTAGCCCAGCAATATTATGGAAATGAATGAGGTTACTTTTGAGAAAACATTCTGAGTTTTAAAAAAGAAATTTAAGAAACAAATTTATAATATTATGAAATATTATAGCCTCCCCAATCTCACTTAATTACCAAAACAACCACACAGTTGTCCAAGCCAGAAAACTTTATCTCACTCTTGGCATTTCCCTCTCCCTTGCTTTTGCCAAATATAATCAACAACCAATCAATATCTTCCACAATTCTTGAATTCATCCAATTTTCTCGGTCCTCATTTTTAACTTGAATTATTTAGGTATACCCTTACCGGCTCTCTCATCCTTTGATCTCCCCCACTGCAATGGCAAATACTAATTTTTAATTCTCCCTGTTGAAAATAGGAGGAGAGACTTCCCTCACCTCTTTTCTTTCAGAATTTGTTTTAGAAAACTTGTATTAAGTTTTTCTCCTTCTCTTTGAAAATTGTGTAAATCCAGGGTGTTTCCTCAAGGACCTGGGGGTCTTCTCTTTTGAAAGGTAAACATGATAACAAGTCTCCCCTATACCCTAGTTTCTCAGAAAGAGATTAGCATGACTTCAGGTGGCTCTGAGGTCCAAATTGCAAATCTACTAGGCTGACCATAAAGTTACTAGAAAATCAGCAATTTTATCTTCAAAACATCAGTGGATTGGGTTGTATCCGCTTAGCTATGTAAAAGAGTAAGATTTCTCTTAGGGGATTGTTTGTGGTTTAATGCTTATTCAATAATGTCTTAGTCATCTAGTGCTTCTACCATGGAAATACCAGGTTCAACAAAGAGAAATTTATTCTCTCACAGTCAAGTAGGCTACAAGTCCAAATTGAGGATGTCAGGTCCAGGGGAAGGCTTTCTCTCTCTGCCAGCTCTGGAGGGAGGTCCTTGGTCTGGGAGCACCTCAGAGCAGGAACCTCAGGTCCAAAGGACACACTCTGTTCCCGGCGCTGCTTTCTTGGTGGTATGAGGTCCCCCTGTCTCTCTGCTTGCTTCTCTCTTTTATATCTTAAAGAGACTGACCTAAGACACTATCTAATCTTGTATATCTCATCAATATAACTGCCACTTTTTTTATCTCATCAATATAACTGCCACTAGTCCATCTCATTTCATCATAGTGATAGGATTTACAACTCATAAGGAAATCACATAAAACGGTGGACAATCACACAATACTGGGACTCATGGCCCAGCTAAATTGACAGATATTTTTTGGGGGGTGGGACACAATTCAATCCATGACAAATGACAAAACTGTTTTCTTTCTCTTCTACTTTTGTGGAGTGGTATCTCGGTTGGGAGCAGACTTTGTCTTTAATTATATTTCCCCCAACGACTCTGAAATCCTCTATCCGCTTTTTAGCCAAAACATTCTTTCCAATGTGAAAATTTGATCAGGTCAAACAAATCCATAGTTAAAACCTTTTATTTGGTAAGTAAATCCCTGCCAGCTCTTCGCCAAATCTGGACTGGTTGCCTTCCTATGAACTTTCAAAGCACACTTTGTACATTCCTCTATATTGTAATTGTGATTACCTTCTTACTTGTCTTCCCCATCCCTTATTGCCTATATACAGCCACTCACAAAGACTGAGTTCTTTTCAGGATATATCTCCTGAACCTAGAAAGGTGTATAACATATAAGAAGTGCTCTTTAAACATATTTGGAATGAATGAATAAAGAATATAATGTATTAATAGTGATCATCTTGCTTTAGCTCTACAATAAGTCTGGTGAAGTAAGTCAAAGAGTTGTTATTCCTTCTTTATGAACAAAAGATTCACCTAAAAGTAACTTGGAAATCTTCCGTTTCTCTGAGAAAACTCAGCGAAGGAGCACATGTATTCAAAGTGACTTACCCTGCTGGCATTTGTCTATACACACATTAAAAAAGAAAGGAAGAAAACATAAATATATAAATAAAAGAGAAACCAATTTCAATTTGAGTAATTCAAACAAATACAGCATATTGCCTCAATTTTGCAGAACAAGTCCTAACCTTTGGCAACTCTCTTAACCTTTTCATGTGTCAATTACTTATCTGTAAATTGGGGACAAAGTGTTTAAATTTACATATGTGTTGAGAGGTTTAAAATGCTTTTAAGTACAATACTTGAACAATAGGAACCACTTAAGCAAAATATTACTGTAATTACTATTAATAGATAATAGCTGCAACTGAGAGAAATAAAGCAAACAGTGCATTTGAAGAAAAAATACTTTAAATGGCTCAGTTTAGAAGTAGGTACTAAAAGGAAATCACAAAACACATTCAAAGCAAAAAGACATCAGAGAAAAGGACAAGTCTTTATAATTTCATATTTCATAGGTTAAGAATGGGCAACAATTTGAAACCCTAATGTGAAGTCACATGTACGTACATGCGCTTGTAGGAAAATGAGCATCTTTGTGGTTAATGAGAGGAACATTAATATTCTAAGTGAATTCAATTTGTTTAGAAATGTCTTTCTGCTACCATTTTTTTTTTTTATGGCCACACTCAGAGAAAAATCTGTCTCTCAGAGAAATTTGGTATGCTAGTGAAAATAGTTGCATAGACATATAATCTAATTATTAAAAAAAAAATCGAGGGCTGGGGATCATGGTCTCGGGATATCTAGCTCAACTGGCATGACGGTTTATAAAGAAAATGTTCTACGTTCTACTTGGAGAGTAGCCTCTGGGGTCTTAAAAGCTTGTGAGTGGCCATTTAAGATTCTCTACTGGTTTCACCCCATCTGACGCAAGGGAAAATGAGGAAAACCAAAGATACAAGGGAAAGATTAGTCCAAAGGGCTAATGGACCACAACTATCAGAGCCTCCACCAGACTGAGTCCAGCACAACTAGATGGTGCCTGACTTCCTCCACCGACTGCTCTGACAGGGATCACAATAGAGGGTTCAGGACAGAGTTAGGGAACAGAATTCTAACTCACAAAAAAAGACCAGACTCACTGGCTTGACAGAGACTGGAGAAACCCCAAGAATATGGCCCCCGACACCCTTTTAATGCAGTACTGAAGTCACTCCTGAGGCTCACCCTTCATCCAAAGATTAGACAGGCCCCTAAAAAAAATGAGACTAAATGGGCACACCAGCTCAGGGACAGGGATAAGAAGGCAGGAGGGGACAGGAAAGCTGGTAATACGAACCCAAGATGGAGAAGGGGAGAGTGTTGACATGTCGTGGGGTCAGCAACCAAATTCACAAAACAATATGTGTATTACTTAGTGAGATACTAATTTGCTCTGTAAACCGCTAAATTACAATTAAAAGAAGTTTTTGATATAGGTTCACAAATACTAATATTGTAGCTCAAACAATATTGTAGCCACAATATTGTAGCTAAAATACCAGAAAATTTGACAAAATCAGCGACTATATAAACTCTGGCAACAATGAGCACAGCAGCGTGAGCTTGTAATGCGTGCAGACGAAACCACTGGAATTGAAGAGTCATTATAATTGGGTAATAATGACAACTGTGACCAGAGCCCATCATAAGGTTCAAAAGGTAAATTAGCATAGAGTTTTAGCCTTGTAGATATATTGATACATGTAAACTGGGCTTATGAACAATGTTTTTGTTGTCATAACTAACCACAGGAATATTTTCACTAAAAATAATAAATTTCTGCTGAAATGCTGCAAAAAAAAAAAATCATGCTCACAGTAGAGAATTTGAAAAACTATAAACAACTAAAAGAAAAAAAAAGTGCTCCATAATCTCACCACCAAGAGATAACAACTCTTACCATTTGTGTATGTAAGCATAGAGACTGCATGTAAGTGCGTTTATGTGTGTATGCATATTGTATATGAACTATAATAACATTAAATCCTGTACATTTATCATTTATTAAACATTCCCCAAAGATAATTTTAATTTCTGCTTATTCTTCCATTTCATGGATGCACCTTAATTCATTTAATTATTGAAATCAGAAATTGTTTGAGAGTACAAATTCTATAGTCTCAGAGTCGGAGAACAGACCTTCATCAAATGATGCGTTTACACTGATGATCCCTATGATGCTTTTCAGTGCTCTTTGAGCATTCTCAAATCCATAGAACCTAAGAGTGTTCTGTTGAACTTTGCAGGTTTAGCATAGTCAGAAACATATGATGAAACGGAATTTTACCTTAGACCTTGTTAAAAAAAAAAAATTCCCTCACTCTTTTATGTTCTGAAGATCTGCAGGGCTTACTGCAAGGAAATAACCAAGACTTAATGATTTACTCTGAATAACTTTAGTTTCCCCTTCTTTGTTTCTGCCTCTCCTCACCAGTCCCCTCTCCAAATTTCCTAAGATTCAGGTCGCGGTATCATAAAAAAGAAAACATTCCGATCAACTTGCTCTAATTGCAGCACATCATTTACCCACCCCATCCCGCACTCTCCCATGCTTTACCTTTCTCCTAAAAGGCTCCCAGTCCTATGTCTCAGTTGAGTGGAGATCAGACACCATCCTAGTATCTTTCCCCACAGTAGTGGCCCCTCATTACCATTACAATGCTCCTTCCCTTCCCTTATTCCTTTTCCCTCCCTTAAAACTTCCTTTTGAATAACAGTCACCCTTGCCTGTTTTAACACAGTCCATTGCAATTTTTTCTTTAACACCTAGGTGACTTTTTCCTAAGCTCATTTTAGCCATATCCTACCATGTCTCTAAATATCTGAAATCATGCTTGCGCTTTCCTAAAATACCAAATTAATTTTAATTCCATTTATATTAAAACATAGAATTGTACTGTTGCCAGGTGGAAATCCCAGGTTCTGCTCAGCGTGACTCATCTCAGCTAACAAACAAGAGCTCAAGGTGGGAGAGTAGAAAGGTGCCCTTATTTTGTTGCACCAGGAAAATACATAGTTGGGACTGCTACCTCCAAGACTACTCAGCAAGGGCGAAGGGGAAGATTACTTTTAAGGGGTTTACAAGCAGGAATACCAAATGAGATGTTTCAACAAATGTATGCAGCTCTGGAAGTGCTCACTCGCCTATGCCAAGAAATTTGAAAGATAGCTACCCGGAAAACCAATTAGAAGAGATCCATATTTATGCTTATTTCTGAGAAAGGTGATTCAAACAAAATTCAGAAATTATTGAATAATACCACTGATATCACAAGCAAGTAAAATTTTGCTGAAGATCATTCAAAAGAGGTTGCAGCAGTACATTAACAGGGAACTGCCAGAAATTCAAGCCAGATTCACAAGAGGACATGGAACCAGGGATATCATTGCAGATGTCTGATGGATCCTGGCTGAAGGCAGAGAATACCATAAAGACTTTTACCTGTGTTTTATTGTCTACGCAAAGGCATTCAACTGTGTAGATCATAAGAAATTGTAGATAACATTGCCAAGAATAGGTATTTCAGAACACTTGATTTTGATAATGAAGAGCCTGTACATAGATCAAAAGGAAGTCTTTAGAACATAACAAGGGAAAATTGTGTGTGCTAAGTCAGGAAAGGTGTGCTTTAGGGTGTATCCTTTCACCATACCTATTCAATCTGTATGCTGAGCAACTAATCCAAGAAGCTGGACTCTACGAAGAAGATTGGGGCATCAGGATTGGAGGAAGGTTCATTAACAACCTGCCCTATGCAGATGACATAACCTTGCTTGTTGAAAGTGAAGAAGACTTGAAGCACTTATTGATGAAGATAAACAACTATAGCCATGAGTATGGATTGCATCTCAACATGAAGAAAACAAAAATCCTCACAGCTGGACCAATAAGTAACATCATGATAAACAGGGAAAAGATCAAAGTTGTCAAGGATTTCATTTTACTTGGATCCACAATCAACACCCATGAAAGCAGCAGTCAAGAAATTAAGAGACGCGTTGCATTGGGCAAATATGCTGCAAAAGACCTCTTTAAAGTGTTGAAAAGCAAAGATGTCACCTTGAGAACTAAGGTGCACCTGACCCGAGCCATGGTGTTTTCAATCACCTCATATGCATGCAAAAGCTGGACAATGAATAAGGAAGACCGAATTAAAACTGACGCCTTTGAATTGTGGTGTTGTTGAAGAACATTGACTATGCCATGGATTGCCAAAAGAATAAACAAATCTGTCTTGGAAGAACAACCAGGATGCACCTCAGAGGCAAGAATGGTGAGACTGTGTCTCACATATTTCAAACATGTTATCAGGAGGGACCAGTCTCTGGAGAATGACATCATGCTTGGTAAAGTAAAGCGTCAGCAAAAAAGAGGAAGACCCTCAATGAGATGGATTGACCTGATGGCTACAACAATGGGCTCAAGCATAGCAACGATTTTGAGGATGGCACAAGACCGGGCAATGTTTCGTTCTGTTGTACGTAGGGTCACTACGAGTTGGAACTGACTCAACAGGACCTAACAACACAAGCAGGAAGTTCATACAAGTTATATCAGCAACATTCTTAATTATACTACACAGGCACAATGGAGTTTACATATAACTTCACACATCAAGTGTTCAGAAAATGGTGGTTAAATTTTCCACACAGAGGCGGGGAAGTTACTATGTATGAAATTATTATGTCTAAAAGGTTACCCTAAATGCCAACGTGGTGCCTAAACCAGTTTCTGCCAATTTCCTCTAGTTTTGGGCAACAGCTAAGGAGAGGGCAACTGGGATTTTAGTGTAAAGTTAAGTGGCATGCCAAGCAAAGAAACTACGGGGTGTGACAAGGAAGATGCTTGAGGTAGCAGGATTTTCCCCAGCCTGGGGACCTCTGCCTTAGTGTGTTTATTGGTATTATTGTTATTAATTATTATTTGACTTGAATGGGCAGTGTGTGGAAGTGTGTGAGCAGAGCACAAGGAGATAAGAAATCAAAGAAATGAGTAATAGAGCCAAAAAGGCTTTGGAATTCCTTGTTCAGTGTTCTTATGTAGACACCCTCAGTGATAGGATTGTATAATGAGTTCTCAAGTCACTCATGTCAATTTTCATAAATGTAAATGTTGATTATGCCAATAAAAACCAAAACCAAACCCATTGCTGTCAAGTCAATTCTGACTCATAACAGCCCTGTAGGGCAGAATAGAACTGCCCCATATGATTTCCAAGGCTATAAATCTTTACTGAAGCAGACTGCAATGTCTTTCTCCTGCAGAGAGAGTGATGGGTTGAACCATGACCTCTCAGTTAGCAGCCAAGTGCTTAACCACTATGTCACCAGGGCTCCTTTGGTTACTCTGCCAGTGTCAAATATCTGTGACCAGATCAGGTTTATATGCTGGATCAGACTTATTTCATTGATAAGTTTGCTCAATGGTGCTGATGACTCATTCCCCATTTATTCTATAGTACTTTTATTTCATCAAGTTTCAATGAGGAAAATAATTCCCTAAAAATATCAGCAAGGTCAGTGGCCAAATAAATTATCTGAATTTCCACAGTTGGAAGATCACTATATTCACTTACCCATTTCCATTGCTGTCAAGTTGATTCCAACTCATAGCGACCCTATAGGACAGAGTAGAACTGCCCCATAGAGTTTTCAAGGAGCTCCTGATGGATTTGAACTGCCAACGTTTTTGGTTAGCAGCTGTAGCACTTAACCACTGCGCCACCAGGGTTTCCATATTCACTTAAGGGACTTTTAAAAATAGAGTGACCCAGCTCCATATTAGGTCTACTGAGTAAGAATCTCTGGGTGGCACAAATGGTTAAGGACTAGACTACTTATGGAAAGGTTGGGGGTTCAAACCCACCTACAGAAGCCTTGGAAGATAGGCCCAGTGATCTGCTTCTGAAAGTCAGCAACTAACAACAACAACAGAGAATCACTCTAGAAGGTATACCCTGTTGTTTCTGATGATCGCTCAGGGGAGACCCAGACTTCTGTATATTAAAAAGCCAGATGTTTCTAGGTACTTCAACATTTTGGAAACCATTGATTTAAGTAATACATTTGGCACTAGACAAAATAAGTAAGTACTTCAATTTCATTTTGAACAAACACATTATTGTTTCTGTTACATATTTGTGAATACTCTCAAAGAAAACCAGTCTTTTAAGTTACAAAGTTCATGTTCATGGGCTCCTTTATCTGCTTAAACTAAATTTCTTGTGTTATTAAATTGCTTGAGTGTATACTTACTACCAGGCACTGTTCTAGGTTCTGGAGTACAGGTGGCACAATGGTTAAGCATTTGGCTGCTAACCGAAAAGTTGGCAGTTCAAATCCACAAGCCACTCCTTGGAAACCCTATGGGGCAGTTCTCTATGAGTTGGAGTTGACTCAACGGCAATGGGTTTTTGTTTTTTTTTTTTTTTTGGTTCAAGGTTTGGATCGAACACACAAAAATGTCCCTGTCCATATTGAGCTTACATTCTAGTGGTAGAAGAGAACAAAATAAGCAAATAAATGAGTAAATACATAGTATATAAAATAATAACAAGTTCTATGAAAAAAATGAATGCAGAGTAGGAGTGATGGGGAATACTGAGTTATGTAAAGGAAGATGACTAAGAAAAGCCTTTCTGATACTCTGATAAGGTGATATTTGAGCAAAGACTTGAAGAAAGTGAGTGAGTTGTCCAAGCATATATCTTATATCTTAGAATGTTCTGGGCAGAGGGAACTTCAAGTACAAAGTGCCTGAGGTGGGACCATGCTCCATGCATTTATTTAACAGCAGCAAAGCCAGTGTGCTGAAGCACATTAGTAAGAGATACAACAGGACCCAGATCACATAGAACTTTGCACACCATTTTAAGGATTTGATGTTTACTCATAATGAGATGAAAAGCCAATGGAATGTTTTAAGTAGAGAAGTGCTATAATTTGACCTACATTTCAAAATGATAATGCTAGATGCTTACTGTGTGGAGAATAAAGAGTAGTAGAGACAGGACAAAAGAAGGGAGACCAGATAAGATACTACTGTTTTAATCCAGACCAGAGATAATGGTGGCTTAAACCAGGGTGGTAGCAGCAAAAGTGGTAAAAAGTTGTCAAACTCAGGATACATTGAAAGGTAAAGCTTATAGAATTTGCTGATGGATTGAATGAGGAGTCTCAGAGAAATAGACGAATCAAGGAGGACCCCATGGATTTCGGCCTGAGCAATTAGAAGAAGAGAATTTTCATTTAATAGGATGCAGAAGACTATATGGGAGCAAGCTTAGGTGGAACCCAAGATAGGTTAATGTTAAGATGGCTCTGAGACTTCCAAGTAGAGATATTAAATATGAAGTATGATAAATAATTCTGTGGTTCGGGGTAGAGAGGTGGACTGGGGATTTAAATTCGAGATGAAATTTAATGCCATGCAACTAGATGAGTTTACCTACAGCAGTGGATTTCACTTTTAATGACAAATTAGAACTAAAAAATACGTTTTACATTATGACCCAGTACATATGAAAAATACTCTTATTAAGTATAACTTAATCTGATATTTTCTGTCCTACTTCCTTTTTTTCACTAACCTGGTCCTGGCCCAATGACATTTATTTTATGACCTACTAATGGATCTCCACCCACAATTAGAAAAAAAAAAAAAGAAGTAATGTAGGGATTTTTTGCAGTTACAGAAAAAAAGCTGTCTAAAGATTGGGCCTTACAGCATTTCTACTTTGAAAGGTCAGGTTGATGGAGAGGCACCAGCCACAAAGATCAAAAGAAGCCTCTAATAGGTAGGAGGTGAAAAGTATCTAGAAGCCAAAGGAAGAAGGACATTATTAACTGTGTCAAATGTTAATAGTTTGAGCAATATGAGTATTGAAAATTTATCACTGGATTTAAAACTAAAAAACCAAACCCATTGCCTTCGAGTCAATTCCGACCCATAGAGACCCTAGAGGACAGAGTACAACTGCCCCGTACAGTTTCCAAGGAGTGGCTGGTGGATTTGAACTGCTGACCTTCTGGTTAGCAGCCATACGACTTAAGCACTGCGCCACCAGGGCTCCAGAAGAATGGCTTCCCTGACTGAAGTCGAACCTGGGCAGTGGCAGTGAGTGCATGAATCCTAGAATCCTAACCATTAGACCGCCAGTGAGCATCTCACTGGATTTAGCAACACAGAAATCATTGGTGATCTTTATAAGAGCTGTTTAATTGAAGTGGCAGATACAGAAATCTTATTTGCATGGGTTCAAGACAGAATAGGAGAAAAGAAAGCGGAGACAAGGAGCATAGCCACTCTTAAGGAGAATGTCCATAAAGAGGATCAAAGAAACAAAGCAGTATCTTGAAGTGAATGGGAGGATGGGGAGTCAAGGGAGGTTATATTTTGGCATTTTCTTTGTTTTTAAGATGCAAAATTTATATGCATATATATCCTTAATTAGGCAAGAAGAGTAGGATCTTGTGTATAGAAAGTTGTTGTAGAGCAGTAGGAAGGGAGTTATAAGGATCTTGATGCAGGTACATTGATAGAAGGGATGGTGTAAAGGTGTTAAAGGTCTTTTTTTGATTGTTTCTATTTTCCCAGTAAATAGGAAGTATTATAATTATCTGAGAATGAAAGGTGGAAAGGAGATGCTAAAGGTGTAAACCAAAAGAAGCTGTGAAATAGACATCTTGATTCTAGAACGATGGAAAATTAAATAGACTAGAGAAATGGAGTAGGATCACCAGGCAACATGAACTTGCTCCCGTAAGATTTGTGGTCATGAACTCAGTGGCTATACAGATGTACCTCAGAGATATTGTGAGTTCAGTTCCAGACCTACTCAATGAAGCCAATATCACAAAAAAGCTAATCAGACAAAGATTTTGGTTTTGTAGTGATATGAGTCGGAATTGACTCGACGGCACTGGGTTTTTTTTTTTTTTTTAGTGTATATAAAAGTTATGTTTACACTATACTGTAGTCTATTAAGTCTGCAATAGTATTATGTCAAAAAAAATAATGTTCATACCTTAATTATTAATTGGCTTTCCTTGTAGGCATATGGATATTATCCTATCACTTACTGCATTGTACTTCAGGATAAATCTTGAAATGTTCTTTTTGACGATGAATGCAACACCATTCCTCTTCAACTTATCATTCCCAGCATAGTAGACCATATGATTGTCTAATTCAAAATGACAATTATCAGTCCATTTCAGCTCACTAATGCCTGAGATATCCATCTTTATGCCTTCCATTTCATTTTTGATGATTTCCAATTATCCTAGATTCATACTTCTTACATGCCAGGTTCCAATTATTAATTGCTATTTGCAGCTGTTTATTCTCATCTTGAATCATGATGCCACATCAGCAAATGAAGGTCCCAAAAGCTTGACTCCATCTACGTCATTAAGGTCCACTCTACTTTGAGGAGGCAGCTTTTTCTCAGTTGTATTTTGAGTGCCTTCCAACCTGAGGGACTCACCTTCCAGCACTCTATCAGACAATATTCTGCTGCTACTATTAGTAGTAGGTAGGATTCATAAAGTTTTCACGGGCTAATCTTTTCAGAAGTAGACCACTGCGTCCATGACACCATGGTTTGAAACAGGTGCACCTTAGTCCTTAAAGTGACATCTTCTTCGGTCATCCAGGCTTTGTTATTCCATTTATAGAGCACAGGCAGAGTAGATTTAGCATAACTCTTAAGGGCCCTACGATTTTTGGAATGGTAAGTGAGCATTGGCTTCAACTTATAGTCATCAGCTGAATTAACCCCTAACAAAAGAGTCAGCCTGTCCTTTGAAGCTTTGAAGCCAGGCATTGGCTTCTCCTCCCTAGCTATGAAAGTCCTGGATGGTATCTTCTCCCAGTTTAAGGCTGTTTGGTCTAAACTGAAAATCTGTAGTTTAGTGTAGCCCCTTTCATCAATTATCTTAGCTAGATCTTCTGGATCACTTGCTGCAGCTTCTACATGAACACTTTCTGCTTCACTTTGCACTTTTATGTTATGTTATAGAGGTGGCTTCTGTCCTTAAACCTCATGAACTAAACTCTGCTAGCTTCAATCTTTTCTTCTGCAGCTTTATCACCTTTCTCAGCCTTCACAGAATTTAAGAGAGTTAGGATCTTGC
This sequence comes from Elephas maximus indicus, assembly GCF_024166365.1. Taxonomy (NCBI): domain Eukaryota; kingdom Metazoa; phylum Chordata; class Mammalia; order Proboscidea; family Elephantidae; genus Elephas; species Elephas maximus. Next base: position 70,230,191 of record NC_064846.1, on the reverse strand, counting down.
TCTGGATTAGGCTTTGGCTTAAGAGAATGTTGTGACTGGTCTGATCTTCTATCCAGACCACTAAAACTTTCTCCATATCAGCAATAAGGCTGATTCACTTTCTTATTTATTATTCATGTGTTCACTGGAGTAGCACTTTTTAAATTTCCTTTAAGAACTTTTCCTTTGCATTCACAACTTGTTTGTTTTGCGCAAGAGGCCTTGCTTTCGACTTGCCTTCCTTTCTCCCCTGTCCCCATTGCTGAGTCCATTCGGACTCACAGTGACCCTGTAGGACAGAGTAGAACTCCCCTGCAGAGTTTCCAAGGAGTAGCTGGTGGATTTGAACAGCCAACCATTGATTAGCAGCTGAGTTCTTAATCACTGCGCCCCCAGGGATCCCCTTCCTCACTAACTTTTATCATTTCTAAATGTTGATTTAAAGCGAAAGACACGTGACTCTTCCTTTCACTTGAACACTTAGAGGTCATTGTAGGGTTATTAATTGGCTAATTTCAATATTGTCATTCATATCTCAGGAATAGGGATGCTGGAGGAGAGGGAGAGAGACAGGCGAACAGCCAGTCGGTGGAGCAGTCAAAACACTACACATTTATTGATTAAGTTTGCCATCTTATATGGATGTTTGTGGCACCCCAAAACAATAGTAACATCAAAGATCACTCATCACAGATCACCAGAACAGATACAGTGATAATGAAAAACTTTGAAATATGGTGAGAATTACCAAAATGTGACACAGACACGAAGTGAGCACATGCTCTTAGAAAAATGGTGCCGATAGACTTGTTCGACACAGGTTGCCACAAATCTTCAATTTGTAAAAAATACAATACCTGCCGAGTGCGATAAGCGAAGCACAATAAAATGGGGTATTCCTGTATTTATAACGTAACTGATTCTTCACTTTTTTCTCTCCATCCATTTTCTTATTCCCCAGTATCTCCATATATATATTTTTTTCCTTACTACTCCAAGTAATCTTAAAGTGTAGTTCTATCATGTCACTACCTTGTTAACAATTTTCAGTGGCTCCAGGTTGACTACAGAATAAACTCAAATAGATCATTGCCTAAACTTGCCTTTCCCAAGGTTGATTTTTCACTTTTTTAAAACTTTTACTCCCAATGTTCCTTTCAAACCAAGCTGCTTTTTGTTCACAAAAATAATTCTGGACTTTATTATTTCTCAGCCTTTGCTTACAATGTCCTCTTGTTTCTGAACTCTTTACCTCTTAATATTAACAATACTACTTATCACTTTTTATCCTTTCTGCCTCACCTAACTCTAGGGCCTCTGCAATTTGTTCCACCCCAGCTACTTCTGGGGAGAACAAATCTGCACAAGCTCTGACTGAACTTCAAAAGTAGACATGATCTGACAATACCTTGAATCACTTGTTGCCTTCCTGAACTAATTTCTCTATAAATGTTGAGGCATAGGATATGTCTTAGTTAGCCAGTGCTGCCATGACAGAAATACCACAAGTGGATGGCTTTAACAAAGAAAAATTTATTTTCTCACAGTCTAGTAGGTTACAAGTCCAAATTCAGGGTGTCGGGTCCTAGGGGAAGGCTTTCTCTCTCTGTAGGCTCTGAAGGATGGTCCTTGTCCTCAATCGTCCCATGGTCGAGGAGCTTCTCAGGCACAGGGACCTGGGGCCCAAAGGATATGCTCTGTTCCTGGTCCTGCTTTCTTGGTGGTATGGGGTCCCCAACTCTCTCCTTGCTTCCCTTTCCTTTTCTCTCTTGAGAGATAAAAGTAGCCCAGGCCACACCCCAGGGAAAATCCTTTACATTTAATCAGGGATGTGGCCTGAACAAGGGTGTTACATCCCACTTTAATCCTCTTTAACCACAGGCAGAGATTATGATTTATATTACATAGGAAAATCAAAAAATGGAGGACAAGCACACACAGCCTAACCAAGTTGACCCATATTTTTGGGGGGACACAATTCAATCCATGACAGGATATCTACCCAAAAGACAGGATTTCTAAGGACTACATAAAATACAGAGGTGCAGGGAGGTAATACTCCAAAGAGTGAGTCTTTGACCACTGGTAGACAGAGACTGAAAAGTAAATTCTTTCCCCTTCTTCCATAGATGGATCGTCCTGATATGTAATAGTTCATTTGGCAACTCAGAAAATGACCCTAGGAGACCGAGCTGGTCTTTTAACCACTGCACCACCAGGGCTCTGCTCTTCATCACAGTAAACACTAAATAATTATTTTTTCATAATAGAATGTGTTAATGTTGAGGAAGTAAAATGAATGAATGAATGTATTATTAAATGCCACAACCTTTTCTATCCTTGATGTAAGCACATTTTGAATTCCCATTTCTTTTTTTCCCAAAATGGGTAAACCTTAAAAGTTATTCTATCATTTTTCACTGCCTAGGATCCTTATCATAAAAGCAATACAAAAATAAATGAATATGATTCAAAAAAAGAAGAAACACTATTAGTTCAAAGTCCAATGATATGAACAACACCTAAAATTTAACAATAATATTTAGTAATTTAGATGTGCTAATTTTTTTTAACCCAACTGGATTTTTTTTTAACTCACTCAGCTCTTAACAGAATATTCTTTAAAAGCTCTTCTTCTGGGGATCTGTCCTAAGCAAATTGTAAGAAAAAACTTTATTTATAAATATCTCCACAATCAAAAGCATAGGGATAGCGTAAATATGAAGGCAAAGTGAACAATGTTATAGCCAGACAATTTAGAATCATGCAGTCATTAAACATTATGTTCATAAATGTTAATAACTTGGGAGATGTAAAGCAGTATTAAAATGTTTATACTTTATGATCACCAATATGTAAAATGAAAATATGATCAAATGAGGTACAATAAGAACAAAAACCTCTCACATATAAAAGGGGCTGGATGGAAAAACCCTAAAATCCGAGTAGTAAATTTTCCTGTGTGGTAGGTTTGCTGGTTATGTATATTCATCTTCATTTCTGTTTCTCTAATAAATATGTTATCACTTTTATAATGGATAACAGCAACAAACTTTACTTTAAAAGTAAAATGTCTGAGGTCATTCTTTTTCCTAAGTACATTCCAGTGAACATAACCTTCCTTTAAATAATTGAGTATCTTGTAAAGGCCCGGGGTCATCTTTCTAAACATAAATTCTCATTACCAGGATTACAGATCAAGCTGAAGAAGTGAAGGATTGGGTTTAATGTGCATGACCTCAGGATATTCAATATGACTTTTCACAATATTAAATATGTATAAATGTATAAATGTGTGCATGCACGTGAGTGTGTGTGCACACACACAGACATTAGTCAATTTCCTAATCACTAGCTTAATTCTCAATTTTATTTTTAAAAAGTCTATTATATTGTATGTTTTGTTTTTTTTATATATTTAATACTAACATGTTAATCCTATAGTCTTCATCAGTTACAATAGAAATATTAGTTTAGCTGCAATAACCGAAATGTTTAACCTAATTTTATTAGAATTTTCCTCAGTCTTAGATAACTATTATTTCAGATGATTCTCCCTGCCTCCCTCCCTCCCTCCTTTTCTTCCTTGCCTTCTTCCTCCCTCCATGCCGTTGAGTCAATTCTGACTCATAGTGATCCTATAGGACAGAGTAGAACTGCCCCATAGCGTTTCCAAGGAGCTCCTGGTGGATTTGAACTGCTTACCTTTTAGTTAGCAGCCGTACCTTATAATATCGTTTGATATGAATGTCATAACTTTTTAGTGTATCTTCTCAGCATGCGGCTAAAGATAAATTCCTAATTACCGTATTACATGGTGAGACAACCCATAGCGACACAGTACAGACAATAGGTTAACTTCTTAACATTGCTGCATGATTTGAACATTTTTTTTTTCCCTTCATTCTTGACTGTTTACATTCAAACTCTGTGTGCTGGTTATTTATCTGTGGTCTCTCAGTCCCACATCCTCCCTTCTATGATCTGTTCTGTACTACTGAACTTGGGAAACAATTGGCAAACTCTATTTCCCAAACTCCTTTGCAGCTGGCTGTCTATCAGGTTTTGCCAGTGGGAGGCACTGGTGGGAAATCATAAGGAGGTAAAAAGAGAGAAACTTACTGCTTTTGGCTCTCAATAGCGGAGGCAGTTGCTTTTGGTTTGCTGGAGCAGCAACAGAAAGGGGCAACTGCAGATTCCAGCAGCCTGGGCAGCTACAGCACATTTTGGCAATAGAAGTCCCAATTGCACCAGGATCTCTTGGCAGTTTCTGTAGCTGACAGTATCTCAGGTAACGCAATAGCAGGTGCAGACTTTTAGATTGCAGCCCAGGAGCTTTACCAGTTTTCTGACCTCTGAGTATCATCCTTTCTTCTTTTCGTTCCTTCGGAAGCACTCCTTTTCCCTTTTGTTCCTCCAGCCCTTTAGTTGTCTTTGTAATCATTGTATGATCAGAATCCCTTATGTTTGGACTTCCCAGCCTGCTACCTGTTTTCCTGGCTGGACCCTGACTGATATTCTTTGTTTATTCAATTCAATGAAAAATACTGATAAAAATTAGCAAAATGTATAGCTTATTTTTTTCAATAATAGACATGCTGTTATGTATGCTTTCTGTAGTGTTCTCAAATCACATATGATTCTCTAATGCTCTTAAACCACATATGACTCTGTAATGTTGTTGTTGTAATGATCTCAAGCCACAGATGCATAAATTACTCATAATGTGACTTGGAAGTAGAAAATTTCTATACTTGGACAAAGAAAAATAAAAGTATGTGAACTATGAGAAGAATGTGGTGAACAACCTTAAGTTTACCTTGCTTCTTCGTGCTGTGATAAAAGAAAACATAACATAGCTAGTCTTTGTAAACAACCTCCCGAACCTTGAAGAAAAGATGTCACATTCGGCTAATCTCTAACCCTGGAGAGAAGGCAAAACATACTAGTCTTTGCTGTCACACTGCCCTTATTGTGTGAGGCCAAGGTGATAAATTCACATATAAACTCAAAATTTCTGCTCACTCACTGAGAGAAGGAAGAGATGCAACCTCCCTTGAGAGTCTGACTCTCTTCAAAGACTGACACTCTGGACTGCGATTCTGTCTGCTGCTGCTGATCTGGGCCCTAGCTAAGAGAAACCGCCACCAAGTTCAAGCTATAGTCAAGCCTTTCTCCTCAGACCACTTGTAAAAGATAGAAGCCTAAAGCCTAAAGATTTGGACTCTAACCAGTGAAATAACATGTAATTGTAATTGTTGATTCTGATTTTCTGGTTCCAAATGTATACCGTGAGGTCTTACTAGGGTGTCTTGCCAAGTTGTGTTGTTGTTGTTAGGTGTCGTTGAGTCAGATCCAACTCATAACAACCCTATGTACAACAGAAGGAAACACTGCCTGGTCCTGAACCATCCTCATGATCGTTGCTATGCTTGAGCCAATTGTTGCAGCCACTGCGTCAATCCGTCTCATTGAGAGCATTCCTCTTTTTTGCTGACCCTCCACTTTACCAAGCATGATGTCCTTCTCTGAGGACTCCCTCTTGATAACATGTCTAAAGTATGTGAGACGAAGTATCGTCATCCTTGCTTCTAAGGAGCATTCTGGCTGTGCTTCTTCAGAGACAAATTTGTTCATTCTTTTGGCAAACCATGGTACAGTTCTGTTCAAATGACTATCTCTTGATCTATGTACAGATTCCTCATGAGCACGATTAAGTGTTCTGAAATTCCCATTGTTTGCAATGTTATCCATAATTCGTTATGATCCACACAGTCGAATGACTTCACATAGTCAATAAAACACAGGTAGCATCTTTCTTGCCGTGAGTACCTTGTAATAAACTAAACGAGTTTATGCATGACATATCCGATTAACTATTAATTCTTAAGATAAAATCCTACACAGCACATGCTCTATGACAGATTACACACTCAAATATCTTCAGGGATCTAGAAGGTAAAATAGACATCTATTTTATGAACGTATTTGAGTGTCAGTGATTATGATGACCAGGACAGAGGATGCAAGTAAAAGGTATTCAAATTAAAATTATTCAGTCTGCTGACCACTGACTCATGTAATAATTTTCCATTAATTATGATTGGACAAAATGGTTACTTAATGAGTTGTGTCCTTTAAGAAAAATATTTTGGAAAAACTAGTCTTTTTTATATGTGTATGAATGTTTAGGAAACCCCAGTGGCATAGTGGTTAAATGCTATGGCTACTAACCAAAAGGTTGGAAGTTCGAATCCACTAGGCAGTCCTTGGAAACTCTGTGGGGCAGTTCTACTCTGTCCTATAGGGTTGCTCTGAGTCAGAATTGACTTGATGGCAACGGGTTTGTTTTGTTTTGTTTAAGAACGTTTAAATATGCTGACCAACTCCACCTCATCTCTATCGATATTCAATGAACATTTTCAAAACCTTTGTTTACATTAAAATTATTTATGCATTTAATTGGCAACTTCAGCATGACATGAGTGAAGCATTGGGGTATTTCCCCAAGATTCTGGAAATAAGAAAATACATTTGTCCTCTAAGAGAATCTTAAAAAATTCATAATAAAGTATACAGTAGGGATTTGTGGTTGTGGTAAAAGGACAGGATAATCTTCAAATCCGGACCTAAAAGTAACCCGAAAAAAAGGAATGACATAGGGAAGAAAGTATGTATCAATTAGAAAGGTCTTGTCAGCCACAGGAAATAGGGCAGAAAAGATTGGCAGAGCCCATCCAAGCACAGCCCAGAAGACAGACAGCTTTCATAGATAAACATGCAAATTTGTTATCTGTAAAAAAAAAAGAAAAAAAATTTTTTAAGTGCAGTAGATTCTCAGGCATCAAGATCATGAAAGTAACTCCAGTGCTTTGATGATGCTCGTCAAGTACCCTTCCAGCTCACGTCTCTCCTCCCATGTAGATTTATCTTCAAGTAGAGAATGAGAAAATCAGAGCACAAGAATATCTTGTATGCTTGATACTTATATTTCTTAAAATAGTTTACACCAGCATTCTGGTTTTGCAAATTTCTTCGACACTAACCTGTTTCCAGGAATCTGAGCAACTCTGGGTACATTAACAACTGAGTCTCTGAACTTACAAATCTAAAGATCCCAGACCCAGAACCCAGAAATGGGAAACCTACAGCATAAAAAGATTAATAATGAGGATTAAATATCTTCAAATCTGGGAATGATGGTTATAGAAAAGAATGTAAATGTTTCAACCTGAAATAAATGACATGTAATGGTAAAAAATAATAATTTAACAGAATAGGATAAAAAACTTCAGCACTTATTAACAAAATTTGGAAAGTAGAAGAAAAGAGAGAAAGGGGAGATATGAGGAAGCTTAAGTGAACTAATTTTCTACACAGGGAGCTTCATTATGTAAGTTGATAAATAATTTAAACAAAGTTTTAAAAATTCTCTTTAAAGACATAATGATAGAAACTCAAAGAACTGAAAAATCTATAAACTCATATACCATGAAAAAGAAAAAAATAATTAGAATATGAAGATCATGTGGCAAAAGGTAGAAAATAAGGAGGCAACCAAATACTGCTTAATACAAAGAAACATAATGGAATCTGATGACGTATTTAAGCCAAAACACATGTATAGAAAAAAATTAAATGGTATAAATAAACATTTTAAACTATCAAGTCAGAAGGAAAACTAAATCATATCCTATATATCGGTACATATTTGTCCACATAAAGTTGAAAAGTTACTGTATGACAAAAAAAAAAAAATACACCACATGCAAAGGTGAAATACAAATGAAAATGCTCCCTACATGTAATTTAGATTAAGGACTAATTTTCTTAACATACCAAAATATCACACAAGTCAAGAGGAAAACTGTTTAAAAACATAAAAATTACAGACGTTTTTAAGAGTTAAGAGACAAAGAAATACAGATGATCAACAAGCATTTGAAAGATTTCCAACCTCTCTCATTATTACAGGAATGTAAATTAACAATGAGATATTTTATCTCTTAGGTTATAAAAGACTTAAAGTTTGATAATACCTAATATTGACAGGGGTATGAAGAAACAGGCACTCACACTCTTGGTAGGAGAGCAATTTGGTATGTTTTCTCTGAAATGCATTTTGACAGTATCCATCAAAATTTTAAACACACATGACATTGTGACAGTCTTGTTTCTTGGGCTGCCATAGCAAAGAATCACAAACTGGGTGGCTTAAAACAACATAATTTTTTCCTCTCACAGTTCTGGAGGCTCAAAGTACAAAATCAAAGTGTCTGCAAGGCCATGCTCCCTCTGTAGACTCTTAAAAAAAAAAAATCCTTCCCTGCTTCTTTCAGCTTCTGGTAACTCTAGATTTTCCTTGGCTTTTTTGTCCTTTTTCACTGTTTCTCGGTGTATCCTCTCCTTTTCTTATAAGAATGCCAGTCATTGGATTTAGGGCTGACGTTAATTCAGTATGATCACATCTTAATTTCATCTGTGAAGACAATATTTCCAAATATGCTCACATTCTGAAATTCTGGGTAGACATGAATTTTGGGGGCACACTATTCAACCCATTACAGGCAGGTTAAAATTTGGAAAAATGCCAATTCTGTCCCACATGCTTTTCAACAAGGTGACATTGCTATTCTCCCTCAAGAAGTAGAGACCTTCCCCTTTTTCTTGAATCTGGGTGGGTTTGTGACTTCTTAAACTAACAGAATATTGTGGAAGGAATACTGTATGACTTACTGTATGACTTCTGAGATTAGAACACTGGCACTTGGAGTCCTCAGCTATCATGTAAGAGGTCAAACTATACTGAGACCAATAAGCTATGAGGAAGCCAAACCACATGGAGAGTCTTTTTTTCTTTTTTTTGGGGGGGGTGCATTTTAGGCAGCCCTAGTCTTCCAACCCCGGTAACAGTCATATGAGGAAATGAGCCTTTTTTTTAATGATTCCTGCCCCAGATTTTGAATCACTCTCAACTGAGGTTAGACACGTCTTGAAACAGACAAAAGACATCCCTGCTGTGCCCCATTCAAATTCAGGAATTCATGAGCACAATAAACGATTTTTTTAGGATGCTAAATTTTGGAGTAATTCATTATGCAACAATAATAATTAGCGCTATATACATTTGCCCCAGAAATACCACTGCTATTAATTTATCAAAAAAAATCATAAATATACTAGAATATATATTACAACTTTATTATAGCCAATAAAATCAATAGGAAACTTGCTAAATAATTTTTATAGTTATAAAATGAACCACTCTGTCACTTATAAAAAGTGAAATCATTTTACATATAAGAGAAAGGGCAAGAGGAGAGTTTCTTATTATTATTATTATTTAATTTTTATTGTGCTTTATGTGAAAGTTTACAAATCAAGTTGGCCTCTCATACAAAAATTTATATACACCTTGCTATATACTCCTCGTTGCTCTCCCCCTAATGAGACAGCACACTCCTTCTTTCCACCCTCTATTTTCCTGTCCATTCAGCCAGCTTCTGACCCCCTCTGCCTTCTCATCTCCCCTTCAGACAGGAGTTGCCCACATAGTCTCATGTGTCTACTTGATCCAAGGAACTCACTCCTCACCAGTATCATTTTCTATCCCATAGTCCAGTCTAATCCCTGTCTGAAGAGTTGGCTTTGGGAATGGTTCCTGTCTTGGGTTAACAGAAGGTCTGAGGACCATGACCTCTGGGGTCCTTCTAGTCTCAGTCAGGCAACTAGCCACACATTCCATATTCTGCTCCTATTCCTGACTCTCCCTCTTCCTCTGCTTCTCCAGCCAAATAGAGACCAATTGTTGTACCTTGGATGGCCACTTGCAAGTTTTTAAGACGCCATGCACTATGTAATGAACTAGGAGGTAGAACAGAAGCACTAAAAATGATATTAGCCTAATTACCTGGGGTGTCCCATGAAACAAAAACCTTAAATCTCCAAACCAAGAAACAAAATTCATGAGGGGTTTCGTTGTATGCAAGCAGCATCAGCAGCTGCTCTTTATATATATATATATATATATAAAGATATATATCACACAACATTTGCCAATTTAACATTTATAAAACTTATTAACATCAATTACATTAATTGGTTGTGCAACAATTACCCGATCTCAATGTGAATTTTCCATCACCATAAACAGAAACTCAGTGCTTCAAAATCAAAAACTTTCCCTCCTCTCCCCCCACCCCCCACACCTACTATCCACCAATAAACTTTGGTCTCTATACACTTGCCTGTTCTTGTTTGTTTTTTTTTTAAATATATGTAAGGTCATGGAAACCCTGGTGGTATAGTGGTTAAGTGCTATGGCTGCTAACCAAAGGTTTGGCAGTTTGAATCCACCAGGCACTCATTGGAAACTCTATGGGGCAGTTCTACTCTTTCCTATAGAGTCACTATGAGTCGGAATCAACTCAACAGCACTGGGTTTGGTTTGGTTTTTGGTTTATGTAAGGTCAAACAATATTTGTCCTTTTGTGATTGACTTATTTCACTCAACATAATGTCTTTGAACTCCATCCATGTTGTAGCATGCATTAAGACTTCTTTTCTCTTTCAGGCTAAGTAGTATTCCATTGTACGTATACCACATTTTTTGATCCTTTCATTTGTTGATGGGCATTTAGGTTGTTTCTACCTTTTGGTTACTGTGAATAATGCTGCAATGAACATTGGTGTCCACCTGTCTGTGTCTCTGCTTTCAAGTTCCATGGGTATATTCTTAGTAGTGGTCTTGCTGGGTTATATGGTAGTTTTATGTTTAGTTTTTTGAGGAATAGCCACACTGTTTTTCACATTGGCTGTACCATTTTGTTTTTCCACTAACAATGGATAAGGGTTCCAATTTTCCCACATCCTTGCCAACATTTGTTATTTTCCAATATTTTTACCTTAGCCATCCCAGTGGGAGTGAAGTGGTATCTCGTTCTGGTTTTGATTTGCATCTCTGATGGCTAAGGACATTGAGAATCTTTTCATGTTTGTTGGTCATTTGAATATCATCTTTTGTGAAGTGTCTGATTATGTCCTTTGCCCATTTTGTAATTTGTCTTCTTGTTGTTAAGTTGTAGAAATTTTATATACAGACAGTCCCTGGGTTATGAAAGTCTGACTTCTGGACAGCTCATACTGAAGAATGGACTCCCATAAAGCCCATTATTATATTAAAAATTTGAGTTAAATACATACAGGGGTTTGTAATAATGAATGCATGCACTACTTTTTGACACTCATGAAAATATTGTACAGCTTAGAAGTGTTTCTTAAATGTTTTATATGCATAGAAAAGTAAAATATATGTTGTTCTTAGATACCGTCAAGACGGTTCTGATTCATAGCCACAGAATGTACAACAGAAGGTAACGCTGCCTGATCCTGCACCATCCCCACAATGATTGTTACATTTGAAACCATTGTTGCAGCCACTGTGTCAATCCATCTCGTTGAGGTTTTCCTCTTTTTCACTGACCCTCTATCTTACCAAGCATAGTCTCCTTCTCCAGCGATTGGTCCCTCCTGATAACATGTCCAAAATATGTTAGACAATGTTTCACCATCATCCAGTCCAAGGAGCACTCTGGCTCCACTTCTTCAAAAACAGACTTGTTCATTCTTCTGGAAGTCCACGATATATTCCACACCCCAAATCAAAGGCATCAATTCTTCTTTGGCCTTCCTTATTCATAGTCCAACTTTCACATTCATATGAGGTGCTTGAAAATTTATCTAGGGATAAATCTGCACTAATACTTATGAAGAACCCTTGATAAGTCATATTGTGTTTTTTCTCTTCATGTTTTCCAAATTCTCTTCTTGTCTTTGGTTTTCAGGAATTTTAACAGAATAAGGCATGGGATGGGTATTTTTGTATTTCTTCTCTTTGGAATTTGTCTAGCTTCCTGTATTTGTAAGCTTGGTTCTCGCTGCAGGCCTGGAAAATTCTCTATTATTATCTCTTGTAAAATTCTTTGTATGCCTTTATTATTGTCATGATGCTTTGGAATTCCAATAATTCTGTTAGATTTCTTAACTGAAAGCTTTGTTTGCTTTTCTTTGTTTTTTTCTTTTGTTTCTCTTGAAACTCAGTAAGTTTAGTTACTCTGTCTTCTAGTTCACTTCTTCTGTCTTCTGTTTGTTTGATTCCATTGTTGAGTGTTTCTCTTATATTTTCCAATTCAGTTGCTTTATTCTTCAGCTTCGGTAATTCTCACTTTTTTTTTTAATTGAAGTTTTCAATTTCTTTACTGACTTTCTCATTTTGTCCCTCATTTTGTTTCCTGATATCCATTAGTTTGTTTTCTGTGTACTTTTTCTTTCTTTGAACATATTTACTACCATTGTCTGGAAGTTTTCTTTTTTTTTTTTCTATTAAGCTGGCCTCCATAGGATAAATTTCTTATTCTTCATGTTTTCCTTTTGATTGGAACTTCTTTTCTCATGATGTTGTGAGTTTTAATATCTTTTGTTGAATGTGGGAGACATTTTGATATCTTTTTTTAATATTTTAAAATTCTAAGTTTTCTGATTTTCAAGGGAACTATTTTTTTTATTATTATTGTTGTTAGATTTAACTCCACTATCTTCTCCTAAGAACCACTAGAGGACACTCTCTTCCTTAGTTTTTTTGCGAAGAGTCAGAATTTCTGTCTGAGGTTTTATCTGAGTCCTTAAATCCCTGAGAACTTATTCTGGCAGTCCTCACCATTGTTATTCAGTGTCATACTGAAAGTCTTAGACAAAGCAATTAAGAAAAAAAAAAGGTATAAAATATATCCAAAACAGGAAGGAAGACATGATCATATATATAAAGAAAATTCCAAAGAATCCACACATAGGCTAGTTGATATAATAAACGAACTCAGCAAAGTTGCAGGGTACAAGGTGAACACAAAAAATTAGTTGGGATTCTATACACCAGCAATGAGCAATCAGAAAAGAAAATTAAGAAACAATTCCATTTACAACAGCATCTAAAAGAATAAAATATCTAGAAATAAATTTAACCAGGGAAATAAAAGACTTCCACATTTAAAACTACAAAACATTGCTGAAACAAATTAAAGAAGACTCCAGAATGGAAAGACATTCATGTTCATGAATTGGAAGACTTAATATTGTTAAGATGCCAATACTACTCAAAACAATCTACAGAATCAGCACAATTCCTACCAAAATTTCAACAGGCTTCTTTGCAGAAACAGAAAAGCCAATTCTCACATTTACATGGAATTGCAAGGGAGCCCAAACAGCCAAAGTAATCTTGAAAAAAGAATAAAAAGAATGAGGACTCACACATCCCAATTCCAAAACATAATAAAAAGCTACAGTAATAGAAAAGAGTGTAGTGCTGGTATAATAATAGATACACAGAGTAATTGAAGAGAATTGAGAGTTCAGAAATAAACTCATACATCTATAGCCAATTGAATTTTGGTAAGGGAGCCAACTCTATTCAATGGGGAAAGAATAGTTCCTTCAATAAATGATGCTGGGACATCTGGATCTCCACATGCAATATAATTGGACCCATAACTCACATCATGTATGAAAATTAACTCAAAAGTGACCAAACTACTAAATGTAAGAACTAAAACCATAAAACCAAAACATAGGAGTGATGCTTCAGGACTAGTTTTCAAAACTGGATTCTTAGATATGATATGAAAAGCACCAACAAGAGATGAAATAGATAAAGTGGACTTCATCAAACTTAAAACTTTTGTGCATTAAAGGATCTTATCAGCAAAGTGAAGAGGCAACCTACAGAATGGAAGAAAATATTTGGGATCCATTTATCTTACTAGGGTTTAATATTCAGAATATAAAAACAACTCCTACAACTCAACATCAAAAAGACAAGCTCAGTTAGAAAAAAGGACAAGGAATTGAAGAGCTATTTCACAAAAGATATATACAAATGGCCAATAAGCACATGAAAAGATGCTCAAACTCATTAGTCATTAGAGAAATGTAAATCAAAACCACATGACATACCACTTCACCCCCACTAAGATGACTATCATCAGAGAAATTTAAAATAACAAGGTTTGGCCAGTATGTGGAGAAATTGGAACCCTCATCCATTATTGGTGGAGCGCAAAATGGTTCAGCCACTGCGGAAAACAGTGTGATGGTTCCTGAAAATGTTAAATATAGAATTAACATATGATCCAACAGTTTCACTCCTAAAGCTGGCAGTTCAAATCCACCCAGTGACTCCCTGGGACAAAGACCTGGCAATCTGTTTCTGTAAAGATTACAGCCTAGAAAACCCTATGGAGCAATTCTACTCTGTCACATAGAGTCACTATGGTTAAAAAATCAACTTGATGACTCCCAACAATAACAACAGCGTACATCCAAAAGACTTAAAGCTGGGGCTTAGGTACTTGTACACCAATGTTCATTGCAAAATTTTGCACAATAGCTAGAAGGTGGAAACAACACAAGTGTCCATCAACAGATGAATGGATAAATAAAATGTGATATTTACATACAATGAATATTATTCTTCCATGAAAAGAAATGATATCCTGACACATGCAACAACATGAGTGAACCTTAAAAACATTATGAATGAAATGATTCAGACATAAAGGGAGAAATACGATTCCACTTATACGAACTATCTTGTTCTTGTTGTTGTTAGGTGCCATCAGTTTGGTTCCGACTCATAGCAACCCTATGTACAACAGAACGAAACACTGCCCGGTCCTGCGCCACGCTCACAATCGATGTTATGAGTGAACCCATAGTTACAGCCACTGTGTCAATCCATCTCTTCGAGGGTCTTCCTTTTTTTCACTGACCCTCTACTTTACCAAGCCTGATGTCCTTCTCCAGGGACTGGTCTTTCTGACAACATGTCCAAAGTATGTAAGACTCAGTATTGCCATCCTTGCTTCTAAGGACCATTCTAGTTGTACTTCTAAGATTGACTCATCATTTTTGCAGTCCATGGTATATTCAATATTCTTCGCCAACACCACAATTCAAAGGCGTCAATTCTTCTTCAGTCTTCCTTATTCATTGTCCAGCTTTCACATGCATATGATGCGATTGAAAATACCACGGCTTGGGTCAGGCACACCTTAGGCTTCAAGGTGACATCTTTTCTTTTCAACATTTTAAAGAGGTCTTTTGCAAAGGATTGAATTATTTAGGGTATGAACTATCTAGGATAGACAAATGCATAGAGACCAAAGTTTATTCATGGTTACCAGGGAAGAGTGGGAGGGATGAATGGGGAGTTGTTGCTTAATGGGTACTGAGTTTCTGTTAAGGATGATGAAAAAATTTGGAAACAGATAGTTTTGATGGTTGGACAACATGGTGAACATAATATCAATGAATTTTACATGTAAAAATGGTTGAACTGACAAATGGTATGCAATATATATCTCTCCACAATAAAAATGAAAGCAATTAAATTTAGTAAAGGTGCAGAATCAGCCAAGAGTGTCCCATGTTGCAGAAAGGAGAAGTAAGATGAAGCCTAGAAATAGGTAACTGAATTTGGCTATTAAATCTTTGTGACCTTACAAAACCAATTTCAATAGAATGGTAGGAACAGATATCAAATTGTGATGGATTAAGGAATGAGTTGGAGTTGAAGAAAGACTAGTCAAAATCACTTTCCATTATGTTTGGAAGTGAAGAGAAAAGGAGAATGGAATAAGTGGGAAAATATGAGTTTAAAGAAATACAGGTTTATGATTAAATATTTTTTAGAATATTTGTAGCTTTTGACGTATGGCCCAAACGAGAGAGTAAGATTAAAAGTACCAGGTTGAGAAGGAATCAATGATGGCACAAGATTCCAAAGAAGAGATAACGGAATCCATCAATTGCTTAGCCTTGGAGAGGAAAAGAAATTGTATTTTATACACACTGCTGTATTATCTAAGAACCTTTATTTTGTTGTTTATCTTTTAAGTTGGAACAGTGATTCACTTTCAGGATTTCAGAATACAGAAGCAATTATACACTTGAGTATGCTAAGAAAGAATGCAAGTACAGTAATTTTTCTATGTACAGTATGGAATTTACACAGATTACATGAATTATTTTTCTTTAGTTGTCAATTTTTTTCCATAAAATTTTGTTTTAAAATTCAGGTTAAGAAGGAAGTTAATTTTCATAACAGCTACATAAATGACCTTTTCTTTGCTGTGCTTTTACCCTTATACGAATGCTTTTGTTGATATTGACAAGTACTAAATTTTCGAGATGCAAATAACAGGGTGTCAAAATATTTTTCTCACCAATCAGCACTATTGAAATATATCAATAAGCTTTCAGTTTCCATGGCAACACAATTCAAATGTTACAAGAATTAAGCAAGTACAGAATTATACTTCAAAACACTATCGGAATAAAGTAGAGCATATGCAAAATTAAGTTATTATGGGAAAAACTGGTACTAAAATAGTACTTGCAAAGTTCTTTTTGCTTAAGTGTTTAGATTTCTTTTTCAGTAGTTACTTCCTGTTACTGGAAGAAAAAAGTAATTTAAATTATTTTGTTCCACGTAATTAGGAACCGTCCTTTGTGAAAGCTGAATCTGCTGACTGAATGTAAACACATTTCATTAAATATTTATATTTGGCAAATGAAAATGCTATTTAAATTATTACAGTCCTTGACTATCTACTTCATAACACTTTTAAGATTATTTTATAAAGATGAAACATACTTTGGTGGCATTCTTTTTAGAATTTTGCCCTATAAATGTTTAGGACTTATTCAGCCCTTACGAAAAGACTATGACAAAAAGGCCTTGGACTTTATTGTATATCCAATGATTCTTAATCATTCAATTCAATTTTTGTAGTTGTGAATTATGTCACAAATTTAAAAGTACATAAAACATTAATATACAGTTTAATGGTAAATAATCTCAAAGTAAACATCTATGTAATCACCATCTGCATCAAGACATAGAATATGTTAGCTACTCAGAACCCTTTCATTGTCCCTTTCCAATCTTAACCTCTTCTCTCACCAATGCACATAAACTTTACCATGACTTTTATATTAAATCACTTCCTTTTATTCCTTAGGTTTACTGCCTATGTATGAATTGCATATATGTGTGTGTGTATATATATATATATGTGTGCGTGTATATGTGTGTGTATATATATATGTGTGTGTATATATATATACACATATAGGTGTATATATATATGCATATATGTATAAGAAGAGACCAATATATATATATTGGAGCCCTGGTGGCACAGTGGTTAAGAGATTGGCTGCTAATCAAAAGGTTGGCAATTTGAATCCACCAGCTGCTCCTTGGAATTCCTATGGGGCAGTTCTACTCTGTCCTGTAGACTAGCTATGAGCTGGAATCAACTCGGCAGCAATGGGTTTGGTTTTTTGGTTTGTACATGTATATATGTGTGTGTGCGTGTATATATATATATATATATATACACACACACACATAAGCTGGACAATGAATAAGGAAGACCAAAGTAGAATTGATGCCTTTGAATTATGGTGTTGGCAAAAAATATTGAATACATTATGGACTGCTAGAAGAATGAACAAATCTGTCTTGGAAGAAGTGCGGCCAGAATGCTCCTTAGAAGCAAGGATGGCTATGTTTTGTCTTAAGTACTTTGGACATGTTTTCAGGAGGGACCAGTCTCTGGAGATGCACTTCATGCTTGGTAAAGTAGAGGGTCAGCGAAAAAGAGGAAGACCCTTGATGAGATGCATTGACACAGTGGCTGCAACGAAGGGCTCAACCCTAACAATTGTGAGGATGATGCAGGATTTGCCAGTGTTTCGTTCAGTTGTACATAGTGTCGCTATAAGTAGGAACTGACTTGATAGCTGCTAACAACAACAAATATATATATATGATACCTTTCCCCATAATACCTAAAGTGGAATTACTAAGTAATAAGCCAAACCCACTGCCATTGAGTTCATTCCGACTCATAGTGACCCTGCAAACGTATAGAACATAGTGGAACTGCCCCATAGAATTTCTAAAGAGTGGCTGGTGATTCGAACTGTGTACCTTTTGGTTTACAGACTTAGCTCTTAACTACTGTGCCACCAGGGCTCTTACTAAGTAATAGGATGTGCATACCTTCAACTCCACCAGACACTAACAATCATTGAAAATGATTTTTCCATTTACACTAGGACTAGTAGTGTGTGAGTTCCTGTTGTTCCAAGATCTTGCCGACATCTTTTAATTTTTGTCACTCTGGTGGGCACATAATAGCATCTCACTGTGGTTTTAATTTGCATTTCCTTGATTTCTAACGAGATTGAACACCTCAGTATATTTTCTGACCCTTTGGATTTATACTTTTATGAGGTATTGTTCAAGTATTCTGTCCATCTTTTTAATGGGTTGCCTATCCTTCTTTCTTATTAACTCTTAGTAGTTCTTCATATGTTCTAGATAAAAATTCTCTGTGGTTATACATGTTCCACATGTATTCTTCCACCTGGATTTGTCTTTTCATACTCTTAATAGTGTTTTTCAATGAATAAAAGTTTTTAATTTTAATGCATTAAATTTATTTACCCATTTTTATTGTATTGTATTTTGATTAAGAAGTCACTCCTTGCCCTGACTGCTTGAAGATATTCTTCTATATTATCTTCTATATTTTTTTTTTAAGCCTACTTTCTTCTTCCTTTCTTCCTTTCTCCGTCCCTCCCTTCCTGTTTGCTGCTTGCTTGGTTATTTGCTTGCTTGCTTGCTTTCTTCTTCCTTTCTTCCTTTCTCCGTCCCTCCCTTCCTGTTTGCTGCTTGCTTGGTTATTTGCTTGCTTGCTTGCTTGCTTTCATGTGTCTTTCTTTTACATTTAGGTCAATAACTCACCTCGTATTGACTTTTGTGTATGGTGTAAAGTGTGGGTATGATTTCACTTTTATTTATTTTTGCAAATGAATAGGCAATTGCCCTATCATTTTTTAAATAAAAAATTTACTTTAGAATAATTTTGGACTTACAGAAAAGTTACAGATTTAATACAGATAATTCATCCAATTCCCCCTAATATTAACATCTTACATAGCCATAGAACATTTGTCAAAACCAAGAAATTAAGATTGGTACAGCACTTTTAATTAATGTGGACAGTTTATTTGGATTTACATGATTTCCTCTAATGTCCTCTTTCTGCTCTAAGATTCAATTCAGGATACAGTACTCCACTTAGAAAAACAATTCCCCCCTTATCTAATAGCCTTAATTTAATAATAAGAACTTTTATAAACACAAGGTAAATAACCATGAAGCATACATCCCCAGTCTCAAAAAATTAGATAATTAGTCATCTTAGCTTTGTAAGATTTTTTTATTTTTTAAGGTATTATAAAACTTCCCAGGTCACTTAGGCTCAATCGAATTTTAATAATATTTGTCTATAGATTTGCCATCAGTGAAAAACCTCCTTCTTTACCTTATAGTGCTTTTGTCTAAGTGTGTCTCTGCTGGCTTTGGACTCTGGAGCAGATGGAATGCAATTTTGTTCAAAGCAAGCCATTAAGAGCAAGATTTTAGAAAATCTTCGTCTTCTTCTTGTCCTTCAAGTTTATCTTGCACTCACATGTTGAATATAGGGCTAGATAACATCATTTTTTAGGCTTGATGTATTCTTGGTTTATTCCAATCATAATCTGGACGCAGTTTGGCATCATTTGCTAGGAAGAGATCACTTCAAAGAAAATTAAAATGGGGCTAACATCTTAAATCTTGGCCTCTGCCATCATTCTCCTTCTGTCACATAAGACATCTGACTTCCTATAAAACATGATCTGATCCCAAAATGTCTACACTCTCTCCAGATCCCATCTTGAAAAAAAATGAGTCTTGTTTCCTCTTTTCACATGTGATCTTCCATTTGTACCACTTTGAAGAGGCACTTATTAAGAGCTGAAAACAGTGTTTAGCATGACTTTCACCTTTCTGTAAGTGCTGAGTATTTTAACCAAAGGTAAAAAGAAACATGATATACAAGAGAGGAAACGTGGTAGAAAAAGGGAAGAGAAGAATGAAGAAGAGAGTCGAACAAAAATTAATACTTCAAAAGCATCTGAAACTCAGAAACAGGGATTTGTGTGTTTCCTGGGTGGTGCAAACTGTAAGTGCACACGGCTTATAACCAAAAGGTTGGAGATTTGAGTCCACTCAGAGGTGCCTAGGAAGGAAGCCTTATTTTCTACTTCCAAAAAATCAGCCATTGAAAATCCTATGGTGCAGAGTTCTACTCTGACACACATGGGGTTGCTATGAGACGGGAATCAACTGGTGGTGTTTGTGGTGCTTCTCTTAAGGGCAAGTAGTCCTCTCCCATCTTGCTTTTCTTAGAAAGCTTTAGATTTACCTAATTATATATAAAAAAGAGTACTTATTCCAATTCTGAACTAAAACGGAGTTTGGTGGTTCTATTTTCATAAATTCAACCTTATTGTTTCAGAGGTAACTATCACAAAAGTGAACATTTTACGGTGTAATAGAATTATATAAAACTCTACAATAATATGAAATGACTGAAAAAATAAGTTCTGAGATTAGGAAAGTCATTATGCAAACTCTAAGGCAGTGGTTGTCAAATAGTGAAGAATATGCCCACTTGGGGCCATTTGGCAATGTTTGGAGACATCATTACAACTGTGTAGACTGCTACTGTCATCCTGGACAGAGGCCAGGGATGGCAGCTAAAGATCCTATAAAGGACAGGACCAAACCAAAACCAAACCCGTTGCTGTCAAGTCAATTCCAACTCATAGCGACCCTATAGGACAGAGTAGAACTGCCCATAGAGTTTCCAAGGAGCACCTGGTGGATTCAAACTGCTAGTCTTTTGATTAGCAGCCATAGCTCTTAACCACTACCCCACCAGTACAGGAGCTCAAAATAAAGAATCATCTGATGCCAAACGTCAATAGTGCCAAGGTTGAGGAACCATACCCTCAGGCTAAGTTATAACTAGACTGTAAAACCCTTGAGGACAAAAGCCAGGTCCCATGCCTTTTCTAAGTCCCAGCATCTGGCACAGCACTAGGCAAATACCTGGCTCAAGTTAAAAGATTAGGTCCCAATTGCCCCAATTTGATTTAGGCTCAGATCCTACTCCTTAAGTCATTGAACTTTTCACCTGGTAGAGAATTTCCTTGATATTAATTTTCTCTAGACAGGCTTTTCTGTATCCCTAAAAAAAAAAAAAAAAAACTATGTTATTTGTTTTTTCATTTTTATTGAGATGGAATTCACATACCATAAAATTTATCATTTTAAAATGTACAATTTAATGGTTATTACTATATACACAAGGTGGTTATGGAACCATCAACATATCTAATTCCGGAACATTTACAGCACCCCAAAAAGATATTCAATACCCATTAGCAGTCATTCCCCAATCGTCCCATCCCCTCCCCAGAGAGCCACGAACCTACATTTTGTCTCTATAGATTTCCCTATACTGGGTATTTCACATAAATAGATTCATACAACATGTAGTCCTTTGTGATTGTGTTCTTAAACTTAGCATTATGCTTTGCTAATCCATGATGTAGCATGTATTGATGAATGTGCCACATTTTGGTTATCCATTCAACAGTTCATGAATATTTGGGTTGTTCTCACTATTTTTTAAGTTGAATAATACTGTTATGAACATTTGTGTGCAAGTTTTGTGTGGACATATATTTTCCACTCTTTTGGAAAAATAACAAGGAATAGAATTGCTAGGTTTAAATTTCTGAGGAACTATTAGTCTGTTTTGCAAAGCAGCAGCACCGTTTTATAATTCCACCAGCAATGTATGAGGGCTCCAACTTCCTACATATTAGCCAACACTTTCTACTATAAATCTTTTTAATTATAGTCATCCCAGTAGGTATGACTGTGGAACAGACCATCAATTGCTCATATGCAAATTCAAGTTGAAGAATGAAGAAAATTTTAAAAAAGTCTAAGGGAACCCCAGTAGGACCTTGAGTCGATCTCAACTGAATATAGAGAGCATCTCAAGAATAGATTTGCCGCATTGAACACTAATAAACCAACACCAGACAAGTTGTGTGATGACATCAAGGACATCATACATGAAGATAGCAAGAGGTCATTAAAAAGACAAGAAAAAAAAACGACCAAAATGGAAGTCAGAAGAGACTCTGAAAGTTGCTTCTGAATGTACATTAGCTAAAACAAAAGGAAGAAATGATAAGATAAAAGAGCCGAACAGAAAATTTCAAAGCATGGCTCGAGAAGACAAAGTAAAGTATTCTAATGAAATGTGCAAATACCCAGAGTTAGAAAACTGAAAGAGAAGAACACCCTGGGCATTTCTCAAGCTGAAAGAACTGAAGAAAAAATTCAAGCCTTGAGTTGCAAAATTGAAGGATTCTACGGACAAAATATTGAATAACACAGGAAGCATCAAAAGAAGATGGAAAGAATACACAGAGTCACTGCAGCAGAAAGAACTGGTCAACATTCATCCCTTTCAGGAGGTGGCATATGATGAAGAACCCATGGTATTGAAGGAAGAAGCCCAAGCTGCACTGAAGACACTGGTGAAAACTAATGCTCCAGAAACTGATGGGATACCAGTTGAGGTGTTTCAACAAATGGATGCACAGCTGGAAGAACTCACTCGTCTATGCCAAGAAATTTGAAAGACTGCTATCTGGCCAACTACAGGAAAAGATCCACATTTGTGCCCATTCCAAAGAGAGGTGATCCAACATAATGTGGAAATTATCAGACAACATTAATATCACAGGCAAGTAAAATTTTGTTTAAGATAATTCAAAAACTAATGCAGCAGTACACCCACAGGGAACTGCCAGAAATTCAGCTTGGATACAGAAGTGGGCATGGCATGAGGAATATCGTTGTTGATGTTAGATGGATTGTGGCTGAAAACAGAGGATACCAGAGTGATGTTAACCTGTGTATTATTGACTATGCAAGGGCATTCTACTGTGTGCATTATAGCAAATTATGGATGACAGTGTGAAGAATGGGAATCCCAGAACACTTAATTGTGTTCATCAGGAACCTGTACATAAATCAAGAGGCAGCCATTTGAATAGAACAAGGGGATAATGCGTGGTTTAAGGCCAGGAAAGGTGTGAGTTGGAGTTGTATCCTTTCACCATACTTATTCTATCTGTATGCTGAGCAAATAATCCGAGAAGCTGGACTATATGAAGATGAACACGGCATTAGGATTGGAGGAAGACTCATTAGCAACCTGTGATATGCAGGTGACACAACCTTGCCTGCTGAAAGTGAAGTAGATTTGAAGCACTTTCTGATGAAAAGACTACAGCCTTCAGTACAGACTGCACCTCAACAAAGAAAACAAAAATCCTCACAACTTGACCCAATAAGCAACATCATGATAAATGGAGAAGAGATTGAAGTTGTCAAGGATTTCATTTTACTTGGATCTGCAATCAATGCCCAAGGAAGCAGCAGTCAAGAAATCAAAGGACACATTGCCCTGGGCAAATCGACTGCAAAAGACTTTTTTTTTTTTTTAATAACTTTTATTAAGCTTCAAGTGAACGTTTACAAATCCAATCAGTCTGTCACATACAAGTTTACATACATCTCACTCCCTACCCCCACTTGCTCTCCCCCTCTTGAGTCAGCCCTTTCAGTCTCTCCTTTCGTGACAATTTTGCCGGCTTCCCTCTCTCTCTATCCTCCCATCCCCCCTCCAGACAAGAGTTGCCAACACAATCTCAAGTGTCCACCTGATATAATTAGCTCACTCTTCATCAGCGTCTCTCTCCCACCCACTGACCAGTCCCTTTCATGTCTGATGAGTTGTCTTCGGGGATGGTTCCTGTCCTGTGCCAACAGAAGGTCTGGGGAGCATGGCCGTCGGGATTCCTCTAGTCTCAGTCAGACCATTAAGTTTGGTCTTTTTATGAGAATTTGGGGTCTGTATCCCACTGATCTCCTGCTCCCTCAGGGGTTGCAAAAGACCTTTTTAAAGTATTAAAAAGCAAAGATGTCACTTTGAGGAATGAGGTGTGCCTGACCCAAGCCATGGTGTTTTCAATTGTCTCATATGCATGCGAATGCTGGAACAATGAATAAGGAAGAATGAAGAAAAATTGATGCCTTTGAATTACGGCACTGGTGAAGAATATTGAATATACCACGGACTGCCAGAAGTACAGCCGGAATGCTCCTTAGAAGTAAGGACGGTGAGACTTCGTCTCAAGTACTTTGGACATGTTATGAGGAGGAACCAATCTCTGGAGAAGCACTTCATGCTTGGTAAAGTAGAGGGTCAGCAAAAAACAAAGGAAGACCCTCAATGAGATTCACTGACATAGTGGCTGCAACAATGGGCTCAAGCCTAATAGCAACTGTGAGAATGGCACAGAACCAGGCAATGTTAAGTTCTACTGTATATAGGGTTGCTATGAGTCGGAACTGACTCCAGGGCACTTAAGAACGAAAACAACAATTAGCCTTTGCAAAATCAACCTTGTTTCCAAATTCTATTTTAAAAATTGTGTAAAACAAAACAAAAAAAAAAATGAATAGCCAGGTCAATCCAGTATTATGTCAATTGAGTTATCATTTTTGAAAAAACATATTAAGTTATGGTTAGTAGCCTAGTAAAAAAAAACCAAAGAAAGTGAAATATTCATGAATAATTATGTACTAAATATGTTTCCTATTTGAGGCCTTTATTCTATAGAGTCATATGATAAATTATAATCGGGTCTTAACATTTCTAATTTTTTAAAACAATTAAGAGTAAAGCTTCATTCCCATATATGTTTTTGTGTTTTATACCCTAAATTTGTTGGTTGGAAACCTTTTCTCATGTGTATAGATAATGAGAACTGCTACCCCAAGACAACTAGAGTATATAATAATGAGGTATGCATTGTTACTACACATGCTGAAATTCATTTAAAACTTTTTTTATACTTTTTATTGTGCTTTAAGTGAAAGTTTACGATCAAGTCAGTCTCTCACACAAAAACCCATATACACCTTGCCACACACTCCCAATTACTCTCACCCTAATGAGACAGCCTGGTCTCTCCCTCCACTCTCTCTTTTCATGTCCATTTCATCAGCTTCTAACCCCCTCCACCCTCTCATCTCCCTTCCAGGCAGGAGATGCCAACATAGTCTCAAGTGTCCACATGATCCAAGAGGCTCACTCCCCACCGGCATCCCTCTCCAAACCATTGTCCAGTCCAACACATGTCTGAAGAGTTGGCTTTACTGTCCTAGGCCAACAGAAGGTCTGGGGCAATGACAACCAGGGTCCTTCTAGTTTCAGTCAGACCATTAAGTCTGGTCTTATGAGAATTTGGGGTCTTTATCCCACTGCTCTCCTGCTACCTCAGGGGTTCTCCGTTGTGTTCCCTGTCAGGGCAGTCATCGGTTGTAGCCGGGCACCATCTAGTCCTTCTGGTCTCAGAATGATGTAGTCTCTCGTTCATGTGCCTCTTTCTGTCTCTTGGGCTCATAATTGCCTTTTGTCCTTGGTGTTCTTCATTCTCCTTTGATACAGGTGGGTTGAGAACAATTGATGCATCTTAGACGGCCGCTTGCTAGCGTTTAAGACCCCAGACGCCACTCTTCAAAGTGGGATGCAGAATGTTTTCTTAATAGATTTTATTATGCCAATTGACTTAGATGTCCCCCGAAACCATGGTCCCCAGACCCCTGCCCCTACTACGCTGACCTTCGAAGCATTCAGTTTATTTGGGAAACTTCTTTGCTTTTGGTTTAGTCCAATTGTGTTGACCTCCCCTGTATTGTGTGTTTTCTCTCCCTTCACCTAAAGTAGTTCTTATCTTCTAATTAGTGAATGCCGCTCTCCCACTTTCCCTCCCTCCCCCATCTCGTAACCACAAGAGAATGTTTTCTTCTCAGTTTAAACTATTCCTCAAGTTCTTATGATAGTGGTCCTTTTGCAACTGAGTAATTTCACTCAGCATAATGCCTTCCAGGTTCCTCCATGTTATGAAATGTTTCACAGATTCCTCACTGTTCTTTATCGATGCGTAATATTCCATTGTGTGAATATAACAATTTATCTATCCATTCATCCATTGATGGGCACCTTGGTTGCTTCCATGTTTTTGCTATTGTAAACAGTGCTGCAATAAACATGGGCGTGCATATATCTGTTCCTGTAAAGGCTCTTATTTCTCTAGGATATATTCCAAGGAGTGGGATTGTTAGATCTTATGGCAGTTCTATTTCTAGCTTTGAAGGAAGAACCAAATCGATTTCCAAAGTGGTTGTACCATTTTACATTCCCACCAGCAGTGTATAAGCGTTCCAATGTCTCCACAGCCTCTCCAACATTTATTATTTTGTGTTTTTTGGATTAAAGCCAGCCTTGCTGAAGTGAGAAGAAATCTCATTGTAGTTTTGATCTGCATTTCCCTAATGGCTCATGAGAGTGAACATGTCCTCATATATCTGTTAGCTACCTGAATGTCTTCTTTAGTGAAGTGTCTATTCATATCTTTTGTCCATTTTTTAGTTGGGTTATATGTCTTTTTGTTTTTCTATATGTCTTTTTGTAGTTGAGTTTTTGCAGTATCATGTAGATTTTAGAGATCAAGCACTGATCAGAAATGTCATAGCTAAAAACTTTTTCCCAGTCTGTAGGTAGTCTTCTTACTCTTTTGGTGAAGTCTTTGGATGAGCATAGGTGTTTGATTTTTACGAGCTCCCAGTCATCTAGTTTTTCTTCTACATTCTTTTTAATGTTTTGTATGCTGTTTACGCCATGGATTAGGGTTCTTAACATTGTCCCTAGTTTTTCTTCCAGGATCTTTATCCTTTTAAATTTTATATTTAGGTCTTTGATCCTTTTTGAGTTAGGTTTGTACATGGAGTGAGGTATGGGTCTTGTTTCATTTTTTGCAGATGGATATCCAGTTATGCCAGCACCATTTGTTAAAGAGACTGTCTTTTCCCCCATTTAACTGTTTTGGGGCCTTTGTCAAATATCAACTGCTCATATGTGGATGGATTTATATCTGGATTCTCAATTCTGTTCCATTGGTCCATGTATCTGTTGTTGTACCAGTACCAGTCTGTTTTGACTACTGTGGCAGTATAATAGGTTCTAAAATCAGGTAAAGTAAGGCCTCCCACTTTGTTCTTCTTTTTCAGTAATGCCTTATTTATCCGGGGCCTCTTTCCCTTCCATATGAAGTTGGTGATTTGTTTCTCCATCTCATTAAAGAATGTCGTTGGGATTTAGAACAGAATTGCATTAAATGTGTAGATTGATTTTGGTACAATAGACATTTTTGTAATGTTAAGTCTTCCTATCCATGAGCAAGGTATGTTCTTCCAGTTATGTAAGTCACCTCTGGTTTCTTGCAGAAGTGTACTGTAGTTTTCTTTGTATAAGTCTTTTACATCTCTGGTAAGATTTATTCCTAAGTATTTTATCTTCTTGGGGGCTACTGTAAATGGCATTGATTTGGAGATTTCCTCTCTGATGTTCTTTTGTTGGTGTAGAGGAATCCAACTGATTTTTGTATGTTTATCTTGTATCCTGATACTCTGCTGAACTCTACTATTAGTTTCAGTAGTTTTCTGGTGGATTCCTTAGGGTTTTGTGTGTATAAAATCATGTCATCTGCAAATAGAGATACTTTTACTTCTTCCTTGCCAATCTGGATTCCCTTTATTTCTTTATCTGGCTTAATTGTTCTGGCTAGGACTTCCAGCACAATGTTGAATAAGAGTGGTGATAAAGGGCATCCTTGTTTGGTTCCCGATCTCAGTGGGAATGTTTTCAGGCTCTCTACATTTAGGGTGATGTTGGCTGTCGGTTTTGTATAAATGCCCTTTATTATGTGGAAGAATTTTCCTTCTATGCCTATTTTGCTGAGAGCTTTTATCATGAATGAGTGTTGAACTTTGTCAAATGCCTTTTCTGCATCAATTGGTAAAATCATGTGATTCTTGTCTTCTGTTTTATTTATGTAGTGGATTACATTAATTGTTTTTCTAATGTTGAACCATCCCTGCATACCTGGTGTGAATCCAACTTGGTTGCGATGAATTATTTTTTTGATATGCTGTTGAATTGTATCGGCTAGAATTTTGGTCAGGATTTTTGCATCTACATTCATGAGGGATATAGGTCTGTAATTTTCTTTTCTTGTGGTGTCTTTACCTGGTTTTGGTATCAGGGATATGGTGGCTTCATAGAATGAGTTTGGTAGTGCTGCGTCCTTTTCTATGCTCTGAAATACCTTTAGTAGTAGTGGTGTGGGGTTTTTTTTGGTGATGGAGTAGTGATGTTAACTCTTCTCTGAAAGTATGGTGGAAATCTGCAGTGAGGACGTCTGGACCAGGGCTTTTTTTTGGGGGGGAGTTTTTTGATTACCTTCTCAATCGCTTCTTTTGTTATGGGTCTATTTAGTTGTTCTACCACTGTTTGTGTTAGTTTAGGTCAGTAGTGCGTTTTTCTTGTAATTCATTCATTTCTTCTATGCTTTCAAAATGTGTTAGAATACAATTTTTCATAGCAATCTGATATGATTCTTTTAATTTCAGTTGGGTCTGTTTTAATATTGCCCATCTCATTTCTTATTTGGGTTATTTGCTTCCTCTCCTGTTTTTCTTTGGTCTGTTTGGCCAGTGGTTTACAAATTTTGTTGATTTAAAACAAAAAAAAGCTTTTGGTCTTGTTAATTCTTTCAATTGTTTTTCTGTTTTCTATTTCATTTAGTTCAGCTCTAATTTTTATTATTTGATTTCTTCTGGTGACTGTGGGGTTTCTTTTGTTGCTTTTCTATTTGTTCAAGTTGTAGGGATAATTCTTTGATTTTGGCCTTTTCTTCTTTTTGGATGTGTGCATTTATTGATATAAATTGGCCTCTGAGCACCGCTTTTGCTGTGTCCCAAAGGTTCTGATAGGAGGTGTTTTCATTCTCATTGAATTCTCTGAATTTCTTTATTCCATCCTTAATGCCTTCTATGATCCAGTCTTTTTTGAGCAGGGTATTGTTCAGTTTCCAAGTGTTTGATTTCTTTTCCCTGCTTTTCCTGTTATTGATTTCCACTTTTATTGCCTTATGGTCAGAGAAGATGCTTTGTAATATTTCAATGTTTTGGATTCTGCTAAGGCTTGCTTTATGACCTAATATGTGGTCTATTCTAGAGGATGTTCCATGTGCACTAGAAAAGAAAATATAGTTGGTTACTGTTGGGTGGAGTGTTCTGTATATGCCTATGAGGTCAGGTTGGTTGATTGTGGCATTTAGATCTTCCGAGTCTTTACTGAGCTTCTTTCTGGATGTCCTGTCCTTCACCGAAAGTGGTGTGTTGAAGTCTCCTACTATTATTGTGGAGCTTTCTATCTCACTTTTCAATGCTGATAGAGTTTGTTTTAAATATCTTGCAGCCCTGTCATTGGGTGCATAAATATTTAATATGGTCATATCTTCTTGGTGTATTGTCCCTTTAATCATTATATAGTGTCCTTCCTTATCCTTTCTGATGGATTTAACATTAAAGTCTATTTTGTCAGAAATTAATATTGTCACTCCTGCTCTTTTTTGATTGCTGTTTGCTTGATATATTTTTTTTCCATCCTTTGAGTTTTAGTTTGTTTGTGTCTCTAAGCCTAAGGTGTGTCTCCTGTAGGCAGCATATGGATGGATCTTGTTTGTTAATCCATTCTGCCACTCTCTGTCTTTTTATTGGTGCATTTAGTCCATTTACATTCAGGGTAATTATGGGTAGGTATGAATTTAGTGCTATCATTTCGATGTTTTTTTGTGTGTGTTGTTGACAGTTTCTTTTTCCCACTTGATTTTATGTGCTGAGTAGGTTATTATCTTTATATATTTTCCTTTCCTCATATTTGTTGTTGTTGATTTTGTTGCTGCTGAGTCTGTATTTTTCCCTTGTATTTTATTTTGATGAGTAGGATAGTTTGTCTCCTTTGTGGTTACCTTATTATTTGCCCCTACTATTTTAAATTTAAAACTAACTTTTATTTCTTTGTATCGCTGTATCTTCCTCTCCATATGGAAGGTATATGATTACATTTCTTAGTCCCTCTTTATTATTTTAATGTTGTCTTCTTTTGTATAAAAACATCACTGTTGTTACCCTGTTTTGGGCTTTTTTTTTTTTTTTTTGGCAATCTTGCTTTGTTTTTTTTTTTTTAATTTCGCTGTCTGGGTTGACTTCTGGTTACTCTGCCCAGTGTTCTAGTCTTGGGTTGATACCTGATATAATTGATTTTCTAACCAAAGAACTCCCTGTAGTATTTCTTGTAGTTTTGGTTTGGTTTTTACAAATTCCTTAAACTTGCGTTTATCTGGAAATGTCTTAATTTCACCTTCATGTTTAAGAGACAGTTTTGCTGGATATATGATTCTTGGCAGGCAGTTTTTTTCCTTCAATTTTTTAAATATGTCATCCCATTGTCTCCTTGCCTGCATGGTTTCTGCCGAGTAGTCCGAGGTAATTCTTATTGGCTCTCCGTTGTAGGTGACTTTTCATTTATCCCTCGATCTTCTTAAAATTCTCTGTTTATCTTTGGTTTTGGCAAGTTCGATTATAATATGTCTTGGTGACTTTCTTTTAAGATCTTCCTTATGTGGAGTTCGATGAGCATCTTGGATAGATATCTTCTCATCTTTGACAATATCAGGGAAGTATTCCATCAACAAATCTTCAACAATTTTCTCTGTATTTTCTATTATCCCTTCCTGTTCTGGTACTCCAATCACTTGTAGGCTATTTCTCTTGATAGAGTCCCACATGATTCTTAAGGTTTCTTTATTTTTTTAACTCCTTTATCTGATTTTTCTTCAAGTTTATTAGTGCCAAGTCATTTGTCTTCGAGTTCAGATTCTAGCTTCTACTTGCTCAATTCTGCTCCTCTGACTTTCTATTGAGCTGTCTACTTCTGTAATTTTATTGTTAATCTTCTGAATTTCTGATTGCTGTCTGTCTATGGATTTTTCCAGCTTATTAAACTTTTCATTATGTTCCTGAATAATCTTTCTAGTTTCTTCAGTTGCTTTATCTGTGTGTTCCTTGCCTTGCTCTCTGTATTGCCTCATTTCCTTCCTGATGTCTTGAAGGGTTCTGTATATTAAACTCTTGTTTTCTGCATCTGGTAATTCCAGGAATGCACTTTCATCTAAACGATCCCTGGATCCTGGATTCTTTGTTTTGAGATCCCATTCAGGTGATCATGATCTGTTTTTTTATGTGACTTGATATTGACTGTTGTCTCCAAGCCATCTATAAGTAATTGTATTAGTTTATGCTTGCTTACTGTGTCAAAGCTGCTTGCTTTTTTTTTTTTTTGTATAACCCTATGGGTTCCTTGAGTGAGCTAGCTTGATTATTTTCACCTTTGGAGCTCTGGTTCCTGTCCCAGGTGGCTAGATCTGTTATCAGGCATATCAGTCTCAGAGTCCATTCAGTTTTTTGTATGAATTCAGCTTAGGTTTCCAGGTAGCTGATCAAGTGTGTGATACAGGC
The DNA here is from genome assembly GCF_024166365.1 of Elephas maximus indicus. Lineage (NCBI taxonomy): Eukaryota > Metazoa > Chordata > Mammalia > Proboscidea > Elephantidae > Elephas > Elephas maximus. Next base: position 70,198,678 of record NC_064846.1, on the reverse strand, counting down.
TCTGTCCTACAGTCTTGGAGGGGCAGGGGTGATTGGCATATATACCGGTATCTGATTGCAGCAGGGGGTCACACTTTGAACAAGACAGGGGGCTGAGAACTGACCCCCAAGTGTCTCTGAGGAAAACACGTCTCTCTTCCCCAGAGCGTGCCTGTGGGTGGATTCTGCAGATGGACCATGGGCAGCCAAATTTTCTGGTTGTAAGTACTGGGAGGTACCAGTTATCTTTGGACTCCTGTCACAGGTGGCTGCGTGACCTGAGTGGAGCTAATAGTCCTTAGATCCCTGATGTGAGTAGGTGAGGACCTTGTTTAATAGGCAAAGCTATTTCAAAGATTAAACACCCCCCTGTCCACCGCACTTCTGAAATGTTTGGGATCTAAGGGCTTATTCTCATGCAATAGGCCCACACAGGTCCATGCAGAAGGGAAAGGTGCTCACGGTCCATGGACAGTTTATGCCTGGACAGGAGCTGCTTCTGTCCTGAGCTCCCGCAGTTAATGGAACTAGCAACTTATCTTTTCCCCCCAATTACAAATTTTTCCTTCCCCAAGGCCAGGAGGATGGCTCTATGTGCTCACCAGGGTCTATGTCAGGCCCAGTGATTCAGCCGCTGAAGCTGGCTGGGGGATGGGGGGTGTGGTAAAATATACACAAGTACTTAGCTTTTGCCGAGAGCGCCGTTCTCCTCAGGTTCTGGAGGTGTGAGTAGGCCGTTTTTCTGACTGCTTCCCCCTGAGAAAACTGCGGCCAAATGCTGGTACCAGCCCGCCACTGCGGCTCTGGGAATGGCTCCTGAGGGCACCCCACAATTCAGGTCCAGTAACTCCTCTCCACTTCTGAACGATCTCTTCCTTCCCCTGCCTCTCGGTTCATTGTCTAAGCTTGCCTTTGATGCTCAGGACTCCCAGCTTGTCACAAATATACTTGTTTCACTTGTTTTTTTTTGGTCTTTGTTGTAAAGATGGATTGCCGGAAGCATCTGTCTATTCCACCATCTTGGCCCCGCCTCCTTATTTGAAATTTTTAATTGTAATTTTACTAATTTATATGTTTCCAACATAAATTTTCATCAATAGTTTTATTTGGATAGCAAAGTATATAATTCAATAACTATTTTTTCCCTTTTATTATTGGCTCACATCTTTTCTAATGACATATATATAGAAATTTTGTCATTTAAAAAACTAAAAAAAAAAATTATCTAAATAATTTCTCCTAAATTCAAACATATTTACCATATTAACTGTGTTTTGATGATCATTTGTTGTTGTTGTTAGTTGTTGTCAAGCTGATTCTTACTCTGGCCACCCTATGTGTTACAGAATGGAACTGATCCATAGCGTTTTTGGCTGTAATCCTAATGGAAGCATGTTGCCAGGCCTCTCTTCCATAAACCATTGGATATGTCTGAACTTCCACTCTTTAAATTAGCAGCCCAATGCAATGGGTTTGTACCTTCTAGGGACTTTGATGATCATTCCTCGTTGCTGATTGCCATAAAGTTGATTCTGACACATAGTGAACATATAGGTGAAAGTAGAACTACCCAATAGGGTTTTCTAGGGTGTAATCTTTGTGGGAGCAGATCTGGTCTTTTCTCACATGGAGTAGCTGGTGGGTTCAAATGGCCAACGTTTTTGTTAGCGTCTAAGTGCTTGAAAATTACACCACCAGGGCACCTTTAATAATCATTTATTTTCCTCAAAATAATATTGATAAAATATCATCCATTATTTAAAATGTTATTATTCATATAATTACTATTCTGCATAACATCTAAACATTTAATAAAATATTAACTTCTTTAATCACTTTAATGAAAATGTTATGGTGGACAATATATTGCACCTTAAGTATTAATTGCTGGTATGTTAATCTTTAAGGTAGACAAAATTTTAACTTAAATGATCCATGAAAAAGACAAAAAAGAAGAAATGAGAGAGGCAAGAAAGGAAGAAAACAATTAGCTAAACATTAAACTTCTAGATCCATGAATTATTCATGTTCATAATCCATGAGCTTCAAGATAAACAGAAAAACAATCCCTCAACAAGTTTTTTAGATGGCATTTGTTTTACTGAAAACTCTACTTTCAAACAAAATTCTAAAGACTTGGCCAAACTGGAGGAGCTCTTTCAAATAGTCTTTTTAAAATTTTACTTAAAGTTTTAAAATTTAAACTCATAATACTGCTTCTACGACAGTTTTATATTCTTTGTTCATCTTCAGATATATTCTAAATTAATGTTTTTCTGTGACCAGATGCATTTGGCAACTTAGCAAAATGCCACAAAGTGTGTGTGTGTCTGTGTGTGTGTGTGTGTATGAGAGAGAGAGAGAGAGAAAGACAAAGACAGAGAGTACCTGGTTGATGTGTTTAATTGGTCCCACATTTGGTTATAATTTAGCTATAGCATATGTATATAATTTATATTTGATAAGATATTGTGATTTTTAACTTATAAAAATATAAATAGGCCTTTAGCTAAATATTCTGTGTAAACTTTGGTAGTAGAAATTCAAAATTTTACAGAGAAGAACATTCTGCATCATTTACTTATTGGAAGAACCATTACATTTCAATCTTGACTTTCTCCATTACCAATTACTTATTTGTTACTTAATTTTCATTATATATTCCTGAATTATGTCTCTTTTAAAAATAGATGACATAAGAGTAACAGGAAAAATTGAGTTTAAGGCACATTATATACTTTGCAAACAATCATGTTGAATTTCAAAAGAAAATAAAACATGATGGGAGGTGGGGGCCAAGATGGCAGAGTAGTCAGGTGCTTCAGGTAATCCCTCTTCAACAAAGGCCAGGAAAAACGAGTGAAATGATATTTATGATAAGCTAGGGGCCCTGAGTTTCAAAGGCAAACAGGCTGAGCAGCAGAAGAGGGAGAGATGCTCTGAAGCATTCTCCTTGCCTTGGAGAAGGAATAAATTCACAATTGGGGGAAAAGATAATGTGCCAGCTCCATTAACCTGGGAGCTCAGGAAAGAAGCAGCTCCTGTCCAAGCGTATATGGTCTGTGGACTTTGAATATCTTTCCCCCTTGCACGGACTTGTGTGGGACTATTCTGGGAGAATAGGCCCTTATTGGCAGACTTCAACTGTTTCAGCTGTGCGGTAAAGAGGTGGGTTTTTGGTGTTTGATGCCGTTTTGACTATTAAACAGGGTTCTCACCTACCACATCAGGGGCCTAAGGACTGGTGGCTCCACTCAGGTCACCCACACCCATGACAGGATTCCAAGGATAACTGGTATCTCCCAGTCCTTACAACAAAAGCATTGGGTGCCCAAGGTCCATCAGCATAACCCAACCACCTGTGCATTATAGGGGACAAGGATGCACTTTCCTTGCAGACATTTGGGGTATGGTTGTCAAGCCCTGCCTTGTTCAAAGCATAACCCCCTGCTGCAATGGGATACCTGTACCTACACCAATAACCTCTAAGACAGTAGGACACAGCCTGAATGACACACTTGAGGACCAAATACACGGACACCTGAGCTGAAACCATAAAAGAAACGTAAAAGTACTCCTAGGTTCATATACCTGATAACAGCTCTAGCCATCAGGTGAAGGGACGTTAGAGCTTTAAAGACAAAAATAATCAAGCTAGTTCATTCAAGAAACCTATTTGGGCGTATCAAAACAAAACAAAGCAAGAAGCTAGGATACAGTAAGCAAACATAAAATAATACAATAACTTATAGATGGCTCGGAGACAACAGTCAATATTAAATCACATAAAGAAGCAGACCATGATCATTTCAACAAGCTCTCAAAACAAAGAATCAAGGGGTCTTCTGGGTGGAGGTGCCTTCCTGGAATTACCAGATGCAGAATACAAAAGATTAATACACAGAACTCTTAAAGACATCAGGAACGAGATCAGCCAATATGCAGAAAAAAACAAGGAAGACACAGATAAACCAGTTGAAGAAATTAAAAAGGTCATTCAAGAACATTAAGAAAAATGTAATAAGCTGCAAGAATCCATAGAGACAGAAATCTAGAATTCAGAAAATTAACAATAAAATTACAGAACTAGACAACTCAATAGAATGTCAGAGAAGCAAAATTATGGAAATGGAAAGCAGAATTAGTGAGACTGAAGAGAAAACACTTGGCACCAATATATTTGAAGAAAAATCAGAAAAAAGAATTTTTAAAAATGAAGAAACCCTAAGAATCACATGGGATTCTATCAAGAGAAATAACCTACAAGTGATTGGAGTACCAGAACAGGGAGGAATAACAGGATATAGAGGGAATTGTTGAAGATCTCTGGTAGAAAACTTCCTTGATATTGTGAAAGATGAGAAGATATCTATCCAAGATGCTCATCCAACTCCACATAAGGAGATCTCAAAAGAAATTCACTAAGACATATTACAATCAAACTTGCCAAAACCAGAGATAAAGAGAGAATTTTAAGAGCAGCTATGGAGAAACAATAAGTCACCCACAAAGGCGAGCCAATAAGAATAACCTAGGCAGAAACCATGCAGACAAGAAGGCAATGGGATGACTTATAGAAAGCATTGAAGGAAAAAAATTGCCAACCAAGAATCATATATCCAGCAAAACTGCCTCTCAAATATAAAGGTGAAATTAGAAAAATTACAGATGCAGAAGTTTAGGGAATTCTTAAGAACCAAACCAAAACTATAAGAAATACTAAATGGGAGTTCTCTGGTTAGAAAACCAATAATAACTGATATCAATCTAACGCCAGAGTGCAGGAAAGAGAAACCAGATGTCAACCCAGACAGGGAAATGACAAAAATAATTCAAGATAAAAAAATGCTCAAAGCAGGGAAACAGCAAAGTCATTATGTAAAAGAAGACAACATTAAACAATAAAGAAGGACTAAGAATTGTAGCCATAGATCTTTCATATGGAGGGGAAGACAAGGCAATAAAAAGAAAAAAAAGTTAGGTTTAAACTTAGAAAAATAGGGTTAAATATTAAGGTAACCACAAAGGAGACTAACTAATACAAGAAAAAAAAAAATAGAGATTCAGCAGAAACAAAATCAACAACAACGAATAAGAGGAAAAGATAATATATAAACTTCTCAGCACAAAAAACTAAATGGGAAAAAGAAACTTTCAACAACACACACACAAAAAAGACATCACAATGACAGCGCTAAACTCATAAAAAAAAAAAAACATAATTACACTGAATGTAAATGGACTAAATGCACCATTAAAGAGACAGAGAGTGGCAGAATGGAAAAAAAAAACATGATCCCTCTATGTGCTGCCTACAAGAGACACACCTTATGGACACAAACAAAGTAAAACTCAAAGGATGGAAGAAAATATATCAAGTAAACAACAATCAGAAAAAGAGCAGGAGTGGCAATGTTCATTTCTGACAAAATAGATTTTAAATTTCAACCTACCACAAAGGATAAGGCAGGACACTATATAATGATTAAGGGATCAATACACCAGGAGGATATAATCATAATAAATATTTATGCACTGAATGACAGGGCTCCAAAATACATAAAACAAATGCTAACAGCATTGAAAAGAGACAACGACCACTTCATAATAATAGTAGTAGACTTCAACACACCACTTTCAGTGAAGGACAGAACATTCAGAAAGAAGCTCAAGAAATGCGCGGAAGATCTAAAGGCCAAAATCAACCAACTTGGCCTCATAGATATATACTGAGCACTCCACCCAACAGCAGCCAAGTATACTTTCTTTTCTAGTGCACATGGAATGTTCTCTAGAATAGACCATGTATTAGGTCATAAAGAAAGACTTAACAGAATCCAAAATATCAAAATATTACAAAGCATCTTCTCTGACCATAAGGCCATAAAAGTAGAAATCAATGACAGAAAAAGCAGGGAAAAGAAATCAAACACTTGGAAACTGAACAATACCCTGCTCAAAAAAGGCTGGGTTATGGAAGACATTAAAGATGGAATAAAGAAATTCAGAGAATCCAATGAGAATGAAAACACTTCCTATCAGAACCTTTGGGACACAGGGAAAGCACGGCTCAGAGATCAATTTATATCAATAAATGCATACATATAAAAAGGAGAAAGCACCAAAATCAAAGAATTATCCATACAACTTGAACAAATAGAGAGCAATGAAAGAAACCTTCAGGAACCAGAAGAAAGGAAATAATAAAAATTAGAGCAGAAATAAATGAATTAGAGAACAGAAAAATGATTGAAAGAATTAACAAGACCAAAAGCTTGTTCTCTGAAACAATTAAGAAAATTGATAAACCATTGGCCGAACTGACAAAAGAAAAGTAGAAGAGGAAGCAAATAACCCAAATAAGAAATGAGATGGGTGATATCACAACAGACCCAACTGAAATAAAAAGAATCATATCAGATTACTATGAAAAATTGCACTCTAACAAATTGGAAAACCTAGAAGAAATAGATTAATTCCTAGAAACACACTACCTACTTGAACTGACAGAATCAGAGGTAAAACAACTAAATAGACCCACAAAAAAATGAAGAGATTAAAACAGTAATCAAAAAACTTCCAGCAAAAAATGTCCTGGCCCAGATGGCTTCACTGCAGAGTTCTATCAAACTTTCAGAGAAGAGTTAACACCACTACTGCTAAAGGTATTTCAGACCACAGACAAGGACGGAACACTTCCAATCTCATGCTATGAAGCCAGCATATCCCTGATACCAAAACCAGGTAAAGACACCACAAAAAAAGAAAATTACAGACCTATAGCCCTCATGAACTTAGATGCAAAAATCCTCAAAATTTTAGGCAATAGAATTCAACAACATATCAAAAAATAATTCACTGAAACCAAATAGGATTCATAAAAGGTACGCAAGGATGTTTCAACATTAGAAAAAGAATTAATGCAATGCATCATATAAATAAAACAAAAGACAAGAACCACATGATCTACTCAATTGATGCAGAAAAGGCATTTGACAAAGATCAACACCCATTCATGATAAAAACTCTCAGCAAAATAGGAATGGAAGGAAAATTCCTCAACATAATAAAGGGCATTTATACAAAGTCAACAGCCAGCATCTTCCTAAATGAAGAGAGTCAGAAAGCATTCTCCTTCAGAGTGGGAATCAGATGAGGATGGCCTTTATCACCACTCTTATTTAACATTGTGTTGGAGGTGCTAGTCTGAGCAATTAGGCTACATAAAGGAATAAATGGCATCCAGATTGGTAAGGAAGAAGTAAAATTATCTCTATTTGCAGATGACATGATCTTATATACAGAAAACCCTAAAGAATCCTCCATAAAACTACCGAAACTAGTAGAAGAGTTCAGCAGAGCATCAGGATACAAGATAAACATACAAAAATCAGTTGGATCCCTCTACACCAGCAAAAAGAACATCAAAGAGGAAATCACCAAATCAATACCATTTACAGTAGCCCTCAAGAAGATAAAATACTTAGGAATAAATCTTACCATAGATGTAAAAGACTTATACAAAGAAAACTACAAGATACTACTGCAAGAAACCAAAAGGAACCTACATAAGTGGAAAAACATACCTTGCTCATGGATAGGAAGACTTAACATTATAAAAATGTCTATTCTACCAAAAGCCATCTATATATACAAAAAAAAAAATGTAATCCACCATATAAATAAAACAAAAGACAAGAAACACGTAATCTTATCAATTGATGCAGAAAAGGTATTTGACAAAGTGCAACACATATTCATGACAAAAACTCTCAGCAAAATTGGAATAGAAGGAAAATTCCTCCACATAATAAAAACTGAAAAACCAAACCCACTGCCATCGAGGCGATTCCGACTCATAGCAACCCCACAGGACAGAGTAGAACTGCCCCATAGAGTTTCCAAGGAGCACCTGGCAGATTCAAACTGCCAACCTCTTGGTTAGCAGCTGTAGCACTTAACCACTACGCCACCAGGGTTTCCCCTCAGCATAATAAAGGGCATTTATACAAAGCCAACAGCCAACATTAACCTAAATGAAGACAGTCTAAAAGCATTCCCCTTGAGAACAGAAACCAGAAAAGGATGCGCTTTATCACCACTCTTATTCAACATTGCGCTGGAGGTCCTAGCCAGAGCAGTTAAACTAGATAAAGAAATAAAGGCCATCCACATTGGCAAGAAAGAAGTATCTCTATTTGCAGATGACATGATCTTATACACAGAAAACCCTAAAGAATCCTCCAGAAAACTACCGAAACTAATAGAAGAGTTCAGCGGAGTATCAGGATACAAGATAAACATACAAAAATCAGTTGGATCCCTCTACACCAGCAAAAAGAACATCAAAGAGAAAATCACCAAATCAATACCATTTACAGTAGCCCTCAAGAAGATAAAATACTTAGGAATAAATCTTACCATAGATGTAAAAGACTTATACAAAGAAAACTACAAGACACTACTGCAAGAAACCAAAAGAGACCTACATAAGTGGAAAAACATTGTAAAAATATCTATTCTACCAAAAGCGATCTATACATTTAATGCAATTCTGATCCAAATTCCAACGACGTTTTTCAATGAGATGGAGAAACAAATCATCAACTTCATATGGATGGGAAAGAGGCCCCGGATAATTAAAGCATTACTGAAAAAAAGGAAAAAAGTGGGAGACCTCACACTATCTGATTTTAGAACCTATTCTACTGCCACAGTCGTCAAAAAAGCCTGGTACTGGTACAACAACAGACACATAGACCAATGGATCAGAATTGAGAATCCAGACACAAATCCATCCACAAATGAGACGCTGATATTTGACAAAGTCCCAAAGTCAGTTAAATGGGGAAAATGGAGTCTCTTTGACAGACGGTGCTGGCATAACTGGATATCCATCTGCAAGAAAACGAAAGAAGACCCATATCTCACACCATGCACAAAAACCAACTCAAAATGGATCAAAAACCTAAATATGGAATCTAAAACTAGAGAGATCATGAAAGAAAAAATAAGGACAATGCTAGGAGACCTAATATATGGCATAAACAGTATACAAAACATTACTAACAATGCACAAACACCAGAAGAGAAAGTAGATAACTGGGAGCTCCTAAAAATCAAACACCTATGCTCATCCAAAGACTTCACCAAAAGAGTAAAAAGATTACCTACAGACTGGGAAAAAGTGTTTAGCTATGACATTTCCCATCAGCGTCTGATCTCTAAAATCTACATGATACTGCCAAAACTCAAGTACAAAAAGAGAATTAAAAAATGGGCAAAGGATATGAACAGACACTTCCCTAAAGAAGACATTCAGGTAGCTAACAGATACATGAGGAAATGCTCGCGATCATTAGCCATTAGAGAAATGCAAATCAAAACTACAATGAGATTCCATCTTACTACAGCAAGGCTGGCATTAATCCAAAAAAATACATAATAATAAATTTTGGAGAGGTTGTGGAGGGACTGGAACACTTATAAACTGCTGGTGGGAATGTAAAATGATATAGCCACTTTGGAAATTGATTTGGCACTTCCTTAAAAAGCTAGAAATAGAGCTACCATAAGATCCGCCAATCCCACTCCTTGGAAAATATACTAGAGAAATAAGAGCCTTTACACAAACAGATATATGCACACCCATGTTCGTTGCAGCACTGTTTATAATTGCAAAAAGATGGAAGCAACCAAGGTGCCCAACAACGGATGAATGGATAAATTATGGTATATTCACACAATGGAATATTATGCATCAATAAAGAACAATGATGACTCCGTGAAACATTTCATAACATGGAAGAATCTGGATGGCATTATGCTGAGTGGAATTAGTCAGTTGCAAAAGGACAAATATTGCATGAGATCACTACTATAAGAACTTGAGAAATAGTTTAAACAGAGAAGTCAATATTCTTTGATGGTTACAAGAGTGGGAAGGGAGAGGGTATTCAGTAATTAGGCTGTAGACAAGAACTATTTTAGGTGAAGGGAAAGACAACACGCGACACAGGTGAGGTCGGCACAACTGGACTAAACCAAAAGCAAAGCAGTTTCCTGAATAAACTGAACGCCTCAAAGGCCAGCATAGCAGGGCCAGGAGTTTGGGGAACATGGTTTCAGGGGACATCCAGGTCAATTGGCATACTAAAATCTATTAAGAAAACATTCTTTATCTCACTTTGGGAGTGGCACCTGGGGTCTTAAACGCTAGCAAGTGGCCATCTAAGATGCACCAAAGACACAAGGTAATCGCGAGGCCTAAGAGACAGAAAGGGCCACATAAACCAAAGACTACATCAGCCTGAGACCAGAAGAACTAGATGGTGTCCAGCTACAACCTATGTCTGCCCTGACGGGGAACACAACAGAGAATCCCTGAGGGAGCAGGAGAGCAGTGGGATGCAGGCCTCAAATTCTTGTAAGAAGAGCAGACTTAATGGTCTGACTGAGACTAGAAGGACCCCAGTGTTCATGGTCCCCAGACCTTCTGTTAGCCCAAGACAGGAACCATTCCCAAAGCCAACACTTCAGACAGGGTTTGGACTGGACTATGGGATAGAAGGAAGCCCTGGTAGCATAGTGGTTAAGAGCTACACCTGCTAACCAAAAGGTCAGCAGTTCGAATCCCCCAGACACTCCTTGGAAGCTGCATGGGGCACTTCTACTCTGTCCTACAGGGTTGGTATGAGTCAAAATCGACTCCACGGCAACGGGTTTGGCTTTTGGTTTATGGGATAGAAAATGATACTGGTGAGGAGTGAGCTTCTTGGATCAAGTAGACTCATGAAACTGTGTGGCAGCTCCTGTTTGGAGGGGAGATGAGAAGGCATAGGGGGTCAGAAGCTGGCCTAATGGACACGAAACTGTAGAGTGGAGAGAAGGAGTATGCTGTCTCATGGGGGGAGGTGTATATAAATTTTTGTATGATAGACTGACTTGATTTGTAAACTTTCACTTAGAGCACAATAAAAATTTTTTAAAAATATGATGAGATATGGTGTAATCTCAGTGCTGTTGTTTCTGACAGCTATGCTTCCTTAGTTGAAGGCAGCTAGCAAAATATAATTCTCACAAATTCATATGACTAAAGAATTCAAGTACAATATTGAAAAAAGACTTCTTTTCTAAAAGCTGGCTATGTACATGCATATACGAGTTTCTCGTATGAAATGATCCAAAATCCAAACTATTTACTGTAGGAAAAATTATAATTAAAATCCTATGGAATAAAATGAGAGTGTTATTAATATTGAAGAGACCTTAGTGCATTGGCAAAATAAATCAACGCGAACTTGTACTAAGTTAACAATGCCTGCTTTAAAGGACCAGTACTTGAACTAATAGTGTATTTTCTAGACTTTTATAAAAGAGTATCTTAATGTTCTTGACAAATGGGAATGATTGGTTAAAATCTTAACTCCAATAAGATGATAAATGATCAGATCTTACAAATGTTATTAGGAAGTCAAAATATTGTAACAGATACTAAGAAATTCTGTATGTCTAGTTTGAGTCAAATCTTTGGTGGATCTGTCATTTTTGTTACTTTCAATTGAAGAATTGTGGAAATCATTTTTATGTAGCAATTTTTGACAATTTAAAATTGGTAAACCAAGTGGATTTTATTATTCATAACATATACGTTACAATTTTCCTCCTGGCTGTTAGCAGTTCCTGTCAGCCATAGCCCTATCATCTTACTATATGCATGTCTAACACAAAATGTGGGGGTGGTGGTGGAATATCGTTGCCACTGCTCCTTATATGAAAAAAAAATATGAAGAATGTATCATATGTATCTTACTTCCTTGAAGTCCAAATTACACACTGTCTTAGTCACTTAGTGCTGCTGTTTTAGAAATACCACAAGTGGGTGGCTTTAAACAACAGAAATGTATTTTCTCATAGTTTAGGAGGCTAGAAGTTTCAATTTGGGAAACTGACCATAGGAGAAGGCTCTCTTTCTATTGATCCTGGGGAAGATCCTTGTCTCAGGCTCTGCAGCATTCCTCAATTTCTTAAAAAGCTTCATGTGGCTTCTATCTCTCACACTTTCTGCTTCTAGGACACATCCTATACTGATAAGACCTAATTAAGAAAACAAAGAAAGCTTTATTCTCAAATGGGATTATAGATATAGGGGTTAGGATTCCAACACATACTATTTTGAGAAAGAATTCAATCCATAATACACACTATATTTTTTTCTCAAAATAGCTATCATTCCACATACATCTTTGTTTTTTTTCTAATTCCTTAAAAATAATTCATACCTTTTATCTGACCACTAAATTTATATAAACTTCATTATTGAAATGGTATGGATGGCACCAAAATGCTAAAAACTTAAAATGTTATATATTACTTTTTATGTTTTTGTTGTTGAGGGCCATGATTCCAATATATCAATTTCCTATGAAATAAAATATGTAGGGGGATCCCTTTAAGAGCTCTCTTTTCTTTCAACTACTGTTATGTGCAAATTTGTGTTGTAGAGAGCAATCTCAATTTCCGATGATTTCAAATGAATAATAGTCCAATGTTCAGATGTAAACTCTAGAAAAGAGACCATTCAATAACCCAAAATATAATTCAATGAGCTGTAGTATGATTGGTTAACATTTCAAATGTAAGTGCTTTCTATGCATTGATTTCTCCACATTCCTTGCAATAATTTATCCAATTTGTTTGGTTGATTGACTCTTTGAATTACAGGACACATTTATTTGAATGAAATACATACATCATGAAATCAATATAAAGCTGTGTTCTTACATTATGCGCCATTTTAGAAAGTGTGATTGAATTACCATACAAATGAATTTATGTGATAGATTTCTTTATTATTTGGATTAGACATATACTATAAGAAATAAGGCAGTATAAGTTGGCCTTGCTTTATTATAAATGTAGGGGGTCCTCTACTTTTAGCTTGTTAGCAGTTAAATTTGCTACTGTAGAGTTTTCAAAAGTATAGTATATACGTAATGGGCATTAATTCTTAGGATTTTGCATTGAATAGGCCCCAAATTATGTAGGCTACATTTTCTCAGATAACTGTGAATTTGGATATTTTTGATATATCTCTCAAAGATAAAGCTAAATAGATAAAGCTTCTAAAACCATATGTACTCAACTAAAAATGTTATTCTAAAACAAACAAATCAAAGCATGCATAGAATTGTATTTCTGAAAATTCCTCTCAGGCAAGTAAATCTGTAATTATGCTCTTGCATAAATTATATTAAAGTTGTATCTCTAAGTTGCCAAAAGAACCACTGATTTCAGGGAAGGAAAAGTTAAGAATAACATTCACAGTTTATAAATAAAATAGATAATTGATTGCCTTTTCGTAGTTAAAAAGTCAGTTGTTGGTTATAGGTACATTATGTAAGTACAGTTTTAACTGTATGCTTATAATCAATATGTAAGAAAAATAGCTCATTGGGCTAAGTATTTCCATTAAGGTTTATTTATTAACTAGCGTATAAATAGAAGCTATTGATTGCAGATCACACAAAAGTAGAAATATAAACCGTCTTCTAGGAGTCAAATGGATAGACGAACATGTTTACATGTTTTTTTTTTTTTCCACAGACTTTCTCTTTTAATCATTGATAAAGACACCTGGATATAAGATTATTCTATTTTCAACTAAACTCCTTTGCCAAGCTATCTATATTCCTTATGTTTCTAAAAAATGTAACTGAAAATGTATCAGAGGTTTATATAGTTTTGCAATAGGTAGAATTTCAACTTGAAATTACTAACATTCTTAAAGATTAGTTAATGACATTATTTTGATAAAAGAGAGACAAGGAAAAGGAAGGTAATAACTATTGTGTAGATATTTTCTTGATGTCTGCAAGTAAATACTATAAAGAAATAATTACTTAGAGTCTTAACGAAATTACAATTGCAGAGAAGTGTTAATTATTATAATTACTTTTGATATTTCCTATTGAGAATGGTTTTGAAAAAAGATTTCTTGCAATTGCTTAAATATCTCTTTCAAGATACAATTTCACACTTGATAGCAGAATTTTTTTTTTGGTCTGGGAATTTTTTAAGGTATTTACATAATTGATCCCCCAGTTAAATTAACAAGAATGGTTTTGAATTTAGCTGCCTGATCTGTAACTATGAAAGTAAACTTCATTTCAATGATACCTTTATTTTTACCCAATCTCTTAGTTTTCGCCAAATAATGGACTATTATAGAAAGTAAAAGAACTTATTTATTTCTTCCATCAAAGTAAGCCTGATCAAAGAGTTTTTTTTTAATTGAACTTTAGATGAATGTATACGGAACAAACTAGTTTCTCATCAAACAGTTAGTACACACATTGTTCTATGACATTGGTTAACAACCCCCATGACATGTCAACACTCTTCCTTCTCAACCTTGGGTTCCCTATTACCAGCTTTCCTGTTTGCTCCTGCCTTCCAGTCCCTGCCCCAGGGCTGGTGCTCCCCTTTAAAAAAAAAAAAAAAATTTTTTTTTTTTTTTCTTTAGTCTTATTTTATTCCATGTGCCTCTTCAATCTTTGGCTGAAGGGTGAACCTCAGGAGTGGCCTCATTACTGAGCTGAAAAGGTAGCCGGTGGGGCATACCCTCAGGGTTTTTCCAGTCTCTGTCAGGCCAGCAAGTCTGGTCTTTCTTTCTGAGTTAGAATTTTGTTCTACATTTTTCTCCAGCTCTGTCTGGGACCCTCCACTGTGATCCCTGTCAGAGGAGTCAGTGGTGGTAGCCGGGCACCATCTAGTTTTATCGGACTCAGTCTGCTGGAGGCCGTAATAGATGTGGTCCATTAGTCCTTTGGACTAACCTTTCCCTTGTGTCTTTGGTTTTCTTCATTCTTCCTTGCTCCTGAAGGGGTGAGACCACTGGAGTGTCCTAGATGGTCACTCACAGGCTTTTAAGACTCCAGACACTACTCACCATTGTAGAATGAAGAACATTTTCTTTGTAAACTCTGTTATGCCAATTGAGCTAGATGTACCCTAAGACCATGGTCCCCACAGCCCTCAGCCCAGCAATTCGGTCCCTCAGGGAGATTGGGTGTGTCTATGGAGCTACCATGGCCTTGCCTTATACAGGTTGTGCTGGCTTCCCCAGTATTGTGTACTGTCTTACCCTTCATCAAAGTTACCGCTTATCTATTGTCTATTAAATGTTTTTCCATCCCAACCCCTCCCATCCCTCGTAGCCATCAAATATTGTATCTTTTTGTAAGTAAACCATTTCATGAGTTTTCATAGTAGTGGTTTCATACAATATTTGTCCTTTTGTGATTGACTTATTTCACTCAGCATTAGGTCTTCCAGATGAATCCATGTTATGAGGTGCTTCACAGGTTCATCATTGTTCTTTAGCATTGCGTAATACTCCATTGTGTGTGTGTACCACAGTTTGTTTATCCATTCATCTGTTGATGGGCATCTGGGTTGTTTCCATCTACTTGCTATTGTGCTTACTCTCCTGTTTTGAGTTTCTTTAGTTTGTGGATTTCTTTTTTTTTTTTTGTAGATTTTGTTTTTATTGAGACTTTATGTTTTTCTTCTCTATTTTGATGAGTAGGTTTGTTAACTTTCTTTGTGGTTACCTTGAGATTTACCCTAATCTTCCAGTCTATTATTACTTGGAATCACCTTGCCTTCCTCTCCATTAGAAAGTTCTATACCTATACCATTTATTCCCTCTTTTCTTGTTCTGATGTTTTTGTCATTTATAAATTAACCTCTCTGGTTTCCTTTTTGCAACTGTTTTGTTTTTGGATAGTCCTTGAGAGTTCATTTCCTTGGTTGGTATCCGGCTGATACAATCTTGCCTCCTAGATTCAGGCTGTGGTCTGATGTTATTTGTTTTCAGACCGAAGGACTCCTTTAAATAATTCTTTTAAGTTTGTTTTGGTTTTTACATATTCACTTAATTTCTGTTTATCTGGATATGTCCTAATTTCACCATCATGTCTGAATGAAAGTTTTGCAGGATTTATTATTCTTGATTGAGAATTTTTTTTCTTTCAAGGTTTTATATATGTCATCACATTGCCTTCTTGCCTGCATGGTTTCTGTCAAATAATCAGAGCTTAGCCTTATTGTTTCTCCTCTGTATGTGACTTTTTGTTTTTCTCGAGCTGCTCTCAGGATTTTTTCTTCATCTTTGGTTTTAGTGAGCATGATTATCATAGGCCTTGGCATTTTTCTTTTGGGGTCTATCCTATATGGGGTTCACTGAGCTTCTTGTATGGTGAGCTGTTCATCATTCATGACATTAGGGAAGTTTTCTGTCAGCAATTCTTAATTGATCCTCTCTGCATTTTCTGTTTTCTCTCCCTGTTCTGGAACTCCGATCGGTAGCAAATTTTTTGTTTCAATTGTATCCCACATAATTCGCAGGGTTTCTTCATTTTTCTTTGTTCTTTTTTCTCATTTTTCCTCAGAGTTGTAGCCAAGTGTTTTTCTTCAGTTTCACTGATTCTGTCTTCCATCATTTCAACCCTTCTATGACTGTCCATTTCTGAAATCCTGTTGTTTATCATTTGGATTTCTAATTGTTTTTGTATGATTTCTAGCTGTGAATTTATTTTGACATTTTGTTCCTGTGTTACTTTGCTGAATCGTTTCATGTTTTGTCAGTATTTTCCATGAATTTGTCTGCCTTTTCCAAAAATTTGTCTATTTTTCCTCATTTTTGTCTGCCTTTTGCTTCAATTCTTGGATTGCTCTGAATATTAGAGACTTGAATTCCTTGTCAGGTAGTTCTGGTGCATTTTCTACTACTGGAAGGTCAATGGTGTTTTATTTTGGAAACCTACTGGAATCATCCTGTCCTGTTTTCTTATATGTTTTGATATTGTCTGCTGTCCTCAGGACATTCAGTATTTTTTTCATTTCTTGTTTGTAGATTTGTTTGTTTTATCCTGCTCTTTTGTTTTATTTGGTTATGACTGACCAGGCAGGCTGTGTGTTCTTTGTTGTTTGCTCATCTGTAGTCACGATACTTTTCAACTCCTTGTCCAGTAGGCAGGGCCAGTCATTCAGCTATGGTGCGTCAGTGCAGGTCCAGCTGAAGAGGAGGGTCTGGAATGGGTTGTTTGTGGCACGTACTAGGGCTGACAGGGTGGGCCAGGAATCAGTGCTGGGAAGATTCCAGTAGGCCGTGCCCGTGCTGCTCGGGGGTGTGATGTTCAAGGCGTGGCACAGGCAGGTAAGAAAGAGGGGGGATGTTGTGATGTGTGAAGCTAATAGGGGTATGGGGAAGAGGAGAGAGAGGAGAAATAGGAGCCAAAAACAAACAAGCTAAGAAAGAAAGAAAAACAAAGAGTGTTAAAGGAGCTTGACATTGGAGTGGAGAGATGAGAAACCAAGAAATGGAGAAAATCAAAAGGGAAAAAGAAAGGAAAAAAAATAACTAGATAAAAATTTGGAAAAGAAAAAGAAATCCCCCAGAAGTCCTATAGTCCCACCAGCGGGGCTGCTAAGACTGGGGAAGTGGCTCCCAGGCTGCACAGTATAGCCTGGCTAGAGGGGGTATAGATGCCACACAGCACCAAGTATTCAGGAGGCAGGAAAAGAAGATAAACGTAGACAGAAGAGAACTGAGAAATGAAGAAAGACAGAAAAGTGAAAAGAGAGAGAAAAGAAATAAAGAAGAAAATGAAAAAAAGAAATGCCCGTAGGGATCCCACCTATGCTGCTGTGCAGTTTGGGGGAGTGGCTCCTAAGCTGTGCAGTGCAGCCCAGCACGAAGGGGCTCCCAAGCTATAAAAAGAAAAAGAAAACAAGCAAACAGAACAAAGCAAAACAAGGGGAGGGGGAAAGCCCCAGGGATCCCGCCAGCATGGTGTAGCAGGCTGGGGGAGTGGTTCCACAGTCGAGCGCGACTTTACAGCTTTTCAAGAGGAAGCAAAGATGGCACACGGAGCCAGGTGTTCCAGAGAAAGGAGAGGGAGGTGGTAGGAGGCACAGAAGAAACAAAAAGAGACGGAAAGAACCAACACCAGCTCAGGGGCCCAGCCAATATGGGCAGGGCAAACCCAAGCAGTTGCCTGCCTGCCAAGAGACTGCGGCTGGCAGGAAGCAGAGGAGGCCAAAGAGGGGAAGAGGAGAAGGGAGGTTAGGAAAGCATATATTGCTGGTTGCCAGGTCCTCTGTCTCCTGCTGGAAACTTCGTGAAGCTGCTTTCCCATACTCCCTGTCCACCGATGTGGTGGGGCAAATCCAAGTGGCACGGATGCTGCACTTCCTGGCCAGCCAAGCCCCCACAGCCAGCCAGGAAGCTCGTAGGTAGAGCAGTGGTGGAAGAATGGGGGGGTGGGAAAGCGTGTATTGCTGGTTACCGGGTGCTCTGTCTCCTGCTGGGAGTTCTGAGAAACTGCTTTCCCATGCTACCTGTCTGCGGATACCCGACGGGAGTGCAAGATGGCAGATCCATGCTGCATTAGCTGACGGGGCCTTCTCCACGTATCCTCACTCTCTGTCCTCTGTCAGTTTCTGATTCCATTTGGTGCTTGGCTGAGTTCATCTCTTCATTTGACACTTCAGGTTCCAGGAATGATGTTTATCTCTGTTTTACTTAGTTTTGCGGGTTTTTGCTGTGGAGGGACAGCTTAGTGCTTCTATGGTGCCAAAAAAAAAAAGTTTTTAATGACACCATCACATTAGAACTATACTGAATAAGATTAGCTCATCATTACGAAAAAGATATTCTGTTGAACAGATTTTGGTAGGGTATTATTATTATTTCTTCTTCTTTTTTTTTAAAGCTAGTGTCCTTTTTTTCCCCCCTGAGGATTTGAAAAAACAAATATTAGAAATTAATGATGAATAAGTCATAAAATGCTATAGAGTTTCTTTTCAGAACTTTGATAAGTTTTGAAGCTTTAATTCTTATCAAAATTGTTGGGTAAGAATTGATTTAAGGATTTTTTTTAATATTAAAGATATTCCTCTTAAATGGTTGAGGTAATGTTTGTTTTTAAACAGAACCGTATGGGTAGATTTTCTAAATGAAATTTTCAAAAAATATTATATCATAAAATATATTTATTGGAAATAAAATTCCAGATATGTGAATTCCCATGTATCCTGAAAAATCGTAATCCCTCCTTGTTCCCTAATAACCAAGGATTAATAATTCCTGTTATCACATATAGATAAAATGTCAGAATTACCCCGAGCCTTGACATACTTTGTTGAATAGATAAAGGATTAGCATCTCAAAAAATTACCAGAGTTTCTACATAGACACCTCAGTATTTTGATTTATCCATCAGCCCTAGTGGCTCAGGGGTTAAGAGCTTGACAGCTAACCAAAACGTCAGCAGTTTGAATCCACCAGCCACTCCTTGGAAACACTATGGGGCACGTCTACTCTCTCCTATAGGGTTGCTATGAGTTGGAATTGACTCAAGAGCAACAGGTTTGGTAGTCCATATAAAATCTTAGTATTGGGTAATATTACCTCATTTATATATATATTTCTGTAACAGTCTTCCTTATTTTCATTTCAGTCTTTCATATCTCTTGTTGCTCTTTCCAAATACTATTCATTTGGCCCAGTGGTTCTCAAACTGGAGATCTTGTTAAAATACAAATTATGGGGTCTTGTAACTAGAGCTACTGATTTATTAGATCTGGAGCAGGGCCCAAGAAGATGCATTTCTAACAAGGTTCTATGTGATACAGGTGTTGCTGATCTAGGACCATGCTTTCGGAATCATTGATTTAGCCTTCCCATTTCTTACTTCACATTTTATGTCTCCCTGGTGGCATATTGGTTAAGAGCTCGGCTGCTAACTGAAAGGTCTTCAGTTCAAATCCACCAGCCACTCCTTGGAAACCCATGAGGCAGTTTTACTCTTCTGTAGGGTTGCCATGAGTTTGGAATGGACTCAACAACAACAGATTTGTTTTTTGCTTTTTTTTAGGTACTGAACAGGAGCCCTGGTGGTGCAATGCTTAAGTGCTTGGCAGTTAACAAAAAGTTGGTGGTTCCAACCCACCCAGCAGATTCACAGTAAAAAAAAAAAAAAAGGCCTGGCAATCTGCTCCCATAAAGATTGCAGCTTTGGAAACCCTGTAAGGTAGTTCTACTCTGTCCTATAGTGTTGCTATACATCAGAATTGACTTGACAGCACACAACAAAAACAAGAACAGACAGAGAACACCTGAGAATACTCAAGTGGAAATTAGAAAAAGACATAGAATGGTTTCTAGATCAGTGGTTCTCAACCTTGGGTACACATTTGAATCACCTATGTAAACTTATAAAATAAGCATGCCCAGGTCTCCCTCCCAGTAATTTTGGGTTGCTGGTTCTGAGCAGCACCTAGACATTAGGATTTTTTTTTTTATTGTGGTAAATACATATGTAACAAAACATTTGCCATCTCAACATTTTTTTTACATGCACATTTCAGTGGCTTTAATCACTTTCACCATATTGTTCAAACATCACCCTTAAGAGAAGCTCAGTGTCTCCTAAATAATGAGTCCTACTACCCTCTCCCTCCTATCAAACCTGAGCAACTACTAATGGACTTTTGCCTCTATACACTTGCCTGTTCTATGTATTTCATATAAGTTGGATCATGAAATACTGAACTTTTGTGACTAACTTATTTCACTCAGTATATTTTCAAGTTCATCCATGTTGTAGCACATATCAGGACTTCATTTTGTTTATGTCTAAATAATATTCCACCACCACACATATGTCAATTTGTTGTACTGCAGTGACCTGCATGTTGGTGTGATGCTGAGAGCTATCCCAGTATTTCAGAAACCAGAAAGGGTCACCCATGGTAGATAAGATTCAGCAGAGCTTGCAGACTAAGACAGACTAGGCAGAAGGACTTGGCAGTCTACTTCTGAAAACTGGCCAGTGAAAACCTTATGAATAACAACATAACATTGTCTGATATAGTGCCAGAAGATGAGGCCCTCGGGTAAGAAGACACCAAAAATACTACTGGAGAAGCCCCGCCAACTAAAAGTAGAGTCAACCTTAATGACGTGGATGGAGTAAAGCTTTTGGGACCTTCATTGACTGATGCAGCACAACTCAAAATGAGAAGAAACAGCTTTAATTAATATCCATGAATAATCCATTAATATGGATTGTGGAATGTAAAAAGAATGAATCCAGAAGAATAGGAAGTGGCAAAAATTAAATTCAAAGCATAAAGATGGATATCCTAGGCATTAGTGAGCTGAAATGGACTGGTATTGGGTATTTTGAACTGGACAATCATATGTTCTACTTTGCGGGAATGACAAATTGAAGAGGAATCAAGTCACATTAATCCTCAAAACGAACATTTCAGGGTCTATCCTTAAGTACAATGCTGTCAGTGATACAATAATAGCTCTATACCTACCAGGAAGACCAGTTAATACAACTAATATTCAAATTTGTGCACCAACCATTATTGCCAAAAATGAGCAAATTAAAGATCATTACCAACTTCTGCATTCTGAAATTCATCAAACATTCCATCAAGATGCATTGATAATTACTGGTGATTAGAATGCAAGAGTTCGAAACAAGGAAGAAAGATCAGTAATTTGGAAAATATGGACTTAGTAATAGAAAAGATGGGAGAGATCCCATGATAGAATTTTACAGGATCACAGACTTAATCGTTGCAAATATCTTTTTTTTAACAACATGAATGGTGACTATTCACTTGGACCTCACCGGATAGAAAACATGGGAATAAAATCGACTACATCTGTGGAAAGAGATGATGGAAAACCTCAGTATCATCAGTCAGAACAAGGTCAGGGGCTGACTGCAGAACAGACTATCAATGGCTCATATGCAAGTTCAAGTTGAAGCTGAGGAAAATCACAAGTCCACGAGAATCAATATATGACCTTGACTATATCCCACCTGAATTTGGAGACCATCTCAAGAATATATATATATATATTTACTTTATTAAAATACTAAACCTATTTCACATGTATGTTTTTGTCTCCATACCATTCTTATTTGTATGACCACTGCTACTACTATGTCCTATCAAAATATTCCATACATACAAAGGATGGAGTTCCATCTTAAAAGAAACAGACATTTTGGACAACACATTCTTGGCAAATGAACCTGGACAACATTTATCAGACATGTTAGGGAAAGTTCTCACTCTGCATTATAAAAAGGACAGCCAGATATCAACAGTTAAAGAAATGAAATAAGACAGAAAATTTTAACAACTGTTTAAATTATTTTCTTATTTTCTTCCACTGCCAGAGATCTTGTATAGCCACCTGGTCAGTTATTCAGAAGCAATTCTTCATGCAATCGATGAATTTAGCTTCCACTTTGGGAAGAGAACCACCTTTTTCTGTACTTGCTTGCATTTTTGCTTTAATGTCTTCTACAGAGCTAGGTTCTTTCAGTGTTTTAGGAGGGTTATCCTGTTTTTTGAAAGATTCTTCACCTTTTGACCTTGATGCTGATGGTTTTGAGTCTTTTCCGTTCTGGTTTGATATTTGTGCATTTTTGGCTGGAGTGTCTTATACAGATTTCTTCAATGGAACTTTTTCTTCAGTTTCTTCATCATTCTCATTGTCATCATTATCGTTGTCATCATCATCGTCTTCTTCAACAGCAAGTTTTACTTTTTTTCTGTGGAACCTTATTACCACCTTCAGAGGCAGATGGCTTTCCTGATATATGTAAGAGTTTCACATCCTCATCCTCTTCATCATCTCACTCTGCATCTTCCTCCACAGCTACTAAGTGCTGTCCACTAGTATGCACAGGCCCTAAGTACAGTGAGACCTCAGGTAGCATTGTTTCAAAGCTCCCAAGGCAGACTGTTGGCTCTAAGGGTATTTTAAAGTTGCCAGTGTTACTTTAATTGGGTTGCCTCTGCTTCAACAATGTGCAATTCATCCTTTGCACCAGCCCCTAAACTGACCATTCTTAAGGATAACTGGTGTTCATTTTCATCATTATCCAACTTAAAGTGATAATCTTTTTAGGCCTTTAGTTTACAACCGAAAAGATGGTTCTGGGGCCTCATTGAATCTTCCATGGGAGATGGCATGCACTTATGCAGTAGAGAACTGAGATAAACCAATACTGCTGCTGAAAACAGCTGCACAGGATGGAATAACACCAGCTCAAGAATAGATTTGATGCATTTAACACTAATGACTGAAGATCAGATGAGTTGTGGGATGATATCAGGGACATCATACATGAAGAAAGCAAAAAGTCATTAAAAAGACGTGAAGAAAGGAAAGAACAAAATGGATATCAGAAGAGACTCTGAAACTTTCTCTTGAATGTAGAGTAGCTAAAGCAAAAGGAAGAAGTTATGAAGTAAAATAGCTGAACAGAAGATTTCAAAGGGTGGCTTGAGAAAGCGAAGTATTATAATTAAAGGTGCAAAGACCTGGAGTTAGCCAAAAGGGAAGAACTTACTTGGCATTTCTCAAGCTGAAAGAATTGAAGAAAATATTCAAGCCTCTAATTGCAATATTGAAGGATTCTATGGGCAAAATATTGAACAACCCAGGAAGCATCAAAAGAAGATGGAAGGAATACACAGAGTCACTGTACCCAAAAGAATTAATCAATGTTCAACCATTTCAAGAGGCAGCATATCATCTAGAACCGATGGTACTGAAGGAAGAAGTCCAAGCTGCATTGAAGGCACTGGCGAAAAACAAGGCTCCAGGAATTGACGGAATACCAACTGAGATATTTCAACTAACAGATGCAATGCTGGAAGCACTCACTCATCTATGCCAAAGAATTTGGAAGAGAGTTATCTGGCCAACCAACTGGAAGAGATCCATTTTTGTGCTCATTCCAAAGAAAGGTGATCCAACAGAATGCAGAAATTACCGAACAATATCATTAATATCACGGGCAAGTAAATTTTTGAAGATATTTCAAAAATGATTGCCACAGTACATTGACAGGGAACTGCCAGAAATTCAAGCCAGATTCAGAAGAGGACGTAGGCCAAGGGTTAGCATTGCTGATGTCAGATGGATCTTGGATAAAAGCAGAGAATACCAGAAAGATGTTTACCTGTGTTTTATCGACTATGGAAAGGCATTTGACTGTGTGGATCATAACAAATTATGTATAATATTGCTAAGAATGGGAATTCCAGGAACACTTAATTGTGCTTATGCAGAATCTGTACATAGACCAAGAGGCAGTTTTTCAAACAGAAAGAGAGGATAGTGCATGGTTTAAAATCAGGAAAGGTGTGTGCCAGGGTTGTATCCTTTTACCATACTTATTCAATCTGTATGCTGAGCAAATAATCTGAGAATCTGGACTATATGAAGAAGAACGGGGCATCAGAATTGGTGGAAAACTCATTAAAAACCTGCAGATGACACAACCTTGCTTGCTGAAAGCTGAGAGGACTTGAAGCACTTACTGATGAAGATCAAAGACTATAGCCTTCAGTATGGGTTACACTTCAATGAAAAGAAAACAAAAATCCTTACAACTCCACCAATAAGCAACAAAATGATAAATGGAGAAAATATTCAAACTGTCAAGTATTTAATTTTACTTGGATCCACAATCAACGCCCATGGAAGTAGCAATCAAGAAATCAAATGATGCATTGCATTGGGCAAATCAGCTGCAAGAGACCTCTTTAAAGTGTTCAAAAACAAAGACGTCGCTTTGAGGACTAAGGTGCACCTGACCCAAGCCATGGTATTTTCAATCACCTCGTATGCATGTGAAAGCTGGACTATGGATAAGGAAGAACTGAAGAGGAATTGATGCCTTTGAATTATGGTGTTGGTGAAGAATATTGAATATACCACAGACTGCCAGAAGAACAAACAAGTCTGTCTTGCAAAAAGTGCTATCAGAGTATTCCTTAGAAGCAAGGTTGAGGAGACTTTGTCTCATGTACTTGGGACATGTTGTCAGCAGGGGCCAGTCTCTGGAGAAGGCCAACATACCTGGTAAGGTAGAAGATCAGCGAAAAAGTGGAAGACTTTTGACAAGATGGATTGAAACAGTGGCTGCAAAGATGGGCTCAAACTTAACAATGATTGTGAAGATGGTGCAGGATCGGGCAGTGTCCTATGAGTTGATACTGACTCAATGGCACCTAACAACAGCAACAACAATATTCCACTGTACATATGCACCACGTTTTGTTTAGACTACCTTTTGGGTATTGTGAAGGGTGCTGCAATGTGCATTGGTGAACAAGTATTTGTTTGTGTTCCTGCTTTCAATTCTTTTGGTTATATACCTAGGAGGTTATATGGTAATTTTAATCACAGCTATCTTAGTGGGTGCAAAGCGATATCTCATCGTGCTTTTGATTTGCATTTCCCTAATGACTGATGATATTGATTCAGTGTCCTTGTTGTCCATTTATATTTCTTCTTTGGTGACATGTCTATCAAGCCTTTTCCCTATTTCTCAATTGGTTGTCTATCTTTTTGTTAAATTCTAATTCTTTATATATTCTAGATATTTAACCCTATCAAATATATGGTGTTATGTATTTAATTGCATCCCCACAAATATGTGTTGGAATTCTCACTTCAATATCTATGGATGTAATTAATTTAATCTAATGTAATGTAATCACTTTCCATAATTCATATTATTGTGAAGTAATCAGCCAATCAGTTGTGATCATGTATAGGATGAATACTAAATCTAAATGCTTCTGAGTTATATAAGAGGCAAAAATGACACAGAAGTAGGCACATACTGGGGAAGACAGATGCTATGTGAGGATTGCCAAGAGCCATGGAAGACCCAGCGTTACCAACAAAGAATCAACACAACTGTTATGAGTTGAAAATTGTCCCCCCAAAATGTGTATCAGCTTGTCTAGGCCATGATTCCTAGTATTGTGTGGCTGTCCAACATTTTGTGATCTGATATGTTTATCCTATGTGTTGTAAATCCTAACCTTTATGACGTTAATGAGGCAGGATTACAGGAAGTTATGGTAAGGAGGCAGGATTCAATCTACAGATTAGTCAATCTCTTTTGAGATATAAAAGAGAGAATTGAGCAAAGAGGAGAGAGACCACATACCACCAAGAAAGAAGAGCTGGGAGCAGAGCGTGTCCTTTGGGCCCAAGGTCACTGGCTGAGAAGATCCTAGACCAGGGAAAGATTGATAACAAGGACCATCCCCCAGAGCTGACAGAGAGTAAGAAAACCTTTCCCTTGAGCTGGCACCCTAAATTCAGACTTCTAGCCTCCTAGCCTGTGAGATAATAAATTTCTGTTTGTTAAGGCCATCCACTTGTGGTATTTCTGTTATAACAGCACTAGATAACCAAGACACCAATTTAGACTGTTAGCCTCCAGATCTCTGAGAAAATAAATTTCTGTTCTTTGAAGCCAACTACTTGTGCTATTTGTGTTACAGCAGCACTAGCTAACTAAAAAAATATGCTTACTAAACATTTTTTTCCAATTTGTCAGTTGTCTCTTCACTTTGTTGATAAAGTTTTTTGATGAACAAAAGTTTTCAATTTTGGTAGAGTCCCATTTATCTACTTTGTTTTTTGTTGCTTATGTTTTTTATGTCATATCTAAGAATTATTATTAAAAAAAAAAAAAGATCCCAAAGCATTACCCCTATGCCTTCTTCCTAGAGTTTCAAGGCTTTACTTCTAACTTTCTGGTCCTTGATCCATTTTGAGTTAGTTTTCATGTATGGGATGAGGTATGAGTCCAATTCTTTTATTAAGAAAATCCAGTTGTTCTAGCGTCATTAACTAAAGAATCTATTCTGTCCCCATCAGATGGACTTAGAACCCTTGTCAAAAATCAATTGACCATAGTTGTACTTGTTTATTTCTGGATTATTCCATTGCTCTATATGGCTCTCCTGCTGCAAAAGATCTCTTTAAAGTGTTAAAAAGCAAAGATGTTACTTTGAGGGCTAAAGTGCATCTGACCCAAGTCATGTTATTTTTAATCACCTAATATGCATGGGGAAGATGGACAATAAATAAGGGAGACTGGAGAAAAATTGATGCATTTGAGTTATGGTGTTGGCAAAGAATACTGAATATACCATGGACTGCGAGAAGAATGAACAAATCTGTGTTGGAAGAAGATCTACCAGAAGGTTTCTTAGAAACAAAAATGGTGAGATTTTGTCTCACATATTTTTGACAGGTTAGACCTGTCCCTGGAGAAGGACATCATGCTTGGTAAAGTTGAGCGTCAGTGAAAAAGAGGAAGATCCTCAATAAAATGGATTGGCATAGTGACTGCAACAATGGCCTCAGACACAGCAATGATTGTGAGGATGGCTCAGGACAAGGCAGTGTTTTGTTCTGTTGTACATATGGTCACTGTGAGTTGGGACCTACTCGATGGCCTCTAAAAGCATAACAACAACAACAACATATGGCTATGGTTAAGCCAGTGCCAGACTATTTTGGTTACTGTAGCTTTAGAGTACATTTTGAAATTCGGAAGGGTAAGTCCTTCTACTTTATTCTTTTTCAAAGATTGTTTTGGCTCTTTGGAGTCTCTTGCAGTTTCGTATAAATGTAAGGATTGATTTTTGCATTTCTGCAGAGAAGACTATTGGAATTTTCATAGGGCTTGTGTCGAATCTATAGATTACTTTAGGTGGTATTGGCATCTTAAGTCATCTCATCCATGAGGTCTTCTTTAATTTCTTTCAGTAATCTTTTTATAGTTTTCAGCATACAAGTCTTTTTCTTCCTTTGTTAAATTTATTCCTACATATTTTAGTCTTTTAAATGTTTTTGCGAATGGAATTATTTTTTTAATTTCCTTTTCAGATTGCTCATTACTGATGCATAAAACTCGTATTGAGCTTGTAACCTGCCACTACGCTGGATTTGTTTAATATCTGTAGTATCTTTCTCGTGGATCTTTGGGGTTTTTCTTTATATAGAATAATGTTCTCTGCAAAAAGGGGTAGTTTTACTTCTTCTTTTTCTGATTGGGAAACCCTGGTGGCACAGTGCTTAAGAGCTACGGCTGCTAACCAAAAGGTCGGTAGTGTCAATCCACCAGGTGCTCCTTGGAAACCCTATGGGGCAGCTCTACTCTGTCCTATAGGGTCACTATGAGTAGGAATCAACTCGGTGGCAACGGGGTCTTTTTTTTTTTCTGATTTGGATATCTTTTATTTGTTTTTCTTGCCTAATTTCTCTAGCTAAAAATTCCATTACAATAGTAAATAGCAGTGATGAAAGCAGACATCCTTGACTTTTTCCTGAGAGGAAAGCTCTCAGTCTTTCTCCACTGAATGTGATGTTAGCTGTGCTTTTTTTCATAGATGCCCTTTATTATATTGAGAAATTTCCCTTCTATCTCTAGCTTGTTGAGTGTTTTTATCATGTAAGTGTGTTGGATTTTATCAAATGCTTTGTCTATGTCAATTGAGATGATCAAGTGGTTCTTTTCCTTGATGTGGCATGTTATACTGGTTGATTTTCTAATGTTGAACCACCCTTGAATTCCTGAGATAAATCTCACTTGATTATGCTGTATAATCTGTTTAATATGGTGCTGGATTGGTTTACTAGAATTTTGTTGAGGATTTTTGCATCTGTATTCACAAGAGATACTGGTCTGTAGTTTCTTTTCTTGCATTGTCTTTGTCTTTGATATCAGAGTAACACTAGTCTCGTACGATAGGTTACAAACTATTCTATCCTCTTCTATTCTTTGGAAAAATTTAAGAATGATTGGGGTCACTTACTCTATAAATTTTTGGTAGAAAGCTCCAGTGAAGCCATCTAGTCTAAGACTTTTCTTTTTGGGGGAGGTTTTTAGTTACTGATTCAATCTCTTCACTTGTTATGCGTCTGTTGAGATTTTGCATTTCTTCTTGAGTCAATGTAGGAGGCTTATGTTTTTCTAGAAATTTATCCATTTCACCTAGATTATCTAATTAGTTGTCATAAAATTATTCATAGTATTTTCTTATGATGCATTTTATTTCTGTAGGGTGGATTGTTATTTTCCACTTCCATTTCTGGTTTTAGATATTTGCATCTTTTCTCCTTTTTTTTTTTTTTTCTTAGTCTAAAGAAAGGTTTATTGATTTTATTGATCTTTGAAAAAAAACCAACTTCTGGTTGCATTCATTCTCTCTATCGTTTTTCTATTCTCTATTTCCTTCTGGAAGCTTTCAAATTTTTAATCTTCTTTTTCGAGTTCCTCAAGACTTGAGGTTAAATTTTTTGTGATCTTTTTTAATGTAAGGATTAGCAGCTACAATTTTCCTCTGAACAGTTTTGTTGTGTCCCATAAGTTTCCATATGCTGTACTTTCCTTTTCATTCATCACTAAGTATTTTCTGTTTTCCCTTTTGATTTCTTCCTTGATCCAATGTTTTTTAGTAGTGTGCTGCTTAATTTTCGTATTTTTGTATATTTACCAGTTTTCTTTCTGTTATCAATTTATAATTGCACTCCATTGTGGTTGGAGAAAATAGGTTGTAGGACTTCAATCTTTTAAAATTTACCGAAACTTGCTTTTGACCTAATGTACGATCGATCCTGGAGAATGATCCATGTGTACTGAAGAAGAGTATACAGTGCTCTTGTTGGGCGGAGTGATCTATATATGTTAGGTGTAGTTGGTTTATAGTGTTTTCTACGTCCTCTATTTTCTTATTTATCTCATTTGTAGATATTTTTCCCAATATTTAAAGTGGTACATTGAAATCTTCAACTATTATAGAACTGTCAATTTCTCCCTTTAATTCTGTCAGTATTTGTTTTTTTAAAAAATAATTTTTATTGTGCTTCAAGTGAAAGTTTACAAATCAAGTGAGTCTCTCACACAAAAATCGATATACACCTTGCTAAAAACTCCCAAATACTCTCCCCCTAATGAGACAGCATGTTCTCTCCCTCCACTCTCTCTTTTCCTGTCCTTTTCACCAGCTTCTAACCCCCTACACCCTCTCATCTCCCCTACAGGCAGGAGATGCCAACCTAGTCTCAAGTGTCCACTTGATCCAAGTAGCTCACTCCTCACCAGCATCCCTCTCCAACCCATTGTCCAGTCCAATCCATGACTGAAGAGTTGGCTTCGGGAATGGTTCCTGTCCTGGGGCAACAGAAGGTTTGGGGCCATGAACACCGTGGTCCTTCCAGTCTCAGTCAGACCATTAAGTCTGGTCTTATGAGAATTTTTTATCCCACTGCTCTCCTGCTCCCTCAGAGGTTCTCTGTTGTGTTCCCTGTCAGGGCAGTCATCGGTTGTAGCCGGGCACCATCTAGTTCTTCTGGTCTCGGGATGATGTAGTCGCTGGTTCATGTGGCCCTTTCTGTCTCTTGGGCTCGTAATCACATTGTGTCCTTGATGTTCTTCATTCTTCTTTGATCCAGGTGGGTTGAGACCAATTGATGCATCTTAGATGGCTGCTTGCTAGCATTTAAGACTCCAGACACCACTCTTCAAAGAGGGATGCAGAATGTTTTCTTAATAGATTTTATTATGCCAATTGACTTAGATGTCCCCTGAAACCATGGTCCCCAGACCCCTGCCCCTGCTACGCTGGCCTTTGAAGCATTCAGTTTCTTCAGGAAACTTTTTTGCTTTTGGTTTAATCCAATTGTGCTGACCTCCACTGTATTGTGTGCTGTCTTTAACTGCACCTAATGTAGTTCTTATCTACTATCTAATTAGTGAATACCGATCTCCCACCCTCTCTCCCTCCCCCCCTCTCTTAACCACAAAAGAATGTTTTCTTCTCAGTTTAAACTATTTCTCAAGTTCTTATAATAGTGATCTTATAGAATATTTGTCCTTTTGCAACTGACTAATTTCACTCAGCATAATGCCTTCCAGGTTCCTCCATGTTATGAAATGTTTCACAGATGCCTCACTGTTCTTTATCGATGTGTAGTATTCCATTGTGTGAATATACCATTTATTTATCCATTCATCCTTTGATGGGCACCTTGGTTGCTTCCATCTTTTTGCTATTGTAAACAGTGCTGCAATAAACATGGGTGTGCACATATCTGTTTGTGTAAAGGCTCTTATTTCTCTAGGATATATTCTGAGGAGTGGGATTGCTGGATCGTATGGTAGTTCTATTTCTACCTTTTTAAGGAAGTGCCAAATTGATTTCCAAAGTGGTTGTACCATTGGACATTCCCACCAGCAGTGTGTAAGTATTCCAATCTCTCCACAGCCTCTCCAACATTTATTATTTTGTGTTTTTTGGATTAATGCCAGCCTTGTTGGATGAAATCTCATTGTAGTTTTGATCTGCATTTCTCTAATGGCTAATGATCGTGAACATGTCCTCATATATCTGTTAGCTACCTGAATGTCTTTTCTAGTGAAGTGTCTATTCATATCTTCTGCCCATTTTTTAATTGGGTTATTTGTTTTTTGCAGTTGAGTTTTTGCACTATCATGTAGAGTTTAGAAATCAGGCGCTGATCAGAAATATCATAGCTAAAAACTTTTTCCTAGTCTGTAGGTAGTCTTTTTACTCTTTTGGTGAAGTCTTTGGATGAGCATAGGTGTTTGATTTTTAGGAGTTCCAGTTATCTAGCTTTTTTCTACATTCTTTATAATGTTTTCTACACTGCTTATGCCATGTATTAGGGCTCCTAACGTTGTCCCTATTTTTTCTTCCATGATCTTTATCATTTTAGATTTTATATTTAGGTCTTTGATCCATTTTGAGTTAGTTTTTGTGCATGGAGTGAGGTATGGGTCTTGTTTCGTTTTTTTGTAGATGGATATCCAGTTATGCCAGCACCATTTGTTAAAAAGACTGTCTTTTCCCCATTTAACTGTTTTGGGGCCTTTGTCACAATATCAACTGCTCATATGTGGATGGATTTATGTCTGGATTCTCAGTTCTGTCCCATTGGTCCAGGTATCTTTTGTTGTACCAGTACCAGGCTGTTTTGACTACTGTGGCATTATAATAGGTTCTAAAATCAGGTAAAATAAGGCCTCCCACTTTGTTCTTCTTTTTCAGTAATGCCATATTTATCCGGGGCCTCTTTCCCTTCCATATGAAGTTGGTGATTTGTTTCTCCATCTCATTAAAGAATGTTGTTGAGATTTGGATTGGAATTGTATTAAATGTATAGGTCGTTTTTGGTAGAATAGACATTTTTATAATGTTAAGTCTTCCTATCCATGAGCAAGGTATGTTCTTCTAGTTATGTAAGTCACCTCTGGTTTCTTGCAGAAGTGTACTGTAGTTTTCTTTGTATAAGTCTTTTACATCTCTGGTAAGATTTATTCCTAAGTATTTTATCTTCTTGGGGGCTACAGTAAATGGCATTGATTTGGTGATTTCTTCTTCGATGTTCTTTTTGTTAGTGTAGCGGAATCCAACTGATTTTTGTATGTTTATCTTGTATCCTGATACTCTGCTGAACTCTTCTATTAGTTTCAGTAGTTTTCTGGTGGATTCCTTGGGGTTTTCTGTGTATAAGATCATGTCATCTGCAAATAGAGATACTTTGACTTCTTCCTTGCCAGTCTGGATGCCCTTTATTTCTTTATCTAGCCTAAAGGCTCTGGCTAGGACTTCCAGCACAATGTTGAATAAGAGTGGTGACAAAGGGCATCCTTGTTTGGTTCCCGATCTCAGTGGGAATGTTTTCAGACTCTCTCCATTTAGGGTGATGTTGGCTGTTGGCTTTGTATAAATGCTCTTTATTATGTTGAGGATTTTTCCTTCTATGCCTATTTTGCTGAGAGTTTTTATCATGAATGAGTGTTGAACTTTGTCAAATGCTTTTTCTGCATCAATTGATAAAATCATGTGATTCTTGTCTTTTGTTTTATTTATGTGGTGGATTACATTAGTTGTTTTTCTAATGTTGAACCATCCCTGCATACCTGGTATGAATCCCATATGGTCTTGGTGAATTATTTTTTTGATATGTTGTTGAATTCTATTAGCTAGAATTTTGTTGAGGATTTTTGCATCTACATTCATGAGGGATATAGGTCTATAATTTTCTTTTCTTGTGGAGTCTTTACCTGGTTTTGGTATCAGGGATATGGTGGCTTTACAGAATGAGTTTGGTAGTATTCCATCCTTTTTTATGCTCTGAAATACCTTTAGTAGTAGTGGTGTTAACTCTTCTCTGAAAGTTTGGTAGAAGTCTGCAGTGAGTGTTTGCTTTTTATATTTTAGGGCTCTGATGTTAGGTGTGTACGCATCTATAATTGTTATATTTTCTTGAGGAATTGGCCCTTTTATCACTATATAATATTTTTCATTGTTTTTTTATCATAGATTTTGGCTTAAAATCTATTTTCTACTGTTAAAAACTCCACTCCAACTTTCATTTAGTCATGTTTTGCATGGAATTTTTTTTTTTCATTCCTGAACTTTCAACTTATATGTGTCCTTGGGTCTAAAATGTGTTTCTTGGATAACATATATGAAAAACCCGTGGCTGTTAAATTGATTCTGGTTCATGGTGGCCCTATGTGTGTCAGCATGGAACTGCAGTGTATAGGATTTTCAATGGCTGTAAACTTACAGAAGTAGATTGCCAGGCCTTTCTTCCATGGTGCCACTGGGTGAATCTGAACCACCAACTTTTCAGTTAGTAGCTGAGCTCAAGTTGCTTGCACCGCCCAGGAATCTAAACAGCATATAGTTTGATCATTTATTTTTATCCATCCTGCCACTCTCTGCCTTGTGATTGGAGCATTTAGTCTATTTACATTCACTGAAATTACCAATAATAAAGAATTTGCTTCTGCCATTTTTTTCTATTGTCTGTGCTTTGTCCCTTATTTCCTTTGTCCCTTATTTCCTTTAATACTGCCAACTCTTGTTTTTTTTTTTTGTAGTGAACCAGTTTGATTCCTTTCTCCTTTCCTTTTATGCGCATTTTTAGGTATTTTCTTTGTGGTTGCAATGGGTATTATACTCAACATCTTGCATTTACAACAATCTGGTTTGAATTGATGCAAACTTAACTTCAGTAACACGTAAAAACTCTATACCTATTTCCTCCTCCCCCTAGTTTTGGTGTTGTTATCACCAATTACATCTTTATACATCACTGTAACATACACTTATCTCCTATGCATTTGCCATTGTAAAGCATTAAGAACATAATCATTAGAATTACCAAGCAAAAATACTACAAAACATGTCCTTATTCTGGCAACTATAATTACTTTTACTGAAGATCTTTTTTAAAATTTTTTTGTACATCTTTCAATTATTGTATAGTGTCCTTTCTTTCTCTCCTGAAGGATTTCCTTTAACATTTCTTATAAGGCAAGTCTACTAGTGTCATGGATTGAATAGTGTCCCCCCCAAAATTTGTGTCAACTTGGTTAGGCGGTGATTCCCAGTATTGTGTGGTTGTCCTCCATTTCGTGATTGTAATTTCATGCTAAGAGGATTAGGGTGCGTTTGTAACACTACCCTTACTCAGGTCACCTCCCTGATCCAGTGTAAAGAGAGTTTTCCTGGGGTATGGCCTGCACCACCTTTTATCTCTCAAGAGATAAAAGGAAAGGGAAGTAAGCAGAGAGTTGGGGACCTCATAGCACCAAGAAAACAGCACCAGGAGCAGAGTGCGTCCTTTGGGCACAGGGTCCCTGCACCTGAGAAGCTTCTTAACCAGAGGAAGATTGAAGACAAGGACCTTCCTCCAGAGCCGACAGAGAGAGAAAACCTTCCCCTGGAGCCGACGGCCTGAGTTTGGACTTGTAACCTATTAGAATGTGAGAAAATAAATTTCACTTTGTTAAAGCCATCCACTTGTGGTATTTCCGTTATAGCAGCACTAGATAACTAAGACAACTAGTTACAAACTCTCTGAGATTTGCTTTCTGGGAATATCTTGATTTTGTCTTCATTCTTCAAGTACATTTTTGCTACATATAATACTTTTGGTTGACAGTTCTTTTCTTTCAGAGTTTTGAACATGTCAAAATCTGACCTCCAAGCTTTCTGAGGAGAAATCGGTACTTGATCTTATTGGAGATCCTCTGTGTGTGGCCTTTTGCTTTTCTTTGGATGCTTTCAGAATTCTCTCCTTGTCTTTCATTTTAGAGAGCTTGACTATAGTGTGTCTCTTGTGGTTTATCCTACTTGAATTTCTTTGATTCATAGGTTCATGTCCTTGACCAGATTTGGAAATTTTTCTGCCATTATTTTCTCAAATATTCTTTCTTTCCCTTTCTCTTTTGTCTCCTTCTGGGATTCCCATGATGTGTAAGTTGGTTCAGTTGATGTTGTCCCATAATTCCATTAAACTGTGCTCAGCAGTCTTGAGGCTTCTCCCATGTTGCTCTTCAGACTCCATAATTTTTATTACCTTATCTTGTAGTTAACTGATTCTTTCTTTTGCTTGCCCAATTCTGTCGTTCAATCTTTCCAATGAGTTTATTTTTTCAGTTATCTTATTTTTCAACCAGTATTGCTGATTGGTTTGTTTTTATGGTGTATATCTCTTTATTTATTTTCAGTTTTCTCATGTATTGTTTTTCTGATTTCCTTTAGTTCTTTGAGCTTTTCAATATAGTTGTATTATATTCTTCCAAATCTCTTTATTATTTAGGCTTTCATAGGTACAATTTCTTTCCCTTCATCTTGTTCACTTGAAAGAGCCATCATTTTCATTTTCTTCTTATTCCTTTTGAATTTTTTGTTGAAACTGGGACATTAGAATTTTACAAGATGTTTGCTTTCTTAGTTCACTGAAGTATTTAGTGTTTTTGACATCACTACTTTCTGGAAGAAACTTTTAGGTGGGCATAGCCTTCAGACTTTGGTTACTGCTCCTTTCTCCTCTCTGTGACAACACTGTTTCAACAAGTCTAGGCCAAGTTTTCCATCTTTCAGCAGCTCCTAAAGAGATGGAGAACACACAGTAAGAAGTCTTTCCTCAAGTGATTGCAGCGTTCATCCTTTGCTTATTGCTCTCTACCTTGCCCTGTGAGGGATGTGTCTTTCAGTCCTTTGGTGGTGCCCAAACTGATCAGAAAGGTCACTGTCATAGATTGAATTGTGTCCCCCCAAAATATCTGTCAACTTGGCTAGGTCATGATTCCCTTGTATGATTGTATTATTGTCTATCATTTTATCTTCTGATATCCTATCACTGTGATGTAATAAGACGGATTAGCAGCAGTTATATTGATGAGGTCTACAAGATTAGGTAGTGTCTTAAGCCAATCTCTTTTGAGATATAAAGGAGAGAAGTGAGCAGAAAGACATGGGGACTTCATACTACCAAGAAAGCAGCTCCAGGAGCAGAGTACATCCTTCAGACCTGAGGTTCTTGTGCTGAAATACTCCCAGACCAAGGAAAAACTGATGATGAGGACCTTCCTTCCTCCAGAGCTGACAGAGAGAGAAAGCTTTCCCCTGGAGCCAACACTCTGAATTCAGACTTCTAGCCTACTGGACTGTGAGAGAATAAACTTCTTTGTTAAAGCCATCCACTTGTGCTATTTCTGTCACAACAGCAGTAGGTGACTAAGACTCCCACACTTAACTAACAGCCTTCTGGAGGGTGCAATCCTTGTTCCTTTTTCACCATTCCTTCCCCTGCTTTGTGAGGGCTCATTTCTTTTGGAGTCAGAAATTGGGTCCCTTTCCTCTGTTCAGGTAAGCTGTAGGTCACCTAGGATTTCAGCAACCCTCTTTATGACTTGACAGGAGGGTGGCGGGCACACATTAAATGGGTCAACAGGGAGATGTCCTATTAATTTTTGAGCTGGGGCTCAGGGCCCTTCCTTGTGCACAGGGAAACTGTGCATTGGCTTGGGAAATGAACTCCACTTCAGCCATCAGTCTCCGTGCCCCTCCATACTGGAGAGCGTGTCCTTTGGACCCGAGGTTCCTGTGCTGAGTTGCTGCCAGATCAAGGAAAGACTGATGAGAAGGACCTTGCTCCAGAGCCAAAAGAGACAGAAAGCCTTTCCTCGGAGCCAGTGCCCTGAATTCAGACTTCTAGCCTACTAGACTGTGAGAGAATAGACTTCTCTTTGTTAAAGCCATCCACTTGTGGTATTTCTGTTATAACAGCACTAAATGACTAAGACAGATACCTTATTTGGAAACAGTGTCTTTGAAAATATAATTAGTGATATTAAAATGAGGTCATACAGGATTTGGGTGGGCCCTAAATTCAATGACTGGTGTTCTTATCAGAAGAGGAGAGAATACAGAGACACACATGGGGAAGAAGGCCATTTAAAGATGGAAGCAGTGATTAAAGTGATGCAACTGCAAGCCAGGGAACACTAAGGATTTCTCAGAACCACCAGAAGCTAGGAAGAAACAAGGAAGGATCCTCCCCTAAAGCCATCAGAGGAAGCATGGCCCAACCAATATCTTTATCTCAGATTTCTAGTCTTCAGGACTGTGAAAGAATGCATTACTTTTGTTTATGTCACACAGTTTTTGGTAATTTGCTATGGCAGCCCTAGGAAATTAATATAGCCTTCATTCTAATGCACAGACTTCTAGGCATATTCAATCAAATGTTTAGAATATTATAAATTTTTTAAAGCTTCAAATCAGAAAAACTTCATTCTTTCATGTAATGATTTTGGAGACTTTCAGCTTTTCAGGTTCAGTAGTAGAAATAGAAGATTTGGAAGCAAGAAAGATAATAACAATGATGTTGGTAATAAGAAAAGACCTGGCACACTAATTAGAATTCTCTGTCTTCGTTCACCCCAGTCAGTTACTACAAAAAAACAGCCACCTATAAATTTGAGTTTCCATCAACAACCTAGAAAGCAGAATTTTCAGGCCCTGATGGAAACTAAAATTTACTAAGACTTTAGTAAGAGCCAAAGATTATCATAAAGAACATCTAGGAGCTAAGTTTAAACATATAACTATCTTGAATAATTAACATCTTTTAAAAGAATATGTTGTTCTTTGATGTAGAGCATCATTGTAAAATAAAACTGATTTAACCCATTTAAAAATAAAATTTGGGGAAAAAGCTTGTGTTCTTTATCATACATGAAGAAATGATGTGCTCCAAAATAGGATTTAAATAAGTCACTTATAAATGTTTTGCCACAATAATAAAAAATGAGGTACATTAACTAATCCATTTCTTAATCCTCTAGTCTGAATGCTGGCACAACATTCTTCAATAATACATCCAGGTAACAAGAAAAGTTATGAAAAGAAAAATTATTTGTACTCTCATTTCTCCAAGAGCATTAATATAGTAAATTCTTACCATTCTTGAAATTCTTCTTTAATTTGACCAATATTGGATGGAAACACAAATTCTTCTCTCTTGTTATTTATCCACAAATCATTATGCTGTGAAAATTTTAAGTCTGTAGGAAGGAAAAAAATAGGGAGAGACTCTTTTCTGCACAAATAATTTACTGTCTCTGAAACAGTTTTTCAATCTGTACACATGAAAATGTTTTGTAACTTTTTTTTCTCCACTGTCTTCTTGATTTCTCCAATTATCTGATTTGTAATATTTAAGCAGAAAATTGTCAGAAAAAAAAAAAAAGTTTTTACCTGGAATGACTTTTTGCAGGCAGGTTATAAATTCCTGAAATTAAGAGCTTATAATGGCAATGTTGATGTAACTTTAACATTTGTAGAGTGAACAGCAGCACTAAAATCAGTCATTTGTCTTCTATATCTTTCACAAGTTCTATAAATCAAAAAGTTGGAGTGTAAATTATATTTTAGAATTTTTTTTCACCAATCAGTTATGCAGGTCAACAATGGTAATATCTTAGCAGTAAATCTTATTGCTTATGGACATACTCTTGTGCTAGTTCACTGACTTACTTAAAAAATACATAAACTGATATTTTGGGAGCATTGGAAAATATACCTTCTGAATGTATTTCTCATAATACTCTTTTAGTTTAGAGTACTTGAAGAAAAAAGCTGAGTGTGTAGGTTAGAAAGATACACAATTTAATTATTTTCTTAAGTGCACAGACCTTCTCACTGTAATATTAAAGATGTTACATATCAAATATACGACTAAATATATTAAATATTGATAACCACTCAACAAAAAGAAAATAGAAAGGAGTAAGTGACCTCACTACAGGTCATCCACAAGAATACCAGGTAATTATATATTTATAATCAACACATTTGTCTTTTTTTACGAATTCTCTATGAGTGAAACAATTTATAGTTTCCAAATGTTAGTAAAAATGATTGAACCCAATTATTTTACTTTTTAATTTAAAAAATACTAGTTTATCTCATTATAAACAATTCAAACAGTATGCAAGAATGTAGATTAAAATGGGAAAATTCCCTATAGCTCACCCTAACTTTCAAGAAATTTTCTCACGTATTTACACGCACACACACACACACACACATACATTCTCAAATTCTTATGTAAGTACCCTTATTTGTGTGTATGCTTATTTGTTTATAAGCTTTTAATCTGGCTTATTTCATACAATGTGATTATTGCTTAAGATTTTATACGGCAACTTGCTTTTTTTACTCAGCACAAACTCTTGGAGATATTTCCATGTCAATACACGTAGCTATACCTCATTCTTTCAAAAATATGTACCTAATATAAAATTTTATGCCATTTTTCTGTGGACAGAACTTAATATTTTGTTTTGTTTTCAATTTTTTTGCTATTAAAAAGTACTACAATAAAGAGACGTGTGTTTGACATTTTACGTACATGAATGAATATTTCTGTACATCAAATATATCCTTATAATGGAATTTTTGAGTTGAAAGACATGAACAGTAAAAATTTATTATATTTTTACAAAATATAATTTGTACTCATTTATACTATCACAAATGGTGTATAAGTGTAAGTCTTTTATTGCCATCCTGACCAAAACTCACTTTTTTTAGTCTTTCCAACATAGGAAATATGAGAAGATGTCTTTGTGTGCATGCTTGTGCATGAGTGTATGTGGTGGGAGAGAGAGGCAGTGTTAAAAAGAGTTGCGTTAAATCTGTCTCATAGGAATATTTGGATCACAGGACATAGTTGAAGCTAGAGATACAACTTCATGAGTATTTGAAACCTTGGAAGCAGTTGAGTTTACAGGGATATATTATGTTCAATGGTTTACATTTTCATGACATTTTAATGCATTACTATATGTAGATAATTTTACAAAATAACATACTGCCTAATAGGGATTAGATTACTATGTATTTTATTAATTTGAATTTTCCTGAAAGGAAATCTTGAGACAATGCTTGAAGGAAGGTATTTTTGTAGGAAAGTAACTACCGAAAGCCCAAGGGAGGGGGTGTGAAGAATGAGACAGGGAAGAAAAGAAAGCAAATATATAAGGATGTGTTTGAGTGGTTATCACTGTGGGAACCAGTACCATTTGTCACCAAGGTCATTCCCACTCATGATGATCCCATGTATGTCAGTGTAGAACTGTGCCCCATGGGATTATTTTAGAAGTAGATTCCCAGGCCTTTCTTCTGAGGTATCTCTGGGTGGACTTGAACCACCAACCTTTTGGTTAGCAACTGAATGTGTTAACCTTTCGCCCCACCTAGGAATTTCCACCACTGTGGGAAACTGGAGCTTAATTCTGCTGAAGGTCTTCTGAGGAATAAGGGAGAAAACACCTCATAACTGTTCCCCCTAGGGATATGAGGTTGAAGCATTTACCCATAAACTCTCGTCCCTTATTGTTTTGAGAATTTACTCCCAGGAGTGTTAATGCACACCTACACACACACACAAACACTTTTTAGCTATATTTGTTGACAGGTTGAGTAAGCTTCTGGTTTTATAAAAAGCCATGAGGGAGAAAAGCCAGAAGACAGAGCTGGCACTTGAGGTGAAAATACTTAGCATGCTATGAATGGGAATGTTGACCAGAGCTGCATAAGAAGTAAACCTAGAGGATATGTCTGCTGCAGTTCTTATTCTGTGCTTTCACTGAATTCTCAAGAGTAAAAGGATCTTTTAATTCTTGTCCCATAATTGTTACTTTCATTAGAAAAGATTTCAGGTTACTCAGTGAAAAATTTCTATCTTCTACTGAGTTCTGAGATTTATAGAACGTGCAATCAAAAGCATAGTTTACGTGGAACTGAAAATGGTAAATGACAGACAAAAAACCTAAAGTAACAGTTGCCACATTTCAGCATGTTAAGTACCTGAGTTAATGACATAGTTCTTAACTTCCGTATACAGAAGTTCTTTTTTAAGATAGCAGCGACAGAATTTTCCATAGGATCTATATCCTAACCAACCATAAAACAGGACGTAAAACAGC
This sequence comes from Elephas maximus indicus, assembly GCF_024166365.1. Taxonomy (NCBI): domain Eukaryota; kingdom Metazoa; phylum Chordata; class Mammalia; order Proboscidea; family Elephantidae; genus Elephas; species Elephas maximus. The sequence continues at coordinate 70,157,453 of NC_064846.1, read as the reverse complement.
AAGGAAAAGGCAATTGACTAGCAAAGTGTACAGAGAATATTAATGTCACTAGTCATTTCTTTGGGCAATATTAACTGTCCACAGCTTGGTATATAAAGGGACAGTGTTACAAAGAGGTATATTCTTCAGTAAGTATTATTTTACCCCTTGTTGTGGGAAAATATTAATTCTGTACATATCCTCTGAGGTTTAGCAATGGTGTAGGCTTAATCAGGTTAGGTTCATACTTTGAAAATTACCTTTTTTTCCCCTGCTGTAGAGTTTCCTGAAAATATATTTTGCCATAGTATTTCTTCCTTATGTCATGTGAATAATACTCTCCACAGAGACCACTTCTTTTTTACATAAATGTTTAATTTGTAACATATCTCTGAGGAAAGCTGCTCATCTCTCTCTTTAATTTCCTTCAGAGCAATTAGAATCTGAGGCACATTCTGTCATTACCACAGGCTGTATGTGCAAAGTGGGATTAGAAGAAACATGAAACAATAAGAGGTTCATCACATCTCCCTTAGAAACATTTTGTTCCAACACAGTGTATGAAGCAGTGTTACAGGGAATTGTGACACTATGTTACTATAATTTCCAGAAGTTGAGGATAAAAGAGTAATTACATTCAAGTCAGAAATACCATGACTAGTCTCAAGGACCCTTTTCTTTTTCTCAAGTCACCAATATTTCTCCTTTTTCTCACATAAACAATTCCTAAAAATCCTTTTTCCACAGAACCTTAACAAGCAAATAGATGTAAAGAAGCAATTGTTTCCTAAGTTGTATATCTAATTTGCTGGAAATAAAGCTCACACAATCTTGTCTTCTTCATATACAGGCACAAATAATAGTAGATGCAAACAAATTTATTCTAGATAGCCATTTTATGTCTATCCTGTTGGAAAAATAATATTTAGAACCAATTCCAACACATGAGATTTATACTAGACATATACCTCAATAATTTTAATATTCTAATGAAATAGATATTTCTAAGATGACAGATTCCAACTCAATTCTCAGATTGATTTTCCATATTGCAAGTGAAAGCTATATTTTCTACCTGGTGTAGAGGGAGGAAAAATTTTTCTCTATTTCCCTCTAGAAACTCTCAAGTTTCTGCCTTAGGGGCCTCTGTGGTTGCTGGCATAAAAATTCCCTTCCTAACTCCAAACGCAGCATAGGAAATACACATGATTATAGCACAGCTAGCCATGGTAAGATAAGGACTCCACCACACCTCCACTCAATTTTTCTAGCCACCAACTATCCACAATGATAAAATGATTCAGGCATTACCATGGGTAGAGCTTTGGAAAAATGGTTTCTTTTACAGCAGATATAGAACTGAAAAAGACACTAGGCAGTAACTGAAAGCCATCAGTAGAAAAGAAAGGTCTTCAATAAAAGTAATCTCACGGGGGCAGGGCCAAGATGGTGGAGTAGTCTAACACTTCCAGTGAACCCTCTTACAACAAAGACCTGAAAAAACAAGTGAAACGATTATATTTATGACAAGCTAGGAGCCCTGAACAACAAAGGCAAAGTTAGAAAACATGCTGAGTGTTGGGGGGGAGGGGAGAGACAGTTCAGAAGTGGAGAGGAGTTGCTGGACCTGAATTGCTGAGAACCATCAGGCTGCGGTGGGCTAGCAGTAGCATTCAGCTACAATATCCTTAGGGAGAAACAGCCAGCCACACAGCCCACTCACACCTCCGGAACCAGAGAACGGCGCTCTTGGCAAAAGCTAAGTACTTGCTTGTATTTTATAGTGCCTCCAGCCCCCAAGCTGGCTTCAGTGGCTGTTAATTTCCCTGGACCTGAGAAAGGACCTGCTGTGCATCACAAGCCACTCTCCCAGCCTTGCAGAAGGAATAAATTCACAATCGGAGAGAAGATAATCTGCGAGCTCCACTAACCTGGGGAGCTAAGGACAAAAGAAGCTCCTGACCAGGCATAAATGGTCCGTGGACTTAAATAACTTTCCCCTCTGCATGGACCTATGTAAGCCTGTTTCCGGAGAATAGGCCCATTAGCAGACTGCGACTGTTTCAGCTGTGCAGTGCAGAGGTGAAAGTTTGATGTTTGACAATGCTTTACCTATTAAACAGGGTCCTCATCTACCCACATCAGGGGCCGAAGGACTGGTAGCTCCACTCAGGTCACCCAACCACCCACGACAGGGATCCAAGGATAACTGGCACCTCCCAGTCCTTACAATCAAAAGCATTGGGTGCCCATGGTCTGTCTACAGAACCCACCCACCTCTGCACTCTATGGAACAGGGGAGAGCTTTCCTCACAGACACTAGGGGGATGGTTGTCAGCCCCCGTCTTGTTCACAGTGTGGCCCCCTGCTGCAACCAGATAGCAGTACCTACACAAATCACTCCTGCCCCACTAAGACTGTAGGAGAGAACTGATACCACACACTGGATGACGAACTACCTGGACACTGAATCCATACAAGAAAAGTGAATGGACTCCAAGGCGTATATAGCTGTTAACAGATCTAGCCATCTGGTGACAGGATATTAGAGCTTTAAATGCAAAAATAATCAAGCTAGCTTGCTCAAGCAACCTATTTGGGCATATCAAACAAAACAAAGTGAGAAGCAAGGATACAGTAAGAAAACATAAAATAAACTAATACAATAACTTATAGATAGCTTCGAGACAACAGTCAATATCAAATCACATAAAGAAGCAGACAATGATTGCTTCAACAAGCTCTCAAAACAAAGATTCAAGGGATGTTCTGGACGAAGGTGTCTTCCTGGAATTACCAGATGCAGAATACAAAAGATTAATACACAGCACTCTTCAAGACAGCAGAAAAGTGATCAGGAAGGAGATCAGGCAATATGAAGAGCAAGCCAAGGAACACACAGATAAAGCACTAGGAGAAATTAAAAAAGGTTATTCAAGAACATAATGAAAAATTTAATAGGCTGCAAGAATTCATAGACAGCAATCAGAAATTCAGAAGATTAACAATAAAATTACAGAATTAGACAACTCAGTAGAAAGCAGAGGACCAGAATTGAGCAAGTGGAATGCAGAATTGGTGAGATTGAAGATGAAGCACTTGGCACCAAGATATTTGAAGAAAAATCAGATAAAATAATTAAAAAAATGAAGAAACACTAAGAATCATGTGGGACTCTATCAAAAGCAATAACCTACTAGTGGCTGGAGTACCAGAACAAGGAGGGAGAAGAGAAAATACAGAGAGAATTGTTGAAGATATGTAGGCAGAAAATTCCCTGATATCATGAAAAATGAGAAGATATCTCACCAATATGTTCATGGAACCGCATAAGGTAGCTCTTAAAAGAAAGTCACCAAGACATGTAATCAAACTTGCCAAACCTAAAGATAAAGAGAGAATTTTAAGAGCAGCTAGTGATAAATGAAAAGTCACCTACAAAGGAGAGTCAATAAGAATAAGCTCGGACTACTCGGAAGAAACCATGCAGGCAAGAAGACAATGGGATAACTTACATAAAGCATTGAAGGAAAAAATTGCCAGCCAAGGATCATATATCCAGCAATACTGTCTCTCAAGTAGGAAGGCAAAATTAGGACACTTCTAGATAAACACAAGTTTAGAGAATTCGTAAACACCAAACCAAAACTACAAGAAATACTAAAGGGAGTTCTCTGCTTAGAAAATCAATAATATCAGATATCAACACAAGACTGGAACACTGGACAGAGCAATCAGATGTCAACCTCAGATAGCAAAATCACACACAAAAAAAATCAAGACAAAAAAATACTCAAAACAGAAACAGCCATGTCATTATGTAAAAGAAGATAACATTAAAACAATGAGGAGCATTAAGAAATGCAGTCATAGGTCTTTCATATGAGGAGGAAGACAAGGCTATATAAAGAAATAAAAGTTAGATTTAAAATAAGAAAAATTGGGGTAAATATTAATGTAACTACAAAGAAGAATAACAATCCTACTTATCAAAATAAAGTACAAGAAAAAAACAAAATCTCAGCAGAAACAAAACCAACAATGATTAAGAGGAAAAGACAATATATAAAGATAAACTACTCAACACAAAAAATTAAGTGGGAAAAGAAACTGTCAACAACACACAAAAAAGGACATCCAAATGACAGCACTAAACTCATGCCTATCAATAATTACACTGAATGTAAATGGACTAAATGCACCAATAAAGAGACAGAGAGTGGCAGAATGAATAAAAAAAACACTATCCACCACAAGAAAAGAAAATTATAGACCTATCTTTTTTGTTGTTCTTTTATATCTCTCATGAACTCAGGTGCAAAAATTCTCAACAAAATTCTAGACAATAGAATTCAACAACATATCAAAAAAATAATTCACCATGACCAAGTGGGATTCATACCAGGTATGCAGGGATGGTTCAACATTAGAAAAACAACTAATGTAATCCACCACATAAATAAAACAAAAGATAAGAATCACATGATTTTATCAATTGATGCAGAAAAGGCATTTGACAAAGTTCAACACTCATTCATGATAAAAACTCTCAGCAAAATAGGCATAGAAGGAAAAATCCTCAACATAATAAAGAGCATTTATACAAAGCCAACAGCCAACATCACCCTAAATGGAGAGAGTCTGAAAACATTCCCACTGAGATCGGGAACCAAACAAGGATGCCCTTTGTCACCACTTTTATTCAACATTGTGCTGGAAGTCCTAGCCAGAGCCTTTAGGCTAGATAAAGAAATAAAGGGCATCCAGACTGGCAAGGAAGAAGTCAAAGTATCTCTATTTGCAGATGACATGATCTTATACACAGAAAACCCTAAGAAATCCTCCAGAAAACTACTGAAACTGATAGAAGAGTCCAGCAGAGTATCGGGATACAAGGTAAACATACAAAAATCAGATGGATTCCTCTACACCAACAAAAAGAACATCGAAGAAGAAATCTCCAAATCAATGCCATTTACTGTAGCCCTCAAGAAGATAAAATATTTAGGAATAAATCTTACCAGAGATGTAAAAGACTTATACAAAGAAAACTACAGTACACTTCTGCAAGAAATCAAAAGACACTTACATAAGTGGAAAAACATACCTTGCTCATGGATAGGAAGACTTAGCATTATAAAAGTGTCTATTCTACCAAAAGCAATCTAAACATTTAATGCAATTCCAATCCAAATGCCAACAACAGTCTATAATAAGATGGAGAAAAAAATCACCAATTTCATATGGAAGGGAAAGAGGCACCAGATAAATAAGGCATTACTGAAAAAGAACAAAGTAGGAGGCCTTACTTTACCTGATTTTAGAACCTATTATAATGCCACAGTAGTCAAAACAGCCTGGTACTGGTACAACAAAAGATACCTGGACCAATGGGACAGAACTGAGAATCCAGACATAAATCCATCCACATATAAGCAGTTGATATTTGACAAAGGCCTCAAAACAGTTAAATGGGGAAAAGACAGTCTTTTTAACAAATGGTGCTGGCATAACTGGATATCCATCTGCAAAAAAACGAAACAAGACCCATACCTCACTCCATGCACAAAAACTAACTCAAAATGGATCAAAGACCTAAATATAAAATCTAAAATGATAAAGATCATGGAAGAAAAAATAGGGACAACGTTAGAAGCCCTAATACATGGCATAAGCAGTGTAGAAAACATTATAAAGAATGTAGAAGAAAAACTAGGTAACTGGGAGCTCCTAAAAATCAAACACTTATGCTCATCCAAAGACTTCACCAAAAGAGTAAAAAGACTACCTACAGACTGGGAAAAAGTTTTTAGCTATGACATTTCTGATCAGCGCCTGATCTGCAAAATCTACACGATAGTGTAAAAACTCAACTGCAAAAAGACAAATAACCCAATTAAAAAATGGGCAAAAGATATGAATAGACACTTCACTAAGGAAGACATTCAGGTAGCTAACAGATATATGAGGAAATGTTCGCAATCATTAGCCATTAGAGAAATGCAGATCAAAACTACAGGGAGATTTCATCTCACTCCAACAAGGCTGACATTACTCCAAAAAAAAAAAAAAATGTTGGAGAGGTTGTGGAGAGATTGGAACAAACACCTCTACACTGCTGGTGGGAATGTAAAATGGTACAACCACTTTGGAAATCGATTTGGCCCTTCCTTAAGAAGTTAGAAATAGAACTACCAGCAATCCCACTCCTTGGAATCTATCCTAGAGAAATAAGAGCCTTTACACCAACAGTTATTTGGACACCCATGTTTATTGCAGCTCTGTTTACAATAGCAAAAACATGGAAGCAACCAAGGTGCCCGTCAACGGATGAATGGATAAATAAGTTATAGTATATTCACACAATGGAACACCACACATCGATAAAGAACAGTGAGGCATCTGTGAAACGTTTCATAACATGGAGGAACCTGGAAGGCATTATGCTGAGTGAAATTAGTCAGTTGCACAAGGACAAATATTGTATAAGACCGCTATTATAAGAACTTGAGGAATAGTTTAAACTGAGAAGAAAACATACTTTTGTGGTTACTAGAGGAGGGAGGGAGGGAAAGTGGGAGGGGGCATTCACTAGATAGTAGATAAGAACTACTTTAGGTGCAGGGAAAGCACACAATACAGGGGAGGTCAGCACAATTGGATTAAACCAAAAACAAAGAAGTTTCCTGAATAAACTGAATGCTTGGAAGGCCATCGTAGCAGGGGCAGGGGTCTGGGGACCATGGTTTCAGGGGACACCTAAGTCAATTGGCATAATAAAATCTTTTAAGAAAACATTCTGCATCCCACTTTGAAGAGTGGTGTCTGGGGTCTTAAACGCTAGCAAGCAGCCATCTGAGATGCATCAATTGGTCTCAACCCACCTGGATCAAAGGTAAATGAAGAACACCAAGGACACAAGGTGATTACAAGCCCAAGAGACAGAAAGGGCCACATGAACCAGCTACTATATCATCCTGAGACCAGAAGAGCTAGATGGTGCCTGGCTATAACTGATGACTGCCCTGACAGGGAACACAACAGAGAACCCCTGAGGGAGCAGAAAAGCAGTGGGATGCAGACCCCAAATTCTCAAAGACCAGACTTAATGGCATGACTGAGACTGGAAGGACCCTGGTGGTCATTGCTCCCAGACCGTCTGTTGGCCTAGGACAGGAACCGTTCCCAAAGCCAACTCCTCAGACATGGATTGGACTGGACAATGCGTTGGAGAGGGTTGCTGATGAGGAGTGAGCTTCTTGGAATTAGGTGGACACTTGAGACTATGTTGGCATCTCCTGCCTGGAGGGGAGATGAGAGGGTGGAGCGGGTTAGAAGCTGGCAAAACGGACACAAAAAGGGAGAGTGGAGGGAGAGCGCAAGGTGTCTCATTAGGGGGACGATAACTGGGAGTGTGTAGCAAGGTGCATATGGGTTTTTGTGTGAGAGACTGACTTGATTTGTAAACTTTCACTTAAAGCACAATAAAAATTAATTGAAAAAAAAATGCTATCCATCTATATGCTCCCTAGAAGAGACATACCTTAGACTTAGACACGCAAACCATCTAAAACTCAAAGGATGGAAAAAACACATCAAGCAAAAAACAATCAAAAAACAGCTGGAAAGGCAGTATTAATTTCCGACAAAATAGACTTTAAAGTTAAATCCAACACAAAGAATAAGGAAGACACTATATAATAATTTAAGGGACAATATACCAGGACGATATAAACCATATTAACTATTTATGCACCCACTGACAGGGCTGCAAGATACATAAAACAAACTCTATCAGCATTGAAAAGTGAGATAGACAGCTCCACAATTATAGTAGGAGACTTCAAAACACCACATTTGTTGAACGACAGAACATCCAGAAAGAAGCTCAATAAAGACATGGAAGATCTAACTGCCACAATCAACCAACTTGACCTCACAGACATATATAGAACACTCCACCCAACAGCAACCAAGTATACTTCCTTTTCTAGTGCACATGGAACATTCTCTAGAATAGATCACATATTAGGTCTTAAAGTGAGCCTTAGCAGAATCCAACACATCAAAATATTACAAAGCATCTTTTCTGACCATAAGGTCATAAAAGTGGGAATCAATAACAGAAAAAGCAGGGAAAAGAAACCAAACACTTGGAAACTGAACAACACCCTGCTCAAAAACGACTGGGTTATAGAAGACATGAAGGATGCAATAAAGAAATTCATAGAATCAAATGAGAAAGAAAACACTCTCTACCAGAATCTTTGGGACACAGTGAAAGCAGTGCTCAGAGGTCAATTTATATTAATAAATGCACACATACAAAAAGAAGAAAGGGACAAAATCCAATTATTATGCCTACAACTTGAGCAAATAGAAAAAAAAATAGAAAGAGAGCAACAATAAAAACCCTCAGGCACCAGAAGAAAGCAAAAATAAAAATAAAACAGAATTAAATGAAATAAAGAACAGAAAAAAAAAACTGAAAGAGTTAACAAGACCAAAAGCTAGTTCTTTGAAAAAATTAACCAAATTGATAAACCATTGGCCAAAGTGACAGAAGAAAAACAGGAGAGGAAGCAAATAAAATGAATAAGAAATGAGATGGGTGATATCACAACAGACCCGAGTGAAATTAAAAGAATCATATCTGATTACTATGAAAAATTGTCGTCTAACAAATTTGAAGACCTGGAAGAAATGGATGAATTCCTAGAAACACACTACCTGCCTAAACTAACACGGAGGTAGAAGAACTAAATAAACCCATAAGAAAACAAGAGATTGAACAGGTAATCAAAAAATTCTCAACCACAACAAAAAAGAGCCCTGGCCCGGGTGGCTTCATTGCAGAGTTCTACCAAACTTTCAGAGAAGGGTTAACACCACTACTACTAAAGGTATTTCAGAGCAAAGACAAGGGCAGAATACTCCCAAACTCATTCTATGAAGCCAGCATATCCCTGATACCAAAACCAAGTAAAGACACCACAAGAAAAGAAAATTACAGACCTATATCCCTCATGAACTGAGGTGTAAAAATTCTCAACAAAATTCTAGCTAATAGAATTCAACAACATATCAAAACGATAATTCACCATGGCCAAGTGGGATTCATACCAGGTATGTAGGGATGGTTCAACATTAGAAAAATAATCAATGTAACCCATCACATAAATAGCACAAAAGACAAGAACAACAGGATCTTATCAATTGATGAAGAAAAGGCATTTGACAAAGCCCAACACTCTTTCATGATAAAAACTCGCAGTATAATAGGAATAAGAGGAAAATTCCTCAACATAATAATGGGCATTTATACAAAGCCAACAGCCAGCATCATCCTAAATAGAGAGTCTGAAAGCATTCCCCTTGAGATCCGGAACCAGACAAGGATGCCCTTTATCACCACTCTTATTCAACATTGTGCTGAAGGGCCTAGGCAGAGCAATTAGGTTAGATAAAGAAATAAAGTGCATCCAGATTGGTAAGGAAGAAATAAAAGAATCTCTGTTTGCAGATGACATGATCTTATACACCGAAAACCCTAAAAAATTCTCAAGAAAACTACTGAAACTAATAAAACAGTTCAGCAGTGTATCAGGATACAAGATAAACATAGAAAAATCAGTTGGATCCCTTTACACCAACAAAAAGACAATTGAAGAGGAAATCGCCAAATCAATACCATGCACATACAGTAGCCCCCAAGAAGATAAAATACTTAGGAAAAAATGTTACCAGAGACGTAAAAGACTTATACAAAGAAAACTATAAGACACCACTGCAAGAAACCAAAAGGTACCTCCAACAGTGGAAAAATATACCTTGCTCATGGACTGGAAGACTTAATATTGTAAAAATGTGTATTCTACCAAAAGCCATCTATAGATACAAAGCAATTCCAATCCAAATTCCAAGGACATTTTTTAATGAGATGGGGAAACAAATCACCGACTTCATATGGAATGAAAAGAGGCCCCAGATAACTAAAGCATTATTGAAAAAGAACAAAGTAGGAAGCCTCACTCTACCTGATTTTAGAACCTATTATACTGCCGCAGTAGTCAAAACAGCCTGGTACTGGTATAACAATAGATACATAGACCAATGGAACAGAATTGAGAATCCAGATATAAATCCATCAACATATGAGCAGCTGATATTCAACAAAGGCCCTGTCTGTTAAATGTGGAAAACATAGCTTCTTTAACAAATGGTGCTGGCATAACTGGATATCTGCAAAAAAATGAAAGAAGAGCCATATCTCACACCATGCACAAAAACTAACTCAAAATGCATCAACAACCTAAGTATAAAATCTAAGACGATAAAGATCATGGAAGAAAAAATAGGGACAATGCTAGGAGCCCTAATACATGGCATAAACAGTATACAAAACATTACTAACAATGCAGAAGAGAAACAAGATAACTGGGAGCTCCTAAAAATCAAACACCTATGCTCATCCAAAGACTTCACCAAAAGAGTAAAAAGATTACCTACAGATTGGGAAAAAGTTTTTACCTGTGACGTTTCCGATGAGCATGTGATCTCTAAAATCTACATGATACTAAAAAAACTCAACTACAAAAAGACAACACAATTAAATATGAACAGGCACTTCACTAAAGAAGACATTCAGGTAGCTAACAAATACATGAGGAAATGCCCACGATCATTAGTAATTAAAAAAAAAAGTTTTTTTTTTTTAGGGAAACGCAAATTTAAACTACAATGAGATTCCATCTCACTCCAACAAGGGTGGCATTAATCCAAAACACACAAAATAATAAATGCTGGAGAGGTTGTGGAGAGACTGGAACGCTTATACACTGCTAGTGGGAATGTAAAATGGTACAACAGCTTTGGCACTTCCTTCGAAAGCTAGAACTAGAACTACCATATGATCCAGCAATCCCACTCCTTGGAATATATCCTAGAGAAACAAGAGCCTTTACACAAACAGCTATATGCACACCCATGTTCATTGCAGCACTGTTTACAAAAGCAAAAAGATGGAAGCAACCAAGGTGCCCATAAATGGATGAATGGATAAATAAATTATGGTACATTCACACAATGGAATACTATGCATCGATAAAGAACAATGATGAATCCGTGAAACATTTCATAACATGGAGGAATCTGGAAGGCATTATGCTGAGTGAAATTAGTCAGTTGCACAAAGACAAATATTGTATAAAATGACTATTATAATAACTGGAGAAATAGTTTAAACAGAGAACAAAATAATCTTTGATGGTTAGGAGAAGGGGGAGGGAGGGAAAGAAGGAGGGGGGTATTCACTAACTATATAGTAGATAAGAATTATTTTAGGTGAAGGGAAAGACAACACGCAATACAGGAGAGGTCAGCACAACTGAACTAAATGAAAAGCAAAGGAGTTTGCTGAATAAACTGAACGTTTTGAAGGGCAGCGTAGCAGGGGCGGGTGTTTGCTACCATGGCTTCAGGGAACATCTAAATCAATTGGCATATTAAAATCTATTAAAAAACACTCTGCATTCCACTTTGGAGAGTGGCTTCTGGGGTCTTAAATGCTAGCAAGTGGCCATCTAAGATACATCAATGGGTCTCAATCTACCTGGAGCAAAGAAGAATGAAGAACACAAAAGACACAAGGTAATTATGAGCCCAAGAGACAGAAAGGGCCACATAAACCAGAGACTACATCAGCCTGAGACCAGAAGAACTATATGGTGCTTGGCTACAACCGATGACTGCCCTGACAGGGAGCACAACAGAGAATCCCTGAGGGAGCAGGTGAGCAGTGGGATGCAGACTCCAAAGTCTCGTAAAAAAGACCAGACTTAATGGTCTGACTGAGACTAGAAGGACCCCGGAGGTCACAGTCCCCAGATCTTCTGTTAGCCCAAGACAGGAAACATTCCCAAAGCCAACTCTTGAGACAGGGATTGGACTGGAGTATGGTATGGAAAATGATATTGGTGAAGAGTGAGCATGCATCAAGTAGACACATAAGACTATGCGGGCAGCTCCTGTCTGGAGAGAAGATGAGAGGGCAGAGGGGGTCAGAAGCTGGTCGAATGGACGTGAAAATAGAGAGTGGAGGGAAGGAGTGTCCTGTCTCATTAGAGGGAGAGCAACTAGGAGAATACAGCAAGGTGTATACAAGTTTTTGTATGCTAGACTGACTTGGTTTGTAAATTTTCACTTAAAAAAGCACAATAAAATTAAAAAAAAATATGCATTAAAACAACAATAACAAAGAAATAAACAAACAAAAAAGATGGAAGTTTATAAACTGACCAAACCAAGAAGCCAGAAACAACAACAAAGATTATCAACTTGTCTGCTTTCCCAATAGACTGTGTGCTATTAAAGGTAGAAACCAGGAGTGTAATTAATCTTTATTATCTCACAGCCTAGTTCTTAAGTACTTGAGATACACAAACATGTATATGTATGTATAGCTATACATTTTCAGAATACATTAGTGAAGTAATTAGTTAATTATTTTCATATAGCTGCTGCCTTAACCTGGCTGTCTCTCAAGTATGGCCCCAAGAAGAACAGAAAGTAAAAAACAAGGGTGGAAGAGGAATGGGAGAAGGTGATGAGCAATTTGGAATAACAAATCAGACTCTTTCGGTAAAGACACTGTGCTTTGGAAACATTTGGCATACATTCTTTTCATTTTACAAATATTAGTTGACTTTTTTTTTTTTAATCTGACACTGTGTTAGCACTGGGGATTCAGCAATAAACAAGACAGATAGGTCCCCACCTTTAGAAACTTACATTCTACTAGGGAAGCCTAGAAGCAATTAAACAAATAAGACATGAACTGATTAGGACAAGCCATTGGAAGGACTAAACAGTGTTACACAACTTAAGCAACTATAAAAAAAAAAAAACTATAGGGTATCACAAATTCACCACCAAGGCTACTCAACAGGCATATAATAAGTGCCCATCATAAGCAAGACACTGGAATAGGTTCTGTATGCAAAGATAAAAAGAAGACACACTGGTACCCTAAAAAACCTTACAGTCTAAAGCAAGACAGCTATGTGTACGGCTAATGTTAATAATACGTCAATGAAGGAGACAAATGATAACAGACAAAAAACAAGCAATCGCAAATGTAATGGCCAGTTTTATGGCATTTTTGGTTTGTAACTTTAGTAATTATGTCTTACGTGATTCCAAAAGACAAATACTTAAAATGCAGCCATAAATTTATGTTATTGGGCATACAATGTATAAAGATGTAATGCATTAAAAAATACATAAAGGGAGGAGGAGCAGTATAGGAATGCTTTCTATTTGTTACTGAAATTAAGTTGGTATTGATTTAAACTAAATCGTTATAAGTTTAAGATATTAAATATAATCCTCATGGTAACCACAAAAAATATTAAAATATATGTACACAGTAGGAAAGGAGAAGTGACTCACAATACTTCACTACAAAATATCAACTAAACACAAATGATGGCAGTATTGGAGGAAATGAGAAATGAAGAAGGTATAGACACAAAAATCAAACATAAAAATGATGGAAGTATATTCTTTACTGATTTTTTTAATATAAATGCATTGAACTCTCTAATCAAAATGCAGAGATTAACAGAATGGATTAAAAAATAATTAATCTAAATGCTACGTACAAGAGACACATCTCAGACCGAAAGACACAAATAGATTGAAAGCAAATGATGGGAAATATTATTCCATTCAAATATTAACAAAAAGAGAACTGCGATAGGTATACCGACAGTGGATAAAATAGATTGTAAATCAAAACCTGTAACAGGAGACAAAGGAGGGCATTACATAACATAAAAGGATCGATTCATCGAGATATATAGCAATTATGAATATATATATATATGCACCGAACATTAGAGACCAAAAATGCGTGATGAAAACACTGACAGAATTGTAGGAAGAAATAGACAGTTCTACAGTAATAGTTGGAGACTTCAATATGTGACTTTCAATAATAGACAGAACTAGAAAGAAGATCAATTAGGTAATAGAGGATTTGAACAACACTACAAACCAACTACACCTAACAGACATGTATAGAATATTCAACCCAAGAACAGCAAAATAAACATTCTTCTCCAGTGCACATGAATCACTCTCCAGGGTAGATCAAATGCTATGTAACAAAGCAAGTCCAATTAAATTTCAGAAGATTGAAATAATACAAAGCATCTACTGCAACTACAATGGAAGATAACTATACATTGATAATAGAAGGAAAATTGGAAAATACACAAATATGTAGAAATTAAACAACACAGTATTAACAAACATTAGGTCAAGGAAAAAATCAGAAAATAAAAATGAAAGCACAACATACCAAAACCTGTAGTTGTTGTTAGGTGCCATCGAGTCAGTTCCGACTCTTATTGACCCTATGTACAACATAACAAAACACTACATGATCCTGAGCCATCCTCACAATCTTTGTTATGCTTTGGCCCATTGTTGCAGCCACTGAGTCAATCCATCTCATTGAGGATCTTCCTCTTTTTTGCTGATTGTCTACTTTACCAAGGATGATGTCCTTCTCCAAGGGTTGGTCTCTCCTGATAGCAAGTCTAAAGTATATGAGACCAGGTCTTGCCATCCTAGCTTCCAAGGAACACTCTGACTCTACTTTTCCAACACAGATTTATTCCTTCTCCTGGTAAAAAAAAAAAAAAAAGTCTATGGTAATTCACCATTCTTCCCCAAAGCCATAATTCAAAGTAATCAATTCTTCTTCAGTCTTCCTTATTCGTTGTCCAGCTTTCATTCACATGCACATGAGGCAACTGAAAACACCATGGCTTGGGTTAGGGGCACCTTAGTCCTCAAAGTGACATCTTTGCTTTTTAACACTATAAAGACGTCTTTTGCCACAGATTTGCCCAATGCAATATGTTGTTTGATTTCTCGACTGCTGCTTCCATGGGCGTTGATTGTGGATCCAAGTAAATGAAATTCTTGAGAACTTCAACATTTTCTCAGGTTATCATGATGTTTCTTATTGGTCCATTTGTGAGGATTTTTGTTTTCTTTATGTTGAAGTGTAATCCATACTGAAGGCTGTGGGCTTTGATCTTCATCAGTAAGTGCTTCAAGTCCTCTTTACTTTTCAGCAAGCAGGGTTGTGTCATCTGCATAACGCAGGTTGTTAATCTTCCTCCAGTCCTGATGCTTCGTACTTCATATGGTCCAGCTTCTTGGATCGTTTTCTCAATATACAGATTGAATAAGTATGGTGAAAGGATACAACCCTGGCACACACTTTTTGATTTTGATTTTAAACCACACAGTATGCCTTTGTTCTGTTCAAACGGCTGTCTCTTGATAGATGTACGGGTTCTTCACGAGCACAGTTAAATGTTCTGAAACCTCAATTCTTCACAATGTTATAGACATAAAAATGAATGAGATGCAATGAAGGCAGTGCTCATAGGGAAGTTTACAGTGGTAAATATCTACATTAAAAAAGGGGAAAAGTTTCAAATAAAAAACATAACTTTATAGCTTGAGGAACTAGAAAAAGAGTAGCAAACTAAGGATAAAGCTAACAGAAGGGAGGAAGCAACAAAAAAATAGGGACAAAATAAATAAAATAGAGAATTGAGAAACAATAGGGAGAATCAAAGAAACCTGAAGTTGGTCTTTTGAAAAGATCAATAAAATCAACAAACCATTACCTAGATTGACAAAGAAAAAAGAGAGAAGATGTCAAAGATCAAAAATGAAAGTGGGGACATTGCTACCAGCCCTTAAGAAATAAAACAGGTCACAGGAGAATAATATTAATGATTACATGCCAACAAACTAGATAATTTTTTGAAATGAACAAATTCCTAGCAATGTACAAACTTCCTAAACTGACTCAAGAAGAATAGAAAAATTTAACAGACCCGTAACAACTGAAGAGATTGAATCAGTAATCAAAAAGCCCCAACAAAACAAAAAAGTCCTGGACCTGATGAGTTCACTGGAGAATTCTACCGAATATTTGAAGAATTGACACTAATCCTTGTTAAACTCTTCCAACAAATAGGAAGGTTGAAGTTGTTATCTTATATTCCTAGTTTCCTGAGGCATATGTGTTCTATTATGAATGGGTAATGGATTTTGTCAAATGATTTTTCTGTGTGTTTGGGGAAGAACATATGAGATTATTTTATTCTCTTAGTATAGTGAATTAAAATGACTGACAATAAAATGTTAACCTTGTAGTCCTGATATAAAGCCAATATTGTTCTGCTGTATTATCCTTTTTTGTTATTGTTGGTTTTGATTTAATAATATTTTGTTAATAATTTTTACATTTATATTCATGAGGGAGATTTGTCAACTGTGTCTATATTCACTGAATATTCATTGACAGATTTTGTTGTTTTTGTTTAGAATACCTCAGCTGGTTTTAGTATCAGGGTAATGTTGGCTGTCTTAGGCTGTGTTCTCTAGAGAAGCAAAACTGGTGAAGCATATATAAATATGTGTAGAGAGAAATTTCTATCAAGAAAATGGCTCACTTGGCTGTAAAGGCTGGAAATTCCTAAGTCCCTGGATCAGGCTGGAGGCTTCTCCTGACTCATGTACCTGAAGGGGATGGCAAACCCAAGATTGGCAGGTCAGGCAGCAGACCTCTGTCCCACAAGCTGTGGAGGCTGATGAATCCTAAGATTAGCAGGTAAGCTGCTAGCTCAAGTACCAAGAATCAGAGGTCATGTGAACAGGAGCCTGCTGCAAGATCCAGAGTGAGCGAAAGCCAGCGAGCTTTGCCAGAAAGTCCACCTATATTGGATGAAGGACACACCCCAAGGAAACTAACTTTCAACTGATTTGCTGCTCATAACAGATCTCATCATGCAGATGATTACATTATATCAGATCTGATTATGAAGGTAATTACAGTATTGTTGTTATTGTTGTTAGGTGCCGTCGATTCGGTTCCGACTCATAGCGACCGTATGCACAACAGAAAGAAACACTGCCTGGTCCTGCGCCATCCTTACAATCGCTGTTATGCTTGAGCCCATTGTTGCAGCCATTGTGTCAATCCACCTCCTTGAGGGTCTTCCTCTTTTCCGCTGACCCTGTACTCTGCCAAGCATGATGTCCTTCTCCAGGGACTGAGCCCTCCTGAGAACATGTCCAAAGTATGTAAGATGCAGTCTCACCATCCTTGCTTCTAAGGAGCATTCTGGGCACACTTCTTCCAAGACAGATTTGTTCGTTCTGTTGGCAGTCCATGCTATATTCAATATTCTTCGCCAACACCACAATTCAAAGGCATCAACTCTTCTTCAGTCTTCCTTATTCATTGTCCAGCTTTCACATGCATATGATGTGATTGAAAATACCATGGCTTGGGTCAGGCGCACCTTAGTCTTCAGAGTGACATCTTTTCTACACTTTGAAGAGGTCCTTTGCAACAGATTTGCCCAATGCAATGCAACTTTTGATTTCTTGACTGCTGCTTCCATGGCTGTTGATTGTGGATCCAAGTAAAATGAAACACATAGCTGTAAAACCACATTGTTTCAAAACCACTAATAATCATGGCCCAGCCAAATTGACATATAACCATAACCATCATAGTCCATCCTTTGTCAACTTGGCACCCATACACATCTCTAAACATGGGTAGTTATAAAGTCATAATTGTGCCTAACATGATGCAACTAAATGATACAACTGAAAATGCACTAGCAGTGTTTACATCTTATAAGTGAAGAAAACAAAAATATTTGATGCACACAGAGAAGGAAGAAATGCTCATAATAATTACAGTCCTCCTTTCTGCAACTGATCACATGGTTTGTAGCTGGTATTTAGAGCTACCTTTTTCTACCACCCATTCCATTTTCCCTTTACCCACAGCAAGCATCTTAGCTGGTTGTGATTCTTTGCCTGGTGGAGTGATCCACACCCCATTCCTGAAGGATCTGGCAGATTAGTAGTCATGTTGGAATTGGGCTGCTGTAGTTTTCCATTGACATTTATCAAAGGGCATGGTACTACTAAGAGACATCATGAGGGATCTAATGTATTCCAGACATACTCTTCTTTAGCTCCATTATGTAATATCAATCTGATTTCCTCTTGGTAATCAGAATCACTCATATCAGCTAATACAGTAACTCCCTTCTTTGTCTGTTGATCCAGAGCCATGAGGAGCCCAAAGTGGCTTGGGTGGCATTCTTAACTTCCAGTTCAGTGGAATCTGTGTTGCATCCCCTGGTGGGAGCATTCTTCCCTTTGGAACTAAGACCACTAGAACTGCAACACATAGGGTCACAGGGACAGGAAGCAATAATCTTTCCAGTGGATCACTAGGGGTAATAGTGAGTGGTACCACTTCATTTTCCAGCTCTTGATTCCTGGACCCATGAATCCTGGCAGTGAGAGAAACAACACCATATATTGGATGCTGGGTTAGAGATATACGGCCTTCTGGAGAACATTGCCCCAACCCTGCAAGGAATTGCTACCTAGCTGTGCTGTAATTGTGTCACTCTATTAAGCCGTTTCAGGATGATGGGGAACAAGGTAAGACCAGTGAGTTCCATGAGCATGGGCCTATTGCTGAACTTTATTTGCTGTGAAGTGAGTCCCTGGATCTGAGGAGATGCTGTGTGGGGTACCGTGATGGTGTATAAAGCATTCTGTAGTCCACAGATAGTAGTTTTGGCAGAAGCACTGTATGCAGGGAAGGCAAATCCGTATCCAGGGTGTGCATTCCAGTAAGAAGAAAACGCTACCCCTTCAATGATGTAAGCAATCCAATGTAATCAACCTGCCACCAGGTTGCTGGCTGATCACCTTGAGGAATGACATCATACTGGGGACTCAGTGTTGGTCTCTTCTGATGGCAGATTGGACACTCAGCAGTGCCTGTAGCTACGTGGGCCTTGGTGAATGGAAGTCCATGTTGCTGAGCCCATACCTAACCTCCATCCCTGGCACCATGCCTACTTTGTTCACAAGTGGTGGGGTAAATAGGATGACTGATTTCCACAGAACACCTCATCCTGCCCACTTGATTGTTAAAATCCTCTTCTGCGGAGGCCACCCTTTAGTGAGTATTGACATGAGACACAAATGTCTTCACTTCTTTGGCCCATTTAGAGGGGTCTATCCACATACCTCTTCTCTATACCTCCCTGTCACCAATTTTCCAATCATGTTCCTTCCAAGTCCCTGACCATCTAGCTAACCATTGGCCACAGTCCATGAATCAGTATACAGTCACACATCTTTCCATTTCTCCTGCCAAGCAAAGTGAACAACCAGGTACACTGCTCAAAGTTCTGCCCATTGGGAGGATTTGCCTTAACCACTGTCCTCCAGAGAGGCCCCAGAAAGGTGCTGTAGTAGTGCCGCTGTCCACTTTAGAGTGGTTCCGCATATCATGCAGAAACGTCTGTAAACCAGGCATGAATTTTCTCCTCCTCAGTCAATTGATCATAAGGAAGTCCCCATGAGGCCATGAGTGTGGACTGGGAGATGGAAGGTCATGTGACAGGAGTGGAGACTATGGGCATTTGGACAACTTCCTCATACAACTTACTTGTGCCTTCACATCCTGCTCAGCCCAACCTCATATATACCACTTCCATTTAATGATGGAGGGCTGTTGTGCACTTGGTCCATACTACCATGGGGGTCCAATCAGTCCCATTGTAGTTAGGTGTCTTAATTTAGTTAGGGTAGTTCCCACTGTCAAATCTGACTTATATAAAATAACAATCACAGTCGTCTTCAAGGATGCCGGGGCTCCCTTCACAAATTTGTTCCTCACTGTTGTGGTAAAAGGTGTGTTCTATCGGCACTCCACGTGTGGGTCTGTGAGTCTAACCTGATAAATCCACTCTAACATGCCAATTTCCCTAAGCCTTTGGATTCCTTCTTCTGCAGTACAAGGCAGGTCTGGTACTTCAACTTGATTCAGTGTGGGCCACCACATAATCTATGCTTCAGTGAACCAACCAAAAGAACTATTAGATATTTTCCTAACCTCTTAAGCTTGAAACACTGAATGAAGGATCTCTGCTGAGTGGGCCGATACCTATAAACTCAGACTGATCCAACTTTATGTTCCTTACACACCTTTATTAAAAAAAAAAAAAAACTTATAACACACCTTAATAGCCATTTCCACATGTATTCCCCAGGATTCTGTTTCTACATATTAGAAAAGTCAAGCAGCTCTTTTAGAGTGTAGCGTATGTCCTCTTGGGTTCACCATTTGGAAGCTCACTGAGACTTAAGTCTAGTTATATGTCTAGAAAACCCTGGTGGCGTAGTGGTTAAATGCTACGGCTGCTAACCAAAGGGTCGGCAGTCCAAAAACGCCAGGCGCTCCTTGGAAACTCCATGGGGGCAGTTCTACTCTGTCCTATAGGGTCGCTATGAGTCGGAATCGACTCGATGGCTCTGGGTTTTTACTGGTCTAGAAGCAAAAATGGATGGTGGGATGTGTTCTGAGAACATTCAGCAATGTCTTGTAAGGCATCTGCCTCAGACGATGCCCCAGGCAATGACTCAGGCAAAGGCTCTTCAGACACATTTGGGTTAATCTCATCAGATAGGGGTAGAGGAGCTGATGGTTTTACTGAGAAAGGTGGCTTAGCAGACAAAGATGGGGTAATCTCTTCGGATTGGAGTGAGGGGGTTGGTTCTATTTGCAGGTGTGATTCAATGTAGTTTAGGGGCTCAGTGTCCCCAGCTTCCTGATTATATGCCCTTATGTCCCCATCTCATGTTTCAGGATCACATGTCTTCCCAATCAATCCCCTCACTTTAACTTCAGACACCATTTCAGGTTGGGAATTTTCAACTGGCATTCGTTATAATTCAGCCACTCTTACGATAAGACTCAGGGCTTGGTTTTGGGCAGTATCAACTCTGTTACTATAAGAAATAAGGCTTTCTTTCAAGGCAAAATTGAAAATTTGAGGTCATTTTTGTAATGCTTGAGCTGTGATTCTAAAGCCCTGAGATCGTCTCTTTTACCGCTTTGTCTAGCAAAAGTAAGACCAACCAAACAGCTTCCTTATATTTTCATTAAGACAAAGTTGTAGAAAGGTATCAAACATATGATCACCCAGGACCTTACCTCTCACCAATACCTGATATATTGGTGGTGATACTTTCCATATTTCTATTGGCACCTCACACCATGGATTAGCAGTACCCTCTTTTCTACTGGAAGCAGAGTCATCAACGTCTTTACGACTAACCAGACTTGAGAATCAATTTAGAAAACTCATTCTCCCAACTTTGTTTCTCTAGACCAATCTTGATACCAAATGTCTTAGGCTGGGTTCTCTAGAGAAGCACAACTAATAAAGCATATCATTATATATAAAAAAATTATATCAAGGAAATAGCTAACTTGATTGTAGGGGCTGGAAAGTCCTAAGTCTGTGGGTCAGGCTGAAGGCTTCTCCAGATCCACATCATAATTGTCAAACCACTGAGAATCATGGCCCAGAAAAGTTGACAAGCAACCTTAACAATTCAACTGTCCTTATGAGATGAATAGGAAAATGTTTTCTCTTCTGTTTTCTGAAAGTGTTTTCATAGAATTGGTATAAATTCTTCCTTAAATATTTCATAAAGTTTACTAGCAGAGTAATCTGGGCCTTGAGTTTTATTTGTAAGATTTTAAATTATTATTTCAAGTTTATAACAAATACATGGCTTCTCAGACATTTTGTTTATTCTTCAGCTTTGGTATTATACATATTCTAATGAATTTGTCCATTTCATCTAAGTTGTGAAATTTATTGGTGTAGTTGTTTTTAATGTTTTCATATTATTCTGTAATGTCCGTGGAGTCAGTTATGAGGTCCTCTGTTTAATTTGTGATATTGATCATTTATGTTGTCTCCTTTATTCTCTTGATCAGCCTAGGTAAAATTCTATCAATTTTTATTGGTTACAAAAAGCCTTTAATTTCATTGATTTTCAATATTTTTTTTCTGTTTTCTATTTCTTTGTTTTCTCCTGTTTGTTATCTTTTTTCTTCTGCTTATATTGAATTTAATTTGATCTTTTTATTCTAGTTTTTTTTTTTTTTTTTGGATGCTTAGGCAATTCATTGAGAACTTTCTTTTTATATAAACTTTTAATGTTATTTACCCTCTACTCACTTCTGTAGCAGCATAGTATAAAATTTTATGTTGTGTTTTTATTTTCTTTTATTTCAAAATTTTTCATAATTTTTCCTGTGATTTCCTCTTTGACCCATGAGTTATATAGAAGTATGTGGTTTAATTTTTTTTAAGTAGTTTTTCACGTATCATTCTGATATTTCTTTCTAATTTAACTCAATTTTTAAAAATTTTATGGTGTTTTAGGTGGAAGTTTACATTGCAAATTAGTGTTTTCATTCAAAAATTTATGCACAAATTATTTTGTGACATTGGTTTCAATCCCCACAATGTGTCAACACACTCCCATTTTTCATTTTTCACCCTGGGTTCTCCATGTCTATATGTCCATTTTTCTTGTCCCTTCTTGCCTTCTAGTCTTTGCTTTTGGGCAGGTGTTGCCCACGTGGTCTCTTATACTTGATTGAACTAAGAAGCACGTTCTTCACATGTGTTAATGTTTGTTTTATAGTTCTGTCTAATCTTTGGCTGAAGGGTGGACTTCAGGAGTGGTTTCAGTTCTGAGTTATCAAGGTGTCCAGGGACCATAGTCTCAGGGGTTTCTCCAGCCTCTGGCAGGCCAGTAAGCTGAGTATTGTTTTTTAATTTGAATTTTGTTCTACATTTTTCTCCTCCTCTGTCCAGGACCCTCTACTGTGATACTTGTCAGAGCAATCAGTGGTGGTATCTGGGCACCATCTAGTTGTTCTGGGCTCAGGCTGGTAAAGGCTGTGCTTCATGTGGTCCATTAGTCATTTGGATTAATATTTTACTTGTGTCTTTCATATTCTTCATTCTCCTTCCCTCCAAACATGATGGGACCAATAGATGTATGCTAGATGGCTGATCACAAGGTTTAAGGTCCCAGATGCTACTCACCAAATTAGGATGTAGAACACTTTCTTTATGAACTATGTTATACCAGCTGATCTGGTTGTCCCCGAGACCATGGTCCCCAGCCCTCAGCACCAGTAACTTGGCCCCTCAAGGTGTTTGGATGAGTCTAGGAAGCCTCTATGACTTTGTCTTGGCCAAGTTGTGCTGCCTTGCACAATTGGACTAAACCAAAAGCAAAGAAGTTTCCTGAAGAAACTCAATGCTTGGAAGGCCATTGTAGCAGGGGCAGGGGTCTGGGGACCATGGTTTCAGGGGACACCTAAGTCAATTGGCATAATAAAATCTATTAATAAAACATTCTGCATCCCACTTTGAAGAGTGGTGTCTGGGGTCTTAAACGCTAGCAAGCAGCCATCTGAGATGCATCAATTGGTCTCAACCCACCTGGATCAAAGGTAAATGAAGAACACCAAGGACACAAGGTGATTACGAGCCCAAGAGACAGAAAGGGCCACATGAACCATCGACTACATCATCCCAAGACCAGAAGAACTAGATAGTGCCCGGCTATAACCGATGACTGCCCTGACAGGGAACACAACAGAGAACCCCTGAGGTAGCAGGAGACCAGTGGGATGCAGACACCAAATTCTCATAAGACCAGACTTAATGGTCTGACTGAGACTGGAAGGATCCTGGTGGCCATGGCCCCCAGACCTTCTGTTGCCCCAGGACACGAACCATTCCCGAAGCCAACTCTTCAGACATGGATTGGACTGGACAATGAGTTGGAGAGGCATGCTGGTGAGGAGTCAGCTTCTTGGATCAAGTGGACACTTGAGAATGTGCTGGCATCTCCTGCCTGGAGGGGAGATGAGAGGGTGGAGGGGGTTAGAAGCTGGCAAAAAGGACACGAAAAGAGAGAGTGGAGGGAGAGACCAGGCTGTCTCATTAGGGGGAGAGTAATTGGGAGTGTGTAGCAAGGTGTATATGGGTTTTTGTATGAGAGACTGACTTGATTTGTAAACTTTCACTTAAAGCACAATAAAAATTATTAAGAAAAAAAAAAGTTGTGCTGCCTTCCACAATATTGTGTGTTGCCTTTCCCTTCACTACAGTTAACTTGTCTACTATTTAGTAAATGATTTCCCCTCCACAACCTCCCCTCCCTCATAATCATCAAAAATTGTTATTTTCTGTATGAATATTTTCTTGGGTTTTTATAATAATGCTTTCATTAAATATTTGTCCTTCTGTGATTGACTTACATCGCTCAGCATAATGCTCTCCAGATTCACCCATGTTTTGAGATGCTTCATGGATTCATCATTGCTCTTTATCTTTGTGTAGAGTGTATGTACCATAATTTGTTCATTCACCTATTAATCTGCACTTAGGTTTTTACCATCTTTTTGCTATTGTGAATAATGCTGCAATGAACATGGATGTGCATATGTCTACTTGTGTGACAACTCTTATTTCTCTAGTATATATTCTTGGGATCGAGATTGTTGGATTGTATGGTTTTTCTAGCTTTTTAAGGGGTGCCATAACTTTTTCCAAAATGGCTGTACCATTTTGCATTCCTACCAGCAATGTATAAGAGTTTCAAAGTCCCCTCAACCTCTCCAACATTTGTTATTTTCTGTTGTTTTTTTTTTTTTTTTTTTTTAGTGCCAGTAATGTCAGCGTGAGGTGGTATCTCATTTTAGTTTTGATTTGCATTTCTCTTATGGCTAATGATAGTAAGGATTTCCTCATGTGTCTGTTAGCTGCCTGAATGTCTTCTCTGGTAAAGTGTCTGTTCATACCCTTTGCCCATTTTTTTTTTACTGGATTATTCATCTTTTTGTTGTTGATGTGTTGAAGTATTCTATAGATTTTAGAGATTAGACCCTTGTTGAATATGTTGTAGCCAAGAATTTTTTTCCTAGTCCATAGGCTATCTTTTTTCTTTTGGTGAAGCCTTTTAATGAGCATAACCATTTAATTTTTAGGAGATCTCAGTTACCTAGTTTATCTCCTGGTGGTTGTGCATCATTATGGTTTTTATTGTATTTATGCCATATATTGGGGCCCCTAGTGTTGTCCCTACTTTTTCTTCCATGACCTTTTTTCATTTTAGGTCTTATATATAGGTCTTTAACCCATTTTGAGTTAGTTTTTGTGTATGGTGTGAGGTATGGGTCCTGTTTTTTCTTTTTTTAAAGATGGACATCCAGTTTTGCCAGCCCCACTTGTTAAAAAGACTCCCTTTTCCCTACCTATTTCATGGCCTTTGGTCCTTTGTCAAAGATCAACTGACCATAAGTGGATGGATTTACATCTGGATTCTCAATTTTGTTCCATTGGTCTATGTTTCTGTCATTATATTAGTGCCAGGCTGTTTTGACTACAGTGGCTGTAAAGTAGGTTCTGAGATCAGGTAGTGTGAGACCTCCTACTTTGTTTTTTTTTTCTTCAATAGTGCTTTGCTTATCCAGGGCCCCTTTCTTTCCAAATAAAGTTGGTGATTAGTTTTTCCATCTTGTTAAAGAATGCTGTTGATATTTGGATCAGGAATACATTATATCTGTAGATCACTTTGGGTGGGACTGACATTTTCACAAAGTTCAGTCTTCATATCCAAGAGCAAAGTATGTTTTTCCATTTATGTAGGTCTCTTTTGGTTCCTTGCATTAGTGTTTTGTAGTTTTCTTTGTATAAATCCTTTACATTCCTGGTTAGATTTATTCCTAGGTATTTTTTCTTGAAGGAAAAATTCAAGCCTCGAGTTGCAATATTGAAGGATTCTACAGGGAAAATATTAAATGGCCCAGGGAGCATCAAAAGAAGATGGAAGGAATACACAGGATCACTATACCAAAAAGAACTGCTCAATATTTAACCATTTCAGGAGGTAGCATATGATCAGGAACCGATGGCAGTGAAGGAAGAAGTCCAAGCTGCACTGAAGGCATTGGTGAAAAACAAATCTTCAGGAATTGTCAGAATTGAGATGTATTAACAAATGGATGCAGCATTGGAAGTGCTCACTAGTCTATGCCAAGAAATTTGGAAGATAGCTTCCTGGCCAATCGACTGGAGGGGATCCATATTTATGCCTATTTCAAAGAAAGGTGATCTGACTGAATGTGAAAAATGTTGAACAATATCATTAATATCACATGCAAGTAAAATTTTGCTGAAGATCATTCAAAAGCAGCTCCAGCAGTATATCGACAGGGAGCTGCCAGAAATTCAAGCCAGATTCAAAACAGGACATGGAACAAGGGATATCACTGCTGATGTCGGATGGATCCTGGCTGAAAGCAAAGAATGCCAGAAAGATGTTTACATGTGTTTTATTGACTATGAAAAGGCATTTGACTGTGCTTTTCATAACAAATCATGGATAACATTGCGAAGAATGGGAATTCCAGAACACTTAATTGTGCTCATGAGGAACTTGTATATGGATCAAGAGGCAGTCATTTGAACAGAACAAGGGGATACTGCATGATTTAAAGTCAGGAAAGGTGTGCATCAGTGTTGTATCCTTTTACCATACTTATTCAGTCTGATTCTGAGCAAATAATCTGAGAAGCTGGACTATATGAAGAAGAACACATCATCAGGATTGGAGGAAGACTCATTAACAACCCATGTTATGCAGATGACACAACCGTGTTTGCTGAAAGTGAGGAGGCCTTGAAGCACTTACCGATGAAAATCAAAGATCGCACCCTTCAGTATGGATTATGCCTCAACATAAAGAGAACAAGAACCCTCACAACTGGATCAATAAACAACATCATGATAAATGGAGAAAAGATTGAAGTAGTCAAGGACTTTATTTTACTTGGATCTCAATCAACACACATGGATGTAGCAGTCAGGAACTGAAACGATGCATTGCATTTGGCAAATCTACTGCAAAAGACCTCTTTAAAGTGTTAAAAAGTAAAGAAGTCACCTTGAAGATTAAGGCACGCCTGACCCAAGCAATGGTGTTTTCAATCACCTTATATGCATGTGAAAATTGGACAATGAATAAGGAAGACCAAAGAAGAATTGACGTCTTTGAATTGTGGTGTTGGCAAAGAATACTGAATATAGCATGTACTGCCAAAAGAATGAACAAATCTGTCTTGGAGGAAATACAACCAGAATGCTCCTTAGAAGCAAGCACAGGCATGTTATCAGGAGGGATTAGTCCCTGGAGAAGGACATCATTCCTGTTAAAGCTGAGTGTCAGGAAAAAAGAGGAAGACCCTCAACAAGATGAATTACACAGCAGCTGCAGCAATGGTCTCAAGCATAACAAGGATCATGAGGATGGCGTGGGTCCTGTATGTTTGTTTATGTCCTGCTTCTTTGTTTTGTTTTGATATGTCAGGGTGATGGGGCCAGGTGTGCTTTGCTGCTTGTGGTCTGTGGGCACAATAACTCTCAACACCTTGACCAAGTGGGTGGGGCAGCAGCAGTCAAGGTGAGACCACTTCACTATACACTGGTTTGGCAAGGTGACTAAGGGCAGACTGGGTGGACACTGTCTACCTCCCAGTGTTGGTCTGGCAGTGTGGGAGCATTCATAGCCCCTCTCCAGATAAGCAGAGTGTCAGGTTTAGAATGGTATGGGCTTGCTTCCCACAATTCAGCAGCTGGTCAAATGTCAGGACGGGAGTGGCAGTGCAGGTCCTGTGCAGTAGCAGTTCTGACCCAGGGATGCTGTAACCATGGCAGCATGGCAGAGTAGAGTATGGAGCTAGGTGGGAGGGAGAAGGAAAAGAAAGGAGAAATAAAAATAAAAAATGGTGTAACTGCAGCCAGTGGGTGAGGATTGGACAGGGGCTTGCAAGTGGGTGTTGAGTGGACCCAGGCAGGCCAGTAGCTCTCTAGCTGAGCACTGCACCATGGCCCATAGGGAAAGAATGGGGGTGGTATATGGTGCAAGAGGGTGAGGAGTGGAAAGGAGTGTTTCTTTGGTTACTGGGTGTTCTGTCTTCTGTTTAGAGCTCTGTGACATTTTCTTCCTGTACCCTCTGTCTTTGCTGGCTGTGCCCCAACTAACAGTATGAATGTTTTCCTTCAGTTTCTTCTTCCATCTGGTGTTGGATCTAGTTCTTTATCCCTTCATTTGATGCTTAGGGTTTCATGATTGATGTTTGTATCTGCTTTACTTAGTTTTTCTGATCTTTGTTACAGAAGAATGGCATGATGCATCTACCTAGGGAACCATGTTGGCTCCACTTCCTGAACTCGATTTTAATAAGAGATTTTTATCCTTTTACATACAAGGAGCCATATCTTGGATTGCTAGTGCTGCTGTAAGATAATTACCACAAGTGGGTGGCTTGTAAGAACAGAAATTTATCTTCTCATAGACCTGAAGGCTGAAATTTCAAATTAGGGTCTCAGCCGTATTGATTCCATCTGTAAGCCTCTTTCCTATTTTCAGGTGGCAATCCTGGTGGGGTACTGGTTAAGAGCTATGACTGATAACCAAAAGGTCCACAGTTTGAATCCACCAGGCACTTCTTAGAAACCCTATGGGGCAGTTCTACTCTGTACTACTTTAGGGTCACTATGAGTTGGAATCGACTAGATGGCAACAGGTTTGGTGTGGTCATCAATTATTGGCATTCCTTGGTGTTCCTTGGTATTCTTTGACATTTCTGGGTGTATTTTGGCATCTATCTTCCCCCACGTGTGTCTGTGTCTCTTCTGTTCTTTTCATAACTCAGAAGTGATTAGGTTTAGACAAGCACTACTCTGGTATGACCAAATTAACATAACAAAAGATAAAATCTATTTCAAAACAGGATTACCTCCATAGGTACAGGGTCTTGATTTCAATATGTATTTTTGGTGGCATGCAATTCTATCCATAACAAGCTTTTATATATATATATATATATATATTCAAGCATGTTATGTGAATTTGGTGAATATTCCCCATACACTTTAAAAGAATGTATACTTTGTTGTTATTGAATGAAGTATCCTGTAAATGTCAACTAGGTCATCTTTTTTTCATTGATAATGTTATTCAGGTTTTTTTTTAATTATTATTATTATTGATTTTTCTATTTACTCCTATCAACTATTGACAGAATAATGTAAAATTTCCAAATATAATATTGGGTTTTTATTTTCTTTCAGTTTTGTCAGATTTTATTTTAGGTATTTTGAAACTATATATTGTACAGACATATTAAAATTGTAATGACTTCTTGACTAATTGAATCCCCTCCTTTTTTATTTTATATAAAATCTCCCTGTTTATCACTGGTGTTATGCTTTATTACGAAGTATCCTTTTTCAGAGATTTATAGCATCAATCCAGCTTTCTTATTCTTTAATGTTTGGCTTGTATATCCTGTTTCATCCTTTTAACCAAACTATGCCTTTGTACTAAAGTGAGTTTCCTGTAAACAAGTCTTGATTTTTAAAATGGTGTCATTCCTGGCTTTTTATTGGTGTGTTTATACCATTTACATTTAATGTAATTATTGATATATTTGGGTTTAAGTATAAAACCAAACCAAAAACCCATTGCTGTCGAGTGGATTCTGACTTATGGTGACCCGAAAGGACAGAGTTGAACTGCCCCATAGGGTTTCCAAGGAGTGCCTGGTGGATTTAAACTGCTGACCTTTTGGTTAGAAGCTGTAGCTCGCTTAAGAATATCATTCAAAAATTTTTGTTCTATTTATCCCATCCGTTCTTTCTTCGTTTATTCCTGTTTTTCTGCCTTCTTCTGAACTAATTGAGTATTTTTTAGTACTATTATGTGCCTCCTGTTTGTTTTACTTAGTGGTCACTCTAGCATTCATAATAAATATATTTAACTAATCACAGTCAACCTTAAAGTGATATGTTACCACTTTATGTATAATATATTACTCTTCAACTAATTACTTCTGTTTGCCTTCTCCTGAATTTTGTGCAATTATTGTCATACAGTTTACTTCTAAATATGCTATAAACTCCACAACACATTGTTAATGTTGTTTAAAAAGTAAATTTTATTTTTAAAAAATCAATAAGAAAAAAGTATCTTATATTTAATTACATATATACCCTTTTCAGCACTCTTATTCTTTTGTATTGATAAAATTTTTGTCTGGTGTAATTTTTTTTCTGCCTGAAGAAAGTCCTTTAACAGTTCCTATTTTTTTTTTTTATAATGCTAGTATGCTGATGAATGAATTTACCTCAAGCCTAATTTAGCCTCACTTCTAAGGTGTGGCCGCTCTGAAGTCTCCACTGAAGACCCATGTATTCAGAAATGTCTTTCCATGTTGGATGTTAAGAACTTAAACTCTTTGTAAGGCCTGTGTGAGTCAGGGAATTTTTTGGTTTATTATTCTGTGGTAATCATTTTGTCCCAAGAAGTTTTTTTCTTGCTTTCTCTGTGGAATTTCTTCCTATGCATTCACAGATTGATATCTAAAAAAAAACTGAAGGGGACCCTATGCAGATTTCTAGACCTCTTTCTCTTCAAAGATCTATTTTTAGGATACTCTACCCCTTAAATTCTAGTCACCTGACCTCCCCAAACTACACTGTAATCTAAGCAAGATGGTGGGATGTTTTGCAGGTTCCTTCTCCCAGGTATGTAGTCTAAAAATTACACTGAGCACCATTTTTAATGAAATCATTTTCCCCTCACCCCCTTTGAAAAGTCTTGGTGTTTTTGGTAGTATAAAATGACTACATAAATATGGTTCTACTCTTGAACTCTTTATTTTCTCCCATTGGTCTATTTGTCTATAACTTGTAGCAGTAAGATACTGTCAATTACTGTAGCTTTATATTAAGTCTTAAAGTATTGTAGTGTAATCCTCCATGTTTTTTCTTAAGTATGTAGCTATTCAAAGACTATTGCATTCATATATAAATTTGAGATTCAGCCTTTTAATTTCATCAAAAGACTTAATTTCATCATGGTCTGTTTTCATGGATTTTGTTGTGTTGACCCCAAAATATCTACCAACTTGGATAGGCCATGATTTCCAGTATTGTGTGATTATCCACCATTTTGTCATCTGAAGTGATTTTCCTATCTCTATGATGTTAATGAGATGGGATTAGCGGCAGTTATATTCATGAGGCAGGACTCAATCTACCAGATTAGATTGTTTTTTAAGCCAATCTCTTTTGAGATATAAAAGAGAGAAACAAACAGAGACATGGGGACTTCGTACCACCCAGAAAACAGTGCTGGGAACAGCGTCTATTCTTTAGATCCAGGCTTCCTGCACCAAGAAGCTCCTAGACCAGAGGAAAATTGATGACAAGGACCTTCCTCCAGAGCTGACAGAGAAAGCCTTCCCCTGGAGCTTGCTCCCTGAATTAGGACTTCTATACTACTAGACTGTGAGAGAATAAATTTCTCTTCAATGAAGCCATCCACTTGTGGTGTTTCTGTTATAGCAGCACCAGATAACTAAGACATCTTTTTTAACTTTGAACTTTGTAAGATTATTGAGGTATAATCTGCATACAGTGAAATGCAGAAATATTAAATGTGAAATACATTCTGTTTTGACAATAAATAAATCTGTTAAAAATAGTCTTAGCATTATATATAGAATTTCCTTAATCTCACAAAATTCCTTTGAACCCTTTCCTAGGAGTTTTCTCCCAAAAGCTACTACTTATTTGACATCTATCACAATGAAGTTTTTTTTCTTAATTATAGAAATTCATTAAAATGGAATCATATAGTATGTTTTGTATCCACCATCTTTCACTCAGCATAAATTTCTTAAACTCACCAGTGTTGTTATCTGTATTAGTGGTTCATTCAGGTTTTTTTTTTTTTTTGTCTCTGAGTCTCATTCTATGTATAAATAAACCACAGCTTGTTTATTTCCTCTATATTTGATGGACATCTAGATAATTTCCACTTTTTGCTTTTTTTGGGTATGTTTTGTGATCCATGTTTTAATTTCTCTTAAATAAATACTTAAGGGTGGACATGCTGAGTCATAAAAGAGGTATAATTTTAACTTTTAAAGAAATTGTCAAATTGTTTTCCAACACAATTGTACAGTTGCTTCGGTCAAAACCAAACCAAACCCATTGCCATCTAGTTGTTTCTGACTCAGCAGCCCTATAAGGCAGAGCAGAACTGCTTGCTATTCAGGGTTTCCAAGGAGCGCCTAGTGGATATGAACTGCTGACCTTTTGGTTAGCATATGATCTCTTTAACCACTGCCCCACCAGGGCTCCATTGCTATGGTAATGACATTTTCATGAAATTTTAAATGATAGTGTCAGTTGTTCCACCTTCTCTCCAATGTTTGATGTAGTAAATCTTTTTCTCATTTTAGGAATTTTAGCAGGTATTTTAGTTTTAATTTACATGTCCCTGAAGACCAATGATTTTTTTTTCTTCTGATTATTAGCCACACCTATATTTTTCTTTTCTGAAGTGTTTTTGAAGGGCTTTCACCCATGGGAAGAGTATTGGGATTGTTATTTTTATTATTTATTTGGAGGAGTTCTTTATATATACTGGATAAAAGCCAGTGATATTTTAAAGTTCATTAATTAAATATAATTGTTTATAAATTCCTTTAGAATTCCTTTGAATGTTTTCAAATAATGGGTAAAATCTTGAATAGATATTAAGCAATATATATGTATATATATAAACACAGTTATGTCATCTGCAAATAGACTGTTTTGCTTCCTATCCAATCTTTATATACATAAAAAGATAGGGTATATATCAACTCGATAGCACTGGGCTGGGTATATATATATATATATTCTTGTTTTATTTCACTGGTTATGACCTTGAGTATAATGGTGAATACAAGTGGTAATAGTGGACATTCTTGTTTTATTCCTACCTCAGGGGGAACACATTCAATACTTATGTATGATGTCAGTTGTATTTTTTTTAACAATTATTCTTTACATGATTGGGTAGGCTCCCTTCTATTTCTAATAGTCTGAGATATTTTGTTATAAAAGGGTAATGAATTCCATAAAATTCTTTTTTCTACATCTGTTGAGGCACTCATATAGATATTTTATCCTATAATGTTGTAAATTACGATAGTGTATTGCATTTCTACAATAAATGCTACTTGGCTATGACATAATATCCTTTTTTTTACTTTATTAAGTTCTAATGCTTAATAAGTAGTTTAGAAAGTTAATATCTATATTCGTGAATGATAATGGCCTGTAATATTCTTTTCTTGTAATGTTTTTGGTAATAGGTATATTCTGACTTATAAAATCAGTTGGGATGTATTTCCTCTTTATTCATTTTCTCAAAAACATTTGTGTAATTTTGGTAATATTTATTTCCTAACTATTTGAAACATTTTACCAGTAAAACCTTCTAAGCCTGGAATTTTCTTGGTGAATGAGAGTTTTATTATGAATTTAATTTAATTTCTTCAACAAATGTAGAGCTCTTCAGCTTATCTATTGCTTCTTGTATCTGATTGGTAAGTTGAGCTTTTTGTGAGATGTGTCTATTTCATGTAAGTTGTCACTTTATTAGTATCAAGTTACTCAAAGCATCCTTTCATTATTCTGTTAATATCTACAGAACATATAGTTATATTCTCTCTCCTTTCTTGTCATGAATTTACACTTTATGATTATGTGACCCCCTCTTTACCACAATCATGTTTTAAAATCTATTTTGTGTGATATTAAGATAGCCATACATGGTTTCCTTTAATTAAATATTTTTTTAATTTTTACCTTATATTTTTTACCATGTATTTCATTTTCTACTTGTTTTTTTTTTGTTTCTTTAGACCTCTTTTCTTCCCTTCTTTGAAGTCATCGAATGATTTTTTTGTTATCTCATTATCTCCTCTATGATATTTTTAGTTATAACTTTTCATATTATTCTTTTTGAAGCTGATCAAATCCATTGCTTTCGAGTCAATTCTGACTCATAGCGACCCAATAAGACAGAGTACAACTACCCCATAGGGTTTCTAAGGCTATAGTTTACTGAAACAGACTGCCACATCTTTCTCCTGAGGAGGAGGTGATGGGTTCAAACTTTTGGTTAGCAGCCAGGCAGTTAACCACTGCACAGCCAGGGCTCTTTTAGAATCCTATAAGTAATGGTTATTATTATTGAGTCTTTGAAAAGATATTTTAAATTTTTTTCAAACTCATTTCTTCTTTCTGGCACTATTAACTTTTTTGTGTTTCTGTCCGAGATCACTTTTTTTCTGCATGAACTTCTTTTGGTACTTTTTGTAATCTGAGTATTTAGCAATAAATTCTCTCAGTTTTGTTTACCTAAAACATATATTTATTTTGCTTCCATTTTTGAAAGAATATTTTCACTGAATATAGATTATAGTTTGACATTTTTTTTTTCTTTCATCACCTTAAAAGCTTCATGATATTATCTTCTTTCTTCTATCATTTGATTAAATAGTCAGCTGGGAGTTTTCTTTTTCTCATTTGAGTGTAATGTTTTTGTTTTCCACTGGCTGATCGTAAATACTTTTCTTTATCTTAGTTTATTTACAGCTTGACTCTAATACGGCCAGATGCAGTTCTTCTTATTTGTCTTTGCTAGCATTCTCTAAGATTTTGAATTTATGGTCTAATTTTTTAATCAATTTTTGAAAATCCTTGGCCATTATCTAATCTCCACATCTTCTGAGACTCTAATTTTACATGTTGGACCCTTTCCCATATGTTTTTTATGCTCTAATGTCTTCTTTTGATATATATATATTGTTAACCTCGTGGGTTAATGTGAATATTTTCTTCTAACTTTACCTTAAAGTTTCCTAATCCTATCTCCTGTTATGTCTGATATTCAGAACTTAAATTTCAGATGATTTATTTTTGAGGCCCAGAGTATGCATTTGGAAACCCTCGTGGCGTAGTGGTTACAGCTGCTAACCAAAGGGTTGGCAGTTCAAATCTGTGAGGTGCTCCTTGGAAATTCTGTGGGAGAGTTCTAGTCTGTCCTATAGGGTCGCTAGGGGTCAGAATCAACTCAACAGCAATGGGTTTGGTTTTTGGTTTTAGAATATACATTTAATTACTTTTCCATAGAGTCTAGTAGTCTATTCTGTCCCTTCGTTAATTTTGTCTACCTTTTCTTCTATTTTCTTTGTTATATTAGTAATCATTATTTTAAAGTTCTCATTTGCTAATGCCAATAGTTGGATTAGTTATCAATCTGCTTCTATGACTTGTATTTTTCTCTTGATTTTTGGTGCTCTTCATTCTCATTTCCTCCAGGTGGGTTGGGACCAATTGATGCATCCTGGATGGCCGCTTTCTAGCTTTTAACACCACAGACACCACTCACCAAAGTGGGATGCAGAACATTTTCTTAATAACCTTTGTTATGCCAGTTGACCTAGACTTCCCCTGAAACCATGGCCCCCAGGCCCCCACTGTTCCTACTCTGTCCCTCGATATATACCCTGTTGTACTGTGCTAATGAGGGCCTATGCTGTTGAAATGGGCCCACACATGTCTATGCAGGGGTGAAAGGCATTCAAAGTCTGTGGACCACTTATGCCTGTGCCTAGGCAAAGGAGCTGTGCCTGTCCTAAGTTCCTGGCTTAGGGGAACTGGCAGATTACTTTTTTCCTGTTTGTTAATTTGTTCCCTTCCAAAGGATGAGAGAATGGCTCAGGATGCATGATGGGTCCTACTTCAGGCCCAGGGGATGTGGCAATCTCTGATGCTAGCCTGATACCAGGTGCAGAGCAGGGAGGGGGCAGTTAAATGGGAGAGTAGTATTTCTCAAAGGAGTTTCTCTCTCTCTCTCTCTTTTTTTTTTATTGTGCTTTAAGTGAAAGTTTACAATTCAAGTTGGTTTCTCATACAAAAACTTATGCACACTTTGTTATGTGACCCTAGTTGCTCTCCCTAAAATGTGACAGGACACTCCTCCTCTCCACTCTATATTTCCCGTGTCCTTTCAACCAGCTCCTGTCCCCCTTTGCCTTCTCATTTCCCCTCCAGACAGGAACAACCCAAGTAGCCTCATGTGTTTACTAGAGCTACAAAGCAAATCCTCATCAGTACCCTTTTATGTCTCATAGTCCAGTCTAGTCTTTGAAGAGTTGGCTTAGGGAATGGTTTTAGTTTTGGGCTAACAGAGGGTCCAGGTGTCATGTCCTTTTTGGTCCCTCCAGTCTTAGGCAGATCATTAAGTCTGTTCTTTTTACTAGAATTTGAGTTTTGCATTCCACTTTTCTCCTGCTCCATCAGGGATTCTCTGTTGTATTCCCAAAGGGGTGTTTTTTGATCCACAGTGTAGGTTAGACACAT
The DNA here is from genome assembly GCF_024166365.1 of Elephas maximus indicus. Taxonomy (NCBI): domain Eukaryota; kingdom Metazoa; phylum Chordata; class Mammalia; order Proboscidea; family Elephantidae; genus Elephas; species Elephas maximus. The sequence goes on along the minus strand of NC_064846.1, from coordinate 70,121,184 downwards.
GTACTTATCTTTTGCCAATTGAGTACTGCTTTTCACTGGTTCTGGAAGTTCCAACTGACTCTCCACTGCTCAGTCTCTCCTATGTGGAAAACGAGTACTGAGCACCACTGCTTGCCTCACTGCACCTAGCTGATCTGGCCTGCAGGGTGCTGGTTCTTGCAGGGTCAGGTCTGGAAACACCTCACTGCTTCTCCCTCCCCTGCCACTCAGTGTGATTCCTCAACTTTGCCTTTGGTGCTCAGGGCTCCTAGACTGTCATACATAATCGATTCACTTCTTTTCTTTGGGTCTTTGTTGTAAGAGGGACCACAGGAAGTGTCTAACTACTCTGCCAACTTGCCCCACCCCTGGTTTCACTTTCTTATGTTACAATTCCCTGTGCATGGGGTTGGCATGAGCCAGGGGCTGATTCAATGGCATCTAACATCAACAACAACACAAGTTAAATGTGCAGCGTTCCTCAGAACCAGGGATGTTAGAAGGAAAAGAGTCTCCCTTCATGAAATTAAAAAAAAAAATTAAAAATACCTGAGCTTGGTGCTGGTAAAGGAAACTGAAATGAGGTTCTTCATGGTAAAGACCAAGTTACCCAAGCAGTAGATAACATAGTTGCCTTGCTTTTGTCTTTGAAATGAATAAAGCATGAGATTAAGGAACAAGAGGAAACTTTTATTCTTTTATGGTGCCGTATGAACAGCTATTAATTAGAGACTGACCAACTGCTGTTCACATGCAGAAAGACAGGACATGATACTTCAAATACTTCAAAACTTGACTCAGACATGACTGGCCGGTTTAGAGACTAGTTCATGAACATTCGTAAACTGAGAGGTCAATGGCAAAGGCAATGGCTTTGAGTGTAAGTATTCATGCTTTGCAGCTCATCAGATGATGTCCCCCAAGTACTCAAAATGAACCATAAGAGATCTTGTAAATTATTACCCCATCTCTGGGAAAATAAATCTTACTTTGCTGGAAATAGTTATCTGGTCCCCATTCAAGCTTAGAAATGTAAAACTGGTTTTATTTTTCTCACATCATTTTTAATTTCTTCTGAGAGCCTATTGTGTAAGTTTTTTTTTTTTTTGAATACTAAAAAGCTTAACATTTTAAATAATGTTTTATACTTCTAGTTTTGCTGTGGCTATTCCTCAAAAGAAGGAGATGGCTGATTAACGAAGATTGCCAAATACAGGAGAGCATTATCTAGTGGTGAATCTTTCAAAATGCAAATTCACAGTCTAGATCTCAAGGAAGAAGTCTGGGCTGCTTAAGTGTTTTGAAATCAACTGCTAAATGAAAGGCTACAGTTCGAACCCATCCAGCAACTTCACAGAAGAAAAGTCCTGGAGATCTGCTTCTGTAAAGATTACAGCCAAGAAAACACTATGGAGCAGTTCTACTCTGTCCCATATGGGGTCGCCATAAGTCAGGGGCTGACTTAACAGCATCTAACAACTACAACAACAGATCTGAAGAAGAGTTCCAATCTTTTAGATTCAATTTGTATACCATCATGCAACATTAAACACGTTGCCATCAAGTCAATTCCGACTCAAGGTGACTCTACAGGACAGAGTAGAACTGCCCCATAAGACTGTAAATCTTTGCAGAAGCAGACTGTTACAGCTTTCTCCCACGGAGTGGCTGGTGGGTTTGAACGAAACTTCTGTTTAGCAGCTGAGCACTTAGCCACTACACCACCAGTCTTTAACATGATATTAGATGCATCTCATATCAATCTTTCTTTTTCCAGATTTCATAGGTATTTCTGTGATAAGAAGCTCTTTTAGCAGAATTGTAGAAAAAGAAAGAGAGAGCACAAAAAGGTATTTCGTGTGATGTATACATTTCACCAGAGTCCCAAAAAAAAAAAAAAAACACCAAACCCAGTGCTGTTGAGTCGATTCCAACTCGTAGCAACCCTATAGGACAGAGTAGAACTGCCCCATAGAGTTTCCAAGGAGCGCCTGGTGGATTCAAACTGCAGACCCTTTGGTTAGCAGCCATAGCACTTATCCACCAGGCCACCAGGGTTTCCCACCAGAGTTCCAGGGTGTTGCAAATGCTTAATGTACTTGGCTGCTAACTGAAAGCATGAAGATCTGAGTCCACCCGGAGGCACCTCAGAAGAAAGATCTGCAATTCTACTTCCGAAAAATCAGCCATTGAAAACCCTGTGGAGCACAGTTGTACTCTGACATACAAGGAGTCAACATGAGTCAGAATCAACTAAATGTCAACTTGTTTACCAGAAAAAAAAAAAAGAAAATGGAGAGAAACAGTACCAAAGACCCAGATCTTTCTATGATTGATACACCAACCCACACCCAAACCCACCCAGTGCACCAACCCACACAGGCAGGCCAAATTTCCAATGATTCCTGTTATGCTCTAAGCTCACATCACTTCTTTCCCAATTTACTCACTTATTGGCAGGTTTCTCTTGATGCCTGAACAAGAATGTATACAGAGCCAATATTTTGCCTTATCACAATCTGTTTAAGAGTCAGCTTTCAGGAATATACTTTCTCTTGGATCAGGGGCAACACATATATGACAGAAATTTATTGTAGCCCAGTGAAGTTCAGTGAAATAAAAGTTGTTTTCTATTTTCAAATACATCTATGAATACCATAAGTGGAAAAATGTACATGATGCAGGAGCTACACACATGTTACTCAGCAAACACATCTGTTCTTTGAAATGTTTTCTAATTGCCATACAGCCCATCTGGTTAGGTCATCCAATACGAACTCACTCTGGGGAAAAAAAAATAAATATAAAATAAATCATTAGATACAGAGATGACCAGAAGTTTTCAGCCTTTCTGCAAAATACAAATTACTGCTAGTGGCTGCCTGAAATTCTCTATTGAAAACAATTAAAAAAGCATTTCTTACTTCAGCAAGGAAAAGGGTCATGCCTGGTTAAAAATATCTGTCATTGGTACAACATAGGAAGTAATCTTTGTATTAGTTTCCTAGGGCTGTTGTAACATAAGACCACAAATTTGTGGCTTATAAGAAGAGAAATTTATTTTCTCACAGTTCTGGAGGCTAGGAGTCTGAATTCAGGGTGTCAGCAGGGCTAAGTTATCTTCTAAAGCTCTAGGGGAAAATCCTTTATTGTCTCCCCTGGCTTCTGGTAGCCCCAGGCATTCTTTGGCATTCCTTGGCTTGTAAATGCATCTTCACATGGCTGTGTGTTTCTGTGCCTCTTCTCATCTTTTATAAAGACACAACTCAAATGAGATTAGGACTTGCCCGCTCCTGTATGATCTCATGTTAACTGATAACATCTTCAGAGAGCTTATTTTCAAACAAATTCATATTCACAGTTACTAACATATCTTTCTGGGAGTCACAATTCAATCCATAAAAAATGCATGTGTATTTACTGATCCCATTTTAAAAGGTAATAGGTATGAACCAAATGTGTTCAACCAAATGTGTCACATAATGCCATTTGCCTCAGTCTCTCTTTTTGCTCACTTATTTATCTAAATTTAAAACTAGTAGTAAGTTGTCATGCTTTGGTTATGACATCACCAATAAAGGTACCATGCATAGATATTCACTACAGAACATAAAACAAAAATTGATTTTGTATACCACCAAATAAGTTTGTACTTACCTACTTTAGATTCTTTGAATTATAGTTTAGTATTTTTCTGGGGTCATTTCCTCTGTTTTCTCTATGATTCTCCCTTGATTTACATCATTATTTCAAGCTACCTGTAAAATAATTTCAGTTTGTCTCTTTTATTAGGTTTGATCATCCCATTTCTCTTCCTGTTACAATTTTTGCTTGTTAAATTAGAATGAGAATTTAAGACACAAATGCTGAGGGGCCTTGTGGTTAACATAACTCCTTGAATTTAACAAGGTATTTTTTTTTTTTTATAAGATCATAGGTGGTAAATTCTTTGCATTGCCACCAAGAATAACTCCTGCCTAGTTACTTTGCCTCTTTTGTGGAAGTCAGTATAAGGGCCCCTGGGCCATATAACACCAGTTTTATGGCCAATTTACATACCTTCAATTAAAGCTATTAGATGAAATTATCAAGAAACTATCTGCCTCCTTGGAGGCTACAGTCATTGGAAAACCTCAGGTATAATACTTGTACTACACTTTCACAGGATAAATTCTGTGAGAGAATGGAGTAAATGTTCCAAGTAGCGGAAAGAAGAGAGAAATAATATTTTCCTCATCTTTTAACAATTCATTTAAGACATACTTTAAATTATATAATGTGCATAAAAGGAGGCATAAGCTTGATATAAAATGTTTTTATAAGGCATATTTTCATAAACTTATGTATTTCATATTTAAAAGAAAACCGTAATTACTGATATGCTATGAAGCATCCTCTAAGAACAGTTGATGAAAACCTGTTTTGAATACTAAGAGTTATTTTGCATGTCTTCTCTTTAAAATTCTATTTTTTTTTTATTCCTTTAAAAGAGCACGTTAGATATAAACAAAACAGAAGTTATTACTCCCAAGTTAACACCCTTTTCTTGGTGCCCTACTGTAGAAGAACTCACAGATGGTGAGAGGAGGAGGCAATTTTGGATTAGATAATGGTATTTACATAGCTCAGGTTTATATACATTTTTATGACATGTAAGCAGCTGTGTTGTGTTTTTGGTTCATTTCAAAATATTTTGAAAAGATACTAAAATTTTTGCCAAGCAATACATCTTTAAGATCCAAACATCCTGAGAAAGTGAAAATAGTTAGAAATACAACCTTTATATTCCATAGTGAGTCTATGATCCCAAAAAAGGAAATTGAGAGTATTTGGTAGTAATTTGTGAAGAAATGCTTTTGGATTTGTGAAGGATTTTAAAGCAAGCTGCAGTGTACATGAAATATTCCTGTAGAACCATTATTTCCAAAAAATATCTAGAGTATTCCTGGACAATTTTAATGATAATTGAAAGAGATGGAAAACTATTTCTAAAGTTCAAGCAAGGTCTGTTTAATGTATATTGTATCTCTGAATAAATGATTATTTCTAATGGGCTTATTAGAGTTTCTATAAAAGCTGATGATCCCATTATGACTGCTTTTTATGTGGGAACATAAGTTGCATTTTCTAAAAATTTAGAAATAAGTAACGCTTTTATACTTGGATATTTTTAGATTGGTAATTCAATATATACATGATTTTAGGTCTATTTCCAAGAGGATAAGAGCAAATATTGATTTTCATATATTAAATTACGTGAATTGGCCATATATCACAGTGGTTAGGATATGGGATATGGAGTTAGACTGTTCAATTTGAAATCTGAATCAGCCATTTATGAATTTTGTGAACTTGGTCAAGTTACTTAATTTCTGTATGTCTCAGTTTTCTCATCTGTAAAATAAAACAAATATAGTACTTACTTCATAGAATTGTTGTTTTAAATGAGAAAAAAGGAAACAGTTAATACATGGTTAAATATCATTCTTATTATTTTCATGGTTCTTTCATTGTCAGCATTATATATTTAATTTCCGTCTTCCATTTATCTTTTTTGATTATGTTTCCCCAGTATTTCTTTCTCATTCGCATATCCTATGAACCCCTTTTCTCTTCTGCCCTTCATGCAGCCATGCTCAAACATCCTTTTGAGAAAGAATTTGCAGCCCAGCTGCAAAGAGTGCTGTTTGCTGACAGCCGTTAGTTGTTGTCACCTTCAGTATGTGCCTCAGTGTTTGAGCCAAAGCTTCACACCTCGCACGCATCTTCCAACTAACAATTGAGCATGACCCAGTAATAGGGCCTGGCTACTACTTCTCCCCAGTGAGATGCTCCACTAAGCGACAACCATTGCTCCAGAGCTCCTGTGGCTTTATACAAGAGCTTGCACCACAGTCTGAGACTCTCTATATCCAATTCTGCTTCCTTCCACCTTTCCCTTCATGTGTTATATCTTCATAGCAATCTGAAGAATTTCCATGCCCATTCTCCCCACTTTATCTTCTACACGCATAGCCCTCTCCACCCCAATAAATTTCTTGCAATTCTAAGTTGGCCTCAATACTTGCTTCCTGGAGTATCTAACAAAGAGGGTGACCGAGTAGATTAAGACAGCAGGTGGTAAGATAGGATTTGGCAATTAGTACCTCATTCTAGGTGATGTGTTGGGCATGAATGATCCCTGACACAAGCTGGTGGCTCAATTTCTAAAACTTTCATCAGTGGTGAATTGAGAGAATCTTCCAATGTATGGAACTGTCTTCACCTGTTCAAAAGTATGAGAATTGGGGAAATAATGTGTAAAATCAAAGACCAAAAATAACCCATTGCTGTCATGTTGATTCCAACTCATAGCAACCCTATAGGACAGAGTAGAACTTTCCCACAGGGTTTCCAAGGACTGGCTGGTGGATACGAACTGCTGGCCTTTCGGTTAGCAGCTAAACTCTGAACTACTGCTCCACCAGGGCTCCAATGTGTAAAAGTACGATGGAATTTTTTTGGCTTTTATTAATTTGCATTTATGCTCTACTGAGGGCTGTTAATAAACCATTGAAAACTAAGACCAAAGGGCCTCTTTGGTGACCTGCAAAATTGCCCTAATCTCCTTAGAGGGAGAGCAAAAAATCTGAACACCAAACTCATTTTTAATAGTCAGAGTTGCCAAGCTAAAATGATGACTGAGTGCATGACTGAGGCAGGTCTATTCTGGCAAGGTCTGGACCCTCATTGGGAAAACCTGTGACTATGACATATGGTTTAGGAGTACCTGAGTGAATAGCCTTGAAGATTTTGGCTCTTTGAGACTCTCTGAACTATAAGCACATGCAGAGGTGGCCCACATATTCTTACTAACAGCCAGCACTCCCACCATATGGGAAGACATTTCAGAGATCTTTGCCTTGCAAAGAATAAAGGGATTCCCTCAGGTATAGTTCCTACCTCTTTTCCTGGATGCCAGGCCAATGACTAGGGATAATTTGAAGCATAACTCCACTGGGGACATGCTATGAGAGTACCTGTGGATCTGAATTTTTAAGGTGAATTTTCAAGGGGCCCAGATTGTAAGACTAGGTAAAGAAGAGTTTACTGACTTGTAGGAACTCTCTCAAAACATAGGCTTTAACATCTGACAAGGTCCCCAGTGGACAGAGCAAACTCACTGCTAAGATTATATCTAGAAGACTAGAGAAAGTGATGGTCCAAGCTGAGTGAAGTGGAAATGCCTGAGTTGCTCTGGCAGGTAATAGAGGAAGAAATAAAGTGGATGAGAGAAATAGGAATGCTAAAAAAATAAAGTGGATGAGAGAAATAGGAATGCTGGAGTGGATATATTGTGAGAGACCAGAAGAACTAGCTAAGGATTGTGTCCCACAGGAAGGCCCAGGGGAGACACCATTCACCAAGACCATCAGGAATGCACTGATGAAAGGGGCGCCAGCATCACTAAAAAGTTCAGTGGCGTTCCTCTGCTGGCCAGAACTCAGAATAAGTGAGACAGTCACAGAACTGGGCTCATTAATATCCATATGGATGATGTCTCCCCCCCAATAGAAATGAGGTGACAGTAGTTAATCACAAGAACCCGGGAGGACACAATTACTGAAATGACCAGTAGACCAGCAGATAATTCTAGAGATGGTTATAAGAACATGTCATCTCTAGTGTAAAAGAGTATTGCTTAATATATATAGTCAAAGCAAGGCAGAATGAGAAGGAGGCTGATGGTAGTTGCCCCAGTAAAATTTATTGATCTCTTGCCCAATTCCAGGACCTGAATCCATTTTCAGACCTGGAACCAATTGAATAAAGAGGCTTGCATACTCCTTGGAAGAATTAACCTAAAAACCCAAGACAGATGTACACTGTAATGATTCCCCGTATCTTCCACAAAGGAACTTATAGCCAATTACATGGGTGACTGTACAGTGAGCAAAGTAGAATATCCTGATATTTCAACAACCACTGGGAGTCTGGGTTAACACTGATACCTAGAAACCTGAAACATTATCATGTTTCTCTGTTAGAGTGGGGGGATATATGGGTCAGGTAATAAATGAAATCTTAGACAAAGTCTGATTCACAAAGGGCCCACTGGATCTGAGTGTCTGTGGACCCATCCAGTGGTCATTTCCCCAGTCCCTGTATGTATAATTAGGTTTGAGAAACTTAGTACTTGGAGCAACTCACACATTGATTTGTTGACCTTTCAGGTATAAGCCCTCAAAATGGAAAAGACCAAATGGATACCTCTAAGGTTGATCTCTGGTCAAGATAGTGAATAAAAAATTATAATGCATTATGGGGATATGGATAAGAATTTTGTCACCTGTCACCTTTAAGGATCTGTTGAATACATGGGCACTGGCCATTATCATATCTCCATTTACCAGTCTGGTCCCTACAGATTTAATGTAGACAAACATAAACTTAACCAAGTGTTGTTTAGGTAGTTTTAGTGAGTTGGCTGTACTCATGGTGACCACATATACAACAGAATGAAACACTGTGTGGTCCTGTGCCATCTTCACAGATATTGGTATTCTCAAGTCCACTGTTGTAGCCACTGTGTAGAGGTCTCGTCTTCCAGCACTATATCAGACAATGTTCTGCTGTGATCTATAGTGTTTTCAGTGGATAATTTTCAGAAGTATAATCGCCAGGCCTTTCTTTCTAGTCTGTCTTAGTCTGGAAGGTATGCTGAAACCACCATGGGTCACCCTTCTGGTATTTGGAATACCAGTGGCATAACTTCCAGCATCATAGCAACACATAAGCCACCGCAGTATGACAAACTGACAGATAAGTGGAGGATTCAACCAAATAAAAAAAAAAATAGCCCCCAAATCACAGATGCCATGCCAAATGTGATATCTTTGCTAGAGTAGATTAATACAAACTCAGGTACATGGTATGAAGCTATTGCTTTGGGAAATGTGTTTTTGGTTTTCTATCCCAATCAAGAAAGAGGATCAGAAACAGTTCACATGGAACAGATAAAAATATGCACTTACAAACTTGCCCCAGGGCTATGTTAACTTTCCCATCATCTGTCATAATATAGGCTGAAGAGAGCTGAAGCTTCTTTACATCTTGCATAGCACTATATTTATCTATTACATCTATGACATCATGCTAGTTGGAAAGGGTAAATAAGAGGTAGCTAGCAAACTAGAAAAGCACACTGAAGGGAAACCGTGGTGGCGTAGTGGTTAAGTGCTATGGCTGCTAACCAAAGGGTTGGCTGTTCAAATCTGCCAGACATTCCTTGGAAACTCTATGGGGCAGTTCTACTCTGTCCTATAGGGTCGCTATGAGTCAGAATCGACTCGACGGCACTGGGTTTTTTAGCACACTGAAGACTTTGATAAGACATGTATTCCAGAAAGGGGAAGGTAAACCCTATGAAGACTTAGGGAACTGCTACATAGATAAAATATTTAGCAGCCTGGTAGTTAGAGTGTTCTGGGATAGCCTTTCCAAATTAAAAGGTAAATTGTTGTATCTCTCATCCCCTACCACAAAGAAGGTAACCCAATACCTTGTAGAGCTCTTTAAGTTTTCAAGATGAAGTTTCCACCTAGGAAGACTGCCAGCCCATGTATCAGCTGAAAGGCTTTGAGTAGAGCCCAAGCAAGAAAGGGCTATGCAGCAGGGCTAGGCTTCAGTTCAAGCAGTTTTGCCATTTAGGCCATATGACCTTACATAATCTGTGGTGCTAGAGAGGGCAGTAATGGAAAAAATGCAGTGTGGGGCTTATGGTAAGCCTCAGATGGGGAATCCTAATGCAGGCTCATGATGTTCTGATGCAAGGCCATACAGACTACCTTCAGTGAAGAATTAAACACCTTAAAAAAAAAAAACGGTATTTTGTATGTTATTGGACAAAGGTAGAAATGGAACGCTTAACCATGGGGCACCAAGAGACCATGCATTTGGTATTGCTCATCATGAGCCGAGTCCTCTAATATTCACTGAGGTCAAAAATTGAATAAACCTAGCAACAATGCATCCTAAGATGAAAACAGCACTCCAGGATTAAGACTGAGTAGAACCAAAGTGAACTGGTAAGCTTCATGAGCAGGTAGCTCTTATCCCCAAGCCACCTACCATGGTTGTATCAATGCCATATAAGGACCGTAATATGAAGAGCTGAAAGAAGAGGAAAAAAGACTGAGCTTGATTTATACATTGGCTGCCTCAGTGTGTGGGTATAAGCCCAAACTGGATGGAGGCTGCATTAAACCGATACTTGTGGTTGGCCTTGAAAGTGGAGGGGGGGACTTCCCAATGCGTGGAGCTTCAAGCAGTACATCTGGCCATCCACTTTGCATGGAAGGAGAAGAGGCCTGAGGCAAGAATATATATGGACTTATATGCAGTGGCAAATGACTTTACCAAGTTGTCAGAGGTTTGGAAGGAAAAAAGATTGGAAGAAAGGATTCCAGGAGTTCTGGGTTATTGGCAAAAGGTTGAACATATGAGAATAGGCATGAAGTGTGAAATTTGTAACAGTGTGTCAATGATCACCAGACAGTATCTACCATGGGGGAAAAAAAAAAAAAACTAAACAACCAGGCAGACAAAATGATTGGGCCAGTTCACATTAGCCACAGCAGCACTGTCCTGGAGGAAGACAGAGTAGCCATGGTAGCAGGTATGGAGATTATGCAAGAAGGCAACAGCATCTACTTTCACTTACCAAAGCTGGTATAGCTATCTCTGCCTCTGAATGTCCATCATACCAGCAACAGAAAAAAACACCATTCCTTAATGATGCCAGCCAGATATTTGGTGCAAAGTTTATTACACTGAGCAATTTCCATCCTGGAAAGACCAGTATTTAGTTTTCACAAGAATGTACAAATAATCTTGATATGGGTTTATTTTTTCTGCCAGCAGATCCTTAGCTGGCACCACTATTTGGGAGCCTCTGCAACAAACATGGAATCCCTCACAATATAACATCTAACTAGGGGACCCACTTCATAGCAAAGGAGGTATGAGAGTGGGAACACAATCATGGGATTCATGAGTCATATCATATACCACACCATCCAGAAGTTACTGACCTGAAAGAGTCTTGGAATTGGCTGCATAAGGTGTAGATGAAGCACTAGCTCAGAGGCAATACTCTGTGAGGACGGAGTTTCATCTTCCAGGATGAAGGGTATGTACTGTATTAAGGGCCTCTTTTTTTTATATATATACACTGTTCTTTCAGCTTGAGAAACGCCGAGCGTGTTCTTCCCTTTTGGTTTTCCATCTCCAGCTCTCTGCCTATGTCATTATATTACTTTACTTTGTCTTCTTGAGCTGCCCTTTGAAATCTTCAGTTCTTTTACTTCATCAATTCTTCCTTTTGCTTTAGCTGCCCGACGTTCGAGAGCAAGTTTCAGAGTCTCCTCTGACGTTCATCTTGGTCTTTTCTTTCTTTCCTGTCTTTTCAATGACCTGTTGCTTTCTTCATGGATGATGTCCTTGATGTCATTCCACAACTCGTCTGGTGTGCGGTCACTAGTGTTCAATGCGTCAAATCGATTCTTGAGATGGTCTCTAAATTCAGGTGGGATATACTCAAGGTCATATTTCGACTCTCGTGGACTTGCTCTGATTTTCTTCAGTTTCAGCTTGAACTTGCATATGAGCAATTGGTGGTCTGTTCCACAGTCAGCCCCTCACCTTCTTCTGACTGATGATATTGAGCTTTTCCATCGTCTCTTTCCACAGATGTAGATGTGTGTTCCATCTGGTGAGGTCCATATGTATAGTCACCGTTTATGTTGGTGAAAGAAGGTATTTGTAATGAAGAAGTCGTTGGTCTTGCAAAATTCTATCATTTGATTTCCAGCATTGTTTCTATCACCAAGGCCATATTTTCCAACTACTGATCTTTCCTCTTTGTTTCCAACTTTTGCATTCCAATCGCCAGTAATTATCAATGCATCTTGATTGCAAGTTCGATCAATTTCAGACAGCAGCAGCTGATAAAAATCTTCTCTTTCTTCCTCTTTGGCCCCAGTGGTTGGTGCATAAGTTTGAATAATAGTCGTATTAACTGGTCTTCCTTGTAGGCGTATGGATACTATCCTATCTCTGACTGCGTTGTACCTCAGGATAGATGTTGAAACGTTCTTTTGGACGATGAATGCAACACCATTCCTCTTCGAGTTGTCATTCCCAGCATAGTAGACGACACGATTGTCCAATTCAAAATGGCCAATATCAGTCCATTTCAGGTCACTAATGCCTAGGATATTGATGTTTATGTGTTCCATTTCATTTTTGATGATTTCCAATTTTCCTAGATTCATACTTCGTACATTCCAGGTTCCGATTCCAGCCTCAAGTTGCAATAGTGAAGAATTCTATAGGGAAAATATTAAACGATGCAGGAAGCATCAAAAGAAGATGGAAGGAATACACAGAGTCATTATATTAAAAAGAATTAGTCGATGTTCAACCATTTCAAGAGGTGGCATATGATCAGGAACCAATGGTAGTGAAGGAAGAAGTCCAAGCGGCTCTGAAGGCATTGGAGAAAAACAAGGCTCCAGGAATTGATGGAGTATCAATTGAGATGTTTCCACGAACAGATGCAGCACTGGAGGTGCTCACTCATCTATGCCAAGAAATATGGAAGACAGCTTCCTGGCCAACTGACTGGAAAAGATCCATATTTATGCCTATTCCCAAGAAAGGTAATCCAACCTAATGTGGAGGTTATAGAACAATATCATTAATATCACACACAAGCAAAATTTTGCTAAAGATCATTCAAAAGCGGCTGCAGCAGGATATCTACAGGGAGCTGCCAGTAATTCAGGCTGGATTCAGAAGAGGATGTGGAACCAGGGATATCATTGCTGATGTCAGATGGATCCTGGATGAAAGCAGAGAATACCAGAAGGATGTTTACCTGTGTTTTATTGACTATGCAAAGGCATTCGACTCTGTGGATCGTAACAAACTATGGACAACACTGCGAAGAATGGGAATTCCAGAACACTGAATTGTGCTCATGAGGAAACTTTACATAGATCAAGAGGCAGTTGTTTGGACAGAACAAGGGAATACTGATTGTTTTAAAGTCAGGAAAAGTGTGTGTATTGTTTCACCATACCTATTCAATCTGTATGCTGAGCAAATAATACAAGAAGCTAGACTATATGAAGAAGAACGGAGCATCAGGATTGGAGGAAGACTCATTAACAACCCGTGTTATGCAAATGACACAACCTTGCTTGCTGAAAGTGAAGAGGACTTGAAGCACTTACCAATGAAGATCAAAGACCACAGTCTTCAGTACGGATTACACATCAACATAAAGAAAACAAAAATCCTCACAACTGGACCAATGAGCAACATCATGATAAAAGGAGAAAAGATTGAAGTCAACAAGGATTTCATTTTACTTGGATCCACAATCAACAGCCACTGAAGCAGCAGTCAAGAAATGAAAAGACGCATTGCCTTGGGTAAATCTGCTGAAAAGGACCTCTTTAAAGTGTTGAAGAGCAAAGATGTCACCTTGAAGACTAAGGTGCACCTGATCCAGGCCATGGTATTTTCAATCACATCATATGCATGTGAAAGCTGGACAACGAGTAAGGAAGACCAAAGAAGAATTGACGGTTTTGAATTGTGGTGTTGGTCAGGAATATCGAATATACCATGGACTGCCAAAAGAACGAACAAATCTGTCTTGGAGGAAGTGCAACCATAATGCTCCTTAGAAGCAAGGATGCAATACTGTGTCTTACATACTTTGGGCATGTTGTCAGGAGGTCTCAGTCCCTGGAGAAGGACATTGTGCTTGGCAGAAAACAGGGTCAGTGGAAAAGAGGAAGACCCTCAATGAGGTGGATTGACACAGTGGCTGCAACAGTGAGCTCAAGCATAACAATGATTGTAAGGATGGCTCAGGACTGGGCAGTGTTTCTTTCTGTTGTGCATAGGGTCGATATGAGTCGGAACCGACTCGATGGCACCTAACAACAACAAGAAATTATACACTGTGCCTCCATTAGGAAGAACACATGGGTCTAGGAACCCAGGAGACGAAGCAGGTTTGGCTCCATTTGCCATTATTCTCAAGGTTGCACTGGAAAATCTTGTGTTACCTTTCCTTACCACTGTGGGACCTGCAGGAATTCTGATCATCAAATGAGGTGAACTCCTGCTAGAGGACGCAGCTCAGGCCTCATCAAACTATAAGTTACAGTTGCTACCTGGGCACTTGGGAATTCTTGATTCTAAGCACCAATAGTTAGAAATATGAGTGAGTATCTCGCGTGTCCTACTAATCTTGGTCTTCTAAGTTTCTGCTCAGGAAGAGAGGTCCACAAGAACCCTAGAGAGGAGTTGCTTCCTGAACATTTATGGATAAGTGGATCAGCAGAGTACAGGAGAAGAATTATCGTAGCCTGGGATCTTCCATCAAGAAAAAAAACTGTTTGGCTATGAAAAGAGAAGTTATCTGACAGCCTCCAGCTACTAGAGCCTTCAGAATCTGCCTCGGCTTTCTAAGTGAGGCCATGTTCTTTCCAATTAGACTTCAGCCAATGACTAAGGATATTGGGGTATTAATTTGGGCATCGTCATTTCTCCACAATGCAGGACTCTCCTAATAGGAAGTCTTTGCCCTGCCGCTCCCTCTTAGATTGTGCAATACTTTATCAGAAGTGCATTATGGTCAGAGGTTCTCCTTTATCGGTCTCATGTCCTCCTCCCTTTTCTTTCAGACTGTTGCAGTCTGAAAGCTTTCCCTGCTAAATACAGCTTCTTCTTACTTTTATCTTTCACAAGTGTTGTTGTTGTTGTTGGATGCCATGGAGCTAATTCCGACTCATAGCAACCCTCACTAATCTTCTTGTACTTCTAATTCTGCCTCAGTAACTTCTTCCCAGAGAATTCAACTGGCACAGCTGCTATTCTTTTTCACCCTCCCCTGCTTCTATTATCACTTTCTTTCCTGTTTCCACATTAATTTGCTTCCTGTGGAAAAACACACGTTGCATTTGTCAAGATATATTTAATGAACACCTATCATATGCCGAGGCACAGCCCTGTGCCTGGAATTTTAAGCAATGCAACACAAGGCTCTAAAATTCTCGTGGAGAAGATGAAAGTGAAAAGGAAAAATATTTCATCTATAAACTCTTCACTCTTCTTAGAGAGGTGCACCTGTGAAAACGAGGATGTAGCCAAGCTGGACACTCATGCTGAAGGAACTAGGTGTGGAGATAATGTCAGACAAAGCAACAATATCAACACCATAAGATCCTTCACCCCCCCCATTACATCTTCTTCAATATGATCTATCCCACAGATATGCTGAAGGCCCTAATCTACCAGTACTTAGTAAATAAGGATCATATCATGAAAAGATTATCCTACTTCTAACACTAGAAAAAGTAGGCGGAACACAATACATTCAGCCAACTTTTAAAAAACAGTTCTCACAGAATATATTGTAATTATCATTGAGAAACAATGTGTTCTCAAGAGAGCACAAAATAACATACAGCAACATCTGGTAGTTTTTGTGATATCTCACATAGCTTTAAATTTTGACACTGTACAAAGGAAAGAAAAATGGAAGGTATCACTTAAACAACAGCTAGAGTTCAGTTCATTCTAAAATTGCTATAGAGTGCGGGTCTGGTGAGGGGAAAGGTGAGATAATATATGAGATCAGTTGAGAGCTGTTGGCATTAGAGTCTAGGAATGACTACTTTATTAGCCCTGGAGGCATACGTGCTTACTTAAAGGGAAACATTCTTCATTGCTTTCACATAGTTTGACACTTTCCTGTTTGTTGTAGAGAAGCTGTAGAACTTCCATTCCCATCTTCCTCCCTTTTGTTAACGCAACAATTATTTCCCAGGTTTTTCAGGCCTTAAGCTTTAGAAACATCTTTAACTGCTTCCTGTCCTTCAATCCTCACATCTAATTAGCTGTACAAGAAATCTTTGATTTACAAAGACTTGATTTAATACTCCATCATTATGGCCAAAGCTCATATTTCTGACTACCTAATCAGAGCGGCCAATGGCAATACATGATAATGCTTCAATGAGTGGATGGCCAACCCTAAGAAGCCTGATTTGATCTACAGTAATTCAGATAACTGTTTTGGAAATAAACCAGCAAGGAATCTTTGAAGGAAAATTTCCCTGGAAACTTTGCCTCCCACATTGAACTCAGTTTAAAGGTCTTTGATACAATAAAGACTTTCCACAAGGATATTTGCCGGGGAAAGAAAGTGAATGGTTTTTTAGTAGAAACTGCATTGGATTCATATTTTAAGAAACATTACTCACTCTAGTGCATGCATAAAAAATATCACAAAAGCAGCATGTATGGTAAGGCTTTTATATTGTGCGTAAAAAATATCACAAAAGCAACATGTATGGTAAGGCTTTTATATTGATGATTAGACCCCACCACTGCCATTGAGTCAATTCCGACTCATAGTGACCCTATAGGACAGGGTAGAACTGCCCCACAGTGTTTCCCAGTAGTGCCTGGTGAATTCGAACTGCCAACCTTTTGGTTAATAGCAGTAGCTCTTAACCACTATGCCACCAGGGTTTCCATATTGATGATTAATTTTACATATTTAGTAAATAGGGCTAGGTTGAAATTTAAATGTTCCAAACTGGGATGAGTAGAAACAAAAGCAAATTTATTTATTTTCTGTAGTCAAACACAAAAATTCCATCAAACCTCTAGTCTTCTAGAAAAGACATCTTATTCTAGCTCATCGTTATATTCAATTTGATTTAGTCTTTTTCAGTAAAATTCGAATATTATCCAGATACTGCCTAGATCAAACCTTAGTTATTTGGGGGTAAAATTCAGTCTTCTGGGGTTTCTTACTCAGTGAGGATTACCTACACTAATTTTTCCTAAGATGGCATCACGTAACAGATGAAAGTTTATATATTCTCATAGGTTTGGGGAAGAGATATTTTGTGCTGTCTCTTTGTACTCACTGTATCATCTTTGGTTTACTTGAGTTCACCTGCTAAATGGGCATTCTATGCTGCTACAGACCAAGGTATGTGTTATCCTGCCCATCTTTTGGCCATTTTGGTGGTACTCTTAGGGACTAACGACTTCTTGGCTGCTTTCCTTGCACCGAGTTTGAGAGTAAGTCTTGCCCTTAGGTCTGTAAGCCCAGACCCTTTTCTCAACACTTGGTACTATACTGCATCTGCGACTTGTTAGATACAACATCATGCAAAAAAAAAAAAAAAAAAGGTTTTTTTTAGTATCACCATGATATGGCAGAGAAGCAAGAAACATGCCTAGATTTTCTCATATTCCTCCCAATCTATCTCTGTGTGTCTTTACTTTCACTGCTGGTTATTTATTTCAATTCTCCTCTCTCTCTCTTTTTTTTTTTTTAACTTAGAGGGGAACCTATAAAGTTCACAGCTGGTATCCTGCTCTTTTCTCTTTCCCTCTATCTGTTTAGCTCTTCCTCTCAACACCAGACAGGCTGTACTTCTTGTGTATGAAAACCTTCTCTTATTCACATTTTCAACTGACTCTACAGTTTATGCTAGTAAAATTCCAGCTTTAGGAGTGTCAAGAAAGCCCTTTATCTTAAAGATGAGCAATAAGTTCTTTGTCCTCAGAAATGTTTAGCACATTTATCCTTCATCTTGGAAGGACTGTTGGAGAGAAAAACAGAAATAAATGGCAAAATTACAACATGGAGAAATACATCAGGCCTTATATCTCTGCATATGTTTGTGAATCCGTATAATTGTATCTTATTTTCTTTTACTGACTTTTGTGATTTATTCTTGTATTTCAGAAACATATTGCCTTTGTTTGATCCTAGCTCTATCACTTAATAAATGTACGCTTTTGGACTAGTTGTTTAACCCCTTCATGACTCAGTCTTCCATGTGTGAAATGGGAACACTAATAGAGTCTATTTCATGAGGTTTTTGGAAAGATTAACTGAGTTAATATATGTAATATAGGTTAACATATTTAGAGAAGTACATATCATATAGCAAGTATTAGGTAAGTGTCAGCCTTGCCTATTGAAAATATATATGTACGTGTGTATGTATTCATGTACATCCTGTGGGGATTAGGCTCCAGGGAATGATTTCAAGCTACATACCATAATACTGATTTAAAATCTGGAGTACATATTTTTTCATTTAAAATGACAATTCCATCAGGACATTTTCCCTGATTAAAAAATGAGATACACTGTTATTCAGATATGGTAGGCACAACAAGGTCAATGACATAGGGGTAGGAAAGGAGACATAGAATAAAGAATTAGGAAATCGTATGTCTTAAATGATTTTACATTTAAATGAGTTTAAATGTCTTACATGATTTTACAATTTTCCTGAGGGCATGTAGATATTAATTAACTGAAACAACATCAAAAATAAAAATAGTTCCAACTTGCTAGTTATTGCAAGTTAAAACTGTACAATCTCAAGTTTCAGCTTATCACTGTAACATTGATGGATTAAAACACAGCAGAAAATGGAATGACAAAATATTCTTTAGTTTAGAAATCTAACCAAGGTATTATAATATATATATTCTAAATAACAACTGCAAGATTTTCATAACACTCTCCAAGGATGCTGCAAAATCCAGTAGTATGATATAGTACAAATATCTTGATTGATTTTTTGTAAGTATAATTATATTTGCTTGAGTGCATACCCATCTTAGAGGTGTAATATTTAATTAGAGAATAAACAATGCAAAATAAAAACATCTAATTTTGGAATTAAAGATAACGTTATAGGATAGTACGTAAAATTACTATGAATGCTAATTTTAAAATCAAATTATGTTAAAATTTAATTCAGATTTACTGAGTTAAACATGACTTTTAATGGAAATATTGCCGTAAATCTTTTCTTTAGTTTTTAATCAGCCCTGAGAAACCAAGAGGGGATAAAGTTTGTTTTCCTTCTGTGACAAACTTATTACAGATCTTTTTTTTTTTTAATTAGCAGGTGACAGGAAATTAGGTATAGTTACCAATACCTTAGAAAACACAAATGTAATAAGATTAATTAAAGATCAATTAAAGAGAAAGCCCTTTCAAAAACAATGTGAACTTCAGTGGAGAGGCAGGTAAACCTCCACTGAGTGGATTCAAGACAAGGGTGTGGAAATCTTTCAAAAACAGCATGGGTTTGTATATGGGCAAATGAAAGATAGCACAATGCATTAGAGATGAGCTTTTTCCTTCATTAAATACTTCCAACTAGAGATTTTCTTTACTTTGTCCTTGCCTCCATATTCTCTGTCAACTCCGACCTCAGGAATATTTGTGCTCCATATTCTAATTATATACTCTGACCCAACTGTAGTTCATTAAGCACATTATTGACACTGGCTTGGTCAAGTTCTGCAACTGCTCTACCAAAACTGATTTAGACATTTATATGTATGCTCCAGTGGTCTTGTTCCTTTACTACGTTATGCTGTTTTCTTCTGAATCGTAGAGCTCAAGAATGTAGAACTAAGAAAAGAGATGGGAAAAATAAAAGTGGCTACCCTTAGTTACTTTTGCATACTCCCAAATGTCCTTAGGTTAGTCAGCCAATGCTCCCTAAGATCTGTAACATTAGATATTCTCAAAAGCCTCCTCGGTTTTAATCAGTCTTCTCTTCTTACCAGTAAAGAACAAGAAAAAGAATTCCCAGGAGAAGAATAATTCTAAAACATTCTGCTTAACCATGCATTGCTCTTTCCCAGATGAAGTTCTCAGGATCATAATTTATAGAGGGAGTTTATTTCTTTTAAGACTGGAAGCTATCATATTGATCACATCTCATTAACAACACATTTCCTTCCAAAGGCTTGAAATGCTAGCCGTGCTGTAGGTTCAACTTTCATTTCATCTTATTCTCTTTGAACTCCACCAAGTAGTCTAATTCTTTCTTAAATCCACCTTGAGCAATACATAGTTCACTATATGACAGCAAGCAGGCTGCCACAGTCCATGATCATAGTGGACAATGTGAGTCCTTTAAAAAGTCAAGTCTTTATTTTAACACAATGTTATCTGATAACCTCTGGAGTGTGAATTTCCCATATTCTATGAATCCAGAATATTATTCATTAAACCTACTGATCTTGAAACACGAACAAATGAAGATTGTATCTATATAAAACAAAGGGAACAGTTAGAGTCATGATAAGAAAGTTGGTTCAGTTAGCCATAGGAGATTTCAATTAATCAGGTTGCCTTTAACACCTCCTCCAACTCCCCAGAGAAGTACAAAGTAGGGATAAAATGTTTTAGGTCCAACTTTGGAAATATTTCAATCTTGTAGGTTCAAACTTAGTAACGTTAGTTTAAGCAAAGATGAATACTTTCATAATTTCAATATTTCTAAACTGATTTTACAGCTTTCTAAATTTGTTTATTTCAAACTCTAGACATTCAGAATTGGGGATTATTTAACCTAGATCGATGTATACATTTCCGCTGCCTATATGGTAGAAATAATTCAAGTTACCAGTTATGGTCTTTGAATCGCAAGTTTGTACTGCTACTAAGTCAGTGGGTGACCTGAAAGGTTATCCTAACTTTTGGGGCCATAATTTCCTCATTCATAAATTTAGTAGTATGAATTAAATTATTCTTTAGGTCTCACAATTCTAACCCCGGCCCCTGTAAATTTTTGATTCCAAGAAAAGTTTTTTGTAGGCCAAATATCATGCTCTCATCTGGTTGCTTAGGGTTGCTAATTGTAGGCAAGATTGGAAAATATTTTATTTTAGAACTAACTTATTTAAAGCAAATTAAGATAAAATAGTGTTACATATTTATAGGTTAGTAACACCTTCACAATCTGAAACGCCACTCTTGGGCAAAGTCATTTATCTGAATAAGATGAAAACCCAGAGTAAGTATAAAATTCTGAGCCACCAAAATAACTCCCTCTGCCAAAAAAGACTATTCACCAAGGTTCATAAACAGGAGTTATATCCTAATTATTTAACAACCAATATAGCCTAGGCACTGACCAATTAAAATGGGTCTTAGTTCAATCTGAACAGAGGCCAGCCAACGTGTATGACTATGTTGGTGCCTATCAGGTGAAAGTGCTGGCTTCACAAACTTAAACTCAGAAGAGAGTCTTTAGACTCGGGATGGAAATGAGGTTTCATCTCCTGTGACATATTTAACTTATTGTGAATTACGACTTAAAATAATATGTTGAGAAGAACAGTGAAGCCACATTTGTCATCTGTGGGGAAAAACCGCTCTGATAAATTAACAATCATTTCTAGGGGCATAGAAGGGAGTATGGTGTCTGGTGTGCTCCATAATAGCCCTTTTGGTGTTAAGACGCTTGCTTGGATCCTGAATACTCTTAATTACCACACAATTCTAACCTATTTTAGTTTCTGAACTTATAGCACCATGTCAACCAAGAGTGACACTCCCTCTCAGGGAGTGTTTAGAAATCTGAGAAGTAGTTCAGTTGCTCATATTTTGTTAAATATCTTCCAACACATAAGACAGTCCCAAACCTGAAATCTTCATCCCATACTAAATGCCAGTATTGACCCCTGATGCCAAATACTGCTATTGCTGAATAGAAGCAATGGTTTAGAATATAGGAAGAGGGGCAGATTGGTAGCATAACTTTCTTGAAAAGCAACACCTAACAGCAAGAGAAGAAACAACAACAAAATATACCATGAAAAAACCGATACGATAAATCAAAATGTTCAATAATGTAAGATAATTTAATATGAACAGAGTTCTACAAAATTTAATAAGTCCTTTATAACAGTATAGTAATTATTTAACAGGAGCACTGTTGGGGCAGTGATTAAGTGTTTGGCTGCTGACCAAAATGTTGATGGTTCAAACCCATCAGCTGCTCCATGGGAGAAAGTCTGCTTTCTTAAAGATTTACAGCTTTGGAAACCCAGTGAGGCAGCTCTATTCTGTCCTATAGGGTCCCTATGAGTCTGAGTTGACTTAACGGCAGTAGGTGTGTTTTTTTTTTGGTGCAGAATCAATTAACATTTTGATTGTCCTGAGTTATCAAATGACTAATTTGTATGGTATGTAAGCTTATTAAGAATATAGAGAAGTGTGTAATACATTCTCAAAAAATTTCCATCTAAATAAATAACAAAAATTTTAAAAGGTTTCTTTGTTTCAAGGAGACTTAAGAAAATATGGTGTGATTGTTAAGGTTGTGTGTCAATTTGGCTGGGCCATGATTTTCAGTGGTTTGGCAGTTACGTAATGATGTAGTTTGGAAGTTATATAATGATGCAATTTGGCAGTTATGTAATAATGATGTATTTATTCCCCATTTTTGTAATCTGATGTAGTCATCTCCCATTTTGTGGTGTGATGAGAACAGCCAATCAGTTGAAAAGGGTGTTCCCTTGGGGGTTTGACCCCTATCCAATATATACAGATGTTCTGGTAAAGCTCCCATACTCTGGAACCTGCATCCTCTAACTGCCAGTTCTTGGGATGTGAGACAGCAGCCTGCCACCTGACCTGTCGATTTTGGGTTCATCAACCCCTGTAACCATTTGAGTCCCAAAAAGTCTCCAGCCTAATCCCTGACCCACAGATTTGGGACTTGCCAGCCTCCACAGTTGTGTGAGCCATTTCCTTGAGATAAACCTATCTCCCTCTCTCTCTCTCTCTATATATATACCAAACTCGTTGCCTTCAACTTGATCCCAACTCATAGAGACCCTATAGGACAGAGTAGAACTGCCTCATAGGGTTACCAAGGAGCGGTTAGTAGATTCAAACTGCCAACCTTTTGGTTACCAGCCATAGCTTTTAACCACTGCACCACCAGGGCACTCTCTCTCTTTCTCTCTACCTCTCTCTATATGTATGTATATGTGTATGTGTATGAGTATGCATCACTGGTTTTGCTCCTCTAGAGAACTCAGCCTAAGACATATGGCCATCTACAATTGCTCTTCTTTATTTCACAGAGGAGCTTCTTGAAAAATGAATTGACCCTCTCCTCTCGTTCACCCCTGAACTCACAACACTCCTTCTTCCATCTATTTATTTGAAACTGCTTTTACCAAGGTCACCAATGAACTTTCCAGTGCCAAAGCCAATGGACATTTCTCATGGGATATCTGCAACTTTCGACACTACTGGCCTCTCCCTTCCTCCTGAGATTTTCTTGTCCTTGGTTTCAACAGCATTATTCTTTTGTGATTTTTCCATTGAACTGTTAGTTTTCTCATTCTCGGTTTCTATCTTGAGCTCTTCTTTTTATATCTTCCCCCGAATTATTCACGGACCTCTTCTCCATTTACTTTTGCACTCTCCCTGGGCAATAATACCCATTGACGCTTCAGCTAACACATGAATGTTTGTGATTTACATCTACGTCTCAAGCTCTGACCACTCTTCTGATAGAGATGCAGAAATATATTTCAACTGCCTAACGGGCAATTCAACTTGGGTATCCCATATGGCCCCTGATTAGACTTAGCAATTCCACATCTCTAAGGCTTTTTAGCCTATTTTTTTGTGTGTGTGTGATGAATTATATTATTCTTCTTCTAATCCTGAGACCAGGGATCATCCTTGATCTCCCCTTCTGTCTACAATTACATCCAATTGGAAAACAAATTCAATCAATTCTAGTTATTAAATTAATTTTCAGTCTGTTCTATTTCTATCTCCATTGTCAGTTCAGATCGTCATTATTTCATACTAGGATTATTTCAATGACAATCTATCTGGTATCTCTGCCTCCAGTATCACTCCCCTATGAAAGCATCCTCCATTGTCATATGGCTGATTTTACAAAATGCAAACTTGATCATATCAAAAATACTCACTCTCCGATCTGATCTCCTACTTAAAATATTTCATGATTCCAAATTACATTCAGAATAAAATCCAAAAGGCTTTAATGTGATATATAATATCTATCATTCTCTGTTCTTATAGCTCTTCCCCAACATGTCTGAGCTCTGGCCATAAACAATGAGACTTTGTTTCCAAAATACAGCTTTCTTGCTCTCACTGTTGTACTTTTGCAAATATTTATAC
This sequence comes from Elephas maximus indicus, assembly GCF_024166365.1. Lineage (NCBI taxonomy): Eukaryota > Metazoa > Chordata > Mammalia > Proboscidea > Elephantidae > Elephas > Elephas maximus. The sequence continues at coordinate 70,097,126 of NC_064846.1, read as the reverse complement.
TCTTTGTAATTGTCTTCCCTCCTTCAAATGATTATTAGTTATGTTTCAAGACTCAGTCCAAGGTTAATTCTCTGAGAAGCTTTTCCTAGCAGCCATCCACATCCCATTGTACCCTAGTCTGAGTTTGCTGCCCTTTATCTAAACTTGCATAGCAAACTGTATATATCACAATCAATAGTATTTTTCATATTGTATTGACATCATTGCTTTGCTTATATTTGCTCTACACTCTATTTTGTGTTACTTAAGGGTTGGGATCTTGTCTTATTCATTTTTGTATCCTGAATTGTTAGAAAAGTGCTTGGTACATAACAGGCACTCAGCATTTCTGAGTTTTTAAAGTCTTATTGTATTTTGAAACTAGGCAAGTATATAAATTAATGTGACTATTTAGGATATAGTCTATCTTCCACTAAAGCAGGTGGAGCAGAATATTTTTACTTGGAATCATTTTGTTGAAACTTGTTCTATTTACTTAAGATTATAAAATCACAAGTATTGAAAAGTATTAAAGTTTTCGCATTACACTAATCTGAAATTTCTAAAATTTGTTTGATTACTCTATATGCAATGCTTTTATTGATTCAATCAATATGTTTTGAATATCTATTTATGCCAGACTCTATGTTACGCAATGAGGATATAGAACTGAATGCAACAGACAAAGTATGCTATTGTTATAGACTAAGCTATAGTCTAGTTTGGCTTCTTTTTGTGCACTAAGTACAATTTGCATTGAGTTATTAAAAGTCTCAAGAAACTATACTATGTATTTGAAATACTTGAAATGATCATCTAAATATAAGGTAGAACAATACGAAATTCTCAATATTCAATCTTTATATACCTCACCCTAACACGTTAACAAAAACACCTTCATTTTATGTAATACCTTGACTTCATTGGGCTCATAAAATTAAAAGCCAACAACTCTGAATGGAGAAGGAATTACTTCATGCACCCTATATATAGGCTGTGTTGACACCAAAACATACATTGTGATAAAAAGAAACTAAAAAGATTCTTTGTCCTCAAATAGTTTTTACTCTAGTCTGTCAAAGATTTCCTCTGAAGGGCCTGAATTAGAATTCAGTTAGTTAAAGCATTACGTTCCCTAAAAAGAGGGTGAGGGTAATATTAACAGATAGTTTTAAAATCTTTTCCTCCATAGAAGCAGAGCCCTGTTTTTAAAAGTAAATCTTATAAAAAAAAAATCTTATATAGGATCTCAATTCATAAGCAAGTTAAAAGCAGAGTTATTATTTCCAGCAGAAGGTGGTATTCTAGAGTCTTGCTCAAACTGCCTCTTCTTGATCATCCAACTCACCCACCACATGCAATAGCAGTCACTATGCTACCTCCACAGTATGTGAAATACAGAAAATCACTGCTTTTTCTTTTCTTTTTAAAGTAATTATCAGAAAGGAACTAACAGCTGAGTATTTCTATGTACCATTTTAGATATATTTTTTGTATAATTCTGAAGTTAGTTCTGTGAGGTATTCTTATTCTCATTTAACAGATGAGGACACTGAAGTTTAGAGTTTCATTAACTTGCCTGCATTTAGATAACTAGAAAGTAGCAAAACTGAGATTCAAACCCAAGCCTATCTGGTTCCAATGTCTGAGGCTAGTTCATACCACACAGTTTATACGTAGATGAGAACAAGCCCAGAAGGACTAGAATACAGGTTTAGAACTTTGGCTGTGAGAAGCAGTTGGTATTTTAAGGTACTTTCCCAGATCTGATGTGAAGAACTGCTGTGTAAAGAAGACAATGTAAATCAGCCATAAAAAGGAGTGTGGACACAACAGAGAATCCCTGAGGGAGCAGAAAATCAGTGGGATGCAGACCCCAAATTCTCATAAGACCAGACTTAATGGTCAGACTGAGACTAGAAGGACCCTGGAGGTCATGGTCCCCAGACCTTCTGTTAGCCCAAGACAGGAACCATTCCCAAAGCCAACTCTTCAGACCAGTTGGACTGAACTATGGGATAGAAAATGATACTGGTGAAAAAAGAGCTTCTTGGATCAAGTAGACACATGAGACTATGTGGGCAGCTCCTGTCTGAAGGAGAGATGAGAGGGTAAGGGGGTCAGAAGCTGGCTGAATGGACACAAAAAGAGAGAGTGGAGGGAAGGAGTGTGCTGTCTTACTGGGGGGAGAGCAATTAGGAGTATATAGCAAGGTGTTTATAAATTTTTGTATAACAGTCCTACTTGATTGTAAACTTTCACTTAAAGCACAATAAAAAAAAAAAAGGAAGTGTGGACAAACAGGGAAGAATGTTTGGCACTAAGGTGTCAAAAATTCAAGAACCAAAGGAAAAAAAGCAAGAATAAACTGATAAACATTTAAGAGAGCTTTCAAATATTTATACACTTTTAGATCTAGAAACCAAACATGAGGATTCTTGCCATTAAGATCTGGAGGCAGCAAGATGGGATCATACGCAGCTGCACGTCCCCACCCTGACACAATGAAAGTAGAAAACAGTAAGCCAAAAAAAAAAAAAAAGATGAATCTATGGTCTAAGAATTTTGGAAACCAGTCAAAGAATTGCAGCATCTAAGCTAACACTGAATTGAGACAAAAGCCTATTTGCAAATGGTAAGAATATGTTTTTTCTTTTTCTTCTACAGTAGATGCTCTCCTCCCTTTGTGGCCTTCAGGGCAGTGGGCACTATGTCAGAGGCTCCTGCTGTGGTGGAAAACTGGGAACCGTGAACTGTTTCCAGACAGATGCACACTCTTTGGCTTGAGAGTGTGTGAACAGAATTTGCTTTTGCCAGTGGACTCTCAGGTCTTTCTGTTCATATCTGTCTGGGGCTGTTTAAAGGACTGAGGAAGTGTGCCCCTATGTTAGACAGCATCCACACTCCTGCTGGACTGGAGGTAGAAAGCACTAAGCAAAGCCCACAAGGAATGTTGCACTTAGTCACACAAGATTAATTAGTGTGATTGAAGCATACCAAAGCATAGATTCACCCTCTAAGGGTTAAAGAAGAAGGGCTGGTGTGAGAGTGTCTTACTGACACAGGAGTTAAGAGCTCAGTTGCCAACCCAAAGGTTGGCAGTTTGAATCCACCAGATGCTCCTCAGAAACCCTATGGGGCAGTTCTACTTTGTCCTATAGGGTTGCTATGACTCGGAATTGACTTGATCACAACGGGTTTGTTTTTTTGGAATTACATCAAACGGTGAAGAAGGGAGTTCTGGAAGCCTGTCCTTTTGCCTAAATAATAGCACAGGAAAAAGCAACTAGAATAAACTATTTAGGAACACTGGAACTGGATCAGACATTTAATTCAAACAGGAGAGTGCTTGATAAAGAAATAAGCTGCTGATCTCCCCTAGGTGAACCACTGACCAGCTACCATCCCTTATTTTTCAGCTCATCTGCAGTGGTGTAATCAGTAGCTTGTGTTTCTAGAGTGGCTGCCTGGTGCTGGTTGGCTAGTGGAGACATTTTCCTCCAAGAATTTGGGGTTACTTACTGTACACATTTGGTTTGTCTGGTAATGCCCTCAGGAATGGGCACAGATCATTGCAGCAATTTTGACCCTCTCCCAAAAATGGTTGCACTCTGCTGGTAGATTCAAAGAGCTAGAGCACCCTTCGGCGAAATGTCTCACAACACTGAACAACTGCAGAGGTAACAGAATTGGAACACACGTTTTCTAAAAATTATCTTGGAAAAGGTGCTAAACAACCAGTTGACTGTCGCTTTCATTAAGTAACAACAGAAGTCCCTGAGAAGTTGGACAAACAGATATCCTTCTATTTTTGCTGTTTGTTTCTTCCTGGAGTATAAGACAATTTCCCCTGAAACACTAGCTAGGCAAGGGCTCCAGAAAGGAATTCTCAGTATTCATGTACATTTTGGAAGATAGTTTTTGCAAAATATTCAAGGGCAGTTGCTGAGCACACATACTACTACAGCCTTCAAAGGCTATAAATACATACATACATATATACTGCAATCCCTAGGGAAGAGGATGAATCTAAGTACTTGAGATACCACATTACAAGATCACAATTTCAAGAAAAAAATCACAAGGCATACAAAGAAACAGAAAGATATCCCACTCAAAAGAACAATATGAAGAGACAGAAATAGACCCTATGAAAGCTGAGATAATGGACAGATTAAAAAAAAAAAAAAAACTGTTGCCATCTAGTCAACCCCAACTCAATGGACAGATTAAAAAAGAAAAAATCTGTTGCCCTGGAGTCGATTCCGAATTATAGCGAACCTATAGGACAGAGTAGAACTGCCCCACAGAGCTTCCAAGGAGTGCCTGCTGGATTCAAACTGCCAACTTTTTGGTTAGCAGAGGTAGTTCTTAACTACTGCGCCACCAGGGTTTCCAAGGACAGATTAGGAGGCTTTAAAACAACAATAATAAATAAGCTAAAAAAAAAAAAAAAAACTAAAGAAAATCCCAGACAACTAAAGCAAATCGGGAAAATGATACAAGAACAAAATGAAATTTTCAATAAAGAGATAAAAACTGTAAAAAACAATGAAATGTAAATATTGGAGCTGAGGAATATAATAAAAATCCAATGGACAATATTAACATATTTGCATTAGCAAAGGAAAAAAATCAGCGAATTAGAGGAATTCAAATTATTGACACTGAAGAACAAGAGCCAAAGATAAATAAAATGGAGAAATGTCTAATGGAATTGTGGAACACTAAAAATCAAATTAGCATATGAGCCATGGAAACTCCAGAAGGAGATGAGTGAAAGAAAGAGAAAGAATATTAGAAAAATAATGGAAAAAAACTTTCCAAATTTGACAAAGGACATGAATCTACAAATCTAAGAACCTCAACAAACTCTAAGTAGGATAAACCCAAAAAGATTCACACCAAGACACATTATAGTCATTCTCTCAAAAACAAAGGATAAAGTATCCTAAAAGCAGCAAGAGAGAAGTGAAATATTACATAAAAAAGGGGTCCTCAATAAGATCAAATGCCATATTCTCCTAAGAAATGTTGGAGGTCAGAAGGCAGTGGAATGACATATTTAAAGTGCTGAAATAAAAGACCCTTTAATCAATACTATACCTGGCAAAACTTTCCTTCAAGAATAATGGTAAACTTAAAAAACATTCCCAGGTAACAAAAGTTGAGAGAGTTTGTAACCACTAGAACTGCTCTACAAGAAATGCTAAAAGGAGTCCTTCAGATGGGAAGAAAAGGACACTGGATAGTAACTCACTTGAAGCCATGTATAGAAAACAAACAAAAATCTTCATTAAAGGTAATTTCATGGGCAAGTATAAAGGCATGTTTTAAGGTATTTTTGGTTGGAACTTTAACTATTATATCCTTCATGCTTTATGATGACAAATGTATAAAAAATAAGTGTACATTTATGTTATAGGGCAACAAAAACAACATAAATGGGGTTGGGGAGAGGAGGAGTGGTATAAGAATAGAGTTTTTGTATGTTACTAAAGTTAAGTTGGTATCACTTTATACCAGGTTGTTGTAGATGTAAGATTTTAAATGTAATCCTTATGGTAACCACAAAGAAAATATCTTTAAAAAATGTACACAAAAGGAAAGAATAAGGGAATAAAAGCTGTTTACTACAAAGAATTAACAACACACAAAAGAAGGCAGTACTGGAGGAAAATGGGTGACAAATCAGGTATAAGACATACAAAAAACAAAACAAAATGGCAGAAGTTCTTCCTTATCAGTGATTACAGTGAATGTAAATGAACTAAACACTCCAAGCAAAATCAAAAAGTGGCGGAATGAATAAATAAATATGATCCAACTATATGTTGTCTACAATAGACACTAGAGTTCTTCACATCCCAGGCCTTTCAGGTGCGAGTATTTGCAAAAAGAGTTGAATTTCCGGATTTAGCTAATTAAGCTCAATTGCGCTGACACCTTCCAAATACAGGGCAAGGGTCCTAGCATTGTGTTCACAGGGTTATATGTTTTCGTGATGTTTTGTTTTACTTAGTTACATAAACCACAGTCTGTCAAGACCACTGTCTGTTCCCACTCTGACTTCCCATCCAACACACTTCTCATGCCAGGAAAGGTTGAACTGTTCATAGACATTTTTCGTATCAGGTTAAGAGAAATTTGAAATGAAGATGCATTTAGTTTGGGTTTAGTGGGATATATCTGTGTGATTTTCAATCGCTTTCAGTTAAGTTATTGCCAGCCATCCTAAAAACAAAACAAAACAAAACATTGCCGCCCAGCCAATTCTGACTCCCAGCGACCCAATTGCACAGAGTAGAAAGATCCCATAGGGTTTCCAAGTAGCAGCTGGTGGATTCAAACTGCTGACCTTTTGGTCAGCAGCTAAGCTCTTAACTGCTGCACCACCAGGGCTCCCTAGCCATCTGGTTGTACTCCTAATGCCTATTGTGTGTATTCACCCTTACATAAAGGTGCATGGCCAGAGGTCATAGGCAAGAAACATATATAGATAAAAAGTATTGTAGACGTATGTTAGCCAATTAACTGACAAACAAAACCTTTATTTTTCTTCAGTATTTTAAAAAGTAGTTCTACTTTTTTAGAATTTGATATTTATTGTGACTTATTTTCTCATTTTAAGTAGATTCTTAGTTTTATACTTAAGAGGACTGCCCCCTCCTAGTTATACAAACTTCAGACCCCACAAATTTAGATTTACCTTTGGATTGTAAAGATGGTGAACAAGAGATTATCCTGACCTGCCATATGTGTAACAATTTTGTGTACCACAATAAATAGTAACTTCTTAGAAAAATAAAACAGCTGAAGCTGCAAAACACTTATAAGTCTCAGTGAAAATAAATTAACAGCATCAATTAAATAATCTTTTCAATGTCAGTTTCTTAGTGTTTTCTCAGATTCAACTATATATACAGTCAGAGTGCCACGATATTTAGAAGTTGTGTTCCTCCTTCCTTTGGCAGTGATAATTTCCTGAGAACTAATTGGTTTTTGGCATTAGTCATTTTCTGTACAGAGGCAGGGGGCATAGGTTATGAGAATAGAAAAAAAAATGTAATCAGTTTTGGAGACTAATCATTTACTGAGGCTATGGCTGTTTATAGAATTCTATAAATGTGTTTCTAATAACTGTTCAATTAAAATGTTATCTATCTGGATTTACCTCTTTTGGATTTTTAATCGCTGTATAATATCTTTATAATTTAGCTAGCTAATATGCTGTCATGCTATTTCCTTTTGCATTTTAACCTTTTCATGAAAGAATTTTTTTCATTATACACAAATTTGTAAATGTGTAGTCATATGCAAGACGTGACTTTAATGACTAAATCTGGCATCTACTCTTTTCCTTTACTGCCTGACATTTAAATATTTTTTCTATTTTTTTATGTTTAGTATTTTCTTATTTATTTTTGGCTGTTTTTGAAAGGATATCAGCAGAAATTTCATCATTATTGCTAAATTGCATGTTGCCCTGAATGTCCGATAATTCTTTTACGGATTTTCCACAGTCTTTTTATATTTTTTGTTGTTGTTGTTTTCCTCTGTCTAGTCATTAAACATACCAATTCATAGGCCTACCTGTATATTTATTTGCCACAATTGAAGGGCTAGCATTTACACCTGGTTGTATAAGAGGGGTCATTCTAGTGAGCCAACATTATAAATAAACTATTTGTAAATTTTTTTTCAATTGATTTTCTGTTTCTTACCTCATTGGCTGTCTCTTGCAACTCTCCATAAATGTATACTCTTTCTCTTTCTGCTCTAAATTATAACACTTCAAGGTGATCTAATTCAGCCCTATTGCTTTAAAACAAAAATCCATAAATTGATGATTTCCAAAATCATTTTTTCAAACCTGACCCTTCCCCTGAAATCCACATTCTAATATCCAACTACCTACTTAATATCTTCACATGTATATCTAACAATCATTTCAAATGAGGACCTATGAATAACTGAACTTTTGCTTTTCCCCCAATTTTTTTCTACTAACAGTGTTCAAACCTCAGTAAATAATACCATTATTCACTCAGTTCCTCAGAGCAAAACATTTGGAAAAAATAAATAAAAATTCTGGATCCCTTTTGTCCTTCCAGCCAAATCTAGTCTATCAGAAAGTCCTAAAATATATCCCCACATTGATCACTTCTCACATCCAAATTTGTGAAGTCAGTCTGTGAAACTAAATGAAAAAATACTATCCTGGATATATACGCCAATTTTCTGGACCTCTAAGGAACTCCCAGCGCCCTGGTGGCACAGTGGTTAAGAGTTCAGACTGCTAACCAAAAGGTCAGCAGCTCAAATTCACGAGCTGCTCCTTGAAAACCCTACAGGGCAGTTCTACTCTGTCACGTAGGGTCCCTGTGAATCGGCATCTACTTGATGGCAACTGGTTTGATTTGGTTTTTTTTGGAAAGAACTCCTGGAGCCCTGGTGGCACAGTGGTTAAGAGCTCAGCTGCTAACCAAAAGTCACACTGAAGGAGAAAAAATGTGGCAGTCTGCTTCTGTAAAGAGTACAATTTTGGAAACCCTATGGGGCAGTTCTACCCTGTCCTGTCGGATCGCTCTGAATTGGAACTGACTCAAGGGCAACAGATTAAGGAATTCCTAAGGAGCTCTGGTGGCCTCAGTGGTTAAGCGCTCAGCTGCTAACTGAAAAGCTGAAGGTTTAAACCCACCAGCAGCTCCACGGGAGAAAAGACCTGGTGATCTGCTCCCTTAAAGATTGAAAAAAAACTGCCAAATCCCTTGCCATCGGTGGATTCGGATTCATACTGACACTGTAGGACAGAGTAGAAAGGGCCCTTAGGGTTTCCAAGGCTGTAAATCTTTACGGAAGCAGACTGCCACATCTTTCTCCCAAAGAGCAGCTGGTGGGTTCCAACCACCAAACTTTTGGTTAGCAGCCAAGTGCTTAACCACTGCTCCACTGGGCTCCTTCAAGATCACAGCCTCAGAAACACTGTGGGCAGTTCTGCTCTATCATATAGGGCTGTCATGAGTTCAAATCATCAGGACAGCACACAACAACCACTACAACAAGAACTCCTGGCATTTAGAATATACAGATCACACATTATGGCCAAATAACCCAAATAAAAAAGGGCAAAAGATATGAATAGACACTTCACTGAAGAAGACATTCAGGTAGCTAACAGATATGAGAAAATGTTCATAATCATTAGCCATTAGAGAAATGCAGATCAAAATTACAATGAGGTTTCATCTCACTCAAATAAGGCTGGCATTAATCCAAAAAACACGAAATAATAAATGTTGGAGAGGCTGTGGAGAGATTGGAACACTTATACACTGCTGGTGGGAATGTCAAATGGTACAACCACTTTGGAAATCGATTTGGCGCATCTTAAAAAGCTAGAAATAGAACTACCATACGATCCAGCAATCCCACTCCTTGGAATCTATCCTAGAAAAAATAAGAGCCTTTACGCTAACAGATATATGCACACCCATGCTTATTGAAGCACTGTTTACAATAGCAAAAAGATGGAAGCAACCAAGGTGCCCATCAATGGATGAATGGATAAAAAAATTATGGTATATTCACACAATGGAATACTACGCATCAATAAAGAACAGTGAGGAATCTGTGAAACATTCCTTAACATGGAGGAACCTGGAAGGCATTATGCTGAGTGAAATTAGTCAGTTGCAAAAGGACAAATATTGTATAAGACCACTATTATAAGAACTTGAGAAATAGTTTAAACTGAGAAGAAAACATTCTTTTGTGGTTACGAGAGGGGGGAGGGAGGGAGGGAGGGTGGGAGAGCGGTATTCACTAATTAGATAGTAGATAAGAACTACTTTGGGTGAAGGGAAAGATAGCATACAATACAGGGGAGGTCAGCACAATCGGACTAAACCAAAAGCAGTTTCCTGAATAAACTGAATGCTTGGAAGGCCATCGTAGCAGGGGCAGGGGTCTGGGGACCATGGTTTCAGGGGACATCTAAGTCAATTGGCATAATAAAATCTATTAAGAAAACATTCTGCATCCCACTTTGAAGAGTGTTTTCTGGGGTCTTAAACACTAGCAAGCAGCCATCTAAGATGCATCAATTGGTCTCAGCCCACCTGGATCAAAGGAGAATGAAGAACACCAAGGACACAAGGAGATTACGAGCCCAAGAGACAGAAAGGGCCACATGAACATCAACTACATCATCCCGAGACCAGAAGAACTAGATGGTGCCTGGCTACAACCGATGACTGCCCCAACAGGGAACACAACAGAGAACCCCTGAGGGAGCAGGAGAGCAGTGGGATGCAGACCCCAAAGTCTCATAAAAAGACCAGACTTAATGGTCTGACTGAGACTGGAAGGGCCCTGGTGGTCATAGTCCCCAGACCTTCTGTTGTCCCAGGACAGGGACCATTCCTGAAGCCAACTCTTCAGACATGGATTGGACTGGACAATGGGTTGGAGAGGGATGCTGGTGAGGAGTGAGCTTCTTGGATCAGGTGGACACTTGAGACTATGTCGGTATCTCCTGCCTGGAGGGGAGATGAGAGGGTGGAAGGGTTAGAGGCTGGTGAAATGGACACTAAAAGAGAGAGTGGAGGGAGAGAGAGGGCTGTCTCATTAGGGGGAGAGTAATTGGGAGTGTGTAGCAAGGTGTATATGGGTTTATGTGTGAGAGACTGACTTGATTTGTAAACTTTCACTTAAAGCACTAAAAAAAAATTAAAAAGAGTGGCCTATCTAGTGTGGTATTTTTGGGTGAAGTACTGGGCTATTTTTTGTTGTGTTAGTTTGTTTGTTTTGGATCTCAGGTTAATTTGATTCTATTTGTCATTTCATGCCTTACTATCATTAGCACACACATTACCCTTCTATTTGCTAACATTTTCTCCATCATACCCTATCCACAATCCCACTGCCCTACCCATTTAGGCATCTAGTTTCATATATTAATATATGTAATCTACCTTCCGTATGTTTTCTTAACTGTTAAAACAACCTCAAAAATATACAGTATTTTGGGAAATTAATATTTTTATTTTATATAAATGGTATTGTACTATGATACTTATTCCTGCTGATTTTCAGTGAGTTCCATGAATTGTGTAGATGTTAATACTTTGTTAGTGATGGATGTTACAAATATTTTCTCCCACTCTGCTATCTCTTGACTTTGTTTACGGGATCTTTTGCAGAATAGAGATCGTAATTTTAATGTAGTTAAATCCACTGTTTCCTTTATGATTGTGCTTTTAAGGCCTTATTAGTAATACCTTTTTTTTTACCCACCTCTTCTTCCAGAACACAAGCTCTTTAGATCTATGTTGCTTGTTCCCTTACATGCTGAAGAAACTGACCTTGACTATTTCTTTTCTCACAGCAGGATCACAAAACTCTTGACAGGCCTTTCTGTGCCTTATCGATCCACAGACACCATAGAGACATCTTTAACATCCTGCAGACTCCACTCTATTTCAAATGTCTACTAGGCAATTTCTCAAACTAGTGTCCTCCCTCATAAATGTCCTACCGTTCACACAAAAGGTACCAGCCTCTTGAGGGGGGCCTTTACAATTTTCATTGACACCAGTCCTTTCAAGTTACTCCATGCTGCTAAATTAAAAACCATCTCCTTTGATGTGGTACTGTGTAACCTTACAGAACCTTGCCATATAAGGTACTCTCCTTTTCTTTATAGGGCTCACTCAGTAAATGCTTTTCATATAACTCACAGGCTTACACATCAAGATAGGGAGGGTATTCTTACTTGCACACATAGCTGACCGAAGATGGGATCTCTGAACCTCAAATAGTCTTCATTCCTTTTAAGTTCTCCCATTAAATAAGGGAAATAGATATCACATTCTAGACTCTCTTAACTTGAAAATATATGTTTTAATATATCACAACTGCTTCCCATAAATGCATTTCATACATGTTGCAGCAAATTAAGGATAATAGCTCCTGAAATTATGCAAAACCAGTTCCTTAACATTTATCAGGTGGGCACTCTGTAAAGGACAGCATAGACAGCCCACCAATAAATGGTACAAAAGTGGAAAAAAAAAGGGCTTAAGCTTAGTGAGTTTCAGAAGTTCCCTTCAATTAAAACTTTTAGGAAGAAATTACATATGATCACCTTCAAAAAGATTTTATTTTTGTTGAAAATCTTCGCTTAAATATTTCATAAAATTTTAAATTAAAAAATCTATCACTGTCCAAAACCTGTTCCCCTATAAGAGAGATTTGATTCATTCAAGAGATGTAATCTGCTAAAAAAAAAAAAAAATCTGCTAGAAGGCGATTATTATTACTTTATAATCACAGTAGTCATCAAACTCTTTTCATGCTGTTAAAAAACAAATAATTTCTTTAGATACACTCCTAAGCAAACTTACAATTCTTTGCCCCATCTTGGAATCTGCTGCCTTTATAAGACAACTCACACAATGAATAAAATTTCGACAAATTATGGACCCATTTCACCAACAATAGAGACAATTCTAACTTGAAAAACTGTCTGACTGGAGATGTGTGTTTTCAAAACAAATTTATATTACTCATTGTCATGGATTGAATTGTGTCCCCCTCAAAATATATGTCAACTTGGCTAGGCAATGATTCCCAGTATTGTGTGATTATCCATTTTGTCATCTGATGTGATTTTCCTATGTGTTGTAAACCCTGCCTCTATGACGTTAATGAGGTAGGATTAGAGGCAGTTCTGTTAATGAGGCATGACTCAATCTACAAGACTAGGTTGTGTCTTAAGTCAATCTTTTTTGAGATATAAAAGAGAGAAGCAAGCAGAGACACTTGGAGACCTCAAACCACCAAGAAAGTAGTACAAGAAGCAGAGCGTGTCCCTTGGACCTGGGGCCCCTGCACTGAGAAGCTCCTAATCCAGGGGAAGATGGATGACAGAGGCCTTCCTCCAGAGCCAAGAGAGAGAAAAAGCCTTCCCCTGGAGCTGATCCCCTGAATTTGGACTTCTAGTCTACTAGACTGTGAGAGAATAAACTTCTGTTTGTTAAACCCATCCACTTGTGGTATTTCTGTTATAGCAGCACTAGATAACTAAGACACTCATGTCAAGTATATATATATAAAATACATATATATATGGGCCCCTGGTGGCACAGTAGTTAGATGTTTGTCTGCTAACCAAAAGATCAGCAGTTCGAATCTGCCAGCTGCTCCATGGAAACCCTATGGTGCAGTTGTAGTCTGCCCTATAGGATCGCTATGAGCTGGAATTGGTTTGTTGTTGTTGTTGTTAGGTGCCATTGAGTCAGTTCTGACTCATAGGGCCCCTATGTACAACAGAATGAAACACTGCCCTGTCCTGTGCCATCTTCACAATCATGCTTAAGGCCATTGTTGCAGCCACTATGTCAATCCATCTTGTTGAGAGTCTTCCTCTTTTTCGCTGACCCTTCACTTTACCAAGCATGATGTCCTTCTCCAGGGACTGATCCTTTTGGATAACATGTCCAAAGTATGTGAGACGTGGTCTCATTATCTTTGCTTCTAAGGACCATTCTGGTTGTACCTCTTTCAGGACAGATTTGTTCATTCTTTTGGCAGTCCATGGTATATTCAATATTCTTCGGCAACACCACAATTCAAAGACATCAATTCTTCTTTGGTCTTTTTGGTTTATATATATTTATTTAAATATATACACATAAAAACCATTGGATGTATAACCATTACATATATAAAACCATTATATATACAGGCAGTCCCTGAGTTATGAATGAGGTACATTCTTAAATCTGTCTTTAATTTGTAGGTAAGCTGGTACAGGTGCCTATGATTCTTATTTAGTGTCAGTTAAATGTTTGTCATAATATATATTATGTATTTTACCTTTCGATGCATATAAAACACTTAAGAAACACTTTCAAACCACACAATGTTTCACGAGCATTACAAATAGTGTATGCGTTTGTTATTACAAACCATTGTATGTATTTAACTCGAATTTTTAATATAATGGGCTTTATGGTAGTCCATTCTTAACTAGGAGTGTTCTGTAAGTTACCTGGACTTTCATAACCTGGGGATTACCCATATATATATATAAAACCCCTTGCCGTCGAGTTGATTCTGACTCATAGTGACCCTATAGGACAGAGTAGAACTGCCCTATATGGTTTCCAGGGAGTGTCTGGTGGATTCAAACTGCTGACCTTTTGGTTAGCAGCCGTAACAACAACAGCGCCACCAGGGCTCCATGGCAAAAGGTCTGTTTTTTTTGTTGTTGTTGTTTATATATGTATACACACACACACACACACACATCTATCATCTTTAAAGAACTTTTACATGATTTCGAACAAATTTTTCTATTGAAGTTTTCTTCCAACATTTAAAGACATAGAATTCCTTTAGACTTATTAGTGTTTCTTTCATCTTGGAGAAAGGATTGCCAAAGAATTCTCCACCTTATTGGTTTTATTACCAAAATTTAAGTTTCCAAAAACCCATTGCCATCAAGTCAATTCCAACTCATAGCAACACTATAGTACAGAGTAGAACTGCCCCATAGGGTTTCCAAGGATGTAAATTATTATGGAAGCAGACTGTCACATCTTTCTCCTGCGGAGTGGCTGGTAGGTTTGAACAGCCATCCTTCTGGTTAATAGCTGAACATTCAACCACTGCATCGCCTGGGCTTCTTAGTTTCTAAAAATAGTCCCACATACTTTATATTAATTAACTGCTTAAAAAGGATTAAAACTAAAAATATTCAAATTCCCATAAAAAGGCCTTCTTTGGTTAAATGAATCACAGTACACATTTATGGAATTCATTCAAATTACACTCAAATGCCTATGCTTTACAGACCAGCACTTTATAGACACTGCAAATTCACTGTAAGTTTGTCTGTCCTTATACACATATCTGCCGTACAAGACAGCCTCCAGCAAGGAAAAGTATTACACAAATCCAAGAAGGAACTCCCTTTAGTCAGAATTTATTTCAGACCCCTATTGCATATTTTTGTGCATGATGAACAAATTTAATCATTGACAATATGTTTGCTAATATCTGGTACCGTATAAGCAAATTGTTCATATAGCAAGCCCTTATAGCAAGCCCAAGATAAGTTTTCCTATCCTTCAACATTTTTCTGCCCTATAACCTGTGCCACAGCACCAAAATTATAAATTTCTTGACCTTTCATCCACCTTCAGGTCTAGGTTGCATGTTCCGTAAAATATTTAGCGTGTATAATCACTGATAGTCTCTTTGTTCCCAGCAGGAACACCAGACTGTGACCGACATTTCCATACTTTACTGAATCAAAGACAACATAAATAAGTTCTCTATATCACCTGGCCTTTAAAGTAATTCCAAAGGTTTCCATGTATTTTCTAAAAGAAAGCACTCCTAAGTGTCTGTGTTCACACCAGAAACATAAGCCTCTGAAAGCATTCATTATATTTTTAATTTTTAATTCTTTGACACTGTGACATTACAGTCCCTTGTCCCACTTTATCCTATGCTGTCCTTTACAGAGAGTCCAACCAATAAATGATATTCAACTTTCAATGAATCACAGTAAGAAATTTATTGCTCTTCTCTATATACGTACAGTTCATTTTGCAATATCTATTCCTCATGAGGAAACCGTGGTGGCAGAGTGGTTAAGAGCGATGGCTGCTAACCAAAAGGTCAGCAGTTAGAATCCACCAGGCGCTCCTTGGAGACCCTGTGGGGGCAGTACTACTCTGTCCTATAGGGTAGCTATGAGTCCGAATCAACTTGATAGTAAAGTTTTTTTTTTTTAATTCCCCATGAATGTATCAGTTAAATTAAATAGAAATGTTTAGTATGTACCGTATTTTTAAGGAAATAACACGGGCCTTCTGCATTTGTTTGCCAGCGGCACCCTCCCCCGCAAGGCATCCTCACAAGAACTGCCATGCCAATTTTCTTGGACAGGTTGCTATAAAATATATATATCGTAGTGTGCTTATGAAAATACCTCGGGGCAGGGGGTAGCGCTGCTGGCAAACAAACCCAGATAGCGAGCATTTTTTGCATAAAATGGAGTAATAATTTCAATTCCACCCTCATGCTTTTAAACAAATTGTACTCTGAATGCCTTTTCTTAACATCTAAAAACAAATCTTTCTCTTAAATATACCTGTGTTCATCTGAAGACTTAACAGTGTCCAAGAGAATTTATAAACAGGCCCCCAGGTCCTTAGAGCAATCAACTCCGTAGCAGGTTTTTTGAACCTATAATACATCAACCTCATCACAAAAGAACAGCTTTGATTTATACAAGTCCACTCCCCATGCTATCGGGTCAGAGTATGTTCAGTTGCAAGTAACAGCAAACTCAAGGAATTTGGTTTAAACAGAGATAAAAAAAACAGAGAGGAATTTATTTTTATGATATAAAAAAGAAGCCCAGTGGCAGGACGTTCAGCATTGTTAATAAGATCCCACAAACGCCAACAGGGAGCCAGTATCGTTCCAATTTTAAATTCTGCCATTCTTACGATGTAGAGAGTTTCATGCTCAAGGAAGCTCAGTGGTTATATGATGACTGCTGGCTTCAAAACCGTGTTTTAGACTGGCAGAAGTAAAATGATAAAGTGATTCTTTCCAGAGACATAATGCTTTTATTCAAAATGGATTCCTTCTCCAGAGATTTCCAACTATATTTCATGGGCTAGAATTGTGTTATGCAGTTACAGCTCCAAGCTCCAAGGGAAACTGGGAAATTGTGTATTTCTATCTGGGCACATAGACACCCTGAAAAAAATTTGAGGTTATGCCAGTAAAGAATGGAATAGTGGACTTTGAGTAGGCCAACAGCAATTTAGTTACTTTGAAATAATGGTCAAATGATATAATAAAGATGGAGACCTATAAGTCAAAAATGCATGACATTTCTTCCCTTTATAATACAAATATTATCCACATAACTAGGCTTCCGATATGCTGCAAATACATATATACTTGGAGATTTCAGTAGTAGTTTAAAGGTACCTCAGATTCATGTTGCACATCTCACATCAGGTAGAAGATCAATGTAGTAGAAGATTGTTGCCATTGATAAATACATTGCTCTCATTTGGATTTTTTCTTCAAAAGCCTTTCTGTTACCTTTTTACAGACACCATAACAAAGTTGGGTATTTCATAAAGACTCTACAGCAGAGATTCCAAATATTCAAAATGCTTCAAATCCTAGATTTCCTCGCACGTGTTGGATATAATCATTGAGCATATATTGATTATTTTTTATGGCAGCATCAGGTACACCGGAAACTTAATTTTTCACTCTCCAGTTTAGTGAATCAATATTCCTTTCAACTTAAAGAGGCCACAATAATGACCTTTCTGTAATATGTGTGCCCCCAAAATGGCAATATAAGATCTCCTGACCTTTCACATACTGGCCATTTAACAGGACCTCCAGTTCTTTTTACAGTTTCAAGACACTTCAAAACCTGGCAGCCCATCCAGTGTCAATGCTGAAATTGCCTAATCACTGATACAACTGATTGTTAGCCAGTCCCTCCACCTTACCAGCGCACAGACACAGGAGAAAATGTCTCTATATCATGCTGATTTTACAAGTTTTTTGAGGATATCCATGTACTTGTAAAATATCTGCATAAAGTAATTTTTATTCAAGCTAAAATACAAAATTGTTAAGGGGGCGGGGGGATCTCATGAGACTTCAATTATACCTGTCCCTTGGAGTTTCATTGTAGAGTTAAAAGGCATACTATATGTCTTTTATGCTCAATTTTCTTGACTATTGCTTTAAGTGACCTCTGAATTACTGAAATATTTTACTGATTCTTAAAGGCCTTCCTTCATAAATTAGAGAACCATTTAGATCTATTTAAAATAGTTAGGTTTACTAGATATCATTTGAGCTGGGAAGAGTTAACACACTTCTGTCCAAGTATAAACTAGATGTGGTAGCTTTGACTAACTTTCTAAACTTCAGCAAAATTTTAACCTGAATTATATGCACCTTCTAATCTGTGCTGTGCACATGATTGATGTAATTAATATCATTAAATTGCACATCTGAAAAATGTTGAATTGACAAATGTTTTTATATTTTTTACAATAAAAAATGAATAAATAAATCTGTACTCTACAAAACAGTTGCCACTAACTACATGTTGTTATTTAAATTTAAATTAATTAAAATTAACTAACACTAAAAAGTCATTTCATCAATCATACCCAGACACATTTCAAGTGCTCAGAATTGACACGTTGCCAGGGGCTACTGTTACTGGACAGCACAAAGACAGAACATTGCCATCATTGCAAAAACTTCTATAGGACAGTGATGTTCTAAAAGAGACATGGTTTTACATATTCTCATGCAAGTTAGAAATAAGTTAATTTACGTACAGTCATTTGTTTGAAAGATTAATTCCACTGTGTTTGATTTTGAAGTCATTTAAACTAGAGCAAAAACACTTTGTTTTTATTAAATGTCATCCAGTCAGCCCCTAACTCATGACAACCCCATACATGACAGCTTCAGACCATGGTGATCCATAGGGTGCTCTTTGGCTGGTTTTCATAAATAGATCACCAGGCCTTTCTTCCTAGTCTGTCTTAGTCTGGAAGCTCCGTTGAAGCCTGTTCAGCATCATAGGAACACACGTCTCCAGTGACAGGTGAGTAAGAGCAGCCCATTGACATGAATTGGCTGGGAGTGGAACCTCGGCCCACCCCATGGGAGGTGAGAATTCTACCACGGAACCACCACTGCCCTCCAAATCATTTTAACCATTTTTTAAAACTGGCAGATATTCCAGTTACTACGGCTGCATAAGAAATAACCTCAAAACTCGGTGGCTTAAAACAATAACAATGTTTTGCTCAAAAATTTGCAAATTGTACAGTGTTTTACTAGGATTTACTTGTCTCTGTTCTACTCTGCATAAGAGGTAGGATGGTGGCTGGAATAATCTGAATGCTAGCTTATGCTCATGTTTAGTAGTTGATTCAGACTACTGGTTAATACTTACATCTACACATGGCCTTTCCATGTGACCTGGGTTTCCTCACAGTGTAGTGGCTGGATGCCAAAGATGAACCTTCCCAGATAAAGAGAGAGACAAGCAGAAGCCATAGTGACTTCCACCACATTCCATTTGTGAGGCCGTAGTAAAGGCTAATGCCCAGGTTAAAGGGTAGAAGGAATATACTCCACCTCTTGATAGAGAGTAGTAAGTTTCTGGAAGAGCATGAGGGATGACATCTTTGATCTAATTGCTGTGGTTATTTTTGGAAAATGCAATCTTTTACAGCAGTTTTCCACATTTGAAGTTCAATCTATATGCATATATATTTCCTTTCTATTTCAATAGTGATGCTACATTAATTTTAAGTATGGCTGAAGAGTGGAACTAGGAAATGAGGTGGGAAGGAAGGAAACTTATGCTGTCAATATCATACGTTTTTGTACTTTTGGAATGTTTAACATAATCTTGAAATATATTTTAAAGAAAATTCTGCAAAATACAATACTGATATCTCTGAGCATAAGTATTACTGGAAATCAATGTGTATATAAACTGTTAAAGAATCAACTTCTTTTATAAATGACTAGAATCAAGCCCAGTGCCCATTAATGATGGTCATTTAGTTGAATTATCACATATTCTTTCCATTCCTGGATCATTGCCGAAGCCCATGCTCCATTGTCTACTACACAAGAACTACTGTGCTCACAGAAGTATTACCTACATTGTTGCTCTCAGGCCAAAATGTCATCTACCGTGTATAAAATGTCCGCTGAAGAACAGTACAGAATGGCAGAGAATAACATTAAAGCTTCTATTTGATTTGTTGACCTTATAATAACTTGTGATATCACCAGTAGTCCTGCTGTCTGGAAGCAATTAAGAAAGTTCACTTGCACTGTGGAATTTGCTAGAATCCCCAGGCTCCTTCTTGACTTCACAGCCCTGTCAGAATTGATGGTTTCTTCTCTGACCCTGTCTTCATTTCCAACACAGTGATGCAAGGTTTGTCTGGTTTTAATCAGCACAGTAATATGACAAATACAACAAACCCAGGAACTCCTTAGAATATCAATATAAAATATTTCATTGCATCTTTGTTATTTTTTTCATTTAGAGACAAGAACAATTAAAAAAAGAATACAGTGTATTTGGGAGCAGAAAGGAGAGGGCATGGATGGAGAGTACAGAAATGAAAAAGATCTAACAAGGGTGATTAGTTAGAAGTGGCGGTTAGTACCAGAAGAACACATTTGTATTTCACTGTACACAGAGAAATCATACTTGCTTTGCACTATAACAGCATTTCTAATGATATTAAACTTTTCCCCCCTAGGTAATTAGTGCCTTACTCATTATGGGTTGCACATTCTTGCAAGTTATGGTTGGAGAAACCAACTGGTGAGAGCTCCTTCCAGTGTGCTGGAAGGAACTCTGCAGAATGCTCCTATGAGAAACACATAACAGCAGCGTGCATTTCTCAACAGTCTAAGCAGTTTCTAAAGAAAGTATTTGACAGTACCCAAGGGAGGTGTTGGAAACAAAGTTAATGCAATTCTATGCCAAGCTGAGTAAATTCAGTGCTGAAAAAATTACATAATGAGGTAATAATGACCAAAAAGTTGGGTGGTTATTGTCAGCATATGTTGTTTAAAATTTTGGGCAAAACAGGAAGCTTTAGCAATATCAGCTTACAGCTACCTGGACTGGAAATACTTAACAGGGCAGTGTTCTCCATTTTTCCAGTTCTACAGGATTCTTTTTTATGTGTGTTATCCAAAAAAACTCAGACACATACAACATAATTTATGGAATTATTTTTGAAAATACAATTTGTAATTACTGAATGCTACAAAGCAAGATGAGATTCTTTTCATTTCTCCAACTACTAGAAAAACACTATTTGTAATAGGTAAATACATTTCAAAGCAGTGTGAATTTTAATTAACATAAAGCTGTCCCGGTGAGTTCTTCTGTGGTTTAGTGAAATAATACTATTTGAACATACTGTACTTATTTAGTCAACATGACATAATATGATCTTCTACTATTTGCCAGGAGGAATTTAATTTCAGGGTGAATATAAAATTTTACATATGATTTACTTTTCAAGTCCCAAAGGATTTATTAAATGGACATATAGGACATCAAGGGACTTTTAAAAGACTAATAACAAGTGAAATGTATTTAATCATTTTCCACACTTTTTTCAATATCAAAGATAAAATTAAGCAAATGAACAACAGTGTTGTAAAATACATGCATTAAAATAAAGTTTAGATGTAAAATTAAAACTAGAAAAGAGATTATGGACTGTGAAACCATGAAACCAATACTATGGTAAGCCCAGTGATTTATAAAAGAGTATACATACAAAATTAGAAACAAAGTCAATAAATTAAAACTTTTGTGTCCAGATGGAAAATTGTTGTTGTGTGTCATTGAGTCGATTCTGACTCATAGAGACTCTGTAGGACAGAGTAGAACTGCCCCATAGGGTTTCCAAGGTACAGCTAATGGATTTGAACTGCTAGCAGTCTGAGCTCTTAACCACTGCACCACCAGGGCTCCAACAGATGGAAAATTAGAAATGCATGCCATGATGTCCTAGAAAATAATTAAAAATGGGTCACAAATTCAGCTCTGAGCTTCCTAATTCTCAAAATCAGTATTATTGTCTATGATGGATTGAATTGTGTCCCCCCAAAATATCTATCAAATTGACTAGGTCTTGATTCCCAGTATTGTATGATTGCCTACCTTTTTTGTCATCTGATGTGATTTCCCTATGTGTTGTAAATCCTGTCACTATGGTGTAATGGGATGAATTAGTGACAGTTACATTGATGATATCTACAAGATTAGATAGTGTCTTAAGCCAACCTCTTTTGAGATATAAAAGAGAAGTGAGCAGAGAGAGTTGGAGACCTCATACCATTAAGAAAGCAGTGCTGGGAGCACAGCGTGTCCCTTGGACCTGAGGTCCCTGCCCTGAGTTGCTCCCAGACCAAGGTAAGACTGATGCATCATGAGGACATTCCTCCAGGGACAACAGAGAGAGAAAGCTTTCCTCTGGAGCCGGTGCCCTGAATTCAAACTTCTAGCCTACTGGACTGTGAGAGAATAAACTTCCCTTTGTAAAAGCTATCTATCCACTTATGGTATTTCTGTTATAGCTGCACTGGATGACCGAGACTTTATTCATTATGTCTCTTTCTGGAACTCAAGAATTACTTTTAAATGATAGAAGCACTCCTAGAGTTTGGTTCCTTACATATTCCAGCTATTAAAGTGTAAAGTTCAAAAGAAACAAGTAAAGGGTAGTGGACTGCTTTTTTCATTGAATCTCTTTTTTTCAATGAATCTCTATGGATCACCTAGAAAAGAACCTCTGCATCTAGCATTATGAAGAACAATTTTAGATGTGAACTAGTCGTCTTCCCTACATAAATTATGTTTATCAATGTAACGAATATGTATTGGGCACTAACTAGTCATCAAACACTACACCAGGCTCTGGTAATATACATCAAGTGCAAATTTATCTATGCCCTAGAGCTATTCCTAGTCCAGTGGAATAAAAGAAGTACAATTCATCAAGTTAATGTTTTTTTATGGAATTGTAAGAACTAAAATGGGAGCACAGAGGAAGAAACTATTAATTCTGTCTTGAAGAAAGTTATAATTCAGTAAGTTGTCTTTTCAACTGCAATAATAATTTAGCAAAATCATTGATTTTGTGTAAGCATAGCGTTAAAGGGCTGTAGTTGTTGTTATGTGCCGTGGAGTTAGTTCATACTCATAGCGATGCTATGCACAACAGAAGGAAACACTGCCTGGTCCTGTGCCATCCTCACAATTGTTGCTATGCTTGAGCTCATTGTTGCAGCCACTGTGTCAATCCATCTCATTGAGGGTCTTCTACTTTTTTGCTGATCCTCTACTTTACCAAGCATGAAGTCCTTCCACAGGGATTGATCCCTCCTGATAACATGTTCAAAGTATGTGGGGTGCAGTCTTGATATCTTTGCTTCTAATAAGCATTCTGGTTGTACTTCTTCCAAGACAGATTATTCATTCTTTTGGCAGTCCATGGTATATTCAATATTCTTCTTCAACACCACAATTCAAAGGCGCCAGTTCTTCGGTATTCCTTATTCACTGTCCGGATTTCGCATGCATATTGAAAAGAACATGGCTTGGGTCAGGCACACCTTAGTCCTCAAAGCGACATCTTTGCTTTTTAACACTTTAATGTGGTCTTTTGCAACCTATTTGCCCAGTGCAATGCGTCTTTTGATTTCTTGACTTCCATGGGTGACTGTGGATTCAACTAAGATGAAATCCTTGACAACTTCAATCTTTTCTGCATTTATCATGATGTTGCTTATTGCTCCAGTTGTGAAGATTGTTCTTTTCTTTATGTTCAGGTGTAATCCATACTGAAGACTGTGGTCTTTGATCTTCAAATTCTCTTCACTTTCGGCAAGTAAGGTTGTGCCATCTGCATAATGCCGGTTGTTAATGACTCTTCCTCCAAACCTGATGCCGTGTTCTTCTTCATATAGTCCAGCTGCTAGGATTATTTGCTCATCATACAGATTGAATAGGTAGGGTGAAAGGATACAACCCTGATGTACACCTTTGCTGACTTTAAACCATGCAGTATTCCCTTGTTCTGTTCCAACGACTGCCCCTTGATCCACATACAGATTCCTCGTGAGCACAATTAAGTTTTCTGGGATTCTCATCCACAATTTTATTTATAACTTGTTATGATTCACAAAAGTCGAATGCCTTAGCATAGTCAATAAAACACAAGTAAACATTTTTCTGGTATTCTCTGCATTCAGCCAGGATTCACCTGCCATCAGCAATGATACTCTTTGTTCCAAGTCTTCTTTTAAGTCTGGCTTGAATTTCTGGGGGTTCCTTGTCAATATATTGCTGCAGCCACTTTTGAATGATATTCAGCAAAATTTTGCTTCATTTGTTGATGTGCATGACTCAAAATGAGAAGAAACAGCTGTAAACATCCATTAATAATCAGAACTTGGAAAGTACTAAGTATGAATCTAGGAAAATTGGAAATCATCAAAAGTGAAATGGAGGGCATAAAGATCGATATCATAGGCATTAGTGAGCTGAAATGGACTGGTGTTGGTCATTTTGAATCAGAAAATCATGTGGTCTACTATGCCAGGAATGACAACTGGAAGGCAAAGGGAGTGGTGTTCATCATCAAAAATAACATTACAAGATCTATCCTGAAGTACAATGCTGTCAGTGAGAGGATAATAACCATATGCCTACAAGGAAGACCAGTTAAGATGACTATTATTCAAACTGACGCACCAACCACTAAGGCCAAGATGAAGAAATTGAAGGTTTTTACCAACTTCTGCAGTCTGAAGTTGATGGAACATGAAATCAGGATGCATTGATAATTACTGGAGATTGGAATGCAAAAGTTGGGAACAAAGAAGAAGGATCAATAGTTGGAAAGTATGGCCTTGGTGATAGAAATGATGCCAGAGATGGCATGGTTGAATTTTGCAAGATCAATGACTTCTTCATTGCAAATATCTTTTTTCACCAACATAAATGGTGACTATACACATGAACATTGCGAGACGGAATACACAGGAATCAAATTGACTACATCTGTGGAGAGATAAGATGGAAAAGCTCAATATCATCAGTCAGAACAAGGCCAGGAGCCGACTGCAGATCAGACCATTAATTAATCATATGTAAGTTCAAAAAAAAAAACTTTTTTTTTTAAGTTCAAGTTGAAACTGAAGAAAATAAGAACAAGTCCATGAGAACCAAAGTACGACCTTGAGTATATCCCATCTGAATTTAGAAACCACCTCAAGAATAGATTTGAAACATTGAACACTAATGAGCGAAGACAAGATGAGTTGTGAAATTTCATCAAGGACATCATACATGAAGAAAGCAAAAGGTCATTAAAAAGACAGGAAAGAAAGAAAAGACCTAGATGGATGTCAAAAGACACTCTGAAACTTGCTCTTGAACATCAAGTAGCTAAAGCAAAAGGAAAATATGATGAAGTAAAAGAGCCGAACAGAAGATTTCAAAGGGTGGCTCAAGAAGACAAAGTAACGTGCTATGATGACATGTGCAAAGATCTGGAGATAGAACACAAAAAGAAAGAACACATTCAGTATTCCTCAAGTTGAAAGGACTGAAGAAAAAATTTGAGCCTGGAGTTGCAATAGTGAAGGATTCTATGGGGAAAATATTAAACGACGCAGGAAGCATCAAAAGAAGATGGAAGGAATACACAGAGTCACTATACCAAAAGGAATTTGCTCAAAGTTCAACCATTTCAGGAGGTAACATATGATCAGGAACTGATCGTACTGAAAGAAGAAGTCCAAGCTGCACTGAAGGCATTGGCGAAAAACAAGGCTCTGAGAATTGACAGAATACAAATTGAGATATTTCAACAAGAGGATGCAGAACTGGAAGTACTTACTTGTCTAAATTCGGAAGACAGGTACCTGGCCAACCAACTGGAAGAGGCCCATATTTATGCTATTAAAGGTCTTGAGAGACAAATGTACTAAAATTTGAGCATGTTTGAGAAAGTATGCACAGTACGGTTTTGAAATCATCAATGAAAGCTAGCAATATACATATATATAGTTGTTAGTTGTTGTCAAGTTGATTCTGACTCATAGCAATACCATGTGTGAAGGGTAAAACTGCTCCACAGGGCTTTCAAAGCTGTGACCTTTTGGTGTCAGATTGTCAGGGTTCTTGTCTTTCAAAGAGCCACTGGGTGGTTTTTCGAACTTCCAGCCTTTCTTCTAGTAGTCTAGAGCTTAACTGTTTGCGCCATCCAAGGACTTCTTCATATATATATAGTTGGATGGGAGAGCTCTGTCAATCGCTGTGAAATTTCTGAGAGGCAGGTAGAGAATGAATTGTTGGCAGTTTCTAGTTACAATGTGTAATCCTCATGAAGTACAATTGCACTATTAATATTGTTTGTGGGTATATATGGGATTATCTATTTAACTTTTAAAATAGCTTTCACCCCACCTTACTATCCTCCACTTTGCACTGAGTTAGAATCTGTGAGCGTCTTTACTGCTTTCAAAATTTCCCCATGCACTAGCTACCACCAATGACTGCCTTGACAGGGAATACAACTGAGAATCCCTGATGGAGTAGGAGAACAGTGGAATGCAGACCTCAAATTTTAGTAAAAAGACCAGAATAATGGTCTGACTGAGACTAGAGAGATCCTGGAGGTCATGGTCCCTGGACCTTTTGTTAGCCCAAGACTGGAAACATTCCTGAAGCCAACTCTTCAGACAGAGATTGGACCAGACTATAAGACAGAAAATGACACGGGTGAGGAGTGAGCTTCTTGGCTTAAGTAGACACATGAGACTATGTGGGCAACTCCTGTCTGGAGGTGAGATTAGAAGGCAGAGGGGCACAGGAGCTGGTTGAATGGACATGGGAAATACAGAGTGGAGGGGAGGAGTGTGATGTCTCATTACGGGGAGAGTAACAAGGTGTGTATAAGTTTTTGTATGAGAGACTAACTTGATTTGTAAACTTTCACTTAAAGCACAATAAAAAAAAAAATCCCATGCCTCACAAAAAGAAATAGCCATTGTTCAATGTGCTGGTATAGGTAACTATGTTTGTACCAGACACCTTCCATCCAGATGACTAGAGAGGGTTAACACCTATCTTAGATTTCTATAGTCATAATAGATAAGATGGCTTAATCAATACATGTCTCGGTAATTGTAGAGCTGGGGAACAGAGACTGTTGCCAGATCTGAGACACTTGAAGTCAAAGGCCTTGAGATAGTCAGGGCTGAAATAATTATTCATGATGAGCTATGTACTATGTTTAGTAGATGTGTGTTTATGAATCAGCAGAGAGCACATATTGACACAGAAAAAAAAATAATTGAAACAAACATGCAAATAGAAGCAGAGATGACTGTGGGTGGAGGGAAAATGACCGCTTGCTGACCTTGGGTTTTGATGGTTCTTCACCAAATACCTTGTTATACAGCAGTTACTTTTCCAGATTCGTTACAATAATTCCCTCTATTTATTGAGTAAGCTTGAATGAGCCTATTCTCCTCGCAACCAAAATAATCAATGAAAGCAAGTTGTTACTGATTCATACCCAATCTCAGGAACAAGAAGAACAAGAAATATACCAAAATCATGAAACATTCTCTAATAACAGAGCAGAAAGTCTAAAGAAGTTAAGGTCACTTTTATCTACAATGAAAAACCCAAATAATATTTTCATAACACTATCCAATCACATAAATAGGCACTACACAGATTTTGATTAACATCTGTCTCCTTATGGATTATAAGTGTAACATAAATTATGTAAATCTAGTATTCTTTTATAGTGGGTTTCAGAGGATTTTATAATCAACTACTCAAGCACTATTTTAGTATATATTTTATTGTCTGCATGGAATAACAAGAGTTATTTAGTTCAATGAACCCAGATAGAATATTGGCATAAAGAAGTCCTGGGATTTAACAAAGTAAGTACCGCATGGTGTGGTAAATAAAGTATACTTGCTGCCGTAATGAGTAAACACTCAAAATATAAATTATTTTTTAAAGCTTATTTATGACTTAAAATTTCAGTTGTGTGTTTTTGGTCTGTCTGCCTCTTCCAAATGGTAATTCAGTTACCCAAACTCCTTCCAGCAGGTGGCTCCACTGTATTCAATAAATAGCTACCTAAGTTGTTTCCATTCCAGAAAGCTAAAATTTTTTTTTTTTTTAAGTTGTTTCCATTCCAGAAAGCTAAAGGAGAAAAGGAGCCTGGAGAATCATGCGTGTGATGATTGTCTGGGTCAGGCCTGGAATTTACACTTATCGCCTCTCACATTCCAGTGTCTAAAATTCAACAACATGGCCACATATAACTTCAAAAGAGATTGGAAAATGCAGTCAAGCTTTGTGCCAAGAAGAAAGAACAGATTTGATGAACACCTGACAGTCTGAACTACATATAATAATAGAAAATATATAAAAGATAATCCATTTACACTAGAATTTCTTATGTAAATTGTCAGACAAATTTCTGTCTCCAAGAAATTTTTAAAATTTGCTTAGTATATGCAAAAGAGTTTACATCTATTATTTAGCTATCTTGTTTTATAAACTTTGAATAACACCTAATGATTCTCATGTATTTAGCAAAGGTGGCAAAATAAAGATACAGTTTACAGAGTTGACCTAAATAATCAACATTTCTCCCCTAAAACAGTTGCTTCTTATTCGTGGTGTTTTAGTTTCCTAGTGCTGATGTAACAGAAATATCACAGGTGGGTGGCTTTAACAAATAGAAATTTATTTTCTCACAGTTTAGGAAGCTAGAAGTCTGAATTCAGGGTGCCGGCTCTAGGAAAGGATGGGTCTCTGTCCGATCTGGGGGAAAATACTTGTCTCAGCCCCTCTAGCCCTGGCTTTCCTTGGTTCCCTGGAAATCTCAATGTGGCATCTATATCCCCTTATTTCTGCTTGCTTGCTTCTGTGCCTAATCTACTCTTTTAATATCTCAAAAATCAGTAAATTTAAGACACAGCCTATACTGATACGACCTCATTAACATAACAAAGAAAACTCTATTCTTAAATGAGATTATATCCACAGTTATAGGGTTGGGATTCCAAAAATCCTTTTGGTGGACACGATTTAATCTATAACACTTGGGATAAGTCAAGGAGTTTAATGACATTTCTTTTGTGATTTTTAACAGATTTAGCAAAAATATATAGGAAGAGAAAAAGTAAAATATTGACTAGTATGAGTTCAGTAGATTATAAATGAATTTTGATAATTCATACAATTACCTCACATTGTTACTATGGATGATTTAGAAGTAGATAGGGAGATCCATAAATTTTTGGTTTTGTTTCTAATACACATAGATTGGTTTGTTTTAATTGTTTTCTTTGTGATTTTCTTTGTTTCTTTGATTTCCTTTGTTTATTTTGAATAAAAGATAAACATCTCTTACAGAAATTATTTAAAGAGGGAAACTAAACCTAATGTCTCCAGATAAATCACCCAAGGAGATTTTAATTTAGTTTATCTCTCTTTTCTAACATTTAGATTCTAGTAGGTGACATTTGTCAAGCACCTACATGTATAAACTAATTCAACTTTCACCAAAATCGTGAGATAATTTATAATACTATCATCAGTTTACAAATGAAGAACTGGCATCATGTCAAAGTATTAATTGGTATTATGTATAAGTATTAATTGGTGGAGCAATCTAGCTCAAGAGCACACACTTTTAACAGCTACACACTCTTGACTCTTTCCCAATGTCTCTATAGATAGATAGATGGCAAATATATATAGATATCCCTATCTATCTCCCTATCTCCCTATCTATCATCTATCTATCTATCTATCATCTATCTATCTATCTATCTATCTATCTATCTATCTATCTATCTATCTATCTATCATCTATCTATCTAATCTATCTATCATCTATCTATCTAATCTATCTATCATCTATCTATCTATCATCTATCTATCTATCTATCTATCTATCTATCTATCATCTATCTATCTATCTATCTATCTATCGATCTATCTATCTATCTATCTATCTATCTATCTATCATCTATCTATCATCTATATATCATGCTTGGTAAAGTAGAGGGTCAGAAAAAAAAGGCAGACCACGAGACAGATTGGCACAGTGGCTGTAATAATTGGCTCAAACACAGCAACAATTTAGAAAATGGCACAGGACCAGTCAATATTTTGTTTTATTATACATAATGTCTCTGAGTTGTAGCCAACACGATGGTAGCTTACAACAACAACAATATAGGAAGGAAGGAAGGAGGGAAGGAGGGAAGGAGGGAGGGGGAGGGCATAGGAGGGGGAGGGGGAGGGAGGGAGGAAGGGAGGAAGGGAGGAAGGAAGACACAAGGAAAGAAAGGAAAAAGAAAGAAAGCTTCATAATACAATGTAAAACATTGGTAAAACTCCAAAGAAAAACATGTTACTCTCAAAGCTGTTTTTTAGGAGTCAAATATTGCACTTACCTTATTTTGTCATTATTACGTTTTTGAACAAAGAAACAACAGCATGATAACTGGAGAAAAGATTGAAGTTATCAAGGTTTTCATTTTACTTGAATCCGTAATCAAAACCCATGGATGTAGCAGTGAAGAACTCAGACGACACACTGCATTGGGCAAATCTGCTACAAAAGATCTCCTTAAAGTTTTAAAAAGTAAAGATGTCACTTTAAGGACTAAAGTGTACCTGACCCAATCCATGATGTTTTCAATCGCCTCATATGCATGTGAAAGCTGGACAAAGAATTAGAAAGACTAAAGAAGAATTGATGTATTTGAATTATGATGTGGTCGAAGAATATTGAATATACCATGGACTGCCAGAAGTATGAACAAATCTGTTTTGGAAGAAGTACAGCCACAATGTTCGTTAGAAACAAGGATGGCAAGACTTTGTCTCACATGCTTTGGCATGTTATCAAAAGGAACCAGTCCCTGGAGAAAGATATCATGCTTGGTGAAGTAGAGGGCCAGCGAAAAAGAAAAAGACCCACAACAAGATGGATTGACACAGCGGTTGCAACAATGGGCTCAAACATAGCAACAATGGTGAGGATGGTGCAGGACCAGGCAGTGTTTCATTCTGTTGTACATAGGGTCACTCTGAGTCGGAACTCACTCGAGTGCACCTAACAACAACAACTTTTTTGTGTCCTTGTTTTTTGAACTACTCTGTAAGGTTCTTGAAGAAAGAAATTGTTCCCGTTCATTGTGATTTTTCCTACAGTGTAGTGCATTTAGTCTGTACTTAGCACATATTGAAATTATTTTCTAACATGGCTAGGCATAGGAGTATGATTCTCAGAAGAAGGCCTGTACTATTGAATCTAAGTCATTTTTTTAGTTATCTTGTAGTTTATGGAGTTTCAAGGGATAGCTTATGCTCGTTGTTAAAAGGGTACAGAACAAAATGTGAAGTTATAAAACTCTTTTAGTTAACTTAATCTTCTTTGTCTAAAATTATGTGTTGCCTGTACACACACACACATACACACACATAAACTTTTTTTATTTTTTAAGACTTTTTTTTGGTGTTTTGTCACCCTGACAACTTTGCTCTGCCAATGACTTTCTAGCCTGACACCTGATAAATTAGTGATGGGAGTAGAGGTTAGACTATGCTATTTTGGGACATATGTGACTCACATCATGAATCACATTCTGGCATTCTGTAATGAGAGATCAATAATGTTTTCGCAGAGAGACGCTGTAGTGTTTTATAAATGATAAGAGGTTAGTGTAAAGTGTAGGAGACAAAGTACTAATCATATTTCTACCTGAAGGAATTTATTTCTGCTTTGTTAGTTTTTGAACTCACACCTTGAACATGATAAATGTGTAAAAGTGGAAATACATACAAATATAGAGTTTGTTGACCTAGGTGTCCCTTCAAAATGCATACATTTATTTTCTATTGTAAAGCAGGTGATATTGTCATTATCCTTTCCCTCATTAATTTATCTTTTAAACATATCTTCCTCCAAATCCTTCCTGAATCATAAAAAGTGTCCCTATATTTAGTGAACAGAATTATTAATTTTATATTGAAAAGTATAGTTTCTGAAGCACTTATAAATAGGCTGTCTTTATATTAAGCCAATGCTTACAAACATATAAAATCTTGTGTGACTAATATGGCTAAACTTGAGGCTTTTTGAGAAGATGAGGTACGATATAAGGCTGGAAAATGTGTCTAGTGCCATGTCACACTAAACAGTTTTGAATTAGCTTACAAGCAGTAGAAAGCTATCAAACATTTTGATCAGAGAATTTATATAATGAGAGCTTTGTTTAAGGAACAGCAAGTTATAGCAGTGAGAAAGATGTATTAGAATAAAGAGAAAAAGAAATCTGGAACTCCCCTTTCTACCTCAGTAATAGTTAATACATATTGAGATTAGGTTCAGATATGTTGTAATGTGAGTGGTCATTCAGGTGAAGATACATAGCAGAAAGTTAGAATTTCAATTTTTAGAAATATTTTAATATAATTCTATTAATTTTGTTGTTGAGAACATACACAGCAAAACATATACCAATTTGACATTTTCTACATGTACCGTTTAGTGACATCAATTACAACTATCTATATGGGATTAAATTGATAACAACAACTCAAAAGATTGTTTAGGGGGCAGTGAATTTATGTTAATGAGGGAGGAAAAACTCAGAAAAGGAGGGTGAGACTGGTTACACAACTCAAATAATGTAACATCAACAAGAAAAGATTTTTGCCTTTAAAAATCTTCTAGTCCAGCAATAGAGACAGACATACAAATACTCACAAAGATTTCTTAATATCCTAAACAATAAAATAATGATGACTCCTAAAAAAAAAAAATAAGTTCTTGATAACTTCAATATATTCTCCATTTATCATGATGTTGCTTATTGGTCCAGTTGTGAGGATTTTTGTTTTCTTTATGTTGAGGTGTAATCCACACTGATGACTCTAGTCTTTGATCTTTATCAGTAAGTGCTTCAAGTTCTCTACGCTTTTAGCAAGCAAGGTTGTGTCATCTACATATAACAAGTTAATGAGTCTTCCACCAATCCCGATGCCACAGTTTTCTTCACATAGTCCAGTTTCTCAGACTATTTGCTCAGCATGTAGACTAAATAAGTATGATAAAAACGTACAACTCTGACACACACCTTTCCTGATTTAAAACCACTCAGGATTCCCTTGTTCTGTTCAAACAACTCTTGTTCTATGTACAGGTTCTGCATGAGTACAATTAAGTATCCCAGAATTCTCACTCCTCACAATGTCATCTATAAATTGTTATGATCCACTAGTTTAATGCCTTTGCATAGTCAATAAAACACGGGTAAACATCTTTCTGGTATTCTCTACTTTCAACCAAGATCACCTGACATCAGCAATGATATCCCTAGTTGCACATCGTCCTCTGGATCCAGCTTGAAATTTCTGACAGCTCACTGCCAATGCACTGCTGCAACCATATTTTAATTATCTTTAGCAAAATTTTACTTGTATGTGATATAAATGTTATTGTTCGATAATTTCTGCATTCTGTTGGATCACATTTTTTTAGAATGGGCACAAATATGGGTCTCTTCCAGTCTCTTGGCCAGGTAACTATCTT
Source organism: Elephas maximus indicus (assembly GCF_024166365.1). Taxonomy (NCBI): domain Eukaryota; kingdom Metazoa; phylum Chordata; class Mammalia; order Proboscidea; family Elephantidae; genus Elephas; species Elephas maximus. The sequence continues at coordinate 70,063,859 of NC_064846.1, read as the reverse complement.
CCAAATTTCTTGGCATAGGCAAGTGAGCACCTCCAGCTCTGCATTATTTTGTTGAAACATCTCGGTTGGTATTCTGTCAATTCCTGGATCCTTATTTTTCTCTAATGGCTTCACTGGAGCTTGGACTTCTTCCTTCAATACCATTGTTTCTTGATTATATGCTACCTCCTGAAATGGTTGAATGTCGACCAATTCTTTTTGGTACAGTGATTCTGTGTAGTCCTTCCATCTTCTTTTGATGCTTCCTGATGCTTCAACATTTTCAATATTTTCCCCCTAGAAGTCTTCAAAACTGCAACTCGAGGCTTCTCTTTTATCTTCAGTGTTTTCAGCTTGGGAAATGTCGAGCATGTTCTTTCCTTTTTTTTTTTCCTAACTCCAGGTCTTTGTGCATTTCATTATACTGCTTTGTCTTCTCTAGAAACCCTGTGAAATTTTCTGTTCAGCTCTTTTGCTTTATTATTTCTTCCATTTGCTATAGCTGTAGGGTCACTATGAGTTGGAATCGACAGGACAGCAATGCGTTTTTTATTTACTCTACCTTCAAAAGCAAGTTTCGGAGTGCTGTAAGATGAACCCCCCAGGTTGGATGACACTCAAAATATGACTAGGGAAGAGCTGCCTCATGAAAATAGAGTCAACCTTAATGATTTAGATGGAGGAAAGCTTTTGGGACTTTCATTGGCTGAGGAGGCACAACTCAAAAGGAGAAGAAACAGCTGCAAACATCCATTAATAATGGGAACATGGAATGTATGAAGGATGAATCTAGGAAAATTGCAAGTCCTCAAAAATGAAATGGAACATGTAAACATTTGTACGTAGGCATTAATGAGTTGAAATGAACTGGTATTGACCATTTTGAATCAGACAGTCAAATGGTCTACTATGCTGGGAATGACAAATGGAAGAGGAATGGCATTGCATTCATTGTCAAAAAGAACATTTCAAGATCTATCCTGAAGCACAATGCTGTAAGTGAGAGGATAATATCCATATGCCTGAAAGGAAGATGAGCTAATACAAATATTATTCAAATTTACCCACCAACCACTAATGCCAAAGATGAGAAAATTGAAGATTTTTACCAACTTCTGCAGTTTGTAATTGATCAAACACGCAATCGAGATGCATTGATAAGTACTAGTGATTGGAATGTGGAAGTTGAAAACAAAAAAGGATTGGTTGTTGAAAAATATGGTCTTGGTGATAAAAAGAACACTGGAGATTCAACGATAGAATTTTGCAAGACCAACGACTTATTCATAGCAGATACCTTTTTCAACAAAATAAAATGTGAGCTATGCACATGCTCCTGACAGGAATGGAAAATGCAGGAATCAAATCAACTACATCTGTGGAAACAGATGGTGGAAGAGCTCAATATCATCAGTCAGAACAAGGCCAGGGGCCAATTGTGGAACAGACCATCACTTGCTCCTATGCAAGTTTACGCTGAAGCTGAAGAAAATTAAAATAATTCTTCAAGAACCAAAACACGACCTTGAGCATATCCTACATGAATTTGGAGACCATGTCAAGAATAGATTTGATGTACTGAACACTGATGACCGAAGACTAGACAAGTTGTGGGATGACATCAAGGACATCACATGTGAAGAAAGCAAAATGTAATTAAAAAGAGAGGAAACAAAGAAAAGACCAAAATGGATGTCAGAAGAGACTCTGAAACTTGATCTTGAACACAGAATAAAAAACCACTAACCCACTGCCCTATATATAGGACAGAGTAGAACTGCCCCATAGAGGTTCCAAGGAGCGCCTGGCGGATTTGAACTGCCGACCCTTTGGTTAGCAGCCGTAGCACTTAACCACTACGCCACCAGGGTTTCCTGAACATAGAATAGCTGAAGAGAATGGAAGAAATTATTTATAATGATAGGACCTTGAATATATTTTAACCTTCTGAGACTCAAGATTTTCCAGAATTAAAAATTCAAGAAATTGGGCTATATGAAAAGAACGGAACATCAGGATTGAAGTAAGACTCATTAACAACCTATGATAGTCAGAGGACACAGCCTTGCTTGCTGAAAGTGAAGAGGACTTGAAGCATTTACTGATGAAGGTCAAACACCACAGTCTTCAGTATGGATTACACCTCAACATAAAAAAAAAAAGAAAACAAAAATCCTCACGACTAGACCAATAAGCAACGTCATAATAAATGAAGAAAAGGTTGATGTCAAGGATTTCACTTTACTTTCAATTAACATCCATGGAAGCAGCAGTCAAGAAATCAAACGACTTATTGCATTGGGCAAATTTGCTGCAAAAGATCTCTTTAAAGTGTTGAAAAGCAAAGATGTCATTTTCAAGACTAAGGTGCGCCTGACCCAAGCCATGGTGTTTTCAATTGCCTCATATGCATGTGAAGGCTGGACAATGAATAAGGAAGACTCAACAAGAATTGATGCCTTTGAATTATGGTGTTGGCGAAGAATATTGAATATACCATGAAGTGTTGGAAGAACTAACAAGTCTGTCTTGGAAGAAGTACAGCCTGAGTGCTCCTTGGAAGAGGGGATGGCGAGACTTAGTCTCACATACTTTGGACATGTTATCAGGAAGGACAAGTCCCTGGAGAAGGACATCATGCTTGGTAGAGTAGAAGGTCAGCAAAAAAGAGGAAGACCTTCAGCGCGATGGATAGACCAGTGGTTGCAACAATGGGCTTAAGCATAATAGTGATTGGTGTTTATTAATAAATGTAGCTTTGTCAATACAGAAAGTTATTCTGTTAAATTACAGCATTTTTAACTCTTTTATAAAAAATTATTTATTCTGCCTTTTTCACCTTTTCCATTAGCTTAGGAACCTCCTGTATTTTAGAGAACCTAAAGTCGATAATCCGTTCTGATATTTACTAGTCAAATGAGCTTGCACAGACATTTCTGATTTATGTGATTTAGTGTTATTCATTTAAAAATGGCAATAATAATTTTACCTATATACATAACAGAGTTATCGCCAGGAGCAAATGGATGTATTGTAATTAAACAATAGTGTTATAATAATAGTTTTTTATTAATACTTTTTTATTGTACTTTAGACGAAGGTTTACAGAGCAAACTAGTTTTTAGTTTATTAATATACATATTGTTTTCTGACATTGGTTGCCAACCCCATGACATGTCAACACTCTCCCCTTCTCGTCCTTAGGTTCCCCATTACCAACTTTCCTCTCGCCTCCTGCCTTCTGGTCCTTGCCCCAGGGCTGGTGGTGTGCCCATTTAGTCTCATTTTGTTTTATGGGCCTGTCTAATCTTTGGCTGAAGGATGAACCTCAGGAGTGACTTCATTACTGAGCTAACAAGGTGTCTGGGGGCCATACTCTGGGGGTTTCTTCAGTCTCTGCCAGATCAGTAAAGTCTGGTCTGTTTTTTTTTTTTTTTTAGTTTCAATTTTATTCTACATTTTTATCCAAATTCTGTCTCAGATCCTCCATTGTGATTTCTGTCAGAGCAGTCAGTGGTGATAGCCAGGCACCATCTACTTGTGCTGGACTCAGTCTGGTGGAGGCTGTGGTAGTTGTGGTCCCTTCGTCATTTGGACTAATCTTTCCCTTGAGTCTTTGGTTTTCTTCATTCTCCCTTGCTTCAGATGGAGTGAGACCAGTAGAGTATCTTAGATGGCCACTCACAAGCATTTAAGACTCCAGACCCTACTCTTCAAAGTAGAATATAGAACATTTTCTTTATAAACTATGTTAAGCCAACTGAGCTAGATGTTCCTGGAGACCATGGTCCCCACAGCCCTCAGTCCAGTAATTCTGTCCCTCAAGGAGCTTGGATGTGTCTGTGGAGCTTCCATGACCTTGCCTTGGGCAAGTTGTGCTGGCTTCCCTAGTATTGTGTATTGTCTTAACCTTTCCCAAAGTTACCACTTATCTATCATCTATTTAGAGTTTTTCCCTCACTATCCCACCCTTCCCTTGTAACCATCGAAGACTGTTAATTTTTGTGTGTAAATCTTTTCAGGAGTTTTTATACTAGTAGTCTCATAAAATATTTGTACTTTTTTGATTAACTTATATCACTCACTATAATGCCCTCCAGATTCATCCATGTTGTGAGATGCTTCACAGATTTATCATTGTTCTTCATCTATTGTAGTATTACATTGTGTGTATGTATCATAGTTTGTTTATCCATTCGTCTGCTGATGGGCACCTAGGTTGTTTCCATCTTTTTGCTATTATGAACAATGCCGCAATGAACATGAACGTGCATATTTCTATTCATGTGATGGTTCTTATTTCTCTAGGATATATTCCCAGGAGTGGTGTCATGGATTGAATTATGTCCCCCAAAAAATGTGCGTATCCACTTGGTTAGGTCATGATTTCCAGTATTCTGTGATTGTCCTCCATTTTGTGATTGTAATTTTATGTCAAAGAGAATTAGGGTGGGATTGTGACACCACCCTTGCCCAGGTCACATCCCTGATCCAATGTTAAGGGAGTTTCCCTGAGGTGTGGCCTGCACCACATTTTATCTCTTAAGAGATAAAAAGAAAGGGAAGCAAGCGGAGAGTTGGGGACCTCATACCACCAAAAAAGCAGCACCGGGAGCAGAGCGCATCCTTTGGACCCGGCGTCCGGTGCCCGAAACTCTCCTTAACCAGGGGAAGATTGAGGACAAGGACCTTTCTCCAGAGCTGACAGAGAAAGCCTTCACCTGGAGCTAATGCCCTGAATTTGGACTTTTAGCTTACTTTACTGGGAGGAAATAAATTTCTCTTTGTTAAAGCCATCCACTTGTGGTATTTCTGTTATAGCACCACTAAATGACTAACACAAGTGGGATTGCTGGATCATATAGTATTTCTATTTCTAGCTTTTCAAGGAAGCATCATATCGTTTTCCAAAATGGTTGTACCATTTTGCATTCCCACCAACAGTGCCTAAGTGCTTCAATCTCCCCACAGCCTTTCCAACATTTGTTATTTTCTGTTGTTTTGATTCGTGCCAGTAATGTCAGGGTAAGATGGTATCTCATTGTGGTTTTGATTTACATTTCTCTAATGGCTAATGATCTGGAGCATTCCCTCATGTGTCTGTTAGCCACTTGAATGTATTCTTTGATGAAGTATCTCTTCATATCCTTGGCCAGTTTTTTAATTGGATTATTTGTCTTTTTGTTGTAGAGGTGTTGGGTTTTCCTGTAGGTTTTAGAGATTAGACCTTTGTCAGATTTGTCATAGCCCAAAATTTTTTCCCAGTCTGTAGGTTCTCTTTTAATTTTTTTTTTTTTTGGTGAAATCTTTTGGTAAGCATAAGTTTAATTTTTCAAAGATCCCAGTTATGTAGCTCATCTCCTGGTGTTTTTGTATTATTGTTAGTTATGGTTCATATCCTGTTAATACCATGATTTAGGGCCTTTGGAATTAACCCTATTTTTTTCTTCTATGATCTTTACAGTTTTTGGTTTTGTATTTAGGTCTTTGATCCATTTTGAATTGTTATTTATGTATGGTGTGAGGTATGAGTCCTGTTTCATTTTTTTGCAGATGGACTTCCAGTTTTGCCAGCACTACTAGTTAAAAAGACTGTCTTTTCCCCATTTGATGGATTTTGGGTCTTTTTCAAACATCAAGTGATCATACCCATTGCCATCAAGTCGATTCCGACTCATAGCGACCCTATAGAACAGAGTAGAACTGCCCCATAGAGTTTCTAAGGAGCGCCTGGTCAATTCGAGCTGCCTACCTTTTTGGTTAGCAGCCTTAGCCCTTAACCACTATGCCACCAGGGTTTCCCAAGTGACCAGAGGTGGATGGATTTACAACTGAGTTCTCAATTCTGTTCCATTGGTCAATATGTTCTGTTATTTTACCAGTACCAGGCTGTTTTAATGCAAGTCCTCCTACTTTATTCTTTTTCTTCAATAGTACTTTACTTATCTGTGTCCTTTTCCAGTTCCATATGAAGTTAATGATTAGTTTTTCCATCTGGTTAAAGAGTGCTGTTGGATTGCATTGTATTTGTAGATTGCTTTGAGTAGAATTCACATTTTCACATTGTTAAGTCTACTTATCCATGAGCATGGTATGTTTATACATTTATGTAGGTCTCTTGGTTTCTTGCAGTAGTGTTTTGTAGTTTTCTTTCTTACAGGGTCTCTTACATCCCTGGTTAGATTTATTCCTAAGTATTTCATTTTTTAGAGGCTATTATGAATGGTGTTTTCCTGATTTCATCATTCTCTTTATTAGTGTATAGGAACCAACTGATTTTTGTGTGTTTACCTTATATCCTGCTAGTCTGCTGAACCTTTATATTAGTTCCAGTAGTTTTTTTCTCAGAGTTTTGTGTTTTCTACGTATAATATCATATCATCTACAAGAGGGGCAGTTTTACTTCTTCCTTACCAATTTCGGTGACCTTTTTTTCTTTCTTTTTTTTTTTTTTTTTTTTTGCCCTATTGCTCTAGCTAGGACTTCCAGCACAATGTTGAATAGGAATGGTGTAAAGGGCATCCTTGTCTTTTTCCTGTTCTCAAGGGGAATGTTTTCAGCCTCTTTCCATTAAAAAATGATGTTAGCTATTGGTTTTGTATAGATACCCTTTATTACTTTGAGGAACTTCCCTTTTATACCTATTTTATTGAGAATTTTTATCAGGAATGGATGTTGGACTTTGTCAACAGCCTTTTCTGCAATGATTGAGATGATCATGTGATTCTTTTATTTATGTGGTGGACCACTTTGATTGGTTTTCTAATGTTGAATCATCCTTGCATTCCTGGTATGAATCCTACTTGGTCATGGTGCGTTAGTTTTTTGTTACAGTGTTGAATTCTATTGGGCAGAATTTTGTTGAGAATTTTTGCATCTATATTAATGAGAGATATTTGTCTGTAATTTTCTTTTTTTGTGGTGTCTTTGCCTAGTTTTGTTATCAGAGTTATTCTGGCTTCATAGAATGAATTCAGAAGTATCTCTTCCTTTTCTGTGTTCTGAAATAGTTTGAGTAGTACTGGTGTAAGCTCTTCTTTGAATGTTTGGTAGAATTCTCTTGTGAAGCCATCTGGGCCAGGGCTTTTTTTTTTTTTTTTTGGAAGTTTTCTTAAGTACCTTGTCAATCTCGTCTCGTTATGGGTCTGTTCAGATTTTCTACTTCAGTTTGTGTTAGCTTGGGTAGGTAGTGTGTTTCTAGAAATTTGCCCATTTCCTCTAGGTTTTTACATTTCTTGGAATATAGTTTTTCATAGTACTCCGCTATGATCCTTTTCATTTCGGTTGGATCTGCTGTAGTGTCCCCCATTTCTTTTCTTATTTGGGTTATTTGCATCCTCTCCTGTTTTTCTTTTGTCAGTTTGGTCAATGTTTTACTGATTCTATCGATCCTTTCAAAGAACCAACTTTAGTTTTGTTGATTCTTTCTATTGTTTTTCTATTTTCCATTTCACTTATTTCTCCTCTGATTTTTATTATTTCCTTACTTCTGGAGGCTGTGGACTTCTCTTGCCATTCTCTTTCTATTTGTTCAAGTTGTGTAGCTAATGTTTTGATTTTGTCTGTTTCTTCTCTTTTGATTGTGTATTTATTGCTATAAATTGACCTCTGAGCACTGCATTTGCAGTGTCCAAAGATTTTGGCATGCTGTGTTTTCATTCTCTTTTGATTCTAGGAATTTTTATTCCATTTTTTCTTATTCTATTATAAAGTGGTTTTTAGGCAGAGTATTACTCATTTTCCATGTATTTTTTTTTCCTTGTTCGTCCTGTTACTAATTTCTACTTTCATGGTGCTGTGAAAAGAGAAGATAGCGTGTATTATCTCAATGTTTTGGATTTTTTTGAGGGTTGCCTTGTAGCCTAAGGTGTGATCTATTCTGGAGAACGTCCCATGTGTATTGAAAAAGAATGTGTTACTTTGCTGCCATTGGACGAAGTGTTCTATATATGTCTATGAGGTCAAGTTGGTTGATTGTGGCTTTTAGATCTTTGTGTCTTTGTTGAGTTTCTTTCTAGATGCTCTGTCCTTTATCAAGAGTGGTGTGTTGAAATTTCCTATTATTATTGTGGAACTGTCAATTTTTCTTTTCAGTGCTGTGAGTTTTTTTTACGTATTTTGGAGTCCTGTCATTGAGCGCGTCGGTATTTATTATGGTTATGACATCATGATGGAGTGTCCCTTTAATCATTATATAATGCTCTTCTTTGTCCTTTATGGTTGATTTTGTTTTAAAGTCTATTTTATCTGAGATTAGTATTGCCACTCCTCCTCTTTTTTGATAGCTGTTCACTTGATAAATTTTTTCCATCTTTTGATTTTTAATAAATTTACATCTTTGTTCCTAAGATGTCTCTCTTTTAGACAATATATTAATGGTTCTTTTTTTTTAATCCGTCTGTCGCTCTCTGTCTCTTTTTGGGTGCATTTAGGCCATTTATAGTCAATGTGATTATTGATAGGTATGAGTTTATTGCTGCCATTTTGTAGTGCTTTTTTTCTTTATTTTTTTGTGGTGCCGATGTTTTTTTTTTTTATTCCACTGACTCTCCTTTGCTGAATTCCTTTTGTTTTTGGAATTTTTTTTTCCATTTTTGTAGATTTTGTGTTTACTGAGACTTTATGTTTTTCTTCATTATTTTGATAAATAGGTTTGTTAACTTTTTTTGTGGTTACCTTGACATTTACCTTATCTTCCTAAGTTTGAACCATTCTCTTGCTGATATTGTCTTGAATTCCTCTCTATTTGAAAGTCCTGTACCTACGCTGTTTATTCCCTCTTTCTTTGTTCTGACATCGTTGTCATTTCAGATTAACCTCAATGGTTTCCTGTTGTAAATCTTTTAGTTTGGATTAATCTTTGAAAGTTCATGTCCTAGGTTGGTATTTGGCTGGTGTGGTCTTGAGTCATAGAATCAGGCTGTTGTCTGATGTTGTTGGTTCTCTAACCAAAGGGCTCCCTTTGATAGCTCTTGTAAGCTTGGTTTGGTTTTTACATACTCCCTTCATTTCTGTTCACCTGGAATTGTCCTAATTTCACCATCGTATTTGAGCTAGGGCTTTGTAGGATATATTGTTCTTGGTTGGAAATTTTTTTTCTTTCGATGTTTTATATATGTAATCCCACTGCCTTCTTACCTGCAAGGTTTCTGCCTAGTAATCAGAGGTTAGTCTTATTGTTTCCCCTCTGTGACTATTCCTTTTTCTGGAGCTGATCTTAGGATTCTTTCTCTGTCTTTGGTTTTAGCAAGTGTGCTTATGGTATGTCTTGGTGATTTTCTTTTGGGGTGTATCCTATACGGGGTTCATTGAACTTCTTGAATAACCAGCTTTTCCTCTTTCATGATATTAGGGAAGTTTTCCATCAGTAATTTTTCATCAACCTTCTCTGTCTTCTCCCCCTGTTCTGGAATTCTGATCACTCACAGATTTTTGCTTTTGATTTTACTCCACATTGTTCTCAGCGTTTCTTCTTTTTTCTTCATTCTTTTCTCTGACTTTTCCTCAAAGTCATACCCAAGGATTTGTCTTCAATTTTGTTGATCCTGTCTTCCATTGTTTCAAACTTGCTCTTCAAACCTTCTATAACACTGTCCATTTCTAAAATCTTGTTGTTTATCTTTTGTATTTGTAATTTTTTTTGTATGATTTCTAGATGTGTTTTTGTCCTGACATTTTGTTCCTGTATTATTTTCTTGAATTATTCCATTGTTTCATCTCTTTTCCAAGATTTTGCCTATCTTTTCCATGATTTTGCCTGTATTTCCTTATTTTTGTCTGCTTTTTACATCATCTCTTGGATAGCCCTGAATATTATATATTAGATAGAATAATTTGAATTCCCTATCAGGTAGTTCCAGTGCCTTTTCTTCCATTGGAAAGTCATCTGTTGTTTCATTTTGGATGCCTTATGGAATCATCCTATCCTGTTATTTTTATGTTTTGATATTGTCTGCTCTCTTCAAGACATTCATTATTTTCTTCATTTATTGGTTGTAGATTTGTTTGTTTTGTTCTTTTTTATTTTATTTGGTAATGTCTAGGCAGGCTGGTTGGGCCTTCTTTGTTGTTTACTCATCTGAGCATGATACTTCTCTCCACCTTGTCCTGTCGCTGTCGCTCAGTGGGTGCTTTGTTTCGTGCTGTGAGCTCTGTGAAGCTGCCTTTCCATATTCCCTGCCCACTGCTTTTGGTGGCTGAGGGGTCCAAGATGGCGAATCCGTGCCACGTTAGCTGATAGGGGACCTCCCTTCCATAGCTCTCCTCATTCTCTCTTCTGTGTAAGTTTCTTATTCCATTTGGTTCTTGGATGAGTTCTTTATCCTTTCATCTGATGCTTAGGGTTTCAGGATTGATGTTTGCACCTGTTTTACTTAGTTTTTCAGGTCTTTTCTTTGGAGGGATGGCATAGTGCTTCTGTCCATAGTGCTACGTTGGCTCTGTCTCCTATAATAATAATATTTTTCATTATTCTGTTCTTCACGGTCCCTTACAATGTACTTTGCATATCGTAGGTATTATTGTTTGAATGAAGCTTAGATTTAAGATAAAATATTACACAAATTAATTACATTTGAAACCTTATTTTGTTTTTCTCTGGAATAAATACTTCCATTTAAGAATTGTGTCTTTTTAAGAAATGAGAAAGAAACTTGCAGTTTGAGACCAGGTTCATGTTTCACTTCTTTCACTTTTTTTTTTTTTTTTTGGCCTTTAGACAAATCTTTTCACATCTGTAGGCCTTAACTTCCTTATCTGATTTCCCAATGGCTCAACAGCAGACTTTTTAAAGTTTTCAACTGGATGTTACAAAACATAGCCTAGCATAACAATGCCACAGCTAAATTCCTCCCAAATCCACTTTCTGTTTCTAGGACACTGTTTTGTATCCTGTTGAAAGGATGCTGTGCTAAATTTGTGACATAATAATTATAATTCTGGTAATATATGTACATTGTAAACAGCAAAAAAGATTGTTTAAAACTTTCTTGTGGGATCAAAAAGAAATAGTACTGTAGTTGTTTTCATCTTTCAGACACACAACCAGAGCCTTGTCAATAATGTAACAGAAAAGTAAATTTTAATGAGTACAGATATTTAACATGTATAGATATGCATGTAGAGAAATTATAACATGGAATTATTTTTTTTTAATTCTTTAAGGAGTTTAAAATCTAAGTAGTGATGAAAGACATACAAATCAGTTCACTTATCTCTGACAAATAACTGACACATGTAAAAAGAGTTCTATCTATATCACGTGTTAAAAATATTCAAAACTCACCAAAATTTGAACATAAGGCTTATTTTGAGCAGTTATTCTATATGCACATAGGGATAAAAAAACAAAAATATGCACATAGGGATACCATTTTTTATTCCAGAAAAATCACATGGCTTGCAGGATCTAGATACAAAGAGGCTTAAAAAGAGAAGAGGAGGGAAAAACCTAGATGATGAAACATTGGCTAATCTTAATATGATTGATTGAACCCTGCCTTCCCCCATTTACTGAGATCAACTGATATAAGGTTACTTCTGGCTTGGATGCTAATAATTTGGCCCTCCATCCATTTGGCCATGAGGCTTTTTGAGATTTAAATTAGGAGGTAATCGTTTGACAACTATCCTTCTAAAAAAAATTTTAGCAGGATAAAACAAATGTACATTGAAGAAGAGTAGTTTCCAGCAGGCTTTTGCATTTTGGATTAGGTTTTTTATGGTTATTATTTAGTTTCGTGGATAAAGAAAACCTTAAAATCAAAGTAAGATGTCTGTTACTAATTTTCCTGTTCAACACATGTAATTGCTGAAAGAATCACAATAAATGAAAGCTTTGCATCATCTGAAAGAAACCAGAAAAGGCTCCCAGGAAGAGGGAAGTTTTGAGTGTGACTTAAAATGAAAAAGAAAGAAGGAAAACTTAACAATAATTGGCGGAGTTGAGGGGTCAATAAGAAGAAAATCTCAAAAGGAATCAGCAACCAAAATATGAACTTCATGAGATTAGTATGTGAGAATGGTGATAACAAAGAGCAGAGGGAACATGTAGGAGACAGGCATTCAAGTCAGGCTCAGATTTTTGTAGCAATTTTAAAATTCTTAAAGTGCCGATGCAATGAAAATTGTGTCTGAGGAAGACTAGCTATCAACTCTATTGATTAGCAGGTACTAAGGTCAGAAAAAAATGCAGGGAGGAAGCCACTGGTCAATTTTAACAATGGATTATAAACGTACGAGGGGGGAGAAGAGCATTAAATATTTTAGCAAGGATTAATGGTATTCCAGAAACACTAAAGGAAAATCAAATGCAAAACAAGTAGAAATTTAGCCAAGAAATTTAAATTCAGTGTTTTTGAGACAGAGAAATCACCTACAACCACATGTTTTTACCCTCTATTTTTTATCTCACTAGCACCAGAGCCCTGGAGGTGACATTGGTTAAGCATTCAGCTTCTAACCAAAAGGTCAGCAGTTTGTAACCAATAGCTGCTCCTTGAAAACCCTAGGCGGTAGTTCTACTCTGTCCTATAGGGTCACTATGAGTCAGAATCTACTTGACGGCAATTTTCTTTTTTTTTTTAATCTCACTAGCAAGTGTAATGACAAGTACAAATGGAATAAATGGGTAAATTCTCCAGGGGAAGGAACTACCCTCCTCCACTGATTTCTCTAAATTTTACTTTAGATACCTTGTAAACTTTTTACCTTTCTAAAAAGTATATAAATATAACTTCAGAAAATTCTCCCATACTTTCCTATTTATCCTGGAAGGAGATTAGCATAAACTCAGGTGGCCCATCCCTATCTCTGGGCCAAAAGAATTAGAAAAATTAACAATTATCTTAAAAAATATGAATCTAATGATTGTATTTCCCTGCCTACATAAAGTTTAAAATTTCTTTCTGTTTGTGCAATCTCTTTAGCAGATTGCCTACGATACATCACATTCTGGTAATTCTTATTCAGTAATAAATAATGAAATGTCTGTTTGAGTACACAGTTCTGTATTCCTCATGGCCTATCTCAGAGTCAACTTTATGTGTTAGCCCAGATTCCACCTCCAAGAGTCCCTTACCATTCACACATGACATAGCTAAGAAACCAGAAATGGTAATGAGATCCAATAAGGAAATAATTGAGAACTTGAGTAAAAGACTGTCCCAATATGAAGGCAACTAAGGTGCAGCAGTCACTCTGAAAAAGGCATACAATCAAGGTGCTAAGCTGATGAATGCCAACATGAGAAGGGAAACCAAAGTACTATGTAATTTACATTTTTCTTGTTTCAATGCAAAGAAAATTATCCTTTTCTATTTGGATCTTCAGCAAAGCTGATGCCATTGAGAAGCTACCCAGGCCTCTTGGGTAATCCACATGCCTTTCTCACCAGCTGATATCACTCATTTAAAAGATTCTTTCCCTGTACCCCAAAAGTTTGCAAAGGTATTCTGCAGCTTGTTCTTAGTTTACAGTCCCACATATAAGGATGTGCTGTGTGGCGTTCTGCAATCAGTTGACTTTACTTCTTTGAAGCAAGTACATCAGGGTCTGGAAGATCACCACACCAAGGGATGTGGTGGCCAAGGGAAGACAACTTGCCACCACCCCCATCACAGCTATGGGACAGCTAAGAATTTTAGACATCCATTGAGAGGGATTTCTAACAGTTGTACTTAAAGCCTTTCTGCAAAGGCGAGCTGGAAGAAGTTGGAAAGGAGTACCCAGAAGATGGGTCACCCATTGATATCTATCAGTGGTGTGTTGAGTTTTTCTCAAAATTTATTGGCATGTCTCTAAAGGCAGATCAAAATTGCCTTCTGACCCTAATAACCTTGCCTCAGCCTTCTTGCTGACTATTCACAGCTAAAGAAAACATAGTAGGATGGCAGGTACAGATTATTACTCAAAACTTAGCAATAGTTATTCATTTTTGGGACAACCTAGAGAAAGAAAGAAATGGAAGAAAAAAAGTTTAAGAACTGCCATGTTAACATCTCAGCAAAAACTGTTTGCTAAAGGAAATTATTCCTACTCTGGGCAACCCGTGAATGGAACAAAGGAAGAAGATATACTGTATGTTATTGAAAGGAGCTAGTGCATTTGAAAACAGAGTGGAAACTGTAAGTCATTATTGAAAGATGTCAGACCATGTGAAAAGGGATTATAGGTAATGACTGAAAGATTCATGAATTACAGGAAGGACGGAATAAGGAAGTCCAGAAAGTTAGGGAATAAATGACAAGTTACCCCAAAATTGACAAATTTAGGGAGTCTTGGAGGTGGGAACTGATGATAACTTTGCATCTGTTCAACACAGGTTGTTAGTGTTTTGAGTCAGCCTTGGTCCTTTTCCTGTTTGTGCCTTTTCCTCTGTGGTTTCCATATAGATAGGTCCTCTGAAAAATGTGCTTACTTATTTTCCTGATTCTCCTGTAAACCTACTGAGGAGAAAGGCTACTAAATAATCTATTCTTTGGAGGGTGTCTGTGGAGCTCCAGGGAAAAGGCACTGATTTGGCTACTATGCGCCTTTTGAAGTAAAGGGATATGACAGAGAGTGGCACTCTCACACCATGTTGGTTAAGCATCCTGAGCTGGAATGATCATTTTTTGGGCACTAAGGAATAATTGTACTAGTTTAATTTGAGACACAATCAATTTAAAAAAGTAGATTCCAAAAGAACAAGTCATGGCTGTGTGTAAAGCAATATTCTCTGTCAAAAGCTTAAATAGAAGGAATAAAACTGGTTACGAAATAATTAGACAATTTAGGAATGATTTAAAAATAAGATAAAGGATCACTCACCCTACTTCTAGTAAAAAAGAAAAAAAAAAAAAAAAACCAAGGAAGGCCAATTAAAAAAATATAGTTGACCACAGTCCACTTTTTTGTATAAAATCTTAAAGATGTAAATAAATTTCTTGTTCCATTTACCCCATAGTTTCTTACTCTGCAACTATTGTGACTTCTGTACTGTCATCTGCCATTTTACTCTGTTTCATCTGCTTTACTTTTTCTTTCTTTCTGTCCTAACTGGTGAGTCTAAATTTTTGTTGGTGTTTGTTTACTAAGGAATTTAGTGTATGTGATGCAGATGGAAATTTTCTAACACTTAGACACTCATCTCAGGACAGGAATGATGGGATCAATGTGTATTCCCAGGAAACAGAAGGTCAGGATATAAGCAATTTTTTCCTGGGAAGAATGTACGTAACTGAACCAGCTGGCATCACTCACCTAGGGGGTAAAACTCACTTGCCCCAAGCCAAATGGCTGACTTTTTCATAAAAACCTCGAACTCGGTAGAAACAGCAGAGTACTTT
The DNA here is from genome assembly GCF_024166365.1 of Elephas maximus indicus. Taxonomy (NCBI): domain Eukaryota; kingdom Metazoa; phylum Chordata; class Mammalia; order Proboscidea; family Elephantidae; genus Elephas; species Elephas maximus. Next base: position 70,048,554 of record NC_064846.1, on the reverse strand, counting down.
GTATTTTTACTAAGTGTTGCCCAGCTAGAGATGTATTATTCCTGAACAAAACTCTACTCCTTCACTCTTAACAGAGTACGAGATTTTCCTCTTTGATATTTCTGGTGTCAGAAGTGAGACTTCAGCAAATAAACCATGGGCGGAGCCAAGACGGTGGAATAGACAAACACTTCCAGTGAGCCCTCTTTACAACAAAGACCCCAAAAAACAAGTGAAACAAGTATATTTATGACAAGCTAGGAGTCCTGAACATCAAAGGCAAACTTAGAAAATGAATTGAGGGGCAGGGGAGGAAGAGACGGTTCAGAAGCAGAGAGGACTTACTGGATCTGTACTGCGGGGAGCCCTCAGGCACCATTTCGAGGAGCAGTGGTGGCGGGCTGATACTAGTGTTCAGCCGCAGTTTCCTCAGGGAGAAGCAGTCAGCCACACAGCCTACTCACACCTCTGGAACCAGAGAAGAATGGTGCTCTCAGCAAAAGCTAAGTACTTGTGTATATTTTACTGCACCCCCCACCTCCAAGCCAGCTTGAGTGGCTGTTGATTTCCCTGGGCCTGAGATAGGCCCTGTTGAGGGCCTAGAGCCATCCTCCCAGCCTTGGAGAAGGAATAAATTCACAACTGGGGAAAAGATAATTTTCCAGTTACACTAACGGGGGAGCTAAGGACAGAAGTGGCTCCTGTCCAGGCATAAACGGTCTATGGACTTTGAATACCTTTCCCCTTTGCATGGACCTGTGTGGGCCTATTTCAGGAGAATAGGCCCTTATTGGCAGGCTCCAACTGTTTCAGCTGTGTGGCGGTGAAGTGGGTGTTTGATGTTTGACATTGCTTTGCCTATTAAAAAGGGTCCTCACCTACCCACATTAGGGGACTAAGGACTGGTGGCTCCACTCTGGTCACCCAGCCACCCACGACAGGGGTCCAAGAATAACTGGCATTTCCCAGTCCTTACAACCAAAAATATTGGGTGTCCATGGTCCATCTGCAGAACCCACCCACCTGTAAGCTCTAGGGAGCAAGGGCACACTTTCCTCAGAGACACGTGGGGTTGATTCTCAGCCCCCTGCCTTGTTCAGAGTGTGACACCCTGCTGCAACCAGATACTGGTACCTACACCAATCATCCCTGCCTCTCTAAGACTGTAGGACAGAGCCTGTACCACCCACTTGATCAGCTACCTGGACACCTGAGATGGGTTCAAACAAGAAAAATGAATTGACTTCTAGAATAATATACCTGATAAAAGCTCTAGCCATCTGGGACAGGACATCAGAGCTCCAAAAGTAAAAAAAATCAAGCTAGCAACTCAAGCAACCCATTTGGGCATATCAAAACAAAACAAAGCAAGAAGCTACAACACAGTAAGCAAACATAAAACAAACTAATACAATAACTAATAGATGGCTTAAAGATAACAGTCAAGATCAAGTCACATAAAGAAACAGACCATGATCGCCTCTACAAGCTCTCAAAATAAAGAATCCAGAGATCTTCTAGATGAAAGTGCCTTCCTTGAATTACCAGAGGCAGAATACAAAAGATGAATATACAGAACCCTTCAAGACTTCAGGGAGGAAATGAGGCAATAGGCGGAACAAGCCAAGGAACACACAGATAAAACAATTGAAGAAATTAAAAAGATTATGCAGGAGCAACGAAAAGTTTAATAAGCTTGAAAAATCCCCAGAGAGCAATCAGAAATTCAAAAGATTAACAATAAAACTACAGCAGTAGACAACTCAGCAGAAAGTCAGAGGAGCAAATTTGAGCAAGTGGAAGGCAGAATTTCTGAACCTGAAGATAAAGAACTTGGCACTAATATATTTGTCAAAAAAATCAGACAAAAAAAATAAAAAAAACAAAGAAACCTTAAGAATCATGTGGAACTTAATCAAGAGAAATAACCTAAGAGTAACTGGAGTACCAGAACAGGGAGGGGTAACAGAAAATACAGAGAATTGTTGAAGATTTGTTGGCAGAAAACTTCCCTGATATAGTGAAAGATGAGAAGATATCTATCCAAGGTGCTCATCAAACTCCACATAAGGTAGGTCTTAAAAGAAAGTCACCAAGACATATTATAATCAAACTTGCCAAAACTAAAGATAAAGAGAGAATTTTAAGAGCAGCTAGGGATAAACGAAAAGTCACCTACAAAGGACAGACAATAAGAACAAGCTCAGACTACTCGGCAGAAACCATGCAGGCAAGAAGGCAATAGGATGACATATTTTAAAAAATTGAAGGAAAAAAGTTGCCAGCCAAGAATCATATATCCAGCAAAACTGTCTCTCAAATATGAAGGTGAAATTGGGATATTTCCAGATAAAAAGAAGTTTAGAGAATTCATAAAAACTAAACCAAAACTACAAGAAATACTAAAAGGAGTTCTTTGGTTAGAAAATCAATAGTATCAGGTATCAACCCCAGACTAGAACACTGGACAGAGCAATCAGAAGTCAACCCAGACAGGGAAATCAAAAAAATAAATCAAGATTTAAAAAAAAAAAGCTCAAAAACAGGGTAAAAGCAATGTTATCATGTAAAAGAAGACAACATTGAAACCATAAAGAGGGACTAAGAAATATAGTCATAGATCTTCCATATGGACAAGAAGATAAGGCAATACAAAGAAATAACAATTAGGTGTAAATTTAGGAAAATAGGGGTAAATAATGAGGTAACAACAAAGGAGAAAAACTACCCTACACATCAAAATAAAATACAAGAAAAATATAAGCTCAGCAGAAAGAAAATCAACAACAACAAATATGAAGAAAGGACACTATCTAAAGATAATCTACTCAGCACATAAAATTAAGTGGGAAAAAGAAACTGTCAACAACACAGAAAATAAGACATCAAAATGAAAGCACTAAATTCATACCTATCCATAATACTGCTGAATGTAAATGCACTAAATCCACCAATAGACAGAGAGTGGCAGAATGGATTAAAAAACATGATCCGTCAATATGCTGCCTACAAGAGGCACACCTTAGACTTAGAGACACAAACAAACTAAAACTCAAAGGATGGAAAAAAATATATATAAAGCAAACGACAGTCAAAAAAGAGCAGGAGCGGCAATGTTAATTTCTGACAGAACACTTTAAAGTTAAATCCATCATAAAAGATAAAGAAGGACACTATGTAATGATTAAAGGGGCAATATACTAAGAAGATATAACCATATTAAATATTTATGCACCCAATGACAGGGCTGCAAGATACATAAAACAAATTCTATCAGCACTGAAAAGTGAGATAGACAGCTCCACAATAATATTAGGAGACCAACACGCCACTTTCAGTGAAGGACAGGACATCCAGAAAGAAGCTCAATAAAGACATGTATGATCTAAATGTCACAGTAAACCAACTTGACCTCATAGATATACACAGGACACCCCACCCAACAGCAACCAAGTATACTTTCTTTTCTAGTGCTCATGGAACATTCTCTAGAATAGACCACATATTAGGTCATAAAGCAAGCTTTAGCAGATCCCAAAACATTGAAATCTTACAAAGCATCTTCTGTGATCATAAGGCCATAAAAGTAGAAATCAATAACAGGAAAAGGAGGGAAAAGAAATGAAACACTTGGAAAATGAACAATACCCTGCTCAAAAAAGATTGGATTATAGAAGATATAAAGGCTGGAATAAAGAAATTCATAGAATCCAATGAGAATGAAAACACTTCCTATCAGAACCTTTGGGACACAGTGAAAGGAGTGCTCAGAGGCCAATTTGTATCAATAAATGCACACATCCAAAAAGAAGAAAGGCCAAAATCAAAGAATTATCCCTACAACTTGAACAGATAGAGAACTGAAGAAACCCTCAGGACCAGAAGAAAACAATAAAAATTAGAGCTGAACTAAATGAAATATAAAACAGAAAAACAATTGAATGAATTAACAAAACCAAAAGCTGGTTCTTTGAAAAAATCCACAAAGTTGATAAACCATGGCCAATTTGAAACAAAAACAAAAACAAAAAACAGGAGAGGAAGCAAATAACCAGAATAAGAAATGAGATGGGCGATATTACAACAGACCCAACTGAAATTCCGATCAGCACCTGATCTCTAAAATCTACATGATACTGCAAAAACTCAACTACAAAAAGACAAATAACTCCATTAAAAAATGGGCAAAAGATATGAATAGACACTTCACTAAAGAAGACATTCAGGTAGCTAACAGATACATGAGGAAATGCTCACGATCATTAGCCATTAAAAAAAAAAGCCATTAGAGAAATGCAAATCAAAACTACAATGCGATTTCATCTCATTAAACAAAGCTGTCATTAATCCAAAAATCACAATAATAAATGTTGGAGAGGCTGTGGAGAGATTGGAACACTTATCCACTGCTGGTGCGAATGTAAAATGCTACAAGCACTTTGGAAATCGATTTGGCTAGAAATGGAACTACCATAAGATCCAGCAATCCCACTCCTTGGAATATATCTTAGAGAAATAAAAGCCTTTACACAAACAGATATATGCACACCCATGTTCATTGCAGCACTTGTTTACAATAGCAAAAAGATGGAAGCAACCAAGGTGTCCATCAAGGGATGAATGGATAAACAAATTATAGCATATCCACACAATGGAATGCTATGCATCGATAAAGAACAGTGATGAATCTGTGAAACATTTCAAAACATGGGGGAATCTGGAAGGAAAATGCTGAGTGAAATTAGTCAGTTGTAAAAGGACAAATATTGATTAAGACCACTTTTATAATAACTGGAGAAATAGTCTAAACATAGAAGAAAATATTCTTTGACGGTTACGAGCGGAGGGAGGGAGGGTTTGAGAGGGGTATTCACTAATTAGATAGTAGATAAGAACTACTTTAGGTGACGGGAAAGACAACACACAATACAGGGGAGGTGAGCACAACTGGACTAAACCAAAAGCAAAGAAGTTTCCTGAATAAACTGAATGCTTTGAAGGCCGATGTAGCAGGAGTGGGGGTTTAGGGACCATGGTTTCGGGGACATCTAGGTCAATTGGCATAATAAAATTTCTTAAGAAAACATTCTGCATCCCACTTTGGGGAGCGGCATCTGGGGCCTTAAACGCTAGCAAATGGCCCTCTAAGATGCATCAGTTGGTCTCAACCCACCTGGACCAAAGGAGAATGAAGAACACTAAAGACACAAGGTAATTATGAGCCCAAGAGGCAGAAAGAGCCACATAAACCAGAGACTACGTCAGCCTGAGACCAGAAGAACTAGACGGTGCCTGGCCACAACTGATGACTGCCTGACAGGGAATACAACTGAGAACCCCTGAGGGGGCAGGAGAGCAGCAGAATGCAGACTCCAAATTCTCATAAAAAGACGAGGCTTATCGGTCTGACTGAGACTAGAAGGGCCCTGGTGGTCATGGCCCCCAGATCTTCTGTTGGACTGGGACAGGAACCATTCCCAAAGCCAACTCTTTGGGCAGGGATTGGATGGGACAATGGGTTGGAGAGGGATGCTGGTGAGGAGTGATCTTCTTGGAACAGGTGAACACTTGAGACTGTTGGCATCTCCTGCCTGGAGGGGAGATGAGAGGCTGAAGGGGGTTAGAAGCTGGCAAAATGGACACGAAAAGAGAGAGGGAGGGAGGGATGGGCTGTCTCATCAGGGGGAGAGCAATTGGGGGTATGTAAAAAAATTAAAAAAAAAGGTGGATATAAGTTTTTGTGTGAGAGTGACTTGATTTGTAAACTTTCACTTAAAGCACAATAGAATTTAAAAAAAAAAAAGATAAGGAAAAAGAAAAAATAAGAAGTGAGACTTCAAGTCCTGGGGGCACAGGACTGATCCTCTTTGGGCTCTCTGCTTCTGTGAATTCTCAGGAATCATTTTAGGTAAAAAATCTCTCCAATCCAAGCTCCACCCTCTTGTGTTGATAGCTCTTCAAGTTTTGTCATGGATTTATTTTTGTTCTTGCAAGTAAAAGATTTTTTTGCTGTAACTGTCATTATAAAATGGGGAATGCCGTGCCTAAAGGAAATTTGGAGCCACCTTATGGGATTCCTGCCCTCTACAAGAATAAGCATTATGATCCCTTATCATGCATTTTCCACTCTGTCTGGCACAAACTCACTCAAGACAGTTTGGAAAATAAGTGGTCTCTTTGGGATTCTTTTGATCTCTCTAAATTAATTTTTCTGCTCAGTAAATTAGAGAACTGAGGCTCCCAGATTAAACTGTCTCAGGTGGATGCCTGTTTTGATTGGTATCTTGAAGTCTTTAAAAGAATCAAGACAGTAAAATTGCTTACTTGCAGGACACTCTGTCTAAATTAACTAAGCAGAATAAAGAATTAAAATGTCAGATTTCAGCTCCCACTTCTTGTTTTCCCCTGCTAGCTGCTACCTCTTTACACTCTTTATACTTCTTTCTTTCCTACCCCTCTGAAAACTCTTCATCTGAACTTTCCTTTTTCCCTTAAAAAAAAAAAAAAGTAACTAAAGCTTTGCCTGAAATGCCCTTTAAAATTCACCCCAGCAGTAAGGCCAAAGATTCTTCTCCAATCACTTTTGCCCCATGGTCACACTCAGAATTGCATAACATTGTGAAAGCTTTTCCCAAACTCCATCAGGACCCCTATGAATTTTCTGAATAACTTAAAATCCTTGTTGAAGCCTACCAGCTCATGTCCCCAGACTTATATCAGGTTGTTCACATGATTAATGACCCAGGAGAAGCCAAATTATGGCTAGGACAGGCAGAATGGAAAGACCTCAAGGACAATTTAGCCTTAAATATTGATAAAACTGCCACAGGGCTGTTGGAAGACTCTCAGGTCATGAGTAAAAAATTGCTAGTCTATTCCAAAGACCTTTTCTCCACTAATTGTCTGGGCTAAAATCCACTATAGTAAATAAGATACAAATGAAAGTGTTTATGATTATCAGATTCAAATGCTCTAAAAGATTTCCAAACACTATGGGCATACTTTGACCACCCTTGGTACTTCTGGAACTTTCAATGCTGTTTTCATATTTCGTCTTAAGCTTCGGATCTCAGGCTTAGTAAAGACGTCTATTAAACGGGGAGACAGCTACTATTGTTGAGCTAAACAACTTAGTTTACAAGCTTTTCCAGACTGTTGAAGATGAAAAGGTTCCCAAGACTAATAATTAACGGCCCTTCAGTTTTTACAACAATTAAAAACTCTTAGTCAAAAGAAAAATACTAAACCTTCCCATTACACAAATGTGTGTATTTGCCACTATTGTAAAAAACAAAAACAAAAACACCTGGCTATTGGAAAAATAAAAGTTAAAAGATAAACAAAAGATTGGCATAGCCCCCTGTCTTAGGCTGGGTCCTCTAGAGAAGCAAAACCAGTGAAGTGTATAAATATAGAGAGAGATTTATATCAAGGAAATGGCTCATGCAGTTATACCCAGCCAAGTTATAGAGGCTAGCGAATCCCCAGTCTGTGGGTGAGGCATCAGATGTAAGACTAGAGGCTTCTCCTGACTCAGGTAGCTGCAGGGTCTAATGATCCCAAGATTAACAGGTCAGCTGGCCCCTGCTCCTAGAAGTGGTTGCCAGGCTTGATGAGTCAAATTCAGGATCCAGAGCAGAGCAAAAGCCAATGAGCAATGCCAGAAGTTCCACATATATTAAATGCAGGCCACACCCCCAAGGAAATTCCCTTTCAACTGATTGGCTACTCACAGCAGATTCCATCATGGAAGTGATCACATTGTATCAATCTCATCATGTAGGGGATTACTTCATTATACGACTACCAATCTACATAACTACCAAACTACTGAGAATCATGGTCCAGCCAAGTTGACACATAGCCTAATGATCACAGTCCACCCCTTGTCAACTTGGTCCCTTTACACATCTCCTTAAACTGTACATGTGCTCTGAATAAAGACTTGCCCCTAACATAATAGCACTAACAAGCGTACAACTGAAAATGCACTAGCTGTTTACATATTATGTTTTATAAGTGAAGGAAACAAAAATGTTTGATCCACACACACAAGACAGAAATACTCATAACAATTCCAGTCCTCATTTCTTCAACTCCTCATGTTGTTGTAACTGGTATTTAGAAGTACCTTCTTCCACCCCCCTCCCCATTCTGTATTCCCTTTGCCCTCACCAAGCATCTCAGATGGTTATGGTTCTTACCTGGTGGGGTGACCCAAACTTTCATTCCTGAAGGGTTTGGGCCATTAGCAGTCATGTCAAAATTGGGTTTCTGTAGTTTTCCATTGACTTTAATCACACAGCATGACAGTACTAAAAGGCACCCTAAGGAATCTCCAGCATTCCAGATGTATTCTTCTTTACCTACATTATGTAATATCAGTCTGATTTCCTCTTGGTAATCAGGATCAATCACACCAGCCAATATAGTAACTCCCTTCTTTGTTGATCCAGGGGCATAAAGATCCCAATGTGGCCAGGTGGCATTCTTAACTTAGATTTCAATGGAATCAGTGATGTGTCTCCAAGTAGGAGCATTCCTCCTTTTGGAATTAAGACCTCTACACACGCGTAGCATAGAGTCGTGGGGACAGGAAGCAAAAATTTTGTGAGTGGGTCACTAGAGGTAACAGTGAGTGGTGCCACTTCCATTTACGCTTCTTGATTCCTGGACTCATGAATCCTGGCTATGGGAGAAACAGCGTCATATATTGGATGCTGGTTTAGAGCATATACAACCTCCTAGAGAAAATTGCCCAAACCCTGCAAGGTATGGCGACCTAATCGGTACTGTAATTTCATATTTAGGAGGTCATTCCATTGAGCTATCAAGCCAAGTGCTTATGAGTGATGGGGACCATGGTGTTGTTGTTGTTAGGTGCTGTTGAGTTGGTTCCAACTCATAGCGACCCTATGCACAACAAAACAAAACACTGCTCTGTCTGAGCCATGCTTAAAATCGTTGTTATGCTTGAGCTCATTGTTGTAGCCACTGTGTCAATACACCTCATTGAGGGTCTTCCTCTTTTCCACCGACTTTGTACTCTGTCAAGCAGGATGTCCTTCTCCAGGGACTGATCCCTCCTGACAACATGTCCAAAGTATGTAAGACACAGTCTTGCCATCCTTGCCTCTAAGGAGCATTCTGCCTGTACTTCTTCTAAGACAGATTTGTTCATTCTTTTGGCAGTCTTTGGTATATTCAGTATTCTTCGCCAACACCACAATTCAAAGGCGTCAATTCTTCGGTCTTCCTTACTCATTGTCCAGCTTTCACATGCATATTATGCCATTGAAAATACCATGGTTTGGGTCAGGTGCACCTTAGTCTTCAAGGTGATATCTTCGCTCTTCAACACTTTAAAGAGGTCCTTTGCAGCAGATTTACCCAAGGCAATGCGTCTTTTCATTTCTTGACTGCTGCTTCCATGGCTGTTGATTGCAGATCTAAGTAAAATGAAATCTTGACAACTTCAATCTTTTCTCCGTTAATCATGATGTTGCTCATTGGTCCAGTTGTGAGGCTTTTTGTTTTCTTTATGTTGAGGTGCAATCAATACTGAAGGCTGTGGTCTTTGATCTTCATTAGTAAGTGCTTCAAGCCCTCTTCACTTTCAACAGTCAAGGTTGTGTCATTTGCATAACACAGGTTGTTAATGAGTCTTCCTCCAATCCTGATGCCCCATTCTTCTTCATATATCCAGCTTCTTGTAGTATTTGCTCAGCATACAGATTGAATAGGTATGGTGAAAGAATACAACCCTGATGCACACCTTTCCTGGCTTTAAACCAATCAGTGTTCTCTTGGTTTGTCTGAACAACTGCCTCTTGATCTATTTAAAGGTTCCTCATGAGCACAACTAAGTGTTCTGGAATTCCCATTCTTCCTAATGTTATCCATAATTTATTGTGATCCACACAGTCAAATCCCTTTGCATAGTCAATAAAACACAGGTAAACATCCTCCTGGTATTCTCTGCTTTCACCCAGGATCCATCTGACATAAGCAATATCTTTGGTTCTACATCCTCTTCTGAAACAGGCCTGAATTTCTGGCAGTTCCCTGTCGATATACTGGTGCAGCCCTAACGTGTATGTCAGTTGCATGCTGCTGTGATGCTGGAAGCTATGCCACCAGTATTCAGATACCAGCAGGGTCACCCATGGAGGACAGGTTTCAGCTGAGCTTCCAGACTAAGACAGTCTACTTCTGAAAAGCATTAGCAGGTGAAAACCTTACGAATAGCAGCGGGACATTGTCTGATATAGTGCTGGAAGATGAGCACCCTAGGTTGGAAGGCACTCAAAAGATGACTGGGGAAGAGCTGCCTCCTCAAATTAGAGTCCACCTTAATGACGTGGATGGAGTAAAGCTTTCGGGACCTTCATTTGCTGAAGTGGCATGACTCAAAATGAGAAGAAAGAACTGCAAACATCCATTTATAATTGGAACATGGAATGTACAAAGTATGAATCCAGGAAAATTGGAAATGGTCAAAAATGAAATGGAACGCATAAACATTGATATCCTAGGCATTAGTGAGATGAAATGGACTGGCATTGGCCATTTTGAATTGGACAGTCCTATAGTTTGCTATGCTGGGAATGACAACTTGAAGAGGAATGGTGTTGCATTCATTGTCAAAAAGAACATTTCAAGATCTATCCTTAAGTACAACACTGTCAGTGATAGGATAATATCCTTACACCTACAAGGAATACCAGTTAATACACTATTATTCAAATTTACCCACCAAGCACTAGGGCCAAAGATGAAGAAATAGAAGGTTTTTATCAGTTGCTGCAGTCTGAAATTGATTGAACGTGCAATCAAGATGCATTGATAATTACTGGGATTGGAATGGGAAAGTTGGAAACAAAGAAGAAGGATCGGTAGTTGGAAAATATGCCCTTGGTGATAGAAACAATGCCGGATATCGAATGATAGAAGTTGGCAAGATTAACGACGTCTTTATTGCAAATACCTTCTTTCACGAACATAAACGGCGACTATACACATGGACCTTACCAGATGGAACACACAGAAATCAAATTGACTACATCTGTGGAAAGAGCTGATGGAAAAACTCAGTGTCATCAGTCAGAACAAGGCTAGGGGCCAACTGTGGAACAGACAGACCATCAATTGCTCATAGGCAAGTTCAAGCTGAAACTGAAGAAAATCAGAGCAAGTCCATGAGAGCCAAAATATGACCTTGAGTATATCCCACCTGAATTTAGAGACCATCTGAAGAATAGATTCAACGCATTGAACACTCGTGACCGAAGACCAGGCGAGTTGTGGGACGACATCAAGGATATCATCCATGAAGAAAGCGAGAGGTCATTGAAAAGACAGGAAAGAAAGAAAAGGCAAAGACGGATGTCAGAGGACACTCTGAAACTTGCTCTTGAGCATTGAGCAGCTAAAGCAAAAGGAAGAATTCATGAAGTAAAATAACTGAACAGAGGAGAAGGAAGAATCAATGAAGTAAAAGAATTGAAGATTTCAAAGGGCAGCTCGAGAAGATGAAGTAGAGTAATATAATGACATATGCAAAGAGTTGGAGATGGAAAACCAAAAGGGAAGAACACGCTCGGCATTTCTCAAGCTGAAAGAACTGAAGAAAAAATTCAAGCCTTGAGCTGCAATAGTGAAGGATTCTATGGAGAAAATATTAAACAACACAGGAAGCATCAAAAGAAGATGGAAGAAATACACAGAGTCATTTTACCAAAAAGAATTAGTCAAGGTTCAACCATTTTGAGAGGTGGTATATGATCAGGAACCGATGGTACTGAAGGAAGAAGTCCAAACTGCTCTGAAGGAATTGGTGAAAAACAAGGCTCCAGGAATTGATGGAATATCAATGGAGATGTTTCAACAAACACATGCAGTGCTGGAGGTGCTCACTCATCTATGCCAAGAAATATGGAAGACAGCTTCCCGGCTAACTGACTGGAAAAGATCCATATTTATACCTATTCCCAAGAAGGGTGATCCAACCGAATGTGGAAATTATAGAACTATATCATTAATATCACACGCAAGCAAAATTTTGCTGAAGATCATTCAAAAAAGGCTGCAGCAGTATATCAACAGGGGAACATGGATTCCATGAGCATGGGCCCATTGCAGCACTTCATTTTCTATGAAGTGAGTCTCTTGATCTGAGGCGATGCTGTGTGAGATACCATGATGGTGAATAAAGCATTCTGTAAGTCCACCGATGGTGGTTTTGGCAGAAGCATTGTGTACAGGGAAGGCAGATTAGTATCCAGAGTAAGTGTCTATTCCAGTAAGAACAAAATGCTGTCCTTTCTATGATAGAAGCTGTCCAATGTAATCAACTTCCATCAGGTTGCTGGTTGATCAGCCTGAGGAATGATGACATACTGGGGACTCAATGTTGGTCTCTGCTGCTGCCACCATGGACACTTTGTTCATGAGTTCATTGGGAAATGATGGGAATGGCTGGGGAAAGAGGATGTTTGGTTTCCACAGAAAGTATCATCTTATACACTTAATTGTTAAAATCCTCCTTTACCAATGTCACCCTTTCCCGAGAAGTCACATGAGACACAAATATTTTCATCTCTTTGGCCCATTCAGATGGGTCTACCACATACCTCTTTGCCATACCTTCTTGCTTCCAATTTTCCAATCATGTTTCTTCCAAGTCCCTGACCATCCAGCCAGACCATTGGCCATAGCCCATCACTCAGTATAAAATCAAATATCTGTTTATATCGCCTTCCAAGCAAAGTGAAAAACCAGGTGCACTGCTCAAAGTTTTGTCCATTGGGAGGGTTTACCTTCACCACTATCCTTCAGGGAGGCCCCAGAAAGGGGCTGTAGTTCTCAGACTGTCCACTTTCTAGTGGTGCTTACATATTACACAGAATCATCAGTCAACAAGGTATGACTTTTCTCTTCCTCAATCAACTGATCATAAGGAACTCCTCTTGAGGTCATAGGTGCAGACTGGAAGAAGGCAGGTAATGTGACAGGAGTGGAGACTATGGTCATTTGGGCCAATTCCTCATGCAATTTACTTGTGCCTTTAGGTTCTGCTAGGGCCCAATCTCATATATACCACTTCCATTTAATGATGGAGGTTCACTGTGCATGTCCACCTTTATGGCTCTGTGGGTAAGACAATATCCAGTTCATGATGGGCAGCTCAGGCTGCAGAATGATTTGGTAGCCAATGGTTAATTATTCAATCTCTACTAAGGCCCTGTAACTAGCCAAAACCTGTTTCTCAAAAGGAGAGCAGTTATCTTCAGAGAGATGCAGGGCTTTGCTCCAAAAGCCTAAGAATCTGTGCTTTGATTCACCAGTAGGAGCCTGCCAAAGACTCCAAACAGTATCTTTATCAGTCACCTAACTTCAAGCACCATTGGATCAGCCAGATTATATGGTTCAAGTGTCAGAGTTGCTTGTATGGCAGCCTGAACCTGTTGTAGATCCTTCTTTTGTTCTGGGACTCATTCAAAACTAGCAGCTTTACAAGTCGCTTGATAAATAGACTGGAGTGGTGCACCCAAATGAGGGATATTTTGCCTCCCAAATCCAAAGATGCCCACTAAGTATTGTGCCTATTTTTAGTTGTGGGAGGAAACAGATGCAAAAACTAATCCTTCATTTTAGAAGGACTATCTTGACATGCCTCACACCACTGAACCCCTAGAAATTTCACTGAGGTGGAAGGTACCTGCATTTTTGTCAGATTAATTTCTCACCCTCTAGCATGCAAATGTTTTGCCAGTAAGTTCAGAGTCATTGATACTTCTTCCTTACTAGGTGCAATCAGCATAATTTCATCAATGTAATGGACCAGTGTGACATCTTGTGGAAGGGAAAGGTGATCAAGGTCCCTGCAGACTAAACTATGATGTAGGGTTGGAGAGTTCATGTAGCTCTGAGGTAGGCTACTGAAGTTTTATTGCTGGTCTTTCCAGTTGAAGGCAAAGTGCTTCTAGTGGTCCTTCAAAGGCGGTATGGAGAAAAAGGCATTACCCAGATCAATAGCTGCATACCAGGTGCCAGGATGTGTATTAATTTGCTCAAGCAATGAAACTACATCTGAAACATCATCTGCAACTGGAGTCACCACCAGATTATGTATTTGATAATCCACTGTCATTCTCCAAGATCCAAATAGACAAGTTGAATGGGGGTGTGGTGGGAATCACCACTACTGCATCCCTCAACTCCTTGATGGTGGCAGTAATCTCTGCAGTTCCCCCAGAAATGCAGTATTGCTTTTGATTTACTAGTAGGGGCAGTTATAATGGTACCCACTTGGCTTTTTCTACCATAATACCCCTTACTCCACTTGTCAGGGATCCAGTGTAGGGGTTCTGCAAGTTGCTGAGTATATCTATTCCAATTATGCATTCTGGAACTGGGAAAATCACTACATGATGGGTTCAAGGACCCACTGGACCTACAATGAGATGGACATGAACTAAGACTCCGTTAATAACCTGACCTACATATGCCTCCATTCTGGCTGGTGGACCACAGTGATGTTTTGCATCTCCTGGAATTAGTGTCAGTTCAGAGCTAGTATTCAGTAATAACCAAAATATCTGACTATTTCTTTTTCCCCAAAGAAGAGTCACTCTTGTAAAAGGCTGTAGATCCGTTTGGGGAAGGCTGAGAGAAAGATTAACAGTATAAATTTTTAGCAGTGTAGTGGAGTCCTTCCTCAAGCAGACCCAGTATCCCCTTCATTCAAGAGGTTGTGGGTCTGTAAATTGGCTCAAGTCTGGGATCTGATTTAGGGGCCATAACTCTCTATTCTGGCAATTTGAGTTAGACTGTCATTGACTTGACCTAGAATTCTTCCTCTTGTGCAGATCAAGAAAATGTTTACTAGATTACAATCTATTTTACTCCTAGGGACATCATAACTAAGTAACCAACACCATAAGTCCATACAGGTCAGATTATTCTGATTACTGCTTTGACTCTGCTGTCCATTACTGTAACCACACCCACCTTGTCTTTACCAAATAAGTGCCACCACTTGGTCCCTACTACCACAGGTCCAGTCAGCTCCATTCTGTTTAGATGTCTTAATTCAGTTAGGGCAGTTACCACCGTCAAAGCTGACTTACATAAAATAGTAATCATAGAAGTCTTTGAGGATGCTGGGGCTCCCTCACCATTGTAGTAAAAGGTGTGTCCTCTGAGCACTTCATGTGTGGGTCTATGGGTCTCACCTGATAAATCTACACTAACATACCAATTTCCTTAAGCCTTTGGATACCTTCTTCTACAGTATAACAAGGCAGGTCTGGTAATTCAACTTGATTTAGTGTAGACCACCATGTAATCCATGCTTCAGCAGCCCAACCAAATAAACTATTAAGTCCTTTCCTAATTTCTCGATCTG
Source organism: Elephas maximus indicus (assembly GCF_024166365.1). Classification (NCBI taxonomy): domain Eukaryota; kingdom Metazoa; phylum Chordata; class Mammalia; order Proboscidea; family Elephantidae; genus Elephas; species Elephas maximus. Next base: position 70,033,166 of record NC_064846.1, on the reverse strand, counting down.
AAACATTGGATGGAGGATTTGTGCTTAGTGGGCCCATATCAAGAAACTTAGACTGATCCAACTTTATGTTCCTTGCACCATTATCCAACACCCTTAATAGTCATTCCCACACATATTCCCCAGGTTTCTGTTTTTACATATTAGAAAAGTCAAGCAGTTCTTTGAAGTGTAGCATATATCCTCTTGGGTCACACTTTGTACTTTACCATTTCAGGGTCGCTGGTACTTAAGTCTAGTTATAGGTCTAGAAGACAAAATGGGTGGTGGAGACACAGCTGAGTTAATCTCATCAGATGGGGGTTGAGGGGCTAATGGTTTTACTGGGAAGGGTGGCTTAGCAGACAAAGATGCAGGAATGTCTTGAGATGGAAGTGAGAGAGTGTTTTTTTTGACAGGAGTGATTCAAAAGAATTTAAGGGCTCAATGTCCCCAGCTTCCTGATTATCTGCCCATATGTCCCCCCCCCAAGTTTCAGGAACCCATTTCACCTAATCAGTGTCCTCACTTTAACTTCAGACACCACATGAGGTTGGGAATTCAGTTGGCATTGTAATTCAACCACTCTTACAATAAGACTCTGGGCTTGTTTTTTGGCAATATCAGCTCTGTTACTATAACAAATAAGGCTTTCTTTCAAGGCACAAGTGGAAACTTTTAGGTAGTTTATGTAGCACTTATGCTTTGACTCTGAAGGCCTGAGCTCATCTCTTTCACAACTTTGTCTAGTAAAAGTAGGACCAACCAATAAGCTTCTCTATACTTTTCATTATCACAAAATTGTAGAAAGGTATCAAACATGTGATCACCCAGAACCCCACCTCTCACCAATAGCTGATCTACTGGTGGTGATATTTTGCAATTTTCTATTGCCACCTTGTGCCATGGAATAGCAGGGCCCTCTTTACTACTGGAGGAAGAGTCATCAACATCTTTAAGACTAAGCAGACTTGAAAACAAATTTATAAAACTCATTCTTACAATTTTGTTTCTCTAGAATGACTCTTCATGCCAAATGTCTTAGGATTCTCTAGAGAAGCCAAACCCGTGAAGCTTATAAAGATAAATATATATATATATATATATATATATATATATATATATATATATATATATATATATATATATATATATATCTCAAACCTGTTGCCATTGATTTGATTCTGACTTATGGCTACCCTATAGGACAGAGAAGAACTGTTCTAATATGCCTTCCAAGTATCGGCTGGGGGAGTTGAACTGCTGACTTTCTGGTTACCAGCCATAGCTCTTAACCATTGTGACCCCAGGATCCATAAATATATATACATAGAGAGAGATTTATATCAAGAAAATGGCTTATGCAGTTGTAGAGGCAGGCAAGTACCAGGTCCGTGAGTCAAGTGTCACACATCAGGCTGGAAACTTATCCTGACTCATGTAATTGCAGGGGCTGATGAACACAAGATCCACAGGCCAGATGGATGGCTATTGACCCAAGTTCCACGAACTGGAGATCAGATGCTGGCAAGCCAAATGCAGGATCAAGAGCAGAGCTAAAGCCAGTGAACTTTGCCGCAAAGTCCATATATTTTGGATGCAGTCCACACCCCCAAGGAAACTTCCTTTCAACTGATGGGCTACTCATAGCAGATCCCATCATGGAGGTGATCACATTTTGTCAGATCTCATCATGGAATTGTTTACCTCATTATCCGACTGCCAAACTACATAACTGCCAAACTACTGAGAATCACAGCCAAGCCAAGTTGACATGCAACTTTAACGATCACATTCCCCTTAAAAGAAATTCTACAGTCTGATTCAGAATGAAGTGGCTCTGGGGACAAAACAGTGACTTTTTCTGTGATGGCTCTTAATCTTCAAGGAGAAACTACTTTGTTTATAAATGGAAAACCTTGCCAAATTTTGATTGACACCAGTGTCACCCTGTCTGCTATTAATCCTCCTGTTTACAAAAGCCCCTGCCCCAGAGTACTAAAATCAGAAAAGTACTAAGAGTCACCAATCAGAAACAAATATTGTGATCCTTTCCTAACCTGTTCCAATATCTCTTGGCCCTATAGAAGATTTATACTTTTTTTTTTTTTTTTGGCCTGATTCTGATACTCCTGACAATCTATTGGGAAGAGATCTTTTATCCAAGCGGAACTGCCATTTAAAATTTAATGAAAAGTGGAAAATATTATTGAGTCTGTCTGATATCCCTTAGTCAACAGAAACAGGCTCTGAATTAGGCAATATTCAGGAAGACGAAGTCATTTGCTATATGAAAGTGCTTTTCATGCCTTTACAAAATTTGACTCAGCCCAGTCTTCTCCCTTCTGGCATCTTTTTCCTAGTTTCTGAAACCTTATGGGCTACCACATCCATAGATGTAAGTCAAGTTTTTTTTTCAGCTGAGTTGATCAAAATTCAAATCGATTTATCAAAAACTCTTCCAAAAAGTCCCCAGTATCCACTCAAATGAAAAGAAAAAGGACTCACTCCCATCATAGAAAATTTCCTTTCTGAAGGATTAATTATCCCTTGTACAAGCCTTTGTAATAGTCCTGTTCTTCCAGTTAAAAAACTAAATAACAGGGGCTGGAGATATGTTCAAGATTTGGATGCAATCAATCATAGCGTTATTCCAAGATTCCCAGTAGTCCGTAATCCTCATTTATTACTTTCCAATGCCCCTTCAGATGCAACTCATTTTATGGTTGTGGAATTTTGCAGTGCCTTTTTCAGTATTCCTGTGCATTCTGAAAGTCAATAGTTGTTTGCTTTTACCAGTGAAAATCAACAATTTACCTAGATTATAATGCCCCAAGGATTTCCTGAATTTTCCACCTGTTTTTCTCAGATTCTGCACGCAGGTTTTCAGCCTTTACGGTTTACAAACAAATCCACATTCCTGCAATATGCTGATGATTTGTTAGTTTGCTCAACCTCCCAGCAGGCCTGCCTTGACAACAGTAGCTTTATAAAAACATCTGGCTGCTGGTGGACATAAGGTTTCCAAAGAATAATTACAATTAGCTCAACCTTCTGTTAAATATTTAGGCCACATAATTTCTGAAAGGGGTCCTGGTGGCACAGCGGTTAAGCATTTGGCTGCTAACCAAAAAGCTGGCAGTTCGAATCTGCCAGCTGCTCCTTGGAAACACTACAGGGCAGTTCTACTCTGTCCAGTGGGGTTGCTATGAGTAGGGATCGACTTGACAGCAATGGGTTCATTTCTGAAAAAGGCATCATTATTGATCTTAAACAGAAAGGAACCATTCTTGCCTTTCCTATACCCAAAACAAAGAAACAGCAACAGGGGTTTCTAGGATTCTGCAGCTATTGTTGAACCTGGATTATCAATTTTTCTTTGTTGGCTTAACATTTATACAAATATTTAAAAGCCTCTAAGCTGGATTCATTCCAAATTGCACCAGAAGATTGATAGGCTGTAGGTCAATTAAAGGGGCTTTAATTAACACACCCATTCTAGGTTTTCTTAATTACCACCTAGATTTTTCCTTATTTGTATATGAACTATTTGGAAATGCTTTAGGTGTACTAACTGAAAAACATGGAGAACAGCAAAGACCTATAGGTTATTAAAACCTACAGCTTGGTTCTGTAGCCAGGGAACACTCTCCCTGCCTTAGGGCTGTGGTTGCTACTGCCAAACTGGTGAAACCACAGTAGCTGTAGTGGTGGGAAAATTTTTAGATGTCTATGTGACTCATGCTGTGTCTAACTTAAATGTGCCTTAACACAACACAGCATCTTTCTGCCATCAGGCTCATTTTCAGTGACATTCTCCTCCTGGCTGTCTCTAATATTATACTATATTTTGTGACTTGTTTACATGCACCTACTCTTCTCCCCACAACTAATAAGTACAGATATCCTACACATGATTGTCTAGGCTTGACTGAGCAACTTTTAATCCTTCAGAAAGACTTAAAAGAGGCCTCTTTAACTAACGCTGATTTACATATATATGTGTATATATATACAGTGGATGGTTCGTGTTTAAAACCTGATTAAACTATTCCTCACTATCAAGCTGGATACGTTGTTATGACTTCTACTGAAGTCCTTGAAAGTCAGGCTCTTTCTGAAGCTACTTCAGCACAGAATGTCAAATTAATTGCATTCACCAGAGTTGTAGAAGGAGCCCTGGTTGTACAGTGGTTAAGCACTCAACCACTAATTGAAAGGTTGGCAATTCAAACTCACCAGCTGCTCTGCAGAAGAAAGATGTGGAAGTCTGCTTCCTTAAAGATTACAGCCTTGAGAACCCTATGGTTCAGTACTACTTTGTCATATAGGGTTGCTATGAGTCAGAATCAACTCCATGGCAATGGGTTTTGGTTTTAAAGCTTGTAGAGTTGCTTCAGAAAAACCTGTTAATATTTTTACACTCAGTAGATACTATTTTGGAACTGTGCATGATTTTGCATGTTATGGAAATAAAGAACATTTTTAGCCTCTTCCAGAAATGCCATAAAAAATGAAGCTTTAGTTGTAGACTTTCTAGTTGCTCTATTACTCCCCTTTGAAACTGCTGTGATAAAAATACAAGGTCACCAATCAAAAGGGGTACCCCAAAGTGAAGAAATTAGAGGAAATAATCTTGCTGATATGGTAGCCAAACAAGCTACCTCTCAAGTCAGTTCTATACTTATAAATAAAGAAAGGGACTCCAAATATGTCTATTGATAACTCCAATCTTCATGAATTAACTTAGAAATATTTTTAAAACACCAACATCTAGCCCAAATAGACAAAGTTAAGGCATGGAAAAAGGCAGGCTGTTACCAAAATCCTGTCAGTAAATTGTAGACTGGGCCTAATAAGGTAATTTTCTTACCCAATTTTATACATGTTCCTATGATGCAAGTCTTACATGAACATTCCCACATGGGACAATATAAAATGATTGAGACCTTAAAAAAAAAAATTATGATGTTATGGATTGAATTGTGCCTCCTGAAAGTATGTGTTGTAATTCCTAACCTCTGTGCCTGTGATTATAATTCCATTTGAAAATGGGTTGTTTTTGTTATGCTAATGAGGCAGGATTAGTGAAGGGTGCATCTTGAGTCAATCTCTTTTGAGATATAAAAAGATTAAACAAGCAAGCTAAGAAGCAGAGGTGGGGAAGAGATATGCCAAGCCACAAGATCATCCAGGAGCAGAAACTAAAAAGAGACAAGTACCTTCCTCCAGAGCTGACAGAAAGGCTTTCCCTAGAGCCAGTGCCCCGGTTTTAGATTTATAGCTTCCTAAACATGTTGCCACTTATTGCCTTATTTGCCCTCATTACAATCCCAGAAAACACCTTTAAGTCCTATGGGTACAATACCCTTTACCCTTCAAGCCTATGTTTGAATGGCAGCTAGGTTGTATTCAGCTTCCACACTCAAATGGTTATAAATATGTATTAGTAATGATTTGTAGATTTTCACATTGGGTAGAAGCCCTCTCCTGCCATTGTGCTACTGTAGCCTTTGTAGCAAAGAAACTTCTTGAAAACGTCATACCCACCTGGGAAGCACCAAAACCTCTTTGTAGTGATTGGGGAACTCATTTCACTAGTCAAGTCACCCAAGAACTGTGTCAAGTTTTTCCCACTTATCAAAGGATACATTGTCTCTATCATCCTCAGTCTTCTGGTCTAGTAGACCAGATGGAATGCAATAATGAAGATCTAAATAGAAAGCTTTGTAAAGCTTTAAATTTATCCTAGACTATGCCAAAGCCTTTGCTGTCTATTCAATCTGAATCATAGCAACCTCATAGGACAGAGTAGAACTGCCCATAGGGTTTCCAAGGTTGGAAATCTTTATGCAAGCAGATTGCCACGTCTTTCTCCCACAGAGTAGCTGGTAGGTTCAAACTGCCAACATTTTGGTTAGCAGTCTAGCACCTAACCACCATGCCACCAGGGCTTCTTGTCCTGGACTAAAGCCTTTGCCCTAGGTCTTTTAAATCTGAGGTCCACATCATTTGGATCTAACAAACTTATTCCTTATGAAATAATTACAGGGAGGCCGATGGTCGTTCCTTATGTTGCCTACACTGATCCTAACATTGATCAACCTGAATTACTGAAATATTTCCAGTCTTTAATTCAATATTCTGAAGAATATCTTTCACAGGATAGAGAAGCCTTTAATAGACAGAAACTAGACTCCTGATGTCTGTTTCACATCTCCCCAGGAGAATATGAAAATTGGAAGAGAAACCAGATAAAAGACTCATTAGAACCTTATTGGGAGGGACAATACTTAGTCCTACTCACCAATCCATGTGAAACCAAATTAGGGCGAATAAAACCTTGGATCCATTTGTCACAGTTAAAAAAGGCTAAGAGCCCTCTTTGGGCTAGCCAACCCACCAGAGATTGAATGCTACATTTAAAAGCCTCTGTGGCCAGAAGCATACTACATCTGAGGCAGACAGCTGCCCTGAGACCCTGGACCAGGCCTGAAAATTCATCTCTTTATCTTTTTTTTTTTTTTACCTTTGTTACAGTCATGCCTCTACTAATGTTTTCTAGATGGGCAGATGCTTATGCTCAGCATTTTAAAAGGCTTAGCTGTTGGATATGTGGTGCCCTCTGAGAAAAAAAAAATTTTTTTTTTTTTTTTTTCTCAGCCTCAAGTCATTCTGGCCTTCCCTGGTGGGTCTCTCCACTACAGGGATCTGATTAGGTTGCTCTTGGTCTATGGGTACAAGAACAATGGAGAAATAGTTTGTTACTACTAGAATTTCCACTGATAAATATCCTCTTTTTCAGATCTGAACTAATCTCAGGCCTTAACCTTTAGTCTTAACACAACCATTACTTTACTAAACAAAGTTGCCCAAGAAGAGCTAGCTAAAGACTCTTTCAAACCCACAAATAGTACTCCTTGTATTGTAAGTCCATATCAACAACTGTGGTATGGATTCATCTGGTTAACTCCCCAAGCAAGGAAGCTAAGTCAGGTTGCTCTCCTTTCCTGAGAACAATCTAACTACAACCATACGAACAACCCAGCTATCACCAGACCTATGGGATCGCTTCCAATGTCTGAATGTGCATCATTTATAAACTTACAAGCTATTGACTGGTTTGCCACCAAGTAGCTACAGTGCTCAGATATCTATTGGGTACCCCTAATGGCAGCTTTTGGCTATGTGGGCCAACCTTTGGCCCTGGCTTCCACCAGGATGAAAGGGAAGATGCACTCTGGGCTTGACACGGACTTAAAGGAGTATTTTAACTGAACTTCCTTTATAAGCTAAGGTCCCCTTATTAAGAGCTCAATGATCTCGCTCATTGTTTCATTGGCTTGATCATTTAGAAGTAGTATTTGCATATCAGAGCCCTGGTAGCACAGTGGTTAAGAGCTCACCAGCTAACCAAAAGTTTGGCAGTTCGAATATACCAACTGCTCCTTGGACATCCTATGTGGCAGTTCTACTCTGTCCTATAGGATTGCTATCAGTCAGAATGGACTCAATGGCAACAAATTATTTGCACATCAGGTAGGACTTGAAGATTTCATGATACATGTAGAAATATTAACCAAATGTATACAAACTGCCCTAAATGACAGTGCCTACAAGCTTCAAGAGATCAATATTGAAATAACAATGATGAGAAAAGTAATACTCCAAAATAGAATAGTCCTTGACATTCTCACTGCAGCTAAGGAGATATCTGTGCCATAATAAAACCTGATAATTTTTACCTATATTCCTGACAATAATGTTAATATTACACTCTGTTAATCATGTGCAACATGTAGTATCTCGCCTTAATGATCTTGTTTCTTCCTTAACTGGTATTATAAATAATTGGCTTTCTTCTTGGGGTGGACGTTGGAAAAAATTGCTAAAAGATTTTTAATCTTTATATTCCTCATCATTTCTATTACTGTAATTATAAAATGCTGTTTGCTTTAGCTCAATGCATTTTATCCATAAATGCTGTACTTCAAAACAGTACTTCAAAATCAATTCCACCTGGTTCAGTCATGGCCGAGCAAGCATAACCAGAACAGACCTGAATTTGTAAAGTTGTGGTGAACCAGAAAGATAGCCAGAAAGGGAAAAATTACAGGTCTAAACCCTGCTACAAACTTAATCTCCCTATTAGAGAGCAAGGACAGTGAATGCATTACATAGCAACAAATTCTTTTGCCTTCTGATTTCAAGCACAGCCCAAAGCAGCACTGCCCTGCTCAAAGATGGTGGTGCCCTGCTCAAAGATGGCTGTGTCCTGCTCAAAGATGGCTGTGTCCTGCTCAAAGATGGCAGCTGACTATGCTGCTTTGAATGTGTGTCCCTTTCCTACAGTACTGCCAACAATCAAGTGTTACACATTAGGCTCCTGAAAGGGCTCACTATGCCTCTTCCGAGTCTCCCATTCCAGGGTTTCAACCCACAATTTTTCCTCTTCAGGGTATTGTGGTAAACCAAAAACCAAACCCAGTCCATCAAGTTGAGAAACCCTGGTGGTGTAGTGGTTAAGTGCTACGGCTGCTAACTGAAGGGTAGGCAGTTCAAATCCACCAGGCGCTCCTTGGAAACTGTATGGGGTAGTTCTACTCTGTCCTATAGGGTTGCTATGAGTTGGTAAGGTGCTAGATCTGCTAAATTGTAAAACTTTGTGTCTGTTCCTGTTTTGCTTTGTCAGCCATGACTGAACTGGTTCAAACCAGTTCAAAACCCTGCTTCAAAACTATTTGGTCCTTCACATAAAATTGTGGTAGTTTCACAGGTTTTCACCAATGATCATGTTGTTTAATCATTTCCCTTTTGTCTCCTCGGGCATGTTTCATCTTGATCTCTATCATTCTGTTCTGACTGAGAAATGTTCCTTGAATGTGGCCTTGTCTGTCAAGATGTTCTCCATAAAACCTATTCACCCTGAAGATGAAGCCTATTAGTTCAGCAAGGTGAAGTAAAAAAAAAAAAAATTAGCTGAAGCTCCTCAAGAAAACAAAGTCCTTGTGGAAGAAAGGCTATACCATTATGGGTGATCAGTGACCCCTAGTGGAGGCTTGATCCAAAGCTGGAAATATGCAGACAGAAATTTTCAAAAATGGAAGCACTCATCTCAGGACAGGAGTGGTGAGATCAACATGCATTCCCGGGAAGCAACAGGTCAGGATGTAAACAATTTATTCCTGGGAAGAATGTGTCAGGATGTAAGTAATTTGTTCCTAGGAAGAATGTATACAGCAATCCCCCCTTATCTGTGGCTGTACTTTCAGTGGTTTCCATTATTTGCTGTCAACCACTGTCCAAAAATGTTAAATGAATAACATGATGAAATCTCACACTGCCCCCTCCATCATTCATATAAGTTTTATTACAGTATATTGTTATAGTTTTTCTATTTTATGATTAGTTATTGTTGCTAATCTCTTACTGTGCTTAATTTATAAATTAAACTTTATCATAGGTATGTATGTATAGGCCAAACATAGTATATATAGAGTTCAGTATTATCTATGGTTTCAGGCACCCACAGGGGGTCTTGGAATGTATCCCCTGCAGATAAGGGGGGATTACTGTATAACTGAACTGGCCGGAGCCACTCACTTAGAGGATAAAACTCACTCCTCCAAGCCAAATTTCAAAGGACATCGAAGCTAAAGTTGAATCAATCATTTACCCCCACCCTTTCTTTATTCTCTATACATAAAATCCTCTAACTCAATAGAGACAGCAGAGTGCTTTATATTTTTATTCAGCATAACCCAACTCAAGTTGTAATATTCCTCAATAAAACTCCTTTTCTTTCACTCCTGACAGAGTATGAGATTTTCTTCTTTGACAGTGATAAAAGATTCCTCAAGGGTTTTAAGACTCTTACTATTTTCTCTGGTCATTTACAGGAAACTTAGAGAAATTTGTCCCACCAGAAGAATCTATTATTATTAAAAATGTAAATGGTTTGTTGACAGCCTAAGAAAAACTAAACAGCAATGTAAAATTTTGCCCCTATGAAGAGTAAGGTCTCACTAGAAAAATTGCAATATTGTCAAATGAAGATAAAATAATTAAAGCATCTGTTGTCAACTGAAGGTTACAAAATGTTACAATCTAGTAAGTCAGCCCATTTTGCAGATGAAAAGACCTATTCCTGTTTATAACGCATATTTGGTAAAATTTGTTGATGCGACATGTATTCGGGATAAAAATGACTCAATTTAGGCTCCTTATGCTGTGATGACATCATAAAATTTTGTAAGCTTGTTTCATCTGGAATTAGGCCTACACAAGCAGATGAGTTAATAACAGTTACTAGAACTGTAATTCCTGGTTCTGGACTTAAAGTGAATATATACCAACATTAAAAATGTGTTTGGTGTCTGTCATGCATCAGGATGAATATGAAAAATAAAATAAAATAGAAAGAGGGGATTCTCCGCTTCAACGAGCACGAGTTTATCTCAAGGAAAACTGATAGCTTATTTGATAGAGGCTTTACAATTGCTGCTCAGATATCAGTAATTCATTGTAACAGTCACACAGGACAAAATTTCTAAATGAAATGATTTTGCTGACGATTTTGCAAAGGCTGCTGTTAAGCCATAGCAGACCTCAAACTTAGAAGCCCTACTTTTAATGCAACAGAGAACTTGTTCATTTCCAAAAGTATGCTTCACAAAAGAAAATGGTCTGCTGGATTTAAGAAGGTAATAAGTGAAATTCTACTGGACCATGGGAATTATCTAACAAAATTTATTGTGTAGTGTACCTCATTTGTTTGGTTAAGTGTTGTTGTGTCATCAACAAAATCATGAGTAAAAATAACGTTAAAGGCACTGAACTCTTACTATGCCTATCAGAAAGATGAAACTATTAAAAATTTATTTAAAAGATGTGATATTTGTTCTTCCAAGGTAAGCATAGGAAGCTTTCCCTGACCAATTTCTACAACGAATCTTGTGACATTTGGCTTCGTAGAATTAATCCCTATGGAGGGTAAGAAATTTTAATATACTTCTGTGTTATGTTGTCTGAGAGACATAAAGTCTTGCTCAAATGATAGTGTAAAGGCTCTTTCAAAAAAATGTAATTCCTATTTTGGGATACCAGAAAATTAAATCAAACAGAGTAAGTCATTTTGTTTCAGCTGTTGCCCAGGACCTATGCAAATATCTGCAGGTTTTGATAAACTACCATACACCCTATCATCCTCAGTCCTCCAGGCAAGTTGGGCAGATGAAATGAACTTTTAACAAATTCGTTAGCAAAAATTCAGCAATCTACAGAGCTGAAATGTCCCAGAACTTTACCACTAAACTAGACTTGTTAAAAATTAGAGTGATGCCTGCAAGCAAACATGGGAACTCTCTCCTTAAATTTATCATTGGCTGACCCATGTGTTTGGGTCTGAATCCATGTTCTGTGCCCAACCTTACGGAGTCTTCACATAATCATGCTCAATACTTAAAAGGGCTTCTCTCTCTTGCCTAGAAACCCTGAAACTAAAGGTCATAAGGACCCGGAAGGAACTACCAGAGGAAATCTTTCACCCCTCTCCCACTAGGAGATTTCATCTACATGAAGGTGTTCTAGGTGGGGGGATTGGGGAGCAGGCAGCTGTGACGGCTTTGGAAAGGATCTCTTCAAATGCTGGTGATCAATCATTTGGCTATTAAAGTAAAAGAAAAGCCAGACGGATTCGTGCTTTCCATGTGAAGCCAGCACAAACTCAGGACTGGACTGTGGTTCCCACAGATTAATGGATATTGGTACTGAACAAAACTGAAAGGAGGTAGTCTAGGAAGTTTGACTAACGTTCACATAGACAGCCTTATTGTCCTATTCATGGTAATGGTTACTTCAGTTATGGTAAGAATCACATTTTATTTTACAAAAAAAAAAAAAAAAAAAAGATTATTTATTATAGTTTGCAATAGTTTAAAAATTACAAGACTTTTCTTATAAATAGAAAAATGGTAAATTATTATTTAAGGAAACAATTGACTATACTGAAAGGGATAGAAAAGAGAAACACCTGATTCACAGACCAAAAAAATCTGTTATTCAGATAGGGAATGCTGAAGATAGTTCTAATGTTACTTGATTAACTTTGGCATGTAAGCTGCCTGGAATACAATATGTTGTTGTTTTAGGCACTGTCCTGTCACTTCCAACTCACAGCAACCCTATGTACAACAGAATGAAACACTGTCCAGTCCCACACCATCCTCACAATCATTGCCATGCCTGAGCTCATCATTGCAGCCACTGTGTCAATCCATCTCATTAAGAGTTTTTCTCTCTTTTGCTGACCCTCTACTTTGCCAAGCATTATGTTCTTCTCCAGGGACTGGTACATCCTGATAACATGTCCAAAATATGACAGATGAAGTCTCACCATCCTTGCATCCAAGGAGCACTCTGGGTGTACCTCTTCCAAGATAGACTCATTCATTCTTCTGGCATGCAAGCATATATTCAATATTCTTCACCAGCATCATAATTCTTCAGTCTTCCTTATTCGTCGTCCAGCTTTCTCATGCATATGAGGCGATTGAAAATACCACATCTTGGGTCAGAGATACCTTAGTCCTGAAAGTGACTTCTTTGATTTTAACACTTTAAAGAGGCCTTTGTAGCAGATTTGCCCAATGCAACGCATTGTCTGATGTTTTGACTGCTTCTTCCATGGGTGTTGATTGTGAATCCTTAACAACTTCAATCTTTTCTCCATTTATCCTGTTGCTTATTGGTCCAGTTATGAGGATTTGTATTTTCTTCATGTTGAGGTGTAATCCACACTGAAGATTGTAGTGTTTGATCTTCATGAGTAAGTGCTTCAAGTTCTTTTCACTTTCAGCAAGCATGATTGTGTCAGGTATCTGCACAATGCAGTTTATTTTAATGAGTCTTCAATGCATCAAACCTATTCTTGAGATGATCTCTAAATTCAGGTGGGAAATAGTCAAGGTTTTTTGGAGTTGCTCTAGTTTTTTTCAGCTTCAACTTGAACTTGCATATGAGCTATTAATGGTCTGTTTTCCATTTGGCCACTGGCCTTGTGCTGACTTATGATATGGACCTTTTCTGTTGTCTCTTTCCACAGATGTAGTCAATGTGACTCCTGTGTATGCCATCTGGTGAGGTCCACGTCCATAATAGTGGTTTACGTTGTTGAAAAAGATATTTGCAATGAAGTCTTTGGTCTTGTAAAATTCTGTCATGTGATCTCCAGTGTCATTTCTACCATCAAGGCTATATTTTCCAACTACCAATCCATCTTCTTCATTTCCAAATTTGCATTCCAATCGCCAATAAATATCAATGCATCTTGATCAATTTCAGGCTGCAGAAGTTGGCAAAAATCTTCAAATTCCTCATCTTTGGCATTAGTGGTTGTTGCAGAAATTAGAATAATAGTTTTATTAACTGGTCTTCCTTGTAGATGCATGGGAAATATTCTATTACTAAGAGCATTGTACTTCAGCATAGATCTTGCAATGTTCTTTTTGAGGATGAATGCAACACCATTCCTTTTCAATTTGTCATTCCTGGCATAGTAGGCCATGTGATTGTCTCATTCAAAATGGCCAAAACCAGTCCATCTCAGCTCAGTAATGGTAAGATATCAATGTTTATCTGTTCCATTTCATTTTTGAAGACTTCCAATTTTCCTAGATTCATGCTTTGTATATTTCATGTTATCATTAGTTATGGATGTTCACGACTGTTTCTTCTCATTTTGAGTTTTGCCGCCTCAGCAAATGAAGGTGCCAAAAGCATGACTCCATTCACATTATTAAGGTCGACTCTGTTTTGAGGAGGCAGCTCTTTCCCAGTAGTGTTTTGAATGCCTGCCAACCTGAGTGTCTTATCTTCCAGTGCTATACCAGACAATATCTTATTTATTCACAAGGTTTCACCAGGCCAATTTTTTCAGAAGCAAACCATGAGGTCCTTCTTGCTAGTCTGTCTTAGTCTGGAAGCTCTGCTAAAATCTCTCCACCATGGGGGACCCTGCTGGTATTTGAAATAACAGTGGCATAGCTTTCAGCATCGCAGCAACACACAAGCTACCACGGTATGACAAACTGACAGACGTGTGGGGAAAATCCAATATAAGTAGGTAAATAAAGGTGGATGGCTAGTATTCATGGAGATTTAGTTGTTTTTAAAATAATATAACTACTGACTGAAAAACAGCCCATGGGACAGGTTTGTCCTCAAGATAATTAAAGACATGTGTGTTAAACAATAAAAATTCAACCTATGCTCTTGAACCAGTGCCTCATAATAAGACTGATCCTGTCATATCCACTGCCCACGAGTCAATTCTGATTCATAGGGACCCTATAGGACAGAGTAGAGCTGCTCCATATGGTTTCCAAGGCTATAAATCTTCATAGAATAAACTGCCACATTTTCCCCCCTCCGAGCAGCTGGTGGATTCGAACCACCAACTTTTTGTTAGCAGCTGAGCACTTAATAACCGCTATGCCACCAGGGGTCCCTGGTAGTGCAGTGGTTAAGAGCTCAGGCTGCTAACCAAAAGATTCGCAGTTTTGAATCCACCAGACGCTTCTTGGAAGCCTGATGGGGCACTTCTGCTCTGTCTTACAGGGTTGCTATGAATCAGAATTGGCTCAATGGCAACGGGCTTGGTTTTTTGATTTATGCCACCAAAGGTCCTAGATAGTGGCATAGGTATCTTTATATTTCCCATCTAAGAAATATTTATTTGGTAAGATGAAACAATTACTAAAAGGCTTAAATTATTATGTAACTACGTTGCTTACGTGATTGACCAAAATACAGGAGAAATTCATTAAGCCTTGCAAGAAAAACTCTTAGCTAAAAGTTTATATTATCAGCTCCAGCATTGTTACTTCTTAGGCTTGGATTGTGTAAAATTTAAATTAACAATAAAATAATAGTACAAGCAATAAGGATGTCATAGCAGATAATAAAATTAATGTGTGACTAAGAAAAAAAAATGGTGCGTTGATAATCAAGAATCTAGTTTCAGCATTCACCATTGGCATTATATATTTAAAGGTTATCCTCCCAAGGCAAAAATTGTACTGAATTTTTAAATTCATCCTGTTGTGCTTTTGGTAATTGCTTTGTTTTGCATTTTAGTATGGAATTGCTAGATATTTAGCTGTCTGAAGCTTCCTCAAAGAAAAGTAGAAATGGAAATGGAAATAATTAGAAAATTTTAATGTTACTATTTTATAGTAACACATGGGGAATACTGTAAGGGCAAGTACAAATGGAAAATAAACAGGTAAATTCCCCTGGGGAAAATAGGGGAAGTAATTCCCCATCTCCATTGCTTTCTCCAGATTTTGCTTTCGATAACTTGTAATTGTAAATTCTTTGTCTTTCTAAAATGTATGTAAATGTAATTTCAGGTACTCCTCCTATACCAAACAAAAAAAACTTCTCCTATACCTTCCTGTTTTTCCTGGAAGGAGATTAGCATAAACTCACATGGCCCTGCCTTGTCTTTGGGCCAGAAGGATTAGAAAAATTAACAGTTGTCTTTAAAACATGAATGTAATGATTGTATCCCCTTACTACATAATGGTTAAGTTTTCTGTCTTTGCCATCTCTTTAGCGGATTGTTTGTGATGTATCATATTCTGATAATCTCTGTTCAATAATTAAAATTTTCTTTCTCTTCTATTTATCGTGGACAGGATTTCTGGGTTGGGAATAGATATTGTTACTTATAACTTTTCTCCAACACAAGGATGTCTGAAAGTTTTAAAATATTTATTTTTCTGTTTTCATTGATATTCAAGTTTGCCTTTCTTTATTGTACCAATCTATGACACTTAAATTCACGACTAGACCTTTAAAATGAGAAAACATGGTATTTCACCTGAAAACATTAGGGAGTGATTCACACTAGTATGACTAATTATAGCTATTGTGATGTCTACATCTATATCATATAATTAATCTGTGGAGTTATTCATTTGCTTAGCTCGTGTTCAATGATCTCAAGTGAAAAGTTGATATCAGCAAAAATTGCTTTTTTGAGAGCTATATTGAGCTTGGTGAGCTTTCAGTATTCATGTGCTTTGTGATATCTTCAGTTCACTCTACCTAGAGAAGCAATCTTGGTGACTTTACTTGAGCTATTTTATTTCAATTCTGTATTTATTTTTTTACTTAAGATAAAAAAATTAAAAAAAAAAAAACAGAACAAAAGACTTCTTACATATGGATTAGCACCTTAATAGCAGAGTTAGTTTCCACTTTCCTGTAATTTTGGTGGCAAAGTGGTTAAGAGCCGTGGCTGCTAACCGAAAGGTTGGCAATTTGAATCCATGAGCCACTCCTTGGAAACCTTATGGGGCAGATCTACTCTGTCCTATAGGGTCGCCCATGAGTCAGAATCTACTCAATGGCAACGGGTTTGGTTTTTGGTTTCATTCTCTGAAGGTGTTATGTTTGGGCCAGTCAAAAGCTTAAATGCAGTGGAAAATCAACAGATTTTGTAAGTGCTAAAATTACAAACTTTCATCCAACTCCTCCTAAATATTCCAGAACTAGGAGGATTTTAGAATTAATCTATATGAATAATTTGTTTCTGAATAAAATAATGTTTTCAGTAAAGAGATGTTCTTTCAGCACAGATCTCCTGACATAGATAGGTAAATGAATACTGAACGTGGGTTGGAAAAACTGGGTGCTAGTTCTATCTTCACACTAATAAGCTCAATGACCTTCAGCAGGTTAAGAATTCGTTCTGTGCCTCAGTTTTCCTACCTATAAAATAGAAAGAATAAAATGAAACATCTACGTGTCCAACGCACTGGGTTGTTTACTGAAAATGCTCTTCAATTCTTTCAAAGTAAAACCAAAGAGATTTACTGAAACCAATATGTCCTTTGAGTGGAGATCATGAAAACCTCAAAGGCTGAAGCTCACGGATCCAAGGAAAGTGGTGCAAATCACATACAGTTACAGTGCCACAGGAGAAACTGCAAAACATAGTAGTCTGATTAGTTTACAACGATTGAGGTCAATCAAAGATGAGACAAAGCAAAGCTTGATTTTTAGCATTATTGGTTGTATTATTACAGCTGGAACACATTGATTGGCTAAAAGACACAATTGCATGGTATGTGGTCACAGAGAGGGTCTTGTGTCCGTCACAAAATGATGGCATGATGGATGTTGTCAGGAGCAAGTTATCAAACATTACCTTGTTCAGAGCATAAGACCTCCTGCGGGATCTAACACAAAGAGTTTCAATATGGTTTGGTTACAGACCTCAGGACATGTAGTATCCACATTCTTAACCTGACCACAAAGAAAAACATTTCCTTAATGACAAGTTTGGTCCCTATGCAACAGGGTTTGAGTCTGTGTGAAGGATTATACTAAGCCTTAGCTTTAGTTCAGCCATTTTACTTTAGGCTAGACGTCTCTTTTGATTTTATATCCCACATTATTCCCTCCTTTTGATCAAGGATTTTAAAGAACATCCTTTGATCACACTTATGGGCATGTTGTCTTCTGTATGGCTTTGGCAATATGCTGCTCCCAGGTGGCAGTTCAAACTTTGTAATTTATGCCTTTCCAGTTTTTCACATTAAGCCCCTTTTTCTCCATGATCAGGGACTGCTGTATCTCGGTTTCTGGGGAGTTCTAGGTAGGTGCTTTTCTGCCAAACACAAAGTCGGCTGTTGGAACCCACCAGCTGTTACATGGGAGAAAGATGTGGCAGTCTGTTTCCATAAGGATTTATATCCTTGGAAACTCTGTGGGGCAGTTCTACTCTGCCCTATAGTGTCTCTATGAGTTGGAATTCAACTCAACAGCAGTGGGTTTCTTTGTTTCATATTAAGCTGTCATTTTATGATTGGATACACATGGGAACTCCCTAGGGTCCCTAAGGTACATTGGCCTAACATATTCCAACAATCTGAACATGGCAAAGCCCAAGTATAATGTGAATCATTGAACTTTTTCCTTAAATAATCTGGTTCTCCACAAAACAAGACATATCTTGATGGGGCATATAACATGCTTGCTCCAGTTTTAATATTAAGAAATGGAATGGACTGATTGGCCCTTTAAAACTAATTTACAGTTAGTGAGTCATCACAAATGGATAATTCTCCAAATTCTAGGGTACCCCAGAATAGAGCATAGTTATAGTGACGTAGGAAGAACTGAGAGACTTTATTTTTTTAAAAAAACTGTCTACTACTGTGGAATAATATCAAGCACCATTAATAAAAGGATTGCATAGTGTGGATAGAAGAAAACATTCTAACCAAGCACATGTAAAGTTGAAACAGAGAGTGGTGGGTAACTGGATAATTGTGTAGGTAGCCATAACTTGACACTAATAGCTTGTTTAAATGGTTTTTCAAAATCAGTAGTAAAATTAGATGTGGATATATAGCCTAATACTGGCCCAGTGAAAGAATCAGTATGATCTTGTGTAAACCAAGGACAGGAGTGACATATTCAGCATTTGGTTAAATTGCTAGCACTGGCTACTGATTGAGTTACTTTGATAAAAACATTTTCTTGCCAAGCAATAGGAAAAAGAAACAATAAAGGGATTAAAACAGTAGTAGGAATCATGATTAGAACACTAATCCCAAAAAGAATAATACCACAAGCATCCAGAAAAAATAACTGCACCTATAATTACTAAGTCCAAAAAAGCTCCAAATGTTTACCCCTCCCCCCAAAAATTTATTAAAGTATACAACAGGTACAGAATAGCTAAAGCTAGACGGATAGCAGTATAACACAGCCATTTGCACATTCTAGTTCTGTGGCCTGGGGCAAGCTATCCACTCTTGTGGTCGTCTACTTTGTATTTGAGCACTTAGTGAATTTCACCTTGAGCCCTTCTGTGGGTTGACTAATCCAATCAAGTGAGGTGGCCTTTTCAGTTGAGATCATTGGATCCATGCCTTAACTCCCAGTAATTTGGCAGCCCAATGATTAGTTAGGAGGACTAGGTATGGGACCATCCAACAAGGCTCAAATGAATCTTTAATTGGTGTCTCCTCCAAGAAACATAGTTATCAAGCATAAGTGGACATATTGTAGGCCATTTAATGCCTTGACTATCAAATACTTACTTGAGTTTGGCATGCTCCTTGGCAAAATGAACTGAGACCTGGCAATATTTAGATTAAATTTGAATCAGCAGCCTCTGGTAAATAGGGTAAATTCATTGGCTGGCCTGTAATTATCTCATAAGGGGTCAATTTATGAGGGCAAAAAGAGGTGACTCTCAGGTTCATTAAAACTATAGGCAGGGTCTGCTGCCAGGTCAGACTCATTGAAAATGAAAGTTTTGCCAATTGATTCTTTACAATACCATTGATGCATTCCACAAGTCCATAGAACGGGGTGGTAAGGACAATGGAGCCATCAAAATATGGGAAATATTCTACATATAGGAGTTATTACTTATCAAGTAAAGTCAAAAGCTAACCAAAAGGTTGGCAGTTTGAATCCACCAGCCACTCCTTGGCTGCAAAGGAAGGCTGGAACTCCCCAGGTGGGAATGAAATTTACCAGTAATTTTATTAGCCACAAAAGTCATCGTGGCTTGGCAACAGGGAAAAGCAACCACTCAATGTGAATATCTGCTAATCATAACTAAAACAAAGTAACCATTGGAGGGAGTTAGTTGAATAAAATCCATCTGCCATTTGAGCATAGGTCCAATTGGCAGGGGTGTCTTCCTGGAGAAGGTTGGTAGGTTTCACCAGGGTTAGACTCAAAATAAACATAACAGTGCCTCACTACTTGATCTGCAGCCTTCCAAAAATGTCCCAAAAATATTTACATAAAATTTGCAGTGTCTTATCCTTTCCCCAATGATTTTTCCTATGAAAGATAATGACCAAAGGAATGTGGGAGTTCTTGGGGATTACTGGTTTTGAATCTGGACCTTCCCAAAGGAAAGAACCCTTATTTATTTTACAACCCTCCTTTTTCCATTTTCCTTCTCATCATCAGGGGCCTTATTCTTATGACTAGCTAAGTCATACCAAACAGCAGCTTTTTGTCTAGGATCTTCAGGTAGTAAGCTGATGATCATATCTGGAGGGCTGTTGCAACAAAAGTGAAATTTATTATGAACATAGGGGTTGTTGGGGCAATGTCAGTAGGAAGGGTTACAAAGGTCTGAGCCAGCAGTGCTCAGCATCATAAAGGTTCTTGTACTGTTGGAAGCCATGGAGCTAAAAGATGATATGTGGTTGGCTGTGGCCCAAAGTTTCCCAAAAAATGTCATTTCAAAAAAATCAATGAAATTGTCACCAGGCATTTTGGATATCTCAGTTAGACAGGCTAGGAGCAAATGGACATAAAGGCAGGTAGGCAAAACAGGTCTGTCCCCAGGATCAATCCTCCAGCATATAGTGGGATCCTGATAACATTCATTACATGCCCAGTACTTAATCCCTCCCTCAGAGGCCAGCTGCTGATACTTACTAAGGATACCAAAGAAATCAGGCAAACTAGAAAGATCGAGACTGTTTGGGTTAAGTTTTGCCAATCCCAAATTTATTTGTTTTATCTTTATTGAGAAATTAGACTTTGAAAAATTGGAAGAAGTCCCTAATTTTATTTCCCTTATGCTTTTCTTTATGTCCTGATAATGACTGAGGCTTTCACAAACAGGAGATAATTGAGAAGCAGCCTGTCCAGTGACTGTCAGCTGAAATATTCCCTTTAATTTCTTCAGTCTGGGAAAATTCTTTAGGTTGGTGTGCCTGGATTTTGATTACTACAGTTTCCGAAGGGAGCAAGAGAGCTTCCAGGAGGTCCGCCACCAAGGGGCCATTCTGACTCTGGGTTCCAGAGGATGTCAGAAGCCCCCTTTGTTTCCATAACCCACTGCCTTCTAGTCCATTCTGACTAATAGCGACCCTATGGGACAGAGCAGAACTGCCCCACAGGGTTTCCAAGGAGTGGCTGATGATTGAAACTGCCAACCTTCTGGTTAGCAGCCATAGCTCTTAACCACTGTGCCACCAGGGCTCCTTTATTTCCATAACATCCCCAAACCCTGAACTATCCAGAATCCATACCTATAATCTGTATAAATGGTTACTAACTCCAGAACCAGCTTGCAAGCCCTAGTGAGTGCAATCAATTCAACTTGCTGAGCAGGAGTAACTTCAGGAAGGGCATCACTCCCCAAAACTTCAGGGAACATAGTGACAACATAGCCTTCCTGGTAATGAGACCTAGAAGTATGTGGTTTTAAATATGACCCATTTACAAAAAGGACTGAATCAGCATTAAGGAGGGGGGCTTCCTACAAGTACTGTCGGGGGCAGAATAAGTAGTTTGTTAAATAAAGGCAGTCATGAGAGAAGGTATCCATGTCGATGCGTAGAGGTAAAAATGTGACTGAGTTCAAATAATTCACTCTATGCAGTTGAATGTTAGATTCAGCCAGCAAGAGAACTTCCTAAGAGGTTATTCTACTAGCTGAGAGATACTGAGTTAATGTGAAATTTAAAATATCAACAGCAGCATGGGGAACATACACATCTAAGAATTTTCTAAGTGCAATATCTACTGTGGCTTTTACAAATTGGGCCGTTTTTGCAACTGCCCTGAGGTGGGGAGGGGGTATCTCCTGGCCGCTGGGTCCAGCTGCACATCCTACAGGCCATTATTGACCTGTGCGAGCCTGTGTTAGGACCCTTAAAGTGTTTCTAGCTATTTCAAGGACAGACAGGGGAAAATCAATATTATAGTTTGAGAAACCCAAAGCTGAAGTATTAAGTAGGGACTCTTTTAGTTCTGAAACAGCATGAACGCCTTCCTCCAACAATTGCAATAGGTCGGGTGCAACCTCCTTTAAAAACTGATATAAAAGTTCAGTTACTAATGAAAAATTAGGAATACATGTGCAGCAATAGCCACAGAGACCTAAAAATCTCTTAACTGTTTCTTGATAGCTGGAATAGGAAAAGCCAAAATGGCATTCTTTATTTTGGATCTAATGAAGCGCCCTGTGCAGAGATATCGTGCCCCAAATAATTTACCACTAGTGCTAATTGTTGGCAGTTCAAATCCGCCAGGCGCTCCTTGGAAACTCTATGGGGGCAGCTCTACTCTGTCTTATAGGGTCGCTATGATTCGGAATCGACTGGATGACAGCCATTTTGGTTTTTTTGGTTAGTGATAATTGAAATTAATCTTTATTTGGTTTGCGACCTCTGGTGGCCAAAAGTTGCAAAAACAAGACACTGTCTTGTAAACAAGTTTCTAATATCTTAGAACAAATTAAAAAGTCATCCACATATTGAAGCAAGGTGGAATCACAGGCAAATTATAAATACTGTTAATCAACATGTAAAACTTGGGGAAAATGTTTTGGACTTTCAGTATACTGATGGGTCATCACTGTGCAGGTGTTGATCACCCCAGTTGAAAGCAAATAATCGTTGACTTTCAAGATGCACTGGGACACTAAAAAAGCACTGCAAAGGTTTACTACAGTGAAGTCAGGTGTCTCAGGGGGAATATTAGAGAGGAGAAAATGAGGCTTAAGAACCACAGGAAACTGGAAAAACTATGTGATTAGTATGTGATTAGTATGTTCTACACAAAATGCTATTCCTGGTTCCCTGGTTTCCTCACAGGAAATATAGGAGTATTACAAGGGCTAAAGCAAGGGATAATAAGCCCTTTCACTAAGAAGTCTTGACCTCTTGTTTCAAAGGGTATTGGGGAATTTTAGGCAGTGGTTTAGAACCATCTATTTGAATTTTAATGGGCTCAGTATATTGGACCCAACTAACATCACTGGAGCATATAACCCACAGTGTTTCTGGCATCACAGAGAGGCAGTCAGGAGCAGAGGTTGTCATAAGGACATCTTCCTGGAAGGACATGGTAAGCCCCTGGAAGGAACATAGGGTGGCTTCATCAGCTGTGAGTTCTTTTACCTCAGATTCGGAAACATCGGGTATCCCTTGAAGTATCTCTCCTTGTTCAATACATTGCAAAGGACAATTTCACTTTGATAAGAAATCCCTACCTAACAAATTAACAGGAGTTGATGAGAAGTTTGTTCATAATTTGAAACCCCTGGTACTTCAGAGTTTTTTTTTTTTTTTTACTCTAGGTTAGAGGTTTTTGAAACCTTGTAGGGTTAATATCAAAAAAGAGTAGTCCCTGTATCAATAAAGAATCTACATAGTTCTCCTTTAATTTGTAGTGTGGTTTCTCTTTGTGAATTGAGAGCTACTACTGGATAAAGCTCTTATGTACCCCCAGAACTCCTTCATCCAGGCTTCAGTGGTGTTGATGGCAAAAGACCAAGCTTGTTCTTCAATTTTCTTGAAGTGTCCTGGGTTTTTGTAATAAATGCCAAGAACTCCTGTTTGTGGAACCCTGGGTCTATTCCTACACTGGGATTTGAATCCTTTATTATAACCTGGAGATTGAAATTGCTGTAACTGTAATGCCATTCATTTCTTCTGCTGGGTTTTAATCTTTTGCTCTGATTCCTTAACTCTTTGTTCTATGATTTGGGCTAATTTATAAGCCAAGGTAGTGAATTCTGAAGTTTAAATATTTTCCCAATTTAACTGATGACATTTAACTAAATCAGCCAGTTCGGGGTGGAGACCACCAACAAAAATGATATTAAAAGTGCTTTTGGCTCCAATGTCTTCAAAATCTAATCCCAAATAGTCCATAAAAAATTAGTTAAATGATCCTTACAGTATTAAACATTTTTATCTTTGTCCTGCTTGCAAGCTTGAACCTTAGCCCAATTTATCTTGGGGGAAAATCTTTGGGAAACAATCAATTAGATTAGCAATAATAGCTTCAGTCTGAGTTAGTAATAATAGACCTGGAACATTAGCTTGGTTAGATAATGATTTCTCAGGTTCTTTTCCATTTAGCTTATTCTTTCCATCTTTGAGCACTCCCCCAGGTCCCAGTAACATGTGCAATAGATTATATAAATATGCTGGTCCAGGTTCATAAGTTTCAGCCAAAACCTTAAACTCCAGATGATGCTTTTGAAGATCTTTGAGAAGACTGGGAAATTCTTTAGCAATGGTGTGAAGTTCTGCTTTAGCCCAGGGGACAAAAACAACCTAAGGAGGTCCTCCTCCTGACTTTGGATATATTATTTTCAAAGGCATTTCAATTACTGGTTTAGCCTTAGTTACTGGCTCAGCCTCCATCTTTTCTCATTCTATCTTTTCTCTTGAGAAATAGGCTAGTTCTGGCAAAACCATTGTCAGAACGGGAGGGCAAATAGGGAAAAAGAGAAGCAGCATCCGAAGAGAAATGGGAGAAAGAGAGGAGGCAATAGCTTAAGTAAAGGTTTGGCACTGCAGTTCTTTAATTTGCTTTGCTTGTCTAAACACAGTGTCTTGCAGTGGGGCAAATCTATCACTTTGTCTCTTGGAAGCTTTCAAAAACCAATTAAAATAGGCTTCACACGGGTTCTGATTGTTCCGGGAGCCTTTAGTCTCTAACATGCTGTGTGATAAAGTTAATTTAGTGAGTTCAAAACTGTCCCAAATTCTCCAGGGATTTCCTAGATTCTCTTTTGTAAGTGCATACTACTTGCCCAAGATACTGAATTGAACTTCAGCCGTAGTTTTGACAATGTCAGTAGTGGGAGTCTTGGAGGAAGGTCCACTATGGTCTTTGGAGATAATTGATAATTACTGGTGATTGGAATGCTAAGACTGGAAGCAAAGAAGAAGAATTGGTAGCTGGAAGGGGTAGTTGGAAAATATGGCCTTGGTGACAGAAATGACACCGGAGATCACATGGTAGTGTTTTGCAATGACTACTTCACTGCAAATAACTTTTTTTCAACAACATAAATGGCGACTATACACGTGGACCACACCAGATGGAATACACAGAAATCAAATCTACTACATCTATGGAAAAGATGGTAGAAAATCTCAATACCATCAGTCAGAACAAGGCCAGGGTCTGACTGTGAAAAAGGTAATCAATTGCTCATATGCAAGTTCAAGATGAAGCTGAAGAAAATTAGAACAGGTCAACAAGGGCCAAAGCATGATCTTGAGTATATCCTGCATGAATTTAGAGATCATCTCAAGAATAGATTTGATGTGTTGAACTTTAATGACTGAAGACCAGACTAGTTGAGAAATGACATCAAGGATATTATATATGGAGAAAACAAGAGGTCATTCAAAAGACAGGAAAGCAAAGACCAAAATGGCTGTCAGAAGGGACTCTGAAACTTACTCTTGAAAGTCAAGTAGCTAAAGCAAATGGAGGAAATGATGAAGTACGAGAGTTGAACAGAAGATTTCAAAAGGCAGCTGGAGAAGACAAACTGAAGCATTATAATGACATGAGTGAAGACTTGGAGTTAGAAAACCAAAAGGGAAGAACATGCGCAGCATTTCTCAAGCTGAAAGAAATGAAGAAAAAAATCAAGCCTCGATTGCAATATTGAAGGATTCTAATGGGAGAATATTAAATGACACAGGAAGCATCAAAAGAGGATGGGAGGAATGCACAATGTCAGTATACCAAAAAGAATTGGTCAGCATTCAACCATATCAGGAGGTAACATATAATCAGGAAATGATGGTAATGAAGGAAGAAGTCCAAGCTGCACTGAAGGCATTGGCAAAAAACAAGACTCTAGGAATGACAGAATTCCAATTGAGATCTTTCAGCAAAAGGATTCAGCACTGGAAGTGCTCACTCACCCATGCCAAGAAATTTGAAAGAAAGCTACCTGGCTAACTGACTGGAAGAGATCCATATTTATGCCTATTCCCAAGAAAGGTGATCCAACCTAATGCAGAATGTATCGTACAACATCATTAATATCACGCGGAAGTAAAATTTTGCAGAAGACCATTGAAAAGTGGCTGCAGGAGTACATCAGCTGGGAACTTCCAGAAATTCAAGCTGGATTCAGAAGAGAAAGTGAAACCAGGGATATATTGCTGATGTCAGATGGATCCTGGCTGAAAAAAGAATACCAGAAAGATGTTCACCTATGTTTTGTTAACTATGCAAAGGCATTGGACTGTGTAGATCATAACAAATTATGGATGACATTGTGAAGAATGGGAATTCCAGATCACTTAATTGTGCTCATGAGGAAATTGTACACAGATCAAGAGGCAGTTGTTTAGACAGAATAAGGGGATACTACGTGGTTTAAAATCAGGAAAGGTGTGTGTCAGGGTTGTATTCTTTAACCATACCTATTCAATCTGTATGCTGAGCAAATACTGTGAGAAGCTGGACTATATGAAGAAAAATGAGGCACCAAGTTTGGAGGAAGACTCATTAACAACCTGCGTGATGAAGATGACACAATCTTCCTTGCTGAAATTGAAAAGGTCTTGAAGCACTTACTAATGAAGGTCAAAGACCACAACCTTCAGTATGGATTACATCTTAACATAAGGAAAACAAAAATCCTCACAACTGGACCAATAAGCAACATCATGATAAACGGAGAAAAGATTGAAGTTGTCGAGGATTTCATTTTACCTGGCCCACAATCAACACCCATGGAAGAAGCAGTCAAAAAAATCAGAGAATGCATTGCATTGGGCAAATCTGTTACAGAAGACCCCTTTAAGGTGTTAAAAGG
The DNA here is from genome assembly GCF_024166365.1 of Elephas maximus indicus. Lineage (NCBI taxonomy): Eukaryota > Metazoa > Chordata > Mammalia > Proboscidea > Elephantidae > Elephas > Elephas maximus. The sequence continues at coordinate 70,006,552 of NC_064846.1, read as the reverse complement.
CAAAGATATCACACTGATGACTAAAGTGTGTCCTACCCAGGCTATGATGTTTTCAATCACTCATATGCATACAAAAGCTGGAAAATGAATAAGGAAGACCAAAGAAGAATTGACACCTTTGAATCATGGTGTTGGTGAAGAATATTGAGTACAGCATGGACTGCCAAAAGAATGAACAAATCTGTCTTGGAAGAGGTACAGTCAGAAGTTTCCTTAGAAGCAAGGATGGCAAGACTTCATCTCACGTATTTTGGACATGTTATAAAAAAAACTCAGGAGGGACCAGTGCCTGGAGAAGGACGTCATGCTTGATAAAGTAGAAGGTCAGCAAAAAAGAGGAAAACCTTCAATAAGATGGATTGACACGGTGGCTACAACAGTGGGCTCATGCATAACAAGGATTGGGAGGATGGCACAGGACCGGCAGTGTTTCATTCTGTTGTATGTAGTGTCGCTGAGTAGGATCCGACTCAATGGCATGTAGCACAATTACCACTTGAGAACTTGCAACATCTTAGACTTTAGATCTTAGGTGTTTCCACCCTTGTTGCTGCTACAGAAAGAAAGCGCCAACAACTGCCAGAAACTGCCACATTTTGAGATCTGGAATCATGAAGTTCCTCTCTTCTTCCTGACTTCTGATCTCCTGTTAGTGACTCTTATTTCCAGAAGATACCAGGAAAACAGTTTGAGCACTGGTGGCAAAGTGGATAAGTGCTCTGCTGTTAACCAGCACCTGCTTTGCAGGAGAACAATGTGACAGTTAGCTCTTGTAAAGACTTACAACCTTGGGAACCCTATGGTGTAGTTATACTCTGTCCTTTATGGTCACTGTGAGTTAGAATGGACTCGATGGCAATGTGTTTGGTTTTTAGTCCGGGCAAAGCAGTACCCGTTCAGTGGATCCAGAACCAACTGCAACAGCCATGGCAGGATCCAGTCCAGGATAGTCAGCATCTTTTGATCTCTGGTATTATCCATTCTTCCTTTTTGATTCTCAGGCCTATCGCCCACCCCAACGTCATTCTTTTGCTCTGTTACATTTCATAGCACCTTAGAAACCAATTATTTCTGTTTAAATACCAGGAGTGGTTTTTGTTTTCCTGATACAGTCATATCAATAATAGTGTACTTATTCAGAGTAACAAATTTATTGTTTCTACATAAAACAAAAAAAATTGTTTTATATGATTTTAGTAAAAATAAAAATAATATAAATAACAAATATAGATACATGACTTGGAAAATGAAAAATTGCCCCAGAAATTTTAAATCGTTTCCGTGTGAAATGTTGTAATATGAGGCAAAATTATGTGAAAGACAATGCTATAATGCTGTAAATTAAATATATGATTCACCACATGAAAAAACTATAAATAGAACAACAAAGTATCCATGTCAAAAACAAACCAATTATTTCCCCCATTTGAAATCTGTACATCTTTAATTATCTTCTGCAGGGAAATCATTTGAATCTTTTTAGCAGCTTAATCATTTGATTATCCTCATGTCAGTATTACTGTAATCATAATCTACATTGGAGTTGCTTCAGAAATATCCAATAAAAAAAATAGTACATTGTTTTTCTTCAAAATCCTCCATTATTTTTGGGTTAGAAATATTTTTCTTTAAAGTTGCATACCTTATAAATAATTTTTAAACTTTGAGCACTTAGTAAAAAAAAGTACCTCTCCCCAAATAAAATTTCAAGGTGATATGAAGCATAACTTAATTTCGCGTCTTCATTCAATAACATTGATTTTTAGAAAAGAAATCAATAAACTTTTTTACAGTTAAAAACAAACAAAAAAGAAATTCCTAACTTGAAATTATAGCTTTGCAATGGACTATACCATTTATTCAAATATTTTGAGCCTATTTATACCCATCAAAGGATGATATGTATAGTATTTTTCTCTTGTTTTAAAAATTACTTATATATATATTGCCACTTTGAAGAATTTAGTGTGCTAGCTTTTGCATGTTTGCCAAAAAATACAGAAATATTTAATAAAGAAAAGTGGACAACTCTAGAAAGCTCTCCCTGCAATGGAACTGAATGCTGGATAAAGCATACATTTTAGTGCATTGATGATCTGTCAATAAAGAGGATATTTTCATGAGTTCACTTCACCAAGAAAGAAAGAGATAAAAAGAAAGAGACAGAAGAAAGAAAGGAAGAAAGAAGAAAAGAAAGAAGGAAAGAATAATCTGTGGCCAGAATTAAGGGTGGTTGCTGATTGTACTGAGATCAGAATAGTAAAGTTCATATAAGTAGGACTATATAATATTTGTCCTTTTGTGACTGACTTATTTTACTCACCTATAGGGTCGCTATGAGTCAGAATCGACGGCACTGGGTTTTTGGTTTTTTTTTTTTATTTTATTTTACTCAACACACTGTTTTCAAGATTCACCCATATTGTAGCATGTATCAGGACTTCATTTTTCTTTATGACTGAATAATATTCCATGCTATGTGCATATGGAAACCCTGGTGGTATAGTTGTTAAGAGCTATGACTGCTAACCAAAAGGTTGACAGTTTGAACCCACCAAGTGCTCTTTGGAAACCATATGGGGCAGTTCTACTCTGTCCTATGGGGTCACTATGAGTCAGAATGGACTCAATGACAATGGTTTGGTTTTGTATATATATATCATAATTTATTTATCCATTCATTTGTTGATGGACATGAGTCATTTCAATTTTTTGTCTATCATGAAAAAATGCTGCAATGAACATTACTGTACAAATACCTGAGTCCCAGCTTTCAAGACTTTTGGATATATACCTAGAAGCTGAATTGCTAGATCATTTGGTAATTCTATGTTTACATTTTTGAGGAATGGCTACAATGTTTTCCACAGTGGCTGCACCATTTTACAAATCCCACCAAACCCTGGATTAGGGCTCCTATTTCTTCACATCCTCACCAACATCTGTTGTTTTCCAGTTTTGTTTTTATTAGAGCCATGCTAGTGGGTGTGAAGTGATATCTTTTTGTAGTTTTGATCTGAATTCACTTCTTTTTATGGCAAAATACTATTCTACTGTGTGGACATAACACATTTATTTATCCATTTATCAGTTGATGAACATTTTGGTTTCTACTTTTTGGCTGTTATGAATAATGCTGCTATGAATATTTGTGTACAGCTATTTTGCATGAACAAAAGTTTTCTATTGTTTTTGTTTATATATACATGCATGTTTATATATATATATACATATATATATATGGAATTTCTAGATCATATGCTAACTCCATTTTTAACCTTTTCAGGAACTGCCAGAGATTTTTCAAAGTGGCTGTACCATTTCACATTCTCACCAGCAGTGTATGTGGGTTTCAATTTCTCCACATCCTCACCAAAACTTGTTATTTGTCTTTTTTATTACAGTCATCCTAGTAGTGTTGAGTGTATGATTAAAAAAAATTTTTTTTGAGATTCATCCTGAAGTACAATGCTGTCAGTGATAGGTAAATACCCATATGCATACAAGAAAGATCAGTTAATACAATTATTATTCACATTTACACACCAACCATTTATGCCACAGAGATTGAAGATTTTTATGACCAGCTGCAATCTAAAATTGATCATACATGCAATCAAGACACATTGATAATTACTAGTGATTGGAATGCACAATTGGGAACAAAGAAGAAAGGATCAGTAGTTGGAAAATACAGCCTTGATGATGGAAATGATGCCAGAGATCACATGGTAGAATTCAACAAGACCAAAGAGTTGGTCATCAGAAATAGTTTTTTTTTTTTTCAACTCCGCTATTGAAGATTATATATGTGGACCTCACTGGATGGATTACACAGGAATCAAGTTGGCTACATCTGTGGAAAGGAAAGATGGAAAAGCTCAATTATCATTAGTCAAGACAAAACCAAGGGTCAACTGTGGAACAGACCATCACTTGCTCATGCACAAGTTCAAGCTGAAATAGAAGAAAACCAAAGCAAGTCCACAAAAGCCAACATAAGTCCTGAGATACACCCTACCTGAAGTTAGAGACTATCTCAATAATAGATTTGATGTACTGAACACTAATGGCCAGAGATCAGAAGAGTTGTAGAAAAAAATCAAGTATATCACATGTGAAGAAAGGAAAAGGTCATTAAAAATATAGGAAAGAAGTAAGAGACCAAAATGGATGTCAAAAGAGACTCTGAAACTTATTCTTAAATGCAGAACATCTAAACCCACCCAAAACCAAACCCACTCCCGTCAAGTCAATTCTGACTCATAGCAACCCTACAGGATAGAGTAGAACTGCCCTGTAGAATTTCCAAGGAGCACCTGGTGGATTCGAACTGCCCACCTTTTGGTTAGCAGCTGTAGCACTTAACCACTATGCCACCAGGGTTTCCAAACATCTAAAGCAAATGGAATAAATGATGAAGTAAAAGAGCTAAACAGAAGATTTCACAGGGAGGCTCAAGAAAACAAGGTCAAGTATTATGAAGAAACATGCAAAGACCTGGAGTTAGGAAACCAATAGGGAAGAACAAGTCGGCATTTCCCAAGCCTAAAGAACTGAAAATTCAAGAAGATTCAAGCCTTGAGTTGTATTACTGAAGGAAGGGTCCTATGGGTAAAAATTGAATGGCATAGGAAGCATAAAAATAAATAAATAAAAGATGGAAGGAATTTATACAGTCACTGTACTTTTTACTGTACCAAAAAGAGTTGGTGAATGTCCAACCATTTCAGGAGGTTGCATATGATCAAGAACCACTTGTACTGAAGGAAGAAGTTGAAGTTGCACTGCAAGCATTGGTGAAAAAAAGGTTCCAGGAATTGACGGAATATCAATTGAGATGCTTCAACAAAGGAATGGAGGTCCTTATTCATCTATGTCAAGAAAAACACAAGACAGCTTCCTGGACAGCAAAATGAAAGAGATTCATATTTGTTTCCATTCCAAAGAAAGGAGAATCAAGCAAAATTCAGAAATTATTAAACAATATTATTAATACCATATGCTTGCAAAATTTTGCTGAAGATAATTTAAAAAAATGACTGCAGCTGTGCTTCTACACATACGTCATATGTTCATGCCAGGTTCAGAAGAGGACGTGATATCATTGCTGATATCAGATGATTCTTGGCCAAAAGCAGAGAATACCAGAAAGATGTTTATCTGTGTTCTATCAGCTAAGCAGAGATATCTGTGTGAATCATAACAAATTATGGATAACTTTACGAAAAATGGGAATTACAGATCACTTAAACGTGTTCATGTGGAACTTGTACATACATCAAGAGGCATTAGTTTGAACAGAACAAAGAGATTCTGTACAGTTTAAAACTGGAAAGGTGTGCACCAGAGCTGTATCCTTTCACCTTACTTAATCTGTATGCTGAACAAATAAGCTGAGAAGCTGGTCTATATGAAGAATAACATGACAACTGGATTAGAGGAAGACTCATTAACAGCCTTCAATATGCAGATGACACAACCTTGCTTGCTGAAAGTGAAGACGACTTAAATCACTTACTGATGAAGATCAAATACTGCAGCCTTCAATATGGATTACACTTGAAAGTGACAAAAACAAAAATCCTCACAACTGGACCAATAAAAACTATCATGAAAAACGAAGAAGAAACTGAAGTTGTTAATGATTTCATTATACTTGGTTCAAAAATCAACGTCCGTGGAAGCAGCACTCAAGAAATCACGTGAAGTTATTGCATCGGGCAAATCTGCTGCAAATGCCTCTTTAAAGTTTTATATGGAAAGATGCCACTTTGATAACGAAGATGCACATGACCCAAGCCATGATCATTTCGATTGCCTCATATACATGTGAAAGCTGCACAATGAAAAAGTAACACAGAAGAGTTGATGAATTAGAATTGTGGTGTTGGTAAAGAATATTGAATATACTGTGGACTACCAGAAGAACAAACACATCATTCTTAGAAGCAATACCACCAGAATGCTTAGAAGTGAGAATGGTGAGGCTTTGTTTTGCTTAATTTGGAAATGTCATCAGGAAAAAATCAGTTGCTAGAAAAGGACATCATGACTGGAAAATTAGAGGGTCAATAAAAAGAAGGGAAACCCTCAGTAAGATGGTTTGACACAATAGCAACAATGGACTCAAACATTTTGAGGGTTATAAAGATGGTGCAGAATCAGGCAATGTTTCCTTTTACTATACCTAAGGTTGTCATGAGTCAGAGCTGACTCAATAGCAACTAACAACAGCAACAGTGGGTATAAAATAGTATCTTATTGTGGTTTTGATTTGCATTTCCTAGATGACTAAAGCTTTTGAGCATATTTTCATGTACTCATTAGCCATTTTTATGTCTGTCTGGAATAATGTTTATTTGGATTTTTGCCCATTTTAAAATTTGGTATTTCAATTTTAATCTATTGATCTATATGTCCGTCCTTATGCCAGTACAGCCCTGGTAGCGGAGTGGTTAAAGTGCTCAGCTCCTAACCAAAAGATCAGTAGTTCGAAGCCACCAGCTGCTCTGTGGGAGAAAGATGTGGCAACCCGCTTCATTAAAGATTTATAGCCTTGGAAAACTTATGAGACAGTTCTCCTCTGACCTATAGTGTTGCTATGAGTTGGAATCAACCTGATGGCAGTGGATTTGGTTGGCTTGGGTTATACCAGTGCAACAGTTTATTTTCTTGTGATTTATTTGTCTGGTTTTGGTATAAAAGTAATACTCGCTTTATAGCATGAGTTTGGAAAATTTCACTCCTATTGTTTGGAAGAGTTTGTGAATCATTGGTAAGAATTCATTAAATTTTTGGTATAATTCACTTGTGAAGCCATCTGGTCTGGTTTTTTCTTTGTGAATTTTTATTGATAACTAATTCAACATATTTAGATTTTTTGTTTCTTCTTGAGTCAGCTTCGGTAGTTGGTGTCTTTCTAGAATTTTGTCCTTTTCATCTAAGGTATCTAATCTGTTGGTATGAAGTTTCCGTAGTATTCTGTCATAATTTTTTTTTTTTTTAATTTCTGTAAGACTGATAGTAATGTTACTTCTCTCCTTTCTGGTTTTGGGACTCTGAATCTTCTCTCTCTCTCTCTCTTTTTTTCTTAGTCAATTTTACTTATTTTCTTACTTCTGGCTGCTTTGTTTTATTTTGCTCTTCTTTTGTCAGTGTCTTATGACGATAAGTTAAATAATTGTTTTGACTGTTCCATCTTTTAAAAATTCAAATGTTCACAGATATAAATTCCACTCCAACACTTCTTTAGCTGTTAGTTCCATAGGTTTTGTTATATCTTCATTTTCATTCTTCTCTAAATATTTTCTAATTCCCTTGAGATTTCTTTGATTCATTGATGATAATAAAGTTTTTAAATGACGGTTTTAAATTTCTATAGAAAGATCTGAACGAAGAAATGACACAATATTTTGGAATTCAAAGTTTTCATTCTTTCACATTTCAAATTTTAAGCTTTTGATCTTTGGAGGTATGTGATATATTTCATTTTGCTACTAAGTTCCATAAAAATATCCATTTATTGTAATACTTGACATATTTAGAGCACTAATACTTTGACCTGTAAATAATGTAAAATAATAATCAAAATACTTGAAATAATCTATCCATTCCACTGTTTTCAGATAAGTAAATTTAAGCTCAGATTAAATGGCTTTTCCAAGGATATGTATCTGTAATAAATAAATAAATACACAATCTTCTTAGGTTTCAAGGAAGAAACCAAAGAGTTGGTTTGCCTTTTAGGTGTAACAGTTCCAACTTATTTTTTTCAAAAATGAATAATTTTTATTTATTAATTTGATTTGCAAAATGTTGAACTAAAGCAGGGACTTTTTTCATTTCAAGGAGCATGTTATTACTCCAATATTTGTCAATTTTAGTGTTAATTCATGCAAAGTAACTAAGCAAATGTGTGTTCTTATACTTATTGCAAAAAACTGATTCCCTTATAAACAACATCAGGCACTTTAATAGATACTAACACACAAATTATTTAGAATGGTTTATTTAGAGCAGTTTATTAAGTCTTCATGTGAAATTTAAATGAGCCATTTGAAATCCGTAATTTAACACTTAGATCTGTCTCTCTAATATGATTTCATTTAAAAATAGTAATTATAAAAATTCCACAAAACTATGGTGATAGAAATTGTGTGTGTACCTCTGTGTGTGTCTGTGTGTGTAGTGAGAGAGACAGAGAGATAAAAATAGAAAGATAATCAGAGACAAAGATAAGAAAAAAGATGTGGATAATGCACTTTCTAAAAAGAGAACATAATTCTAAAGAATGTACCAAGACATAAAATGGCATCACAAGAAAAGATACTTTTCACTTGTCACTTTCATATGATCATCTATTTTAAGGATAGAAAAAGTCATTAAATTTAAAGTATGTATTAGTGAATCATTGTTCAACATTAGTGAATCAATCAAATAAATATAGCTTTCAATGTATCAAAGGGTAATTTTTGATATTTCTGTAAGAAGCGAGACCTATAAATACACTGTGAAATGTGGCATTTATTAGGCTGGTGTAAGAGATAATTTATAAAAGCTAAATACTCTTACCTCTGAAATGTAACCTTATTAGCAAATTATTCATCAAAATTTCGAGTAGATATCCAATACCCAAGTTTCTTATCAGAAAAAGAATAAACAAGAATGTGAAAAGGAAATGGAGATACGATGCTTTAGCTGAAAAAACAGAGAAAAATCTCTTCAATACCAAAATTTGTAAATTTTAAATCATTCACACACACTTTTGTTCCATTAGTCACAAAAAAAACAAAAATATGCATTCAGAATATCTTCTATGTCATATATTGTATTTATATTATTAGTTTAAAAAAACTAGAATTTTACTAACAACTAAAAGAGCATAAAATTAATAATTAAGGATTTTTTACCATAAGCAGCAACTGAGATACGATATTGCTAGAAGAACACATCACCTTGAATAAAAGTGTTAAGCTCCACAGAATTATAAAAATGTATTATGGCGTATTTAAAAAGACCAGTCTTATGGTATGAATCCTCAGGATTTTAAAAATAAGCATTAAAATCTTATGCATAGCACATTAAGCCTTAATGACTACATAAACTATAGCAGTTCAGAAAGATTTTTATAAAATCTCTAAATATATATTAAATAAGATATGGTGATGCTTTAATAATTTGAGTCAATGAATAGAAATATATATTGAATTTCCAAATTAAAATGAAGTATTTATGATTTAATGTAATTCAAAATGAGGTTGAGAAGCAATCAAATAAACAAATATAGGTAAAATGTATTTTCTACTTACTGTTTAATTTCATATTTGTTGGAGGCTTAATATTTGCCACATAGAATGATATGAATGTTTTATCTTTACTTTTGATTGATCTATGTATATGACACCAGATCAGTGGAAGTTGTGCACTCACATCTGAGACAAAAAATGAAAAACATAGCGTGATGGAAAATGATTAGAATTTTTGTGTTTGAGAAGGACCATATTGAATGAGTCAGGCTAGGAATGAGTATTATTTAATAGTTTTATCTGTGTCTTTATAATAGACAACTGTCTATTTTAAAATAATTTTGGAGAATAAAATTTTTAATAATAAAACTTTGAAGAGATGAGCGTTTTCTGGTAAGCCATATAAATATCTTGGAAGTTGTCACTCTCATCCTCACAGAAACAAACAAAAATCCCCAAAAAACTGAAAAGCAATAATTCTTCTTATAGCCATTAGAGAACTGAGGTCACAGAGAAAACTAAAAATGAGACATTGACAGATAAAAAGATATCAAAGTTTACAGAATCACAGAAGACCAGGAATGGAAATACATTCCTGGTACCAGTACTGGTAACCAAAACCAAAAACCAAACCCATTGCTGTCTGACTCATAGCAACCCAATAGGACAGAATAGAGCTGTCCCATAGAGTTTCCAAGGAGTGCCTGGTGGATTTAAACTGCTGACCTTTTTGTTATGCATCATAAGCACGGGAAAGCTGGACAATGAATAAGGAAAACTGAAGAAGAATTGATGCCTTTGAATTGTAGTATTGGTGAAGAATATTGAATATACAATGGACTGCGAAAAGAGCAAACAAGTCTGTCTTGGAAGAAGTACAACCAGAATGCTCCTTAGAAGGGAGGATGGCGAGGCTGCGTCTCACATACTTCGGATACGTAAGGAGGGATCAGTCCCTGGAGAAGGACATCATGCTTGGTAAAGTACAGGGTCAGTGGATTGACAGTGCCTGCAACAATAGGCTCAAGCATAATGACGATAGTAAGGATGGCACAGGACCAGGCAGTGTTGCGCTCTGTTGTGCATAGGGTCGCTATGAGTCGGAACTGACTCAACGGCACCTAACAAAAACAACAACTGGCATTGTGAAAATGAAATACCCAACTCCAGCCCCCTCTAATCTTCTGGTTTTGCCTTAGTGGTTAAAAAAAAAAAGCTGAAAATAACTTGTGAAGGTCAATACACCAGAGGTACAGGCTCAATATAGGATTGAGACCTAATAGAAAGATTATAGACAGGTTCCACTTCCTCCACATTTTAGTACCATATCAATTAGGACCGTGTATAATAACAGGGGATTAGAGATTTAAAAAAATGCAAACCTCGGGCTCTGTTTAAGAATAAGGCTGTAGTGAAGTCAAAAGAGAACAAGAAAGAAAAAAAAAAGGCAATAGAGGAAATTTCAGCTCCTGGCACTGACAACTTCAGCAAACAGTAAACACAGCCCACCAACTGCTAGTCAGATAAATATAAAACCTCACACTCTTTAAGACTTGCTTACATAGGTTCCTTTTAGCTAATTCATCATGTCTGGCATCTTAAAGAAATTACAATGCATGCTAAAAGGCAAAACACACAGTCAAAAGAAGCAAACCAAGAATCAGAACCAGATACCAATATGGCAGAAATTTCAGAAAGATCGGATAAGTAATTTAAAACAACTATCCCAAAGGCTCTCAAGGAAAAAGTAGACAACACGCAAGATCAGATGGGTCATGTAAGCAGAGAGATGAAAAATATAAGAAACAGACAAAGGAAGTATTGCAAATCAAAAGCTTTTATCAATAATAATGAATGCCTTTGTGGGTTTTTTAGTAGACTGGACATGGCTGAAGAAAAACCAAAAAAGCCAAACCCAGTGCCATGGAGTTGATTCCAGCTCATAAGGGTGATGGAAAAATTTAGGAATGGAAAAAAGGTGAGGGTTGAAAAACATAATTTACATAATTAATGTCACTGAACTGTCCATATGAAGATAGTTGAAATGCAAAATATTTTGTTACATATATATTTACCTCATTAAAAAGAGAAACCCTTTCCCTCCTCTAAAAAATAAAAAAACACAATGATATATCACTTTATACCAGTAGGATGGCTGCTATCTAAAAATGGAAAATAACAACTGTTGGCAAGGATGTGGGGAAATTGGAAATCTTGTCTATTGCTAGCCGTAATGTAAAATGGTAGAACCACTGTGGAAAAGAGCTTGCTGATTTTTCGAAAAGTTAAACGTAGAACTGTTATACGCTACCAGGGTTTCCAGAACTGTTATAAAAACCATCAATTCCACTCAGGTATGCACACAAAATTTGAAAGCAGAGACTCAAACAGATACTTATACACCATTGTTGTTGTTGTTGTTAGTTGTCATTGAGTTGGTTCTGACTCATAGCGACCATATGTACAGCAGAAAGAAACACTGCCCATTCCTGCTCCATCCTCATAATAGTTGTTATGGTTAAGCCCATTGTTGCAGCCACTGTGTCAATCCAACTCATTGAGTCTTCCTCTTTTTCACTGATCCTCTACTTTACCAAACATGATATCCTTCTCCAGGGACTGATCCATCCTGGCAACATGTCCAAAGTATGTGAGACAAAGTCTGACCATCGTTGCTTCTAGGGAGCACTTTGGTTGTACTTCTTCCAAGACAGATTTGTTCATTCATTTGGCAGTCCATGGTATATTCACGGTATATTCAATATTCTTCGCCAACACCACAATTCAAAGGCATCAATTCTTCTTCCTTATTCATTGTCCAGCTTTCACATGCATAGGAGGCAATTGAAAACACCATGGACTGGTTCAGGCACCTTAGTCTTCAAGGTGACATCTTTGTTTTTCAACACTTTAAAGAGGTCCTTTGTGGCAGATTTGCCAATGCAATGCGTCATTTGATTTCTTGAGTGTTACTTCCATGTGTGTTGATTGTGGATCCAAGTAAAATGATATCCTTGACAACTTCAATCTTTTCTCCATTTATCATGATGTTGCTTATTGGTCCAGTTGTGAGGATTTTTGTTTTCTTTATGTTGAGGTGTAATCCATACTGAAGGCTGTGATCTTTGATCTTCATCATTAAGTGCTTCATGTCCTCTTTACTTTCAACAAGCAAGGTTGTGTCATCTGCATAACGCAGGTTGTTAATGAGTCTTCCTCTAATTCTGATTCCCCGTTCCTCTTCATATAGTCCAGCTTCTCGGATTATTTGCTCAGCATACAGATTGAATGGTATGATGAAAAGATACAGCCCTTTCCTAACTTTAAACCACCCAGTATCCGCGTGTTCCGTTTGAACCACTGCCTCTGGATCTATGCACAGCTTCCTTATGAGCACAATTAAGTGTTCTGGAATTCACATTCTTTGAAATACTATCCATAATTTGTTACGATCCACACAATTGAATGCCTTTGCATGGTCGATAAAACACACGTAAGCATATTTCTGGTATTCTCTGCTTTCAGCCGGGATCCATCTCACATCAGCAATGATATCCCTTGTTTCGAGTCCTCTTCTGAATCAGGCTTGCATTTCTGGAAGTTCCCTGTTGATATACCACTGCAGCTGCTTCTGAATGATCTTCAGCAAAACTTTACTTGTATGTGATATTAACGATATTATTTGATAATTTTCGAATTCAGTGGGATCACCTTTCTTGGGAATAGGCATAAATATGGATCTCTTCCATTCGGTTGGCAGGTAGCTAGCTTTCAAATTTCTTGGCATAGAGGAGTGAGTACTTCCAGAGCTGCATTCATTTGTTGAAACATCTCAATTGGTATTTTGTCTATTCCTGGAGGCTTGTTTTTCGCCAATGCCTTCGGTGCAGCTTGGGCTTCTTCCTTCAGTACCATTGGTTCCTGCTCATATGGTACCTTCTGACATGAATGTCAACCAATTATTTTTGATATAGTGACACTCTGTATTCTTTCCATTTTCTTTTGATGATTCCTGAGTCCTTTAATATTCTCCCCATACCCAACACCCATAGAATCCTTCAATATTGCAACTCAAGGCTTGAATTTTTTCTTCAGTTCTTTCAGCATAAGAAATGCAGAGCGTGTTCTTACCTTTTGGTTTTCCATCTCCAGGTCTTTGAACATGTCATTATGGTACTTTGTCTTCTCCAGCTGCCCTATGAAATCTTCTTTTCAACTCTTTTATTTCATCATTTCTTCCTTTCACTTTAGCTACTCAACTTTATTTTAGTTATTTGACGTTCAAGAACAAGTTTCAGAGTCTCTTCTAACATCCATTTTGGTCTTTTCTTTCTTTCCTGTCTTTTTAATGACCTGTTGTTTTCTTTATGATGTCCTCGATGCCGTTCCACAAGGCATCTGGTCTTTGGTCATTAGTGTTCAACATGTTAAATCTATTATTGAGATGGTCTCTATATTCAGGTGGGATATGCTCAAGGTTGAACTTTGGCTCTTGTGGACTTGTTCTAATTTTCTTCAGTTTCAACTTGAACTTGCATATGAGCAATTGATGGTCTGTTCCACAGTCAGCCCCTGGCTTTGTTCTGACTGATGATATTGAGCTTTTCCATCACTTCTTTCCATAGATGCAATCACTTTGATTCCAGTGTATTCCATCTGGTGAGGTCCATGTGTATAGTTGCCATTTATGTTGGTGAAAAAAGACATTTGCAATGAAGAAATCTTTGGTATTGCAAAATTCTACCATGTGATTTCTGGCATTTTTGTCGTCAAGGCTATACTTTCCAGTTACTGATCTTTTTCTTTTTTTGCAACGTTCCGATTACGATCTCCAGTAATTATCAATGCATCTTGATTGCATGTTCGATCAATTTCAGACTGAAGAAGTTGGTAAAAATCTTCAATTTCTTCATCTTTGGCCTTAGTGATTGGTGTGCAAATTTGAGTAATAGTCATATAAACTGGTCCTCCTTGTAGGAATATGGATATTATCCTATCACCGGCAGTATTGGACTTCAGGATAGATCTTGAAATGTCATTCCTGGCATAGTAGACCATATGAATGTCTGATTCAAAATGACCAATACTGGTCCATTTCAGCTCACTAATGCCTAAGATATCAATGTTTATGTGTTCAATTTCATTTCTGACAACTTCCAATTTTCCTAGATTCATACTTAATACATTCCAGGTTCCGACTATTAATGGATGTTTGCAGCTGTTTCTTCTCATTTTGAGTCATGCCACATTAGCAAATAAAGGTCCTGAAAGCTTGGCTCCATCCGTTCCATTAAGGTTGACTTTACTTTGAGGAGGCAGCTCTTCCCCAGTCATCTTTTGAGTGCCTTCCAACCTGAGGGTTTCATCTTCTGGCAGTGTATCAAACAATGTTCTGCTGCTATTCATAAGGTTTCCAGTGGGTAAATCTTCAGAACTAAACTGCCAGGTCCTCCTTCCTAGTCTGTCTTATTCTGGAAGCTCCATAGATGACCTTGCTGGTATTTGAATACCAGTGGGGTAGCTTCCAGCATCACAGCAACACGCAAACCCCCACAGTATGACAAACTGACAGACACTACAACCATTGTTACTTGTGGTATTATTCACAATAGCCAGAAAGTGGAAACAACTGAACTGTCCATCAACATATGAATAAGTAAAGAAATTATGGTATACCCATACAATGGAATAATATTCAGTCATAAAAAAGAATGAAATTTTGATACTTGGTACAACATGGATGAACCTTGAAAATATTATGCTGAGTGAAATAAACCAAAGGAGAAAGGACAAATATTATATGATTCCACTTATATAAAATATCTAGAACAGGCAGATTCATAGATATTGGAAGTAGATCAGTGGTTACCAGTGGCTGGGAATAGGGAGAAATAGAGATTTATTGCTTAATAGGTACTGAGTTTTTGTTTGTAGTGGTGGAAAATTTTGGAAGTAGAAAGTGGTGGCGTCGAACAATACTAATGTAATTAGTGGTATTAAAAATGTACACTTAAAAATGGTCAAAATATAAATTTTGTGTTATATGCATTTTACTGCAATTTTTAAGAAGTGATGTTGACAGAATAGAGGGACATTTGCAGACTATATGGTAAAACATCAATATCCTTAATAAGTAAAGTGATTTTGCAGTAGAAGAAAAGATTAACGCTGCAAGAAGAAAATGGGCAATGGATATGATTAGGCACAAAATATGAATTGCAAAAATCCTATGAAAAAAAGCAGCTTCACTTAATTTAGTAAATAAAAATACAAATAATAATAATATTTATTTTGTATATCAGATTGTCAAAGATTAGATAGATCAGGAACAATCTTTTCAGGAGGTGTGAAGTATAAAAGGAACCCTGGTGATGCAGTGGTTAAGCACTTGGCTGCTAACCAAAAGGTCAGTGGTTAACAACCCACTAGCCACTCCTAGGGAGAAAGATGCGGCAGTCTGCTTCCATGAAGATTTATGGCATTGGAAACCTTATGGCACAGTTCTACTCTGTTCCACAGGGTTGCTATGAGTCAGCATAAACTCCAAGACAATGGAGCAATGAGTGAAGTATAAATTTGTATGCTTCTGGAAGGCATTTTGCATTGTTGTTAGGAGCTGTCGAGTCGGTACCAACTCATAGTGACCCTATGTACAACAGAAGGAAACTCTGCCTGGTCCTGAGTCATCCTCACAATTGTTGCAAAGTTTGAGCTCATTGTTGCAGTCACTGTGTCAATCCATTTCGCAGAGGGTCTTTATAACATAATGTAATATTATTTAAAATTAGGCTATTTGAACCAACAATACTTTGCAAAGAATTTATCTTAGTATGGTAGTTGAAAAAGTGTAAAAATATCTGTATGCAAGGAATTTTATTACAACAGAAATAGTTAAAAAAAGATAAGATCTTAAGAATCTACAGACAAGTGTTGATAAGATATTTGTTCAGTGTAGGTTGGTACTTTCATATAATGCAATATATCTGTGTTATCGATCTGTGAGTTAGATGTAAGAAATTTTGTAGTCTGTAAAGTGAATTGGATAACAGCTTGTATGGTGTGAAATAGTCTTACAAAGTTGTGTTTGGATTTCTGTGTGTATGTGTAGAGGGAAGAGAGACAATAGAGATAGACGGAGGAGGGGAGAGACATTAATTGGTATTTGAAAGCATATTCATGAAAATATTATCAGTGGTTACTCTAGGTGTTGGAATTTAGAGTAATTTTTATTTCCTTCGTTATTTTTTTCTGTATTGTTTGAATTTTTTACAATGGATATATGTGGCTTTAAAAACAAAATAATTTATATTTTGTTGCTAAGTTATTTTCCCGGGAAATTCATACCTTACATTTTTTTCAGTGAATAACTATATCTTTTTGTATCTTTGTGCCTTCTTTTTTTCTATAATTTCCACACCACACAAACAAAACAAAAAACCACAGCTGTTGAGTTGATTCCAACTCACAGTGACCCTATAGGACAGAGTAGAACTGTATCGTGAGGGTTTTCAAGGCTGTAAATCTTTACAGAAGCAGACCACCACATCTTACTCCCACAGAATGGCTGATGGGTTCAAACAGCCAACTTTTCAGTAAGCAACTAAGCACTTTATACCACTGCACAACCAAGATCCACTCTCACACCACAGTACTCTGCAATTTTGGGGTCCTCAATAAATGTTTGTTGAATATTCAAAGCACACAAAGAGTGGCACCAAATCAGAGATGACTGCCAAAACCTCAGGTAGTTGAACTGACCGTATTCAGTGAACCTACATATTAACAAAACATTCCTTCCAAATAAGACTGATTTATGAAAATAACTTACAAAAAAAATGAATAATAGTAAAATGAATACATCAAATATTTACAGAGAAATATAGAGAAAAATACTTAGAAATAATACCAGACATATTGAATCTACAATTATTTTAAAAGATAAATAAAACCAGCTGTATACAGAGGTCTGATAGATCACATTTAGAAAGTTAGCCCCATCCTCTAAACACACACACATTCAAGATACAATCCAGAATCACACTTTTATTAAGTTTGTCTTATAAAGGTGTCATTTTCCTTAAAAGAAAAAAAAAAAAACCTGAAATAAGAAGCTATGTATTTGTGTCATTACTTCAGTATCTACCAAGATGGGCAATATAGTCTTCACATCTTCAAATAGCACATGGGCCTAGAAAGAAGTGTATGAAGTATATTAACTGTAATAGGAAAATTGTTTCTCTTTTGTCTCTTTATTCTGATTTTTATTTAAAAGCAGGTCTTTTGAAATCCCTATCTAGCTTTAACACTAAGCCACATTCTGGGAACATGAAAAATTGATTTTATATTTCCTTAATGTACACTGCACTACAGCTGTAAGTTCATATGTTTATCTCTTTTTACTTGTAAGATTAAAAACTTCCTTAATGCTTATTCTCAGAAAATTTGCTCCATTTAAAATTTATATTAACACAATTCTATTTTTAGATACTGTGAATTTTGTACCATGGACTAAAGCATTTGCAATTTTTGAAACAGAAGAAATGAGGTAGCTTAACGTCATTGAGCATTTAAAAATTATTTTAAAGAATGATATGTAGCTGGTACGTATATTGACTAAAGAAAGAAGATGAAGAAGAAAGGAGTTTCAGATGTAATTTGTAGGATTTAGATTAGATACAAGAAAATATTTCTATGTTGACAATCATATGGAGTAGAATGGAAGCCTGAGGGAGGCTATAGGGAGCCTGGTAGGGAAAATGAAAGTAGGCAAATTCTGCAAAATAAAATACTGTTCACCCTCCAATGACAGCTAAAAAATCATCCATAGGAGGAAGGTAGAGGCAGTACCTGTGGAACATAGAGGAAAAAAAAGCAGATATTTGCAGTGTTTTGGAGAGGAGCATATTCATTTTCATATTTTTATTTGAAATGCTTCAAAGCTACAGAAAAATTGCAATTATTGTACACCCTTCAGTTAGGTTCACTATTTTGCTGTATCTCCTTCTTTCCTATTCTCTTTACTCAACTAGTTGGGAGTATACTCAAGGTTGTACTTTGGTTCTCATGGGATTGTTCTAATTTTCTTTAGCTTCATTTTTTTTCAACTTTAACATGTATATGAGCAACTGATGGTCTGTCCCTCAGTTGGTCTCCGGCCTTGTTCTAACTGATGATATTGATCATTTCCATTGTCTCTTTCCACAGATGTAGTCAATTTGATTTCTGTGTATTCCATCTGGTGAGGTCCAGGTATATAGCTGCTATTTATGTTGTTGAAAAAAAGGTATTTGCAAAGAAGAAGTTGTTGGCCTTGCAAAATTCTATAATGCGATCTCAGGCATCATTTCTATAACCAAGGCCATATTTTCCAACTACTGATCCTTCTTTGTTTTTTAGTTTTTGCATTCCAATCATTAGTAATTATCAGTGCATCCTGATTGCATGTTCAATCAGTTTCAGACTGAAGAAGTTGATAGAAATTTTCAATTTCTTCATCTTTGGTCTTAAAGTTTGGTGCATAAATTTGAATAATAGTCAAATTAACTAGTCTTCCTTGTAGGCATATGGATATTATTCTATTACTGACAACGTTGTACTTCAGGATAGATCTTGAAATGTTCTTTGTGACGATGAATGCGATGTCATTCCTCTTCAATTTGTCATTCCTGACATACACACGCCCCCAAGAGCCAAAGGATGGCCTTGAGTATATTGAACCTGAATTTAGAGACCACCCCAAGAATAGATTTGATACATTGAACACTAATGACTGAAGACCAGCCGAGTTGTGGAATGACATCAAGGACATCATACATGAAGAAAGCAAGAGATCATTTCAAAGACAGTAAAGAAAGAAAAGACCAAGATGGTTGTCAGAAGAGAAACTTGCTCTTGAACGTCAAATAACTAAAGCAAACAGAGGAAATGATGGAGTAAAAGAGTTGAGCAGAAGATTTCAAAGGGCAGCCCCAGAAGACAAAGTATTATAATGACATGTACTAAGACCTGGAGATAGAAAACCAAAAGGAAAGAACATGCTCAGCATTTCTTAAGGTGAAAGAACTGAAGAAAAAATTACAGCCTCGAGTTGCAATATTGAAGGATTCTACGGGGAAAACATTAAATGATACAAGAAGCATCAAAAGAAGATGGAAGTGAGAGGGCAGAGGGGGTCAGAAGCTGACAGAATGGACACAAAAATAGAGTGGAGGAAAGGAGTACGTTGGTTCATTAGAGGGAGAGCAGCAAAAGAGTATATAGCAAGGTGTATATAAGTTTTTGTATGAAAGACTCACTTGGTTTGTAAACTTTCACTTAAAGCACAATAAAAATTAAAAAAAAGAAATGGAAGGAATACATAGAGTCACTGTAACAAATTGACTGATGTTCATCCATTTCAAGAGGTAGGATATGATCAGGAACAGATGGTACGGAAGTAAGAGGTTGAAGCTGCACCGAAGGCATCGACATTGACAGAATATCAATTGAGATATTTCAACAAATGGATGCAGCACTGGAAGTGCTCACTCACCTATGCCAAGAAATGTGGAAGACAGCTACTTGGCCAACTGATTGGAAGAGATCCATATTTATGTCTATTCCCAAGAAAGGTGATCCAACTGAATGTGGAAATTATTGAACAATAT
Organism: Elephas maximus indicus; assembly: GCF_024166365.1. Taxonomy (NCBI): domain Eukaryota; kingdom Metazoa; phylum Chordata; class Mammalia; order Proboscidea; family Elephantidae; genus Elephas; species Elephas maximus. Next base: position 69,986,658 of record NC_064846.1, on the reverse strand, counting down.
TATTAATATCACATGCAAGTAAAATTTTGCTGAACATCATCCAAAGTGGCTGCAGCAGTACATCGACATGGAACTGCCAGAAATTCAAGCCAGATTAAGAAGAAGATATGGAACGAGGGATATCATCCCTGATGTCAGATAGATCCTGGCTGAAAGCAGAGAATAACAGAAAGATGTTTACCTGTGATTTATTGACTATGCAAAGGCATTCGAATGTGTGGATAGAAACAAATTATTGATAACATTGTGAAGAGTGGGAGCTCCAGAACACTTAATTGTGCTCATGAGGAACATGTGCATAGATCAATAGGCAGCCATTCGAACAGAACAAGGGGATACTGCATGGTTTAATGTCAGGAAAGGTGTGTGTCAACGTTGTATCATATCACCATACTTATTCAACATGTATGCTGAGCAAAAATCTGAAAATCTGAACTATTTGAAGAAGAACATGGCAACAGGATTGGAGGAAGACTCATTAACAACCTGTCTTATCCTGATGATACAACCTTTCTTGCTGAAAGTGCACAGTACTTGAAGCACTTACTACCGAAGACCAAAGACTACAGCCTTCGGTATGGATTACACCTCAGCATAAAGAAAACAAAAACCCTCACAACTGGACCAATAAGCAACATCAACATTTTCAAGAGAAAATGTTGAAGCTGTCAAGGATTCCATTTTACTTGGATCCACAATCAACACCTATGGAAGCACCAGTCAAGAAATCAGACAATGCATTGTGTTGGGGAAATATGCTGCAAAAGACCCCTTTAAAGTGTTAAAAAGCAAAGAAATTACCTTGAAGACTAAGGTGTGCCTGACCCAAGCCATGGTACTTTCGATTGTCTCATACGCACGTAAATGCTGGACAATGAATAAGGAAGACCGAAGAAGAATTGATGCCTTTGAATTATGGTGTTGTAAAAGAATATTGAATATGTCATGGACTACCAGAAGAATGAACAAATCTGTCTTGGAAGAAGTACAACCAGAATGCTCCTTAGAAGCACAGATGATGAGACTTCATTTTTGGGAGGGATCAGTCCCTGGAGAAGGGCATCATGCTTTTAGATGCTAGAGGATCAATGAAAAAGAGGAAGACCCTCAGAGAGATGGATTGACACAGTGGCTGTAACAATGGGCTCAAGCATAACAATGATTGTGAGAATGGTACAGGACTGGGCAGTGTTTCATTTTGTTGTACATAGTGTGGCTATTCGTCAGAACTGGCTCAACAGGACCTGACAACAACAACTACCATCCATAAAAAATTTCACCAATTGTCCCAATAAACCCATTGACGTAGAGTTGATTCCAATTCATAGCAACTGTACAGGGCAGAGTAGAACTGTTCCATAGGGTTCTTAAGGCCGTAACCTTTACAGAAGCTGACTGCCACATCTTTCTTCTGCAGAGCAAGCTGGTGGGTTCAAACTGCAGACTTTTCAGATAGCAGCTGAGCACTCAACCATGAACCACCACAGCTCTTAATTGTTCCAATATTTGCTTTAAAGTACTTCATTTTTCCAATTCAGGATATAATCCAGGATCAAGCATTGCATTTAGTTGTCGTGTCCCCTTTTGTTGCTGTTATCGTTGTTGTTAGTTGCCATTGAGTTGCCTACGAATAATTGGTGACCTTATATATAACAGAATGAAGCATTGCTTAGTCTTGCACCATCTTCATGATCTTTGAATCCATTGTTGTGGCTATTGTGTCAATCTCTCTCACTGAGAGTTTCCTTCATTTTTGCTAACTCTGTATTTTACCGAACATGATGTCCTTTTCTAGCAATTGGTCTTTCCTAACGATTTGTCCAAACTAAGAAGATGAAGTCTCACCAACTTTGCTTCTAAGGAGCATTCTGTTTATATTTCACCTGAGACTGATTTGCTTGTTCTTTTGACAGTCCATGGTATATTCAATATTATTTGGCAGCATCACAATTCAAATTCATCAATTCTTCTTCTGTCTTTTCTTCTGTATTGTGTCTACTTTAGTCTGTCTTTGATTTAGAAGAGTTCCTCAATCTTTTTTTCTCTTTCATTACACTGATATTTTGAAGAGTTCAGGACAGTTGTTTTGTAAAATATCACACAATTTCAGTGAGTGTAGTATGTATTTTGTGCAAGAATACCACAGAAATGATGTTATGTCCTTCTCAGTGTATCACACTAGGAAGCACACAATATCGGCTTGTTCTAATATTGGTAATGTTAAATTTGATCACTGGGTTTAGGTAGTGCCTATCAGATTTCTCCACTGTAACAGTACTTTTTCCTCCACTTTTTAATTAAGTAATCTATGGAGAAGTTCCCAGAACTATATATCTCTTACTTTATCCAGAGGCAAGAATTAAATCAAAGAGTATTCCATACCTAAGATGCTCTTAGAAATTGCGACACCCCATGTTTCCATTGGAATGGATAAATACTTGGAATGCATAATATTCACATAAACATATGGGAGAATCCTAGTGTAAAACAGGGAAATTTTGCTTAAAATATGTTACATGAATACACACAGTGTTATGAGACTGAAAAAACTCCAGTGTGGTTCATCCCATAAGTAAAGTTCAAGAAATGACATTGAGTTCTGGCAAGTATAACTTACAGAGCAAGTTATATTTGGTACGTTCTATAAGTATAACCAATGAACATTTTAGGTAGCATAATACACGTATTTATATTCACTTTGCTAGATATGCAAAATATGAATAAGGAGAGAAGAGCAAATGTGGTTTATTCTTACGAATTCTTAAGAACATTTGAGAAGTTTCTGTGTAAGAAGCTATTAAAAATGAGTCAACATGGGACTGAAAAAAATAAAATTATAGATATTGGAATTTCTATTCACAATTGCTTCAAGAACCAAAGAATCTACAGAAGGGTTAAATGAGCAATTATCCAGTAGTAAATGTCCCTAGGTAGGTAGCCCAAATGGTTTGCTGTCGACTGCTAACCTAAAGGTTACCAGTTTAAACTCACACAGCAGTATCACAGATTATAGGCCTGGTGATCTATTTCTGGCAAGATTATAGCCAGTTGTACTTTGTAACACATGAAGTTGTCATCAGTTGGAATTTACTTGGTGGCAAATAACAACAACAACAAGCCGTTAATAAGGTTTTCAGTAAAGGCAATGGGAGATTGGTTACATATAAAATAAATAATGAGGTGAGTAAATATATTAAGGATAGATAAGAGGAGCCAGCTTTATCTCAGATGAAGAAGGGAGAAATATACAAAGGGAGAAAATTAGAATGAACTCTGTGGTATTGAGGTTTTGGATGGAATTCATGTCTAGACAAATTAATGTCTATTAGTTTCCAAATGCCATTTTAGGTTAAAAGTACTTAGGGGCCTTGGAAAAAGAATGTTTCCATAGTTGAGACATGGAGAGTACAAGATAAGCTGGGAAAATTTGGTGATGCCAATAAGTAATGAAGTGCTCAAAGACTTACATGGATGTCTCAAAAAAAGACATAGGAGATAGTTTGAAGGGGTTCCCACTGACCAAATATAGGACAATTTGAGCACTGAAGTAAATATTAGTAGTAGCATATTATAGGATCCCCGGTGGCACAATGGTTAAACACTTGTCTACTAAATGAAAGGTTGGCAGTTCAAACCCATCCAGTGGCTCTGCGGGAGAAAGACCTGGAAATCTGCCTCTGTAATAATTAAAACCAAAAAGCCAAAGCCACTGCCATCAGAATTAGTGCCCAGGAAACAACTATGGGGCAGTTCTATTCTGTCACATGGGGTTACTATGAGTTGAAAATGACTCAACGGCATCCAACAACAACGACATATTATAAACTATTGAATGAATTAGAAAACCTTGAATGGATACATATATAAAAAAAGGGATAAATCAAAAGTTTGATGAAGCATGGATCATTTTCCAGACTAGATTGTATACTAGGCCATGAAACAAACCTCAACAGGTTAAAAAATTGAAATTATACAAAGTGTCTTCTCTGACCACTAAGGAGTACTATTAGAAATTAAAAACAGGAACAAAACTAGAAAACACACAAAGTTGTGGAAATTAAGCAACACACTATTAAAAAACTATTAGATCAAGAAAGAAATCAAGAGTGAAAAAAAAAAAAACCTGGATGTAAATGAAAATAAAAACACATCATACCAAAACTTATGGGATGCAGAGAAGGCAGTTCTGAGAGGAAAATTTATAGCAATAAATGTCTATATTAAAAAAGAAGAACGATCTCAAATAAATAAATTCTACAGCTTAAAAAAAATTTTTTTTTACAGCTTAAGAAACTAGAAAAAAGAAGAGCAAATTAAACCTAGCACTACTACAAGAAAAGAAATAATAAAGATCGGAGCAGAAATAAATGAAATAGAGAACAGTTAACAGTAGAGAGAATCAACAAACCTAGAAGTTGGTTCTTTGAGAAGATCAATAAAATCGACAAACCATTTACTAGGCTAACAAAGAAACAGAGAGAAGATGCAAATAACCAAAATAAGAAATTAAAGTGGAGATATTAAACTGAGCCAATTGAAGTAAAAATGATCATAACAGAATACTACGAACAACTGTACTCTGACAAAATTCATAGCTTTGATGAAATTAATAAATTCTTAGAGACACTTACCTACCTAAACTGACTAAAAATGAAGTCAAAAACCTCCATAACAAGAGATTGAATCAATAAGATTATTGAATATACCACAGACCACCAAAAGAAGGAGCAAATCTCTCTTGGAAAAAATAAATCCAGAGTGCTCCTTAGAAGCAAGGATAGAGACACTTCATCTCACATACTTTGGCCATGTTATCAGGAGGAATCAGTCCCTGGAGAAGGACATCGTGCTAGGTAGAAGGTCAGCGAAAAAGAGGAAGACCCTCAACAACATGGATTGACACAGTGGCTGCAACAATGGGCTCAAATATGAAAACAATTGGGAGGATGGCACAGGACATGACAGTGTTTCGTTCTGTTGTACATAGGGTCACTATGAGTTGGAACCGCCAGAGGGCACTTAACAGCAACAACAACTACGGTACAACTGATCTGTTCTCTTCATAAGTGTCAAGATAATGAAAGTTGGAATATTTAGGAACTGTTCTAGGGTGAAGATGAATAAAGAAATAGGACAGTTAAAGGCCATGTGTCTATTCTGAACCAGATGTTTTACTATAAAGGGCATTATTTGAGCATTTGAGTAAGATCTGAGTATTAGCTGGTATTACTGTATTTACATTTATTTCCTGATTTTGATAGTTGCATCTTGGTTGTGTAGAAGAATATCCTTGTTTGTAGCAAATGACAGTAAACTAATATTAGGTACTTATGGGGTATCAGTCAGTAACTTATTCTCAAATGGGTCATGGAAAAAGGTCTTTGTAGTATACTTGCAAATTTTATGTTAAGCTTCAGGTTATTTCAAAATAAGAAAAGTACAAAGAGTAAATATTAAAATGACATTTTTTTCTTTATTTTTATTTTTTGGTGAATCTCTGCAATCACGTTTTCTGCTTATTTTACTTTAGTTTTTAAAGGATAAGAGTATAAACATGCATTTAAAAATTCAGGAAAAATTCAGAGAGGAGTGATGTTGAAAAATAATTCAGGAATAATTCAGAGAGGAGTGATGTTGAAAACGTAATATCTAGCTCTAAAAATAAGGAAAGCATAGAAGTTTTTGGTGAAGTAAGGTTGAGGGACACCTTGATAACTCAGAGAAAAGTTCCAGGCAAGTATTAAGAAATGAGGGAAAGATATTGTTAAATAGAGGATTTATGAACCATCCTTAAAAAAATAATATAGAATACAATAAATTATGCCATTTGTGTTGCCCTTTCCACTTCTGCTTTGTTGTTGTTTGTTTTGTTTTTTGATGTAATAAATTGTGGTTCTTACTAATACAGTATCTAAATATTCCAACACTAGTACAGTATTGTCTATGAGTCGGAATCGACTCGATGGCAACGGGTTTTCAATGGGAGTACAGTATATAATAGAAAGGCAGCTGTCCTATTTTCTACCAGAGGTTGTGAGAATTTATAAATGAATGGTGCACAATTATTCTCTATTTTCTATTGCATTTATGTAAAATCAAGTAGGAGCCCGTGTGGTGCAATGGTCAATCGCTCAGCTGCTAACCAAATGATTGGTGATTTGAACCCACACAGTGTCTCTGTGGGAGAAAAGTCCTGGCAGTCTTCTTCCATAACGATTACAGCCCAGAAACCCTATGGGACATTTCTACACTGTCATATATGGTCACTGTGTGTGGGAACCAACTAGACAGCACACGGCAACAAAAATGAATCAAGTGTGACTACTAAATGAAATTAGAGCTTTAAGTTTCATCTTTCCAAAGATATCAGATCCACTTTGGAATATGAATCAGTGTAATAAGGAGAGTAGATTAGATTACCTCTTAGATTATTTCAATATATAAAACAAACAAAAAAATATCGAGGAAAGGGAGAAATGAACAGTCCTTTAAAAGTAGGCAATAGAAATTAGTCTTCTAAAAATATGCAGAATGGGCCCAAAACAAGCGAATACCCAAGAGGAAAATAGGAAAGTAAAGCAGAACAAAACATTGTAAGATACATTACGAAATAAAGCAAAAGCTCTTGATAAAAACAAAAATTTTGGAGAATTACTTGAAGGCCATGCATTCCATCCCATTCTCTAAATCCTCTAAAACCTGTCCTTGAATTAAAAAGAGACCAATAGGGAGCTGTGTACCTTGACCGTATTATATGAACTTTTGAAAAAAATTTTTTTTTTTTTACCTAATTATGCTGTGGTATTCTATCTTTTTTTTTTTTTTAATTCTATCAGCCTCCAAAGCAGGAATTTTTAAGAAACATACCCATAAAATAGCTGTATTTATTGGCAGGATTTTATTGAGACCAGGTTGACTATATTGCAGTGTGCTCTGCGTGAGGATCCACGGGAGCACATTCTCTCTATTTTCAGCAATAGAAACCAGTTTGTTTTTATTTCATGGCCGTTATGAATCATGCCCCTAATGTTGCCCTTTTATTGGTATTAAGCTGCTAGTAAAATTCAAGTTAAGGGTCTTTTTCTATAAAATGTGAAAGACTTAATAGGAAGTATTTGGAGTGATTTTGATGATCTCTCTTGGTATCATCATATCTTCTATAGCCATTTTAAATCTACTCAAGTTTTATTAATACACTTTTAAAGCACATTGTTTAATCACATTGCATTGTATGCATTCATGCAAGCCACTTTACATGATCTTTGGGAAAACATGGAGGCAAGATTACAAAAAGAAACATGAATAAATTAAATGAAGAGAGAAGAGTTGAAAGAACATGACAAATAATGTAAGTGAACAGCCTAAGAAAGAATAAAGCTATGTAGCAATTATGTTAGTAAGCAGATGATCAAGTCAGAATGTATTTCTGTGGGGTCAGGGTTTCACCTTGTCTGAAAGAATGGTGTGGAGTCAAGGAAAAGCTGGAATATCAGTTCTCACACTGAAATTACAAAAGAATGTTTAAAAGCAACTGCGTTGGATATAGCTAAACCTGTAAGAAAACTATACATATAACTTGAGTATATACAGCTCAAGCCCAAGCCTGTTCTCGCTGAGTCAATTATGACTCATAACGACCCTACAGGACAGAGTAGAACTGCCCTATAGGGTTTCCAAGGAGTGCATGGTGGTTTTGAACTGCCAACCCTTTCGTTAGCAGCCCTAGATCTTAGTCATTACCCCACCAGTTTTTCCTGAGTATATATAGGAGTTTTAAAATAGTATAAAAAAGAAGTAATACAAATTATAACTATAAAAAGTTAGCTTTTATAGCTGTTTAAGAGAGTGGAAGACAGGAGGTTATTTGGTCCTGAGATCAATGCATACAATATAAAACAAAGGAATAAAAAGGGGAAAGACAAAAATGTAATTCTGAATTTGTAAGGCGACATGTCAGCAAAACTATAAGGGAGTTTGTGAAGATCCTGGTTTTTAATATTCATGTGTATATTTGACAGTGCTTCTCTTTTGGGAAGAAAAATGAAAACATTTGTTAAAGAATTAAATCATAACATATTCTTAAAGAGCAAAGGAATCTGCTTCAGTGGCAAGAATATCTGGTAAAATAATAATAAAAAAGAACCCTTTTTGAGGATTTTCCCAAAAGGGGAAACAAAGATAAGAAGAATAAATAATACTATGGGGAAAATACCTTTGGGCACAATAGGAATATATAATCATAAAATTGTGAATATTAATTAATTTTTAAGAGGGCAGAGCGTGAGAGAATCAAAGAGGAGTACAATGAGAAAAGTAAACTACAGGAAACTTCGATTCACAAAAACCAATAAATTGGCTTTAACAACCAAGCATATTTTCATGAAACAATTACATCATTTACATTATGAAAATTATGTGACCAAGGAAAACATTGGAAACCCTGGTGGTGTAGTGGTTAAGACCTACCACTGCTAACCAAAAGGTTGGCAGTTTGAATCCACCAGGTGCTCCTTGGAAAGCCCGTGGGGTAATTCTACTCTGTTCTTTAGGATCACTGAGTCAGAATTGACTTGATGGCAGCAGGTATGGGGAAGGAAAACATTGTTTTTTGATTAATAATAGTGAAGAGCCCTGGTGGCACAGAGGTGAAGGTGAACTAAAATGCTAATTCAACTTGTATCCCTGCTATGAAATTGAAGATGTATCAATATTAAAAAAAATTTTCGTTACCTATATTTCTTGTCTATAATAAAAGAACATAGATTATTTTCCCTAAATAAGTTCCAATTAAAAATACATAGCTTTAAAATATATCAACAAATCTCAAAATAATATTGTTGTTGTTGTTATTAGTTAGGATTAAATCCTTCAAAAACATTAAATATAATAATGTTTGGGTATTTTTTTTTTTGTTTTTGTTTCTTTTACTTACAAGTAATTTCATATTTACCAAAAACTGCAAGAATATTACTGCAATCCCGGCTTACTGTTTACTGAGATTCACTGTTAATATTTTACTCTGTTTGCTTTATCATGTGCTCTCTCTCTCAATAAATAGCGTTATTTTTTATTTTTGAACCATTTGAAAGTAAGTTGCATACATCATGGCCCTTTACTCCTAAATACTTCATTGCGTATATCCTAAGAATAAGGATACTCTCTTATAAAATCATAGCATAAATTTCAGCTTCAGTATAGTTAACATTTAAAGCTTTAACTTTTCTACCACCTTTATGCCATTTTTTTTTTTAGTTGGCCAAATACAGCATTTCCCCCCTCTAGTACAGGATTAAAAAAAACCAAACCCACTGTCATGAGTCGATTCTGACTCATAGCGATCCTACAAGACAGAGTAGAACTGCCCCATAGAGTTTCCAAGGAGCGCCTGATGGATTCAAACTGCCGACCTCTTGGTTAGCAGCTGTAGCACTTAACCACTAAATACCGTATACTTAATTATGTCTCTTTAGTCCCTTCTAATCTGGAACACTGTCACAGCCTTCCTTTGCATTTATGATATTGACATCCTTAAAGTATAAAGTAGGCCATTTTTTAAAATAGAATATTACTTATTTGGGATTGATCTGATATTTTCTCATGATTGGTTTCAGGTTATGCATTCCCAGCCAGAAGTGTAAAAAAACTGATGTGGTCTTTCTAAAGATATCACTTCCAAAGACACATGAAGTCCTTCTGTCCCACAATAATGATGTTAATTTTGAGCACTCATTCAAGTTGTGGTCCTAATTGTACATCTAATTACCTACAACATGTTTCTGTTCTATGGTTATTACTTGTTCCCCTTTCAATTATTAAGACTATGTAAATATCCTGCTCCTCATCAAAATTTCCTCCTAAACGTAGTATTCATTCCTTTCTGAATCAATCTTTATTATATGGGTTGTCAAATGATGATTTTTTAATTCTAACAAATTTATTGCTCAGGCTTGGCATTCAATTTATTTATCTATTATTGGGATGGGCTCATAGACACTCTTATCTTTCCAATGGTTTATATAATTCATTACTCTATTAAATTATCTTAAATTTAAATTGCCCAGATTTGGCCAGTGAGAAACTCTTTAAACTAGATCCTGTTTTTGTACCATGCTTCCAGGTTCATTTTTTTACCTACAACTCCCCAGCCTAGAAATCAACTATTTCCCCAAGGAACCATTGTCATTTTGTCCTCCAGATCTAGGTGCTAGATGTGATCATTACTATTCAGGTGTGTTTGTTTCTAGGCTGTTTCAGTGCTAGAGATAGAATATATTAATATATGCATTTTAATATACATGCACACACATCTATGCATGCATGCACACATATAAATGTACAATATGCATGAATGTCTTTAGATAGAGTGATAAGTAGGTAGAACCATGATTTCATACTGATACCTCCGATTCCAGTCCATCTCCCAGTATTCTGTTTGCCTTAACATATTCCTTGTTGCATGTCCCTTCTTCCACAGCGAGAATTCTGGTTCCCTCAATTCATTTTAACCAAAAATACCTTTACATTGGGGCTCCCCAAGACCATCCTCAGGCTCAATGATTCTCTAGAAGGGCTCACAGGTCTCACAAGCTGTTATACTCACAGTTAGGATTTATTTCAGTGAAAGGACACAGATCAAAATCAGCAAAGGGAAAAAGGTGCATAGGCAAAGGATAGGAGAAACCAAGTACAAGCTGTGGAGTTGCACAAGGATGCATTTACTTCTTCCAGCAACAATTTGTGACAACACGTGAACTCTTGCCAACCATGGAAACTAATCCAAGCCTTGGTGTCCAGGGTTTTTATTGGGTTAATCATGTAGGCATAGAACATGCTTGCTAAACTAGAGGGTCATAGAAAAAGAGGAAGACCCTCAACAAGATGGTTTGACATAGTTTCTGCAACAATGAACTCAAGCATAACAACAGTCATAAGAATGGCGCAGGACCTGGCAGTGTTTCGTTCTCTTGTGCATAGGGTAGCTATAAGTTGGAACAGATTCAATGGCACCTAACAACAACATGTAGGCATGTTGCACCCACATGACTGCTCTCAGCTACTCAGACTGCAGCCCCATTCAGAGCAAAAACAGACATTCACCATGAATCAGATTGTTAGCATAAACTATCTGATCAAACCGGTACTGAACAGCCCAAGGTTTCAGGCATGCACAAACACTCTTATCAGGAAGAATATTCCAAATGTTCAGAGGCTATCTCCCCGGAGCCAGACAAGGACCGGTCCTAAAGACAGGCTCTTCTTTGGAATATGCAGGATTTGGGCAACCCAAGCCTACTGAGTTTATCTATATAATTCTATCAAGGACAGTTTCCCATTCAAATCAGACAAAACATAATTTTTGCCAACAAGCTATTGACATCTTTTAATAAGCAGAAACACATAAATAAAGAAAAATGACTAATACTTCCAGTAGCTGGAGACAGTTGCCAGACAAACTCTTGTAGTACATCCTTCTAGATCTAGCTGCCAAACTCTTCACTACTGTTTATTTATTTTATTCTGGTAAATATATAACAAATCTTTTTGCCTTTTCAACTTTCTTCACATGTATCATTTAGTGGCATTAGTTATGTTTATCATGTTTTTTAACCATTACCACTATCCATTTCCAAATTTTCCCATTACCCTTAACAGAAGCTCAGTGTTCACTAAGTAGCAAGTTTACCTTTTCCCATTCTCCTCCACCCCCTGGTAACCGCTAATAAACTGTGGTCTCTATATACTTGCCCAGCCTAGATATTTCATATAAGTGAAACCATACAATATTTGTACCTTTCTGACTGACTTATTTCACTCAGAATGTCTTTTATTCTTCAGAAATTTGGCATAGAAATCTCAGTTAACTTCACAAGAAAATTACTAAACCCCATATTAAATCTTTAAAGTGTATATGTAAGCCCATTCATAGAGAACGAATAACTTTCAATTTGTATTGGCTTTGCACAAAGCCAAAATCATCCTATAAATTGGGGTCCATCCATCTTTTTGAAAAATATATACTCTTTACAATGATAAAACTGAAAACCATAAATGCAATTTCTTCCTCTGCTCACTACTGATAAATTACTTTTCTTACTTGGTATGTTATTACATAGTTTAATAAAGTAGCAAATATTAAAACTTCTTTTTATCTCTTGAAAATCTTATAATTCAATCTGGTGGAAACACACTAAGAGTATCTTCCTAAATGATCCTTGAAAGAAGATACAATTATCATCAATTTCAGGAACAATCTGAAGTTATATTTCTATCAATATCCATATTTATATTTTAAATTAATAAACAGTGTATGCTTATTGAGTGTTCTGGTTTATATTATATGAGAGAAAATTTCTCAAGAAAATTTCTTGAGACTATTCAGTCTACATTAAATTTTGTATTTCTCAGAAAGTTTGACACAGTTTTTTTTTTTTTTTTCTCACATCTGTGGCCTCTTCTCTTTTTTTAATTTTTTATTTATTGTACTTTAGGTGAAGATTTACAGGACAAATTGGCTTCTCATCAAACAGTTAGTACACATATTGTTTTATGACATTGCTTAACAGCCCCACAACATGTCAACACTCTCCAGACCTTGGGTTCCCTATTACCAGCTTTCTTGTCCTCTCCTGCCTTCTAAGTCCTTGCTCCTGGGTTGGTGTGCCCCTTTAGTCTAGTTTTGTTTTACGGGCTTGTCTAATTTTTGGCTGAAGGGTGAACATCAGGAATGACTTCATTACTGAGCTAAAAGGATGTGGGGGGCCATACTCTCAGGGTTTCTCCAGTCTCTGTCAGGCCAGTAAGTCTGGTCTTTTTTTGTGAGTTAGAATTTTCTTCTACATTTTTCTCCAGGTCTTTCCGGGACCCTTTATTGTTATCCCTGTCAGAGCAGTTGGTGGTGATAGTTGGGCACCATCTAGTTGTGCTGGACTCAGACTGGTGGATGCTGTGGAAGTTTTTGTCCATTAGTCCTGTGGACTAATCTTTCCCTCGTGTCTTTGGGCTTCTTCATTCTCCCTTGCTCCAGATGGGGTGAGATCAGTGGAGTATCTTAGATGGCCACTCACAAGCTTGTAAGATCCCAGATGCTACTCACCAAAGTAGAATGTAGAACATTTTTTATAAACTATGTTATGCTAATTGAGCTAGATGTTGCCCTAGACCATGGTCCCTACAGCCCTCAGCCCAGATATTTGATCCTTCAGGGAGTTTAGATGTATCTATCAAGTTTCCAGAAACCCTGGTGGCATAGTGCTTAAGAGTTATGGCTGCTAACCAAAAGGTCGTCAGTTCAAATCCTCAAGGTGCTCCTTGGAAACTCTATGGGGCAACTCTGTTCTTTCCAATAGGGTGTCTATGAGTGAGAATCGACTCAATGGCAAAAGCTTTTGGTTTATGGAGCTTCCATGACCTTGCCTTGTACAAGTTGTGCTAGCTTCGCCAAGTATTGTGTACTGTTTTATCCTTCACCAAAGTTACCACTTATCTATTTAGTGTTTTTCCATTCCCACCCATCCCCTCCCTCATAACCATCAAAGATTGTTTCTTTTTGTGTGTAAACCTATCAAAAATTTTGGCACAGTTTTGTTCCTAATTATGACTTAAAATATTTTTTGTTTAACATAGATTGATTGCTACACAATTAATAATCATTTCAAGTGTTCTTTGTTTTTTAACTTGTTTAACAATTTCATGGAAAAAATCAAAGGAATACTTAGGTGTTTATGAAATGAAACTCAAAATAAAAATCACCAAACAGCTGGTGGCAATTCAGATCCACCAGATATGCTACAAATATCTAGGATAAAATTGCATTAAAGCAGTAGTTAACTAGTCAGTCAATTGCTTAATTAGAAGTTAAAGAAGATGAAGGGAAAGGAAATGGCACAATGTTATGAGTAATTGCTATTTGAAAAGAAGTGAAAAAGCTGTGCCCTTTTACCTTGTCTAATTTTCCATTTTATCAATCTTTCAAAGCCTAATTAAAATTGTACCTCCCTCCTGAAAACTTCCTTAGCATCCACATAAATATCTTTTATTTTGATTTCCTGTAAATCTTTAAGTTTTTTTAATTACAGTACTTGGCACAAATTGATTTCTCTGTAAATATGACGTTCCTAGAGTCCAGAAACTGCTTCTTCTAGTACTATCCTATGCCCCAAATAGCTAGAAAGAGAATGTTGTTGTTAGTTGCCCACTTGTCAATTCCATCTCATTGCTACCTCATGTGTGCAGAGTAGAACTACTCCATAGGGCACCTAGCCAGGCCTGTCCTCTAAGACAGCTGTAAGTGATTTCGAACAGCCAGCTTTCAGTTAGAAGTCAAGCCTTAACCATATGCACCACCCAAGGACTCCAAAAGTGAATACTTGGTGATCACGTTTGCTGTAAATTTACAATGTTAAAACTTCAGATGCTTCAATTAACACAGCATTGTCCTATGCTGACCAGTGAAGATCTTAAAATACAAGGCATCAGACAGAAAGGGGAAGTTGTTGAAACTGTGGAAATGAATTTCTGAAACATATTCTCCTGTTGCCTTATAACCTCAAGGAGGTCATCCTCTAACTAGAAGATTTCATGATGCCCTTTATTAAAAAGAAAACAAAAAATCCTATAGCAGTAATAATATGTAATATAAAAAAAGCTGATGTTTTGTTCCATACAAAGATCAGTTAAGCATGGTACTAAGAGATTCATAGAACAAATAACCCCTATGTCTCCATAAACACTTGCTTTCTGTTAGCAAAGATTCCTTTGTTACAAATGAACCAAAGGGGATTATAGTGTGAGCTGGACCTGCATAGTCAGCACAAAACTATTTCCCCTTGTCCCTTTCATTTGTGTACTAGTCAGTGCCCTAGGGCCCTGCCAATTCTTCTTGTCCTCAAAGTTATTCCAGGCATAATTTATAGTTTTTTTTTTTCTAATCCCCTTAATATTTTCTTGTCATTTACTTAGGTTTTCTTTTTCTCTTACATTAATTTTTTTTCTGAGCTTAAATATCAAGTTATTTAACAGTCACATGTAAATGGATGGACCAAATACTTGTATTGTCTTCTAAAGTAGTCTTTGGATTTCTGAAAACTACCTATTATTACCCACTTTCTATATTCTAGTCACTGAGTAAGGCATTTTACATGTTTACTAATTTAATTGTGCCAAACTTTGCAGTAGGTGTTAAATTTTCACTTTACATATGAGTATACTAAAGCTAAGAGAGTTAAAATATTCATCAAATGTCATCTTTCTAGTTAGTGGTAGGGCCAAATTCTAATTGAGGTCTCTGATAATAAAGCCCTCTTTCCAGTATACTGTGTTGCTTACTGTCTGTCAATATGGAAGTAGATATTATTTGCTCTCTAATTTTTTTTTTAATATCTAAGATAAACAACAACTTTCTGAGGGAGATATTAATCTTTTTTTGTCAACTGAGGAATAAAAGGCTTAAAGCATTCTAAGTCTTTCCCAGGTTTACATATCACCAAGTGGCTAATCTGGAGTTCCAACTCAAATCTAAACGTTAGATTAATCGTATAAATAAAACATTTTTCCAGATCCCAAATACATTTTTTAAACTGCATAAGTCAATTTCACATTTTAAAAATGTTGCATCTGCAAATGAGTTCCTCTGAGATCATTACGATTTTCATTAAAAATTCTAAGATTCCGGTCTTGTTACAAATAACATTTTCCATATCCCTGAAGAGAAATAGCTGTACTGCAATCAAAAAGAAAAAAAAAAAAAAAGACAAAAAGTAGTTAATGAGGTAATTTGGAAACAATTTCGTTTAAATGTCATTAACAATGTTTTGTCATTTGTGTATTTTTATAGTGACATCTCATCCTTCTTGAAATTATATCTGAGAAAATCTTACCTACATGCTATCGAATAGATGAAGTGGAAAGGTTCTGTTCGATTGTTTCCACCCTCACCATAGGTGTCCAGTAAAGAAAAAAAAAAAAAAGACTAACCCCGCCCCACAAACATCAGTAGAACACTGATTTCATACTCCAACTAATAACTGTTTTACAGTGTCGAATGCTATAAAATATTAATGAAACTGAACAAGTTAACATCCCCTAACCTCTCAACTTTCTTTTATGTGCAAAATTCCAGGATGGCTTTTCTAAGTGACAATTACTATTAGCATTCATGTGTTAAATAAATAGTAAACTACTTTTCCTTTTACTTACATAGGTATTTTTACATAGCAAGCTACTCTTTAAGGAGCCCCGGTGGCACAATGGTTAGGCTCTCAGCTACTAACCGAAAGATAGTCTGTTTGAACACAATCAGCAGCTCCGCAGAAGAAAGACCTGGCGATATGCTCGCATAAGTATTATAGCCTATAGAACCCTATGGTGCAGTTCTACTCTGTCACATGAGGTTGCTATGAGCTGAAAATTGATTGGAGGTCACTTAACAACAACAGCTACTCTCTAAGAAATACTTTCCTTAATCCATTAGCACACACTTTTACATTTCTTCTTGTCCATTTCTTATGGCATGGGTTAATCATGTTGAAGCTACACAAACATTTGGCTACAATATTTAACCAAACTGTTTAAGGAGACACTTCACAGATGTTCAAATGTTCAGTCATTCCTAAAATAAAACCTTGCTTTGTTTCTTTATCATTTATACAAGTATTTGTTGACTGAAACTATTTTATTAACAGTTGTTGTTAGGTGCCTTCAAGTCAGTTCTGACTCATAGGGACCCTGTGTACGACAGAATGAAACATTGCCTGGTCCCATCCTCACAATTGTTGTTAGGTTTGAAATGATTACTGCAGCCACTGTGTCAATCTATTTCATTGAGGGACTTCCTCTTTTTTGCTGATCCTCTACTTTATGAAGCATGATGTTCTTCTCCAGGGACTTGTCCCTCCTCATCCTCACTTCCAAGGAGCACTCTGGCTCTACTTCTTCCAAGACAGACTCATTCATTATTCTAGCAGTCGGTGGTATATTCAGTATTCTTCACCAACACCATAATTCAAAGGCATCAGTGGTTCTTCCATCTTCCTTATTCGTTGTCCAGCTTTCACATGCATGTGAGGTGATTGAAAATGCCGTGGGTTGGGTCAGGCTCACCTTAGTCGTCAGAGTCACATATTTGCTTTTTAACACTTTAAAGAGATCTTTTGCAGCAGATTTTACCAAGGCAATACGTTGTTTGATTTCTTGAATGTTGCTTCCATGTGCGTTGGCTGTGGATCCAAGTAAAATTAAATCCTTGACAACTTCAGTATTAGTTCCATTTATCATGATGTTGCTTATTAGTCCAGTTGTGAGGATTTTTGTTTTCTTTATGTTGAGGTGTAATCCCTACTGAAGGCTGTAGTCTTTGACCTTTATCAGTAAATGCTTCAAGTCCTCTTCACTTTCAGCAATCAAGGTTGCGTCATCTGCATAATGCAGGTTGTTAATGAGTCTTCCTCCAATACTGATGCCACATTCTTCTTCATATAGTCCAGCTTCTCTGATTATTTGCTCAGCCTACAGTTTGAATAAATATGGTGAAAGGATACAATGCTGACCACACCTTTCCTAATTTTAAACCATGTAGTATCCCCTTGTTCTGTTCTAATGACTGTCTCTTTGTCTATGTACAGGTTCCTCATGAGCACAATTAAGTGTTCTGGAATTCCCATTCTTCTCAATGATATCCATAACTTGTTAAGATTCACAGAATCAAATGCTTTTGCACAGTCAATAAAACACACATAAACATCTTTCAGGTATTCTCTGCTTTCAGCCAAGATCCATCTCACATCAGCAATGATATGCCTCATTCCATGTTCCCTTCTGAATCTGGCTTGAATTTCTGGCAGTTCCCTGTTGATGTACTGCTGCAACCATTTTTGAGTTATCTTCATCAAAATTTTACTTCTGGAGACTTCTGGCCAACAAGGCACCATAGACAGAAGCACCACACCATCCCTCCACAGCAAAGACCCAAAAAACTAAGTAAAACAGAGACAATCATCAATCCTGGAACCCGAAGTGTCAAATGAAGAGAAAAAGAACTCAGCCAAACATTGAACGGAATAAGAAACTGACAGAGAACAGAGAGAGAGGAGAGATACGCGTAGAAATACCCTATCACCTAATGCAGCACGGATTCGCCATCTTGGAGTCCTGTCGGAGATCAGTAGACAGGGAGCATGGGAAAGCAGCTTCATGGAGTCCCCAGCAGGAGACAGAGCTTCTAGTAAGCAGAGATACACTCTTTCCCATCCCTTATCCTTTCCTGTTGTTCTAACTCTGCTCTTCCTGGCTGTCTATGGTGGCTCAGCCAGCCAGGAAAACAGCATACCTACCACTTGATTCACCCTCCCCAGATCAGAGATTGGCAGACAGAAGTATGGGAAAGTAGCTTCACGAAGATCCCGGCAGTAACCAGTGATATATGCTTTTCTGACCCCCACCCTTTTTCCCCTCCCTCTCGGCCTCCTCTGCTTCCTGCCAGCCAGTTTCTTGGCTGGGAGGCAACTGCTTCAGCCCCGGGCCACTTGGATTCACCCCTCCCACACTGGCCAGCTCCTTGAGTGCCATTTGTCTGTTGCTGATGTTGCTTGTTCCATTTCTTTTGATTTCTTCTGTACCTCCCACCACTTCTCCCTCCTTTCTCTTGAACACTTGGCTCTGTGTGCCATCTTTTCTTCTTCTTGAAAGGCTGTGAAGTTCTGCTCGACTGGGGAACCACACCCACAGCCCACGACACCACACTGGTGGATACCCTGGGTTTTTTTTTTTTTTTTTTGGCTTTATTCTGTTCTGTTTGTTTTCTTTTTCTTTTCATGGCTTGGGAGCCCCTTCTAGCTGGGATGCACTGCATGGCTGAGGAGTCACTTCCCCAGTCAGTGCAGTAGCATCAGTGGGATCCCTGGGGGTATTTCTTTTTATTTTTTTCCTTTTTTTTTTTTCTTTCCATCTTTCTTCTTTTCTCAGTTCTCATCGCTCCATACTTACCTTCTTTTCACATCTCCTGAATACCTGGTGCAGTATGACATCTATACCCCCTCTAGCCAGGCTATACCGTGCAGCAGAGAGCCACTTCCCTGGTCTCACAGTTGCACTGTTGAGACCCATGGGGGCTTTTCTTTTCTTTCTTCCAAGTTTTTACCTAGTTTTTTTTTTTTAACTTTTTCCTTTTTGTTTTTCTCCTTTCTCAGTTTCTCATCTCTCACTCCAATGGCAGCCTCCCTTAGCACCCTTTTGTTTGTTTGCTTTTGGATCTTTTTTCTCTCTCCTTTCTCTCCTTTTTCCCATACCTGTCTTAGCTCCACACATCACAACCTCCCCCTTCCTTCCTGCCTATCTGCACTGTTCACTGAACATTACACCCTTGTGCAGAACAGGCATGGCCTGTTGGAACCTGCCCATCATTGATCCCTGGCCCACCCTGTCTGCCCTAATAATGCCACAAACAATGCATCCCAGCCCCCTCCTTCAGCTGGACCTGCCTTGCTGCACCATAGCTGAGCCCCTGACCCTGCCCATTGGACAAGAGGGTGAAAAGTATTGTGACCACAGATGAGTAAACAACAAAGAACGCACAACCTGCCTGCTCAGACATAAACAAATAAAACAACAAAAAAGGACAAATCAGGTCTATAATCAATAAAGGAAGAAAATAAATACTGAATGTCTCAAAGACAGTAGACAATATCAAAACATACAAAAAAAAGGACAGGATGGTTCCAGTAGGCATCCAAATAAAACACCAGATGACTTTCACTAGAAGAAAAGGCACTAGCACTACCTGACAGGGAATTCAAACCTCTAATATTCAGAACTATCCAAGAGTTGAAACAAAAAGCAGACAAAAATGAAGAAAAAATAGATAAATTTAAGGAAAATGCAGGCAAATTCATGGAAAATACAGACAAAAAATGGAGGAATTCAGGAAAATAATACTGGAGCAATATGCCAAAATAAATTCACAACCAGAAATCATACAAGAACAACAATTAAAAATTAAAAAGATAAACAACAAGATTTCAGAAATGGACAGTGTCATAGAAGGGCTGAGGAACAGGTTTGAAATGATGGGGGATAAGATCAGTGAAATTGAGGACAAACACTTGGATACAACACCGTTAGAATTAAAATAAGAACAAAGAAAAATGAAGAAACACTGAGAATTATGTGGGGTACAATCAAAAGCAAAAATTTGCAAGTGATCAGAATTCCAGAACAGAGAGAGAAAATGGAAAACACAGAGAGGATCACTGAAGAATTGCTGATAGAAAACTTCCCTAATATCATGAAAGATGAAAAACAGACATCAAAGAAGCTAAAAAAAAAACCCATATAGGATAGACCCCAAAAGAAAATCACCCAGGCATAATCACACTCGCTAACCAAAAAAAAAAGAAAAAATCCTGAGAGCAGCTTGAGAAAAACAAAAAGTCACATACGGGGGGCGGGGCCAAAATGGCTGACTAGGTAGACGCTACCTCGGATCCCTCTTGCAACAAAGACTCGGAAAAACAAGTGAATCGATCACATACATGGCAATCTATGAACCCTGAACAACAAACACAGATTTAAAGAGTTGACCTGAGTGACAGAGATGGAGAACGAACACCTACGGGGAAGCAGCGACTGTTTTCGGAGCCTGAAGCCAGCGTCCCAGTCAGGTAACCTTGGCGCCGGGCTTAGGACTGGGCTCAGAGGAGCTGAACACGACATCTGTGAAGGCGCAAACATGGGGCACAGCCCTAGCCCCCTGAACAGACCCCAGGAGGGGGCCCAGCCGGTCCAAGCCGGCAGCACAGCCACGCGGCTGGTGGGAGGAGAAGTCCCCAGAAGGCAGTGAATGGTTTTGGAGCCGGGAGTGCAGCGTCCCAGCCAGGGAACCTTGGCGCCGGGCTTTAGACTGGGAGCAGGGGAGCTGAACGCAGCATCCGGTCACGGCACAAACATGGGGCACAGCCCTAGCCCCCTGAACTGACCCCAGGAGGGGGCCCAGCCAGTCCAAGCGGGCAGCACAGCCACGCGGCTGGTGGGAGGAAAAGTCCCCAGGAGGCAGTGAATGGTTTTGGAGCCGGGAGTGCAGCGTCCCAGCCAGGGAACCTTGGCGCTGGGCTTTAGACCAGGTGCAGGGGAACTGAACGCAGCATCCGGTCATGGCACAAACACGGGGCACAGCCCTAACCCCCTGAACTGACCCAGGAGGGGGCCCAGCCGGTCCACAGAGGCAGCGCAGCGATGCAGCTGGCGGGACGAGAAGTCCCCAGGAGGCAGCGACTGATTTTGGAGCCGGGAGTGCAGCGTCCAAGCAGGGGAACCTTGACGCTGGACTTTGGACTGGCAGCAGAGGATCTGACTGAGGCTTCAGCAGGCCAGACCCTCAGGTAAAATCTCCACACAGCCAGCACACATAGGCGACACGCCCCTTGGGAATCGCAGATAAAATAGTCATCCCAAGCAAGATAAGCAACTTTGGCTATATTCCGGGGTGCTACTCTCTGCTGTTTTTCTGAACCCCCCCTCCCCTTCCCAGGTGGCTTCATTAACATTGGAATTTCCTGTGCCAGAGGGAGAACAGCTCTGGCTCCACAGCTTTGCTTTTCCCTTTTTTCTTGGTCTTTTCCTAACCCATTCTTCTGGCCCGAGAGAAGCAACCACAAAAAACCAAGGGACCAAAAATTCTTCCCTAATTGGACTAAAAACACAGAACCAGATCCAGCCAAGCATATATGATCCAAATCTCGTGCTTTCATCCTTACAGGGAACAAGACGGCTGTTATAATGCAAAGGCAGTTCTGATAGGGATCTGACTACATTTTTTTAAGCAGATTTACTGGAAAAACAAGTTCCCCAGGTCTGATATCTCTGCTTATTCAACAGAGCCCTAACTGACCCACAACAGGGAACTGAGGGCGGAAGCTCCCCCCAGACCACCTAGCCTCTTGCCTCAGGGGTCTAAGGAGGGTGACACCTACCAATCTGTAGAGGTACTTGCATTGGGGGCCTAAGGTATAGCTGCAGAGCCCTCCCACCAAGGTGCTATAGGAATAGAGACACACCTACCTCACTGACACTTGGGGGAAGCCTGTCAGCATCCTGCCCTCCCTGGAGTGTGAACCCCAGCTGCTAATAGAATCTGGTGCACACAACTATCACCACTACTTCTCGAGGTGGATAGGTGATAAGGTGCATCACACACTTGATGACCCAAAATCAGATTCTACCCAAGAATAGTGAATAGACTCAGGCATATATATCTGGCAACAGCCCAAACCAGCTGGTAATAGGTCATAAGTAAGTCAAGGGCTACAACAAACAAGACAGCACAATCTAGTAGCCCATCCACATATATTGAAAGAAAACAAAACAAGATAAGACTCCGTAAGCAAATATAGAATAAATCACTACTATATCTTTTTTTTTATATCTTAGTGATGGCTTGGAGACAGCAGTCAATATCAAACCACATAAAGAAGCAGATCATGACAGCTTCTAAAACCCCCCAAACAAAAGAATCAAAATCTTTCCCAAATGAAGATACAATCCTGGAATTATCAGACACAGAATATAAAAAATTAATTTACAGAATGCTTCAAGAAAAAAAAAATTTTTTTCAAGACATCAGGGATGACCTCAGAAATGAAATGAGGCAAATTGCAGAAAAAGCCAAGGAACACATTGATAAAACAGTTGAAGAACTCAAAAAGATTATTCAAGAACATAGTGGAAAAATTAATAAGTTGCAAGAATCCATAGAGAGAGAGCATGTAGAAATCCAAAAGATTAACAATAAAATTACAGAATTAGACAACGCAATAGGAAGTCAGAGGAGCAGACTCGAGCAATTAGAATGCAGAGTGGGGAATCTGGAGGACCAGGGAATTAACACCAACATAGTTGAAAAAAAATCAGATAAAAGAATTTAAAAAAATGAAGAAACCCTAAGAATCCTGTGGGACTCTATCAAGAAGGATAACTTGCGTGTGATTGGAGTCCCAGAACACAGAGAGAGGACAGAAAACACAGAGAAAATAGTTGAAGATCTGCTGACAGAAAACTTCCCTGACATCATGAAAGATGAAAGGATATCTATCCAAGATGCTCATTGAACCCCATTTAAGATTGATCCAAAAAGAAAAACACCAAGACATATTATCATCAAACTTGCCAAAACCAAAGATAAACAGAAAATTTTAAAAGCAGCCAGGGAGAAAAGAAAGGTCTCCTTCAAGGGAGAATCAATAAGAATAAGTTCAGACTACTCAGCAGAAACCATGCAGGCAAGAAGGCAATGGGATGACATACACAGAGCACTGAAGGAGAAAAACTGCCAGCCAAGGATCATATATCCAGCAAAAGTCTCTCTGATATATGAAGGTGAAATTAAGATATTTACAGATAAACACAAGCTTAGAGAATTTGCAAAAACCAAACCAAAGCTACAAGAAATACTAAAGGAAATTATTAGGTCAGAAAAACAATAACGTCAGATCCCAGCACAACACAAGGTCACAAAACAAAACATCCTGATATCAACTCAAATAGGGAAATCACAAAAACAAATTAAGATTAATTAAAAAAAAATGCTCAAAACAGGGAATGATTGAAGTCAATATATAAAAGATCACAATAATCAAAAAGAGGGACTAAATACAGGTGGCATAGAACTGCCATATGGAGAGAGATACAAGGCGATATAGGACAATACAAGTTAGGTTTTTACTTAGAAAAATAGGGGTAAATATTAAGGTAACCACAAAGAGGTATGACAACTCCATAACTCAAAATAAAAGCCAAGAAAAACGTTAACGATTCAGCAAACATAAAGTCAAATACTACGAAAATGAGGAACACACAATTTACAAAGAAAAACGTCTCAGCACAAAAAAGTAAGTGGAAAAATGAAATTGTCAACAACACACATGAAAAGGCATCAAAATGACAACACTAAACACTTACTTATCTATAATTACGCTGAATGTAAATGGACTAAGTGCACCAATAAAGAGACAGAGAGTCTAAGACTGGATAAAGAAACACTATCCGTCTATATGCTGCCTACAAGAGACACACATTAGACTTAGAGACACAAACAAACTAAAACTCAAAGGATGGAAAAAATATATCAAGCAAAAAATAAGCAAAAAAGAAGAGGAGTAGCAATATTAATTTCTGGCAAAATAGACTTTAAAGTTAAATCCACCACAAAGGATAAAGAAGGACACTACAGAATGATAAAAGGGACAATTGATCAGGAAGATATAACCATATTAAATATTTATGCACCCAATGACAGGGCTGCAAGATACATAAATCAAATTTTAACCGAACTGAAAAGTGAGATAGACACCTCCACAATTATAGTAGGAGACTTCAACATACCACTTTCAGAGAAGGACGGGACATCCAGTAAGAAGCTCAATAGAGACACGGAAGACCTAATTACAACAATCAACCAACTTGACCTCATTGACTTATACAGAACTCTCCACCCAACAGCTGCAAAGTACACTTTTTTTTCTAGCGCACATGGAACATTCTCTAGAATAGACCACATATTAGGTCATAAAACAAACCTTTGCAGAGTCCAAAACATCGAAATATTACAAAGCATCTTCTCAGACCACAAGGCAATGAAGCTAGAAATCAATAACAGAAAAACTAGGGAAAAGAAATCAAATACTTGGAAACTGAACAATACCCTCCTGAAAAAAGACTGGGTTATAGAAGACATCAAGGAGGGAATAAGGAAATTCATATAATGCAACGAGAATGAAAATACTTCCTATCAAAACCTCTGGGACACAGCAAAAGCAGTGCTCAGAGGCCAATTTATATCGATAAATGCACACATACAAAAAGAAGAAAGAGCCAAAATCAGAGAACTGTCCCGACAACTTGAACAAATAGAAAGTGAGCAACAAAAGAATCCATCAGGCACCAGAAGAAAACAAATAATAAAAATTACAGCTGAACTAAATGAATTAGAGAACAGAAAAACAATTGAAAGAATTAACAAAGCCAAAAGCTGGTTCTTTGATAAAATTAACAAAATTGATAAACCATTGGCTAGACTGACTAAAGAAATACAGGAAAGGAAACAACCGGAATAAGAAACGAGAAGGGCCACATCACAACAGACCCAACGGAAATTAAAAGAATCATATCAGATTATTACGAAAAATTGTACTCTAACAAATTTGCAAACCTAGAAGAAATGGATGAATTCCTGGAAAAACACTACCTACCTAAACTAACACAATCAGAAGTAGAGCAACTAAATAGACCCATAACAAAAAAAGAGATTGAAACAGTAATCAAAAAACTCCCAACCAAAAAAAAGCCCTGGCCCGGATGGCTAGACTGCAGAGTTCTACCAAACTTCCAGAGATGAGATAACACCACTACTACTAAAGGTATTTCAAAGCATAGAAAAAAACGGAATACTACCCAACACATTCTATGAAGCCACCATCTCCCTGATACCAAAACCAAGTAAAGACACCACAAAAAAAGAAAATTACAGACCTATATCCCTCATGAACATAGATGCAAAAATCCTCAACAAAATTCTAGCCAATAGAATTCAACAGCATGTCAAAAAAATAATTCATCATGACCAAGTGGGTTTTATACCAGGTATGCAAGGCTGGTTTAATATTAGAAAAACAATTAATGTAATCCACCATATAAATAAAACAAAAGGCAAAAACCACATGATCTTATCAATTGATGCAGAAAAGGCATTTGACAAAGTCCAACACCCATTTATGATAAAAACTCTCACCAAAATAGGAATTGAAGGAAAATTCCTCAACATAATAAAGGGCATCTATGCAAAGCCAACAGCCAACATCACTCTCAATGGAGAGAGCCTGAAAGCATTTCCCTTGAGAACGGGAAGCAGACAAGGATGCCCTTTATCACCGCTCTTATTCAACATTGTGCTAGAAGTCCTAGCCAGAGCAATTAGGCTAGACAAAGAAAAAAAGGGCATCCGGATTGGCAAAGAGGAAGTAAAATTATCTCTATTTGCAGATGACATGATGTTATACACAGAAAACCCCAAGGAATCCTCCAGAAAACTACTGAAACTAATAGAAGAGTTTGGAAGAGTCTCAGGTTATAAGATAAACATACAAAAATCACTTGGATTCCTCTACATCAACAAAAAGAACATCGAAGAGGGAATCACCAAATCAATACCATTCACAGTAGCCCCCAAGAAGATAAATTACTTAGGAATAAATCTTACCAAGGATGTAAAAGACCTATACAAAGAAAACTACAAAGCTCTACTACAAGAAATTAAAAAGGATATACTTAAGTGGAAAAACATACCTTGTTCATGGATAGGAAGACTTAACAGAGTAAAAATGTCTATTCTACCAAAAGTCATCTATACATACAATGCACTTCCGATCCAAATTCCAATGTCATTTTTTAAGGTGATAGAGAAAGAAATCACCAACTTCATATGGAAGGGAAAGAAGCCTCGGATAAGGAAAGCATTACTGAAAAAGAAGAAGAAAGCGGGAGGCCTCACTCTACCTGATTTTAGAACCTATTATACAGCCACAGTAGTCAAAACAGCCTGGTATTGGTACAACAACAGGCACATAGACCAGTGGAACAAAATTGAGAACCCAAATATAAAATCCATCCACATATGAGCAGCTGATATTTGACAAAGTCCCAGTGTTGGTTAATTGGGGAAAAGATAGTCTTTTTAACAAATGGTGCTGGCATAACTGGATATCCATTTGCAAAAAAATGAAACAGGACCCATACCTCACACCAAGCACAAAAACTAACTCCAGGTAGATCAAAGACCTAAACATAAAGACTAAAACGATAAAGATCATGGAAGAAAAAAAAGGGACAATGTTAGGAGCCCTAATACAAGGCATAAACAGAATACAAAACATTACCAAAAATGACGAAGAGAAACCAGATAACCGGGAGCTCCTAAAAATCAAACAACTATGCTCATCTAAAGACTTCACCAAAAGAGCAAAAGACCACCTACAGACTGGGAAAGAATTTTCAGCTATGACATCTCCGACCAGAGCCTGATGTCTAAAATCTACATGATTCTGTCAAAGCTCAACCACAAAAAGACAAACAACCCAATCAAGAAGTGGGCAAAGGATATGAACACGCACTTCACTAAAGAAGATATTCAGGCAGGTAACAGATACATTAGAAAATGCTCTCGATCATTAGCCATTAGAGAAATGCAAATTAAAACAATGATGAGATTCCATCTCACTCCAACAAGGCCGGCATTAATCCAAAAAACACAAAATAATAAATGTTGGAGAGGCTGCGGAGAGATTGGAACTCTTACACACTGCTGGCGGGAATGTCAAATGGTACAACCACTTTGGAAATCTACCTGGCGTTATCTTAAACAGTTAGAAATAGAACTACCATACAACCCAGAAATCCCACTCCTCGGAATATACTCCAGAGAAACAAGAGCCTTCACACAAACAGATATATGCACACCCATGTTTATTGCAGCTCTGTTTACAATAGCAAAAAGCTGGAAGCAACCAAGGTGCCCATCAATAGATGAATGGTTAAATAAATTGTGGTATATTCACACAG
The DNA here is from genome assembly GCF_024166365.1 of Elephas maximus indicus. Taxonomy (NCBI): domain Eukaryota; kingdom Metazoa; phylum Chordata; class Mammalia; order Proboscidea; family Elephantidae; genus Elephas; species Elephas maximus. The sequence continues at coordinate 69,959,061 of NC_064846.1, read as the reverse complement.
TGTAATACTACGCATCAATAAAGAACAGTGACGAATCTGTGAAACATTTCATAACATGGAGGAACCTGGAAGGCATTATGCTGAGCGAAATTAGTCAGAGGCAGAAGGACAAATATTGTATAAGACCACTATTATAAGATCTTGAGAAATAGTAAAAACTGAGAAGAACACATACTTTTGTGGTTACGGGGGGGAGGGAGGGAGTGTGGGAGAGGGTTTTTTACTGATGAATTAGTAGGTAAGAACTGCTTTAGGTGAAGCGAAGGACAATACTCAATACATGGAAGGTCAGCTCAACTGGACTGGACCAAAAGCAAAGATGTTTCCAGGATAAACTGAATGCTTCAAAGGTCAGCGGAGCAATGGCGGGGGTATGGGGACCATGGTTTAAGGGGACTTCTAAGTCAATTGGCAAAATAATTCTATTATGAATACATTCTGCATCCCACTTTGAAATGTGGCGTCTGGGGTCTTAAATGCTAACAAGCGGCCAACTAAGATGCATCAATTGGTCTCAACCCACCTGGAGCAAAGGAGAATGAAGAACACAAAGGTCACACAGTAACTAAGAGCCCAAGAGACAGAAAGGGCCACATGAACCAGAGACCTACATCATCCTGAGACCAGAAGAACTAGTTGGTGCCCGGCCACAATCGATGACTGCCCTGACAGGGAGCACAACAGAGAACCCCTGAGGGAGCAGGAGATCAGTGGGATGCAGACCCCAAATTCTCATAAAAAGACCATACTTAATGGTCTGACTGAGACTAGAGGAATCCCGGTGGTCATGGTCCCCAAACCTTCTGTTGGCACAGGACAGGAACCATTCCCGAAGACAACTCATCAGATATGAAAGGGACTGGACAGTGGGTAGGAGAGAGATGCTGATGAAGAGTGAGCTAATTATATCAGGTGGACACTTGAGACTGTGTTGGCATCTCCTGTCTGGAGGGGGGATGGGAGGATAGAGAGAGTTGGAAGCTGGCAAAATTGTCACGAAAGGAGAGACTGGAAGGGCTGACTCATTAGGGGGACAGCAAGTGGGAATATGGAGTAAGGTGTATATAAACTTATATGTGACAGTCTGACTTGATTTGTAAACGTTCACTTGAAGCTCAATAAAAGTTAATAAAAATAATAAATAAATAAATAAAGTCACATACAGAGGAGAAACAACAAGGCTAAGCTCTGATTATTCAGCAGAATCCATGCAGGCAAGAAGGCAATGGGATGACATTTAGAAAACCTTGGAAGAAAGAAAATAGACAGCCAAGAATAACATATCATAAATAACTCTTCATCAAATACGGTGGTGAATATAGTACTTTTCCAGATAAACAGAAGTTAAGGGAATATGTCAAAACCAAACCAAACTTGCAAGAATTATTAAAGGGTGTCCTTCGGATTGAGAACAAACAACATCAGACCACAGCCTGAATCTACGTTGCAAGATTGTACCAGCCAGATACCAACCTAGGAAATGAACTCTCAAGAGCTATCTAAAACCAAAAGAATTAAACAGGGAACCAGAAAGGTTAATCTGTAAATGACAACAATGTTAGACTAATAAAAGAGGGAATATACAGTGTAGGTATAGAACTTTCTAATGAAGAGGAAAGCAAGGCGATATCAAGTAATAATAGACTGGTTCAAACTGAGGAGCATAAGGGTAAATTTCAAGGTAACCACACAGAAAGTTAATAAACGTACTTATCAAAATAAAGAAGAAAAACATAAAGTCTCAAGGAAAAACAAAATCTACAAAAAAAAATGAGAAAGAAATTCACACAAAAAAGGAATTCAGCACAAGAGAGTAAGATAAACAAAGAAAATATCAGCACCAAGCACAAAAACAAAAAAGCTGTACAAAATGTCAGCAACAAACTCACACCTATCAATAATTACACTAAAAGTAAATGGCCTAAATGCATCCATAAAGGGACAGAGAGTGACAGAATGGGTAAAAAACAGGATCCATCAATATGCTCTCTACGAGAAACACACCTTAGAAAAAAAGATATACATTTATTTAAAAAATCAAAGGATGGAAAAAACTATACCAAGCAAACAACTGCCACAAAAGAATAGGAATGTCAGATAAAACAGACATTAAAACAAAATCCACCATAAAAGGCAAAGGTATAATGATTAAAGGGACAATCCATCTTGAAGACTTAACCACAATAAACACCTATGCACCCAATGACAGAGCTCAAAAATATATAAGATGAACTCTAACAGCACTGAAAAGAGAAATTGACAGTTCCACAATAACAGTAGGAGACTTCAACAAACCACTCTCTGTAAAAGATAAAACATCTAGAATGAAACTCAGCAAAGATACTGAAGAGCTAAAGGGCACAATCTGCCAGCTTAACTTCATAGACATATATAGAACACTCCACCCAACAGCTGCAAAGTACACATTCTTTTCCAACGCACATGGAACTCTCTCCAGATTAGACCACATCTTAGGCTGCAGAGCAACCCTCAACAAAATCCAAACAATTGAGATAATACAAAGTATCTTCTCTGACCGTAATTTCATCAAATAGAAATTAACAACAGGAAGAGTAGGGAAAAACAAATCAATTTCATGGAAACTGAATAACACCCCTGCTTAAAAACCACTGGGTAATAAAAGAAATCAGAGATGGAATAAAAAAATCCCTAGAGTCAAATCAGAATGAAAACGCTTCATATCAAAACCTTTGGGACACAGCAAAGGTAGTGCTAAGAGGTCAAATTATAGCAAAAGATGCACACATCAAAAAAGAAGAAAGGGACAAAATCAAAACATTAGCTACATAACTTGAACAAATAGAAAGAGAACAGCAAAAGAAGCCCACAGCCACCAAAAGAAAGGAAATAATAAAGATCAGAACAGAAATAAATGAAATAGAGCATAGAAAAACAATAGAAAGAATTAACAAAACCAAAAGTTGTTTTTTTGAAAGTATCAACAAAATCGACAAACCACTGGCCATATTGACAAAAGAAAAACAAGAGAGGATGCATATAACCCAAATAAGAAATGAAATGGGGGACATTACAACAGACCCAGCTGAAATAAAAAGGACCATAACAAAGTATTATGAAAAACTATACTCCAAAAAAACTGAAAACCTAGGGAAAATGGACAAATTTCTAGAAACACATTACCTACCCACACTAACACAAAATGATGTTGAAAATAAGAACAGGCCCATAATAAGAGAAGAGATTGAAAAGGTAATTAAAAAAAAAAAATCCAACAAAAAAGCCCTGGCCCAGATGGCTTCACTGGAGAATGATAACAAACATTCAGAGAAGAGCTTACACCAGCACTACTCAAATTATTTCAGAACATAGAAAAGGAAGCAATACTTCCAAATTCATTCTATGAAGCCAACATAGCTCTGATACCAAAACCAGGCAAAGACACCACAAAAAAGGAAAACTATAGACCAATATCTGTCATGAATGTAGACGCAAAAATTCTCAACAAAATTCTACCCAATGAAATTCAGCAACATATCAAAAAAAAAAAATACACCTCGACCAAGTAGGATTCATACCAGGTATGCGAGAATGGTTCAACATTAGAAAATCAATCAAAGTAACCCACCTCATGAATAAAAGGAAAGAAAAGAATCACATGATCATCTCAATGGACACAGAAAAAGCATATGACCAAGAACAACATCCACTCCTGATAAAAACTCTCAATAAAATATGTATAAAAGGGAAATTTCTCAACATAATAAAGGGCATCTATGCAAAGCCAATGGCCAATATCATTCTTAACAGAGAGGGGCTGAAAACCTTCCTTCTTAAGAACAGGAACAAGTCAAGGATGCCCTTTATCACCACTGCTATTTAACATTGTGCTGGAAGGCCTAGCTAGAGCTATAAGGAAAGAAAAAGAAATAAAAGGCATCCAAATTGGTAATGAAGAACTTAAACTGCCCCTATTTGTGGATGATATGATACTATAAGTAGAAAACTCAACAGACTCCACAAGAAAACTACTGGAACTAATAGAAAGATTCAGCAAAGAAGGAAGATACAAGATAAACATACAAAAATCAGTTGGAAGACAAATAACCCAATTAAAAAATGGGCAAAAGATATGAACAGGCACTTCACTAAAGAAGACATTCAGGTGGCTAACAGATACATGAAGAAATGCTCTCGATCATTAGCCGTTAGAGAACTGCAAATCAAAACTACGATGAGATTCCATCTCACCCCAACAAGGCTGGCATTAATTCAAAAAAAACACAAAATAATAAATGTTGGAGGGGCTGTAGAGATTGGAACACTTATACACTGCTGGTGGGAATGTCAAATGGTACAACCGCTTTGGAAATTGATTTGTCACTTCCTTAAAAAACTAGAAATAGAATTACCATACGATCCAGCAATACCACTCCTTGGAATATATCCCAGAGAAATAAGAACCTTTACACAAACAGATACATGCACACCCATGTTCATGGCAGCACTGTTTACAATAGCAAAAATTTGGAAGCAACCAAGGTGCCCATCAATGGATGAATGGATAAATAAACTATGGTATACTCACACAATGGAATACTATGCATCGATAAAGAACAATGTTGAATCCATGAAACATTTCATAACATGGAGGAACCTGGAAGACATTATGCTGAGTGAAATCAGTCAATTGCAAAAGGACAAATATTGTATAAGACCACTATTATAAGAACTGAAGAAACAGTTTATGCAGAGAAGAAAATACTCTTTTATGGTTACAAGAATGGGGAGGGCGGGAGGGAGGGAGAGGGGTATTCACTAATTAGATAGTAGATAAGTTTCATTTTAGGTGAAGAAAAAACGATACACAATAAAGGAGAGATCAACACAAATGGACTAAACCAAAAACAAAGAAGTTTCCTTAAAAAACTGAACACTTCAAAGGCCAGCATAGCAGGGGCAGGGGTTTGAGGACCGTAGTTTCAGGGACATCTAAGTCAATTGGTATAAGAAAATCTGTTAAGAAAACATTCTGCATCCCATTTTGGAGATTGGTGTCTGCGGTTGTAAATTCTAACAAACAGCCATCTAAGATGCATCAGTGGGTCTCAACCGACCTGGAACAAGGAAGAATGAAGAATACCAAAGGCATAAAATAATTATGAGCCTAAGAGACAAAAAGGACCACATAAACCAGAAACTAGATCAGCCTGAGAGCAGAAGAGCTAGATGGTACCTGGACACAACCAATGACTGCCCTGACAGGGAACTCAACAGAGAAACCCTGAGGAAGCAGGAGAGCAGTGGGATGCAGACCCCAAATTCTCATAAAAAGTCCAGACTTAATGGTCGGACTAGGACTGGAGGAACCCCGGAGGCCATGGACCCCAGACCTTCTGTTACCCCAGGGCAGGAATCATTCCCAAAGCCAACTTTTCAGACAGGGATGGACCCCAGACCTTCTGTTACCCCAGGGCAGGAATCATTCCCAAAGCCAACTTTTCAGACAGGGATTGGACTGGAATAGGTGATGGAAAATGAGACTGGTGAAGAACAAGCTTCTTGGATCAAGTCGACACATGAGACTATGTCGGCATCTCCAGTCAGGAGGGAAGATGAGAGGGCAGAGGTGTCCAGAAGCTACCCAAATGGGCATAAGGAGAGAGAGGGGAGGGAAGTACTGTGTTATCTCATTAGAGGTAGAGCAGTTAAGAGTGTATAGCAAGGTGTATGTAAATTTTTGTATGAGAGACTGACCTGAATTTTAAACTTTCACTTAAAGCACACACACACACAAAAAAATCAGTTGACTTCCTATACACCAATAGAGAAAACGAAGAAAAGGAAATCAGGAAAACAATACCATTTATAGTATCCCCTAAAAAAATACAATACTTAGGAATAAATCTAACCAGGGTTGTAAAGGACCTATACAAAGAAAACTATAAAACACCACTGCAAGAAACCAAAAGAGATCTACGTAAACGGAAAAACATACCATGCTTATAGATATAGAGATTCAATATTGTGAAAATGACAATTCTACCCAAAGCGATTTACAAATACAGTGCAATCCTGATCCAAATACTGACAGCATTCTTTAAAAGATGGAAAAACTTATTGTTAACTTTATATGGAAAGGGAAGAAGCCCTGGATAAGTAAAGCACTATTGAAGAAGAAGAATAAAGTAGGAGGACTCGCACTGCCTGACCTTAGAACCTACCATACAGCTGTGGTATTCAAAACAGCCTGGTGCTAGTACAAAAACAGATACATTGACCAATGGAACAGAATTGAGAACCCAGATGTAAATTCATCCACCTATGGTCACCTGATCTTCGACAAGGGCCCAAAGTCCATCAAATGGGAGAAAGACAGTCTTTTTAACAAATGGTGCTGGCAAAACTGGATACCTATCTGCAAAAAAAAATGAAACAGGACCCATACCTCACATCTTATACAAAAACTAACTCAAAATTGATCAAAAACCTAAATATAAGGCCAAAAACTATGAAATTCATAGAAGGAAAATTAGGATCGATGCTAGATACCCTAATGCATGGCATTAACAGGGTACAAACCACAATCAATGACACACAACTTCCAGAGGATAAACTAGATAACTGTGACCTTCTAAAAATTAAACACTTATGCTCATCTAAAGACTTCACCAAAAGAGTAAAAAGAGAACCTACAGACTTGGAAAATATTTTTGGCTATTAATTCAGACAAAGGTCTAATCTCTAAAATCTACAAGAAAATCCAACACCTGTACAATAAAAAGACAATGCAATTTAAAAATGGGCAAAGGAAATGAACAGATACCTCACCAAAGAAGACATTCAAATGGCCAACAGACACATGAGGAGATGCTCGCTACCACCAGCCATTAAAAAAAAAAAAAAACCCAGCCCCGTCGAGTCGATTCCGACTCATAGCGACCCTATAGGACAGAGTAGAACTGCCCCATAGAGTTTCCAAGGAGCGCCTGGAGGATTTGAACTGCTGACCCTTTGGTTAGCAGCTGTAGCACTTAACCACTATGCTACCAGGGTTTCCCCCCCAGCCATTAGAGAAATGTAACTCAAAACCACAATGAGATACTATCTCACCCAGCGTTACTGGCAGGAATAATAAAAAAAAAAAAAAAAAAAAACAGGAAATGACATATGTCAGAGAGGCTAAGGGAGATCAGAGCTCTTATGCATTGCTGGTGGGAATGCAAACTGATACAACCATTTTGGTAAATGATACAGCACTTCCTTAGAAAGCTAGAAATTGAAATACCATATGATCCAGCAATTCCACTCCGAGCGGTCACACGAATAGACATAAGCACACCCATGTTCATTGCAGCATTGTTCACAACAGCAAAAAGGTGGAAACAACCTAGATGCCCATCAACAGATGAATGGGTAAACACACTGTGGTACGTACACACAATGGAGTATAACACCACGATAAAAAGCAAGGATGAACCTGTAAAGCATCTCATAACATGGATGAATCTGGAAGGCATTATGCTGACTGAAATAAGTCAATCACAAAAGGACAAATATTGTATGAGACCACTACTGTAAAAACCCATGAAAAAGTTTACACACAAAAAGAAACAATCTTTGATGGTTATGAGGGAGGGGAGGGGTGGGGATGGAAAAATACTAAATAGACTATAGATAAGTGGTAACTTTGGTGAAGGGTAAGACAGTACACAATACTGGGGAAACTAGCACAACTTGTACAACGCAAGGTCGTGGAAGCTCCATAGACACATCCAAACTCCCTGAAAGACCACACTGCTGGGCTGAGGGCTGTCGGGACCATGGTCTCGGGGAACATCTAGCTCAATTGTCTGAACATAGTTTATAAAGAAAGTGTTCTACATTACACTTTGGTGAGTAGCCTCTGGTGTCTTAAAATCCTGTGAGAGGCCATCTAGGATATTCCACTGGTCTCACCCCTTTGGGAGCAAGGAAGAATGAAGAAAACTAAAGGTACAAGGGAAAGATTAGCCCAAAGGACTAATGGACCGGATCTACCATGGGCTCCACCAGACTGATTCCAGCACAACTAGATAGTACTTGGCTACCACCATGGACTGCTCTGTCAGCGGTCACAATAGAGGGTCCCGGACAGAGCTGCAGAAAAATGTAGAACAAAATTCTGTATCAAAAAGACCAGATTTGCTGGCCTGACAGAGACTGTAGAAACCCTGAGAGTATGGCCCCCAGACACACTTTCAGCTCAGTAATGAAGTCACTCCTGAGGTTCACCCTTCAGCCAATGATTGGACAGGCACATAAAACAAAAGGAGACTAAATGGGCACACCAGCCCAGGGGCAAGGACTAAAAGGCAGGTGGGAAGAGAAAAGCTGATAATAGGGAACCCAAAGTTGAGAAGGGAGAGTGTTGGCATATCGTGGGGTTGTTAACCAATGTCATAAAACAATATGTGTACTAACTGCTTAAAGAGAAGGTAGCTTGCTCTGTAAACCTTCATCTAAAGTACAACAAAAAAAGAAAAAAAATTTCTTCTGTGTGACATTTATATTATTCAATAATTACCGCATTCTGTCAGATCATCTTTCTTTGGAATGGGCACAAATATGGATCTCTTTCATTCGGGTGGCCAGGTAGCTAGCTGTCTTCCAAATTTCTTGGCATAGACAAGTGAGAGCTACTGGGATTGCATACATTTGTTAAAACTCTTTTATTGGTATTCAATCAATTCCTGAAGCCTTGTTTCTTGCCGATGCCTTTAGTGCAGCTTGGACATCTTCCTTCAATACCATCAGTTCTTGATCACATGGTACCTGAAATGGTTGAACTTCAACCAATTGTTTTTGGTAAAGTGACTGTTTATTCATTCCATCTTCTTCTGATGCTTCCAAAGTATTTCAATATTTTGCCCATAGAATTGTTCAATATTGCAGCTGGAAGCTTGAATTTTTTCTTCAGTTCTTTCAGCTTGAGAAATGCTAAATGTAATCTTCCCTTTTGGTTTTCTAACTCCAGGTGACATCCATTTTGGTCTTCTTTCTTTCCTGTTTTTTTTAATGGCCTTTTGCTTTCTTTGTGTTTGATATTCTTGACATCTTACAAGTCATCTGGCCTTCAGTCATTAGTGTTCAATGCATAAAATCTATTCTTGAGATGGTCTTGGTCTCTAAATTCAGGTGAGATATACTCAAGATCATACTTTGGCTGTCGTGGACTTGTTTTAATTTTCTTCAGCTTCAGCTTGAACTTGCATATGAATAATGGATGGCCTGTTCTTCAGTTGGCCCCTGGCCTTATTCTGGCTGATGATATTGAGCTTCTCCATAGTCTCTTTCCACAGATGTGGTCAATTTGATTCCTATGTATTCCATCAGGTGAGGTCCAAGTGGATAGTACTTTTTACGTTTTTGAAAAAAGGCATTTCCAATGAATAGGTTATTGGTCTTGCAAAATTCTGCCATGTAATCTCCAGTGTCCTTTCTATCACCAGGCCATATTTTCCAACTACTTATCCTTCTTCTTTGTTTATAACTTTCCCATTCTGATAACAGTAATTATCAATGCATCTTGATTACATATTTGATCAATTTCATACTGCTAAATTTGGTAAAAATGTTCAATTTCTTCATCTTTGACATTACAGTTTGGTGATTAAATTTGATTAATAATCATATTAACTGGTCTTCTTCATAGGCATAAGGGTATTATCCTATCACTGACAGAGCTGTACTTAAGGATAGATCTTGAAATGTTCTTTTTGACAATGAATGTGACACCATTCCTCTTCAATTTTTCATTCCCGGCATAGTAGACCACATGATTGTCAGAGTCAAATTGATCAATACCAGTCAATTTCAGCTCACCAACGCCTTGGATATCTACCTTCAAACATTCCATTTCATTTTTTGACAACTTCCAATTTTTCAAGATTCATACCTCATACATTTCATTTTCTAATTTTTAATGGATGTTTGCAACTCTTTCTTCTCATTTTGTACCATAATGTTTAACCCCCTTGGCATAAAGTATCCTGATAGATTTAAATAATTAGAAAATAGAAATTTAAGAGAAAACAATCTTGTTATTCTGTATCTGTATTTCAGATAACATTGTAGCTCAATTTAGCAAACTTTTGTAAAAAAAAAATAAGCATGATTGTTCACTTTATTTTAATCAAAAAAGAGCCTTGCTCACATTTACCCATCACCAAATATTAGTTTGCAAATAGAAATCAAATTCAAATTTCAATAGTATCTCCACAAGCTGGAAAATAAAAGTGGGATGGGGAATAAGCAGAGGTGTTAGTATCACAGAATGTAGCCTCATTTCTTGGTTCTGTCGTTTGTTTGCTATTAAATCCTAAGAAAAATAATTAACATTCATGAAGTCCCTTCTTTTTATCAGGAAAATGGAGAAAAATACCTAAATTACAGAATTTTTTTTTTGTGAAGAATAATTAGTAGACTATGCAAAACACCTACCATTTACAAACATATTTTTGTAAAACCAATAAGATAAAGTTTAAGAAAGATAAATGGAAAATTGTATATTTAGGTAAGGAAATCAATTGTATAAGTAAAGAATGGGAGCTGTCAAGACTAATGAAACTCTTCAGCCTCATTGAAGAATGACTTCTAACAGATTAAGAACACCATTCTTCCTTTTGCTCATTTAAAACAAACCTTAGCGTAATATTTGACTCCTCTCTTTCTCTCACACCCAAATAAAATGCATCAGATAATCCTGTCAGTTCTACCTTCAAGTCTCCAGACTCTTTCCAGGTCTCACTACCCCTAACACTTTCAGTATCATCTCTTATCTAGACTAATTGGTCTCTTTTCTTCCATCCTTGTCTCCCTGTCGTCTTTTTCCAACATAACAGCCAGAATGGTCTTTAAGACATATAAATCTGTATTCAATTGTCATTTTATCAATCTTTCCCTGATTACTCAATATGGAAAGGATTCCTTTGTCACTTCTAATCTTCTTATTCTCTTTTATAGATCTTCAAAGCACTTACCAAATCAGAAATATATTAGCTTACTGGTTTATCGTCTACCCTGCTACAATGTTAGACCATAAGCTGTATGTGAGCACGGATTTTGTTGGTTTTGTTCTCTGCCATACAGCAGCACCAATAATAGTTCCTTCATATGATAAGTGTTTATCAACCAATATTTTTTATGAGAATTTTCAAATATACAATAAAGTTGAAAGAGCTTAGAAGTAACTCTTACATGTCCAACACCTAAATTCTACTGCTAATTTTCTACTTTAAAACTTTACTTTTTTGGATTACTTTTTGTGGTCTAAAAAGCCTTTCCTATATATTGTAAATAAGAATGGCAGGTAGTATGAAGCTAAATTTACAAGTAAGAAAACTGCAGTTCAGAGCCACTTACTAGCTTAGTGCCATACAGAATTCTTTACGATGTTTCCTGACCTTAGTTTTACACTTCATTCACCTAAGAAGCTTCAAAAATACTGATGCCTTGATTATTTCTCAGATGTTTTGATATAATTGGTCTAGGAGACTTCTTGGATTTTGGAATTTTTAGAGCTCCCTAGGTCATTCTAAGGTGCACACAAGGTTGAGAACCCTGGAGTAGATATTTTAAAAAATGGTTGTTGAATGAAAGCTGAATGATCTATTTTTTTTTAAATTAGGTCTTTACTGAGACATTATTCACACACTATACAATTCACCCATTTAAAGTGTACAATTCAATGTTTTTATTATATTCACAGAAATGTGCAGCCATCACCACAAATAATTTTGGAATGTTTCCATCACTCCCAAAAGAAACTTTGTACCCATTAGTAACCGCTCCTTGCTCCTTGTTTTTCCCCAAACCCCCCGTTGCCCAGCCCCTGGCAACCACTTACCTACATTCTGTCTCTATAAATCTGCTTATCCTGGATATTTTCTTTAAACAGAACCATACAATATGTGGTCTTTTGTGTTGGCTTCTTTCACTTGGCATAATATTTTCAAGGTTCATCTACGTTGTAGCATGTATTAGTAATTCTTTCCTTTTTATGGAGAAGAACAATATTCCATTGTATGGATACACATTTTGCTTATTCATTCATTAGTCGATAGCCTTTTGCATTGTTTCTGCTTTTTGGCTATTACAAATAAATTTGATATTGACATTCATGTACAAGTTGCATGTAGACAAATGTTTTAATTTCTCTTGGGTATATATCTTTTTTTTTCTTATATATCTAGAAATGCAATTGCTGTGTCAAATGGCAACACTATGTTTAACTTTTTGAGGAACTGTTTTCCAAAGTGGCTGCGCCATTTTACTTTGCTATCAGTAGTGTAGGAGGATTCCAATTCCTACACTCTGTAAAAATAAAAATAAATGAATTTTATTTTTTATACCCTATAGGGTTGCTATGAGGCAGAATTGACTCGAGGGAATTGAGTTTTTTGTTTTGTTTTATATATATATTGAGTTTACTAATACAGTGAACAGTGGTAAATGCATTTTAGAATAATATTCAAAAATAAAGATTCATTACTGAAAATTTTTGTAAGAAATTCTCCAACTGCTTATAATTTACTTACCCAGATTTCCCATGTGTGATTTGTGCTAAGCCCTTGGGAAGAAATAATATATCTCTGGTCTTGGTTTTCATAGAAATCACAATCATTAAGCTCCTTTAATTCCGTAGAGACATTTTTGTGTGACTACGAGGCAGCAACTGATCCCTGGTATCTCTGTCCTACCAAGGAGTTCTGATTAAGAAACAGATCTCCACTTTAAAAACTTTACACTCTGACTGGACCAACATATCTCAAAACAATATTTAAACTATGATGTAAAAGCGAAAGTTGATAGAGTGCATTACTACATGCAGTACCGTCAATTACGCATGTCTGACTTCAACATATGACGTATCATATATTTTTGATGCCATATTTGCAACCCCTGGTCACTACTACTATAATCATTACTCCTGCTATTACTAGCATTTACTGAGTGATCACAATTTGCCAGGCAGACAGCTAAAAACTGTATGAATAATACCTCATTTAATCCTCATAGTGTCACAAGGTAGGTGCTATCTGCATTTGAAAGATACGGAGATTGTGGCTCCAAGGGATTGATGACTTGCCCAATACCTAAAAGCTTGAAAGTCATAGAGCTAGGATTTGATCTCAACTGCTGTAACTCCAGTGCCACTATGCCTATTAGCATCCTATAATGCCTCCCAGAAGTGAGGTTACTTCTCCACCAAAGTTAGACTGTTATAAATATCAGATTAAAAAATATCAGGAAAGATAATATGCCCAACTACTCCCTGACAAATCATAGTGCATTCAAAATTCAACCATAAATTACTTCTGAATTACATACTGCTTTGATTGCTGATGTTTATGCTACCTTTCATTAGGGTGAATAATTGGGTGTTAACTCTGTAATAGTGCAAAAGGACGTGCAGTGAAGGAACAGTGAGGAAGTGGTGAAATTGTATGTTGGATTTGTTTAATTTTGGAAAATGGATAATTTTTTATGAAATCTGAGTATATTTTGAGTATATGAAAAAATAATACTGCATGACATGCTATGGTTGTCATTGCAGGTCTAAATATTATAATCTGGGCTAAAAATTATAATCTGGACTCTGTGGCTTTGTACTTATTTGTGCTTCTTGTCACTGCGTCACACACACACACACAGTCTGCACATGTTTCATAAGGAAAAAAAACAAATTCATATTTTCCATATTAGAATTGCAACTGAAGAGAAAAAAAAGACATTTTTGATTCTGCATATAATTTTTTCATCATAAATAGCTACCTAAATGGTCATATCATTCAGCAATTCTAAGATGATGGCAATGCCATAATTTTTACAAGTTCTTTTTAACTTTTTCTCTAAGCTTGGAATGATATAACTTACCACATGTTTTGCATATGCTAATTATTCATAATGCAATCTGAGGGAACAAATTGGTTACAAATTAATTTCCTCAACTCTTACAGATACCAGAAAAAAAAAAAAACATATTTTGAACAATTTTAATTAAATCTAGATAATGGAAAAATAAAGAATGTATGCCTTTTAATTGAAAAATCATCAGCTGGATAATACTAAAATACAAAAACAATCATGAAGGCACTGAGATATAAAATATACAGTTAAATAAACTGAATTTGTTTAGAAGTTATTGGTTTCAGAATACAATGATAGAATGAAAAATTAAATCACAAAACTTGTTATAAGTATTCTTTAAGTACAATTTTTGAAGTCTCTGAATTCAGTATCAAAGAATAGCATAAAGCAAATACCATGTGTACATTGTAAAGGTTATATTTAATAAAGAAGTTAGCTACTCCTTCTGCATGTTCTCATATTCTTTCCTGATTTCTACTGGTATTTCAAAACCGCACTTCTTTCACGTGGCTTAAAACTATATCTTTAAATAGGTTTCATGTCAAAAACACATTTAGGTTATAAAGAAACTCATTTTAAGTGAACGCAGATACTTTATTGGGGATATTATCATATGCTACTCTTATTGCAGAAATTCTGGTGGTGTAGTGGTTAAGTGCTACTGCTGCTAAACAAAAGGTCAGCAGTTCAAATCCACCAGATGCTCCTTGGAAACTGTTGGGCAGTTCTACCCTGTCTTATAGGGTTGCTATGAATCGGAATCCACTCAAAGGCAATGGGTTTGTTTGTTTGTTTGTTTTGGTTTATTCTTTATAATCACAAGCTGTAAACTACCTAAAGATACAGCAACAGTAAAATTGATAAAATAATCACGATCTATTCATATAGTGGAGTCTCTATGTGGTGCAAATGGTTAAGTGTTCAGCTGCTAACAGAAAGGCTAGAGGTTTGAATCCACTCAGAGGTGTCTCAGAAGAATGGCCTGGAGAACTGCTTGTGAAAAATCAGCCACTGAAAACTCTGTGGAACACAGTTCTACTCTGATACACATGGGATCTCCATGAGTCAGAATCAACTCAATGGCAACTTGTTTACTGGTATTCATATAGTGCAACACAGTATAAAAATGAAAATGGATGAACTAGATCTACATACAGTGGATAAACGCCACAAATATAATTTTGAGAAAAAGAAGCCAAACACAAAAGGGAATAAATAATATGATTCTTTTTATATAAAGTTAAAATAAAATAGGCAAATCTAAACCATAGCGTTGAGAAACGCATGTCAGAACTGCGAAGAAAATCTTGGAAGTGATAACATAAAAGTCAGTAGGTTAAATTAATGATCATAGTAAAGTGTGTTATGAGAGAGGAAATACCAGAAAATACTAAAGAGGGGCACTGAAATCAAGCTTTTATGAGAGAATGAAATGGGAAGCTTTCCAGAAGAGGTAATACTTGACTACTATTTTGAAGGATAAGTGGAGTTAGATGAAGAAGGTGAGAAGAGTTTGAGGAAAAGCACATGTTTTGGGAAACTACAAATAGTTCAGTAAGGTTACAGCAAAGTGACTTTGTAAGAGATTTGTGAAAGACAAAATATACTCTCCTGCAATGTGTTCTTATGGCAACCCTTTATCATGTTCAAATTACTTGATAATTTTCTCTTTTAGATTATAAATTCCACAAAAATAGGCCTTGGGTCTCTTCACTTCTACATCCCTGTTGTGTAATCCAGTTAGAGCATAGAAGAAATTCAGCAAGAATTTATTGAATGAAAGGATGAATGGATGGTTAGAAGGAAGGAGAGATAAAGCCTACAGGAGCCAGATTACCAAGGGCCTAATGGACTAACCCCTAGACAGTCAACAAAAAAGAGGAAGACCCTCCATGAGGTGGACTGACACAGTGTCTGCAACAATGGGCTCAAGCATAACAACGATTGTGAGGATGGCACAGGACCAGACAGTGTTTCACTCTGTCGTATATAGGTTTGCTATGGTTCAGAACCAATTCGAGGGCACCTAACAACAACAATGGGCTAAAATGAGGACTTTGAACTTAACAAAAACTATGTGTTAATATTGTGTGCCAACTTGGCTGAACCATGATTCTCAGTGCTTTGGCAGTCGCATAATGTTTTGATCACCTTCCTTTTGAGATTTGATATGTGATCACCCCCGTGATAGGATCTCCTCTCAGTAGCCAATCAGTTGAAAGGGAGTTTCCTTGGGCATGTGGCCCACACTGAATATAAGCAGACATACTGGCAAGGCTCGGAGGCTTTTTGCTAGCACTGGATCCTGCAGCTGGCTCCTGTTCATCTGACCTGTGGTTCTTGGGACTTGAGCTAGCAGTTTACCTGTGGTCTTGCCTGCCAATCTTGAGATTCATCGATTTTCATATTCTGTGAGCAAGAGCCCTCATCTCTGGCCTGCTGATCTTGGGTTTGCCAGCCCCTGTGGCTACGTGAATCAGGAGAAGCCTCTATCCTGGCTCATGGACTTAGCCATTTCCTTTATATACATATATATACGTTTATACTCTTTACTGGTTTTGCTTCTCTAGAGAACCCAGCCTAAGACACTATGGAAAACTATGCTAATCAGGATTCTTTTTCATGGATTAAAAAAAAAAAAGAAACATAATTTAAAGTGTTCTGGAGTGGAATCAAAGTCACTAATGACTAGCAAAGCCTTGGAATGCGGACACAGAGCAGCCCTGGCAATGTTCCAGACTTCAGACAGGAACTTGAACACCTGATTTCTCTCCTCTTTCTCTCCCTCCCTTTTATTCTTTTATTCATTTTTTTTTTCCCTCAGACAAGTTTTCTTCATAACATTAGGGTTACCCTATAATTTATCGTTTAAACTAGGGCATTTTAGAGAATAAAGTAGGGGTGCTATTAATAGTTACAACATGCAAGCAGGCATAAAATGAAACTGCCCCCAGAGAACTGTAAATTATAGTAACCCAACATATGGTTAAGGATCATGTATAGGACTATGGACTCATATATTCTCAACTTCATGATCAGAGAGAGAAGGGCCTCTCTCTCTCAGCTTTAATACAGAAATCCTGTGAAGCACACTTATTGTCCTAGCTTGAGTCCTGTGGTCACGGGAGTGGGTTACTGTGAATAGCACCTTCTACTCTAAAGATATGGTTTTGATGGGTAGAGTAGTGAGGGGAGATTGATTCCAACAAATAAAATATACTGTATACATTTCCCAGAGTAATAGTGGAGGAGCGCAGCTGTTATGTGCCCTCGAGTTGGTTCTAACTCATAGTGACTTGATAGAACAGAGTAAAACTGCCTCATAGGGTTTCCAAAGAGGAGCTCGTTGATTTGAACTGCCGACCTGTTGATGAGCAGCTGAGCTCTTAACCACTACACCACCGGGGCCCTTGAGGAGCACTAGAGAAAGAAAAAAAAAAAAAAGAGAGAGAGAGAGAGAGAAAGAAAACTTGAAGTAATTTTCTAAAGTAGTAATTCGAAGATTTTAAGCATGCATAACATGATCAGATTTATACATTTATACATTTATGCACTGCCCTCATTCTTAATTTGCAGATTTAGGGTTTCATAGCCAAATACAAAATATTAGGCTTTATCTTGTCAAAATAATTCCATTCTCTACCAATTATGAATACCAAATGAGTTACTATATGTAAAAGTTCTTTAAAAACCCTAAGTTATACAAATACATGGAAAAGTGTGTTAATGATATTTATTTTTTATTTATTCTGGAGTGCTTTAAGTGAAAGTTTACAATTCAAGTCAGCTTCTTATACAAAAACTCATACACACATTGTTGTGTGACCCTAGTTGCTCTCCACATAATCTGACAGCACACTCCTTCTCTCCACACTGTATTTCCCATGTCCATTCATCCAGCTTCTGTCCCCCTCTGCCTTCTCATCTCACTTCCAGACAGGAGCTGCCCACATAGTCTCATGTGTCTACTTAACCTAAGAAACACACTCCTCACCAGCATCATTTTATGTCTTACAGTCCAGTCTAATCTTTGTCTGAAGAGGTGGTATCGGAAATGGTTTTAGTTTTGGGCTAACAGAGAGTTCGGGGGTCATGTCTTCTGGGGACTCTCCAGTTTCAGTCAGACCATTAAATCTGGGCTTTTTACTAGAATTTGAGTTCCGCACCCCACTTTTCTCCTGCTGCATCAGGGACTTTTTGCTGTGTTCCTTGTCAGGGCAGTCATTGGTGGTAGCCGGGCACCATTTAATTCTTCTAGACTCAGGCTGGTGGAGTCTCTAGTGTATATGGCCCTTTCTTTCTCTTGGGCTCTTATTTTCCTCGTGTCTTTGGTGTTCTTCATTCTCCTTTGCTCAAGGAGGGTTGAGACAAATTGATGTATCTTAGATGGCCGCTTTTAAGCTTTTAAGACCTCAGATGCCACTCACCAAAGTGGGATGCAGAACATTTTCTTAATAAACTTTGTTATGCCAATTGATCTGGAGGTCTCCTGAAACCATGGTCCCTAGACCCCCACCTCTGCTACTCTACCCCTCTAAGTGTTTGGTTGTATTCAGGAAACTTCTTAGCTTTTGGTTTAGTCCAGTTGTGCTGACTTCCCCTGTATTGTGCGTTGTCCTTCCCTTCACCTAAAATAATTCTTGTCTACTATCTAGTTAGTGAATACCCCTCTCCATCCCTCCCCACCCTCCTAACCATCAAAGAATGTTTTCTTCTGTGTTTAAACCTTTTCTTGAATTCTTATAATAGTGGTCTCATAAAATATTTGTCCTTTATGGCTAATTTCATTCAGCATAATGCCTTCCAGATTCGCCCATGTTATGAGATGTTTCTGGGATTCGTCTCTGTTCTCTATCATTGTGTAGTATCCTGTTGTGTGAATATAACATAATTTGTATATCCATCCATCCGTTGATGGGCACCTAGGAGGTTTCCATCTTTTTGCTATTGTAAACAGTGCTGCAATGAACATGGGTGTGCATATATCTGTTCCTGTAAGGGCTCTTATTTCTCTAGGATATATTCCAAGGAGTGGGATTGCTGGATCATATGGTAGTTCTATTTCTAGCTTTTTAAGGGAGCACCAAATGGATTTCCAAAGTGTTTGTACCATTTTACATTCCCACCGGCAGTGTATAAGTGTTCCAGTATCTCCACAACCTCTGCAACGTTTATTGTTTTGTGTTTTTATGATTAATGCTAGCCTTGTTGGGGTGAGATGGTATTTTATTTTGGTTTTGATTTGCATTTCTCTAATGGCTTTTTTTTTAATGATCTTGAGCATTTCTTCATGTATGTGTTAGCCGCCTGAATGTCTTCTTCAGTGAAGTGCCTGTTTCTATCCTTTGCCCATTATTTAGTTGGGTTATTTGTCTTTTTGTTGCTGAACTTCTGCAGTATCATGTAGATTTTAGAGATCAGTTTTTATTTGTCTTTTTGTGACTGAACTTTTGCAGTATCATGTAGATTTTAGAGATGAGGTGTTGATCAGATTTGTAGGAGCCATTTTTTTTTTTTTTCCCAGTCTGTTAGTTTTCTTTTTATTCTTTTGGTGAAGTCTTTGGATGAGCATAAGTGTTTGATTTTTAAGGATCCCCCAGTTATATAGTTTCTCTTCTGGTGTTTGTGCATTGTTAGTAATGTTTTATATACTGCTTATGGCATGTATTAGGGCTCCTAGCATTGTCCCTATTTTTTTCTTCCACTATCTTTATCAACTTAGATTTTATATTTACGTCTTTGATCCATTTCGAGTTAGGTTTTGTGCACGGTGTGAGGTATGGGTCTTGGTTCATTTTTTTACAGATAGATATCCAGTTATGCCAGCACAATTTGTTAAAGAGACTGTCTTTTCTCCAATTAACAGACGTTGGGCCATTGTCAAATATCAGGTGTTCATAAGTGGATGAATTTATGTCTAGTTTCTCAATTCTGTTTCATTGGCCTATTTATATGTTGTTGAACCAGTACCAGGCTGTTTTGACTACTGTGGCAGTATAATGGGTTTTAAAATCAGGTAGTGTTAAGCCTTCCACTTTGTTCTTCTTCTTCAGTAATGCTTTACTTATCCAGGTCCTCTACCCTTTCCATATGAAGTTGGCGAATTTTTTGTCCATCTCATTAAAAAATGCCATTGACATTTGGACGGGGATTGCACTGTATCTATGGATCCTTGGGTGATCCTTGGGTAGAACAGATATTTTCACAATGTTGAGCTTCCTATCTATGAGTGAGGTATGTTTTTCCACTAATGTAGGTCTCTCTTGATTTCTTGCAGTAGGCTCTTGTAATTTTCTTTGTATAGGTCTTTAATATCTCTGGTTAGAGTTATTCCTAAGTATTTTATCTTTTTGTGGGTGATTGAAAAAGGCATTGATTTTGTGATTTCCTCTTCCATGTTCTCTTTGTTGGTGTATACGAATCCAATGGATTTTTGTATGTTTATCTCGTATCCTGATAATTTGCTGAAAACTTCTATAAATTCCAGTAGATTTCTTGTGGATTATTTCAGGTTTTCAGTGTGTAAGATCATATCGTCTGCAAATAGAGATACTTTTACTTCTTTCCAACCAATTAGGATGCCCTTTATTTCTTTATCTAGCCTAATTGCTCTGGCTAGGAGTTCCAGCACAGTGTTGAATAAGAGTGGTGATTAAGGGAGTCCTTTTCTGGTTCCTGTTCTCAAGGGGAATGCTTTCAGACTCTCTATTTAGGATGACGTTGGCTGTTGGCTTTGTATAAATGGCCTTTATTATGTTGAGGAATTTCCCTTCTATTCCTATTTTGCTGGTTTTTTATCATGAATGGGTGTTGGACTTTGTCTAATGCCTTTTCTGACTCATTTGATAAAATCATGTGGTTCTTGTCTTTTGTTTTATTTATGTGATGGATTACATTGATTGTTTTTCTAATGCTGAACCATCCCTGCATACCTGGTATGAATCCCACTTTGTCATGGTGAATTATTTTTTTGATGTTTATGATTTCTATTGGTTAGAATTTTGTTGAGGAATTTTGGGTCTAATTTCATGAGGGATATAGGTCTGTAATTTTCTTTTTTTGTGGTGTCTTTTTTTTTTTTTTACCTGGTTTTGTTATCAGGGTTATGCTGGCTTCTTAGAATGAATTTGGGAGTAGTCCATCCTTTTCTATGTTCTGAAGCACCTTTAGTAGTAGTGATGTTACCTCTTCTTTGAAAGATTGGTAGAACTCTCCTGATGCCATCAGGGCCAGGGCTTTTCTCGGAGGGGCGGTGGGGGGGGAGTTTTTAAATTACCTTTTCAATCTCTTCTTTTATTATGGGTTTATTTAGTTGTTCTACCTCGGTTTGTGTTAGTTTAGGTAGGTGGAGTGTTTCTAGAAATTTGTCCATTTCCTCTAGGTTTCAAATTCATTAGAGTACAATTTCTCATAGTATTCTGTTATGATTCTCTTAATTTCAGTTGGGTCAGTTGTGATATCGCCCATCTCATTTCTTATTTGGGTTATTTGCTTCCTCTCCTGTTTTTTCTTTTGTCAGTTTGGTCAATGGTTTATTGATTTTGTTAATCTTTTCAAAGAACCTGTTTGGGTATTGTTAATTCTTTCAGTTGTTTTTCTCTTCTATTTCATTTACTTCTGCTCTAATTTTTATTACTTGCCTTCTTCTGGTGCCTGAGGGCTTCTTTTTTTAATGCTCTCCTTCTATTTGTTCATGGTGTAGGGTTAATGTTTTGATTTTGACCCTTCCTTCTTTTTGGATGTGTGCATTTATTGCAATAAATTTACCTCTGAGCACTGATTTTGCTGTGTCCCAAGGTTTGGGTAGGATGTGTTTTCACTCTCATTTGATTCTATGAATTTCTTTATCCCGTCCTTAATTTCTTCTATAACCCAGTAGTTTTTTAGCAAGGTGTTATTCAGTGTCCATATGTTTGATTGTTTTTCTTGCTTTTTCTGTTGTTGATTTCTACTTTTATGGCTGTATGGTCCAAAAAGATGCTTTGTAATATGTCAATGCTTTGGATTCTGTTAAGGCTTGCTTTATGGCCTAATGTGTGGTCTCTTCTGGCGAATGTTCTATGTGCTTTGGAAAAGAAAGTATACTTCGCTACTGTTTGGTGGAGTGTTCTGTATATCTGTGAGGTGAAGTTGGTTGATTATGGGATTTACATCTTCCGTGTCTTTATTGAGCTTCTTTCTTGATGTTCTGTCCTTCACTGAAAGTGGTGTGTTGAAGTCTCCTACTATTATTGTGGAGCTGTCTATTTCTCTTTTCAATGCTATTAGAGGTTGTTTTACATATTTTGGAGCCCGGTCTTTGGGTGGATAAATAGCAATTATGGTTATGTCCTCCTGGTGTATTAACCTTTTAATCATTATACAGTGTCCTTCCTTATCCTTTGTGGTGGATTTTACTTTAAAGTCAATTTTGTCAGAAATTAATGTTGCCACTCCTTGTCTTTTTTGATAGTTGTTTGCTTGATATATATTTTTTCCATCCTTTGAGTTTTAGTTTGTTTGTGTCTTTAAGTTTAAGGTCTGTCTCTTGTAGTCAGCCAATAGATGGATAGTGTTTTTTTTAATACATTCTTCTACTCTCTGTCTGTTTATTGGTGCATTTAGTACATTTAAATCCAGAGTAATTATTGATGAGTTTAGGGCTGTCATTTTGATGTCTTTTTTTGAGTTTGTTGGCTATTTCTTTGTTCCACTTAGTTTTCTTCATTTTTCTTTATGAATTTTCTTTTCCTCTTTTTCATTTTTGTAGCTTTTGTATTTGCTGAGTCTTTGTTTTTTTATTTTGATGTGTAGAATTGTTAGATTCCTTTGTGGTTACCTTAACATTTACCCCTATTCTTCTAAGTTTAAACAAATCTTTTTATTTCTTTATATCACCTTGACTTCCTTTCCATAATGAAGTCTCTGTTTCCCTATTTTGAGTGTTTTAGCTTTGATTTATATTTACTATTTCCCTGTAGGAGTTGATATCTGGTTGCTCTCTCCTGTGTTCTAGTCTTGCGTTGTTATCTGATGTTACTGATTTTGTAACCAGAGGACTCCCTTTAGTACTTCTTGTAATTTTCGTTTGGTTTTTGAAAATTCCCTGAACTTCTGTTTATCTGGAAATGTCCTAATTTCTCCATTGTATTTGAGAGACAGTTTTGCTGGATATATAATTCTTGGTTGGCAATTTTTTCCTTCAAGGCTTTATATATGTCATCCCATTGCCTCCTTGCCTGCATGGTTTCTTCTGAGTAGTCTGAGGTTGTTCTTATTGATTCTCCTTTATAGGTGACTTTTCCTTTATCTCTAGCAGCTCTTAAAATTCTCTCTTTATCTTTGGTTTTGGCAAGTTTAATTATAATGCCTTGGTGACTTTCTTTTGGTAACTACCTTGCGTGGTATTCGATGAGCATCTTACATAGATATCGTCTCATCTTTCACAATATCGGAGAAGATTTCTGCCAACAAATCTTCAGCAATTCTTTCTGTGTTTTGTGTTATTTCCCACCCCACCCCCTGTTCTGGTACTCCAATCTCTCGTAGGTTTTCCTCTTGATGGAGTCCCACATAATTTTTAGGGTTTCTTCCTTTTTTTTAATTATTTTATCTGACTTTTCCTCATATATGTTGGTGTCAAGTGCTTTATTTTCATTCTCACTAATTCTGACTTCCATTGCCTCAATTCTGCTCCTATATCTTTCTATTGAGTTGTCTAATTCTAAAATTTTATTTTTAATCTTCCATTTTTTTTTTTGTCTCTCCATGGATTCTTGCAGCCTATTAAATTTGTCATTATGTTCTTCTCTAATCTTCTTTTGTTCTTCTATTGTTATGTCTGTGTGCTCTTTGGCTTGTTCTGCATTTTGCCTGATCTCCTTTCTGACCTTTCAAAGAGTTCTGCATACTAATCTTTTGTATTCTACCTTTGGTAATTCCAGAAAATTCTCTTCATCCAGAAGATTTCTTGAGTCTTTGTTTTGGGAGCTTGCTGAAGCTATCATGGTCTGCCTCTTTATGTGATTTGATATTGACTGTTGTCTCTGAGCCATCAATAAGTTATTATATGTATTTATTTTATGTTTACTTACTGTGTCCTAGCTTCTTGTTCTCTTTTGATATGCCCAGATAGGCTGCTTGAGTGAGCTAGTTTACCTATTGGTGCCCTTGAAGCTCTAACGTCCTGTCACCAGGTAGTTAGAGCTGCTACTAGGTATGGGAGCCCAGGAGTCCAATTATTTTTCTTGTATGCATTCAGCTCAGGTGTCCAGGTAGTTGGTCACCAAGTGTGTGGTGCAGGCTCTCACCTACAGTCCTAGAGGAGCAGGGTTGATTGGTGTAAGCATAGGTATCTGGCTGTAGTAGGGGGTCACTGGCTGAGCAAGGCAGGGGGCTGGCAACTGCCTCTGAGTGTCTGTGAGGAAAGCTTGTTCCTCTTCCCTAGAGCATGAAGGTGGGTGGGTTTTGCAGCCAGTCTATGGGCATCCATCACTGTTGGCTGTAAGGGCTTGGAGGCACCACTTATTCTTGGACCCCCGTCATGGGTGGCTAGGTGGTGTGGGTGGAGCCACCAGTCCTCAGGCCCCTGATGTGTGTAGGTGAGGACCCTGCTTAATAGACAGAGCAGTGTCAAATATCACCAGCTTGCCTCTTCACCATGTAGCTGAAACACTGGAAGTTAGATTTCAGGTATATATCTTGTTGTATTGTGCTAATGAGGGCTTACACTGCTAAAATGGGCTCATGCAGGTCTACACAGGGGTGAAAGGATTTCAAAGTCCATGGACTCCTTATGCCTGTGCCTAGGCAAAGGAGTTGTTTCTGCCAAGTTCCTGGCTTAGGGAAGCCAGCAGATTATTTTTTCCCTGTTTGTTGATTTTTTCCCTCTCCAAGGTCGGGAGAATGGCTCAGGACATGTAACGGGTCCTACTTCCAGCCCAGGGGAAGAAGGAATCTCTGAAACTGGCTGGAACCCAGTGCAGAGTGGGAAGGGGACAGGTAAGTGGGAGAGAGGTTTTTTCCAAAAGGGTGTTTTTGATCTGCATGGCATGTTAGACACATGTACTTATCTTTTGCTGATTGAGCACTGGTTTTTGCTGATTCTGGAGTTGTAAGTAGACTCTCCACCGCTCGGTCTCTTCCTATGTGGAAAACGTGTCCTGAATGCCACTGCTTGCCTCACCTTGAATGCTAGCCGATCCCAGCCTGCAGGGTGCCTGTTCCCTCCAGGTCAGGTCTGGCAACTCCTTGCTGATTCTGAACCATCTCTCTCACCCCCTGCTGCTCAATCCAATTCCTCAAATTTGCCTTTGATGTTCATGGCTCCTAGATTGTCACAGATAAACAATTTGCTTTTGGGGGGGGTCTTTGTTGTAAGAGGGACCTCAGGAAGCATCTTACTAGTCTGCCATCATGGCCCAACCTCAAAAGTATTTATTTTTAAAGTGCAGATTGAATAATGATTTTACTAGTGTATTCAAAATTTTTGTTGTTAGAAAAAATATAAACCAAACCCCAAAAAACCGAACACATTGCCGTCAAGTCAATTCCGACTCATAGTGCCCCTATAGGACAGAGTAGAACTGCCCCATAGAGTTTCCAAGGAGTACCTGGTAGATTTGAACTGTTGACCTTTTGCTTAGCAGCCATAGCACTTAACCACCGCATCACCAGGGTTTGCAGAAAAAAAATATAAAATACTGTAAATAATATTGATGGAATTATAATTTTTTTTTAGTTCTCCACACCTGCAAAGCTTTATGTTTTTATTTTTTATTAACTTTTATTGAGCTTCAAGTGAACGTTTACAAATCAAGTCAGACTGTCACATATAAGTTTATATACATCTTACTCCATACACCCACTTGCTCTCCCCCTAATGAGTCAGCCCTTCCAGTCTCTCCTTTCGTGACATTTTTGCCAGCCTCCAACTCTCTCCATCCTCCCATCCCCCCTCCAGACAGGAGATGCCAACACAGTCTCAAGTGTCCACCTGATATAATTAGCTCACTCTTCATCAGCATCTCTCTCCCACCCACTGTCCAGTCCCTTTCATGTCTGATCAGTTGTCTTCGGGGATGGTTCCTGTCCTGTGCCAACAGAAGGTTTGGGGACCATGACTGCCGGGATTCCTCTAGTCTCAGTCAGACCATTAAGTATGGTCTTTTTATGAGAATTTGGGGCCTGCATCCCACTGATCTCCTGCTCCCTCAGGGGTTCTCTGTTCTGCTCCCTGTCAGGGCAGTCATCGATTGTGGCCGGGCACCACCTAGTTTTTCTGGTCTCAGGATGATGTAGGTCTCTGGTTCATGTGGCCCTTTCTGTCTCTTGGGCTCTTAGTTGTCGTGTGACCTTGGTGTTCTTCATTCTCCTTTGCTCCAGGTGGGTTGAGACCAACTGATGCATCTTAGATGGCCGCTTGTTAGCATTTAAGACCCCAGATGCCACATTTCAAAGTGGGATGCAGAATGTATTCATAATAGAATTATTTTGCCAATTGACTTAGAAGTCCCCTTAAACCATGGTCCCCAAACCCCCGCCCCTGCTCTGCTGACCTTTGAAGCATTCATTTTATCCCAGAAACTTCTTTGCTTTTGGTCCAGTCCAATTGCCCTGACCTTCTATGTATTGAGTGTTGTCCTTCCCTTCACCTAAAGCAGTTCTTATCTACTAATTCATCAGTAAAAAATCCTCTCCCTCCCTCCCTCCCTCCCCCGCTCGTAACCACAAAAGTGTGTGTTCTTCTCAGTTTTTACTATTTCTCAAGATCTTATAATAGTGGTCTTATACAATATTTGTCCTTTTGCCTCTGACTAATTTCGCTCAGCATAATGCCTTCCAGGTTCCTCCATGTTATGAAATGTTTCAGAGATTCGTCACTGTTCTTTATCGATGCGTAGTATTCCATTGTGTGAATATACCACAATTTATTTACCCTTTCACCCATTGATGGACACCTTGGTTGCTTCCAGCTTTTTGCTATTGTAAACAGAGCTGCAATAAACATGGGTGTGCATATATCTGTTTGTGTGAAGGCTCTTATTTCTCTAGGGTATATTCCGAGGAGTGGGATTTCTGGGTTGTATGGTAGTTCTATTTCTAACTGTTTAAGATAACGCCAGATAGATTTCCAAAGTGGTTGTACGATTTGACATTCCCACCAGCAGTGTAAAAGAGTTCCAATCTCTCCGCAGCCTCTCCAACATTTATTATATTGTGTTTTTTGAATTATTGCCAGCCTTGTTGGAGTGAGATGGAATCTTATCGTGGTTTTAATTTGCATTTCTCTAATGGCTAATGATCGAGAGCATTTTCTCATGTATCTGTTAGCTGCCTGAATATCTTCGTTAGTGAAGTGTGTGTTCATATCCCTTGCCCACTTCTTGATTGGGTTGTCTTTTTGTGGTTGAGTTTTGTCAGAATCATATAGATTTTAGAGATCAGGCGCTGGTCGGAGATGTCATAGCTGAAAATTCTTTCCCAGTCGGTAGGTGGTCTTTTTACTCTTTTGGTGAAGTCTTCAGATGAGCATAGGTGTTTGATTTTTAGGAGCTCCCAGTTATCTTGTTTCTCTTCGTCATTTTTGGTAATGTTTTGTATTCTGTTTATGCCTTCTATTAGGGCTCATAACGTTGTCCCTATTTTTTCTTCCATGATCTTTATCGTTTTAGTCTTTATGTTTAGGTCTTTGATCTACTTGGAGTTAGTTTTTGTGCGTGGTGTGAGGTATGGGTCCTGTTTCATTTTTTTGCAAATGGATATCCAGTTATGCCAGCACCATTTGTGAAAAAGACTGTCTTTTCCCCAATTAACTGACACTGGGCCTTTGTCAAATATCAGCTGCTCATACATGGATGGATTTATATCTGGGTTCTCAATTCTGTTCCACTGGTCTATGTGTCTGTTGTTGTACCAGTACCAGGCTGTTTTGACTACTGTGGCTGTTTAATAGGTTCTGAAATCAGGTAGAGTGAGGCCTCCACTTTCTTCTTCTTTTTCAGTAATATTTTGCTTATCTGAGGCTTCTTTCCCTTCCATATGAAGTTGGTGATTTGCTTCTCTATCACCTTAAAAAATGACATTGGAATTTGGATCAGAAGTGCATTGTATGTATAGATGGCTTTTGGTAGAATAGACATTTTTACTATGTTAAGTCTTACTATCCATGAGCGAGGTATGTTTTTCCACTTAAGTATATCCTTTGTAATTTCTTGTAGTAGAGCTTTGTAGTTTTCTTTGTATAGGTCTTTTACATCCTTGGTAAGATTTATTCCTAAGTAATTTATCTTCTTGGGGGCTACTGTGAATGGTATTGATTTGGTGATTTCCTCTTCAATGTTCTTTTTGTTGATGTAGAAGAATCCAAGTGATTTTTGTATGTTTATCTTATAACCTGAGACTCTTCCAAACTCTTCTATTAGTTTCAGTAGTTTTCTGGAGGATTCCTTGGGGTTTTCTGTGTATAACATCATGTCATCTGCAAATAGAGATAATTTTACTCTCTCCTTGCCAATCTGGATGCCCTTTATTTCTTTGTCTAGCCTAATTGCCCTGGCTAGGACTTGTAGCACAATGTTGAATAAGAGCGGTGATAAGGGGCATCCTTGTCTGGTTCCCGTTCTCAAGGGAAATGCTTTCAGGTTCTCTCCATTGAGAGTGATGTTGGCTGTTGGCTTTGCATAGATGCCCTTTATTATGTTGAGGAATTTTCCTTCAATTCCTATTTTGGTGAGAGTTTTTATCATAAATGGGTGTTGGACTTTATCAAATGCCTTTTCTGCATCAATTGATAAGATCATGTGGTTTTTGTCTTTTGTTTTATTTATGTGGTGGATTACATTAATGGTTTTTCTGATATTAAACCAGCCTTGCATACCTGGTATAAATTCCACTTGATCGTGGTGAATTATTTTTTTGATATGTTGTTGAATTCTATTGGCTAGAATTTTGTTGAGGATTTTTGCATCTGTGTTCATGAGGGACATAGGTCTGTAATTGTCTTTTTTTGTAATGTCTTTACCTGATTTTGGTATCAGGGAGATGGTGGCTTCATAGAATGAGTTGGGTAGTATTCCATCATTTTCTATGTTTTGAAATACCTTCCTTTAGTAGTAGTGGTGTTAACTCTTCTCTGAAAGTTTGGTAGAACTCTGCAGTGAAGCCGTCCGGGCCAGGGCTTTTTTTTGTTGGGAGTTTTTTGATTACCGTTTCAATCTCTTTTTTTGTTATGGGTCTATTTAGTTGTTCTACTTCTGAATGTGTTAGTTTAGATAGGTAGTGTTTTTCCAGGAATTCATCCATTTCTTCTAGGTTTGCAAATTTGTTAGAGTACAATTTTTCGTAATAATCTGATATGATTCTTTTAATTTCCGTTGGTTCTGTTGTGATGTGGCCCTTCTCGTTTCTTATTCGGGTTATTTGTTTCCTTTCCTGTATTTCTTTAGTCAGTCTGGCCATTGGTTTATCAATTTTGTTAATTTTTTCAAAGAACCAGCTTTTGGCTTTGTTAATTCTTTCAATTGTTTTTCTGTTCTCTAATTCATTTAGTTCAGCTCTAATTTTTATTATTTGTTTTCTTCTGGTGCCTGATAGATTCTTTTGTTGCTCACTGTCTATTTGTTCAAGTTGTAGGGACAGTTCTCTGATTTTGGCTCTTTCTTCTTTTTGTATGTGTGCATTTATCGATATAAATTGGTCTCTGAGCACTGCTTTTGCTGTGTCCCAGAGGTTTTGATAGGAAGTATTTTCATTCTCGTTGCATTCTATGAATTTCCTTAGTCCCTCCTT
Source organism: Elephas maximus indicus (assembly GCF_024166365.1). Taxonomy (NCBI): domain Eukaryota; kingdom Metazoa; phylum Chordata; class Mammalia; order Proboscidea; family Elephantidae; genus Elephas; species Elephas maximus. The sequence goes on along the minus strand of NC_064846.1, from coordinate 69,929,403 downwards.
GATGTCTTCTATAACCCAGTCTTTTTTCAGGAGGGTATTGTTCAGTTTCCAAGTATTTGATTTGTTTTCCTTAGTTTTTCTGTTATTGATTTCTAGTTTTATTGCCTTGTGGTCTGAGAAGATGCTTTGTAATATTTCGATGTTTTGGATTCTGCAAAGGTTTGTTTTATGACCTAATATGTGGTCTATTCTAGAGAATGTTCCATGCGCGCTAGAAAAAAAAGTATACTTTGCAGCAGTTGGGTGGAGAGTTCTGTATAAATCAATGAGGTCAAGTTGGCTGATTGTTGTAATTAGGTCTTCCGTGTCTCTATTGAGCTTCTTACTGGATGTCCTGTCCTCCGAAAGTGGTGTGTTGAAGTCTCCTACTATAACTGTGGAGGTGTCTATCTCACTTTTCAGTTCTGTTAAAATTTGATTTGTGTATCTTGCAGCCCTGTCATTGGGTGCATAAATATTTAATATAGTTGTCTTCCTGGTCAATTGTCCCTTTTATCATTATGTAGTGTCCTTTTTTATCCTTTGTGGTGGATTTAAGTCTAAAGTCTATTTTGTCAGAAATTAATATTGCTACTCCTTTTTTGCTTATTGTTTGCTGGATATATTTTTTTCCATCCTTTGAGTTTTAGTTTGTTTGTGTCTCTAAGTCTAAGGTGTGTCTCTTGTAGGCTGCATATAGACGGATCGTGTTTCTTCATCCAGTCTGAGACTCTCTGTCTCTTTACTGGTGCATTTAGTCCATTTACATTCAGTGTAATTATAGATAAGTAAGTGTTTAGTGTTGTCATCTTGATGCCTTTTTATGTGTGTTGTTGACCATTTCATTTTTCCACTTACTTTTTGTGCTGAGACTTTTTTCTTAGTAAATTGTGAGATCCTCATTTTCGTAGTGTTTGACTTTATGTTTGTTGAGTCGTTACGTTTTTCTTGGCTTTTATCTTGAGTTATGGAGGTGTTATACCTCTTTGTGGTTACCTTAATATTTACCCTTATTTTTCTAAGTAAAAACCTAACTTGTATTGTTCTATATCACCTTCTATCACTCTCCATATGGCAGTTCTATGCCACCTGTATGTAGTCCCTCTTTTTGATTATTGTGATCTTTTACATATTGACTTCAATAATTCCCTGTTTTGAGCATTTTTTTAAATTAATCTTAATTTGTTTTCGTGATTTCCCTATTTGAGTTGATATCAGGATGTTCTGTTTTGTGACCTTGTGTTGCAGTGGTATCTGATATTATTGATTTTCTGACCAAACAATATCCTTTAGTATTTCTTGTAGCTTTGGTTTGGTTTTTGCAAATTCTCTAAGCTTGTGTTTATCTGTAAATATCTTAATTTCACCTTCATATATCAGAGAGACTTTTGCTGGGTATATGATCCTTGGCTGGCAGTTTTCCTCCTTCAGTGCTCTGTATATGTCATCCCATTGCCTTCTTGCCTGCATGGTTTCTGCTGAGTAGTCTGAACTTATTCTTATTGATTCTCCCATGAAGGAGACCTTTCTTTTCTCCCTGGGTTCTTTTAAAATTTTCTCTTTATCTTTGGTTTTGGCAAGTTTGATGATAATATGTCTCAGTGTTTTTCTTTTTGGATCAATCTTAAATGGGGTTCGATGAGCATCTTGGATAGATATCCTTTCGTCTTTCATGATGTCAGGGAAGTTTTCTGTCAGCAGATCTTCAACTATTTTCTCTGTGTTTTCTGTCCTCCCTCCCTGTTCTGGGACTCCAATCACACGGAAGTTATCCTTCTTGATAGAGTCCCACATGATTCTTAGGGTTTCTTCATTTTTTTAAATTCTTTTATCTGATTTTTTTTTCAGCTATATTGGTGTCAATTCCCTGGTCCTCCAGATTTCCCACTCTGCATTCTAATTGCTCGAGTCTGCTCCTCTGACTTCCTATTGCACTGTCTAATTCTGTAATTTTATTGTTAATCTTTTGGATTTCTACATGTGGTCTCTCTATGGATTCTTGCAACTTATTAATTTTTCCACTATGTTCTTGAATAATCTTTTTGAGTTCTTCAACTGTTTTATCAGTGTGTTCCTTGGCTTTTTCTGCAGTTTGCCTTATTTCGTTTCTGATGTCTTGAAGCATTCTGTAAATTAGTTTTTTGTATTCTGTATCTGAGAGTTCCAGGATTGTATCTTCATTTGGGAAAGATTTTGATTCTTTTGTTTGGGAGGTTTTAGAAGCTGTCATGGTCTGCTTCTTTATGTGGTTTGATATTGACTGCTGTCTCTGAGGCATCACTAAAAAAAAAAAAATAAGATATAGTAGTGGTTTATTCTGTAATTGCTCGCTGAGTCTTATCTTGTTTTGTTTTCTTTCAGTATACATGGATGGGCTACTAGATTGTGCTGTCTTGATTGTTGTAGCCCTTGACTTACTTATGACCTATTACCAGCTGGTTTGGGCTGTTGCCAGATATATATGCCTGAGTCTATTCACTATTCTTGAGTAGAATCTGATTTTGGGTCATCAAGTGTGTGCTGCACCCTAACACCTATCCACCTTGAGAAGTAGTGGTGATAGTTGTGTGCACCAGATTCTATTAGCAGCTGGGGTTCACCCTCTAGAGGGGACAGGATGCTGACAGGCTTCCCCCAAGTGTCAGTGAGGTAGGTGTGTCTCTATTCCTATAGCACCTTGGTGGGAGGGCACTGCAGCTGTTCCTTAGGCCCCCAATGCAAGTACCTCTACTGGTTGGTAGATGTCACCCTCCTTAGACCCCTAAGGCAAGAGGCTAGGTGGTCTCGGGGGAGCTTCAGCCCTCAGTTCCCTGTTGTGGGTCCGTTAGGGCTCTGTTGAATAAGCAGAGATATCAGACCTGGGAAACTTGTTTTTCCAGAAAATCCACTAAAAGAAATGCAGTCAGATCCCTATCAGAACTGCCTTTGGATTATAACCACCACCTTGTTCCCTGTAAGGATGAAAGTCCAAGATTTGGATCATTTATGCTTGGCTGTAGCTGGTTCTGTGTTTTAAGTCCAATTAGGGATGGATTTTTGGTCCCTGGGTTTTTTGTGGTTCCTTCTCTCAGGCCGGAAGAATGGGTTAGGAAAAGACCAAAAAAAAAAGGGGGGGAAAGCAAAGCCGCCGCGCAGCCGGGGCCGTTCTCCCTCTGGCTCAGGAAATTCCAATGTTAATGAAGCCGCCTGGGAAGGGTGGGGGGGGGTTCAGAGAAATAGGAGAGTAGCACCTCCGAGTATAGCCAAAGTTGCTTTTCTTGCTTTTTCTTCTTTTTTTTTATCTGAGATTCCCGAGGGGCGTGTCACCTATGTGTGCTGGCTGTGTGGAGATTGCCCCTGAGGGTGTGGTCCGCGGTCAGATCCTCCGCTGCCAGTCCAACGCCCAGCGTCAAGGTTTCCCTGCTGGGATGCTGCACTCCTGGCTCCATAATCAGTCGCTGCCTCCCGGGGAGTTCTCGTCCCGCCAGCCGTATTGCCGCGCCGCCTCCGCAGGCTGGATGGGCCCCCTCCTGGGGTTAGTTCAGGGTAGTAGGGCTGCGCCCCGTACTTGCGCCGTGGCAGCGCCCAGTCAAAAGCCTGGCGCCAAGTTTCCCCGGCTGGGACGCTGCACTCCTGGCTCCAAAACCAGTCACTGCCTCCCGGGGACTTCTCCCACTGGCCGTGTTGCCACGCCGCCTGCGCAGACCGGCTCAGCCCCCTCCCGGAGTGAGTTCAGGGGGGTAGGGCTGCACCCCTTGTTTGCGCCGTCAGCTCTCCTGGACCCAGACCTAAGCCGGGCGCCAAGGTTACCTGACTGGGACGCTGGCTCCAGGCTCCAAAAACAGCCAGTGCCTCCCCATATTTGTTTGTTCTCCGTCTCTAAATCTGTGTTTGTTTTTCAGGGTTCGTAGATTGTTATGTATGTGATCGATTCACTTGTTTTTCCGAGTCTTTGTTGCAAGAGGGATCTGAGGTAGCGTCTACCTAGTCCACCATCTTGGCCCCGCCTCCTCTGAAATTATAATTTTATGTGGACAATGGATTCTTACATTAAACAGGTTTTTTTTTTTTTTACTTCATTTTTCAAAGTTATAACCACAGTGTTGGCCCAGGGTATTAGCCTCCTTGGAATACTGTTTTAGCAAACTATTTTGTTTTTTAAGTAATACAGAATGAAAAGTGACCAGAATGAACATGTTACTCTGAACCCATACTATGTATATAAAAGATTTATAATTGCTGTGTCCATAGTATGTATATATTTTTATGTCCTCCCAACTCTAAAACTTTGTAATTCTGTGATCATATATTTAAATGGTGTTAGTTTAGCCTGTAAGTAAATAAGTTGACTGAAATACACTAACATGTACTCAATAAACTAATGTAGTCTCTTCCCCCTTTATCATTATGTTTCTTTTTTTAAATATAAGTGACATTTAAGTTCTCAAGTCCATAGAATTATTTAGTCTTTGTTGTATATAAAATTGCAATAAATTTGGTATGTAAAAAATATTTCAAACAATGTTATTATGAGCTTATAATGATGGTGAACAACAAGTGGTTTTTATTATTCAAGTTTATTAAATATTGGCCTGATATGATGAGACCTTTTCTATATTTCATCTAGTAAGATGTATCAGAAATGGTGCAGGAGGAGAAGTATTTATTAAACTACCTCTGGCTTTTAGTTAAGACATGTCTGAAAGTTGTTGTGCATTTAATCAAAATATAAGGTAAGCTGTCGAGCTTACTTTTATGTGTTAAATAATGACTGCTTAGAAATCTCAGTAAACTTTTTTAAAAAATGGCTGGTTCATGTTGCTGATGTCTGTTGCCTTTTCAGGTATCTCTTTCAAGGACATTTCATGAATCATTGCTATTATCAGTTTGTACCTACAGATATAGAGTATTTCATTTATGGACTCTGTTGAATTGGTGATTGTTTCAGAATGAAAAAAACATTATGAACTATGCAAAATATAAAAGATGTCTAACATTACTTCACTGTAAAAAAAATAATTGCAAATTGAACATTTTCAAATGTGAGACTCACATACAAATTAAAACAATCAGAACTCATGAACTGACGATATGCAGGTCTCCTGGCGGTGTTTGTTTATACTGTCAATCAGAACTCAGTAATGTAACTGTAATAACATTTGATGCAGTTCTTTATGAGCACATAAAGCTTATATTTTCTGTGTCTAATAAAAGTTAAAAGACAGCAAAAACATCTATAAATAAAAGAACATGTGAAAGCATAAGAAAATTTAAGTCTGGTTAGACAAAATGACAAACCATATGCCTTTGAAAGAATCATGAATGACTTTTACCTGGGGCTTTGCAAGCTCTAAACTCACCTATGAACTAGATATTCATTTCCACTTAGTGTAACAGATGTTTACTACCTGCCTATGATGTACCAGACTGTGAAACGTTCTGTGACCATAAAGAAAAAGCTTAAAAGCTGATTTTCAGACAATGCTTAAATACAGTGATTTTCAGATATTTGAAACTTTTTAGACAAGCACTATTCTAAGCACCTCATGTGCACTTTCTCTTTTCCCTTCCTCAAACTTATGAGAAATCTACTATTATTTTCATCATTTTATAGTTGATAAAATTGAGACACAGGGCAGATAAGTAAGCTGCCACAGTGCCCAAAGAGTGTTTGGTGTTATTTATCCTCACAGTGAATCTACGCAATATAATTCAAAGGTGAAAATGGTGAAGTCATTTTACTTATGAGTACAAATAATTTACATACTTTAACTGAAATAAACATATGTAGATTATTGATTAAAGACGCATAAACTGACATTCATGCATAGATATACTTGATTCTTAAAAAACTGATATTAAAGCAATTTTAATCACATTGTCTTTTTCTGACTACAGCACTCCAAATAGTTGAAAGTCGGTATCCTTCATTTATAGATGAATGTTAAACACAGGCATAGTATTTTTCAACTTTCTTTCCACTCACATATACCTGAGGGATATGGTGTACTTCTATAACTAACAGTGGTTTAGTAGGTCAGTGACTTTCAAAGAAGTAGAAGGTGGGAAGGGGAGTTGAGGTGATAATGGAAGCATATTAATTCCTTTGGGAAAGTTTAGAGTCTCCAAGAGTTTGAAAAATATTCTCCAAGTCATTATGATATGTTGCAACTTTCTCCTAAATCTTGGGTGAGAATCATTGTTTAAAAAATATACTCAAATTTAGAGTGAACTCTCACTTATCCAGAATCCAAACAACTATAAATCAGATTCTTTTATATTTTATTTTTATAAGCAATAAATAAATGGTAATCAAACTATTTAATATCAATGATTTATTTTTATAATTACCTTCTGAAGTTGTATATAAATCTACATCCAATGCCCTGCACAATATTTTTTTTTGAGTTTTTAATTAAATTATGTTCATAGCTATAATGAAAAGTTTTTCATTGCCTCTTTTTTAATTTCAAAATTATAAATACATAAAGATGTCTTTCATTTGGCCAAACATCCCAGCCCACAGCATTTCATTATACATAAGAATGCCTTACTAATTTAATTAATGGCTAAGTCATCAGAAGGTGATAATATTAAAAAGAAATATTAGCTATGATTTATTAAGTACCTACTATCAGCTGGTCAACATATTAAACATTTTATTATTATTTTCTTTATAATAAAACCAACACAATTTTAAGAGGTACTCATGGCACAGTTGTTAAGAGCTTGGCTGCTAAACAAAAGGTAGGCAGTTTAAATCCACCAGCTGCTTCCTGGAAAACCTATGGGGCAGTTCTACTCTGTCCTGTATGGTGGCTATGAGTCAGAATTGATTCTACGGCAATGAGATACACGTAGTACTTTTGGAGCCCTGGTGGTGTAATGGTTAAGAGCTCAGGTAGCTAACTGAAAGGTCAGTAGTTCAAACCACGAGCCTCTTCTTGGAAACTCTATAGGGAAGTTCTCCTCTGTCCTATAGGGTCACTATGAGTCTAAAGAGACTCGACGGCAACGGGTACGGTTATAATGCTATTAGCCTCATCTAGAGACAGAAATTGAGATTCAGAGAGGAAAAGTAACTGGCTAATAACTATACAGCTAGTGCGTAAAAGAACCATGACTTTATGTCAGGTCTCTTAAACTCCAAAGTTTTCCATTTTTGCATGTTTTCCAGGTATTTTGGTGTTTCATAAAAGATGAGATTTATAATGGATCTTAAAATCATAAATAATGTCATCTTTTCCACTTTCACCCAAATGTCATTTCTGATTGATAGGTAAAGATCTGTCTGGAAGATTGTGTTGAGAAAGATTCTGCAGTTCATCAATGAACTGTAGCAACTCAAATATCTATTTTTTTTCCAGTTATGGAAGAAAAGAAAGGAATTTGATTCAAGTCCTTGTTTGTTCTTCTTGCATTGATTATAACTTGTATATAATACACTTTAGCACATGCATGTGATTGTATTACAAATTCCATAACACTCTAGTCATTAGCACAGTGGGTTCTAACCTGAGGAAGGCTTAAATTTGATTCCTGATTTTATGACTTACTACCTAAATGACCCTGGGAATGTTCATTAATTTCTCTGCGTTTCAGAGGGAAGTCTTCTATAAAATGTACTAATAGTACTTGTAAGATAAAAATGAGCTAATGCATGTAAAGTACCAACTAATGTGTGGAGAATTAATAAGCACTCCATAAATGTTAGGATCATCATCATCATTATTTTCAAGTCAACCCAGTAATATTCAAGAAAGGACAATGGAAATGATTTCTATTTGCAATCCGAAAACCACAAGTAATGTTATTTTATTTGGTAAAACCATGTGGGATTCCTTATGCATCCACTTGTGGGTACTCTGCCATATACAACTTTCTCTCTATAGAAATCCACTCAGATTTTTTGGAAGATCCTGATGTTTTGATTCCTCTTCATCAAACATTAACTTTTAAAGGAACTGAGCTTAAATAACATTGTACCACGTTATACACAATCTTGTCTTCCAATCAAGTTTTTTCACTAGGAGGTAGGAAGATTTTATAATACTTAGGTGTTTATTCTGATTACTTAAATTCTTTTCTGATAAGATAATGCATTTGGTTCTGCACTCCCATCCCACTCCCATCCATACACTAATATCTCTGAAAGAAAATTTACCTTTTTTTGTTACTCTGTTGAACAAAGAGTAGTATATACTAGATATTCTCTCTTTATGGTTCCCTGGGTGGTGCAAACATTTAAGGGCTTGATTGTTAACAGAACTGTCAGCTGTTCAAGTCCACAGAGAGGCACCTTGGAAAACAGGCCTGGAGAGCTGCTTCCAAAAGATCACAGCCTTGAAAACCCTCTTGCTCCACTACGCACACATGGGGTCGCCGTGAGTCAGAATCAATCTGACAGCAACTAACAACAAAAAAAATTCTCTCTATAACTTCTCGAAGTTCAACAATGGAAGAACTAGATGCAAGATTTCTTACTTCTAGCTTCTATGTGGTTCTCTGAAAAGTTTGCTCTTGTAGGAGTTAGAGAATTAACTTTTTTGTCATCTCTACATGTGTGTTTGTGTATGTGTGTGAGGGAAAGAGACAGACAAACAGTGAGATAGGGAGAAAAAAATAGAGAGGGAAAGAGCATAAGCACAGTACTTGCTGAAAACACCTTTTTCCTTGCTGACTGGCAATACAAGATTATGGGATATCAGAAATACCAGTGGGCAATTATTAGTTTCATAGCACTGTAGGAAGAAATCTGTAAAATCACAACTGACTGTAATGAATGGGCATGCAGTCTATTTGAGCGGCTTTAAACAAATTTTTCAGAAGTTTAAAAAACATTTTAAATGTAAATTTTCATTTGTAATATAGGCTACAGCCACCATTCTGCTATTACGTATCTCAGTGTCTAGGTCAACAGCACACTCCTAGATGATCACATAGAAGACAAACCAAAGCTGCTGTCATAATGGAGCTGGGTTGAATTCAGTAAGTGTGTATATGCGTGTATTATAATCCTTGTTATATACCATAACATATAGTATACTTCTCGTTATTTACTATAATCCAGCATATTACATAATATATAATGTATAAATGCAGATAGATAGATATGTTAAAAATGTGTGCATGTATTTTTTCCCCACAATTCTGGCCCTGTAGATGTAGTCCAAAAAATTTTAAAGCAAAATTATCTATTCATCTTGCAACTAATATTTTTTTTAAATGTTTTTTTATGTACCTATCACATTCAAAACTCTGGTGGCGTAGTGGTTAAGAGCTATAGCTGCTAACCAAAAGGTCAGCGGTTCAAATCCACCAGGCACTCCTTGCAAACTCTATGGGGCAGTTCTACTCTGTCCTATAGGGTCACTATGAGTCGAAATCAACTCCAAGACAGCAGGATTTTTTTTTCTTATCACATTCAATTATTTCCCGAACTCTCATCTAAAAGAGCAAAGAGGTTCATTGATTGTCTAAATTAAATTCATATACATAAGTAAAACAGACGTCAGCTGGCTTTACCTTGCACTTTCAGATTTAAATGAAATAATTTTAAAACTAGCATTCTACATGCATTGTAGAGACTGGCAATTCTGCCTAATCTTTCTAGAGTTGGAGCAGAAGATAGAGATTTCATTTCCTAGACAGCCCATGATAGAAAATCAACAGAGCATAAAGCATATTTTTGTATCTCCAAAAACATGCTGTACATCTATGTCTACATCAGCAACTATATCAACAGCTACATCTATATCTATAAATACCAAAAAATAAACCAGTTGCTGTCAAGTCGATTCAAACTCATGGCAATCCTATGTGTGTCGAAGTAGAACTGTGTTCCACAAGATTTTCAATGGCTGTGATCTTTTGGAAGTATATCTCCAGGCCTTTCTTTAAAGGTGTTTCTGGGTGAATTTGGACTGTCGGCCTTTCAGTTAGTAGTCAGGAGCTAAACTCTTTGTGCCACTATATAGACACACACACACACAAAACCAAAAGCCCATTGCTGTCTAGCAATTCCAACACATGGTGACCCCATGCATTACAGAGTAAAACTGCTCCGGAGGGTTTTCTTGGTTGTAATCTTTACAGAAGCATATTTCCAGGCCTTTCTTCAGCAACTCCGTTGGATGAGTTTGAAACAGCAACCTTTAACTTAGTAGTCAAGTGCAAACTGTTTGCATCACCCAGGGTCCTATATATATGTACACGCCTGTGTGATTATATAATAATCGTCCCCCAGTATTTAGGTCAAACTGATGAGAATGGGGACTGTCATTTATAAAAAACAGGGCCCTCTTTTAAGTCTGTATTATCATCTTTTCCCATTTGAGAATACACTTTCCATTACAGAGAACATAATCCACACATCTTGCAGGTGGAAGTCATGGCTGATAGCTGCAAAGCTCAGTTGATTGTCTCTTCCTGATGGACCTGCATATAAGAAAATTTAAAAAAACATTACAGTAGTGTCCCCTTATAAATTTCCCTGGGGACAAATGATTCCAAACCGCCGATCTGCCAGTGTTAACTTTGAAAGTGCTCATATTTTTAACTCAAGCAAAAATTATACTTTTATGTTCAGCAGGTAACAACAGGCAAATTGCTGCCAGCTAAAGTCCTGAATTTTGACAGCTAAATTCAGCTTAAGAATGTATATTTTCCCCATTCCCCTCCCCTCTTTTGCACTTTTATGCATGAACAGTAAAGAAGGGAGTGGGGTTCAAAAAGACCATGTATATAATTGCTGAGGGCTCTTACACGTAGAATTTGGCTTATTTACACAGGAGAAAGAGAAAATACATTTGAATTTCACTCTTTGGAATGAGCGATCTAATAGAATGGACGTACTTTAACTATAGGTAACCAACTTGTCCTTATTTTTCATTCTAACAATTTATTTGTATGCACGCATACATACACACAATCCTACTTACTGAACACTTCCATGATAATGAGTAAATGATGTCTCAATGGTGAGAACACAGCAGAATAAACCTCAAAAAAGATCACAAAATATACTTCCCAAAATAAAATGTTGAAGGAACTTAGGTAATGTTTATCCTTAAAAGAAGTGTCAGCTTGATTTACCTTTGTTTAATATTTTTAAAGGTAGTGATATCTTAGGGTGTATAAATATTCATTTTATAAAAGTAAACGATGACTTAATGTGAAAGTCTAGCAGAATAAACCGAGAGTCAAAAGTCAGAAAGTATGTATTGCAAAACAGAGTTTTAAAAGCCTTAGTCTCGTGTTTATTCCAAGTGTGATTTATTTGATTTAACTATTAGTCTGCTGGGTTATGCAAAGAAACTTACATTTATAGTGGGTGAATATGGCAAACTCGGACAACATATATTTTAATTCTTTAAAGACCGTTATTTTTCATTTTAACATGGCTTCTCTTCAAATCAAGAAAACTTAGGATAAGTAGCACTACCAAGACAAAGATTATTCCCCAAAATATTCAATAAATAGAAAGTACCCTAAAAGCCAGTGAACAAAAGTACAGTTTGTGACTTCGTGTAACCTGAAAGAAAAAGGAGGATTTGATGTCTGCGTTTGTTTTCTATCAGAAATAAGCTTAATGTTTGCCTTTAACGGATTTTTCACCATTCAGGAAGACTTGTTTCTAAATATTAAACAGTTTGCTTCTTTGGTAAACAGGAATACGGTAGTTTTAAGGTTAGTGCGGTTTAACAAAAACAGCAAAGCCACAATAAACTTAATTTAGAAATTCACCTGGCATTTTTTGACTTGTTTTAGAAATATGTCTGTGCTTTTCAGTGACAGATTCCTTTTGCAGAAGATGAGGGATAAATCTTTACCTTCTTCCAACCCTGAAATGTCCTTCAAGTCCTATGTTTAATTCACAGCAGATATTTCCCATGTAGAGATTATTTTTAAACACAGATATCTCCTCCACTCCTTGAGAACGAGAATCACTTGTGAGCACTATACTTAGCACCCTGGTGGCATAGTGGTTCAGTGCTACAGCTGCTAACCAAAGGGTTGACAGTTCAAATCCACCAGATGTTCCTTGGAAACCCTATGGGGCAGTTCTACTCTGTCCTATAGGGTCGCTATCAGTCGGAATCGACTCGTTGGCAACAGGTTTGGGTTTTGGATTATACTTAGCACATAGTAGGTACTCAAAAACTGTACATCTTATATACTGTTTTGGCAGAATATCTCCATTTCAAGAAGTATTATAGAAGGAATAACTAAACTTTCTGGCCAAGTATTTTACTGGTGTTGTTGTTGGCTGCCATCAAATCGGCTCCTGACTCATGGAAACCTTACGTGTTACAGAGTATAATTTCTTCATAAGGTTTTCTTGGCTGTAATCTTTAGAGAAGCAACCTGCCAGGCCTTTCTTCTGCAATGCCATGGGTGGGCTCAAACGGCCAACTTTTATGTTAGTCGTAGATTGCAAATCACTTGTACCACCCAAGCTCAAGTATATTAATATAGAAATATAAAAGATTAAATATGAAACTTTTAGTATGCTTCTTATTTAAGTAATGTAAATCATGAAATGTCACTGTTTTCATGGTTCTCTTTGTAATAAACTTGTACAGTAAGTGTTATAGTAGCTCAAAGACAAAAAAAACATATTTCTTATTAGAATTCACTGCAGCTACGTACATGAGCTTTGGTGGCACAACGGTTACAGGCTCGGTTTCTAACCAAAGGTTGGCAGTTCAAACCCACACAACTGCTTTGTGGCAGAAAGATTAAGCGATCTGTTCCTGTAAAGTTTACAGCCTAGAAAACCCTATGGGGCAGTTCTACTCTGAGTCAAAAATCAAGTTGGCAACAACTAATGACACATGAAGAAAGCTTCCAGAATTAATTTTAAAAATATTTTTGTAAAAATAATTTGGTAAAGAACTAAAAAATGAAGAGGACTTATTTGCAAACAAAATGCAGAACGTTCCTTCGTGAAACACTCTTGTTTAAGCACTTAAATTTCTTACTTTTCTAATTTAGGATTTTTGTTTAAAATAAAAGTATATACTCTCACTTTTGAAAACATCAAGTACTTACAGTATTAAATGGGTGTTTTTTTTTTAAATGCTAAAATTAGAGTGTAATATTGGGGCCTATGAAAGAAGATAAAATGTCACAAACATACATCTAATTTTCTTAAGAACTATCATCACTTTTGTCTTTTTGACAGGTTATGAGTTTTTATTTTTTTTTTGCCAACAAGGATATATGCAAAATTAAAGAATAAATCTTTTTTTAATTTTTATTGTGCTTTAAGTGAAAGTTTACAAAGTCAGTCTCTCATACAAAAACTTATATACACCTTGCTATATACTCCTAGTTGCTCTCCCTCTAATGAGACACCACACTTCTTCCCTCTACTCTCTATTTTTGTGTCCATTTAGCCTGCTTCTGACCCCTTCTGCCCTCTCATCTCTTCTCCAGACAGGAGCTGCCCACACAGTCTCATGTGTCTACTTGATCCAAGAAGCTCACTCTTCACTAGTATCATTTTCTATCCCATAGTCCAGTCCAATCCCTGTCTGAAGAGTTGGCTTTGGGAATGGTTCCTGTCTTGGGTTAACAGAAGGTCTGAGGACCAGGACCTGTGGGGTCCTTCTAGTCTCAGTCATGCCATTAAGTCTGGTCTTTTACGAGAATTTGAGGTCTGCGTCCCACTGCTCTCCTGATCCCTCAGGGGTTCTCTGTTGTGTTCCCTGTCAGGGCAGTCATCGGTTGTACGCGGTCACCATCTAGTTCTTCTGGTCTCAAGCTGATGTAGTCTGTGGTTCACGTGCCCCTTTCTGTCTCTTGGGCTCATAATTACCTTGTGCCTTTGGTGTTCTTCATTCTCCTTTGCTCCAGGTGGGTTGAGACCAACTGATGCATCTTAGATGGCCGCTTGCTAGCATTTAAGACCCCAGATGCCACTCTCCAAAGTAAGATGCAGAATGTTTTCTTAATAGATTTTATTATGCCAATTTACTTCCATGTTCCCTGAAACCACAGTCCCCAAACTCCTGCCCCTGCTACACTGCCCTTCGAAGTGCTCAGTTTATTCAAGAAACTTCTTTGCTTTTGGTTTAATCCAGTTGTGCTGACCTCCCCTGTATTGTGTGTTGTCTTTCCCTTCACCTAAAAGAGTTCTTACCTACTACCTAATTAGTGAAAACTCCTCTCCCTCCCTCCCTCCCTCCTCTCATAACCATCAAAGAATATTTTCTTCTCTGTTTAAACTATTTCTCCAGTTATTATAATAGTGGTCTCTTACAATATTTGTTCTTTTGCAACTGAGTAATTTCACTCAGCATAGTACCTCCCAGATTCCTCCATGTAACGAAATGTTTCACGGATTCATCATTGTTCTTTATCGATGTGTAGTATTCCATTGTGTGTATATACCACAATTTATTTGTCCATTCATCCATTGATGGGCACCTTGGTTGCTTCCACCTTTTTGCTATTGTAAACAATGCTGCAATGAACATGAGTATGCATATATCTGTTCATGTAAAGGCTCTTATTTCTCTAGGATATATTCGAAGGAGTGGGATTGGTAGATCGTACAGTAGTTCTATTTCTAGCTTTTTAAGAAAGCGCCAAATTGATTTCCAAAGTGGTTGTACCAATTTACATTCCCACCAGCAGTGTATAAGTGCTCCAGTCTCTCCACAACCTTAGACAGTATATCTTATTGTATTATTTTATTTGTATATTTCCCATTCCTTTCAGAATTTCTACCATAGCTGTATTAGGAAAGAAACATGGAAGGCTGCTTTTCTTGAAGATGGTTTTTGTGTTAATTTTGCAATAGAAACATTTCCTTCGATTTCTCAATAAACTACAATATTTAGTCAGAGGTAGTCTGTAATGACATTTGATGAAGGAATGAATACAATATTCCTTATCGTTCCCAAACTCAATATTTCTATTAGTCTATCCCACCCAGTGCCGTCGAGTCGATTCCAACTCATAGCGACCCTATAGGACAGAGTAGAACTGCCCCATAGAGTTTCCAAGGAACATCTGGTGGATTCGAACTGCCGACCCTTTGGTTAGCAGCCGTAGCACTTAACCACTACGCCACCAGGGTTTCCCTATTAGTCTATAGATATCATTTTATTGACTATGCCAAGGCTTCAAACTGTGTGGATCATAACAAGTTTTTTTTCCAAAGAATGACAATTCCAGAACACTTAATTGTGCTCATGAGGAACCTGTACTTAGACCAAGAGGCAGTCGTTCAAATAGAACAAGGGAATACTGTGTGGTTTAAAGTCAAGAAAGGTGTGTGTGAGGTTATATCTTTTTACCATGCTTATTCAATCTGTATGCTGAGCGAATAATCCTAGAAACTGGAGTATATGAAGAAGAACATGGCATCAGGTTTGGAGGAAGACTCATTAAAACCTGCGATATGTAGATAACACAACCTTACTTGCTGAAAGTGAAGAGATCTCGAAACAGTTACTGATGAAGATCAAAGACTACAGTCTTCAGTACGAATTACACCTCAACATAAAGAAAACACAAATCCTCACAACTGGACCAATAAGCAACATCATGATAAATGGAAAAAAGATTAAAGTTGTCAAGGATTTCTTTTTACCTGGATCCACAATCAACACCCATGAAAGTAGCAGCCAAATCAAAAGACACATAAAATGGGCAAATCTGCTGCAAAGGACCTCTTTAAAGTGTTGAAAAGCAAAGATGTCCCCTTGCAGACTAAGGTGCGCCTGACCGAAGCCATGATGTTTTCAATCACCTCATATGCATGCGAAAGCTGGATGATGAATAAGGAAGACTTAAGAAGAACTGACGCCTTTGAATTGTGGTGTTGACAAAGAATATTGAACATATCATGGACTGCCAAAAGAATGAACAAACCTGTCTTGGAAGAAGTACAACCAGAATGCTCCTTAGAAACAAGGATGGTGAGACTATGTTTCATGTACTTTGGACATGTTATCAGGAGGGATCTGTCCCTGGAGAAGGATATCATGCTTGGTAGAAGATCAGTGAAAAAGACGAAGACCCTCAATGAGATGGATTGACACAGTGGCTGCAACGATGAGCTCAAGCATAACAACGATTGTGGGGATGGCGCAGGACTGGACAGTGTTTTATTCTGTTGTACATAGGGTCACTATGAGTCTGAATGGAATTTAAGGCACCTAACAGCAACATCAACAAAGCATATAGAGGCAAAACCTGCAAAAGCAGGAAGCTGTGAAAGGTGGAAATCTGTCAGAAAAGGTCAATTCAAATATTTTCCACTAATAGACCTCTGTACATGGGAGATGAACCCCTGAGCCCCAGGTCACAGTCTGTGCAGAAGCAGCTGCCTCACCCAACTTGGGAAGGCAGCTGTCACTCCATGACCTCTGACAAGCCCTAGGCAGGGCCGTGGAGGGCCCATGCTGCAGTCCATGCCTGCAAAATCACTCCCCAGGAGAAGGTGGCCTGTGCCTTAATGTGTTACCTCCAGAATTCTTGCCACCTGGGCAGCGGGAGATGCTGGAGCCCCCTTCCCTCTTGAATCATTTCTTCAGTACTAGCTGCATATTTTAGAAATACTAGCATTTGGTACATAATAAATATTGGATGGAAAAAAAATCTAAGCATCCTCCTTGAGAACAGTTCTAAAATACATAAGAAAAGACTAGGGAAATCTTACGTTTCCTTAATTATCACACTGACAGAAAAAATTGAATTTCATAAAGCACATTTAATTTTGTTTGTGTATCAAAAAGAGACCAAGTTAAAATTTATATAATCTTTTTTAATGATTTCTGGAAGTAAGCATCAACTGAGACTGAAAAATCTATACAAGTCGATTGTTCACATTGCATTTCACTGTGTAATAACAGTCCAATTTCCTGCTAATTTAAGAATGTTCATATACTCTGAACTCCACCTTGAATAAGGGCCAAAAGATGAAACAAATAGTTCCTAAGTATGTCTTCTAAATTTAACATGCACCAAAAGTAAAGACTGAACAATTTGAAATATACTAGAATTCTCAAAACGAGGTGTTACTTAGTATAGGAACACATATTTTGGACCATGTGATAGTGGTGATTTAAAAATATATTATTTTAAAATTAGTAGTAGTTAAATGAGATTTCTAAAGTCATTTGAACTAAGGGATAAATGCAGTAATCATTTTGGGGATACTTTATATTTAATTTTCACCTTTTTTCTTCTTTTAGGTTACTGAAGTCTTTTTGAGTCACTAACATATTTAATAGTAATTTACATTACATACGTCGGAGAAGCAAACATACATTTACTCACCTATGTCTCCTTTTTCTAAATTTGTGTTTAGAGTTTTAAAATAAAAACAGGAGAAAAAATTTGAAACAAGAACACAGAGAAAGTGACAGTGATTTAAATATTTTGTATGAAGTCATGGAGCAAGTAGGACTGCAGCAGTTTTCTTTGCAAGTATCATGGCAATAAAGAACCAGGATGAATAACTGTAACCTCTGGGCAAGGCAACTAATGTTTAAGATCAGAAAAAAAGAGGGAATCCAGGAAAATTGGAATAGGAATTGGAGGACAGCAGTTTCTCTTGTCCATGAAAGCTGCATCTATGATCTCTATGACATATTCTGTACATCCTGGACTTCGTTAGTGGGGGGTCAGGGGCCACTTCCAGTTGAAACAAATATGGCTTATTATTTCTCAGAGACTGCATGAAATGCCTCAATGTCAAAATATTATGATTTAGCAGTATTTTTGAAAGCTATCTTACAAGTACAAAGGAAATACATCTCAAAGCAGCCAGTAAGTGGCTAGTTCTCATTACCTTTTGCATATTTTCTCTAAGTAAATTGGCTTGCTTCTTGCTCAGAGTGAAATACCAAAGGTTTTTCAGACTGAAAGGCTGTGTTCATTATAACAGGTTTGTAGTTTCCAATTTCCTGTCTCTACAGAGTGGACCTTGAATTCATTGTTACACCTGTATTTGTGACACACACACTTTATTTTTTTAATGAATGGATATCTTTCTTGTTTAGCAGGGCAGATACACTTACAAATATTTTGAGACTACTGTTATTTTCCTTATAAGAATAATGAGCAAACAAAGCCCTCCATTCTTTATTAAAACCTTTTCCAAAAAATCCTTCTGTGATGGTACATGCTCTGCAACACAGCAGAGAAAATGTAATGGTTCCGGAAAGAATGAACAGTAAATGAGGAGGAACCTGACTGCCACTGAGTTTTCTTTTTGACTTTGGATACGTAGCTGATCTGCTCTTTTGCTTCTTCTTATGTTAACTTGAAATAAATTCTTGACCCATTTCCTAGTCATTTTATGAGGAGTGTTTGGCAAACTCATATTTAAATATGAGGCTAAATTCAGGAATTAGTTGTGATTATTTTGTTATTCTATCAGGTCATTTTTTTTTTTTTTGTCCTTGGATTCTGTGTGTTTGTGTGTGTGTGTTCTCGAAACAACAGCATTTTCAATATTCATTTGAAAATGTTTATACATATATTTTCTGTATACATTTTGATTTGGTTCATAGAGTAAGTGTTCTATAAAAGTATCTTTGCTTTTTAACAGGTATTCATTTAAGTGAACACCACTGTAATTTGTTAGTCTCCTATGATACTTCAAGATGTTCCTCACATTCTGATTTAAAGGTTGAAAGGGAGTAATTTGCATATATTTTCAGAGTTGAACATGCTGATAAAAGAGGTAGAGAATAAGATGCTGCTTAATAAGACATTCTATATGTCTACTAGTGTTTAAGAATCATTTTTAAGTTCAAACTTTTTAACATGGTGGAAGATAATAACTATGGTTAAAGCCACTGTTGCAGTTCAGATGTGTTGCCTTTAATCTCTGGTGTGCAGCCTGCGAAGACACTTTTTTTTTTTTTTTTAATGAAAAGGGCTGCTACAGGATCTACCAAAGAAGAAACTTTCGGTTTAAAATCTACCTTATCTCACATCAGTGGATCAAAGAGCTCTGAATTGTAACACAGTATTGTCAATGTCTTTCATGGAATGGAGTTTTGAACATTTTGCCTAAAGACTTTTTCTAGCCAATTTTCCAGGACTTGAAAAATATGTCAAATGATTCCAAGAAAGAAAGTGGTACATTTACTGATGTTTTTCTGAAAATATATTTTTTTCAAACTCATTTCTAATTAAAATGTTTCTAATTATAAAAGAAACATATGTTTATCTGAGTAATCTCATGCTGCTATAACAGAAATACAACAAGCAGACGGCTTTAACAAGCAGAAGTTTATTTTCTTAGAGTCCAGTAGGCTAGAAGTCTGAATTCAGGACGCCAGCTCCAGGAGAAATTTTCTCTCCCTGTTGGATCTGGGCAAAGGTCTTTGTCATCAATCTACCCCTGGATTAGGAGCTTCTCAGCCCAAAGATTCCAGGGTCCAATGGACACGCTCTGCTCCTGGCACTATTTTCTTGGTGGTATGAAGTCCCTCTGTCTCTCTGCTGACTTCTCTCTTTTATGTCTTAAAAGGGATTGACTCAAAACACAACCTAAACTTGTAGATTGAGTTCTTGAGTTCTGCCTCATTAACATAACTGCCTCTAATCCTGCCTCATTAACATCATAGAGGTAGTATTTACAAGACATAGGAAAATCACAGCAGTTTACAAAATGGTGGACAATCACATAATACTGGGAATCATGGCCTAGCCAATTTGACACACATTTTGGGGGGACACAATTCAATCCATAACAATGCTTATTTAAAAAAAAAATCGAGGAAATAATAAGTTGGAGAATGACATAATCTAACATCACTGAAATTGAGCCTTGTCATAGATTGAATGGTGTCCCCCCAAAATATGGTATCAATTTGGCTAGGCCATGATTCCCATTATTGCGTGATTGTCCACCATTTTGTCACCTGATGTGATTTTCCTATGTGTTGTAAATCTTATCTCTATGATGTCAATGAAGTGGGATAGGCAGCAGTTGTGTTAATGAGTCAGGACTCCATCTACAAGTTGGGATTGTGTCTTGAGCCAATCTCTTGAGACATAAAAGAGAGAAGAGAACAGAGAGACGGGGGACCTCATACAGCCAAGAAAGCAGCCCCCGTAGTGGAGTATGTCCTTTGGACCTGGGGTTCTTGTGTGAAGAAGCTCCTACTCCAGGGGAAGATTGACGAGAAGGATCTTCCTCCATAGCCAAGAGAGAGAGAAAGCTTTCCCCTGGAGCTGACACCCTGAATTTGGACTTCTAGCTTACTAGACTGTTAGAAAATAAATTTCTCTTTGTTAAAGCCATCCACTTGTGGTATTTCTGTTATAGCACTATATAACCAAGACAACCCTTCTAATACTTTGGTATATTTTCTCCCACTATATTTCTATTCAAATATGTTTGACATAATTGGAACCATACTGTATTTATAGTTTTTCATTTATCACTGCATAATAAAAATATCTAATATACTTAAATTTATTTGAAAATTTTAAATCTAAATTGTTCAGTGGTATACCATTATTTATTTAATCAGTATCATAATTATTTTGTAATGAGTACATGTGACTTTTGATATTGTATTTTTCTTATTTGTAAGTTAATACATATTTATTTATAAAAATTTGGAAAATAAAACATTAAAACAAAAGTAATCAGTCATTCTTTCAATGCATATTTTTTCAGACTTTCATGCACAGAATACCTTTATGTCATTTTATAATAAATTATTTTAATGTACTATATTAGGGACTTTTGAGTTGTATCAAACTTTTAAATATTGTAGGTAAAGCTACAATACACATTTTTTGTAAATATATCACTATGCACACCTCTGATTACTTCCTTTCCATAAAATCCTAGAGTGGAATTGCTTGTTTGATGAGTGTGAGCATTTTTAAAGTCCATAGTAGAATGCAAATTATTTTCCAAAATGTGTATGCCAGCAATGCTTATTTATATCCTCACAAGCATTAAATATTGTTACTTTGTGAAGTTTTGTTAATTTGATAAGCAAAGCTATTTCATCTTTTTAATTTTTATATATTCAAATATATTAGTATTATGATGATATCTTGTACGTTTTCCATAATTATTTGTCATTTTATTTTTTGTTCTAAATCATATATTCTTATTTTAATAAAAAATTGTTTTTCTTGTTAATTTTTATTAAACATATTTTTATCACTTTTGCTTCCTGTTGATTATCTTAATTAGAATTTAGATTTTTATATACAAAATTTCATCATTTCAATGGAGTCAAATTAATTTTTTTATGACAGCTTTATTGCTTTTATTTTTATAAGATTCTTCAACATATCAGGAAAAAACCCTGTTGCCGTCGAGTCAATTCCGAGTCATAGTGACCCTATAGGACAGAGTGGAACTGTCCCATAGAGCTTCCAAGGAACACCTGGTGGATTCAAATTGCTGACCTTTTTGGGTAGCAGCCATAGCGCTTAACCACTACGCCACCAGGGCTTCCATATATCCGGTAGTTATCTTTATTTTTTTCTGAATTTTCTTAATTTTTTACTCTTATTGTTTTACATTTACTTGTAAATTTACTTTTGTTACATGAAATTGCCTGAGGATCCATGTACCTATACGTGTGTATATATATATACATATATATTTTACACCAAATTGCCAACTATCTCATTTTTAATGATCCATCTCTTACCCGATGATGAACTTCCATCACGACCTCTATAGTTTAGAGAAAATTTACCTTGTCTTTTTTTTTCTGTATAATTTTCCATCAGCTCTACTAATCTTGAATTTCTGTAGGTTTGATGGTTTGAGATGAACAGCAGAAAGCATGCAATGTAGTTAATTGAAGCATTTTTGATTAAGGTGAACAGAAAAGGGTTTAAATCCTGTCTGTGTTTCTTCAACTGCTTGGATTCCGGTCTCAGAAACTACAGAAAACTTCAACAGGTCAGCATATAGAGGAAATTAAGTTCCCTGCTAAAACAGCTCCCAAGACTCACTGCTGTTGAATCAACATAACCTCATAATTTTCTCCATCTGCTTTCATTTAACAGGAAAACTATCTGACCTCTACATAAAATGTATTATGTCACTGAATTTGATACCTTGCTTCTCTACTGAGTCAATTCAAATCAAAGGACATGATTCAGTTTGAGTAGATGGTTAAAATGTAGCAATTAGTGCAATTCCTAGTGGGACTTGGTGCTGTGGTCATTGCCAAGAAGATTAGGACCCAGTGAATTACTGATATTACAAGAATCAATTATTTGTTTATTTATTATTCTCTTTGTTTATTTTTTCTGTAATGAGTATATATCACTTTTGATATTTTTTCTTATTTAAAAATTAATAGTGTTATCAATGATAATTCATAAAATGAAAATAAAAAACCAAATATAAAAATGAAAAGTAATCACTTTTACCCTTGCGATGCATATTTGTCAGAATTTTTATGTGCATATTTGTTATTTTGTAGTACATTATAATGAAAATACTAAAACTAAATATTATTTTTAGAACCAAATATTAATTCCATATCTTCTCCCAAGACAGTCTAGCTGAATCATATCAGCATTTTCCTACTTTCTAAATACAGTTTCCTTTAAATTTTCTTACCTATTGATACTTGGAAATATGTCAAATGCTAGTTAATGTAGTTTTGTCTTTTGTATAGCTAATCTCTGATCCTGGTACATTTGACTTCTATTATCCAGCTTTTGGAGATTGGATCCCTTTTTTCTTTATTGAGATATATTTTACACATCACAAAATTCAACCTCATCAAGTGTATAATTCATTGGTTTTTAGTAAATTTTAGGGTATTTTCATCACCCCAATAAGATTCCTTGTGTCCATTAACTGTTAATCCTGACTCTGTACCTCCACTTATCACTCCTAGCAACCACCAATCTCTTTTCTGTATCTACAGACTTTCCATAATTGCACATTTCATATAAATGGAATCACGGACTATGCAATATTTTCAGACCTACTTCTTTTACTTAGCATAATGCTTTCAAAGTTCATTATGTGTCAGTACAGTCATGAATCACTTAATGTCCACAATACATTCTGTGAAATAGGACTTCATGTGATTTGGACTTTGTGTGAACACTGCATTACTTAGCAGAGGATATATACTTCCTCAGCATCTGTCACCTCCTTCAATTCCTCCCAATTCGGTGGCTTCTCCAAGGTATATCGCTGATTCCTCTTCTCTGACCTCAGATTCCCCATTCCATGCCCTAAGTCCTTCTGCAGCACATACCTCTTGGTCCTTTCCCTAGAATGCCTGCCTTCCCAAGCCCCGCATTCCACCATAGCTCAGCTGCACTAACCCAATTCTGAAGAGCAGTCACTGCGTACCATGAGCAGGCCACAGATATTCTGAAGAGCATGGCAGCCACTTAACCACTCAGCCCAACCACTCAGCCGGACTTTTTGGAGTTCACTGACTTCCAATGACTTGTCCCTGCATCTGCATGGGACTCTTTGGTCCCCTCTCCCTCTTCCCTTCCCCCTTCTTCTACCTCTTTTTTTTTCTGGATCCAGACAAGCATACACACTTAGCCCTCTATACTTAGACATACACGCAGTATATACTTGTTGTTATTAGGTGTCCTTGAGTCAGTTCCGACTCATCGCAACTGTATGTATAACAGCACGAAACACTGCCTCGTCCTGCACCACCCTCAATCGTTCTTATGACTGAGCCCATTGTAGCAGCCACTATGTTAATCCATCTCCTTGAGGGTCTTCCTCTTTTTCCCTGACCCTCTAGTTTACCAAGCATGATGTCCTCTTCCACAGACTGGTCCCTCCTGATAGCATGCCCAAAGTATGTGAGATGAAGTCTCGCCATCCTCACTTCTAATGAGCATTCTGGCTGAACTTCTTCCAAGACAGATTTGTTCCTTCTTTTAGCAGTCCACGGTATATTTGATATTCTTATTCGACATCACAATTCAAAGGTGTCAATTCTTTTTCACGCTTCCTTATTCATTGCCCAGCTTTCACACGCATATATGAGAAAATTGAAAACACCATGGTTTGGGTCAGGCACACATTAGTCCTTAAAGTAACGTCTTTGCTTTTTAACACTTTAAAGAGGTCTTTTGACCAGATTTGTCCAATGCAGTGCGTCATCTGATTTCTTGACTGCTGCTTCCATGGGTGTTGATTGTGGATCCAAGTAAAATGAAATCTTTGACAACTTCAATCTTTTCTCCATTTATGATGATGTTGCTTATTGGTCCAGTTGTGAGGATTTTTGTTTTCTTTACGTTGAGGTTTAATCCGTATTGAAGGTTGTAGTCTTTGATCTTCATCGATAAGTGTTTCAAGTTCTGTTCACTTTCAGCAATCAAGGTTGTGTCCTCTGTATAACACAGGTTGTTAAGGAGTCTTTCTCCAATACTGGTGACACATTCTTCTTCATGTAGTTCAGCTCCTTGAATTATTTGCTCAACATACAGATTGAATAAATATGGTGAAAGGATACAACCCTGACACACACCTTTCCTGACTTTAAACCAAGCAGTATCCCCTCTTTCTGTTGAAACAACTGCCTCTTGGCCTAAGTGCAGGTTCTTCATGAGCACAATTAAGTGTTCTGGAATTCCCATTCTTTACAATGTTATCCATAATTTTTCATGATTCGCACAGTCTAATGCCTTTGCATAGGCAAAAAAAAAAAAAAAGTAAACATCTTTCTAGTATTCTTTTACTATTAAGCACATTAAAACTCTTTCAGCCTCTACCCATTCATAGTTTCAAAACCACTTCTACATTTTGGTTATCTTTAGAGCAGCACCCCACTCCTGGTACCAAATTCTACCTTAGTTATCTACTGCTGTTATAACAGAGATACCACAAGTGGATGGTCTTAGAAAACAGAAATTTATTCTCTCACAGTTTAGCAGTCTAGGAGTCCAAATTCCAGGTGCTAGCTTCAAGGGAAAGCTTTCTTTCTGTGTCAGCTGTGGGGAAAGTTTCTTGTTGTCAATCTTTCCCTGGTCTATGAGCTTCTCAGTGCAGGAACCCTGAGTCCAAAAGACATGCTTCTCTCCTGGCTCTTGTTTCTTGGTGTTATGAGGTCCCTCTCCTCTCTGCTGGCTTCTCTCTTTTACATCTCTTAGTTAGAGATTAACTCAATATACAACTTAATCCTGTAGATTTTGTCTTGCCTCATTAACATAACTGCTTCTAATCCTGCCTCATTAACATCGTGAAGGTTAGGATTCACAACATATAGGATAATTACATCAGAACACAAAATGGAGGACAACCATACAATACTGGGAATCACGGCCTAACCAAGTAGACACACATTTCTGGAGAACATAATTCATTCCATAACACTTACTTTAATTTGCTGGTATTTTATTTAAAGTTTTGCATTCATGTTTCCAATTGAGATTGTTCTGTGCTTTTCTTTTTCTCTGTATGTTTTGTCAAGATTGGTATCAGCGTTATATGGACTTTTGTAAGTAGGCAGTCCATCAGAGAAGCCTGATAGCTATGTTTTTCACTGACCCCTCCCCCACATCTTTGAGCTTCAGGAACTATGTACCCTCCCCCAAAGTCCAATGGTTTGTCTAAATGTCAGCAGAGTTAAAGAGATACAATCCTGGGAGAGGCGCTAAGGTGTCTGAGCATCTCCTCCTAGGGTGGTCAGGTGGAAATACCTCCATATAATGACTCAGAGAGGAAGTTTTCTTTGTCTTCTCAACTGTGGTGCTAGTGGGGCATGCAGAGCATTAAGTTTACAACCCACCTAAGTGGATGTACCTGAGCAGGAGGAGACTGGCAGCAGGAAGGCACCTATTGTGTCCCTCAGCCACAATGCCAAGTGGAGGGTCTATGGACTCAAAGAAAAAGCCAGGGAGAGAGTTTTTTTTTGGGGGGGAGGGGGAGATTAGAAAATTCAAGAGCACTGCGTACACAGGGGAATTAAGAAATCCACACACATACCCAAGGCAAGACATTCTCAGAACATACATAGGACCATATGTGTTCACCTCAGGCTGAATTATAGGTACGGTGGAAGCCAGGCTAAATGTTGAAGGACTGCATCAGCATAGATCCAAATTGTAAAGACCATGAAAGTTCTCCTTTTTTTTTTATTTCCTCTGGCTTTCAAGATGGCAAATTTTATGTTTGTATGCATTTTACCACAATAAAAAAAAAAATTTAAAAGGCAGATAATAAATGCTGGTGAGGATGTGGAGAAATCAGAACCCTAATATATTGCTGGTGGAAATGTAAAGTGATATAGTCACTTTGGAAAACATTTTGAAAGTTCTTCAGAATGTTAAACATAGATTTATCATATGACCCAGCAATTCCACTGCTAGGTATATTATTCAAGAGAAATGACAACTTGTATCTGAACAAAACTTTGTACATAAATGTTCATTGCAGCATTATTCACAGTAACTAAAAAAGTGGAAACAACTCAAATGTCTATCAACTGATTGGATAAATAGCATGTGCTGTGTCCATTCAATGGATTGTCATTTGGCAGTAAAAAGTAACAGTGTACAGTCATGTGCTGCATAATGTCCATCCCAACAACATCTGACTGCATAAGTCTGTGGTCCCATATAGCTTTGCTAAGTATATGCCGTTCAGGTCATAAAAAATTGTGGGTAACAATGGGAAGAATGGAAATTTTAGAACAGTTAATTGTGTACATTAGGAACCTGTGCTTAGACCAAGAGACAGTTGTTTGAACAGAACAAGGGGATACTGCATGGTTTAAAGTCAGGAAAGCTGTGTGTCAGGGTTGTATCATTTCACCATATTTATTCAATCTGTATGTTGAGCAAATAATTCGAGAAGCTGAACTACATGAAGAAGAATGGGTCACCAGTATTGGAGAAAGACTCCTTAACAATCTGTGATATGCACATGACACAATATTGCTTGATGAAAGTGAAGAGGACTGAAGCACTTTTTGATGAAGATCAAAGACCACAGCCTTCAGTATGAATTACACTTCAACATAAAGAAAACAAAAATCCGAACAACTGGACAAATAAGCACCATCATGATAAATGCAGAAAAGATTGAAGTTGTCAAAGACTTCATTTGGCTTGGATCCACAACCAACGCCCATGGAATTAGCAGTCAAGAAATCACAGGACATGTTGTATTGGGCAAATCTACCGCAAGAGATCTCTTTAAAGCGTTAAAATGTAAGGATATCGTTTTAAGGACTAAAGTGCCTGACCTAAGCCAAGGTGTTTTCAATCTCCTCATATGCATTTGAAAGTTGGACAATGAATAAGGAAGACTGAAGAAGAATTGACACATTTGAATTATGGTGCTGAAGAATATAGAATGTTACCATGAACTGCCAAAAGGACGAACAAATCTGTCTTGGAAGAAGTACAGCCAGAATGTTCATTAGAAGCCAGGATGGCGAGACTTCATCTCACATACTTTGGACATGTTATCAGGAGGGACCAGTCCCTGGAGGACATCATGCTTGGTAAAGTAGAGAGGATTGGCAAAAAATAGGAAGACACAGTGGCTGCTACAATGAGCTGAAGCATAGCAATGACTGTGAGTATGGCAAAGGACCATGCAGAATTTCGTTCTGTTATACATAGAGCCACTATGAATCAGAATCAACTTGATGGCACCTAACAACACAACAACAACAGAAAAAGCCTAGATTGTCTCGAAACATTTTTTTTTTATTTTCATTGTGCTTTAAGTGAAAGTTTACAAATCAAGTTAATCTCTCATACAAAAATTTATACACACCTTGCTATATACTCCTAGTTGCTCTCCCCCTAATGAGATAACACACTCTTTCTTTCCACTCTCTGTTTTCATGTCCAGTCAGTCAGCTTCTGTCCCCCTCTGCCTTCTCATCTCCCCTCCAAGCAGCAGCCAGTCACACAGTCTAATGGGCCTACTTGATCCAAGAAGCTCACTCCTCACCAGTATCATTTTCTATCCCATAGTCCAGTCCAATCCCTGTATGAAGAGTTGGCTATGGGAATGGTTACTGTCTTAGGCTAACAGAAAGCCTGAGGACCATGCCCTCTGGGGTCCTTCTAGTCTCAGTCATCCCATTAATTCTGATCTTTTTACGAGAATTTGAGGTCTGCATCCCACTGCTCTCCTCCTCCCTCAGGGGTTCTCTGTTGTGTTCCCTGTCAGAGCAGTCATCAGTTGTACCCAGTCACCATCTAGTTCTTCTGGTCCCAAGCTAATGTAGTCTCTGGTTTATATGGGCCTTTCTGTCTCTTGGGCTCATAATTACATTGTATCTTCAGTATTCTTCATTCACCTTTGCTCCAGGTGGGTTGAGACCAATTGATGCATCTTAGATGGCCATGTGCTAACGTTTAAGACCCCAGATACCACTCTCCAAAGTGAGATGCAGAATGTTTTCTTAATAGACTTTATCATATCAATTGACCTAGATGTCCCCTGAAACCATGGTCCTCAAACCTCTGTTTCTGCTATGCTGGCCTTCGAAGCCTTCAGTTTATTCAGGAAACTGCTTTTGGTTTAGTACAGTTGTGCAGGCCTCTCCTGTATTGTGTGTTGTCTTTCCCTTTACCTAAAATATTTCTTGTCTACTATCTAATTAGTCAATAACCCTCTCCCTTCCTCTCTCTCCACTCTGGTAACTATCAAAGAATATTTTTTTCTCTGTTTAAACTATTTTTAAGTTCTTATAATAGTCGTCTCATACAATATTTGTCCTTTTGCAAATGACTAATTTCACTCAGCATAATGCCTTCCGGATTCCTCCATGTAATGAAATGTTTCACGGATTCATCATTGTTCTTTATTCCATTGTGTGAATATACCATAATTTTTTTATCCATTCATGCATTGATGGGCACCTTGGTTGCTTCCAACTTTTTGCTATTGTAAACAGTGCTGCAATGAACATGGGTGTGCATATATCTTTTCGTGTAAGGGCTCTTATTTCTCCAGGATATATTCGAAAGAGTGGGATTGCTGGGTTGTATGGTAGTTCTATTTCTAGCTTTTTAAGGAAGCGCCAAATCGATTTTCAAAGTGGTCGTACCATTTTACATTCCCACCAGCAGTGTATAAGTGTTCCAGTCTCTCCCCAATTTCTCCAACATTTATTATTTTGTGTGTTTTGGATTAATGCCAACTTTGTTGGAGTGCAATGGAATCTCATTGTAGTTTTGACTTGCATTCCCGTAATGGCTAATGATCTTGAGCATTTCCTCATGTATCTGTTACCTACTGGAATGTCTTCTTCAGTGAAGTGCCTCTTCATGTCCTTTGCCCATTTTTCAATTGGTTTATTTGTCTTTTTGTAGTTGAGTTTTTGCAGTATCATGTAGATTTTAGAAATCAAATGCTGATCAGAAATGTCATAACTAAAACTTCTTCCCAGTCTGTAGGTAATCTTTTTACTCTTTTGATGAATTCTTTGGATGAGCATAGGTGTTTGATTTTTAGGAGCTCCCAGTTATCTAGTTTCTCTTCTGGTGTTTGTGCATTGCTAGTAATGTTTCGTATACTGTTTATGCCATATATTAGGGCTCCTAGCATTGTCCTTATTTTTTTCTTCCATATTCTTTATCTTTTTAGATTTTATATTTAGGTCTTTAATCCAATTTGAGCTTATTTTTGTGCATGGTGTGAGGTATAGGTCTTGTTTCATTTTTTTTTCAGGTGGATATCCAGTTATGCCAGCACCATTTGCTAAAGAAACTGTTTTCCCCATTTAATGACTTTGTCTTGAAACTTTTGATGGAATTATGGACATGAAAGGTAAGTCTCGTGTCATGGATTGAATTATATCCCCCCAAAATTGTGTGTATCTATTTGTCTGGGCCATGATTCCCAGTATTGTGTGATTTTCCTATATGTTGTAAGTTCTGCCTCTACAATGTTAATGAGGGAGGATGGGTGGCAGTTGTGTTAGTGAGTCAGGGTTCAATCTACAAGATTGGATTGTGTCTTGAGGCAATCTCTTGAGATATAAAAGAGAGAAGTGAGTAGAGAAATGGGGGACCTCATACCACCAAGAAAGCATTGCCAGGACCTTTGGACCCTGGGTCACTGCTTGGAGAAGCTCCTATTCTGGGGAAGATTGATGAGAAGGCTAACAGAGAGAGAAAGTCTTCCCCTGGAGCTGACATCCTGAATTTGAGCTTTTAGCCTACTTTACTGTAAAGAAATAAATTTCTCTTTGTTAAAGCCATCCACTTGTGATATTTCTGTTATAGCGTCACTATATTACTAAGCTATCTGGCAAGAGCTCAAAAGCAAGTTAGGATAGCTGTAACACTGGAGATGGCACAGACGGTGAGGAGAAACAGCAAAGAAAAAATCCAGCAGAAGAACCAGGAGACCAGTAGTAGACGGTATGGGAGCTGACCCACTAAGCAAGAGAGTTGAGTGCTTTTGGTCAGAAGGCTTCCTGATGGAGTGGGGTGCCTCTGGGTATTTATTGATGGAGCCTGGCTTGCCAACCCATGGAGTGAGAGAGCTGAGTTTCTTCAGGCCAAAGCTTACTAGTCAAGAAAGGTACCACTTGGCACTTATCATTAGAGCTAAAGAGCTGTGTAGCACTTGTGTGAGCAGGCAGAGGTTGGGCCAGCCCAAGAAGACCAAGAGGCCACCAGCCTAAGAGGCTCGAGGGGCCAAAGGGCTGATTCGTCAGGAATCAGGAAGCAGAAGCTGAAGAGATAAGGAGCAAAGGAAGCAGAGCTGCCTCTATCTCAAATCGTAGGGCCATGACCACTGGAGTTTCAAAGGGTGGAATCACAGCCTGTTGGGTCTCAAAAGGTGGGGCCACAGCCTCATAGGTTTCAAAGAGTTAGATCTTCTCCAACTCTGTTCCAGAGTGTGGGGTTTCTGTTCACAGGTGCCAGGAGGATAGGGCCAGACAGATCCACTTCCAAAATTGAGGGGGCAGGGCTGCCATGCTTAAGGAGTAGGATGTGGGATTGCAACTCAGGCAGATTAGGTGAAGGGGTCCACCCAATGCCGAGGGAGCAGAGGTACCATTCCAGTGGGGCTGTAAGGGGAAGATGAAGCTCAGGGCTAAGGGCTCTCCACCCAAAATCTGGACAGCATGGTCCACACCCAGAGCCTGAAGGGTAGGTTCACTGTCTGTATGATGTCAGAGAACAGAGGATTAAGCCTGGAGAGCTAATGTAAATTGTTTTGCTGGGCTTGGACTTGCTTAATACCTGTTATCTCGTCTTTCTCTCCAATTTGTCCCATTTGTAATGGAAATGTCTACCTTGTGCCTATTCCACTGTTGCACTTTGGAAGCAGAAAACTTGTATTTTAGATTTCACAGATGTTATAGATTGAATAGTGTGTCAACTTGGTTAGATCATGATTCCTAGTACTGTGTGGTTGTCCTCCATTTTATAATCTGATGTAATTATCTTATGTGTTGTAACTCCTGACCTCTGTGATGTTAATGAGACATGATTAAAGGCAGTTATGTTAATGAGGCAGGACATAATATGTTGTATCTTGAATTAGTCTCTTTTGAGATATGAAAGAGAGAACCCAGCAGAGAGGAGAGTGATGTCATAGCACCAAGCAAGAAGAGGCAGGAGTGGAGCATATCTTTTGACAAGCGGTCTCTGCACTGTGAAGCTCCCAGACCAAAGGAAGATTGATGACAAGGACCTTCCCCTTAGAGCCGAGAGAGACTGAAAGCCTTCCTTGGAGCTGGCTCCTCTTCTAACTCCCTAATATGTGAGAGAATAAATTTCTGTTTATTAAAGCCATCCACTTGTGATATTTCTATTATAGCAGCACCAGATAACTAAGACAGTAAATAACATACAAAAATTTAAATGCACCATATCCAATTGATATTCAGTCTAAAATTTTAGGAAAGGTTTAGGCTTAGGGAAATATTTAACATAACTCATCATAATAATAAAAAGTGGTTAAAAATAAAATTATCTTAATAAATACCTGAAGATATTTGACAAAAGTCAACATCACAACATAAATTCTGAATTAAAAAAAGCTTCTTAATGAAATAGTTGTATCTTGATCTTTAAGTTACAGCTCTTAAAAACATATACAACACACACAAAAAAGAAAACTTCATTTTTTTTATTAGCAAAACTTTAGCCATGAAGAAAGCAAAGATACATGTCACCACCAACACGAGACTACCCTTCTGAATTTGTTAGACAATACAATTGGGCACATAAAATATTTATAAATAACACGATTAGTATCATTTTATATAGACTATATGACTGCATTCTTAAAAATAATCTTGGAAAAGTAATTAAAATAGTGTAATTCAGTAAAGTAGTTAGTTACAAAATGACTATAACATACTGAAGAGATTTTCTACATAGAAACAATAATTAGAAAGTATAAAAGAAGAAAAATTATTTACATCAAAACAAAAATATTGAGAAATAAATTTAACAAGTTTTGTGTGTGATCTCTGAAACTCTCCTGAGAGACTTAAGAACTAAATTAATGCACAGATATTCTTTGTTTCTGGATAGAAATGGCTCAATATTGTAAATATGTCATTATCCCTTAAATTAACATTAAAATTCAATATGATTCAAATAAAAATAATAACCATGTATTAGAGGCTTGACAAATAAATATTAACATTTATCAAGAGGCTCTCCAGATAATGTCTGGTAAAAGAAGACTAACTGGGCGTACTAACGCTTCTTCCAGATTTTAAAATATGTTATTGCTGTTGTTAGGTGCCATTGAGTCAGTTCTGACTCACAGCGACCCAATGTACAACAGAATGAAACACTGTTCCTTCGCCATCCTCACAATCTTTCCTATGTTTGAGCCCATTGTTGCAGCCACCTTGCCAATCCATTTTGTCTAGGGTCTTCCTCTTTTTTGCTGACCTTCTAATTAACCAAGAATGATGTCCTTCTCCAGAGACTTGTCCATCCTGATAACGTATCCAAAGTATATGATACAAAGTCTTGCCATCCTTGTTTCCAACGAGCACTCTAGCTGTACTCCTCCCAGAACAGACTTGTTCATTCTTCTGGCGGTCTATGGTCTATTTAATATTCTTCACCAACACCATAATTCAATTCTTCTTCGGTCTTATTCCTTGTCCAGCTTTTGCATGCATATGATGTAATTGAAATACCATGGTTTGGATCAGGAGTACCTTAGTCCTCAAAGTGACATCCTTGGTTTTTAACAATAAAGAGATCTTTTGCAGCAGATTTGCCATTGCAATATTGGTTTGATTCTTCCTTAAGCATTGATTGTAGATTCAAGAAGAATGAAAATATAAGCAGTGGTAATTAAAAGAGTTTGATACTTTGTAGAATAAATTGATAGATAAGGATGTATGTGTGTGGAGGTTTTTATATTTGTAAACCATTTCTCAAAGGATGCATACACAAACACAGTTTCAGTTAACAGCATCTTCGTTGAGTGGAATTGTAGCAGTGAGTAAATACACAGTTTTAACACTTTGGACATTCAGTACTGTTGAATTTTTGCCATAAGCATGTGCTTTTAATAAAGAAAAAAAATCATAAAAAAGCTTTAGTTAAAAACAAACCATTTATGTAAATACCAGCATCACATGCAACTAAAAAATACGGATCAAACTGGCTTTGTTTAGACTGTATTGATCAGTAATGCAGATAAAAGCATGACAAGTAGGTTTATATCATTTGTGTGAAAGTCAATTGCATCAGGAAAATATGGATTTCAGAACCGTCTATTGTGTGTATATATGATAAACTTAGAAATTTCTACATTAGTAACAATGAATAAATGATGTTCAGTTAATATCATTATCTCTCAGTAGTTATAAAAACAGTTTTTTTTTAATAACTTAACTTTTCTTATCTGCCATCTAGAGTTTACCCAGATGGACCAAAAATTGATAAAAATAATATGATCTAAAAAAAAAAAAAAAAGACAGTAAATTATCAATGCCTGATAAGCAGGTGTGGACATGCAAAGAGTTTGAGTTATTTTGTATTTGTTTTCCCTGATTTTTAAATTTCTAAAAGAAATAATTGGCAACTGTATCTAGTACTTAGTAGACCCTTTAAAGTCTATATTTCTTTGAAATCCACAAAATAAGCAAGAAACCACATCATATTATGTAGTTACATAGTTTCATGTTTTTAATTTAGTAGTTATATATTAGTATTATTGAGTCACCAAAATTATTTCACATTTTATTTTAAGCAAATTTAAAGTACATGGATAAAGTCATATTTACAATTTTCTTGTGTATCTTTCAAAAATTACCTGAGTGTTTATCCCAAAAGTCAGTCTTATTCAGAAAAAAAATCTTAAAAGCATCTATAAATGAAATAATTGCTTTAAGTTTCACATCTTGAATATTCAAGATAAACATCTGATGACGTATCGGAAAATTTTATATACACAGGCACATACACACACATATATTCAACACAATTCTCTTAAATATTTTTTCTTTCAAAAAAGTCTAAAAGTGCACCTGGCTTTTGATTTGGAATCTATAAATAATTTAGTCAATATGACTCCTTTCGTGATGTGATTTTAAGAATCATGAAGATTTTCATATAACACTGGATTAATAATATGTTATCCAATTGGAACACACAAGGGCACATTATTTGATACACAAATTAGCTCTTTCTTTGGGAAAACAAATACACCCCATAGATGCTCACTTGTTGTTTGCCAAACTTTTTCAATTTGGAAAATTATTCAGTAATTCCAAAGTGAGCATGTGGGATTGTTGCATGCTAATTTAGTAATTTACAGGTCTTGAATGGAAACCCAGTAAATAGCATGCATGTTGGGATTGTTGCATGCTTCAGTAACTTACAGCTCTTGAATTGCAACTTGATAAATAACATGCAAAAATGATTATGCAAATACTGATATTTCATTTGTGTAATGGTTTTGGAAACTTTTAGTCTGTACCAAGAAATACCTAAGAAATATCAAAAACAAAAAACCAAACCCATGGCCATCAAGTCAATCCCAACTCCTAATGATCCTATAGGACAGAGGAGCAGCTGGGGGATTCAAACTGCAGACCTTTTGGTTAACAGCCACACTCTTAACTCCTGCACCACCAGGGCTCAACCTAATAATAGGTAATTGCTTTTAAGGGAACAATTGTTTTAATTCTCAGGAATTCGAAGAATCCGAACATTTACTTAATGAATCTTCCCATCTAGAAAAATCATAAGGTCTCCAGTGCTGTCAAGACTACACCAATGCATGCTGGATATCATGCAACAGAAGGACTATAGACAGGCTGGAGGTGTCATAAGTATAAATTATGTCAGAGTAGTATGCTTATCACTAGCCCTGAAGATAATTTTTAACAAATAATATTTACATGATTTCCTAGGTCTGTAACTACCACTTGGAGGATAAGGAGCTTAATTCGGAATTTGTGTTTATGATATCTAAGGAGGTATTTTACAGCCAAATTTGAAATGAGTTAATTTTTTATATTGGTGCTTCATAAAAAAAAAATGCAATAAAGAAATGAAGAGCTATTCTAAACACTGAAATATCAACACACATTGAAAAAAATGGTGGTAGTACCTGCACAAGAGAAAAATGAAATGAAACTGCTTGAATTTTGTATACGCTGAAGTATTGTAAACTTGATTTTCATAACTTTAAAAGTGGTAGCAATATATGTCAGAATGAGCCCTCATTACATGAATAGTATGTCTATCCTGATCCTCTGAAGTCAGAGCCAAACATCTGACTGCTTGGAAAGCAAATAAATGTTTCTGATGGGCAGATTGATGCACAAATTTGCAAATGGGCCAACTGTTTTACAAAATCATGCACAAACCATTCATATTTGTATACCTAAAACCAAACCAAGCTGCTGTTAAGTCAATTCCAACTCATAGTGACTCTCTATGACAGAGTAAAACAGCCCCATAGGGTTTCCAACACTGTAAATCTTTTATGGAAGCAGATTGCCATATCTTTCTCCCATGGAGTGGCAGGTGGGTTCAAGCCACAACCTTTTGGCTAGCAGCTAAGCATTTTAACCACTGCATCACCAGGCTCCCAATATTTGTATACAAATTGAATAATCAGCTTCAGCTACTTTGCAAAAAAAAAAAAATTTGCCAACTTAAAGCAGTTATGAAATCCATTAATTGGATATTTCAGAAGAGGGACAAGGCCAGTGCTAACTTGCTTGTTAACATTGTTTTATTTGTGTATTCAGTTTTAAACTAGAGTTAGAAGAGGTTAAAGAAAAAAGAAGTCATAAAATGAAGTAAATTTTTTAGAAACAATGGGAAAACACTGAAGTTATAATGGACAAATACTGCACTTACAGAAATAAATCCAAACCACTAAGTACCTAAAGCTAGGAAAGAAAAAAAAAAAGCTAGTCATGCAGAATTCTTGTTAGACTTAACTTGTATATATTTAAATACACAGGAAATTTTTTTCAAAGTATTCAAATAAATCAGGCAGTGAATATATTTTAAAACACCCATGAACCTCCATTTTTCAAGATAAAGGCATGCTGATTATTCATGTAATTAAAAGTATAGCAGCATAGGATTGCCAGATAAAATGTGAGATGAAAAATAACATTTGGTTCTCACATTAACAACGTATGGTGATCTAAATAATTTCATAAATAATTTTTTCTACTAAAAGTTATTCATGATTTATATGAAATTTAAATTTAGCTGAGCATCCTGTATTTTTATTCAGGAAACCTGGCAGCTTTGCAGCTGCAAGGAATAATAAATCCCTTCATTTTGTGTCCATTGCATGAATACTCTTCTTTGTAATGTGTACTCTACTATTTTCATCATAATACTTATTTCTTAATATCAATTATAGGGAACCCTGGTAGAGCAGTGGTTAAGCATTTGGCTGCTAACTCAAAGGTCAGTGGATCAAACCCACCAGCCACTCCATGGAAGAAAGATGTGGCAGTCTGTTTCTGTAAAGATTATAGCCTTGGAAACACTATGGGGCAGTTCTAGTCTGTCCTAGAGGGTCATTATTAGCTGGAATTGATTCAAAAGCAATGGGTTTGGTTTGGGTTTAATATCAATTATATATATATATATATATAAAACCCTGGTGGCATAGTGGTTAAGTGCTATGGCTGCTAACCTAAAGGTCGACAGTTCAAATCCACCAGGCTCTCCTTGGAAACTCTATGGGGCAGTTCTACTCTGTCCTATGGGCCACTATGAGTCAGAATTGACTCAAAGGCAACGGGTTATATATATATAGTTCTGGAATTTCCACTTTTTTTTTTTGTTATAAACTTCATATCTTATGAAAACTCTTATCTTTCCATTTATGTTTTTGAAAATATTATAGTTCTTTTTAAGTCTGTATCTGATTCAATATTCTGTGGTTTATGTATTCTGCTTTTTTTTTCTATTGGTTTTCAGTCTTCTAGTCCTGTTTTCTGGTGATTTTTTTCAATGCGTGGCTCTATGTATGAAAAATCATAGAGGCTTTGAATGGTGTTATCTTTCTCAATGAAGATTTGTATTCCTCCTGGCTGGCAGACAAAATAGAGACAGATAACTTTGATTCATACTATGTTGGTCGAAATGGAATTTGACTCTATGCCTAGGACAAAGCCCTTCTCAGACCTCAACTGAAAAAAAGGCCCAAAATTCTAAATCTTGTCACCTCCAGGATCACAAAGCTTTTGACTTTTTTTCTAAGTGCTTTGGTTCTTAAAATAAAATTTCTGCTCGATTTCCCATGGGTACAAAACTAACTCAGGAGCTGTCAGAAGTCTTAAGAGGAATTGCATGCCCCAAATCAGGCTCAGTTATATGAAATTCCCTTTTCTTTGGGATTGTGTAACCTTAACTCCAGGCTAATTTGTAGCTCTGAACTCCAATTTTGTATCTCCAGCACAGTGAGACTGTTACAATTTATAGTCTGCTGCATTCTGTTTAGGTTTTTTACATTGAAACAGAAATTGTAAAATGCACCAAGGACTAAAAACCACAATGCAGAGCTTGCCTCAGGGTGTTTCTACATATCTCTGAGATCTCTGGCACTTCAACTTTTGGCTGCCTTGGTTGTTTCCTGATGCTTTGAACCAACTTTTAAAAGTGTATAATATTTTAGGGCTCCAGAACCATTCCATTTAGAAATAATAGTATTTTCAACAAATGGTGCTGGGACAACTGAATAGCCACATGGAAAAGAATAAAGTTGAGCCTTTACCTCACACCACACACAAACATTAACACAAAATGAATCAAAGGCCTAAATGTAAGCGCTAAACATATAAAACTCATAGAGGAAAACATACGGGTAAATCATCATGACCTTGGACTTGACAATAGATTCTTAGATATGACACCAAAAGGACATGCAATAAACTAACAAAAAATAGATAAATTAGACTTCGATGAAGTTAAAAACTTGTGTGCTTCAAATGATTCTATCAAGAAAGTGAAAAGACGACCCACAGAGTAAAATAAAATACGTGCAAATCATATATCTTATAAAGGACTTGTAACTAGAATATACAAAGAACCCTTACAACTCAACAATAAAAGGACTAATAACCCAAAAATCTGAATACGCACTTCTACAAGAAAGATACATAAATCATAAATCATTCAGGAAATGCAAATGAAAACCACAATAAGGCACTACTTCGCATCCCCTAGGATGACTGTAGTAAAAAGGTCAGGTAATGACAATGTTGGTGAGGATGTAGAGAAATTAGAATCATCATCCACTGCTGCTGGGAATGTAAAATGGTGCAGCCCTTTGTAAAATAGCCTGGCAGTTTCCCAAATGGCTAAACATAGGTTTCCAGCCAACAGGGCACCAGAGACAGAAGTACCAAGCTATCCCTCCACAGCAAAGACCTGAAAAACTAAGTAAAATAGAGACAAACGTCAGTCCTGGAACCCAAAGTGTAAAATGAAGAGATAAAGAACTCAGCCAAACACCAAATAGAAAAGAAACTCACAGAGATCAGAAAGCAAGGAGAAATATGTACAGAGATCCCCTATCAGCTTACCCAGCATGGATTCGCCATTTTGGACTCCTATCAGAGATCAGAAGACAGTGAGCACAGGAAAGGAGATTCACAAAGTCTCCAGTGGGAGAGAGAGCACCCAGTAGCCAGTGATATATGCTTCCCTAATGCCCATCATTCTTTCCCCCAGCCCCCTTCAGCCTCCTCTGCTTCCCTCCAGCCGCAGCCTCTTGGTCCGGAGGCAACTGCTTCAGCCCCAGGCTGCTTGGATTCACCCTGCCCACACTGGCCAGATCCCTGAGTGCCATTTGTCTGTTGTTGACATTGTTTTTACCCATTTCTTTTGATTTCTTTTGTGCCTCCCACCACCTCCCCCGCCTTCCTCTTGAACACTTGGCTCCATGTGCAATCTTTTCTTCCTCTTGAGCTGTTAAGTGCTGCTCAACTCCAGAACCACTCGCCCAGCTTGCAAAACCATGCCGGTGGGATCCCTTGGGTTTTTTTTGGGGGGGGCTTTGCTTTATTTTCCTTTTTTCTCTTTTGTTCATTTCTTTTCTTCCTCTTTTCATGGCTTGGGAACCCCTTCTAGCAAAGTGGCACTGCATGGCTTAAGAGCTACTCCCCCATTCAGGGCAGCCGTGTAGGTGGGATCCCTGGGGACATTTCTTTCTTATTTTTTCTCTTTTTTTTCCCTTTCTGTCTTTCTTCATTTCTCAGTTCCTGTCTCTCTATACTTACCCTCTTTTCCTGTCTCCTGAATACCTGGTGCTGTGTGACATCTATACTCCCTCTAGCCAGGTTATACTGTGCAGTCTGGGAGCCACCTCCCCAATCTTTGCAGTGGCAACAGTGTGAACCCTGGGGGCTTTTCTTCCTTTCTTTTTTTTTTCTTTCTCTTCCAAATTTTAATCTATTTTTTCTTTTTCCCTTTTTCTTTTTTTTTTTACTTTTTGTTTTTCTCCATTTTTCAGTTTCTCATCTCTCTACTCCAACAGCGAGCTTCCTTAGCACCCTTTTTTGTTTTGTTTTGTTTGCTTCTGGCTCCTGTATCTCTCTCCTTTTTCCCATACCCATATTAGCTCCACACATCACAACCTCCCCCCTCCTTCTTGTCTACCTGCACTGTGTGCTGAACATCACAACCTTGAGCAGCACAGGCACAGCCTACCAAAATGTACTCAACACTGATTCCTGGCCCACTCTGTCGGCCCTAGTACATGCCGCAGACAACCGAGCCCAGGCTCTCCTCTTCAGCTGGACCTGCCCTGCTGCACCATAGCTAAGCTACTGGCCCTGCCCATGGTACAAGAAGATGAAAAGTACTGTGACCACAGACCAGTAAACAACAAAGAACACACAGCCCACCTGCTCAGACATAACCAAATAAAACAAAAAAGCAGGACAAAACAAACAGATCTACAATCAATAAATTAAGAAAATAACTACTGAATGTCCCTAAGACAGCAGACAATATCAAAACATATAAAAATCAGGAAAGGATGGTTCCAGTAGGCAACCAAATAAAACACCAGATGACTATCCAGTAGAAGAAAAGGCACTAGAACTACCTGACAGGGAACTGAAATCTCTAATGTTCAGAGCTATCGAAGAGTTGAAGCAAAAAGCAAACAAAAATGAGGAAAAAATAGACAAATTCATGGAAAATGCAAACAAAAAACAGAAGAATTCAGGAAAATAGTACAGGTACAAAATACCAAAATTCATTCACTACTAGAAATCATACAAAAACAATTAGAAATCCAAAAGATAAACAACAAGATTTCAGAAATGGACAGTGTCATAGAAAGGCTGAGGAGCAGGTTTGAAATGATGAAACGATGGAAGACAGGATCAGTGAAACTGAAGACAAACACTTGGATACAACACTGTTTGAGGAAAACTCAGAAAAAAACAATGAAAAACCTTGACAATTATGTGGGATACAATCAAAAGCAAAAATGTGTGAATGATAGGAGCCCCAGGACAGGGGAGAGAATGGAAAACACAGAGAGGATCATTGAAGAACGGCTGACAGAAAACGTCCCTAATATCATGAAAGATGAAAAGCTGACCATTCAAGAAGCTCAATGAACCTCATATACGATAGACACCAAAAGAATATCACTAAGGCATATCATAATAACATTCACTAAAACCAAAGACAAAGAAAAAATCCTGAGAGCAGCTCAAGAAAAACAAAAAGGCACATATAGAAGAGAAACAATAAGGCTAAGCTCTGATTATTCAGCAGAAACCATGAAGGCAAGAAGGCAATGGGATGATATGTATAAAACCTTGAAAGAAAAAAATTGCCAACCAAGAATAACATATCCTGCAAAACTCTGGTTCAAATGTGATGGTGAAATTAGGACTTTTCCAGATGAACAGAAATTAGGGGAATAAGTAAAAACCAAACCAAACTTACAAGAATTATTAAAAGGAGTCTTTTGGTCTGAGAACAAACAACATCAGACCAGATGCTGAATTTAGGACCCAAGACAATACCAGCCAGATACCAATGTAGTAAACAAACTCTCAAGGAAAATACAATACCAAAAGAATTACAACAGGGAACCAGAGAGTTTAATCTGTAAATGCCAACACAACGTCAGAACAATGAAAGAGGAAATAAACTGTGTAGTTACAGAATTTTCTTAATGGAGAGGAAGGCAAGATGATACCAGGTAATAATAGACTGGTTCAAAACTAGGAAGATACAGGTAAATTTCAAGGTAACCACAAAGAAAGTTCACAAACCTACTCATAAAAATAAAGGAGAAAAATATAAAGTCTCTATTAAAAAAAAAAAAAGAAATGAAAAGGAAATCCCAAAACAAAAGGAATTCAACACAGGAGATAAAGAGGAACAAAAAAAATGTCAGCACCACACAAAAAAAAGTGCTACAAAATTACAGTATTAAACTCAAACCTATCAATAATTACACTGAAAGTAAATTGCATAAATGTACCCATAAACAGAGAGTGACAGAATAGATTAAAAAAAACAGGATCCATCAATATGCTGTCAACGTGAGACTCACCTTAGAAACAAAGATGTAAATTTATTAAAAACCAAAGGATGGAAAATAATATATCAAGCAAAACTTCCAAAAAAGAGCAGGAGTGGCAATACAAATCTCAGATAAACTAGACTTTAAAACAAAATCCACCATAAAAGACAAAGAAAGGACAGAGTAGGACTGCCCAATAGAGTTTCCAAGGAGCACCTGGGGCATTCGAACTGCCAACCTCTTGGTTAGCAGCCATAGCACTTAATCATTATGCCACCAGGATTTCCAAAATAGGTATAGAAGGGAAATTTCTCAACATAATAAAGAGCACCTATGCAAAACCAACGGCCTACATCATTCTCAACAGAGAGAGGCTGAAAACGTTCCCCTTGAGAACAGGATTAAGACAAGGATGCCCTTTTTCACTACCCCTGTTTAACTTTGTGGTGGAAGTTCTAGCTAGAGCAATAAGGCAAGAAAAAGAAATAAAGGGCACCCAAACTGGTAATGAAGAAGTTAACCTGTCCCTATTTGCAGATGATATGATATTATATCTGGAAAACCCAAAAGACAGCATAAGAAAACTACTGGAACTATAGAAAGATTCAGCAGAGCAGCAGGTTTTAAGGTCAGAGAGGATACTTTGGAATATTTAGATGTTTTGG
Organism: Elephas maximus indicus; assembly: GCF_024166365.1. NCBI lineage: Eukaryota > Metazoa > Chordata > Mammalia > Proboscidea > Elephantidae > Elephas > Elephas maximus. The sequence goes on along the minus strand of NC_064846.1, from coordinate 69,886,833 downwards.
ATTCTGCTAATGCTTGCTTGGAAACCCTGGTGGCGTAGTGGTTAAGTGCTATGGCTGCTAACCAAAGGGTCAGCAGTTCGAATCTTCCAGGAGCTCCTTGGAAACTCTATGGGGCAGTTCTACTCTGTCCTATAGGGTCGCTATGAGTCAGAATTGATTCAACGGCACTGGGTTTAGTTTTGGTTTGGAAGGCTTGCTTTATGACCTAATATGTGGTCTATTCTAGAGGATGTTCCACGTGCACTAGAAAAGAAAGTATACTTCACTGCTTTTGGGTGGAGTGTTCTGTATATGTCTATAAGGTCAAGTTGGCTGATTGCGGCATTTAGATCTTCCGTGTCTTTATTGAGCTTCTTTCTGGATGTCCTATCCTTCCCCGAAAGTGGTGTGTTAAAGTCTCCTACTATAATTGTGGAGCTGTTTATCTCACTTTTCAATGCTGTTAGAGTTTGTTTTATGTATCTTGAAGCCCTGTCATTGGGTGCATAAACATATAATACGGTTATATCCTCCTGGTATATTGTCCCTTTAACCATTATACAGTGTCCTTCCTTATCCTTTGTGGTGAATTTAACTTTAAAGTCTATTTTATCAGAAATTAATATTGCCACTCCTGTTTTTTTTTTGATTGTTGTTTGCTTGGTATATTTTTTCCATCCTTTGAGGTTGCTTGAGTGAGCTATCTTGATTATTTTTGCCTTTGAAGCTCTAACGTCCTGTCACCAGGTGGGTAGAGCTGTTATCAGGTATAATAAGCCTAGGAGTACATTCATTTTTCTTGTATGGATTCAGCTCAGGTGTCCAGGTAGTTGGCCATCAAGTGTGTGGTACAAGCTCTGTCCTACAGTCATAGAGGGGCGTAGTTACTGGTATCTAGTTGCAGCAGGGGGTCACATTTTCAAAAAGGCAGGAGGCTAACAATGGTCCCCCAAGTGTCTGTCAGGAAAGCAAATCCCTGTTGCCTAGACCGCATGGGTGGTGGGTTCTGCAGATGGACCATGGGCACCCAATGCTTTTAGTTGTAAGGGCACAGAGGTATCAGTTATCCTTGGACCCCTGTCACGGGTGGCTGGGTAACATGAGTGGAGCCACCAGTGGATAGGTTAGGACCCCATTTAATCAGCAAAGCGGTGTCAAACATCAAACACCCACCTCTCCACTGCACAGCTGAAACAGTTGAAGTCTGCCAACAAGGGGCTATTCTCCTGAAATAGGCCCACACACAGGTCCATGTAGGGGGCAAAGGTATTCAAAGTCCAGGGACCGTTTATGCCTGGACAGGAGCTGCTTTTGTCCTGAGCTTCCCAGGTCAGTGGAGCTGGCAGATTATCTTTTCCCCCAATTGTGAATTACTCCTTCTCTGAGGCTGGGAGAATGGCTCAGGAAGCTCAGCAGAACATATCTCAGGCCCATGGAAATTGACAGCCACTGAATCCGGCCTCGGTTCTGGGGGCATGGTAAAGTAAACGCAAGTATTTAAGCTTTTGCCGAGAGCTCTGTTCTTCTCTGGTTTCGGAGGTGTCAGTAGGTTGTGCGGCTGGCTGTTTCTCCCTGAGGAAACTGCAGCTGAATGCTACCACCAGTCTGCCACAATTGCTCCCGGAAATGGTGCCTGAGGGATCCTAGTGATTCAGATCCAGCAACTCCTCTCTGCTCCTGAACTGTCTCTCCCTCTCCCTGCTGCTCAGTCCGTTTTCTAACTTTGCCTTTGATGTTCAGGGCTCCTAGCTTGTCAGAAATATAATCATTTTGCTTGTTTTGGGGGGGGTCTTTATTGTAAAAGGGATCACCAGAAGTGTCTCAGTACTCCATCATCTTGCCCCCACATCCCCCATGTCCTTTTATAAATTCTGCTTGAACTTCTGACCATTCCCTGTCAATGTATGGATGAAGCTATTTTTTAATTATCTTCTGCAAAATTTTGTTAGCATGTGATATTTGTTTGCCTTTCTTTGGAATGGGCACAAATATGAATCTCTTCCATTCAGTTGGCCAGGTAGCTATTTCCAAATTTCTTGACAAAGATGAGTAATCACTTCCACTGTAACATTTGTTTGTTGAAACATCTGGATTGGTATTCCGTCAATTACTTGAGCCTTATTTTTCACCGCTTGAACTTCCTTCAGTGCCAGCAGTTCTTTATCATATGCTCTTGCCTGAAATAGTTGAACATCAAAGAGTTGTTTTTGGCGCAGTGACTCTGTATTTCTTTCATCTTCTTTTGATGCTTCCTGCATCATTAAACTTCTTGCCTATAGGATACTTCAGTATTGTCACTTAAGTCTCGAGTTTTCCTTCAGTTTTTTCAGCTCAAGATATGCCAGTTATGTTCTTCCCTTTTGGTCTTCTAAATCTAGGTCTTTGCTCATTTCATTGTAATACTTTACCTTGTCTTCTTGAGGTCCTTTGAAATCTTCTGTTTGGCTCTTTTACTTCATCATTTCTTTTGTTCACTCCGGCTACTTCCACTTATGAGCAAGTTTCACAGTCTCTTATGACATCTATTTTGGTCTTTTCTTTCTTTCCTGTCTCTTGCTTTCTTCAAGCATGATGTTCTTGACATGATCCAACAATTCTTCTGGTCTTCAGTCATTAGTGTTCTATGCATCAAATCTATTCTTGAGATGGTATCTAAATTCAGGTGGGATATACACAAGGTCACACTTTGGCTCTCATGGACTTGTTTTGATTTTCTTCAGCTTCAACTTGAACTCGCGTATAAGCTATTGATAGTCTGTTCTGCAGTCAGCCTCTGTCTTTGTATTTATCGATAATATTGAGCTTCTATATTGTCTCTTTCCACAGATACAGTTGATTTGGTTCCTGTGTAACCCATCTAGCGAGGTCCACATATATAGCTGTCATTTGCCTTGTTGAAAAAAAGTATTTTCAATGAAAAATTCACTGTTCTTGTAGAATTCTATGATGCTATTCCCAGAATCATTTTTACCTCCAAAGCCATATTTTCCAACAACTGTCCCTTCTTTGTTTCCAAAGTGTTCTTCAGCGTGTTTCCAACACACAAGCCACCACAGTATGACAAACTGACAGAGAGGTCGTGGTCTAGTTATTTACACAATAGAAATGAAAAATATGTCCAGACAAAAACTTGTATGTGAATGTTCATAGCAGCATTATTCATAATAGCCAAAAGGTGGAAATAATGTGAATGTCCATAAACTGAGGAATAAATAAATAAAATGTAACATATCCATACAATGAATATTATTCAGCCATAAAAAATAATGGAGCACTCACATATGCTATAATATGGATGTACCTTGAAAACATTATGCTAAGTAAAAGAAGTCAGTCCCAAAGAACACGTTATTCCATTTATACAAAATGTCCAGTAGATTAGTGGTTGGCTAAAGCTGGACTATATGAAGAAGAACGTGGCATCAGGATTGGAGGAAGATTCATTAAAATGTGATATGCAGATGACACATCCTTGTTTGCTGAAAACAAAGAGGACTTGAAGTACCTACTGATGAAGATCAAAGACTACAGCCTTCAGTGCAGATTACACTTCAACATAAGAAATACCTCAACATAAAGAAAACAAAAAACCTCACAAATGGACTAATAATAAATCATGATAAACGGAAAAATATTGTAGGTGTCAAGGATTTAATTTTACTTGGATCCACTATCAACGCACATGGAAGCAGCAGTCAAAAAATCAAACAATGTACTGGGCAAATCTGCTGCAAAGGACCTCTTTAAAGTGTTAAAAAGCAAAGATGTCACTTTGAGGACTAAGGTGCACCTGACCCAATCCATGGTATTTTCAATCACCTTATATGCACGTGAAAGATGGACAATGAATAAAGGAGTCCACAGAAGAATGGATGACTTTGAATTATCATGCTGGAAAAGAATATTGAATATACTATGGACTGCCAGAAGAACTAACAAATCTGTCTTAGAAGAAGTACAACCAGAATGCTCCTTAGAAGCCAGGATGGTGAGACTTCATTTCACATAATTTGGACATGTAATCAGGGGGACCAGTTCCTGGAGAAGGACATCATTCTTGGTAAAGTAGATGATCAGCAAAAATTAGGAAGACCCTCAATGAAATGGGTTGACACGATGGCTGCACAAATGGGCTCAAACATAGCAATGATTGTGAGGGTGGCACAGGACCAGGCAGTGTTTTCTTTTTTCTGTTGTACATAGGATTGGTATGAGTTGGAATAGACTCAGTGGCATCTAATAGCAACAACATGGTCTGAGGGGATTGGGTGATAGAGGGGAGATAGCTAAAGTATATGAATTTTTTTTTGAGATGATGAAATATTCTAAAATTGACTGTGGCGATGGTTGCACACATCTATGAATATACTAAAAATCATTGAGTTTTATACTTTAAAAGAGTAAATTCTATGATATGTGAACAATATCTGAATAAAGCTGTTTAAAAAGTGTATATAACTTTTATAGTTGTTTTAATATGGAGGGTTAGGCTGACAGCAGGTAGTCTTCCACAGTTGAAAAGAGAACTCAGACTCAATTTTAATTACTAGGAGAGACTAATAAAGACCATAAAGTGAAATAATTCTTCCTGATGAGAATGTTGAAGAATTTGAGATTTAAGAAGTTACTTTCTGTTCTAAGGAGTTCTGTTTCCTTAACCCTTCTCTAGATTTTGGATCATTTATATGTCTTCTCTGAGTTGAAAGCATGTTTCTAAGCATGGTGACAGTCTTCATTAAAAAAAAAAATAGTAATATATTAATTACAGTAGAGCACAGTGGTCCTGATCACAGAGTTCAGGTCAGCTAAAATGACCATAATCTGTCAGGCAGAGCATCAGAGAGGCAGAAGCTATAAAGAAGGGCCCAAAAAATCTCCGTGAGGACTCACTACGAGCACATGGCCAAGAACCAGGTTTTGCACGCTCTGCATGAGAAGACATGAGACTTATGTGAAAACAACAGGTATGAGATTCAGAATAGAACACAGATAATAAAGGCCAAGCAGTGCTAAGGGACCAAGCTAAATCTTTATTAATCCCCATGCCTGAGACTCCCCAAAAGCCACAACTGAGGAGTAAGAAAAACATTCTAGGTTACAAGCTAATCCAGATCCATCCTAATACTGTACCTGACTTTGATTTGTGCTGAGGAGTTAGAGTTTGGAGGCTGAATCCCTCCAAATTAGATGGGCTTGGGAAGCACTTGGGCTAAAAAAGATCTTTAAAAAAATTAAAAAGCCCAAGCAGGTGAGAAGGGCATTCATGCACAGAGGAAATAACCAAATAATTAAATATATTAAATAAAAGAACCTCAGGAGTGACTTCATTACTGAGCTAAAAGGACGTCCGGGGCCGTACTCTCAAGGTTTCTCTGGTCTCTGTCAGACCAGTAAATCTGGCCTCAGGAAAAGGTTTTACAAAAGTCAACACTTATTCATGATAAAATCTATCAGTAAACTAAGAAAGGAATAGAAAGGTATTTCTTCAACCTAATAAAGAGCGTCTACAAAATATCTACAGCTACCATCATAGTAAACAGTGAAAAACAAATGCTATCCCCATAAAATGGGGCCGTGGTGGAGCACCACTTAAGTGTTTGTCTGCTAACTAAATGGCTGGCAGCGGCTCCTGGGAAACCCCATAGGGGCAGTTCTACTCTGTACCATAGGGTTGCTAAGAGTCGGAATCGACTCTATGGCAATGAGTTTGGTTTTTGGTTTTTCCACTAAAATAGGAAATAAGGCAAGGATGTTTGCTCTCATCAATCTTATTTGACTTTGTTCTGGAAATTTCGGCTACTGCAATAAGGTCGGAAAAATACATAAAAGTCATACAGGTTAGAAAGGAAGAAATAAAACTGCGTCTATTGCCAGATAAAGTCCCTGAGTGGCACAAATGGTTTGTGAATGGGTAGTAAAGGAAAGGTTGATGGTTCGTATCCACCCAGTAGCACCATAGAAGAAAGGCCTGGCAGTGTGCTTCTGTAAAGATTATAGCCATGAAAACCCCAAGGAGCTCAGTTCTACTCTGTGACACAGAGGGTTGGCATGAGTCAGAACCGACTCCATGGCAATGGGTTTGTCTTTTTTGTTTGTTTATTCTTAGATGACATGATTATCTACATGAAAAATACCAAGATATATACAAAAAAAAAAAATCTAGAATTAGTAGGTGAGATTAGTAAGGTCAGAAAATATGAGGCCAAAACACAAAAATTAGTTATATTTCAATATACATGCACTAGACAAATGGAAATCAAAATTAAAAAAATAATACCATTTACAACAGCTTCAAAAAAAATGAAATATTTAGGTATAAATCTCACAAAATAAGCACAGAATCTGTATGTTGAAAACTATAACATGCTGATGAAAGAAATCGAAGACCTAAATAATTGGAGAGACATACTGTTTCCATGGATTGGAAAACTCAACACAGTAAAGACATTATTTCTTGCCCAGATTTATCTATAGATTGAATGACATATGAAAGAAAATATTGTCAAGAATTTTTCCAGATCTATGCAAGTTATTTCTAAATTTTATTCGGGAAGGCAAAGGAATTAGAATAGCCAAAACTGTTTTGAAAAAGAGGAATAAAGTTGGAGAAACCACACTAGCCTGATTTTAAAACTTAATTTAAAGCTACACAAGGTAGTGAGGAAATGGCTGAAGGATAGGCACACAGATCAAAGGAAAGAATAGAATCAAGGAATAAACTCAGACAAACATGGTCAATGAACCTTTGACAAAGGTGCAATGACACCTAAAAGGAGAAAGGGTATTGTTTTCAGCAAATCATTCTGGAACAATTGTACATTCATATGTAAATAAATAAACTTTGACCTAAACCTCAAACATTATGCAAAAATAATATAGAATGGATCATAGATTTAAATATAAAAATAACCCACTTGTGACCCTGAGTTAAGTAAATTGTTCTTAGCCATGACACCAAAAGCACAGTCCAGGAGAGGAGAGAAAGAAAACCAAAAACAAAAAAAGTTAAATTGGATTTCATCAAGATTAATAACTTTTGCTCTGAAAAAGATACTGTTAAAGAATGAAAATGCAAGCTGGAGACTGGGAGAAAGTGCAAACCATTCCTTATATGGCAAAAGACTTGTATCCAGAATATATAAATAACTCTCAAGACTCAACAGTAAGGAAAAAAATAGCTCAGTTAAAAAAGTGGGCAAAGACTTCAAGAGAGGATATGCAAATGGCAAATAAACACATAAAAAGACTACGCAAAACAACTGTACATCTACTGGACTGGCTAAAACAAAATATACTAAACATCAAGAGCTGACAAAAATGCATGGCAATTGGAGCTCACATACCTTGTTGGTGGGAATGCATAATGGTATAGTCACTTAGAAAACAATTGGCAGTTTCTTATAAAGTTAAGCATAAACTTACCATATGACCTATCAATCTCATGGCTATTTAACAAAATTGGAAAATTTTATTCACAAAAATACATGTAAATGAATGTTTAGAGCAGCTCTATTTATAATTGCTCTATTCATAACTGGAAACAACCCTAAATGCACTGCAATGGGTGAATGGATAAACAAGCTGTGACACATTCAAACAATGGAATATTATTTCAGAAATAAAAAGGGACAAACCATTGAAACATGTGGCAACTTGAATGAATCTTCAGTGAATTACGCTAAGTGAAAATGAAGTAAAAAATTATTCAATCCTGTACGAATCCACTTATATGATGTCAAGACCAGCAACATATTTTAAGAATCCCAGTATAAATGAAAATGCAGGCTCCTTTGTCTATAAATTATTAAGAATTTTAAAATTGTGAGAGCAGAGCATTAAACCAACTGCGGGGTCCTTCTAAGCATAGAACCCTTTATGACTGCACAGGTAATATTTTTTTTAATCCAGTCTTAAATGGTATTCTCATAAAGAAAAAAGTAGAATGATAGAGAACAGAGTGATTGGTTGGTAGGGGCTAAGGGTGAGGGGAGGGCATGACTACGAAGGAAGAATATAAGCATCTTCGGAAGTAGTGGAACTCTTCTGTATCTTGATTGTGGTTGTGGTTATGTAAATCTTTACATGTGTCAAAATTCATATAACCATACACCAAAAAAGTCAATTTTACTGTACATTAATTTAAAAAAACAAAAATGAGAAAACTATAAGAAATGGATTACAAACCTAAAACTAAAACTAGTAAACTCCTAAAAGGAAAAATAAGAGAAAACCTTTGTGACCTTGGAGTAGACAAGATTATTTAGCACACAAACTGCACTAACCATACAAATAAAAATGGATAAATTAGACTTCATCAAGATTAAAGCCTTCTACTCTTCAAAAGACTATTAAGAAAATGAAAATGTAAGTCAAACTTGGAAGAAAATATTCACAAAGCATTTATGCAACAAATGCCTTGCATTCAGAATATAAAAAGTATTTTTATAATTTAATGATTCAAACACTAGCAACCCAATAAAAATGGGTGTAAAACTAGAAAAAAAAAAAGAAGATAAATTAGTGGTCAATAAGCACATGAAAAGATGTTCAAACATATTTAGTCATTAGTGAAATGCAATTTAAACATAAACTTAGCATATGACCCAGCAATTTAACTCCTAGATGTTAAACAAGAGAAATGAAAAAGTATGTCCGCACAAACAACTGTATGTAAATAATTATTGCGAATTTATTCATAATAACCCCCAAATGGAAAAAATACACATGTCCATCTACAAGTGAATGAATAAACAAATTGTAGTATATCTACCATAAAGCAATACAAAAGAGCAAACTATTGATACTTGCAACAACTTGGATGATTCTCAAAGGCATTAGTGCTGAATGAAAGAAGCCAGTTTCAGTAAAAGTACATACAGTATGATTTCATTTGACCTATGTTATGTTATAGGGATTATAAACCTAATCTACAGGGATAGTAAACATGTGGTTACCTGGGAAAAGATAGGGGAGGGATTTATTCGTAAATGAGTAGAAGAAACTTTCTGAGGTGATGGAAATGCCCTGTTTCATGATTTGGTTGGTGGATTAAGTGTATACATGTGTCAAAAATCATCAAACTGTTTAAAATATGTACCTCTTATTGTATGTAACTCATACTTCAAAAATATGATTAAAAAAGGTGACACAAATTACGTAAAAAATTTTACAAAAACTAAGAGAATTTCTTATCTTCAGAGCCCTAATACTAAAGGAACGTTTTCAAACAGAAGAAAATTGATCGTAGATGAAAGAATAGCAATGCAGTCAGAAATTAAAAGCACGAGTAGAAGTTAATAGCTCTGTTGTTGCTGTCGTTAGCTGGCCTCGAGTAGGTTCCAACTCATAGCGACCCTATGCACAAGAGAATGAAACGCTACGACGCAGCAAGCATCAAAAGAAGATGGAAGGAATACACAGAGTCATTATACCAAAAAGAATTAGTCGATAGTCAATCATTTCAAGAGGTGGCATATGATCAGGAACCGATGGTACTGAAGGAAGAAGTCCAAGCTGCTCTGAAGGCATTGGCGAAAAACAAGGCTCCAGGAATTAATGGAATATCAATGGAGATGTTTCAACAAACAGATGCAGCGCTGGAGGTGCTCACTCATCTATGCCAAGAAATATGGAAGACAGCTTCCTGGCCAACTGACTGGAAGAGATCCATATTTATGCCTATTCCCAAGAAAGGTGATCCAGCCGAATGTGGAAATTATAGAACAATACCATTAATCTCACACACAAGCAAAATTTTGCTGAAGATCATTCAAAAATGGCTACAGCAGGATATCGACAGGGAACTGCCAGAAATTCAGGCCAGTTTCAGAAGAGGATGTGGAACCAGGGATATCATGGCTGATGTGAGATGGATCCTGGCTGAAAGCAGAGAATACCAGAAGGATATTTACCTGTGTTTTATTGACTATGCAAAGGCCTTCGACTGTGTGGATCATAACAAACTATGGATAAAACTGCGAAGAATGGGAATTCCAGAACACTGAATTTTACTCATGAGGAACCTTTACATAGATCAAGAGGCAGTTGTTTGTACAGAGCAAGGGGATACTCATTGGTTTAAAGTCAGGAAAGGTGTGTGTCAGGGTTGTATTCTTTCACCATACCTATTTAATCTCTATGCTCAACAAATAATATGAGAAGCTGGACTATATGAAGAACAGGGCATCAGGATTGGAGGAAGACTCGTTGTTGTTGTTGTTGTTGTCAGGTGCCAGCGAGTTGGTTTCGACTCATAGCGAACCTACGCACAACAGAACGAAACACTGCCCTGTCCTGCACCATCCTTACAATCCTTGTTATGCTTGAGCTCATTGCTGCAGCCACTGTGTCAATCCACCTCGTTGAGGGTCTTCCTCTGTTCCGCTGACCCTGTACTCTGCCAAGCATGATGTCCTTCTCCAGGGACTCATCCCTCCTGACAACACGTCCAAAGTATGTAAGACGCGGTTTCGCCATCCTTGCCTCTAAGAAGCATTGGTGCCGCACTTCTTCCAAGACAGATTTGTTCTTTCTTTTGGCAGCCCACGGTATATTCAGTATTCTTCGCCAGCATCACAATTCAAAAGTGTCAACTCTTCTTTGGTCTTCCTTACTCATTGTCCAGCTTTCACATGCATATGATATGATTGAAAATACCACGGCTTGGGACAGGCGCACCTTAGCCTTCAGGGTGACATCTTTGCTCTTCAACACTTTGAAGAGGTCCTTTGCAGCAGATTTGCCCAGTGCAATGCATCTTTTGATTTCTTGACTGCTGCTTCCATGGGTGTTGATTGTGGATCCAAGTAAAATGAAAACCTTGATGACTTCAATCTTTTCTCCGTTTATCATGATGTTGCTTATCGGTCCAGTTGTGAGGATTTTTGTTTTCTCTATGTTGAGGTGTAATCCACACTGAAGGCTGTGGTCTTTGATCTTCACTAGTAAGTGCTTCAGGTCCTCTTCACTTTCAGCAAACAGGGTTGTGTCATCTCCATAACGCAGGTTGTTAATGAGTCTTCCTCCAATCCTGATGGCCCGTTATTCTTCATATATTCCAGCTTCTCATATTATTTGCTCAGCATACAGATTAAATAGGTATGGTGAAAGAATACAACCCTGACACACACCTTTCCTGACTTTAAACCAATGAGTATCCCCTTGCTCTGTACAAACAACTGCCTCTTGATCTATGTAAAGTTTCCTCATGAGCACAATTCAGTGTTCTGGAATTCCCATTCTTCGCAATGTTATCCATAGTTTGTTATGATCCACACAGTCGAAGGCCTTTGCATAGTCAATAAAACACAGGTAAATATCCTTCTGGTATTCTCTGCTTTCAGCCAGGATCCATCTCACATCAGCCATGATATCCCTGGTTCCACATCCTCTTCTGAAACTGGCCTGAATTTCTGGCAGTTCCCTGTCGATATCCTGCTGTAGCCATTTTTGAATGATCTTCAGCAAAATTTTGCTTGTGTGTGAGATTAATGGTATTGTTCTATAATTTCCACATTCGGCTGGATCACCTTTCTTGGGAATAGGCATAAATATGGATCTCTTCCAGTCAGTTGGCCAGGAAGCTGTCTTCCATATTTCTTGGCATAGACGAGTGAGCACCTCCAGTGCTGCATCTGTTTGTTGAAACATCTCCATTGATATTCCATTAATTCCTGGAGCCTTGTTTTTCGCCAATGCCTTCAGAGCAGCTTGGACTTCTTCCTTCAGTACCATCGGTTCCTGATTATATGCCACCTCTTGAAATGGTTGACTATCGACTAATTCTTTTTGGTATAATGACTCTGTGTATTCCTTCCATCTTCTTTTGATGCTCCCTGTGTCGTTTAATATTTTCCCCATGGAATCCTTCACTATTACAATTCGAAGCTTGAATTTTTTCTTCAGTTCTTTCAGCTTGATAAACTGCGAGCGTGTTCTTCCCTTTTGGTTTTCCATCTCCAGCTCTTTGCACGTGTCATTATAATACTTTACTTTGTCTCCTCAGGAGGCCCTTTGAAATCTTCTGTTCATTTCTTTTACTTCATCAGTTCTTCCTTTTGGTTTAGCTGCTTGACGCTCAAGAGCAAGTTTCAGAGTCTTCTCTGACATCCAGCTTGGTCTTTTATTTCTTTCCTGTCTTTTCAGTGACCTCTTGCTTTCTTCATGGATGATGTCCTTGATGTCATTCGACAACTCGTCTGGTCTTTGGTCACTAGTATTCAATGCATTAAATCTGTTCTTCAGATGGGCTGTAAATTCAGGTGGGATATATTCAAGGTCATATTTTGGCTCTCGTGGACTTCCTCTGATTTTCTTCAGTTTCAGCTTGAACTTGCATTTGAGCAACTGATGGTCTGTTCCACAGTCTGCCCCTGGCCTTGTTCTCACTGATGATATTGAGCTTTTCCACCATCTGATTAACAACCTGCATTATGGAGGTGATACAACCTTGCTTGCTGAAAGTGAAGAGAACGTGAAGCACTTACTAATGAAGATCAAAGACCACAGTCTTCAGTGTGGATTACACCTCAACATAAAGAAAACAAAAATCCTCACAACTGGACCAATGAGCAACATCATGATAAACGGAGAGAAGATTGAAGTCGTCAAGGATTTCATTTTACTTGGATCCACAATCAACACCCATGGAAGCAGCAGTCAGGAAATCAAAAGATGCATTGCACTGGGCAAATCTGCTGCAAAGGACCTCTTCAAAGTGTTGAAGAGCAAAGATGTCACCCTGAAGACTAAGGTGCGCCTGTCCCAAGCCATGGTATTTTCAATCACATCATATGCATGTGAAAGCTGGACAATGAGTAAGGAAGACCAAAGAAGAACTGACACCTTGGAGTTGTGGCGTTGGTGAAGAATATTGAATATACCATGGACTGCCAGAAGAATGAACAATTCTGTCTTGGAAGAAGTGTAGCCAGAATGCTCCTTAGAGGCAAGGATGGCGACACTGTGTCTTACATACTTTGGACTTGTTGTCAGGAGGGATGAGTCCCTGGAGAAGGACATCATGCTTGGCAGAGTACAGGGTCAGCAGAAAAGAGGAAGACCCTCAATGAGGTGGATTGACACAGTGGCTGCAACAATGATCTCAAGCATAACAAGGATTGTAAGGATGGTGCAGGATCGGGCAGTGTTTCGTTCTTTTGTGCATAGGGTCGCTATGAGTCAGAACTTATTCGACGGCGCCTAACAAAAACAGAGGTTATTATGAATTATTTTATAGCAATATGTTTAAATTTTTGAATTAACAAATTTCTATTTAAAAAAACCCACAACTGACACAAAAGACATACCAATTTAGTTGTTCTATAATTATTTTAAAAAAAAACACTGAGTTCATGATAAAAAAAAAAATCTAATGGCAAAAAAGTCCCCAGATCCAGGTGTACTGACCATTGAAATCTTCATATTTATGAAGGAAATAGTGTCAATTTTTCAAAAACCCTTCCTGTGAATAATAAAAAGGGAGTCAGTTTGTTTCATGGAGCCTGTACAACCTTGATAATAAATAACAGCAGGCATTTACTATCCTGAACTTAGATTTAAGATTCCTAAACTAAATATTTCCAACTTATATACTGTGGTATATAAAATATATTGAAAATACATTACTTCATACCAGTTGCCTTTAAGTCAACCCTGACTCATGGCAACCCTATGTATGTCAGAGTAAAACTGGGCTCCACAGGGTTTTCAAGGTTGTGACCTTTCAGAAGAAGATCACCAGGCCTTTCTTTCCAGGTGTTTCTGGGTGGACTGAAACCCCCAACCTTTCAGTTAGCAGCTAAGTGTGTAAACTATTTGCATCACCCAGGGATTCCACATTACTTCACAGTTGGATTTACTTCAGGAAAACATGGTTAGTTTAACATTTCAGCGTCAATTAAGGTTATTCACCCTATTACCAATGTAAAGTGGAAAAATCTTATGCCAATAGACACAGGAAAAAAATTAATAAAATCCCATGGCTCATTCATGTTAAAAGCTTTTAGTCAGTCAGTCAAAAGGTACCAACTACAAAAAAAAAAAAAAAAACCATTAGGGAATATCGTACTTAATGGTGAAACAGTGAATGCTTTCACCTTGAAATCAGGAGTGAGACAAAGCCATTTACTGTCATAATTTCTATTCAGTGTCTTACTGGAGTTTCTAGCTACTACAAGAAGGTATGAAAAATAGAAAAAAAGAGGTATAAGGATTGGGAAAGATGGAATAAAACTGTCATCATTCACCAACAGTTGATGCTTACCTAGAGTATCCATAAGAATCTATACATAAACTAGTAGAAATAATAGGTGAGTTTACTAAAAAAAAAAAAAAAAAAGTTTTTTTTTTTAGTAAAGACACAAGATACAAAGTGAATAAACAGAAATCAACTTTTTTCTTTATTATACACTAGCAAAAAGCAATTAGAGAATGAAATTCTTGAAAGATGTCATTTACATTAGCATGAAAACAAGCAAACAAATAAAAACCTCTCAAGCACCTGGGAACAAATCTAACAAAACACAGGAAATCCCTCTACCGAGAAAACTATGAACAACGATCACTGCAAGAAATTAGAGTTAAGTAAATGTTAGATTCATAGATTGAAAGATTCAATATTATAAAGATGCTGCTTCTTCCTAAATTAATTGACATATTCAATGCAATCTCAAGGAAAAACCAGCAGTTTTTTTCTTTTGAAGAAATTACATTCTGATTCCAAGAAATGCCATAATAACCTTGAATAAGAAGAACCAAGTTGGACTATTTAAGCTCCTTGAAATCAAGTTATTATAACGATAGATTTATTAGCACACTTGCTCAATTTATATATTATTAATGAGCATCTCAATTTATAATTTTAATAAAAGGTAGATTATATAAATATTGTTCATTTATATGATGTAAAAGTCTACAGTGATTAAAATTTATGAAAGCCCACTTTACTGATGTGGAAGGATGTCTTGGACCTATTATGAGGTGGAAAAAAAAGGTTAAAGTGGCCCAATTTATTTAAAGCTGAGGGTTTGTATACATAATATGATATCGGGAAGAATTTTTCAAAATGTAAGTAGTAATTATCTCTGGGTAGTGTGATTTGGAAGGTGAGGTTTACTTTTCCTGTAGCATTTAAAATACTTGCAATGTTATTTTATCATTTTACAATCACAAAAGTACAACAAATACATTTTGTGTCTGAAAAAAACACAATAGATTGCCTCACTTGGGATGGCAACAGCAAAAAAAAAAAAGTCTCTCCTACTTGACCCATTTGCTAATGAAACCACCTTTTTAGGCTTAGCCTTTCTTAGAGTCCTAGCCAACCACTTCTTCCCACCTACCCTGTCTGAATATTTTTTGTATGTCAAAAACCACACTGACAAGAAGAAAGAAATATTTAGAGATCATCATTTCACTCCATAAAAAATACTCTTTATTAATATTTGTGGGAAGGAAGGAGAAGAAAGAAGAAATAGACATGGGAATGAAGATATTTTCATGTTTTGGATAATTCTATCTTTGCTCACCAAAGTTGAAGAAATGGCAAGAATGTGGTTAGTTTTTGACTGGTATTTGGCTTGAACCATAATTAACATTAGTTGAGATAGGCATGTTCAAATGTTCAACTGAGAAGAATTTTAATTTCTCTCTGGTTAAGTGCTACAGCTGCTAACCAAAAGGTTGGGAGTTCAAGTCCACCAGGCGCTCCTTGGAAACTCTATGGGGCAGTTCTACTCCATCCTATACAGTCGCTATGAGTCGGAATCAACTCGATGGCAGTGGGTATTTATTTTTCTCTCTCTCAATCTCTATCTCTGTCTATCCACTCCCTCTGGATATTTGGGTGAGACATTTTAACTGTGAAAGTCGTTCCAAGAGATTGCCATTAAATTTTGCTATGTATGTCTGGAAATTCTATAAAATTTACTCATTTTCTGACCTTGATTTATCAATCTCTGTTCTTCACCTGATATAAGAAAAATGATATTCAAAGATAAACCAGATATAGGACACAGAACAATTAGCAGGAGAAGCATTATAGAATTGAACTTCTTTCTTTCAGGCATATTTGCTTATTCCAAGTATTTCATATAGGTGGAATCACACAATATTTGTCCTTTTGTGACTGATCTGTTTCACTTGGCATGTTTTCAATGTTCATTCATGTCATACTATGTATCATAACTTCATTTCTCAAAACAGATATAGTATTGGAAGTGCTCGTTCTTCTATGCCAAGAAATTTGGAAGACAGCTACCTGGCCAACCAACTGGGAGAGACCCATATTTGTGCCCTATCTCAAGAAAGGAGATCCAACAGAATGTGGAAATTATCAAACAATATCATTAATATCACACGCAACCAAAATTTTGCTGAAGATCGTTCAAAACCAGTTGCAGCAGTGCATAGATAGACAGGGAACAGTTAACAATGTAAGCTGGTTTCAGAAGAGGACATGGAAGGAGGGATATCATTGCTGATGTCAGGAGGACTTTAGCTGAAAGCAGAGAATACCAGAAAGATGTTGACCTTTGTGTTTAATTGACTATGCAAAGGCATTCAACAGTGTGGATCATAACAAATTATGGATAACATTGTGAAGAATGGGAATTCCAGAACACTTAATCGTGCTCATGAGGAACCTGTACATAGACAGTCCTTTGAAAGAACAAGGAGATACTGGGTGGTTTAAAATCAGAGAAAGTGTGCATCAGGGTTGTATCTTTTCCCCATGCTTATTCAATCTGTATGCTGAACAATTAATCAGAGAAAATGGACTATATGAAGAAGAACAGGGCATCAGGATTGAAGGAAAACTCATTAATAATCTGCGATATGTAGATGATACAACCTCGCTTCCTAAAAGAGCCCTTGAAGCACTTGCTGATGAAGATCAAGGACTACAGCCTTTAGTAGGGATTACACCTCAACATAAAGAAAACAAAAATCCTCACAACTGGACCAATAAGTAACAACATGATAAATCGAGAAATGATTGAAGTTATCAAGGATTTCATTTTTCTTTGATCCACAGTCCAGGCCCATGGAAGCTGCAGTCATGAAATCAAACAACACACTACATGGGGCAAATCCACTGCAAAAGACCTCATTAGTGTTAAAAAGCAAAGATGTCACTTTTAGGACTAAAGTGTGCCTGACCCAAGCCATAGTGTTTTCAGTTGCCTGATATGCATGTGAAAGCTAGTCAATGAATAAAGAAGACCAAACAAGAATTGATGTGTCTGAATTTGGTGTTGGTGAAGAATATTGAATATACTGTGGACTGCCAGAAGAACGAACAAATCTTTCTTGGAAGAAGTACAGCTAGGATGCTGAGGTTAGTGACACTGCATCTCACATTCTTTGGACATGTTATCAGGGGGGACCAGTACCTGGAGAAGGACGTAATGCTTGATAAATTAGAGGGTCAACAAAAGAGAGGAAGACCCTTAAGGAGATGGATTGGCACAGTGGCTGCAACTACAGGCTTAAGCATAACAATAATTGTGATGATGGTACTGGACTGGGCCGTGTTTCATTTTGTCATACACGGTGTCACTATGAGTTGGAACTGACTTCAGGGCACCTAACAACAAAAACAACAACTTGGCTTGTGTATGTTTAGTGGACTAACATTCCCCATAGGGAATTAAATAGAAGAATGTCTAAAGTTGTAATTTCAGAAAATGTGAAATAGAGGAGTCTCTCTGAAACTCTGCAGGTCACAGCATGTGTGCCACTGCTTACTCTGCTTGTGCCTAGATCTAGCTCCCTTTTTTTACAATGTGAGTAATGTACATTTGAGACTCCTGTTTACTAAACTAGTGAAGTAAGTGGATTGAGGCACAATTGAGGACTTGGAGGACAATTTTAGTAGCTGCTTCTTCAGCTCATATCCAGAGGAGATGACAAAACATCATGGAAACAACATGTGATAGAGTAGTGTCCTAGTCTATCTCTCTCTTTACATCTCTGGAAACCAAGTCTTGTCACTCCTTCTAGCAGCCATGGGATCAAAACTATCCTAAGACTCTCAGCTGTGGAATTTTCTCTTTGCTGCTAAAGGCAGTGAACTGACAGAATGCTTATTTTCACCTGAAAGGCAGCATATGTTTTAGCTAGAAACCTTCCCTGAATGAAGAACACTGAGTTTGAAAGAAGCATTTTTATGAAATATTTCCCCCTGTGGTACGAATCTGGTTTGCACATTAAGATACTGCTGCCCACACTCATAACCACTAGCTCAGCTCTTCCCCCAAAACTCAATTTTCACCAGTGGTCTTAATATTAGGGAACCTAAATATGTTGTCGGAAACACAGGTGACGTAGTGGTTAAGTGCTATGGCTGCTAACCTAAAGGTCAGCAGTTCAAATCTGCAAGGCGCTCCTTGGAAACTCTATGGGGCAGTTCTACTCTGTCCTATAGGGTCACTATAGGGTCGCTATGAGTCGGAATCGACTCAACGACAATGGGTTTTTTTTTTTAAATATGTCGTCAGTACTTTTGAGTTATCATTTCCTTTTTAATATCTTTCCACATTTGGACAAGACATAAAATATGAATTAAAATAGTGAAATTTGTTGGAAAGGCCAATTATTGTCTTATATTCTTTACATAAACTAGCCTATCATGTCTGGTTGGTGATTCAGTTTGGCTTCACAATGTAACAGGATCTGAAACAATTTTTTTTTGTTTAACAATGTAATCAGGTTTACTGTGTGATTATAAGCGTGGGTGTGTGTACATAATATTCCATTTAGGTCTCATAATAGAAAACAAAAATCCTCACAACTGGACCAATGAGCAACAACATGACAAATGGAGAAAAGATTGAAGTTGTCAAGGATTTCATTTTACTTGGATCCACAATCAACACCCATGGAGGCAGCAGTCAAGAAATCAAAAGATGCATTGCACTGGGCAAATCTGCTGCAAAGGACCTCTTCAAAGTGTTGAAGAGCAAAGACGTCACCCTGAAGACTAAGGTGCGCTGACCCAAGCGGTGGTATTTTCAATCACATCATACGCATGTGAAAGCTGGACAATGAGTAAGGAAGACCGAAGAAGAGTTGATGCTTTTGAATTGTGGTGCTGGTGAAGAATATTGAATATACCATGGACTGCCAAAAGAACGAACAAATCTGTCTTGGAAGAAGTGCGGCCAGAACACTCCTTTGATGCAAGGATGGCGAAACTGCATCTTACATACTTTGGACATGTTGGATGAGTCCCTGGAGAAGGACATCATGCTTGGCAGAGTACAGGGTCAGCGGAAAAGAGGAAGACCGTCAACGAGGTGGATTGACACAGTGGCTGCATCAATGGGCTCAAGCATAACAACGATTATAAGCATGACGCAGGATCGCAGTGTTTCATTCTGTTGTGCATGGGGTCGCTATGAGTCGGAACCGACTTGACGGCACCTGTTAGTGACACAGTGTATTAATGGAAAAAGGCCACAGAAGTCTGGTGACAATTGGTATCTTTCCTCCATGATCCTCCTTGAACTGGATCTCTGATAGACACTATTTAGACTCCAATTGTCTTGCTTCCTTAATCTATTTGCTTTGTCCTGAAAAACATGTATAATAGAGGAAAAAAACTATTTTTTCCTTTTATTTTGTTTGAAGAACATAGAACTACCACAGTTCCTGCAGCCGCTTTGGTTCAGGTTTCTGGCACATGAAGTGGCTTACAGGCATTTATAACATACATTATTTCAATTAATAGGTTACAGATATTCTTCATAGGGGTCAGAGTTCAGATGCATTTTTTTTATTAACTTATATAGAGCTTCAAGTGAACGTTTACAAATCAAGTCAAACTGTCACATATAAGTTTATATACACCTTACTCCACACTCCCACTTGCTCTCCCCCTAATGAGTCAGCCCTTCCAGTCTCTCATGACAATTTTGCCAGCTTCCAATCCTCTCTATCCTCCCATCCCCGCTCCAGACAGGAGATGCCAATACACTCTCAAGTGTCCACCTGATACAAATAGCTCACTCTTCATCAGCATCTCTCTCCTACCCACTGTCCAGTCCCTTTCATGTCTGATGAATTGTCTTCGGGGATGATTCCTGTCCTGTGCCAACAGAAGGTTTGGGGACCATGACTGCTGGGATTCCTCTAGTCTCAGTCAGACCATTAAGTATGGTCTTTCTGTGAGAATTTGGGGTCTGCATCCCACTGATCTCCTGCTCCCTCAGGGGTTCTCTGTTGTGCTCCCTGTCAAGGCAGTCATCAGTTTTGGCCGGGCACCAACTAGTTCTTCTGGTCTCAGGATGATGTAGGTCTCTGGTTCATGTGGCCCTTTCTGTCTCTTGGGCTCTTAGTTATTGTGTGACCTTGGTGTTCTTCATTCTCCTTTGCTCCAGGTGGGTTGAGACCAACTGATGCATCTTAGATGGCCGCTTGTTAGCATTTAAGACCCCAGACGCCACATTTCAAAGTGGGATGCAGAATGTTTTCATAATAGAATTATTTTGCCAATTGACTTAGAAGTCCCCTTAAACCATGGTCCCCAAACCCCTACCCTTGCTCCGCTGACCTTTGAAGCATTCAGTTTATCCCGGAAACTTCTTTGCTTTTGGTCCAGTCCAGTTGAGCTGACCTTCCATGTATTGAGTATTGTTCTTCCCTTCACCTAAAGCAGTTCTTATCTAACTAATCAGTAAAAAAAACCTCTCCCACCCTCCCTCCCTCCCCCGCTCGTAACCACAAAAGTATGTGTTCTTCTCAGTTTATACTATTTCTCAAGATCTTATAATAGTGGTCTTATACAATATTTGTCCTTTTGCCTCTGACTAATTTCGCTCAGCATAATGCCTTCCAGGTTCCTCCATGTTATGAAATGTTTCACAGATTCGTCACTGTTCTTTATCGATGTGTAGTATTCCATTGTGTGAATATACCACAATTTATTTAACCATTCATCCATTGATGGACACCTTGGTTGCTTCCAGCTTTTTGCTATTGTAAACAGAGCTGCAATAAACATGGGTGTGCATATATCTGTTTGTGTGAAGGCTTTTATTTCTCTAGGGTATATTCCGAGGAGTGGGATTTCTGGGTTGTGTGGTAGTTCTTTTTTTATGGTAGTTCTATTTCTAACTGTTTAAGATAATGCCAGATAGATTTCCAAAGAGGTTGTACCATTTTACATTCCCACCAGCAGTGTATGAGAGTTCCAATCTCTCCGCAGCCTCTCCAACATTTATTATTTTGTGTTTTTTGGATTAATGCCAGCCTTGCTGGAGTGAGATGGAATCTCATCGTAGTTTTAATTTGCATTTCTCTAATGGCTAATGATCGAGAGCATTTTCTCATGTATCTGTTAGCTGCCTGAATATCTTCTTTAGTGAAGTGTGTGTTCATATCCTTTGCCCACTTCTTGATTGGGTGGTTTGTCTTTTTGTGGTTGAGTTTTGACAGAATCATATAGATTTTAGAGATCAGGCGCTGGTCGGAGATGGCATAGCTGAAAATTCTTTCCCAGTCTGTAGGTGGTCTTTTTACTCTTTTGGTGAAGTCTTCAGATGAGCATAGGTGTTTGATTTTTAGGAGCTCCCAGTTATCTTGTTTCTCTTCGTCATTTTTGGTAATGTTTTGTATTCTGTTTATGCCTTGTATTAGGGTTCCTAACATTGTCCTTATTTTTTCTTCCGTGATCTTTATCGTTTTAGTCTTTATGTTTAGGTCTTTGATCCACTTGGAGTTAGTTTTTGTGCATGGTGTGTGGTATGGGTCCTGTTTCATTTTTTTGCAAATGGATATCCAGTATGCCAGCACCATTTGTTAAAAAGACTGTCTTTTCCCCAATTAACTGACACTGGGCCTTTGTCAAATATCAGCTGCTCATATGTGGATGGATTTATATCTAGGTTCTCAATTCTGTTCCATTGGTCTATGTGCCTGTTGTTGTACCAGTACCAGGCTGTTTTGACTACTGTGGCTGTATAATAGGTTCTGAAATCAGGTAGAGTGAGGCCTCCCACTTTCTTCTTCTTTTTCAGTAATGTTTTGCTTATCCGAGGCTTCTTTCCCTTCCATATGAAGTTGGTGATTTGTTTTTCCATCACATTAAAAAATGACATTGGAATTTGGATCGGAAGTGCATGGTATGTATAGATGGCTTTTGGTAGAATAGACATTTTTACTATGTTAAGTCTTCCTATCCATGAGCAAGGTATGTTTTTCCACTGAAGTAGGTCCTTTTTAGTTTCTTGTAGTAGTACTTTGTAGTTTTCTTTGTATAGGTCTTTTACATCTTTGGTAAGATTTATTCCTAAGTAATTTATCTTCTTGGGGGCTACTGTGAATGGTATTGATTTGGTGATTTCCTCTTCGATGTTCTTTTTGTTGATGTAGAGGAATCCAAGTGATTTTTGTATCTTTATCTTATAACCTAAGACTCTGCCAAACTATTAGTTTCAGTAGTTTTCTGGAGGATTCTTTAGGGTTTCCTGTGTATAAGATCATGTCATCTGCAAATAGAGATAATTTGACTTCCTCCTTGACAATCCGGATGCCCTTTATTTCTTTGTCTAGCCTAATTGCTCTGGCTAGGACCTCTAGCACAATGTTGAATAAGAGCGGTGATAAAGGGCATCCTTGTCTGGTTCCCGTTCTCAAGGGAAATGCTTTCAGGCTCTCTCCATTTAGAGTGATGTTGGCTGTTGGCTTTGTATAGATGCCCTTTATTATGTTGAGGAATTTTCCTTCAATGCCTATTTTGGTGAGAGTTTTTATCATGAATGGGTGTTGGACTTTGTCAAATGCCTTTTCTGCATCGATTGAGAAGAGCATGTGGTTTTTGTCTTTTGTTTGATTTATATGGTGGATTACATTAATGGTTTTTCTAATATTAAACCAGCCTTGCATAAATTTTTTTTTTTTTTTATGCAAGGCTGGTTTACCTGGCATAAATACCACTTGGTCATGGTGGATTCATTTTTTGATGTGTTGTTTTATTCTAGTGGCTAGAATTTGGTTGAGGATTTTTGCATCTATGTTCATGAGGGATATAGGTCTATAATTTTCTTTTTTTGTGATGTCTTTACCTGGTTTTGGTATCAGGGATAGAGTGGCTTCATAGAATGAGTTAGGTAGCATTCCGTCATTTTCAATGTTTTGAAATACCTTTAGTAGTAGTGGTGTTAACTCTTCTCTGAAAGTTTGGTGGAACTCTGCAGTAAAGCAATCCGGGCCAGGGCCTTTTTTTGTTGGGAGTTTTTTGATTACCGTTTCAATCTCTCTTTTATTGTTATTGGTCTATTTAATTGTTCTACTTCTGATTGTGTTAGTTTAGGTAGGTAGTGTTTTTCCAGGAATTCATCCATTTCTTCTAGGTTTGCAAATTTGTTAGAGTACAATTTTTCTTAATAATCTGATATGATTCTTTTAATTTCAGTTGGGTCTGTTGTGATGTGGCCCATCTCGTTTCTTATTCGGGTTATTTGTTTCCTTTCCTGTATTTCTTTAGTCACTCTGGCCAATGGTTTATCAATTTTGTTATTTTTTTCAAAGAACCAGCTTTTGGCTTTGTTAATTCTTTCAATTGTGTTTCCGTTCTCTAATTCATTTAGTTCAGCTCTAATTTTTATTATTTGTTTTCTTCTGGTGCCTGATGGATTCTTTTGTTGCTCACTGTCTATTTGTTCAAGTTGTAGGGACAGTTCTCTGATTTTGGCTCTTTCTTCTTTTTGTATGTGTGCATTTATCGATATAAATTGGCCTCTGAGCACTGCTTTTGCTGTGTCCCAGAGGTTTTGATAGGAAGTATTTTCATTCTCGTTGCATTCTATGAATTTCCTTATTCCCTCCTTGATGTCTTCTGTAACCCAGTCTTTTTTCAGGAGGGTATTGTTCAGTTTCCAAGTATTTGATTTGTTTTCCCTAAGTTTTCTGTTACTGATTTCCACTTTTATGGCCTTGTGGTCTGAGAAGATGCTTTGTAATATTTCAATGTCTTGGATTCTGCAAAAGTTTGTTTTATGACCTAATATGTGGTCTATTCTAGAGAATGTTCCATGTGCACTAGAAAAAAAAGTATACATTGCAGCAGTTGGGTGGAGAGTTCTGTACAAGTCAATGAGGTCAAGTTGGTTGATTGTTGTAATTAGGTCTTCCGTGTCTCTATTGAGCTTCGTACTGAATGTCCTGTCCTTCTCCGAAAGTGGTGTGTTGAAGTCTCCTACTATAATTGTGGAGGTGTCTATCTGACTTTTCAGTTATGTTAAAATTTGATTTATGTATCTTGCAGCCCTTTCACTGGGTGCATAAATATTTAATATGGTTATGTCTTCCTGGTCAATTGTCCCTTTTATCATTATATACTGTCCTTCTTTATCCTTTGTGGTGGATTTGTTTAAAGTCTATTTTCTCAGAAATTAATATCGCTACTCCTGCTCTTTTTTGCTTATTGTTTGCTTGATATGTTTTTTTCCATCCTTTGAGTTTTAGTTTGTTTGTGTCTCTAAGTTTAAGGTGTATCTCTTGTAGGCAGCATATAGACAGATCGTGTTTCTTTATCCAGTCTGAGACTCTCTGTCTCTTTATTGGTGCACTTAGTCCATTTACATTCAGCGTAATTATAGATAAGTATGTTTTTTTTTTATGTGTTTAGTGTTGTCATTTTGATGCCTTTTTATGTGTGTTGTTGACAACTTCAATTTTCCACTTACTTTTTTTGTGCTGAGACGTTTTTCTTAGTAAATTGTGTGTTCCTCTTTTTCATAGTATTTGACTTTAAGTTTGCTGAGTCGTTACGTTTTTCTTGGTTTTTATTTTGAGTTATGGAGTTGTTATACCTCTTTGTGGTTACCTTAATATTTACCCCTATTTTTCTAAGTAAAAACCTAACTTGTATTGTCCTATATCGCCTTGTATCCCTCTCCAGATGGCAGTTCTATGCCACCTGCATTTAGTCCTTCTTTTTGATTATTGTGATCTTTTACAAATTGACTTCAGTGATTCCCTGTTTTGAGCATTTTTTTTAAATTAACCTTAATTTCTTTTTGTGATTTCCCTATTTGAGTTGATATCAGGATGTTCTGTTCTGTGACCTTGTGTTGTGCTGGTATCCGATATTATTGGTTTTCTGACCAAACAATTTCCTTTAGTATTTCTTGTAGCTTTGGTTTGGTTTTTGCAAATTCTCTAAGCTTGTGTTTATCTGTAGATATCTTAATTTCGCCTCCATGTTTCAGAGAGTTTTGCTGGCTATATGATCCTTGGCTGGCAGTTTTTCTCCTTCAGTGCTCTGTATATGTCATCCCATTGCCTTCTTGCCTGCATGGTTTCTGCTGAGCAGTCTGAACTTATTCTTATTGATTCTCCCTTGTAGGAGACCTTTCTTTTATCCCTGGCTGCTTTTAAAATTTTCTCTTTGTCTTTGGTTTTGGCAAGTTTGATGATAATATGTCTCGGTGTTTTTCTTTTTGGATCAATCTTAAATGGGGTTCGATGAGCATCTTGGATAGATATCCTTTTGTCTTTCATGATGTCAGGGAAGTTTTCTTTCAGCAGATCTTCAACTATTTTCTCTGTGTTTTCTATCCTCCGTCCCTGTTCTGGGACTCCAATCACACGCAAGTTATCCTTCTTGATAGAGTCCCACATGATTCTTAGGGTTTCTTCATTTTTTTTAATTCTTTTGTCTGATTTTTTTTCAGCTATGTTGGTGTTAATTCCCTGGTCCTCCAGATTTCCCACTCTGCATTCTAATTGCTCGAGTCTGCTCCTCTGACTTCCTATTGCGTTGTCTAATTCTGTAATTTTATTGTTAATCTTTTGGATTTCTGCATGCTGTCTCTCTATGGATTCTTGCAACTTATTAATTTTTCCACTATGTTCTTGAATAATCTTTTTGAGTTCTTCAACTGTTTTATCAGTGTGTTCCTTGGCTTTTTCTGCCGATTGACTTATTTCATTTCTGAGGTCATCCCTGATGTCTTGAAAAAAAAAATCTTGAAGCATTCTGTAAATTAGTTTTTTATATTCTGTGTCTGATAATTCCAGGATTGTATCTTCATTTGGGAAAGATTTTGATTCTTTTGTTTGGGGGGTTGTAGAAGCAGTCATGGTCTGCTTCTTTATGTGGTTTGATATCGACTGCTGTCTCCGAGCCATCACTAAGATATTGTAGTGATTTCTTCTATATTTGCTTACTGAGTCTTATCTTGTTTTGTTTTCTTTCAATATACGTGGATGGGCTACTAGATTGTGCTGTCTTGATTGTTGTAGCCCTTGACTTACTTATGACCTATTACCAGCTGGTTTGGGCTGTTACCAGATATATATGCCTGAGTCTATTCACTATTCTTGAGTAGAATCTGATTTTTGGTCCTCAAGTGTGTGATGCACCTTATCACCCATCCACCTTGAGAAGTAGTGGTGATAGTTGTGTGCACCAGATTCTAGTAGCAGCTGGGGTTCACACTCCGGGGGGGCAGGATGCTGACAGGCTTCCCCCAAGTGTCAGTGAGGTAGGTGTGTCTCTATTTCTAAAGCACCTTGGTGGGTGGGCTCTGCACCTGTACCTTAGGCCCCCAGTGCAAGTACCTCTACAGATTGGTAGGTGTCACCCTCCTTAGACCCCTAAGGCAGGAGGCTAGGTGGTCTGGGGGGAGCTTCAGCCCTCAGTTCCCTGTTGTAGGTCAGTGAGGGCTCTGTTGAATAGGCAGAGATATCAGACCTGGGAAACTTGTCTTTCCAGTAAATCCGCTAAAAAAAAAAATGCAGTCAGATCCCTATCAGAAATGCCTTTGCATTATAATAGCCACCTTGTTCCCTGTAGGGATGAAAGCTGGAGACTGTGGATCAAATATGCTTGGCTGGAGCTGGTTCTGTGTTTTTAGTCCAATTAGGGAAGGGTTTTTGGTCCCTGGGTTTTTTGTGGTTACTTCTCTCAGGCTAGAAGAATGGGTTAGGAAAAGACCAAAAAAAAAAAAAAAGGGAAAAGAAAAACCGTGGAGCAGTTCTCTCTCTGGCTTAGGAAATTCCAATGTTAATGAAGCCACCTGGGAAGGGGAGGGGAGGGTTCAGAAAAACAGGAGAGAGTAGCACCTCAGAATATAGACAAAGTTACTTATCTTGCTTGGCATGACTATTTTGTCTGAGATTCCCGAGGGGTGTGTCGCCTATGTGTGCTGGCTGGGTAGAGATTGCCCCCGAGGGTCAGGCCCGGAGAAGCCACGGTCATTTCCTCCGCTGCCAGTCCAAAGCCCGGCACCAAGGTTCCCCGGCTGAGATGCTGCACTCCCGGCTCCAAAACCAGTCGCTGCTTCCCGGGGGCTTCTCCTCCCACCAGCCGCGCTGACCGGCTGGGCCCTCTCCCGAGGTCAGTTCAGGGTGATAGGGCTGTGCCCCGTGTTTGCGCCATCACAAGATGTCGTGTTCAGCTTCCCTGTGCCCAGTCCTAAGCCCGGCGCCAAGGTTACCTGACTGGGACACTGGCTCCAGGCTCCGAAAACAGTCTCTGCTTCCCCGTAGTTGTTCGTTCTCCATCTCTGTCACTGAGGTCAACTCTTTAAATCTGTGTTTGTTGGTCAGGGTTCGTAGATTGTCCTGTATGTGATCGATTCACCTGTTTTTCCGAGTCTTTGTTGCAAGAGGGATCCGAGGTAGCGTCTACCTAGTCAGCCATCTTGGCCCCCCTTCCAACAATTTTTATATAAAACGATGGATAGTAGATATTTTAAATGAATTAGATGGCTTACAACACCTGCAATTCCAGTGGCATACTTTATTTTAAAGCAACACTTTCATTTCTAATTCAGTATGGTCAATGACCTTGGTAGCACAGTGGTTGAGCGCTTGGCTTCTAACCAAAATGTTGGTGGTTAGAACCCACTAGTCACTCCGAGGGAGAAAGATGTGCCTGTCTGCTCCTGAAAGGATTGCAGCCTTGGAAACCTTATGGTGCAGTTCCCCTCTGTCCTATACAGTTGCTATAAGTTGGAATTGTTTCACTGGCAACTGGGCAACTGGTTTGGTTTCTGACGGTCCATGACTTTTCAGAATGTGAGCAGGTTAGTTGATCTCTTTGCTTGAGCTTCCTAGTTTGTCAATTTACATAATTTTCATCTCAGGGAGAATGTGTATGTTGCCTACTGTTTGTAAAAGGGGATTACATAGTCTATTATATAAAACACAAACTGCCACTATCCTCACAATCTTACTGTGAAATCTGACATTTGATGTAAGATCAAGCTACTATTTTCAATATAATACAAGATCCAGCTACTATTTTTCTTTAATCAACTCTTAGCAATTTGGAACAGCATTACAATTTTGTTTTTGTTGTACTGAATTTTCCGCAAACTCAAGGAGAATACTCTTTGGAGGGTGTTAACTTGGAAAACTCCTTCGTCTAGACACGTCTGTTCCAATTCCAAGAGAGAGAAAAAATGATGTGGTGAAAAGGCAAATAAACTGCTATGATTTTGAGTGTTATATTCAAATTCTTCCATACACAAATATAAATTTACTTTCCTGTCTCCAAAAGGGGGTTTCTTTTGCATATATGGAAAAGTTCAAATATCCTAGGTATACTTATGCCAGATTCAAACTTTTGAGAAAAAAATGGTGATGATACCATAACTGGTATTTGAATGGAAATGTAAAGTTTAAAGTTTGAAGACCTATGCTTACACATTGTTCACTTATTCCTCCCAAAGACATATGAGTGAATTATAAGAATTTGAGAAATAGTTTAAACTGAGAAGAAAACATTCTTTTGTGGTTATGAGAGGGGGAGGGAGGGAGGGTTGGAGAGGGGTATTCACTGATTAGATAGTAGATAAGAACTACCTTACATGAAGGGAAAGACAGCACACAGTATAGGGGAGGTCAGCACAATTGGACTAAACCAAAAGCAAAGAAGTTTCCTGAATAAACTGAATGCTTTGAAGGCCAGCATAGCAGGGGCAGGGGACTGGGGACCATGGTTCAGGGGACATCTAAGTCAACTGGCATAATAAAATCTATTAAGAAAACATTCTGCATCCCACTTTGAAGAGTGGCGTCTGGGGTCTTAAACGCTAGCAAGCAGCCATCTGAGATGCATCAATTGGTCTCAACCCACCTGGATCAAAAGAGAATGAAGAACACCAAGGACACAAGGTGATTACGAGCCCAAGAGACAGAAAGCGCCCATGAACCAGCGACTACATCATCCCGAAACCAGAAGAGCTAGATGGTGCCCGGCTACAACCGACGACTGCCCTGACAGGGAACACAACAGAGAACCCCTGAGGTAGCAGGAGAGCAGTGGGATAAAGACCCCAAATTCTCATAAGACCATACTTAATGGTCTGACTGAGACTAGAAGGACCCTGGTGGTCATGGCCCCCACACCTTCTGTTGGCCCAGGACAGGAAACATTCCTGAAGCCAACTCTTCAGACAGGGATTGGACTGTACAATGGGTTTGAGAGGGATGCTGGTGAGGAGTGAGCTTCTTGGATCAGGTGGACACTTGAGACTATGTTGGCATCTCCTGCCTGTAGGGGAGATGAGAGGGTGGAGGGGGTTAGAAGCTGGCGAAAAGGACACGAAAAGAGAGAGTGGAGGAAGAGAGTGGGCTGTCTCATTAGGGGGGAGAGTAATTGGGAGTGTGTAGCAAGGTGTATATGGGTTTTTGTGTGAGAGACTAACTTGATTTGTAAACTTTCACTTAAAGCACAATAAAAATTATTTTAAAAAAACATATGAGTGATATCGTTACCTCCATTTTATATATGAAGAAATTGAGGCTCAGAGAATTTATGTAATTTACCCAAGACCACCTATTGTTATTTTTGTTGTTGTTAGCTGCCATCTAGTAAGGTCCCGACTTATGGCGACATCATGTACCATGAAACCAAACACTGCCTGGTCGTATGCCGTTCCCATTACCTGATTGCAGATCAGAACTTTGTGATACATGGGTTTTCACTGGCTGATTTTTTGGAATTTGATCCCCAGGACTTTCTTTGAAACTACCCATTAAAACCTGGATAATCAGGCTACCAGCACAGCACCGGTGTCCCTAGCCTACTGTGTCGTATCAATTCGAAATCTTTCCAAGTCATATCAGTCTGTACTGCATTTTGCTTTGTTCTGTTTTTCTTAACCTTTAGTGTGATTTTCAGAAACAAAGTGGTGATCAGGATGGACCATGAGCCTGGAGCTACATGATATGTTGTCTATTCTTTTTTCTTTTTGTGAAAGAGGGCAAGGGGCACTGGTAACTTAGAACAGAAATGAAAAGAAGAAAACCAAATGAAAGTTGTCAAGTTAAGAACTCTCTGTGCTTTGGTGTTACTTGATTCTTTTCATAATTAATCACATATTTTATTCTTTCTAGTAAGCTAATATATAATTTTAAGAGTATATAACTGTATCCTTGATCTGGTCCCAAGAATCTTAAATACTGTAGTGTGGCCATGCTTTAAAGGATGTTTCAAGCCTTGTAGTACAGAATGATTCCCATGACTGGCTGCTAGAAATCTAACTATGTCCAAATGTTACCATGAGTAATATAAACCAGGCATTTGAATTTCATCTGGAAATGAAATATTTGATACATTAGTTTCTTCCTTGATTTAGGGATTGTCTTAGTTTCTAGGGCTGCCATAAGAAAATACCACAAAATGAATGCCTTTAAAGAGAAAACATTTAGTTTCCCACAATTTTGGAGGCTGTTGTTGTTGTTGTTGGGTGCCGTCGAGTCAGTTCCAACTCATAGTGACCCTATGCACAACAGAACAAAACACCGCCCGGTCTTGCACCATCCTTACAATTGTTGTTATGCTTGAGCCCATTGTTGCAGCCACTGTGTAAATCCATTTCCCTGAGGGTCTCCTCTTTTCTGCTGACCCTGTACTTTACCGAGCATGATATCCTTTCCCAGGGACTGATCTCTCCTGACAACTCGTCCAAAGTATGTAAGACCCAATCTTGCCATCCTTGCTTCTAAGGAGCATTCTGGTTGTACTTCTTCCAAAACAGATTTGTTCCTTCATTTGGCAGTCCATGGTATATTTATGGTATATTCAATATTCTTTGCCAACACCACAATTCAAAGGCATCAATTCTTATTCGGTCTTCCTTATTCATTGTCCCGCTTTCACATCCATATGATGCAATTGAAAATACCATGGCTTGGGTCAGGCGCACCTTAGTCTTCAAGGTGACATCTTTGCTCTTCAACACTTTAAAGAGGTCCTTTGCAGCAGATTTACCCAATGCAATGCGTCTTTTGATTTCTTGACTGCTGATTGCATGGGTGTTGATTGTGGATCCAAGTAAAATGAAATCCTTGACAACTTCAATCTTTTCTCCATTTATAATGATGTTGCTTATTGGTCCAGTTATGAGGATTTTTGTTTTCTTTATGTTGAGGTGCAACCCATACTGAAGGCTGTGGTCTTTGATCTTCATTAGTAAGTGCTTCAAGTCCTCTTCACTTTCAGCAAGCAAGGTTGTGTCATTTGCATAATGTAGGTTGTTAATGAGTCTTCCTCCAATCCTGATGCCCTATTCTTCTTCATATAGTCCAGCTTCTCATATTATTTGCTCAGCATACAGATAGAATACGTATGGTGAAAGAATACAACCCTGACGCACACCTTTCCTGACTTTAAGCCACTCGGTATCCCCTTGTTCTGTCTGAAAAAACTGCTTCTTGCTTGATCTAGATACAGGTTCCTCATGAGCACAATTAAGTGTTCTGGAATTGCCATTCTTCCCAGTGTTATCCATAATTTGTTATGATCCACACAGCCGAACACCTTTGCATAGTCAATAAAACATAGGTAAACATCCTTCTGGAGGCTAGAAGTTCAAATTCAGGGCATTGGAAGGGCTATACTCTTTCTTGGTATGTTCTAGGGGAAGATCCTTCCTTGTCTCTTTCAACTCTGATAGCCCCGGGTGTTTCTTGACATTCCTTGGATGCTTATAGATGCTTTTGCCTCCATGGTCACACAGTTTTTGTCTTTTGCCGGTGTGTTTACCCTACTTTAAAAAAACACAGGTAAATATCTTTCTGATAGTCTCTGCTTTTAGCCAGGATCCATTTGACAAAAGCTCTGATATCCTTGGTTCTACATTCTCTTCTGAATCTGGCTTGAATTTTTTGCACTTCCTGGTCAATATACTGCTGCAGCTGCTTTCGAATGATCTGCAAAATTTTACTTGCAAGTGATATTAATGATATTGTTCAATAATTTTTGCATTCATTTGGATCACCTTTCTTGGGAATTGGCTTAAGTATGGATCTCTTCCAGTTGATTGTCCAGGTAGCTCTCTTCCAAATTTCTTTGCATAGACGAGTGAGCACTTTCACCACTGCATCTGTTTGTTGAAACGTTTCATTTGCTATTCCGTCAATTCCTGGAGCCTCGTTTTTCACCAATGCCTTCAGTGCAGCTTGGACTTCTTCCTTCAGTACTGTGTTTCCTGATCTTATGCTACCTACTGAAATAGTTGAATGTCAACAAATTCTTCTTGTTACAGTGACTCTGTGTATTCCTTCTAACTTCTTTTGATGCTTCCTGCATTAATATTTTCCCTGTAGAATCCTTCAGTATTGCAACTTGAAGCTTGAATTTTTTCTTCAGTTCTTTGAGCTTGAGAAATGCAGAGTGTGTTCTTCCCTTTTTTGATTTCTATATTCAGGTCTTTGCACATGTCATTATAATACTTTACTTTGTCTTCTCGAACTGCCCTTTGAAACCTTCTGTTCAGCTCTTTTACTTCATCATTTCTTCCTTTCGCTTTAGCTACTTGATGTTCAAGAGCAAGCTTCAGAATCTCTTCTGACATCCACTTTGGTCCTTTCTTTCCTGTCTTTTTAATGACCTCTTGCTTTCTTCTTGTATGATGTCATTCCATAACTCTTCTGGCCTTTGGTCATTTGTGTTCAACGAGCCAAATCTATCCTTGAGATGGTCTCTAAATTCAGGTGGGATATGCTCAAGTTTGTACTTTGACTCTTGTGGACTTGTTCTAATTTTCTTCAGCTTCAACTTGGACTTGTATATGAGCAATTGATGGTCTGTTCCACTGTTGGCCCCTGGCTTTGTTCTGACTGATGATATTGAGATTTTCTGTACTCTTTTTCCACAGATGTAGTCTATTTGATTCCTGAGTATTGCATCTGGTGAGTCCACATGTATAGTCACCATTTATGTTGGAGAAAAAAGTTATTTGCAATGAAGAAGTCATTGGTTTTGCAAAATTCTATCATGTGATCTCCAGAATAGTTTCTATCACCAAAGTTATATTTCCCAATGACCAGTCGTGCTTAATTGTGCTTATTAGGAACCTATACATATGTCAAGAGGAAGTCCTTTGAACAGAACAAGCGGATACTGCATGGTTTAAAGTCAGGAAAGGTGTGTGTCAAGGTTGTATCCTTTTTTATCATACCCATTCAATTTGTATTCTGAGCAAATAATTCGAGAAGCTGGACTGTATGAAGAAGAACAGTGCATCAGGACTGGAGGAAGACTTATTAACAACCTACATTATGCAGATGATACAACCTTGCTTGTCGAAAGTGAAGAGGACTTGAAGCACTTATTGATGAAGATCAAAGACCACAGCCTTCAGTATGGATTGCATCTCAACATAATGAAAACAAGTCTTCACATCTGGACCAGTAAACAACGTCACTATAAATGGAGAAAAGATTGAAGTTGTCAAGGATTTCATTTTACTTAGATCCACAATCAAGGCTCATGGAAGCAGCAGTCAAGAAATCAGAAGACATATTGCATTTGGCAAATCGGCTGAAAAAGAACTCTTTAAACTGTTGAAAAGCAAAGATGTCACCTTGATGACTAAAGTGTACCTGACTCAAGCAATGGTGTATTCTTCTTCTTTTTTTTTTTTTTAATAATTTTTAATGTGTTTTAAGCGAAGGTTTACAAATCAAGTCAGTTTCTCCCAAAAAAACGTATATACACCTTACTACGTACTCCCAATTACTCTCCCCCCAGTGAGACAGTCTGCTCCCTCCTTCTACTCTCTCTTTTCATGTCCATTTCGCCAGCTTCTAGCCCCTCCACCCTCTCATCTCCCCTCCAGGCAGGAGATGCCAACAAAGTCTCAAGTGTCCACCTGATCCAAGAAGCTCACTCCTCACCAGCATCCCTCTCCAACCCATTGTCCTGTCCAATCCATGTCTGAAGAGTTGGCTTCAGGAATGATCCCTGCCGTGGGCCAAAAGAAGGTTTGGGGGCCATGACCACCAGGGTCCTTCTAGCCTCACTCAGACCATTAAGTCTGGTCTTTTTATGAGAATTTGAGGTCTCTATCCGAATGGTCTCCTGCTCCCTCAGATGTTCTCTGTTGTGTTCCCTGTCAGGGGAGTGATCAGTTCTGGCCCGGCACCATCTAGGTGTTCTGGTCTCAGGATGATGTAGTCTCTGGTTCATGCAGCCCTTTCTGTCTCTTGGGCTCATAATTACCTTGTGTCCTTGATGTTCTTCATTCTCCTTTGATCCAGGTGTGTTGAGAATCATTGATGCACCTTAGATGGCTTCTTGCTAGTGTTTAAGACCCCAGACGCCACTCTTCAAAGTGGGATGCAGAATGTTTTCTTAATAGATTTTATTATGCCAGTTGACGTAGATGTGCCCTGAAACCATGGTCCCCAAACTCCTGCCCCTGCTGCACTGACCTTCGAAGCATTCAGTTTATTCAGGAAACATCTTTGCTTTTGGTTTGGTCCAGTTCTGCTGACCTCCCTGTATTGAGTGTTGTCCTTCCCTTCACCTAAAGTAGTTCTTTTCTACTATCTACTTAGTAAATACCCCTCTCCCACCCTCTCATACCACAAAAGAATGTCTTCTTCTCAGTTTAAACTATTTTTTGAGGTCTTAAAATAGTGGTCTTATGCAATATTTGTCCTTTTGCAACTGACTAATTTCACTCAGCATAATGCCTTCCAGATTCCTCCATGTTATGAAATGTTTCAGAGATTCTCACTGTTCTTTTTCAATGTGGTAGTATTCCATTGTGTGAATATACCATAATTTATTTATCCATTCATCCACTGATGGGCAACTTGGGTGCTTCCATCTTTTTGCTATTGTAAACAGTGCTGCAATAAACATGGTGTGCATATATCTGTTTGTGTAAAGGCTCTTATTTCTCTAGGATATATTCTGAGGAGTGGGATTGCTGGGTAATATGGTAGTTCTATTTCTAGCTTTTAAACGAAGGGCCAAATCGATTTCCAAAGTGGTTGTATCATCTTACATTCCCACCAGCAGTGTATAAGTGTTCTAATCCCTCCACAGCCTCTCCAATGTTCATTATTTTGTGTTTTTTGGATTAATGCCAGCCTTGTTGGAGTGAGATGCAATCTCATCATAGTTTTAATTTGCATTTCTCTAACAGCTAATGATGGAAAACATTTGCTCATGTATCTGTTATCCACCTGAATGTCTTCTTTAGTGAAGTGCCTGTTCATATCCTTTTCCCATGTTTTATTTGGGTTGTTTGTGTTTTTGTGGTTGAGTTTTAGCAGAATCATGTAGATTTTAGAGATCAGGCGCTGATCAGAGATGTCGTAGCTGAAAATTTTTTCCCAGTCTGTAGGTGGTCTTTTTGCTCTTTTGGTGAAGTCTTTAGATGAGCATAGGTGTTTGATTTTTAAGACCTCCCTGTTATCTGGTTTCTCTTCTGCATTTTTAGTAATGTTTTATACTCTGTTTATGCCTTGTATTAGGGCTCCTAAGATCGTCCCTATTTTTTTCTTCCATGACCTTTATCGTTTTAGACTTTACGTTTAGGTCTTTGATCCATTTGGAGTTAGTTTTTGTACACAGAGTGAGGCATGGGTCCTGTTTCATTTTATTGCAGATCAATATCCAGTTATGCCAGCACCATTTGTTAAAAAGACTATCTTTTTCCCAATTAACTGACGCTGGGCCTTTGTCAAATATCAGCTGCTCATATGTGGATGGATTTATATCTGGATTCTCAACTCTATTCTGTTGGTCTATGTGCCTGTTGTTGTACAAGTACCAGGCTGTTTTGACTACTGTGGCTGTATACTATGTCCTAAAATCAGGTAGAGAGAGACCTCCCACTTTGTTGTTCTTTTTCTGTAATGCTTTACTTATCCGGGGCTTCTTTCCCTTCCATATGAAGTTGGTGATTTGTTTCTCCATCACATTAAAAAATGCCATTGGAATTTGGATCGGAAATGCGTTGTATAGATGGTTTTTGGTAGAATAGACATTTTTACTATGTTAAGTCTTCCTATCCATGATCAAGGTATGTTTTTCCACTTAGGTAGGTCCCTTTTGGTTTCTTGCAGTAGTACCTTGTAGTTTTCTTTATATAGGTCTTTTACACCTTTGGTAAGATTTATTCCTAAGTATTGTATCTTCTTGGGGCTAATGTGAATGGTATTTATTTGGTGCTTTCATCTTCGATGTTCTTTTTGTTGATGTAGAGGAATCCAACTGATTTTTGTATGTTTATCTTTTGTTCTGACACTCTGCTGAACACTTCTATTAGTTTCAGTAGTTTTCTTGACGATTCCTTAGGGTTTTCTGTGTATAAGATCATGTATTCAGCAAATAGAAATAATTTTACTTGTTCCTTGCCAATCTGGATGCCCTTTATTTCTTTGTCTAGCCTAATTGCTCTGGCTAGGACCTCCAGCACAATGTTGAATACGAGTGGTGATAAAGGGCATCCTTGTCTTGTTCCCATTCTCAAGGGAAATGCTTTCAGGCTCTCTCCATTTAGGGTGATGTTGGCTGTTGGCTTTGTATGAATGCCATTTATTATGTTGAGGAATTTTCCTTCTATTCCTATTTTGCTGAGAGTTTTTATCATGAATGGGTGTTGGACTTTGTGAAATGCCTTTTCTGCATCTATTGATAAGATCATGTGGTTTTTTTCTTCTGTTTTATTTATATGGTGGATTACATTAATTTTTTTTTTCTATTATTAAACCATCCTTGCATACCTGGCATAAATCCCACTTGGTCATGGGTGATTATTTTTTTAATATGTTGTTGAATTCTATTGGCTAGAATTTTGTTGAGGATTTTTGCATCTGTGTTCATGAGGGATATAGGTCTGTAATTTTCTTTTTTTGAGCTGTCTTTAGGTTGTTTTGGTGTCAGGAATATGCTGGCTTCGTAGAGTGAGTTAGGGAATATTCCATCCTTTCCAATGCTTTAAAATACTTCTAGTTGTAGTGGTGTTAACTCTTCTCTGGAAGTTTGGTAGAACTCTGCAGAGAAGCAGTCCGGGCTAGGGCTTTTTTTTAATTGGGAGTTTTTTTTTTTTTAATTTTTATTGTGCTTTAAGTGAAAGTTTACAAATCAAGTCAGTCTCTCACACAAAAACCCATATACACCTTGCTACACACTCCCAGTTACTCTCCCCCAAGTAAGACAGCCCGCTCTCTCCCTCTATTCTCTCTTTTGTGTCCATTTCACAAGCTTCTAACCCCATCCACCCTGTCATTTCCCCTCCAGACAGGAGAGGCCAACATAATCTCAAGTGTCCACCTGATCCAAGAAGCTCACTCCTCACCAGCATCCCTCTCCAACTCATTGTCCAGTCCAATCCATGTCTGAAGATTTGGCTTAGGGCGTGGTTCCTGTCCTGGGGCAACAGAAGGTCTGGGGACCACGACCACCGGGGTCCTTCTAGTTTCATTCAGACCATTAAATCTGGTCTTATGAGAATTTGGGGTCTGCATCCCACTGCTCTCCTGCTCCATCAGGGGTTCTCTGTTGTGTTCCCTGTCAGGGCAGTCGTTGGTTTTAGCCAGGTACCATCTAGTTCTTCTGGTCTCAGGATGATGTAGATTCTGGTTCATGCAGCCCTTTCTGTCTCTTGGGCTCGTAATCGCCTTGTGTCCTTGGTGTTCTTC
The DNA here is from genome assembly GCF_024166365.1 of Elephas maximus indicus. Lineage (NCBI taxonomy): Eukaryota > Metazoa > Chordata > Mammalia > Proboscidea > Elephantidae > Elephas > Elephas maximus. The sequence continues at coordinate 69,848,952 of NC_064846.1, read as the reverse complement.
ATTCTCCTTTGATTCAGGTGGGTTGAGAACAATTGTTGCATCTTAGATGCTGCTTGCTAGCGTTGAAGACCCCAGACGCCACTCTTCAAAGTGGGATGCAAAATATTTTCTTAATAGATTTTGTTTTGCCAATTGACTTAGATGTCTCCTGAACCCGTGGTCCCCAGACCCCTGCCCCTGCTACCCTGGCCTTCAAAGCATTCAGTTTATTCAGGAAACTTCTTTGCTTTTGGTTTAGTCCAGTTGTGCTAACCTCCCCTGTGTCGTGTGCTGTCTTTCCTTTCACGTAAAGTAGTTCTTATCTACTATCTTATTAGTGAATGCCCCTCTTCCACCGTCCCTCCCTCCCCCCTCTTCTAACCACAAAAAATGTTTTCTTCTCAGTTTAAACTATTTCTCAAGTTCTTATAATATAATAGTGGTCTTATGCAATGTTTGTCCTTTTGCAACTGACTAATTTCACTCAGCATAATGCCTTCCAGGTTCCTCCATGTTATGAAATGTTTCAGAGATTCCTCACTGTTCTTTATCGATGCGTAGTATTCCATTGTGTGAATATACCACAATTTATTTACCCATTCATCCATTGATGGGCACCTTGGTTGCTTCCATCTTTTTGCTATTGCAAATAATGCTGCAATAAACATTGATGTGCATATCTGCTCATGTAAAGGCTCTTATTTCTGCAGCACATATTCCAAGGAGTGGGATTGCTGGATCATACGGTTGTTCTATTTCTAGCTTTTTAAGGAAGTGCCAAATGGATTCCCAAAGTGGTTGTATCATTTGACATTCCCATCAGCAGTGTAGAAGTGTTCCAATCTCTCCACAGCCTCTCCAACATTTATTATTTTGTGTTTTTTGGATTAATGCCAGCCTTGTTGGAGTGAGATGGAATCTCATGGTAGTTTTGATCTGCATTTCTCTAACGGTTAATGATCATGAACATTTCCTCATATATCTGTTAGCTACCTGAATGTCTTCTTTAGTGAAGTGTCTATTCTTCTGCCCATTTTTTAATTGGGTTCTTTGTCTTTTTGCAGTTGAGTTTTTGCAGTATCATGTAGATTTTAGACATCAGGCGCTGATCAGACATGTCATAGCTAAAAACTTTTTCTCAGTCCATAGGTAGTCTTTTTACTCTTTTGGTGAAGTCTTTAGATGAGCATAGGTGTTTGATTTTTAGGAGCTCCCAGTTATCTAGTTTTTCTTCTATATTCTTCATAATGTTTTGTACACTGTTTATGCCATGTATAAGGGCTCCTAATGTTGTCCCTATTTTTTTCTGCCATGTGTCGGTAGTTTTTTGATTACCTTTTCAATATCTTTTTGTTGCTGTTGTTATGGGTCTATTTAGTTGTTCTACTTCTGTTTGTGTTAGTTTAGGTAGGTAGTGTGTTTCTAGGAATTCATCCATTTCTTCTAGGTTTGCAAATTTGTTAGAGTACAATTTTTCATTGTAATCTGATGTGATCCTTTTAATTTCAGTTGGGTCTGTTGTGATATGGCCCATCTCATCTCTCATTCGGATTATTTGTTTCCTTTCCTGTATTTCTTTAGTCAGTCTGGCCAATGGTTTATCAATTTTGTTAATTTTTTCAAAGAACCAGCTTTTGGCTTTGTTAATTCTTTCAATTGTTTTGCTCTTCTCTATTTCATTTAGTTCAGCTCTAATTTTTATTATTTGTTTTCTTCTGGTGCCTGATGGATTCTTTTGTTGCTCACTGTCTATTTGTTCAAGTTGTAGGGACAGTTCTCTGATTTTGGCTCTTTCTTCTTTTTGTATGTGTGCATTTATCGATATAAATTGGCCTCTGAGCACTGCTTTTGCTGTGTCCCAGAGGTTTTGATAGGAAGTGTTTTCATTCTTGTTGCATTCTATGAATTTCTTTATTCTCTCCTTAATGTCTTCTATAACCCAGTCTTTTTTCAGCAGGGTGTTATTCAGTTTCCAAGTATTTGATTTCTTTTCCCTAGTTTTTCTGTTATTGATTTCTACTTTTATTGCCTTGTGGTCTGAGAAGATGCTTTGTAATATTTCGATGTTTTGGATTCTGCAAAGTTTTGTTTTATGACCTAATATGTGGTCTATTCTAGAGAATGTTCCATGTGCACTAGAAAAAAAAGTATACTTTGCAGCTGTTGGGTAGAGTGTTCTGTACAAGTCTATGAGGTCGAGTTGGTTGATTGTAGCAATTAGATCTTCCGTGTCTCTATTGAGCTTCTTATTGGATGTCCAATCCTTCACTGAAAGTGGTGTGTTGAAGTCTCCTAGTATAATTGTGGAGGTGTCTATCTCACTTTTCAATTCTGTTAATGTTTGTTTTATGTATCTTGTAGCCCTGTCAATGGGTGCATAGATATTTTATATGGTTATATCTTCCTGGTAAATTGTCCCTTTAATCTTTATGTAGTGTCCTTCTTTATCCTTTGTGGTGGATTTAACCTTAAAGTCTATTTTGTCAGAAATTAATATTGCCACTCCTGCTCTTTTTTCATTTTTTTTGCCTGGGATAATTTTTTTCCTTCCTTTGAGTTTTAGTTTATTTGTGTGTCTAAGTCTAAGCTGTGTCTCTTGTAGACAGCATATTGATGGGTCTTGTTTTTTTATTCTGTCTGCAACTCTCTGTCTCTTTATTGGTACATTTAGTCCATTTACATTCAGCGTAATTATAGATAAGTATGAGTTTAATGCTGTCTTGTTAATGCCTTTTTTGTGTGTTGTTGACAATTTCATTTTTCCACTTTCTTTTTTGTGCTGAGAGCTTTTCCTTTGTAAATTGTGTGTTCCTCATTTTCATAGTAGTTGAATTTATTTTTGCTGAGTCATTATGTTTATCTTGGTTCTTATTTTGAAATATGGAATTGTTAGGCCTCTTTCTGGTTACCTTAATATTTACCCCTATTTTTCTAAGCAAAAACCTAACTTGTATCACCCTATATCACTTTGATTTCCTTTCTGTATGGAAGAACTATGCCTCCTGTATTTAGTCCCTCTTTTTTGATTATTGTAATATTTTACATAATGATTTCAATGATACCCTGTTTTGAATTTTTTTTCTTTTTAAAATTAATCTTAATTTGTTTTTGTGATTTCCCTATCTGAGTGGATATCGGGATATTCTGCTCTGTGACCTTGTATTGTGTTGGTATCTGATACTGATTTTCTGATCAAGGAATTTCCTTTAGTAATTCTTGTAGCTTTGGTTTGGTTTTTGCAAATTCTCTAAGCTTGTGTTTATCTGTAAATGTTTTAGTTTCACCTTCATATTTGAGAGGTAGTTTTGCTGGATATATGATTCTTGGCTGGGAGTTTTTCTCCTTCAGTGCTCTATATATGTCATCTCATTGCCTTCTTGTCTGCATGGTTTCTGCCGAGTAGTCTGAACTTATTCTTATTGATTCTCCTTTGTAAGTGACTTTTCGTTTATCCCTGGCTGCTTTTAAAATTTTCTCTTTATCTTTGGTTTCTGTAAGTTTGCTGATAATATGTCCTGGTGATTTTCTCTTGGGATCTGTATTGTATGGTGTTCAATGAGCGTCTTGGATAGATATCCTTTCATCTTTCACCATTCCAGGGAAGTTTTCTGCCAGCACATCTTCAACTATTCTCTCTGTATTTTCTGTTATCCCTCCCTGTTCTGGAACTCCAATCACATGCAAGTCATTCTACTTGATAGAGTCCCACATGACTCTTAGGGTTTCTTCATTTTTTTTTTAATTCTTTTATCTGATTTTTCTTCAACTATATTGGTTTCTATTGCCTTATCCTCCATCTCTCCAACTCCACTGTCCAATTTCTCTATTCTGCTCCTCTGACTTCCTATTGAGTTGTCTAATTCTATAATTTTATTGTTAATCTCTTGGATTTCTGAATGCTGTCTCTCTATGGATTCTTGAAGCTTATTAAATTTTTCACTATGTTCTTGAATATTCTTTTGATTTCTTCAACTGCTTTATCAGTGTGTTCCTTGGCTTTTTCTGTAGATTGCCTTATTTCATTTCTGAGGTCATCCCTGATGTCTTGAAGCATTCTGTAAATTAGTTTTTTATATTCTGCATCTGGTAATTCCAGGAATGTATCTGCATTTGGGAAAGATTTTGAGTCTTTGATTTTGGGGTTTGTAGAAGCAGTTATGGTCTGCTTCTTTTTGTGATTTGATATCGACTGCTGTCTCTGAGCCATCTATAAGATATTTTAATGATTTATTTTATATTTTCTCACTGAGTCTTCTTGTTTTGTTTTGTTTCAATACACCCAGATGGGCTACTAGATTGCACTATCTTGATTGTTGTAGCCTTTGAATCACTTATGTCCTGTTTGCAGCTGTTTTGACTTGTTACCAAATATATGAGCCTATGATTCCATTCACTATTCTTGAATAGAATCAGCTTTAGGTGTCCTGATAGTGGGTCACCTAGGATGTGGTGTAGGCTGTCACCTATTAGAGGAGTAGTGGCAATGGTTGTATGCAACAGATTCTCGTAGAGGCAGGCATCACACTCCAAGGATGGCAGGATGCTTACAGCCTTCACCCATGTGCCAGTGATGTAGGAGTGTCTCTGTTCTCTAGAGCACTCTGGTGGGTGGGCTCTGCAGCTGTACCTTAGGCACCCAATGCTTGTACCTCTAAAAATTGGTGGGCATCACTATCCTCAGACTTCTTTAGCAGGTGGCTAGGTGGTGTGGGTGGAGCTTCAGCCCTCAGTTCCCTGCTGTGGATCAGTGAGAGCTCTGTTTAATAGGTAGAGAGGTATCAGACCTCCAAAACTTGCCTTTCCATTGCTCAGCTAAAACAATTACAGTCAGATCTCTATCAGAGTTGCCTTTGCATTATAATAGCCACCTGGTTCCCTGTAGGGATGAAAGCCAAAAACTGTGGATCTCTTATGCCTGGCTGGAGCTGGTTGTGTATTATTATTCCAGTTTTGGGAAGTTAGGGAAGGATTTTTCTCCATAATTTTTAATTGCTGCTTTTCTCAGGCCAGGAGAATGGGTTAGAAAAGAAAAAGAAAAAAAAAAAACCAGCAGAGCACTTCACTCCCTAGCCCAGGGAATTCCAATGTTAATGAAGTCGGCTGGGGCAGTGAGGGGAGGGATCAGATAGATAAGAGAGAGTAGCGCAGCGAGATAGATAAAGTTACTTACCTTGTTTGGTGAGGACTGTTTTATCTGAGATTCCAGAGGGGTGTGTCTCCTGTGTGTGCTGGCTGGGCCGAGATTGCCCCCGAGGGTTAGGACTGTGTCCCGTGCTTGCACCACCTCAGGAAGCTGTGATCAGCCCCTCGGTGCTTAGTCCAAAGCCCAGCGTCAAGGTCTCCTGGGTGGGATGCTGCACTCCAGGCTCTGAAACCAGTTGCTGCTTCCCCGTGGTTTCTTGCTCTCCTGTAAGCTGCATCAGTGTGCAGCCTGCATGCGCTGGCTGGGTCCCTGCCAAGGTTACTCGAGGAGGTTAGGGCTGCTTCCCATGCTTGCCCCATCTCAGTAAGGCACGATCAGCCCCACCTCTCTGGCTTCAGGGAACCGTGAGGGCTCAAAGCTATGGCAAGGCACGCTGGCTCTGGAAGTGGTCACTGCTTCAGCGTGTGACATTTTGCTCCCCTGTCACTCAGGTCAACTCCTTAGTTCTGTGTTCGATGGTCAGGGCTCTTAGATTGTCATGTATGTAATCGATTCACTTGTTTTTTCGAGTCTTTGTTGCAAGAGGGATCAGGAGAAGCTTCTACGTAGTCAGCCATCACGGTCCCACCTCACCATGGTGTTTTCAATGGTTTCATAGCCATGTGAAGATTGGATAATAAATAAGGAAGGCTGAAGAAAAATTGACCCCTTCAAATTGTGGTGCTGTTTCAGAATATTGAATATACCATGGACTGCCAAGATAATGAACAATTCTGTCTTGGAGAATTACAACCAGAATATTCCTTGGAAGCAAGGATGGAAAGACTACATCTCACATACTTTGGACATATTTTCAGGAGAGATCAGTTCCTGGAGAAGGACATCACACTTGATAAAGGACCAGCAAAAAGTAGGAAGACCCTCAACAAGATGGATTGACACAGTGACTGCAACAGTGGGCTCAAGCATAAGAATGATTGTGAGGATGGTGCAGGACCGGGCAGTGTTTCGTTCTATTGTACCTAGTGTTGCTATGAGTTGGAACTGACAGTACCTAACAACAAGGACAACAACTGCATTTTTAAGCAAATAATATGCACCTTCTGCATTTGTTTGCTTGCTGGGGGCAGGGCACAGGGGAGGCAGGTATTTTTGTAAGCGCTTTATGGTAATTTTTTTTTTTTTTTGCAGCTATACGTGGAAGAGGATTGGCATGGAGGCACTTGTAATGGTGCCTCAAGGGGAGAGCATGTAGTTATCAGATAAATGCAGAAGGTGCATGTTATTTGTGTAAAAATACAGTATCTGAGTCTGTTCTCCCTTTACATAAGAAACCATTCAGAAGGGATTAGGATTAGGACCTGCCCTACTCTGAAAAAAAAAAAACTCTTATGACCTCCTTAATTTAACTGATAATATCTGCAAAAAAAAATGCTTATTTCCTCAAACGTGGTCTCATTTTCAGGTACAGAATTTAAGACTTCAGTATATTTGGGAGAGATACATAATTAAATCCATAATAAGGATTATAAGCTTCAATCTTCAAATTACATAGTTTAGGAAGTACTGTCTCCTCTATGTTAAAGATTATATGAGAGGTAAGATTAGAGAGCAACTTTGTATCTAAACAAATTTAATACTAATAGCTTTCAAAATAACATTTTATTGTATATTAATAAGATATTAATTCTACTCTAACACTAAAATCAATTTAGAAGTATTAAATTATCTTATTGAAATATACACAGAATTTACCATTTTAACTCTGCCATATAAGAGTCTACACTTTATATTAAATCGAATATATTATTATTTGTATATTTAAAATGTACCTACCAGAGGGAGTATTAATATTGATTGTGACAGAATTTTAAGTACCACAGGTTAGTAACTCGACAGTTGCAGCATTAATTAATGTCACTTAATATGAGTTGGAATTCTTTCCTTAAGTAATCTACTTCAATAACATAGACATTTTACCTCATTGATTTTCAACTCTTTACTTCCTTATCCGGGAGAGTTAAAATTAGGCTTTTCTGACTAAGCATAATCCTATCTAAAATAATTATTTGATTGCCTTATCCCGTGCTTCAGAAAGAATTAGGTTTACATAGCAAATCAACATTCATATAACTTAATATGCCATCATTTCTCATTAAGTTAACAAAGAGGAGATATTTTAAAAGGTGTCTTCACCACATGCTTAGGAAAGAGATTTGCTTCACATGAAATGTAATAGGAGGTGAAAGAATTATGAATCCAAATTTTCTAGTGCAGGAATATCAATATCTGACTAAAATCTGAATAGAAAAGCTCATGATTTTACAGAAATTTTCTAAAATCCAGATTTTCCAGTATATTATATGAGTAAAAGACCTTTGCTCCCCTTTTTTTTTTTTCATTTGGTTGAGAAACAGAGAAGATGTTTTCATTTTTTTTATATGTATTATCTTGCTTTAACAAATTCATGGGATTGTAAGTCGAGTATGACACAGGAAAGAGAAGTCAGGGAGGCCTGAAAAATAAGTTTCCAGAGACAGAGAGGCACAGCATGCCATGATGCAGGGCCACACAGTGCTATGCCCCCAGGGACAAAAGTAACAAACAATAAGCTGAAATTGTAGGAGAAGGCTCACATGTGGCAAGTAGAGTAAATGTATTCATTATCTAATGTGGCTATAACAGAAATACCACAAGTGATGGCTTTAACAAACATGTTTATTTTCCCACAGTTAGAAGCCTAGAAGTCCAAATTCAGGGTTCCAGCTCCAGGGGAAGGCTTTTTCTCTCTGTTGGCTCTGGGCGAAAGTCCTTGTTCCTTGGTTCCTTGGTGATCTTCTTGTGGTATGGCATCTATCTTCCCCCAGCTCTGCTTATTTCTCTGTCTTAATCTGCTCTTTTTATATCTCAAATGTGGCTGGTTTAAACACACCCTACACTGAAACGGTCTCTTAACATAAAAAAGAAAACCCATTCCCAAATGGAATTATAACCACAGGTATAGGAGTTAGGATTTACAACACATATTTGGGGGGACAAATTCAACCCATAATAATGAGATTAGCAGATTTTGAACAAATATACAGGTTCAGGAGTCATAGCGGTTGTCCCTAATTGTTGGGTACCTAGCCCCAGCATGATTAGGATGGGTGCATAGTGGTCCAGGAGTTTTAGAACCTGATAAGGGTAGTGGTTGGACATTGTGTGTAATCATCTGCTTAGGAAGAGGAGCAGGCTGGCCTCCAATCAGAGCCTCTAAACTGTGTCAAGATAGCATTTTAAGAAAATGGTATGGCATATCATTTTGGGCATATTTATTACACCTTGGAGAAGGGGTCATAAATTCAAATGTCTACAGAGTCCAGGCCATCTACCAAAAACATGTGTGAATCAGGCTAGTGTAACATTGTAGGTAATGGTGAGGATTGTGAAAAATCTCAGCTTGAGCACATACTACATATGAAAACATAAGTAAGTTAGAAAATACCATGAACCTCAGTTTTCTTTTTTGTTAAAATTATAATAATAGCAGACATCTTGTATAATTATTGTAAACATTAAAATATATAATGTATTTAACAAGCCTAACCCCACTGAATGGCACACAAGAAGCGTTTATTGTATAGGGAGACCATATGCCTTGGTTTGTCTGGGATGATATCAGTTTTTCATTTTCAGCGTTGACCAGCATTCGAAATAGGTCAATATAGCAAATGTCTTATTTCATCAGTCTATTTTCAAAAGGAGTGAAATGGAAGAGGTATAGGATAGCTATAGAGTATTCTATTCATTTTGCAATTTCCTTCCATTTGTATGTCCCTGAAGATTCTAGGGTAATTTTTGCTCACTAAGGGGGTATTGGAGTCTCCATAAGTACATAAAATACATGCTCTCACTAAATGTTTCCCCAATATTTCTGCTTAGCGGGGATCTAGAGAATACTTTTAAAGTTCTTTGGAACTCTTTTCTCTCCACTCACCTGCTTCATGCATCTGTTTCTTATAAAAAATAGGGATCCTAAAAAATATCAATCAAAACAGGATTTGAAAAAAAAATTGAAATGTGTCATCTTGAGCTAGACCTTTTCTCCCAAAGACTTTTGGACCAGGAGTCTAAGATCATACAAGGAATCAAAGGAAGATATTTCTGAGATAGCCCATATATCCCTAGAAATACCCAGATTCCAACCATATGATGAGGGTAAACAATTAGTTGATGGAAGTTCTGTTTTAGGCAATTGATATCAATTTGTACAAAAATAATATACAACTTAGTAAATCCATGCACTATCCTGTTTAGAGGTCCTTTCTGTGTATGTCAATCTCAGTTTGCTATGTGTACAAACTTAACATTTAAAATAGGAATTACATATTTCTGTCTCAAACTTCTAGTTTAGTTTTTTTTTTATAATTTTTATTGTGCTTTAAGTGAAAGTTTACAAATCAAGTCAGTCTCTCACACAAAAACCCATACACACCTTGCTACACACTCCCAATTGCTCTCCCCCTAATGAGACAGCCTGCTCTCTCCCTCCACTGTTTTCGTGTGCATTTTGTCAGCTTCTAACAGCCTCCACACACTCGTCTCCCCTCCGGGCAAGAGATGCCAACATAGTCTCAAGTGTCCATCTGATCCAGGAAGCTCATTCCTCACCAGCATCACTCTCCAACCCATTGTCCAGTCCAATCCATATCTGAAGAGTTGGCTTCAGGAATGGTTCCTGTCCTGGGCCAACAGAAGGTCTGGGGGCCATGACCACCAGGGTCCTTCCAGTCTCAGTCAGACCATTAAGTATGCTCTTATGAGAATTTGGGGTCTGCATCCCACTGCTCTCCTGTTCCCTCAGGGTTTGTCTGTTGTGTTCCCTGTCGGGGCAGTCATCGGTTGTAGCCGGGCACCATCTAGTTCTTCTGGTCTCAGGCTGATGTAGTCGTTGGTTCACGTGGCCCTTTCTGTGTATTGGGCTCGTAATTGCCTTGTGTCCTTGGTGTTCTTCATTCTCCTTTGATCCAGGTGGGTTGAGACCAATTGATGCATCTTAGATGGCTGCTTGCTAGCGTTTAAGACCCCAGATTCCACTTTTCAAAGTGGGATGCAGAATGTTTTCTTAATAGATTTTATTATGCCAATTGACTTAGATGCCCCTGAAACCATGCTCCCCAGACCCCTGCCCCTGCTACGCTGGCCTTCGAAGCATTCACTTTATTCAGGAATTTCTTTGCATTTGGTTTAGTCCAATTGGGCTGACCTCCCCTGTATTGTGTGCTCTTTCCCTTCACCTAAAGTAGTTCTTATCTACTATCTAATTAGTGAATGCCCCTCTCCCACCCTCCCTCCCACCCCTCTCCTGTAACCACAAAAGAATGTTTTCTTCTCAGTTTAAACTATTTCTCAAGTTCTTATGATAGTGGTCTTATGCAATATTTGTCCTTTTGCAACTGACTAATTTCACTCAGCATAATGCCTTCCAGGTTCTTCCATGTTATGAAATTTTTCAGAGATTCCTCACTGTTCTTTATCGATGTGTAGTATTTCATTGTGTAAATATACCATAATTTATTTATCTATTCATCTCTTGATGGGCACCTTGGTTGCTTCCATCTTTTTGCTATTGTAAACAGTGCTGCAATAAACATGGGTGTGCATATATCTGTTCATGTAAAGGCTCTTATTTCTCTAGGATATATTCCAAGGAGTGGGATTGCTGGATCATGTGGTAGTTCTATTTCTAGCTTTTTAAGGAAGCGCCAAATCGATTTCCAAAGTGGCTGTACCATTTAACATTCCCACCAGCAGCGTATAAGTGTTCCAATCTCTCCACAGCCTCTCCAACATTTATTATTTTATGTTTTTTTGAGTGATGCCAGTCTTATTGGAGTGAGATGAAATCTCATTGTAGTTTTGATCTGCATTTCTCTAATGGATAATGATCGTGAACCTTTCCTCATATATCTGTTAGCTACCTGAATGTCTTCTTTAGTGAAGTGTCTATTCATATCTTTTGCCCATTTTTTATTTGGGTTATTTGTCTTTTTGCAGTTGAGTTTTTGCAGTATCATTTTTTTTGTAGATTTTAGAGATCAGGGGCTGATCAGAAATATCATAGCCCCCAACTTTTTCCCAGTCTGTAGGTAGTCTCTTTACTCTTTTGGTGAAGTCTTTGGATGAGCATAGGTGCTTGATTTTTAGGAGCTCTTAGTTATCTAGCTTTTTTTCTACATTCTTTATAATGTTTTGTATACTCTTTATGCCATGTATTGGGACTCCTAACGTTGTCCCTATTTTTTTCTTCCATGAATTTTATCGTTTTAGTTTTATATTTAAGTCTTTGATCCATTTTGAGTTAGTTTTTGTGCACAGAGTGAGGTATGAGTCTTGTTTCATTTTTTTTGCAGATGGATATCCAGTTATGCCAGCACCATTTGTTAAAAAGACTGTCTTTTCCCCATTTAACTGTTTTGGGGCCTTTGTCAAATATCAACTCCTCATATGTGGATGGATTTATGTCTGGATTCTCAATTCTGTTCCATTGGTCTATGTATCTGTTGTTGTACCAGTACCAGGCTGTTTTGACTACTGTGGGGATATAATAGGTTCTACAATCAGGTAAAGTAAGGCCTCCCACTTTGTTCTTCTTTTTCAGTAATGCCTTATTTATCTGGGGCCTCTTTCCCTTCCACATGAAGTTGGTGATTTGTTTTTCCATCTCATTAAAGAATGTTGTTGGGATTTGGATCGGAATTGCATTAAATGTATAGATTGCTTTAGGTAGAATAGGCGTTTTTGTAATGTTAAGTCTTCCTATCCATGAGCAAGGTACTTTTTTCTACTTATGTTAGTCTGTTTTGGTTTCTTGCAGAAGTGTACTATAGTTTTCTTTGTGTATAAGTCTTTTACATTTCTGGTAAGATTTATTCCTGAGTGTTTTAACTTTTGGGGGATACTGTAAATGGCATTGATTTGGTGATTTCCTCTTCGATGTTCTTTTTGTTGGTGTAGAGGAATCCAACTGATTTTTGTATGTTTATCTTCTATCCCTATACTCTGCTGAACTCTTCTATTAGTTTCAGTAGTTTTCTGGAGGATTCCTTACGATTTTCTGTGTATAAGATCATGTCATCTGCAAATAGAGATATTTTGACTTCTTTCTTGCCAATCTGGATGCCCTCGATTTCTTTATCTTGTGGATTCTTTGGTGTTTTCTGTGTATAAGATGAAATCATCTGCAAGTAGAGATACTTTTCCTTTTTCCTTACCAATTTGAATGCCCTTTATTTATTTTCTAGCCTAATTGCTCTGGCTAGGACCTCCAGCACAGTGTAGAGTAAGAATGGTGATAAAGGGCATCCCTGTCTGGTTCCCGTTCTCAAGGGAAATGCTTTCCGGCTCTTTCCATTTAGAATGATGTTGGCTGTTGGCTTTGTATAAATGCCCTTTAATATGCTGAGGAATTTTCCTTCTATGCCTATTTGCTGAGAGTTTTTATCATGAATGAGTGTTGAACTTTGTCAGATGCCTTTTCTGCATCAATTGATAAAATCAAGTAATTCTTGTTTTTTGTTTTATTTATGTGGTGGATTACATTCATTGTTTTTCTATAATGTAGAACCATTCCTGCATACCTGGTATGAGTCCCAGTTGGTCATGGTGAATTATTATTTTGATATATTTTTGAATTCTATTGGCTAGAATTTTGTTGAGGATTTTTGCATCTGCATTCATGAGGGATATAGGTCTATAATTTTCTTTTCTTGTGGTGTCTGTACCTGGTTTTGCTATAAGGCATATGCTGGCTTCATAGAATGAGTTTGGCAGTATTCTGTCCTTTTCCATGCTCTGAAATACCTTTACTTGTAGTGGCGTTAACTCTTCTCTGAAAGTTTGGTAGAACTCTGCAGTGAAGCTGTCAGGACCAGGGCTTCTTTTAGTTGGGAGTTTTTGATTACCTTTTCAATCTCTTCTTTTGTTATGGGTCTATTTAGTTGTTCTACCTCTGTTTGTGTTAGTTTAGGTACTTAGTGTGTTTCTAGAAATTCATCCATTTCTTTTAGCTTTTCAAATTTGCTTGAGTACAATTTTTCATAGTAATCTGATATGATTGTTTTAATTTCAGTTGGGTCAGTTGTAATATTGCCCATCTCATTTCTTATTCGGGTTATTTGCTTCCTCTCCTGTTTTTCTTTTTCAGTTTGGCCAGTGGCTTATCAATTTTTTTGATTTTTTCAGAAAACCAGCTTTTTGTCTTGTTAATTCTTTCAACTGTTTTTCTGTTTTCTATTTCATTGATTTCAGCTCTAATTTTTGTTATTTGTTTTCTTCCAGTGCCTGTGGGTCTCTTTTTTTGCTCTCTTTCTATTCGTTCAAGTTGTAGGGATAATTCTTTGATTTTGGCCTTTCCTTCTTTTTGGATGTGTGCATTTATTGATATAAATTGGCCTCTGAGCACTGCTTTTGCTGTGCCCAAAAGGTCCTGATAGGAAGTGTTTTCATTCTCATTGGATGCTCTGAATTTCTTTATTCCATCCTTAATATCTTCTATAATCCAGTCTTTTTTGAGCAGGATATTGTTCAGTTTCGAAGTGTTTGATTTCTTTTCCTGTTATTGATTTCCATTTTTATGGTCTTATGGTCAGAGAAAATGCTTTGCAATATTGTATATGCTTTGTAATATTTTATGCTTTGTAATATTGTAATATGCTTTTAAATATTTCAAACGCTTGCTTTATGACCTAATATGTGGTCTATTCTAGAGAATGTTCCATGTGCGCTAAAAAAGAAAATATAGTTGGTTGCTGTTGGCTGGAGTGTTCTGTATATGTCTACGAGGTCAAGTTGGTTGATTGTGGCATTTAGATCTTTCGTGTCTTTATTGAGCTTCTTTCTGGATTTCCTGTCCTTCACCAAAAGTGGTGTGTTGAAGTCTCCTACTATTATTGTGGAGCTGTCTATCTCACTTTTCAATGCTGATAGAGTTTGTTTTATGTATCTTGCAGCCCTTTCATTGGGTGCATAAATATTTAATATGGTTATGTCTTCCTGGTGTATTGTCCCTTTAATCATTATATAGTGTCCTCCTTATACTTTCGGATGGATTTAACTTTAAAGTCTATTTTGTCAGAAATTAGTATTGCCACTCCTGCACTTTTTTGATTGTTGTTTGCTTGATATATTTTTTTCCATCCTTTGAGTTTTAGTTTGTTTGTGTCTCTAAGTCTTAGGTGTGTCTCTTGTAGGCAGCATAGAGATGGATCTTGTTTTTTAACCCATTCTGCCACTCTCTGTCTATTTATTGATGCATTTAGTCCATTTATATTAAGAGTAATTATGGATAGATATGAATTTAGTGTTATCATTTTGATGTCTTTTTTTGTGTGTTGACAGTTTCTTTTTCCCACTTGATTGTATGTGCTGAGTAGATTTTCTTTATATATTGTCCTTTCCTCATATGTGTTGTTGTTGATTTTATTTCTGATGAGTCTCTATTTTTCCCTTGTATTTTATTTTCATGAGTAGGATAGTTTGCTTCTTTGTGGTTACCTCATTATTTACCCCTATTTTTCTAAATTTAAAACTAATTTTATTTCTTTGTATCGCCGTATCTTCCTCTCCATATAGAAGGTGTATGATTACATTTCTTAAAAAAAAAAATTCCCTCTTTATTATTTTAATGTTGTCTTCTTTTATATAATAACATCGCTGTTACCCTGTTATGGGCTTTTTTTTTTAATATCTTGTTTTGTATTTTTTGTATTTCCCTGTCTGGGTTGACTTCTGGTTGCTCTGCCCAGTGTTCTAGTCTTGGGTTGATATCTGATATTATTGATTTTCTAATCAAAGAACTCCCTTTAGTTTTTCTTGTAATTTTGGTTTGGTTTTTACAAATTCCCTGAATGTGTTTATCTGGAAATGTCTTAATTTCACCTTCATATTTAAGAGACAGTTTTGATAGATATATGATTCTTGGCAAGCAATTTTTTAAATATGTCATCCCAGTGCCTTCTTGCCTGCATGGTTTCTGCCAAGTAGTCTGAGTTTATTCTTATTGGCTCTCCCTTGTAGGTGACTTTTTGTTTATCCCTCGCTGCTCTTACAATTCTCTCTTTATTTTTGGTTTTGGCAAGTTTGATTATAATATGTCTTGGTGACTTTCTTTTCACATCTACCTTATGTGGAGTTCGATGAGCATCTTGGATAGATATCTTCTCATCTTTTACAATATCAGGGAAGTTTTCTGCCAACAAATCTTCAACTATTTTCTCTGTGTTTTCTGTTATCCCTCCCTGTTCTGGTACTCCAATCACTCGTAGGTTATTTCTCTTGATAGAGTCCCACATGATTCTTAAGGTTTCTTCATTTTTTTTAATTCTTTTATCTGGTTTTTCTTCAAATATATTAGTGCCAAGTGATTTATCTTCGAGTTCAGAAATTCTAGCTTCTACTTGCTCAATTCTGGTCCTCTGACTTTCTATTGAGTTGTCTAATTCTGTTACGTTATTGTTAATTGCTGAATTTCTGATCCCTGTCTATGGATTTTTCCAGCTTATTAAACTTTTCATTATGTTCCTGAATAATCTTTCTAATTTCTTCAGTTGCTTTATCTGTGTGTTCCTTGGCTTGTTCTGTCTATTGCCTCATTCCCTTCCTGATGTCTTGAAGGGTTCTGTATATTAAACTTTTGTATTCTGGCTCTGGTAATTCCAGGAATGCACTTTCATCTACAAGATCCCTGTGTTCTTTGTTTTGAGAGCCTGTTGAGGTGATCATGGTCTGTTTCTTTATGTGACTTGATATTGACTGTTGTCTCTGAGCCATCTATAAGTTATTGTATTAGTTTATGCTTGCTTACTGTGTCGTAGCTGCTTGCTTTGTTTTGTTTTGGTATACCCCTATGGGTTGCTTGAGTGAGCTAGCTTGATTATTTTCACCGTTAGAGCTCTGGTGTCCTGTCCCTAGCTGGCTAGAGCTGTTATCAGGTATATCATTCTAGGAGTCCATTCAGTTTTCTTGTATGAATTCGGCTCAGGTTTCCAGGTAGCTAATCATCAAGTGTGTGGTATAAGATCTGTCCTACAGTCTTAGAGGGGCAGGGGTGATTCGCTTATATACCGGTATCTGATTGCAGCAGGGGGTCATGCTCTGAACAAGGCAGGGGGCTGAGAACCGACACCTAAGTGTCTCTGAAGAAAACACGTCTCTGTTCCCTAGGGCATGCTGGTGGGTGTGTTCTGCAGAGGGACCATGGGCACCCAAAGTTTTTGGTTGTAAGGACTGGGAGGTACCAGTTATCTTTGGACCCCTGTTGCGGTTGGCTGGGTGACCTGAGTTGAGCTTCTAGTTCTTCGGTCCCTGATGTGGGTAGGTGAGGACCTTGTTTAATAGGAAAGCAATGTCAAACTTTAAACACCCACCTCTCCACCGTACAGCTGAGATGGATGGAGTCTGCCAACAAGGGCCTATTCTCCCAAAATAGGCCCACAAAGGTCCATTCAGAAAGGAAAGGTGCTTAAGGTCCATGGATGGTTTATGCCTGGAGAGGGCCGCTTCTGTCCTGAGCTCCCCCAGTTAATGGAGCTAGCAAATTCTTTTCCCCCCAGTTGCAATTTTTTTCCCTTGCCCAAGTCCTGGAGGATGGCTCTAGGTGCTCACCAGGGTCTATCTCAGGCACAGGGATTCAGTCGCTGAAGCTGGCTTGGGGGTGGGGGGGCACAGTAAAATATATGCAAGTACTCAGCTTTTGCTGAGAGTGCCGTTCTCCTCAGGTTCTAGAGGTGTGAGTAGGCTGTGTGGCTGGCTGCTTCTACCTGAGGAAACTGCTGCCGAACCCTAGTACCAGACCACCGCCGCTGCTGCTGCTGCTCCAGGAATGGTGCCTGAGGTCTCCCTGCGATTCATGTCCGGTAACTCCTCTCCACTTCTGAACAGTCTCTTCCTCCCCCTGCCCCTCAGTTCGTTGTCTAAGCTTGAATGAAATCCTTGACAACTTCAGTTTCTTCTCCATTTATTATGATGTTGTTTCTCAGTCCAATTATGCAGATTTTTGTTTTCTTTGCATTCAGGTCCAGTTGTGAGGAGTTTTTTTTTCTTCATGTTGAGGTGTAATCCATACTGAAGACTGTAGTCTTTGACATTCATCAGTAAGTGCTTCAAGTCATCTTCACTTTTAGCAAGCAAGGTTGTGTCATCTGCAAATTGCAAGTTGTTAATGAGTCTTTCTCCAATTCTGATGCAGCATTCTTCTTCATATATTCTGGCTTTTGAGATTATTGGTTTGGCATAAAAATTGAATTAGTAAAGTGAAAGAATACAACCATGCCACATGTTTTCTCCAGTTCTGAACCATGCAGTATCCCCTTTTTCTACTCAAACGGCTGCCTCTTAATCTATTTACAGGTTCCATATGAACACAATGAAGCATTCTGAAATCCCCATTCTTTGCAATATTGTGTATCATTTATGATGATTCACACAGCCAAATGTGGTACCCTAGTTGGTAAAACTAGATAAATATCTTTCTGGTATTCTCTGCTTTTGGCCAAGATCCATCTGACATCAGTAGTGATATGACTTTTTCCATATCCTCTTCTGACTCCAGCTTTTATTTCTGGCAGTATCCTTTTGACGTAAAACTGCTGCTGTTTTTTGAATTATCTTCAGTTGAATTTTGTTAGCATGTGATATTAATGATATGTTTGATAAGTTCCACTTTTTGTTTGATTGCCTTTCTTTGGAATGTGCATGAATATGGATCTCTCCCAGTTGGTTGGCTAGGTAGCTGTCTTCCAAATTTCTTGACATAGTGAAGTAAGCACTTCCAGCATTGCATCTTTTTGTTGAAACATCTCAATTGGCCAATTGCTATTCTGTCAATTCCTAGAGCCTTGTTTTTTGCCAATGCCCTCAAGACAGCTTGAACTTTTTCTTTAAGTATCAGTAGTTCTTGATCACATTTTACCTCCTGAAATAGTTAAACTTTGACTAATTATTTTTGTTACAGTGACTCTATATTCCTTCCATCTTCCTTTGATGCTTCTTGCATTATTCAATTTCTTATCCATAGAATCTTTCAGTATTGCAACTTGAGATTTGCAATTTTCAGTTCCTTCAGCTTGAGAAATTCCTTCTCTTGTTTTTTGTTCTTCCATTTTGGTTTTCTAATTCCAGGTCATTGCACATTTCATCAAAATACTTTATTTTGTCTCTTCAAGCTTACTTTGAAATAATCTGTTCTGGTCTTTCATCATTTTTTTTTTGTTGTTGTTTGTTTTTTTAGCTGAATTTTCCACCTGTCTGTCAGTTCCTCATACTGTGGTGGCTCCCGTGTTGCTATGATGCTGGAAGCTATGCCACCAGTACTTCAAACACCAGCAGGGCTACCCATGATTGTCAGGTTTCAATGGAGCTTCCACACTAAGACAGGCTAGGAAAAAATGCCTGGCAATCTACTTCCAAAAATTAGCCAACAAAAACCCCGTCGGTCACAAAGGAAGATTGCCTGATACATAGTGCTGGAATATGAGCCCCCCAGGTTGGAAGGCACTCAAAATACTACTGAGGAAGACCTGCATTGTCAAAGTAGGTTTGGCTTTAATGATGTGGATGAAGTAAAGCCTATGGGACCTTCATTTGCTGATGTGGCATGACTTAAAATGTGATGTAACAGCTGCAAATATCCATTAGTAATCAGAGCATGGAATGTATGAATCAAGGATGTTTGGAAGTGTTCAAAAATGAAATGGAATGATTCAAGATTGATATACTAGGCATTAGTAAGATGAAATGAACTCATACTGTCCATTTTGAATCTGACAATCATATGATCTACTACACTGGGAATGAAAGGCATTGCATTCATAATCAAAAAGAGCACTTCAAGATCTATCCTGAAGTACAAAACTGTCAGTGATAGGTTAATATCCAAGGGCCTACAAGGAACAGCAGTTAATATGACTATTATTCAAATTTACCCACCAACCACAAATGCCAAAGATGAAGAAACTGAAGGTTTTTATGAACCGCTGAAATCTGAAATTGACTGAACATGCATTCAAGATGTATTGATAACTCCTGGTGATCAAAATTCAGAAGTTGGAGATACAGAAAAAGGGTCAGCATTTTGAAAATACGACTGGATATGTCATGATAGTATTCTGCAAGATCTACAACTTATTAACTGGAAATACTTTTTTCAACAACATAATTGACCACTATGTGTGTGGACTTTGCTGGATGGACTACACTGGAATCATATTGACCACTTCTGTGGAAAAAGATGATGGGTAAGCTCAATATCATCAGTCCACTCAAAGCCAGAGGCCAACTGTGGAACAAACCATCAATTGTTCATGTGTAAGTTCAATTTGAAGTTGAAGAAAATCAAAGCAAGTCTACGAGATCCAAAGTACAGCTTTGAATGCATCCTTCCTAAATCTCGAGACCATCTCAAGAATGAACTTGACACATTGAACACAATTGACCAAAGACCAGAGATTTATGGGAAGACATCAAGGACATCATGCATGAAGAAAGTGAAAGGTAATTAAAAAGACAGGAAAGAAGGAAAAGACCAAAATGGATGTCAGAAGATAGTACAACTAAGTGGTGAACAGTAAATATTGTTCAGGCTGTTCACTCGTGTCCCTGTATCATAGACCTCCATTGTATACTGATGCAGTGATAATCTTGACACAATGGAGATGTGGAATAAGTCATAGATGATAAGAATACACACACATTGTAAATTATCTTAAATATTACAGATATATTTTATGTAATAGTATAATATTTTTGAAAGAGTATAATATATAATATTTGAAAGTCAAATGATATGATGATTCAATCTAAAATACAGTTTTTAGAATCTTGGTCACATGTCATGCTATTTCAGGTCAGATCTTATTATAACAAGTCAACTTACGACACATTCAAACATATTTTGACAAAATAAATGGCAAGAACAAAAGGCTGTGTTCATGAAATGGCTAAAGGATAAGTTAAGGCTGCTCTTGTTAGGTGACATAGAGTTGGTTCCTATTCATAATGACCCTAAGTACCACAGAACAAAACACTGCCCAGTCCTGCACCATCCTTACAATCGTTGTTATGCTTGAGCCCATTGTTGCAGCCACTATGTCAATCCATCTCATTGAAGGTTTTCCCTCTTTTTTGCCGACCCTCTACTTTACTAAGCATGATGTCCTTCTTCAGGGACTGATCCCTCCTGACACATGTCCAAAGTATGTAAGATGCAGTCTCACCATCCTTGCTTTTAAGGAGCATTCTGCGTGTACCTCTTCCAAGCCAGATTTGTTCCTTCTTTTGGCAGCCCATGGTGTATTCAATATTCTCTGCCAACACCACAATTCAAAGGTGTCAATTCTTCTTTGGTCTTCCTTATTCACTGTCCAGCTTTCACATGCATATGATGCCATTGAAAATACCATGGCTTGGGTCAGGCTCACCTTAGTCTTCTAAGTGACATTTTTGGTATTCAACACTTTAAAGAGGTCCTTTGCAGCAGATTTACCCAATGCAATGCGTCTTTTGATTTCCTGACTGCTCCTTCCATGGGCGTCAATTGTGTATCCAAGTAAATTGAAATTTTTGACAACTTCAATCTTTTCTCCGTTTATCATGATGTGGCTTATTGGTCCAGTTGTGAAGATTTTTGTTCTCTTTATACTGAGGTGTAATCCATACGGAAGGTTATGGTCTTTGGTCTTCTTCAGTAAGTGCTTCAAGTCCTCTTCACTTTCAGCAAGCAAAGTTGTGTCATCTTCATAACACACATTTATGTCTTCCTCCAATCCTGATGCCCTATTCTTTTTCATATTGTACAGCTTCTTGGATTATTTGCTCAGCATACAGATTGAACACGTAAGGTGAGAGGATACAACCCTGATGCACACCTTTCCTGACTTTAAACCACTCAGTACCCCCTCGTTCTGTCCAAACACCTGCCTCTTGATCTATCTACAGGTCCCTCATGAACACAATTAAGTGTTGTGGAATTCCCATTCTTTGTAATATTATCCATAATTTTGTTATGACCCGCACAATCGAATGACTTTGCATAGTCAATCAAACACAGGTAATCATCCTTCTGGCATTATCTGCTTTCAGCCAGAATCCATCTCACACCAGCAATGATATCCCTGTTTCCACATCCTCTTCTGAATCTGGCCTGAATTTCTGGCAGTTCCCTGTTGACACACTGTTGCAGCCGCTTTTGAATGATCTTCAGCAATATTTTGCTTACACGTGATATTAATGATATCATTTGATAATTTCCACATTCAGTTGGATCACCTTTCTTGGGAATAGGCATAAATGTGGATCTCTTCCAGTCAGTTGGCCAGGTAGCTGTCTTCCAAATTTCTTGGCATAGATGAGTAAGCATTTCCAGTGCTGCATCCATTTGTTGAAACATCTCAATTGAAATTCCATCAATTCCTGAAGCCATATTTTTCACCAATGCCTTCAGTGAAGCTTGGGCTTCTTCCTTCAGTACCATCAGTTCCTGCTCGTATGCTACCTTTTGAAATGTTTGAACGTAGACTAATTCTTTTTGTTATAATGACTCTGTGTATTCTTTCCATCTGTAGAACAGAGCAGAACTGCTCCATAGGGTTTCCAAGGAGAGTCTGGTGATTTTGAACTGCTGAGCTCTTAACCGCTCTTAACCACTGCACCACCAGGACTCCATCAGCCATTAAAAAAAAAATAAAAACTCATGTCTTTTTCTTTTGCAATATTTTTCTACCCTGTTTGTTACACTTTATTAGATGCCCTCAAGTAGATTCCAACTCATAGTGACCCTATAGGACAGAGTAGAACTGACCCATAGAGTTTCCTAGGAGCACCTGGTGGATTTGAACTGCTGACTGCTGACTCCTTGGTTAGCAGCTGTAGCACTTAGCTACGTCATCATAAGCCATTAGAGAGTTACAAATCAAAATTACAATGACATGTCATCTCACCTGGCAATAATGGCACTGATCAAAAAAACAGAAAACAACAAATTCTGGTGAGGTTGTGGGGAGATTGGAACTCTCATACATTCCTGGAGGGAATGTAAAATGGTACAACCACTATGAAAAACAGTATGATGCTTCATTAAAAAGCTAGAAATATAAATAACATCTGATCCAGTAATCCTTTGTATATATCCTAGAGAAATAAGAGCCGTGACAAGAATAGACACATGCACACCCATGTTCATTGCAGCATTATTCACAACAGCAAAAAGATGGAAACAACCTAACGGCCCATAAACAAACTTTAGTACATACACACAATGGAACACTACACAAGGATAAAGAATAATGATGAATCCTCAAAACATCTCACAACATGAATGAGTCTGGAGGACATTATGCTGAGTGAAATAAGTCAATCATAAAAGAAAAAATATTGTATGAGACCACTATTATGAACAGTCAAGAAAAGGCTTGCACACAGAAAGAAATATTTTTGATTGTTATCAGGGATAGGAGGGGGAGGAAGGGAAAATCACTAACTAGGAAGTAGACAAGTATTAACGATGGGGAAGGGAAGTCAGCATAATATGACCAAGGGAGGGGAAGACACTGAGAAGTATGAAAGAATAAAAGGCAAAGACAGTAAATAACGTATACAATCCTACGACAACAGCAATAACAAACAATAATTTATGAGTGGATATATAGGTATATATGTATGCTGAATAGGTGTGGGAGGGTGTGTGGGAGTACACCTATGTGCATATTTGGCTGTGGATATTTCTACATACATATTTGTATGTGCTGCATGTATACTGTTATATATGTAACAGAGCACTCAGGGAGCACAGTCATGGAAACATCGTAGACATATAACCAAATGGCTTGGGAGACTGAGTTTCTGGGATTGAAAGCTAAGGACTATAGTCTTGGGGGACATCTAGGTCAACTGGCATAACATGCTTCATAAAGACAACATTCTTTATCCTACTTTGGTGAATAGCATCTGGGGTCTTAAAAGCTTGTGATCAGCCATCTAAGATACAACTATTGGTCTCTTTCCATACAGAACAAAGGAGAGGGAAGAAAACCGAAGACTCAGGTAAACAATTAGTCCAAAGAACTAATGGACCACAGACAGAAACCACAGCCTCCACTAGCCTGAGACCAGAACTAGATGGTGCCTGGTTGCCACTACCGACCTCTCTGACCAGGATCACAATAGAAAGTCCAGGTTAGAGTGGGAAAAAATGTAGAACAAATTTCAATTTCATAAAGCAGACATTTATTGGTCTGAGTGTTGCTGGAGGAATCCCCGAGACTATGATTCTTAGACACCTTTCTAACTTGGAACAGAAGCCATTCCCAGAGATCAACTCTCAGCCAAATAATAGGTCTATAAAATAATATCTGTGAGGAAAGTGCACCTTAGAACTATCATCTATATGAAAACAAAAGGGCAACATCTGCCCAAAAGCAAAGGTGAGAAGGCAGGAGGAAGTTGCAGGAAAACCAGAGGAATGGACTTGGGGAACTCAAGGTGGTAATGGAGAGCTCTGACACCCTGCGGGAATTGTAACCAATGTCACAAACAGTTTGTGTGTAATGTAAACTACTGAATGAGAATCTAATTTGCTCTGTAAACCTTCACCTAAAGCACACATACACACACACACACAAAAAAAAAAATTGCACTAGCTTTTGGTTTTCCACAATTCTAAGCTTTTGTCTTTCAATTGTTCACATATGTGGCTCATTCCACGCTTCCTTTTGCCTTTGCAGTTTTCTACTTTATAAAGGTGAACAAGAAACTCTTCAATAATTTCATTGTTTTGTTTTCCTTTACACTGAATCTTCAATGGCCTTCTCTATTGTCATAAAAACTGCTATACCTACAGAGAGACACTGGTAGAAATTGCACTGGACCGTGTCTGTTTCTTCTTTGCTGTTCTTGCTTTTTTTGCAAGCTTATAGAAATTTAGAAAGTGGAAAAGGAATAGTTTTCAGTCATGAATTAATTCTACTTCTGAATTTTTTTTAAGTTTATGAGCACAATATCTTTTTTTCTTTCCATTGAAAAAAGAACCTTTATTATTTCTTTTTGTAACTTTTTATTTTGAAATAATTTCAAACTTACACAAAGATTGGAGGAATTCCCATTTTTCCTTGGCTGATATTGCCTATTCTTAAATACTTTCCTACATTTGTTTCCTTGTTCTCAATCTCTCTCCATATTTCTCTGTAGATATAGATATAGATGATATAGATAACAGATATCTATTTGTACATCTATATATCCACCTACATCCACACACACTTTTTTCTGAACCATTTGGAAAGTAAGTTGAAGACATGATGTGCTTTTACTCCTAAATACTTCAGCATTTGTTTTCTATGAACAAGGAATTTCTTTACATCAGTATAATTATCATGATTGGGGCATTATTCAAATTTTACCAGTTGTCCCAGTTTTATCTTTTATAACAAAGAAGATCCTGGTCCAAGAATGGACCCACTTCATTTGGTTGTGATGTTTCTTTGTGTTGTTGTTAGCTTCCATAGAGTCTGCCCCCGATTCGTGACAACCACATGTACAACAGAACAAAATGCTGTCCAGCCCTGAACCATCCACATGATTGATTGCTGATCAGACCATTGTGTTCCATAGGGTTTTCATGTCTGATTTTTCTAAAGTAGATCACCAGCCTATTCTTCCTACTCTGTTAATCTGGAAGCTCAATTTTGAACAGTTCCCTAGTCTGTGTGTGTGTGGTGGGTTTATAACTTTGATATTTTTGAAGATCTCAGGCCATTTACTTTGCAAATTTTTAAAAATCATTTGATGTTTTTTAATTACTAGATGTCATTTATATATTTTTAGTCAAGATACTGAAAAAAAGTTTCCTTTTCAGTGTGTCATATCAGGAGGCACATAAAGTTGGTTGTCCTAGTACTGCTGATGTTAAATGTGATCATTTGGTTAAAGTGTTGTCTGTCATCTTTTTTAACTAAAATGTATACATATATATTCTTGTATGTATCTATGAATCTATTTGAGAGCCATTTTAAAGCCTGCATTTTGGACCAGTAGGCAGACAATCATTGGCTTCTAGTGCTGAGGTACTCAACTGCAGGAGCTATAATGCTGGGAGAGCAGGCAAAAGCTGGTTCCAATCTAGTGCTTTTCATTTTCTAGGTATCTAATCTTCTAATTAAATTTCATAATTTTGACTGTAGGTTGATTATCATAGGAAAACCCCTAGGACCAAATACTACTTACAAATGTTTGTTCATACAATCTGCAATAAGCATTGCATTGTGGACTTAAATTTCAATGAGATCTAAATAAACCATCTGATTAAAATTCTTTAAGTTTGAAAGGTTTCCAGAAACAAAATTTGAAAATCTTGCTCCTTAAAAAACCCAAAAGCTTAAAAGCTGATATTTTGAGAATGTAGATGGGGCACTGTGAGACAAGAGATGTAATCTTGAAATCTGATTTACCAAACCTTAGTCCATGCCTTCATCATCTTATACCTTCCATACTGTATCCTTCTCTCCAGTCCCTACTCAATTCTGCAAGTCCTCCACTCAGTTTCAAATTACCTTTTATGATACACAAATAATTCCCTGTCTGTCACTGCCCCATTCAAAACTTTTTTTCTCACTGAATATAAAAGATTTTTTTTACCACGTCATTCTAAGAAATTTATGATATGCTCCCCAATATTCTTTTCCAGACCTCCCCTTGAACCTCTGTACAATGTCCAGTACGCTCCTGAACACTATGATTCTTCTTATTCCCAGACCATTCAGTGCATGCATTTTTATACCTCTGCTGTTTTCTCAATTAGGTACCTCAACCGAGAATAATCTCCCCATCCACACTACTTAAAATTCTACTCAACCTGAAAGGTCCAACTTAACTGCTATCTCTTTGAAGAACATTTTTATTATCCTCATAGTTGGAATGTTTTCAGTATTTTATAAACTGCATTATAGAAGTTTTCACCTTTTGCATGCTGTAATAATTAAAAAAAATTAATTAGTTACATACAAATCTGTATCATTGACCAGGTTATGTGCTACCTCCAGGGCACAAGATATATCTCATTGTCTAGTCCTTTGGCACTTAGCAGATGTCTTGATAAACTCAGAAACTGGGTGTATAAAGTCACAGGATGCAAAATTATGGAAGACAAAAACAACTCATTCAATATTAGGTTGAAATCCCTCGCATTCATTCATTTGTTCATGTATCAATTATCAGATATGAGCTCCTAGATTGTCTTATGATAACTGTACACCCATACATTTCAAAAAGGCTGGTTGGCAAAGGGTGGTGTTTCCTTGCTTTTGTACCTGTTCTTAATTGTAAGAGATATACATGAATCTGTATAAACCAAAAACCAAACCCGTTGCCCTCAAGTTGATTCCAGCTCCTAGTGACCCTATAGAACAGAGTAGAACTGCCCCATAGTGTTTCCAAGGAGTGCCTGGTGAATTTGAACTGTTAACCTTTCAATTGGCAGCCATAGCTCTTAACCGCTATGCAACCAGGGTTTCCATGCATCTGTATAGTGGAGTCTAAAAATTCACCACCAGCAGACTCCCATTAAAAGCCTGCTATTGCAAAGCCTCTCTTTTTAAAGTGCTTTAGACTATCTCCACGTGTTGTCCCAGGGCACCATCTATCTATATCAATGCATACAGTTTTAGCCTCTTTCAGTCTCACTGCCAAATCTTGCTTGATCCTTAAGGAAGACTTTGTGTCAAATTTACAATTTTTTTATAATTTCATTTTCATATTTATGAGAAACAGAAAGCATCATGAGTGGGAAGTGAATGCCTACACTGTACCATAACAAAAGTGACTATGTTCACCAGTTAGCTCCTCAACACTCTGCTTTAACCTTTAAATAATTCTGTCCATCTCTCCACTCATTTAATTGCTGGGATAGGTGGGCAGATCCACAGTAAAGGCCTAGTTCCTCAGCACAAAGTAAGCAAGGATTAAGATAAAGTAGTCTCCCAATAGGACAAAAGCCCTAGACTAAAATATTATTCTGGAGCCCTCACTCTACAGCTCCCTCAAAGTTGGAGTAAGAGTACTGGTACAACATGCATGTAATCTTGATTTTATCCAAGAATTCTCTCTGAGGAGAAAATAGGTGGAAAAATACACCCAAAAACTTCTTGAAGAAATTCCTGATTACATTAAATATTAACAAGAATACATGTGGCCCTGAATAAGGTAACTTAGTGTTAAGATACTCTACATCTCCTTTGTAGATTGGTGTAGAAGATCACCAATAAGTAAATGTAACATTTCTGTTCAAAAGAATATCTTTGTGCTTTTTCAAGGAGTGACTTCCGCCGAATACCTGGAGCCACTCAGTTTAAATAAACTGCAGAATCAGTAATCATTCCCAATAAAACTACATTGGATTTTTATGTGTGTGTGTGCTTTAACTAGATATATAAGTGTTATGTAAAATTTGCTTCATGTCAAACCATCTTTCAGGGCTATATAGAAATATTTAAGGATCAAGATTATAGGATGACTTCTCATTGAAGAGAATTTTGGAATTTATCAGTGAATTTCACTGGATTTAAGACAGAATTCTCCATCAGTGAACACTTTCAAAATCATCATTGAAATTAATATAACTATAATCCTGGTGGTTAAGAGCTGCGACTGCTAAACAAAGGTTGGTAGTTTGAATCCACCAGGCACTCTTTGAAAACTCTGTGGGGCAGGTCTACCCTGTCCTGTAGGGTTGCTGTGAGTCGAAATCAACTCGATGGCAATGTTTTCTTTTTTTTTTTTTTTATAATCCATAAAATTATATTTTTATTACACAAAATTTCTGAGAGATTCAGGGAATAGAAAGTATTATAAAGTTTGCAAAAACAATCCTAATAATGAGATGATACATTATTTTATTGAAGGATAGTTGCTGCTTCAAACTTTCATCTGAGAACAGCCCTATGACCATTCTATGATTCAGTGAAAGAGAGTTCTTAATCAAGAATCAATGCCTATCATAAGTTTGGGAATGTAAGAATATTTCATACTTGTCAACACTGGACTTATTTACCAACTTCTTTTCCCTACTTGTCAATTGGCTGAAATTCCAATAGAGGTAAAAACATATTCTTTAGAAGTTCACTGTGATGAGATCTGGTCTTTATTTAGGACACGCTTGATTTAAGATTCAAACAACAACAAAAAAATTAAACATAGATAAGAATTAATGTAAGGTTGGAGCTATGTCTTACTCACCTTAGCATGATGCACAGAATAACGCAGGGCCATGCATGGAGCAGGTGATCAGTTAACATTTATATCAATGGAAGGAAAAAAAGAAGTAGGAGAGGAAAGTTGTAATAATAGCATTTACTGTTTATTAATAGATTGGTCTCTGCTAGGTATTATGCCATCCACTTCATATTCATTACCTTATATATTCCTTATAACAATCCTAAGAAGGAGGAAGGGAGGAGTAGAGAGAGAGAAATTAAAAACTATTTTTAATGAGCTGAGATAATATATCTGTTATCTGGTACAAATTGGGGCCCTGATGGTGCAGTGTTTAAGAGCTACGGCTGCTAACCAAAAGGTCAGCAGTTCAAATCCACCAGCTGCTCCTTGGAAACCCCATGGGGCAGTTCTACTCTGTCCTATAGGGTCACTATGAGTCGGAATCCACTCGACAGAAACAGGTTTGGTTTTCTGGTTTTTGATACAAATCAGCAGCCTCTATCAGATATTACATAATTATTACCAATGTGTGCTAAAGAGTAATCAGAGAAAAAAACAAAATGAGAAGGTTGAGGGAAGGAAAAGCAGTTGAGCAGTCTATTCTTTTCAACCCAGATTATCTGTTTTATCTTAAATAGTCTTACAATTTTGGTGTATTTATTATTGAGTTATATTTGTAAATAAAAGATCAAATTTACAGCAATAACAATAAACCAAAAAGACTATAATGTAATTATGCCACTCGTCTTTTCTCAAATTCTGTTTTCAAAGCTGTTATTGAGCATAAAATAAAAAATAGTCCATAGAAAATCTTCCTATGAGGTAACATTATTCTAATAAAATAGAGCTTTAACAGCACCCTCCACTCAACATGCACACAACCTGTTCACGTACAGTGGTATTGATAGAAGGAGCCCTGGTAGTGCAGTAATTAAGCTGCTCGTCAACTAATAGAAAGGTCAGCAGTTCCAACCCACCAGCCACTCCACTGGAGAAAGATGTGGTAGTCTGGCTCCCTAAATTTTTACAGACTTGGAAACCCTGTGGAGGAGTTCTACCGTGTCCTATAGGGTTTGTTATGAGTCTGAATAAACTGACTGCACACAGCAACAACAGCATTGATAGCTGATGCCAATGGAGTTTCCTTTCTATGGAAGCTTGGGTGGCATATTTTAAAATCCTTTGAAGCCAGAAGGAGCAATTTAGATTTCATACAATACATGGTGGCACATATTAAAATGTACTTTGAGTTTCAGAGAACAGGCAGTGTTTTCTATAGAACATTATTGTTTTCCTCCCCAAAGAATTCAATAAAATCCTGGGGTTTTGGCCATCATATCTAAACACAAGAACCATTTATTTAATCAGAATTTACTTGATTAATGTGTCTGAATCATCTAGTTATGCCATTGGAATGTAGCTGGAGTACTAATCTTGACATCATATGATCTGATTAAAATTTAGTTCTGTGTTATATGCATATGAATGTCTGTACTAATTTTCTTCTCTAATTTTGTGAATATTTACACTTGTGTATTTTAATAGAGCTGAAAGTTAACATAAAACTTCCCTTTCATCTAATTTTCAGCCTAGCATTAACAATCGCATTAGCACATCTCAGATATCGAAGTTAAACTCTTGAGTTAGACAAGTGTAAGATATACAGAATTTCAGTTGGGCTTTATCATAGTAACTATTAACTTCAATAATCAGTCATTGTAGGGTTACATGATTTCAAATGAATCCAAACATTTTTCCAGACCAATCCTTTAAATTTGATATTAATTTTGTATAAACATAATTTATGGAAAATAATGTAAGCTGATGTTTTTAGCACTTTAAAACAGTTTTGGAGAGCCAAGAATTCATTTTTCCCATGATTTTAGAAATCAAATTCCTCATATAAGTGAATGAAAATTTGGATTTGATGAAGTTTAAATGATCTTGGAGTTTGTTAGTATGGCTATTTAACAGTGAGAACAGAGAATATTGTCTTTTTAAAACACAACAGATCACTAAACTTTCTCCTCCTGCCCACAACTTACACTGTTCATGTAATAACTCCAAATACTTGATCTAGAAAGTCTCTCTCTACTCTAATATCGTCTATGCATAGGGATTTGAAGATGTTTAAGATAAGTCAGGGTATAAAATGGGCCCATTAGCAATCAATCTGGAGAATTCTTCTGGGTAAAAATAACCAATATATATTTGAGTGTCCAGGGGTCAGAATTGTGAATTTAAATACATCATTAAAATGCACTCAGAGTTCTTAACTTTATAAGATAAGGGGTTGGTGGGGGCATAATGGAGCAGTAGGACTAAAGAATTTGATGTCATGTTTAAAATTTTTATGCACTTTATGTTCGGAATAATTGGAATGAGCTAATGTATTTATTTTTATGGAACTCACATCTGTCCAAACAGATATGAAACAACCAACCAAACCAACCCATTGGTGTGGAGCCTATTCCGACTTATAGTGACCCTAAAGAATAGAGTAGAACTGTCCCACAGGGTTTCCAAGGAGAGCCCGGTGGATTCAAACTACCAACCTTTTGGTTAGGAGACGTAGCTCTCAGCCACTACACAACCAGGGTTTCCAAACAGATATGAAGCACCTTATAGTAAAAGATTTAAATAAAATAACATATTTTGTATTGATTTGCCTATAGCTTGAATCTAGCACTTTAAGAATTAAGTATACAAATAAATGTCACAATAATTTTTAAAATGGTTATTTTGTGGTATGTCATTTAAAATGCTTTATAATGTATATGTAAAATTTAAAAATATATTCCTAGTCTGATTTAGTTTTTAAAACTAAGTGATAAGTGACGTACCTCTTTTAATTTACTACTAATTTGCATTTAAATATTTGTCTATATGGGATTTGATTTTAGTTATTGCTTAGTTATCGGTCTCTTAATATCTTGGCATGAAGTTAAATAGTTCATAGGCCTGTTCAAATTACAGAGCATGCTAATCTATCAAAATATGCTGAGTTTATTAGAAGATGATCCATGTTTTTTGTTATAGAATGTCTGCTCCATCAGAGCAGAGGTTTGAAGCTTGGTTCATTGCCATATTCCAAGTGCATAGAAGACTGCCTCATGAATAAATGTTTCTAGCTCCTCTATCTTTGCTATATTATCAATACACCAATCAGAGTGAGTCTTTTAAAACATCAGATTATGTATATATTAAGCATTTAGAGTAAAATGCAAGGCTTTTAAATTAGGCGAGGTATTATAGTTTTCTTCTCATCCCTTATCTCCCTAATTTCTTATTCTTCTAGTCTCCCTCTGGATCACTCCTCTCCTGCCATACGGCACCTCTTCCCCAGATATCTATATAACTTTCTCCATGGTGGTGCAGTGGCTAAGTGCTAGGCTGCTAACCAAAAGATCAGTGGTTCAAACCCACCAGCCACTCTGCAGGAGAAAGATGCCACAGTCTGCTTCTGTAAAGATTACAACCTTGGAAACCCTATGGGGCAGTTCTATTCTGCTCTATAGGGTTGCTATGAGTCAGAATTGACTGGACGGCAACAGGTTTTCTCCCTAATCTCCTAAAATTTTTATTTAAATGTCACCTTATCAGTAAGGCTTTCCCTGGCTACCCTGTTTAAAATTATATTTTTCTAGCATCTCTACCCCTCCCCCAACTTCCACTGGCAGTCTGTATCCTACTTCCCTGCATTCTTTCACTCCATAGCGTTGATCATTATGATAGGATATTTATTCGTTTATTTAATGTCTCTCTTCTCACATTATAATGTAAACTCCATGAAGACTAGGGTTTTGTATATTTATTCACTGCTCTATGTCTAGCATGTATAACAGGGATGACACATATTAGGCACTCAATATAATATTTGATTCAATAAGTGCGTGAAAGAATTAGACCCAAGCAGCTTCCAAAATTTATATATCTGCTAGAACCAGAATAAGACTGATTTTTCAAGTATAGCATTTGGTTAAGGTGCTTGGGTGGCACAAACGGTTAAGCACTCAACTACTAGCAGAAGATTAGCAGTTCAAGCACTCCCAGAGGCACCACGGAAGACAGGCTTGGCAATCTGCTTTGGAAACGTCACAGCCTTGAAAATCCTATAGAGCATTTCTATTCTGCACACATGAGGCCACTAGGAGTTGGAATTGACTTGACAGCAACTAACAACAGTAATCATTTTGGTTAAGGGAAAAAGCTTTGAATTCAGAGTTGGGTAAGTTAGAGTGACAAATTCTTCCAATTAAATACACCATGTTGGGAAATTCACATAACCTATTTTTCTTTCCTTTGCTCATTTATAAAGTGTGCATAATTAACTTACTTCAAAGGTTTATGAGAGATGTGAATAATACTGTATGTGATGTACTGTACTGATAAAAGAATGTGTGTGTGTGTAATGCTTAGCATTGTTCTCAGCACATTATTATCTGTTTTCAATGAATATATTTATCATTATTGTTTTTTTTTTTCAGTATAGTTTCTATGTCTTGGACATGTCCAGATTGTTGACTTCTTTGTCAACTCTTTATATTTCGTTCTTCATCTTTTGTCAAGCTACACCACCTTCTCTCTATCCTATCAAGGCTGATAAATGGCAGAGAATTCTATCTTCCTGTGAACAGTTGCTCAAAGATCAAGGTCTTCATTTGCTCTTTTATAGCTTTCATTATTTTTTTTGTTCCTATTGCTGATTCCATTGGTTCATGTAATGCTGGAATTTAAAGTAGTGTGGCTCCCCTCCAATTGGTATTCTCCAGTAAAATGCCCACTTCAACCATCTGGAAATGCATTCTGTTTCTCTGTTCCATTGCTAAACCCATGCCATTAAAACAGAGAGGTGTAGAAACTGGTCACCATAGAAGCTATCAGATGCAGAAACTGGATTTTTACTTCCAAATTAACAAAAATGAAGAATCATAGATACACTCATTCCGGTTTAGATGCACACACACACGCGCACACACACACGCGCACACACACACACAAGTCAATAAGTCATGAGCATACTGCACCCAGAGAATGATAGGTAAATTTGGAAATTTAGTTCCGAAAAAGATTGCTTTCCAAAATAAGTACCATTTAATAAAATTTAATTAATTATTAAATTATTTTCTTGATTTTATTTTCTACTGGTGACAATTTTTTTTCACACAGTTTGAATTAGGCTCTTATAAAAAGAAAAAAAAAGATAGTAACCAAATCAACGCCTTTTTTTTTCCTAAAGGAACGCAGTTACACAAAATAATCACAAATTCCAACGTTAGTTACACATGGAATTACTGTCCAATATCTCAAATAATGAAGGGAAATTCTACTAATGGTAATCAGCAAAGAAATAGCCAGCATATTTAGAAAAGTAGTCTGCATGTTCACCTCGTTATAATTTAAAAAAAAAAGGAAACTATTCCTGTGACCAGCTAACATATACATTGCACAATGTTTAAATGCTTAGTTAATTTTGCAACATGATAAATTTAGTAACATGGCAAATATTAGAAAAATACAATGGACTATATTTTTATACTTTATGTAGAATTCTGATTAAATGTAATTATTATCATTTATGTAAACATAAGTAAAATATATCTCACTCATGCTATGGAAGAAATAAAGACATTTACACACAACCAAGTCTCAATCTAATTCAATTAAAAAAATGTGCATGACATTTTATTATTAAAATACATTATTTCAAGGGGACACTTGGGCTGATTTTACCCATGAAATTTTATCTGAATTTACCATCCTCAAATGTGAAGAATTATTCAACAAAGGGCCTAATTAAAAATCACATACAATAATTTTAGTTACAATATAAATGAGGCTATAGAAATAGCTTCGAAAATTACATGGAATGTTCCCATTTTTTATAAAATTTTTCCCAAAGCCATTTGGGACAGAAAAATAAAAATATGCCCTTTTTGTGTATTTCGGATGCACTCTTCAACGTCAGCTCAATATGAAGTAAAAACTCAGATAAGTGCAGGAGACAATTAGCTCTAGAAACAACTACAATTATTTTAACTCTGTAATTGAAGGAGTGCACTCTCTGAGGAAAAAAATCTGCCAATGAGTAATTCATCATAACATTAAAGAGTACAGCTGTTTACCTGCTATACACTCCAATAATTTGACTAATTTGACTAGCACTGCGAAACAAAAGGCAGAACAGATACACACCATTAAACAAACAAACAAATTGCTTAAAAACTCAGATTTTAGTGTTCAAATGAGAAGTTCTCGTTCTGTTAGGAATTCCCTTAGAGTAAAATTCCTTGAAACAGTAACATCCCTTGGTGCATTAAGATGAGATTTACTTTAAAGGAAAACTTTCCAACTAACATTCCAAGAAAATTTCTTTTCATGCCTCTTTTTAAAGTTGTTAGCCAACACTGTTTGAAGATAGCTCTTATTCTTTTATTCTGTAGCCACATAAATACTATTGATCAGAGTCTTTGTCCAATTTTGCCTCCTGATCATAACTCTCCCTGCTTGTCCTACATAGTAACATAAGAATACATTCCACAAATAATTGATACAAATGTGGTTGTTGATGTTGTCATCATTAATTTAATTTACATAATTTTTTGTTTAGTATTTTTTTCTTAAAATTCCCCTATAGAAAAATATTGAAAATGTTCAATACATTGCTCTTATTAATAATAAACTATTCTCAGTCCATAAGTCAGGTCAACGATGCCAGGTTTCAGTTGAGAAAGCTATGCCCACGAGATTGCAGTTCTGTTTCCTAAGACTCTAAAAGACAGCCCACCCCTCAAAGAAAAAAAAAAAAGATAAAACCTAGACATATCGCACAAAGCAACTGCCTGATGATTCCAGAGAGAGAATAAAAGCAGACAGACTCTGGCTGGGAGATCACTTCCATTTATAGGAGCTGGGATAGATAGCTATACAAGTAAATTTCCCCTCTATCGCTTTTAGTCTAGGGCTCAGCGCAAACAGCCAATAGAAATCCTGTGGATCACAGTGGTACACAACTGATCATAGTGATGGCAAAGTACTAGGCAGCATTTCACTCCACTGTGCTTGGGGTCATCATGAGTTAGGCTGATTCCACCACAGCTAGCAACAAGTACAATCCACCCGGCATGGAATGGGGTGAACAGAGAAAAATTTGCAATCTTTCTAGCCTGAGTAATCAGAAAATTAATGCTGGGAAATTGTGACCAATGAAGAAAATGGGTGAATCCTGCAAGGCCTCAAACTCTTTCTATCCACCGCTTTGACTCCTACCTCAACCATGCATGCACAAAACAGACTCTAAACAGTCCAGATAAAGACTAGAAATGTAAAAAGATCTGAAAATGCCACAAAAGAAACAGTTTGCAGTTCAAGCCTGCAAAGAAATCACCTATTAAAGCAAAAAGAAACAATACTCATTGGAGGAAAAAAAAAACAGACTTTAAAATCTCCACAATTTAACATTCATAATGTCTGGGATGCAATGCAAAATTATCCAACATGTGAAGAACAAAGGAAATGGGACACATTCTGAGATGAAATAAATGTTAAAAACAATAGATAAGGATTCTATGTCTTCCTTGTAAATTCGGCGGCACTGGGTGTAGATAGATCCTTTTATCATTATACAATACTTCTCTTTGTCTCTACTAATTTTCCTTTCTCTGAACACTACTGTATCTGACACATACAGCTACTCCTGATTTTTTTTTTAATCCATGTTGGCATGCTATATCATTGTCCATTCTTTCACCTCAAATTACCTATGTCATTGTATTCAAAGTGAGTTTCTTGTAGACAGCGCAATGTTGAATCAAGTATTTTTTAAAAATCTATTAGACCAATCTCTGACTTTTATTGGTGGATATAGTCCATTTACATTTAAGGTAATTACTGATATGCATCCCACCACTGCCAGCTCTATGGAAACCCTGGTGGCATAGTGGTTAAGTGCTACGGCTGCTAACTATAGGGTCGACAGTTCGAATCCGCCAGGCACTCCTTGGAAACTACATGGGGTAGTTCTACTCTGTCCTATACGGTCGCTATGAGTCAGAAGCTATTCGATGGCACTGGGTTTTTTTTTTTACTGATATGTTAGGGCTTAAGTCTGCTATTTTTTTGTTTGTTTCTATCCTGTTTCTCTTTTCTCTGTTTTTCTTTACTTGGCTTTGTTTAGGTTACTTGATTATATTTTAGGGTTCTGTCTTGCTTAGTTTTTACTGTTTTTTTAAATTTTTTTAATACATCACTTTGTGTTGTTTTCTTAGTGTTTGCTCTAGGTATTATAATATATATAAAAAACAGAACAGTTTACTGACATTAACATTTTACCACTTCAAGTGAAGTGTAAAAACTTTACTTCCAGTTAGGTCCTTTACCTTCTCAACTTTTTAAAATATAATTTTCTTTATATATTTCCTCTCTTTACATATATTTCCACCTCAGATGGAATTATTATTTTTACTTCAATCATAAAATATGACTTAAGAAGCTTACAAAAGAGATAGTGTATTATGTTTCCTTATTTTTACCCATTTTGATGGTCTTTCCTTTCTGAAGTCCCAAGCCTCCATCTGTTATAATTTTCAATCTATTTGGTAGACTTCTATTAATCATTCATTAAAAGTAAGATTGCCAGCAACAAGTTTTCTTGTTTTACTACCTCTGAGAATGTCTTTATTTCCCCATTTATTCCTGAAGTATATTTTCAACAGATATAGAAATCCAGGTTAAGCAATTCTTTTCTTTTGGTACGTAAAACTGTTGTTCCTTCGAACACCATGATTTCAAGTGAGAAACTCACTGTCATTCAAATTGGTGTCCTCCTATAACTAATGTGTCATCTCTCTCTGGCTTCTTTCAACAAAAATTTTTTTTTGTCTTTTGTTTTCAGAAATTTAATGTGCTGCTTGGCATGTATTTTTTTGGGTTTATTTTGTTTGACTTTTACTCAGTTTCTTGAATCTGTAGGATTCTTGTGTTTTTCGAAATCTTGAATGTTTTCAACCACTATTGGTTCACATTGTTTTTCAGTCTTACTCTCCCTTCTTCTTAAACTCTAATTGCATAGATGTTGTATCTTTTGTTGTTGCACACAGGTCCATGACATTTTCTTCTGTTTTCCCCCGCTGATCGTATTGGATAAATTCTATTGCTCTGTTCTCAAGTCCGCTAATACTATCCTCTTATCTTTTCTCTACTATTGAATGAATTCAGCAAGACCTTTATTTCAGTTTTTGTATTTTCCAGTTATGTAAATATCATTTTTTTTAATAACTTCTATTATTTTGCTGAGTCTTTGTTCTTTTCACTTGTTTCAAGAGAATTCATAATTGCTGGAGCATTTTTATGGCAGCTGCATTATAATCACTGTCAAATAGTTCCATTATCTCATTTATTTCACCAGTGGTGTGATTTTCCTGTTTCTTAGTATGATGAGTAATTTTCAATTACACCTTGGACAATTTTATTATTATATGTTACTCTTCAGAGTGTGTAATATTTTTAACAGATAGTTTTCTTACTGAGATACATCACATTGCCTCATTGCAGACATACAGTGTGAATGTTCAGCTCCTACCCTTTGGCCCTGCTGACTTCTTCCCGTTAAAAGTGGGGAACTGACTCACACTGCCTCATTACCTCAGAATGAGGGTGTAAGATCAGCTCCCCACTGGGCACTGCTACCACAAGGGAAGGCAAGCGTAAGGCTGACTCATACTGCTTTGTTGCTCCAGAGTGGGGTCAGAATCTTAACTCCCCACTGACAGTTAGCCTCCCATCACCTCATTCTGCCTTGTTGATGGCAAGTGAGAGTAAAGGCTTAGCTTTGCACTGAAACCAGAGATGGAGGGGAAAATGGAATACTGTCTAGTCTTAACTCATGTCACCTTATTGCTGTTGGGTGGGTTTGGTGGCTCAATTTCCCCTTACAGACAATGATTCTTAAAGAAACTATTGCAGATATAATTATTATCAATAAAGTAAAACAAAACATGTGTTCAATGAATAAAAAACCTCGGAATATTGAATTCTTGACAAAAACATATAATCAATACAATAGGGCTAAATAGAAATTTTGTAACTCAAAAAAGTTTTAAAAAATGGTATATACTTAACAGCCAAATGTGCATGACAGAGGAAAGAGTAAATCAGCTTGAAGATATAGCTATAGAAATGATCTAAGGTTAAGAACAATAGAAAACTCAGGGTTTCTAAGGAGTGGCTGGTGGATTGAAACTGCCAATCTTTTGGTTAGCAACCCTACTCTTAACCACTGTACCACCAGGGCTCCAAAGAAACGTTAAATGATATCAAATGGTCAAATGTACATGCACTGGAATACCAGAAGGAGAAGATAGAGAGTGAATGTGGTTGAAAAATATTTGGAAAATGAAAGGTAGAGACTTTCCAAAATTTGATGAAGATAGAAATTTCCAGATAAAAAAGATGATATGAATGCCAAGCAAAATACACACAAAAAAGCACATGAGGAATGGCATCATAGTAAAATTATTGAAGGTCAAAGAAGAAGAGCAAATCTTGAAAGCATCAAGAGTTACAAAAATACACTACTTACAGAGAAGCCACACACAATTAATAGCTGACACCATCAGAAACCATGGAGGCCAGAAGAGAGTGGAGCAACCTCTTTAAAACACTTGGGGAAAAAAGCTGTCAATCCGGAATCCTATATCCAACAAGCGTCATTCGAAAATGAGAGTGAAGTAAAGGTATTTACAAATAAATGAAAACTAAGAAATTTTCTTTTTTTTTTTTAAGATAATCCTTCACCAAGCTGTTATGTAGTATAAGAACTTGCAAAGGAAATATTTTTAGGCTGAAAGGAAATGATAACAGATGGAAATTCTGATCCTTAGAAAAGGATGAAGAA
Organism: Elephas maximus indicus; assembly: GCF_024166365.1. Taxonomy (NCBI): domain Eukaryota; kingdom Metazoa; phylum Chordata; class Mammalia; order Proboscidea; family Elephantidae; genus Elephas; species Elephas maximus. The sequence goes on along the minus strand of NC_064846.1, from coordinate 69,809,695 downwards.
TGTAGGAAATAGTAAATATCTGGGTAAATACTAAAGATGGTTGTTTTTGTATTTTTCCTCTTAATTTCTTTGAAACCATATAACTGTGTAAAAACTAAGATTTTAATATTGTCCTGTGGGATGTTAATATACATTGATGCATTCTGTATAGCAAGTGTAGTACAAAGGAGAGAGTGGGAAATACGGATGTATAAGGTTGCACTGTTTCAATATTCTATTCTAAAAATATTCAAATAATCAAAAAAGAAGTTAGTATAGGGTCAAAAGATGAATAAAGAACAGAGAAGAAAGGTACAAAACAAAAAATAAAACAGAAGATCCACATCCAACCAAATCGATAATTATGTAAAATATTAATGGTATATATACTCTAATTAAAATGCAGAGATTGTCAAAAGGCATAAAAAATAAGGCCCAGCTATATGCTGGCTAGAAGAGATACATTTTAATTATAAAGACAAATGTATTAAAAGGAAATGTATGGAAAATGATTCACCATGCAAACCATTAGCAGATAAAGGCTGGACTGGCTATATTAATATCAAATGAAACATATTTCAAATAAACACCTTTCATTAGGGTCAATTCAACTGGAAGACAAAACAATCATAAATGTCTATGCTTCCAAAAAAGAGCTTCAAAATATATATTTTTTTAAATTGGCAGAATTAAAATGAGAAATACAAACTCTAAAATAATAGTTGGAAACTTTAACATCCTCTCAGAACAGTTGATAGAACTAGACAAAAACAAATTTAAAAAACATATAAAATGAAATAATACCATTAAGCCTCATGACTTAATTGATATTTATAGAGCATTGCACCATCCAACAATGGCAGAATATACTTTATTTTTAAGGATATTTGCATAACAGACCATATTTGAGGTCATAAAATAAGTAAAGTAGAGGTGTAGCCAAGATGGCGGAATAGACAGACACTTCCATCGAGCTCTCTTTACAACAAAGACCCGAAAAACAAGTGAAACGAGTATATTTGTGAAAAGCTGGGAGCCCTGAGCATCAAAGGCAAGCTTAGACAACAAACTGAGGGGCAGGGAGAGGAAGAAGCCGTTCAGAAGCAGAGAGGAGTTACCAGACCTGAATCATGGGGAGCCCTCAGGCATCATTGCTGGAGCGACTGTGGCGGTGGTGGGCTGGTCCTAGCATTTGGCCACAGTTTCCTCAGGGAGAAGCAGCCAGCCACACAGCCCACTCACACCTCCGGAACCTGAGGAGAAGGGCGCTCTTGGCAAAAGCTAAGTACTTACATATATTTTACTGCACCCCACTCCCACCACCCCCAAGCCAGCTTCAGTGGCTGAATCCCTAGGCATGAGATAGACCCTGGTGAGCACATGGAGCCATCCTCCCGGCCTTGGGAAGGAAAAAAATTGCAACTGGGGGGAAAAGATAATTTGCTAGCTCCATTAACTGGGGAAGCTCAGGACAGAAGCGGCACCTGTCTAGGCATAAACCATATGTGGACCTTGACCAACTTTCCCTTGTGCATGGACCTGTGTGGTCCTATTTCGGGAGAATAGGCCCTTGTTGGGCCTATTCACTCCAACCATTTCAGCTGTGTGGTGGAGAGGTGGGTGTTTGATGTTTGACATTACTTTGCCTATTAAACAAAGTCCTCACCTACCCACAACAGGGACCTAAGGACTGGTGGATATACTTGGGTCGCCCAGCCACCCATGACAGGGGTTCAGGGATAACTGGTACCTCCCAGTCCTTACAACAAAAACTTTGGGTGCCCATGGCCCCTCTGCAGAACACACCCACCAGCACACTCTAGAGAACAGAGATGCATTTTCCTCAGAGACACTTGGGGGTCAGTTCTCAGCCCCCTACCTTGTTCAGAGCATGACCCCCTGCTGCAATCAGATATGGGTATATACGCCAATCACCCCTGCCCCTCTAAGACTGTAGGACAGAGCCTGTACCACACACTTGATGATCAGCTACCTGGAAACCTAAGCTGAATTCATACAAGAAAACTGAATGGACTCCGAGAATGATAAACCTGATAACAGCTGTAGCCAACTGGTGACAGGACACCAGAGCTCCAAAGGCGAAAATAATCAAGCTAGCACACTCAAGCAACCCATAGGGGTATACCAAAAAAAAAAAAAAAAAAAAAGCAAGAAGCTACAACACAGTAAGCAAGCATAAACTAATATAACAACTTATAGATGGCTGGGAGACAACAGTCAATATCAACTCATGTAAAGAAACAGGCCATCATCACCTCGACAGGCTCTCAAAACAAAAAATCCATGCATCTTTTAGATGAAAGTGCATTCCTGGAATTACCAGATGCAGAATACAAAAGTTTAATATACAGAACCCTTCAAGACATCCAGAAGGAAATGAGGCAATACGCAGAACAAGCCAAGGAACACACAGATAAAGCAGATGAAGAAATTAGAAAGATAATTCAGGAACATAATGAAAAGTTTAATAAGCTGGAAAAATACATAGACAGACAGCAATCAGAAATTCAGAAGATTAACAATAAAATTACAGAATTAGATAACTCAGTAGAAAGTCAAAGGAGCAGAATTGAGAAAGTAGAAGCTAGAATTTCTGAACTCGAAGATAAATTACTTGGCACTAATATATTTGAAGAAAAATCAGATAAAAGAATTGAAAAAATGAAGAAACCTTAAGAATCATGTGGGACTCTATCAAGAGAAAGAACCTACGAGTGATTGGAGTACCAGAACAGGGAGGGATAACAGAAAATACAGAGAAAATTGTTGAGGATTTGTAGGCAGAAAACTTCCCTGGTATTGTGAAAGATGAGAAGACATCTATCCAAGACGCTCATCGAACTCCACATAAGGTAGATCTTAAAGTCTCCAAGACGTGTTATAATCAAGCTTGCCAAAACCAAAGATAAAGAGACAATTATAAGAGCAAAGAGGGATAAAAGTCACCTACAAGGGAGAGCCAATAAGAATAAGCTCAGACTACTCAGCAGAAACCATGCAGGCAAGAAGGCAATGGGATGACATATTTAAAAAATTGAAGGAAAAAAATTGCCTGCCAAAAGTCATATATCCGTCAAAACTGCCTCTTAAATATGAAGGTGAAATTAAGACATTTCCAGATAAACACAAGTTTAGGGAATTCGTAAAAACCAGACCAAAACTACAAGAAATAAGAAAGGGAGTTCTTTGGTTAGAAAATCAATAATATCACCTATCAACCCAAGACCAGAACACTGGGCAGAGCAACCAGAAGTCAACCCAGACAGGGAAATCAAAAAACAAAAAAAAGCAAGATTAAAAAAAAAAAGCCCAAAACAGGGTAACAGGAATGTTATTATATAAAAGAAGACAACATTAAAATAATAAAAAGGGACTAAGAAATGTAATCACACACCTTCCATATGGAGAGGAAGATACGGCGATACAAAGAAATAAAATTAGTTTTAAATTTAGAAAAATAGGGGTAAATAATAAGGTAACGACAAAGGAGACAAACTATCCTTCTCATCAAAATAAAATACAAGGGAAAAATACAGACTCAGCAGAAACAAAATCAACAACAAGAAATATGAGGAAAGGACAATATATAAAGAAAATCTACTCAGCACATAAAATTAAGTGGGAAAAAGAAGTTGTCAACACACAAAAAAAGACATCAAAATGATAGCACTAAATTCATACCTATCCATAGTTACCCTGAATGTAAATGGACTAAATGCACCAATAAAGAGACAGAGAGTGGCAGAATGGATTAAAAAACAAGATCCGTCTATATGTTGCCTACAAGAGACACACCTTAGACTTAGAGACACAAACAAACTAAAACTCAAAGGATGGAAAAAAATATATCAAGCAAACAACAATCAAAAAAGTGCAGGAGTGGCAATATTAATTTCTGACAAAATAGACTTTAAAGGATAAGGAAGGACAGTACATAATGATTAAAGGGACAATACACCAAGAAGATATAACCATATTAAATATTTATGCACCCAATGACAGGGCTGCAAGATACATAAAACAAACTCTATCGACATTGAAAAGTGAGATAGACAGCTCCACAATAATAGTAGAGGACTTCAACACACCACTTTTGGTGAAGGACAGGACATCCAGGAAGAAACTCAATAAAGACACAGAAAATCTAAATGCCACAATCAACCATTGACCTCGTAGACATATACAGAACACTCCACCCAACAGCAACGAACTATACTTTGTTTTCTAGTGCACATGGAACATTCTCTAGAATAGACCACATATTAGGTGATAAAGCAAGCCTTAGCAGAATCGAAAACATTGAAATATTACAAAGCACCTTCTCTGACCCTAAGGCCATAAAAGTGGAAATAAATAACAGGAAAAGCAGGGAAAAGAAACCAAACACTTCGAAACTGAACAATACCCTGCTCAGTAAAGACTGGATTATAAAAGACATTAAGGATGGAATAAAGAAATTCAGAGAATCCAATGAGAACCAAAACACTTTCTATCAGAACCCTTTGGGACACAGCAGAAGCAGTACTCAGAGGCCAATTTATATCAATAAATGCACACATCCGAAAAGAAGAAAGGGCCAAAATCAAAGAATTATCCCTACAACTTGAACAAATAGAAAGAGAGCAACAAAAGAAACCCATAAGCAACAGAAGAAAACAAATAATAAAAATTAGATCTGAACTAAATGAAAGAGAAAACAGAAAAGCAATTGAAAGAATTAACAAGACCAAAAGTTGGTTTTTTGAAAAAATCAACAAAATTGATAAACCATTGGCCAAAATGACAAAAGAAAAACAGGAGAAGAAGCAAATAACCCAAATAAGAAATGAGAGGGGCGATATTACGACAAATCCAACTGAAATTAAAAGACTCATATCAGATTACTATGAAAAACTATACTCAAATTTGAAAACCTGGAAGAAATGGATGAATTCCTAGAAACACACTACCTAACTAAACTAACACAAACAGAGGCAGAACAACTAAATAGACCCATAACAAAAGAAGAGATTGAAAAGGTAATCAAAAAACTCCCAACCAAAAAAATCCCTGGTCCGGAAGGCTTCACTGCAGAATTCTACTAAACGTTCAGAGAAGAGTTAACACCCCTACTACTAAAGGTATTTCAAAGCATAGAAAAGGATGGAATACTACCAAACTCATTGTATGAAGCCACCATATCCCTGATACCAAAACCAGTTAAAGAGACCACAAGAAAAGAAAATTATAGACCTATATCCCTCATGAATGTAGATGCAAAAATACTCAACAAAATTCTAGCCAACAGAATTCACCAAGATATCAAAAAAATAATTCACCATGACCAAGTGGGATTCATACCAGGTATGCAGGGATGGTTCAACACTAGAAAAACAATTAATGTAATCCACCATATAAATAAAACAAAAGACAAGAATCACATGATTTTATCAATTGATGCAGAGAAGCTCAACACTCATTCATGATAAAAACTCTCAGCAAAATAGGAATAGAAGGAGAAATTCTCAACATAATAAAAGGCATTTATACAAAGCCAACAGCCAACATCACCCTAAGTGGAGAGAGCCTGAAAACATTCCCACTGAGATCGGGAACCAGATAAGGATGCCCTTTATCACCACTCTTATTCAACATTGTGCTGAAACTCCTAACCAGGGCAGTTAGGCTAGATAATAAATAGAGGGCATCCAGATTGGCAAGGAAGAAGTCAAAATAGCTCTACTTGCAGATGACATGATCTTATACTCAGAAAACCCTAAGGAATCCTCCAGAAAACTACTGAAACTAATAGAAGAGTTCAGCAGAGTATCAGGATACAAGATAAACATACAAAGATCAGTTGGATTCCTCTACACCAAAAAAAAAAAAGCACATCAAAGAGGAAATCACCAAATCACTGCCATTTATAGTAGCCCCCAAGAAGATAAAATACTTACGAATAAATCTTACCAGAGATGTAAAAGGCTTATACAAAGAAAACTACAGTACACTTCTGCAAGAAACCAAGAGACTTACATAAGTGGAAGAACATACCTTGCTCATGGATAGGAAGTCTTAACATTATAAAAATATCTATCCTACCAAAAGTGATCTATACATTTAATGCAATTCCGATCCATATCCCAACAACATTCTTCAATGAGATGGAGAAGCAAATCACCAATTTCGTATAGAAGGGAAAGAGGCCCCGGATAAACAAGGCATTACTGAAAAAGAAGAACAAAGAAGGAGGCCTTACTTTACCTGATTTTAGAACCTATTATACCGCCACAGCAGTCAAAACAGCCTGGTACTGATACAATAACAGATACGTGGACCAATGGAACAGAATTGAGAATCCAGACATAAATCCATCCACATATGAGCAGTTGATATTTGACAAAGGCCCCAAAAGAGTTAAATGGGGAAAAGACAGTCTTTTTAACAAATGGTGCTGGCATAACTGGATATCCATCTGCAAAAAAAAAAAATGAAACAAGGCCCATACCTCACTCCATGCACGAAAACTAACTGAAAATGGATCAAAGACCTAAATATAAAATCTAAAACGATGAAGATCATGGAAGAAAAAATAGGGACAACATTAGGAGCCTTAATACATGCCATAAACAGTATACAAAACATTATAAAGAACGCAGAAGAAAAACTGGGATCTCCTAAAAATCAAGCACCTATGCTCATCCAAGGACTTCACCAAGGAGTAAAAAGACTACCTTCAAACTGGGAAAAAGTTTTTAGCTATGACATTTCTGATCAGCGCCTGATCTCTAAAATCTATATGATACTGCAAAATCTCAACTGCAAAAAGACAAAGAACCCAATTAAAAAATGGGCAAAAGATATGAATAGACACTTCACTAAAGAAGACATTCAGGTAGCTAACAGATATATGAGGAAATGTTCACAATCATTAGCCATTATAGAAACACAGATTAAACTACAGTGAGATTTCATCTCACTCCAATAAGGCTGGCATTAATCAAAAAAACACCAAATAATAAATGTTGGAGTAGCTGTGGAGAGATTGGAACACTTCTACACTGCTGGTGGAAATGTCAAATGGTGCAACCACTTTGGAAATTGATTTGGTGCTTCCTTAAAAAGTTAGAAATAGAATTATTGTACGTTCCAGCTATCCCACGCCTTGGAATATATCCTAGAGAAATAAGAGCCTATACATGAACAGATATATGTACAGCCATGTTTATTGCAGCACTGTTTACAACAGCAGAAAGACGGAAGCAACCAAGGTGCCCATCAATGGATGAATGGATAAATAAATTACGGTATATTCACAAAATGGAATACTATGCATCGATAAAGAACAGTGAGGAATCTGTGAAACATTTCATAACATGGAAGAACCTGGAAGGCATTACGCTGAGTGGAATTAGTCAGTTGCAAAAGGACAAATATTGTATAAGACCACTAGTATAAAACTTGAGAAATAGTTTAAACTGAGAAGAAAACATTCTTTTGTGGTTACGAGAGGGGGGAGGGAGGGAGGGTGGGAGAGGGGTATTCACTAATTAGACAGTAGATAAGAACTACTTTGGGTGAAGGGAAAGACAGCACACAATACAGGGGAGGTCAGCACAATTGGACTAACTCAAAAGCAAAGAAGTTTACTGAATAAACTGAATTCTTCTAAAGCCAGCGTAGCAGGGGTAGGGGTCTGGGGACCATGGTTTCAGGGGCATCTAAGTCAATTGGCATAATAAAATCTATTAACAAAACATTCTGCATCCCACTTTGAAGAGTGACATCTGGGGTCTTAAACGGTAGCAAGCTCCATCTAAGATGAATCCACTGGTCTCAACCCACCTGGATCAAAGGAGGATGAAGAACACCAAGGACACAAGGCAATTACGAGCCCAAGAGACAGAAAGGGCCACATGAACCAGGGACTACATCATCCTGAGACCAGAAGAACTAGATGGTGCCCGGCTACAACTAATGACTGCCCTGACAGGGAACACAACAGAGAACCCCTGAGGGAGCAGGAGAGCAGTGGGATAAAGACCCCAAATTCTCCGTAAAAAGACCACACCTAATGGTCTGACTGAGACTGCAAGGACTCTGGTGTTCATGGCCCCCAGACCTTCTGTTGCCCCAGGACAGGAACCATTGCCGAAGCCAACTCTTCAGACATGGATTGGACTGGACAATGTGTTGGAGAGGGATGCTGGTGAGGAATGAGCTTCTTGGATCAGGTGGATACTTGAGACTATGTTGGCATCTCCTGCCTAGAGGGGAGATGAGAGGGTGAAGGGGCTTAGAAGCTGGCGAAAAGGACACGAAAATAGAGAGTATAGGGAGAGAGCAAGCTGTCTCATTAGGGGGAGAGTAATTGGGAGTGTGTAGCAAGATGCATATGGGTTTTTGTGTGAGCGACTGACTTGATTTGTAAACTTTCACTTGAAGCACAATAAAAATTATTTAAAAAAATAAGTTCAGTGAATGTAAGATTGAAATTAGATAAAATGTTTTCTCACAATGATGTAATTAAATTAAAAATAAATAAATATAAAATAACCAAGAAAATCCTAAACATTTGAAATTAAACAGCACATTTCTGAATAGTCATTTCATTAAGGTACACTTTATAAGAAAAAACAGAAAATATTTAGAGCTGAATAATAATGAAAATATATCAAAAGTTGTGTTATATAGCTCAAACAGTGCTCAGATGGATATTTATAGCTTTTAATGTTATATTAGCAAATAAGAAAGTTCTTAAATAAATTACCTAAACTTCCTTCTTAAGAAACTGGAAATAAAGGAATAAATTATATCTTAAAACAAGCAGAAAAAAATAATAAAGACAATAAAACCCATTGCAGTTGAGTCAATTCTGACTCATAGCAACCCTATAGGACAGTAGAAATGCTCCACAGTGTTTCCAAGGAGCTGCTGCTGGATTCGAACTGCTGACTTTTTGGTTAGCAACCGAGCTCTTAATCATTGTGCCACCAAGGACTTCAATAAATACAACAGAAGAAAGTAATTTAATAGGGAACAGAAAAAATGGAAAAAAATAATAAAACCAAAAGCCGATTCTTGACTAATCAAAGTAATAAGACTTTTGGCAGTCTCATCAAGAAAAAAAAAAAGTAGAGACAACATAGATAACCAGTTTAAGAAATGAAAGAGGAGACATCACTATACACCTTTCAGACATAAGGAATTATTATGAACAAGTTTATGCAAATAAATTTGAAAGCTACATGAAATGGAAAAATTCATTTAGAGACACAGATTTCTAAAACTGACTCAAGGAAAACAAAAACTTGCACTTTTCATATCAATTAATGAAATCAAATTGTTATTTAAAACCTTTACAATCAGAAAACTCCAGGCCTAGATGGCTTCACTATTGAATTTGATCAAATATTTAAGAATGACATAATACTAATTTTAAACTACTCCTTCAGCAAATAGGGAATCAAGGTACATGTCCTAATTTGTATTCTGAGGCCTGCATTACCCTGATTCCCAAATCAGGTGAAGACTTCAGAAGAAAAGAAAACTACGAATTAATACCCTCATGAACATGGATGCAAGAAAGTTAATTATTACCAAATCAAATCAAGCAATGTTTTAAAAGTAGCGACACATCATGGCCATGTAGAATGTATCCTGGGAACATATGGTTGGTTTCACATGTGAAAATTAATCAGTGCAATACACTACACCATTTTAATAGTATTAAAGAAAAAAAAATCATATGACTATTTCAAAAGGGGCAAAAAAAGCATTGGATAAAACTTATCCCCTTTCATGATAAAAGCTCTCAGCCAACTAGGAATAGAAGGGAACACTCTCAACCAGATTAATGAAAAACTGACAAATGATATCATGCACTGAATGTTAAAAGGATCAATGCTTTCTATCTAAGTCCAGGAACATAGCAAGAAGGGCTCTCTCAGAATTTTTATTTAATATTGTACGTGATATCCTTGTCAGTGCAATAAAGTGAGAAAAAACAAATAAGTAAAAAGCATAATGATTGCATAAAAAAAAAATAATGATTGCATAGGAGAGATTAAAACTCCATATTTGCAAAAAATTTGACTGATGGAATTCACAGAAATCTACTAGAACTAATTATTTCAGCTAGTGTGCAGAATACAAGATCAATATACAAATATCAACTATATGTTTTTATATGAACAATTAGAAAATGAAATAAAAACTTCAGTCAAAATACCATAAAAATAAAATAATTAGGAATAAATTCAATGAAAAATGTTCACTTTCAATTACAAAGTATTGAAAAAGGAAGTTGAAGAACATCTAAACCATTGTAGAGATATATCATTCTCATAAGTTGGAAGATTTAATAGTAGTAAAGTGGAAATCTTCCCCAAATTAATCTATAGAGATGAGGTAATACTAATCAAAATCCTTATAAGCCTTTCAAAGCAATTGACATGCGGATTTTAAAACTTATGTGGAAAGATAATGAGCTACAATAGCTAATTTATTAAAAATGATTGAATTGCATACATAAAATGAGTCAGTTTTATTATATGTAAATTATCCCTTAATAAAGCTGATTAAATTTTTTTCAATTACACAGCTAGTTTTAAGACTTACTGTAAAGCCACACCAATCAAAATAGTGTGCAATTTGGCAGCATAAGTCTCAACATAGACTGATAGAACAGAATAAAATCCAAAAACAGTTTTGACTTTTATGTTTAATTGATTTTAAACAAAGGTACAAAATAATTCAATGAAAATAAGAATCCTTTCAAGAAATTGTGTTGGAAAAATTGGGTATGTGTATGGAAATGAACTTAACCTCTCCCCTTATCCCATACATAAAAATTAACTTAAAATTAATGAAAGACATAAATATAACAGGTAAACATATTAAATTTCCGGAGAAAACATAGGAGGAACTCTGTGACTGAGCTAAACAAAGTAACAAAGATATGCCCTCCATGCCACAAAAGATGTCCTTATTCTAATCCCTAGAATTTAAGAATATGTTACTTTATATGGCAAAAGGTACTTTATGATGTGATTAAGGTTAATGAATGGAGATGAGGAGATTATCCTGGGTTATCCATGTGAGCCCAACTTCTTCACCTGAGCCATTAAAAGCAAAGAACCTTTCCAGGCTGAGGTCAGAGTCAGAGGAAGATGAGATTATGAAGGAATGCTCAGAGAGATGTTTCACTGTTGGCTTTGGACATGGAGAAATGGGGCCATGAGCAAAGAAATGCGGGCAACCTCTAAAACAAAACCAGTTACCATGGAATGTGGAATTGATTCCAACTCATGACAATCTCATGTGTGTCAGAGTAGAACTATGCTCCATAGGGTTATCAATGGCTGATTATTCAGAAGCTGATTGCTAAGCCTTTCTTTGAAGGCTTCTCTGGGTGGACTTGAACGGCCAACTTTTCAGGTAACAGTTTGCAGCACCCAGGGACTTCCTGTGGGCAGCTTCTAGAAGCTGGAAAAAGCAAAGAAATGGATTTTCCCCTAGAGCCTCCAGAATGAAACAAAACCCTGACAATAGCTTGATTTTAGCATCGTGAAACTTAGGTAAGAGTTCTGACTTACAGAACTGTAAGAAAATAGATTTACGTTGTTTTAAGCCACAAAATGTGTGAACACTATTTATGGTAACAATGGAAAACTAATACAGTGAAATTGAAGTAGGCAAAGATTTCTTCAAGTAGACATCGAAAGCACGAACTAATAGAAGAATAAAGTTGATAAAATGTATGCAATTAGATGAAAACTTCTGCGTTTTGAATGATAGACATAAACAAAGTTTTATAACAAAGACTGGGAGAAAATTTTTGCAAAACATATGTCTAATAAAGGGCTTATATCCAAAATATATAAAGAAAACCTATGAAACAATAAAAGAAAATCAATAAGAAGACAAAAAATCCAATACAAAAGTGTAAAAATTTTTAATAGACACTTCATAGAACAAGATATGTGAATAACAAATAAGCAAATGAAAAAAAGGCAAATATCTCTTTGAGAAATTCAAATTAAAACCACAATGAGATAGCAGTACTCACTCATTAGAACGACAAAAACTAAAAACAATCTAAGTATACATCACCCAGTGAATTGAAAAAAAAAAAGTGATATATCTGTACTATACAATACTACTACTCAGCAATAAAAAAGATCATAATATTAATATGTGCAACATCATGAATACATTTCAACATGCTAAGCGGAATAAGTCAAACACAAGATACTACACACAGCGTGATTTTTTTTACATGAAATTCTAGAAAAGGAAAAAATGTCATCACAGAAAGATCAGTGGTTTCTTAGGGCCAGGAAAGGGGAGACACGAAGGAGCAAGACGAAACTTCTTAGGATGAGATAAATCAAACGTTAATATGTAGACATCCTAATGTTTGACAAACATGTCAAAAGGTTCAGTTAAAACTGGTGAATTTTATCATATGTAAATAAACCTCAATAAACAAAATAAAAATATACTTAATAATTTACCACTGATTATAGAAGCAATGGATTAAAAAAGAGTAAAATTCAGAATTTTTGTTTCTATTTTTACCTTTCATACACTATGCCAAACTTCCTCACAAGTAAAACACTTTTTTTGCATTTTCAAAAATTTTTTTAAAATAATTTTTATTGTGCTTTAAGTGAAAGTTTACAAATCAAGTCAGTCTCTCGCATAAACACCCATATACACCTTGCTACACACTCCCAATTACTCTCCCCCTAATGGGACAGCCGGCTCTCTCCCTCCACTCTCTCTTTTGGTGTCCTTTTCGCCAGCTTCTAACCCCCTCCACTCTCTCATCTCCCCTCCAGGCAGGAGATGCCAACATGGTCTCAAGTGTCCACCTAATCCAAGAAGCTCATTCCTCACCAGCATCCCTCTCCAACCCGTTGTCCAGTCCAATCCATGTCTGAAGAGTTGGCTTCGGCAATGGTTCCTGTCCTGGGGCAATAGAAGGTCTGGGGGCCATGAACACCGGAGTCCTTGCAGTCTCAGTCATACCATTAGGTGTGGTCTTATGAGAATTTGGGGTCTTTATCCCACTGCTCTCCTGCTCCCTCAGGGGTTCTCTGTTGTGTTCCCTGTCAGGGCAGTCATCTGTTGTAGCCGGGCACCATCTAGTTCTTCTGGTCTCAGGATGATGTAGTTGCTGGTTCATGTGGACTTTTCTGTCTCTTGGGCTGGTAATCACCTTGTGTCCTTGGCGTTCTTCATTCTCCTTTGATCCAGGTAGGTTGAGACCAATTGATGCATCTTAGATGGCTGCTTGCTAGCGTTTAAGACCCCAGATGCCACTCTTCAAAGTGGGATGCAGAATGTTTTCTTAATAGATTTTATTACGCCAATTGACTTAGATGTCCCCTGAAACCATGGTCCCCAGACCCCTGGCCCTGCTACGCTGGCCTTCGTAGAATTCAATTTATTCAGTAAACTTCTTTGCTTTTCGGTTAGTCCAGTTCTTCTGACCTCCCCTGTATTGTGTGCTGTCTTTCCCGTCACCTAAAGTAGTTCTTATCTACTATCTAATGGGTGAATACCCCTCTCCCACCTTCCCTCCCTCCCCCCTCTCGTAACCACAAAAGAATGTTTTCTTCTCAGTTTAAAGTCTTTCTCAAGTTCTTATAATAGTGGTCTTATACAATATTTGTCCTTTTGCAACTGACTAATTTCACTCAGCATAATGCCTTCCAGGTTCCTCCATGTTATGAAATGTTTCACAGATTCCTCACTGTTCTTTATTGATGCGTAGTATTCCATTGTGTGAACATACCATAATTTACCCATTCATCCGTTGATGGGCACCTTGGTTGCTTCCATCTTTTTTGCTATTGTAAACAGTGCTGCAATAAACATGGGTGTGCATATATCTGTTCGTGTAAAGGCTTTTATTTCTCTAGGATATATTCCAAGGAGTGGGATTGCTGGATCGTATGGTAGTTCTATTTCTAGCTTTTTAAGGAAGTGCCAAATTGATTTCCAAAGTTGTTGTACCATTTGACATTCCCACCAGCAGTGTATAAGTGTTTCAGTCTCTCCACAGCCTTTCCAACATTTATTATTTTGTGTTTTTTGGAATGATGCCAGCCTTGTTGGAGTGAGATGAAATTTCATTGTAGTTTTGATCTGCATTTCTCTAATGGCTAATGATCGTGAACATTTCCTCATATATCTGTTAGCTACCTGAATGTCTTCTTTAGTGAAGTGTCTATTCGTATCTTCTGCCCATTTTTTAATTGGGTTCTTTGTCTTTTTGCAGTTGAGTTTTTGCAGTATCATGTAGATTTTAGAGATCAGGCGCTGATCAGAAATGTCATAGCTAAAAACTTTTTCCCAGTCTTGTGGGTAGTCTTTTTACTCTTTTGGTGAAGTCTTTGGATGAGCATAAGTGTTTGATTTTTAAGAGCTCCCAGTTATCTAGTTTTTATTCTACGTTCTTTATAATGTTTTCTATAGTGTTTATGCCATGTATTAGGGCTCCTATCATTGTCCCTATTTTATCTTCCATGATCTTTATCATTTTAGATTTTATATTTAAGTTTTTGATCCATTTTGAGTCAGTTTTTGTGCACGGAATGAGGTATGGGTCTTTTTTCATTTTTTTGCAGATGGATATCCAGTTATGCCAGTACCATTTGTTAAAAAGACTGTCTTTTCCCCATTTAACTCTTTTGGGGCCTTTGTCAAATATCAACTGCTCATATGTGGATGGATTTATGTCTGGATTCTCAATTCTGTTCCATTGGTCCACGTATTTGTTGTTGTACCAATACCAGGCTGTTTTGACTGCTGTGGTGGTATAATAGGTTCTAAAATCAGGTAAAGTAAGGCCTCCCTCTTTGTTCTTTTTCAGTAATGCCTTATTTATTCGGGGCCTCTTTCCCTTCCACATGAAGTTGGTGATTTGTTTCTCCATCTCATTAAAGAATGTCATTGAGATTTGGATCAGAATTTCATTAAATGTATAGATCGCTTTTGGTAGAATAGACATTTTTATCATGCTAAGTCTTCCTATCCATGAGCAAGGTATGTTCTTCCACTTATGTAATTCTCTTTTGGTTTCTTGCAGAAGTGTACTGTAGTTTTCTTTGTATAAGCCTTTTACATCTCTGGTAAGATTTATTCGTAAGTATTTTATCTTCTTGGGGGCTACTGTAAATGGCATTGATTTGGTGATTTCCTCTTCGATGTTCTTTTTGTTGGTGTAGAGGAATCCAACTGATTTTTGTATGTTTATCTTATAACCTGAGACTCTGCCAAACTCTTCTATTAGTTTCAGTAGTTTTCTGGAGGATTCCTTGGGGTTTTCTGTGTATAAGATCATGTCATCTGCAAATAGAGATACTTTCACTTCTTGCCAATCTGGATGCCCTTTATTTCTTTATCGAGCCTAATTGCTCTGGCTGGGACTTCCAGCACAATGTTGAATAAGACTGGTGATTAAGGGCATCCTTGTCTGGTTCCTGATCTCAATGGGAATGCTTTCAGGCTCTCTCCATTTAGGGTGATGTTGGCTGTTGGCTTTGTGTAAATGCCCTTTCTTATGTTGAGAAATTTTCCTTCTATTCCAATTTTGCTGAGAGTTTTTATCATGAATGAGTGTTGAACTTTGTCAGATGCCTTTTCTGCATCAATTGATAAAATCATGTGATTCTTTTCTTCTGTTTTATTTATGTGGTGGATTACATTAATTCTTTTCTAATGCTGAACCATCCCTACATACCTGGTATGAATCCCACTTGGTCATGGTGAATTATTTTTTTGATATGTTGGTGAATTCTACTGGCTAGAATTTTGTTGAGTGTTTTTGCATATAGGTCTATAATTTTCTTTTCTTGTGGTGTCTTTACCTGGTATTGGTATCAGGGATATGGTGGCTTCATAGAATGAGTTTGGTAGTATATTGTCCTTTCCTATGCTCTGAAATACCTTTAGTAGTAGGGGTGTTAACTCTTCTCTGAAAGTTTGGTAGAACTCCGCAGTGAAGCTTTCAGGACAAGGGCTTTTTTTGGTTGGGAGTTTTTTGATTACCTTTTCAAACTCTTCTTTTGTTATGGGTCTATTTAGTTGTTCTGCCTCTGTTTGTGTTAGTTTAGTTAGGTAGTGTGTTTCTAGGAATTCATCCATTTCTTCTAGGCTTTCAAATTTGAGTATAGTTTTTCATAGTAATCTGATATGAGTCTTTTAATTTCAGTTGGGTCTGTTGTAATATCGCCCCTCTCATTTCTTATTCAGGTTATTTGCTTCCTCTCCTGTTTTTCTTTTGTCAGTTTGGCCAGTTGTTTATCAATTTTGTTGATTTTTTCAAAAAACCAACTTTCGGTTTTGTTAATTCTTTCGTTTTTCTATTCCATTTAGTTCAGCTCTAATTTTTATTATTTGTTTTCTTCTGGTGCTTATGGGTTTCTTTTGTTGCTCTCTTTCTATTTGTTCAAGCTGTAGGGATAGTTCTTTCATTTTGGCCCTTTCTTCTTTTTGGATGTGTGTATTTATTGATTTAAATTGGCCTCTGAGCACTGCTTCTGCTGTGTCCCAAAGGTTCTGATAGGAAGTGTTTTCATTCTCTTTGGATTCTCTGAATTTCTTTATTCCATCCTTAATATCTTCTATAATCCAGTCTTTTTTGAGCAGGGTATTGTTCAGTTTCGAAATGTTTGGTTTCTTTTCCCTGCTTTTCCTGTTATTGGTTTCCACTTTTATTGCCTTATGGTCAGAGAAGATGCTTTGTAATATTTCAGTGTTTTGGATTTTGCTAAGACTTGCTTGGAAACCCTGGTGGCATAGTGGTTAAGTGCTACAGCTGCTAACCAAAGGGTCGGCAGTTTGATTCCACCAGGTGCTCCTTGGAAACTCTATGTGGCAGTTCTACTGCCCTATAGGGTTGCTATGAGTCGGAATCGACTCGACGGCAATGGGTTTGGTTTTGCTTTAAGGCTTGCTTTATGACCTAATTTGTGGTCTATTCTAGAGAATGTTCCATGTGCACTAGAAAAGAAAGAATACTTGGTTGCTGTTGGGTGGAGTGTTCTGTATATGTCTACGAAGTCAAGTTGGTTGACTGTGGCATTTAGGTCTTCCGTGTCTTTATTGAGCTTCTTTCTGGATGTCCTGTCCTTCACTGAAAGTAGTGTGTTGAAGTATCCCACTATTATTGTGGAGCTGTCTATCTCACTTTTCAATGCCGATACATTTGTTTTAAATATCTTGCAGCCCTGTCATTGGGTGCATAAATATTTAATATGGTTATATCCTCTTGGTGTATTGTCCCTTTAATCATTATATAGTGTCCTTCCTTATCCTTTCAGATGGATTTAACTGTAAAGTCTATTTTGTCAGAAATTAATATTGCCACTCCTGCACTTTTTTGATTGTTGTTTGCTTGATATATTTTTTTCCATCCTTTGAGTTTTAGTTTGTTTGTGTCTCTTAGTCTGAGGTGTGTCTCTTGTAGGCAGCATATAGGCCAATCTTCTTTTTTAATCCATTCTGCCACTCTCTGTCTCTTTATTGGTGCATTTAGTCCATTTACATTCAGGGTATTTATGGATAGGTATGAATTTAGTGCTAACATTTTGATGTCTTTTTGCGTGTGTTGAGAGTTTCTCTTTCCCACTTGATTTTATGTGCTGAGTAGATATTCTTTATATATTGTCCTTTCCTCATATTTGTTGTTGTTGATTTTGTTTCTGCTGAGTCTGTATTTTTCCCTTGTATTTTATTTTGATGTGGAGGATAGTTTGTCTCCTTTGTGGTTACCTTATTATTTGCCCCTATTTTTCTAAATTTAAAACTAACTTTTATTTCTTTGTATCACCATATCGTCCTCTCCATATGGGAGGTATATGATTACATTTCTTAGTCTCTCTTTATTATTTTAATGTTGTCTTCTTTTATATAATAACATTGCTGTTACCCCGTTTGGGGCTTTTTTTTTTTATAATCTGTTTTTTTTTTTTTTTTTGATTTCCCTGTCTGGGTTGACTTCTGGTTGCTTTGTCCAGTGTTCTAGTCTTGGGTCCATACATGATATTATTGATTTTCTAACCAAAGAACTACCTTTAGTATTTGTTGTAGTTTTGGCAACCCTGGTGGCATAGTGGTTAAGTGCTACGGCTGCTAACCAAAGGGTTAGCAGTTCAAATTCACGAGGCACTCCTTGGAAACCCTATGGTGCAGTTCTACTCTGTCCTATAGGGTCAGTATGAGTCGAAATTGACTCGAAGGCACTGGGTTTGGTTTTTTGGTTTTTGTTTGGTTTGGTTTTTACGAATTCCCTCAACTTGTGTTTATCTGGAAATGTCTTAATTTCACCTTCATATTTAAGAGACAGTGTTGCTGGATATATGATTCTTGGCAGGCAATTTTTTTCCTTCAATTTTATAGATATGTCATCCCACTGCCTTCTTCCCTGCATGGTCTCTGCCAAGTAGTCCGAGTTTATTCTTATTGGCTCTTCTTTGAAGGTGACTTTTCTTCTATCCCTCGCAGCTCTTATAATTGTCTCTTTATCTTTGGTTTTGGCAAGCTTGATTATAATATGTCTTGGTGACTTTCTTTTAAGATCTACCTTATGTGGAGTTCGATGAGCATCTTGGATAGATACCTTCTCATCTTTCACAATATCAGGGAAGTTTACTGCCAATAAATCCTCAACAATTTTCTCTGTATTTTATGTTATCCCTCCCTGTTCTGGTACTCCAATCACTCGTAGGTTCTTTCTCTTGATAGTGTCCCACATGATTCTTAAGGTTTCTTCATTTTTTTTAATTCTTTTATCTGATTTTTCTTCAAATATATTAGTGCCGAGTAATTTATCTTCGAGTTCAGAAATTCTAGTTTCTACTTGCTCAATTCTGCTCCTTTGACTTTCTACTAAGTTGTCTAATTCTGTAATTTTATTGTTAATCTTCTGAATTTCTGATTGCTGTTTGTCTATGGATTTTTCAAGCTTATTGAACTTTTCGTTATGTTCCTAAATAATCTTTCTGATTTCTTCAGTTGATTTATCTGTGTGTTCCTTGGCTTGTTCTGCGTATTGCCTCATTTCCTTCTGGATGTCTTGAAGGGTTCTGTATATTAAACTTTTGTATTCTGCATCTGGTAATTCCAGGAATGCACTTTCATCTAAAACATCCATGGATTCTTTGTTTTGAGTGCCTGTTGAGGTTATCATGGTTTGTTTTTTTATGTGACTTGATATGGACTGTTGTCTCTGAGCCATCTATAAGTTATTGTATTAGTTTATGCTTGCTTACTGTGTCGTAGCTTCTTGCTTTGTTTTGTTTTGGTATGGTCCTATGAGTTCCTTGAGTGAGCTAGCTTGATTATTTTCGCCTTTGGAGCTCTGGCGTCCTGTCACCAGTTGGCTACAGCTGTTATCAGGTATATCAGTCTAGGAGTCCATTCAGGTTTCTTGTATGAATTCAGCTCAGGTTTCCAGGTAGCTGATCATCAAGTGTATGGTACAGGCTCTGTCCTACAGTCTTAGAGGGGCAGGGGTGATTGACTTATATACCGGTATCTGATTGCAGCAAGGGGTCATGCTCTGAACAAGGCAGGGGCCTGAGAACCAACCCCCAAGTGTCTCTGAGGAAAATGCCTCTCTGTTCCCTAGAGTGTGCTGGTGGGTGGGTTCTGCAGAGGGACCATGGGCACCCAAAATTTTTGTTGTAAGGACTGGGAGGTACCAGTTATCTTTGGACCCCTGTCGTGGGTGGCTGGGTGACCTGAGTGGAGCTACCAACCCTTAGGTCCCTGATGTGGGTAGGTGAGGACCTTGTTTAATAGGCAAAGCAATGTCAACCATCAAACACCCACCTCTCCACCGCACAGCTGAAATGGTTGCAGTTTGCCAACAAGGGCCTATTCTCCCAAAATAGACCCACACTGGTTCCTGTAGAAGGGAAACTTGCTCAAGGTCCATGGATGGTTTATGCCTGGACAGGAGCCGCTTCTGTCCTGAGCTCCCCCAGATAAAGGAGCTAGCAAATTATCTTTTCCCCCCAGTTGCAAATTTTTTCCTTCCCCAAGGCAGGGAGGATGGCTCTATGTGCTCACCAGGTCTATCTCAGGCCCAGCGATTCAGCCACTGAAGTTGGGTTGCGGGTGGGGGGGTGCAGTAAAATATATGCAAGTACTTAGCTTTTGCTGGGAGCGCGCTGTTTTCCTCAGGTTCCGGAGGTGTGAGTAGGCTGTGTGGCTGGCTGCTTCTCCCTGAGGAAACTGTCGCCCAACGCTAGGACCAGCACGCCACCGCCGCTGCTGCAGGAATGGTGCCTGGGTGCTCCCTGTAATTCAGGTCCGGTAACTCCTCTCCGCTTCTGAACGGTCTCTTCCTTCTGCTGCCCCTCAGTTCGTTGTCTAAGCTTGCCTGTGATGCTCAGGGCTCCCAGCTTGTCACAAATATACTCGTTTCACTTGTTTTTTCAGGTCTTTGTTTTATTTTGCTGTAAAGAGGGCTCGACAGAAGCGTCTCTCTATTCCACCATCTTGGCTCCACCTCCTCAAGTAAAACATTTTTTTAAGTGTTAGTCTTTCTTGAAATGTTCTTTACAGTATTTCTGTAAAAAACTGTTAATGAGTTTCAACCCACATGGTAATATCAACGCTCAGTCAGCCAGCTAGAGTTCTTTTACAGTTTGAAATAGTCACAATTAATTTGGATTTCAAATTAACTATATTAATGTGACAACACATTTGCCTTAACAGTAAGAGAAAATAACTTCAGGAGCTTTCCTTCTCATGGTCTAAGTATAAAAGAGAGTATATATAGCATATTAATAAGATAATAACTTATTAATGAATATTTTCTAAAAGCTGAGTTCCATAACAATATCAACAACATAAAAAAGCCTGAAAAATCATAGTCTGTATTTTCAGAATATATTTTATCATTTCAACCCTGATTGAAAACAATTCCCAATCCATTATTTCCATTTTATATTAAACTCAGAATTAGATATCCTTTTAAGGAAATACTGACACCTTACTAAAATGACAGTAAAGAGATTTGTTTAAGGTGTAAATCCAATAAGGACTAAGAAAATAGGAGAAGAGATAGTAGAAGCAATGTTTTGTACAAAAGGAGGAAAATTCACAGAAGCATTAGTTGTTTTAACAGAACAAGGAAGCTAAATTCTAAACTGGCAGAGGGAAAAAAAGAAAAAACCACATTCGCCTTGGTGATTCCCTAAAAGATTAAGGATTTGGTGCCAATGGGTACCTGTAGAATAGGAGGGAAATTACGTGTAAAAACAAGGATTAATTAGAAGGAGTTTTAAGAAGCCATGAAACCACCCGATCTCTTCCCATCTTCCATCAGCTATGAACTTTCCCCTCTCCAGTGACCCCCAACCCCACCATAACCTAGTAGAAGACTAAGAGTTTATTTTTTGGAAGGGAAAAAAACAGGTTTTCTGAATTTGAGCACTAAGCAAAGTTAAGACAGGAGTTTCATACTGAAAACAATAGATGTTATGAATTGATTTGTATCCGCCTCAAAGATAGGTTCAAGTCCTAACTCCCAATATTTCTGAATGTGAACTTATTATGAAATAGCATCTTTTCAGATGTAATCAGTTAACATGAGGTGGTGCTGAAGTAGGGTAGGCTCTAATCCAACATGACTGATGTCCTTATAAAAAGAGAAGAGGCAGAGAGAGACACACCTAGGGAAGAACACTATGTAACAACAGAAGAGGAGAGTGGATTGATGCATCTACAAGCCAAAGAATGCCAATTTTGGTGGGAAATGACTGTATGCTAGGAGAGAGCATGGCTCTGATGACACCTTGATTTTGGACTTCTAGTCTCCAGAACTTGAGAGAAAAAATTTCTGTTGTTTTAGGCCATTCAGTTTGTGGTACTTTGTTTCACTGGCCCCAGAAAACTAATGCAAGGGTATTAAGTGAAAATTTGCATATTGAATTATGTGTTATTCTTCAGCTTTTTCACCATTCAGTTCCTAGAAACCTGACATCCAAGGACATATTATCATGGTAGGATTTGAGAATAACCTTGTCTGGAAAACTGATCCCTCAGAGTGAAAATACTTAAACATATTAATATCACAGGTTTTCCATGGCAACATACAAAGTGGATAACACTAATGTGAAAACTATAGTGAACAAAACCCACTCCTGAGCACAGAGATTCCAAACAAAATTATAGGGCCCCACTTTTAAAGAGCAAACACATAGCACCAGATATTTAAGAAAAGTATTCAATATAAAAGACATAAGCAAAAATCAGAGAAAAACGGTATATTTAGAACACCAAGATTTTGAGAGATAATAAATTAAAAATTATAAATAATATTATCAAAGTGATATATTTTTATTAAACAAGCATAGGATGCTATAAAAGAATATTCAGAAAACCAAATATTATCCTCAATAATTAAAAATATAATGTCATAAATATGAAGCTCAATGGAAGGTTTGAAAGATAAAATTTTTGATAATTTTCAGGAAGTATACCAAAAGACATATTTTAAAAAATGTAGATACAAGATAATAAAATCAAACAATAAATTCAGGAATTACAACAACTGAATCAGAAAGAGCGAAGGTATAAAATACAAGAAAATGAATCAAAGTAAAATTTAGGAAAAGAAGCCGGACTGAAATTCATAATTTTCCATATTGGCAGAGACCATCAAATGCCCAGCAGAGGGGATGAAAATAAATTCATATCAAGGCACATCATTGTAGAATTTCAGAATACTGGAGAAAAATAAAGGATCGTACAAGCTTCTAGAGAGGGAAAAAAAAAAGACTTCAAAGATCAAGAATAAGAATGGCATTGGACTTCTTAATAATCCCTTTAACACTGTAAGACTGAGAAAAACTTTCATCATGGTGAATGAAAATGATTTCCCACTTAGGAATCTATGTCCAAACAATCTATCAAGCAAGTACGAGGGTAGAACTTAAACAATTTTAGAACTTTAAACTTAAAAAAATGTACTTCCTACAGAATCTTTCTCAAAAAGATCCTAGCCATTATGCTCCACCTAAACAAGAGAGCCCTGGTGGCGTAGTGGTTAAGAACTCAAACGTTAAGCAAAAGGTCAGCAATTCAAACCCATCAGCCATTCCTTGGAAACCCTATGGGGCAGTTCTACTCTGTCATATAGGGTCACTATGAGTCAGAACTGACTTGAGGGCATCTAACAAACTGTAACAAACAAAGGAGAAAGAAAAATTGCCAAAGAAGAGGGCATGGGACTCAAGAAACAGGGCATCTAACAAAATAGAAGAGCAAAGGAAATCTCCAGGACATGACTGGAGGGCAACTGCAAGATGACAGCCAAGCAGGAAACCTAAAGAGCAACCAGTCCAGATTGCAGTAGGTGGGAAGGCTCAAAGAAGGATCTCTTCAGGATGAAACTGATAAAATTCTAATATGTTCAAATGAATTAAGTGGGGTTTTACACTTGCATAGAGTTTTCAGTTGAATTAGCGAAGTATATAGAAAACAAGCCAATGATAAGAGAAACAAAGATGACTCTTAATTCTAGGAAAAGTAAAATATTGTAGAATGATGAAAAAGTAAAGATAATAGTTAAGATGTGAATTGATTTTACACACAAAACAATGGAAGCACAGAATATTATTTTCTAACTAGAATTAATGATATTGTTCGGAAAGTACAGAACAATATCACTAATATCACACACAAGTAAAGTATTGCTGAAGATAATTCAAAAGTGGCTGCAGCAGTGCATCGAAGGGGAACTGCCAGAAATTCAAGCCAGATTAAGGAGAGGCTGTGAAGCTAGGGATATCATCCCTGATGTCACATGGATCCTGGCTGAAAGCAGAGAATACCAGAAAGATATTTTGCATGTCTTTTATTGACTATGCAAAGGCATTCGACTATGTGATTCATAACAAATTATGGATAAAATTATGAAGAATGGGAATTCCAGAACACTTAATTCTGCTCATGAGGAAACTTTACATAGATCAAGAGGCAGTTGTTCATACAGAACAAGGGGACACTGATTGGTTTAAAGTCAGGAAAGCTGTGCATCAGGGTTGTATTCTTTCACCATACCTATTCAATCTGTATGCTGATCAAATAACCCTATAAACTGGACTATATGAAGAAGAATGGGGCATCGAGTTTGGAGGAAGACTCATTAACAACCTGTTTTATGCAGATGACACAACCTTGCTTGCAGAAAGTGAAGAGGACTTGAAGCACTTACTGAGGAAGATCAAAGACCACAGCCTTCAGTATGAATTACACCTCAACGTAAAGAAAACAAAAATCCTCACAACTGGACTGATAAGCAACATCATGATAAATGGAGAAAAGATTGAAGTTGTCAAGGATTTCATTTTACTTGGATCCACAATCAACACCCATGGAAGCAACAGTCAAGAAATCAAAAGACGCATTGCATTGGGCAAATCTGCTGCAAAGGACCTCTTCAAAGTGTTGAAGAGCAAAGATGTCACCCTGAAGACTAAGGTGCACCTGACCCAAGCCATGGTATTTTCAGTCGCATCATATGCATGTGGAAGCCAGACGCTGAATAAAGAAGACCAAAGAAGAATTGATGCCTTTGAATTGTGGTGTTGGCGAAGAATATTGAATATACCATGGACTGCCAAAAAAATGAACAAATATGTCTTGGATAGAAGTGCAACCAGAATGCTCCTTAGAAGCAAGGATGGTGAGACTGCATCTTACATACTTTGAGCATGTCAGGATGTATCAGTCCCTGAAGAAGGACATCACGCTTGGCAAAGTACAGGCTCAGTGGAAAAGAGGAAGACCCTCAATGAGGTGGATTGACACAGTGGCTGCAACAATGAGCTCAAGCATAACAACGATTGTAAGGATGGCGCAGGACCGGGCAGTATTTTGTTCTGTTGTGCATAGGGTCGCATTACCTGCTGTCTTAGTCATCTAGTGGTGCTATAACAGAAATACCACAAGTGAACGGCTTTGACAAAGAGAAATTTATTTCCTCACAGTAAAGTGTGCTAAAAGTCCAAATTCAGGGTGTCACCTCCAAGGGATGTCTTTCTCTCTCTGTCAGCTCTGGGATCCTTGTCCTCAATCTTCCCCTGGTAGAGGAGCTTCTCAGGTGCAGGGACCCCTGGCCCAAGGGACTTGCTCTGCTCCTGGTACTGCTTTCTTGGTGGTATGAGGTCCCCCTGTCTCTCTGCTTGCTTCTACCTTTATATCTCAAGAGATTGCCTCAAGACACAATCCAATCCTATAGGTTGAGTCCTGCCTCACTAACACAACTGCCATCCATCCTCCCTTATTAATGTTGTAGAGGCAAGATTTATAAAATATAGGAAAATCACACAATACCTGGAATCAGGGCCCAGCCCATTTTGGGGGTGGGGGACATAATTCAATCCATGACACCCACATTCATTCATTATATAGCATGTCTTGATTATTAGTGTCTGTGCGTTCAGCACCATGCCAAATGCTGAAAATACAAAAATGATTTGAATATGGACCCAGCGCTCCAATCAACCTCCTACAAGAAAGAGGGCTCAGGTAGAGAATACATATACAAATGAGATAAATATGGTCAACAAGGTAGCAGTCTAGTGGGGAATTAAACAATATTCAAATAAAATATAATGTGAAGGGGAATACACGGTACAATAAACTATGAGCTAGAAGATGAGGCAAGCGATGTAGAGTCTGTTCCATATGATCGTATTCAGATTGTTAATGTCCTTGAGCTTATTTCTACATTTCTCTATCTTTTCACCTCATATTGCATGGCGCGCTTTCTTGTTCTTTCCATTTTAGTCACACCAGCCTTCTTCCATGTACTTTCAAGGGACCTTTCCACAGATGTTTCCTCTTCATAAAATTCTTTTCCCAACATGTTCACCTAGTTATCCTTGAGATTCCAGCTTAAACACCACTTGCTCAGGTACTTCTTCCTGACCTCTCTAAATCTTTCACTTAGAAGCTGCTGTCACAGTTGCAATTTTGCATTTATTCATGTGATTGACGTCTTTTATCCATATTAGACACCTCCATGAGAAGAGATTTTTTTCTCACCACCATCTAGCTCAATGCTTGGAATAAAGGAGTGTTTTAGAATGAATCGTGTTCCCCCAAGATATGTGTTGTAAATCCTAACGCCTATACCTGTAGATGTAATCCCTTTTGGGAACAGGGTGTTCTTTTTTATTTTGAAGAGTCCTTATCAATGCAGGGTGTTTCTTAAACCAATCACTTTTGAGATATAAAAGGAGCAGACTAAGCACAGAGGCAAGCAAGCGTGAATGGAGGAAAGGTAGACATCACATGGATATTGCCAAGAAATATGCCAGAGATTCTAAGAAAAGGATTTTCTACCAGAGCAGACAGAGGAAGCTTTCCCCTAAAACCAGCACCCTGAATTCAGACTTCCAGCCTTCTAAACAGTAATAAAATAAATTTCTGTTTTTTAAAACCATCCACTTGTGGTATTTCTGTTATAGTACCACCGAGAAACTAAGGAGGTATTCAATAATAGCTGTTGAATAAATTGAATGAATGGTCTGTTAAGAAAAGAAATAAATGAAGAAAGAACTTTGGGATACAGTCTAAGGAAAACTAAAACATCATACTCTTTATTAAATGGATCCCATGGGACTTTTGCACGTCATAAAATATGAGAAACTGCTAAAGTTATAGAGGTACCACAAAAGGACTAAATAACCATCAACACCAAGACAATGGATGAAGGGCTAGATTATTGCCCTTCTGGGGTATTGGGACATACAGGACATCAATACTGGTACTGAGATTGCAAATTATCACAGAGCCCAGCTTTGAAGGCATCTATTGGTGGGGAAACAACTTTGGTGAGTATTAATCTCCTCCCAGACTAGAAAATGCTTTGTTCTTGTTGGTGGGAGCGGGGGGGGAGTACTATATACCCTAGTGTCTCACCTTTTCCACAGCTCTTTCAAATTCCGCCAATATAATTTTTCATAAATGGTTTAAATGGTTTTTTAAGGTATGAGGACCAAGAAAGAGAAATCAATCAACTAATAAACATTGATCTGGTACCTAATACATTCAATATCTTTTATTGAGTTCTGGGGGTATCTGTATGAAGCACTCTAATCAAGGAGCTTACAATTTCAAGTAAGTAGCACAGTTGCTATAGTTTAGTTGCAGGAAAGATCAGAGTGACCAAAAAGGACTGGGAAAGTTTCATGGAAGTTGCAATGGTGCTGGGCTTTGAAGTTAGGAGAGAATTAACATTAGTGGAAAAGAGGTGAGATGGCATTCCAGCAGAGATGAACAATATAAGCAAAGGCCTAATCCACATTTTAGGTATCTGGTAGAGCAGCATCCCACTCTCTCTGTACCAAAATCTGTCTTACTTATCTAGTGCTGCTATAACAGAAATACCACAAGTGGATGTCTTTAACAAAGAGTTTATTTTTCACAGTAAAGAAGGCCAAAAGTTCAAATTCAGGGTGTCAGCTCCAGGGGAAGCCTTTCTCTCTCTGTCAGCCTTCTCATCAATCTTCCTCCAGACTAGGAGCTTCTCTGCGCGGGGACCCTGGGTCCAAAAGACGGGCTCTGCTCCCGGCACTGCTTTTTTCTTGGTGGTATGAGGTTCCCAACTCTCTGCTTGCTTCCCTTGCCTTTTACCTCTTGTAAGATAAAAGGTGGTGCAGGCCACACCCCAGGGAAACTCCCTTTACATTGGATCAGGGATGTGACCTTAGTAAGAGTGCTACATCCCAGTCTAATCCTCTTTAGCATAAAATTACAATCACAAAATGGAAGACAACCACAGGATACTGAGAATCATGGCCTAACCAAGTTGACACATATTTTGGGGGGGGGGACACAATTCAATCCATGATAGACTCATAATATCCAGAGTTTAAATTACAAGTTTCCTTTTTCACGTACATTCCATTTTCCTCTACCTCTGGCTCTAGTCACTCAAAGTAATACTAGAGAAATAATTAGATTTCTTCCATAAGAATGAAGGAATGGATTTCTTGAGTGTTAAATATCCAGTCCAACTCTAGCAGGATAGATAAAGGTTCAGAAATGAGAAAATAAGTGTGTCCCCTTCCATTGAAAAAATATGAAAAAGTGGTGCATAGAACGTTCACATAAAGGAAAACGTCTTTTTGTCAATGACTGACTGACCAGAGTTTTGTTTTTTTTTTAATTTTTTTTTTTGGTTGTTGTATTTGATACCAGGGAATTTACTATGTTTCACTAAACTGTGTTAACAACTTATCCACACAGACTTTATAATCCAAGAAGAAATACGACCCTTCTGATGTTCTCATTTTTATATGGAAAAATTTTACTTGATTCTGTCTTCTTATAATTCTGATTTTCTGTTGGAATATCTATATTCTTCTACCCCCTTGCTTTTTTTTTTTTTTGTCTACCTCTTTTAAATAGCTGGAGCCCTGTTAGTGCAGTGGTTAAGAGCTCGGCTGCTAACCAAAAGGTCAGCAGTTCAAATCCACCAGCTGCTCCTTGGAAACCCTATGGGGTTGTTCTACTCTGTCCAAAAGGTCACTATGAGTCAGAATCGACTGGACTGCAACAGGTTTGGTTTAGGGGTTTAAATAGCTAGTCATTTATTTCTGTTCATGTCTTACTGCATTAAGTAGAATTTGTTACATAGTGTTATTTAGTAGTGGAGATAATGGAAATATTGTAATTTTTTTTCTTTTTTTTTTATTGTGGTGAGAACATACACATCAAAACAAAAGCCAACATAACAACTACCACATTTACATCCCAATGACATTGATTCCACTTTTCTTGTAGTCGCATATTATTGCTATCCTCATCCAAAAAGTGCCACCATTAACATAAAATCAATTCCTCCCAAACAAAATCCCCCCCTTTCCCCCTTCCTCCCAACCCTAGTAACCAGTAATAATCTTTGTTTTCTATATATTTGCTTATTTCATATACGTGAGGTCATCCAGTGTTTGTCCTTTTTCACACGGCATAATGTTTTCAAGGTTCATCCTTGTAGCATGTATCAAGACTTCATTTCTCTTTATGGCTGAGTCATATTTTATTGTATGTATGCACCGAGTTTTATTCATTCATTTGTTGATGGACGTGTCAGTTGTTTCCACATTTTGGCTATTGTGAAAAGTACTGCAATGAACAATGGTGTACAGGTTTCTGTGTTCCTGCCTTTACTTCTTCTGGGTATCTACCTAGGATTGGGATTGCTGTGTCATATATTCAGCTTTTTAAGGAACCATAAAGCTGTTTTTCACAGTGACTGCTCCATTTTATGTTCCCATGAGTAATGGATGAGTGTTCTGGTTCGTCCACAACCTCGCCAATACTTGCTGCTTTCTGTTTATCTAGTCATTGTCATTCTAATGGGGGTGAGGTGCTACCTCATTTTGATTTGCTTCTCTCAACTCTACAGCAACAGGTTTGTTTTGGGTTAACGGCTAATTACGTTGAGCATCTTTTCATGTACTTGTTGGCCATTTGAATATCCTCTTTGGTGAACTGCTCGTTCAAATTCTTATCCTGTTTTTGAGTGGGTTGTTTGTCTTTTTGTTGTTAAGTTCTAGAAGTTTTATATATATTTTGAATATCAGGCCCTTATCTGGCATATGGTTCCCATCAGCAATGTATGACGGTTCCAATTTCTCCACATCCTTGACAATGTTTGTTATTTTCTTTCTTTCTTTTTTAATTATACATATGCTATTGGGTTTGAGGGGCCGTGGTGGCACAGTGGTTAATCGTTCGGCTGCTAACCAAAAGGTCAGTGGTTCGAATCTACCAGCCACTCCTTGGAAATACTGTGAGGCAGTTCTACTCTGTCCTATAGGGTCATTATGAGTCAGAATCAACAAGGTTTTGGTTTTGGGTTTATGGGGTTTGAAGTGGTATCTCACTGTGGCTTTGATTTGCATTTCCCTAGTGACTAATGATGTTGAGCATCTTTTCGTGTTTTTTTGGCCATCTGTAGATCTCCATGAAAGAAATGTCTGTTCAAATCTTTTGCCTAACTTTAAATTGTGTTATCTTCTTGTTGTTGAACTGCAAGAGTTCTTTATCTATTCTCCATAAAAAAAACAAAAAAATTTTTTTTTTTTTTATAATAACTTTTATTAAGCTTCAAGTGAACGTTTACAAATCCAATCAGTCTGTCACATATAAGTTTACATACATCTCACTCCCTACTCCCACTTACTCTCCCCGTCTTGAGTCAGCCCTTTCAGTCTCTCCTTTCTTGACAATTTTGCCGGCTTCCCTCTCTCTCTATCCTCCCATCCCCCCTCCAGACAAGAGTTGCCAACACAATCTCAAGTGTACACCTGATATAATTAGCTCACTCTTCATCAGCGTCTCTCTCCCACCCGCTGACCAGTCCCTTTCATGTCTGATGAGTTGTCTTCAGGGATGGTTCCTGTCCTGTGTCAACAGAAGGTCTGGAGAGCATGACCGCCGGGATTCCTCCAGTCTCAGTCAGACCATTAAGTTTGGTCTTCTTATGAGAATTTGGGGTCTGCATCCCACTGCTCTCCTGCTCCCTCAGGGGTCCTCTGCTGAGCTCCCTGTCAGGGCAGTCATCGATTGTGGCCGGGCACCAACTAGTTCTTCTGGTCTCAGGATGATGTAGGTCTCTGGTTCATGTGGCCCTTTCTGTCTCTTGGGCTCTTAGTTGTCATGTGGACTTGGTGTTCTTCATTTTCCTTTGCTCCAGGTGGGTTGAGACCAATTGCTGCATCTTAGATGGCTGCTTGTTAGCATTTAAGACCCCAGACGCCACATTTCAAAGTGGGATGCAGAATGATTTCATAATAGAATTATTTTGCCAATTGACTTAGAAGTCCCCGCAAACCATGTTCCCCAGACCCCCGCGCTTGCTCCGCTGAGCTTTGAAGCATTCATTTTATCCCGGAAACTTCTTTGCTTTTGGTCCAGTCCAATTGAGCTGACCTTCCATGTATTGAGTGTTGTCTTTCCCTTCACCTAAAGCAGTTCTTATCTACTGATTAATCAATAAAAAACCCTCTCCCACCCTCCCTCCCTCCCCCCCTCGTAACCACAAAAGTATGTGTTCTTCTCAGGTTTACTATTTCTCAAGATCTTATAATAGTGGTCTTATACAGTATTTGTCCTTTTGCCTCTGACTCATTTCACTCAGCATAATGCCTTCCAGGTTCCTCCATGTTATGAAATGTTTCAGAGATTCGTCACTGTTCTTTATCGATGCGTAGTATTCCATTGTGTGAATATACCACAATTTATTTACCCATTCATCCGTTGATGGACACCTTGGTTGCTTCCAACTTTTTGCTATTGTAAACAGAGCTGCAATAAACATGGGTGTGCATATATCTGTTTGTATGAAGGCTCTTGTATCTCTAGGGTATATTCCGAGGAGTGGGATTTCTGGGTTGTATGGTAGTTCTATTTCTAACTGTTTAAGATAACGCCAGATAGATTTCCAAAGTGGTTGTACCATTTTACATTCCCACCAGCAGTGTATGAGAGTTCCAATCTCTCCGCAGCCTCTCCAACATTTATTATTTTGTGTTTTTTGGATTAATGCCAGCCTTGCTGGTGTGAGATGGAATCTCATCGTAGTTTTAATTTGCATTTCTCTAATGGCTAATGATCGAGAGCATTTTCTCATGTATCTGTTGGCTGCCTGAATATCTTCTTTAGAGAAATGTGTGTTCATATCCTTTGCCCACTTCTTGATTGGGTTGTTTGTCTTTTTGTGGTTGAGTTTTGACAGAATCATGTAGATTTTAGAGATCAGGCGCTGGTCGGAGATGTCATAGCTGAAAATTCTTTCCCAATCTGTAGGTGGTCTTTTTACTCTTTTGGTGAAGTCTTTAGATGAGCATAGGTGTTTGATTTTTAGGAGCTCCCAGTTATCGGGTTTCTCTTCATCATTTTTGGTAATGTTTTGTATTCTGTTTATACCTTGTATTAGGGCTCCTAGGGTTGTCCCAATTTTTTCTTCCATGATCTTTATCGTTTTAGTCTTTATGTTTAGGTCTTTGATCCACTTGGAGTTAGTTTTTGTGCATGGTGTGAGGTATGGGTCCTGTTTCATTTTTTTGCAAATGGATATCCAGTTATGCCAGCACCATTTGTTAAAAAGGCTGTCTTTTCCCCAGTTAATTGACACTGGTCCTTTGTCAAATATCAGCTGCTCATACGTGGATGGATCTATGTCTGGGTTCTCAATTCTGTTCCATTGGTCTATGTGTCTGTTGTTGTACCAATACCAGGCTGTTTTGACTACTGTGGCTGTATAATAGGTTCTGAAGTCAGGTAAGGTGAGGCCTCCCACTTTCTTCTTCTTTTTCAGTAGTGCTTTGCTTATCCGGGGCTTTTTTCCCTTCCATATGAAATTGGTGATTTGTTTCTCTATCCCCTTAAAATATGACATTGGAATTTGGATCGGAAGTGCGTTAAATGTATAGATGGCTTTTGGTAGTATAGACATTTTTACTATGTTAAGTCTTCCTATCCATGAGCAAGGTATGTTTTTCCACTTAAGTATGTCCTTTTGAATTTCTTGTAGTAGAGCTTTGTAGTTTTCTTTGTATAGGTCTTTTACATCCTTGGTAAGATTTATTCCTAAGTATCTTATCTTCTTGGGGGCTACCGTGAATGGTATTGATTTGGTTATTTCCTCTTCGGTGTTCTTTTTGTTGATGTAGAGGAATCCAAGTGATTTTTGTATGTTTATTTTATAACCTGAGACTCTGCCAAACTCTTCTATTAGTTTCAGTAGTTTTCTGGAGGATTCCTTAGGGTTTTCTGTGTATATAATCATGTCATCTGCAAATAGTGATAACTTTACTTCTTCCTTGCCAATCCGGATACCTTTTATTTCTTTGTCTAGCCTGATTGCCCTGGCTAAGACTTCCAACACGATGTTGAATAAGAGCGGTGATAAAGGGCATCCTTGTCTGGTTCCGGTTCTCAAGGGAAATGCTTTCAGGTTCTCTCCATTTAGAGTGATATTGGCTGTTGGCTTTGCATAGATGCCCTTTATTATGTTGAGGAATTTTCCTTCAATTCCTATTTTGGTAAGAGTTTTTATCATAAATGGGTGTTGGACTTTGTCAAATGCCTTTTCTGCATCAATTGATAAGATCATGTGGTTTTTGTCTTTTGTTTTATTTATGTGATGGATTACATTAATGGTTTTTCTGATATTAAACCAGCCTTGCATACCTGGTATAAATCCCACTTGATCAGGGTGAATTATTTTTTTGATGTGTTGTTGGATTCTATTGGCTAGAATTTTGTTGAGGATTTTTGCATCAATGTTCATGAGGGATATAGGTCTATAATTTTCTTTTTTTGTAATGTCTTTACCTGGTTTTGGTATCAGGGAGATGGTGGCTTCATAGAATGAGTTGGGTAGTATTCCGTCATTTTCTATGCTTTGGAATACCTTTAGTAGTAGTGGTGTTAACTCTTCTCTGAAAATTTGGTAGAACTCTGCAGTGAAGCCGTCCGGGCCAGGACTTTTTTTTGTTGGGAGTTTTTTGATTACCGTTTCAATCTCTTTTTTTGTTATGGGTCTATTTAGTTGTTCTGCTTCTGAATGTGTTAGTTTAGGTAGGTAGTGTTTTTCAAGGAATTCATCCATTTCTTCTAGGTTTTCAAATTTGTTAGAGTACAATTTTTCATAATAATCTGAAATGATTCTTTTAATTTCATTTGGTTCTGTTGTGATGTGGTCCTTCTCATTTCTTATTCGGGTTATTTGTTTCCTTTCCTGTATTTCTTTAGTCAGTCTAGCCAATGGTTTATCAATTTTGTTAATTTTTTCAAAGAACCAGCTTTTGGCTTTGTTAATTCTTTCAATTGTTTTTCTGTTCTCTAATTCATTTAGTTCAGCTCTAATTTTTATTATTTGTTTTCTTCTGGTGCCTGATGGATTCTTTTGTTGCTCACTTTCTATTTGTTCAAGTTGTAGGGACAGTTCTCTGATTTTGGCTCTTTCTTCTTTTTGTATGTGTGCATTTATTGATATAAATTGACCTCTGAGCACTGCTTTTGCTGTGTCCCAGAGGTTTTGATAGGAAGTATTTTCATTCTCGTTGCTGTCTATGAATTTCCTTATTCCCTCCTTGATGTCTTCTATAACCCAGTCTTTTTTCAGGAGGGTATTGTTCATTTTCCAAGTATTTGATTTCTTTTCCCTCGTTCTTCTGTTATTGATCTCTAGTTTTATTGCCTTGTGGTCTGAGAAGATGCTTTGTAATATTTCGATGTTTTGGACTCTGCAAAGGTTTGTTTTATGACCTAATATGTGGTCTATTCTAGAGAATGTTCCATGTGCGCTAGAAAAAAAAGTATATTTTGCAGCAGTTGGGTGGAGAGTTCTGTATAAGTCAATGAGGTCAAGTTGGTTGATTGTTGTAATTAGATCTTCCGTGTCTCTGTTGAGCTTCTTACTGGATGTCCTGTCCTTCTCCGAAAGGGGTGTGTTGAAGTCTCCTACTATAATTGTGGAGGTATCTATCTCGCTTTTCAGTTCTGTTAAAATTTGATTTATATATCTTGCAGCCCTGTCATTGGGTGCGTAAATATTTAATATGGTTATGTCTTCCTGATCAATTGTCCCTTTTATCATTATATAGTGTCCTTCTTTATCCTTTGTGGTGGATTTAAGTCTAAAGTCTATTTTGTCAGAAATTAATATTGCTACTCCTCTTCTTTTTTGCTTATTGTTTGCTTGATATACTTTTTTCCATCCTTTGAGTTTTAGTTTGTTTGTGTCTCTAAGTCTAAGGTGTGTCTCTTGTAGGCAGCATATAGATGGATCGTGTTTCTTTATCCAGTCTGTGACTCTCTGTCTCTTTATTGGTGCATTTAGTCCATTTACATTCAGGGTAATTATAGATAAATAAGTTTTTAGTGCTGTCATTTTGATGCCTTTTTATGTGTGTTGTTGACAATTTCATTTTTCCACATACTTTTTTGTGCTGAGGCGTTTTTCTTAGTAAATTGTGAGATCCTCACTTTCATAGTGTTTGACTTTATGTTAGTTGAGTCGTTACGTTTTTCTTGGTTTTTGTCTTGAGTTATAGAGTTGTTATACCTTTTTGTGGTTACCTCATTATATACCCCTATTTTTCTAAGTAAAAACCTAACTTGTATTGTTCTATATCGCCTTGTATCACTCTCCATATGGCAGTTCAATGCCTCCTGTATTTAGTCCCTCTTTTTGATTATTGTGATCTTTTACCTATTGACTTCCATGATTCCCTGTTATGTGTATTTTTTTTTAATTAATCTTAATTTGTTTGTTTTTGTGATTTCCCTATTTGAGTTGATATCAGGACGTTCTGTTTTGTGACCTTGTGTTGTGCTGATATCTGATATTATTGGTTCCCTGACCAAACAATATCCTTTAGTATTTCTTGTAGCTTTGGTTTGGTTTTTGCAAATTCTCTAAACTTGTGTTTGTCTGTAAATATCTTAATTTCGCCTTCATATTTCAGAGAGAGTTTTGCTGGATATATGATCCTTGGTTGGCAGTTCTTCTCCTTCAGTGTTCTGTATATGTCGTCCCATTCCCTTCTTGCCTGCATGGTTTCTGCTGAGTAGTCAGAACATATTCTTATTGATTCTCCCTTGAAGGAAACCTTTCTTTTCTCCCTGGCTGCTTTTAAAATTTTCTGTTTATCTTTGGTTTTGGTGAGTTTGATGATAATATGTCTTGGTGTTTTTCTTTTTGGATCAATCTTAAATGGGGTTCGATGAGCATCTTGGATAGATATCCTTTCGTCTTTCATGATGTCAGGGAAGTTTTCTGTCAGAAGTTCTTCAACTATTTTCTCTGTGTTTTCTGTCCCCCCTCCCTGTTCTGGGACTCCAATCACCCGCAGGTTATCCTTCTTGATAGAGTCCCACATAATTCTTAGGGTTTCTTCATTTTTTTTAATTCTTTTATCTGATTTTTTTTCAGCTATGTTGGTGTTGATTCCCTGGTCCTCCAGATGTCCCAGTCTGCATTCTAATTGCTCGAGTCTGCTCCTCTGACTTCCTAGTGTGTTGTCTAATTCTGTTATTTTATTGTTAATCTTTTGGATTTCTACATGTTGTCTCTCTATGGATTCTTGCAACTTATTAATTTTTCCAGTATGTTCTTGAATAATCTTTTTGAGTTCTTCAACAGTTTTATCAGTGTGTTCCTTGGCTTTTTCTGCAGATATCCTAATTTCATTTGTGATATCATTAAGCATTCTGTAAATTAGTTTTTTATATTCTGTATCTGATAATTCCAAAATTGTATCTTCATTTGGGAAAGATTTTGATTCTTTTGTTTGGGGAGTTGGAGAAGCTGTCACGGTCTGCTTCTTTAAGTGGTTTGATATGGATTGTTGTCTCCGAGCCATCACTGGGAAACTAGTTTTTCCAGAAAATCCGCTAAAAAAAAAACTGCAGTCAGATCCCTATCAGAGTTCTCCCTCTGGCTCAGGCTATTCAGATGTTAATGAAGCCGCCTGGGGAGGGTGGGGGAGGGAACAGAGAGATAGGAGAGTAGCACTTCAGAATATAGCCAGAGTTGCTTGTCTTGCTTGGAAAGACTATTATATCTGAGATTCCCGCGGGCGCGTCGCCTATGTGTGCTGTCTGTGTGGAGATTGCCCCCGGGGGGTCTGGCCCGCTGGAGTCACGGTCAGATCCTCCGCTTCCAGCCCCACGCCCAGCGTCAAGGCTCCCCTACTGGGACGGTGCACTCTCGACTCCAAAATCAGTCGCTGCCTCCCGGGGACTTCTCGTCCCTCCAGCCGCGTGGCCGTGCCGTCCCCGTGAACCAGGTGGGCCCCCTCCCGGGGTTAGTTCAGATGGGTGGAGTAGCTCCCCGTGCTTGTGCCGCGACCGAGTGTCCCGGCTGGAACGCTGTTCTCCCCGCTCCAATACCAGTCGCTGCCTCCCGGGGACTTCTCCTACCGGGTGCGTCCCATGCCGCCCGCGCGACCCGGATGGTCACCTTCCCGGGGTTAGTTCAGGGGGTGGAGCAACTCTCCGTGTTTATGGCGTACCTGCGTGCAGTCCAAATCCCTGTGGGACGGTTCCCCGGCTCGGGTGCTGCTCTTTCTGCTCCAAGATCAGTCACTGCCTCCCGGGGACTTCTCCTAACGGCTGCGTCCCACGCCGCCCGTGGAACCGGCTAGTCCCCCTCCCGGGGTTAGTTCAGGGGGGTGGAGCAGGTCTCTGTGCTTGTGCCGTACCTGACTGGTATGCTGGCTCCAGGCTCTGGAAACAATCGCTGCTTCCCCGTATTAGTTCGTTCTCCGTCTCTAAATCTGTGTTTGTTGTTCAGGGTTCGTAGATTGTTATGTATGTGATCGATTCACTTGTTTTTCCGTGTCTTTGTTGTAAGAGGGATCCGAGGTAGCGTCTGCCTAGTCCGCCATCTTGGCTCCGCCTCGTTCAAATTCTTATCCTGTTTTTGAGTGGGTTGTTTGTCTTTTTGTTGTTAAGTTCTAGAAGTTTTATATATATTTTGAATATCAGGCCCTTATCTGGCATATGGTTCCCATCAGCAATGTATGACGGTTCCAATTTCTCCACATCCTTGACAATGTTTGTTATTTTCTTTCTTTCTTTCTTTTTTAATTATACATATGCTATTGGGTTTGAGGGGCCGTGGTGGCACAGTGGTTAATCGTTCGGCTGCTAACCAAAAGGTCAGCGGTTCGAATCTACCAGCCACTCCTTGGAAATACTGTGAGGCAGTTCTACTCTGTCCTATAGGGTCATTATGAGTCAGAATCAACAAGGTTTTGGTTTTGGGTTTATGGGGTTTGAAGTGGTATCTCACTGTGGCTTTGATTTGCATTTCCCTAGTGACTAATGATGTTGAGCATCTTTTCGTGTTTTTTTGGCCATCTGTAGATCTCCATGAAAGAAATGTCTGTTCAAATCTTTTGCCTAACTTTAAATTGTGTTATCTTCTTGTTGTTGAACTGCAAGAGTTCTTTATCTATTCTCCATAAAAAAAACAAAAAAATTTTTTTTTTTTTTTTTTTTATTATACTAGACCTTTATCAGGTATGTGATTTGCAAATACTTTTTCCCAGTCTCTAGGCTGTCCTTTTTATTTTCCTCATAGTGTTCTTTGATGCACAAAAGATTTTTATTTTGATAAAGTCCAATTACTCAATTTTTTTGTTTGTTTCTTGTGCTGTTTGTGTCATGTCTAAGACTGCATCGTCAAATCAGTTCATGAAAATATCCCAAGTTTTCTTCTAGGCACTTTATAGTTTTAGCTTTTACATACATTTTATATCATTTGCCTGTTTTTAGGAAATTTTTGTGTATGGTATAAGGTAGGAGTGCAACTTCATCGTTTTGCATGTGGAGATCCAGTCGTCCCACCATCTGTTGAAGAGACTATTCTTTTCCTATTGATTGGTTTTGGAAACTTTGTCAAAAATCAATTGACCTCCTGATTTGAGTTTAGTAAATAATATTTAGAAACATATTAGTGATATCTGATAATGTGGCCAACCACCTGGTTTGTCCAAAACTGTCTCAGCTTTACCACTGAAAATCCTGCATCCTGGGAAATCCCTTTTGGGGCAGTAGGTCACTTTATTTGCTAGCATATGAGTATATATGTATCTATAAGATAAAGTGGTAATCACATTTTCTGGTAAAATAAAATATTTTGGGCATGATAAAAGAGCATAATAAATTACAAAATAGTAACCTAATATCACTGCATTGATACTGACAGAAAACAATTGAGCTTTACTACAAAGTCAAGTTCGATTTCATTCTGATATAAATCCAAACCAAAAAACCTGTTGCCGTCAAGTCAATTTTGACTCATAGCTAACCTATAACGAAATAAGTAGATGTTATCAAAGACTCATGATGCCAATTTGACATTGCCCAAGTCTGTTAATGAAAATGTTAAAAAAAAAAAATGACTTGCAACTATGCTGTTCATTAGTTAATCACTACTCATTTGCTTTGTAATGGCCTGATCTATGTTGCTACATATATGAGAGAAATTATCTGGACGTTGTTATTCTTACAACTAACCATTTTCCTTTTTTTATTGAATTCAAAATTCTATCATAGGTATTTCTTTGCATAGGCAAAAAATTAGAGGGCATAAAATGAACCTGGTAAAACATAAGAAGTGAACTGACGTTCAACTCATCAGGTTTAATAATGCTTGAGTTTTTAAAACATGCTACATGGAGAGGAAAGGCAAAGAAGTTTCTCTATATACTGTCTTATGTCCTAGAATAAGGCTAGAGATAAGATATTTTGTTGGCTTAAAAATTAATGTCTAAAATGAATTTTATTTCCCATTCTTTCTTCCCAGTCTCTCTCTGTAGCACATTAGAGAGTTTCTTTCAGAGTAGATTTTTTTTTGCAAACATTTGCAAGCATGTCATACAGTCTAGACAACTTGGATCACTTTCTTCTTCATCTCCATATCTACAGATTCACGTAAACATTTGTGACATGATTTCATCTTACCTTGCTTGAAAATTTCCCCTGTAACCATTGTCTTTTAAAAATAGCCTATAATTTGGGGCATTATGCTATTCTCTTATGTTACCCTAATTAAGTTTTGCTTAATATGCAAAAATATGATTTTATTTAATACCTTAAATGCATTAGAAAATCATATTGATGATGAAAACGGAAACTGATTGCCTAACTTCACTTTTATGATAAGAATTTTCAAGTTAATGTCAATGTCAGAACTAGAAAGGCTGAGTAATTAATAAAGTGTTAATAAAAAAGTAGCATTATTTACTGATTCTCTTCTAGTCAAGAAATAATTTGATATTTAATTTTTGCCAAATTGTTAAAAGTAAATGACTTTTAAAACATATGAAATCATAAAGAAATACAAAATTTTAAGATATAGCACGTGTACAATATATTCTACACTGATGCTATTATTCACCCATAAATACCAGGTTATTGTATAGTTATTAATCTGTACAGTAATATATACTTGTAATATTTTAGTATTACTTAATAATTACTGTGAAGTTCTGTTATTAGATTAAAATGGCATTTTTAGATGATAAACCTTTTTATCTGCTTCCTTATTTGTCTTAAGGGATAATTTACTAAGGTATAATTCTCTAAAAATATTGGGAAAAACACTTGCAGTTTTTATGAGGTATATTGTATGTCTTGATAAGCTCTGTGTTCTGTTATTCTCTTAGCATCATAGCCCCAGACTCCATAACCCTTATGGGGAGCTAGCTTATTGAGTTAAACTAAATTCTGCAAAGGACAGGCATGTATGTCAAACTCTGGGGAATGATTTGTTCTGAAGAGTTATTGAGTTTCTCTTAGGTGCACAAAGACCCTCTCTGAAGATGAACCTAGTTACTCTAAAAACACATAAACAAAGAAAAACTTTCTATTTCTTCTTGAGTCAGTTGCATGCTTCAAAGAATTTGTCCATTTTATCTAGGTTATTCAGTTTGTTGCCATACAGTTGTTCATAATATTCTGTTGTAATTCTCTGTTATTTCTATCAGGTCAGTTGAAATGCCCCCTCTTTCATATTTTATTTTGATTGTTGGCATCTTTTCTCTTATTTTCTTTATCGGCCTATCTAAAGGTTTGTCAATTGTATTAATCTTTTCAAAGAACCAACTTCTGGTTTTATTGATTCTATTGTTTTTCTGTTTTCAATTTTATTTATTTCTGCTCTGATTTTTGTTATTTCCTTTCTTCTGGTGGGCATAGGCTTAGTTTGCTCTTTCTAGGTCCTGGAGTTGTCGAGTTAGGCTGTTAATTTGGGATCTTTTTTTTTTTCTGTAGCCATTTATTGCTATAAGTTTCCCTCTGAGCACTGCCTTTATTGCATCCCATAAGTTTTGGTATGTTCTGCTTCCATTTTCATTTGACTCTAAGAAATTTGTGATTTCTCTTTTGATTTCTCCCTTGACCCACTGGAAGTTTAATAGTGCGATGTTTAATTTCCATATATTTATGTATTTTCCAGACCTTTTTTTTTTCTGCTATTGATTTATAGCTTTACTTAGTTGCAGTCAGAGAAAATACTTTGTATGGTTTCAGTCTTTTTAAATTTATCAAGACTTGCTTTGTGACCTAAAATGTGGAAACTGTTGAATTGGTGTATGTTTTGCTGTGTATATTCTCAACCAAAACAGCAAAATAAATAAAATTTAGAAAAAAAAATCTGTCTTATTTTGTTGCCACTTTACTTTTTGAAGCAGACAAATTTGAAGTAAATTGTTTATTTTCCTTCTGAAGTGACAGAAGTCCACAAAATACACACAGTAAACTACCAATCTTATCAGACAACAAATAACTACCAGGAATTTCACCCACATGCAGAGACTTAAAACTATAAAAAGAGGAAACTAAATCTGTTAGAGTTTCTAACTGGTAATATACAAAATAATGACATACAGTGGTTGTCAGCATCACCACTGCTGTCATTCTTTCTCAAAGCTAAGGGAACGGTTTCAAAGCCTTATCTCGTTTTACATTGAGCTGCCAATTTAAATTTTATCCAAGCAATGAATAATTTTCAATCCAATCATATGGAACATATATTTTCCTAATATATGAAGAACATAAGAAAAATGAACAGTCAGTGAACAGGAAAAGTGAGGCAACAATATGAGAAGAGAGATATGGGCATGAGAGTTCGAAAAATAAAAATAAAATGTCACTTGACTTTCCTCTATATTCTCCTTCTCTGTCTGTATTTTTCCTCTAACCCTCACTCATGAGCTCTGCACATCCACGGGAAGCAAAATGAATCACAGAGTGACTGACATTCTGCCTTAGTGACAGCCTTCACACAGCTTATAAATCATTTTCATATATATCATTCCCTCTCATTCTCCAAATGAGAATTTTTGAGGGAAGTATTGCTACACACTGAAATAATAGGGCATTTTTGCCTTATTGTGTATTATTGCATAATTTCATATTGAATTATTGCGTATAACTGCCCTACATTTACTGATGAGGAAGCTGAGGCTAGCAAAGATTAAGTTAGCTACTCAAATCAAATTCAGTGCTCCTTTCAAGACAACATGAATAATTATTATTTTAAACTGCACCGGTTCAAAAAGTTTGATCCAGCTGTTAAACTCACATAAACATAGATATATAGAGCCACAGTTTCTGCTGAAAGAATATGCTAATAGCAGAAATAAATGAATCTGCTTAGTTGATATTTATTTTTGCAACTTCATATTGTTTGATGGTCTCTTTTTTAACATTCTTTTTTATTGTGGTAAAAATACAGATAACACAACATTTTTCAATTGAACATTTTTCCCATGTACAATTCTGTGACACTAGTTACATCAATCACCTTGTGAAACCATCCTGGTGATATCTTTCTTGTGGCTTTAGATACCACCTATATGCCGACCACTTGCAAATTTGTATCTCCTGCCTGGACTTCCTCCATGAATCCCATGCTCATATACCCAAAGTGTCTGCACATCTGCACTTGAATGCCTAACAGTCAGCTCAAACTTAATGGTAAAAAGCAATCACCTATCTCTCTTCCCCTAAAAATCTGTTTCTCCTGCAGTATTTCTCATCTCCAGGGTGAACATATAATTTATCAACCAAACCTAGGCAGTTTAGAGAGTGAAAAGGGGGGTTAGTTAATTATTCTGAGACACCATGTGTAGACTGTCCTGGGCAACCCCAAAAGTATGGTCATCCTACCTATCTCAGTAAATGGCAACTCCTTCCATCCGTTTCCTGAGACCTTGGTGTCATTTTTGTAAACTTTTAATCTCAACTCCCATATCCAGTTTGTCAGCAAATGCTGTTAGTTCTGTTTCAAAATTAGCCTACTTCTCACCACTTCCAGAGTTACTTATGCTGTTCCATAATCCCTTGTCAGGAGTATTGTAGCAGCCTCCTAAATGGTCTCCTTGCTTCCATCCTTGCCCCTCTAAAA
Source organism: Elephas maximus indicus (assembly GCF_024166365.1). Lineage (NCBI taxonomy): Eukaryota > Metazoa > Chordata > Mammalia > Proboscidea > Elephantidae > Elephas > Elephas maximus. The sequence goes on along the minus strand of NC_064846.1, from coordinate 69,766,740 downwards.
TCTATTCTTAGTACAGCAGCCAATGTAATCCTTTTAAAGCATAAATAACATGATACTCAGAACACTTTAATGGCTTCTTATCATATTCATAATAAAAGCAGGCTTCATAAAACGGACAGGATCTTACATTATCTGCTCTTCCTCCAACCCATTTACTCTCTGACTTCAGTTGCTCCAGCTGCTTTGTCTTTATATGTTTCAGCCATACTGTTTCATTGCTGTTCATTGAACATGCCAGTCTCACTCCTTTCTCAGGGCCTCTGTACTGTCTCTTCCCTCTCTCTAGTACTCTCATTCTCCTGATATTCACATGGCACCATTCCTCGCCTTATTCAAATTTATGTTCCAATGGCACTTTCTGTTTCCTGAGCTCAGTATCTGAAATTGTGCTTACGACCATCTTGCATATTGTATGTTTTACTCACTTATTTTTATATTGTCTGCCACCCAGCACTAGAATGTAAACTCTATGAGTGTGATAGTTTTTGTCTGTTTTGTTTTCTCTTGTACCTCCAGAACATAGAATAGTACCTTAAGCCATAAAATGAATGTTTTTAAGGAATGGATTAATGAATGAATGAACAAGTCTTATATTTAAATACAGACAATATCTACCCCAGCTACTAGGTGTAGAATAAAGATCATAGATATGAATCTCTGTGATCATTAAGGTTGTTGTGTCAACTTGGCTGGGCCATGATTCCCAGTGGTTTGGCAGTTATGGTGTAGGTTAGCAGTAATATGATGATGTGATCACTTCTATGATGAGATCTGATATGGGATCATCCCCATGATGGGATCTGCTATGAGTAGCCAATCAGTTGAAAGGGAGTTTCCTTGGGCATGTGGCCTGCATCTAATGCATGTGGACTTTCTGGAAAAGCTTGCAGGCATTTGCTCACTCTGGATCCTGCAGCTGGCTCCTCTTCATCTGACCTCCAGTTCTTGGGACTTCAGCTAGCAGCTTGCCTGCAGAGCTTGGGATTTGTCAACCTCTGCAGTCTGTGAGCTAGAGGCCTGCCAGCTTACCTGCTGATCTTGAAATTTGTCAGCCTGTGAGCCAGAGGCTTGTTTTCTGACTTGCTGGTCTTGGGTTCACCAGCTTCTGCAGCTATGTGAGTCAGGAGAAGCCTCCAGCCTGGTCTACAGACTTAGGACTTTCCAGCCTTTATAACCGTGTGAGCTATTTCCTTGATATAAATCTCTCTCTACATAAATACATATGTATAGATAGATAGATAGATGGATAGACAGACAGACAGACAGATAGATAGATAGATAGATAGATAGATAGATAGATAGATAGATAGATAGATAGATAGATAGATAGATAGATAGATAGATAGATAGATAGATGATAGATGTTTCACTGGTTTTGCTTCTCTAGAGAACCCAGCCTAAGAAATCTCCATTTTAATTTAATTTAGTTTTATTTTATTAAGTGATGCTCAATGAAAATAGTATTTACACTGTGTCATGTGACTCTTTTTGTACTTGCCTAGTAAATACTTCCTATTTTAATTAATAAAAATATTCACACAAATATACATGCATACACACACACATAAAATTTAAATTCAACTTGCACCATGGGTGTGTTCTACTATGAAATAGTGTAAATAATCTAACACATACGTAATTACTATTTCTCAGGTTATTTCTTCTCATATTAAAAAGCTTTAAAAAACTACAAAATATGTATGTGTGACTTTTTTGTCAGCATCCATTTCTTTTGAATTGATAGGTCAAGAAAGTCACTAATCAGTGGCTTCTGAACTGGGCCTTGCATATAAAACTATTGTATGACATTAAACAAGAATTTCTCATATAATTTACAAGTAAGGCAACTAATTTCCTATGATTTACTATTTTACAATAAAATGAAATAAAGGGCATTAAAAAAGAAGATTCATTGTTAAGAATATAAAACAATCTGCAAATGTTGCAATTCTTGCCAATTAATTTAAATATACCTCTGATTCCTTAAAACATGCAGACACCCAAAAGAATTCTCCCTTCAGAAGTTGTAAAAGTAAATAAATCAAAGTGCATTATGTTAGGTTTGCTATATTGAATTGGAACCATTGACTCACAATCACTGCTTCTACTAATAGGTGGAAAATCTGATTTATATTTTTAATATAATGACATCGTATTTACTTTAATATATCTGAAGCAAAATTCATCTGTGAACATAATGACAATAATATAATTAGGAAACATCTTAATAAGGAGGCAAGAAAATAGACAACAAAATTCACTATCGTCTATGTAAACAAAAGTTCTAAAGTAACATCAAGTAACAAAAAATAAAATTGAGGAAAGAGATAAAAGCAACACTACATTCTTAATGTTTTCCCCCAAATATTGTAACATAAACATAAAGGCCTCTAATATTTGAAGTAAATTCCTTACAACAAATGTAGCTTTAAGAAAAATTATTTTATCCACTTTGTGTTTGATAAAATCTCACTACATGTGGAATCTCCACTGATTTCACAAGAAAGAATTGGAGGTACAAGCTCAAACAGAGAGATTATTCTCGGAGAGAAAGATCTCTCAATTCATTTAGTTTCTACTGCCAAAGAATTTCAAGAACTCATTTTTCTGGGCACAGTCTCATCTCTCCAGGATTGGTTTAGGTGTGGTCTATACGGGTAGTTCAGTTGACCTCTCAAGGTCACCTCCAGATTTATGAGTCTGTGAAATTCCTTAAAACCATTTATTTTCCAGGCTATCATACACAGATTCTACTTTCCTTAACCGAGATGAAAAAAGCCTTTGTTCATGCTTGAAGGAAAGAAGATCACTGAATACTGTTTTCTGAGTGAAGCTGAACAATTCAGAACTCTTTTGATTAATGCAGAAGTGCTAAGAGCAGTCCTCTCCAATGTGTTACTATGATATTCAAACCATGCCACATGCTGCTGAAAGGTCCCTGTCTAAATGCTGTAGGATGGGTTGAAACATGCTCACCCCAGGACATCAGCTGGGACAATTAGGGCCTACTGTGATTCCAAAAAACACAGCACTGCTTCTTTCTCTCTCTGAACCACATTGGACTAAAAAATAGGCTTATTCTGGGTTTATATAATTTTAGCCTATAAAGATAGACTTGTTTTCCTCTGCAAATATTTGGAGAGTGAGAGCTGTCTTGGGTGAATACATGCATACTGTAATCACATCAGAATTTCAGCATTTCCCTCCTGAACTATTACCATTATTGCAAGTTGCTCTTAATAATTCCTACTAGACTGATATGCAAATACCCTGACACCCTTCTTGATGAAGATACAATCTAGCCATCTATTTCCAGAACAAGTGGTGTGAAACTTCATCTGAAAAAAATAATTTACAAGTGTTGTTGACAAAGAGCAGTCATTCATCTCTGTATTATGTATTTAATTTCATGGAAACAACTGGCATTATTAATAAACTGTGATTAATGTTAGTCAATTTCTATGAAAAAGCTGAAAATGCTCATTGCTTGGGTTAATAAAAAACACACCAAAAATGTAAAATAATATTTATTTTAAGCAAATGACAAATGAATTAAAAATAATTATATTATTCCAAATATCTTGGCCATCTGCATGAAGCTTATGGTTTTAATCTGCATTTTCGTGGCCTAAGAAATCTCGTTATGGCATAAATAAATGGGGATGTTTATTTTTCGGTAGCCCTACTTATATAAATTTACATCAAGAAGACATATATACTCAAGAAGCAGCAGAATGAAAATGCCTGAAACAAATTCTATTTCATTATTATTAATGTTCAATGTCTTTTATATCTTTGGTTAATAATATTTTAGCATTCTGCATGATTTATATTCAAATATTTGTCTCATATAGGAAAAATCACATTTGATTTTGCCCCAAGCTTCATTCAGCCTATGATAGCTCTTCTTGTGTTTCCAGTTTCTCCAACATTTTAACACTTTTGATATCTATTTCGTATCCTACAATTATTTTTCACTATAAAATGGCGATGCTTAATTTCCTTTTTATTTTATTTTTTAAGAATTACATTTATGACGTATAACCATTGGTAATACCTCAATCCAACTGCCCCATAACCCCAAATCATAGAAATTTATGAAATGGCATCAATTAACTCAAAATACCTTTTCTCCAATTGATGAGAGGGCTAACTAAGGGACAACTCTTCCCTTTGAATTTGTCCTATACTGAGCTGCTTAGAGTCTGTAATAAAATGAGGCAAAAGTTTCTCATGGCTCAACTACTTTAGGCATTAAATTACCAGCAGCACTTCACATAAGAGCAGATATAACACCAGCGCCAAAACCACATTCCAAACAAGCCATTTGCTTTCCGTGGACATATTTCCTCCTTGCTTTTATCGCTTGGCAGTAACCCATATTTCATCCACCTAATTTGTTTTGTAGCATCTTTGAGATGCAGTTAAATTTATCAAATAAATCTCCACTCCCCTTGATTTACCTACTAAATTCCATTGTTCAATCCATGTACTAATTATTTATGTTTACATTGAAATATTCAATTTCGATATCTGTTGGTTTCTCTCCTCTTATTGCCCTCTTAGATATCTTCTTATTGCCCTCTCGAGATACTAATCTTTACAATAAATAACTTTCCAAACTCATATACCCTTAATTTTGACACACTTTCACATTCTGCTACTTCAGCTACAAGCTAGTGTGTCCATTCTCAATCTTTCTCCTTTTTGTGCATCTTTTATTCTTATCTTGAAATCTTAAAGCAAATCAAAAATAGATAAAGTTGACTTAAGTACCCTCTTAACTTCATCCGGGGGAGAAAAAAAAAGCAGTCAGAAAAGTATGTTCTACCATAGGTATTCTTATCTCAGTAACAGAACAATCAAGTCAATTGCTAGGCAAGTGTGACTCTGACACTTCCCACTAGAGAAAAATATCAGAGACAGTGGAAATGACAGAACTGTGGATGTGGGCAGCAGATCCCTGTGAGAGTTCTGACAGCCATTTCTAGTCTCTGCACCTGATGAGCTAACTCAGGCACTGTCAGGGCTGTTAAGGAGGGCAGAAAGTTAAAGTAGGTGGCCCAAATTGCTGACTGATGGTTTTGCTGTGTCCTTTATTATTATTTTTTTTTTATTAGGTGGCCACATTCTGGTTGCATGCATTGTTGAAAATAGTTCCCAGCCTCATTAGGTAAGCAGCATTGCTCTGCATAGAAGAGAATTAGAAGAGATACTACAGTGAAGAAATTGCTTGTGGGATATTTTTGATTCCTGAACTAGGTTAATTTCATACCCCTCAAACCATCAATGATATTTGATAAATGCTCACTTCAGATATATTTAAGGATCTTTAAGATTTATAAACTGAATACTGTAGTATATGCTGGATGAAAGACCAACAAGTATAATACAAGAAATCTTGCCTCAAGGTTAAATAAGATAGATAAAAAACCAAGAATGATTGTTTTAAATTATGTGTCTGAGAAGGCAGTACATCACTCAGTGCTAGAATGTGAAGTACATATACAAGTAGCAGTTACATTTGGAGACATGAAGAGTTAGGAAAGGCATCACAAACAAAGCTGAGACTTGGGCTTTACTGGACAAAGGAAAGGAAATGTATTTCTGGGAAAAGCAAGATTAAAGGCTTGGGGTTAATAACAACTATATTTTGTCTGAAGAGAGCAAAGGGTGTTCACTGGTCACAGAGCTAAGATGAAAAGATAAGTATATCAAGGGCCTTGAAATCTAGACTAAGGAATGTGCAAATGAGTATATAATAAAAACAGAGATGGTGTAGTGGCATCATGAAAGGGACATTATGTACTCAGAAGGGCACAGGAATGCTTAATACAAAAGTTATACTGCTCTATCCAAGCTAGTTCATAAATATTTAAAATCTTCTGGTCTGATTAATGTCCTGGTTCTTCCTAAATGGTTTTAAAATGGTGTAATATACAAAGTAATCTTTCTCATTGGGGAAGAAAGTATATCTGTACTGAGCCATACGAGATCCTTCCCAGGCCACTGTAAAAGGAGGTCAAAGATCAGGTCCTTCTTTCTTAAAATACCCCAAGAGATTAAAGTAATTTACACAAAATCATACCTTTTGCAAAATTATTTTAGACTACAAAATAATGTGTGCTTGGATGGACTTTCTAGTTTGTTAAGGCCATTTCTTTGCTTTAGGTTTTAAAGACCATTATGATTAGAAGCTGGGCTTAGCGTCAGGTGACCTGTGACCTACATTCTTGCCGGAAACCCTATTTTTAACAAGTTACTTATGGTGGTTTCCATGCTTGTCTGTGTCACCTGGAAAACCAGCTAGATTCAAGATCTATGAAAGCAATCATTTTGACAGATTTAAAGCTCCATATGATAGCTACATCATCTCGCTATCCTTGTCGATTGTTTTAGACTATGTTTCTTTATTCCACATACGAAATGAAGTTATTAGAGCTGGAGAGAGAGATTGAGAAGGAGAGAAATGAGAACGATTATAACAACTGGCCATCGCTCTCTTGCAGGCCCCGGGTAAGAAAAAAATGACAGAGCAGACTTGAAGTTTTTCAGTTCTTCTGAAAAATGTTTCTTTGTATGTTATCAGAAAGATGTCTGTGGAAATGAACACACAACAAACTCTCCTCTGGCAATTATTTGTCTCCTACATATTTGCCTTACACATAAAAGCGTTTTAAAATAAAATGTGGTGACTGCCGACTGCACATCTAAGTCTATGATACAGGCCTCTCAAGTATTTTTCAAAAGGTCCAATTAATTTTTGTAAAAACAACTCTCTTTCTACATACATGTGTTGTGTGTTTGTGTGTTATGCATATGTATATATGTATATAAGTGTCTCTATTTTTTTCATATATACACACACATGTGTGTGTATGTACTTACGGTACTTTTTAGACATTTAGTTGATACCCTATAGCTACATATTAAGTTGTTCTAGAGACTTCATTTTAGTGCTTTGTAATTGACCTTTTTCTATCCAGTTTCCCCTTTCTTTGGAAATTTTGCTATTAGGCACAACTTGTATACAAAGTAAAATTAACTTGGCTAAATTTCTAAAATTTAATTCTGTTAACAAATATTCTGTCAACTGATCCAGACCATTCTGTCAACAAAGTATGTTTTCTTTTTAGATATTTTTGTTGAATAAAAGGACACAAGGTGGAAAGAAAATGTTTTCTTGAGAATTAATCCATTTAAGTTAAAATTGATTTAAATTTCTTAATCAATCTGCTACTATATAATTTACTAAAGATAGTATAGAGATAACATTCTTTTTCTCCTCCGGGAGCATGATGCGAGAAACAGTGTGGGAACTTACAAGGAAGGATTTGGTTAAAATTCTGCTTGTCTCTATCAACAGATTTTATGACATTGATCACTTGGTCACAAATTGTTATTTGCATTTCACACATCGTGGGTATGGATCTTGTCATCAGTTACTTTTCTTTGCTGTTCTCTTATATAACTTTTGAATTACACTTTTCTCATTACGGAGCTTTGACCTTTCCCAGTACCATAAAAAAAAAAAATTATATGACAAGTAAATCCACTGTGTGGAGTATCTTTAATTATGGGTAGGGAAGGTAGGCTACTGCCTCCCCCCACAAAAAAATTTGAAAACTAAATGTTCCTTTTCCAACCCTCAAATGCATTGTTTAAACAAGACTTTCTTTATTTTTCTCCCAGGTCATACTCTCTTTGGGAAAGATTAGCAGGTGAATTTGAAAATAATATAGAACATAATATGCAATGTAACAAGAATGCCTTTTCAAATTTTCCTCCCTATGGCGTTCTAGCTTTCTTGACAGGCTAACTATACGACCCTTGTAAAACACTCAAAAAGCTCTCCCTTAATTAAATGTATCTGCTCTAATGGCCCTGAGCTTTTATACATTATCCACTCTTCTTGCCTGAAACATTGTTGGTTCATGTTAGTAATCCACTGTTATATGTCATACAAACAAACTAGACATCCCCACGAGATTTTAAAAGTCAGGAGAAGATGGAAGAGAGAAAAAAGGGAGTGGATGTGGAGGCTGCCTACGAGAACAGGCTGTTGTAGGGGACCAGAGAAGTCAGATTGAATGAGTAAAGAAAGTTAGAGAAGAAAAAGAAAGGAAGATAAAGGGATAAAGGAATGTTGTCCTATTTCATAATTTTGCATAGGAATGGCTCTAGTGTTTAGCGAGCTCCAAAACTCATTCTAATTCTCACTCTGTTGTTTACATTTCTCAAAGTTCTTTGTATTCAACTAAGAAAACATTAGACTAAGTCACATTTAATGATCAAGCCATGAGTTTATTTAGTCGACAGAAGCTGCTACTGCCAGAGAAGGAACTAAATTCAGGTGATATTGCCCCTTCCCTCCCCAGTGTTAAAAACAAACAAACAAAAATCCAGAATTTGAATACCTCTACGTGGTGTTATGTCTAAAGCCTGAAAGTATTTGTTGCTGTGACCATGATTCATCACTTCTGATTTGTGTTATTGTTCCAGCCCCAGAATGTGATACTCTAGCACATGGGGAGAAAGGTATTAAATCTCTCCTCCATGAGAATGCTTTCTTTAAAAGACCTCCCACATCAAGGATTCTTGGAACTCTAAAGTCCTCTGGAGGATAATCTGAAAACATGTTTATATTTCTTTTGCAGCTGGCTGCCTGATCTCTCCATTGACCCAATTTCCACCTCCTAATTAGGCATCTGGAAACACCACGATTGCATTATGGGAAATGCTATTGTGACAACATCACAGAGTGTTGAACAACCCACTGCTCAAAGTGACAAAATGATGACTAATTTCAAACTCCTCCGTATTACATGGGCTTTCTAATGACTTCAGATTACTGTTCAGAAATCCCATTTATGATCTCTGAGAATGGTAAACTAATCTAGCAATTTAATGTACGCTCCATGTTTTTATTTTGTTTTTTGGTCAGTCAAATTTTTCATGTAAATATAGAAATGCTCCTTTCATAATCTATATTTTAAATATTGTATGAGCATAAACCTTTAGAAATAGTAAAATAATAGTAATTACATTTACTACTGTTAATAACTACCGGATATCATTGTCTACAATGGTGACTGAAGCAGAGCAGGGAATAGGCTTCTGATCATCACCTCCCTAAGTGTCTGCTCTCTGCTATTTTAGACTTGCCAGGGCAAGACCTTTGTTTTCCTGTTTGGGTTGTACTCCTGTAGCCTTGTATTAAGTATTCCTGAATTCTCATTCTCCCCAATGTTATCCATAATTTGGTATGATCAACAGTCAAATGCCTTAGCATAGTCAATAAAACAAAGGCAAACATCCTTCTGGTATTCTCTGCTTCCAGCCAGGATCCATCTGACATCAGCAATGATATCCCTGGTTCTGCATCCTCTTCTGAGTCTGACTTGAACTTCTGGCAGTTCCCTGTGGATATACTGCTGCAGCCACTTTTGAATGATCTTCAGCAAAATTTTGCTTGCATGTGATATTAATGATATTGTTTGATAATTTCTGCATTCAGTTGCATCACCTTTCTTGGGAATAGGCATGAACATGGATCTCTTCCAGTTGGTTGGTCAGTTAGCAGTCTTCCAAATTTCTTGACATAGAAAAGTGAGCACTTCCAGCACTGCATTCCTTTGTTGAAATATCTCAATTGGTATCCTGTCAATTCCTGAAGCCTTGTTTTTCGCCAATGTCTTCAGTGCAGTTTGGACTTCTTCCTTCAGTACTATTGGTTTCTGATCATACGTTACCTCCTGAAATGGTTGAAGGTCGACCGACTCTTTTTGGTATAGTGACTCTGTATATTCCATCTTCTTTTGATGTTTCCTGCATCGTTTAATATTTTCCCCATAAAATCCTTCACTATTGCAACTTGAGGCTTGAATTTTTTCTTCATTTCTTTCAACTTGAGAAATGCTGAGCCTGTTCTTCCCTTTTGGTTTTCTAGATTCAGGTCTTTGCACGTGTCATCATAATACTTTACTTTGTCTTCTCAAGCTGCCTTTGAGATCTTCTGTTCAGCTCCTTTACTTCATCATTTCTTTCCTTTTGATTTAGCTACTCGGCCTTCAAGAGAAAGTTGCAGAGTCTCTTCTGACATCCATTTAGGTCTATTCTTTCTCTCCTGTCTTTTAAATGACCTCTTTCTTTCTTCATATCTGATATCCTTGATGTCATTCCACAACTCATCCTGTCTTCTGCCATTAGTGTTCAAGCTAGACAATGAATAAAGAAGGTGGAAGAAGAATTGATGCCTTTGAATTGTGATGTCTAAGAATATTGAATGGACTGCCAAAGACTGAAGAGATAGGTCTTGGAAGAATTACTGCCAGAATTCTCCTTAGAAGCAAGGATGGTGAGAGTACATCTCACATACTTTGGACATGTTACCAGAAGGGATCAGTCCCTGGAGAAGGACATCATGCTGGGTAAAGTGAGGTTCAGTGAAAAAGAGGAAGACTGTCAATGTGGTTGCATCAATGGGCTCAAGGATAACAACAACTGTGAGGATGGCACAGGACGGGGCAGTGTTTTGTTCTGCTGTGCCTGGCGTTGCTATGAGTTGGAACTGACTCGACTGTACTTAAGAACAGTGACCTTGTATCACCATCTTTTTAAATACCATATGAGGTATGGATTTTCCACTCCTTTGTTAAAAACCGCATGTCAGGTTGTTCTATAATTAATATTTCCCAAATTGTATTCTGTGGAATACTAGTTCCATTTTGATCTGTTACATAGAAATATATGATCTGGAGAATACTTAGTTCCATGGTCCAAGAGAATTTGGGAAATGCTACATGCACTGTAGCCTTGAGAAATCCTGCAATAATTACATTTTTTTTATTGGCAGAATTTCACAACTTACTAGACCAAAAGATTTACATTTCAATAACACATATTAATACCCAAAGTGCTTTGAGAAACATTGATCAATGGCACTCCTTACTAAATAAACATATGCCATTTATGCTGTGAATCATGTAATTGTTGGCATTGGAAAGAATGTTAGAATCTATCTAATTCAACACCTTCATTTTATAGATAAGAGACTGAGGCCTAGAGAGATTCCTTTGTTAATTATTTACTGTATTTATTCTTTATGCCAGGCACTGTGTTAAACATTTTACAAACATTATATCAAATGACTGTTATATTAATCCCATGAGGCAGATATTATTATTATTATTATATACATTTTACAAAAGAGAAAAACTGGGATTTAGAGAGGTTAAGTTGCTTGTTGAAAGCTGCAAAGATGGTAAGTAGCAAAGCCAAGTTTTAAATCATAGCAGTCTAGCTTCATGGCATGCATTCTTTTTTTATTAAACAAATTTATTGAGATACAATTCACATATCATACATTTCACCAATTTAAAGTGCATAATTTAATGCCTTTATTATACTCACACAGTTGCACATCCATCACCACAATCAATTTTAGGACATTTTCATCACTCCAAAAAGAAAGCTCAAACCCGTTTAACCTTCACAACCAGCTTTTGAGTTGTTATCAATATGTTGATTTTATAGAGGAGGACATACTTTACAAATAGGCTAGTACTTACAGAAGTAATTATATTACTGAACGAGTCCCTAGGTGGTAAAAATGGTTAATGTCCTTGACTGCTAATTGAAAGGTTGGAGGTATGAGGCCACTCAGAGGCATCTCAGAAAAAAGTCCTGCTGATTTACTACCGAAAGATCACAGCCATTGAAAGCTCTACAGAACACAGTTCTACTCGGATACACATAGGGTTAACATGAGTCAAAAACAACTTGATGGCAACTGGTTTATATTACTAAAAGAAATGTTTAAGAAATAAGTAGAAAAGGAGCCCTTCAAACAAAGTTTACTTCACCATGACAGACCATATTGATATTAAAAGTTTTAAAATGCTTGTACATCATTTCATAAGTTAAAATCTATATATACTTTCTTCAGTATTTAAACCCACTAACCACTGCCGTTGACTATGAGTCGGATTTAAACCCAATGCCAAGGCATTTCACAATATTCTGATTATACCTCAAATCTTTGTGATGCAATAATTGTTATTGCTACAGATGAGCAGACTGAGGTTCGGAGGATTTAAGTGACTTGAACAAGGTCAAATGACCTCACTCCAAAGTTTTAAATTCCACTTGGACTATACCCTCACATTCCATTCTATTTTTCCATTAAGTCTATTCTCTTCTATTTTTATTCTCAGCCATTCAGAGTCATAATTCAGTATTTCCCACCCAGTTACACTTTTGACCTTTGTGATCAATCAGTCCACTTATGAGTCAGAGTTCACCAGAATGTACCAACTCGTAGCACTTTTAATAATATGATTTCTAATCACATACTAGGTTTGGAGGACATATTACAAAATATTTTGTGCCCCACAGGGTAAGAAAGGTAGGTCAGAGCCCACAGGTTATATATGGTGCTGTAAGTTTTATCTATCCTCCAACTGGTATAAAAACAATTAAATTTTATATACAATTCAATGATCTTCAAACACATCCTGAGTGTTAAAAAGTAAAAGGACTAATAATAAATTCCTGACAACTGTGAAAAATCATCATACTGTATATAAGTCTTTGAAGCATGAAATAAAGGAGCATGTTTAAAATGGAAAGAAAAAAAAGAGGTGTGTCATACATATGCTAATGATAGTGGTTTCTCCCATAGCATTTGAATGTGAAGGCATACATCCTAACTGTTTTAAAGGTTTTCAGTAGCTGATTTAACTGCCCCTGAGAGACAAACTAATGCTCTAACAGCATCAGAAATTTTTTAACCTATTATTGACTCTGCCTCTTAATGTTTGGCTTAATTTGTTAAATCAATTGATTAAGCTTAAAGGAGATTTAATTAGAAAGTGTGGGGCAAAATTAGAAAGTACTGGTGAAGGCTTGCTGACTTACTGGTCCGGTGTATTTAAGCACATACACTCACACACTTAAACTTGAATATTAGCCAAATGAAATTTTATGAACTCTAGAAAATAATAGCCACTAACTCTATGGATATTGTACTTACTAAATGTAGTCTTTAGATCAATGGTACACTTGTGTCCAGTAAATGGGCTTGCCTGTTTAAATATTGGCTCATAACCTATACCATGTGTCGCCAGATCATGAAACTAATTTCCTCAGTAAAGACTTCTCAAAATTTTTTTTTTTTCTAGTGCAAATAGCTTTAACTAATTTCCCACAAGGTTTAATATCTACAATGATTAAGAAAAAAAAAATCCTTGAATGTGTATAGTACCATTCAAATGAGAAAAGCTTTAAGCACTTCGCAAGCATCGTTTCGTTTACTTTCACAATTTCCCAGGGAGGAATGTGGTGGGACTCTAAAATTTACTGCTTTGTGAGCAAGGTCATATGAAATTGGGAAACAAGCTTTCTTTCATTAATTAATTTATTATTGCATCCCAAAAATTCATTTTGACTAGAAATACGTGCAAGACTGTGCTTAGTATTGTGTTACTTAACAAAAATGGGAAAAAACAAGAACAAAAAAAATACTAATACATGATAAAAAATCCTAAAACAAAATCCAGAGGTGAGTTCAAAGTTAAGGAGACAGCAAGATGTAACACAAGACTTGGGTTTGAACTGGATTCTGCTACTTAATAGCTGTGTTAACTTGTTTTTTTTTGTTGTTGCTGTTCTGTTTTGTTTTTTAAGTTCTCTTGTCTTCAGTTTTAAATGACGTAAAAGATGGATAAAAATGGCTCTCTAAATGATTGCTGTGAATATTTAAATAGGTAGTACGTGAAAGTATCTGATACAGTGCGCTGCACAGATAATGGGCCCAATGAATACAGGTGAATCTAAGGGAGACACCACATCCAGTAGATGAAATTAACACTTAGAGAGGCACCAGTTGAATGATAGAAAAGATTTTGCCAGGGGAAGTTGAGACGATATCATCCTAGGTTGAGGGGAAGAGCAGGTGAAATGTTGTATAACTACAAAAATACAGAGCATTTTAAGGAAATTATTTGGCTTGAATAGACACTATGAAGAAGAAACTCAAGAGACATAAGTTTGAATAGTTTGGCTATAGGGGTTATAGTTTAGATCATGGAGTTTGGATTTCCTTGTTAGTTATAGGGGAGATGCCGAGGGTTTGAGAATATGAAAGAATGACAGTGAAAGCTGGATTGATGGGGAAAAGTGAGTTGAAAGAAATGAGACTGATTATCAGTCTAATATAAAAGTCAGGTATGAAGCAATAAAGGCCTGAAACAGGGAGCTGGAAGAGTGAAAATAAAGTGTGAAAAAAACAAACAAACAAAAATTAACAGTTTGTGAGTCATCTTCACACAGATTCAAGACCCAGATTCTTATCATGATAAAAACAAAATATGGCCTGGCCCTGCCTTTCTCTCTAGGTGTATCTCCTCCGTCTCCATTGTTCTTCCAACTCCAGTAAAACCAATTTCTTTCCAGCAGCTTAAACATGCTGTGCTCATCTACATGTTCTACACTTATTCTGGAATTCTTTCCATCTCCTAATGTAACTAAACATTCTTTTTCTTACTTCAAACTTCAGTCCTGTCATCGGATGCTCTGAAAAACCTTCTCTACCCTCTCTGGATAGAGTTTGCTTTTCCTCTGTGCTACTTCTGCCTGTTATGTATCATTTTTAATATTTATTTCACCACACTCTATTTTGGAAACCCTGGTAGCTTAGTGGTTAAGAACTACCGCTGCTATCCAAGAAGGTCAGCAGTTTGAATCCAGCAGCCGCTCCTTGGAAACCCTATGGGGCAGCTCTACTCTGTCCTATAGGGTCGCTATCAGTCAAAATAGGCTCAAGGGCAAGGTTTTTTACTCTATTTTAATATGATTATTTATGTAGCTGTCTCCACTAGTTACTTCAACAACTTTGTGGCAGAAACTATTATTTTTTTGTTTTTTGCTTTTTCTCCAGTACCTAATACAGTGGCTGTCACATTAAAAAAAAAAAAACACAATACATTGCGGTCAAGTCGATTCTGACCCATAGTGACCCTATAGGACAACGTAGAGCTGTCCTATAGGCTTTCCAAGGAGCGGCTGGTGGATTCAAACTGCCAACCTTTTTGTTAGCAGCTATATGGCACTGGGGGTTTATTATAGCGCTTAACCACTTCCCCACCAGGGCTGTGACATTAAAAAAAAAAAAAAAAAGTTGCCGTAGAGTCGATTGGAACCTTGGGAACCATATGGGGCAGTTCTACTCTGTCCTATAAGTTCGCTATGAGGGCTTTCACATAAAACCAAAAAAACAAACCTGTTGTCATCCAATCGATTCTGACTCATAGTGACTTGAAGCCATAGTACTATATAACAATCATAGCTAATCATTTACAATGTTCCAACAGTGTTTTAAACATGTTACATGTATTCATTCATTCATCTGAATCAACTGTTTGACATTGAAATAATTGTTACCTCCATTTGACAGTTGATAAACTCAGGCAGAGAATAAATAACTAACCCAAGGTTTCACAAATAGTAAAAAATGGGGCCAGCATTCAAGCCCAAGCAGACTGGCCTCAGAAACTCCTCTGTTAACCCCTAAAAATAACTTTTCTCCTAAATGAAATTGTGAAAACATAGAGGATATTGAAAGAAGAGAAACTGGTAAAAGAAATGTCTTAGTCAATGATTATAGTCAGAAAGTAAAAGAACTGTGCATTAAAGGAGAAATTATCAGTGAAGTGGGAGGATAACAAAGCTATTGTGATGTGGAACCAAAGGGAACATTTCTAAGAATTAGTATCAGAGAGATTAGCAGTGCAAGGAAAATAGAGGTTAATTAAAATAGCAGGTCCTGGAGAAGGTAGAAGGGAAGAGGAATGACAGCACAGTGTCAATCTTCTAAATGTAAAAGGCCAATCATTCCTCGGAGACAGGTAAGAAGAAAGAACATATGGTGGACAAAGAAATACTGTAACAGAGGAATGTCAAGGGAACTCATATACAAAGATCTTGAGTGCCTCAGAAAAGTTGTAAGAAAAACCATCTGCTAAAAGTGATAGAGATCACATTAGAGGTTTTAGAAAAATAAAAAAGACATGGGACATTCTCTGTGGGAAATAACATAAGAAAGGCTGGATGGCTGGTTAAAAAATGTACTGGAAAAATAATGTAAAAGTGATTAAATATCTTAAATACAAATAGGTTCTAAATGGTACCAAAATCTAAGTTGCAGCTATGCTGTATCAGGAGCAAATGATAAATGTAATTGGAATTAAGATAGAAAAGCACTAGGTAAAAATTTACAAGGGTCATAAATATGACATGTTATAGTCCCCAGGATAATGGCATGGGAAAAGGTGAAAAAGAAGAGCATGGCAAAAGTTCTGAAGTCATTGGCAAAGATGGAGGCATACACAGCAGGTTTTTGGATTATGGTAGCAAAATAAAGAGAAGATTGCATAGGTGCATTGCATAGGCTGTGAAAGACTTATGCTCTGGGCATGAAAAGTCCAAGATGAGCTTGAAATACCTTGTCATTCCAGAAAGCATAGAGACTCAAAAACTACTAGAGTGATGTCAGAAAAGGACTTAGAAGCAAACTTGAATAAGCTTCCACTGGCCATAGATGCTGAGCTCATTTAGGTATCAATAAAGTTAATAATTGTAAGGCTTTTAAGTATATCAAATGTTGTCAAGATCGTTAATTCAAAATGATAGTGAAGAAGAACAACAACAAAAGTGTCTCATTGATCACTTTTTTTGAATGCTAATAATGCACCTCATTATTTTTTAAAACCCATTAAATAAAGAGAAAGAATCAAGCATTTATTTTGTCTTTTCTATGTACTCTGTACCTCAGTATATCTAACAGTAGTTGAGGAGTAGTTTCCGTACATCTAATGCCCCTATCGTGCAGTCTTGCCCTCCCCCAAAAGAACGTAAATATGATTTTTAAAGTATATAGTTAAGCTTCTAGATATAATCTAATAATTTACAGGAAATAGAAAATAAAGAGAAACATCTTAAATATTATTACAAGGCAAATAAAACAAACCCATTGCCGTTGAGTTGGTTCTGACTCATAGCAACACTATTGTGTTGCTGCTGTTGTTAGTTAGGTGCCATCCAGTCAGTTCCGACTCATAATGACCCTATGTACAACAGAAGGAAATACTGCCTGGTCCTACACCATCCTCACAATCCTTGTCATACTTAAGCCCATTGTTGCAGCCACTGTGTCAATCCATCTTGTTGAGGGTCTTCGTCTTTTTCCCTGACCCTCTACTTTACCAATAATGATGTCCTTCTCCAGAGACTGATCCCTTCTGATAACATGTCCAAAGTATGTGAGACTTAGTCTGGTCATCTTTGCTTCTAGAGCATTCCGGTTGTACTTCTTCCAAGACAGATTTCTACCTTCTTTTGGCAGTCCATGGTATATTCAATATTCTTTACCAACACAGTTCAAAAGCGTCAATTCTTCTTCGATCTTCCTTCCTCATTGTCTAGCTTTTGCATGCATATGAGGCAATTGAAAACACTATGGCTTGGGTCAGGCACACCTTAGTCTTCAAGGTGACTTCTTCTCTTTTCAACACTTTAAAGAGGTCTTTTGCAGTAGATTGGCCCAATGCAATGTGTCTCTTGATTTCTTGACTGCTGCTTCCATGGCTGTTGATTGTGGATCCAAGTAAAATGAACTCCGTGACAACTTCAATCTTTTCTCCATTTATTATGATGTTGCTTCTTGGTCCAGTCGTGAAGATTTTTCTTTTCTATATATTGAGGTGTAATCCATACTGAAGGCTGGGTCTTTGATCTTCATCAGTAAGTGCTTCGATGCTAAATTCAGACTGTGGGAAAGTCTACAGCAAAAGCAATCACGTTATTTCAGCTCAAGAGAAAAAGAAAGAGATGAATGGAAAGAGCAAGAGTTGGAGTTAGAAAGTGAGATGGAGAGGGAAACCAAAAATTTAAAAAGATTTAAAATGTATGTCAACCAATTACAATGTATTGACCTTATTTGGGGATCAGCGAAAACAGACAAAAAAAAAAAAAAAAGCAAAAATATTAAATAAATTATAATGCAGTTAGTAAATGGGAACAGTGACTGGATATCCATTAGCATTTTAAAGTTATTAACGTTTCAGCTGTACTAATGGAATATTTTAGTATTTTTTAAAGAATCTTTTTATTTTAGGGAGATATACTAAAATGATATGATCCCTGAGATAAACTTCCAAATAGTCTGGCAGAGGGCAGAGATTATTTCTAGAGGTAGATAATGCAGGGAATGCAGTTCTTAGAGGAAAATTTATAGCATTGAATGCATATATTAGAAAAGAGTTCTTAAAACCAATAACTGAAACAGTCACCCTAGGAAACTTGAAAAAGAAGAACAAATTAAATCCAAAGTAACCAGAAAAAAATAATAAAAATTAGTGTAGGAATCAATCAAATTGAAATCAAAATAATAGAGAAAAATCAATGAAAACAAAAGCTGGTTCTCTGAAAACATCAAAAAGTTTGATAAACCTCTAGCCTGCCTAACCAGAAAATAAAAGAGAGAAGACACAAATAACTAATATTAGATATGAAAGAGAGGCCATACAACTGATCCCATAGACATTAAAAGGAACACTGAGGGCAGTGACGGCTCAGTGGTAGAATTAGCATTTTTCATGTGGGAGATCCAGGTTCAACTCCTGGCTATTGCACCTCAACTGCAGCTACCACTCTTCTGTCAGTGAAGGATTGTGTGCTGCTGGGATGCTGAACGGGTTTCAGTGGATCTTCCAGACTAAGAAGAAAGGCCTGGCAGTCTACTTCTGAAAATCATGAAAGAAGTCATTCTGAAAAAGCTGCTTACTGTATGATTCCAACCATATGACATCCTGAAAAAGGCAAAGTTATAGGGACTGTGAAATGATCAATAGTTGCCAGGGGTTCAGAGAGCAGGGAGAAGAATGAATATATGGAGCACGGGGTAATCTGAGAGCATTGAAATTATTCTGTATGAAATCGTAATGGTGGACACATGACATTAAGGATTTGTCAAAACCCGTAGGACTGTACAACACAAAGCGTGAACCCTAATGTGAACTACTAAAAAAAAAATCCACCAGCCTCTCCTTGGAAACCCTATGGGGCAGTTGTACTCTGTCCTACTGGGTCACTGTGAGTCGGAATCGACCTGAAGGCAATAGTTTTTTTTTTTTTTTCTATTTAGAGATGATAAAACATCCAGAAAACAGGTCAGGATAATGAGCAAGTTTTCATTTTGGAGGTACAGACAAACGCTAAAGAAATACAGAGAAAGAAAACTTTAAAGCCAACAGAGTTAGAGAAAGTCTAAAGGAAGTACTGAAACTTCAGTTGTATTACAAAATATTGAGATTTGAGTTGATGAAGACATGGGAGGAGGCTATCATAAGACAAAAATAAAATGAACCAAAGTATCAAGGTAGAAATGAAATTGAAGTATTGGGATAAGGATATGCACCTCCTTTTAATAAACAAACAAAGCATGTTAAAATTACCGTTATCATCATCATCTTCATTATCATCATCCTCATTGCAATACTTAAACCTTATATACCATTTACACTGTGCCGGGCACTGGTGTAACTACATTCTGTATTAATTAAGTAGGTCCTGTTATTCTTATGAGTCATTGGTGGTTCAGGGATAGAATTCTTGCCTTTCCTGTGGGA
Organism: Elephas maximus indicus; assembly: GCF_024166365.1. Lineage (NCBI taxonomy): Eukaryota > Metazoa > Chordata > Mammalia > Proboscidea > Elephantidae > Elephas > Elephas maximus. Next base: position 69,747,055 of record NC_064846.1, on the reverse strand, counting down.
GACTCCTGGCCAATGTACCTAATGTGCAGCCACCACTTGTTTGTTAGTGGTGGATTGCATGTTGCTATGATGCTGAGCGGGCCTCAGTGGACCTGCCAGAATAAGGCAGACTAGGAAGAAAGCCCTGGTGATCTACTTCTGGAAATCAGCCAATGAAAACAGATCACAATGATCTAATCCACGATCTGTCAGGAGATGGTGCGGAACTGGGCAGCCTTTAGCGCCATTGCCCAAGGGGTAACCATGAGTTGGGCCTGACTCTAATGCAGCTAACAGCAAAAATTATTATTATTTTGATGTTACAGAGAGAAAACTGAAGCACACAGAAGTTAAAAAAAAATTCCTGAAGTTCAAAGAGCTAATAAATGGCAGAGGTGGGATTCAAATGAAAGCAATGTGGATGCAGAGTCTTGAAAAGAAAAGGTTGTTTATTACCATTTCAGTCAATATTTTGTTCATATTTTTTGTATTTATGTTCATCCTGAGCTTATGCTTTTTCTGATACACCCTCCTTAAGGACAATTTTTACACAATTCCAGTACCATTTATTTCCTGACTTATCAATTGTCAGGGAAAAATATCTGCATACCAACGTAAAAAGAGAATAAGAAAGCAGGTTTAAGAGCAAGAAAATAGTGATTTAGATACTTAATAAATTATGATAAAATACCAGTATTTTATAAAAACAAACAAAACATCAGTTATACTACATCAGGTTATTGGAATGTCCTTAATGAAAGGATGAAAAATTTGGAGTTTATCTGAAAGTAATAGGGAGCTATTGTGTAGAGCATAAGTAAATAAATGATGCGATGGAAACACTGTGGTACAATTAAACTGATAACTCTGGGCAGAGCATTGCAGTTTCTCTACTTCCAGTCTTTTAGCTATCAGTTAGGACACACTGCAGTAATCTGAAAATGAAGTTATGAGTGCTTGGACACGCAAATTATCACCATCATAATAATTTTTTCCAAGCAGAAATGTTCATCTGAAAAAGGACATGAAAAGTTTCTCAATGGAAAACTTCAGCTGCAATTATACTTAAATATTCTATCAAGTGACTATAACTTTTCAAATTTAATTAATCAAAATGTGAGATAAAGCCCATGTCTGCATGATAACAAAACTGATTGAATATGAAAACAAATCAACTAAATTGTCTTTAAACTTTAACATCTAGTAATCACTTAAGATTTATCTCCTACCGAATTAACTTGCTATTTTGGTGTTGAACAGATCCTGTCCATATTTGATTGATGAAGTATCACTTCATAATTGTAATACAAATTTGAAGAAGTGATAATAGCCAGCTACTGGTATCTGATACATCCAACATATATTCTCACAAAAACACCCATAAACAGAACAACTCAGCCTAATAATAAGGAAGTCAGAGAAAGCTTACTTTGACATTTACTGCACTTTAGACTTGAATCCTAGGTTAGTGATCTTCAAATCCTGACATTTTCCTCTTTAATGAGTGAGAATCATTTACTGATATGATATGGCCACTTCCATAGAAAAGAAAATCAGAACTATAAAAATCACTTACAGGAGGTGGAGCCAAGATGGTGGAATAGACAGATGCTTCCGGCGAGCCCTCTTTACAACAAAAACCTGAAAAAAACAAGTGAAATGAGTATATTTGTGGCAAGCTGGGAGTCCTGAGCATCGAAGGCAAGGTTAGACAATGAACTGAGGGGCAGGGGGAGGAAGAGACCATTCGGAAGTGGGGAGGGGTTACCAGACCTGAATCGCGTGGAGCCCTCAGGCACCATTCCCAAGCGGCAGCAGCGGCAGCAGCAGCAGCGGACTGGTACTAGCATTAAGCTACAGTTTCCTCAGGGAGAAGCAGGCAGCCACACAGCTTACTCACACCTCCGGAGCCTGAGGAGAACAGTGTGAGCTAAGTACTTGCTCAGCAAAAGCTAAGTACTTGCACATATTTTACCACGCCCCCACCCCCACCCCCAAGCTGGATTCAGCAGCTGAATCCCTGGGCCTGAGATAGACCCTGGTAAGCACCTAGAGCCATCCTCCCGGCATTGGGGAAGGAAAAAAATCGCAACTGGTAGGAAAAGAAAATTTGCTAACTCCATTAACTGGGGGAGCTCAGGACAGGAGCCGCTCCTGGCAAGGCATAAAACTTCCATGAACCTTGAGCACCTTTCCCTTTTGCATGGACATGTGTGGGCATATTTCAGGAGAATAGGACTTTGTTGGCACACTCCAACAATTTCAGCTGTGCACTGGAGAGGTGGGTGTTTGGCATTTGACATTTGACATCAGGGACCTAAGGACTGTTAGCTTCACTCAGGTCACCCAGGCCACCCGTGACAGGGGTCCAAAGATAACTGGTACCTCCCAGTACTTACAACAAAAACTTTGGGTGCCCATGGTCCCTCTGCAGAACCCACCTACCAACAAGCTCTAGGGAACAGAGAGGCATGTTCCTCAGAGACACTTGGGGGTCAGTTCTCAGCCCTCCGCCTTGTTCAGAGCATGACCCCCTGCTGCAATCACATACTGATATATACACCAATCATCCCGGCCCCTCTAAGACTGTAGGACAGAGCCTGTACCACACACTTGATGATCAGCTACCTGCAAACATGAGCTGAATTCGTACAAGAAAACTGAATGGACTCCTAAACTGATACACCTGATAACAGTTCTAGCCAGGTGGGGACAGGACACCAGAGCTCCAAAGGTGAAAATAATCAAGCTGGCTCACTCAAACAACCCATAGGGGTATACCAAAACAAAACAAAGCAAGCAGCTACGACACAGTAAGCAAGCATAAACTAATACAATAACTAATAGATAGCTCGGAGACAATAGTCAATATCAAGTTACATAAAGAAACAGACCATGGTCACCTCAACAGGCTCTCCAAGCAAAGAATCCAGGGATCTTGTAGATGAAAGTGCATTCCTGGAATTACCAGATGCAGAATACAAAAGTTTAATATACAGAACCCTTCAAGACATCAGGAAGGAAATGAGGCAATACGCAGAACAAGCCAAGGAACACACAGATAAAGCAACTGAAGAAATTAGAAAGATTATTCAGGAACATAATGAAAAGTTCAAGAAGCTAGAAAAATCCACAGACAGGCAGGAATCAAAAATTCAGAAGATTAGTAATAAAATTACAGAACTAGACAGCTCAATAGAAAGTCAGAGGAGCAGAATTGAGCAAGTAGAAACTAGAATTTCTGAACTCAAAGATAAATCACTTGGCACTAATGTATTTGAAGAAAAATCAGATAAAAGAATTGAAAAAATGAAGAAACCTTAAGAATCATGTGGGACTCTATCAAGAGAAATAACCTACGAGTGATTGGAGTAACAGAACAGGGAGGGATAACAGAAAATACAGAGAGAATTGTTGAAGATTTGTTGGCAGAAAACTTCCCTGATATTGTGAAAGATGAGAAGATATCTGTCCAAAATGCTCATTGAACTTCACCTAAGGTAGTTGTTAAAAGAAAGTCTCCAAGACATATTATAATCAAACTTGCCAAAACCAAAGATAAAGAGTGAATTATAAGAGCAGCAAGGGATAAACGAACAGTCACCTACAAGGGAGAGCCAATAAGAATAAGCTTAAACTACTCAGCAGAAACCATGCAGGCAAGAAGGCAATGGGATGACATACTCAAAAAATTGAAGGAAAAAAATTTTCTGCCAAGAATCATATATCCAGCAAAACTGTCTCTTAAATATGAAGGTGAAATTGAGACATTTCCAGATAAACAGAAGTTTAGGGAATTTGTAAAAACCTAACCAAAACTACAAGAAATACTAAAGGGAGTTCTTTGATTAGAAAATCAATAATATCATATATCAACTGATATTATTGAGCAGAGCAATCAGAAGTCAACACAGACAGGGAAATCCAAAAAAAAAAAAAACAAAACAAGATTATTAAAAAAAAAAAGCTCAAAACAGGGTAACAGCAATGTTATTATATAAAAAAAGACAACATAAAAATAATAAAGAGGACTAAGAAATGTAATCATACACCTTCCATATGGAGAGGAAGATACGGCGATACAAAGAAATAAAAGTTAGTTTTAAATTTAGAAAAACAGGGGTAAATAATAAGGTAACCACAAAGGAGACAAACTATCCTCCTCATCAAAATAAAATACAAGGGACAAATACAGACTCAGCAGAAACAAAATCAACAACAAAAATATGAGGAAAAGATGATACATAAGGAAAATCTACTCAGCACATGAAATCAAGTGGGAAAAAGAAACTGTTAACACACAAAAAAAGACATCAAAATGATAGCACTAAATTCATACCTATCCATAATTACCCTGAAGGTGAATGGACTACATACACCAATAAAGAGACAGAGAGTGTCAGAATGGATTAAAAAGCAAGATCCATCTATATGCTGCCTACAAGAAATACACCTTAGACTTAGAGACACAAACAAACTAAAACTCAAAGGATGGAAAAGAATATATCAAGCAAACAACAATCAAAAAAGACCAGGAGTGGCAAATTTATTTCTGACAAAATAGACTTTAAATCCATCAGAAAGGATAAGGAAGGACACTATATAATGATTAAAGGGACAATACACCAAGAAGATATAACCATATTAAATATTTATGCACCCAATGGCAGAGCTACAAGAACATAAAACAAACTCTATCAGCATTGAAAAGTGAGGCAGACAGCTCCAAAATAATAGTAGGAGACTTCAACACACTACTTTCGATGAAGGACAGGACATCCAGAAAGAAACTCAATAAAGACATGGAAGATCTAAATGCCACAATCAACCAACTTGACCTCATAGACATATAGAGAACACTCCACCCAAGAGCAACCAACTATTCTTTCCTTTCTAGTGCACATGGAACATTCCCTAGAATAGACCACATATTAGGTCATAAAGCAAGCCTTAGCAGAATCCAAAACACTGAAATATTACAAAGCATCTTCTCTGACCATAAGGCCATAAAAGTGAAAATCAATAACGGGAAAAGAAATCAAACACTTGGAAACCGAACAATACCCTGCTCAAAAAACACTGGATTATAGAAGGCATTAAGGATGGAATAAAGAAATTCAGAGAATCCAATGAGAATGAAAACACTTCCTATCAGAACCTTTGGGACACAGCAAAAGTAGTGCTCAGAGTCCAATTTATATCAATAAATGCACACATCCAAAAAGGAGGGCCAAAATCAAAGAATTATCCCTATAATGTGAACAAATAGAAAGAGAGCAACAACAGAAACCTACAGGCACCAGAAGAAAACAAATAATAAAAATTAGAGCTGAACTAAATGAAAAAAGAAAACAGAAAAACAATTGAAAGAAATAACAAGACCAAAAACTGGGTTTTTGAAAAACTCAACAAAATTGATAAACCACTGGCCAAACTGACAAAAGAAAAACAGGAGAGGAAGCAAATAACCCGAATAAGAAATTAGAGGGGCGATATCACAACTGAAATTAGAAGAATCATATCAGATTACTATGAAAAACGATACTCAAATTTGAAAACCTAGAAGAAATGGATGAATTCCTAGAAACACACTACCTACCTAAAGTAACACAAACAGAGGTAGAACAACTAAATAGACCCATAACAAAAGAAGAGATTGAAAAGATAATCAAAAACCCCGACAAAAAAAAAAAGCCCTGGTCCGGAAGGCTTCACTGCAGAGTTCTACAAAACTTTCAGAGAAGAGTTAACACTACTACTACTAAAGGTATTTCAGAGCATAGAAAAGGATGGAATATTACCAAACTCATTCTATGAAGCCACCACATCCCTGATACCAAAACCAGGTAAAGACACCACAAGAAAAGAAAATTATAGACCTATATCCCTCATGAATGTAGATGCAAAAATCCTCAACAACATTCTAGACAATAGACTTCAACAACATACTAAAAAAATAACTCACCATGACCAAGTGGGATTCAACATCAGAAAAAGAATTAATGTAATCCACCACATAAATAATACAAAAGACAAGAATCACATGATATTATCAATTGATGCAAAAAAGGCATTTGACAAAATTCAACACTCATTCGTGATAAAAACTCTCAGCAAAATAGGAATAGAAGGAAAATTCCTCCACATAATAAAGGGCATTTATACAAAGACAACAGCCAACACCACCCTAAATGGAGAGTCTGAAACATGAGATCGGGAACCAGATAAGGATGCCCTTTATCACCACTGTTATTCAACGTTGTGCTGGAAGTCCTAACCAGAGCAAATTAGTCTAGATAAAAAAATAAAGGGCACCCAGATCGGCAAAGAAGTCCAAGTATCTCTATTTGCAGATGACATGATCTTATACTCAGAAAACCCTAAGGAGTCTTCCAGAAAACTATTGAAACTAATAAAAAGACTTCAGCAGAGTATCAGGATTCAAGACAAACCTACAAAAATCAGTTGGATTCCTCTACACCAACAAAAAGAACATCGAAGAGGAAATCACCAAATCGATGCCATTTACAGGAGCCCCCAAGAAGATAAAATACTTAGGAATAAATCTTACCAGAGATGTAAAAGTCTTATACAAAGAAAACTACAGTATACTTCTGCAAGAAACCAAGAGACTTACATAAGTGGAAGAACATACTTGCTCATGTATACGAAGACTTAACATTATAAAAATGTCTATTCTACCAAAAGTGATCTATACGTTTAATGCAATAGTGATCCAAATCCCAAAGACATTCTTTAATGATATGGAGAAACAAATCGCCAACTTCGTATGGACGGGAGAGAGGCCCTGGATAAATAAGGTATTACTGAAAAAGAAGAACAAAGACGGAGGCCCTACTTCACAGATTTTAGAACCTATTATACCGCCACAGTAGTCAAAACAGCCTGGCACAGCAGTCAAAACAGCCTGGCAGTAGTACAACAACAGATACATGGACCAATAGAACAGAATTGAGAATCCAGACTTAAATCCATCCACATATGAGCAGTTGATATTTGACAAAGGCCCCAAAACAGTTAAATAGGGAAAAGACAGTCTTTTTAACAAATGGTACTGGCATAACTGGATATCTATCTGCAAAAAAATGAAACAAGACCCATACCTCACTCCATGCACAAAAACTAACTCAAAGTGGATCAAAGACCTAAATATAAAATCTAAAACAGTAAAGATCATGGAAGAAAAAATAGGAACAACTTTAGCAGCCCCAATACATGGCGTAAACAGTATACAAAACATTAAAAAGAATGCAGAAGAAAAACTAGATAACTGGGAGCTCCTAAATATCAAACACCTATGCTCATCCAAAGACTTCACCAAAAGAGTAGAAAGACTACCCACAGACTGGGAAAAAGTTTTTAGCTATGATATTTCTGATCAGCGCCCGATCTCTAAAATCTACATGATACTGCAAAAACTCAACTGCAAAAAGACAAAGAACCCAATTAAAAAATGGACAAAAGATATGAATAGACACTTCACTAAAGAAAACATTCAGGTAGCTAACAGATATATGAGGAAATGTTCACGATCTTTAGCCATTAGAGAAATGCAGATCAAAACTACAATGAGATTTCATCTCACTCCAACAAGGCTGGCATTAATTGGAAAAACACAAAATAATAAATGTTGGAGAGGCTGTGGAGAGATTGGAACACTTATATGCTGCTGGTGGGAATGTCAAATGGTACAACCACTTTGGAAATCAATTTGATGCTTCCTTAAAAAGCTAGAAATAGAACTACCATACGATCCAGCAATCCCACTCCTTGGAATATATCCTAGAGAAATAAAAGCCTTTACACGAACAGATATATGCACACCCATGTTCATTGCAGCGGTGTTTACAATAGCAAAAAGGATGGAAGCAACCAAGGTGCCCATCAATGCATGAATGGATAAATAAATTATGGTATATTCACACAATGGAATACTCCGTATGGATAAAGAACAGTGAGGTACCTGTGAAACATTTCATAACATGGAGGAACCTGGAAGGCATTATGTTGAGTGAAATTAGTCAGTTGCAAAAGGACAAATATTGTATAAGACCACTAGTATAAGGACTTGAGAAATAGTTTAAACTGAGAAGAAAACATTATTTTATGGTTACGAGAGGGGGGAGGGAGGCAGGGTGAGAGGGGGGAGGGAGGCAGGGTGGGAGGGGGCATTCACTAATTAGATAGTAGATAAGAACTACTTTAGGTGAAGGGAAAGACAGCACACAATACAGGGGATGTCAGCACAATTCCAAAAGCAAAGACGTTTCCTGAGTAAACTGAATGGTTCAAAGGCCAGTGTAGTAGGGGCAGGGGTCTGGGGACCATGGTTTCAGGGGACATCTAAGTCAATTGGCATAATAAAATCTATTAAGAAAACATTCTGCAACCAACTTTGAAGAGTGGCATCTGGGGTCTTAAACGCTAGCAAGCAACCATCTAAGATGCATCAATTGGTCTCAACCCAAGGAGAATGAAGAACACCAAGGACACAAGGTGATTACGAGCCCAAGAGACAGAAAGGGCCACATGAACTAGCGACTACATCCTCCTGAGACCAGAAGAACTAGATAGTGCCCGGCTACAACTAATGACTGCCCTGACAGGGAACACAACAGAGACCCTCTGAGGGAGTAGGAGAGCAGTGGGATGCAGACCCCAAATTCTCATAAGACCAGACTTAATGGTCTGACTGAAACTGGAAGGACCCTGGCGGTCATGGTCCCAGACCTTCTGTTGCCCCAGGACAGGAACCATTCCCAAAGCCTACTCTTCAGACATGGATTGGACTGGACAATGGGTTGGAGAGGGATGCTGGTGAGGAATGAGCTTCTTGGATCAGGTGGACACTTGAGACTATGTTGGCATCTCCTGCTGGAGGGGAGATGAGAGGGTGGAGGGGGTCAGAAGCTGACAAAATGGACACGAAAGGAGAGAGTGGAGGGAGAGAGTGGGCTGTCTCATTGGGGGAGAGTAATGGGGAGTATGCAGCAAGGTGTATATAAGTTTTTGTGTGAGAGACTGACTTGATTTGTAAACTTTCACTTAAAGCACAATAAAAATTATAAAAAAAATTACTTACAGAATAAAATGAGAAAGTAAACCTCAACAATGAGAAAACAAATATTTTATTTTTAAAAATGGACAAAACATCTGAGAAGACACTTAGTCCAAGAAGGTATACAGATGGCACATAAACATGTATAAATATGATCAACATCATAAGTCATTAGGGAAATACAAATTAAACCATAATGAGATACCACTAAACATCTATTAGAATGACTAATATTAAAAATAAACAGCAAGTACTGACAAGGGTGTAAAATTTGGGAATTTATATACTGGTGGTGGGGATGCAAAATGGTACAGCCACTCGGATAAACAGTTTGGCAGTTTCTTATGTATTTAAAGATAGACTTGACCAAGTAATTATAGCTTAAGTTCTATTCCGGAAAAATGAAAATTTATTTCCATACAAATGCCTATACATGGATGTTGGTAGCAGCACTACTCATAATTGCCAAAAAACAGAAACAATCTAAATGCCCTGTACAAAAATGTATATAGGACTGTTATTCACAATTCAAAACCAAAAATATTCAATAAATCTTTAAACAGTTGAAAGCATCAACAAACTGTGGTACATCCAGGCAATGGAACACTGTTCAACAATAAAAAGAATGAGCTATTGATACATTCGACAACGCAGTTGAATTATGCATTACAATAAATGAAAGAAGTCAGTCTAAAAAGATTACATAATGCATGATTCCATATCTGTGACATACTGGAAAAATTAAAACAATGAGGGTAGAGAACAGAGCCTTGGCTGCCACATATTTGAGATGCTGTAGAGGGTTTGAATACAATGAGGCAGCCTGAGCATATTTTTCAGGGTGATTTGAATTGTTCTATATCCTCTTGTTATTGTGCTTACGTAAATATATGCATGTGCTAAAACTCATAAAACTTTATGGCAAAGTGCATTTTACTGTTTTGTTTTTTTTTTAATAATTTTTATTGAGCTTTAAGTGAACGTTTACAAAGCAAGTCAGTCTGTCACATATAAGCTTATATACACCTTACTCCACACTCCCACTTACTCTCCCCCTAATGAGTCAGCCCTTCCAGTCTCTCCTTTCGTGGCAATTTTGCCAGTTTCTAACCCTCTCTACCCTCCTATCTCCCCTCCAGGGAGGAGATGCCAACACAGTGTCAAGTGTCCACCTGTTACAAGTAGCTCACTCTCCATCACCATCTCTCTCCTACCCATTGTCCAGTCCCTTCTATGTCTGATGAGTTGTCTTTGGGAGTGGTTCCTGTCCTGGGCCAACAGAAGCTTTGGGGACCATGACCGCCGGGATTCTTCTAGTCTCAGTCAGACCATTAAGTCTGGTCTTTTTATGAGAATTTGGGGTCTGGATCCCACTGATCTCCTGCTCCCTCAGGGGTTCTCTGTTGTGCTCCCTGTCAGGGCAGTCATCGGTTGTGGCCGGGCACCATCTAGTTCTTCTGGTCTCAGGATGAGGTAACTCTCTAGTTCATGTGGTCCTTTCTGTCTCTTGGGCTCATAGTTGTCGTGTGACCTTGGTGTTCTTCATTCTCCTTTGCTCCAGGTGGGTTGAGACCAATTGATGCATCTTAGATGGATTGTAAGCATTTAAGACCCCAGACGCCACATTTCAAAGTGGGATGCAGAATGTTTTCATAATAGTATTATTTTGCCAATTGACTTAGAACTCCCCTTAAGCCATAGTCCCCAAACCCCCGCCCTTGTTCCGCTGACCTTTGAAGCATTCAGTTTATCCTGGAAACTTCTTTGCTTTTGGTCCAGTCCAGTTGAGCTGACCTTCCGTGTATTGAGTATTGTCCTTCCCTTCACCTAAAGTAGTTCCTATCTACTAACTAATCAGTAAATAACCCTCTCCCACCCTCCCTCCCTCCCCCGCTCGTAACCACAAAAGTATGTGTTCTTCTCAGTTTATACTATTTCTCAAGATCTTATAATAGTGGTCTTATACAATATTTGTCCTTTTGCCTCTGACTAATTTCGCTCAGCATAATGCTTCCAGGTTCCTCCATGTTATGAAATGTCTCACAGATTCGTCACTGTTCTTTATCGATGCGTAGTATTCCATTGTGTGAACATACCACAATTTATTTAACCATTCATCTGTTGATGGACAACTTGGTTGCTTCCAGCTTTTTGCTATTGTAAACAGAGCTGCAATAAACATGGGTGTGCATATATCTGTTCGAGTGAAGGCTCTTATTTCTCTAGGGTATATTCCGAGGAGTGGGATTTCTGGGTTGTATGGTAGCCCTATTTCTAACTTTTTAAGAAAAGGCCAGATAGATTTCCAAAGTAGTTGCACCATTTTACATTCCCACCAGCAGTGTATAAGAGTTTCAATCTCTCCGCAGCCTCTCCAACATTTATTATTTTGTGTATTTTGGATTAAAGCCAGCCTTGTTGGAGTGAGATGGAATCTCATCGTAGTTTTAATTTGCATTTCTCCAATGGCTAATGATCGAGAGCATTTTCTCATGTATCTGTTAGCTGCCTGAATATCTTCTTTAGTGAAGTGTGTGTTCATATCCTTTGCCCACTTCTTGATTGGGTTGTTTGTCTTTTTGTGGTTGAGTTTTGACAGAATCATGTAGATTTTAGAGATCAGGCGCTGGTCGGAGATGTCATAGCTGAAAATTCTTTCCCAATCTGTAGGTGGTCTTTTTACTCTTTTGGTGAAGTCTTTAGATGAGCATAGGTGTTTGATTTTTAGGAGCTCCCAGTTATCTGGTTTCTCTTTGTCATTTTTGGTAATGTTTTGTATTCTGTTTATGCCTTGTATTAGGGCTCCTAGGGTTGTCCCTATTTTTTCTTCCATGATCTTTATCGTTTTAGTCTTTATGTTTAGGTCTTTGATCCACTTGGAGTTAGTTTTTGTGCTTGGTGTGAGGTATGAGTCCTGTTTCATTTTTTTTGCAAATGGATATCCAATTATGCCAGCACCATTTGTTAAAAAGACTATCTTTTCCCCAATTAACTGACACTGGGCCTTTGTCAAATATCAGCTGCTCATATGTGGATGGATTTATATCTGTTTTCTCAATTCTGTTCCACTGGTCTATGTGCCTGTTGTTGTACCAATACCAGGCTGTTTTGACTACTGTGGCTGTATAATAGGTTCTAAAATCAGGTAGAGTGAGGCCTCCCACTTTCTTCTTCTTTTTCAGTAATGCTTTGCTTATCCGAGGCTTCTTTCCCTTCCATATGAAGTTGGTGATTTGTTTCTCTATCACCTTAAAAAATGACATTGGAATTTGGATCGGAAGTGCATTGTATGTATAGATGGCTTTTGGTGGGATAGACATTTTTACAATGTTAAGTCTTCCTATCCATGAGCAAGGTATGTTTTTCCACTTAAGTAGGTCCTTTTTAGTTTCTTGCAGTAGTACTTTGTAGTTTTCTTTGTATAGGTCTTTTACATCCTTGGTAAGATTTATTCCTAAGTATTTTATCTTCTTGGGGGCTACTGTGAATGGTATTGATTTGGTGATTTCCTCTTCGATGTTCTTTTTGTTGATGTAGAGGAATCCAAGTGATTTTTGTATGTTTATCTGATAACCTGAGAATCTGCCAAACTCTTCTATTAGTTTCAGTAGTTTTCTGGAGGATTCCTTAGGGTTTTCTGTGTATAACATCATGTCATCTGCAAATAGAGATAATTTTACTTCCTCCTTGCCAATCCGGGTGCCCTTTATTTCTTTGTCTGGCCTAATTGCTCTGGCTAGGACCTCTAGCACAATGTTAAATAAGAGTGGTGATAAAGGGCGTCCTTGTCTCCTTCCCGTTCTCAAGGAAAATGCTTTCAGGCTCTCTCCATTTAGAGTGATGTTGGCTGTTGGCTTTGCATAGATGCCCTTTATTATGTTGAGGAATTTTCCTTCAATTCCTATTTTGGTGAGAGTTTTTATCATAAATGGGTGTTGGACTTTGTCTAATGCCTTTTCCGCATCAATTGATAAGATCATGTGGTTTTTGTCTTTTGTTTTATTTATGTGGTGGATTACATTAATGGTTTTTCTAATATTAAACCAGCCTTGCATACCTTGTATAAATCCCACTTGGTCATGGTGGATTATTTTTTTGATATGTTGTTGAATTCTATTGGCTAGAATTTGGTTGAGGATTTTTGCATCTATGTTCATGAGGGATATAGGTCTGTAATTTTCTTTTTTTGTAATGTCTTTACCTGGTTTGGGTATCAGGGAAATGATGGCTTCATAGAATGAGGTAGGCAGTATTCCGTCATTTTCTATGCTTTGAAATACCTTGAATCGTAGTGGTGTTAACTCTTCTCTGAAAGTTTGGTAGAACTCTGCAGTATAGCCATCCAGGCCAGGGCTTTTTTTTTGTTGGGAGTTTTTTTATTTCCGTTTCAATCTCTTTTTTTTGTTATGGGTCCATTTAGTTGTTCTACTTCTGATTGCGTTAGCTTAGCTAGGTAGTGTTTTTCCAGGAATTCATCCATTTCTTCTAGGTTTGCAAATTCGTTAGAGTACAATTTTTTGTAATAATCTGATATGATTCTTTTAATTTCAGTTGGGTCTGTTGTGATGTGGCCCATATCATTTCTTATTCGAGTTATTTGTTTCCTTTCCTGTGTTTCTTTAGTCAGTCTGGCCAATGGTTTATCAAGTTTGTTAATTATTTCAAAGAACCAGCTTTTGGCTTTGTTAATTGTTTCAATTGTTTTTCTGTTCTCTAATTCATTTAGTTCAGCTCTAATTTTTATTATTTTTTTCTTTTGGTGCCTGATGGATTCTTTTGTTTCTCACTTTCTATTTGTTCAAGTTGTCGGGACAGTTCTCTGATTTTGGCTCTTTCTTCTTTTTGTATGTGTGCATTTATCAATATAAATTGGCCTCTGAGCACTGCTTTTGCTGTGTCCCAGAGGTTTGATAGGAAGTATTTTCATCCTCATTGCATTCTATGAATTTCTTTATTCCCTCCTTAATGTCTTCTATAACCCAGTCTTTTTTCAGGAGGGTATTGTTCACTTTACAAGTATTTGTTTTCTTTTCCCTAATTTTTCTGTTATTGATTTCCACTTTTATGGCCTTGTGGTCTGAGAAGATGCTTTGTAATATTTCAATGTTTTGGATTTTGCAAAGGTTTGTTTTATGACCTAACATGTGGTCTATTCTAGAGAATGTTCCATGTGCGCTAGAAAAAAAAAAGTATACTTTGCAGCTGTTGGGTGGAGAGTTCTGTATAAGTCAATGAGTTTAAGTTGGTTGATTGCTGTAATTAGGTCTTCCGTGTCTCTATTGAGCTTCTTACTGGATGTCCTATCCTTCTCCGAAAGTGGTGTGTTGAAGTCTCCTCCTATAATTGTGGAGGTGTCTATCTCACTTTTCAGTTCTGTTAAAATTTGTTTTATGTATCTTGCAGCCCTGTTATTGGGTGCATAAATATTTAATATGGTTATATCTTCCTGGTCAATTGTCCCTTTTATCATTATGTAGTGTACTTCTTTATCCTTTGTGGTGGATTTAACTTTAAAGTCTATTTTGTCAGAAATAAATATTGCTACTCCTGCTCTTTTTTGCTTGTTGTTTCCTTGATATATTTTTTTCCATCCTTTGAGTTTTAGTTTGTTTGTGTCTATAAGTCTAAGGTGTGTCTCTTGTAGGCAGCATTTAGACGGACCGTGTTTCTTTATCCAGTCTGAGACTCTCTGTCTCTTGATTGGTGTGTTTAGTCCATTTACATTCAGCGTAATTATAGATAAGTATGTGTTTAGTGCTGTCGTTTTGATGCCTTTTTATGTGTGTTGTTGACTATTTCATTTTTCCACTTATTTTTCTGTGCTGTGACGTTTTTCTTTGTAAATTGTATGCTCTTCATTTTCATAGTATTTGACTTTATGTTTGCTGAGTCGTTATGTTTTTCTTGGTTTTTATTTTGAGTTATGGAGTTGTTATACCTCTTTGTGGCTACTTTAATATTTACTCCTATTTTTCTAAGTAAAAACCTAGCTTGTATTATCCTATATCGCCTTGTATCCCTCTCCATATGGCAGTTCTATGCCACCTGTTTTTAGTCCCTCTTTTTGATTATTGTGATCTTTTACATATTGACTTCAATGATTCCCTGTTTTGAGCGTTTTATTTTTATTTAATCTTAATTTGTTTTTGTGATTTCCCTATTTGAGTTGATATCAGGATGTTCTGTTTTGTGACCTTGTGTTGTACTTGTATCTGATATTATTGGTTTTCTGACCAATTTCTTTTAGTATTTCATGTAGCTTTGGTTTGGTTTTTGCAAATTCTCTAAGCTTGTGTTTATCTGTAAATGTCTTAATTTCGCCTTCATATCTCAGAGAGAGTTTTGCTGGATATATGATCCTTGGCTGGCAGTTTTTCTCCTTCAGTGCTCTGTATATGTCATCCCATTGCCTTCTTGCCTGCATGGTTTCTGCTGAGTAGTCTGAACTTATTCTTATTGATTCTCCCTTGTAGGAGACCTTTCTTTTCTCCCTGGCTGCTTTTAAAATTTTCTCTTTATCTTTGGTTTTGGCAAGTTTGATGATAATATGTCTTGGTGATTTTCTATTTGGATCAATCTTAAATGGAGTTCGATGAGCATCTTGGATAGATATCCTTTCATTTTTCATGATGTCAGGGAAGTTTTCTGCCAACAGATCTTCAACTATTCTCTCTGTATTTTCTGTTATCCCTCCCTGTTCTGGAACTCCAATCACACGCAAGTTATTCTTCTTGATAGAGTCCCACATGATTCTTAGGGTTTCTTCATTTTTTTTAATTCTTTTATCTGATTTTTTTTCAGCTGTATTGGTGTTAATTCCCTGGTCCTCCAGATTTCCCAGTCTGCATTCTAATTGCTCGAGTCTGCTCCTCTGACTTCGTATTGTGTTGTCTAATTCTGTAATTTTATTGTTAATCTTTTGGATTTCTGAATGCTGTCTCTCTATGGATTCTTGCAACTTATTAATTTTTCCACTATGTTCTTGAATAATCTTTTTGAGTTCTTCAACTGCTTTATCAGTGTGTTCCTTGGCTTTTTCTGTAGATTGCCTTGTTTCATTTCTGAGGTCATCCCTGATGTCTTGAAGCATTCTGTAAATTAGTTTTTTATATTCTATATCTGGCAATTCCAGGATTGTATCTTCATTTGGGAAAGATTTTGATTCTTTAGTTTGGGGAGTTGTAGAGGCAGTCATGGTCTGCTTCTTTATGTGGTTTGATATTGACTACTTTCTCCGAGCCATCTTTAAGATATGATAGTGATTTATTCTATACTTGCTCACTAAGTCTTATCTTGTTTTGTTTTCTTTCAATATACGTAGATGGGCTACTAGATTGCGCTGTCTTGAGTGTTGTAGCCCTTGACTCACTTATGTCCTATTACTAGCTGGTTTGGGCTGTTACCAGATATATAAGCTTAAGAGTCCATTCACTATTCTTGAGTAGAATCTGATTTTGGGTCATCAAGTGTGTGATGCAGACTATCACCTATCCACCTAGAGAAGTAGTGGTGATAGTTGTGTGCACCAGATTCTAGTAGCAGCTGGGGTTCACACTCCAGGGGGGATAGGTTGGTGACAGGCTTCCCTTAAGTGTCAGTAAGGTAGGTGTGTCTCTATTCCTAAAGCACCTTGGTGGGTGGGCTCTGCAGCTGTACCTTAGGCCCCCAATGCAAGTACCTCTACAGATTGGTAGGTGTCACCCTCCTTAGACCCCTAAGGCAAGAGGCTAGGTGGTCTGGGGGGAGCTTCAGCCCTCAGTTCCCTGTTGTGGGTCAGTGAGGGCTCTTTTGAATAGGCAGAGATATCAGACCTGGGAAACTTGTCTTTCCAGTAAATCCACTAAAACAATTGCAGTCAGATCCCTATCAGAAATGCCTTTGCATTATAATAGCCACCTTGTTCCCTGTAGGGACGAAAGCCCAAGACTGTGGATCACATATGCTTGGCTGGTGCTGGTTCTGTATTTTTAGTCCAATTAGGGAAGGATTTTTGGTCGCTGGTTTTTTTGTAGTTGCTTCTCTCAGGCCAGGAGAATGGGTTAGGAAATGACCATAAAAAAAAAGAAAGAAAGAAAGAAAAACCGCAGAGCACTTCACTCTCTGGCTCAGGAAATTCCAATGTTAATGAAGCCGCCTGGGAAGGGGAGGGGAGGGTTCAGATAAATAGGAGAGAGTAGCACCCCGGAATATAGACAAAGTTACTTATCTTGCTTGGGATGACTGTTTTATCTGAGATTCCCAAGGGGCGGGTCGAGTGTGTGCCCTGGCTGGGTAGAGATTGCCCGCGAGGATCAGGCCCACGACCCGTGGTTGCGCTGTCTCCGAAGCCACGGTTAGTTCCTCCGCTCCCAGTCCAAAGCCCAGCGCCAAGGTTCCCCGGCTGGGACGCTGCACTCCCGGCTCCAAAACCAGTCGCTGCCTCCCGGTGACTTCTCTTCCTGTCAGCCGCATCGCTGCGCTGCTTGTGTGCACTGGCTGGGCTTCCCCCGAGGTCTGTTCAGGGGGTTAGGGCTGCGCCCCTTGTTTGCGCCATCTCAGGATGCCGTGTTCAGCTCCCCTGTACCCAGTTCAAAGCCCGGCGCCAAGGTTTCCTGACTGGGACACTGGCTCCAGGCTCCAAAAACAATAGCTGCTTCCCCTTGGTTGTTCCTTCTCAGTCTCTGTCACTCAGGTCAACTCTTTAAATCTGTGTTTGTTGGTCAGGGTTTGTAGATTGTCATGTATGTGATCAATTCACTTGTTTTTCCAAGTCTTTGTTGCAAGAGAGATCCGAGGTAGCATCTACCTAGTCAGCCATATTGGCCCCACCCCCATTTTACTGTTTTTGAAATCTTTAAACATTTAAAACAAATCAAGGACCCCACCCACCAAAGATTGTATTCAACCCTATTGCTAACAGTTGATTAGGTAATTTGGACAAACCATACAACTCTGAGCAACTAAAAAACTTGAACAGAATATAAAAACCAACTTTAAAAGCACTGGAGACTGAAGAAGCCAGTGAAAAATTACCTGTGAGAAGAAGGAAACCAGAAAGATGAAATAAATTTTTGGAGCCTGTTTCTCCACATTTCCCTAAGATTAACTGCTGATTCTTGAGAGACCACTGAGAAGCTGAAAGCTGATCAGCATGTCTAAGCTCTTCTCACTGATTTCGATGGGGACCCTGAAGAGCTAAATTGTAGGAGAAGGGAGAAGTGAAAGCTGGTCAGATATCTATGTGTCAGAAACTCAGCTGTGAATCATCTTTAGCCTTGTAATTATACTAATATTATCCTGGATTGCTAGTGCCCCTAGCCTCTTGAAAACAATTATAATTTTCATATGAAAAGAGAAGAAATCCTGATCAAAAACCAAATGAAATAACAATTAATAGAAGGGCACACATCCAGATAATAGAGTTATCAGATAGAGATTTTTTTTAAAATTGAAACTTTGGCAAAGAAATGGAAATTATAAAAATGGAAATTTTAGAATTAAAAATAATTTTTAAAAACAAAATAAGGAACTCAGTAGATTTGTTTTAAAAACAGGTGAGGCTATGATAAGAGCTGGAGAAACAGTTCAAACAGAAAAAAATATTCTCTGATGGCTACAAAAGTGGGGAGGGAGGGAGGGAGGGAGAGGGGTATTCGCTAGTTAGTAGATAAGTTTTATTTTAGGTGAAGGGAAAGACAACACACAACACAGGAGCAGTCAACACAACTGGACTAAACCAAAAGCAAAGAAGTTTCCTGAATAAACTGAATGCTTCGAAGGCCTGTGTAGCAGGGGCAGGGGTCTGGGGACCATGGTTTCAGGGGACATCTAAGTCAGTTGGCATAATAAAATCTATTAACAAAACATTCTGCATTCCACTTTGAAGAGTGGCGTCTGGGGTCTTAAATGCTAGCAAGCAGCCATCTAAGATGCATCAATTGGTCTCAACCCACCTGGAGCAAAGGAGAATGAAGAACACCAAGGACACAGGTAATTACGAGCCCAAGAGACAGAAAGGGCCACATGAACCAGCAACTACATCATCCTGAGACCAGAAGGACTAGATGGTGCCCGGCTACAACCAATGACTGCCCTGACAGGGAACACAACGAAGAACTTCTGAGGGAGCATGAGAGGAGTGGGATGCAGACCCCCAAATTCTGATAAAAAGACCAGACTTAATGGTCTGACTGAGACTAGAAGGACCCTGGTGGTCATGGCCCCCAGTTCTTCTGTTGCTCCAGGACAGGAACCATTCCCAAAGCCAACTCTTCAGACATCATTGGACTGGACAATGGGTTGGAGAGGGATGCTGGTGAGGAGTGAGCTTCTTGGATCAGGTGGACACTTGAGATTATGTTGGCATCTGCTGCCTGGAGGGGAGATGAGAGGGTGGAGGGGGTTAGAAGCTGGCGAAAAAGACACGAAAAGAGAGAGTGGAGGGAGAGAGCGGGCTGTCTCATTAGGGGGAGAGTAATTGGGAGTGTGTAACAAGGTGTATATGGGTTTTTGTGTGAGAGACTGACTTGATTTTTAAACTTTCACTTAGAGCACGATAAAAATTATTTTAAAAAAATAAATGATAAGATGATATGATTAAGTGTTAATATGACAATAATTGAATTGAAAGTATATACATTAAAATAATAAATACTGTC
The DNA here is from genome assembly GCF_024166365.1 of Elephas maximus indicus. Taxonomy (NCBI): domain Eukaryota; kingdom Metazoa; phylum Chordata; class Mammalia; order Proboscidea; family Elephantidae; genus Elephas; species Elephas maximus. The sequence goes on along the minus strand of NC_064846.1, from coordinate 69,727,360 downwards.
AGAATAGATTACAAAATGGAATCTCAGTATATATGATTTAGAAGGTATATATAAAATATCAAAAGGTAGAAAGTAAAGGGATGGTAAAATTTATACAATGAAACACAAAAAATTTGAGAGACCAATATTAATGTTAGCAAAAGTAGACTTTATGGTCAGAAATATTGCCAGAGATAAAGAGCTGTATCTTATAATGATAGAGTCAATCTACAAAGAAGATAAAATACTGCTAAGTACGTATGGACCTAACAACACAGCAAAACCTGACAGAACTGAAAGTAGAAATAAATTCATAATTACAGTGGGAGGTTTTAACATACCACTGGCACCAAATAGAAAAAATGACACCAAAACAATATATGTGTATACACACACACACACGCACACACACACACACATACACATATATTCTGCAGGCATACATGGAACATTTACAAAATTTGACCATGTGCTGTTGTCTTAAGAAAACATAATCATGTTAAAAAGATTAAAATTGTACAGTGTGTGCTTTTTGATCACAGTAGAATTACGCTAGTAATCAATAACAATGACAATTATAAAACACCCATACATTTTTAAATTATAAAAAGACTTTTAAAAAATAACCCATTCACCAAAGAACAAATCACGACAGAAATTTAAAATAGTTTAACTAAATTTTACTGAAAATACTACACACTGAAAGCGTATCATATTCAATGGAAAATGCATAGCAGTATTTTTTTCTGTCAGTTCCTGGAGCTTTATTTTTTTCCGGTGCCTTCAGTGCAGCTTGGACTTCTTTCCTCATTAACATCACTTCTTGATCATATGCTACCTCCTGAAATGGTTGAATGTCGACCAATTCTTTTCGGTACAGTGACTCTGTGTATTCCTTCCATCTTCTTTTGATGCTTTCTGCATTGTTCAACATTGGCTCCTGGTGGATTTGAACTGTCAGACTTTTTGGTTAGCAGCCTTGGCTCTTAACCACTACGCCATCAGGATTTCTATTTTGGCCGGAGAGTCCTTCAATATTGCAACTCAAGGCTTGAATTTTTTCTTCAGTTCTTTCAGCTTGATAAATGCTGAGGATGTTCTTCCCTTTTGGTTTTCTAACTCCAGGTCCTTGAACATTTCATTATAACACTTTACTTTGTCTTCTTAAGCCACCCTTTGAAATCTTCTTTTCAGCTCTTTTACTTCATCATTACTTCAATGTATCAGCAAATGGAAGCAATGCTGGGAGCACTCACTGGTCTATGCCAAGAAATTTGGAAGAAAGCTACCTGGAAGAGATCCATTCCAAAGAAAGATGATCCAACAGAATGTGGAATTTATAGAACAGTATCACTAATACCACACACAAGTAAAATTTTGCTGAAGATATTTCAAAAATGGTTGCGGCAGTACATCTACAGGGAACTGTCAGAAATTCAAGGAAGATTCAGAAGAAGATGTGGAATGAGGGATATCATTGTTGATGTCAAATGGATCTTGGCTATAAGCAGAGTATACCAGAAAGATATTTACCTGAATTTTATTAACTGCAAAAAGGCATTCGACTGTGTGGATCATAACAAATTATAGATAACATTGCAAAGAACGGGAATTCCAGAACACTTAATTGAACTCATGTGGAAACTGTACATAGACCAAGAGGCAGTGGTTCGAACAGAACAAGGGAATATCGCATGGACCAAAATCAGGAAATGTGTGCTTCAGGATTGTATCCTTTCACCATACTTATTCAATCTGTATGCTGAGCAAATAATCTGAGAAGCTGGACTATATGAAGAAGAACGGGGCATCAGGATCAGAGGAAGACTCATTAACAACCTGCAATTTGCAGATGATGCAACTTTGCTTGCTGAAAGTGAAGAGGACTAGAAGCACTTACTGATGAAGATCAAAGACCACAACCTTCAGTACAGATTACATCTCAACATAAGGAAAACAAAAATCCTGACAACTGGACTGATAAGCAACATCCTGACACATGGAGAAAAGATTGAAGTTGTCAGGAATTTCATTTTACTTAGATCCCCAATTAATGCCCATGGAAACAACAGTCAAGAAATCACATGACATATTACATTGAGCAAATCTGCTGCAAAAGACCTTTTTAAAGTTTTCCACTCCTAGGTATACATCCAAAAGACTTGAAAACAGAAACTCAAACAGATACTTGTACACCAATGTTCATGGCAGCATTAATCACTATAGCCAAAGGGTGGAAATAACTTAAATGCCCATGAACAGATGAATGGTTAAACACAATGTGGTACACAAGTGTAATGGAATACTGCTCAGCCAGTGGGAGAAATGAAGTCTTGTACATGCTACAATATGGATACAGCTGAAAGACATTAAGCTGAGTCAAATAAGCCATTCAAAAAAGGACAAATATTGTAAGACCTCACTTATATAAAAATACAAGAAAAGACAAATGCATAGAGAACAAAATTTGCTAGTGGTTACCAGGGGTAGGAGGCAGAAGAAAAGAGGTGGAGATAATGGTGATGGAAATGTCCTGTTAATTAAGGGTAGGGTTGCACTGCTGCTTATCATAATTATTGTCAACAGCTTGTACACCTGTAAAAAGTTGAATTGGCAAGAGCTGCATAATAGATATATTTACAACAATGACCAAAAAAAAAAGACTAGCTGCTGAGTAGGATGATTACGTACAACCAAAACTGCATGGGATTTGGTTTCTTGGCTTGGAGGTATAGGTTCATGGTTTCATGGGTCATCCCACTTAATTGGCCTAATAACATGTTTAGTGCCTCTATTCTACCTCCTAGATCGATGGCAATGTCTGGGGTCTTAAAAGCTTGCAAGCAACCATCCGAGGCATGACAATTGGTCTCTTTTTGCCTGGCACAACAGAGTAGGAGAGTCAGGAACAGGAGAAGAAAATGGAATGCATAGCTAACTGCCTCCATGAAAAACTACCTCCTTTGTCATGAAACAAGAACTGGATGGTAACCAGTTACCATTACTGAACATTTTGATCAAAAATTCCATAGAAGAATCTTGATTAAAAGGTGGAAAATGGAGAACAGAATTTCAAATTCTCATGAACTACCGACTTTCTGGAATCATGAAGGTTGGATGAACCTGTAAAATTATTGCCCTGAGATATCTTTAAATCTTAAACCAAAAATATCTCCTGAAGCCTTCTTAAAACAGTACAAAAGTTTAGTTTAACCAGTTAAAAAAAAAACTTGCCTTAAGCATTATAATTTTTTTAAGAACTATCTATATGGTATCAAATTGTCTACAACAACTTGAAAGATTAGATAGGAACCTTAGGGGCAGTGAATTTATGTTAATGGGGGAGGAACAACTCAGAAAAGGAGGGTAACTATGGTTACACAACTGGAAGAATGCAATAATGTCTCTAATTGTTACATATAGAAACTGTTGAATTGGTGTGTGTTTTGCTGTGTGCATTCATAATAACAACAAAATAAATAAAAGTATATATATATGTATAAAGTGAAGATGTCACTTTGAGGACTAAGGTGCATCTGACCCTAACCATGGTATTTTCAATCACTACATATGCAAGTGAAACTGGACAATGAATAAGGAAGACTGAAGAACTGATGCCTTTGAATTATCATGTTTGTGAAGAATATTGGATATACCACAGATTGCCAGAAGAACAAACAAATCTGTCTTAGAAAAGGAACAGTCAGAATACTCCTTAGAAGCGAAGATGGTGAGACTTCATCTCAAGTACTTTGGACGTGTTATCAGGAGAAACCAGTCCCTGGAGAAGCACATCATGCAAAGTAGAGGGTCAGCCAAAAAGGGGAAGACCCTCAACAAGATGGATTGACACAGCAGATGCAACAATGGACTCAAACATAGCAATGATTATGAGAATGGAGCAGGACCAGGCACTGTTTAGTTTTGTTGTACATAGGGTTGCTATGAGTTAGAACTGACTAGATGGCATATAACAGCAACAGCCTAACCAAAAATGAAACCCACTGCCGTCGAGTTGATTCCAACTCATAGCAACCCTATAGGACAGAGTAGAACTGCCCCATAGGGTTTCCAAGGCTATAAATCTTTATGGAAGCAGACTGCCACATCTTTCTCCTGCAGACTGGCTAGTGGTTCAAACCACCAACCATTCAGTTAGTAACCAAGCACTTTACGTACTGTGACAGCAGAGCTCCTTGCAAAAACATTAGATACAATATACAATAAAGATTGAAAATCAATGGGAAAAAAATCCTTTTCAAGAAGCTAGAAAAATAAATGCAAATTAAACCCAAGGAGGCAGAAGTGACACATTACAAAGTGAAGAACAGAAATCATTGGAATACAAAATAAGCATACAGAGAATCAGCCAAGCCAAAAATTGCTTATCTGAAAAGACTATTACAAAAGATAAATCTCCTAATAAGATAATAAGGAAAATCAAAATTTAGTAAGCAAAAATGTCAGAAATGAAAACAGGTGTATCAGTAGAGATAGAATAGATATTAAAATATATTGTAAAAGGGTATAATAAAAACTTTTTTGTTTATGCAATCTTTTTTTTTAATTTTGTTTTGTCGTAGTTGTTGAACATACGCAGTGAAACATAAACCAAGTCAACAGTTTTCACATGTGCAATTCAGTAACAATAATTAAACGTAATTAAATGAGTCATGCATATATTGTCATCCTCTTTCTCTGACTTCTTCCTCCCCCATTAACACAGACTGGCCCGTAAGTTTCTTCTCCATCTCAAGAATAGATTTGACACATTGAACACTAATGACTGAAGATCAGAAGAATTGTGGGATGATATCATACGTAAGGAAAGCAAAACGTCATTAAAAACACGAGAAAGAAAGAAAAGACCAAAATGGATGTCAGAAGACACTCTGAAACCTGCTCTTCAATGTAGAGTAGCTAAACCGAGTGGAAGAAATGATGAAGTAAAAGAGCTGAGCATGAAATTTTAAAGGGCATCTTGAGAAGACAAAGGAAGGCATTATAATGAAATGTGCAAAGACCTGGAGTTACAAAACCAAACAGGAAGAACACCCTCAGAATTTCTCAAGCTGAAAGAATTGATGAAAAAATTCAGGCCTCAAGTAGCAATTCTGAACGATTCTATAAGCAAAATATTGAACTATGAAGGAAGCATCAAAAAAGATGGAGGGAATACACAGAGTCACTGTACCAAAAAGAATTGGTTGATATTCAACTATTTCAGAAAGTAGCATATGATCAAGAACCAATACTATTAATGGAAGAATTCCAAGCTCGCTGAAGGCATCGGCAAAAAACAAGGTTCCAGGAATAGACAACACCAACTGAGATGTTTCAACAAATGGATACAGCGCTGGAGGTTCTTACTATGCCAAGAAATTTGGAAGACAGCTACCTGGCCAACAGACTGAAAAGGATCCATATTTGGTCCATTCCAAGGAAAGGTGACCGAACAGAATGTGGAAATTATTGAACAATATCGGAAATATCACATGCAAGTAAAATTTTGCCAAAGATATTTCAAAAACCTTTGCAGGAGTACATCAAAAGGGAACTGCCAGAAATTCAAGCTGTATGCAGAAGAGGACATGGAACAAAGGATATCACTGCTGATGTCAGATGGATCAGAGGATACCAGAAAGGTGTTTACCTGTGTTTTATTGGCTATGCAAACACATTCAACTGTGTGAATCGTAGCAAATTGTGGATAACATTGCAAAAATGGGAATTCCAGAACACTTAATTGTACTCATGCAGAAATTGTACATAGACCAAAAGGCAGTCATTCAAACAGCACGAGGGGATACTACGTGGTTTAAAGTCAGGAAAGATGTGTGTCAGGGTTGTATCCTTTCAACATACTTATCAAACCTGTATGTGGAGCAAATAACTAGAGAAGATGGACAAGAACAATGTGGCATCAGGATTGGAGGAAGACTAATCAACAACCTCCAATATACAGGTGACACAACCTTGCTTGCTGAAAGTGAACAGAACTTGAAGCGCTTACTGATGAAGATCAAATAATCTAGCCTTCAGTGTGGATTACACCGCAACATAAGACAAAGATCCTCACAACTAGACCAATAAGCAGGATCATGATAAACAGAGAAAACATTGACGTTGTCAAGGATTTCATTTTACTTGCATCCACGATCAACGCCAATGGAAGCTGCAGTCATGAAACCAAATGATGTTTTGCATTAGGCAAATATGGTGCAAAAGACCTCCTTAAAGTGATGAAAACCAAAGATGTCACTTTAAGGACTAAGTTGAGCCTGGTCCAAGCCATATTTTCATTCACCTCATATGCATACAAAAGGTGTACAAAGAAGAAAGAACACCAAAGAGTTGATGTCTTTGAACTATGGTGTTGGCAAAGAATATTGACTATATGATGGACTGCCAACAGAAGGAACAAGTCTGTCTTTAAAGAAGTATAGCCAGAGTGCTCCTCGGAAGAGATGATGGGGAGACTTCGTCTCACATACTTTGGACATGTTATCAGGAGGGACCAGTCCCTGGAGAAGGACAGTATTCTTGGTAAACTAATGGGTTGGTGAAAAAGAGGAAGACCCTTGATGAGAAAGACTGACATGGTGGCTGCAACAATGGTCTCAAACATAGCAACAGTTGTGAGAATGGAGCAGGATCAGGCAGCATTTCCTTCTATTGTATGTAGGGTCTCTATGAGTTGAGCAAGCACCTAACAACAAGGTTCTTACACAATCTTTAGAGTTTCTGTTGTCAATTTGATGCCATACAGATAGTTCTTAAAAGGACATAATGAACAAGGCAGATATTTTTTCCTAGTTAAGCTAAACTATTTGGTTTTAAGAAGGCTCAAGTTGCATTTTTGGTTTAAGGTTTAAAGATTATCTCAGGACAATAGTTTCAGAGGTTAACCCAGTCTCCATGGCTCCAGAAAGCCTGGAGTCCATGACAATTTAAAATTCTGTTCTGCATTTACCCCATTTTGATCAGGATTCTACCATAAAATTTCTGATCAAAATGTTAAGCAATTATAGGGCACCATCCAGTTCTTCTGGTCTTATGGTAAAGGAGGTAGTTGTTCATGGAGGCAATTAGCCACACATTCCATTCCTTTCTCCTACTCTTGACTCTCCTTTTTACTTTGTTGTTCCAGGCAAATAGAGACTAATTGTGCCTACAATGGTCACTTGCAAGCTTTTAAGACCCCGGACACTATGCATAGGATTAGGAGGTAGAACAGAAGCACTAAAAATGTTTATTAGGCCAGTTAACTGGGATGTCCCATGAAACCATGACCCTAAACCTCCAAGCTGAGGAACCAAATCCCATGAGGTGCTTGCTTGGATGTATGTAAGTAACCTAAGCAGCTACAGTTTTTTTCTTCTGTCATTATATATATATATATATATATATATATATATATATATATATATATATGTATACACAACAACTTTTATCCCAAAACTTTTGCCTATTGAACTTTTTATAGGTATACAACTTATTGGCAGCACTTACAATAATCGACAGTGCAACCTATCCTTAATCAGTGAGAAAATTTTTTTGCCAATAAATTTGTAAATTTATGAAAAATAGAAACTTTCTAGTAAAATATACCTTATCAACACTTACACAGAATAAAGAAAATCAGAATAATTTTACCTCTAAGAAAAAAATTGAATATGCAAATAAAAGCTATTCTAAATCTAGGGAGGGGGCCAAGATGGCGGACTAGGTAGAGGCTACCTCGGATCCCTCTTGCAACAAAGACTCGGAAAAACAAGTGAATGGATCACATACATTACAATCTACGAACCCTGAACAACAAACACAGATTTAGAGACGGAAAACGAACAAATACAGGGAAGCAGCAACTGTTTTCAGAGCCTGGAGCCAGCGTCCCAGTCAGGTAATGTTGGCGCCTGGCTTAGGTCAGGGCCCAGGGCAGCTGACGGTGCAAACAAAGGGCGCAGCCCTACCCTGCTGAACTCACCCCGGGAGGGGGCCCAGCCCGTCCGAGTGGGCAGCGTGGCTACGCAGCCAGTGGGAGAAGTCCCCGGGAGGCAGTGACTGGTTTTGGAGCTGGGAGTGCAGCGTCCCAGCCGGGGAACCTTGCCGCCGGGCTTTTGACTGGGTGCGGTCATGGTGCAAGCACGGGGGGGCAGCTCTACTCCCCTGAACTAACTCTGGGAGGGGGCCCAGCTGGTCCGCGGGGGCGGTACAGCGACATAGCTGGGGGAGGACAAGTCCCTGGGAGACGGCGACTGATTTTGGAGCCGGGAGGGCAGCCTCCCAGCCGGGGAACCTTGGCACCGGACTTTTGACAGGCAGCGGAGGATCCGACCGTGGCTTCAGCGGGCCAGATCCCCGGGGGCAATCTCCACACAGCCAGCACACATAGGCGACACGCCCCGTGGGAATCTCAGATAAAATAGTCATTCCAAGCAAGACAAGCAACTCTGGCTATATTCCGAGGTGCTACTCTCCTATCTCTCTGATCCCTCCCCCACCCTCCCCAGGCGGCTTCATTAACACTGGAATTTCCTGAGCCAGAGGGAGAACTGCTTCGGCTCCGCTGTGGCTTTGCTTCCGCCCCCCCCTTTTTTTTTCTTTTGGTCTTCTCCTAACCCACTCTTCCGGCCTGAGAGAAGGAACCACAAAAAACCCATGGACCAAAAATCCATCCCTAATTGGACTAAAAACACAGAACCAGCTACAGCCAAGCATATATGATCCAAATCTCAGACTTTCATCCTTACGGGGAACAAGGTGGTGGTTATAATCCAAAGGCAGTTCTGATAGGGATCTGACTGCATATTTTTTTTAGCGGATTTACTGGAAAAACAAGTTTCCTAGTGATGGCTCGGAGACAGCAGTCCATATCAAACCACATAAAGAAACAGACCATGACTGCTTCTACAACCCCCCAAACAAAAGAATCAAAATCTTTCCCAAATGAAGATACAATCCTGGAATTATCAGGTACAGAATATAAAAAACTAATTTACAGAATGCTTCAAGACATCACAAACGAAATAAGGCAAACTGCAGAAAAAGCCAAGGAACACACTGATATAACAGTTGAAGAACTCAAAAACATTATTCAAGAACATAGTGGAAAAATTAATAAGTTGCAAGAATCCATAGAGAGACAGCATGTAGCAATCCAAAAGATTAACAATAAAATTACAGAATTAGACAATGCAATAGGAAGTCAGAGGAGCAGACTCGAGCAATTAGAATGCAGAATGGGACATCTGGAGGACCAGGGAATTAACACCAACATAGCTGAAAAAAAATCAGATAAAAGAATTAAAAAAAAATGAAAAAACCCTAAGAATCATGTGGGACTCTATCAAGAAGGATAACTTGTGAGTAAATGGAGTCCCAGAACAGGGAGGAAGGACAGAAAACACAGAGAAAAGACTTGAAGATCTCCTGACAGAAAACTTCCCTGACATCATGAAAGACGAAAGGATATCTATCCAAGATGCTCATCGAACCCCATTTAAGATTGATCCAAAAAGAAAAACGCCAAGACATATTATCATCAAACTCACCAAAACCAAAGATAAACAGAAAATTTTAAAAGCAGCCAGGGAGAAAAGAAAGGTTTCCTTCAAGGGAGAATCAATAAGAATAAGTTCAGACTACTCAGCAGAAACCATGCAGGCAAGAAGGGAATGGGACGACATATACAGAGCACTGAAGGAGAAAAACTGCCAGCCAAGGATCATATATCCAGCAAAACTCTCTCTGAAATATGAAGGCGAAATTAAGATATTTACAGATAAACACAAGTTTAGAGAATTTGCAAAAACCAAACCAAAGCTACAAGAAATACTAAAGGATATTGTTTGGGCAGAAAACCAATAATATCAGATACCAGCACAACACGAGGTCACAAAACAGAACATCCTGATATCAACTCAAATAGGGAAATCACAAAAACAAATTAAGATTAATTAAAAAAAATGCTCATAACAGGGAATCACTGAAGTCAAAATGTAAAAGATCACAATAATCAAAAAGAGGGCCTAAATACAGGTGGCGTAGAACTGCCATATGGAGAGTGATACAAGGCGATATAGAACATTAAAAGTTAAGTTTTTACTTAGAAAAATAGGGGTAAATATTAAGGTAACCACAAAGAGGTATAACAACTCCATAACTCAAGATATAAGCCAAGAAAAACTTAAAAACTCAACAAACATAAAGTCAAACACTACGAAAATGAGGATCTCACAATTTACTAAGAAAAACGTCTCAGCACAAAAAAGTATGTGGAAAAATGAAATAGTCAACAACACACATAAAAAAGCATCAAAATGACAACACTAAACACTTATTTATCTATAATTACGCTGAATGTAAATGGACTAAATGCACCAATAAAGAGACAGAGAGTCTCGGACTGGATAAAGCAACACGATCTGTCTATATGCTGCCTACAAGAGACACACCTTAGACTTATAGGCCCAAACAAACTAAAACTCAAAGGATGGAGAAAAATATATCAAGCAAACAATAAGCAAAAAAGAAAAGGAGTAGCAATATTAATTTCTGACAAAATAGACTTTAGACTTAAATCCACCACAAAGGATAAAGAAGGACACTACATAATGATAAAAGGGACAATCGATCAGGAAGACATAACCATATTAAATATTTATGCACCCAATGACAGGGCTGCAAGATATATAAAACAAATTTTAACAGAACTGAAAAGTGAGATAGACACCTCCACAATTATAGGAGGAGACTTCAACACACCACTTTCGGAGAAGGACAGGACATCCAGTAAGAAGCTCAATAGAGACACAGAAGATCTAATTACAACAATCAACCAACTTGACCTCCTTGACTTATACAGAACTCTCCACCCAACTGCTGCAATGTATACTTTTTTTTTCTACCGCACATGGAACATTCTCTAGAATAGACCACATATTAGGTCATAAAACAAACCTTTGCAGAATCCAAGACATAGAAATATTACAAAGCATCTTCTCAGACCACAAGGCAATAAAACTAGAAATCAATAACAGAAAAACTAGGGAAAAGAAATCAAATACTTGGAAAATGAACAATACCCTCCTGAAAAAAGACTGGGTTATAGAAGACATCAAGGAGGGAATAAGGAAATTCATAGAATGCAACGAGAATGAAAATACTTCCTATCAAAACCTCTGGGACACAGCAAAAGCAGTGCTCAGAGGCCAATTTATATCGATAAATGCACACATACAAAAAGAAGAAAGAGCCAAAATCAGAGAACTGTCCCTACAACTGGAACAAATAGAAAGTGAGCAACAAAAGAATCCATCAGGCACCAGAAGAAAACAAATAATAAAAATTACAGCTGAACTAAATGAATTAGAGAACAGAAAAACAATTGAAAGAATTAACAAAGCCAAAAGCTGGTTCTTTGAAAAAATTAACAAAATTGATAAACCATTGGCTAGACTGACTAAAGAAACACAGGAAAGGAAACAAATAACCCGAATAAGAAACGAGAAGGGCCACATCACAAAAGACCCAACTGAAATTAAAAGAATCATGTCAGATTATTACAAAAAATTGTATTCTCACCAATTTGCAAACCTAGAAGAAATGGATGAATTCCTCGAAAAACACTACCTACCTAAACTAACACATTCAGAAGTAGAACAACTAAATAGACCCATAACAAAAAAAGAGATTGAAACGGTAATCAAAAAACTCCCAACAAAAAAAAACCCTGACCCGGACGGCTTCACTGCAGAGTTCTACCAAACTTTCAGAGAAGAGTTAACACCACTACTACTAAAGGTATTTCAAAGCATAGAAAATGACGGAATACTACCCAACTCATTCTATGAAGCCACCATCTCCCTGATACCAAAACCAGGTAAAGACATTACAAAAAAAGAAAATTACAGACCTATACCCCTCATGAACATAGATGCAAAAATCCTGAACAGAATTCTAGTCAATAGAATTCAACTACATATCAAAAAAATAATTCACCACAATCAAGTAGGATTTATACCAGGTATGCAAGGCTGGTTTAATATCAGAAAAACCATTAATGTAATCCACCACATAAATAAAACAAAAGACAAAAACCACATGATCTTATCAATTGATGCAGAAAAGGCATTTGACAAAGCCCAACACCCTTTTATGATAAAAACTCTCACCAAAATAGGAATTGAAGGAAAATTCCTCCACATAATAAAGGGCATCTATGCAAAGCCAACAGCCAACATCACTCTAAATGGAGAGAACCTGAAAGCATTTCCCTTGAGAAAGGGAACCAGACAAGGATGCCCTTTATCACCGCTCTTATTCAACATCGTGCTAGAACTCCTAGCCAGGGCAATAAGGCTAGACAAAGAAATAAAGGGCATCCGGATTGGCAAGGAGGAAGTAAAATTATCTCTATTTGCAGATGACATGATATTATACACAGAAAACCCTATGGAATCTCCAGAAAACTACTGAAACTAATAGAAGAGTTTGGCAGAGTCTCAGGTTATAAGATAAACATACAAAAATCACTTAGATTCCTCTACATCAACAAAAATAACATTGAAGAGGAAATCACCAAATCAATATCATTCACAGTAGCCCCCAAGAAGATAAAATACTTAGGAATAAATCTTACCAAGGATGTAAAAGACCTATACAAAGAAAACTACAAAGCTCTACTACAAGAAATTAAAAAGGACATACTGAAGTGGAAAAACATACCTTGCTCATGGATAGGAAGACTTAACATAGTAAAAATGTCTATCCCACCAAAAGCCATCTATACATACAATGCACTTCCGATCCAAATTCCAGTGTCATTTTTTAAGGTGATAGAGAAACATATCACCAACTTCATATGGAAGGGAAAGAACCCCCGGATAAGCAAAGCATTACTGAAAAAGAAGAAGAAAGTGGGAGGCCTCACTCTACCTGATTTTAGAACCTATTAAACAGCCACAGTAGTCAAAACAGCCTGGTATTGGTACAACAACAGGCACATAGACAAGTGGAACAAAATTGAGAACCCAGATATAAATCCATCCACATAGGAGCAGCTGATATTTGACAAAGGCCCAGTGGCAGTTAATTGGGGAAAAGATAGTCTTTTTAACAAATGGTGCTGGCATAACTGGATATCCATTTGCAAAAAAATGAAACAGGACTCATACCTCACACCAAGCACAAAAACTAACTCCAAGTGGATCAAAGACCTAAACATAAAGACTAAAACGATAAAGATCATGGAAGAAAAAATAGGGACAACCCTAGGAGCCCTAATACAAGGCATAAACAGAATACAAAACATTACCAAAAATGATGAAGAGAAACCCCATAACTGGGAGCTCCTAAAAATCAAACACCAATGCTCATCTAAAGACTTCACCAAAAGAGTAAAAAGACCACCTACAGACTGGGAAAGAATTTTCAGCTATGACATCTCCGACCAGCGCCTGATCTCTAAAATCTACATGATTCTGTCAAAACTCAACCACAAAAAGACAAACAACCCAATCAAGAAGTGGGCAAAGGATATGAACACACACTTCACTAAAGAAGATATTCAGGCAGCTAACAGATACATGAGAAAATGCTCTCGATCATTAGCCATTAGAGAAATGCAAATTAAAACTACGATGAGATTCCATCTCACTCCAACAAGGCTGCCATTAATCCAAAAAACACAAAATAATAAATGTTGGAGAGGCTGCAGAGAGATTGGAACTCTTATACACTGCTGGTGGGAATGTAAAATGGTACAACCACTTTGGAAATCTATCTGGCGTTATCTTAAACAGTTAGAAATAGAACTACCATACAAACCAGAAATCTCACTCCTCGGAATATACCCCAGAGAAACAAGAGCCTTCACACAAACAGATATATGCACACCCATGTTTATTGCAGCTCTGTTTACAATAGCAAAAAGCTGGAAGCAACCAAGGTGTCCATCAACGGATGAATGGGTAAATAAATTGTGGTATATTCACACAATGGAATACCATGCATCGATAAAGAACAGTGACGAATCTGTGAAACATTTCATAACATGGAGGAACCTGGAAGGCATTATGCTGAGCGAAATCAGTCAGAGGCAAAAGGACAAATATTGTATAAGACCACTATTATAAGATCTTGAGAAACAGTATAAACTCTGAGGAACACATACTTTTGTGGTTACGATGCGGGGAGGGAGGGAGGGAGAGGTTTTTTATTGATTAATTAGCAGATAAGAACTGCTTTAGGTGAAGGGAAGGACAACACTCAATACATGGAAGGTCAGCTCAACTGGACTGGAGTGGACCAAAAGCAAAGAAGTTTCCGGGATAAACTGAATACTTCAAAGGTCAGCGGAGCAAGGGCGGGGGTTTGGGAACCATGGTTTAAGGGGACTTCTAAGTCAACTGGCAAAATAATTCTATTATGAAAACATTCTGCATCCCACTTTGAAAGGTGGCGTCTGGGGTCTTAAATGCTAACAAGCAGCCATCTAAGATGCATCAATTGGTCTCAACCCACCTGGAGCAAAGGAGAATGAAGAACACCATGGTCACACGACAACTAAGAGCCCAAGAAACAGAAAGGGCCACATGAACCAGAAACCTACATTCTCCTGAGACCAGAAGAACTAGTTGGTGCCCGGCCACAATCGATGACTGCCCTGACAGTGAGCACAATAGAGAACACCTGAGGGAGCAGGAGATCAGTGGGATGCAGACCCCAAATTGTCACAAAAAGAGCATACTTAATGTTCTGACTGTGACTAGAGGAATCCCGGCAGTCATGGTCCCCAAACCTTCTGTTGGCACAGGACAGGAACCATCCCCGAAGACAATTCATCAGACATGAAAAGGATTGGACAGTGGGTAGGAGAGAGATGCTGATGAAGAGTGAGCTAATGATATCAGGTGGACACTTGAGACTGTGTTGTCATCTCCTGTCTGGAGGGGGGATGGGAGGATAGAGAGAGTTGGAAGCTGTCAAAATTGTCATGAAAGGAGAGACTGGAAGGGCTGACTCATTAGGGGGAGAGCAAGTGGGAGTAAGGAGTAAAATGTATATTAACTTATATGTGACAGACTGACTTGATTTGTAAACGTTCACTTGAAGCTCAATAAAAGTTAATTAAAAAAAAAAATCTAGGTCCAGATTGTTTGGCATCTGAATATTATCAAATATTTAAAGAAAATATAAAGTCTATGCTACCTGCATAAAATCTTGCAAAAAATTAGAAGAAAAAAAAAGTAAGAAATGTTCCCAGTGGGGTTTACTTCACCCAAAGAATTGGGTCTTTGTCCTTGGTTCCTGAGAGATACCTTCTAAAACCTTGGACTTTCCCCAATGAGAGAAGTGTTTTTAATGAGGACTCCAGACCACACCTATGGCTTTATGACTCCTGTTGGGTAGGGGCTGACCATGCCAGAAAGACCCACATTGTGATAGTGTGATATCAATCTCTGTTGTCAACTTCATGATATCAATATCCACAGACCTTAGGGGAAAGAGGTTGGAGTTTGAATCATGTGATGAGATCCCTAATAAAAGCTCTGGACACAGAAACTCCATGGGCTTCCTGGCTGGTGAAATACTTCAATGCGCATGGGAGGGTAGTGTTTCCCTCTTGGGGACTGGGTGCTTTGTGTTGGGAACCTTCCTAAAATTCACCTGATGTGTCTCTTCATTTGTATCCTTTTTGCTATGATAAAACAGTAATCCTTTAAGTATAGCACTTTCTGTGAGTTCTACAAGTTGCTCTAGGTATTATTGAACCTGAGACAGGCAGTCTGCCCACCAACTTGAATAAGCAAAGGGCTGTGCCTGCCATCTTCTGTGATACAGGAACTAACTCCCTGTCTTTAACCTAACTCCTTATTTAAGTATGCTTCCTGTTTCTGGCCAAGATGAGGAAAACAAGAGAATGGGGTCACAGGACCAGCTGAAACCAACAAGAGCTAGATCTGGCGTGCTTGACATGTGCAGAACCATTGACTCTATCCTCTTGGTGACCTTGGAACTCTTCTCCCATCCGACGGAACCAAACTTTAGCAGCCCAAGATTGGCGGAAGGCTTTCAGGAGCGAGGGGTCCAAGCCTAAGATCCAGTTTGAGAAACCTCCCCTTTAGACTGAGCAAGCGCAAAAGGCCAGACTGCCCCAGGAATGACTTTTCAGTCCAGACCAATCAGCAATCTGGCCCCACCTCAAGGTGTTCCTGAAGACCCCAAATCCAATTTACTTCACCCATATAAAACCCTTGGGCTATTGTTCTGAGAGCCATCTTGGCGATGCAAGTCCAGGTGTGCTCCTTTGCTTGGCCAACCAAATAAAACTTCTTCCTTCACTTTCACCAATTCTATGTCTCTATGGCCACCCCAAGCAGGCCTGGTACAGTCTGGTTACAAACCCAAGGGTATCATGGGAGCCAGCATGTCAGAAATAAGGGGAACCCTGGGGATCTTTGAGCTTATGGCTTGTATCCTGAAGGGGTAGTGGGAAAATTCCAAATATGTAGCCAGCAAGTCAGAAGTGAGAGTGTTATGAGGACTTCTAAGTTTGCAGCTGGAGTCTGAAGTCTTGGGCCGAAAACTACTGAAACTAATAGAAGAGTTCAGCAGAGTATCGGGATACAAGATAAACATACAAAAATTGTTGGATTCCTCTACACCAACAAAAAGATCATTGAAGGGGAAATCACCAAATCAATGCTATTTAGAGTAGCCCCCAAGAAGATAAAATACTTAGGAATAAAACTTACGAGAGATGTAAAAGACTTATGCAAAGAAAACTACAGTACGCTTCTGCAAGAAACCAAAAGAGACTTACGTAAGTAGAAAAACATACCTTGCTCATGGATAGGAAGACTTAACATTATAAAAATGTCTATTCTACCAAAAGTGATCTATACATTTAAAGCAATTCTGATCCAATCCCATTGAGATTCTTTAATGAGATGGAGAAACAAATCACCAACTTCATATAGAAGAGAAAGAGTCCCCGGATAAATAAGGCATTACTGAAAAAGAAGAACAAAGGGGGAGACTTTACCTGAATTTAGAACCTATTATACTGCCACAATAGTCAAAACAGCCTGGTACTGGTACAACAACAGATACATAGACCAATGGAACAGAATTGAGTATCCAGACATAAATCCATCCACAAAGGCCCTAAAACAGTTAAATGGGGAAAAGACAGTCTTTTTTAACAAATGCTGCTGGCATAACTGGATATCCATCTGCAAAAAACAAAAATGAAACAAGGCCCATACCTCACTCCATGCACAAAAACGAGCTCAAAATGGATTAAACACCTAAATATAAAATCTAAAATGATAAAGATCATGGAAGAAAAAACAGGGACAACGTTAGGAGCCCTAATACATGGCGTAAACAGTACACAAAACATTATTAAGAATGCAGAAGAAAAACTAGATAACTGGGTTGTTGTTGCTGTCAGGTTCCCTTGAGCCGGTTCCGACTCATAGCGACCCTCTGCACAAAAGGACATAACACTGCCCGGTCCTGCACCATCCTTACAATCGTTGTTATGCAGCCATTGTGCCAATCCACCTCATTGAGGGTCTTCCTCTCTTCTGCTGACCCTGTACTCTGCCAAGCATCATGTCCTTCTCCAGGGATTGATCCCTCCAGACAACATGACCAATGTATGTAAGACGCAGTCTTGCCATCCTTGCCTCTAAGGACCATTCTGGTTGTACTTCTTCTAAGACAGATTTGTTCATTCTTTTGGTAGTCCATGGTATATTCAATGTTCTTCGCCAACACCACAATTCAAAGGTGTCTATTCTTCTTCGTTCTCCCTTATTCACTGTCCAGCTTTCACATGCATATGATGTGATTGAAAATACCATGGCTTGGGTCAGGCACACCTTAGTCTTCAGGGTGACGTCTTTGCTCTTCAACACTTTAAAGAGGTCCTTTGCAGCAGATTTACCCAATGCAATGTGTCTTTTGATTTCTTGACTGCTGCTTCCATGCGTGTTGATTGTGGATGCAAGTAAAATGAAATCCTTAACAACTTCAATCTTTTCTCCATTTATCATGATGTTGCTCACTCGTCCAGTTGTGAGGATTTTTGTTTTCTTTTTATTGAGGTGTAATCCATACTGAAGGCTGTGGTCTTTGATCTTCATAACTAAGTGCTTCAAGTCCTCAACACTTTCAGCAAGCAAGGCTGTGTCATCTGCACAATGCGGGCTGTTAATGAGTCTTCCTCCAATCCCGATGCCCCTTTCTTCTTCATATAGTCCAGCTTTTTTTTTGTTATTTCCTCAGCATATAGATTGAATAAAAAAAAAAGATTCAATACGTACGGTGAAATAATAAAACCTGACACACAACTTTCCTGACTTTAAATCAGTCAGTATCCCCTTGTTCTGTCCAAACAACTGCCTCTCGATCTATGTAAAGGTTCCTCATGAGCACAAATTAGTGTTCTGTCAGTTTTTCATACTGTGGGGGCTTGTGTGTTGCCGTGATGCTGGAAGCTATGCCACCGGTATTCAGATACGAGCAGGGTCACCCATGGAGGACAGGTTTCAGCTGAGATTCCAGACTAAAACTAGGAAGAAGGACCCTGCAGTCTATTTCTGAAAAGCATTAGTCAGTGAAAACTTTATGAATAGCAGCTGAACATTGCCTGATATAGCTTTGGAAGATGAGCCCTCTAAGTTGGAAGGCACTCAAAGGATGACTGGGGAAGAGCTGCCTCCTCAAAGTAGAGTCAACCTTAATGATCTGGATGGAGTAAAGCTTTCGGAACCTTCATTTGCTGATGTGGCATGACTAAAAAGGAGAAGAAAGAGTTGCAAACATCCATTAATAATTGGAACCTGGAATGTATGAAGTTTAAATCTAGAAAAATTGAAAATTGTAAAAAATGAAATGGAATGCATAAATATCGATGTCCTAGGCATTACTGAGCTGAAATGGACTGGTATTGGTCATTTTGAATTGGACAATCATTTAGTCTACTATGCTGGGAATTACAACTCAAAGAGGAATGGTCTTGCAATCATTGTCAAAAAGAACATTTCAAGATCTATCCTGAAGTACAGCGCTGTCAGTGATAGGATAATATCCATATGCCTACAAGGAAGACCAGATAATAGGACCATTATTCAAATTTACACATCAACCACTAGGGCCAAAGTTGAAGAAATAGAAGATTTTTATCAGCTGCTGCATGGATCTCACCAGATGGAACACACAGAAATCAAACTGACTACATCTGTGGAAAGAGACAGTGGAAAATCTCAATATCATTAGTCAGAGCAAGGCCAGGGGCTGACTGTGGAACAGACCATCAATTGATCATATGCAAGTTCAAACTGAAACTGAAGAAAATCAGAGCAAGTACACAAGAGCCAAAGTACGGCCTTGAGTATATCTCACCTGAATGTGGAGACCATCTGAAGAATAGATTTGATGCATTGAACACTAGTGACCAAAGACCAGACGAGTTGTGGAATGACATCAAGGACATCATCCATGAAGAAAGCAAGAGGTCATTGAAAAGAAAGGAAAGAAAGAAAAGACCAAGATGGATGTCAGAGGAGACTCTGAAACTTGCTCCTGAACATTAAGCAGCTAAAGCAAAAGGAAGAACTGATGAAGTAAAAGAACTAAAGAGGAGATTTCAAAGGGCGCCTGGAGAAGACAAAGTATTATAACTACATGTCCAAAGAGCTGGATGGAAAACCAAAAGGGAAGAACACGCTCGGCGTTTCTCAAGCTGAAAGAACTGAAAAAAAAAAATTCAGGCCTTGAGTTGCAATAGTGAAGGATTCCATGAGGAAAATATCAAACGACATAGGAAGCATCAAAAGAAGATGGAAGGAATACACGGAGTCATTATACCAAAAAGAATTAGTCAGTGTTCAACCATTTCAAGAGGTGGCATATGATCAGGAACCGATGGCAATGAAGGAAGAAGTTCAAGCCGCTCTGAAGGCATTGGCAAAAAACAAGGCTCCAGGAATTGATGGAATATTGACTGAGATGTTTCAACAAACAGATGCATTGCTGGAGGTGCTCACTTGTCTATGCCAAGAAATATGGAAGACAGCTACCTGGCCAACTGACTGGAAGAGATCCATATTTATGCCTATTCCCAAGAAAGGTGATCCAACCGAATGTGGAAATTATAGAACAATATCATTAATCTCACACACAAGCAAAATTTTGCTGAAGATCATTCAAAACCGGCCGCAGAAGTACATCGACAGGGAACTGCCAGAAATTCAGGCTAGTTTCAGAAGAGGACGTGGAAGCAGGGATATCATTGTTGACGTGAGATGACTCCTGGCTGAAAGCAGAGAATACCAGAAGGATGTTCACCTGTGTTTTATTGACTATGCAAAGGCATTGCAGAGATAACTGGGAGCTCCTAAAAATCAAACACTTATGCTCATCCAAAGACTCCTCCAAAAGAGTAAAAGTACTACCTACAGACTGGGAAAATGTTTTTAGCTATGACATTTCTGATCAGCGCCTGATCTCTAAAATCTACATGATACCGCAAAAACTCAACTACAAAAAGACAAATAACCTAATTAAAAAAAGGGCAAAAGATATGAACAGACACTTCACTAAAGAAGACATTCTGGTAGCTGACAGATACATGAGGCAATGTTCACGACCATTAGCCATTAGAGAAATGCAGATCAAAACTACAATGAGATTTCATCTCACTCTGACAAGGCTGGCGTTAATCCAAAAAACACAAAATACTAAGTGTTGGAGAGGCTGTGGGGAGATTGGAACGCTTATACACTGCTGGTGGGAATGTAAAATTGTACAACCACTTTGGAAATCGATTTGGCACTGCCTTAAAAAGCTAGAAATACAACTATCACACCATTCAGCAATCCCACTCCTTGGAATATATCCTAGAGAGACAAAAGCCTTTACACGAACAGATATATGCACACCCATGTTCATTGCAGTACTGTTTACAATAACAAAATGATGGAATCAACCAAGGTGCCCATCAACGGATGAATGGATAAATAAACTATGGTATATTCATACAATGGAATACTATGCATCGATAAAAAACAGTGAGGAATCTGTGAAACATTTCATAACATGGAGGAACCTGGAAGGCATTATGCTGATTGAAATTAGTCAGTTGCAAAAGGACAAATATTGTATAAGACCACTATTATAAGAACTTGAGGAATAGTTTAAACTGAGAAGAAAACATTCATTTGTGTTTATTAGAGGAGGAGGGATGGAGGGTGGGAGAGGGGTATTTGCTAATTAGATAGTAGATAAGAACTACTTTAGGTGAAGGGAAAGACAGCACACAATACAGGGGAGGTCAACACAACTGGACTAAACTAAAAGCAAAGTTTCCTGAATAAACTGAATGCTTTGAAGGCCAGTGTAGCAGGGGCAGGGGTCTGGGGACCATGGTTTCAGGGGGCATCTAAGTCAATTGGCATGACAAAATCTATTAAAAAACATTCTGCATCCCACTTTGAAGAGTGGAGTCTGAGGCCTTAAACGCTAGCAAGCAGCCATCTAACATGCATTAATTTATCTCAACCTACCTGGATCAAAGAGGAATGAAGGTCACCAAGGACACAAGGTTATTACGAGCCCAAGAGATAGAAAGGGCTACATGAACCAGAAACTACATCATCCTGAGACCAGAAGAACTAGATGGTGCCCGGCTACATCTGCTGACTGCCCTGACAGAACACAACAGAGAACCCCTGAGGGAGCAGAAGAACAGTGGGATGCAGACCCCAAATTCTCATAAAAAGACCAGACTTAATGGTCTGGCTGAAACTAGAAGGACCCCTGTGGTCACTGCACCCAGACCCTCTGTTGGCCCAGGTCAAGAACCATTCCCGAAGCCAACTCTTCAGACATGGATTGGACTGGACAATGGGTTTTAGAGGGATGCTGGTGAGGAGTGAGCTTCTTGGATCAGGTGGACACTTGAGACTATGTTGGCACTTCCTGCCTGGAGGGGAGACGAGAGGGTGGATGGGGTTAGAAGCTGGCGAAATGGACACTAAAAGTGAGAGTGGAGGGAGAGAGTGGGCTGTCTCATTAGGGGGAGAGTAATTGGGAGTATGTAGCAAGGTGTATATAAGTTTTTGTGTGAGAGGCTGACTTGATTTGTAAACTTTCACTTAAAGCACAAAAAAAATTATATACATATACTTACTGATGACACTGAAAAGATATTATTCTTCCAGAATAATATCAAACATTGAAAATCAGAGCATAAGGTTTTTAAATAATAAACTTGTCATAATGATTCATTTTGTTATATTTCTTGAATACAAGTTCATTTTATGATGATTACATTTTGGTTTAGTCATGGATTCAGTGGAATATTTCAATTCATAGCTTTTGGAGAATATGTGTATTATGTACCACCATCATTTTATTGAAAGTGTTTGTGGATTCTACTCTAAACAAAACTACATATAAAATGTGCAGAGGGAAAGTGGAGCTATAAACAGAAGCACCATGCTGTCTCTCTGCAGCAAAGACTAGAAAAACTAAGTAAAACAGAGACAACCGTCAATCCTGGAACCGTAAGTACCAAATGAAGGAATAAAGAACTTGATGAAGCACAGAGTGGAATAAGAAGCTGACAGAGAACAGAGAATGAGGAGAGCTATGGAGTGGAGGTCCTATACCAGCTAAGATGGCCAGATTTGCTATCTTGGGCTACAGCCACCAAAGAACTCAGACAGGGAGTAGGGGAAGGCAAATTCATGGAGCTCCCAATAGGAGACAGAGCACCTGGTAACTAGGGATACAATCTTTCCCACCCCACGCCCTTTTTCTCTGTAGGAGGCCTCCTCCACTTGCCAACAGGCTGTGAGTGATAACAGATCACTGCCACTAGGGTCTGCACTGCCCTCACCAGCCAGCCCCCTCAGCACCATTTTTTGTTTGTTTTTTGTTGTTGTTTTGTTTGCTTTTGATTTTTTGGGCTTTTTTTTTGTTGTTGTTGTTGTTATTGTTGCTTCTCTCTCCCTTCCTTCCTTTTGTTTCTCCCACCCAGCTAGCCTCATGTGCCATCTCCTCCCCTTCCTGACATGCTGTGATTTTTTGGTTTGTTTGCTTTTTTTATTGTTTTTTCATATTGTTTTTTGGCCTTTTTTGTTGCTCCTGTTTCTCTCCCTTCCTTCCTTTCCTCTCTCTTATCCAGCTAACACTGTGTACAATCCCCTCCCCTTCTTGACCGACTGTTTTTTTTTTTTTCTTTAAATTGTTTGCTTTGTTCTTTTTTTATTTGTTTATTTTTGGGGCTTTTTTTTTTGTTGCCTCTCTTTCTCTCCCTTTCTTCCTTTCCTGTTTTTTCCACACAACTAGTCCTATGTCCCCTTCATGGCAGGCTCTGATTTTTTGGTTTGTTTGCTTTGTTCTTTTTTTTTTCTTTCTTTTATTTCCTTTTTTCCTGTTTATTCTCTCTTCTTTCCTTCCTTTCTGTTCTTCCATTCACCTAGCACTGTGCACTGCCCCCACCCCTTCTACACAGTTCTGTTGGATAGTCACTGCATGAGGCCCCCCCAGGTCTGTGCCACTGTCACCAACCAGATCCTTCAGTGCCATTTTATTTATTGTTTCTTTGTTTTGTTTTTTTATTCTTTTTTGTTATTGTTTGTCCACTCTCTCTCCCTTCCTTTCTTTCCTTCCTCCCATCCACCTAGCCCCATGTGCCACCCCCAAGTTCTTGGTGGGCTGTGCTGTACTGTCAATGGACAGCCTCTGGCACACAGCATCCCCAGGCCAGCTCCCTGAGAGCCATACTTTTTACTTCTCTTTATCTTTCCCTTTTTCTTTTTCCCTCTCACCTAGGTCCTGCGCTGCCTCCACCCCTTCCTGATGGGCTGTGCTTTGCCACCCAGTGAGAGAAACATCAGCTAAGTGCCATGCCAATTCTACCCTGCCTCCAATGGCTTGCACCCCCACCACCATATTTTATTTTTGTTGTTGTTTTTATTTTTGTTTATTATATTTATTTATGTGTTTGCTTGATTCTTGGTTTCTTCTCTCTCTTTCCCCTATTTCCTTTCCTTTCTTTCTCCCACCTAGCCCTGTGCACCACCCATGCTGCTTCTCAACAGGCCAAGCCACATCATTCACTAGAGAGCTACCAGCATGCAGTCTTGCGGGGTCGGCCCTCCCCCCACCCACTGAATCCTGCCACATTGTCATTTTATTTACCTTTTTTAACTTTATTTTCTGCACTTTTTAAGTTTTTTTCCTTTCTGTCTCTTCTTCCACCCCGCACTTAGCTTTGCACATTACATTCTCTCCTTTCTTTCATGCCTGTCTGCCCCATGCACTGAGTGCCACACCCCTGAGCAATAAAAACTCAGTCTCCTGGACCCTGCAATGCATTCTCCCCTAGCCCCACTCCATCATCCCCAGTTTGTGCTGCAAACTACCCATCTGTGCCCCTCCACCCATGTTAGACCCACCCTACTGCACTATAGCTGAGTGACCAGCCCTGCCCACCTAGACAAGGCGGTTAGAATTATAGTGCCCACAGGCAAGCAAGCATCAAAACACACCCAGCCAGCATTCCCAGATGTAACCAAATAAAACAGAAAAGCAATATGAAACAATCAAATCTACAATCAATAAATGAAGAAAATAATACCTGATTGAGCCAGAGAGAGCAATGTCAAAACATATGGAAAAAAAAAAAGAGAGAGAGAATGGCTCCAGAAATTGACCAAAACAAAATACCAGATGAGTTTCTGCTAAAAGAAAAGGCACTAGAACTACCTGATAGGGAATTCAGAACTCTAAAATTCAGGGATCTCCAACAGATGAAGGAAAATGCAGACAAAAATAAGGAAAAAATAGACAAAATCATGGAAAACACAGACAAAACAATGGAAAAAATCAGGAAAATAATACAGGAACAAAATGTCAAAATAAAAAAATAACTAGAAATCATACAAAAACAGCAATTAGAAATCCAAACATAAACAAGATTTCAGAAATGAACAGTGAAATAGAAAGAAGGTTTTGGGAGCAAATTTGAAACAATGGAAGACAATATCAGTAAAATTGAAGACAAATCCTTGGAGATCACTTTGTTTGAGGAAAATCAGAGAAAACAATGAGAATGATGTGGGATGCAACCAAAAGCAAAAATTTGCATGTGATCAGAGTTCCAGAACAGGGGGAGAAAACAGAAAATACTGAGAGGATCACTGAAGATTTGTTGACAGAAACCTTCCCTAGTATCATGAAAGACAAACAGCCAACTATCTAAGAAGCTCAACAAATCCATATCGGGTAGAACCCAAAAGAAAAACACCAAAACATATCATAAACACATTCATTAAAACCAAAGGCAAAGAAAGAATTCTGGGAGCAGCACGAGAAAAATGAAAAGTCAAATATAAAAGAGAAACAATAAGCCTAAGCTTTGATTACTTGGCAGAAACCATGCAGGTAGTAGGACAATGTTGTCATTGTTAGGAGCCATCACGTTGGTTCCGACTCATAGTGACCGTATGCACAACAAAATGAAACACTGCCCGTTTCTGCACCATACTTACAGTTGTTGCTATGCTTGAACCCATTGTTGCAGCCACTGTGTCAATCCATCTAGTTGAGGGTCTTCCTCTTTTTCACTCACCCTCTATTTTACCAAGCATGATGTCCTTCTCCAGGCACTGATACCTCCTGATAACATATCCAAAGTATGCGAGACAGTCTCACCACCCTTGCTTCTGGTTGTACTTCTTCAAAGACAAATTTGTTCATTCTTTTGGCAGTCCGTGGTATATTCGATATTCTTTGCCAACACCACAATTCAAAGACATCAATTCTTCTTCAGTCTTCCTTATTCATTGTCCAGCTTTCCCATGCATATGAGGTGATTGAAAGCATCATGTCTTGGATCAGGCTCACCTTAGTCCTAAAGGTGACATCTTTGATTTTCAACATTTTAAAGAGGTCTTTTGCAGATAATTTGCCCAATGCAATGCATATTTGATTTCTTGACTACTGCTTCCATGAGTGCTGATTGTGGATCCAAGGAAAATGAAATCCTTCACAACCTCAACCTTTTCTATGTTTATCATTATGTTGTTTATTGGTCCAGTTGTGAGGATTTTTGTTTCCTTTATGTTGAGGTGTAATCCATCCTGAAGGCTGTGGTCTTTGATCTTCATCAGTAAGTGCTTCAAGTCTTCTACACTTCAGCAAGCAAGGTTGTGTCATCTGCATAATGCAGGTTGTTAATGAGTCTTCCTCCAATCCTGATGCCCCGTTATTCTTCATAGAGTCCAGCTTCTGCCTCATTAACATAACTGCCTCTAATTCTGCCTCATTGACATCATAGAGGTAGGATTTACAACACATAGGAAAATCACACCAGATCACAAAATGGTGGACAATCATACAATAATGGGAATCATGGCCTAGCCAAGTCGACATATATTTTTGGGGGGCACAGTTCAATCCATGACAGGGTGCTAGGAGTCTGAATTGGGTTAAATAATTAATTTCAACTTCTTCCAAAGGAATTATCCGTAGAAAAACAGGCTTGAAAATAACTTTCCTTGGAGTTCAAGGTCTCTCCCTATAGATGCTTGGGGCAGGTACTTCTTAATAGATTCAAAAACACATTTTTTTTCTATTTAATACAATTTAAAAAAAAATTAGCTGACTGTAAATATCACAAGTTCTACCTGTCACGATTTTTATTTTTAATTTTCTGAAATTATGCCAAGGCCATAACATTTTCCAGGGGGTCAACCTAAGACTATTTAGACAATTCTGACTATAAACCATCTAAGCAGATGGTTGTTGTCTGCTCTGGTTTTAAAAGCACATAAGAGCAAATATTCTAGTCTCCCTTGGAAACCCATTCCAGTGTTTAATCGACTTCTCCAGGTACACGTTTCATGACTTCCTACAACGGAAGTCAAAATAGAGTTTTAGTGTATTTCATTCTACTTGCAAGTTAATATGAATCTTATTACAAATTTCCCACCCAAGGGGTCTATCAATAAATCCAAAAGTATCCTGCATTTTATCATTTTCCTACAGATTAATTTCAAGGATTGTATACAACAAGCAGTATAGCCATTATGTTAGATGTAAAGCTAGACTAATGAAGCCAATAATATAATTTTCAAGATTAGTTTATATATAATCTACAGATAAAGAATATTCTGGCACATTCACTCTCCCACTACAGAGATAAAACATTTTGATCTACTCTCTGATATATCCTCTTGAATATTTTAGTCTACTTCATAACTTATGTATACCACTGAACTTTAGATAAAGGTCCCAGTAAATCTGAAGGTATGAGTTATTTAAACTGGCTTGGGCTTCGGCCATTCTAGGGACCTACTCTTGGAGTCTTCACCAGGTAATGAGCAATCCTAAAGCGCAGGATTGGTCTAGTAGTAGAGAATTGTGGGACCCTCTTCTGGCCTATGGCCACTCTGGAAAAACTCATTCCAGGGTTTTTCTCATTGCCAACTAAATGTAATGCTTAAAGAAGTCTTTAGAATTATTCTATACAGCTGGAATAACTCTGTCTAGAACAGACATCTAAGATAACCTTGGACCTAAATAATTGCTTGAAGGCCAGCCACTCTTTTGATGCACAGCCTCTTGGGCTCATATTTAAGTTTGGTGTGGATTTTTGAAAGCTCAGCATGTAATCAAATAACTAGTGAGGATCCTAAAGTCTACATTAATATTTAACTTTTAAAATATATAATTTATTTCCCCCAAAGTCCTTAGTTCTGGAAAAGTCATGAAACATCAAATGCCTTGAGAAAATAATTGTCAAATAGCTCTTCTGCTCCATTACTTTATTAAATTTAAAAAAAATGTATAACATTTTTATTTGTTTTCAATTTTCATGATAATATCAAAAGGTTAAAATACTTCTGCTTATGTGTGTTTTCTCTTTAGTATCTCATGTAGTATTTGGTAATCACCTTTACTATGCTAATGAATTAATTTTTAAAAAACCTGTGAGTTAAAGTTATATATATATGACAATAAGTCATGAATCTAAAAATACAAGAAAAGCTTCAAAATATGTTTTCACATAATTTAATTAGATAAAACTCATTGATGAATCAACATTTTCCTTTCTTTAGTCTAATTAAACGAATATTTTTATCTTCGAATTAAACTAAAAACTGAAGCTTCTGTTGAAACATAGTTCTGAGTAAAAGTAATATCAGTGTCAGTCTATTCTATTTCTAAACTGCACTTAAATACTCATAAACCTCCTTTGCATGTAACTTTGTTACTGGCTCAATCAGCAATAAAAGGTTACCTTTTAAAAGCTACTAGATGAAATGTGGAGTTTCTTTATCAAAATTACACCTCATATTAGGCAATGGGCATTCTTCTCAGACAACAACATTTTGTTGAGTATCAAAACATTCTGAAGTTATTGAATTCCAGCGGTTACATCCTTAAGCAGGCAGGAAGTACCCCCTAAATATTTTTTGACAGTAGGTAACTTCTCCTGAGGAGGAGAAAGAAAAAGAGGCAGTTGGCACAAGCTGCAGGTGGCCGCTGAGGGGGAGGTGTCATTTGCGAAGCACAGTAGGTGGCCTGGGCTCCTGAGAAGGAGATGACAGTTGGAGACAGCAGCAGGTGTTTGCTGTGAGGGAGAAGCACCTCTCAACAGAGTTGTCAATGACTGTTTTTGTGAATTTTTGTTGCAATAATCTGATATTTGGCATTTTAACTGACAGCACCAAATATGCCTAAAAATATTCTGAAGACTAATTTTTTTTCAGACTGAAAGAAACTATAAAGGCATTATTTCTGCTAATTATTGAGTCTAAACATTAACAATTTGCAAGATGTTAAAGATGGGCATATATTTTTTTCCACTGCGAAATAGCTAAAAATCAAGAGTTTGAATGTTTTAAATGCAATAAAATTTTAGAATATAAAGGATATGATTGTAAATTTAATAAATAAGAACAGTGAAACAGAAAGCTATTACTCAAATTGGTTTCTAAATGAACAAATTCCAGATATCATGACTATCTTTCTCTGGTTCTTAAGTTACCTATTCTGAGTCTTATCTATCTATCATCTGAAGGTAGAATTTATAGAGAAGTAGTCATATTGTAGTTAATTCACAAAAGAGTCTCAATTATTGTAAATTTAAGTTTGAGAATTATTAGGACCATTGAAATATTTTCCATGAGCAACCCCTGGGATATCTGGTGGACCTAGAGTTTGAAGTTTTCCAAGAAACCAGCATAAAAGTGACAACTTTGAAGTTCTAATAATTCAGTATAGAATACTTGTAGAATGACTTTAGAGCATTCAAAAGTCCATAAAATACTGTGGATATGCTCCATAATTATGAGGACTCATTTACGAACAATTATTTATTCTACTAAGAAATGATTTCTTTTGTAGTTCTGGTCTATGTGTAAAACTAGCAAATGGTAACGGAAATACCATTTGAGATATCCCACCAATTACTCACTTTACTACTCTCCATAAGCAGAGAGTGACTCTGTTCATAAATTCCTACATGTAGAAGCAAAGGTGGAGCTATGATGTGTATAAATATTTATTTTATAATCACTAAATACAAAGGGATGGTATATTGAAATTTTTTTGTGAGGAGCCGGGAGCACTTCTAGGTAACACTCAGCATCAAACTGCGTAGTCAACATTTTTGGGAAAATAAAAACAGAAATCCAATAGGAAAGGGAAGGACAAATAAGGAGTATGATGATAAATGATCTGTGATGTTTTTAGTACTTGTTCTATCCCAATTGTTTTTAAAGGGGTGTCTTAGTCAAGCAAGTTGGGTTCAAACTGTCTAAAGCATCACATATAATCAAATAAAATATGAGAAACAAAGGTGACTCTTGTTTAACACTGCGACATGGATGTAGATGCCATCTGTGTTGTGTTTACATGTAGTTAAAACAGGAAAGAAGAAAAGCGTCACACTTGATAAGTCTAAAACCATACATTTCCTAAAAGCTCTTGCTATGTTTTTTTCCCCCTAGAAGGCAGATGCTTACAGTGAAAAATGTAGACACTTCAATAGTCTTTCTTAGAAAATTAAAGGTGACTTGCAAAGAAACTAAATATATTTTGGTGCATTACATCTGTTGGGAGATTGCTTAAAGCAATAGGAAGAAATACTGTTCCTGAGGTTCTGCTCTCAGAAGATGAAGAGTTTTAAGTGAACTTTTCATTTGGTTTCCTCTGAGGGCTTCTCCTCCTCAGTGTGATTAATGCTCTCCACACTTGAGTAGAAATTCTCTTGGAAGAAGCCTTTGATAATGACAGTTTGTAAACTTGTCATGCCCAAAATGGAATATGTGTTATCTAACTTGAATTGAGCATACTTGTAAGCATTCTAATTGCTTCGTTTTCAGCAGAACAAAGTGATAGCCACATCAGCACAGCAAAGTGTATTCCAAAGAAACCAGCACCTCTATGCTATTGAAAACACTACAATACCTGACACATTAACAAATTACAGATGATCCCAGAGAAACAGCTTTTTCCAAAGGCTATGTTTAAAGTACAATACCCTTATTATTAAAATCAAACAACTGAGTCACGATGTATTTGATTCAATTACTTCAGGCATGTTATAGTTTACAAAGAGATTATTTAACTTTTACCAATAAGAGAAACAAGCATAGGATACCATTTCCTCAGAGACAGTAGGGATGAAAAGGAGTCTGGGGAAAATGAAATGTTTGTCTATGAAAAAAGTTAGTCCTTTAAACCTTAAATGTGGTGATTTGGGCAGCATTTTTAAGAGGTCAGGTTTCAAAAAACTGAGAGGAAAGGAAGTTTAGTTTTCCCTCCCAAAAGATCAATTCACTTGCATCAAAAAGCATGACTAGATGGTGCCCGGCTACAACCGATGACTGCCCGGGCAGGGAGCACAACAGAGAACCCCTGAGGGAGCAGGAGATCAGTGGGATGCAGACCCCAAATTCTCACAAAAAGACCATACTTAATGGTCTGACTGAGACTAGAGGAATCCCGGCAGTCATGGTCCCCAAACCTTCTGTTGGCACAGGACAGGAACCATTCCCGAAGACAACTCAGCAGACATGAAAGGGATTGGACAGTGGGTAGGAGAGAGATGCTGATGAAGAGTGAGCTAATGATATCAGGTGGACACTTGAGACTGTGTTGGCATCTCCTGTCTGGAGGGGGGATGGGAGGATAGAGAGAGTTGGAAGCTGGCAAAATTGTCATGAAAGGAGAGACTGGAAGGGCTGACTCATTAGGGGGAGAGCAAGTGGGAGAACGGAGCAAGGTGTATGTAAACTTATATGTGACAGTCTGACTTGATTTGTAAACGTTCACTTGAAGCTCAATAAAAGTTAATAAAAAAAGCATGACTAGCTTAAATATGTATTTTAGCCCTCTAAAATTATTTTTCTTACATATTAATTCCTCATACATAGGCTGTATAATCTTGGTTTGATTGCTTAACCTTTCTGCACGTCAGTTTACTCATCTGTGAAATGGGGACAATATTAGTGTCCAAATTCTGAAATTGTTGTGAGGGTTAAATTAGGTAATCCATACAAAGAGTTAGTGCTTGTGACAAGGTAATTATTACATTATTACTATTATTATCATTTTTGCAAGATAGAGTTATTGTTGTAGAGTCTAGGTAAAAAAAAAGCATGCTTCAAAGTAAAATCATTCTATGTAACATAACAATTCATTTTATGCATGATGAATTAGCATGCCAATATATAAAGAGAGCCACCATAACTCTAGGAGCCAGGGTGGTGCAATGGTTAAGATCTCAGCTGCTAACCAAAAGGTTGGCTGTTCAAACCCATCGGCAGTTAGTTCCTCGGGAGAAAAGATCTAGCAATCTGCTCCTGTAAAGACTGCAGCCAAGAAAGCCTTGTGGGGCAGTTCTGCTCCGTCACATGAGGTTGCTATCAGTCCAAACTGCACCTGACCTACTAATCATAGCTTCATTTCTCCATAAGCTCGAAGTTCTAAGATTTCACAATCTTTGTTTTTAGTTATGCAATCTTTAATAAATAAAGAAAAAAATCTTCCTTTTACTAGGTGCTGTAATGATTGAAATTACTTTAACTAAGGCTTTCACCTAGGTTAGGTTTAGATATACAGTCAACATACTTATGTTTATATTTTTTTTATCCCAGGTCTTATTTCTTATTTGTTGGTTTTTATATGTGTGTGTATATATTTTTTTTCTCTGTGCATAACAGGGTGTTTACTTTGTATCTCATAAATTAGATAATATTGCCATGAATGATTAAATCTGAGATTGGGGTTATTTTCCTATTTCAAGTCTATATGGTTAGCTGCTGATATTGCCACTTATCTCATCTTACCAAATGAAAAAGCAAATTGGAGTAACAGAAACACTTTTAACTCTAAGAACTTGAAAAAAATTAATATATAATCATGAATCAACACTTTATATTTTCTTTAGATACTTGGGTCCATGTTTGACTAGAGAGATGTAGTAGAGATGCTTCAAGTTTAGAATTAGAATTTGGGAAGTGCGTCTGTCAGGTAAGCTGTTAACACTAAACCAAATGTGGTACTTTCAAGTTAACTGCTGGGCTATGATAGGCTAAGGAATGCAGTAATACCCAGGAGGGTCAGGAACATCCAAAGCTGAGAAAGAGTCAGTCTCCCCTGGTCAGCATTGACCTTAAACTTTACCATTTCTGAGCCCTTCCTCTATGGGGAAGAAAGCGAAACCAGGGTACCCACTCACAGATAAACAGACATTTTGGGGTAGTGTGTATTTTAAATGGTCAAGGTTTTGAACTTTACATATTTGCTTTAAGACATGAACTGCTTGTATATCTGATTACCAGGGATTTTCTTCAATCTCTTAATTTCCCAAGTGGTTATTGCAAATGAAATTGCATTCCTCCTTTTGATTCAGGATTTAATTACTACTGAAAAAAAAACACATGGATGAAGAGATGATGATTTTGAGGCAAAATATCTATATCCATTCATTTGTCACGTATTTAACTTTTGTTTACTTCTAACAAGGAAACTAAAAATACCAGAGTTGGAAAATCTGATATTTCTACAGGCCACCCTGGCATTCCTCTTCCACTATCTACTAAATCCACCTTTGGGATTAGAAGGAGCAGGGAGTTATTTAGGATGGTTATCAAAGAAAGATGGTATCTATACAGTGTAATTTAATGTTTAATATATTTGAAATCCATGAACTCATTCAGAAAATTGATAATCTAATGTCATTGTTAAATCATGTCCAGTAGATAGACAATGCAAGGACATTAAACCTTAACCTTAAAACCTTACAGAATCGGAAATTTGGCTATTTAATGATCTCAAATATATCAGATATATTTTCCTGACTATTATGAGAATACATCATCATAGGGACCCTATGCACAACAGAACAAAACGCTGCCCGGTCCTGAGCCAGCCTTACAATCGTTGTTATGTTCTGTTGTGCATAGAGTCGCTATGAGTCGGAACTGACTCGATGGCACCTAACAACAACAACATTGTGTGAAAGTAGAGTTGGCTATGCATAGGCAGAATAAACAGCTGCCAAATAACACAACTGGGTGAATTCTAAGTCCTTTTGAGTATGTTGCTTGCTAGTCTGTCTGCAGCCCAGATTGAGGGGTTGTTGTAGTTAGGCCATATCCAGTTGGTTCCCTATGTACGATAGAATAAAATGCTGCCCAGTCCTGCACCATCATCACAATCATTGCTATATTTGAGCCCATTGTTGCAGCCACTGTGTCAATTCATCTCACTGAGGCTCTTCCTCTTTTTCGCTGACCCTGTACTTTACCAAGCATAATGTCCTTCTCCAGGGACTGGTCCTTCCTGACAACATGCCCAAAGTATGTGAAATGAAGTCTCGTCATGCTCACTTCTAAGGAGCATTCTGGCTGTACACATTCCAAGACAGATTTGTTCGTTTGTTCTCCTGGTAGTCCGTGATACATTCAATATTCTTCGCCAATGCCATGTTTCAAAGGCATCAATTCTTCAGTCTTTCTTATTCATTATCCAGTTTTCACATGCATATGAGGTGATTGAGAATACCATGGCTTGGGTCAGGTGCACCTTAGTCCTCAAAGTAACATCTTTCCTTTTTAACACTGAGGGGCTAAAGGGCATTGTTTCTAGAATTCTCTGTGCATATTAAAATCCAAATAGTAACCAGAGAGTAAAGGGAGTAAGTAAACAATGCCTGAACAGGGACTTGAATGGAAGTAATGGAGCCCTGCTGGCACAGTGGTTAGGATCTACAGTTGCTAACTAAACACTCAGCAGTTTGAATCCACCAGCAGCTACTTGGAAACCCTATGGGGCAGCTCTACTCCGTCCTATAGGGCTGTTATGAGCTGAAATCAACTTCTTTCAATGTTTTTTTTTTTTTTTAATGGGAGTGGTATGATAGCATGAGTTTGTTTGTTAAATGATAAGTTGGCATCTAGCATGAAATACAGCACTAAGTGAATAAAACATTGGTTCTATGAATTTTAATTGAGGTGGGGAATGCAGAAAGAGAAATGTCTGTATGCTGAAATTTTGCCTTGGGGGAGGGGGGAGGGAGCTTAGATATACAGCTATAATGGGAAGCCTAGAACAGATAAAAGGAGCCCTGGTGGCACAACAGTTAAGCACTTCACTGCTAACTGAAAGGTTGGAGGTTTGAACCCACCCAGCAACTCCACAGGAGGAAAGATGCGACAATCTGCTCCTGTAAAGATTAAAAAAAAAATTACAGCCTGGAAAACCCTGTTGGGCAGTTCAACTTTGTCACACCGGGTTGCTATGAGCTAGAATCGGCTCACCAGCATATAACAACAACAACAAAACGAATAGGGACAACATGCAACAATGCCATTCATTCATTTCAGGAGTTTCTCTAGGTATGGTTTAATTCACATATACTTACATATTTGTAAAAAGCAAAGTATATTTTTGCAACAACTTTACTGTTTCAACTATTATGTCTATCCAGATGGCTTGAAAAGCTTTAGTCAGAATATTTGACTTCATTGGCATTTGGACAGAACTTCCTCAAGCTCTAATGTAACAAACTAAGTTCATTGCCTTTCCCTTGTTAAAACACATAAAAAAAAAAAAAAAACCTACCTTCTTGGAATCCCTTATTTTTTTTTTAAATACCACTCAAAGTTAACCTGAGTCAAAATCTTAGGATCATATTTTACAATTTCTTCTCCTTTATCCAATTACAAAGTCTTACTAGTTCGGGTTTAGTAATGTCTCCTCAATCTCTCACTTTATCTTCATTTTCATTTCTACTGCCATTATCAAGTCTCTTACTGCCTATTCCTAAACAATTGCTTATAGTCTTTTCTCACACATGTATCCTCAAGCCACTGCCATTATCATCTTTCTAAAACTATACTGCTAATGGCTAACTTTTATTAGGTACTTACGGTATATTAGGCATTATGTTAAAGAGTTTATAAAGCTTATTGCATTTAATTTACACAATAGCACTATGAGGTAAGAACTATTATTATCCTCATTTTATTGATAAAATTCTGAGCCATAGAAAGGTGGAGTCACGTAGCTATAAATAGTGGAACCAAGATTTGAACCCACGTTGTTTGATTCAAGAAAGATCCTGTTATACTGCTTCACCAAATAATATTTCAGCATGTTACCATACACTGCAGAAATGATATAAGACATCCCATTACTTACAGCTTATAGAGTGCTAACATTCACTGAGTGCCAGTCCCAGTATTCAGCAAATTACATGCCTTGTCTTACTTAAATTTCCCTATACAACAAACAACAACCCATTGCTTTCGAGTCAATTCTGACTCATACTGACCCTATAGGACAGAGTAGAACTGCCCCCATAGGGTTTCTAAGGCTGCAGTCTTTATGGGAGCAGACTGCCACATCTTTCTCCTGCAGAGCTGCTGATGGGTTCAAACCGCTGATCTTTTAGTTAGCAGTGGAGAGCTTAAACACTGCATCACCAGGCCTTAAACTTTTCTATAGTCATACGTTAATCAGTATTCTCCAGAGAAACAGAACCAATAGAATAACAGAGAGAGAGAGAGAGAGATTGATTTTAAGGAACTGGCTCACGCATTTGTGCATTTGTGGGGGCTGGCAAATCCAGAATCCAAAGGTCAGGTGACAGGTTAGAAACTGTGGCAGTCTTGAGTCCAAAATTTATCTGCAAGGCAGTCTGCTGGAAACTCCAGTAGAATATCTATGTTACAGTCTTGAGGCAGAATTTCTTCTCCTCTCAGAAACCTTAGATTTTTCTCTTAAGGTTTTCAACTGGTTGGAAGAGGTCCACTCACATTATCAAGGGCAATATCTTTTCCTTAGAGTTAACTGATTGTAAATGTTAATCACATCAACAAAATACTTTCACAGCAACATCTAGACAAGTGTTTGATCAAACAATTGAATATCATAGCCTATGCAACTTGACATTTAAAATTAACCATCATAAAACCAAAATTAACCATCATAGTTACAATTATTTCAGTTTTACAAAGAGGGAAACTGAGGTTCAGAGACATGCTGAATATCATGCTGCTAGTAAGTGGCGGACCTGGTATTCAAACCCAAGTCTGCCTGACTCCAAAGTGTGCATTCTGATCTGCTATAACATACTTCTATCTACAAGAGAATAAATTTCAACTCCTTGATCTGCCATTCAAGCCTTTCTGGAGTATGAAAACTAGACTCTCAAAATTTTCTATCTTACACCTCAAATAAAACTATCTGTTTGGAGAGGAAAGCAGCTTCCAATATAAGTAGAATTTCATATCATTTATTTTAAAAGATAAAATCTTAACTAACAAAAATGTCCTTAATGTTTTTCTTCCCTGAAAAAATATCATGAGCCCTTTAAAAATCCTGAATATTTAACCAGAAAAGTACTGTGACTTCTTTAAAAGTTATGCTAACATCAGCCTTTTGAAATACCTTTCTGCAGTTAGTTAATTTATGAGAATAAAGTCCATCTTTTCCTCACCCACTGAGTATCACGAGGTCTCCTCTCCCTTTTCTGAGTGTCATAAGGCTCCTTCCCCTACCCTGCTGAACAAAAAAAAAAAAAAACACAGGGCAATTATTGGTGGTTCATCTGTGCACAGGTATAAAACAGAGTCTAATTTTGAAGAGTTAAGGAATTAGGATATGGTAGTGTTCATATTCTGACTGGTGAGCAATCATTTACCTCATTGTGAAGTACTTATAAACAGCCAAGTGATGTTCTTAAATTCTGAGTCCGTAGTTTTTTTTTTCAAGATTCAAATAGATGTGACAAATATAACAACACCAAGGTTCAACCGTATCATTCTAATTATATTCTACCATGCTAGATGTGAGTTACGAGTTACTACTTCTGTTTTCATTGCCTTTTAAAATATTTTAAATAAGTAAAAATTCAACCTTAATGACTTTTTCAAAATATATTTAAGCAAAAACTCTTGCCTTCCTGTGAAGTCAACAACATACATGGAACTCTGTACCATATAGGGACCTACGCAGGCTTATCAGTGCCTGCTGAGGAGGTTTTTGATATTCATCTTGAATTGCTAATTTTCCTTTAATATATCATCTCTTAAAGTTACATGTTGTTGTTGTTGTTAGGTGCCGTTGAGATGGTTCTGACTCTTAGAGACTCCATGTACAACAGAACAAAACACTGCTTGGTCCTGTGCCATCATCACAGTCGTTATGCTTGAGCCCATAGTTGCACCCATGGTGTCAATCCATCTTGTTCAGGGTCTTCCTCTTTTTTGCTGACTCTCTACTTTACCAAGCATGATATCCTTCTCCAGGGATGGATCTATCCTGATAACATGTCCAAAATATGTGAGAAATAGTCTCGTCATCCTTGCTTCTAAGGACTCTTCTGGTTGTATTTCTTTCAAGGCAGATTTGTTCATTCTTTTGGCATTTCATAGTATATTCAAAATTCTTTGCCAGCACCACAATTCAAAAGTGTCAATTCTGCTTCAGTCTTCCTTATTCATCATCCAGCTTTTGAATGCATACGAGGTGATTGAAAACACCATGGCTTGGATCAAGCACACCTTAGTAGTCAAGGTGACATCTTTGCTTTTCAACACTTTAAAGAGGTCCTATGTAACAGATTTGACCAGTGCACTGTGTGTTTTGATTTCTTGACCGATGGTTCCATGGGTGTTGATTGTGGATCCAAGTGAAATGAACTCTTTGGCAACTTCAATCTTTTCCCCATCTACCATAATGTTGCTTATTCGTCCAGTTGTAAGGATTTTTGTTTTCTTTATGTTGAAGTGTAATCCATACTGAAGGCTGTAGTCTTTGATCTTCATCAGTAAGTGCTTCAAGTCCTCTTCACTTTCAGCAAGAAAGGTTGTGTCATCTGCATAACTCAGGTTGGTTTTGGCAAGTTTGATTATAATTTGTCTTGGTGACTTTCTTTCAACATCTACGTTATGTAGAGTTCAATGAGCATCTTGGATAGAGATCTTCTCATCTTTCATGATATCAGGGAAGTTTTCTGCCAACAAATCTTCAACAATTCTCTCTGTATTTTCTGTTATCCCTCCCTGTTCTGGTACTCCAATCACTTGTAGGTTATTTCTCTTGATTTTTTTATTCAAATATCTTAGTGCCAAGTGCTTTATCTTCAAGTTCAGAAATTCTGCCTTCTGCTTGCTCAAATGTGCTTCTCTGACTTTCTATTGAGTTGTCTACTTCTGTAATTTTGTTGTTAATCTTCTGAATTTCTGTTTGCTGTCTGTCTATGGATTTTTCCCGCTTATTAATTTTTTCATTATGTTCCTGAATAATCTTTATTAATTTCTTCAGTTGCTTTATCTGTGTGTTCCTTGGCTTGTTCTGAGCATTGCCTCATTTCCTTCTTGATCCCTTGAATGGTTTTGTATATTAATCTTTTGTATTGTGCCTTTTGTAATTCCAGGAAGGCCCTTTCATCTAGAAGATCCCTTGATTTGTTGTTTGAGAGCTTGTTGAGGCGATCATGCTTTGTTTCTTTATGTGACTTGATATTGACTGTTCTCTCCGAGCCATCTATAAGTTCCTGTATTAGTTTATTTTATGTTTGCTTACTGTATCATAGCTTCTTGCTTTGTTTTGTTTTAATATGCCCAAATGGGTTGCTTGAGTGAGCTAGCTTGATTATTTTCACCTTTGGAGTTCTGACTCCTGTCCTCAGATGGCTAGAGCTGTTAACAAGTATATCAGTCCAGGAGTCCATTCACTTTTCAAGTGTGTGGTACAGGTTCTGTCCTACAGTCTTAGAGGGGCAGGGGTGATTGGTGTAGGTACCAGTATCTGGTTGCAGCAGGGGGTCGCACTCTGAACAAGGCATGGGGCTGAGAATCATCATCCCCCATGTGTCTCTGAGGAAAGCATGTCTCTATTCCCTAGAGCATACAGGTGGGTGGGTTCTGCAGACATGCCATGGGCACCCAGTGTTTTTGGTTGTAAGAAGTGGGAGGTACCAGTTATCCTTGGACCCCTGTCATGGGTGGCTGAGTGATCTGAATGGAGCTACCAGTCCTTAGGCCCCTGATGTGGGTAGGTGAGGACCCTGTTCAATAGGCAAAGCGATGTCGAACGTCAAACACCCACCTCTCTGCCACACAGTTGAAATGGTTGGAGTCTGCCAACAAAGGCCTATTCTCCCGAAATAGGCCCACAAAGGTCCATGCAGAGGGGAAAAGTACTCAAAGTCCATGGACCGTTTATGCCTGGACAGGAGCCGCTTCTGTCCTGAGCTCACCCTGGTTAGTGGAGCTGGCAAATTATCTCTTCCCCCAACTGCAAATTTATTCCTCCTCCAAGGCCAGGAGCATGGCTCTAGATCCTCAGCAGGGCCTATCTATCTCAGGCCCAGGAAAATCAGCTGCTGAAGCTGGCTTGCGCTGGGGGGGGCACAGTAAAATATGTGCAAGTACTTAGCTTTTGCCGAGCACACAGTTCTTCTCTGATTCTGGAGGTGTGAGTAGGCTGTGGCCAAATGTTAGTACCAGCCCACCACTGCCGCTCCCAGGAATGGTGGCTGAGGGCTCCCCATAATTCACTCTGGTAACTCCTCCCTGCTTCTGAACCATATCTTCCTCCCTCTGCCCCTCAGTTCATTTTCCAAGCTTGCCTTTGATGTTCAGGGCTCTTAGCTTGTCATAAGCATACTTGTTTCAATTGTTTTTTCAGGTCTTTGATGTAAAAAGTGCTCACCAGAAGCGTCTGTCTATTCCACCAACTTGGCTCCATCTCCTGGTGCATAAATTTGAATAATAGTCACATTAACTGGTCTTCCTTGTAGGCGAATAGATATTATCCTATCTCTCACAGAGTTGTAATTCAGGATTGGTCTTGTAATGTTCTTTTTGACGATGAATCTAACGCCATCCCTCTTCAAGTTGTCATTCCCGGCATAGTAGACCATACATATGATTGTCTGATTCAAAATGGCCAATACCAGTCCATTTCAGCTCACCAATGCCTAGGATATTGATGTTTATGCATTCCATTTCATTTTTGATGATTGCCAATTTTCCTAGATTCATACATCATACATTCTAGGTTCCAATTATTAATGGATGTTTGCAGCTGTTTGTTCTCATTTTGAGTTCTGCCACATCAGCAAACATAAGTTCCGAAAACTTTACTCAGTCCACATCATTGCAACAGGCATAAATATGGATCTCTTCCAGTGGGTTGGCCAGGTATCTGTCTTCCAAATTTCTTGGCATACACAAGTGAGAATTTCCAGCACTGCATCCATTTGTTGAAGCTTCTCATTTTGAGTCATGCCGTATCAGCAAATGAATGAAGGTCCAGAAAGTTTTACTCCATCCATTCCATTAAGAGAGACTACTATGAAGAGGCAGCTCTTCCCCAGTTGTATTTCCAACCTCATCTTCCGGCACTATATCAGACAATGTTCCACTGCTATTCATAAGGTTTTCACTGGCTAATGTTTTTCAAAAGTAGGCTTCCGAATCCTTCTTCCTAGTCTGTCTTAGCCTGGAAGCTCAGCTGAAACCTGTCCTCCATGGGTAATCCTGCTGGTATCTGAATCCCAGTGGCATAGCTTCCATCATCACAGCAACATGCAAGCCCCCACAGTACAAAAAACTGACAGACTCATGGGGGACATCAGCAAATGGAGGTCCCAAAATTTTGTCTCTATCCATGTCATTAAGGTCGATTCTATTTTGAGGAGGCAGCTCTTCCCCAGTCATATTTTGAGTGCCTTGCTACCTGGAAGGCTCATCTTCCAGCATTATATCAGACATGTTGAATTGTCTTAATTCAAGAACTATGTTCCTAATACTGTTAATGATATTCAGTATCTACAAGGAGAGTGTTTTATTCCTCTAATACAGTGATGTATTAATCAGTTTGTAGTTTGACTGATAAATAGGCTCTTGTGAAATATATATTTTGAATTACTTTGCAAAACCTTCTGTTCAAAACCATAATATAAAACGAGTGCTTGAGGATGTAATTTCTGTATTGCAGTGGTTCTCCAACTTTAGTATGAAAAAATAATTGCAAAGACATTTGCCAAAATTGTAAACTCGTGCCCTACCTCCAGGGATTGTGATTGAATAAATGTGAGTCGGAGTCCAAAAATATGCCTTTTTAAGAAGCACTTCAGGCAATTTTTATGTCAGTAGATGTTTCATAATTTATTCTTTGAGAAACATTGTGTTTTAGAATACAAGTGATCCTAGATCAACCGCATAATACAACTGGAAAACAAGCATGGCTAAGCATAAATCATTTGAGAAATTGATGACTAGTGGCTAGTACTTCAGGCAAGGCCTAAAGAAGTCATCTGAACAAATAACCACATGTTTCCCAACATATCATATCCCTATTAAACTATTGAGTATATCAGGGGTTTTCTATCCCTTCTTGTCTACATTACATATTCCCTTTTAGATGTGGACATGATTACACTGATGTGTAGGTATTGTTATATTAGCCACTTCTAGTCTGCACCAGTAAACCATTTTTCGTTTGGAAATAAAGAATAAAATGCCCTGGAGATTATTCTCATCAGAAAGCACAGTCATGCACTTTATAAGCACTATTTATTGGCTGCCATCAGTAATACACAAAGGACTATAGAAAAAAAATGATGTTACCTCTCTCCATGTGACTTAATGTCTATA
The DNA here is from genome assembly GCF_024166365.1 of Elephas maximus indicus. Lineage (NCBI taxonomy): Eukaryota > Metazoa > Chordata > Mammalia > Proboscidea > Elephantidae > Elephas > Elephas maximus. The sequence continues at coordinate 69,685,166 of NC_064846.1, read as the reverse complement.
AAATTAGATAAATTAGAGCATAAAACCCAAGATGAAAAACCCAAAGTAAGAAAATGTATTTGTTTCTCCGCCCTAAAATATTTCATCTCATCTTCACAGTTCTTTCTTTTCCTTGGCCCAATCCCCACTCTCCTACTCCCTCATCTCATTGACTATATTTTTCTGACTTACATGCCAGAACAGAAGATATGTAATGCAAATTAGAGAAGTATAAATATAAAATTGATAAAAAGGTTTGTAACAAAATAGAGTAAAATAGGGTAGTCTTTCTGGATAGTAGGACATGTGAAAAAAAGCAAGAAGGACAGTTATAGGGATGAAGGTAGATATATATGAATAATCTACTTAGATTCGAAAAGTAGTGTTTATTTTAAAATATATACCAACAACATTGGGTTTCAACCTGATTATTAGTACTGTATACTAGATGTAACTGCTTATTGAGGAGAGTTAACTTTGTGTGGCATAACGATAAAATAAAATAATTTAAAAAAGAAACTTTTTTTTTTAAATGCTGCTTTTTACCTTGGTATGTAATATTTCCTCCTGTCCAATAAAAACATCTTGGAAGGCAAGGTCATGGAAGCTCCACAGACACATCCAAACTCCCTGAGAGACTGAATTGCTGGGCTGAGGGCTGTGGGGACCATGGTCTCGGGGAACATCTAGCTCAATTGGCATAACATAGTTTATAAAGAAAATGTTCTACATTCTACTTCAGTGAATAGTTTCTGGGGTCTTAAAAGCTGAAAGAAGCCATCTAAGACACTCCACTGGTCTCACCGCTTGCGGAGCAAGGCAGAATGAAGAAAACTAAAGACTCAAGGGAAAGATTAGTCGAAAGGACTAATCAGCCACATCTACCATGGCCTCCACCAGACTGAGTCCAGTACAATTAGATGGTGCCTGGCTACCACCATTGACTGTTCTGACAGGAGTCACAATAGAAGGTCCAGGACAGAGCTGGAATAAAACGTAGAACAAAATTCTTACTCACAAGAAAAGACCAGGTGTACTGCCCTAACAAAGACTGGAGAAAACCCTGAGAGTATGGCTCCTAGACACCCTTTTAGCTCAGTAATGAAGTCACTCCTGAGGTTCACCCTTCAACAAAGATTAGACAGACCCAAAAAACTAAATGAGACTAAAGGGGTACACCACCCCAGGGATAAAGATGAGAAGGCAGGAGGGGACAGGAAAGCTGGTAACAGGGGACCCAAGGTCGAGAAGGGAGAGTGTTGACATGTCGTGGGTTTGTTAACCAATGTCATAAAACAATATGTGCACTAACTGTTTAATGAGAAACTAGTTTGCTCTGTAAACCTTCATCTAAAGTACAATTAAAAAAAATCTTGGACATATTCTATAATATTTCCGGTCAATTTCAGCTAACCCTAAGGTTAAAGTGCCAGTCTCAAGACACATTTACAGCTCACCTCCACCCCAACATCCTCCACCACAAGTTGAACTGGAGAGGAGAGGGCTGTCATATGGCCTTTAGGCAACTCTTCCTTTCAAAAGACAAAGTTTGTCTGTTTTATGGGAGTGTGAAGGCACGAAGAAAAAGAGGGAAGTGTCTTAGTTCTTAAGTGCTACCATTGTAATAATTTCTCTGTGGGCTGTCACTACTTTGTGTGCCTAACACCAGCCATCAGTAGCCTGTGTTTGCTAGGCATCAAAATACTGGCTCTATTGTGTGAGATCTTCAGATGGCCCTGCAGTCAGAGTGAGGAAAGAATTGATTCTCACTGCCAATTTGATATTTCTCAAAAGTTATTGACTTTCTACTTCTCTCCTCCTTTCTCAATTTTTCATATATAAATTGGGAAGAGAGAATTTGAAGTCAGTGCCTAGTGGTAGGATAGCAGGTTCTTTCACCTCTTAATTCTTGAGGAAGATGTTTAGCACCAAATGGAAGCTCCCTTTTACAGCAGTGGCTCTAAAAGTGTGGTTCTTGGATTAGCAATATCAGAATAATCTGAGAATTTGTGAAAAATGTGAATTCTTGGGCCTCAACCAGATGTATCGAATTATAACTTTGGGATGGGGCCCAACAATTTATATTTTAACTAACTCTGCAGGTAATAATAAGGTTTTGAAAACCATTCCTGTAGAATGTGAAATACTTAACAATACTGTTTCCTTCAGGTGTGGGCCTTAGTTACCAATTTCTGGCCAGCAGAAAAAGTCCGCTCAAAATTCTGTTTTATGTATGTATACCCACATACATATAGTCCACATAGAAAGAGAGAGAGAGTTTGTTTCTAATCATAAAATAACCCAGAACATTAATAATTTTCTCCCTAAGATGTTATCTATTACATTGAGTAAGGAAATTTGTAGAATTGAAAGCACTGGATGCATGACCTACTTAATGCTACCCTGTCCCAGTATAAATAGACAAAAATTCTTTATATTCAGATTACATGGCTTTATTACAACTAAAAAAAAAAATTTTTTTTGAGTGACTTTAATAAAAGCCTGACCTAGTTATCTTAGTAAAATATCCTTTAGATTTTCTAAAATCTATCATTGGATTAAACAAGAATATGTAGCATTAGATCCCTATAGAATTGCTTTTGCATAATTGTAATTGAACATTTTACCAGACAACATTAAGTGGCATTATAAGAATCAGCCTTATGAAATTCATGATGTATTAAAGTTGGTTAGATATCTCCAAACTCCAATATAATTTCAATTTTAATTATTGATACATGCATTCAAGAAGTACTCTGTTTTTAGAGGCAAACATTTTCCCAGGACTTGAGACAAAATTATAGCTTATTCCTTGAGATGTATCGGATTAGTTTAACCAACTATAAAAACAAAACCTGATGCCATAGAGTCTATTCCAATTCATAGCTACCCAATAGGACAGAGTAGATCTGCCCCCATGGAGTTTCAAAGGAGCAGCTGGAGGGTTTGAACTGCCAACCTTTTGGTTAGCAGCCAAGCTCTTAACCAGTGCACCACCAGGGCTCCTAACCAAGTATAGAGAAGTCTTAGTTACCCAGGACCATTTTTACCTAAATCACAGAGTCCATTTCAGGTGCTTTGTTTGAACTGTGACTGATACAAACGCCAAGGTTTCTCTCTGTTTCATGACAGCTTTCCTGTCCCTGATTTAGGATTCTGGTTCATTATTATTTCTCCTTTTATTCATGGATTATTTAGAAGTATATACAGGCATATCTCATTTTATAGTGCTTTGCAGACATTGTGTTTTTTACAAATTGAAGGTTTGTGGCAACCCTGTATCAAACAAGTCTATCGGTGCCATTTTTCTCACAGCATGTGCTCACTTGGTGTCTCTGTGTCACATTTTGGTAATTCTCACAATATTTCAAACTTTTTAATTATTATTATTTCTGTTGTGGTGATCTGTGCTCAGTGATCTTTGATATTACTACTGTAATTGTTTTGAGGTGCCACAAACTGTTCCCATACGAGGCTGTGAATGTAATAAATGTGTGTTTGACTGTTCCACCTCCTGGCCATTCCCCCATCTCTCTCCTCCTAAACCAAAACCAAACCCACTGCCGTTGAGTCAATTCCAACTCATAGCAACCCTATAGGACAGAGTAGAACTGCCCCATAGAGTTTCCAAGTAGCGCCTGGTGGATTTGAGCTGCCGACCTTTTGGTTAGCAGGTGTAGCACTTAACCGCTACACCACCAGGGTTTCCTCTCCTTCTCCTAGGGCCTCCCTATTCCCGGAGACACTACAATATTGAAATTAGGCCAGTTAATAACCCTAAAATGGCCTCTAATATTCAAGTCTGTCATTTTAAATCAAAAGCTAGAAATGATTAAGCTTAGTGAGGAAGGCATGTTGAAAGCTGAGATAGGCCTAAAGCTATGCCTCTTGATGCAAAGGAAAAGGTCTTGAAGGAAATTAAAAGTGCTGCTCCAGTGAACACATGAATGATAAGAAAGTAAAACAGCCTTATTGCTGATATGGGGAGAGTTTTAGGGGTCTGGATAGAAGATCAAACCAGCTACAACATTCCCTTAAACCAAAGCTTAATCCTGAGCAAGACCCTAACTTTTTTCAATTCTTTGAAGGACGAGAGAGGTGAGGAAGCTGAAGAAGAAAAGTTTGAAGCTAGCAGAGGTTGGTTCATGAGGTTTAAGGAAAAAAGCTGTCTCCATAACATAAAAGTCCAAAGTGAGGCAGCCAAGTGCTGATGTAGAAGCTGCAGCAAGTTATCCAGAAGATCTAGCTAAGATAATTGATGAAGGTGGCTACACTAAACAACAGATTTTCAATGTAGACGAAACAGCTTTATATTGGAAGAAGATGCCATCTAGGGCATTCATAGCTAGAGAGAAGTCAATGCCTGGCTTCAAAGGACAGGCTGACTTTCTTCTTAGGGGCTAATGCAGATGGTGACTTTAAGTTAAAGTCATTGCTCATTTACCATTCCAAAAATCCTAGGGCCCTTAAGAGTTATGCTAAGTCTACTCTGCCTGCGATCTATAAATGGAACAACAAAGCCTGGATGACAGCACATCTGTTTACAACATGGTTTAACGAATATTTTAAGCCCACTGTTGAGACCTACTGCTCAGAAAAAAAAAACCCTGCTTTCAAAATATTTCTGCTCATTGACAATTCACCTGGTTATGCAAGAGCTCTGATGGAGATGTACAAGGAGAATAATGTTTTCATGCCTGCTAACACAACAGCTGTTCTGCAGTCCATGGTTCAAGGAGTGATTTTCACTTTCAAGTCTTATTTACGAAATTCATTTCAAAGGGGTAAAATAAAGCTGCCATAAATAGTGATTCCTCCGATTGACCTGAGCAAAGTAAATTGAAAACCTTCTGGGAAGGATTCACTGTTCTAGATGCCATTAAGAGCATTTGTGATTCATGGAAGGAGGTCAAAATACCAACATTAACAGGAATTTGGAAGAAGCTGATTCCCACTCTCATAGATGGCTTTAAGGAGTTCAAGACTCCAGTGAAGGAAGTAACTGCAGATGTGGTAGAAACAGCAAGAGAAATAGAAATGGAGCCTGAAGATGTGACTGAATTGCTTCAATCTCATGATAAAACTTTAATGGATGGGGAGTTGCTTCTTATATGTGAGGAAAGAAAGTGGTTTCTTGAGATGGAATCTATTCCTGGTGAAGATGCTGTCATCATTGTTGAAATGACAACAAAGGGTTTAGAATATTACATAAACTTATTTAATAAAGCAGTGGCAGGGTTTGAGAGGATCGACTAATTTTAAAAGAAGTTATACTGTGGGTAAAATTTTATCAAACGACATCACATGCTACAGAGAAATCTTTCGTGAAAGGAAGAGTCAACCAATGCAGTAAACTTTATTGTTGTCTCATTTTAAGAAATTGCCACAGCCACCCCAACCCTCAGCAACCAACACCCTGATCAGTCAGCAGCCATTAACATCGAGGCAAGACCTTCCACAAGCAAAAAAAATTACAACTTGCTGAAGGTTCAGATGATAGTTAACATTTTTAACCAACAAAGAATTTTTAAATTAAGGTATGTACATCTTTTTTTAGATATAATGATATTTGCACACTTAATGGACAACAGTATAGTGTAAACATGCTTTTATATGCTCTGAGAAACCAAATGTTAGTGTGACTTGCTTTATCGCAATGTTTACTTTAGTGCACTAGTCTGGAACCTAACCCGCAATATCTCCGAGGTATGCCTGTATTTTAACAGCCAAGCAAATGAGGGCTTTTTAATTATTTTTTATTATTTATTTCTATAATAATTGCATTGTATTAAGAAAACATACACAATATTATTCTTATCCTTTAATGTTGTGTTAGGATGTCAGGAATTTATTTTTATCAGTCTCTATTCCATCTTTTTGTCCCTCCACACTGCATTGTGGTTAATTTCCCCTGATTTACAATTCACTTTACCTATTATATCTTCAGCTATGTCTAATTTGCTGATGAACCTGCCCACTTAGTTCTGATGAACCTGCCCATTAGCTCTTAATTAATCTTGGTTACCATATTTTTTGAGTTATAAAATTTTATTTGGTTCCTTTTTTGAAAACCTGAGTCTTTTTAAAATAATTTCCAGTTCACCATCAAAATGAACAAGCTTTAATTTTATTTCATAAAACACAGTAAGCATAACTGTTCTATATCACAGGCCTGACATTTCTAAAATCTAATATCATTATAGGTTTAATTCTGAATTATGCTATTTCCATTGAATCATTGCTCATGGTTCTCATTTCCTTTTATGCCTGGTTATGTTTTACTATGTGCCAAATAATTTGAAAAGTATTTGGAGGGATAACTTGAGGTCTAGGATAATACTTTTTTTTTTTTTTCCAGAGAGGATTTTTCTTTTACATCTTCCAGGAATCAAAATAAGATTACTTTAATCATAATTCAATTCTTAAAGCTCCCCAGATCACTCAGATGATGCAAAGCTGGCTGCAATTTGAGACTTGCTTTCTCAGTGTGTAGTCTTTGCAAATTGCAGCTTAAATAGGAAATGCCTCATCAGAGTCCACAACATTGACTAACTCCATGAGATCTCCCAGAGCACAGCTCAGTCGCACAGCTGATTTTTTTATATTGACAGATGCCCTCAGAAGGAAAGTGGCTTTGAGAGCTGGGTGTACGTGTCTTGACTTCCCTCTTCTCATCAATTTTGCCTTGGTAATTTTTACCACTTCATTAGCTTTTTGATACTCATTGAAAGATGATTTTCTCAAATATATATTTTGTCCTTTGCTTTAGTTGTCTTCAGTGGGATGGTTGGTCTGTATTACCTAGTCTGCCATTACTAGAATCAAAAGTCCTAATATGTGACAGAATTATATAACACTAGACTCACAGAATCATAGATACAGACCTAGAAACTGGCCCCTCTTTCCAGTTGTGTGCTATCAACTATAATTAGCAACTTTATAATGTTAATGATATATATAGTCTCTATCTATAATAAACCACACCCACTGCCTTGGGGTTGATTCTGACTCATAGCGACCCTATAGGACAGAGTAGAACTGCCCCACAGAGTTTCCAAGGAGTGCCTGGTGGATTCGAACTGCCAACATTTTGGTTAGCAGCCGTAGCTCTTAACCACTATGGTACCAGGGTTTCCGTATCTATAATAGACTGTGATATTCTTCAGGGAAATGACAATATTTTAAATCTATATTTGCCTGACTTGAGTATACTGTGCAAGACCCACAGATACTTAACACATGCATGCAGGATTGCAAAAGCTAATATTTCATTAAAAAAAAAATGAGGGTCTATAATACTAGTTACAACTTTCTACTGAATTGGAGTTTAGGAATCCTTTTGTATTCTCTTGTTTATCTTGACCATTTTTCCTTTGTGAATTTCATATCTTCTATTTTTCTCATAATAATTACCTAAAATTTACATAGAGAGTTATTATACCTAACAAATCAGAATAATCATTACACTTATCAGAATCTAGCATATAAAATCTATTGTCTCAATTGCCAATATTTTTGAAGTTATCCAAATAATACTTATAAGAATTTTATTAAAGAGGTTAAAAAAAAAAAAACAGCAATTCAAGGGACTACAATGTAGAAAAATCTGATTCTCATGATTCCTCTAAAGTGGAATGACTGGTATATAATATTGTTATCTTCTAATTTCTTTTAATTATTTTGGGGATCTCTTTGGGTATAATTTAAATTGCATATTCTCACTTGCAAAAATCATGAAAGTGCTATGAGAGGAATGCATATTTATGAATTATGTGTTTGAATAACATAATCTTTTTTAAATTTGTGATTTGTTTTCTTATTATATGGACAAAATGGAATACAATTTTTAAAAGCATTTATACAGTACATTGTTTCATTATTGACCAAGTTTCAACTAAATAAGTTAATGTCAAATGCAGAAACATGTTTATAGAAATAGTTATTTAATCAGTCCAAGATAAACTAAATTTTGCCACAGTGTTACACCTATACATTAAGCCTATACATTTTGAATCACCTGATGAACTGATGAGTCACCTGCTACATATCAAAGCTGTCACTGCGCAAGATCAAAACTCCCATGGAAGGTATTTTTCTTTGATTCTATAAAAGTCTCCTGTGGAACCAGTTTTCATACAACCCTGAGATATCCTTCAGAGATTCATCCATTTTAGCATTGTTGTCTGGGTTAAAACTGACTGATTGCAGTCATATGTCTTAATTTTCAAGAAGATTATGTCTTTTGCTACAGAAAAAAGACAAAATGAAACTTAAGTATAACAAATATATTTTTAAGATTATACATGGACAGATACTAATTAAAAGGAAATGAAGACAAAATCCTTTCATTAAATAAAAATACTATGCATGTATGCAGGTATCCATTAATAATCGGAACCTGTGCTCCATTTCATTTTTGAGGATTTCCAATTTTCCTAGATTCATACTTCATACATTCCAGGTTCCGATTATTAATGGATGTTTGCAGCTGTTTTTTTCTCATTTTAAGTAGCGCTACATCAGCAAATGAAGGTCTGGAAAGCTTTACTCCATCCATATCATTAAGGTCGACTCTACTTTGAGGAGGCAGCTCTTCCCCAGTCATCTTTTGAGTGCCTTCCACCTGGGGGGCTCATCTTCAAGCACTATATCAGACAATGTTCCACTGCTATTCATAAGGTTTTCACTGGCTAATGCTTTTCAGAAGTAGACTGCTGGGTCCTTCTTCCTAGCCTGTCCTCGTCTGGAAGCTCAGCTGAAACCTGTCCTCCATGGGTGACCCTGCTGGTGTCTGAATACCAGTGGCATATCTTCCAGCATCACAGCAACATGCAAGCCCCCACAGTATGACAAATTGACAGACACATGGGGGTTATATTTGTGTATATGTGTATAAAAAAAATATAATACATATTTAATGTTAAATTGATAAGCAGTAAAAGTCATGGTATTAGGAATGAAAAAGAAAAGGGTTGGAAGGCATTTCAAGCACATTGAGATTATCTTTGCTCACCTAGTAGGTGTGTTGCATACAGAAAGGTGAATAAATGCTTTCAGATCACTGTCTACATCTCTCTAAATGGCTACCTGGATGTCCTTAAATATATTGTTATAGAATACCAGCTACACATAGGGTCCTGTATGTTTTTAAATATAATAGATGCAAAGAAAATAATGAAACTTTTCATTCTAATTTGTGGATTTAAGCTTACTTAATAACTAATTAATAAACCCATCTGACTGATGAAGTCACAGGCAAGCAGAAAGAAATAATCTTGATCAAGGCTTATTCAGTAGCCTATGGTAAACTCTGACAGAGTAGTGGTTAAGCGCAGCGGCTGCTAACCAGAAGGTTGGCAGTTTGAATCCACCAGGCTTTCCTTGGAAACTCTATGAGGCAGTTCTACCCTGTCCTATAGGTTCGCTATGAGTCAGAATTGGCTGAACGGCAGTAGGTTTTTGTTTTTTTTTTATGGTAAACTCCTTATAGGATACATGTATCTGGCTCTTCTTGTGTGTTTGTCTAGATTCATGTGAAAGTTTTCTGTGAGAGGATCTATCTGCAGTTTGTCAGTCTACTTAGATACACACTGGTAAACTGATCTGACCACATTCCAAGTGGATTAGTTTACTTGCTGTTGGTATGCTTAGTTTTGTAACTCAAGCCCTTTCTCCCAGTCGTGAACCTGTATCTCTGAGTTGGAGACTTGTATTTTCAGAGAAGGATTCACACAGCAAACACTTCATAAAGTTTAACTCATCTTGAGATAACTAAAGGTTCTGCCTATTCAGATGACATGATCTTATACACAGAAAACCCTAAGAAATCCTCCAGAAAACTGCTTAAACTAATAGGAGAGTTCAGCAGAGTATTGGGATACAAGATAAACATACAAAAATTAGTTGGATTCCTCTACACCAACAAAAAGAACATCGAAGAGGAAATCACCAAATCAATGCTATTTATAGTAGCCCCCAAGAAGATAAAATCCTTAGGAATAAATCTTACCAGAGATGTAAAAGACTTATACAAAGAAAACTACAGTACACATCTGCAAGAAACCAAAAAAGACTTACATAAGTGGAAAAACATACCTTGCTCGTAGATAGATAGGAAGACTCAACGTTATAAAATTGTCTATTCTACCAAAAGGGATGTATACATTTAATGCAATTCTGATCCAAATCCCAACAACATTCTTTAATGAGATGGAGAAACAAATTGCCAACTTCATCTGGAAGGGAAAGAGGCCCTGGATAAATAAGGAATTACTGAAAAAGAAGAACAAAGTGGGAGGCCTTACTTCACCAGATTTTAAACAAACAAAAAAAAAGAACCTATTATATTGCCACAGTAGTCAAAACAGCCTGGTACTGGTACAATAACAGATACGTAGACCAATGGAACAGAATTGAGAATCCAGACATAAATCCATCCACATACAAGCAGGTGATATTTGACAAAGGCCCCAAAACAGTGAAATGGGGAAAAGACAGCCTTTTTAACAAACGGTGCTGGCATAACTGGATATCCATCTGCAAAAAAAAATGAAACAAGACCCATACCTCACTCCATGCACAAAAACGAACTCAAAATGGATCAAAGACTTAAAATTAAAATCTAAAACTATAAAGATCATGGAAGAAAAAATAGGGACAATGTTAGGAGCACTAATACATGGCATAAACAATATATAAAACATTATTAAGAATGCAGAAGAAAAAACTAGATAACTGGGCGCTCTAAAAATCAAACACCTATGTTCATCCAAAGACCTCACCAAAAGAGTAAAAAGACTACCTACAGACTGGGAAAAATTTTTTAGCTATGACATTTCTGATCAGCGCCTGATCTCTAAAATCTACATGACACTGCAAAAACTCAACTAGAAAAAGACAAATAACCCAATTAAAAAATGGGCAGAAGATATGAATAGACACTTCACTAAAGAAGACATTCAGGTAGCTAACAGATACGTGAGGAAATATTCACGATCATTAGCCATTAGGGAAATGCAGATCAAAACGACAATGAGATTTCATCTCACTCCAACAAGGCTGGCATTAATCCAAAAAACACAAAATAATAAATGTTGAGGCTGTGGAGAGATTAGAACACTTATACACTACTAGTGGGAATGTAAAATGGTACAACCACTTTGGAAATCAGTTTGGCACTTCCTTAAAAAGCTAGAAATAGAACTACCATACAATCCAGCAATCCCACTCCTCAGAATATATCCCAGAGAAATAAGAGCCTTTACAAGGACAGATATATGCACACCCATGTTTATTGCAGCACTGTTTACAACAGCAAAAAGATGGAAGCAATGAAGGTGCCCATCAACGGATGAATGGAAAAATAAATTATGGTATATTCACACAATGGAATACTATGCATGGATAAAGAACAGTGAGGAATCTGTGAAACATTTCATAACATGGAGGAACCTGGAAGGCATTATGCTGAGTGAAATTAGTCAGTTGCAAAAGGACAAATATTGTATAAGACCACTATTATAAGAACTTGAGGAATAGTTTAAACTGAGAAGAAAACATTCTTTTCTGGTTTGAGGGGGGGAGGGAGGGAGGGTGGGAGAAGGGTATTCACTAATTAGATACGCCATGATAAAAACTACTTTAGGTGAAGGGAAAACAGCACACAATACGGGGTAGATCAGCACAACTGGACTAAACCAAAAGCAAAGAAGTTTCCTGAATAAACTGAATGCTTCGAAGGCCAGCATAGCAGGGTCAAGGGTTTGGGGACCATGGTTTCAGGGGACATCTAAGTCAATTGGCATAATAAAATCTATTAAGAAAACATTCTGCATCTCTCTTTGAAACGTGGTGTCTGGAGTCTTAAATGCTAGCAAGCAGCCATCTAGGATGCATCAGTTGGTCTCAACCCACCTGGATAAAAGGAGAATGAAGAACACCAAGAACACAAGGCAATTATGAGTCCAAGACACAGAAAGGGCCACATGAACCAGAGACTACATCATCCTGAGACCAGAAGAACTTGATGGTGCCCGGCTACAACGGATGACTGCCCTGACAGGGAACACAACAGAGAACCCCTGAGGGAGCAGAAGAACAGTGGGATGCAGACCCCAAATTCTCATAAAAAGACCAGACTTAATGGTCTGGCTGAGACTGGAAGGACCCCGGTGGTCATGGCCCCCAGACCCTCTGTTGGCCCAGGACAAGAACCATGCCTGAAGCCAACTCTTCAGACATGGATTGGACTGGACAATGGGTTGGAGAGGGATGCTGGTGAGGAGTGAGCTTCTTGGGTCAGGTGGACACTTGAGACTATGTTGGCATCTCCTGCCTGTAGGGGAGATGAGAGGGTGGAAGGGGTTAGAGGCTGGTGAAATGGACTCTAAAAGAAAGAGTGGAGGGAGAGAGAGGGCTGTCTCATTTAAAAAAAAAAAAATTTTTTTTTAGGGGGAGAGTAATTGGGAGTGTGTAGCAAGGTGTATATAAGTTTTTGTGTGAGAGACTGACTTGATTTGTAAACTTTCACTTAAAGCACTATAAAAATTATTTTTTTTAAAAAAGGCTCTGCCTGTTCAGCATGTTGTATATGTCATTCCTAGTACAAACATCCCTGACCAACCCTAACTTTCATTTCTTTACTTCATATATTACTCTTTGGTCATTACAAACCTGTCTGCAAAGATAGTTGTGTTTGGGGTTTTTCTAAGCCCCGAAGGAAAGAGGGGAGATGAGGTTTTCTGTGATATTCTTAATGAATTATTTAAGATGAAATATATTTAGAGAAATTATCTTGAAAGAGAAAATTTGCTATAACTTTATACTTCTTTTCAATTTACCTCCCAAAAGCATAATGGATTGAAATAGCTAATACATGAGAAGAAACAATATTTTTTAATAAGAAAAAGCCCCCTCTGGCATTCTTTCCACAGGGACTAACAGGCCCTACTCCAACTTTATGTTGATGAAACTGGATTTGTGGGGATGTGCATCCATTTTACAGTGGAATGAAGAAGACTCAACTGGATTTTTTCATCTCTACTTCTAAGACTCTCTGATTGAATGCCAGAGTCGAACTATTTTAATCATTTATATTAAAAAATACCACAAAAACTACATATAAGAAAAAGAAATATATTGATAGATGAAATATGTGTGAACCAATATGAATTTAGAAGAAAGGCTGTGGATACGTTATAAAGAATAGTATAACTTAACGCCTTAACCCTAAAGAATCATTTTCTAATTGAGAACTGTGTATAGAGTTTTTTTTTTTGTCAACAGTGCTGAAATTATTAAGTAGATTGTCTTAATGGTGTATGAAAAAGTTTGATAACAAGAGATACTACTATTAAATTTAAAACTTTATTTACCTTGAGGGGCAAATGCACGTTTAGATAGCTGTAAACATTCACTTAAATTTAATGAGAAGGAAACTTCCTTAACCCATTAAATAACATCTAAAATACCCACAGCTAAAAAAAAAAAAAAAAATTTTTTTTTTTTTTACTAAGACCATACTTAACGGTGAGATACAGAACACTATTTCTCTAAGATCAGGAGCAAGACAAAGATATCCTTTCTCACCATTCCTATTCAGTACCATACTGGAAGACTTAGCCAGCACAATAAGGCAAAACAAAGAAATAAAAGACATACGCACTGTAAAGGAAGAAATGAAACAAACTCTATTTGCAGAAGTCATGCTAGACAATGTAGAAAATTTCAAGGAGAAACATATAGAACAACACAGAAGAATAAAGGGCTGAGAAATAGATCAACACAAATGTAGTGAATTGATTTGTTTCTAAAAAAGATGCCAACAAAATTCAATGGAGAAAAAACTAGTCTTTTCAACAAATATACTGTAACAATTGGATGTCCATATGTAAAAAAATAAACATATATCTGATACCTCATCCAAATATTAAGTCAAAATCTATCATAGACCTAAATGTAAAGCATAAAACTATAAAACTCCTAGGTGAATAAGCAAGAAAAAGTCTGCACAATCTTGAGTTTGGCAAAGAGATTTAAATATGACAAAAAAAACACAACTCATGAAATGAAAAAAAAATATTAAATAAAACTTTATCAAAATTAAAAATTGTTGCTCTGCAAAAGACACTGTCAGGAGAATGAAAAAAAAACACACAGACAAGGAGAAAACATTTTCAAATCACGTATCCAATAAAGAACTTACATCTAGAATATGTAAAGAACAGTTAAAAGTCAAAAGTAAGAACAAAACAACTCAAAAGTTGAAAAATATATGAACAGACACTTCACCAAATAAGATCTATGAAAGCATATTACAAAATGCCTAACATTAGTCAGGGAGCAGCAGTAGTTCAGTGGCAGAATTCTCAATTGCCGTGAAGGAGACTCGGGTTTGATATCCAGCCAGTGTATCTTACATACACAGCCACCGCCTGTCTGACACTGGAGGCTTGCACGTTGCTATGATGTTGAAGAAGTTTCAGTGAAGCTTCCAGATTATACCAGACTAGGAAGAAAGGCCTGGACAGCATTTTATCCTGTTGGGCATGGGGTTGCCGTGAGTTGGGGGCAGACTCTACAGTAGCTAATAACAACAACATGAGTCTTTAGGGAAATGCAAATTATAATTACAATTTGATTCTAAAAAAATATGATTCTACTATACAACAATTAGAATGGCAAAATGCTAACAACAACAACAAAAAAAAACCCCTTAACAACAGCAAATGCTGGCAAGGATGTGAGGTAAAATAACAGGACCTTTAATTCATTGTTGGTAGAAATGCAAAATGGTACAGTCACTTTTGAAAGCAGTTTGGCGGTTTCTTATTAATTTTAAAATACACTTACCATATGACACTCATTTCCACTCCTACGTATTTATCCAACTGAATTAAAAACTTTATGTTCATACAAAAGCCCGTAAGCAAATGTTTATAGCACTTTTATTTATAATTGTCAAAAAAAGAAAACAACCAGGAAGTTCTTCAACAGGTGAATGAATAAGCGAATTATGATATAACCATATGATGGAATACTACTCAGAAAGAAAAAGGAACATGCTTTTGACTCACACAGCAGTATGGGTGGATCATATATGCATTTTGCTAAGTGGAATAAACTAGATCCAAAGGCTACATATTATACAATTCCATTTACAAGACATTCTGGAAAAGGCAAAACTGTAGGGACGGAAAATGGCTCCATGGTTGCCAAGGGTGGAGGAAAAGAGGAGGACTTGACTACCAAAGGGGTACACAGTGAAGATTTTCGGATTTTCTGTACTGTTCTGTGAGGTATTGTGGTGGTAGACACATGATTCTATGCAGTCTCTAAAACCCAGATGTAAACTGGAAAAAAAAATTAGATGATCCCAGGATGGACTGCAGACTGGGACTAATGAACCAAATGGTGTAATGAGTATATGATATAATCTCATTGAAGGGGGTAGGAAAAAAAGATACTAACTTAAGTAACTTTGGCAAATGGTGTTTTGATTGGATACAATAATGCTAACGACACAAAGAACTATACATAAGCACTGTGTTCTAGTTGGTAAATTTGTTTCTCACAGGGATACAAGTTAGTGATTCTGAAGCCAGGCGTGTACTAGGGTTGAACAAATAAGTTTACCAATTGTAAAGAAGGAGAGCAAGGTTTCCCACTGTCAGAGAAAGATGTTACAAATAAGCAAAAGAGCAAAGACAGAATAAACCCTGTGGTACAGAATTCCCTGGGAGATATTAGTATTCACCTTAATATAAATACAGATGTATAAATACAGAAATATTTTTAGATATAAGAAAAAAAATTTTTTAAGATATATGTGTGTGTATAAGGGTTAGTAAACATACATTTACTTCCTAGCTCAGTCCACAGAGAGGGCCTAGAAGCTATGACACCCCAGGAGGAATGGGCACACCTGTGTCCAGATCTAGGTTCCTAAATGCTACTCTCCAGGAACTATCATTCAACCAAACAAAGAAAAAAGAATATACGAGTAATTTAAAATATAAGAGAACCTTAAAGCTAAGAAATTGCAATGTTTAAGCCAAGAAACTTGGATCTGGATCCCAGGACATCTCCAAGTCCTCCGTTTTCTCATTTGTAAAATAAGAGAAATAAATCAAATTTCTGCTCTGATTCCAAGATTTAAATTAAATTAATGCAAGGTTTGGTGGCAAGGCTGTTGAAACTTTTGAGAAAATGAGGAAAACAATTCAAACAGTCCAGAGAAATAAAAGACACTTAAGCCAAAGAGCATGTGAAATGAAACGGAACTGTTGACAGTGTTTCACTTGTTTGTATGTTTTACTCAGATTAGGGATGAACTGTGATGTTGGAGAAGCCACAGGGTTGGAGGGGAATATATATATGTGTGTGTCTGTGTGTCTGTGTGTCTTTAACATAGGTCTAAATGTGGATGGCAAAAGAGATCAAGAAAAATTGGGAAGTGGATTTACACTCTTTTTTTTTTAAGTGGTTTGAATGAGTAAATTTCCTCCTGTGATTGTAAGCTCCATTCAAGTACACTTTTTTTTTAATTATTTATTTATTTTGCTCTTGCAGCACCTAATACAGTGTCTGGCACAGAGCTGACACTAAGTAACTGATGAAAATAAGTGAGAAATAAAAAAAATTGATGTCACCTGAGACTCATTTCTCTCCTCTTCTTACATCCAATAAGCTGTCGATTTCACCTCTCCATCCCTACTATTTCTTCCCTGAGACCGTCTCTCATCATCTCTTGCAACAACCTCCAAATTAGTAGCCCCTTGGGAAAAGATTTTCTCAATCTATCTTTCATAATGAGGCCAGAATTATCTTTCTGAAACTCATGTCTCACGTCACTTTTAAACTTGCTCTTTTCACGATGAAATCCAAACTTCTTATCATGGTGTTCCAATATATGCCAAAACATTTTTTTTAACCTCACCTTAAACCTCCTTTCCTAGCTCCTTTTTCAAACATCCTAGTTGCTGTCAGACTACTTATATCATTTCTCTTTTGTGCCCTTTACTCCAGCTGTTCCCTCTGCTTGAAATTCCCTTCTCCCTGCTTGTACCTAGTGAGACACGCTGATCCTTCCAATGTCAAATCAAAGTTTTGCTGTGAATTTTTCCCTAACCCTTGCTATACACAATTTTTGTTTGTCTTCCTAGTATTTATATCTACTACTGTGCTATGTTATTGAAGATTCTTGAAAATAAGGACTGTCTTGTCTCTCTTTTTCCAGTGCCTAGCGCAGAGTGGAGCCAAAGTAGGTACTCAATCACTTTTTTAAAGTAATTAATTTGAACTATACATTTACATGATTAGGATCCTTGGGATTTTTGCCAAGCATTCCAGAGAGGAAATCAATAGGTATGTTTCTTCCAGAATGTTGTAAATATATAGAGACCAAAGTTTATTACTTGTTACCAGAAGTGGAAAGGAGGGGAGAAGGGGAGCCACTGATCAGGGGACACTGAGTTTCTGTTGATGGTGGTGGAATAATTTGGAAAAGGATCGTGGTAATGGTTGCATAACATGATGAACATAATGTCACTGAATTTGTCAGGTAAAAATTTGTTGAATTGACAAATGTGTTATATATTTTTATCACAATTTAACAAATACAAACAAAAAAAGAGTCAACAATTTTCTAACAGAACACATACATCTCTCATTGCTTTTTCTATCAGGTTAAAATTGCTGTAAAGCTGTTCATTTTATACTGATGTTTTCTTTGGAGATTTCCTTGGACCATCTATTTTAAAGACAAAAAGATTGAGTTATTTTATAATAACTAGGGTACTTCCCTAGCACATTGTTCACTGCATTTTATAATTAAAGAGCTGTAGTCTAATTGGTGAAAATTAATTCAGGATTTTTTTTAAGTTTATATAAATACAATCTATAACTTTAAAATGGCTAAATAAGAAATGTGAGAATATGTTACATGAAATATGCAATTTTGTAAAAACTATCCAAAACAATTCATGAAGAAGCACAAACATTTTCCCAAGAAACAATCACTCAAAAAGATCAAATGAAAGTTTCAGGTGTTTATTTGTGATACATGTTTTCCTGACATCTACAAACAGTAATCATAGGAACTTGTACCTGCAAAAAAAAGAAAAGACAAATGAGTTGAAAGCCTAAATTACAGCTGTGTGCCAACTATTATTAACCTCCTTTTCTTCACATTTGAAATTTCACTATTTAGTTTCAATGAAGATTCTTTAGGTTGAACAGATCTAGAGCTATTTTTTCCTGAGTATTCTTCAAACTGTGAATTAAAGTAACCATGAATAAACTCATAAATAATGAAAACAACCAGGAAAAATATTTTGTGAAGCTACACCTAACCCCAAAGGAACTTGGGGCTAAGGAGATTTTCCATCTTTTTGAAATGTTAACTGAATCAAATATAGATTGCTTCATGTCCAGGATTTTACTGTCAACCCTGCAATATGTGCAAATGAGTACTTGGTGATGACTTGGCTAACTTTTAGGCAAAGACAATGTTTTATAAAATCCATGCAAATTGAAATAATAAGTCAAATTTGTAAAGACTGAATGGCCATATTTTTATTAATATTTGAATTTGGTCAGGAAGGACATCAAGGCTTTTATACCAGAATCAAATTAGAAGTATAATATAGTCACACTGTGTTCTCCTTTAGAAATCTAAAACATGGGCATAAAAACATTTCTTTAACAGGCCTACTTTGGGACTGCAATCAAAGGTGGATGGAGAGTGCAAAATAAACAATCATAAAAAAGTTACTGTACTTTCATGCTCAAGAATATCTCAAGAAGAGAAGGTTCCCACTATTCATAACTCTTCAGATGTGAGAAAAACTTTATTTTTTGTTTCCGTAGGGCGTATTTATCAGTTTCATTGAACTTTCCATTTTGTAACTTAACCCAAAATTCCTAGTTTTCAAAATATTCTTCATGTTTTCTATGTGTGATCTACATGAGTTAGATGTACACATACCATACTGTACCTGTTGCCGTCGAGCCGAATCCGACTCATAGCGACCCTATAGGACAGAGTAGAACTGCCCCATAGAGTTTCCAAGGAGTGCCTGGTGGATTTGAACTGCCGACCTTTTGGTTAGCAACTGTAGCACTTAACCACTACGCCACCAGGGTTTCCGGTGTACACATAAAAAAAATACTGTTATTTTCCCTCAATGTATTTTTTTCTATTCCATTTCATCTGTCCAGATTTCTAACAATGAAATATTCCATGTATTTTTTGTCATTCATATCTAATATAAATTTTCTTTCTGCACGCAGGGTTAATTTAATAGTGTTAAAATAAAACTCGACATGTCTTATTGCTTTTCCAGATACGCAGAGAGTATTATAATATGAACTCAGAGATTGGAGCAAAGGCTCATAATGACTTGTATTTTTTATTTTACAGTAACTGTGTGTGATGGTTAATGTTATGTGTCAGCTTGGCTAGGATATGATTCTCAGTGGTTTGGCACACATTGGACTGACTGCTCTTCCATAATGTAATATAATGTACTCACCTCAGGATGCGATCTTCTGGGTTCAGCCAATCAGTTGGAAAGGAAGTTTCCTCGGGGTGTGACCTGCCTCCAGTATATAAGTTGATGTCCCAGCAAGGCTTGCTCTCTGGACGCTGCATCTGATTCATCATCATCTGACCTCTGGTTTTTGGGACCATCATCTGATCTCTGGTTCTTGTGACATGAGCCAGCAGCCTGCCACTTGACCTGCAGATTTGGGGATTTGCCAACTCCCAAAGCCCTATGAGCCAGCAGCCTGCTGCCTGACATACCAATTTTGGGTTTGTCAGCCCCTGCTACCACATGTATCAGGAGAAGCCTCCAGCCTGATGCCCGATCCATGGATTTTGGGACTTACCAGGCCTCCACAACTGCTTGAGACATTTCCTGGAGTTGTTGTGTGTCATCTAGTCAACTCTGACTCACAGCAACTAAATAAATCTCTCTCTCTCTCTCTAAATACATATATATATATATAATTTATTTATATATATATATATATATGTTTCACTGGTTTTGCTCCTCTAGAGAACCCAAGCTATCTTAGTTACCTAGTGCTGCTATAACAAAAATATCACAAGTGGATGGCTTTAATAAAGAGAAATTTATTTTCTCACAGTCTGGGAGGCTAGAAGTCCAAATTCAGGGTGTCGGCTCTAGGGGAAGGGTTTCTTTCTGTGTCAGCTCTGGGGGAAGGTCCTTGTCATCAATCTTCCCCTGGACTAGGAACTCATCAGTGCAGGAAGCCCGGGTCCAAATGAAGGGCTATTATCCTGGCTCTTGTTTCTTGGTGGTATGAGGTCCCCTTGTCTCTCTGCTTGCTTCTCTCTTTTATATCTCAAAAGAGATTGACTTCAGATAAAACTTTGTCTTGTAGATTGAGTTCTGCCCCATTAGCATAACTGCCATGAAACCCACCTCATCAACATTGTAGAGATAAGATTTACAACGCAGAGGAAAATTCCGTCAGATGATAAAATGGTGGACAATCACACAATACTGAGAATCATGGCCTAGCCAAGTTGACACACATTTTTGTGCGACACAAATCAATCCATAACACAGCCTAAAACAGTAACTAAAGTCTAATGAGGTTGGGTTTAATCCCAAGGGTAATGAAGAATGATGTAATGAACAAACGGAAGATAATCTTTGGGTAGCAGCAGAAATTCCTCTTTGATGCTATCATCCTACATGTAATGAATCTAACACGCCAAAAATCCACCTGCTGGAGGCGGGGACAAGATGGCGGACTACGTAGACGCTACCTTGGATCCCTCTTGCAACAAAGACTCAGAGAAACAAGTGAATCCATCACATACATAACAATCCATGAACCCTGAACAACAAACACAGATTTAGAGACGGAGAATGAACAAATACGGGGAAGCAGGGATTGTTTTCAGAGCCTGGAGCCAGCGTACCAGTCAAGTAACCTTCGGCGCCCAATTTAGGGCAGAGCCCAGGGGAGCAGACGACACAAACAAGGGGCCCAGCCTTAGCCCCCGAACTCACTCCGGGAAGGGGCCCAGCGGGTTCGCGTGGGCGGTGTGGCGTCGCAGCCGGTGGGAGAAGTCCCCGGGAGGCAGTGACAAATCTTGGAGCAGGGAGAGCAGCGTCCCAGCCGGGGAACCGTCCCGCCGGGATTTTTGACTGGGTGCGGGCACGGCATAAGCACGGGGAGCTGCTCCACCCCCCTGAACTAACCCCGGGAGGGGGCCCAGCCAGTTCGCGCAGGCGGCTTGGTGACGCAGCCGGTGGGAGAAGTCCCCGGGAGGCAGCGACTGGTCTTGGAGCGGGGAGAGCAGCGTCCCAGCCAGGACACACGGTCACGGCACAAGCACGGGGAGCTCCTCCACTCACCTGAACTAACCCCGGGAGGGGGCCCAGCCGGTTTGCGGGGGCGGCACGGCGACGTGGCTGGCGGGACGAGAAGTCCCCGGGAGGCAAAGACTGATTTTGGAGTCGATAGTGCACCATCCCAGCAGGGGAACCTTGACGTTGGGCGTGGGGCTGGCAGCGGAGGATCTGACTGTGACTTCAGCAGGCCAGACCCCCCGGGGGCAATCTCCACACAGCCAGCACACATAGGCAAAGCGCCCCGTGGGAATCTCAGATATAATAGTCATTCCAAGCAAGACAAGCAACTCTGGCTATATTCTGAGGTGCTACTCTCCTGTCTCTCTGATCCCACCCCCACCCTCCCAAGGCGGCTTCATTAACATCCGAATAGCCTGAGCCAGAGGGAGAACTCTGATAGGGATCTGACTGCATTTTTTTTTAGCGGATTTTCTGGAAAAACTAGTTTCCCAGTGATGGCTCGGAGACAGCAGTCCATATCAAACTACATAAAGAAGCAGACCATGACAGCTTCTACAACCCCCCAAACAAAAGAATCAAAATCTTTCCCAAATGAAGATACAATCCTGGAATTATCAGATACAGAATATAAAAAACTAATTTACAGAATGCTTCAAGACATCACAAACGAAATAAGGCAAACTGCAGAAAAAGCCAAGGAACACACTGATAAAACAGTTGAAGAACTCAAAAAGATTATTCAAGAACATAGTGGAAAAATTAATAAGTTGCAAGAATCCATAGAGAGACAGCATGTAGAAATCCAAAAGATTAACAATAAAATAACAGAATTAGACAATGCAATAGGAAGTCAGAGGAGCAGACTCGAGCAATTAGAATGCAGACTGGGACATATGGAGGACCAGGGAATCAACACCAACATAGCTGAAAAAAAATCAGATAAAAGAATTAAAAAAAATGCAGACACCCTATGAATCATGTGGGACTCTATCAAGAAGGATAACTTGCGGGTGATTGGAGTCCCAGAACAGGGAGGGGGGAGAGAAAACACAGAGAAAATAGTCGAACTCCTGACACAAAACTTCCCTGACATCATGAAAGACGAAAGGATATCTATCCAAGATGCTCATCGAACTCCATTTAATATCGATCCAAAAAGAAAAACACCAAGACATATTATCATCAAACTCACCAAAACCAAAGATAAACAGAAAATTTTTAAAGCAAACAGGGAGAAAAGAAAGGTTTCCTTCAAGGGAGAATCAATAAGAATAAGTTCAGACTACTCAGCAGAAACCATGCAGGCAAGAAGGGAATGGGACGACATATACAGAGCACTGAAGGAGAAAAACTGCCAGCCAAGGATCATATACCCAGCAAAACTCTCTCTGAAATATGAAGGCGAAATTAAGATATTTACAGATACACACAAGTTTAGAGAATTTGCAAAAACCAAACCAAAGCTACAAGAAATACTAAAGGATATTGTTTGGGCAGAAAACCAATAATATCAGACACCAGCACAACACAAGGTCACAAAACAGAACGTCCTGATATCAACTCAAATAGAGAAATCACAAAAACAAACAAATTAAGATTAATTTTAAAAAAATACACATAACAGGGAATCATGGAAGTCAATAGGTAAAAGATCACAATAATCAAAAAGAGGGACTAAATACAGGAGGCATTGAACTGCCAGATGGAGAGTGATACAAGGCGATATAGAACAATACAAGTTAGGTTTTTACTTAGAAAAATAGGGGTAAATAATAAGGTAACCACAAAAAGGTATAACCACTCCATAACTCAAGATAAAAGCCAAGAAAAACGTAACGACTCAACAAACATAAAGTCAAACACTATGAAAATGAGGATCTCACAATTTACTAAGAAAAACGTCTCAGCACAAAAAAGTATGTGGAAAAATGAAATTGTCAACAACACACATGAAAAGGCATCAAAATGACAGCACTAAAAACTTATTTATCTATAATTACACTGAATGTAAATGGACTAAATGCACCAATAAAGAGACAGAGAGTCTCGGACTGGATAAAGAAACACGATCCATCTATATGCTGCCTACAAGAGACACAACTTAGACTTAGAGACACAAACAAACTAAAACTCGAAGGATGGAAAAAATATATCAAGCAAACAATAAGCAAAAAATAAGAGGAGTAGCAATATTAATTTCTGACAAAATACACTTTAGACTTAAATCCACCACAAAGGATAAAGAAGGACACTATACAATGATAAAAGGGACAATTGATCAGGAAGACATAACCATATTAAATATTTATGCACCCAATGACAGGGCTGCAAGATACATAAATTAAATTTTAACAGAATTGAAAAGTGACATAGATATCTCCACAATTATAGTAGGAGACTTCAACACACCACTTTCGGAGAAGGACAGGACATCCAGTAAGAAGCTCAATAGAGACACGGAAGACCTACTTACAACAATCAACCAACTTGACCTCATTGACTTATACAGAACTCTCCACCCAACAGCTGCAAAGTACACTTTTTTTTCTAGCGCACATGGAACATTCTCTAGAATAGACCACATATTAGGTCATAAAACAAACCTTTGCCGAGTCCAAAACATCGAAATATTACAAAGCATCTTCTCAGACCACAAGGCAATAAAACTAGAAATCAATAACAGAAAAACTAGGGAAAAGAAATCAAATACTTGGAAACTGAACAATACCCTCCTGAAAAAAGACTGGGTTATAGAAGACATCAAGGAGGGTATAAGGAAATTCATAGAATGCAACGAGAATGAAAATACTTCCTGTCAAAACATCTGGGACACAGCAAAAGCAGTGCTCAGAGGCCAATTTATGTCGATAAATGCACACATACAAAAAGAAGAAAGAGCCAAAAGCAGAGAACTGTCTCTACAACTTGAACAAATAGAAAGTGAGCAACAAAAGAATCCATCAGGCACCAGAAGAAAACAAATAATAAAAATTAGAGCTGAACTAAATGAATTAGAGGACAGAAAAACAATTGAAAGAATTAATAAAGCCAAAAGCTGGTTCTTTGAAGAAATTAACAAAATTGATAAACCATTGGCTAGACTGACTAAAGAAATACAGGAAAGGAAACAAATAACCCGAATAAGAAACGAGAAGGACCACATCACAAGAGAACCAAATGAAATTAAAAGAATCATTTCAGATTATTATGAAAAATTGTACTCTAACAAATTTGAAAACCTAGAAGAAATGGATGAATTCCTGGAAAAACACTACCTACCTAAACTAACACATCCAGAAGTAGAACAACTAAATAGACCCATAACAAAAAAAGAGATTGAAACGGTAATCAAAAAACTCCCAACAAAAAAAAGCCCTGACCCAGAGGGCTTCACTGCAGAGTTCTACCAAACTTTCAGAGAGGAGTTAACACCACTGCTACTGAAGGTATTTCAAAGCATAGAAAATGAGGGAATACTACCCAACTCATTCTATGAAGCCACCATCTCCCTGATACCAAAACCAGGTAAAGACATTACAAAAAAAGAAAATGATAGACCTATATCCCTCATGAACATAGATGCAAAAATCCTCAACAAAATTCTAGCCAATAGAATCCAACAACACATCAAAAAAATAATTCACCCTGATCAAGTGGGATTTATACCAGGTATGCAAGGCTGGTTTAATATCAGAAAAACCATTAATGTAATCCATCACATAAATAAAACAAAAGACAAAAACCACATGATCTTCTCAATTGATGCAGAAAAGGCATTTGACAAAGTCCAACACCCATTTATGATAAAAACTCTCACCAAAATAGGAATTGAAGGAAAATTCCTGAACATAATAAAGGGCATCTATGCAAAGCCAACAGCCAATATCACTCTAAATGGAGAGAACCTGAAAGCATTTCCCTTGAGAACGGGAACCAGACAAGGATGCCCTTTATCACCACTCTTATTCAACATCGTGCTAGAAGTCCTAGCTAGGGCAATTAGGCTAGACAAAGAAATAAAAGGCATCCGGATTGGCAAGGAGGAAGTAAAGTTATCACTGTTTGCAGATGACATGATCTTATACACAGAAAACCCAAAAGAATCCTCCAGAAAACTACTGAAACTAATAGAAGAGTTTGGCAGAGTCTCAGGTTATAAAATAAACATACAAAAATCACTTGGATTCCTCTACATCAACAAAAAGAACACCGAAGAGGAAATAACCAAATCAATACAATTCACAGTAGCCTCCAAGAAGATAAAATATTTAGGAATAAATCTTACCAAGGATGTAAAAGACCTATACAAAGAAAACTACAAAGCTCTACTACAAGAAATTCAAAAGGACCTACTTAAGTGGAAAAACATACCTTGCTCATGGATAGGAAGACTTAACAGAGTAAAAATGTCTATTCTACCAAAAGCCATCTGTACATATAACGCACTTCCGATCCAAATTCCAATGTCATATTTTAAGGGGATAGAGAAACAAATCACCAATTTCATATGGAAGGGAAAGTAGCCTCGGATAAGCAAAACGTTACTGAAAAAGAAGAAAGTGGGAGGCCTCACTCTGCCTGATTTCAGAAGCTATTATACAGCCACAGTAGTCAAAACAGCCTGGTACTGGTACAACAACAGGCACATAGACCAATGGAACAGAATTGAGAACCCAGATATAAATCCATCCACGTATGAGCAGCTGATATTTGACAAAGGCCCAGTGCCAGTTAATTGGGGAAAAGACAGTCTTTTTAACAAATGGTGCTGGCATAACTGGATATCCATTTGCAAAAAAATGAAACAGGACCCATAACTCACACCATGCACAAAAACTAACTCCAAGTGGATCAAACACCTAAACATAAAGACTAAAACGATAAAGATCATGGAAGAAAAAATAGGGACAACCTTAGGAGCCCTAATACAAGGCATAAACAGAGTACAAAACATTACCAAAAATGATGAAGAGAAACCAGATAACTGGGAGCTCCTAAAAATCAAGCACCTATGCTCATCTAAAGACTTCACCAAAAGA
The DNA here is from genome assembly GCF_024166365.1 of Elephas maximus indicus. Taxonomy (NCBI): domain Eukaryota; kingdom Metazoa; phylum Chordata; class Mammalia; order Proboscidea; family Elephantidae; genus Elephas; species Elephas maximus. The sequence continues at coordinate 69,658,795 of NC_064846.1, read as the reverse complement.
GTAAAAAGACCACCTACAGACTGGGAAAGAATTTTCAGCTCTGACATCTCCGACCAGCACCTGATCTCTAAAGTCTGCATGATTCTGTCAAAACTCAACCACAAAAAGACAAACAACCCAATCAAGAAGTGGGCAAAGGATATGAACACACATTTCACTAAAGAAGATGTGCAGGCAGCCAACAGATACATGAGAAAATGCTCTCGATCATTAGCCATTAGAGAAATGCAAATTAAAACTACGATGAGATTCCATCTCACACCAACAAGGCTGGCATTAATCCAAAAAACAGAAAATAATAAATGTTGGAGAGGCTGTGGAGAGATTGGAACTCTCATACACTGCTGGTGGGAATGTCAAATGGTACAACCACTTTGGAAATCTACCTGGCGTTATCTTAAACAGTTAGAAATAGAACTACCACACAACCCAGAAATCCCACTCCTGGGAATATACCCTAGAGATACAAGAGCCTTCACACAAACAGATATATGCACACCCATGTTTATTGCAGCTCTGTTTACAATAGCAAAAAGCTGGAAGCAACCAAGGTGTCCATCAACGGATGAATGGGTAAATAAATTGTGGTATATTCACACAATGGAATACTACGCATCGATAAAGAACAGTGACGAATCTCTGAAACATTTCATAACATGGAGGAACCTGGAAGGCATTATGCTGAGCGAAATGAGTCAGAGGCAAAAGGACAAATATTGTATAAGAGCACTATTATAAGATCTTGAGAAATAGTAAAAACTGCGAAGAATACATATTTTTGTGGTTACAAAGGGGGGAGGGAGGGAGGGAGAGGGTTTTTTTATTGATTAATCATTAGATAAGAACTGCTTTAGGTGAAGGGAAAGACAACACTCAATACATGGAAGGTCAGCTCAATTGGACTGGACCAAAAGCAAAGAAGTTTCCGGGATAAAATGAATGCTTCAAAGGTCAGCAGAGCAAGGGCGGGGGTCTGGGGACCATGGTTTGAGGGGACTTCTAAGTCAATTGGCATAATAATTCTATTATGAAAACATTCTGCATCCCACTTTAAAATGTGGCATCTGGGGTCTGAAATGCTAACAAGCGGCCATCTAAGATGCATCAATTGGTCTCAACCCACCTGGAGGAAAGGAGAATGAAGAACACCAAGGTCACATGACAACTAAGAGCCCAAGAGACAGAAAGGGCCACATGAACCAGAGACCTACATCATCCTGAGACCAGAAGAACTAGTTGGTGCCCGGCCACAATCGATGACTGCCCTGACAGGGAGCACAACAGAGAACTCCTGAGGGAGCCGGAGATCAGTGGGATGCAGACCCCAAATTCTCATAAAAAGACCATACTTAATGGTCTGACTGAGACTAGAGGAATCCCGGCGGCCATGGTCCCCAGACCTTCTGTTCGCACAGGACAGGAACCATCCCTGAAGACAACTCATCAGACATGAAAGGGACTGGTCAGTGGGTGGGAGAGAGATGCTGATGAAGAGTGAGCTAATTATATCAGGTGGACACTTGATACTGTGTTGGCATCTCTTGTCTGGAGGGGGGATGGGAGGATAGAGAGAGAGGGAAGCTGGCAAAATTGTCACGAAAGGAGAGACTGGAAGGGCTGACTCATTAGGGGGAGAGCAAGTGGGAGTACGGAGTAAGATGTATGTAAACTTATATGTGACAGACTGATTGGATTTGTAAAAGTTCACTTGAAGCTTAATAAAAGTTAATAAAAAAAAATCCACCTGCTAAAAACTTTTATGTCTGAAATATTAGACCACTTCTAAGTGTGAGAGAACATGACTTTTTTTTTTCTCCCTACTCTTTCCCCCTGTGGTGCAATGAGTTTCTCTAATGTGGCCTTTCTGGCGTTGGGTTTCTAATCCTTTCAGCGTAATTGAGTGGGACACAATCTGCCAAATGATTGGTTAATTTTGCTATCATGTAAACTGCTTGCCAGGATTGGTTGGTTTATTACTCACCCTATAGTTGACTTTTCTCAGGATTGGCTTGGGGGAGTGGGGCTTGCCCAGTCTGACATTTACTTGAATCAGCTGGGGAGCTCCATCCAGTAGCTGACCTTTACCCGGGTTGATTAAGAAACCCACCTTGTAATTAACAAGGAGCACTTGGGTTTGCCTATAAAAATCCTAGAACCTGAGGAAAGAGGGTCCTGATCCAGAGGATAGTCGTTCAAGAGTTGCCCTGAGAAAGACCTGTTTCTGTGGGGAGCTTATCTGAAGCTGCCCTGGTTGACAAAGGGAGATATTTGCTCTCTGCTTTGGGGACCTTCCCAGAACACTTCTGCATGCCTTTCCTTGAGTTATATCCTGAGTTTCCTGACATTGACCCTGTGTTGCATCCCAAATTGTATCCTGTTAATTCTGTGTTGTTACCCTAATAAACCACGTAACTGTAGGTATATATCCTGTTACTCCGCATTGTTACCCTAATAAACCACATAACCATGAATATAATCTGTCAGTTCTTGTGAGTTCTTTATGACCATTTCAGTGAAATGCCAAATCCAGCAGAGAAATAGAGAGTGAAACAATAGAGAAGTGGAAAGGTGGAGGTATATTTTACCTCTGCCTCATATAAACCACTCTTATGCTGATTCTGGTCCACTTCTTAAGACAATGCATATATCCACCTCTCTCTGGTTTATAGCACATGTCAAGCTAGGATGATAGGAGGGAAATGTTTGTAATGCTACAAAAATTAAGAAAAATAGAGATGTTCTTTTCGTATAGAGCCACTCAGGACTTCTCCTAAGTAATGGGCCATCATATATACTGTAGCAGCTATTCATCAAAAATGGCCTCCCAATGAAACGTGCCACCTAATATTCAAGAGCTCATATCATCCACTCAAACACTGAAATTAAGCTAGTTAGGTGTAACCAATAGAATGTGGTAGAAGTAATGTTTTATAACCTCCATGGCTAGGTCATAGTAAACCTGTAGCTTCTGCCTTAGACTCTTAGTACATATTCCTTGGAGGTAGCCAGTCTCACCACGTAAGAACTCCAACTAGTCTGAAAACTCCATGCAGTAAAGAAGACCAGGCTAGACTTGTGGAGAGGCCATGTAGAGAAAAAATAAAATGTAAGGGTTCTGGTTCCTGGCAAGAAACCTACATGTGATTTTTCAGGTCTGATCATGAACAATTACAAAGCCTTTATCTCACTGGCGTCAGGGAGAAAACTGTCCTCCCCAAACAGACTTGGTGCACAGCCAATGCACTGCAGTTTACAAAGGGAGTTGCAGTCAAGGACACAGGCCCCCCCCACCCCCAACCAGTCATGCTGTTTCACATATCTGCCTTTCTAGCCCAGAGGCCTCCATATAGAGGCTCTTTTAGCAGCCGCTTTTGGCAGAGGCCTTCCTCATGTATGTCTGCTAAATCGTCCTTATCAGAGGAAGAAAAGGGTGACCTTGAAGATACTTTTTCCCAATCTGACACAGTACTCAGTACTTTTCCACAAATAGGCTTCCCACTCACCCTCCCCCTGGCCGCTGGAGTCCATAAAACTGCAGGAGCTTTTTCTTCAGGGCTCCTTTGGCAGTGAGGTGGTTCCCATATCTGCGCTGATCCACCTGACCCTTCCCTGGGCACGATTCCTGGGAAATACGGAATAGGGGGAGGGTAAAGCCAGGCGCCCTCTTTTGGTATTTCTCTTACTTACACCATCACAGTAAGTGATTAAAGGCTTGACTGTCACTTAGCTGGTTATGTTAATCAGCTTACTCAGACACCTGTCAGATCAGCTCAACAATCTCAGCTCAGCTCCTTGACAAGATGCCCAGCCAATCCTCAAATCCAACTAATATATCATAACTAAGATTTTTTTTTTTCCATGTGAGTAGAGAAGCCATCTTGGACTTGCAGTCCAATCTGATTTTCTGATGTCTCCAGCCCCAGGTACCATCTAACTGCAACTGCGTGAAAGACTCTGTGAAGGTTAATGTTATGTGTCACTTGGCTAGGCTATGATTCTCAGTGATTTGGCAGACACTACGAAATCACCTTCTATTTAGTGATGTGATGTGAGCAGCTAATCAAGGATATGGCCTGCCTCCAGTATATAAATGAATCTTCTGGCAAAGCTCTCTGTACCTCTTGACCCAGCACTCTTCTCATGCCTGACCTCTGGTTTTTGGGATATAAGCCTTCGGAAGTCTTTAGACTGCTGTCTGACCTACAGATTTTGGATTTGCCAGCCCCCGCTACTCCGTGAGTCAGTAGAAGCCTTCAGCCTGCCACCTGAACCATAGTTTTGGCACTTTTCAGCCCACACAATTGAAAGACTTTTCCCTGAAGGAAATCTATATATATATTTATATATAAGATTCACCGGTTTTGCTCCTCTAGAGAGCCCAGACTAAGACTTTTGGTACTGGAAGAGATTCTCTTTTAGTGGTTGTTGTTTAGTTGTAGTCACTGTTGCTGCTATTGTAAAGTGCCATCCAGTTGGTTCCAATTCACAAGTGACTCTGTCCAACAGAGTGGAACACTACCCAGTCCTGCACATTCCTCACAATCATTGCTATGTTTCAGGCCATTATTGCAGCTACTGTATCAGTCCATCTCATTAAGGGTCTTTCTCTTTTTTGCTGACCCTCTACTTTACCAAGCATGATGTCCTTCTGCAGGAACTGGTCCCTCCTGATAACATGTTCAAAATATGGGAGATGAAGTCTCACCATTCTTGAATCCCAGGAGCACTCTAGCTGTACCTCTTCAAAGACAGACTTCATTCTTCCGGCAGTCCATGATATATTCAATATTCGTCACCAACACCACAATTCATATGCATCAATTTTTCGGTCTTCCTTATTCATTGTCCAGCTTTTGTACTCATATGGGGGCAACTGAAAATATCATGGTGGGGTCAGGTGCACCTTAGTCCTAAATGTGATGTCTTTCATTTTTGACATTTTAAAGAGGTCTTTCTGCAGCAGATTTGCCTAATACAATGTGTCATTTGATTTCTCGATTGCTATTTCCATGGGTGTTGATTGTGGATCCAAGTAAAATGAAATTCTTGACAACTTCAATCTTTCCTCCATTTATCGTGGTGTTGCTTATTGGTTCACTTGTGAGGATTTTTGTTTTCTTTACGTTGAAGTGTAATCCATACTGAAGGCTGTAGTCTTTGATCTTCTTGTAAGTGCTTCAAGTTCTCTTCACTTTCAGCAAGCAAGGTTGTGTTATCTGCATATCACAGGTTGTTAATAAGTCTTCCTCCAATTCTGATACCATTTTCTTCTTCATATAGTCCAGCATCTAACATTATTTGCTCGACATACATATTTAATAAGTATGGTAAAAGGATACAACCCTGATGCACACTTTTCCAGATTTTAAACCATGAAGTATCCCCTTGTTCTGTTCTAGTGAGTGCCTCTTGCCTATAGACAGGTTCTGCATGAACACAATTAAATGTTCTGGAATACCCATTCTTCGAAATGTTATCCATAACTTGTTATGATCCTCACAGTTGAATGCCTTTGCATAGTCAAAAAACACAGGTAAACATCTTTCTGGAATTCTCTGCTTTCAACCAAGATTCATTGACATAAGCAATGATATCCATCTTTCCATATCTGCTTCTGAATCCTGCTTGAATTTATGGCAGTTCCTCCTGAGGTACCTCTGCAATCATTTTTGAATTATCTTCAGCAAAATTTTACTTGGGTGTGATATTAATGATATTGTTCGATCATTTCTGCATTCTATTGGTGTACTTTTCTATGGAATGGGAACAAACATGAATCCTTTCCAGTCAGTTGACCAGGTAGCTGTCTTCCAAATTTCCTGGCATATATGAGCAAGCACTTCCAACACTGAACTGGTATTTTGAAACTTCTCAATTGGTATTCCATCAACACCTGGGGCCCTTGTTTTTTGCCAATGCCTTCAGTGTCACTTGCATTTCTTCCTTCTATGACATCAGTTTTTGATCACAAGCTACCTCCTGCAGTGGTTTTCTGATTCTTTTTGGTATAATGACTCTGTGTGTTCTTTCCACCTTCTTTTGATGCTTCCTGTGTCGTTCAATATTTTGCCCATCCGAAAACCAAAAGCCAAACCCAGTGCCGTCGAGTCAATTCTGACTTATAGCGACCCTATAGGACAGAGTAGAACTGCCCCACAGAGTTTCCAAGGAGCGCCTGGCAGATGTGAACTGCCGACCCTTTGGTTAGGAGCCACAGCACTTAACACTACACCACCAGGGTTTCCATTTTGCCCATAGAATCCTTCAAAGTTTCAACTTGAGGCTTGGATTTTTTCTTTAGTTCTTTCTGCTTGAGAAATGCCACGTGTGTTCTTCCGTTTTGGCTTTTTAACTCCAGGACTTTGCACATCTCAATATAGTACTTTGTCTTTTTGCACTGCCCTTTGAAATCTTCTGTTCATTTTTCTTTCATCATTTCTTTCACTTGCTTTAGTTACTCTATGTTCATCAACAAGGTTCAGAGTCTCTTCTGACATCCATTTTGGTTTATTCTTTATTCCCTGTCTTTTCAATGACTTTTTGCTTTCTTCATGTATGATGACCTTGATGTCATCCGACAGCTAGTCTGATCTTCGGTCATTAGTGTTCAAATGGATCAAATCTAATCTTGAGGTGGTCTCCAAATTCAGGTGGAATATACTCAAGATTGTGTTCTGGCTCTCTCAGACTTGTTTTAATTTTCTTGAGCTTCGACTTGAGCTTGCATATGAGCAATTGATGGTCTATTCCACAGTCAGCACCTGGCCTTGCTCTGACTGATGATATCGAGATTCCGCATCGTCTCTATCCACAGATGTAGTTGATTTGATTCCTGTGTATTTCATGCAGCAAGGTCCACATGTATAATTGCTGTTTTGTTGTTGAAAAAAGGTATTTGCAATGAATAAGTCATTGGTCTTGCAAAATTCTATCATGCTTTCTCTGATGTCATTTCTATCACCAAGGCCATATTTTTCAGCTACTGATCCTTTGTTGTTGCTTCCAATTTTCACATTTCAATCACCAGTAATTATCCATGCATCTTGTGTATTGGATCAATTTCAGACTGCAGAAGGTGGTAAAAATTGTCAATTTCTTCGTCTTTGGCATTAGCAATTGGTGCGTAAATTTGAATAATAGTTGTATTAACTGGTCTTCCTTGTAGGCCTATAGATATTATCCTATCACTCACAGTGTTGTTCTTCAGGATTAATCTTGAAATGTTCTTTTTGATGATGAACGCAATGCCATAGTAGACCATATGATTATCTGATTCAAAATGGTACATACCAGTCCATTTCAGCTCACTGACACCTAGGATATTGATCTTTATGCATTGCATTTCATTTGTGATGAATTCCAATTTTTCATGAACTCGTATTTCATACATTCTATATTTTGATTATTAATGGATGTTTGCAGCAGTTTCTTTTTATTTTAAGTCATGCCATGTCAGCAAATGAAGGTCCCAAAATGGTTACTCTATCCATGTCATTAAGGTCGACTCTACTTTGAGGAGGCAGCTCTTCCTCAGTCATATTTTGAGTACCTCCCAACCTGACGGGTTCATCTTCCTGCACTATATCAGACAATGTTTCACTGCTATTCATAAGATTTTCATTGGTCACTTTTTTAGAAGTAGACAGCCAAGTCCTTCTTCCTAGTCTATCTTAGCCTGGAAGCTCTGCTGAAACCTGTCTATCATGGTGACCCTCCTGGTATTTGAAATACTGCTGGCATTGCTTTCAGCATCACAACAAAATGCAAGTCCCCACAGTACAACAAACTGACAGATGAATGTTGGAGAGAGGTTCTAGAGATACAAAATCATAAAGATGATTTTTTTGAATTGTATCTCAAGTCTGGCAAGACTTAAGGCACTGATGACTCTAATTCCAGTCATAAAGAAGGCACTGTTAATCCATGGCATGATGTGGCAATAGAGATACACAAAATATCACCATTATTGGATTAAATATTTGTAAAGGAAAAGGCTATGAGTGATCATGTATTTGATACTTTTCAACACTTTTGTCAATTTGACAAGTATAATGAAGGTGGCTGATTTGCACTACTTTTGCTAGACAAAGTGGAGAAAGAAAAAGCAGAGCTCAGAGCTCAGACTTCCAGCTCAAGTGCCACATAAAGGGCCTGAAAATTGCTATTTTGCCCTGAAAGAAAGCCTTATTTCTTGTAGTAACAGAGCTGATATTTTGATAACTAAACCCAGAGTCTTATCCTGAGGATGGCTGAATTACAGCCCCAATTGAGTTCTCAATCTTGAGAGCTGCCTGAAGTTAAAGTGAGGGGCTTGATTGGGAAGAACTGTGATCCTGAAAATTGGGATGGGGACATATAGGCAGGTATGGATGAATTCAGGGGTATTAAGCCCCTAAATTCTGTTGAATCACCCTTGGTACTAGAACAAGCCATCCCACCCCCATACCCCCATATGAAGAAATTAACCCAGGTTTTTCTGCTAAATTAACTTTCTCAGTAAAATCAGACCTCCCACCACCATCTCATGAGATTAGCCCAGATGCTTCTGAGGAGTCCTTGCCTGAGACTTTGCTGAGGCACTGCCTGAGTTAGCACCTGAGGTTTGACCTGAGGAAGATGCCTTGCAAGACGTTGCTGAAAATCCCCAGGGCCCACTCCACCACCTAATTTTGCTTCTAGAGTTATGACTAGATTCAAGTCCCAGGGAGCTCCAAGAAATGAGGAACAAACTATGTCCCATGAGGAGGTATGCTACACTCCAAAAGAACTGCTGGATTTTCCTAAGGAATACAAACACGAATTTGGGGAATATGTGTGGGAATGGTTATTAAAAAAATAATAATAATAATGGTGCAAGTAACATAAAGTTGGATCAGCCTGAGTTTACTGACATAGGCCCACTAAGTAGAAATTCTTCACTCAATGTTTCAGCTTGAGAGGTTAGTAAAAGGTCTAATAGTTTATTTGTTTGGTTGACTGAAATGTGGATTAAAAGATGGCCTACAGTAAATGAAGTCGAAATGCCAGAACTGCAGTGGGTATAAAAGAGAGCAAGATGTATAAAGCTTTAGGAAAATTGGAATGTTAAAGTGGATATATCATGTCAGGCCCACGCCCGCCCCCCACCCGAGGAGTGCCCAGAGGACACACATTTCACCACAACTCTGAGGATCAAAGTTGGAGGAGCTCCAGCATCCTTGAGGACTGCTGTTATTGCTCTTCTATGTAGTTCAGATTTTACAGCGGGAATTGCCCTCACTGATGTGGGGAGCCTAGCTACAATGGGGGTGATTGGGTCTCGAGGTAGCAGAGGCCAAGCAGCATCAATTAGTCATCAAAGAAATGGTGGATATGGTTACCATACTAGACAGCAGAGTCAAAGCAGTAATCAGAATAGTATAACTTACAGGGATTTATGACATTGGCTATTAGCCATGGTGTCACTGATGCTGTTAGGTGCTGTCAAATTGGTTTTGACTCACAGTGACCCTATGCACACAGAACAAAACACTGCCCCATCCTGCATCATCCTCACACTTGTTGCTGTGCTTGAGCCCACTGTCGCAGCCACTCTGTCAATCCATCTCATTAAGGTCTTCCTCTTGTTCCCTGATCCTCAGCTTTACTAAGCATGATGTCCTTCTCCAGGAATTGATCTCTTCTAATAACATGTTCAAAATATGTGAGATGGAGTCTTCCCATTCTTGCTTCTAAGGAGCGTTCTGATTGTAACCAAATACTGAAATACTGGTAGCATAGCTTGAGCATCACAACAACACACAAGTCCTCATAGTACGACAAACTGACAGATGCATGGTGGAGAGTGGTTCCACTTGTTAGTTCTTTTGACAGCCAATGGTATATTCAATGTTCTTCAGCAACACCACAATTCAAAGGTGTCACATTCACTGTCAAAAAGAACATTTCAAGATGTATCCTGAAGTACAATGCTGTCAGTGATGGGATAATATCCATACGTCTACAAGGAAAACAAGTTAATACAATGATTATTCAAATTTATGCACCAACCACTAAGGGCAAAGATAAAGAAATTGAAGTTTTTTACCAAATTCTGCAGTTCGAAATTTATGAAATATGCAAAAAAAATGTGTTGATAATTACTGGTGATTGAATGTGAATGTTGGAAACAAGAAGGATCAGAAGTTGGAAGATATGGTCTTGGTGATAGAAATGACACGGGATTGCATGATAGAATTTTACAAGACCAACGACTTCTTCGTTGTAAATACTTTTTTTCAATAACATACACAGTGACTATATATAGGGTCTCTATGAGTCGGAATCGACTTGATGGCACTGGGTTTTTTTGTATTTTTTATATATATAGACCTCCCCAGATGAAATACACAGGAATCAAATTGACTGCATCTGTGGAAACTAGGCAGAAGTTCAATATCATCAATCAGAACAATACCAGGTGCCGACAGAGGGGCAGACCATCCATTGCTCATATGCAAGTTCAAGTTGAAGCTGAAGAAAATTAAAACAAATCTGCAAGAGCCAAAATATGACCTTGACTATATCCCACCCAAATTTAGAGGCCATCTCAAGAATAGATTTGACACATTGAGCACCAATGTTCAAAGATCAGATGAGTTGTGGGATGAAATTAAGGACGTCATACGTGAAGAAAGCAAAGGTCATTAAAAAGACCGGAAAGACGCCTCAGCACAAAAAAGTATGTGGAAAAATGAAATTGTCAACAACACACATAAAAAGGCATCAAAATGACAGCACTAAAAACTTATTTATCTATAATTACCCTGAATGTAAATGGACTAAATGCACCAATAAAGAGACAGAGAGTCACAGACTGGATAAAGAAACACGATCCATCTATATGCTGCCTACAAGAGACACACCTTAGACTTAGAGACACAAACAAACTAAAACTCAAAGGATGGAAAAAAGTATATCAAGCAAACAATAAGCAAAAAAGAAGAGGAGTAGCAATATTAATTTCGGACAAAATAGACTTTAGACTTAAATCCACCACAAAGGATAAAGAAGGACACTATACAATGATAAAAGGGACAATTGATCAGGAAGACACAACCGTATTAAATATACATGCACCCAATGACAGGGCTGCAAGATACATAAAACAAATTTTAACAGAATTGAAAAGTGAGATAGATACCTCCACAATTATAGTAGGAGACTTCAACACACCACTTTCGGAGAAGGACAGGACATCCAGTAAGAAGCTCAATAGAGACACGGAAGATCTAATTACAACAATCAACCAACTTGACCTCATTGACTTATACAGAACTCTCCACCCAACTGCTGCAAAATATACTTTTTTTTCTAGTGCACATGGAACATTCTCTAAAATAGACCACATATTAGGTCATAAAACAAACCTTTGCCGAGTCCAAAACATCGAAATATTACCAAGCATCTTCTCAGACCACAAGGCAACAAAACTAGAGATCAATAACAGGAAAACTAGGGAAAAGAAATCAAATACTTGGAAAATGAACAATACCCTCCTGAAAGAAGACTGGGTTATAGAAGACATCAAGGAGGGACTAAGGAAATTCATAGAAAGCAACGAGAATGAAAATACTTCCTATCAAAACCTCTGGGACACAGCAAAAGCAGTGCTCAGAGGCCAATTTATATCGATAAATGCACACATACAAAAAGAAGAAAGAGCCAAAATCAGAGAACTGTCCCTACAACTGGAACAAATAGAAAGTGAGCAACAAAAGAATCCATCAGGCTCCAGAAGAAAACAAATAATAAAAATTAGAGCTGAAGTAAATGAATTAGAGAACAGAAAAACAATTGAAAGAATTAACAAAGCCAAAAGCTAGTTCTTTGAAAAAATTAACAAAATTGATAAACCATTGGCTAGACTGACTAAAGAAATACAGGAAAGGAAACAAATAACCCGAATAAGAAACGAGAAGGACCACATCACAAGAGAACCAAATGAAATTAAAAGAATCATTTCAGATTATTATGAAAAATTGTACTCTAACAAATTTGAAAACCTAGGAGAAATGGATGAATTCCTGGAAAAACACTACCTACCTAAACTAACACATTCAGAAGTAGAACAACTAAATAGACCCATAACAAAAAAAGAGATTGAAACGGTAATCAAAAAACTCCCAACAAAAAAAAGCCCTGACCCAGAGGGCTTCACTGCAGAGTTCTACAAAACTTTCAGAGAAGAGTTAACACCACTACTTCTGAAGGTATTCCAAAGCATAGAAAATGACGGAATAGTACCCAACTCATTCTATGAAGCCACCATCTCCCTGATACCAAAACCAGGTAAAGACATTACAAAAAAAGAAAATGATAGACCTGTATCCCTCATGAACATAGATGCAAAAATCCTCAACAAAATTCTAGCCAATAGAATCCAACAACATATCAAAAAAATAATTCACCCTGATCAAGTGGGATTTATACCAGGTATGCAAGGCTGGTTTAATATCAGAAAAACCATTAATGTAATCCATCACATAAATAAAACAAAAGACAAAAACCACATGATCTTCTCAATTGATGCAGAAAAGGCATTTGACAAAGTCCAACACCCATTTATGATAAAAACTCTCACCAAAATAGGAATTGAAGGAAAATTCCTCAACATAATAAAGGGCATCTATGCAAAGCCAACAGCCAATATCACTCTAAATGGAGAGAACCTGAAAGCATTTCCCTTGAGAACGGGAACCAGACAAGGATGCCCTTTATCACCGCTCTTATTCAACATCGTGCTAGAACTCCTAGCCAGGGCAATAAGGCTAGACAAAGAAATAAAAGGTATCCGGATTGGCAAGGAAGAAGTAAAGTTATCACTATTTGCAGATGACATGATTATATACACAGAAAACCCTAAGGAATCCTCCAGAAAACTACTGAAACTAATAGAAGAGTTTGGCAGAGTCTCAGGTTATAAAATAAACATACAAAAATCACTTGGATTCCTCTACATCAACAAAAAGAACACCGAAGAGGAAATAACCAAATCAATACCATTCACGGTAGCCCCCAAGAAGATAAGATACTTAGGAATAAATCTTACCAAGGATGTAAAAGACCTATACAAAGAAAACTACAAAGCTCTACTACAAGAAATTCAAAAGGACATACTTAAGTGGAAAAACATACCCTGCTCATGGATAGGAAGACTTAACATAGTAAAAATGTCTATTCTACCAAAAGCCATCTATACATTTAACACACTTCCGATCCAAATTCCAATGTCATATTTTAAGGGGATAGAGAAACAAATCACCAATTTCATATGGAAGGGAAAGAAGCCCCGGATAAGCAAAGCACTACTGAAAAAGAAGAAGAAAGTGGGAGGCCTCACTTTACCTGACTTCAGAACCTATTATACAGCCACAGTAGTCAAAACAACCTGGTACTGGTACAACAACAGGCACATAGACCAGTGGAACAGAATTGAGAACCCAGACATAGATCCATCCACGTATGAACAGCTGATATTTGACAAAGGACTAGTGTCAATTAATTGGGGAAAAGACAGCCTTTTTAACAAATGGTGCTGGCATAACTGGATATCCATTTGCAAAAAAATGAAATAGGACCCATACCTCACACCATGCACAAAAACTAACTCCAAGTGGATCAAAGACCTAAACATAAAGACTAAAACGATAAAGATCATGGAAGAAAAAATTGGGACAACCCTAGGAGCCCTAATACAAGGTATAAACAGAATACAAAACATTACCAAAAATGATGAAGAGAAACCCGATAACTGGGAGCTCCTAAAAATCAAACACCTATGCTCATCTAAAGACTTCACCAAAAGAGTAAAAAGACCACCTACAGACTGGGAAAGAATTTTCAGCTATGACATCTCAGACCAGCGCCTGATCTCTAAAATCTACATGATTCTGTCAAAACTCAACCACAAAAAGACAAACAACCCAATCAAGAGGTGGGCAAAGGATATGAACATGCATTTCACTAAAGAAGATATTCAGGCAGCCAACAGATACATGAGAAAATGCTCTTGATCATTAGCCATTAGAGAAATGCAAATTAAAACTACGATGAGATTCCATCTCACACCAACAAGGCTGGCATTAATCCAAAAAACAGAGAATAATAAATGTTGGAGAGGCTGCGGAGAGATTGGAACTCTTATACACTGCTGGTGGGAATGTAAAATGGTACAACCACTTTGGAAATCTACCTGGCGTTATCTTAAACAGTTAGAAATAGAACTACCATACAACCCAGAAATCCCACTCCTGGGAATATACCCTAGAGATACAAGAGCCTTCATACAAACAGATATATGCACACCCATGTTTATTGCAGCTCTGTTTATAATAGCAAAAAGTTGGAAGCAACCAAGGTGTCCATCAACGGATGAATGGGTAAATAAATTGTGGTATATTCACACAGTGGAATACTACGCATCGATAAAGAACAGTGACGAATCTCTGAAACATTTCATAACATGGAGGAACCTGGAAGGCATTATGCTGAGCGAAATTAGTCAGAGGCAAAAGGACAAATATTGTATAAGACCACTATTATAAAATCTTGAGAAATAGTTAAAAAAAAAAAAAGACCGGAAAGAAAGAAAAAAACAAAATGGATGTCAGAAGAGACTCTAAAATTTGCTCTTGAACATACAGTAGCTAAAGCAAATGGAAGAAACAATGAATTAAAACAGCTGAACAGAGGGGCTCAAGAAGACAAAGTATTATAAGGAAATGTGCAAAGACTTAGAGTTAGAAAACAAAAAGGGAGGAACGACTCAACATTTCTCAAGCCGAAAGAACTGAAGAAAAAATTCAAGCCTTGAGATGCAATATAGAAGGATTCTATGGGCAAAAGATTCATTGATGCAGGAAGCATCAAAAGAAGATTGGAGGAATACACAGAGTCACTGCACCAAGCAGAATTGGTCAATGTGCAACCATTTCAAGAGGTATCATATTGTTAACAACCGATAGTACTGAAATAAGTCAGAGCTACACTGAAGGCATTGGTGTAAAA
Organism: Elephas maximus indicus; assembly: GCF_024166365.1. Classification (NCBI taxonomy): domain Eukaryota; kingdom Metazoa; phylum Chordata; class Mammalia; order Proboscidea; family Elephantidae; genus Elephas; species Elephas maximus. The sequence goes on along the minus strand of NC_064846.1, from coordinate 69,643,768 downwards.
CAGGACTCCAGGAATTGACGGAATACCAGTTGCCATATTTCAACAAAGAGACGCAACATTGGAAGTGCTCACTGGTCTATGCCAAGAAATTCAGAAGACAGCTACCTGGGCCAACCGATTGGAAGAGATCCATATCTGTGCCTAGTCCAAAGAAAGGTGACCCAATGTAATGTAGAAATTATCAAACAATATTATTAATATCACATGCAAGTAAAATTACGCCAAAGATAATTTTAAAAAGTGTTGCACCAATACATCGAGAGGGAACTGCCATAAATTCAAGCAGTACCAGAAGTGGCATGGAACAAAGGATATCGCTGATGTCAGATGAATTTTGGCTGAAAATAGAGAACTCCAGAAAGATGTTTACCTGTGTTTTTTGACTATGCAAAGGCATTCAACTGTGTAGATCATAACAAATTATGGATAAAATTGCCAAGAATGGAAATTCTAGAACATTTAATTGTGCTCATGCAGAACCTGTACATAGACCAAGAGACAGTTGTTTGAACAGAACAAGGGGAAACTACGTGTTTTAAAGTTAAGAAAAGTGTGTATCAAGATTGTGTCCTTTAACCATACCTATTCAATCTGTCTGCTAAGAAATAATCAGAGAAGCTGGACTACATGAAGAAAAACGAAGCATCAGGATTGGAGGAAAACTCATTGACAACTTGCAATATGCAGATGACTCAACCTTGCTTGCTGAAAGTGAAGAGGACTTGAATCACTTACTGATGAAAATCAAAGTCTACAGCCTTCAGTATGGATTACACCTTAATATAAGGAAAACAAAAATCCTCACAACTTTAATAATAAGCAACATCATGATAATTGGAGAAAATATTGAACTTGTCAAGGATTTCATTTTATTTGGATCCATAATCAGCACCCACGGAAGCAACAGTCAAGAAATCCAACAATGTACTGCATTGGGCAAATCTGTTGCAAAAGACTTCTTTCAAGTGTTAAAAAGCAAAGATGTCACTTTTAGGACTAAGGTGTATGTGATCCAAACTATGGTATTTTCAATGGCCTCATACACGTGTGAAAGCTGGACAATGAATAAAGAAGACTGAAGAAGAACAGACACATTTGAATTATGGTGTTGTCAAAGAATATTGTTTATATCACAGAATTCTAGAACAAGGAAGAAATGTGTGTTGGAAGAAATACAGCCAGAATGCTCCTTCGAAGCGAGGATGGTGAGACTTCATCTCATGCACTTTGGACATATCATCAGGAGGGACTTGTCCCTGGAGAAGGGCATCGTGCTTGGTAGAGAGTCAGTGAAAAAGAGGAAGACTCTCAATGAGATGGACTGACGCAGTGGCTGCAACAATGGGCTCAAACATAGCAATGATTGTGAACATGACACAAGACCAGGGTGTGTTTCGTTTTTATATACATAGGGTCTCTATGAGCCAGGACCAACTTTGTTGCACCTAATACAACAATCTTTCCCCCAGCCTTCCTCAAAGGATCTATGGTTTTTAAAGAGAGTTAGTGTTCTTTGGGAAAAAGGGAACAATCAGGCATTTCGGGGATTACTGGATGCTGGCTGTGAAGTGACACTAATTTCAGGAGACACAGAATGTCACTGCGGCATACCCGTCAGAGTAGGGGCATATTGAGGTCAGGTTTATTAATGGAATATTAACTCAGATCTGTCTCTCAGTGGATCCAGTAAGTCTCTAAACCCATCCTGTAGTGATTTTACCAGTTCCATAATGCATAATTGGAATATACATGCTCAGCAACTGGTTGAATCCCCACATGAGATCCCTGACATGTAAAATAAGGGGTAATATGGTAGAAAAGACCAAATGGAAGCCAATAGAACTGCCCCCTACCCAATAAAATAGTAAATCAAAAGCATTATCAAATTCCTGGAGGGATTGAAATGATTACTGTCACCACGAAGGGCTTGATGGACACAGGGGTGGTGATTTCCACAACACATCCTCGTTCACCTCGCCTATTAGGCCTGTGCAGAAAACAGATGGATCTAATATATCTCCTGGTGCCTGGTATGCAGCTATTGATCTGGCCAATGCCTTTTTCTTGATACTTTTTTCTAAAGTCAGTCAGAAGCAGTTTGCCTTCAGCTGGAAAGGCCAGCAATACACCTTCACTGTCCTACCTGAGGGGTTTATCAATTCTCCTGCCCTGTGTCATAATTTAGGTCTCAGGGACCTTGATTGCCTTTCCCATCCGCAAAACATCACATTGGTGCATTGCATTGATGACATTATGCTGATTGGACCTAGTAAAGAAGATATATCAATGATTCTATACTTATTGGTAAGACATTTGTCTGCTAGAGGGTAGGAAATTAATCGGACAAAAATTCAGGCACCTTCCACCTCAATGAAATAGCTAGAGATCCAGTAGTGTGGGGCATATTGAGATATCCCTTCTAAGGTGAAGGATAGTTGTTACATATGGACTCCCTGCAACTAAAAAGGGGCACAATGCCTGGTGGGCCACTTAGGATTTTGGGGGCAGCATATCCTTCAGGTCCAGCCTATTTACTAAGAGACTCAAAAAGCTGGTAGTTTTGAATGGGTCCCGGAAGAGTAAAGGCTCTGAAACAGGTTCAAGCTGTTGTGCTAGCTGCTGTGCCACTTGGACCATATGACTCCGCTGATTCAATTGTGCTCAAAGTGTCAGTGGCAGATAGAGATGGGGATAGTCTTTGGCAGTCCCCTATTAGTGAATGACAGTGCAGATCTTTAGGATTTTGGAGTTAAAACCCTGCCATCCTCTGCAGATAACAACTCTCGTTTTGAGAAACAGCTTTTGGCTTGTTGCTGGACCTTAGTAGAGACTAAACAATTAACCATGGGCCACTAAGTCACCCTGCAGCCTGAACAGCATATCATAAACTGGGTATTGTTTGACCCACAGAGTCATAAAGTCAGATGTGCACAGCAGGACTCCGTCATTAAATGGTATGTGCAAGATATGCAGGCACCACTCAAAAGTGGACAGAGGCAGCACTGCAGCCCCTTTATGGAAGCTTCCTGAAGGACAGTGGTGAAAGGAAATGCTTCCAGTGGACGGAACCTTGAGTGGTGCAGCTGGTAGTTCATTTTGTTTGGAATTAGAAATGGTCAGATGTGCAATTGTATACTGATTCACAGGCTGTGGGCGATGATTTGGCTAGATGGTCAAGAGCTTGGAACAAACATGATTGGAAAATTGGTGAAAGGAGGTATGGGGAAGAAGCATGTGAATAGACCTCTCTGAATGAGCCAAAGAAGTGAAGATATTTATGTCTCATGTGAATTCTCAACATATAGTGACTTCAGCAGAGGAGTGTTTTAACAATCAAGTAGATAAGATGATATGTGCTATGGATACAAGTCACCCTCTTTCTCCAGCCACACCTGACACTGCCCAAAGGGGGCATGGTGGCAGGGATGGAGGTTATGCATGGGTTCAGCAACATGGACTTCTAGTCACCAAGGCCAACTTGGCTACAGCCACTGCTGAGTGCCCAATCTGCCAGCAGCAAAGACCTATACTGAGTCCTTGATATGGTACCACTCCTTGGGGTGATCAGCCAGCAACCTGGGGGCAGGTTGATTACATTGGGTGGTTTCCATAATGGAAAGGGCAGCATTTTGTACTTACCAGAACAGACACTTAGTATGTATATAGATTTGCCTTCCTTTCATGCAATGCTTCTGCCAAAACTACCATCTGTGGACTTAGAGAATGTCTTATCCATTGTCTTGGTATCACACAGCATTGCCTTGAAACAAAGAACTGACTTTACAGCAGATGAAGTACCAATTCATTTACACATACTTATGGAATTCACTGGTCTTCCATATTATCAGTAGCGACAAGTCCCTGGAGAGGGATATCATGCCTGGTACAGCGTCAGTGAAAAAGAGGAAGGCCATCAATGAGATTGATTTACACAGTAGCTGCAACAATGTGCTCAAACATAGTAATAATTTCAAGAATGGTGCAGGACTGGGCGGTGTTTCATTCTGTTGTATATAAGGTCACTATGAGTCAGAATCAACTTGACAGCACCTAACAACAACCATGTTCCTCATTATCCTGAAGCAGCTGGCTTGATAGAAAGATATGGTCTTTCAAAGACTCAATTATGTCGCCAGCTAGATGGAAATACATTGCAGTGATTGGGTAATGTTCTCCAGGAGACTGTATATGCTTTAAATCAGCATCCAACATATGGTGCTACTTCTCAAATAGGCAGGATCCATGGATCCAGTAATCAAGGGGTGGAAATAATAGTGGCACCACTCACCATTACTCTTAGTTACCCACTTACAAAATTTTTGCGTCCTGTCCCTGTGGCCCTATGCTTTGCTGGTCTAGGGGTCCCACTTCCAAAGAAAGAAATACTCCTACCAGGAAACACACCAATGATTCCATTGACTTGGAAGTTAAGGATGCCACCCAGCTACTTTGGATTCCTCATTACTCTGAATCAAAAGACAAAGAAGGGAGTTACCATATCAGCTGGTATGATTGATCCTGATTGTTGTTGTTGTTGTTAGGTACCGTTGAATTGGTTCCAACTCATAGCGACACTATGTACAACAGAATGAACTGCTGCCCAAAGGGGGCATGGTCACATCGCCATCCTCACAATTGTTGCTATGTTTGAGCCTGCTGTTGCAGCCACTGTGTCAATTCATCTCTTTGAGGCTTCTCCTCTTTTTCACTGACCCTCTACTTTAACAAGCATGATGCCCTTCTCCAGGGAATGGTCCCTCCTGATAACATGCCCAAATTATGTGACACAAAGTCTCACCATACTCACTTCTAAGGAACATTCTGGCTGTACTTCTTTCAAGACATATTTGTTTGTTCTTCTGGTAGTCCATGGTATACTAAATATTCTTCACCAACACCATATTTCAAATGCATCAATTCTTCTTCCATCTTCCTTAGTCATTTTCCAGCTTTTGCATGTGTATGAGGGGACTGAAAACACCATGACTTGAGTCAGGATAACTTTGCATTTTAAAACTTTAAAGAGTTTATTGCCACCACAGATTTGCCCAATACAATACACCATTTGATTTCTTAATCCTGATTACCAAGGTGAAAATGGAGTGTTATTACATAATGGAAGTAAGGAAGTGTATATCTGCAATACAGGATATCCCTTAGGGCATCTCCTAATACTATCATGCCCTGTGATAAAAGTCAATGATTGCACAACTCCAAGAATGTAATCAATGTAACTGAAAAGTACAGGCAGAAACACACGTTGATGTGTTTTTTTTTTACAGTTTTTTTATTAACTTTTATTAAGCTTCAAGTGAACGTTTACAAATCCAATCAGTCTGTCACATATAAGTTTACATACATCTTACTCCGTACTCCCACTTGCTCTCCCCCTAGTGAGTCAGCCCTTTCAGTCTCTCCTTTCGTGACAATTTTGCCAGCTTCCCACTCTCTCTATCCTCCCATCCCCCCTCCAGAAAAGAGATGCCAACACAATCTCAAGTGTCCACCTGATATAATTAGCTCACTCTTCATCAGCATCTCTCTCCCACCCACTGGCCAGTCCCTTTCATGTCTGATGAGTTGTCTTCGGGGATGGTTCCTGTCCTGGGCCAACAAAAGGTCTGTGGACCATGGCCGCCGGGATTCCTCTAGTCTCAGTCAGACCATTAAGTATGGTCTTTTTATGAGAATTTGGGGTCTGCATCCCACTGATCTCCTGCTCCCTCAGGAGTTCTCTATTGTGCTCCCTGTCAGAGCTGTCATCAGTTGTGGCCGGGCACCAACTAGTTCTTCTGGTCTCAGGATGATGTAGGTCTCTGGTTCATGTGGCCCTTTCTGTCTCTTGGGCTCTTAGTTGTCGTGTGACCTTGGTGTTCTTCATTTTCCTTTGCTCCAAGTGGGTTGAGACCAATTGATGCATCTTAGATGGCCGCTTGTTAGCATTTAAGACCCCAGACACCACATTTCAAAGTGGGATGCAGAATGTTTTCATAATAGAATTATTATGCCAATTGACTTAGAAGTCCCCTCAAACCATGGTCCCCAGACCCCCGCCCTTGCTCTGCTGACCTTTGAAGCATTCATTTTATCCCGGAAACTTCTTTGCTTTTGGTCCAGTCCAATTGAGCTGACCTTCCATGTATTGAGTGTTGTCTTTCCCTTCACCCAAAGCAGTTCTTATCTACTGATTAATCAATAAAAAACCCTCTCCCTCCCTCCCTCCCTCCCTCCCCCCTTCGTAACCACAAAAGTATGTGTTCTTCTCAGTTTTTACTATTTCTCAAGATCTTATAATAGTGCTCTTATACAATATTTGTCCTTTTGCCTCTGACTAATTTCGCTCAGCATAATGCCTTCCAGGTTCCTCCATGTTATGAAATGTTTCACAGATTCATCACTGTTCTTTATCGATGCGTAGTATTCCATTGTGTGAATATACCACAATTTATTTACCCATTCAACCGTTGATGGACACCTTGGTTGCTTCCAGCTTTTTGCTATTGTAAACAGAGCTGCAATAAACATGGGTGTGCATATATCTGTTTGTATGAAGGCTCTTGTATCTCTAGGGTATATTCCCAGGAGTGGGATTTCTGGGTTGTGTGGTAGTTCTATTTCTAACTGTTTAAGATAACGCGAGGTAGATTTCCAAAGTGGTTGTACCATTTTACATTCCCACCAGCAGTGTATAAGAGTTCCAATCTCTCCGCAGCCTCTCCAACATTTATTATTTTCTGTTTTTTGGATTAATGCCAGCCTTGTTGGTGTGAGATGGAATCTCATCGTAGTTTTAATTTGCATTTCTCTAATGGCTAATGATCGAGAGCATTTTCTCATGTATCTGTTGGCTGCCTGAATATCTTCTTTAGTGAAGTGTGTGTTCATGTCCTTTGCCCACTTCTTGATTGGGTTGTTTGTCTTTTTGTGGTTGTGTTTTGACAGAATCATGTAGATTTTAGAGATCAGGCACTGGTCGGAGATGTCATAGCTGAAAATTCTTTCCCAGTCTGTAGGTGGTCTTTTTACTCTTTTGGTGAAGTCTTTAGATGAGCATAGGTGTTTGATTTTTAGGAGCTCCCAGTTATCGGGTTTCTCTTCATCATTTTTGGTAATGTTTTGTATTCTGTTTATGCCTTGTATTAGGGCTCCTAGGGTTGTCCCTATTTTCTCTTCCATGATCTTTATCATTTTAGTCTTTATGCTTAGGTCTTTGATCCACTTGGAGTTATTTTTTGTGCATGGTGTGAGGTATGGGTCCTGTTTCATTTTTTTGCAAATGGATATCCAGTTATGCCAGCACCATTTGTTAAAAAGACTATCTTTTCCCCAATTAACTGACACTGGGCCTTTGTCAAATATCAGCTGCTCATACGTGGATGGATTTATATCTGGGTTCTCAATTCTGTTCCATTGGTCTATGTGCCTGTTGTTGTACCAGTACCAGGCTGTTTTGACTACTGTGGCTGTATAATAGGTTCTAAAATCTGGTAGAGTGAGGCCTCCCAATTTCTTCTTCTTTTTCAGTAATGCTTTGCTTATCCGGGGCTTCTTTCCCTTTCATATGAAATTGGTGATTTGTTTCTCTATCCCCTTAAAATATGACATCGGAATTTGGATCAGAACTGCATTAAATGTATAGATGGCTTTTGGTAGAATAGACATTTTTACTGTGTTAAGTCTTCCTATCCATGAGCAAGGTATGTTTTTCCACTTAAGCATGTCCTTTTGAATTTCTTGTAGTAGAGCTTTGTAGTTTTCTTTGTATAGGTCTTTTACATCCTTGGTAAGATTTATTCCTAAGTATCTTATCTTCCTGGGGGCTACTGTGAATGGTATTGATTTGGTTATTTCCTCTTGGGTGTTTTTTTTGTTGATGTAGAGGAATCCAAGTGATTTTTGTATGTTTATTTTATAACCTGAGACTCTGCCAAACTCTTCTATTAGTTTCAGTAGTTTTCTGGAGGATTCCTTAGGGTTTTCTGTGTATAAGATCATGTCATCTGCAAATAGTGATAACTTTACTTCCTCCTTGCCAATCCGGATGCCTTTTATTTCTTTGTCTAGCCTAATTGCCCTGGGTAGGACTTCAAGTAGGATGTTGAATAAGAGCGGTGATAAAGGGCATCCTTGTCTGGTTCCCGTTCTCAAGGGAAATGCTTTCAGGTTCTCTCCATTCAGAGTGATATTGGCTGTTGGCTTTGCATAAAAATGGCTTTGCATAGATGCCCTTTATTATGTTGAGGAATTTTCCTTCAATTCCTATTTTGGTAAGAGTTTTTATCATACATGGGTGTTGGACTTTGTCAAATGCCTTTTCTGCATCAATTGAGAAGATCATGTGGTTTTTGTCTTTTATTTTATTTATGTGATGAATTACATTAATGGTTTTTCTGATTTTAAACCAGCCTTGCATACCTGGTATAAATCCCACTTGATCAGGGTGAATTATTTTTTTGATGGTATAAATCCCACTTGATCAGGGTGAATTATTTTTTTGATGTGTTGTTGGATTCTATTGGCTAGAATCTTGTTGAGGATTTTTGCATCTATGTTCATGAGGGATATAGGTCTATCATTTTCTTTTTTTGTAATGTCTTTACCTGGTTTTGGTATCAGGGAGATGGTGACTTCATAGAATGAGTTGGCTAGTATTCTGTCATTTTCTATGCTTTGAAATACCTTCAGTAGTAGTGGTGTTAACTCTTCTCTGAAAGTTTGGTAGAACTCTGCAGTGAAGCCGTCCGGGTCAGGGCTTTTTTTGTTGGGAGTTTTTTGATTACCTTATCAATCTCTTTTTTTGTTATGGGTCTATTTAGTTGTTCTACTTCTGAATGTGTTAGTTTAGGTAGGTAGTGTTTTTCCAGGAATACATCCATTTCTTCTAGGTTTGCAAATTTGTTAGAGTACAATTTTTCGTAATAATCTGATATGATTCTTTTAATTTCAGTTGGGTCTGTTGTGATGTGGTCCTTCTCGTTTCTTATTTGGGTTATTTGTTTCCTTTCCTGTATTTCTTTAGTCAGTCTAGCCAATGGTTTATCAATTTTGTTAATTTTTTCAGAGAACCAGCTTTTGGCTTTGTTAATTCTTTCAATTGTTTTTCTGTTCTCTAATTCATTTAGTTCAGCTCTAATTTTTATTATTTGTTTTCTTCTGGTGCCTGATGGATTCTTTTGTTGCTCACTTTCTATTTGTTCCAGTTGTAGGGACAGTTCTCTGATTTTGGCTCTTTCTTCTTTTTGTATGTGTGCATTTATCGATATAAATTGGCCTCTGAGCACTGCTTTTGCTGTGTCCCAGAGGTTTTGATAGGAAGTATTTTCATTCTCTTTGCATTCTATGAATTTCCTTAGTCCCTCCTTGATGTCTTCTATAACCCAGTCTTTTTTCAGGAGGGTATTGTTCAGTTTCCAAGTATTTCATTTCTTTTCCCTAGTTTTTCTGTTATTGATTTCTAGTTTTATTGCCTTGTGGTCTGAGAAGATGCTTTGTAATATTTCGATGTTTTGGACTCGGCAAAGGTTTGTTTTATGACCTAATATGTGGTCTATTCTAGAGAATGTTCCATGTGCACTAGAAAAAAAAGTATACATTGCAGCATTTGGGTGCAGAGTTCTGCATAAGTCATTGAGGTCAAGTTGGTTGATTGTAGCAATTAGGTCTTCCGTGTCTCTATTGAGCTTCTTACTGGAAGTCCTATCCTTCTCTGAAAGTGGTGTGTTGAAGTCTCCTAGTATAATTGTGGAGGTGTCTATCTCACTTTCCGGTTCTGTTAAAATTTGATTTATGTGTCTTGCAGCCCTGTCATTGGGTGCGTAAATATTTAATATGGTTATGTCTTCCTGATCAATTGTCCCTTTTATCATTATATAGTGTCCTTCTTTATCCTTTGTGGTGGATTTAAGTCTAAAGTCTATTTTGTCAGAAATTAATATTGCTACTCCTCTTCTTTTTTGTTTATTGTTTGCTTGATATATTTTTTTCCATCCTTTGAGTTTTAGTTTGTTTGTGTCTCTAAGCCTAAGGTGTGTCTCTTGTAGGCAGCATATAGATGGATCGTGTTTCTTTATCCAGTCCGTGACTCTCTGTCTCTTTATTGGTGCATTTAGTCCATTTACATTCAGCGTAATTATAGATAAATAAGTTTTTAGTGCTGTCATTTTGATGCCTTTTCATGTGTGTTGTTGACAATTTCATTTTTCCACATACTTTTTTGTGCTGAGGCATTTTTCTTATTAAATTGTGAGATCCTCATTTTCGTAGTGTTTGACTTTATGTTCGTTGAGTCGTTACGTTTTTCTTGGCTTTTATCTTGAGTTATGGAGTGGTTATACCTTTTTGTGGTTACCTTATTATTTACCCCTATTTTTCCAAGTAAATACCTAACTTGTATTGTTCTATATTGCCTTGTATCACTCTCCATCTGGCAGTTCAATGCCTCCTGTAGTTAGTCCCTCTTTTTGATTATTGTGATCTTTTACCTATTGACTTCCATGATTCTCTGTTATGTGTATTTTTTTTTAATTAATCTTAATTTGTTTGTTTTTGTGATTTCCCTATTTGAGTTGATATCAGGACGTTCTGTTTTGTGACCTTGTGTTGTGCTGGTATCTGATATTATTGGTTTTCTGCCCAAACAATATCCTTTAGTATTTCTTGTAGCTTTGGTTTGGTTTTTGCAAATTCTCTAAACTTGTGTTTATCTGTAAATATCTTAATTTCGCCTTCATATTTCAGAGAGAGTTTTGCTGGATATATGATCCTTGGTTGGCAGTTTTTCTCCTTCAGTGCTCTGTATATGTCGTCCCATTCCCTTCTTGCCTGCATGGTTTCTGCTGAGTAGTCTGAACTTATTCTTATTGATTCTCCCTTGAAGGAAACCTTTCTTTTCTCCCTGGCTGCTTTTAAAATTTTCTGTTTATCTTTGGTTTTGGCGAGTTTGATGATAATATGTCTTGGTGTTTTTCTTTTTGGATCAATCTTAAATGGGGTTCGATGAGCATCTTGGATAGATATCCTTTCGTCTTTCATGATGTCAGGGAAGTTTTGTGTCAGGAGTTCTTCAACTCTTTTCTCTGTGTTTTCTGTCCCCCCTCCCTGTTCTGGGACTCCAATCACCCGCAAGTTATCCTTCTTGATAGAGTCCCACATGATTCTTAGGGTTTCTTCATTTTTTTTAATTCTTTTCTCTGATTTTTTTTCAGCTATGTTGGTGTTGATTCCCTGGTCCTCCAGATGTCCCAGTCTGCATTCTAATTGCTCGAGTCTGCTCCTCTGACTTCCTATTGCATTGTCTAATTCTTTAATTTTATTGTTAATCTTTTGGATTTCTACATGTTGTCTCTCTATGGATTCTTGCAACTTATTAATTTTTCCACTATGTTCTTGAATAATCTTTTTGAGTTCTTCTACTGTTTTATCAGTGTGTTCCTTGGCTTTTTCTGCAGTTTGCCTTATTTCGTTTCTGATGTCTTGAAGCGTTCTGTAAATTAGTTTTTTATATTCTGTATCTGATAATTCTAGGATTGTATCTTCATCTGGGGAAGATTTTGATTCTTTTGTTTGGGGGGTTGGAGAAGCTGTCATGGTCTGCTTCTTTATGTGGTTTGATATGGACTGCTGTCTCCGAGCCATCACTGGGAAACTAGTTTTTCCAGAAAATCCGCTGACTGGTACGCTGGCTCCAGGCTCTTAAAACAATCGCTGCTTCCCCGTATTTGTTCATTCTCCGTCTCTAAATCTGTGTTTGTTGTTCAGGGTTGGTAGATTGTTATGTATGTGCTCGATTCACTTGTTTTTCCGAGTCTTTGTTGCAAGAGGGATCCGAGGTAGCGTCTACCTAGTCCGCCATCTTGGCCCCGCCTGATGTATGTTTTTGGTGTGTGTATTTCTCAAGAACAAAAAAACAAATAAATAAAATCAATTATTAAAAAAAAAAAAACTCTTGTTTTCATTAGGTGCCATCGGGTCAGTTCTGACTCATAGCGACCCCATGTACCACAGAAAGAAATACTCCCCAGTCCTGTGCCATCCTCACAGTTGTTGTTATGCTTGAGCCCATTGTTGCAGGAACTGTCAATCCATCTCATTGAAGGTCTTCCTCTGTTTCGCTAATCCTCTGCTTTACCAAGCGTGATGTCCTTCTCCAGGGACTGCTCCTTCCTGGTAACATGTTCAAAGTATGTGAGACCAAGTCTCGCTATCCTTGTCTCTAATGAGAATTCTGGCTGTACTTTTTCAAAGACAAATTTATTTGTTTTTATGGCAGTCCATGGTATATTCAATATTCTCCACCAACACCATAATTCAAAGGCATCAATTTTTCTTCGGTCTTCCTTATTCATTGTCCAGCTTTCACATCCATATGAGGCAACTGAAAACGCCATGCCTTGGGTCAGGCACACCTTAGTCCTTAAAGTGTCTTCTTTGTTCTTTAACACTTTAAAGAGGTCTTTTGCAGTAGATTTGCCTAATACAATGCATTGTTTGATTGCTTGACGGCTGCTTCCATGGGCATTCATTGTGGATTTAAGCAAAATGAAATCCTTGATAACTTCAATCTTTTCTGCATTTTTCATGACTTTACTTATTGATCCAGTTGTGAAGATTTTTGTTTTCTTTATGTTCAGGTTTAATCCATACTGAAAGCTGTGGTCTTTGATTTTCATCAGTAAGTGTTTCAAGTCCTCTTCACTTTCAGCAAGCAAGGGTGTGTCATCTGCATGATACATGTTGTTAATGAGTCTTCCTCCAAACCTGATGCCCTGTTCTTCTTCATATAGTCCAGTTTCTCAGATTATTTGCTCAGCACACAGGTCGAGCAGGTATGGTGAAAGAATACAACCCTAACATTCACCTTTCTTGAATTTAAACCATGCAGTATCCCCTTGTTCTGTTCAGATGACTGTTTTTTGGTCTAAGTACAGGCTCCTCATGAGCACAATTAAGTGTTCTGGAATTCCCATTCTCTGCAATGTTATCCATTATTTATTATGATCCACACAGTCGAATGCCTTTGCATAGTCAATAAAAACACAGGTAAACATCTTTCTGATATTGTCTGCTTTCAGCCAGGATCCATCTGACATCAGCAATGATATCCCTGGTTCCATGTCCTCTTCCAAATCTAGGCTTGAATTTCTGGCAGTTCCCTGTTGATGTATTGTTGCAACTGCTTTTGAATGATCTTCAGCAAAATTTTACTTGTGTGTGATATTAATGATATTGCTTGATAATCTTCCCATTTTGTTGGATCACTTTTCTTTGGAATAGGTACAAATATGGATCTCTTCCAGTCGGTTGGGTAGGTAGCTGTCTTCCAAATTTCTTGCCATAGACAAGTGAGCACTTCCAGTGCTGCATCTGTTAGTTGAAACATCTCAATTAATATTCCACCAATTCCTGTAACTTGTTTTTCATCCATGTCTTCAGTGCAGCTTGGATCTCTTCCTTCAATTCCATCAGTTCTTGATCGCATGCTACCTCCTAAAATATTTGAACATTCACAAATTCTTTTTGGCACAGTGAATCTGTGAATTCATTCCATCTTCTTTTGATATTTTTTCTGTAGAATCCTTCAATGTTGCAACTCTCGGCTTGAATTTTTTCTTCAGTTCTTTCAGTTTGAGAAATGCCGAGCATGTTCTTCCCTTTTGGTTTTCTAACTCCCGGTCTTTGCACATTCCATTATAATACATTACTTTGTCTTCTTGAATCGCCCTTTGAAATCTTCTGTTCAGTTAAACTACAACAACTCAATACTAACAGGAGTACTAATGACTCAGGTTTTGTTTACTCCACCAGGCAAAGAACTACAGCCAACTGAGGTGCTTGCTGATGGCAATGGGAATATGTAATAGGTAGTGGAAGAAGATAATTCTGAATACCAGCTATGACCACATGATCAGTTGCAGAAACAAGGACTGTAATTGTTACGAGTGCTTCTTCCTTGTTTTGTTATACATGTTTTTGTGTGTGTGTGTATAGAAAAAAAAATTTCCCTTCTTTATCCCATTACTTATTATAAAATTCAACATATAAAATGGACTAGTGTGTTTTCAGTTGTACACATGTTAGTTATATCATGTTAGGTGCAAGTATGACTTTATAATTGTCTTTATTTGGAGATTATGTATGGTTTAAGGAGATGTGTATAGGTGCCAAGTTTACAAGGGGTGGGCTGTGAATGGTTAATGTTATGTGTCAAATTGTCTAGGCTAGGTTCTCAGTGATTTGGCAGACACTATGTAGTCACCTTCTATTTTGTAATTTAATGTGAACAGCCAATCAGTTGAAAGGGAAGTTTTATTGGGGGTGTGGCCTGTCCCCAGTATATAAATGGATGTTCTGGCAAAGACTTCTCTCTCTCTGTCTTTTGACCTGTGCTCTTCTTGTCACCTGACTCTCCATTCTTGGGACACAAGACTTCAGAAATTTTCAGACTGCCACCTGACCTGCAAATTTTGGACTCACCATGCCTTGGAACCCTGTGATCCAGCAGAGGCCTCCTTTCTGCTGCCTGACTCATGGATTTGCCAGCCCCCACAATTGCATGAGTAATTTCCTAAAGTAAATCTCTCTTTATATATTTATATATGTGCATCACTGGTTTTGTTCCTATTGAGAAGCCAGACTAAGACAGACTAAAGCAAGAGCCACCCAGTTGAACCCATTAAACACACAGAAATGTGAGATATAATAATAAATTGTCATTTGAAGCCACTGTTTTATGCAGCAATAGATAACTGAAAAATTAATTATTGGCCTTGAAACTGAATCTTTAAAGGCAGATTTCACTCATCCTCTTTTTCACCACATGTATCTAAAACTTTTCCAGCAGTGTCCAGTGTAGTACAAGACATAGCTAAAATATCAGAAATACTAACAAAGGAGCAAGGAGAAATAAGGAGGGGCTAGACAAACTCCCATGGCAAAGAGGGCTCAAGAGAAGGGAAGTTCACAGAGAAGTGATTTCCGGACAAATTAGGTTAGGCAGAACCATATGAGACTTATCTAGAATTGAGAGAAAAGGCCAAACAAGTTTTTTAAGAAGTGAGCGAAACTGAATTTCCCACTCCACCTCAACTTGTAGTGATTGCAAGAAATGACTTTAGCTTAAGGAAAAGAACTATTGTACCCATCATTTGGGACTCCATGTGTGATCAACAATAAGATTATTTTTCAATAAGGAACCATGTTGCCCATTTTCCTGATATTAATAGCAGAGTAAAGTAGTTAGACAAAAATCTAGAAAACCATCCTGCTAAAAGGAATGAGTCCTCTGTGCCCATTTACACTGTCTCTACCTCCTGGCACAACAGTCCTACCAGAAATATGCACTAATAATTAAACAATAGATAGAACAATTTACCATTTTAGTACAGTTTCCTATCTAGCCTTAAGAAAAGGACTTTCAAGGAGAAATTGAATAGCATATATCTTGGATTTTTTTGGTGTTCGATAATGTTTGTTTATACAGAGACTCACAAAAACCATTTTTTTTTTTGGTTGTTTGGTTGTTTGTTTTTACTTAGAAAGAAGGAAAGCACAATCAATGATTGCCACATGAGACAGCTCAGTATATCCTTTAGGAAAAAAATACATTCTTTTTAATAAGAAAATAATTCTCTGATTTTATTTATTCCCAAAATATTTAAATAGGAAATGGAGCTCAAAAAGGATGCTTACTAGAAAAGCAAGATGTTTCTGAAACAAGATTATCATGTAGAAACTGTTTTTAATGAATAGTTTATTAACTATATCAATGAAAAAAGTAAAAAACAAAAGCAAGTAAACAAACAAACAAAAAAACGATGATTCTAATTCTGCTTCTGAATAAGATGTAAGTTTGCAGTGGCAGGCTAGCATTCCCAACTCAACAATTAAAAACAAAAAACTGATATACTACAAAAATCTTATTATAAAAGGAACCAGAGAGCTGTGGAAGTAAGGGTGAGTAAATGAACTAAAATTCAAGAAAGCAGAGAAGATTTCTGAGGTTAGTTGATGGTCTCCAGCTATTAATTCTCTGGGAGCATATGCCCATTGAGTGTGCTACCTACAGATCAAGATTTCCCAGGTTTCAAACTTCCCCAGGCACAATGTCCCTGCTGGATGAAAGAAAAGTCACCAAAGCTTTTAGTGGTTGTTTGGAGCTGACGAGCTTGACAAATTGGACAATAAAGTAAACCGGAACACATGGCCAGTTTTCAACAGGAAGCATTTCCTTAATTCTGATGCAGTGCAGGAGGCTGGAAAGCTAGGAAAAACATTTCTAAAAGGCAGAGCAAAATCTTCCAAATTTTTCTAAGCTTACAAAACAAGGACTTGCCACAAATGCATTGCCACTCTCTTCTTCAAGACATTTGCTAGATTTTGAAGCAATCAGAGGTAAGAGGATAGCGAATGGAGCTAAAATCAATAAAAGCAGAGCTAGAATCTCTAAAAGACCCTAGAGACAAAAATTAATCAGGCTTCCAATTGGAGGTCCAAAGGGCCATACTCATGACAGAGAAAAAGTAGAGGTAACAAGAGGCTCGTTGAAACTACAGCCTTGCTCCAGCCAGTTCAATTTTGGATTGAAGTTCTCAGCATCTCATTTTCTCCCCCGAACAGATAAAGGGGAGAATCTTCAGTGATGGAAAAAAAAATTATCTAGAATCTCTATAATTTTGTAAACATAATATCTAGCATACAACCAAAAATGCTAAAAAAAAGGAAAAAGGCAGAAAAATATGGCAGATAAGAGTAAAAAGTAAATAATAGATACAAATGTACATTTGATCTATTCAGAAGCTAGCAGACAAAAATTTAAATTTCTATAATTAATATGTAAATGAAATTAAAAAATATGAACATAGATGAAATGATAATTTTGACAGAGATTTTAAATCTAAAAGTAAAGGTCATAAGGACATTTGTCTTTGTTTCTCAGGGCTGCTACAACAAAATATGACAAAGTGTGTGGCTTTAAATAACAAAAATGTATTGTTTCACAATTTTGGAGAATAGAAATCCATGTCCAGATCATCGGCAAAGCTATGCTCTCTTATAGATCTGAAAGAGGAGCTGTTCCTTGCCTCTCTCCTAGTATCTAGTGGCTGCTGTCAATCTTTGGCAATATTTTGATGCTTGTAGATGAATCTTCACACGCTGTATTCTCCCTGTGTGACTCTGTTTCTGTATCTGTTCTCCCCTTTTATAGCACAATATTCAGAAGGGATTAGGATTTTGACTCACCCTACTCTACTATAACTTCATTTGACTTAAGTGATACAAAAGAAAAACTCTATTTTCAAACAAGGTCACATTCAAATGTACAGGAGTTAGGACTTCAACCTATGTTTTGGGGAGACACAATTCAATACATAACAACAGTCTAAAACTAAAACATTTAATATCTTGTATGCTATCTTATAATATCTGAAATTGGAACCTGAGTGTATGAGCTTAACAGTAGATTAGACAGCAGAACACAAGATATATGAACTTGAACATTACACCTCAACATAAAGAAAACAAAAATCCTCACAACTGGACCAAAAAGGAACATCATGATAAGTGGAGAAAAGATTGAAGTTGTCAAGGACTTCATTTTACTTGGATCCACAATCAATGCTCATGGAAGCAGCAGTCAAGAAATCAAAAGACGCATTGCTTTGGGCAAACCTGCTGCAAAAGATCTCTTTAAAGTGTTGAAAAGCAAAGATGTCACATTAAGGACTATGGTGCTCTTGACTCAAGCCACAGTGTTTTGTGGACAATGAATAAGGAAGACCGAAGAAGAATTTATGCCTTTGAATTATGGTGTTGGCAAAGAATATTGAATATACCATGGAACAAAACTATCTTAGAAGAAGTACAGCCCGAATGCTCGTTAGAGGAAACAATGGTGACATTTAGTCTCATATACTTTGAACATGTTATCAGGAGGGACCAGTCCCTGGAGAAGGATATCATGCTTGGTAAATTAGCAGGTCAGAGAAAAAGAGGAAGACCCTCAATGAGATGGATTGACACAGTGGCTGCAACAACGGGCTCAAACGTAATAACCATTGTGAGGATGGCACAGGACCAGGCAGTGTTTTGTCCTGTTTTACATAGTGTTGCTATGAGTCAGAATCAACTTGACAGCACCTAACAACAACAACACACAAATAGCAGCACAGAGAGAGTAAATATTGGGGGAAAACAGAACAGAGTATAAAAGCTAAGTGAGGCATGCTTTTACGTATAACTGGAAAGAAAGAAATAGAAAAAAAGGAAAGGAAATAGACAAAAATATCCAAAGATAATGGCAATAATGTAAAAAGATTGTGGTATGAGTAGGTCTAAGTTGCCAACCCTGCCCACAAATACACCAAGAAACATAATGAGAAATCTGTACTCAGTGCTGTGGGACTCTGAATTAGTGAGCAGAAGACAATAGAAAGGACCTGCAGCATGAATCAAGTCAATGAAAAATCTTATACAGTAGGAAAAGGACTTCTTTCACAGTCCCTGCCCCTTCTCCTCCAGGAATAGTGAATGGTCAGTGGTCACGGATGGCTGCTACAGCACACAGATGGATGGTTAAAGCAGAGCCAGGCAACACATGGTTCACTTCTGCATGAGGAATGGCCCCTAGCTCTGCCTTTGATTGCTATAAATTGGTCTTTTGTTCAGGGTGAATCTCTCCTTCACCCTTCTCGTGCATCAGACAGACAGCTGCCACAGTCCCAATCAACCCACAGCTCACCTGAGCAAGAGTAAGGGCCCCAGTCTCCAGCTCTGGAGTAAACAGACCTTCACAGAGCTGATGAGGTTGCAGCAACCAAGGACTGAGGACTACACCCAATAAAAAATTTTTTTTTTTTTATTGTAATGGGAGGTAAATTTAGAGTGGGCATTCTGACAATTTTAGGAGCTATTAAAGGGCTAAAAATTTGGTCTGGATGAAAACACAGTCCTCACAGAGCAGGGGAGGCAGTAATAAACAAAGAATGAAGGCTCCATCCCCTACAGTAAGGACAGATTATTGTGTCTTCTCTGGTTTGTTTGGGTGCTGCTGACAGACAGAAACATTGGTCTGAACCGAAAGAGGGGTATCACAGAGAGGGAGAGGGAGTGGTAAGCAAAATCTGAAGGTTCTGCCCACCTAGGAGGTTCTCGCAGAAAGAAATGATGTTGTCATTGTTGTTAGGTGCCATTGAGTCAATTTCAACTCATAGTGACACTATACAACAGAACAAAACACTGCCCAGTCCTGCAGCATTCTCACAGACTTTGTTATTCTTGATCCCATTTGTTGCAGCCACTGTGTCCTTCCATCTTCTTGAGAGTCTTCCTCTTTTTAGTTGTCCTTGACAACTTCAGACTTTTCTGCATTTATCATGATGTTGCTTATTGATTCAGTTGTGAGGATTTTGGTTTTCTTTACGTTGAGGTTTAATCTACACTAAAGACTGTGGTTTTTGACTTTCATCAGTAAGTGTTTCAAGTCCTCTTCACTTTTCAGCAAGCAAGGTTATGTCATCTGCACAGTGCAGGTTCTTAATGAGTCTTCCTCTAATCCTGATGCCCTGTTCTTCATATAATCCAGCTTCTCATATTATTTGCTTAGAAATACTGTAAACAACACCAAATACTTGCAAAAATTTAGAAAGTTATCATCTTGAAAATTACTAATGTCTCAGATTCAACAAAAAATCACAAGGCACACAAAGAAAATGGGAATGATGGCCCAGCTAAGTGAAAAAAAATGAAGGGAGAGAAATTGTATTTAGGAAATTTGAAAAATGAACAGATTGTAAGGATATAATATGGCCTTATTAAACAAGCTCGAAGAACGAAGGAAAACAGAAAGAATTAAAGGAAATCAGGAAAGCAATGCATAAACAAAAATGAGAGTTTAAATAAACTCCATAAAAAGAAATCAAAAAGAAGTACCAGAACTGAAAAACACAATAACTGAAATAAGAAATTCATTGAAAAAATTTAACAAGAGATTTAAGCAGGAGAAGAAAGAATCAGTGAACTAGAGATAAGATAATGAAAAATACTGAGGCTGAAGAGCAACAAGGGAAAAGGCTCAAGACTCCTCATCATAGTTTAGTGGAACTGTGGGACAACATCATGTGAATCAACATATGCATGATGAAAATCACAGAAGGAGAAGAGAAAAAGGGATGGGAAGAATCTTTGAAGAAATAATGGTAGGAAACTCTCCAAATCTGACAAAGAACATAAATCTAAAAATGCAAAAATTCAAAAAATTCCAAATAGAATAAATCAGAGAGATCCACACCAAGACACTTGATAATCAGACTTTCAAAAACTCTAGACAAAGAATCCAGAAAGCAGCAACACAGTAGCAAACAGTTACATACAAAGGATCCACAATAATATTCGGTGTTGATTTCACTTCAGCAGCCTTGGAGGCCAGAAGGCAATGGATCGACTTATTTAAGTTGCTGAAAGAAAAAAACTGTCAACCAAGTACTATATCCAGGAAAACTGTTCATCAAGAATGAGGGAAAAATTAAGACATTCCCATATAAAAACTGAGAGAGTGCATTTCATTAGAGCAACGCTACAAGAAATACTGAAGGGAGGCCTTCTGATAGGGAAGATAGGACACTAGAGAGTAACTTGAAGCCATATTTAGAAAGAATGACCTCCATTAAAGGTAATTGCAGAGGCAAGTATAAGGGCAAGTTTTAAGCTATTTTTACTTGATAAGGCTAATTGTTATGCCTTTCATGTTTTATAATGACAAAAAGATATAAAATAAGTATATATTTATGTTACACGGCATCTGATGTATAAAGATATTACTTGTGATAACGACAACATAAGTGGGGGGTGGAGGAATGGTTTTGATATACAATTTTCATATGTTACTGAAGTTAAGATGGTATCAAATTCAACCAGGTTGTTATAAACATAAGATGTTAAATGTAATACTCATGGTTAGTATGAAGTAAATATCTAAGAATTACACACAAAAGGAAAAGAGGAAGGAATCAAAACAGTTCACTACAAAATATGAACAAAACACAAAAGTTGGCAGTATATAAATAAAGAACAAAGAAGGCATAAGACATACAAACACACACATGCACACACAAGTAACAAAATGGAAGAAGTAATTACTTACCAATATATGCAGTGAATGTAAATAGACTATATGTGTCTTTCAAAAAGGCAGAGTAGCAGAATGGATAAAAAAAAATGATCCCACTGTATGTTATGTAAATAGACACATCTTAGATCTTAGGCCGAAGGACACAAAGAGGTTAAAACTGGAAGGATGGAAAAAATATCCCATGCCACTAGTAACCAAAAGAGAGCTGGGGTGGTAATTTTGAATTTAAGTCAAAAGCTGTTATAGAGACAGAGAAGGACAGTCTATAATAGCAAAAGGCGACTTCATCAAGAAGATATAACAATATGAATATATAAGCACCATAGCCCCAAAACACATGAAGCAAAAACTGAGAGAATTGAAAGGAGAAATAGACTGTTCTATAAGGATAGTTGGAGACCTTAATACACGACTTTCAGTGATGGATCATATATGCCGAAAAAGATCAATAAGGAAATAAAATAAGCAAACAGCACTATAAATCTAGTAGGTCTATAAAGCATATATAAAACACTCCACCTACAAGAGCACAATCTACATACTTCTTCAGGGCACATGGATTTTTTCCCAGTATAAACCACACGTTAAGTCACAAAGTCTCAAAATTTTAAAAAAGTTGAAATCATGCAAAGTATCTTCTCTGACCACAATATAGTGAAGTTAAAATTTAATAAGAGATGGGAAATTTGACTGGAGCAATAGAGGAAGGAGAAGAGTCAGGGATAGGAGGAGGAAATGGAATGTAAGGCTAACTGCCTCCATGAACAGCTGCCCTTCTGCCATGAGATCAGAAGAACAGAATGGTGTCTGGCCACCTTTACTGAATATTTTGATCAAAGGTTCTATAGCAGAATCCTGATCAAAAGGGGGAATATAGAGAACAGAATTTTAAATTCTCATGGAATCCCAATTTTCTAGATCCATGAAAGCTGAATGAATCCATGAAATAATTGCCTTGAGATAATCTTTAAACTTTAAACCAAAAATATCACCTGAAGTCTTGTGAAAACCAAACAATAGTTCAGCTTAACTAGTAAAGAAAGCCTGCCTTGAGCATTGAGCTCTTTCAAGATCCATCTATACAACATTAAATTGACAACAGCAACTCGAGAGATCAGATAAGAAACTTAGGGGGCAGTGAGTTTATGTTAATGGGGGATGAACAACTCAGGAAAGGAGGGTGAGAATGATCGCACAACTAGAAGAATGTAATCAATGTCACTGACTTACATGTATAAATTACTGAATTGGTGTATGTTTTGCTGTGTATATTCTCAACAACAACAAAAATAAAATAAATTATTAAGAATGCATATGGAAATCAAACAGCATAATATTAAACAACCAGTAGGGATACCCTGGTGGTGTAGTGGTTAAGAGCTACAGCTGCTAACCAAAAGGTTGGCAGTTCGAGTCCACCAGGCACCCCTTGGAAACTTTGTGGGGCAGTTTTACTCTGTTCTTTAGGTCGCTATGAGTCGACCTATAGAATTGACTTAAAGGCAACAGGTTTGGTTGGGTTAGGTCAAGGAAGAAATTAAAAGTGAAATTAGAAAGTAGAGCTGAATGAAAATGAAAGCACAACATAGCAAAATCTCTGGGATGCAACAAAAGCAATATAAAGAGCGAAGTTTATAGCTGTAAATGCCTACATTAAAATGTAAGGAAAAAAATCAGTAATCTGGTTTTACAACTTGAGAAATTAAAAAAGAAGAGAAAATTAAATTCAATGCAACCAGAAGAAAGGAAATAACAAAGATCAGAGCAGAGATAAATGAAGTAGAGAACAGAAAAAACAATAAATGACACCAGATGTTGGTATTTGAAAAGATCAATAAAATTGGCAAATCTTTAGCTCGGCAGACCAAGGGGTGGGGGTGGGGGGAACAGAGAGAAGATGCAAATATCTAAAATCAGAAATGAAAGTGGAGACATTACAACTGACACTGTTGTTGTTACAGTTGTTGTTATGTGCGCTCCAGTTGGTTCTGACTTATAGTGACCATATGTACAACAGAACAAAACACTGCCTGGTCCTGCACCATCTCACAATTGTTGCTATATTTGAGCCCACTGTTGCAGCCACTGTGTCAATCTATCTCATTGAGGGCCTTCCTCTTTTTCACTCATACTCTACCTTACCAAGCATGATGTTCTTCTCCAGAGACTGATTCCTCCTGATGACATGTCCAAAGTGCATGAGAGGAAGTCTCAGTATACTTGCTTTCAAGGAGCACTCTGGCTGTACTTCTTCCAAGACAGATTTGTTCGTTCTTCTAGAAGTCCATGGCATATTCAATACCCTTCGTGAACACCATGATTCAAAGGCATCAATTCTTCTTCTATCTACCTTATTCATTGTGTAGCTTCCACATGCATATAAAGAAATTGAAAATATAATGGCTTGGGTCAGGCACACCTTCGTCCTCAAAGTGACATCTTTGCTTCTCAGCACTTTAAAGAAGTCTTTTGCAGCAGATTTGCCCAATGCAATGTGTCTTTTGAATTCTTGACTGCTGCTTCCATGGGTGTTGATTGTGGATTCAAGTAAAACGAAGTCCTTGACAACGTCAATCTTTTCTACATTTATTGTGATGTTACTTATTGGTCCATTTGTGAGGATTTTTGTTATTTTTTATGTTGAGGTTATTCCATACTGAAGGCTGTGGTCTTTGATCTTCATCAGTAAGTGCTTCAAGTCCTCTTCACTATCAGCAAGTGAGGTTGTATCATCATAACACAGGGTGTTAATGAGGTTTCCTCCAATCTTGATCTCCTGTTCTTTTTCAGAGTCCAGCTTCTTGGAATGTTACCCTAGGTAATGTTTGTTTCACTAGAAAATTTTGAGCCTAAATAAAACAGTACTTCTAATTCAGAGAACAGCTTTTGAAAGATAGATTCTTAGAAACAAAAACTTGTTAAATTAGTTGTAGGAATGGGGGAGTCTATCATTTTCTTTATTTTTAAAATCCTTTTGACAGTACTTAAGAATTTTCATTATATATTAGTCATAAACAAGCAAACCCATTGCCATCGAGTTGATTCCAACTCATAGTGACCCTATAGGACACAGTAGAACTGCCCCACGGGATTTCCAAGGAGCAGCTGGTGGGTTCGAACTGCCGACCTTTTGGTTAGCAGTCAAATGTTTAACCACAGCGCCACCACAGATGCGTAAATTCTTAATTGTAATAAGTCCCAATGGCATATTCTTAATTACAACCTTTTTTATTTTGGAATATGTTTAGGTTTAGAGAAAAGTTGCAAAGACAGTGCAGTGATTTCTAAGTATACTTCACCTAGCTTTCCCTAATGTTAACATCTTACATAACCAAGGTATATTTGTCATAAATAATAAATTAATGTTGATATGCTATTAATTATAATATGGATTTTATTCAGATTTCAACAGTTTTTCCATGAATAAAATCTTTTATATTCCAAGATTCCATTTAGGAGACAACATTTTATTTAGTCATCAGATCTCCTCCAGTCTGTGCCCTTAACTGTTTTGATGAGCACTGGCCAAGTGTTTTGTAGAATGGCCCTCAATTTGAGTTTGTCTGTGTGATGGTTAAGATTGTGTGTCAACTTGTCTGGGCCATGATTCTCAGTGTTTTGGTAGTTGTATGATGTTGTGATCACTTCCCTATTGGAATTTGGTATGTGATCACCCCATGACGGAATCTGCTGAGTGGTACCTGTGGGGGCAGGGCCTGTGGTGGCTCATCACCCCCTCAGCCTTCATCTGTCCACCTTCCACCACTTACTTCCTTCCTGCTTGCCTTGCCAAGGTTTTTGGCTTGTTCTGGATCCAGCAGCTGCCTCTTGTCTGACTTCCGGCTCTTGGGACTTGAGCTAGCAGCTTACCTGTCCATCTTGGGATTCCTAGACCTTCACAGTCTGTGAGCAGGAGCCTTGCTTTCCCACCTGCCCATCTTGGGTTCACCAGCTTCTGCAGCTCCATGAATTGGCAAAGACCTCTATCCTGATCCACTGTCTTGGGATGTTCCAACCTCTACACTCATGTGAGCTGTTTCCTTGATATAAATCTCTCTCTATATATATGTTCTACTCTGCCCTATAGGGTCACTATGAGTCAGAATCGACTCGACGGCAGTGGGTTCTATATACATGTATACGCTTTACTGGTTTTGCTTCTCTAGAGAACCCAGCCTAAAACATGTTCTACTCTGCCCTATAGGGTCACTATGAGTCAGAATCGACTCGACGGCAGTGGGTTCTATATACATGTATATGCTTTACTGGTTTTGCTTCTCTAGAGAACCCAGTCCTAAGACAGTCTGATATTTTTCTGTCAGTTAGACTGAGATTATGAGTGTTTTGGGAGGAAGTCCACAGAGGCGAGGCTCTCTTCTCATCACATCATATCAGAAGGGTACATAATATAAACATAACTTATCACTGGTGATGATAATCACTTGGTTAATGTGGTGTTTCAAGTTTTCTCTATTGTAAAGTTACTATTTTTCCCTTTTTATACTCTTTTTTTGTAATGAAGTCATCATGTCCAGCTCACACTCGCAAGAGGGAGGAGTATTAAGCTCCTGGAGGAGGGATGTATCTACACTTATTATTTGGAATTTTTCTCTAAGGAAGATTTGCCTCTTCTTCTCCATTTATTGCCAATGCAGTTAATAAACATGGAGCACAATGAAATCTTTTAGTTGTCTCATCATTTACTTTTGATAATAATCTCTTTCCATTTTCAGTACATACTTATAAAATCATTTTTCTCTCCTCTGAATCACACATATTTAGAATGTTTATTTTTACTTCTCAAGAGTTACATTTGCTGAATATACTTAATGATCTTTTTTTAACCAAAAGCAAATGAAAATACAAAACTTCTAATATCGAAAGTTGTATATGCTACAGAGAGATCTTATTTCATTGAGCGTGAACTCAAATGCATTATCCTAATAAAAAGAAATTAACAAGTGGATAAGAAAAATGTCTTTTTTGAAGGTTATGGCTAATCACTTAACATATATTTCATTTTATTATGTCAAAAATAGCTATAAAAATAGTGTCAACAAATTATTTAAAACGCTAACATGAAATAAGAAGATGGTTTAGATTATTGTCCTATCTGCACAGTTAGTTAATTGATTGGTTAATCAATTAACTGTGCAGATAGAACTACAATCTATCTAATGGTAAATTAGAGTGTTCTATTATAATGCTTTTGGTGGCTATTTTGTACCTTCCACATTTGACACTTTTAGTTGTGTAAATTCTCAACTGAATACAAACTTAGCCTGCACCTGAGCATATTCTCAAATCATCAAAACCAAAGTGCAACAAACTAATGTGAGCTAGGATAATTTTGTGTTGTGGTAATAATGCAACATAAAATATTCACCAATTAAACAATTTTTAAGTGTATGATTCAGTGTCATTGATTACACTCTTCATGCAGTGAAATCATTATCACTATCGTTTTCCAAATTATTCCATCACCATTAACAGAAAGTCAGCGCCCCTTAAACAACGACTCCCACTATTGCCCTCTCTCCCACTCCTGGTAAGCAATAATAAGCTTTTGTTTCTATGTATTTGCCTATTTCATTTAAGTGATATCATACAGTATTTTTCCTTTTCGGACTGACATTTCATTCAGCATAATGTTTTCAAGGTTCATCCACATTGTGGCATGTATCAGGACTTCATTTTTTCTTTATGGCTTAGTAATATTCCATTGTATGTATATACTGCATATTGTCTATCCATTCATCTGGACGGTAGGCTGTTTTCACATTTGGCTATCGTGAAAAGTGCTGCAATGAACATTGGTTTAGAGGTTTCTGCTTGCTTCCTTTTTTCGATTCTTTTGAGAATATACCTAGGATTGGGATTTCTGGGTCATATGATAGTTCTTTCCATTGTCTCTTTTCACACATGTAGTCGATTTGATTCCTATGTATTCCATCTGGCGAGACCCACATGTATAGTCACTCTTTATGTTGGTGAAAAAAGGTATTTGCAATGAAGAATTCGTTGGTCTTGCAAAATTCTATCATTCAATCTCTGGCATCATTTCTATCACCAAGGCTATATTTTCCAACTACTGATCCTTCTTCTTTGTTTCCAACTTTCACATTCCATTCAACAGTAATTATCAATGCATCCTGATTGCATGTTCGATCAATTTCAGACTGCAGAAATTGGTAAAAATCTTTTATTTCTTCATCTTTGGCCCTAGTGGTTGGTGTGTAAATTTGAATAATAGTCGTATTTAACTGGCCTTCCTTGTAAGCATATGGATATTATTCTAACACTGACAGCATTGTACTTCAGGATAGATCTTGAAATGTTCTTTTTGACAGTGAATGAAATGCCATTCCTCTTCAAGTTGTCGTTTTTGGCGTAGTAGACCATATGATTGTGCAATTGAAAATGGTCAATATCAGTCCATTTCTGCTCACTAATGCCTAGGATATTGATGTTTATGCCTTCTATTTCATTTTTGACGATTTCTAATTTTCCTAGATTCATACTTCATACATTCCATGTTCCAGTAATTAATGGATGTTTGCAGGTGTTTCTTCTCATTTTGAGTCATGCAACATCAGCAAATGAAAGTCCCAAAAGCTTGACTCCATCCATGTCATTAAAGTCAACTCTACTTTGAGGAGGCAGCTCTTCCCCAGTGGTATTTTAAGTGCCTTCCAACCTGAGGGTCTCATCTTCCAGCACTATATCAGACAATGTTCTGCTGCTATTCATAAGGTTTCACTGGCTAATTCTTTCCAGAAGTAGACCACCAGGTCCTTCTTCCTAGTCTCTCTTAGTCTGGAAGCTCAGCTTAAACCTGTCCACTATGGGTGACCCTGAGGGTATCTGAATAGCTTCAAGCATCACAGCAATATGCAAGCTTCCACAGTACGAAAAACTGACAGACACACGGGGTACAACCAGAATGCACCTTAGAATCAAGGATGGTGAGACTATGTCTCACATACTTTGGACATGTTATCAGAAGGGATCAGTCCCTGGAGAAGGACATCGTGCTTGTTAGAGAATCAGGGAAAAAAGAGGAAGACCCTCAATGAGATGGATTGACACAGTGACTGCAAGAATGGGCTCAAGCATAAAAACAATTGTGAGGATGGCGCAGGACCTAGCCGTGTTTTGTTCTGTTGGACATAGGGTCACTATGAGTCAGAACGGATTTGATGAATCAGAACAATGATAGCTCTATGTTTAGTTTTTTGAGGAAATGCTAAACTGTTTTCCCCAGCTGCTGTACATTTTGCATGCCCATCAGCAATGAATAATATATCCAATTTCTCCACATACCAACACCTGTTGCTGTTGCTTTTTTTTTTTTTTTGATCATAGCCATTCTTGTGGGGATGCGATGGTGTCTCATTGTGGATTTGTTTTGCATCTTCTTAATGGCTAATGGCGTTGAGCATCTTTACATGTGCTTGGTGGCCATTTGTGTATACTCTCTAGTGGAATGTCTGTTTAAGTCCTTTACCCATTTTTGGGGGGGTTGTTTGTCTTTTTGTTGTTAAACTGTAGGAGTTTTTGAAAAATATATTTTGGATATTAAACCCTTATCAGATCTATGGTTCCCCAAATTTTCTACCAATCTGTAGGTTGTCTCTTCACTTTGTTAATAAAGTCCTGTGATGAACAAAAGTATTTAATTTTTATGAGGTTCCATTATCTATTTCGTTCTTTGCTCCTCATGCTTTTAGTGTCTTATCTGATAATTCATTGTTAAAAAGTTAGGCCCTGTAGCCATACCACTATGTCTTGTTTTGTTTTTTTCTGAGAATATTATGGTGCTGGTACTCACATTTAGGTCCTTAATCCATTTTGAGTTGGTTTTTGTCTATGGTGGAAGGCATGGATCCTGATTCATTTTGCTTCATGTGGAAATTCAGTCTTCCCAACATTATGTATTAAAGAGACTCGTCTTTCCCTGTTGAATGGATTTAATATCTTTGTCTAAAATCCATTAACCATAGACGTATGGGTTTATTTCTGAACTCTCAATTCTATTCCATTGGTTTATATGTCTATCATTATAATAATACTAAGGTATTTTGATTACTGTAGCTTTGTAGCACGTTTTGAAATTGGGAAGTTCAAGGATAAATTTTTACAAAGTTGTAAAATAAGTTAAAATGTGTCTTAATGATCTCTATAATACATTCTCTTTGCAACCTACTCAATATATTCCCCCACATTCATTTTGTCCCACACACTAGCTCTGTCTAAAGAATCTTTCTTTCAGATAAACCAAGGAATCTTCTTTTTGTAAATGTGAATAGTTTCTTTTTGAGAGTTCTAACAGAACGTACAAGTGAGGAACATAGCGAGATCGTAAGCAGACTTCTCCCCTTGCTGCTCCACTTAACCATAAAAAAAATACTTGGGATCTTCACATTACCTAAATGTAGGCAAAGGAAAACCAAGGAGTGCTAGGTAATGACCTCACATAAGAGTACTTGATAATGACTCCAATGAATCATAGCTGCTGGTGTTAGGTGCCATCAAGTTGGTTGTGACTCATAGTAACCCTATGCAAAACAGAATGAAACATTGCCTGGTCCTGCTACATCCTCACAATCGTTTGCCATGTTTGAGCCCATTGTTGTAGCCACTGAGTAAATTCACCTTGTTGAGGGTCTTCCTCTTTTTTGCTGACCCTCTGCTTTACCAAGCATGATGTCCTTCTCCAGGGACTGCCCCCCCAATAACATGTCCGAAGTACATGAGACGAAGGCTCCCCATCTTTGCTTCTAAGGACTATTCTGACTTAACTTCTTCCGAAACAGATTTGTTTGTTCTTACAACAGTCCATGGTATAGTCAATAAACTTTGCCAATACTTTAATTCAAAGGCATCAACTCTTTTTTCTATCTTCCTAAGTCATTGAATAGCTTTCCCATCTGTAAGAGGCGATTGAAAACACCATGTCTTGAGTCAGGGGCATCTTGATCCTCAAAGTGATGTCTTTGCTTTTTAACACTTTAAAGACGTCTTCTGCCACTGATTTGCTCAATGGAAAAAGTCATTTGATTTCTTGACTGCTGCTTACATGGGTGTTGATAGTGGATCCAAGTCAAATGAAACCCTTGAAAACTTCAAATTTTTCTCCATTTATCAGGATATTGCTCATTGTCCAGTTGTAAGGGTTTTTGTTTTCTATTTTTAATACAATTTTTATTGTACTTTAAGTGAAAGTTTACAAATCAAGTCAGTTTCTCACACAAAAACCCATATACACCTTGCTACACATTCCCAATTACTCTCCCCCTAATGAGACAACCCGTTCTCTCCAACCACTCTCTTTTTTCGTGTCCATTTTGCCAGCTTCTAACCCCCTCCACCCTCCCATCTCCCCTCCAGGCAGGAGATGCCAACATAGTCTCAAGTGTCCACCTGATCCAAGAAGCTCACTCCTCACCAGCATCCCTCTCCAACACATTGTCCAGTCCAATCCATGTCTGAAGAGTTGGCTTTGGGAATGGTTCCTGTCCTGGGCCAACAGAAGGTCTGGGGGCCATGACCACTGGCGTTCTTCCAGCCTCAGTCAGACCATTAAGTCTTGTCTTATGAGAATTTGGGGTCTGCGTCCCACTGCTCTGCTGCTCCCTCAGGGGTTCTCTGTTGTGTTCCCTGTCAGGGCAGTCATCGGTTGTAGCCAGGCACCATCTAGTTCTTCTGTTGTCAGGCTGATGTAGTCTCTGGATCATGTGGCCCTTTCTGTCTCTTGGGCTCATAATCACCTTGTGTCCTTGGTGTTCTTCATTCTCCTTTGATCCAGGTGGGTTGAGACCAATTAATGTATCTTAGATGGCTGCTTGCTGGCGTTTAAGACCCCAGACGACACTCTTCAAAGAGGGGTGCAGAATGTATTCTTAATAGATGTTATTATGCCAATTGACTTAGATGTCCCCTGAAACCATGGTCCCCAAACCCCTGACCCTGCTACGCTGGCCTTTGAAGCATTCAGTTTATTCAGGAAACTTCTTTGCTTTTGGTTTAGTCCAATTGCTCTGACCTCCCCTGTATTGCGTGCTGTCTTCCCCTTCACCTAAAGTAGTTCTTATCGACTATCTAATTAGTGAATACCCCTCTTCCACCCTCTCTCCCCATTCTCCTAACCACAAAGGAATGTTTTCTTCTCAGTTTAAATTATTTCTCAAGTTCTTATAATAGTGATCTTATAAAATATTTGTCCTTTTGCAACTGACTAATTTCACTCAGCATAATGCCTTCCAGGTTCCTCCATGTTATGAAATGTTTCACAGATTCCTCACTGTTCTTTATCCATGCATAGTATTCCATTGTGTGAATATACCATAATTTATTTTTCCATTCACCCATTGATGGGCACCTTAGTTGCTTCCATCTTTTTGCTATTGTAAACAGAGCTGCAATAAACATGAGTGTGCATATATCTGTTCATGTAAAGGCTCTTATTTCTCTAGGATGTATTCCAAGCAGTGGGATTGCTGGATCGCATGGTAGTTCTATTTCTCGCTTTTTAAGGAAGCGCCAAATCGATTTCAAAGTCGTTGTACCATTTTACATTCCCACCAGCAGTGTATAAGTGTTCCAATCTCTCCACAGCCTCTCCAACATTTATTATTTTGTGTTTTTGGATTAATGTCAGCCTTGTTGGTCATGGCGAAGTATTTTTTTAATATGTTGTTGAATTCTATTGGCTAGAATTTTGTTGAGGATTTTTGCACCTGCGTTCATGAGGGATATACGTCTATAATTTGCTTTTCTTGTGGTGTCTTTACCTGGTTTTAGTATCAGGGATATGGTGGATTCATAGAATGAGTTTGGTAGTATTCCGTCCTTTTCTATGCTCTGAAATACCTTTAGTAGTAGTGGTGTTAAGACTACTATGAAAGTTTGGTAGAACTCTGCAGTGAAGCCGTCCAGACCAGGGGTTTTGTTTTGTTGGGAGTTTTTTGATTACCTTTTCAATCTCTTCTTTTGTTATGGGTCTATTTAGTTGTTCTACCTCTGTTTGTGTTACTTTAGGTAGGTAGTGTGTTTCTAGGAATTCATCCATTTTTCTTCTAGGTTTTCAAATTTTTTTGAGTATAGTTTTTCATAGTAATCCAATATGATTCTTTTAATTTCAGTTGGGTCTGTCATAATATCACCCCTCTCATTTCTTATTTGGGTTATTTGCTTCCTCTTCTGTTTTTCTTTTGTCAGTTTGGCCAATGGTTTATCAATTTTGTTGAGTTTTTCAAAAAACCAGCCTTCGGTCTTGTTAATTCTTTCAATTGTTTTCCTGTTTTCTATTTCATTTAGTTCAGCTCTAATTTTTATTATTTGTTTTCTTCTGGTGCCTGTGGGTTTCTTTTGTTGCTCACTATTTGTTCAAGTTGTAGGGATAATTCTTTGATTTTGGCCCTTTCTTCTTTTTGGATGCGTGTATTTATTGATATAAATTAGCCTCAGAGCACCACTTTTGCTATGTTCCAAAGGTTCTGATAGGAAGTGTTTTCATTCTCATTGCATTCTCTGAATTTCTTTATTCCAACCTTAATGTCTTCTGTAATCCAGTCTTTTTTGAGAAGGATATTGTTCAGTTTCCAAGTGTTTGATTTCTTTTCCCTGCTTTTTCTGTTATAGTTTTCCACTTTTATGGCCTTATGGTCAGAGAAGATGCTTTATAATTTTTCAATCTTTTGGATTCTGCTAAGGCCTGCTTTATGACCTAATACGTGGTCTATTCTAGAGAATGTTCCATGTGCACTAGAAAAGAACGTATACTTGGTTGCTGTTGGGTGGAGTGTTCTGTATATGTCTATGAGGTCAAGTTGGTTGATTGTGGTATTTAGATCTTCCATGTCTTTATTGAGCTTCTTTCTGGATGTCCTGTCCTTTACCGAAAGGGGTGTGTTGAAGTCTCCTACTATTATTGTGGAGCTATCTATCTCACTTTTTAATGCTGATAGAGTTTGTTTTATGTATCTTGCAGCCCTGTCATCGGGTGCATAAATATTTAATATGGTTATATCTTCTTGGTGTATTGTCCCTTTAATCATTACATAGTGTCCTTCCTTATCCTTTCTGATAGATTTAACTTTTTTTGTGTGTGTGTGTGTAAAAGCTCTTTATTTCTCTAGGGAATATTCCAAGGATTTTTTATAGTAGTTCTATTTCTAACTTTTTTTTTATAATTAATTTTTATTAAGCTTCAAGTGAACATTTA
This sequence comes from Elephas maximus indicus, assembly GCF_024166365.1. Taxonomy (NCBI): domain Eukaryota; kingdom Metazoa; phylum Chordata; class Mammalia; order Proboscidea; family Elephantidae; genus Elephas; species Elephas maximus. The sequence continues at coordinate 69,610,418 of NC_064846.1, read as the reverse complement.
CAATTCCAATCAGTCTGTCACATGTAGGTTAACATACATCTTACTCCCTTCTCCCACTTGCTCTCCCCCTATTGAGTCAGCCCTTACAGTCTCTCATTTCGTGCCAATTTTGCCATCTTCCCTCTCTCTCTATCTTCCCATCCCCCCTCCAGTCAAGAGTTGCCAACACACTCTCCAGTGTCCACCTGATTTAATCAGCATCTCTCTCCCCCCCACTGACCAGTCCTTTTCATGCCTGATGATTTGTCTTCGGGGATGGTTCCTGTCCTGTGCCATCAGAAGTTCTGGGGAGCATTGTCTCTGGGATTCCTCTAGTCGCAATCATACCATTAGGTATGGTCTTTTCATGAGAATTTGGGGTCTGTATCCCATTGGTCTCCTGCTCCCTCAGGAGTTGTCTGTTGTGCTCCCTGACAGGGCAGACATCGATTGTGGCCGGGCACCAATTAGTTCTTCTGGTCTCAGGATAATGTAGCTCTCTGGATCATGTGGCCTTTTCTGTCTCTAGATTTAACTTTAAAGTCTGTTTTGACAGAAATTAATATTGCCGCTCCTGTTCTTTTTTGATTGTTTTTTGTTTGATATTTTTTTTTCCATCCTTTGAGTTTTAGTTTGTTTGTGTCACTAAGTCTAAGGTGTGTCTCTTGTAGAAAGCATATTGACAGATCTTGTTTTTTAATCCATTCTGCCACTCTCTGCCTCTTTATTGGTGCATTTAGTCCATTTACATTCAGGGTATTTATGGATAGGTATGAATTTAGTGCTAACATTTTGATGTCTTTTTGCGTGTGTTGAGAGTTTCTCTTTCCCACTCGATTTTATGTGCTGAGTAGATATTCTTTATATATTGTCCTTTCCTCATATTTGTTGTTGTTGATTTTGTTTCTGCTGAGTTTGTATTTTTCCCTTGTATTTTATTTTGATGAGTAGGATAGTTTGTCTTCTTTGTGGTTTCCTTATTATTTGCCCATATTTTTCTAAATTTAAAACTAACTTTTATGTCTTTGTATCACCGTATCTTCCTCTCCATATGGAAAGTGTATGATTACTTTTCTTAGCCCCTCTTTATTATTTTAATATCATCTTCTTTTATATAATAATGTTGCTGTTACACTTTTTTGGGCTTTTTTTATAATCTTGCTTTGTTTTTTTTGGATTTCCCTGTCTGACTTGACTTCTGGTTGCTCTGCCCAGTGTTCTAGTCTTGGGTTGATACCTGATATTATTGATTTTGTAACCAAAGAACTCCCTTTAGTATTTCTTGTAGCTTTGGTTTGGTTTTTACAAATTCCCTCAACTTCTCTTTATCTGGAAATGTCTTAATTTCACCTTCATATTTAAGAGACAGTTGTGCTGGATATATGATTCTTGGCAGACAATTTTTTTCCTTCAATTTTTTAAATATGTCATCCCAATGACTTCTTGCCTGCATGGTTTCTACCGAGTTAAAAAAAAAAGTAGTCTGAGCTTATTCTTATTGACTCTCCTTTTTAGGTGACTTTTCGTTTATCCCTCGCTACTCTTCTAATTCATTATCTTTGGTTTTGGCAAATTTGATTATATGTCTCGGTGACTTTTTTTTAACATCTACCTTATGTGGAGTTCGATGAGCATCTTGGGTAGATATCTTCTCATCTTTCATGATATCAGGGAAGTTTTCTGCAAACAACTTTCTTTGTATTTTCTGTTATCCCTCCCTGTTCTGGTACACCAATCACTCGTAGGTTATTTCTCTTGATAGAGTCCCACATGATTCTTAAGTTTTCTTCATTTTTTTTAAATTCTTTTATCTGATTTTTCTTCATATATATCAGTGCCAAGTGATTTATCTTCTAGTTCAGAAATTCTAGCTTTTACTTGCTCAATTCCACTCCTCTTTCTATTGTGTTGTCTAATTCTGTAATTTTATTTTTAATCTTCTGAATTTCTGATTGCTGTCTGTCTACGGATTTTTCCAGCTTTTTATACTTGCATTATGTTCCTGAATAATCTTTCTAATTTCTTCAGTTGCTTTATCTCTGTGTTTCTTGGCTTGTTCTGTATATTGCCTTATTTCCTTCCTGATGTCCTGAAGGGTTCTGTATATTAAACTTCTGTATTCTGTATTCTGCATCTGGTAATTCCAGGAATGCACTTTCATCTAGAGGATCACTGGATTCTTTGTTGTGAGAGCCTGTTGAGGTGATGATGGTCTGTTTCTTTATGTGACTTGATATTGACTGTTGTCTCAGAGCCATCTATAAGTTATTGTATTCATTTATGCTTGCTTACTGTGTCATAGCTTCTTCCTTTGTTTTGTTTTGGTATACCCCTATGGGTTGGTTGATTGAGCTAGCTTGATTATTTTCACCTTTGGAGCTCTGGTGTCCTGTCCCCAGCTGGTTAGAGCTGTTATCAGGTATACAAGTCTAGGAGTCCATTAGGTTTTCTTGTATGAATTCAGCTCAGGTTTCCAGGTAGCTGATCATCAAGTGTGTGGTATAGGCTCTGTCCTACAGTCTTAGAGGGGCAGGGGTGATTGGCATATATACCCATATCTGATTGCAGCAGGGGGTCATGCTCTGAACAAGGCAGGGGGCTGAGAACCGACCCCCAAGTGTCTCTGAGGAAAATGCCTCTCTGTTCCCTAAAGCATGCTGGTGGGTGGGTTCTGCAGAGTGACCATGGGCACCCAAAGTTTTTGTTGTACCAGTTATCTTTGGATCCCTGTCGTGGGTGGCTGGGTGACCTGAGTGGAGCTACCAGTCCTTAGTCCCTTTTGTGGGTAGGTGAGGAACTTGTTTAATAGGCAAAGCAATGTCAAACTTCAAACACTCACCTCTCCACCCACAGCTGAAATGGTTGGATTCTGCCAACAAGGGCCTTTTCTCCCGAAATAGGCCCACACAGGTCCATGCAGAAGGGAAAGGTGCTCCAGGTCCATGGACAGTTTATGCCTGGACTGTAGCTGCTTCTGTCCTTAGCTCCCCCCGTGAATAGCAAATTACCTTTTCCCCCCATTTGCAAATTTTTTCCTTCCCCAAGGGTGATAGGATGGCTCTAGGAGCTCTACAGGACCTATCTCAGGCCCAGGGATTCAGCCGCTGAAGCCAGCTTGGGGTTGGGGGGCACAGTAAAATATATGCAAGTACTTAGCTTTTGCCGAGAGCACCATTCTCCTCAGGTTCCAGAGGTGTGATCAGGCTGTGTGGCTAGCTGCTTCTCCCTGAGAAAACTGCAGCCGAACGCTAGGGCCAGTCTGCCGCCGCTGCTGCCGCCTGTTCTCCAGGAATGGTTCCTGAGGGCTCTCCATGATTCAGGTCCAGTAACTCCTCTCCACTTCTGAACGGTCTCTTCCTCCCCCTGCCCCTCAGTTCATTGTTGAAGCTTGCCTTTGATGCTCGGAGCTCCCAGCTTGTCACGAATATACTTGTTTCACTTGTTTTTTGGGTCTTTGTTTTAAAGAGGACTCCCCGGAAGTGTCTGTCTATTCCACCATCTTGGCTCTGCCTTTCTGTTTTTGTTTTCTTTATGTTGAGGTGTAGTCTCTACTGAAGGCTGTGGTCTCTGGTCTTCATCGGTAATTTGTTTGTGTCCTCTTTATTTTCAGCAAGCCCGGTTGTGTCATCTGCATATCACAGGTTTTTAATGAGATTTCCTCTAATCCTGTTGCTGCATTCTGCTTCATATTGTCCTGCTTCTCAGATTACTTACTCATCATACAGATTAAATAAATATGGTGAAAGGATACAACCCTGAAGCACATTTTTCCCAATTCTAAAACATGCAGTATCCCCTTTTTATTTTCCAATGTCTGCCTCTTGGTCTATGTACAGGTTCCTCATGAGCACAAATAAGTGTTCTGAAATTCCCATTCTTTGCAAAGTTAACTATAATTTATGATCCACATAGTCGAATTCCTTTCCATAGTCAATAAAGCACACGTATTCTTCTATCTGGTGTTCTCCGTTTTCAGCAGAGATTAGTTTGACATCAGCAATGATATCTCTGATTCCAAGACATTTTTGAAGCTAGCTTGAATTTCTGGCAGCTTCCCATCAATATACTGCTGCAACCATTTTTGAATTATCTTCAGCAAAATTTTGCTTGGGTGGAATATTAATTATATTTCTCGATAAACTCTGCATTCCGTTGGATCACTTTTCTTTGGAAAAAGCACAAATATGATTCTCTTCCACTGGGTGGCCAAGTACCTGTTTTTCAAATTTCTTGGCATAGACGAGTGAGCACTTCCAGCAGTGCATCCATTTGTTGAAACATCTCCTTTGGTATTCCATCAATTCCTGGAATCTTGTTTTTTACCAATGCCTTCAGTACAGCTTGGACTTCTTAAGTCAATACCATCAGTTCTTGATCATATGCTACTTCCTGAAATGGTTGATTGTCAACCAGTTCTTTTTGGTACAGTGACTCTCTGTATTCCTTCCATCTGCTTTTGATGCTTCCTGAGTTGTTCAATATTTTGCTCAGAGAATTGTTCAATAGTGCAATTTGAGGCTTGATTTTTTCCTTCAGTTTTTTTCAGCTTCATAAATACCAACTGTGATCTTCCCTTTTGGTTTTCTAATTCCAGGTCTTTGTACATTTCATTATAACACTTACTTTGTCTTATCCAGCTGCTCTTTGAAATAATCTGTTGAGCTCTTTCACTTCATCATTTCTTCCATTCACTTTAGCTATACTGCATTCAACAGGAAGTTTCAGAGTCTCTTCTGCATCTTCAGCATCACATCACTGTATGACAAACTGAAAGATGAATGATGGACACTAAACATATTTAATGAAAAATCAGTGAGCTTTTTTCTTTTTTTCAATTTCCCTTGCTTCAGAAGAATCAAGCAGAAATTCAGGAGCTAGTAGCATATGTTAAATTCCAAATTCACACGGCATAAATAGTCTTTTTACTACTTAGGCTTCTATCAAGACATTTGTGGACATTATATATATATATACACACACACATAGATATTTAAAGCTACAATTTTAATTGAAAAACTCTGTATAGTCACTTTTCTTAGAAATATAATTTTTATTTAAATACTTTATCCTTAAAGTGAGCCAAAGAGGCTGCATTTTGTTTTTAGGTAAAGTTAAAAGACGATGTGTGCAGGGGTTCATGTTTCATTTAATATGCAGAACAGAGGGCAGTAAACATTTTCTGTACAGGGACAGATGGTAACCATTTTAGGCTTTGTTGGTTATAGGGTTCCTGTCACTTCTTGATTCTGCAGGTGTAGTGGGAAGCAACCATAGACAATATATGAACAAATGAATGTGGTTTGCTTCAATTAAACTTTATTCAAAGCATAGCCTACAGTAGGGTGTAGGAACGTGAGCTATAATTTGCCATTTCTGGCTATAGAGTATTATTTCCTGGTCTAACAGTTATGAAAACTTGGCCAGTGAAACCCTATGAATAGCAGGAGTATGTCATCTAACATAGTGCCAGAAGATATGCCCCTTATGCTGGAAAGCACTCAAAATATGACTGGGGAAAAACTGTCTCCTCAAAGTACAGTCCACTGTAATGATGTGGATGGAGTAAATTTTGGGACATTCATTGCCTGATGTGGCATGAGTCAAAATGAGAAGAAACACTTGCAAACATCCATTAATAATCAAAACATGGAATGTACAAAGTACGAACCTAGGAAAATTGGAAATCCTCAAAAATGAATAAGTCTCTTGAGCCAGGTGGAAGCTGCACTGAAAATGTGAAAGTTAAGTGCAAGTGTCTAACTACTGCACAGGGTCAAAATAACCCCCCTTCCTGGAGTTTCACAGCAGAGAAGTGCCTCTTTCCCTTTACCCACCCCCCACTCCTCTCCAATAGCAGTATGGCAGTATTCAAAAGTGCCACACCCCCTAAGCTGGAACTCAGGGCTATACATGCCAAACCAGTCTTGTGGCTTTAAAAATGCCACACCTCCTAAGTTGGGAACTCAGGGCAGGTCAGGAGGCTCTGCCTCTTTGTCTAGACTCTAGCATAAGGGGTCCATGAACATGCAGCACCCTTCACCCCTGCCTAGACCTGTGTGGGCCAATTCAACACCTCGTGCCCTCATTAGCATGAAACAACAGGGCATACACCTGAAGCCTATTTTCAGCTGCAGCAGCCAACGGGGAACTTCAGATCTCTGACATTTGACATCCCCCTGCCTATTAAGCAGAGAATTCACCACCCACATTAGGGGCCTGATGGCTGGTTGTACCACTCACTACATCTAGTCACACATGACAGGGGCCTGAGAATAAGTGGTGCCTTCCAATCCCTCCAGCCCATAGCATCAGGTGCCCAAGGACCAGCTGCAATACCTACCACCCTATGGGCTCTAGGGGACAAGGACAGGCCCTCCACCCAGGCACCTGGGAGCAGCCATCAGCACCCTGCCTTGCTCTGCACATAGCCCCTTTCTGCAGTCAGATACCTATGCCTGCTCTGAACACCCTTAGGCAGCTTTCCTGTCTAGGACTGTAGGTGAGAGTCTGCACCACACACTCAGTGACTGACGACCTGGACACCTATGCCACAGTCACACAAGAAAAATGAACACACCTATGGGTTCACACACCTAGTAGCTCCTTTAACCACCTGGAGACTGGATGTGAGAGCTTCAAAGAGCCAATAAGCAAAGTAGCTCACACTCCAGCCTACTTGGGCATATCGAAACAAAGCAAAAAGCTACGACACAGTAATCAGACATACAATAAATAAATATAATAACTTATTGATGGCTGGGAGACAATGGTCAATATCAAATCACATAAAGCAGGTCAAGATAGCTCCAGCAAGCAACCAAAATAAAGAACCAGGATACCTTCTGGAGAAAGAGAAGTTCATGGAATTACTGAAGATAGAATTAAAAAAATAATAATATACAGAGCTCCTTTGAGAGGTGAGGAAGGAGATCAGGCAAAACTCAGACCAAACCAAGGAACACACAAACAAAGCAATAGAGGAATTTAGGAAAACAATACAGGAACAGAACAACAAATTTAACAGGCTGCTAGAAACAATAGAAAGATGGAAAATAGAAATCTAAAAGATTAACAATAAAATGTGAGAATTAAACAACTCAATAGAAGGTCATAAGAGAAGAATTGAGGCAATGGAAGTCAGAATGAATGAGACAGAAGACAAGTCCCCTGACACAAATTTATTTGAGGAAAAATCAGAAAAAAAAATAATTTAAAACAATGAAATATGCCTAAGAATTATGTGAGACATTATCAAGAGGTAAAACCAAAGACTGATTGGAGTACCAGAATGGGACAGGGATAACAGAAAATATACAGAGAATTGTTGAAGATTTGCTGGCAGAAAACTCAGCTGATATCATGAAAGACATGAAGATAAGCCCAATGAACCACACACAGGGTAGATCCCAAAAGAAAGTCACCAAGACATATTATAATCAAACTTGCCAAAACCAGGAATAGAGGAAAAGTCACCTACAAAGGAGAACCAGTAACACTAAGCACTGACCACTCAGCTGAAGGCATGCAGGCAAGAGGTCAATGGGATGATATATATAAAGCCTTGAAGGGGGAAAAAAAAAAAAAACAGCCAAGAATAACATAACCAGCAAAGCTGTCTCTCAAATGTGATGATGAAATTAGGGCATTTCCAAATAAACAGAATTTAAGATAATTTGTAAAAACCCATCCAAAATTACAAGAAATATTAAAAGGAGTCCTCTGGTTAAAGAACCAACAATATCAGAGGACGACAACAAAAGACTAGAACACAGGACAGAACAACCAGATATCAAGCCAGATAGGGAAGTTGCAAAAACAAGTCAAAGCTAAAAGACTGAAATAGGGAGACAGAGATGTCAATATGTAAATGACAATAATATCACAACAAAAAAGGGGGAATAAATAGCACACTCATACAACTTCTATATGGACAGGAAGTTAAGGTAATATCAAGAAATAAAAGATTGGTTTAAACTCAGAAAAATAAAGATAAATCTTAAGGTAACCACAAAAAAAAAAAAAAAAGGAAGCTAAAAAATCTAACCATCAAAATAAAAAAGAAGAAAAACATGAAGACTCGGCAAACACAAAACCAACAATGATGAAAATACATAAAGAAAAATGACTAATCAAGAAAATTAAGTGGAACAAAGAAACTGCCAACACAACAAAAAAAAAATCAAAATGACAGCAATAAACTCATCAATAATAACACTGAATGTAAATAGCCTAAATGCACCAATAAAGAGACAGAGAGTGGCAGAATGGGTAAAAAAAAAAAAACACGATCCATCTATATGCTGCCTACAAGAGACCACCTTAGACTCAAGGACACAAACGAACTAAAACTCAAATGATGGAAGAAAATATATCAAGCACACAGCAACCAAAAAAGATCAAGAGTGGCAATATTAATCTCTGATAAAATAGGCTTTAAAGCACAATCCACCACAAAGGATAAGGAAGGACACTATATAATGGTTAAAGGGTCAATCCACCAGGAGGATATAACCATAATAAATATATATGGACCCAATGACAGGGCTCCAAAATAAATAAAATAAACTCTAACAGCATTGAAGAGAGAAAGAGGCAGCTCCACAATAATAGTAAGCGAATTCAGCACATCACTTTTGGTGAAGGACAGAACACCTAGAAAGAAACAATAAAAACATGAAAGATCTAAATGCCACAATCTATCAACTTGACCTCATAGACATATAGAGAACACTCCACCCAACAGCAACCAACTATAAATTATTCTCCAAAGCACATGGAACATTCTCCAGAATAAACCACATTTTAGACCACAAAGCAAGCCTTAAAAGAATCCAAAATATCAAAATACTACAAAGCAACTTTTCTGACCATCATTCCATAAAAGTAGAAATCAATAACAGAAAAAGCAAGGAAAAAAAAAATCAAATACATTGAAACTGAACAACACCTTACTTAAAAACTACTGGGTTATAGTAGAAATCAAGGATGGAACAAAGAAATTCATGGACTCAAATGAGAGTGAAAACAGATATTATGGAACCTTTGGGACACAGCAGAAGCACTGCTGAGAGGTCAATTTACAGCAATAGACATCCAATAAGAAGAAAGGGCCAAAATCAAAACATTAACCCTACAACTGGAGCAAATAGAAAGAGAGCAGCAAAAGGAGCCCACGGGCACCAGAAGAAAGAAAATAATAAAGATTAGAGCAGAAATGAGTGAAATAGAGAATAGAAAAACAATTGAAACAGTCAACAAGATCAAAAGTTGGTTCTTTGAAAAGATCAACAAAATGGACAAATCTTTGGCCAAAATGACAAAGAACAACAGGAGAGGAAGCAAATAACCTGAATAAGAAATGAGATGGGCGATATCATAAGAAAACCAACTGAAATTAAAAGAATCATAAGAGAATACTTGGAAAAATTGTACTCTAACAAATTTGAAAACCTAGAGGAAATGGACAGATTTCTAGAAACACACTACCTATCTAAACTAACACAAACTAAATAAACTTTAGCAAAAGAAGAGATGGAAGAGGCAGTAAAAAAAACTCCCAACATAAAAAAGCCCACACCCTGACTGCTTCACTGGAGAATTCTACCAAACTTTCAGAGAAGAGTTGACACCACTACCACTAAAGGTATTTCAGAGCAGAGAAAAGAATGAAATACACCGAAACTCATTCAAAGAAGCCAGCATAGCCTTGATACCAAAACCAGGTGAAGACACCACAAAAAAGAAAATTACAGACCAATATTCCTCATGAACGTAGATGCAAAAATCCTCAACAAAATTCTAGCCAAATAGAATTCAACAATATATCAAAAAAAACAAAAAAATCATCGTGACCAAATGTGATTCATACCAGGTATGCAGGGATGGTTTAACATTAGAAAATCAATCAATGTAATCCACCACATAAATAAAACAAAATACAAGAACCACACGATCTTATCAATTGATGCAGAAAAGGCATTTGACAAAGTTCAACACCTATTCCTGACAAAAACTCTCAGGAAAATAGGAACAGAAGGGGAAATTCCTCAACAGAATAAAGGACATTTATACAAAACCAACAGCCAACATCACCCTAAACTGAGTCTGAAAGCATTCCCCTTGGGAATGGGAGCCAGACAAGGATGCTGTTTTTCATCACTCTTATTCAACATTGTGCTAGAGGTCCTAGCCAGAGCAATAAGGCAAGAAAAAGAAATAAAAGGCTTAAATTGGTAAGGAAGAAGTGAAAATATCACTATTCACAGATGATATGATCTTATACACAGAAAACCCCAAAGAAATCCACAAGAAACCTACTGGAATTAATAAAAGATTTCAGCAAAATACTGGGATACAAGATAAACTTAGAAAAAATCAGTTGGAACTTTGAAAAGGAAATCACCAAATCAATACCATTTACAATAGCCCCCAGGAAGATAAAATACTTAGGAATAAACCTAACCAGAGACGTAAAACACTTATACAAAGAAAACTACAAAACGCTACAGCAAGAAACCAAAAGAGACATACATAAGTGGGAAAACATGCAATGCTCTTAGATAGGAAGGCTTAACATGGTGAAAATGTCAATTCTACCCAAAGCAATCTACAAATACAATGCAGTTCCAATCCCAGTTCCAATGGCATTTTAACCAGATGGAGATACAAATCACCAACTTCATATGGAGAGGGAAGAGGTCTGGCTCTGGATAAGTAAAGCATTACTGAAGAAGAAGAACAAAGTGGGAGGCCTTACACTACCTGATTTTAGAATCTATTTTATTGCCATGGCAGTCAAAACAGCATGATACTGGTATAGAACAGATACATAGACCAATGGAACAGAATTGAACACCCAGAAGTAAATTCATCCAACTATGAGCAGCTGATATTTGACAAAGGCCCGGTTTCCATTAAATGGGGAAACGGCAGTCTTTTTAACAAATGGTGCTGGCATAACTGGATATCCACCTGCAAAAAAAAAAAAAGGAAAAGACCCATACCTCACACCAAGCACAAAAACTAACTCAAAATGGATCAAAGACCTAAATATAAAATCTAAAAGATAAAGCTCATGGAAGAAAAAATAGAGAGAATGCTAGGGGCCTTGATACATGGCAAAAATTAGTATACAAGCCATAACTAACAATGCACAAACACCAGAAGAGAAACTAGATAACTGGGAGCTCCTAAAACTCAAACACTTTTGCTCATCTTCACCAAGAGAGTAAAAGAATTACTGACTGAGAAATAATTTTTGGCTATGACATATCTGATAAGGGTCTAATCTTTGAAATCTATAAGATACTGCAACACATCAACAACAAAAAGCCAAATAACTCAATTAAAAAATGGGTAAAGGATATGAACAGACACTTCACCAAGGAAGACGTTCAGGCATCTAACAGATACATGAGGAAATGCCAACGATCATTAGTCATTAGAGAAATGCAAATCAAAACTACATTGAGATACTATCTCACCAGAACAATGCTAGCACTCATCCAAAAAACACAAAATAATAAATGTTGGAGAGGTTGTGGAGAGGTTAGAACACTTATGCTCTGTTGGTGGGAACATAAAATGGCATGACCACTTTGGAAAACGATTTGATGCTTCCTTAAAAAGCTAGAAATGGACATACCATACAATCCAGCAATCCCACTCCTAGGAATACGTCCTAGAGAAATAAGACCCAACACAGGAATAGAGATAAGCACACCCATGTTCATTGCAGCATTGTTCATGATAGCAAAAATTTGGAGACAACTTAGGTGCCCATCAGCAGATGAATGGATAAACAAATTATGGTACATACACACAATGGAATACTATGTACCTTAGTTATCTAGTGCTGCTATAACCATAAGTGGATGGTTTTAACAAAGAAAATTTATTCTCTCACAGTCTAGTAGGTGAGAAGTCCAAGTTCAAGGTGCCAGATCCAGAGGGAATGCTTTCTCTCTCTGTCTGCTCTGGAGCAAGTTCCTTGTCATCAATCTTCCCATGGTCTGGGAGCTTCTTTGCACAGGAACATCAGGTCCAAAGGGCATGCTCTGCTCCCGGCACTGATTTCTTGGTGGTATGATGTCCTCAACTCTGCTCACTTCCGTTTCCTTTTATCTCAAAAGAGATTGTTTTAAGACACAATTCAATCCTGTAGATCTCATCAATATAAGTGCCACTAATCTGTCTCATTAACATTATAGTGATAGGATTTACAACACATAGGAAAATCACTTCGGATGACAAAATGATGGACAATCACACAATACTGGGAATCATGGCATAACCAAGTTTACAGATATTTGTGGGAAGACAATTCAATCCATGACACTATGCAACAATAAAGAACAATGATGAATCAGCAAAACAGCTCACAGCATGGATGTATCTGGAGGGGATCATGCTGAGTGAAATTAGTCCCCCCCAAAATAATATTGTATGAGACCACTATTATAAGAACTCAAGAAAAGTTTTAAACACAGAAAAAAGCATTATTTGATGGTTGGGAGGATGTGGACAGAGGGGGAGAGGAAATCACTAACTAGATAAGAGACAAGTGTCAACATCAGTGAAGGGAAGGAGAACACACAATACAGGGGAAGTCAACTCAACCGAAACAAAGCAAAAGCTGAGAAGTTTTCTGGAACATCCAAACACTTTGAAGGACAGAGTTGCTGGGGATGGGGCCTGGAGACCATAGTTTCTGGGGACATATAGGTCAATTGGCATAACAAAGTTTATTAAGAAAATGTTCTGCATCCCACTTTGGTGAGTGGCATCTGGGGTCTTAAAAGCTTGTGAGCAGTTGTGTAAGATGTATCAATTGGTCCTATCCCACTTGGAGCAAAGGAGAATGAAGAAAACCAAAGACACAAGGAAAATAGTAGTCTGAGAGGCTAAAGGGCCACATAAACCAGAGACTCCACCAGCCTGAGACCAGAAGAACTAGATGGTGCCAGGGCCACCAATGACCTTCCTGACAGGGAACACAATGGAGAGTCCCCGATGGAGCGGGAGAAAAGCTTGGAGCAGAACGCAAATTCATGTAAGAAGACCAGGCTTATTGGTCTGACAGAGACTGGAGGAACCCCCAAAACCATGGCCCTGGGACACTGTTAATCCAGAACTGAAACTATTCCTAAGCCCACTCTTCAGGCAAAGATTAAACACGGGTATAAAACAAAAAATAATACAAATGAGGACTGTGCTTCTTAGTTCCATCAGATACATGAGACCAAATGGGTGGCTCCTGTCTGGAAGCAGGATGAGAAGGCAGGAAGGGAGAGGAACTGGTTGAATGGACGCAGGGAAACTAGGGTGGAAAAAAGGAATATGCTGTCACATTTTGGGGATTGCAACTAATGTCACAAAACAGCCTGTGTATAAATTTTTGTATGAGAAATTAACTTGAGTGGTAAACTTTCACCTAAAGGAAAAAAAAAAAAGACAGGAAATAAAGAAAAGACCAAAATGGATGTCAGAAGAGACTAAAACTTGCTCTTGAAAGCAGAGTAGCTAAAGTGAGTAGAAGAAATGATGAAATAAAAGAGCGGAACAGAAGATTTCAACAGGCAGCTGTAGAAGGCAAAGTATTATAATGAAATGTGCAATGACCTGGAGTGAGGAAACAAAAAAGGAAGAACACACTAGCCATTTCTCAAGCTGAAAGAACTGAAGAAAAAATTCAAGCCTCAAGTTGCAATACTGAAGGATTCTATTGGCAAAATATTGAACAACACAGGAAGCATAAAAGGAACATGGAAGAAATGCACAGAATCACTGCACCAAAAAAAGTTGGCCAACGTTCAATCATTTCAGGAGGTAGAACATGATCGAAAACCAATGGTATTGAAGTAAGAAGTCCAAGCTACACTGAAGGTTTTGGTAAACAACAAGGCTATAGGAATACCAATTGAGATGTTTTCACAAATGGATGCAAAGCTGGAAGAACTCACTCATCTACATCAAGAAATTTGGAACACAGCCCCTGACTAACCAACTGGAAGAGTTTCATACTTGTGCCCATTTCAAAGAAAGGTGATCCAACAGAATGAGAAAATTGTTGAACAATATCATTAATATCACATGCAAGTTAGAATTTTGCTGAAGATAATTAAAAAGCAATTATGGCAGTACATTGACTGGGAACTGCCAGAAATTCAAGCCAAATTCAGAAGACATGATAAGAGGGATATCATTGCTGAAGAAGGATTTTGGCTGTAAGCAGAAAATACCAGAAAGATGTTTACCTGTGTTTTATTGATTAAGCAAAGCCATTTAACTTGTGAATCATAACAAATTATGGACAAGATTGTGAAGAATCGGAATTCCAATACACTTAATTGAGCTCCTAAACACCCTGTACCTAGACCAAGAGGCACTCATTGGAACAGAACAATGGGGTACGGCATGGTTTAAAATCAGGAAAGGTGGGCATCAGGGTTGTATCCTTTCACCATACTTATTCAATCTGTATGCTGAGAAAATAGTCCCAGAAGCTGGACTATAACAAAGAAAAAACACAGCATCAGGGTTGAGGGAAGACTCATTAGCAACCTGCATTATGTAGATGACAGAACCTTGCTTGCTGAAAGTGAAGAGGACTTGAAGCACTTACTGAGGAAGATCAAAGACTACAGCCTTCAGTACAGATTACACCTCAACATAAGGAAAACAAAAACCCCCAAACCTGGAATAAGCAACATCATAACAAATGAAGAAAAGTTTGGAGTCGTCAAGGATTTCATTTGAATTGGATCCACAATCAACACCCATGGCATCAGTAGTCAAAAAAATAAAATGACATATTGCGTTGGGAAAGTCTGTTACAAAAGACCTTTTTAAAGTGTTAAAAAAACAAACATGTCACTTTGAGGACTAAGGTGCACCAGACCCAAGCCATGGTATTCTCAATGGCCTGATACACATGTGATATCTGGACAATGAATAAGGATGACTGCAGAATTCATGCTTTTGAATTATGGTGTTGGTGAAGAATATTGAATATACCATGGACTGCCAGAAGAACAAACAAATCTGTCTTGGAAGAAGTAAAACCAGAATATTTCTTGGAAGTGAGGATGGCAAGACTTTGTCTCACGTACTCTGGGCATTTTATGAGGAGGAGCAGTTCCTGGAGAAGGATATTATGCTTGATAAAGTAAAGGGTCTGTGAAAAAGAGGAAGACCATTGAGGAGATGGATTGACACAGTGGCTGTAACAATGGGCTCCAACATAGCAAAGATTCTGAGGATGTTGCAGGACTGGGTGTTTCATTCTGTTGTGCATAGGGTTGCCGTACAGCACCTAAAAACAACATGTTTGGTATAAATGAGTAGTTTACAAAAAAAACTGGTTTCCTCTCATTTAAGATGTCAAAATGAGCCACGAATTACTTTATTAACAGCCAACCTATTGTTTTCTAATTATAAAATAAAAGTTTTTAGGAAAAAATATAAGATATGTAAACCTGTGTGTTCGTTTCCTAGCTGAGACGGAGGCATGGTATTACAAATTAAAATTTTTTGATAGAATTCACCATTTCCAGTATGTGTGTTTTACTGTGTATCTGTGTGTTTTGCCAGATTGCTTAAACTGGCAGGTAACTGAAACAATACAATTTTTTAAAAATAATTTTTATTGTGCTTTAAGTGAAAGTTCACAAATCAAGTCAGTCTCTCACACAAAAAACCATATCCACCTTGCTACACACTCCCAATTAATCTCCGCCTAATGAGACAGGCTGCTCTCTCCCTCCACTCTCTCTTTTCGTGTCCTTTTCGCCAGCTTCTAACCCCCTCTACCCTCTCATCTCCCCTCCAGGCAGGAGATGTCAACATAGTCTCAAGTGTCCACCTGATCCAAGAAGCTCACTCCTCATACAATTTTGAGAAACAAGTGATTTGATAATAATGTGAAAAAGTATGCAATGATAGAAATAGACCAAAACCGAAACCTGTTACCATTGAGTTGGTTCCAACTCATAGTGATCATAGAGGGCAGAGTAGAACTGACCCACAGGGTTTCTTAGGACCAACTGGTGGATTTGAACTGCCAACCTTTTGGTTAGCAGCCCTAACTCTTAACTACTGTGCCACCAGGTCTCTGATAGAAATAGGAGAGGGGTTATATTGACCTAACCAAGGTTATTACAAATATTTGTTATATTCTGAGAGAAATTAAAAAAAAAAAACTGTGTTTCAGAATTGTTAAATATCTACTATCAATTTGACTATGAGGGATAGGTTCACCAATTTTAAGAGAAAGTTATTATTTTTACTTATCACTCAACATTTACCTAACATTAGATTGTGTTCATTTTACACATTATATAGATGACACAATCTTGCTTGCTGAAAGTGAAAAAGACTTGAAACACTTACTAATGAAGATCAAAGACCACAGCCTTCAATATGGATTGTGCCTCAACATAAAGAAAACAAAAATCCTCACAACTGGACCAATGAGCAACATCATGATAAACAGAGGAAAGATTGAAGTTATCAAGAATTTCATTTTACTTGGATCCACAATCAACAGCCATGGAAGCAGCAGTCAAGAAATCAAACAACAGGTTGCATTGGGTAAATCTGCTGCCAAGGGCCTCTTTAAAGTGCTAAAAAGCAAAGATGTCACCTTGAAGACTAGGGTGCGCCTGACCCAAGCCATGGTATTTTCAATCACATCATATGCATGTGAACGCTGGACAATGAATAAGGAAGACCGAAGAAGAATTGATGCCTTTGAATTGTGTTGGCGAATAACATTGAATATACCATGCACTGCCAAAGGAACAAACAAATCTGTCTTGGAGGAAGTACAATCAGAATGTTTCTTAGAAGCAAAGATGGCGAGACTTCGTCTTACATACTTTGGACATGTTGTCAAGAGGGATGAGTCCCTGGAGAAGGACATCATGCTTGGCAAAGTAGGGGGTCAGTGGAAAAGAGGAAGACCCTCAACCAGGTGGATTGGCACAGTGGCTGCAACAATGAGCTGAAGCATAACAATTGTAAAGATGGCTCAGGACAGGGCAGTGTTTCATTCTGTTGTACATACAGTAGCTATGAATCAGAACTGACTCGATAGCACCTAACAACAACAACAGATTGTGTTCCATGGGTACAGTTCTAGGTGCTCCTTATATTACAGTTCAAAATTAGGCACAGGTCAATAATGAATGCCCAATTGTACTGATCAAGAAAGAGGGCTGCTTCAAAAATATCCACACGGCTTCAATGTAGACACATGATTGTTAAAATATGTCACAGACATTCTGATGAAATGATATCCCACAATCAAATATTAAGAATGGTAGTCACTGGAATATTTTTGTCACATATGTAGTCCTGTAAAAGTAGAGAATAAAAAACAGTTCAGTATCAGTATTTTTTCTATTAAAATTGTGTGGATTTTAAATTAGATAATGTCATTACGAGCAGAAATCGATTTGATGGCAACAGTTTGTTTTTTTTGTTTTGAATGCATGTCAATATTCTCTGAAAACTGTATAGCACCAAATAAAGGTATGACATAACTATGATTACCAATTCTGTTACAAAATCATCCATCCAATTGTTATAGATTGAATTATGTCTCCCAAAAATATGTGTTTTAAATACCCCAATGCTTGTGACTATAATTCCATTTGGGAATGAATTTTCTTTGTTATGTTAATGAGACAGTATTAGTTTAGGGTGCAACTTAAGTCAATATCTTTTGAGATATGAAAGATTAACAAGCAGGTGAGCAAGGAGGGATAGGGGAAAATACATGCCACACCACATGAAGATCACCAAGGAACCAAGAAACAATGACCTTCCCCCAAAACAAACAGAGAGAGAAGGCTTTCCCCTATAATTGGCACCCTGGATTTAGGACTTCCAGAGTCTGGTGTCTAGAAGGGTCGCTATGAGATGGAATCTACTCAAAGGCAATGGGTTTAGAATCTGGTGGCACAGTGGTTAAGGCACACATCTGTTACTTAGGGATCTGAAACCATCAGCATCTCTGCAGGAGAAAGATGTGGCAGTCTGCTTCTGTAGAGATTTACAGCCTTGGAAACCTTATGGGGTCTCTATGAGTTGGAATCGACTCAACAGCAGTGAGTTTTTTTTTTTTAACTGTGAGGAAATAAATTTCAGTTTCTTTTTTTACATTTTATTTTCTTGTAATTTTTGTTGAAACTATACGCAGCAGTTCTACTGTGTCCTATAGGTTCACTATGAGTTCGAATCGACTAGACGGCAGTGGGCTTTTTTTTTGGTTTGGATACACAGCAAAACATACACCAATTCAACAGTTCCTACATGTGCAATTCAGTGATATTGATTACATTCTTCAAGTTGTGCAACCATTCTCATAGTCCTTTTCTGAACTGTTCCTCCCTCATTAACATAAATTCACTGCCTCTTAAGGTTCCTATCTGATCTTTCAAGTTACTGTTGTCAATTTCATCCCATACAGTTTTTTAAAAAGCATAATGTTCAAGGTTGACAATTTTTACTAGTTAAGCTAAACTATTGTTTGGTTTTAAGAAGACTTCAAGGGATAGTTTTTGTTTAATGTTCAAAAATTATCTCAGGGCAATAGTTTTAGCTGTTCATCCACCCTCTGTGGCTAAGGAAGGCCTGGAGCCCATGAGAATTTGAAATTCTGTTCTGCATTTTCCCCCTTTTGATCAGTATTCTTCTATAGAATCTTTGATAAAATTGTTCAGTAATGGTAACTGGGCACCATCCAGTTCTTCTGGTCTCATAACAAAGGAGGCAGTGGTTCATGAAGGCAGTTAGGCACACGTTCCATTTCCTCCTATTCTTGACTCTCCTTTTTCTCCTGCTCCAAGTGAATAGAGACCAATTGCTGTGCTTTGGATGGCCACTTGCAAGATTTTAAGACTCCAGGCACTGCACAACGAACTAGGAGGTAGAACAGAAGCACTGAAGATGTTCTTATTCCAATTAACTGGAATTTTCTGTGAACCATGACACTAAACCTACAAACCAAGGAACAAAATTCCATGAAGTTTTTGGTTTTACATAAGCCACCTTGGCAGCTAATTTTTTTTTTCCCTTTTGTTGTAAATATGTCTATCACACAACTTCTGCCAATTCAACTTTTTACAGGAGTACAACTTATGTACTGCACTTACAAAGCCACCCATATATGGTGTTTCTAGTATAGCAGTACTAGATAACTAAGTCACTAATATATGGGCTATAGATATTATGATGTCCAGGGCTTTCTGCTAAAATAAGTTTAATTACAGGAATTGTCAATCTAAGATTAAAGAAAAATATCCAGAAATGATGTCCATATGTATACTTTTGGTTATATGTTTTTAATGGAAAATAAAACTCTCCCAGGACAGCAAGTTGCAAATTCCAGTTACAAATAGAACATTAATGTTGATAATTTTGTTGTGTTTTGGAGATTTTCTCAAATCTCAGCTTAAAAACTCCATAGTCTTAAAGGATTAAAAATTAATTCAAAATTCTCACTAGGTAGATTTTCAGCCTTTCAAGATTCAAATTAATGCATATAGGTGATGAAAGACAACAGACTATTTTCTGAACCATTGATTGCCTTTATCTCTTAAAGCTTTGTATTTTTATTTACTGAGCTATGGTGTGAAAGGTTTCATATTAGTACAACTTTCTTCCCCTTTAGACCCTGGAGGAACTGAATGTCTGGAATTTTTTTTTTACTGAATTATTTCTGTTAATAAATATTCAACAATAAAGTAATAATCAGCAACCTGAAAAACAGCCTTAACTAAATCCATATATTTCTACATGTTTATATTGAAAGTTCAGCAGTTCTACTGCTAAAGTTCTACATTCAAAGGTACATTATTGAATTTTCAAAACCTAAGTCTTCAGCATGTTAGCCTAAAACCATGGTCTAAATTAGACTTCAAAAATTTTCTAATGTTCAAAGTATCAAATATACATTTCAAAGGTACTCTTGAAGTTTTAATCTTAGACAAACATAACTACAGCATTATGCAATTCATGTATGTTAATTTAAGTATGCCAAAAGATCTGTATTACATCTATGTTTTGTGTCTCTGTATTGTATCCTGATTTCCTAACTCGAACAGAATAAATGATATACCAAAGAAGAGCATTATTTGAGATAGTAAATAGTTTTGAGGGTAGGTATGAACAGGATCTCATTGTTAACTGAATATTTTTCCTTTTGTGATATTTGGAGCACATACATTTGTAAAGCTAAGAATGAATTTGACTTCACTTTTTTTTTAAAAGGATAATATTTTAAACTATTGTAAATACTATTCTTCATAGGTTTTACTTAAAGTAAAATATTTTATAATTTGGAGAATTGTTTTTAAAGAATATAAGCCTTAGTCACAGAAATCAAGGCAAGTTGTTTTTTTGAATTAAAGGTGATTTTGATTCTTAGCGTTATATACTAATGGAAAATTAAAACTGCCCAGAGATTGCCTGTACTAGACTTTCAGTTAAAATATGAAGTAAGCAATTCTTCCAGGCTATTATACACCTAATTAGTAGTCTGCCTTTCGGAGGTCAAATATTCACTGCTTACAAAATGAATTAAAGCAGATCAGTTATGAGGAAATTGGGCAAAGAATTATTCACAAATGTATCACGTCCTGGTGGAGAACAGATTCTAAATTTTAGAGGGACTAAACAGAAGATTTGAGTTGGCAGAAGAAAGAATTAGCTAACTTGAACGTAAGTCAATTGAAATTATCTATTCTGCAGAACAGAAAGAAAAAAAGATTAAAAAAAATAAATAAAGCCTCAGAAGCTTTGAGACACCAACAAGTGTATGAACATGCATATAATAATGGGAGTTCCAGAAAACGAGGAAAGGGGAAGAAAAATACTTGAAGAAATAATGTATGAAAACTTTCCAAATTTGATACAAAACTTATATAAACGTTCAGGAAGTTCAATGAAATACAAGCAGGATAAACAAAGAGAAAAACATCAAGATCAAAATGTTAAAACCCAAAGAGATAATTTTGAAAATGGCTAAAGAGAAAATGACTTATCATATACAAGGGAAGAAAGTCCAAGCTGCTCTGAAGGCACTGGAGAAAAACAAGGCTCCAGGAATTGATGGAATATCAATGGAGATGTTTCAACAAACAGATGCAGCACTGGAGGTGCTCACTCGTCTATGCCAAGAAATATGGAAGACAGCTTCCTGGCCAACTGACTGGAAGAGATCCATATTTATGCCTATTCCCAAGAAAGGTGATCTAACCAAATGTGGAAATTATAGAACAATATCATTAATATCACACGCACGCAAAATTCTGCTGAGTATCTTTCAAAAATGGCTGCAGCAGTATATCGACAGGGAACTGCCAGAAATTCAGGCCAGTTTCAGAAGAGGACGTGGAACCAGGGATATCATTGCTGATGTCAGATGGATTCTGGGTGAAAGCAGAGAATACCAGAAGGATGTTTACCTGTGTTTTATTGACTATGCAAAGGCATTCGACTCTGTGGATCATAACAAATTATGGATAACATTGCGAAGAATGGGAATTCCAGGACACTGAGGAACCATTACATAGATCAAAAAGAGGCAGTTGTTCGGACTGAAGAAGGGGATATTGATTGGTTAAAGTCAGGAAAGGTGTGCATCAGGGTTGTACTCTTTCACTATACCTATTCAATCTGTATGCTGAGCAAATAATCCAAGAAGCTGGGCCGTATGAAGAAGAACGAGGCATCAGGATTGGAGGAAGACTCATTAACAACCTGGGTTATGCAGATGACACAACCTTGCTTGCTGAAAGTGAAGAAGACTTGAAGCATTTACTAACGAAGATCAAAGACCACAGCCTTCAGTATGGATTGCGCCTCAACATAAAGAAAACAAAAATCCTCACAACTGGACAAATGAGCAACATCACGATAAACAGAAAAGATTGAAGTTGTCAAGAATTTCATTTTACTTGGATCCACAATCAACAGCCATGGAAGCAGCAGTCAAAAAATCAAACGACGCATTGCATTGGGTAAATCTGCTGCAAAGGACCTCTTCAAAGTGTTGAAGATCAAAGACATCACCTAGAAGACTAAGGTGCGCCTGACCCGAGCCATGGTATTTTCAATAGCATCATATGCATGTGAAAGCTGGACAATGAATAAGGAAGACCAAAGAAGAATTGATGCCTTTGAATTGTGGTGTTGACGAAGAACACTGAATATACCGTGGACTGCCAAAAAAATGAATAAATCTGTCTTGGAAGAAATACAACCAGAATGCTCTTTTGAAGCAAGGATGGCGAGACTGCATCTTACACACTTTGGACATGTTGTCAGGAGGGATCAGTCCCTGGAGATGTATATCATGCTTGGAAGAGTACAGGGTCATCGGAAAAGAGGAAGACCCTCGACGAGGTGGATTGACACAGTGGCTGCAACAATGAGCTTAAGCATAACAACGATTGTAAGGATGGCTCAGGACCGGGCAGTGTTTCATTCTGTTGTGCATAGGGTCACTATGTGTTGGAACTGACTCGATGGCACCTAACAACAACATACAAGGGAGAGACTATGTCACTAGCAGACCTGACCTACAAGAAATACTAAAGTGCTTCAGGCTGAAATCTCAAATCCAATACAAATAAATAAGGGTATATATAAAGAATAAAGAAACAAACAGCTTGGGAGAAGCCAAGATGGCAGCTTGTTCAGATGCACCATAACATCCCTCTACACCAAAGACCCTAGAAACCAAGTTAAACAGATGCAGATAGCAATCTTGAAACCCTGAACATCAAAAAGGAAGAATAAAGAATTGAATCAAACATGGACTGGAAGAAAAAATTGAATGAATGCAGTGAAAGATGAGTGAGAAGAAATGAAGGGCTCCACCAGTCAGTAGTGACCCTGGGTGACGAGCACAGGAAGGAAACTTCAAGGCATTCCCATATGAGACATAGAAACTGTATAAACACACCAAGAGAGAAGCTAGGTGTGCAAACATGATCTGGGCCTAAGGAAGACACAGAAAGGAGGGTGATAATTCCAGGGATCCTGCTATCCACAGAGCAGGGAGGGAGCCAGGATCCATAGTGAGGTATATGGACGAGGGGCAGTCCCTGACCTCTGGGGTGGGTGGCTTGCACAAAGTGGTGGATCAGCAGACCATCGGTGGGAGGTCGCCCACCTGACCAGACTCCAGCAGCACCCCTCTTCGTACAACTGCTGACTGCAAGTACCTGGGCATCCACATCTGCTAGCCAAAGGGGTGCACTCCCCTGCCCTCACTCTCCTGATTGGAAGCAACAGAGGGTCCCATAACCCAGCCACCCTACCTGACTGGAAAACTTAATATGAGTCCCTCCAGCCCCATCTGCCAGCCCCACGCACATCTAAAGAGTGGCCATAAATGCTTTCTGGTGTGCCCTCTTGCCCACTACTCACCCCCCACCCAGTGAGTGGCAGTGACTCCCAGTGAGTGCATGCCATTCCACCTCAAACTGGCAAGTGGTGTCAACTGCATGATCACACATCTGCCTGCCCACCACCCACCCACCCCAACCTGTTGAGTGGTGGGAACCATGCAAATGCACATGCACCTGCCCACTACACACACTCCCCTCCTGACCCAGCAAGCAGTGATGATCACACCTCTTGCTTGCCTGACACACCTGCCACACTGCCCCATCTACTCATTGAGTACCAGCACCCACTCCTGTGCCACAGTACTGACAACAAAGAGGGGCCAAATGCCCACCCAGCCAACCTTCAGCTGCCACACACAACCAGTGAATAGAGAACTGTGCTTACATTCCCAGCTGCTGTCCTACTTACCTGGAAACAGGTGGTGAGCACTGCCAGTGCTGCCAGACTAGTGAATAGAGTAGCACACCCATCCCTGCCACCTGGATATATCAAAACAAAAAAAAAAAAAGGAGATGAAGCAAACATAGAAACAATAAACAAATGTGATAACACCTTAATGCCTAAGAGACAACAGAAAATGTCAAGTCGTGTAAAGAAGAAGGAGAAGATGGCTAAAGCAAGTGACCAAAATAAAGGGCCAGAAAATCTTCCTGAGGAAGAAATGGTAATGGACTACCTTTTAAGGAATTCAAAAGACTTATACATCGGACGCTCCAAGAGATCAAGGAAAACACAGACAAAAAAAACAAAGAATATGCAGACAAAACTCTAGAAGAATTCAGGAAAACGATACAAGAAAAAAAATGAAATAAATAGACAATAAGAAACCATACAAAAAAAGGAACTAGAAATCCAGAAGATTAACAATAACATTCAGAAATATATAACTCAACAGAGGGGTATAGGAGTAGAATTGAATAAATGGAAGACGGAATCGAGAAAATAGAGGATGAATACACTGATACTGTTTTGTTTGAGGAACATTCAGCAAAAAGAATGAAGAAAAATGATGAAAACCTAAGAGTTATATGGAGCACTATAAAAAACCAAAAAAAAAAAAAAAAAAACTCATGGCGACCCTATAGGACAGAGTAGAACTGCCCCATAGAGTTTCCAAGGAGTGCCTGGCGGATTTGAACTGCCGACCGTTTAGTTAGCAGCCATAGCACTTAACCACTACACCACCAGGGTTTCCATGGAACATTATAGACAGGAATAATTTACATGTGATAGGAATTCCAGGACAGGAGGAGACAAAAAAAAAAAAAACACAGAGAAAATTTTGGAAGATTTGCTGGCCAAAAACATTCCTAATATCATGAAAGACAAGAAGATATTCATCCAAGAAGCTCAACAAATGCCATAGAGGGCACACCCCAAAAGAAATTCACCAACACATATCATAATCAAACTTGCCAAAACTAAAGACAAAGAAAGAATATTGAGAGCAGCTCAGGAGAAATGAACTGGCACCTACAATGGGGAACCAATAAGCCTAAGCTCTGATTTCTCAGTAGAAACCATATTGGCAAGAAGGCAATAGGATGACATATACAAATCCCTGAAAGAAAAAAAAAAAAAATTGCCAACCAGGAATTATATATACAGCAAAATTATCTCTCAAATATGATGGTGGGGAAAAAAACATGATGGTGAAACTATTTCCAGATAAACAGAAATTAAGGAAACTTGTAAAAACCAAACCAACCTTACAAGAAATATTAAGGGAAGCTCTTCAGACAGAGAGCCGACAACATCATACAACAACCTGAAATTAAGACACATGACAGCATCACCTAGATACCAACCAAGACAAAGAATTCTCAAAAATAAAATAAAACAAGGCTGAAAGCAGAGAACCAGAGACACCAATCTGTAAATGATGACAACTTCAAAATAAATAATCCAAACTACTGCTGTTGAGTCGATTCCGACTCATAGCAACCGTATAGGACAGAGTAGAACTGCCCGATAGAGTTTCCAAGGAGCACCTGGCGGATTCGAACTGCCAACCTCTTGGTTAGCAGCCGTAGCACTTAACCACTATGCTACCAGCGTTTCCTCAAAGTAAATACGGGGAATAAATGGTGTAGCTACAGAACTTCTATATAGAGAGGAAGTCAAGGCAATATCAAGATACAACAGAATGTTTGAAACTTATGATGATAAAGGTAAATTTCAGGGTAACTGCAAAGAAAATTAATAAACCTACTCACCAAAACAAAAAAGAATAAACCATGAAGACTCAGTAAACACAAAATCAACAATGACAGAATTGAAAAGAAAGTCTGTAAACAAGAACTCAGTACAGAAAAGTAAGCAGAACACCATCACCAAAAAAAAAAAAAAAACGACAAAATGACAGCAGTAAATTCATACCTATCAAAAATCTCACTGAGTGTAAATGGGTTCAGTGCTCCAGTCAAGAGACAGGGAGTAACAGAACTGGTAAAAAAAAAAAAAAAAAAAAAAAAAAAAATCCATCAATATATTGCCTACAAGAGTCACACCCTAGACACAAAGATAAAAGTAAGTTAAAAATCAAAGGATGGAAAAATATATCAAGCAAACAGTAAACAAAAAAAGCAGGAGAGGCAATACTAATCTCTGATAAAATAGACTTTAAGACAAAATCCAAGATAAGAGACAAGGAAGGGCTCTATATAATGATTAAAGGGTCAATCCACCAAGAGAACATAATCACAATACACATTTACGCACTCCACGGCAGAGCTCCAAAATGCAAAAACAAACTCTCGCAGTATTGAAAAGAGAAACAGGTGATTCCACAATAATAGTAGGGCAATTTAACACACCACTTTTGATGAAAGATGGGACGACTAGAAAGAAACTAAAGAAAGATACAGAAGATCTAAACATCACAATCAAGCAACTTGACCTCATGGACATATACAGAGCACTCCACCCAATAAAAGCACATTATACATTTTTCTGCAATGCACAGGGATAGTTCTCTAGAAAAGACCATATTTTAGGCCACAAAGCAAGCCTCAAAAAATAAAGAGCAGAGATAAAGGTAACTACATAAGTAAATACAAAGCATGGTACATATATACTTTTCAGTTTAAAACTTTTATATTCTCTTGTTGTTTCTTTCAATCTTAGCACAGGGACCCCGGGTCCAAAGGATATGCACTTCCAGCTCTACTTTCTTGGTCGCATGAGGTCCCCATGTCTCTCTGCTCACTTCTCTCTTTTAATCTGGAAAGAGATTGACCTAAAACACAACCTAATCTTGTAGATTTAGCCCTGCCTCATTAAACATTAACATAACTGCTGATAATCCCACCTCATTAGCATCATAGAGGTAGATTAACAACACGTGGGAAAATCACATCAGATGACAAAATGGTGAACAATTACATAATACTGGGAATCATGGCCTAGCCAAGTTGACAGATTTTGGGGGGGAACACAATTCAATCCACAACAGTAGAACATCACAACCAAGTAGGATTTATCCCAAGTATTTAGATGTGGTTGAAAATGTAAAAGACTCATCAATGTAATTTATTCCATTAACAAAAAATGGAGAAAAATTTATGGTTGTCTTGAATGATGCAAAAAGAGCATTTGATAAAATTCAACTCATTTTGATAAATAAAAAGTCTTGTAAAAAGGTAGCAGAAGGGAAATCCCACAATTAAATAAAAGGCATCTATTAAAAAAAAAAAAAGCTATAGCTAATATCATATTTCAACATCCCACCTGAGATTTGGAATGGGAAAAGTTTTCATATTATCTTCACTTCTATTCGATACTGTACTGGAAGCCCAGTTCTGGTTGTGTGCCATCGAGCAGATTCTGACCCATAGAGACCCTATAGGATAGAGTATAACTTCCCCCACAGTGTTTCCTAGGCTGCAATCTTTATGGGAGCAGATGGACAGATCTTTTCTCCCAGGCAGCAATTGGTAGATTCAAACCGACCTTTCAAAGGTTAGCAGCTAAGCACTTAAACATTGTGCCACCAGAGTTCCCTACTAGAAACCCTAGTTAGTGCAATATGACAAGAAAAAGAAATAAAGGAAGGTATATTGGAGAGGAGGAAGTAAAATCTTCATAACTATAAATGCATGGTTGAGTACAGAAAGTCTGAAAGAATCCACACACAGAATATTTGAATTAATTGGAGAACATAGCATTTTTTTATACAAGTTCAGTTCAAAAAATGAATTATATTGCTATAAGCCAACAAAAAATAGAAAGCAAAGTTTAAAAAATTATACTAATAAAATACATCAAATACCCATAGGAGTAAATGTGTAAACCTCTACAATGAACACAACAAAACACTTTTGCATGTGAATTATATCTCAATAAAGCCATTAAAAAACAAGTAATGCAGGCAACAGCATGAACACAGACAATTTTATGCTAAAGCATATTTGCTTAACCACTAAATACAGAGGGGGATTAGTATTCTCAGCAACTTATTTTTTTGAGCAAAGATTTCCCCTGTATTTATCTGTATGCTCTCTTAGTTCCTTTACTCACTCCTAGGGCACAATAGGTTATCAAAATGAAGGTGAAAGGCTTATATAAGGATCTGTGAGGTAGCATAAAACAAAATTCATTGACTTTAACACAATTTTGCTTGTATGTCTTAGTTTAGGTTCCCCAAAATGCAGACTCTGAGAAAAGAATTTTTAATTGAGTGCATATCATTACCCTTGGTGGTGGGAACACCAAGAGATTCCCCAATGAACTCCCCAAACTTCATACATACTACTCTGTGTCTCCAGTGCGCAGCAATCTTATCTCCTCATGATAACTAACGTTGATTATCCTTGCCTAAATGGAACTTTGCTTTGCTCGATAGTCTATTAAATTGAGAAGCTCAAAGTGGCGATTGCAACTTTGTTTAGTTGCCTGTTGGAAGCATTACTCCCAGGGAGCTAAGACCTCCAAACCAATAAAGCCCTAGAGTTACAGGAACTAGAAATACAAATTTCAGAAGTAGGTGACTGGGACTAATGGTTATTGTTGGTAGCTGCCATTGAGTTGGCCCCTAACTCATGGCAACTCCATGTACAACTGAATTAACCACTGCCTGGTCCTGTGCCACACCCGTGATTGTTTATGGATTGGACCATTGTAATTCACAGGAGTTTCACTGGATGGTTTTTGGAAGTAGATCACCAGGACTTTCTTCCTAGTCTGTATTAGTCTAGAAGCTCTGCTGAAACCTGCTCAGCATCATTGTTGTTGTTGGGTGCCATCAAGTAGGTTCCAACGCAGAGAAACCCTATGTAAAACAGAACAAAATTCTATCCAGTCATGCACCGTCCTCACAATCACTGATATATTTGAGCCCATATTTGCAGCCGCTGTGTCAATCCATCTCATTAAAGGTCTTCCTTTTTTTTGCTGACCCTCTACCTTACCAAGCATAATGGCCTTCTTCAGGAACTGATCCCTCCTGATAACATGTCCAAAGTACAGGAGATGAAGTCTCCCCATCCTTGCTTCCAAGGAACACTCTGGCTGTACTTCTTCCAAGACAGATTTTCTCATTCTTTTGGCGGTCCATGGTATATTGAACATTCTTCACCAACACCATAGTTCAAAGGCATCGATTCTTCTTCAGTCATCCTTATTCATCATACAGAATTTGTTCAGCATCATAGCAACAAGCAAACCATCACTGAAAGATAGGGGGTGGCTGCACATGATGGTGCATTTGCCATAAATAGAACCAGGATCTCCTGATGGAATGTGAGAATTGTACCACTGAACCACCAGTGTCTCCAGAGTGGTGGTAGGATGGGCCAATCCTTTGTTCACTCCTTGGTTCCTATGTTTTTGGCATTTAGTCAAAACACCATATGTCAGTCATTCGTTCAATGTACATACTACATCCTGTAAGACTCAAGCCTGGCAAAATGCTGTCCCCAAGATATTGCCTTAGCTGAGTCTTTAATAAACTATTCCAAAGGTCTATCAGGCTAACTACTTTCAGGTGATGCAGCATATTGTAGGACTGGTAAATTGTTTTTCAAAAAGAATGGGACTCTTGGTCTGAAGGAATTATGTAGAATCCTTTACGGGTAAATCAGACAGCTGTAAGCCCTTGGATAGTAGAACTCACAGAGGCATTGTAGTCAAGGAAGGCAAACCCAATTCCAGAGTAACTATCAGTTTTGGGAAGTGAATTGCTGTCCTTGTTAGTATGAAAAGTGTCTGAAAAAATCTCCTTGAAACCAAATGGCTGCCTGATCCTCTTTAGGGCTGGTATCATATCAAGTGTTTAGCATTGGGTTCTACTATAGACAGGTCAGGCAGTCAGCAGCAGCAATACTTATGAGTCTTGATTAGAGGAATACTTGTCTGTTGAAACCGTCCATAGCCTCCATTCCTGCCTCTGTGGTTACTCCTTCATGGGATCTTTGGGCAAGTACTGGAGTAGTGGAGGACAAATGCTGGTTGACATCCATTGGAAATGTCTGCTTGGTTGTTGAGTGCCTCTTCTGTGGTGAATACTCTCTGGTGGTCAGTTTTCTAAGACATAAAGATCTGTTAACTTGTGAATATCCTCAGTTCTGTAGGTCCGATCACATGCCTATTCTAGTTACCTTGTCTCAAAAATCATCCAGTACTCCTGTGGTGCAATAGGTTTTCTCTTATATGACCTTTCTGGCCCAGGGTTTGTAATTCTCCCAAGATGATTGGCTGGGCCACAGTCTTGCAAGGGATTGGCTGGCTTACTATTTGCATAAATGGCTTGCAGACAATGGTCAGTTTAATATCTGCATAAGAGGCTTGCAAAAGATTGGTCAATTTGCTATCCACATAACAGGTTTGCAAATTCACCCAATATGATTGATCAGTTTATGATCTGCCTAAGGGATTAGTCAGTTTACAAAAGTCATGCCCTTAAATGGACAAGAAGTTTTTGTACATAAGCCGTCAATCTCACAGAATTTTTCGGGGCTTCCTGATAGTCAAGAGCCAGGAGTGGAGTGTGTCATTTTGACATACTACCCTGCACTGAGAACCTCCCAGAATAGCTGTAATACAGATCAAGGGCTGCAATGATGAGCTGGTAACACTATCTGAGCTGATAATACTGAAGACTGAAAGGAACAGCAGTAAGCACAGCAAAGCTGAGTGGCAGAGAAACGGTGGCAGTGGTGTGAGTGGCAGGAACCATGAGACAGGAGATCGAGGCAGTGGGCAAGTTAGCCCATGGAGCAGAGCTGGGCACCTCCAGGCAGGAGGCCATGAACAAATTTGAGCACCTCTGGATAAGAGGTTGTCAATGGAACAGAGTCTTAGACATACACCATACAGTGGTTGCCTCTAAAGTTTTACCTCGAGAGCTGTCTAATGCTGGTTTAACTCTGGCATTAGCCCAGGGTTTTTGCAAAGCTGCTGTTTGGGAACTGGACCAACAAGCACAGGGGGCCATACCTGGCCAAGAAAAGCTGCACACACACACACACGCACACAGAGAATGAATAAAGCCATGCCAAATTCAACCTGGCCTGATGACACACCTGCTGAGAGAGAGACACCTGCTGACATCTGGTCCAGGGTATGCCCATCCCATGACACAGAAATGTACATGGGTAATTTTGAAAGCCTGAGCAAATCCCCTTTTAGAGATAAGTGGGTTCCTCCCCTACGACTCTAAGTGGGGTTCTCATAAGGGTGGAGGGGAACAGTTCACTTCAAATCTGTTCTTGTTATTTACAGTTTACCTTCTATAAACAATAATAACAGCTTTCAATTGCCAACACTGGGTAAATATCTTGTGTATGAACCAATCTGATCAGATAGTGCAGTCCACATCCCAGCAGACTCATCTCACTGTTTGTAATTTTGAAGCAACTGGAGTGTGTTCATGCACACAGTTAAGCTCTTTACATGACATTACCAATGAGCCAAGCCATTTGCCATGTATGTATTACTTCAGTCCACTACATTCTTCATACCAGATTAATGGCCAGTGTAATAGTCAAGAGCTGTAGATAGATATAGATAGATAGATAGATAGATAGATAGATAGATAGATAGATAGATAGATAGATAGATAGATAGATAGATAGATAGATAGATAGATAGATAGATAGATAGATAGATAGATAGATAGATAGATAGATAGATAGATAGATAGATAGATAGATAGATAGATAGATAGATAGATATAAATATAAAGATGATAGACAGATATAGACATGGACATAGGCATAAACATAGAGATATTGGTAGGGAGGTAGATAAGATAGATATGCATATATACAGATATACGCACATATACAGTGTGCATAAGAGTTGTATTCTTTCACCATATTTATTCAATCTGCATGCTGAGCAAATAATCCTAGAACCTAGACTATGTGAAGAAGAACATGGCATCAGTTTTGGACAAAGCCTCATTAACAATCTTCAATATGCAGATGACAAAACCTTGCTTGCAGAAAGTGAAGAAGACTTGAAGCACTTACTGATTAAGATTAAAGATTATAGCCTTCAGTACGGATTGCACCTCAACATAAAGAAAACAAAAATCCAGAGGCTCCGGATAAGTAAAGCATTACTGAAAAAGAATAACAAAGTGGGAGGCCTTACTTTACCCTGGTACTGGTACAACAACAGATACATAGATCAATGGAACAGAATTGAGAATCCAGACATAAATCCATCCACATGAGAGCAGATGATATTTGACAAAGTCCACAAAGCAGTTTAAAGAGGAAAAGACAGTCTTTTTAACAAATGGTGCTGGCATAACTGCATATCCATCTGCAAAAAAATGAAACAAGACCCATACCTCACACCATGCACAAAAACGAGCTCAAAATGGATCAAAGACCTAAATATAAAATCTAAAAGGAAAAAGATCATGGAAGAAAAAAATAGGGACAATGCTAGGAGCACTAATACATGGCATAAAGGGTATACAAAACATTACTAACAATGCAGAAGAGAAACCAGATAACCGGGAGCTCCTAAAAATCAAACACCTACGCTCATCCAAGGACTTCACCAAGTGTAAAAAGATTACCTACAGACTGGGAAAAAGTTTTTAGCTATGACATTTCTGATCAGTGCCTGATCTCTAAAATCTACATGATACAGCAAAAACTCAACTACAAAAAGACAATTAACCCAATTAAAAAATGGGCAAAACATATGAACAGGCACATCACTAAGGAAGACATTCAGGTAGCTAACAGATACATGAGGAAATGCTCACGATCATTAGCCATTAAAAAAAAAATTTTTTTTTTGAAATGCAAATCAAAACTACAATGAGATTTCATCTCACTCCAACAAGGCTGGCATTAATCCAAAAAACACAAAATAATAAATGTTGGCAAGGTTGTGGAGAGATTGGAACACTTATACACTGTTGGTGGGAATGTAAAATGGTACAACCACTTTGTGAAACATTTAATAACATGAAGAAATCTGGAAGGCATTATGCTGAGTGAAATTAGATGCAAAAGCACAAATATTGTATAAGACCACTATTATAAGAACTCAAGAAATAATTTAAACAGAGAAGAAAATACTCTTTGACGGTTATGAGAGGGGGGAGGGAGAGAGGGTGGGAGAGGGGTATTAACTAATTAGATAGTAGATAAGAACTACTTTAGGTGACAGGAAAGACAACACACAATACAGGGGAGGTCAGCACAACTGGACTAAACCAAAAGCAAAGAAGTTTCCTGAATAAACTGAATGCTTTGAAGTCCAGTGTAGCAGGGGTGGGGGTTTGGGGACCATGGTTTCAGGGGACATCTAAGCCAACTGGCATAATAAAATATATTAAGAAAGCATTCTGCATTCCACTTTGGAGAGTGGCATCTGGGGTCTTAAAGGCTAGCAAGCAGCCATCTAAGATGTATCAATTGGTCTCAACCCACCTGGACAAAAGGAGCTCAAGGACACAAGGTAATTATGAGCCCAAGAGACATAAAGGGCCACATAAACAAGACACTACATCAGCCTGAGACCAGAAGAACTAGATTGTGCCCAGCTACAACCGATGACTGCCCTGACAGGGAACACATCACAGAACCCCTGAGGGAGCAGGAGAGCAGTGGGATGCGAACCCCAAATTCTCATAAGACAATACTTAGTGGTCTGACTGAGACTGGAAGGACCCCGGTGGTCATGGCCCCCAGACCTTCTGTTGGCCCAGGACAGGAATCATTCCCGAAGCCAACTCTTCAGACATGGATTGGACTGAACGATGGGTTGGAGAGGGATGCTGGTGAGGAGTGAGCTTCTTGGATCAGGTGGACACTTGAGACTATGTTGGCATCTCCTGCCTGGAGGGGAGATGAGAGGGTGGAGGGGGTTAGAAGCTGGCGAAATGGACACAAAAAGAGAGAGTGGAGGGAGAGAGCTGGCTGTCTCATTAGGTGTATACGGGTTTTTGTGTGAGAGACTGACTTGATTTGTAAACTTTCACTTAAAGCACAATAAAAATTATTTAAAAAAAAGTGTTGAAGAGCAAAGATGTCACTTTCAGGACTAAGGTGCTCCTGACCCAAGCCACCATATTTTCAATCATCTCATATGCATGTGAAAGCTGGACAATGAATAAGGAAAACCAAAGAAGAATTGATGCCTATGAATTACAGTATTGGCAAAAAATATTGACTATACCGTGGACTGCCAGAAGAATGAACAAATTTGTCTTAGAAGAAGTACAGGCACAATGCTCCTTAGAAGCAAGAGTGACGAGACTTTTTCTAATATACTTTGAACATGCTATCAAGAGGGACCAGTCCCTGGAGAAGGACATCGTGCTTGATAAAATAGAGAGTCAGCCAAAAAGAGGAAGATCCTTAATGAGATAGATTGACACAGTGGCTGCAACAGTGGGCTCAAGCATAACAATGATTGTGAGGATTGTGCAGGACTGGGCAGTGTTTCATTCTGTTGTACATAGGGTCACTATGAGTAGGTACCAACTTGAAGGCACCTAACAACAATAATAACTATATGGATCCTGGCTGAAATCAGAGAATACCAGAAGGATGTTTACCTGTGTTTTATTGACTATGCAAAGGCATTCAACTGTGTGGAAGATAACAAACTATGGATAACACTGCGAAGAATGAGAATTCCAGAACACTTAATTGTGCTCATGAGGAACCTTTACATAGAGCAAGAGGCAGTTGTTCGGACAGAACAAGGGGATACTGATTGGTTTAAAGTCAGGAAAAGTGTGCGTCTGGGTTGTATTCTTTCACCATACCTATTTAATCTGTATGCTGGACAAATAATCCGAGAAGCTGGACTATATGAAGAAGAATGGGGCATCAGGATTGGAGGAAGACTCATTAACAACGTGCGTTATGCAGATGACACAACCTTGCTTGCTGAAAGTGAAAAGGACTTGAAGCACTTACTAATGAAGATCAAAGACCACAGCCTTCAGTATGGATTACACCTCAACATAAAGAAAAAAAAGTCCTCACAACTGGACCAATGAGCAACATCACGATAAATGGAGAAAAGATTGAAGTTGTCAAGGATTTCATTTTACTTGGAACCACAATCAACAGCCATGGATGCAGCAGTCAAGATTATCAAAAGACGCATTGCATTGGGTAAATCTGCTGCAAAGGACATCTTCAAAGTGTTGAAGAGCAAAGATGTCACCTTGAAGACTAAGGTGTGCCTGACCCAAGCCATGGTATTTTCAACCGCATCATATGCATGTGAAAGCTGGACAATGAATAAGGAAGACTGAAAAAGAGTTGACGTCTTTGAATTGTGGTGTTGGCAAAGAATATTGAATATACCATGGACTGCCAAAAGAACGAACAAGTCTGTCTTAGAAAAGTGCGGCCAGAATGCTCCTTAGAGGCAAGGAAGGCGAGACTGTGTCTTACATACTTTGGACATGTTGTCAGGAGGGATTGGTCCCTGGAGAAGGACATTATGCTTAGCAGAGTACAGGGTCAATGGAAAAGAGGAAGACCCTCAACAAGGTGGATTGACACAGTGGCTGCAACAGTGAGCTCAAACATAACAACGATTGTAAGGATGGTGCAGGACCTGGCAGTGTTTCGTTCTGTTGTGCATAGGGTCGCTATGAGTCGGAACCAACTCAATGGCACCTAACAACAACACAACAATATATATATGCATATATATATATATATTTACACACACACAAAGTCAGTATACAAAAAATGGATTGTATTTCTATATACCAACAAAAAATAGAAATAAAGTTTAAACATAATTCAGCATATTGTGAGGGTTTCCTCTCACCTGGTACACACCTTCCAAAAATAATCTTCCCATGGGGATCTTGTCAAAACTGGAGGCCTGACTCCTATAGGCCTTGTGACTCTTTGGTGCGATGGCCCATTTTATGTTGGGTCAACTCAGACTCAATGACTATCAAAGCGGGATGGTCCCAATAAGTCTTGCTTGTCAGTGGAAATTATTTATTCAATCACTAAGTCTCTGGGTATGTGGCATTTCAGTAGTATTTCAGCTATACATGAAAAAATGGTAGCTGTCCCTTTTGTGGGAAACTTTATCCACCACTCCACTGCCTGAAGCAAAGCTACTAGCTAAGTGGAGGTCTTGAGTCACAAACGTTCCCCTAAATGCTTGGGCCAGGCATTTGTCATTAACTGATGATAAAGCTAAGTTTAAACTCATTGGTATGCAGTAGGCTGTTACTATTCATGCTCAGGACCAGCTACACAGAATCCAAAACAGGTATGATATCTCCATTCATCTATGATGACTCCTGTTACACTTTAATGACAAATCCCCTCCCTCTTCGGTTGTTGCCAAGGCCTAGTTGTTTGGTCTGCCATTTGGAAAACTGAAAATTGGAAGATTAAATTCCCCTCCCTTTGCATCTATGAACTGTGGAAACAAATCATGACTGCTGATAAAACCATATGGGTAGGTGCCCGTTTAAAGAACTAGTTCTATAATGAGATTGACAGAAATCAAGCTGCAGGTTGAGGCTACACCACCCACATTGCCATCACTGTTGCCTAGATCCATCATCATTTTGGACATGGCAAAACATCCATGACCATAGATTATGTTTCTGATGTAGAGGCTGCCACTAAATGCCAGATGTGTGACTCCTGCCAAAAGATGATGTACCTTTCTTGTGGTGAAAGAAGACACATTGCATATGGCACTGCCTCTGCCTTCTCTTGCATATTGGCTACATCAGACCTTTGGCCCCTCTTTGGTGCTATTGGTGATGTCTTACTGTTTTTGCCACTTTTTAAAGATTATGACATTGCTGTTTCAGTTTGATAAACCAAGCCCGCCATACTATTATGGCTCTTGAAACTAATCTGCATATGATGTTCAGTTTTACAAACCATTTTCAATCTGACAAAGGTAAAAATATTATCAGAAAAGTCACTCAACAATGGACTGATTGTCAAAGTTTTCAATGGAGCTTGCATGCTCCATATCGACCACAGACATGAGCTATTGCTGAGCATTGGAATGACCTCCTCAAAACACAACTCAAAAAAAGATTTCTGACTGTATATCCCTCACCTCTTCCTGTCCACACACCTCAGTAAGGCAGTTTGTTTATTGAATGCTCTGTCTCAAAAAAGAAATCATTATCACTCAGTTGGTTCCCCACAAAAGAAGTGGGGGTGGTATATAGACCTATTTTGGACCATTTCTGGACACAATGTTTATGCCTTTCCCCCTAACAATAACCCCATGCTGTTAGTACACTCTTCAGGTGTTATCCTAGACAAAAAGGGGCTCAGAGGATTCAAACTTAATTCTGGCTCAGCCACCTAGATTTTCTTGTTGGATATAGATGGTCCTAGAGCATAATGATTTTTTAGAGCATAATGATAAGGACTCCTTGTTGAAAACATTGCTCTCTGAGTCTCCTAAAGTGTCTGATGTGGGCCAAAGTATGGGACATAATGGATCTCTGTAAGTTTTATAAAGTTGCCCTTGTCCGTCTTGCATCTGACTCTCCCAGATGAAAAGTCTGGGTATGAATAGGATATGATTGGAAAAATGGTGAAGATATACCTACTGGAATGAGACACATCAATTATTTGGTGGTGGATAAATCAATTATTTGGTGGTGGATAGAGAGAGCAATAACCTTTCCTCCTGGGAAGGGAACAACTTAGAACCCAGGAGTTACAGAGGAGTAAGGAATATTAAAATCTTTGTCTCTTAGTACTGCCACTGGATAAAGAAAATGCCCTGTTGTGGTTCTCCCAAACTGTTGCAAACACCTTATATTTGATTGTTAGTTCTGTCATCCCCTGCCAGATAGCTCTGATCACAACTTTTTAAATAATATTTTATTTTGTTTTTGGTGAAAGTTTACACAGCAAGTTAGGTTTCTTTTTGACAACTTCCACACAAATTGATCAACGACATTAGTTACGTTTAACACATTGTGTCAAAATTCATGTTAAATGCATTCTGGTTGTACCGTTTCCAGTACTCTAATTTCCCTGTCCCCTTATCTTCTCATCTTTTCTTTGGGTTAAATGTTGACTTTTTGGACTCATACAGTGTTTTTTTGCAGAGCACCGATCTAAAGGGTAATACCCTTTATTTTGTGTGTCACTCTGCGTTTCTGTTAAAAGGTGATCTTAGGGGATAGTTTTGGTTCAAGGTTTAAAGAGAGAGCCTCAGAGCAATAGTATCAGGGGGTGCTCTGGCCTCAGGTGTTCCATTTAGTCTGGTCATTTTTAAGTTTTTGAGTTTTCTTCTACTTTTTTCTCCCATTTTAGCCAGGATCATCTATTGTGCCCCCAGTCTGACCACAAATTGATCAATATTACCTTTAGCCTTACTTAAAAGTCTATTGTAAAAGGCAGGGGATTGCTCTGATGTCTGCATTCCCCAAGACAAATACCTATGGATGTCTTCTTTACCATTATTCCCTAAGCTGTCACTCAGTCATTGCACGTGGTGGGTGAATGTCACCTGATTGGTGGCATGGACAAACAAGACAGGTTGGAGTGACTGCTCTCAGGTAGTCCTTAGCAAAGAGAAGGACTAGACTCAATTACTTGAACTTAAGTGGGAACCCTGAGGCCCACTTCCAGCCAGCAGACCACGTAGAGGTACTGTTAACCTGAGCCCTTGACTGATAGTTTCCACTTGAGGGCTCCGACATTTGTAAGCATCACTTTCCGTGTAGGGTATCATGTTCACCCCTGAGACTTCACTACTTGTGTGGGAGCTAGTCATTAAATCGCCTAACTCTAGAAAACACAGTTACTTGCTCCTTAGAGACCTTTAAGTGTTTAATGAAACACCACCAAGAGATCCTATAAGCCTCAGATGACTGTGTAGATCTCTCCAAAATAAGTATAACCTTAGTTATATGGGGGAGATTCCTGGAGGGTTAACAGACTTGTTATTTATTGCATCCTGTGGGCAGTTATACCTACTATGGGAGTCATCAAATTAGAAAAATTTTTCCCTATCTTTAGTTTAAGTGATCAGTAACCCCATGTCAGCTCGAGAAAGCATTTCAGTCAACTTTAACTTACTGGCCAGGGTTGTTATGGATGATAAAACTGCTGCAAACTTTATTCTTGGAGACTAGAATGGTATCTATGCAATTTGCAAATATAGCCTACTGTACCTAGATTAATTCCTCTAAGTGGTACAGCTAGTAAGATGGACCCTTATGAGTTATAAGATTTCTTCAGCTGACTGGATCCAGGGCCCTGGGAGGCATGGTTAAAGTCAATACTGCAAGTTGGCCTCATTCTGCTTCTTTGAGTCCTGTTGTTAGCAGCCTTAACTAAATGTTTTATGCAACACATTGAGTAAATTTGTTTCCAGCCCCTGTTGGACTGATTTTTTAGTGTGGCTGACAAAGCAGCATCCTCGTGGAAAAAGCCTTCAGAATCCAAGCCAGTGTAGAAATGAGAGATGAATATTGTTATGGGACAATTCTCCATGGGTCTTTCATATTTCTTCACATCTTGTAAGCAGGAGTCA
Source organism: Elephas maximus indicus (assembly GCF_024166365.1). Taxonomy (NCBI): domain Eukaryota; kingdom Metazoa; phylum Chordata; class Mammalia; order Proboscidea; family Elephantidae; genus Elephas; species Elephas maximus. The sequence continues at coordinate 69,571,037 of NC_064846.1, read as the reverse complement.
TGACAAACTTTATTACTGACTCTTTTTTCAAAGATGTATGTATAACAAGCAAACAAAAAAAAAATCCACACCTATTACCATCAAGTCAATTCTGACTCCTAGCAACCCCATAGGACAGAGTAGAACTGTCCCATAGGGTTTCCAAGGAGTCGCTGGTGGATTTGAACTGCTGACTTTTTGGTTAACAGCTGTAGCTTGCCATAGCTCTTAACCACTGCACCACAAGGGCTCTGCATAGTGAACTAAAACCAAACCCAGTGCCGTTGAGTTGATTCTGACTCACAGCGACCCTATAGGACAGAGTAGAACTGCCCCATAGAGTTTCCAAGGAGCGCCTGGCAGATTCGAACTGCTGACCCTTTGGTTAGCAGCTGTAGCACTTAACCACTACTCCAGTCTTGTTAAATAGCAAGAGTGTCTCCTTATGTAGTGAAGTGTATGTTTGTTTCTGTAATACGCCCCTCTCCAGAGCAAAGGCCAGATAGGTTCACTGTCCATTATAAAGAGCTTGGCTGCCATGTTCAAGTTCCCTCTCCTGTAATGCAACACACTCCATGGATAAGCATCACCTGGCGGTTTTCTCATTGTTCTGTGGGAGTTAGGACTCAGAAAACTGGCACAATTGCTAATATTCTGGCCACTGCTATTGCTGTGAACAGGAAGTTACCCTTTGCCTCTGATCTAAAAGTCTCATGTCTTCTGCCAGCATTGATAAAATTGTGGCAGCTTAACTTGTTATCTTGTAAATAGGGTTAAATCTCAGACTCTTCACAGTTCTTAACAGCCCAGTCCCTATATCGTCAGAAATCTCTTTGGTAAACCAAAGTTGATATGAAGAAAACTAAATTACATTTTGAATAACAACTATAATAGTGAGGGAAAACAGTCTATTGGCTTTGTACAAAGGCAAAATTTTATTAAATCAAGGATCCAGGAAGCTGAAATATCCATTCTGTAAGATCCTTACAAATTTTGCTTGCTTTTTACTATCTTCTATGATCTTGACTTTTTGTCACTTTATCAGAGTAAAGAAACATACAGAACAACCAAAAGTGATAATAAAGTAATGTGGTTTTGTCAGAGAATAGTGTATTCCTGGAGACAGAACAACAAAGAAAAAAGGCAGGGGCAAATTTTTGATCAACCAAGTGTTGAAGTAAGTGATTATGTTTCTTTCATAACTCACAGATGTAACATTTCTCACTAAAATCAGGGAGTGTTGTATTAATTTTCTCAGTTTCATTTTAAAATGTTTTGGAGTGCATTTCTTTTTAATTAGGGAAAATATCTAGCTTAATTCTTTTCTATTCACAAAGACACTTCACTATATGAAAGAATACAGAAGCTTTGGGAGGAAATACCCTAATGAACCAAAAATCACTTCTGGTCCAGGTTAAATTTAGGTTTCCAAGAGGTAAAAATGACACATTGTAATATTTTCCAATTTATGCACATAATGACTTATATTGCAAAACAAAATATCCATCTCAATATTGTCTTACTCAATAAGTGTATTCAATATGAAAATATAAGTGTACTCAATATAAAAGGTCAGGTTCAATGGAGAATAACAACTGAATTGATTTTCTTTTAGGCTAAAGAGGTTTATCTTGTTTTTGATGATGTTGGCCTTTACGCATGGAAACCCTGGTGGCATAGTGGTTAAGAGCTATGGCTGCTAACCAAAAGGTCAGCAGTTCAAATTCACCAGGTGCTCCTTGGAAACTCTATGGGGCAGTTCTACTCTGTCCTATAGGGTTGCTATGAGTCGGAATCCACTTGATGGCAATGGGTTTGGGTTTTTTTGGTTTGGGCCTTTACACATACTCAAGATGTATAAAATATTTTGGAATGAATATGTACATATATATATATGTTTTTATCTTAACCCATATCTCATTCAATTTTAGTTTGTGGACATATCACTTAAGTTAGCGATATATCCAGTAGTTTGCCCATTAGTAATAAATACACTGTGTGGCATTAGATCAAGCAAGAACTTGACAAATACATATATGAATCCCTAAATCAGTGTAATTCTTGACAGAAAACAAATGTAGCACTAAATCAGTGTAATTATAGGGAGTTTAATGAAGAGACTATTTATAAATATGTGAAAACAATAAGGTAGGATAAAGAACACTGAATCTAACAGCACCAGGGAAGCATTATTGCTCCTAGTCCCGAAGAGTATCCAGGACCTAGTGAGAACTGTAGCTCAGGTTATAGAATGTCATTCAACTGGATGTGTGGTTTTTCACAGTGGAACAGAGCATCTGCCAAACTATAGTCTGATAGTAAGGTTAGTTAAGGCAATTGCAGCACTGACATTGCTCTCCTCCTATATCCTGAACTGTTAAAAATACCTGCCATGGGCAATGCCCTACCAGAAACTAGAGGGTAAGGGGGCCTGCTTGATCTCTTTCAAAAAGGTCAACCTCCTGGAGTATGGAGCTGAGAAATAAAGATAGAGATTTGGATAGTAAGGTGCAAGCAGAATATCCAGCACAAACATAAATGGAGGGGGAATAAACAGTAAAATGGAGTTTTATTTAAAACTAAAGGCCTCAGGGATGCAGTAGCTTGTAGCAGAACAACACTGTCACCAAGAAGAACTAGAAAAATAGAAATATTCTCTTCAAAGGCATTGGAGAGCTGCTAAAGCAACAAGAACAAGAGAGAATAACAACAAAGTTGACAAGCAGTTTATTAAAGGACCAGATAGTAAATAATTTAGGCTTACACAAGCCTTGCAATCTTTGTTGCAACTACTTATCCCTACCATTGTAGAAAAAGCAGCCACAGCCAATACATAAACCAGTGTAGCTATGTTTTAATAAAACTTTATCTATAAAAAATAGGCAGCTGGTCCATGGCCAATAGTTTGCAGAACCCTGGTCTAGAGGGAAGAACCCAGAAAGTTATGCTGATATTTGTGGGTACTTTTACCTTGGGGCCATTTGCTAATTCTGAGTTTTTAAACAGTAGGCTGAGAATAAGAGATTTTCACCAGTAGGAGGGCTATAGCCATGGAATAGAGACAATAGCAGATTTTTGAGGGAAGAAATATACAGAGCCTCAAACACTCAATTTTCTTCTTAGGACATTTGATGAATTACATGGCTGGGTAGAGAATGAGAAGACTAAATTCCTAAGTGGGAAGACTATGGAAAACAGGGAAGCATCTTCTGCAGTCTTGGCAGTCTGACAAGAAAAAAAAAAGTGACAATTTAGGACCAAATAAGGTGAGGGGCCTCATCAATTCAACAAGCTTTTCATTGAAAACACCTGAATATCAAGCCCTAGGAGTTAAATTGAGCCTATCAGGGCTGCATCCAGCTGCAAGTTGGCAGATTCCCATGTGGGATTATGGCAGGGGTTCAAACCAGTTCTTTCTTGTTCAGTAATGGCCATGGAAGCCACAGCCAGACTCGAATCGGTGAACCAGAACAATAACGAAAACAGGAAAAATTATGTTTCATAGCCCTGCTAGAAACTTAATCTTCTTAGAAAACAAGGGCAGCATATGCATTGCATAGCAACCAAATCTTTTGCCTGTCGAATTTTGTGCAGTCATGCCCTGCTCAAAAATGGTGGCCTACCGCGTCACTTTGTGTATTGCTTTCTTCAGTTCTGGCAATAACCCAAACGCATTCATCAGGATCCTGAAAGTATTCACTACACCTCTTCCAAGTCTCCCATTCCAGGGCTTTGACCTGTAATTGTTCCAATTCTGGTTATGGTTCCAGATCAGCCAAATTTTAAAAATTTGGAGCAGTTTCAGTTTTGCTTCATCATCCATGACTGAACTGGTTTGAAGCCCTGAATTAAAGTGTTTGGTCATCAATATATTTCTTGTGATGAGAAGTATAAAGTCACTCTGGAGAAAGAAAACATAATTTATAGCCTTGTTGAATCACAGTATCCAACATTTAATTAAAAAAAATACTGGGTATGCTAAAAAAAAAAATAAATATCACATAACCAAAAACTAAAACTAAAAAGTAAGTAAATAAATTAAAAAAATCAAAAAATAAAAACAGACCCAACCATGATAAGGATACTGAACATAGCTGAAAAGGAATTCTAATTACTGTAATTAAGGTTTTAAGAAAATATAGTAAAAGATGGAGAAAATAGATGAAAAGATGGAGAACTTCACCAGAGAATTGAAATCCATAAACAATCAAACAAATTAAATAATAGAGCCCCTGGACACCCTTTTAGCTCAGTAGGGAAGTCACCCTTCAGCCAAAGATTAGACAGACCCATAAAACAAGACAAAAGGGGCACACCAGCCCGAGGACAAGGACTAGAAGGCAGGAAGGGACAAGAAAGCTGGTGATTGAGAACCCAAGATCAAGAAGGGAGAGTGTTAACAGGTCATGGGATTGGTAACCAATGTCACAAAACAATATGTGTACTAATTATTTAATGAGAAGCTAGTTTGTTCTGTAAACATCCATCTAAAGTACAATGATAAAAAAGAAATTAAATAACAGAAAAATGCAATACATGAAATTAAGCATGCATTAAAAACCAAACCCACTGCTGTCGAGTCGATTCCGACTCATAGCGAACCTATAGAACAGAGTAGAACTGCCCCATAGAATTTCTAAGGAGTGCCTGGCGTAGTCAAACTGCTGACCTCTTGGTTAGCAGCTGTAGCACTTAACCACTATGCCACCAGGGTTTCCAAGCATGCATTAAAAAAAAAAAATGCATTAGATTAGTTTAATGATATATTAAGTGCAGCAAAATAAAGGAGTAGTGAATTGGAAGACAGATCAACAGAAAATATTCCAAATGAAATTCAGAGAAAAAGAAGAATGGAAATATAGAAAAGCACATAAGAGATATGTCAGACACAAACAAGAGTTCTATATTCTAGTTTTATATTGCTGCATAAAAAATTACAACAAATATAATGGCTTACAACAATACTCATTAATTCCTTGCAATTTTGTAGGACAGAAGTCCAGGTACAGTGTAGCTGGGTTCTCTACTCAGGGTTTCATAGACTTAAGTAGTAGACCCAGATGCTTTCTTTTTTGGAAGCTCTGAGGAAGAATCTGCTCACAAGCTCATTTTCGGTTGTTCGCCAAATTCAGTTCTTTGTTGTAGGATTCAGATTCTGGTTTTCTTCCTGATTGTCAACTGTGCAATGCTCTCAGCTCCTGGAGGTCTCCTGCATTCCTTGCCACATATCCACCTCTATCTTCAAAGCCAGCAACAAAAAAATGCTCTCACATCAAACCCCCCTCCACTTCTTTCTCTGACCACTGGAGTCGGATTTAAAGGGGTCGTGTAATTAGGACAGAGAATTTCGCTTTCTTAGTATCAACTGCAATGCATAGTATAACCTAATCACATGAGTAGTATCCCACTATTCACAGTCTCAGGGATTATACAAAGTGTGTACACCATGAGGAGAGAATATTGGAAGACATCTTATAATTCTGTCTACCTAAAATTGTAATACATGTGTAACTGTAGTCCCAGAATTTTTTTTTTAAGGAGAATGCAAAGCATAGAAAACTTTTAAAGAAATATCTCCAAAGTGGATTTAAAAAATCAATTCACAACTCAAGATACTTAAAACACCCCAAACATAATAACACCAATAAAAACACACATAGACACATCATAGTGAGACTTCAGAAAAAAAAAATTACAAAGATAAAAATGTTAAAAGAAGCAAGTAGGAAAAAAAATTCATTATCTTAAAAAGAACAGCAACAATACCAACAGCTTACTTGTCAACAGAGATGTTGGAAGCAAAAAGACAACTAACTGATATCTTTAAAGTGCTAATGAAAAATAACTGCCAAGCTAGAATTCTATATCCAGCAGAAATATTCTTTAAAAATAAAAGTGAAATGAATATATTTTCAGATAGACAAAAACTGAGAGAATTTGTCACCAGAATATCTGCACTAAAAGGAATACTAAAGGGATTTATTTTGGCAAGAAAAATTTCCTAAGAGACACATAGATTTTTGAGGAAGCAATGAAGAGCAAAAGTAGCACAAACATGTGGGTAAACATTAATGAATACTCATAGGATGTTGGTACATAAATATAATATTAATCTCTTGTGATGTTTAAAATATATAGAGAATTAAAATGCATAACAATGTTAATTTAAATGCCAGGAAGGGATGAGGGACAGATTTAGATGTTACAGATATAATTTAGTATGTCACAAAACAAATTTTATTAAGCCAAGTGCCCATATTTGTAATTTAAAGGATAATCTCTAAAAATGCATGAGGAGATATTTAGTAGAGAAAAATAAAATTATTAACCCAAAACAAGGCAGTAAATGAAAGAAAAATAAATATAAGCATTTGTCTACATAGAGGAATATAGTAAGGGATTATGCCTAAACTCACTGACCACATTAATGTAATTAATATAAATGGACTTCAGTTAAAAAAAAAAAGGAAAGAATGTCAAACTGGATTTCAACATAATTACATGCTGTTTATCAGATAAACACTTTAAATATAAGAACATAGCATGTTTGGAAGTAAAATAATGGATAACGGTATACCTTGAAGACACCAAAAGAAATCTTGTGCATCTAATAGTAACATCAGAAAAGTTCATTTTAAGGCAAGAAGCTATACTAGAGATAAAAGGGGCTAAATCCACTGGGAAGATATCAAAATTCTACATCTGCACACACTCAATAACATAGCTTCAATCTACATAAAGCAAATAATTGACAGATATAAAAAGAAAAATGAACAAATGACAGAGTGGGAGTCTTTAACAGGCCTCTGTAAGTAGCTAATAGACCATGTAGACACAAAATAAGTAAGAATATAAAAAACGTGAACAACGGGACACAGCCCTAACCCCTAGCCCCCTGGGGTAACCTCCGTAGAGAATCAGCCAGCGCAAGCAGGCTGCACACTGACGGGGCAAAGGAGAGAACAAACAACCAGGGGGAAGCAGCGACTGTTTTTGGAGCCTGGAGCCAGCGTCCCAGTCAGAAAACCTTGGCGCCGGGCTTTGGACTAGGCGCAGGGGAGTGGAGCATGGCATCCTGAGAAGACGCAAACATAGGATGCAGCCCTAGCCCCCTGAAGTGACCCCGGGGGAAGCCCAGCCAGTGCACGCAGGCAGCGCAGCGACGCAGCTGAGAGGAGAAGTTGCCGGGAGGCAACGACTGATTTTGGAGCCGGGAGTGCGGCATCCCAGCCGGGGAACCTTGGCGCTGGGCTTTGGACTGGGAGCAGAGGAACTAACCACGGCTTCTGGGACAGCACAAGCACAGGACAGGGGCCTGACCCTCGGGGGCAATCTCAACCCAGCCAGTGCACACAGTTGACGCCCCGCTAGGGAATCTCAGATAAAACAGTCATCCCAAGCAAGATAAGTTACTTTATCTATATTCCTGGGTGTACTCTCTCCTATCTATCTGATCCCTCCCCTCCTCTTCCCAGGCGGCTTCACTAACATTGGAATTTCCTGGGCCAGAGAGTGAAGTGCTCTGCAGTTTTTTTTTTCTTTGTTTTGTCTTTCCCTAACCCATTCTCCTGGCCTGAGAGAAGCAGCTATGAAAAACCCAGGGATGAAGAATCCTTCCCTGACTTCCCGAACTTGGACTAAAAATACAGAACCAGCTGCAGCCAAGTATTTGTGATCCACAGTCTTGGGCTTTCATTCCTACAGGGAACAAGGTGGCAATTATATTGCAAAGGCAATTCCGATAGTGATCTGACTGTAATTATTTTAGAGGATTACTGGAAAGACAAGTTTCCCAGGTCTGATATCTCTGTGTTTTCAACAGAGCCCTCACTGACCCACAACAGGGAACTGAGGGCTGAAGCTCCACCCAAACCACCTAACCTCCTGCCATAGGGGTTTGAGGATAGTGACATCTACCAATCCGTAGAGGTACGTGCATTGAGGACCTAAGGTACAGCTGCAGAGCCCACCCACCAAAGTGCTTTAGGAATAGAGACACACCTACCTCACTGGCACTTGGGGGAAGCCTGTCAGCATCCAGCCCCCCCTCCCGGAGTGTGAACCCCTGTGCTACTAGAATCTGGTGCACACAACTATCACCACTACTCCTCTAAGCCAATAGGTGACAGTCTACCCCACACACACACACTTAGTGACCCAAAATCAGATTCTCCTCAAGAAGAGTGAATGGACTCTTAGGCTTATATTTCTGGTAACGGCCCAAACCAGCTGGTAAGAGGACATAAGTGATTCAAAGCCTACAACAATCAAGACAGTGCAATCTAGTAGCCCATCTACGTATATTGAAAGAAAACAAAACAAGATAAGACTCAGTGAGCAAATATAAAATAAATCACTACAATATCTTATACATGGCTTGGATAAAACAGTCGATATCAAACCACATAAAGCAGACCATGATTGCTTCTACAACTCCCCAAACTAAAGAATCAAAATCTTCCCCAAATGAAGATACAATCCTGGAATTGCCAGATGCAGAATATAAAAAAAACTAATTTACAGAATTCTTCAAGACATCAGGGATGACCTCAAAAATGAAACAAGGCAATCTACAGAAAATGTCAAGGAACATGCTGATAAAGCAGTTGCAGAAATCAAAAAGAATATTCAAGAACATAGTGGAAAAATTTATAAGCTGCAAGAATCCATAGAGAGACAGCACTCAGAAATCCAAAAGATTAACAGTAAAATTACAGAATTAGACAACTCAATAGGAAGTCAGAGGAGCAGACTCGAGCAATTGGAATGCAGAGTGGGGGAGGTGGAGGATAAGGCAATTGACACCAATATAGCTGAAGAAAAATCAATTAAAAGATTAAAAAAAAAAAATGAAGAAACCCAAAGACTCATGTGGGACTCTATGAAGAAGAATAACTTGCGTGTGATTGGAGTTCCAGAACAAGGAGGGATAACAGAAAATAAAAAAAGAATAGTTGAAGATCTGTTGGCACAAAACTTCCCTGACATCATGAAGGTTAAAAGGATACCTATCCAAGATGCTCATCAAACCCCATATAAGATTGATCCAAAAAGAAAATCGCCAAGACATATTATCATCAAACTTGCCAAAACCAAAGATAAAGAGAAAATTTTAAAAGCAGCCAGGGATAAAAGAAAGGTCTCCGACAAAGGAGAATCAATAAGAATAAATTCAGACTACTCAGCAGAAACCATGCAGGCAAGAAGGCAATGGGATAACATATATAGAGCACTGAAGGAGAAAAACTGCCAGCCAAGGATCATATATCCAGCAAAACTCTCTCTCAAATATGAAGGTGAAATTAAAACATTTACAGCTAAACACAAGCTTAGAGAATTTGCAAAAACCAAACCAAAGCTACAAGAAATACTAAAGGAAATTGGTCAGAAAACCAATAACATCAGATAAGAACACAACACAAAGACACAGAACAGAACATCCTGATATCAACTCAAATAAGGAAATCACAAAAACAAATTAAGATTAATTTTAAAAAGAAAAAATGCTCAAAACAGGGAATCATTGAAGTCATTATGTAAAAGATCACAATAATCAAAAAGACGGACTAAATACAGGAGGCATAGAACTGCCATATGGAGATGAAAACAAGGTAATATAGGACAATACAAGTTAGGAAAAAGAGGGGCAAATATTAAGGTAACCACAAAGAGGTGTAACAATTCCATAACTCAAAATAAAAACCAAGAGAAACATAATGACTCAGCAAACATAAATTCGACTTCTATGAAAATGAGGAAAACACAATTTACAAAGAAAAACATCTCAGCACAAAAAAGTGAGTGGAAAAATGAAATTGTCAACAACACACACAAAAAGGCATCAAAATGACAGCACTAAACACATTCTTTTCTATAATTACACTGAAAGTAAATGGACTAAATGCACCAATAAAGAGACAGAGAGTCTCAGACTGGATAAAGAAACAGGATCTGTCTATATGCTGCCTGCAAGAGACACACCTTAGACTTAGAGACACAAACAAACTAAAACTCAAAGGATGGAAAAAAAATATATCAAGCAAACAGCAAGCAAAAGAGAGCAGGAGTAGCAATATTTATTTCTGACAAAATAGACTTCAAAGTTAAATCCACCACAAAGGATAAAGAAGGACACTACATAATGATTAAAGGGACAATTGACCAGGAAGATATAACCATATTGAATATTTATGCACCCAATGACAGGGCTGAAAGATACATAAAACAAACTTTAACAGAACTGAAAAGTGAGATAGACACCTTCACAATTATAGTAGGAGACTTCAACACACCACTTTCGGAGAAGTATAGGACTTCCAGTAAGAAGCTCAATAGAGAAAACGGAAGACCTAATTGCTACAATTAACCAACTTACAAAACACTTCACCCAACAGCTGCAAAATACACTTTTTTTCTAGTGCACATGGAACATTCTCCAGAATATATCACATATTAGGTCATAAAACAAAGCTTTGCAGAATCCAAAACATCGAAATATTACAAAGCATCTTCTCAGACAACAAGGCCATAAAAGTGGAAATGAATAACAGAAAAATCAGGGAAAAGAAATCGAATACTTGGAAACTGAACAATACCCTGCTGAAAAAAGACTGGGTTATAGAAGACATTAAGGAGGGAATAAAGAAATTCATAGAATGCAACATGAATGAAAACACTTCCTATCAAAACCTCTGGGACACAGCAAAAGCAGTGCTCAGAGGCCAATTTATATCAATAAATGCACATATCCAAAAAGAAGAAAGGGCCAAAATCAGAGAACTGTCCCTACAACTTGAACAAATAGAAAGTGAGCAACAAAAGAATCCATCAGGCACCAGAAGAAAACAAATAATAAAAATTAGAGCTGAACTAAATGAAATAGAGAACAGAAAAACAATTGAAAGAATTAACAAAGTCAAAAGCTGGTTCTTTGAAAAAATTAACAAAATTGATAAGTCTTGGCCAGACTGACTAAAGAAATACGGGAAAAGAAACAAATAACCCGAATAAGAGACCAGATGGGCCATATCACAAGAGACCCAACGGAAATTAAAAGAATCATATCAGATTATTACAAAAAATTGTACTCTAACAAATTTGCAAACCTAGAAGAAATGGATGAATTCCTAGAAACACACTACCTACCTAAACTAACACATTCAGAAGTAGAACAACTAAATAGACCCATAACAAAAAAAGAGATTGATAAGGTAATCAAAAAACTCCCAACAAAAAAAAAGCCCTGGCCCGGATGGCTTCACTGCAGACTTCTACCAAACTTTCAGAAAAGAGTTAACACCACTACTACTGAAGCTATTTCAAAGCACAGAAAATGATGGAATACTACCTAATTCATTCTATGAAGCCACCATATCCCTGATACCAAAACCAGGTAAAGACACCACAAAAAAAGAAAATTACAGACCTATATCCCTCATGAACATAGATACAAAAATCCTCAACAAAATTCTAGCCAATAGAATTCAACAACATATCAAAAAAATAATCCACCATGACCAAGTGGGATTTATACCAGGTATGCAAGGTTGGTTTAATATTAGAAAAACCATTAATGTAATCTACCATATAAATAAAACAAAAGACAAAAACCACATGATCTTATCAATTGATGCAGAAAAGGCATTTGACAAAGTTCAACACTGGTTCATAATAAAAACTCTCAGCAAAATAGGAATAAAAGGAAAATTCCTCAACATAATAAAGGGCATCTTTTTTTTTTTATACAAAGGCAACAACCAACATCATCCTAAATGGAGAGAGTCTGAATGCATTCCCCTTGAGATCAAGAACCAGACACGGGTGCCCTTTATCACCACTCCTTTTCAACATTGTGCTGGAGGTCCTAGCCACAGCAATTAAGCTAAATAAAGAAACAAAGGGCATCCAGATTGGTAAGGAAGAAGTAAAAGTACCTCTATTTGCAGATGACATAATCTTATACACAGAAAACCCTAAGGAATCCTCCAGAAAACTACTGAAACTAATAGAAGAGTTTGGCAGAGTCTCAGGTTACTAGAAAACATACAAAAATCACTTGGAATCCTCTACATCAACAAAAAGAACATCGAAGAGGAAATCACCAAATCAATACCATTCACAGTAGCCCCCAAGAAGATAGAATACTTAGGAATAAATCTTACCAAAGATGTAAAAGACCTATACAAAGAAAACTACAAAGTACTAGTGCAAGAAACTAAAAGGGACCTACATAAGTGGAAAAACATACCTTGCTCATGGATAGGAAGACGTAACATTGTGAAAATGTCTATTCTACTAAAAGCCATCTATACATACAATGCACTTCCAATTCCAATTTCCAATGACATTTTTTAAAGTGACGGAGAAACAAATCACCAACTTCACATGGAAGGGAAAGAATCCCCAGATAAGTAAAGCATTACTGAAAAAGACGAAGAAAGTGGGAGGCCTCACTCTACCTGATTTTAGAACATATTATACAGCCACAGTAGTCAAAACAGCCTGGTATTGGTACAACAACAGGCACATAGACCAATAGAACAGAGTTGAGAACCCAGATATAAATCCATCCACGTATGAGCAGCTGAGATTTGACAAAGGCCCAGTGTCAGTTAATTGGGGAAAAGATAGTCTTTTTAACAAATGGTGCTGGCATAACTGGATATCCATTTGCAAAAAAATGAAACAGGACTCATACCTCACACCATGCACAAAAACTAACCCCAAGCGGATCAAAGACCTAAACATAAAGACTAAAAAAATAAAGGTCATGGAAGAAAAAATAGGGACAACGTTAGGAGCCCTAATACAAGGCATAAACAGAATACAAAACATTACCAAAAATGACGAAGAGAAACAAGATAACTGGGAGCTCCTAAAAATTAAACACCTATGCTCATCTAAAGACTTCACCAAAAGAGTAAAAAGACCACCTACAGACTGGGAAAGAATTTTCAGCTATGACATCTCCAACCAGAGCATGATCTCTAAAATCTATATGATTCTGCTAAAACTCAACCACAAAAAGACAAACAGCCCAATCAAAAAGTGGTCAAAGGATATGAACACACACTTCACTAAAGAAGATATTCAGGTAGCTAACAGATACATGAGAAAATGCTCTCAATCATTAGCCATTAGAGAAATGCAAATTAAAACTACGATGAGATTCCATCTCACTCCAACAAGGCTGGCATTAATACAAAAAAACAGAAAATAATAAATGTTGGAGGGGCTGCGGAGAGATTGGAACTCTTATACACCGCTGGTGGGAATGTAAAATGGTACAACCACTTTGGAAAACTATCTGGCATTTTCTTAAAAAGTTAGAAATAGAACTACCATACAACCCAGAAATCCCACTCCTCAGAATATACCCTAGAGAAATAAGAGCCTTTACATGAACAGATATATGCACACCCATGTTTATTGCAGCACTGTTTACAATAACAAAAAGCTGGAAGCAACCAAGGTGCCCATCAAGAGATGAATGGTTAAATAAATTATGGTACATTCACACAATGGAATACTACACATCGATAAAGAACAGTGACGAATCTGTGAAACATTTCATAACATGGAGGAACCCGGAAGGCATCATGCTGAGTGAAATTAGTCAGACGCAAAAGGACAAATATTGTATAAGACCACTATTATAAGATCTTGAGAAATAGTATAAACTGAGAAGAACACATTCTTTTGTGGTTACGAGGTGGGGAGGGAGGGAGGGTGGGATAGGGTTATTTACTGATTAGATAGTAGATAAGAACTACTTTAGGTGAAGGGAAGGACAATACTCAATACAGGGAAGTTCAGCTCAACTGGACTGGACCAAAAGCAAAGAGGTTTCCGGGATAAACTGAATGCTTCGAAGGTCAGTGGAGCAAGGGCACGGGTTTGGGGACTATGGCTTAAGGAGACTTCTAAGTCAATTGGCATAATAAACTCTATTATGAAAACATTCTGCAACCCACTTTGAAGTGTGGCGTCTGGGGTCTTAAATGCTAACAAGCGGCCATCTAAGATGCATCAATTGGTCTCAACCCATCTGGATCAAAGGAGAATGAAGAACACCAAGGTCACACGATAACTAAGAGCCCGAGACAGAAAGGGCCACATGAACTAAAGACTTACATCATCCTGAGACCAGAGGAACTAGATGGTGCCTGGCCACAACCGATGACTGCCCTAACAGGGAACACAACAGAGAACTCCTGAGGGAGCAGGAGATCAGTGGGATGCAGACCCCAAATTCTAATAAAAAGACCAGACTTAATGGTCTAATTGAGACTAGAAGAATCCCGGCGGTCATGGGCCCCAAACCTTCTGTTGGCCCAGGACAGGAACCATTCCTGAAGACAACTCATCAGACATGGAAGGGAGTGGACAATGGGTTGGAGAGAGATGCTGATGAAGAGTGAGCTACTTGTATCAGATGGACACTTGAGACTGTATTGGCATCTCCTGTCTTGAGGGGAGATGGGAGGGTAGAGAGGATTAGAAACTGGCAAAACTGTCACTAAAGGAGAGACTGGAAGAAGGGAGCGGGCTGACTCATTAAGGGGAGAGTAAATGGGAGTATGTAGTAAGGTGTATATAAGCTTATATGTGGCAGACTGACTTGATTTGTAAACTTTCACTTAAAGCACAATAAAAAATTATTTAAAAAAACATGAACGGTGCAATCAGAAAACCTTAATGAATTGATATATGTAACACAATGGTACGTTACACTTTTTTTCAAGTAGGTATAGAACATTTACCAAAATTAAACATAGTTATAAAACATTAAACATGGTTAAAATACTAGCTCTGAGACTTTAAAATAATTAATGTCATTCAGTGAAATCTCTGATCACGGTTGAAATAAACTAGAAATCAATTATGAAGAAGATAACTAAAAGAATCCTTAAATGCTTGGAAATAAAGTAATATACTGATAAATAATTTATGGTTCAAGGGAAAAATCACGGTGGAAATTACAAAAATTTTGAACTGAGTGATAATGAAGATGTGACATTTTAATGAATTAAAGCAACACTTAGAGAAAGATATATAGCTTTATATACATGAATTAGAATGTTTGAAATTGATTATATAAGGTTTGATCTCAAAAAGCTAGAAAAGAACAACAAATGGACCCTAAGGAAAGCAGAAGAATGTAATTGAAAAGCAAATATGTGTAAAATCGGACAAAAGAAATAGAAAATCTGGCTAATCCTATATATATTAAACAAATAAAATCTATTATTAAAAATTATCCCCCAAATAAGTTAGCAAGTCAATAAAAAACACCAGGCATGCATAGATGGCTTCACCAGTAAACTCACCCAAACATTTAATGAAGAAATAACCATCAGTGTAAAAAAGGGAACAAAATATTAGCAAATCAGAAAGCAAAATACAAAAAGGATAATACAACATAACAAAGTAGTAATTTTTCCAGAAATACAAGGATGGCTTTTAAACATTTAGAAATCATCCCACATGCAGTGTCATAGATCACTTTTGTGTGACCTTTCTAGCCATGGTCTTGTAACTTCCACCCAAGTGTGATTGGGCAGGACTGTGTGATAGGGTAATTGTGGCCCACCGAGGTGATTTTGATCTGTTGTAAATAGGGTTGCTATGAGTTGGAACCAACTGGACGGCACATAACAACAAGGGGATTGGTTAGTTTTGTCATCCCTGATGGGCTTGAAATGAACCACCCCAGAAGTGGAGAAGAAAAGAGGAACCCACCATCACCAGGGAAGGAGAGCCAGTGTATCCTTTGGACCTGGGACCCCTGCATTGAGAAGCTCCTGGAACAAGGAGGCAGAGAGAGAGAGAACTGTAACAATAAAGGCAGCAAGAAGTTGCACCAAGGACTTGGCAGCAGATATCCAGCAGCAGAGACCTGCAGCAGGAAACGGTGCCATGGGCTTCCCAGCCTGTGGAGACAAAAAGTTGAGTGCCTTTGGGCAGAGGTCGAGGGCCAGAAATAGGCGTGCCTTTGAGCCCAGCTGGGAAGAGGCTGTCCTGATGTCCTTGAGTGTTCCTAAGCCTGAATTATAATCTGTTACTTCCCCAATAAACCCTGTAATCATATCAGGGATTGAGTTATGTCCCCCCAAAATATGTGTCAACTTGGTTAGGCCATGATTCCTAGTACTGTGTTGTTGTCCTCCATTTTGTGATTGTAATTTTATGTTAAAGAGGATTAGGGTGGGATCGTAACACCCTTACTAAGGTAATATCCCTGATCCAATGTAAAGGGAGTTTCCCTGGGGTGTGGCCTGCACCATCTTTTATCTTATAAAAGGAAAGGGAGGTGAGGGGGTTGGGGAGGATGTCATACCACCAAGAAAGAAGCACCAGGACCAGACTACATCCTTTGGACCTGGGATTCCTGTGAGGAGAAGCTCCTAGTCCAAGGGAAGATTGATGACAAGGACCTTCCACCAGAGCCAACAGAGAGACAAAGCCTTCCCCTGGAGCCAACGCCCTGAATTTGGACTTCTAGCCTACTAGACTGTGATAAAATAAATTTGTCTTTGTTAAAGCCATCCAGTTGTGATATTTCTGTCATAGCAGCACTAGATAACCAAGACAGAATTTGGTACTGGGAGTGGGGTACTGCTCTAACAGATACCTAAAATAACCAAGACAGTGAATATGGTCTGTGAATTCCGTGCGGCCATTGCAATGAATTATCAAACCCAGCAGAGAAGTAGAGAGTGCCATGAGAAGGACAGCTGGCATCAGAATTAGTAGAGTACACACAAATGGCTTTAGTAAAGATGCAAGATGTGACACACAAGATCATAGAAAGCACAAACAAGCTTCAGGAGCCTAAGAGACTTTAAGGACTTTTAGTCACGTAGGGATTGTTTCATCTCCAGATTTTAAACCACCAAAATACGTATAAATAATCATAATTTCAGGAAAAAAAAAATTTTTTTTTCAGGAAAGTTCCAGCAAACGTTGCCAGGAGCATCTCTTATACCCTACTGTAAGCTAGGCTAGGTAACTGGTTGAACCAGGTGTAGAGGTTAATCTACACATTCTCAAACAATGTGAACAAGTTGTCCCTGGGTGTTGCCAGAGGAGTTTCAAACTTTAAATGGCACATTATAAATTAATAGCTAGCTGTACCTTGGTTGGCAGTTCACCTGTCCTGTAGGGCTGCTACAAGTCAGAATCAACTCAATGGCAATGGGTTTTTTTTTTTTTTTTTTGGTATCTTGGTCAAGAGTCATTACCAGACTGACTTCCTGCTATCAATGCAACTATTCAACGTTGTACTGGAGGTCCTAGTAATGAATTAAGAGTAAAAAAAAAAAAAAAAAGTGGGGAGGGGGATTGGAAGGAGCCCTGGTAGACTGGTAGTTAAGTGCTCTGCTGCTAACCAAAAGGTCGTTAATTTGAACCCATCAGCCACTCTGCTGGAGAAAGATGTGGCAGTCTGCTTCCATGAAGGTTTACAGCTTTGGAAACCCTATGGGGCAGTTCTACCCTGTCCTATAGGATCCCCATAGGGTTGCTATGAGTCAGAATTGACTCGATGGCAATGGGTTTTTTGTTTGTTTGTTTGTTTTTTGGGGGGATTGGAAAGCAAAATATAAAACTCTCATTTTCAGAAGACTTCGTAGCCTATATAAAAAATCCAAAATATCCTACAACAAATAATTAGGATTAACTAGTGAATTTGGTAAGGTCAAGGCATATCCGGTCAATATTTTTAAAAATGTGTATCTATACACCAAAAAAAGAACAAGATAAAAAAAAAGAGTGAAACTGTGATATAATAGCAAAAAAAAAAAAATCAAGTATCTAGAAATAAACACACAAAAGATGGGCAACGCCTCTATTATAAAAACTATGAAATGTTTTTAAGATAAATAAAAAATTAAATAATATGTTTGTTTACCTTTATGTTGGTTATGAATTAAATTGTGTCCCCCCAAAATCTGTACTGATGTCCTGGTCCCTTAACGTTGGATGTCATCCTGTTTGGAAATAGGCTTTTCTTTGTTATGTTAATTAGGACATACCTGAGTAGGGTCCTAAACTTAATCACTCCTGAGTTATAAAAAGGTCAGAATAAACATAGAGATACACAAAGATGCCATGTGAGAAGTGTCCACAAGCCAAGGAATTCCAAGGAATCAAGGAATTCCCAGGACTACCAACAAGGAAGGAACCCACACTGCTGAGGCCTTTTAACATCTATAACTGTGAGAAAATAAATTTCTGTACTTTAAAGTCACTCATTTGTGATTTTTGTGTAACAGCAGCACTAGGTAGCTAAGACAATGTTCATAAAAGTAAAACAAACTATTTTTAGTAGACAGTCCCTGGGTTATGAACAAGATCCATTCCCAACTATCTTTATGAATCAGTGTGTAAGTCAGAACAGGTGCCTATGGTTTTTATTTAGCCTTTACTGCAAGAAAAGGCTGAAAGGGCTTCAATAATTTAAAAGCTGCCCGCGCAGCAAGTGAAGGTGATTGTTATGAAGAATTTGTTCCAAGTAGGGGTTGGTTCAATTATTTCAAAGTGAGGGCAAATTTGCATAACATTAAGTGGCAAGAACCAACTGTCCACAGGTCAAATATTCATAATCTGGGGACTGACAGTATGTCAATTCTCCCAAAACATATCTGTAGAGTCAATGAAATTTCAATCAAAGTTCCATAGGATTGTTGTGTGAAAATTGAAGACATGATTCTAAAATTCAAATGGACATGTTAAGGGCCTAAATTAACCAAGGAAATGATGAAGGAGAGCAAAGTTGAAGGGATTATGCTACAAGGTATCAAAGTTTATTATAAAGCTATAGGAAATACCTTCTTCTGTTCATTTTAATACTTTGTCTTCTTGAGTCGCCCATTGAAATCTCCTGTTCGGCTCTTTTATTTCTTCTGTTTACTTTAGCTACTCGACTTTCAAGAGCAAGTTTCAGGGTCTCTTCTGACATCCATTTTGGTCTTTTCTTTCTTTCCTATCTTTTTAATGACATTTTGCTTTCTTCATGTATGATGTCCTTGATGTCATTCCACAATTTGTCTGGTCTTCAGTCATTCAGGTGGTACATACTCAAGTCATACTTTGGCTCTCTTGGAATTGTTCTAATTTTCTTAGGCTTCAACTTGAACTTCCATATGAGCAATTGATGGTCTGTTCTGCAGTTGGCTCCTGGCCTTGTTCTGACGGATGATGCTGAGTTTTTCCATCGTTTCTTTCCACAGATGTAGTTAATTTGATTCTTGTATATTCCATCCAGCAAGGTCCATGTGTATACTCACCATTTGTGTTGTTGAAAAGAGGTATTTGCAATGAAGAAGTCATTGGACTTGCAAAATTCTATCATGTGATCTTTGGCATCATTTCTATCACCAAGGCCACATTTTCTAAATACCAATCCTTCTTTATTTCCAACTTTCCCACTCTAATCACCAGTAATTATCAATGCATCCTGATTGCATGTTTGATCAATTCTGGACTACAGAATTTGGTAAAAATCTTCAAATTCTTCATCTTTGGCCTTAGTGGTTGGTGCATAAATTTGAATAATTGTATTAACTGGTCTTCCTTGTAGGCATATGGCTATATCTTGAAATGTTCTTTTTGAAGATGCATGTGACAACACCATTCCTCTTCAAGTTGTCATTCCCAGCATAGTAGACCATATGCGTGTCCAATTCAAAATAGCTAGTGCCAGTCCATTTCAGATCACTAATGCCTAAGATATCAATGTTTATGCATTCCATTTCAGTTTTAGAAACCCTGGTGGCATAGTGGTGAAATGCTATGGCCGCAAACCAAAAGGTCAGCAGTTCAAATCCACCAGGTGCTCCCTGGAAACTCTATGGGACAGTTCTTCTCTGTCCTATAGGGTCGCTATGAGTTGGAATTGACAACAGCAGTGGATTTATTTCATTTTTGATGATTTCCAATTTTCCTAGATTCATATTTTGTACATTCCACATTTCAATTATTAATGGATATTTGCAGCTGTTTCTCATTTTGAGTCATGCCACATCAGCAAATGAAGGTCTCGAAAGCTTGACTCCATCCACGTCATTAAGGTCAACTCTACTTTGAGGAGGCAGCTCTTACCCATTTGACTTCTGAGTACCTTCCAACCAGAGGGGCTCGTCTTCTAACATTATAACAATGTTCCACTGTTATTCATAAGGTTTTCACTAGCTAATTCTTTTCAGAAGTACACGCAACATTTTCCTCCCTAGTCTGTATTGGATGGAAACTCAGCTGAAACCTGTCCTCCATGGATGACTCTGCTGATATTCTAATACCAGTGGCATAGCTTCCAGCATTACAGCAATACAGGCGCTCGCACAGTATGACAAACGGACAGATGAAGTAAAAGAACTGACTAGAAGATTTCAAAGGGTGGCTCGAAAAGACAAATTAAAGTATTATAATGATATGTGCAAAGACCTGGAGTTAGCACACCCAAAGGGTAGAACATAGCATTTCTCAAGCTGAAAGAACTGAAGAAAAAATTCAAACCTCGACTCTATGGGGAAAATATTAAATGACACAGGAAGCTTCAAAAGAAGGTGGAAGGAATACACAGAGTCACCATACCAAAAAGAACTGGTCAAGGTTCAAACATTTCAGGAGGTAGCATGTGACCAGGAACTTATGGTACTGAAGGAAGAGGTCCAAGCTGAACTGAAGGCATTGGTGAAAAGCAAGGCTACGGGAGTTGATGGAAGATGGAATACCAATTGAGATGCTTCAACAAAAGATGCAGCACTGGAAGCACTCATCAAGAAATTTGGAAGACAGGTACCTGGCCAGCCGACTGGAAGAGATCCATATTTATGCCTGTTCCAAAGAAAGGCACTCCAACAGACTGTGGAAATTACCAAACAATATCATTAATATCACAAGCAAGTAAAATTTTGCTGAAGATCATTCAAAAGCAGCTGCCAGAAATTCAAGCTGGATTCAAAAGAGAATGTGGAACCAGGGATATCATTGTTGATGTCAGATGGACCCTGGCTGAAAGTGGAGAATACCAGAAAGATGTTTACCTATGTTTTATTGACTATACAAAAGCATTCGTCTGCTTGGGGTACTGTGTGTTTTAAAGTCAGGAAAGGTGTGCATCAGGGTTGTATCCTTTCACCATACTTATTCAATCTGTATGCTGAAAAAAATAATCATAGAATCTGGACTATAGGAAGAAGAGGGCATCTGGATTGGAGGAACACTCATTAACAACCTGAGTTATTTAAATGACACAACCTTGCTTGCTGAAAAGTGAAGAGGATTTGAAACACTGATGAAAATCAAAGACTACAGCCTTCTCTATGGATTACACTAAAACATAAAGAAAACAAAAATTCTCACAATTGGACCAATAAGCAACATCATGATAAAGGGAGAAAAGATTGAAGTTGTCAAGGATTTCCTTTTGCTTGGATCCACAATCAACACCCATGGAAGTAGCATTCAAAAAATCAAACAATGCATTGCATTGGACATATCTGTTGCAAAAGACCTCTTTAAAGTGTTGAAAAGCAAAGATGTCACCTTGAAGAATAAGGTACACCTGACTCAAGTCATAGTGTTATCAATCACCCTATGCATGTGAAACCTGGACAATGAATAAGGGAGACTTAAGAAGAATTGATGGCTTTGAATTATGGTGTTGGCGAAGAACATTGAATATACCATGGACTACCAAAACAATGAACAAATCCATCTTGGAAGACATACGGCCAGAATGCTTCTTAGAAGCAAGGATGGCAAGACTTCGTCTCACATATTTTGGACATTTTATCAGGAAGGACCAGTCCCTGGAGAAGGACATCATGCTTGGTATGTAGAGGGTCAATGAAAAAAGAATCAGACCCTCAAAGAGATGAATTGACACAGTGGCTGCAACAATGGGCTCAGATATAACAACAATTGTGAGACTGGCACAGGACTGGGTAGTGATTCATCCTGTTGTACACAGATCTTTATGAGTTGGAACCAACTCGATGGCACCAAACAACAGCAACAACATAGGAAATAAGACTGCAGCTTTGGCACAAGGATGTAAAACTAAACAAATGGAACAGAATAGAATTTAGAAATTGATTCCACATATAGATGCAGTAGATTTAAAAGGTGGCACACCCATGCATGGGAAAAGAATGTTCTTTTCAATTAAATAGGGCTCAGTTGATTGGAAGAAAAGTAAGCTTGACTCATACGTCACACCATACACAAATATCAATTCCAGATGGATTGCTAATCTACATGGAAAAGGTATAACAATAAAGTTTTTAATTGAGATAACAGTGAAATATCTTCATGACCTGGGTGCTGGAAAATATACATTAAACAAGACACAAAAAGCACTGACTCTAAAGGAATGAAAAAGATAAATTGGACTACATTAAGTTAAGGACTTCTCTTCAGAATAACTACTATTAAGAAAATGAAAAGGCAAGGTATAGACTGGGAGATAATATTTGTAATACATATATTTGACAAAGAACACACACTAACAATATACAAAGAACACAACTCAGTAATAAAAGGTGTTAATTGTTGTTAGGTGCCATCGAGTCCATTCCAACTCAGAGCAACTCTATGTACAACAGAATGATACATTGCCTAGTCCTGCACCATCCTCACAATAATTGTTATGTTTGAGCCCATTGTTAAAGCCACTAGGTCAATCCATCTCATTGAGGGTCTTCCTCTTTTTCACTGATCATTTACCTTACCAAGCATGATGTCTTTCCCCAGTGACTGGTCCCTCCTGATAATATGTCCAATTTATGTGAATTTAAGTCTCACCATCCTACCTTCCAAGGAGCAACTTGGCTGTACTACCAAAACAAGCTTGTTCATCCTTCTGACAAAATCAAACCAAACCCATTGCTGTCAAATCAATTCTGATTCATAGCAGCCCTATAGAACAGTATAGAACTGCCCCACAGGGTTTCCAAGGACTGGTGGATTCAATCTGCCAAACTTTTGGTAAGCAGCCAAGCTCTTAACCACTGCACCACCAAGACTCCTTTTTCTGACAGTCCATGGTGTATTCAATATTCTTCTGCAACATTATAATTCAAAGGCATCACTTCTTCTTTGGTCTTCCTTATTCATTGTCCAGCTTTTGCATGGATATGAGGCCACTGAAAATACCATGGCTTGGGTCAGGCACACCTTAGCCATCAAACTGATAATCAAATTTTTTAAAAAACGCACAAAAAACTCTACTAAACATTAGATAAAATAGGATATCATATGACCTACAGATATATGACAAACTGCTCAACTGCATTAATCTTTAGAGAAATGCATAATGGACCCTCACATTCACCAGTATTGCTAGGATAAAAAAAGACAATACCAACTATTGATATGGATGATATCCATCAACTATAACCCTGACACACAGCTAATGGATTGTAATTTAGTACAGTCCATCTGGGAAGTTGTATGACAGTATCAACAAAAGCTAAATATGTGCATATGCTATGATCTTGCAGTTCTACTTCCAGATATACACCCAACATAAATGCACACTTAAGTTCACCAAAAGATATATACGGTAATGATCATAGTAACACTGTTCTTATAACCAAAATCTGAATATGACACATATGTCCATCATCAGTTGTTGTCGTTAGGTGCCATGGAGTCGGCTCTAACTCATAGAGATCCTATATATAACAAAACTTAGGAGGCAGGGCCAAAATGGCTGACTAGGTAGAAGCTACCTCGGATCCCTCTTGCAACAAAGACTCGGAAAAACAAGTGAATCGATCACATACATGACAATCTACGAACCCTGATCATCAAACACAGATCTAAAGACTTGACCTGAGTGACAGAGACTGAGAACGAACAACCACAGGGAAGCAGCGACTGTTTTCAGAGCCTGGAGCCAGCGTCCCAGTCAGGAAACCTTGGTGCAGGGCTTTGGACTGGGTGCAGGGGAGCTGAGCACGGCATCCTGAGACGGCGCAAACAGGGGGTGCAGACCTAGCCCCCACAAGTGACCTCGGGGGAAGCCCAACCAGTGCACGCAGGCAGCACAGGAGGAGAAGTCCCCGGGAGGCAGTGACTGGTTTTGGAGCCTGGAGTGCAGCGTCCCAGGCAGGGAACCTTGGCACTGGGCTTTGGCCTGGGAGCAGAGGAACTGACCACGGCTTCTGAGACAGTGCAAGCACGGGACACGGGCCTGACCCTCGGGGGCAATCCCTACCCAGCCAGCGCACACAGTCCACGCACCCCTTGGGAATCTCAGATAAAACAGTCATCCCAAGCAAGATAAGTAACTTTGTCTATATTCCGGGGTGCTACTCTCTCCTATTTATCTGAACCCTCCCCTCCCCTTCCCAGGCGGCTTCATTAACATTGGAATTTCCTGAGCCAGAGAGTGAAGTGCTCTGTGGTTTTTCTTTCTTTCTTTTTTTTTTTTTTTTGGTCTTTTTCTAATCCATTCTCCTGGCCTGAGAGAAGCAGCTACAAAAAACCCAGGGACCAAAAATCCTTCCCTAATTGGACTAAAAACACAGAACCAGCTCCAGCCAAACATATGTGATCCACAGTCTTGGGCTTTCATCCCTACAGGGAAAAAGGTGGCAATTATAATGCAAAGGCATTTCTGATAGGGATCTGACTGTAATTGTTTTAGCGGATTACTGGGAAGACAAGCTTCCCAGGTCTGATATCTCTGCGTATTCAACAGAGACCTCACTGCCCCACAAAAGGGAACTGAGGGCTGAAGCTCCCCCAGACCACCTAGCCTCCTGCCTTAGGGGTCTAAGGAGGGTGACACCTACCAATCTGTAGAGGTACTGGCACTGGGGGCCTAAGGTACAGCTGCAGAGCCCACCCACCAAAGTGCTTTAGGAATAGAGACACACCTACCTCACTGGCACTTGGGGGAAGCCTGTCAGCATCCTGCACCCCCTGGAGTGTGAACCCCTGCTGCTACTAGAATCTGGTGCACAAAACTATCACCACTACTTCTCTAGGTGGATAGGTGACAGTCTGCACCACACACTTGATGACCCAAAATTAGATTCTACTCAAGAATAGTGAATGGACTCTTAGGCTTATATATCTGGTAACAGCCCAAACCAGCTGGTAATAGGACAAAAGTGATTCAAGGGCTACAACAATAAAGACAGCACAGTCTACTAGCCCATCTATGTATATTGAAAGAAAATAAAACAAGATAAGACTCAGTGAGCAAATATAGAATAAATCACTACAATATCTTAGAGATGGCTCAGAGACAGCAGTCATTACTAAACCACATAAAGAAGCAGGCCATGATTGCTTCTACAACTCCCCAAACTAAAGAATCAAAATCTTCCCCAAATGAAGATACAATCCTGGAATTGCCAGATGCAGAATATAAAAAAACTAATTTACAGAATGCTTCAAGACATCAGGGATGACCTCAAAAATGAAACAAGGCAATCTACAGAAAAAGCCAAGGAACATGCTGATAAAGCAGTTGAAGAAATCAAAAAGATTATTCAAGAACATAGGGGAAAAATTAATAAGCTACAAGAATCCATAGAAAGACAGCATTCAGAAATCCAAAAGATTAACAGTAAAATTACAGAATTAGACAACTCAATAGGAAGTCAGAGGAGCAGACTTGAGTAATTGGAATGCAGAGTGGGAGATCTGGAGGACCAGGGAATTGACACCAATATAGCTGAAAAAAAAAAAATCAGATAAAAGAATTAAAAAAAATGAAGAAACCCTAAGAATCATGTGGGACTCTATCAAGAAGGATAACTTGCGTGTGATTGGAGTTCCAGAACAGGGAGGGATAACAGAAAATACAGAGAGAATAGTTGAAGATCTGTTGGCAGAAAACTTCCCTGACATCATGAAAGATGAAAGGATATCTATCCAAGATGCTCATCGAACCCCATTTAAGATTGATCCAAAAAGAAAATCACCAAGACATATTATCATCAAACTTGCCAAAAGCAAAGATAAAGAGAAAATTTTAAAAGCAGCCAGGGATAAAAGAAAGGTCTCCTACAAAGGAGAATCAATAAGAATAAGTTCAGACTACTCAGCAGAAACCATGCAGTCAAGAAGGCAATGGGATGACATATACAGAGCACTGAAGGAGAAAAACTGCCAGCATAGGATCATATATTAAGCAAAACTCTCTCTAAAATATGAAGGCAAAATTAAAACATTTACAGATAAGCACAAGCTTAAAGAATTTCCAAAAACCAAACCAAAGCTACAAGAAATACTAAAGGAAATTGTTTGGTCAGAAAACCAATAATACCAGATACCAACACAACACAAGGTCACAGAACAGAACATCCTGATATCAACTCAAATAGGGAAATCACAAAAACAAGTTGAGATTAATTTTAAAAAGAAAAAAACACTCAAAACAGGGAAGCATTGAAGTCAATATGTAAAAGATCACAATAATCAAAAAGAGGGACTAAATACAGGTGGCATAGAACTGCCATATGGAGAGGGAAATAAGGCGATACAGGACAACACAAGTTAGGTTTTTACTTAGAAAAATAAGGGTAAATATTAAGGTAACCACAAAGAGGTATAACAACTCCATAACTCAAAATAAAAACCAAGAGAAACATAACGACTCAGGAAACATAAAGTCAAATACTATGAAAATGAGGAGCATACAATTTACAAAGAAAAACATCTCAGCACAAAAAAGTAAGTGGAAAAATGAAATTGTCAACAGCACACATAAAAAGGCATCAAAATGACAGCACTAAACACATACTTATCCATAATTACGCTGAATGTAAATGGACTACATGCACCAATAAAGAGACAGAGAGTCACAGACTGGATAAAGAAACACGATCCGTCTATATGCTGCCTACAAGAGACACACCTTAGACTTAGAGACACAAACAAACTAAAACTTAAAGGATGGAAAAAAATATATCAAGCAAACAACAAGCAAAGAAGAGCAGGAGTAGCAATATTAATTTCTGACAAAATAGACTTCAAAGTTAAATCCACCACAAAGGATAAAGAAGGATGCTACATAATGATAAAAGGGACAATTGACCAGGAAGATATAACCATATTAAATATTTATGCACCCAATGACAGGGCTGCAAGTTACATAAAACAAACTTTAACAGAACTGAAAAGTGAGATAGACACCTCCACAATTATAGTAGGAGACTTCAACACACCACTTTCGGAGAAGGACAGGACTTCCAGAAAGAAGCTCAATAGAGACACGGAAGACCTAATTGCTACAATCAACCAACTTGACCTCATTGACTTATACAGAACACTCCACCCAACTGCTGCAAAGTATACTTTTTTCTAGCGTACATGGAACATTCTCTAGAATAGACCACGTATTAAGTCATAAAACAAACCTTTGCAGAACCCAAAACATCGAAATATTACAAAGCATCTTCTCAGACCACAAGGCCGTAAAAGTGGAAATCAATAACAGAAAAATTAGGAAAAAGAAATCAAATACTTGGAAACTGAACAATATCCTGCTGAAAAAACACTGGGTTATAGAAGACATTGAGGAGGGAATAAGGAAATTCATAGAATGCAACGAGAATGAAAATACTTCCTATCAAAACCTCTGGGACACAGCAAAAGCAGTGCTCAGAGGCCAATTTATATCGATAAATGCACACATACAAAAAGAAAAAAGAGCCAAAATCAGAGAATTGTTCCTACAACTTGCACAAATAGAAAGTTAGCAATGAAAGTATCCATCAGGCACCAGAAGAATTAACAAAGCCAAAAGCTGGTTCTTTGAAAAAATTAACAAAATTGATAAACAAGGATACACTTTATCACAGCTCTTATTCAACATTGTGCTAGAGGTCCTAGCCAGAGCAATTAGGCTAGACAAAGAAATAAAGGGCATCTGGATTGGCAAGGAGGAAGTCAAATTATCTCTATTTGCAGATGACATGATCTTATACACAGGAAACCCGAAGGAATCCTCCAGAAAATTACTGAAACTAATAGAAGAGTTTGGCAGTTTCTCAGGTTATAAGATAAACATACAAAAATCACTTGGATTCCTCTACATCAACAAAAAGAACATCGAAGAGGAAATCACCAAATCAATACCATTCACAGTAGCCCCCAAGAAGATAAAATACTTAGGAATAAATCTTACCAAAGATGTAAAAGACCTATTCAAAGAAAACTACAAAGTACTAGTGCAAGAAACTAAAAAAGACCTACATAAGCGGAAAAACATACCTTGCTCATGGATAGGAAGACTTAACATAGTAAAAATGTCTATTCTACCAAAAGCCATTTGTACTTACAATGCACTTCCGATCCAAATTCCAATGACATTTTTTAATGTGATGGAGAAACGAATCACCAGCTTCATATGGAAGGGAAAGAAGCCCCGGATAAGTAAAGCATTACTGAAAAAGAAGAAGAAAGTGGGAGGCCTCACTCTACCTGATTTTAGAACATATTATACAGCCACAGTAGTCAAAACAGCCTGGTACTGGTACAACAATAGGCACAGAGACTAATGGTACAGAATTGAGAACCCAGATATAAATCCATCCACGTATGAGCAGCTGAGATTTGACAAAAGCCCGTTGTCAGTTAATTGGGGAAATGATAGTCTTTTTAACAAATGGTGCTGGCATAACTGGATATCCATTTGCAAAAACATGAAACAGGACCCATACCTCACACCATGCACAAAAACTAACTCCAAGTGGATCAAAGACCTAAACATAAAGACTAAAACGATAAAGATCATGAAAGAAAAAATAGGGACAACGTTAGGAGCCCTAATGCAAGGCATAAACAGAATACAAAACATTACCAAAAATGACGAAGAGAAACAAGATAACTGTTAGCTCCTAAAAACCAAACACCTATGCTCATCTAAAGACTTCACCAAAAGAGTAAAAAGACCACCTACAGACTGGGAAAGAATTTTCAGCTATGACATCTCCAACCAGAGTATGATCTCTAAAATCTATATGATTCTGTTAAAACTCAACCACAAAAAGACAAACAACCCAATCAAGAAGTGGGCAAAGGATATGAACACGCACTTCACTGAAGAAGATATTCAGGTAGCTAGCAGATACATGAGAAAATGGTCACGATCATTAGCCATTAGAGAAATGCAAATTAAAACTACGATGAGATTCCATCTCACTCCAACAAAAAAATAAAGGCTGGCATTAATCCAAAAAACACAAAATAATAAATGTTGGAGAGGCTGTGGAGAGATTGGAACTCTTATACACTGCTGGTGGGAAAATCAAATGGTGCAACTACTTTGGAAATCTATCTGGCCTTCTCTTAAAAAGTTAGAAATGGAACTACCATACAACCCAGAAATCCCACTCCTCGGAATATACCCTAGAGAAATAAGAGCCTTTACATGAACAGATATATGCACACCCATGTTTATTACAGCTCTGTTTACAATAGCAAAAAGCTAGAAGTAACCAAGGTGTCCATCAATAGATGAATGGTTAAATAAATTGTGGTATATTCACACAATGGAATACTACACATCAATAAAGAACAGTGACGAATCTGTGAAACATTTCATAACATGGAGGAACCTGGAAGGCATTATGCTGAGTGACATTAGTTGGAGGCAAAAGGACAAATATTGTATAAGACCACTATTTTAAGATCTCGAGAAATAGTATAAACTGAGAAGAACACATACTTTTGTGGTTACAATGTGGGGAGGGAGGAAGGGTGGGATAGGGTTATTTACTGTTTAGTTAGCAGATAAGAACTACTTTAGGTGAAGGGAAGGACAATACTCAATACACGGAAGGTCAGCTCAACTGGACTGGACCAAAAGCAAAGAAGTTTCCGGGATAAACTGAATGCTTCAAAGTTCAGCGGACCAAGGGCGGGGGTTTGGGGACTGTGGCTTAAGGAGACTTCTAAGTCAATTGGCGAAATAATTCTATTATGAAAACATTCTGCATCCCACTTTGAAATGAGGCGTCTGGGGTCTTAAATGCTAACAAGCGGCCATCTAAGATGCATCAATTGGTCTCAATCCACCTGGATCAAAAGAGAATGAAGAACACCAAGGTCACACAGTAACTATGAGCCCAAGAGACAGAAAGGGCCACATGAACCAGAGACTTACATCATTCTGAGACCAGAAGAGCTTGATGGTGCCCAGCCACAACCGATGACTGCCTTGACAGGGAGCACAACAGAGAAACCCTGAGGGAGCAGGAGATCAGTGGGATGCAGACCCCAAATTCTCATAAAAAGACCAGACTTAATGGTCTGACTGAGACTAGAGGAATCCCGGAGGTCATGGTCCCCAAATCTTCTGTTGGCCCAGGACAGGAACCATTCCCGAAGACAACTCATCAGACATGGAAGGGAGTGGACAATGGGTTGGAGAGAGATGCTGACGAAGAGTGAGCTACTTGTATCAGATGGACACTTGAGACTGTGTTGGCATCTCCTGTCTGGAGGGTAGATAGGAGGGTAGAGAGGGTTAGAAACTGGCAAAGTTGTCATGAAAGGAGAGACTGGAAGAAGGGAGCGGGCTGACTCATTAGGGGGAGAGTAAGTGGGAGTATGGAGCAAGGTGTATATAAGCTTATATGTGATAGACTGACTTGGTTTGTAAACGTTCACTTAAAGCTCAATAGAAATTATTAAAATAAGTAAATTAAAAAAAAAAACTTTGCCTGCCCCTGTGCCATCCTCACAATAGTAGATACGGTTGAGCTCACTGTTGGAGCCACTGTATCAATCCAACTCATTGAGGGTCTTCTCTTTTTAGCTGACTCTCTGCCAAGCAGGATGTTTCTCTCCAGGGATTGGTCCCTCCTGATAACATGTCCAGAGTACATAAGACTAAGTCTCACTATCCTTGGTTCTAAGGAGCATTCTTGTTGTACTTCCTCCAAGAAAGATTTGTTCCTTCTTCTGAAAGTCCAAGGTATGTTTCATATTCTTCACCAACACCATAATTCAAATGCATTCATTCTTCTTTTTTTCATTTTCTAGCTTTCACACGCGCATAAGACTATTGAAAAGAACAATGTCTTGGGTCAGACACACCATAGTCATCAAAATGACGTCTTTGTTTTTTGAGATTTTAAAGAGTTCTTTTTGCAGCAGATTCATCCAGTGTAATACATAGTTTGATTTTTTGACTGTAGCTTCCATGGGTGTTGATTGTGGATCCAAGTAAAATGAAATCCTTGGCAACTTCAATCGTTTCTCCATTTATCATGATTTTGCTCATTGGTCCAGTTGTGAGGAATTTTGTTTTCTTTATGTTGAGGTGTAATCCATACTGAAGACTGTAGTCTTTGATCTATATCAGTAAGTGCTTCAAATCATCTTTACATTTGACAAGCAAGGTAGTGTCACCTGCATATCGCAGGTTGTTAATAATTCTTCCTCCCATCCTGATGCTATCTTCTCCTTCATCTAGTCCAGCTTCTAGTATTATTTGCTCAGCATAAGGACTGAATAAGAATGTGAAAGGAGACAACCCTACCCCACACCTTTTCCAATTTTAAGCCATGCCATATCCCATTTTTCTCTTTGAAGGACTGCCTCTTGGTCTAATTACAGGTTCTTCATGAACACATTTAAATGTTCTGGAATCCTCATTCTTCACAATGTTATCTACAATTTGTTATAATCCACACAGTCAAATGCTTTGCATAGTCGATAAAACACAGGTAAACCTCTTTCTGGTATTCTTTGCTTTCAGCCAAGATCCATCTGACGTCAGCAATGATATCCCCCATTCCACGTACTCTTCTGAATCCGGCTTGAATTTCTGGTAGTTCCTTTCCAATATATGGTTGTGGCCACTTTTGAATTATCTTCAGCAAAATTTATTTTCATGTGATGTTAATGGTATTGTTCAACAAATTTCTGCAATCTGTTGGATTACATTTCTTTGGAAAGGGCACAAATATGGATTTCTTCCAGTGAGTTGGCCAGGTAGCTATCTTACAAATTTCATGGCTTAGATAAGACAGTGCTTCCGGCATTGCATCCATTTGTTGAAGCAGCTCAATTGCTTTTCCATCGATCCGTGCTGCCTTGTTTGCTGCCAAATCTTTCAGTGCATCTTGGACTTCTTACTCCAGTACTATTGCTTTTTGATCATATGCTACCTCTTGAGATGGTTGAACATTGGCCAATTCTTTTTAGTACAGTGACTCTCTATCTTTTTTGATGCTGCCTGTGTAGTTCAATTTTTTGCCCATAAAACTCTTCAATATTGCAAACCAAGGCTTAAATTTTTTTCTTCAGTTCTTTCAACTTGAGAAATGCCAAGGGTGTTCCACTTTTTGAATTTTCTAACTCCAGGTCTTTTCATA
The DNA here is from genome assembly GCF_024166365.1 of Elephas maximus indicus. NCBI lineage: Eukaryota > Metazoa > Chordata > Mammalia > Proboscidea > Elephantidae > Elephas > Elephas maximus. Next base: position 69,538,707 of record NC_064846.1, on the reverse strand, counting down.
TTTCATTATAATACTTTATCTTGTCTTCTCAATCCACACTTTGAAATCTTCTGTTCAGCTCTTTTACTTAATCTATTCACTTCAGCTACTCTGTGCACAAGAGCAAGTTTCTGAGTTTCTTTTGACAGTCATTTTAGTCTTCTTTCTTCCCTGCCTTTTTAAGGACCTTTTGATTTCTTCATGTATGGTATTCTTCATGTCATCCCACAACTTTTTTGATTTAGCTTATTGGTCCAGGTGTGAGGAATTTTATTTTCTTTATGTTGAGTTGTAATCCATACTGAAGACTGTAGTCTTTGATCTATATCAGTAAGGGCTTCAAATCATCTTTATATTTGACAAGCAAGGTAGTGTCACCTGCATATCGCAGGTTGTTAATAAGTCTTCCTCCTATCCTGATGCTATCTTCTCCTTCATCTAGTGTTCAGTGGGTCAAATCTATTATTCACATGGTCTTTAAACTCAGACAGGATATATTTAATATCTTACTTTGGCTCTTGTGGTCTTGTTTTACTTTTTTTCAGCTTGAACTTAAACTTGCATATGAGCAATTGATAGTCTGTTCTGCATTCGGCCACAGGCCTTGTCCTGACTGATGATATTGAGCTTCTCCATAGTCTCCTTCCACAGATGCAGTTGCTTGGATTCATGTGTATTCTGTCCCGTGAGGCCCACGGGTATAGTCAGTTTGTGTTGTTGAAAAAAGGTGTTCCAATGAATAAGTTGGTCTTGCAGAATTCTATCATGCATTGTCCAGGATCATTTCTATCATCAAGGTTGTATTTTCCAACTATTGATCCTTCTTTGTTTTGAACTTTTGCATTCCATCACTAGTAATCATCAAAACATATTGATTGCATGTTTAATCTATTTAAGAATGCAGCAGTTCATAAAAGTCTTCAATTTCTTCATCTTTGGCATTCATGGTGGTGCATAAATTTGAATAATAATCTTATTAACTGTTCTTCCTTGTAGGCATATGGATATTATCCTACCACTTGCTGCGCTGTACTTCACAATAGATCATGAAATGTTCTTTTTGACAATGAATGTGATACAGACCCTCTTCAGTTTGTCATTCCCTGTGTAGTAGACCACATGATTGTCTGATTAAGAATGGCCAAAACCAGTCCATTTCAGCTCACTAATACCTAGGATATTAATCTTCAAGCAGTCCTTTTCATTTTTGATGCTTTCCAATTTTCCATGATTCATACTTCGTACATTCAATGATCCAGTTACTAATGGATGTTTGCAGGTCCTTCTCATTTTGGGTTGTACCACATCAGCAAATGAAGATCCTGAAAGGTTTACTCCATCCATGTCATTAAGGTTGACTCTACTTCGGGGAAGCAGCTCTTTCCTAGTCATATTTTGAGTGCCTTCCAACCTGAGGGGCTCATCTTCTGGCACTATATCAGACAATATTTTGCTGCTATTCATAAAGTTTTCACTAGCCACTTTTTTCAGAAGTAGATTGCCAGGTCACTCTTCTGAATGTTTATAATACTTTAAAAAGTTCACACAGATAGATGTCTTAGTGTCTTACTCTACTGCACTTGCTGAGGGGCCAGAATTCAGACACTAACATGGCTCAAAGGAAATCCTCTAAAGATCTCTAGTTGCCATTCTACTCAAGAAAGTACAGTGCTATTGCTTTCAAGGGAATGATACCAATTTGGATAGTGTAGCAATGATCTAAAAACAGGTCTGAGAAAATATTTTTGATATATTTTAAGGAGAAAAATACATGCAATGGTCTAAGTAGAAAAGATTTATTTTGATCACCTAGCAGGAAAGTAGAAAAAGCACGAAGTGGGTAAGAGCCCAGCACAAGGTCTCAATACAAAAACAAAATAGAGCTTTGTATTAGAATGAAGTTGGCTCAAATAGTGTTGAAAAGAAAATCCAATATTAATTGCAAGGAGTTGAGTAATGATAAGTTTGCAGTCGTTTGGGGTTTCTTTTCCACCTTATAGAATTGGAGTTTCAAAGAGTTGTTATAAAACACATTCATCTTTAGTTGTTTCAAAATTTAGTTTTACAAGCAAAATAAGTCAGTCACAAAAGGACAAATACTGCATGATCTCACTCACATGAAATAAGCAAATATATAGAAATAAAAAAAATCATTATGGGGGGTGGGCCAAGATAGCAGAATAGTCAGACATTTCCTGTGGTTCCTCTTACAACAAAGACAATTGAATTGATTATATATAACATTCTAGGAGCCCTGGACATCAAAGACAAAGTTGAGGAGTCAGACTGAGTGGCATGGGGAGGAAGAGACAGTTCAGAAGCAATGAAGAAGTGCCAAACTTGAGCTAGCTGGCACCCTGAGGGCTGGTTCAGCTGATGCATGTGGGCTGAGGCAAGCAGTAGCACTCGGGAGCATTTCACCACACTGGGAAAGATCAGGCGACGGAGAGTCTGCACAAGCCTCCATAGCCAGGGGGAAGGAGCACTGGACCTGTGAAAGTTAAGTCCAAGCATCTAACCTACCACGTGGGATCAGAATAACCCCTCCCTCTTTGGGATTTTCATAACAGAGAAGTACCAATTTCCCCTCACTAACCCTTCCCTGCTCTGCTCAGATACCAGTCCAGCACTATTTAACAATTGCCAAGCCCCCCTAAGATGGAAATAGGAGCTATTGCACCAAAACCAGTTTCATGGCTTTAGTGGAAAAAAAAATAAAGCTAACTTCCCTAAGCCCATTACTCAGGACTAACTGTACCCAAACCAGTTTTGAGGTTTTAAAAAATCACCACGCTCCCTAAGCCTGAAACTCAGGGCAGGGACTGCCCCTTTGCTTAGGCACAGGCGTAATGGGTCCATGAACTTTGAACATCCTTCACCCCTGCATAGACCTGTGTGGACCAATACAATTGCACAGGTGCTCATTAGCACAAAACAACAGGGTATATACCTGAAGCCTATTTTCAACTGCAGCAGCCAAGAGGGAGTGGCAGATTCGTGATATCTGACAACACTCTGCCTATTAAACAGCATCCTCACCCACTCACATCAGGCACCTGAGGACTGGTGGTTTCACCCCGCCACCTACAACAGGGGTCCAAGAATAAGGGTGCCTCCCAGTCGTTACACAGCACTGAGTGCCCAAAGTCCAGCTGCAAAATCCACCGAACTACATGCTCTAGAGGACAGGGAAACAATTTCCACCCAGGCTCTCAGGGATAGCTGTCATCCTCCTACCTTGCTCAGCACATAGCCTCATACTGCAGCCAGATACTTGTGCCTGCTCCAGTCACACCTACATAGCTCTGCCCATGCAGGACTGTAGGTGAGAGTCTGCACCACACGTTCAGTGACCGTCCACCTGGACTTCTGAGTGAATTCACACAACAAAAGTAACCAGATTCCTGGGCTCACACACCTAGTAACAGTGCTAACCACCTAGTGACAAGACGTGAAAGCTTCAAAGACACCAAAAACCAAAGTAGTTCACATGCCCAGCATATTTGGGTATGTCAAAACAAAGCAAAACAAAAAGCTAGGACACATTAAGCAAACATAAAATAAATAAATGTAATAACTTATTGATGGCTCAGAGACAACCTTCAATATCAAATCATATAAAGAACCAGATAAGAAAGCTCCAGGAAGCGACCAAAATAAAGAACCAAAAAACCTTCTTGAGGAGAAGGTCTTGGAATTACGAGAGGTAGAATTCAAAAAATTTATATACAGAGCTATTCAAGAAATCCAGAAGCAGATCAGGCAAAACTGAGTCCAAGTCAAGGAACACAAAGACAAAGTAATAGAGGAATTCAGGAGAGCAATACAAGATCAGAACAACAATTAAACAGGCTGCTAGAATCTATATGGCGACAGCTAATAGAAATTCAAAAGGTTAGCAATAATATTTCAGAATTAGAAAACAATAAAAGGTCATAGGGCAGAACTGAGGCAATGGAAGTCAGAATTAGTGAGCTTAAAGATAAAGCACTTGACACCGATTTATTTGAGGAAAAATCAGATCAAAGAATCTTAAAAAATGAAGAAAGACTAAGAATTATGTGGGACACTATCAAAAGGAATAAACTACTAGTAACTGGAGTGCTGAGTGCCAGAATGGGGATGGATAACAGAAAATACAGAGAGAATTGTTGAAGATTTGCTGGCAGAAAATGTCCCTGATATCATGAAAGATGAGACGATATCAATCCAAGAAACTCATCAAAACCCACACAGGGTAGATCCCTAAAGTCACCAAGACATGTAATCAAGCTTGCTAAAAATCAAAGGTAAAAAGAGAATATTAAGAGCGGCTAGGGATAAACAAAAAGTCACCTACAAAGAGACTCAGTAAGGCTAAGCTCTGACTACACAGCAGAAACCATGCAGGCAAGAAGACAATGGGTTGACATACATAAAGCCTTGAAGGAAAAAAAAATGCCAGCCAAGAATTATATATTAATCAAAACTGTTTCTCAAATACGAAGGTGAAATTAGGGCATTTCCAGATAAACAGAAGTTAAGGGAATTTTTAAAAACCAAACCAAAATTACAAGAAATATTAAAGGAAGTCCTTCAGCTAAAGAAAGGCTAGAACACAGGACAGAACAACCAGATATCAACCCAGTTAGGGAAGTCACAAAAATAAATCAAAGCTCAAAGACCACAAATAGGGAAACAGAGACATCAATACATAAACAATGACAACACTGAAACAAAAAAGAGTGAGTAAATAGTGTACTTATAGAATTCTCATATGGAGAAGAAGTTAAGGCGATATTAAGAAATAAAAGATTGGTTTAAACTTAGAAAAATAGAGTTATATTTTAAGGTAACCACAGAGGAAACTAACAAATTTACTCATCAAAATAAAAAAGAAAAACATAAAGACTTAGCAAATACAAAATCAACGATAATGAAAAAGATGAAAATACAGAAGGAAAAATGATTCAGCACAGAAAATTAAGTGAAACAAAGAAGCTGTCAACAACACACACAAAATACATCAAAATGACAGGACTAAACTCATACCTATCAATAATTACACTGAATGTAAATGGACTGAATGCACTAATAGAGAGTGGCAGAATGAATTTAAAAAAAAAAACATCCGTCTATATGTTGCCTATAAGAGACACACCTTAGACTCAAAGACACAGACAAACAAACTCGAAGGATGGAAAAAATATATCAAGCAAACAACAACCAAAAAAAAGCAGGAGTGACAATATTAATCTCTGACAAAATAGACTTTAAAGCAAAATCCACCTCAAAGGATAAGAAAGGACACCGTATAATGACTAAAAGAGTCAATACACCAGGAGGACGTAATCATAATATATACACACCCAATGACAGGACTCCAAAATACATAAAACAGCACTGAAAAGACAAATGCACAGCTCCACAATAATAGTAGGAGACTTCAACACACCCCTTAGCTGAAGGACAGAACATCTAGAAAGAAGCTCAATGAAGACAAGGAAGATCTAAATGTCACAATCAACCAATTTGACCTCATAGGCATATTCAGAACACTCCACTCAACAGTAGCCAAGTATACTTGCTTTTCCAACGCACATGAAACTGTCCCAGAATAAACCACATATTTATTAGGTCACAAAGCAAGCCTTAACAGAATCCAAAACATCAAAATATTACAAAGCATCTTTTCTTGTCACAAAGCCATAAAAGTAGAAATCAATAACAGAAAAAGCAAGGAAAAAAAAATCAAGTACATGGAAACTGAACAACACCTTGCTCAAAAACTACTGGGTAACATAAGAAATCAAGGACAGAGAAAAAAAATCATACAATCAAATGAGAATGAAAATGCATCTTACCAGAACCTTTGGGACACCAGAGAAGGCGCAGATAGTGAGAAACAGCAGCAGAGGACCAGCAGCAGCAGAACAAGGAGACCAGTGCCAGACAGAGCTGAAATCAACTCATGGAGTGAGAGAGCTGAGTGCCTGTGTGCAGGAGGCTTCCTGGTGGAGTGGGGTGCCTCCAGGCACTTATCGTTGGAACTACAGAGCTTTAGAACACTTGCCCCAACAGGGCAGATGTGGGTGTGAGGCCCGAGGAGCCAAGAGGCCAAGAAACCAGGAAGCAGAAGCTGAAGAGACAACACAAGAAGCTGAGCTGCCTCAGTCTCAAAAGGTATGGCCACGACATCAAGGGTTTCAAAGGGTGGAACTATGGCCCCTGGTGTTTAAGGGTGGAGTTGCCACTCAGATGGACTAGGAGAATTGTGTGCCTAAAGCCAAGGGAGCAGAGTTGCTGTCCCAGTGGGCCTGAAAGGCAGAGCTGAAGTGCAGGGCTGAGGGGCCTCCACTCAGAATCTGAAGAGCATGGCCAATACCTAGAGTCTGGCTAGAGTCTGGAGGGCAAGGCTAGTATGTAAAAAATGGTCTCAGAGAACACAGGATTATTTTCAAAGCCTTGAGGGCTAATGTAATGTGTTCTGCTGACTTGCTTGGTGCCTCTTATGCCTTCTTTTCCTCCAGTTTCTCCCATTTGTAATGGAAATGTTTAGCTAGTGCCTGTTCTGCCATTGTACCTTTGGAAGCAGATAACTTGTATCCTAGATTCCACAGATGAAAAGGAATTTTCGTAATTTGGACTTGGAGTTAAGACTTTTGCTATGATATGATGGGGTGAATATGTTTTGCGTGTTGCAAGATGTGCTTTTGGGGGGCCAAAGGGTGGAATGTCATGGATTGAATTATGTCCCCCCAAAAATGTGTGTATTGACTTGGTTATGCCATGGTTCCCAGTATTCTGTGGTTGTCCTCCATTTTGTGATTGTAATTTTATATTAAAGAGGACTAGGGTGGGATTGTAAAACCCTTACCAGGTCATATCCCTGATCCAATACGAAGGGAGTTTCCCTGGGGTGTGGCCTGCACCAACTTTATCTCTCAAGGGATAAAAGAAAAGTAAGCAGAGTTGAGAACCTCATACCACCAAGAAAGCAGTGCCAAGAGCAGAGCACATCCTTTCAACCTGAGGTTCCTGTACTGAAATGCTCCCAGACCTAGGGAAGACTGATGACAAGGAGCTTCCTCCACAGCCAACAGAGAGAGGAAGCCTTCCCCTGGAGCTGGCACCTGAATTAGGACTTCTGGCCTACTGGACTATGAGAGAATAAACTTTTCTTTGTTAAACCCATTCACTTGTAGTATTTCTGATATAGCAGCACTAGATGACTAAGACACACCCCAAAAAATCACCAAGACATGCCATAATCAAACTTTCCAAAATCAAAGACAATGAAAGATTTCTGAAAGGAGCTCATGTAAAAAGGAATATCATTTACAAAGGGGCACCAAAAAGACTAAATGCTGATTTCTTGTTAGAAACCATGCAGGCAAGAAGGCAATGGGATGACATATATAAAATCCTGAAAGAAAAGAATTACCAAACAAGAATCATGTATCCAGCAAAACTGCCTTTCAAAAACAGTGGCTAAACTAAGACATTGCCAGATAAGCAGAAACTAAGGGAATGTGTAAAAACCACACCAGCCTCACAGGAAATATTAAAGGGAATCCTTCGCATAGAGAACCAATGATATCACCCAGATACCAACCTAGATAAAGACTTCACTAAAAGCAAAATAAAGCTAAAATCTGACTACAGGGAATCAGAAGAGTTAAGCTGTAGTTGATAACAACTTCAAAACAAAAAATGGTATAAAATGCATAGTTACAGAACTTCCATATTGGAATGAAGTCAAGGTGATTTCAAGATATACAACAGTCTATTTTTATTTTAACAGGATTTAGGTAAACTTCAGGTTAACTTCAAAGAAAAGTAGTAAATATAGTCATCAAAATAAAGAAGAAAACCAAAAAAGACTCAGTAAACACAAAAACAATAACAATGATTGACAGGAAAAGAAAATCCATATATAAAAAGAATTCAGCATAGAAAATTAAGAGGAACGAAGAAACCATTAACACCACAAAGAAAAAAAAAGTGTAACAAAATGACAGCAATGAATCTGTATCTATCATTAATCACACTAGATTAAATGCACCAGTCAAGAGACAGAAAGGGGCAGAATAGATTAAAAAAAAAAAAAGACCCATCAACATGTTGCCTAAAAGAGACACAACTTAGACACAAAGACATAAGTTAAAAATCAAAAGATGAAAAATATATATATCAAGCAAACATTAACCGAAAGAGAGGAGTGGTATAATATTCTCTGAAAAAATAGATTTTAAGTCAAAATCCATCATAAGAGACAAGGAAGGGCATCACATAATGGCTGAATGTTGATCCACCAAGAGAGCATAACCATAATAAATATTTATGCCCACAATGAAAGAGCTCCAAAATATATAAAACAAACTGTAACAGAATTGAAAAGAGAAATAGACCATTCTAAAATAATAGTAGGAGACTTTAATCACCACTGTTGATGATGGATAGAACAACTAGAAAGAAAATATACAAAAGATCACAATCAAACTTTACCTCATAGACATATACAGAACACACAACCCAACAGCAGCACAGTACACATTTTTTCCAATGCACACTGATCATTCTCCAGAATAGACTATATTCTAGTCCACAAAGCAAGCCTCAATAAATTAAAAAATGTCCACATAATACAAAGCACTTTTTCTGACCCATAATGCTATAAAACTAGACATCAATAACGAAGAGGAAGGAAAAAAATTAAATGCATGGAAACTGAATAACACTTTACTTAAAAACTACTGGGTCACAGAAGAAATTAAAAATGAAATAAAAAAATTCTTAGAATCAAGTGAATATGACCATACAACATATCAAAACCTCTGGGACACAGCAAAAGCAGTGCTCAGAAGAAAATTTATAGCAATAAATGCACACATCAAAAATAAAAAGAAAGGAGGAGGCAAAGCCAAGATGGTGGAATAGACAGATGCTTCCAGCGAGCCCTCTTACAACAAAGACCCGGAAAAAAAAAGTGAAATGAGTATATTTATGACAAGCCAGGAGACCTGAACATCAAAGGCAAGCTTAGAAAACAAACTGAGGGCCAGGGGGAGAAAGAGACGGTTCAGAAGTGGAGAAGAGTTACCGGACCTGAACTGTGGGGAGCCCTCAGGCACCATTCCTGGAAGCAGTGGTGGGCTGGTACTAGCGTTCGGCTGCAGTTTCCTCAGGGAGAAGCAGCCCCCACACAGCCTACTCACACCTCCAGAAACAGAGAAGAATGTCGCTCTTGGCAAAAGCTATGTACTTGCATATATTTAACCACCCCAACCATCCCCCACCCCCCCTTCCAAGCCAGGCTCAGTGGCTGATTTCCCTGGGTTGAGATAGATAGGCACTGTTGATCGTCTAGAGCCATCCTCCTGGCCTTGGAGAAGGAATAAATTTGCAATTGAAGGAAAAGATCATTTGCCAGCTCCACTAAGTAGGGGAGCTCAGGATAGAAGAGGCTCCTGTCCAGGCACAAACAGTCTGTGGACTTTGAGTACATTTCCCCTCTGCATGAACCTGTGTGGTCCTATTTCAGGAGAATAAGCCCTTGTTGGCAGACTCCAACCATTTCAGCTGTTCAGCTGAGAGGTGGGTGTTTGATGACCTTGCTTTACCTATTAAACAGGATCCTTACCTTGCCATATCAGGGGCATAAGGACTGGTGGCTCCAATCAGGTCACCAGGCCACCTGTGAGAGGGGTCCAAGGATAATTGGTACCTCCCTGTCCTTACAACCAAAAACATTGAGTGCCCATGGTCCCTCTGCAGAACCCACCCACCAGCACGCACTAGGGAACAGAGATGCAATTTCCTCAGAAACACATGGGCGTCAGTTCTCAGCCCACTGCCTTGTTCAGAGCCTGACCCCCCTGCTGAAATCAGATACCAGTACCTACACTAATCATCCTGCCCGGCTAAGACTGTGGGACAGAGCCTGTACCACTCACTTAATGATCAGCTACCTGGAAACATGAAATGAATTCATACAAGAAAACTGAATGGACTCTGAGACTGATATACCAGGTAACAGCTCTAGCCAGCTGGGGACAGGACACCAGAGCTCCAAAGGTGAAAATAATCAAGCTAGCTCACTCGAGCAACCCATAGGGGTATAACAAAACAAAACAAAGCAAGCAGCTATGACACAGTAAGCAACCATAAACTAATCCAATAACTTACAGATGCCTTGGAAACAACAGTCAATATCATGTCGCATAACGAAACAGACCATGATCACCTCAACAGGCACTCAAAACAAAGAATCCAGGGATATTCTAAATGAAAGTGCATTCCTGGAATTACCAGATGCAGAATACAAAACTTTAATATACAGAACCCTTCAAGACATCACGAAGGAAATGAGGAAATACGCAGAACAAGCCAAGGAACACACAGATAAAGCAACTGAAGAAATTAGAAAGATTATTCAGGAACATAATGAAAAGTTTAATAAGTTGGAAAAATCCATAGACAGCAATCAGAAATTCAGAAGATTAACAATAAAATTACAGTCTTAAACAACTCAATAGAAAGTCAGAGGAGCAGAAATGAGCAAGTAGAAGCCAGAATTTCTGAACTCGAAGATAAATCACTTGGCACTAATACATTTGAAGAAAAATCAGACAAAAGAATTTAAAAAAATGAAGATACCTTAAGAATCATGTGGGACTCTACCAAGAGAAATAACCTACGAGTCATTGAAGTACCAGAACAGGGAGGGGTAACAGAAAATACAGAGAAAATTGTTGAAGATTTGTTGGCAGAAAACTTTCCTGATATTGTGAAAGATGAGAAGATATCTATCCAAGATGCTCATCAAACTCCACATAAGGTAGATGTTAAAAGAAAGTCACCAAGACATATTATAATCAAACTTGTCAAAACCAAAGATAAAGAGAGAATTATAAGAGCAATGAGGGATAAACGAAAAGTCACCTACAAAGGAGAGCCAAAAAGAATAAACTTGGACTAATCGGCAGAAACAATGCAGGCAAGAAGGAAATGGGATGATACATTTAAAAAATTGAAGAAAAAAATTGCCTGCCAAGAATCATATATCCAGCAAAACTGTCTCTTAAATATGAACACGAAATTAAGACATTTCCAGATAAACACAAGTTTAGGGAATTTGTAAAAACCAAACCAAAACTACAAGAAATACTAAAGGGAGTTCTTTGGTTAGAAAATCAATAATATCAGGTATCAACCCAAGACAAGAACACTGGGCAGAGCACCCAGAAGTCAACCCAGACAAGGAAATCCAAAAAAACAAAGCAAGATTATACAAAAAAAAGCACAAAACAAGGTAAAAGCCACGTTATTAAATAAAAGAAGCCAACATTAAAAAAATAAAGAGGGGCTAAGACATGTAATCATACACCTTCCATGTGGAGAGGAAGATATGGCGATACAAAGAAATAAAAGTAGTTTTAAAATTAGAAAAATAGGGCTAAATAATAAGGTAACCACAAAGGAGACAAACTAAAATACAGGGGAAAAATACAGACTCAGCAGAAATAAAATCAACAACAACAAATATGAGGAAAGTACAATATATAAAGAAAATCTACTTGCCACATAAAAACAAGTGGGAAAAAGAAACTGTCAACAACACACAAAAAAGACATAAAAATGATAGCACTAAATTCATACCTATCCATAATTACCCTGAACGTAAATGGACTAAATGCACCAATAAAGAGAGAGTGGCAGAATGGATTAAAAAGCAAGATCCGTCTATATTCTGCCTACAAGAGACACACCTAAGACTTACAGAAACAAACTAAAACTCAAAGGATGGAAAAAAATATATCAAGCAAACAACAATCAAAAAAGAGCAGGAGTGGCAATATTAATTTCTGACAAAATAGACTTTAAAGTGAAATCCATCAGAAAGGATAAGGAAGGACGCTATATAATCATTAAAGGGACAATACACCAAGAAGATATAACCATATTAAATATGTATGTATCCAATGACAGGGCTGCAAGATACATAAAACAAACTCTATCAGCATTGAAAAGTGAAATACACAGCTCTGCAATAATAGTAGGAGGCTTCAACACACAACTTTCAATAAAGGACAGGACATCCAGAAAGAAGCTCAATAAAGACACGGAAGATATAAATGACACAATCAACCAACTTGACCTCGTAGACATATACAGAATACTCCACCCAACAGCAACCAACTATACTTTCTTTTCTAGTGCACATGGAACATTCTCTAGAATAGACCACACATTAGGTCATGAAGCAAGTCTTAGCAGAATCCAAAACACTGAAATATTACAAAGTATCTTCTCTTAACATAAGGCCATAAAAGTGGAAATCAATAACAGGAAAAGCAGGGAAAAGAAACCAAACACTTCGAAACTGAACAATACCCTGCTCAGTAAAGACTGGATTATAAAAGACATTAAGGATGGAATAAAGAAATTCAGAGAATCCAATGAGAACCAAAACACTTTCTATCAGAACCCTTTGGGACACAGCAGAAGCAGTACTCAGAGGCCAATTTATATCAATAAATGCACACATCCGAAAAGAAGAAAGGGCCAAAATCAAAGAATTATCCCTACAATGTGAGCAAATAGAAAGAGAGCAACAAAAGAAACCCACAGGCACCAGAAGAAAACAAATAATAAAAATTAGAGCTGAACTAAATGAAATAGAAAACAGAAAAACTATTGAAAGAATTAACAAGAACAAAAGATGGTTTTTTGAAAAAATCAAAAAAATTGATAAACCACTGGCCAAACTGACAAAAGAAAAACAAGAGAGGAAGCAATTAACCCGAATAAGAAATGAGAGGGGCAATATTACAACAGACCCAACTTGAAATTAAAAGAATCATATCAGATTACTATGAAAAACTATACCCAAACAAATTTGAAAACCTAGAAGAAATGGATAAATTCCTAGAAACACAGTACCTTCCTAAATTAACACAAACAGAGATAGAACATCTAAATAGACCCATAGCAAAAGAAGAGATTGAAAAGGTAATCAAAAAACTCCCAACAAAAAAAAGCCCTGGCCCTGATGGCTTCACTGAAGAGTTCTACCAAACTTTCAAAGAAGAGTTAACACCACTACTACTAAAGGAATTTCAGAGCATAGAAAGGGACAGAATACTTCTAAACTCATTCTATGAAGCCAGCATATCCCTGATACCAAAACCAGGTAAAGACACCACTAAAAAAGAGAAAATTACAGACATATATCCCTCATGATTGTAGATGTAAAAATCCTCAACAAAATTCAAGCCAATAGAATTCAACAACATATCAAAAAAATAATTCACCATGACCAAGTTGGATTCATACCAGGCATGCAGGGATGGTACAACATTAGAAAAACGATTAATTTAATCCATCATATAAATAAAACAAAAGAAGAATCACATGATTTTATCAATTGAATGCAGAAAAGGCATTTGACAAAGTTCAACACTCATTCATGATAAAAACTCTCAGCAAAATAGGAATAGAAGGAAAATTCCTCAACATAATAAAGGGCATTTATACAAAGACAATAGCCCACATCATCCTAAATGGGGAGAGCCTGAAAGTGTTCCCCTTGAGGTGGGGAACCAGACAAGGATGCCCTTTATCTCCACTCTCATTCAACATTGTGTTGGAGGTCTTAGCCAGAGCAATTAGGGTAGATAAAGAAATAAAGGCATCCAGATTGGCAAGGAAGAAGTAAAAGTATCTCTATTTGCAGATGACATGATCTTATACACAGAAAACTCTAAGGAATCCTTCAGAAAACTACCGAAACTAATAGAAGAGTTCAGCAGAGCATCAAGATATGAGATAAACAAGCAAAAATCAGTTGGATTCCTCTACATCAACAAAACAAACATCGAAGAGGAAACCACCAAATCAATACCATTCACAGTAGCCCCCAAGAAGATAAAACACTTAGGAATAAACCTTACCAGAGATGTAAAAGACTTATACAAATAAAACTACAAAATACTTCCTCAGGAAAACAAAAGAGACCTTCATAAGTGGAAGAACATACCTTGCTCATTGATAGGAAGACTTAACAGTGTAAAAATATCTATTCTAGCAAAAGCCATCTATAGGTTTAATGCAATTCCAATCCAAATTCCAATGACATTTTTTAATGAGGTGGAAAAACAAATCACCCACTTTATAAGGAAGGGAAAGAGGCCCTGGATAAGTAAAGCATTACTGAAAAAGAAGAACAAACTGGGAGGCCTCACTCTACCTGATTTTAGAGCCTATTAAACCACCACAGTAGTCAAAACAGCCTGGTACTGGTACGACAAAAGTACACAGACCAATGGAACAGAATTGAGAATTCAGACATAAATCCATGCACATATGAGCAGATGATATTTGACAAAGGCCCCAAAACAGTTAAATGTGGAAAGGACAGTCTTTTTAACAAATGGTGCTGGCATAACTGGATATCCATCTGCAAAAAAATTAAACAAGACCCATACCTCACACCATGCACAAAAATGAACTCAAAATGGATCCAAGGCCTAAATATAAAACCTAAAACAATAAAAATCATGGAAGAAAAAATAGAGACGATGCTACGAGCCCTAATACATAATAGCATAAACAGTATAGAAAACATTACTAAAATCCAGAAAAAAAACTAGAAAACTGGAACCGTAAAAATCAAACACCTATGCTCATTCAAAGACTTCACCAAAAGAGTAAAAAGATTACCTACAGACTGGGAAAAAGTTTTCAGCTATGACATTTCCGATCAGCTCTTGATCTCTAAAATCTACATGATGCAGCAAAAACTCAACTGTAAAAAGACAAATAACCCAATTAAAAAATGGGCAAAAGATATGAACAGACACTGCACTAAGGAAGACATTCAGGTAGCTAACAGATACATGAGGAAATGCTCACGATCATTAGCCATTAGAGAAATGCAAATCAAAACTACAATGAGATTCCATCTCACTCCAACAAGGCTGGCATTTATCCAAAAAACACAAAATAATAAATGTCAAAGAGGTGATGGAGAGATTGGAAAACTTCTACACTGCTGGTGGGAATGTCAAATGGTACAACCACTTTGGAAATCAAATTGGCACTAGAACTACCATAAAAAAATAAATAACGATCCAGCAATTCCACTCCTTGGAATATATCCTAGAGAATTAAGAGACTGTACATGAACAGATATATGCACACCCATGTTCTTTGCAGCTCTGTTTACCATAGCAAAAAAGATGAGAGCAACCAAGGTGCCCATCAAGGGATGAATGGATAAATAAACTATGGTATCTTCACACAATGGAATTCTATGCATCGATAAAGAACAGTGAGGAATCTGTGAAACATTTCATAACATTGAGGAATCTGGAAGACATTATGCTGAGTGAAATTAGTCAGTTGCAAAGGACAAATATTGTATAAGAGCACTATTAAAAGACCTCCAGAAATAGTTTAAACAGAGAAGAAAATATTCTTCGATGGTTACGAAAGGGGAGGGAGGGAGGGCGGGAGAGGGGTATTCACTAATTAGATAGTAGATAAAAACTACTTTAGGTGAAGAGAAAGACAACACACAATACAGGCGAGGTCAGCACAATTGGACTAAACGAAAAGCAAAGAAGTCTCCTGAATAAACTGAATGCTTCAAAGCTCAGCAGAGCAGGGGCAGGCATTTGAGGACCATGGTTTCAGGGGACATCTAAGTCAATTGGCATAATAAAATCTACTACAAAAACATTCTGCATCCCAGTTTGGAGAGTGGCGTCTGGGGTCTTAAATGCTAGCAAGCAGCCATCTAAGATGCATCAATTGGTCTCAACCCACCTGGACCAAAGGAGAATGAAGAACACCAAGGACACAAGGTAACTATAAGCCCAAGAGATAGAAAGGGCCACATAAACCAGAGACTACATCCTGAGATCAGAAGAACTAGATGGTGCCCGGCTACAACCGATGACTTCCCTGACAGGGATCACAACAGAGAACCCCTGAGGGAGCAGGCGAGCAGTGGGATGCTGACCCTAAATTCTCGTAATAAGACCAGACTTAATGGTCTGACTGAGACTAGAAGTATTGCGGTGGTCATGGCCCCCAGACCTTTTGTTGGCCCAGGACAGGAACCATTCCCAAAGCCAACTCTTCAGACAGTGATTGGACTGGACAATGGGTTGGAGAGGGATCCTGGTGAGGAGTGAGCTTTTTGGATCAGGTGGACACTTGAGACTATGTTGGCATCTCATCCCTGGATGGGAGATGAGAGTGTAGAGGGGGTTAGAAGCTGGCGAAAGGGATACGAAAAGAGAGAGTAGAGGGAGGGAGCAGACTGTTTCATTGGGGGGAGAGCATTTGGGAGTATGTAGTAAGGTGTATATAAGTTTTTGTGTGAGAGACTGACTTGATTTGTAAACTTTCACTTAAAGCACAGCAATAATTAAAAAAAAAGTTATACAGAGAAAAAGCAATGATATCACTATAAGGACTAACGTGCTCCTCAACCGAGCCATGGTGTTTTCAATTGCCTGGTATGTGGGCAAAAGCTGGACAATGAATAAGGAAGACTAATGATGAATCGAAGCCTTTGAATTACGGTGTTGGCAAAGAATATTGAATATACCATGGACTGCCAAAAGAATGAACAAATCTCTCTTGGAAGAAATACAGCCAGCGTTCTTCTCGGAAGCATGGATGACGAGACTATGTCTCACATAATTTGGACTGGTTATCAGGAGAGATCAATCCCTGGAGGACATCATGCTTGGTAAAGTGGAGGATCAGTGAAAGAGAGGAAGACGCTCAAGGAGATGGATTGACACAGCGGCTGCAACAATGGGACCAAGCATAACAAAGATTGTGAGGATGGCCCAGAACCAGGCAGTGTTTCATTCTGTTATGTATAGGAATCGATTTGACAGCATGAAAAACCCCAACAACATTGGACTTTGTCTTTAATATGGTAAAAATTATTCAGGCTAGGATGATAAGCTTGATATCTTTATTAAGTGTTGTGTGAGAAAATGGGATCAATTCATACCCAGACACTGAAGCATTCAGAGTCAAGACAGTTATTGTGGGATGTATTTTAACACATTTCCTTGAATTGAAAAAATTCCTTTCAGGCTTTCTCTGAAAGAAATGAAATCTGATCTAATTGGTTTGACAGTGAGAACTGGGTTTGTAAGTTGTATTTTTCATAAATTAAATCAGCTAGGTATACAGCTTCAAGGTTTTAACAGAAAATAATTTTAAAGTATGTGATAGATAAAAGCATTTACCAAAAATTAGTGAATTGGTAAAGCCTTTTTAAAATTTATCATGTTATTTTTACAATCTTTTCTGAGTATATTGGGCCAAAAAGGGGCACATTTAAGTGAAAAAATAACTGGCAAAATAAACACACATATGATAAGTCTTTAAAGAGATCCTTTGCAGCAAATATGCCTAATGAAATATATAATTTTATTTCTTGACTGTCTCTTCCATGAGTATTGATAGTTGGTCCAAGTAAAATTAAATCCTTGACAACTTCTATTTTCTCCGCTTATCTTAATGTTGTTTATTGGTGTAGTGAGAATTTTTGTTTTCTTTATGTTTAGGTGCAATTCATACTGAATTCTGTAGTCTTTGACCTTCATCAGCAAGTGCTTCAAGTCCTCTTCACTTTCAACAAGGAAGGCTGTGTCATCTGCATATTGAAGTTTGCTAAATAGTCTTTCTCCAGTCCTGATGCCATGTTTTTCTTCATGTAGTCCAACTTCTCAGATGATTTGTTCAACACACAGATGCATTAAGTATGGTAAAAGGATACAACCCTGACACACACCTTTTCTGATTTTAAACCACACAGTATCCCTTTATGATGTATTGCATTGGGCAAATCTGCTGCAAATGACCTCTTTAAAGTGTTAAAAAGCAAAGATGTCACTTTGGGGACTAAGATGCACCTGACCCAAGCTTTGGTATTCGCAGTTGCCTCATATGTATTTGAAATCTGGGCAATGAATAAGGAAGACCAAAGAAGAATTGATGCCTTTGAATTATGGTGTTGGTGAAGAATATTGAGTGTACCATGAACTGCCAGAAGAGTGAACAAATCTGCCTTGAGAGAAGAATAGCCAGGATGCTCCTTAGAGGCGAGGGTGGCAAGACATTGTCTCATATACTTTGGACATGTTGTCAGGAGGGACCAGTCCCTTGAGAAGGACATCATGCTTGGTAAAGTAGGTCAGCAAAAAAAGAGGGATACCCTTGACAATATGGCTTGACACAATGACTGCAACAATGGGCTCAAGCGTAACAACGATTGAGAGGATGGCGCAGGACTGGGCTGTGTTTCATTCTATTGGTGTATATAGAGTAGCTATCAGTTGGAACCGACTCGATGACACCTAACAACAAACAACGACAGTATCACCTTATTCAGCTTGAAAGATCTTATATGTGCATTATTTTTTTTTGAATGATGGTGGGTAACACATTGCCATAATATTTACATTTTATTGGATATATTTAAAAAGATCATCATAACAGCTTTGTTTTAAAATGTCCATTTTGACAATATGCTAAAATTTACATCTTTTTAAATTTTAAATATGATGAAAATTTTTAGACATCAACTTTAAAATGAATGAGAGGGTGGATGGTTTTTCAAAATTAGTTTTTGGGAGTACACAAGCACTTATTTTAAGACCACTGGCCCAGAGGACCATTAAATGGACATAAACCTACCATCTTCTAAATTACATGATCAAGAAACTTAAGAGTAATCTCGAAACTCTTGATTTACATCATTATCCTCAACCAGTTTCCAATTTCTGCCAATGCCACCTCCTAAATATGACTCAGTTTTGCCTCTTCCTCTTCATTCCTACAACCACTTCCCTAATGACCCTCATAATTAATTGCTTTTACATATTGCAATAGTCTCTTATTTGTACTCTTGGCTACAATTTTCTCCAGGTTATCTTCTCCATTGTAGTCCAAAGTGATCATTAGTTCCCTATCACATTCAAAATAAAATCAAAGCTTCTTATCATTTTATATAATGTTCTCTATCATATGTTTTTTTTCTTTCTCACCAATCTCATTTCACATTACCTTTCTGACTTCAGAGTATACTATTTGTGCCCCAATACTTATTTCTCTTTTTTCTTTAGTAATAGAATTTCAAGTTGTTGTCTTAGGAAATGGACACTAGGATAAAGTCTACATTTCATAGTCTTTATTGCAGCTAATATGCCCTTGTAATTAGATTATGGTAAATGGGATATAAGCAGATATGATATTTTGAAACTTGAAGAAATTGGATATATCCTTCTGCTGGTCTTTACTTCTTACTGCTGCATGGATTGCAAACAAATAGCTTGAGACTCATTAGGCATCTTCAACTGCTTTTTCAGAGCAACAAAATAGAAAGAGACTGGGTCTTTGACACTTTAAAGCACCATATCATCTCTCATTCTGCTACCACTGGACATTTACCTGAAAGAGAATAAACTCTGATGTTGTTTTCACCACTGTTATTTTGAGTTTACTACCGCTCACAGCTGTACTCAATTCAAGCTTAATTCTAAATAGTACAACTCTCCAATAAGAGTGAATTATTTGCACTTTCTTCATCCAGTACTTACACATAAACACCATAGAGTTATATATCTCTGAAATTTTTTCGTCTTATTCCCTTGATCAGGAGCACCCTTCCTTCCCATCTTTTATTTTATACATGAAACCTCAACTTTTTTTTCCCTCTAACAACAAAGCATTACCTGAATTCTCACATTGGGGTAAGTGTCTTTTTATTCTCCCATAACAGCCCATACCTATTTATATCATAGCAATCTTGACATTGTACTGAAATTATCCATTTATATGTCAGTTCTATGCACTAGATTATAAGCTCCTTTAGGGAAGGGACCTTGGCATTCATGTGTAATTGCTAATGCCTAATACAGCAGTTGTTACATAAAAAGTAAACCAAAAAACCAAACCCATTGCCATCTGGTCGATTCTGACTCATAGCAACTCTAAAGGACAGAGTAGAACTGCCCAATAGGGTTTCCAAAGAGCACCAGGTGAATTCGACCTGTCAATCTTTTGGTTAGCAGCCTTAGCTCTTAACCACTACCCCACCAGGGTACATAGCAGAAACATATATTTTCAAACTTTATCACAAATAACCGAGACTATAACATTTATGTTCACTTAGTTACACCTTTAATTGATTTATTTTCTGCTTGTTTATACATACAAATTAATATTAAGGAGGAAATGAAACTCTTGTCAATTCAACTTTCTACAAGTGTACAATTTATTGGCAGAAATTATAATAATCAGCTGTGCAATGTTACCCTTAACCAATGTGATTTTTCTATCACCATTAACCTACCCCTTTCCTCCTCCCTCCCACCCCTGGTAACCACTAAGAAACTTTGATCTTCATATTTTTGTGTTTTCTTGTCTTTTTATGTAAGTGAGGTCATACAATATTTGTCCTTTTATGATTGACTTATTTCTCTCAGCATAATGCCTTCAAGCTCCATCCATATTGTAGCATGTACTAAGATTTAATTTCTCCTACTGGCTGAGTACTACTCCATTGCACGTATGTACCATATTTTGTTTAACCATTCATCTTTTGATAGGCATTTAGGTTGTTTCCACTTTTAATATTGTGAATAGTGGCATACAAGTTGAATTGGCAAAAGTTATTTACAAAAACAAAAAATAATAAATAAGAGTAGCTGCTGAGGCTGCTTATGTACATCCAGAAACCTCATGAAATTTGGTTCCTTGATTTGGAGGTTTAGGGTCATGGTTTCATAGTACATCCTAGTTAATTGGCCTAAAAACATGTTTAGTACTTCTGTTCTACCTCCTAGTTAGTTGTGCAGTGCCTGAGATCTTAAGAGAATGCAAGTGGATACCCAAGATACAAAAATTGGTCTCTATTCCCTGGAGCAACAGAGGAAGAAGGAGAGTCAGGAACAGGAGGAGGATATGGAATGTGTGGCTAATTGCCTCCATGAACAACTGCCTTTTTGCCATGAGACCAGAAGAACTGGATGGTGCCTGGCTATGACTACTGAACATTTTGAACAAACAATCCTGATCAAAAGGAGGAAAATGCAGAACAGAATTTCAAATTCTCATGGACTCCAGACTTTCTGGAACCATGAAGTCTGGATAAACCCCTGAAACTATTGCCCTGAGAAAATCTTTAATCCTTAAACCAAAAATATCCCCTGAAGACTTCTTAAAACCAAACAAGTTTAACTTAACTAGTAAAAAATATCTACCTTGACCATTATGCTTTTTTAAGAACTATCTATATGGGATCAAACAGACAACAGCAATGTGAAAGATTAGATAGAAACATTAGTGGGCAGTGAGTTTATGCTAATGGGAGAGGAACAACTCAGAAAAGAAGGCTGATAATGGTTGCACAATTCTAAGAATGTAATTGATATCACTAAATTGTACATGTAGAAACTGTTGAGTTGATGCATGCTTGGCTGTGTATATTCTTAACAACAACAATAAACAAATAAAATGGAAAAAAGAAGGAAATACATATGAAAATGCATTTTTTTAATTAATTATCATTATTATAAAGTTAACAAGTTTATTTCTTTGACCTCTGGCTCTAAATTGAGAATTAGATGTATGACAGTGAGCAGGATTACACAATATCATGATCAAAGCTTTGTTTCTAATTCCATAATACATGAATATAATAACTCGAGAAACAGCAAAAGCTAATTTAAAAGGTGTGATGCTTAAGATGGTGCGTCAACTTGGCTGGGCCGCCATTCTCAGTGTTTTGGCAGTTGTATAATGTTGTGGTAGCTTTCCTGTTGAAATTTGATATGTGATCACCCCCTGATGGAATCTGCTGAGTGGTACTGGTGGAGGTGGGGCCTGTGGCTGCTCACGGCCCCCTCAGCCTTCATCTCCCCACCTTCCACTGCCTACTTCCTTCCTGCTCACCTTGCAAAGGTTTTGGCTTGTTCTATATCTAGCAGCTTTCTCTTGTCTGACCTCTGGTTCTTGAGACTTAAACTAGCAGCTTACCTGTCCATTTTGGGATTCACCAATCTTCACAGCCTGTGAGCAAAAGTCCTGCTCCTCGACCTGCCTATCTTGGGTTCGCCAGTCCCTGAAGCTAAGTGACTCAGGAGAAACCTTGCTATCTTGCCTACTGACTTTGGGGATTCCTCGATCATCACAACATGTGAGCGGGATCCTTGCTCTCCAAACTGCTCATCTTGAGTTCACCAACTTCTGCGGCTCCATGAATTGGGAAAGTACTCTATCCTGATCCAAGGACTTGGGACGTTCTAACCCCTACAATCATGTGAGCTGTTTCATTAATATAAATCTCTCTCTCTCTCTCTCTCTATGCATTACTGGTTTTGCTTCTTTAGAGAACCCAGCCTAAGACAAGAAAAAAAAAAAAAAAGACAAGAGGAGATGTCAATTTGTATTGAGTGAGCTCTACTGTTTATGTATTCATATCTCCCAGACCGGAATTTGATAGCTAATTACTGTATTTGTCTGATAACTTGTTTAATCAATAAAGTACAATGAAATTAGATGGAGTGATATTTTTCCTTCTCAGAAACTACTCAGCCATGGAATCTTATGGTTGTTTATTTACAGTGAGTGTTTAACAATAAATGTAGTTTTTTTCTGAGTAACTAATTCTCACCAGCCTGCATAGGTTGAACAGACATATACATTATTCACTCAGTTGTTCAGTCAGTATTAACTCTTCCTACCATTAGGTATACACTACAACTTTAATGCCTGAATTTTTAGAAGGCTTGATTTTAGGGTAGACATAAAAAAAAAAAAATTTTTTTTTTTATATAGGAAGAAAATGAGAAAAGAAAAATCATTTGGTTTTATAACAACCAAATGATTTTTGGTTGTTATAAAACCAAGGAGTATCACTTCCATAGTATTTGCAATGTCCATTCCAATACATTTGCTCTTATACCAACATGCCAAAAATAACTTGCCTCCCTAGCTATATCCAAATTGCCTCCATGAACAATTGACTCCTTTACCATGAGACCAGAAGAACTGGATGGTTCAATGTCCATTCCAATACATTTGCTCTTGGGGAAGGGAAATGTACAAATTTAAAATGAGCATTAATAGGCTAAGAGCACATTCTGTAAATTTTACTACAATTGAAAAAATATATACATTAGAGAAAATGTGTGCCTAAAGCCACAATTTTTGCCTACTCAAAACTTTTACAGTTCTGTTTGTCCATTATCTATATGTAAATGATGACAAAAAAAAAAAAGGTAGAGGGATAACTGGATGTAAAAAAATGAAACAGGGCCCATATCTCACACCATACACAAAAACTAACTCAAAACGGATCAAAGACTGAAATAAATATAAAATCTAAAATGATAAAGAATATAGAAGAAAAAATAGGGACAGTGCTAGGGGCCGTAATACATGGCATAAATAGGAGAAAAACCACAACTAAAAATGCACAAACATCAGAAAAGAAACCAGATAACTGGAAGCTCATAAAAATGAAACACTTATGCTCATCAAAAGACTTCTCCAAAAGAGTATAATGAGAACCTACAGACTGGGAAAAAGTTTTTGGCTATGACAAATCTGACAAAGATCTAATCTCTAAAATCTATAGGAAAATCCAACACCTGTACAACAAAAAGACAAATAATCCAATTCAAAAATTGGCGAAGGATATGAACAGACAATTCATCAAAGAAGACATTCAGGCAGCTAACAGACACATGAGGAAATGCTTGCAATCACTGGCCATTAGAGAAATACAAATCAAAACTACAATAAGATGCCATCTCACCCCAACGAGGCTGGCACTAATCCAAAAACCACAAAATAACAAATGTTGGAGAGGTTGTGGGACAATTGGAACTCTTATGCACTGCTGATAGGAGTGTAAAATGGCACAACCACTGTAGAAAACAATACGGTGCTTCCTTAAAAAGCCAGAAATAGAAATACCGTACAATCCAGCAAGCCCACTCCTAAGAGTATACACAAGAGAAATAAGAGCCGTCACATGAATAGACGTATGCATACCCATGTTCATTGCAGCACTATTTACAACAACAAAAAGATGGCAACAACCTAAATGCCCATCAACAGATGAATGATTAAACAAATTATGGTCCATACACACAATGGAATACTACGCAATGATAAAGAACAAAGATGAATCTGCAAAACATTTCACAACATGGATGAATCTGGAGGAAGTTATGCTGAGTGAAATAAGTCAGCAACAAAAGGAAAAATACTATGTTAGACCACTATTATAAGAACTCAAGAAAAGTTTTTACACACAGAAAAAAGCATTCGTTGATGGTTATGAGGGTGGGGACGGAGGGGGAGAGGAAATCACTAACTAGATAGTAGACAAGGGTCAACTTCAGTGAAGGGAATGACAACACACAATATAGGGGAAGTCAGCACCAATGAATCAAAGCAAAAGCATAGAAATTTCCTAGACACATCCAAACACTTTTAGGACAGAGTAAGTAGCTGGGGCTGGGACTTGGGGACCATAGTCTCAGGGGACATCTAGGACAACTGGCATAACATAGTTCGTAACGAAAATGTTCTATATCCCACTTTGGTGAGTAGCATCTGGGGACTTAAAAGCTTGTGAGCAGCCATCTAAGATATATCTATTGGTCCCATCCCACCAGGAACAAAGGAAAATGAATAAGACCAAAGACACGAGGAAAATATTAGTCCAAAGGACTGAAGGACCAAATGAACCAGAGACTCCACCAGCCTGAGACCAGAAGAACTAGATGATGCCCAGCTACCACCAATGACCGCTCTGACAGGCATCACAGCAGAGAGTCTCAGACAGAGTGGGAGAAAAGTGTAGAACAGAATTCAAATTCATGAAAAAATACCAGACTGTTGGGTCGGGCAGAGACTGGAGGAACCACCAAAACTATGGCCCTCAGACACTCTGCTAAACCAGAACTGAAACCATTTCTGAAGCCCACTTTTCAGACAAAGATTAGACCGGCCTATAAAACAAATGATAACACATGTGAGAAGCATACATCTTAGTTCAATCAAATATACAAGACCAAATGGGCAACTCCTTTCCAAGAGCAGGACTAGAAAACAGGAAGGACAGGAACTGGGTGAGTGACACAGTGAACCCAGGGTGGAAAGGGGAAGTGAGCCTTCACATTGTGGGGATTGCAATCAATGTCACAATACAATATGTGTATAAATTTTTGAATGAGAAATTAATTTGGGCTGTAAACTTTTACCTAAAGCACAATTTTTAAAAATGACCACACACACACACAAAAAAAAGCCAAGTACTATAAAACCTGCATAAGCTGGTACCTGTGTAAGGCAGAAACCTATCAGAGAAAGAAAACTCAAATATTTTCCACTAAAACGAGCAGTAGAAAAGTGGTAAGACTGCACCCTTTCAAAGTTGGAAAACTTGCAACACCCAGAAAAACAAGGCAGTCCTGTCAAGTTCTGGCTATCACAGGTTTCACTATACAAAGAAATAGGCAAATTCATGAACCAGATCCAAAAGAAAGTATGGCAACAAAGAGCAAAATAAACCACTACAAAAGGCAGAATCAGAAAAGAATTTCAGAGGCAATGGTAGAAGTGGAACCAGTGTTTCCTGTGTCAAATCCACCGGAAGCAAGGAAAAACTGTTAAATTTAGTGAAGTAATCTGGAAAACTTTTCATCATTATTATCTGCATCACTTTCATTTTCCCATGGTTTCAAACCACAGTGATTCATAACCAATTATTACTTAATGTTCTCTTAAGTAAAAAATAAAAGTGATTTTTTTTTGAGAGCACCAACAACTTCCTAAAGATGTTTGTATTTTGAGTACCTGAACATTTTATTCACTACCTCATAAAATAACCTATTAATTAATATAAGGTCTGGAAATGATTGGAATATTCTCTGATCACTGGTCGAGAAATTCTTATAAAACATCCCTGTGTCAATGTCTAAAATGCAGAGACAGTGCTCTATACTGCATGTATATCAACCCTTAACACTTTAGCATGGAATATGCTGCTAAGCACACAAAAGACATTCGTTTAATTTTTATGTGATTGAATTTAATTGAAAAAGTAGGTGAAATTATGGCTGATGGAAATTGGATCCAAATCACCTGCTAATTAAGGTAAGCCATCTCATCACAAACTGGTTCAGGGATTGTTTAATAATTTTTTTTCTCTTGATTAACAGCTTTCCTCATCTTCCATAGACTTTCTGGCATGAATTTAACTTTATTATTCCTGTAAAGAATAAAGGTATGACTCTTTCTTGGTAGCATATATTAAGCAGCTATATTTTCTAGGCCATCCCATTTTGCATTTGATAAAATTTAATAATGAAAATATAATTTTAATTGGTGATAAATTTTGAGGTAATCTTTTTTATACTTTTATGAAAAGTATATAAAATATAGTCATGTTTCAGTGTAGATATCACAGAGAAGTGTAGTTATAATATTAAGTAACATTTAGGGGAAAAAGTTAAATGAAATAGCCACAAAACTAATAAATTTGAAAGCATTGTCTTTAGGGAACCTTTAAAAGTTAGTAAGTAGGCATAGGAAAGCTGAAGAATAGAAAAATTATACAAAGAAAATTTCCATCAAACTTGAGGAAAAAATAACTTTGAAGAGGGCTTAAAAACAGCATTAATACTGGCAGCTTATTATAATTTAGTTGAGGAAAATTAGGAGTTCCCGTGTATATTGAAGTGACTAAGTAAAATTGTTTTAGGAATTGTCATGGATTGAATTGTGTCCGCCCAAAACATCTGTCAACTTGGTTAGGCCATGATTTCCAGTATTGTGTGATTGTCCACCATTTTGTCATCTGCTCAGATTTTTCTAAATTGTAAATCCTACCTGTATGATGTTAATGAGGCAGGATTACAGGCAATTATGTTAATGAGGCAGGACTCAATCTATAAGATTAGGTTGTATCTTAAGTCAATCTTTGTTGAGATATAAAAGAGAACAGCAAGCAGAGAGATGGGGGATCTTTATCACCCAGAAAGCAGCGCTAGGAGATCTTGTCCTTTGGACCCAGGGTCCCTGTGCCTGAGAAGCTCCTACTCCAGGGGAAGATCGATGACAAGGACCTTCCCCAAGAGCCAAAAGAGAGAGAAAGCCTTCCCCTGGAGCTGGCACCCTGAATTTGGACTTGTAGCCTACTAGACTGCGAGAGAATAAATTTCTCTTTGTTAAAGTCATCCACTAATGGTATATTCACACAACGGAATACTACCCATTGATAAAGAACAATGATGAATCCATGAAACATTTCATAAAATGAAGGAATCTGGAAGGCATTATGCTGAGTGAAATTAGTCAGTTGTGAAAGGACAAATATTGTACGAGACCACTATTATATAAAAAAAGAACTCAAGAAATAATTTAAATAGGGAACAAAATATTCTTTGATGGTTATGAGAGTGGGGAGGGAGAAGGGAGAAGGGTCTTTACTAATTAGATAGTAGACAAGAACTATTTTTTTTAATCAATTTTTGTGCTTTAAGTGAGAGTTTACAAATCAAGTCAGACTCTCATACAAATATGTATATACACCTTGCTATACACTTCTAATTGCTCCCCCCTAATGAGACAGCACACTCCTCTCCACTCTCTCTCCTCCTGTCCATTCGGACAGCTTCTGGCCCCCTCTGCCCTCTCATCTCCCCTCCAGACAGGAGATGCCAACATAGTCTCATGTGTCTACTTGATCCAAGAAGCTCGTCCTTCACTATTATCATTTTCCATCCCATAGTCCAGTCCAATCCCTGTCTGAAGAGTTGGCTTTGGGAATGGTTCCTGTCTTGGGATAACAGAAGGTCTGGGGACCATGACCTCCGGGTTCCTTCTATTCACAGTCCAACCTTAAGTCTGGTCTTTTTACGAGAATTTGGGGTCTTCATCCCACTGCTCTCCTGCTCCCTCAGGGGTTCTCTGTTGTGTTCACTGTCAGGGCAGTCATCGGTTGTGGCCCGGCACCATCTAGTTCTTCTGGTCTCAGGCCAATGTACTCTCTGGTTTATGTGGTCCTTTCTGTCTCTGGGGCTCATAATTACCTTCTATCATTGGCGTTCTTCATTCTTCCTTGCTCCAGATGGGTTGAAACCAATTGATGCATCTTAGATAGCCCCTTGCTAGCGTTTAAGACCCCAGACGCCACTCTCCAAAGTAGGATGCAGAATATTTTCTTGTCAGATATGTCAATTGACTTAGATGTCCCCTGAAACTATGTTCCCAAACCCCCACCCCTGCTACCCTGGCCTTTGAAGAGTTCAGCTTATTCAGGAAATTTCTCTGCTTTTTTTTTTGGTTTAGTCCAGTTGTGTTGACCTCTCCTGTATTGTGTGTTGTCTTTCCCCTCACCTAAAATAAAACTTATCTACTAATTAGTGAAAACTCCTATCCCTCCCTCCCCACTCAGGTAACCATAAAAGAATATTTTCTTCTCTGTTTAAACTATTTCTCCAGTTCTTATAATAATGGTCTTATACAATATTTGTCCTTTGGCAAAAGACTAATTTCACTCAGCATAATGTCTTCCAGATTCCTCAATGTTATGAAATGTTTCATGGATTCATCATTGCTCTTTATGGATGCGTAGCATCCCATTGTGTGAAGACACCATAATTTATTTATCCATTCATCCATTGATGGGCACCTTGGTCACTTCCATCTTTTTGCTATTGTAAACAGTGCTGCAATGAACATGGGTGTGCATATATCTGTTCGTGTAAAGGCTATTTCTCTAGGATATATTCCAAGGATTGGGATTGCTAGATCCTATGGTAGTTCTATTTCTAGTATTTTAAGAAAGTGCCAAATGCATTTCCAAGGCAGTTGAACCATTTTACCTTCCCACCAGCAGTGTATAAGTGTTCCAGTCTCTCCACAACCTGTCAAACATTTACTATTTTGTGTTTTTTGGATTAATGCCAGCTGTGTTGGAGTGAGATGGAATCTCATCGTACTTTTCATTTGCATTTCTCTAATGGCTAATGATCGTGAGCATTTCCTCATGTATCTGTTAGCTACCTGAATGTCTTCTTTAGGGAAGTGCCTGTTCATATATTTTGCACATTTTTTAATTGGGTTAATTGTCTTTTTGTAGTTGAGTTGTTACAGTATCATGCAGATTTTAGAGATCAGGTGCTGATCGGAAATGTCATAGCTAAAAACTTTTTCCCAGTCTGTAGGTAGTTTTTTACTATTTTGGTGAAGTCTTTAGGTGAGCATAGGTGTTTGATTTTTACGAGCTCCCAGTTATCTGGTTCCTCTTCTGCATTTTTATTAATGTTTTGTATACTGTTTATGCCATGTATTAGGGTTCCTAGCATTGTCCATGTTTTTTTCTTCCATGATTTATACTTTTAGACTTTATTTTTAAGTCTTTGATCCATTTTTAACTCATTTTGTGGATGGTGTGAGATACGGGTCTTGTTTCATTTTTTTGCAGATGGATATCCAGTTATGCCAGGCACCATTTGTTAAAATGACTGTCTTTTCCCCAATTAACTGACTTTAGGCTTTTGTCAAATGTCAGCTGCTCATATGTGGATGGGTTTATGTCTGGATTCTCAATTCTGTTCCATTGGTCTATGTATCTGTTGTTGTACCAGTACCAGGCTGTTTTGACTACTGTGGCAGTATAATAGGTTCTAAAATCAGGTAGAGTAAGGCCTCTCACTTTGTTTTTCTTTTTCAGTAATGTTTAACTTATCTGGGGCCTCTTTTCCTTCCATATGAAGTTGGTGATTTGTTTCTCCATCTCGTTAAAAAAATATCTTTGGAATTTGAATAGGAATTCCATTGTATCTATCACTTTTGGTAGAATAGACATTTTTACAATGTTAACTTTTCCTATCCATGAGCAAGGTATATTTTTCCACTTATGTAGGTCTCTTTTCTTTTTCATGTAGGTCTCTTCATTTCTTGCAGTAGTGTCTTGCAGTTTTCTTTGTATAAGTCTTTTACATTTCTGGTGAGATTTATTCCTAAGTACTTTATCTTCTTGAGGGCTACAGTAAATGGTATTGATTTGGTGATTTCCTCTTCGATGTTCTTTTTTTTGGTGTAGAGGAATCCAACTGATTTTTGTACATTTATCTTGTATTCTAATACTCTGCGGAAATCTTCTATCAGTCTCAGTTGTTTTCTGGAGGATTCCTTAGGGTTTTCTGTGTATAAGATAATGTCATCTGCAAATAGAGATACTTTAACTTCTTCCTTACCAATCTGGATGCCCTTTATTTCTTTATCTAGCCTAATTGCTCTGGCTAGGACCTCCAGCACAATGTTGATAAAGGGCATCCTTGTCTGGTTTCCGTTCTCAAGGCAATGCTTTCAGGCTCTCTGCGTTTAGGATGATGTTGGCTGCTGGCTTTATATAAATGCCCTTTATTATGTTGAGGAATTTTCCTTTTATTCCTATTTTACTGAGAGTTTTATCATGAATGGATGCTGAACTTTGTCAAATGCTTTTTTGCATCAATTAATAAGATCATGTGGTTCTTGTCTTTTGCTTTATTTATAGGAAGTATTGCATTAATTGTTTTTCTAATGTTGAACCATCCCTGCATACCTGGTACGAATCCCACTTGGCCATGGTGAATTATTTTTTTGATATGTTATAGAATTCTATTGGCTAGAATTTTGTTGAGGATTTTTGTATCTATGTTTATGAGGGATATAGGTCTGTAATTTTTTTTTTTTGTGGAGTCTTTACTTGATTTTGGTATCAGGGATATGCTGGTTTCATAGAATAAGTATGGCAGTATTCCATCCTTTTCTATGCTCTGAAATACCTTTAGTAGTAGTGGTGTTAACTCTTCTCTGAATGTTTGGTAGAACTCTCCAGTGAAAATGTCCAGGGCATCTTTTTGTTGTTGTTGTTGGGAGTTTTTTCGTTATCTTTTCAATCTCTTCTTTTGTTATGGGTCTATTTAGTTGTTCTACCTCTGTTTGTGTTACTTTAGGTAGGTAGTGTGTTTCTAGGAATTCATCCATTTCTTCTAGGTTTTCAAATTTGTTAGAGTACTATTTTTCTTAGTAATCTGATATGATTCTTTTAATTTCAGTTGGGTCTGTTGTGATATCACCAATCTCATTTCTTATTCAGGTTATTTGCTTCCTGTCTTGTTTTTCTTTTGTCAGTCTGGCCAATGGTTTATCAATTTTGTTAATTTTTTCAAAGAACCAGATTTTGGTCTTGTTCATGCTTTCAATTTTTTTCTGTTCTCTAATTCATTTAATTCTGCCCTAATTTTTAGTATTTACCTTCTTCTGCTGCCTGAGGGTTTCTTTTGTTGCTGTCTTTCTATTTGTTCAAGTTGTAAAGATAATTCTTTGATTTTGGCCCTTTCTTCTTTCTGTATGTGTGCATTTATTGATATAAATTGACCTCTGAGCACTGCTTTTGCTGTGTCCCAAAGGTTCTGATTGGAAGTGTTTTCATTCTCATTGGATTCTATGAATCTCTTTATTCCATCCTTCATGTCTTCTATAATCCAGTCTTTTTTCAGCAGGTAATTGTTCAGTTTCCAAGTGTTCTTTTCTTTTCACTCCTTTTTGTTATTGACTTCTACTTTTATGGCCATATGGTTAGAGAAGATGCTTTGTAATATTTCAATGTTTTGGATTCTACGAAGGCTAGCTTTATGACCTAATATGTGGTGTATTCTAGAGAATGTTCCATGTGCACTAGAAAAGAAAGTATAGTTTGCAGCTGTCCAGTGGAGTTTTCTGTATATGTCTATGACGTTAAGTTGGTTGATTGTGGCATTTAGGTCTTCCACATCTTTATTGAGCTTCTTACTGGATGGCCTGTCCTTCACTGAAAGTGGTGTGTTGAAGTTTCCTACCATAATTGTGGAGCTGTCTATCTCACTTTTCAATACTGTTAAAGTTCATTTTATGTATTTTGCACCCCTGTCATTGGGGCATAAATATTTAATATGGTTATATCCTCATGGTATACCCACCCACTTTGTCCCTTTAGTGATTATATAGTGTCCTTCCTTATCCTTTGTGGTGGATTTAACTTTAAAGTCTATTTTGTTGAAAATTAATATTGCCACTCCTGCTGTTTTTTGATTGTTTTTTGATTGATATATTTTTCTCCATCCTTTGAGTTTTAGTTCGTTTGTGTCTCTAAGTCTAAGGTGTGTCTCTTGTAGGCAGCATAGAGCTGGATCATGTTTTTTTTTTTTTATCCATTCTTCAACTCTCTCTTGTTTGGTGCATTTAGCCCATTTACATTCAGTGTGATTATATATAGATATGAGTAGAGTGTTCTCATTTCGATGCCTTTTTTTTCTGTGTTGTTGACAATTTCATTTTTCCACTTAGTTTTTTATTTTATTTTTTTGTGCTGAGAAGTTTTTTCTTTTTAAATTGTATGTTCTTTTTCATTGTAGTTGAATTTGTTTTTGCTGAGTGTTTATGTTTATCTTGGTTTTTATTTTGAAGTGTGGGATTGTTAGTCTTCTTTGTGGTTACCTTAATATTTACCCCTATTTTTCTGAATTTGAATCTAACTTGTATCTCCCTATATGGTCTTGATTTCCTCTCCATATGGAAGATCTATGGCTACTTTATTTAGTCCCTCTTTATTGATTATTTTCATCTTTTACATAATGACATCACTGATTCCCTGTTTTGAGCATTTATTTATCTTATTTTATTTTTGTGATTTCCCTATCTGAGTTGAGATCTGGATGCTCTGTTCTGTGTTCTAGTTTTGTGTTGATATCTGATATTATTGATTTTCTAACCAGAGAATTCCATTTAGTGTTTCCTGTAGTTTTAGTTTGGTTTCTGCAAATTCCTTAAGCTTGTGTTTATCTGTAAATGTCTTAATTTCACCTTCATATTTGAGAGAGAGTTTTGCTGGATATATGATTCTGGGCTGGCAATGTGTCTCCTTCAGTGCTCTATATTGTCATCCCATTGCTTTCTTGCCTGCGTGGTTTCTGCTGAGTAATTGGAACTTATTATTATTGATTCTCCTTTGTAGGTGACTTTTTGCTTATCCCTGGCTGCTGTTAAAATTTTCTCTTTATCTTTGGTTTTGGCAAGTTTGATGATATGTCTTGGTGACTTTCTTTTGGAATCTACCTTGTATGGAGTTCGATGAGCATCTTGGATAGCTATTCTGTCATCTTTCACGGTGTCAGGGAAGTTTCCTCCCAACAAATCTTCAACAATTCTCTCTGTATTTTCTATTATCCCTCCTTGTTCTGGCATTCCAATCACTCACAAGTTATTCTTCTTAATAGAGTCCCACATGATTCTTAGGGTTTCTTCATTTTTTAAAATTATTTTTATCAGACTTTTCTTCAAATACATTGGTGCCAAGTGCCTTATCCTTCATTTCCCCAATTCTGCCTTCCATTTCCTCAATTCTGCTCCTCTGACTTCCTATTGAGTTTTCTTATTCTCTAATTTTATTAATCTTTTGAATTTCTGAATGCTGTCTCTCTATGGATTCTTGCAGCTTATTAAATTTTTCATTATGTTCTTGAATAACCTTTTTAATTTCTTCAACTGCTTTATCTGTGTGTTCCTTAGCTTTTTCTGTATATTGCATGATGTCATTCCTGATGTTGTTCCTGGTGTCTTGAAGCGCTCTGTATATTAATCTTTTGTATTCTACATCTGGCAATTCCAGGAATACATCTTCATCCAGGAGAGTCCTTTGTTCTCTGTTTTAGGAGTTTGTTGAAGCAATCATGGTCTGCTTCCTTATGTAATTTGATATTGACTGCTGTCTCCAAGCCACCTATAAGTTATTGTAACAATTTACTTTATATTTGCTCACTGTGTCCTAACTTCTTGCTTTGTTTTGTTTCAATATACCCAAATAGGCTACTAGACTGAGCTAACTTGATTATTGGAGCCTTTGAAGCACTAATGTCCTGTTACCAGATGGCTAGAGCTGTTACCAGGTATATGAGCCTAGGAGCCCATTCACTATTCTTGTATAGATTCAGCTCAGGTGTATTAATAGTTGGTCACCCAGTGTGTGGTGTAGGCTCTCACCTACTATCTTAGAGGAGCAGTGGTGATGGTTGTTTGCACTGGTTTCTGTGAGTCACACTCTGAGGAGGGCACGGTGCTGACAGCCTTCCCCAAGATTCAGTGAGGAAGGAGCATCTCTGTTCTCCTGAGCACTCTGGTGGGTGGGCTCTGCAGCTGTACCTTAGGCACCCAATGCTTATACCTGTAAAGACTGGTAGGCACCACTATCCTCAGCCCCGTTTCATAGGTGGCTAGCTGGTATGGATGGAGCCTCCAGCCCTCAGGTCCCTGCTGTGGGTAGGTGAGGGCTCTGTTTAATAGGCACAGCGGTATTAGACCTCCAAAACCTGCCTCTCCACCTCACAGCTGAAACAATTACAGTCAGACCTCTAACAGATTTGCCCTTGCAT
The DNA here is from genome assembly GCF_024166365.1 of Elephas maximus indicus. NCBI lineage: Eukaryota > Metazoa > Chordata > Mammalia > Proboscidea > Elephantidae > Elephas > Elephas maximus. Next base: position 69,504,235 of record NC_064846.1, on the reverse strand, counting down.
TATAATCATCACCTGGATCCATGTAGGGGTGAAAGCCAAAGTCCGTGGACTGCTTATGCCTGGACTGGAGCTGCTTCTGCTCTGAGCTTCCAGATTAGGTGGGTTGGAAAAGTATTTTTCCCCCGTTTGTTAATTTGCTCCTCTCCCAGGCCAGGAGGATGGCTCTGAGAGGGCACAGCAAGTTCTAGCTCAGGCCCAGGGAAAAAAATGTTAATGAAGCCAGCTGGGGTGGGGGGGAGGGATCAGATAGATAGGAGAGAGTACTTTCAGAAGAAGAGCTATTAGTTCCACACAGTAAATTAGACAAAATCACTTATCTTGTGTTGGGAGCACTGTTTTATCTCAGATTCCAGAGGTGTGTGTAGCCTGTGTTCTCTGGCTGGGTGGCCATCGAGGTTGCCCCAGGGGGTTAGGGGGATCTTTCCCCTGCTTGTCTTCTTTCACTGAAGCAGCTTTGTCCTAAACTCCACAGGGAGACCTGCATCATCACACCAGGGGATGGGGGTGCTGGCACTTTGTTTGCCTTCTTTCATTGAAGCAGCTGCTTCCTAAACACTGCAGCCAGCCCTGCTGTAGACACACCACAGAGTCAGGGGTGCGCCACTTTGCTTGCCTTCTTTCACTGAAGCTGCAGTGTCTCGGGAAATTACCATCAGCCCTGCCACATTCACACCAAAGAATGGCTCCAAGGAATCAGAGATGAGTCACTGCATGGGTTCGGCAACTCTTCGCTGCTTCTGCACTGTCTCTCGTTCTCCAGTCACTCAGATCAATTCCTTAATTCTGTGTTTGATGCTCAGGGCTCGTACATTGTCACATATGTAATTGATTCACTTGTTTTTTCAGGTCTTTGTTGCAAGAGGGCTCAGCAGAAGTTTCTGACTAGTTAGCCATCTTGGCCCCGCCTCCAACAAGAACTATTTTATGTGAAGGGAAAGACAACACACAATACAGGAGAGGTCAACACAACTGGACTAAACTGAAAGCAAAAAAGTTTCCTCCATAAACTGAACTCTTTGAAGGCCAGAGTAGTGGGGGCAGGGGTTTGGGACCACAGCTTCAGGAGACATCTAGGTCAATTGGCATAATAAAATCTATTAAGAAAACATTCTACATCCACTTTTTGAGAGTGGCATCTGGTCTCTTAAACACTAACTAACAAGAGGCCATCTAAGATGCATCAATTGGTCTCAACCCACCCAGAGCAAAGGAGAATGAAGAACACCAATGACACAAGGTAATTATGAGCCCAAGAGACAGAAAGGGCCACATAAATCAGAGACTACATATCAGCCTGAGACCAGAAGAACTAGATGGTGCCTGGCTACAACCAATGTGCCCTGACAGGGAACACAACAGAGAACCCCCGAAGGAGCAGGAGAGCAGTGGGATGCAGACTTCAAATTCTCGTAAAAAGACCAGACTTAATGGTCTGACTGACACTAGAAGGATCCTGAAGGTCATGGTCTCTGGACCTTCTGTTAGCCCAAGATAGGGGTCATTCCCAAAGCCAACTCTTCAGTCAGGGATTGGACTGGACTATAAGACAGAAAATGATACTGGTAAGGAGTGGGCTTCTTGGATCAAGTAGACACATGAGACTATGTGGGCAGCTCCTTTCTGGAGGGGAGGTGAGAAGGCAGAGGGAGACAGAAGCTGCCTGAATGGACACGGAAATAGAGGGTGGAGAGAAGAGTGTGCTGTCTCAGAGGGAGAGCAACCAGGACTGTATAAGCAAGGTGTATATAAATTTTTGTATGAGAGATTGACTTGATTTGTAAACTTTCACTTAAAGCACAATAAAAATTAAAAAAAAGAAGCCGTCTACTAGAGGTATTCCTGTTATAGCAGCACTAGATAGCTAAGACAGGAAGCTGCTTTTCCAGATTTAAGGATTATAGCCACACATTTGTGTGAGCTGTGAAATTATGATATTTTGAGAATTACCTAAAGGATTTCAATGTGAAGATTTTAAAAGTAACATAAAACAACCTGGAATAAAATAAACAAAAGATCCCTGGTGACACAGTGGTTAAAGTGCTCAGCTGCTAACCAAAAGGTCTGGGGTTCTAGCTCATCAGCCACTATGTGAGAGAAAGATGTGGCAGTCTGCTTCTGTAAAGATTACAGCCTTGGAAACCCTATGGGGCAGTTCTACTCTGTCCTGTAGGGTTGCTGTGAGTTGGAATCCACTTGATGGCATACAACAACAAGAAATTAACAAAAATAAAAAAAAATTTAAAAAGATAATCTTTAGAAACACATATTGATATAAAAAATTTTTTTTTACATATTGATATAGTATGGATTTATTCACATCTATGAACTTTTTTTTCTTTTGGAGCCCTAGTAGCCTAGTGGTTAAGAGCTCAACTATTAAAGTGTTGGCAGTTGGAATTCACTGGTGGCTTCTTGGAAACTCTATGGTCCAGTTTTACTCTGTCTTTTAGGGTCACTAAGAGTCGGAATCGACACGATGGCAATGTCTTTTTTTTTTTAATAACACACATGAATGTAAATGTGCAAAACACAAACACATATGTGCTTCTCAAGTCGAGAAACAGAACAATGCCTGAAACCCCAAAATAAACCTTTACATCCTCCAAATCAGTACACTCTACTTCCCTATAAAAGGAAACCACTATTCTGACTTTAATGGTATAATCTTGCATAATTTTCTTTATGTCTTTACTCTTAAACATGCAATCCATTAACACTATATTTGAGTTCTGCTTTTTTACTTTTTACAGATATTTGAATGGAATTGCACATTAATTTCTCTTCTGTGTCTGAATAATTGCACTCGACCTTAATTTTCATTGTATGAATATACCATAATTTATTTCCCATTCTTTTGTTGATATGTATTTGGGTTGTTTCCAGTTTTATATATCATGAATAATGCTCTTACAAATACTGCTTTAAACAGTGTAAATGCTCATGAAATTTTGTTGGAAATGAATTGCTCAGAGTATACACTTTTTTTAAACATAGATAGATGATAACTAAACTCTCCAGGAAAGTAATTGTAGTTGATTTCAAGTGTTCGGAGTGACCTTTATTCTACATGGTCATCATCACATGGTATTTTTCTGTCTTCTTCATTTTAGCAATTCTAGTGGATTGTATTGCTGTGTATCATTGTGGTTTTAATGTTCGTTTCCTTGAGCATTTTTTATGACCCAATTGGCCATATTTCATTTTACAGTGTCTGTTCAAATCTCATGCCTTTTTTTTTGTCATACGTATTTATCAATTTTGGATTAAAACCCTTTGTCCAGTATATTTATTGAAAATACCTTATCCTAGTTTGTGGCTTTACTTTTCACTGTCTTAATAATTTATTTTATTGAGTAAAGTTCTTAGCATAATGTAGAAAATTTTCAATCTCTCCCTTTATGGCTAATACATTTTATTTCCAGTTTACTTAAATATCATGAAATTTTTTTTTATATTTTCTTCTAGAAGTTTTTTTTTGTCTTTAGATTTACAAACAACCTCAAATTGATTCTGGCATATAATGTGAGGTAGAGAATGAAGTTTTACTTATTTTTTCATATATTCAATTGTTCCTGCATCCACTAATTGAAAAACCATTCTGCAGAGGAACCTTTATTACAAATCAAATATTAATATATACTTGGGATAGTTTCTGGACTCTATTCTATAACTATAATCTATTTCTTATCCTTTTGTTAATACCATGATGTCTTAATTTCTGTAACTTTAAAAATAATTCTTGATTTCTGACAAAATAGTCTTTCCACCTTGTTCTTTTTAAGGAACGTTATGGTTATTCTTGCCACTTCATTGCAATATAAATTTTAGGATCCGATTGTTGAGTTCCAAAAATCTAACCCATTTAGACCTTGATTGGAATTGCATTGAATATATAAATCATTAGGCAAGAATTTACATTTTATGATTTGACTCTTCCAATATACGTACATGGAATATCCCTCCATTCATTGATATGTTAAATTTCTCTAATTAATGACTTATAGCTTTCTGTATAGAGGTATATTTTACACATTTAAGTACATTTCTATCATTTGATATCATAATACTATTTTTAATGGTGTCCAATTCGTAAATTTTCCTTTCAACATGTTATTTTGCTGGTAAATAGGAATGTAATTGACCTTGTACCCAGTAATCTTACAGAATTCAATTATTAATTCTGATAATTTATCTGTAGATATTTTTAGATGAGCTACATAAAAAATTTATCATTGGCTAATAAAGACTTTTCAGGTTTCTTCCAATCCTTAAATCCTTTGCAACTATTTTTTCTTGTATTACTTCACTAGCCAGGATATTCTGTATATTGGTCAATAGCAGTAATGATAATGAGCATGATTATTGTATTTCTAAACTTGAAGAGAAAGCTTACCATTAGGTAAGATATTTGTGATAGAATTTTTTTTTTGAAAATACCTTTTTTCAGATCAAGAAACTCACCCTCTATCTGTTTAGTTAATTTTTTCCCTGTGAATCAATGTTAATTTTTATTTATCTATTTACTTATTTTGCACTCTTTGAAATGATCATATTATTTTCATCCTTTATTGGGGACTGTGATGAATTACATTGACAACTTCAAACTTTTCTCCATTTATCATGGTGTTGCTTATTGGTCCAGTTTGTGAGGATTTTTGTTTTCTTTATGTTGAGATGTAATCCATACTGAAGGCTGTGGTCTTTGATCTTCATCAGTAAGTGCTTCAAGTCCTCTTCACTTTCAGCAAGCAAGATTGTGTCATCCGCATAAAGCAGGATGTTAGTGAGTCTTCCTCCAATCCTGATGGCGTGTTCTTCTTCACATAGTCCAGCTTCTCAGATTATTTGCTCAGCATACAGATTGAATAAGTATGGTGAAAGGATACAACCCTGACATATACCTTTCCTTGCTTTAAACCATGCAGTATTCCCTTATTTTATTCAAACGACTGTGTGTTGATTTATGCACAGGTTCCTCATGGGCACAATTAAATACTCTGGAATTCCCATTCCTCACAATGTTATCCATAATATGTTATGATCCCACAGTTGAATGCCTTTGCATAGTCAATAAAACACAGGTAAATATCTTTCTGGTATTCTTTACTTTCAGCCAGGATCCATCTGACCTCAGCAATCATATCCCTGGCTGCATGCCCTCGTCTGAATCCAGCTTGAATTTCTGGCAGTTCCCTGTTGATGTACTCCTGCAACTGCTTTTGAATGATCTTCAGCAAAATTTTGGTTGCGTGAGATAGTAATGATATTGCTCAATAATTTCCACATTCAGTTGGATCACCTTTCTTGGGAAGAGACATAAATATGGGTCTCTTTCAGTTGGTTAGCCAGGTAGCTGTCTTCAAATTTCTTGGCATAGATGAGTGAGCACTTCCAGTGCTGAATCCGTTTGTTGAAACATCTCAATTGGTATCCTGTCAATTCTTGTAGCTTTGTGTTCACCAAGGAAGTGCAGCTTGCTCTTCCTTCAGTACCATCGGTTCTTGATCATATCCTACTCCTGAAATGACTAAAGTCAACTAGTTCTTTTTGGTACAGTGACTGTATTTCTTCCATCTTTTTTTGATGTTTTTCTGCGTCATTCTGTATTTTGCCTGTAGAATTCTTCAATACTGCAACTTGAGACTTAAATATTTTCCTCAGTTCTTTCAGCTTGAGAAATGTTGAGCGTGTTCTTCCCTTTTGGTTTTCAATCTCTAGGTCTTTGCAAATGTCATTATACTACTTTACTTTGTCTTCATGAGCCGCCTTTTGAAATCTTCTGGTCAGCTGTTTTACATCATCATTTCTTCCTTTCGATTTAGCTACTTGATGTTCAAGAGCAAGTTTCAGGGTCTTTTCTACACACCCATTTGGTCTTTTCTTTCTTTCCTGTCTTTTTAATGACCTCTTGCTTTCTTCATGTGTGATGTCTTTGATGTCATTCCACAACTCATCTGGTCTTCGGTCTTTAATGTTCAAAGTTTCAAATCTATTCTGAGATGGTCTCTAAATGCAGGTGGAATATACTCAAGGTCACACTTTGGCTCTTGTGGACTTGTTCCAATTTTCTTCAGCTTCAACTTGAACTTGCATATGAACAACTGATGGTCTGTTCCACAATTGGGCCCTGGCCTTGTTCTGACTGATGATATTGAACTTTTCCTTGGTGTCTTTCCACAGATGTAGTTGATTTGAGTATTACATCTGGTGATGTCCACGTGTATAGTTGCCATTTATGTTATGGGAAAAAGGTATTTCTCTCAGTAGTAGACCTCCAGGTCCTTCTTTCTAGTTTGTCTCAGTCTGGAAGCTCAGCTGAAACCTGTCCACTATGGGTGACCCTGTTGGTATTTGAATACTGGTGGCATAGCTTCCAGTGTCACGGGAACAGGCGAGTCCTCACAGTAAGACAAACTGATAGATGCATAAGAATCAAGGACCACAGAACAAGTTAAAACCATATATTATCATCACACCTTGTATGTTACTGCTATGTGTATTTTAATTATATATGTATTTTAAGTACAACAAGATAATATTTTTGTTGTTTTATACAGTTTTCTGGTTACATTTGGTACCTAGCAAACTGCTTCAAACTTAGTGACTTAAAAAACAACAACCATTTCATGATACTCACAGATTTTGCAGATCAAAACTCAGGAATTCGGACAAGGCATAGTAGGTCTGACTTCTGATTCACAATATCTAGGACTTCATCTAGAAACACATGATGGCTGGGTGTGGCTCAATGACTGGAAGGTGAAAATCATCTATAATATCCTTCACTCATACATGGTGCCTTGTGTGGGAGGACTCAAAGAATAAGACTGCTAAGCAATTCAACTACTCCTGGCTTCTCTCTGGCTTGACGTCTTCACAGCATGGTGACAGCTTAGTCAGACTTCTTGAAAGCCATCTCAGGATTCGAAGTACATGTTTTCCAGCAAATAAGGTAAAGGCTCAATAGTCTTTTATGACCCAAAGCAGTCAGAAGCAAACTAAGAATCAATGGGAAGGGATATAAAATCCACCTCTCAATCCGAGGACTATCAATGAAATGGCACAATTTTATTTAAAATGCTACACTCAATATTAATTTAGATTTATCCACACATTTACCCTTGTGTTCGCCCCTCTGTCATTCTTATATGTTCAACCCTCCACCAGGAATCGTTTTGCTTCTCACTGCAGAACACCCTGTAGTAATTGGTTTATTATTGGTCTTCTGGTGACAAAGGTGCTCCTGCTGCTCATAATCACTTAGAGATGGGACTGACAAAGCAGCTACCATCTCAGGCACTGTCAATCTTGTACCAGAGGGGAAAAAAAAAGTATTGGATCACTGGAAATTAAATAATCACTGTACAAGTGACTTCTACTCGTAACTAATTGACTACAACTAGCCACATGGACCCACTCAACCACATGGGGACTGAAAGTACAATCCTATCACAAATTGTACCTGAAAGTATGAGTATGAGAGTCATGAAATATGACCATGTCAAACTAAGCATATTTCCATGAGTAGACTCTGCACAGAAATATTTATATGTGTCAAATAACATGACAACTTTACTAGAAAAAAGTAAAATTATATTAATTAATGGATTATTAAGTTTATTTTTTAGAGTTCTATTTTCAATTCTATTGTGAACGATAATTTTAGCTCAAGTAAGATTCATTGCCTTCCTGCATATTTGTATATTGTCAAGCTTTTAATTAAAGGTAGACCTCCTTGAACAAACAAGTGTGCAACTGATACTCACTTGTGGGATTTATTGATCATATTAATTTCATATGCTCATAAAATACTGGAGCTGAAAAATATCCAAAGAATGCAGTCCTCTTACTTTACTGATGAAGAAAATGAGATGTAGAGAGACAAAAGTAGTTTTGAGAAGAAACTTAGCTGCCACTCCAGTACTCCTTCCACTGCACTGCAGCTGCATATCAATGCTTCTGTGGTTGCTATTAGAAAACTGACACCAATTAATCAAGTTGATAATAAAAATACTTAGAGTTGAGAAATATAAACCACTGCTAATCTTTAGTCACTTTATTTATGAAAACATACTTAAACACTAAAGAAAGATTAGGATTCAATAAATGTTTGCTCTTGATGCTGCTGATTATATATGGAAAGTAAGATTCCAACAACTTAATTGAATATTACTTTTGCCTCTCTATATTTTTTCCTCTAGTAAAAAGAGAAAACTTGGCTGAACATCTAGGCAAACTTCAGAATTTTTAAGTAATATTTTCTTGTATTATTTTAAATTGTTCACTCACCAAAGTGATAGGCCAAACAGTCAGAGCCTGTGGCTTACACTTGATTGAGAAATTCTATTTGACATAATCATTGTTGACACTGATTATCCTCAAAAATCTAAGGCAAACACACTAAGTAAACAAGCAGATGCCTATGAATTCCAGTTTTCTACTATTAAACGAATTTAATGGTCAGTTATCTCAATAATTCAATTAGCATAATTTTATATCCATCAGTTTTCTTTAAGTCAGTACATATGAAAGAAAATTTACTAAATTTTGCATTAATGAAAATTCACTGGCATGGGTAAAAATGAGGTGTTCGGTGTTTTCAAATTTCAAAGACTGTTGCTGAACAGGCAATAAACAACTTTCTACCTCATTAGAAAGTGAAAGCTTAGGTTTTATTCATCCCTAGGAGGCAGGAGAGCATAACATGTTAACTGTTAGATGGATTTTTGAAAATGCTGATAACTAGCTGATTGTTTTGCTGGAATAAAAATGCATCATGATTTCATGGTTTTGTTTGAACAGATTGCAATGTCCAGCTTTAGAATTTCTTTTTCTAGACTATAAACAAAAAATCTCAATTTTTTTTTAAAGTTTTTTTTTTTTTGGTTTATTTGTCTGTTTTTAAATGGTGTGGGGATCCTAGTCCTTGTTTGATATGGTTCCTTGTATTTTGGTTGATCCTTTCTTTCAAAAAAAAATGGAAAGTCAAGTAAAAAACCCATATTTGGCATTAGTTACAAACAACTTTTTCTAAAGATTTCTTTTATATCCATAATTTTTACTTACAATACTGTCAGAGTTTCCTAAGACAATTTCTAACTCTGGAGATACAGCAGGTAAATAGGATTTTCTCTTTTAATGTAAGTTATAAGCTACATTCCCTAAAAATGGGAATATGGAATAATAAAAATAAATTCTTGGTTTTTAAGCTGATAATATGACACACATATTACCAAGGATAGATTTTACTATTATTTATGGCATCACATTGGTTTTGTCACATTTTACAAAAGGTCTTTCAAATTCCAGTGTGTGTGAGTTATTTGTTAACCATGCTATCTTGGGTTGAAGTTTTTATTTTTTACGAGTTTAAAAATATACCAACTTAATATGGTGGAGCAGAGGCTAAAGAAATCAAACAAAAAAGAAAAGTAACGAAGAATTTGAATTCACCACTTTACTTTCGATCTTTAATATAGTATTTCAAACTTGAATTAATATCAAAGGAAACGGGGGAAAATATGCAAAGAACTGTCACATAGGCATATGGGTTTTTCAACGTGGGGGAAGTGCAGTTATACTTTCAGAGTTGCTTCCTAAATCACTTTCCAGAATTCTATTGTGGAGCAAACAACATTATAAAAGATAATTAGGATATGACCAAATTAGATACTAATCATATGGGCATGTTAATATTATCTAAAAGCAACATAAAATTATAAGTTGAGGTAAAATTATTTATGATTTTTCAAAGTAAAATCGTATATTAAACCAAAACCCAAACCAAACCCACTGCCATCAAGTTGATTACAACTCACAGAGACCCCGTGGGGTTTCCAAGGCTGTAAATCTCTAGGAAGCAGACTGCCAAATCTTTTTCCCGCAGAGCAGCTGGTGATTTTGAACCGCTGACCTTTAGGTTAGCAGTTGATCGATTTAACCACTGTGCCATCAGGGCTCCTTAAAATGGTATATTAAATACTATTTAACCATAATTACTCATTCATTCATTCTTTCTTTCTTTTAACAAACATTTAAAGAATGCTTATTATATCATTAACCAAAAAAAAAAAAAACCAACCCAAACCCATTGCCATTGAGTCGATTTTGACTCATAGCAACCCTATAGGACAGAGTGGAACTGCCCCATAGAGTTTCCAAGGAGTGCCTGGTGGATTCGAACTGCTGACCCTTTGGTTAGCAGCCGCAGCACTTAACCACTGCTGCATGAGGGCTTCCATTATATCATTAGGTGAATGCAAATCAAAACCACAATGTGATACTATACTCCACTAACCCAGCAAAAACCAAACTAGTTGTCATGGGGTCAATTCAGATTCATAGTAACTCCTTGTGTGTGGAGCAGAACTGTACTCCACAGCGTCTTTAAGGCTGTGACCTTTTGGAAGCAGATCACCAGGACTTTCTTCCAAGTTATCCTTAGGTGGTTTGGAACCACCAAACGTTCAGTCAATAGTCAAACGCTTAACCAGTTATGCCACCCAGGGACTCCTTTAATCACACTAGGATGGCTAAAATTAAAAAAAAAAAAAAGATGGACATAGCAAGTGTTGGCAAGAATGTGGAGAAACTAGAACGCTTGTAAACTGCTCGTGGGAATATAAAATTGTGTAGCTACTTTGGAAAACAGTCTGACAGTTCCTGAAATATTAAACAAAAACATACCATATGACCCAGCCGTTCCACTCCTAGGTGTATGCCAAAGAGAAATGGAAACATGTTCACACAAAAACTTGTAGATCAATGTTTATAGCACCAGTATTCATAATAGGCAAAATGGAAACAGCCCAAATACCCATCAACTGACGCGTGGATAAACAAAATGTGATAGCCACACAGTGCAATATTATTTGACAGTAAAAAGGAATTATGCACAGATACATGCTATAATAGGAATCCCTGGGAGGTGCAAATGGTTAAGCACTTGACTACTAGCCAAAAGGCTGGCAGTTCAAACCCATCCAGAGGCATCTCGGAAAACAGGCCTGGAGATCTTCTTCCAAAAGCTTATATCCTGGAAAACCCTATGGAACAGTTCTACTCTCCATGCATGGGGTTGCTATGAGTCGGCAATTAACAAAAACAACAACGTATGCTAAACATGGATGAATCTTGAAAACATTACGCTAAGAGAAAGTAACCAGTCACAGAAGACCACACAGCATATTACTCCATTTATATTGTGTCCAGAATAGGCAGATCTATAGAGACATGAGAGATTAATAGTTGCCTGTGATGGAGGAGGATGGGCATGATTTTACATTCCAACCAGCAGTGTATAAGAGTTACAATTTCTCTACATCTTTGCCAGCACATGTTATTTTCTGTTTTTTTTTTTAATATTTAAAAAATTATTATAGATGCGGGGCCAAGATGGCAGAGTAGTCAGACTCCTCCTGTGGTCCGTCTTACAACAAAGACCGAAAAAAAAACAAGTGAATCAATTAAATATGACAATCTAGGAGCCCTGAACATCGAAGGCAAAGTTGAGGAATCAGACTGAGAGGAAGGGGAGGAAGAGATGGTTTAGAAGCAACAAGGAGTTGCCAGACCTGACCCAGTGGGAACCAGCACCCTGCAGGCCGGATCAGCTGGCGAACAGTGAGGCAGGCAGTGGTGCTTGGGGCATGTTTTCCACATCAGGAGAGACCAAGGAAGACTCATTAACAACCCGCAATATGCAGATGACACAACCTTACTTGCTGAAAGAGAAGAGGACTTAAAGCACTTACTGATGAAGATCAAAGACCACAGCCTTCAGTATGGATTATACTTCAAGTAAAGAAAACAAAAATCCTTACAAGTGGACCAATAAACAACATCATGACAAATGGAAAAAAATGGAAGTTGTCACTTATTCCATTTTACTTGGATCCACAGTCATGCCCATGGATGCAATAGTCGAGAAATCAAATGACACATTGCATTGGGCAAATCTGCTACAAAAGACCTCTTTAAAGTGTTAAAAAGCAAAGATTTCACTTGAGGACTGATGTGCACCTGACCCGAGCCATGGTATTTTCAAATTACTTCATACACATGTGAAAGCTGAACAACGAACAAGGAAGAGCAAAGAAGCATTGATAAATTTGAATTATGGTGTTGGCAAAGAATATGGAATATACCGTGGACTGCAAGAAAAATGAACAAATCTGTGCTGGAAGAAGTACAGCTAGAATGCTCCTTAGAAGCAAGGATGGCAAGACTTCCTCTCACGTACTATGGACATGTTATCAGGAGGGATCAGTCACTGTAGGAGGACATAATGCTTGGTAAAGTAGAGAGTCAACGAAAAAGAAGACCTTCATCAAGGTGAATTGCCACAGTGAGTGCAACAATGGGCTCAAACATAGCAACGACTGTGAGGTTGGTGCAGGACTGGGCAGTGTTCGGTTCTGTTGTACATAGAGTTGCTATGAGTCAGAGCCGACTGGATGGCACCTAATAACAACAGTGTGCCTTCAAGTTCCAAAGATCCTGGAAAGCTAAAACATACATTTCTGAAACTCCCTTGAACTAGGCCTCTCGATGTGATTTAGATTTGGCCATGCTGACACATTATTACAAAATTTGGTATAGACATGAGGCAGAGGCTTTGACTCTTCTGAATGTTGTTTCTGCTAGCAAGGAGCGTCATGTAAGCTTAACAGAGATCACTGGGTACAGCCATTAGTATTATAATAGGGCCAAGACTAGAGTGAGGGCTTAAGTGCAAAATTTAAGGGGACACAAAAAATCTCAAAAATCAAGCGAAATAATAATTTAATGCGATATTTTGAAAAACCAAAATTAATGTAAAAATTCATAATGAACAAAATATGGCTTCAGCCCACCACTGTGATTCTGTTTTCCTTATAGCTTTCATATTTTGTTTATTATGAATATTTTGCATTAATTTTTCTTTAATTATATTTTCAATGTATTTGGTGTATGTTTATGGCCATGTTTTGTGTTCTCCTTTTGTCTAAGTAATTTTTTTTCTTTTCTTTCTAACCTCTTGGATTGATTGATAATTTCTAGTATTTCATTTGCTTTCTTCTCCTAGTTTAAATAGGTTCATATCCTGCTTCTATTCTTTAGTTATTACCTACAAATTACAACTTGCAGACCTGATTAATAGAATAAAACCTGTTAACTCCTCCAGGATTAGAAAAGGAAATTAGAACAATTTAACTCCACACTGCCATAAGTTATTTTTGATGTGCTTCCATTTTCTTTTTTGCAACCACAAAATATGTTATTTTTAACACGACTAATGAATTTTTAATTATATCCACATATTCATGTTCTTTGCTCTTAATTTCTTTTTCAAATGTCAATCTCCCATCTGGGTTTACTTTCCTTATTCCTGAAATATATCTTTTATAATTTTCTTTAATGAGGTGTGGCAGATATAAACTTATTCACTGTTTACATGAAAATTATGTTTTCTTTTAAACACTGAAGATGCCCTTCTATTGGATTTGAACTTCCTTTTTTGTTGAAGAATTAGAAGACAGTCTATTGTTCCCTTGAAGATAATTCATCTGGCTTCTTTTACATCTTTCTGTCTTTCAAGTACTGCATTTTTTACCATGTCTAGGCGTGGATTCATTGGGCTTCTAGAATATGTGGATAAGATTCCTCCGGCAGATCTGGAGAAGTCTCAGACATATTCATTCAAACATAACCTTTGTTCCATTCTTTCTCTTTTCCTTAAAATCCTGATTAGAATTATGTTAGATATTTTTAATCTATTACCCATCTCTTTTCTTTGCTTTCATATTTTCCATCTCTTTCTCTCTTTGCTGCATTATGAATTTCCTCTGACCTATATTCCAATTCACTAATGTTTGTGTGTCTGTCTAAAATCTGCTATTATACCATCCATTAATTTTTTTATTACTGTATTTTTCATTTTATAAGTTATTTTTGGTACTTCTTTAAATCTGCTAGGTCATTTTTGTTTTCGAGCACTTTGCAGATAGTTTCATGCTTGTCATTTACTTCCTAAGTCTTGCAAACATAGCTATTTTGTAATTTGCATCTGATAATTTGAATATATGAAGTTTGTGTGGGTCTTTTTCTGCTGTCTGTTTTTTTCTGATATTTCTCATATGAGGGCCCTTTGTGTGTGTACTTATTTTTTAATGTGGGTCGCTAAACTTTAGAAAAAAAATTTGTTGGGATTCTTTGAGGCCTAGAATAAAGGTGATTTGGGGCATAACCTGCCTGGAATTGCTATGTGCTAATGGAATGTTTGAGTTCGAGCTCCTTATGGATTTTCTAGGTGGTATGAATTTGGCATGAAAGAACTGGTTTCTGTTTATGTTTCGGTGTCTTTCATTTTATTGGTACCAAAGCAACTTTCTCTGTAGTTTCCTGGGGAGTAGGAGGAGTGCATGTAGTTTATTTCTGGTTCAAACTTACCTTCATTGTATAGGTCTCTGGGGAAGGTGTCTCCTATTAGACATCCCATTTGGAGATGCCCTGGCTTTTGCTCAGTTCCTCAAACCTTTCATGATCAGGAAAGCCAACCTAAAGATTGCCAAATTTGGCAAAAAAAAACACTTTGGGACAGAAGTAACTAAATGCTTTACTTACCGTCTTTGGTTTCTTCATTCAACTTGATTTTGACATATTTTTTTGCTACATTGTTCGTTCGTCCAACATCTCTAATTAATTTTAGTAAGAATGTTACTCTGCATACGTAGCTAGCTGTATTACTGGAAATAGACCAGTATTTGTTTTTTACCTCCACAAGCTCCAGTTTCAATAGGTTTTCAACCAGCTTTAACATGGTTTCAGATAAGGAGGTAATAGAAGAGTTTAGAAAGCACTTAAAATAGTCTAACAAAATGAGTTTTTCCAACGTGCCTCAAAGGATCACATTCATCTAAATCACCCCAGTTGATTGCCAAAATGCAAATTCCTGAGTCCCACTCAAGATGTAATGAATAATCTGTCTCTGGGTGTTGAGTCCAGAAACCTGTATTTTTACCAAACACCCTCACTGATTCGTAAGGACACAAAATTTTAGAAATAAAATCAAAATGGTTTACTTTCTCTTTTAGTTTTACATTAAAATCCTTCCACTGAAACAAAACAGAGTAGAGAGAACCCCTGATGAGGAAGATAGGTCAGATGTCTAAATGATGGTTATGGACTTTTCAAGAGAGAAAAATGGGAAAAATTTTAGAGTTTAATGAAAAATTAATTTCCACATAATTAACCAAAACTGAACCTGTTGCCATTGAGTCCATTCTGACTCATAGCAACCCAACATATAATGCATCATCAGTGTATGAACTGATTAGTATAACCAGTAAAGAATGTTATATATTCAAAGGCAGCAAAGACTTTTTATTCTTCAATGATATTTTTAATCAGAGGGAGACTTTAGATGGTAGACAAACCATTTTCAAACTATGCAGTTCACAGCAGAGCATTGTACAGCAATTCACTTGGCATGCCAAGGAACAAACAACCTTTAAACTTTGAGAAGAGCATGTCAGCTAGTCCGACAAGGCAAACCTCAGGGTGCAACCTTTCTCCCTGCAAATAAATGGCTACTGCTGTGTTGTTTGTCCATGTGCCTTTCACCTGCTGAGTTTCTGTTTCTGATATTTCACTGGCCATTTGAGAGGCAGCTTATCTGTTGACTAAATACAATCTACACTGCAGAGAACTTTCCATTTCTCTTTTCTGTTGTGAAAACTAAATGACTATTCTTAATCAAAATCCTTAATGTAAACAGTGGTAGGCAATAGGAATCTGCATGATAGGAAACATCTTTTTGGCAGAGTTGAAGATTGGTGGTGCAAGAGAAATCTACTCAGATGGGGGTCTATGAATTTGGTTTACTTTTTCCATAACTAATTTAGGAATTTTGACTTACTGGTAATAGTTTCTCCTGTCACAGAACAAGTGTCCATTTGAATCAAAGGGATATGATTGACACAATAAATTCTGGCACCCAAAAATGAGAAAAGTAAAAAAAGTAACAGCATTTAGAAATTTCCCTGTAGGAAAATGGAGGACCTCTGCAAATCAAGTATAATCAGTGATCAAGGCTGCACTTTTAGATATTGGTGTGGATCTGCTTATATTTATATATAACAATGAGTCACGCTATTGTGTCATCCCCTCCCCTTGAATATGGGCAGAGTTTGTGACTTGATTCTAGCAATAAAATATTACAAAAATTATGTCCTGCCTTGATTAGGTTACATTATTTGAGACTTTATCTTAGCAGATTGAAGTGATAAATTCTCCTGCTGGTCTTGAAGAAGTAAAGCTGTCATATTGTGATAAGGCCATGCAGCAAATAAATTGTGAATGGACTATAGGAGCTGTTAGCAGCCCCTACTTGACAGCCAGAATGAAAATGGGAACTTCAATCATACAACCACAAGGAAGAACCACATGCTTTTGAGAAAGGTCCCTGAACTACAGAAAGGAACACAGCCTGGCTGAAACCTTGACTACAGCCTTGTGAGATCCTGAGCCAAGGACCCAGCTGAGCCCTACTCAGACTCCTGACCTATGAAGACAGTAAGATAATAAATGGGTGGTGGTTTAAGCTTTTTGAAGCTCTTTTTAATATAATTTTCTAACAATGGGAGTGATATAGTTAGTCGTTCTGGCTTGGGAGAACAATTTTCAAGACTAATGAAATCTATTACACATAGTTATAAAGCACGTTGGAAGTAAAGGTCCATAGACCCTTTGTGGAAATTGAGAAACGATTACATTTTGATATTTCCTTAAGAACAGTTGCCATTACATTCATGAATTATGTATCTCCAGAATTGGTCCAGTAACCTTTACAATCTAGGTTAGTAAATATGCACACAACACTCCAATTATATTTCTTTACTGTTATTAATAACATTTTTGCAGGAGTCTGTGACTGGGAATGGAATGGAAATAAGGCAAAATCCATTTCTGAGGAAAAATACTCTAGTCACTGTAATGGATTCACCAGCATAATATTGTCTATTACAGTTAAATATGCTGGGGAAAAAACACTTTAAAATTAATACATACCATGCAAATTATCAATAGCCACATTAAAAAAAAAAAACACGATGCCTGTGGTGCTTCAAAATAATTATCAACTATGTTAGAACAGACTTTGTCAGGATGCAGACGTGATTTGTATAACTGTAAGTAGGCACAGCCTTCAGTTATTTGCTAAATGACCAAAGATTGCATTAAAGTTTTCCATACAGAAAATAATCCCTTTATAGTAATGTTAGTGATGGGTAAAATTAAAGCTTTGCCTCACTACCATACTTTTATAAAGGGCACAATTCAATTTGCTTCAGCAGGAAGTAGTAGAGTGCACTTTAAAGTTTAAGAAAAACCCACTCTGGTTTTGGTTCAACTGAAATTTTAGTTTTGAAATTTTTAGAGCCCTTTCCCCTCAGCCAAATTGCAAACAAAAGCTTCTAAACATTAGGCAATCTAGAAAAGTTTAAGTATAACTGTTATTTCAGTGATGTCTAAATCGGATTTTCTATCATGCATCAACATTTTGAACATTAATTTTTTATTGCACAACAGTCCACTAGCACCATAATATTCTGGCGAATAATGGAGGATTATTGTGTGGCCTAAAGTTTATTTTATAAGTATAATTTTAGTAAAAATCTGTTGATTTGATATGAAGGGAAGTTTAAAAAATGGTAGTGCTTCAAATTAAACAAATAGGATCAGAAACGTAAATTAAGAAACATTGAGTTTCACCTCCATGAAGCCCTGACTCACCCTTTTCTCCCTAAAGGCGTATATATGCAATAATACATCATTTAATGTTTATTTAATACTAACCAATGTATGGAGCCCTGTTTACGTAGTGATTAAGAGCTGGGCTGCTAGCCAAAATGTCAGCAATTCGAATTCACCACCCACCCCTTCAAAACCCTGTGAGACAGTTCTACTCTCTCCTATAGGGTCACTCTGAGTTGGAATTGCCTTGATGGCAACGAGTTTTGTTTTTTTTTTAATCAATATATGTTAAATGAATGAATGTAAACAATGTCTTTATTTACTTATTTTTTATTTCTCATTATCATCAGTATTGTACTGAATTCACTAGTTACTCAGAAACTTTATTTGATGCTCTTTTGCAACATCTAGTACTTAATACTTGCATGATAGTATTTACTTAGCTGTGTTGCACACACAGATTGCTTCAATGGAGGTCCTAAGATTTCAAACAACCATGAAACTACTAGGATGAAGACCCTAACCAGTAGCAGTAATCCCTCCATGGATGCTACGTCCATCTTGTCCAGTTGAGCCACACATACAAGACATTTACACAGCGTTGGCAATAAAGTCATTTATTACTTACAAAAAGCAGCTTACTTTCACTTACAGATAACATCAGCCAAAGTAACCATCCAGAAATCAAAGACTAAAGCAAATATCCAGAAATGAAAGACCAAAGTAGCCATCTAGAATCTCTCCTGTATATCTTTTCTTCTCTAAAACCTCATGCTTCCCTGAATCAGGAGTTGTTACACTGGATTCCACTTATATTGACACCAATTTTTAATATCAAACCAGTCCAGGGAAATCTGATTCCCTTTCCTGGTCAATCCAGACTCCAGCTGCTCCACACAGCCCTTTCTCTCACCTGGGGGGTAGGTCAGCAGATGCCAGCCACAAGCTAGCCCACTTCAGACTAGCCGGTCCCACTGCTCCTTTAGGTCCAGTAATTTCTTGCAGTCACTAGCTGTTGGGAGGACAGTCTGCCTCTACAATTCCCATCTGGGCTGTCTAAGCTGAAGCCTTGGGCTCAGGATATTCTCTGATAAGGAGGCTGGGAATTGGATCTCTATCTCTCTCTCCCAGTCCCCTTTCCTTATCAGAGAAGCCTTCCTCCCTCTTCCTAGCTCACAGTAACTTTCTCTCTCTTGCTGTTGCATCACATGGCCAACCCCACCATCTCCATGACTATGGTAACATTAAAGAATGTGCCCCATGTGGAAATGACACCTTGGTGTTTTTCTACCTTGCCGTATCATTAATCAAAAAATACAGGCTTATAAAATTAATCCTGTAGGTATAGGCGGAGGAATGTTCTTTCTGATTATGCTCCTTGGTCACAGGAGGGCTACGCTGTGTGCACCTAAATAAAAGACACCCCCCGCTAACAGGATGGCCAGGCCAGCTGCACCTGAACAAAGACCCCTTGCTCTTACACCTTTTCTCTTTTCCCATGAAATCCAGCATGTATGCCCCTCTGGTGTACTATATAAACACCAGGTCTAAGTTCTTCTTGGTTTCAGGGGCTTGCATGAAGGTGACTAAACATGTCACCCTTGGATGGGGGAACCTGGCTGTGAATAAACCCTACTCTGTTTACCATAATCCTGATTACTATGTAAGTAATAAGTGTTTGTGACCACATCAGTAGGTAGTGTAATTATTCATTCTGATCCAAAGAGTCTTGCACTGTTTAATTTATTTCACTCAGTACATTACACTCCCTGTTATGAATTGAATTGTGTCTCCCAAAATATGTGTTGTAATTCCTAACCTCTATGCTTGTGGATGTAATCCCATTTTGGAATAGGGTCATCTTTATTATGTTAATGCGGCCATATCAGTCCAGGGTGGGTCTTAAGCCAATCACCTTTGAGATATAAACCAAGCTGATTAGGAAGAGGGAAGAAAACAGAGAAATGGGACGACAGAGGCCAAGCCACATGGAGATCTCCAAGGAACCAGAAACAGAAACTTAAGAGACAAGAACCTTCTCTTAGGATCAACAGAGATAGAAAGCCTTCCCCTAGAGCCAGCGTCCTCAATTCTGGCCTCTAGCCTCCTAAACTGTTATAGCAGCACTAGATGAATAAGACACTCACCAACTCTTAGAAAAGAGCTATCTTTAATTCAGCAGAAAAAGGATGCAAACACAAAAAGTGTGAAGTCCAGGAAGGGCCTCCTCATGGAGCTTCATTTACTCACACAATAAAAGTTAACACAAATAGCTGAACAGAAATCTTTGCGGTTATTTCTCAGACTCTTAGTCAACTGAGCACAAGACGTAAACTATATTTATAGATGCACAACTAAAGTATATGTTCCTAGAAGCTTTAGTAGTTCAAAATCTCTAGAAATTCAAATTCTAGGTACTTTTACTGTATTTTGCCATGAATTTTGTAAAAATCAACTTCACTGACATTGTGGATTACTTCATAGATAAGAATCAGCATGAATCCAATCTCAAAAATGTGGAGATTGATCCAGTCCCTACTTTCTACTTCTCCATCATTTCTGACACCAGCTGTCCACATGGTAAACTCCTTCTCTGACCCTATCCACCCAGAGTTTGGGTAGGTCTCACATTGAATTATCTTGGCACACTTGTTGAAAGCCAATTTATCATATATGTGTGAGTCTATTTCTGGATTCTATATTGTGCTTCATTGATCTACATATCTATCCTTATGCCAGTATCACACTCTCTTAATTACTGTATTTATAAAATCCATTGCAATACAGTCAATGCTGACTCATAGCTACCCTATAGGACAGAGTAGAACTGCCCTATA
Organism: Elephas maximus indicus; assembly: GCF_024166365.1. Taxonomy (NCBI): domain Eukaryota; kingdom Metazoa; phylum Chordata; class Mammalia; order Proboscidea; family Elephantidae; genus Elephas; species Elephas maximus. The sequence goes on along the minus strand of NC_064846.1, from coordinate 69,483,665 downwards.
GGATTTCCAAGGAATGGCTGGTAGATTCGAACAGCCAACCTTTTGCTTACAGCCAAGCTCTTAACTACTGCATCACCAGGGCTCCTCGCTGTAGTTTATAGTATGTCTTAAAATGTGTAAATCCTCCAACTTTGCTTTTTTTTTAAATTCTTTAAGATATTCTAAGCCATTTCCATTTCCATATTAATTATAGAATCAGCTTGTAAATGTCTACGAAACAGCCTTTGGGGATTTTGAGCGCAATCCATCAAATCTATATATCATTATGGGTAGAACTGATAACTCCACAATTTTGATTTTCACAACCCATAACCAGGGTATACTTCTCCACTTAAGTTTCTTCTCATTTCTGTCAGCAATATTATGTAGTTTTCAGTGTACAAATTTTACACATATTCTGTTAAATTTATTCCTAAGTATTTCATTTTTTTAATTTTATTATAAATGCATCTTCTTTAAAATTTTATTTCTAACTAGTCACTTTAAGAATATATAAAAACAATTAGTTTTGTGTATGGACCTTTTAGCCTATAACCTTGCTAATTTTCTTCATTAATTATAGTTGCTTTTTGGTGGATTCGATATAATTTTCTGCGTATACAATATCATTGCATGCAAATAAAAATAATTTTACTTTAAACTCACATCATAGAAAATGGTAGAGTGGGTCACTTAAAGAATTGGTCCTTCCACTGAAACAACTACAAGCAGACAAAGACTGACAGAACCAACATTTTTGAAACTCTGGAATGTAATCCAAAATTTACAACAACCAGGGAACTGCTTTATGAAGAAAAGGGCTGCTGAATTTCCATTTTAAGGATATCTCTGTTAGGTCACTGGCTAATCACTGAGATAATGGAAAAGAGACTTTAGTGACTACACATGACACAGAACACTGTCTTTGCAAAAATAACTTAGAAAAGTCATTAAGTAAATAGATGACTAAAGTTGTCAAAAATTAACCAAAGCAAACCCGGGGGAAGGGAGAGAGCCACATTTACAAAGATATCTCACTGTAATATTCAAAATATCCAGCTTTCAAAAAAAAACTTACAAGCCAAAATGATTAGGAAGGTATAGTCCATTCACTGGAAAAATAAATAAATCAAGAAAAATTGTCCCTGACCAAGTCCAGGCACTGGAATTACTAGAATGAGACTTTAAAACAACTGTCATAAATATGGTCAAAGAGCTAAGGGAAATTATGGATAAAAAGTAAAGAAAATCAGGAAAAGGATATATGAAAAAGATAAGCACATCAATAAAGGGATAAAATTTGTTTTAAAAAATAGAAATCTGGAGCTGCAAAGTACAATAACTATAATGAAAAATTTACCAAAGGGGTTCAACAACAGATTTGAATCAGCAGAAAAAGAAAAGGTGAACTTGAAGATGACCTTGAAGATAGGACAACTAAAATTATCCAGTCTGCAGGGCTGAAAAAAATAATGAAGATAAGTGAAGAAAGATAACATCATCAAGCATACCAATATACGTATTATGAAGTGAAGTCCCAGAAGAAGAAGAGAGACCAGGGCAGAAAGAGTATTTGAGGAAATAATGTTTAAAAACCATGCAAATTTGATGAAAGATATGATTCTACCTAACCAAAAAGCATAAAGAACATCGAGTAGAATAAAGTCAAAGAAATTCACACCTAGACATATTATAATCAAACTGACAAAAGTGAAAGGGAAAAATCCTGAAAGGAGCAAGAAAGAAACTCATGATGTAAAAGCGATCCGTGATAAGATTAACAGCTAATTTCTCATCAGAAACCATAGGGAACAGGAGACAGTGAGCTGACATATATAGAGTACTGACATGGATTGAATTGTGTCCCCCCAAAATGTGTGTTGTAAATCTTAACCCTATACCTGTGATTATAATGTCATTTGGGAATGGGTTTTCTTTGTTATGTTAATAAGGCTGTATTAGTGTAGAATTTGTCTTAAATCAATCTCTTTTGAGATATAAAAGAGCAGATTAAATGAGCATGTGGAGATGAGGGAAGATAGACACCAAGCCACATGAAGACCACCAAGTAACCGAGGAACAAGGCTTTCCCCCAGAGCCAAAAAAGAGAGAAAGCATTTGTCTAGAACCAGCAACCTAAATTTGGACTCCTAGCCTCCTGAACTGTGAGAAAATAAATTTCTGTTCATTAAAGCCACCCACCTGTGGTATTTCTGTTATATGACAAGTCCTAAAAAACAAATAAACAAACAATAACTGTCAGCCAAGAATACCTTATCTGACAAAACTATCCTTCAAAAAAGAAGGAGCAATGAAGACATTCTAAGATGAGCAAAAGCTAAGGGAATTAATTGCTTAGCATATGTACCCTACAATAAATGATAAAGAGCCTTTCAGGATGAAATGAAAGGACACTAGACAGTAACTCAGCCATATGAAGACATAAAGACCTCATATAAAAGTAGCTAGGTCTCTGGGTGATGTAAAAGAGTTTGAGATTAACTATGAACCTAAAGGTTAATGGTTCAAATCCACCCAGTGACACTGCAGGTAAAAGCCCCAGAAATTTGCTTCTGTAAAGATTCCAAAATCCATTGCCATGGAGTCGATTCTGACTCACAGTGACCCTATAGGACAGAGTAGAACTGTCCCATAGAATTTTCAAGGAGTGGCTGGTGGATTCGAACAGCCAAACTTTTGGTTAACAGGTGAACTCTTAACCACTGCACCAAGAAAACACTATGGAGCAGTTCAAAGCTGTAACACATGTAGTCACCATGAGTTGGAATCAACTTGACAGCAAAAGTTTCTTTTTTTTTTTTTTAATAAAAGTAGAGTTGAACTTAATGACGTGGATGGAGTAAAGCTTTTGGGACCTTTATTTGCTGACGTGGCATGACTTAAAATAAGAAGAAACAGCTGCAGACATTCATTAATAATTGGAACCTGGAATGGAAGAATATGAATCTAGGAAAATTGGAAATTGTCAAAAAATGAAATGGAACACATAAACATTGACATCCTAGGCATTAGTGAGCTGAAATGGACTGGTATTGGTCATTGTGAATCAGACAATTATACGGTCTACTATGCCGGGAATGACAACTCGAAGAGAAATGGCATTTCAAAGCTGACATATGCCTTCAAATAAAACCAGTTAATACAACTATTATTCAAATTTAGACACCAATCACTAAGGCCCAAGATGAAGAAATTGAAGATTTTTACCAACTTCTGCAGTCTGAAATTGATAGAACATGCAGTCAGGATGCATTGATAATTACTGGTGATTGGAATGTGATAGCTGGAAACAAAGAAAAAGGATCTGAAGTTGGAAAATACAGCCTTGGTGCTAGAAACAATGCCGGAGACTGCATGATAGAATTTTGCAACACTAAGGACTTCATTCCAAATAAATTTTTTCACCAACATAAACAGCAACTATACACGTGGACCTCACCAGATGAAATACACAGGAATCAAATCAACTACATCTGTGGAAAGGCACAACGGAAAAGCTCAACACCATCAGTTAGAGCAAGGCCAGGGGCCAACTGCAGATCAGACCATCAATTCCCCATATGCAAGTTCAATTGGAAATTTAAGAAAATAAGAACAAGTCCACGAGAGCCAAAGTACACCCTTGATTATATCCCATCTGAATTTAGAGAATATCTCAAGAATAAATTTGACACGTTGAATACTAATGACAGAAGACCAGATAAGTTGTGGAATGACATCAAGGACATCATAAATGAAGAAAGCAAGAGGTCATTAAAAAAACAGCAGAGAAAGAAAAGACCTAAATGGATGTCAAATGAGACTCAGAAACTTGCTCTTGAACATCAAGTAACTAGAGCAAAAGGAAAAAATGATGAAGTAAAAGAGCCAAACAGAAGATTTAAAAGGGCGGCTTGAGAAGACAAAGTGAAGTATTATGATGACATGTGCAAAGACCTGAAGATGGAAAACCAAAAAGGCAGAACACACTCAGCATTTCTCAAGCTGAAAGAAATGAAGAAAAAATTCAAGACTTTAGTTGCAATACTGAAGGATTCTATGCGGAAAATATTAAACGACACAGGAATAATCAAAAGAAGATGGAAGGAATACACAGAGTCACTATACCAAAAAGAATTGGTTGACATTCAATCATTTCAGGAGGTAGTATATGATCAAGAACCGATGGTACTGAAGGAGGGAGTCCAAGCTTCACTGAAGACACAGGCAAAAAACAAGGCTCCAGAAATTGACAGAATACCAACTGAGATGTTTCAACAAACAGATGCAGCACCGGAAGTGTTCACTTGTCCATAACAACAAATTTGAGACAGCTACTTTTTTTTTTTTTTTACCTGGCCAGAGGACTGGGAGAGATTCATATTTATGCCTATTCCAAAGAAAGGTGATCCATCCGAATGTGGGAATTATCAAACAATATCATTAATATCACACACAAGTAAAATTTTGCTGAAGATCATTCAAAAGTGGCTATAGCAGTATATTGACAGGGAACTGCCAGAAATTCAAGCCGGATTCAGAAGAGGACTTGGAGCCAGTGATATCATTGCTGATATTAGATGGACCTTGACTTAAAGCAAAGAATACCAGAAAGATGTTTACCTGTGTTTTATTGACTATGCAAAGGCACTTGACTGTGTGGATCATAATAAACTATGGATAACATTGCAAAGAATAGGAATTCTGAAACACCTAATTGTGCTCATGAGGAACAGGTACATGGATAAAGAGGCATTCATCGGAACAAAACAAGGGAATACTGCATGGTTTAAAATCAGGAAAGGTGTGTGTCAGAGTTGTATCCTTTCATCATACATATACAATCTGTATGCTGAGCAAATAATCATAGAAGCTGGACTACATGAAGAAGAATGGGGCATCAGGATTGGAGGAAGACTCATTAACAACCTGCTTTACGCGGATGACACAACCTTGCTTGCTGAAAGTGAAGAGGACTTGAAGCACTTACTGATGATGATCAAAGACCACAATCTTCAGTATGGATTATACCTCAACACAAAGAAAACAAAAACCCTCACAACTGGACTAATAAGGAACATCTTGATAAATGGAGAAAAGATTGAAGTCAAGGATTTCATTTTACTTGGCTCCACAATCAATACCCATGGAAGCAGCAGTCAAGAAATCAAAAGACACATTGCGTTGGCCAAATCTGCTGTAAAAGGCTTCTTTAAAGTGTTGAAAAGCAAAAACGTCACCTTGAGGACTAAGCTGCACCTGACACAAGCCACGGTGTTTTCAATCCTCTCATAAGCATGCAAAAGCTGGGCAATGAATAAGGAAGATGGAAGAAGAATTGACACCTTTGAATCGTAGTGTTTGTGAACAAACAATTTTGTCTTGGAAGAAGTACAACTAGAATGCTCCTTAGAAGCAAGGATGGGGAGACTTCATCTCACATACTTTGGACATGTTATCAGGAGGAATCAGTCCCTGGAGAAGGACATCATGCTTGGTAAAGTAGTTGTTGTTGTTGTTAGGTGCCGTCGAGTCGGTTCCAACTCATAGCAACCCTACGCACAACAGAACGATATACTGCCATGTCCTACACCATCCTTACAATTGTTGTTATGTTTGAGCACATCGTTGCAGCCACTGTGTCATTCCACCTCGTTGAGGGTCTTCTTCTTTTCCGCTGACCCTGTACTTTGCCAGTTTGTCATATTGTGGGGGTTTGTGTGTTGCTGTGATGCTGGAAGCTATCCCACCGGTATTCAGATACCAGCAGGGTCACCCATGGAAGACAGCTTTCAGCTGAGCTTCCAGACTAAGATAGACTAGGAAGAAGGATCGGACAGTGGTAAAGTACAGCGTAAGCGAAAAAGAGGAAAATCCTCAAAAAGGTGGATTGACACAGTGACTACATCAATGAGCTCAAGGATGGCAACAATTGAGAGGATGGCGCAAGACCAGGCAGTGTTTCATTCTGTTATGCATATGGTTACTATGAGTCACAACTGACTCAATGGCACCTAACAACAACAACTGCAATAGTTTGAAGAAGCCCTGGTGGCACAGTGGTTGAGTGTTCAGCTGCTAACTGAACGGTTAGTGGTTCAACCCCACCAGCCACTCTGCAGAAAAAGATACGGCTATCAACTTCCATAAAGATTACAGCCTAGGAAACCCTATGGGGCACTTCTGTCATGTCCTTATAGCATCACTATGAGTCAGAATCCACTTGATGGCAATAGATTTGGTTTAATAGTAAAAGCCTAGATTGCCTTGAAGAGACTGTTGGTAGACTCATGGATGTTGAAGACAATTCTGGTGAGAGCTCAGAAAGAAGGGAGGAGAGCTATAAAATCTCTCTCAGTTTAGAGAATACATATGGCACCAGCAACACAACGTTGCTAGAAATGTGGATATTAAATGCGCCATCGTGAGACTTAAAAGAAAATGATGAACATGCGATTGGACAATGGAGGAAGGTTGATTTTTATTATGCAGTGGCAAAGGACTTGGCTGAATTATGTTCAAATATTTGGTGGAAGGTAGAACTTTTAAGTAGTGAATTTGGCTATCTGGTTGATAAAATTTCTAAGCAAGATTATAAAAGAGACATGTGGGTTCCCCACAATCTTAAAGAGGCAGCTTATAGTAAAATGAGAGAGGAAAGAGATAGACTTAAAGATGAACTGTGGAAAATGAAATACAACTTAAAGACCTGGAAAATTCTGTAGTACAAACTAAGGACAAGCGTCCTAAAAGGTTCACCAAGAAGGTGGCTACACAATCTTTAGCTACAAATATTTAGCCTGTGACTGATGAATCTAACCAACTGTTACTCCCCACCCAAACCCCAGTGCCGTCGAGTCGATTCTGACTCATAGTGACCCTATAGGACAGAGTAGAACTGCCCCATAGAGTTTCCAAGGAGTGCCTGGCGGATTTGAACTGCCGACCCTTTGGTTAACAACTGTAGCCCTTAACCACTAAGCCACCAGGGTTTCCGCAACTAGCTAGTTCCGACCTATAGAGACCCTATGCACAACATTGTCTGGTTCCGCGCCCTCATCCTAATCTTTGCTATGCTTGAACCCATTGTTGGAGCCACTATGTCAATCCATTCCATTGAGGGTTTCCCTCTTTTTCACTGACCATCTACTTTACTAAGCATGATGCCCTTCTCCAGGGACTGGTCCCTCCTGATAACATGTCCAAGGTACATGAGACAAAGTCTTGCAATCCTCCCTTCCAAGGGGCATTCTGGCTGTACTTCTTCCAAGACAAATTTGTTCATTCTTCTGGGAGCGCGTGGTATATTCAGTATTCTTCAACCACACCATAATTCAAAGGAATCTATTCTTCTTCAGTCTTATTTATTGTCCAGCTTTCATGTGCATATGAGGTTATTGAAAACACCACGGCTCGGGTCAGAAGTACCTTAGTCCTCAAAGTGACATCTTTGCTTTTCAACAATTTAGAGAGGTCTTTTGCAACAGATTTTCCCAATGTAATACATAGTTTAATTTCTTGACTGCTGCTTCCATGGGTGTTGATTTTGGATCCACGCAAAGTGAAGTCCTTGACAACTTCAATCTTTTCTCCATTTATCATGATATTGCTTATCAGTCCAGTTGTGAGGATTTATGTTTTCTTTATGTTGAGGTGTAATCTATACTGAAGGCTGTAGTCTTTGATCTTCATCGGTAAGTGCTTTAAATCCTCCTCACTTTCACCAGGCAAGTTTGCCTCATCTACATAATGCAGGTTGTTAATGAGTCTTCTTCCAATCCTGATGCCCCATTCTTCTTCATATAATCCAGCTTCTCTAATTATTTGCTCAGCATACAGATTAGGTGCAGTGAAAGGATGCAACCCTGATGCAGACCTTTCCTGATTTTAAATCATGTACTATCCCTTTATTCTGTTCGAACAACTGCCTATTGGCCTATGTACAGGTTCCTCATGAGCATAATTAAGTGCTCTGGAATTCCCATTCTTTGTAATGTTATCCATAATTTGTTATGCTCCACACAGTTGAATGTCTTGGCATAGTCTATAAAAGATAGTTAAACATCTTTCTGGTATTCTCTGCTTTCAGCAAGATCCATCTAACATCAGCAATGATATCCCTCATTCCACATCCTCTTCTGAATTGGGCTTGAATTTCTGGCAGGTCCCTGTCGGTCTACTGCTACAACTGTTTTTGAATTATCTTCAGAAAAATTTTACTTGCGTGTGATAGTAATGATATCATTCAAAAATTTCCGCATTCTCTTGGATCACCTTTGTTTGCAATGGGCACAAATACGGATCCCTTCTATGTGGTTGTCCAGGTAGCTCTCTTCCAAATTTCTTGCCATAGACAAGTGAGCACTTTCAGTGTTGCATCCGTTTGTTGAAAATATCTCAACTGTTATTCTATCTAACCAGCTAACCACAGCAGAAAACCCATCAGCTTAGACTGAAGGGGACAAAAAAGGAGAAATGGCAAGTATACTATCTGCCTCTTGGAATTCTGCAGGCAGGAAACAGTCCAAAGGAGCTATATCTGTTGTCCTCCAAGAAAAGGACCATCCCTGAAGAAGCTTGGAGATCAACAGAACATTTGGAAGGGGCACAAGAAGCAGGGCCTTTTGGTTTCAAAGGGTGGCGCTACATTCTTCTAGTTATCAAAGGGTGGAGCCACAACCTCCTAGATTTCAAAGAGTTGGATCTTTGACAACTCAGCTCAGGAGTGTGGGGATGCAGTTAAGGTGTGCCATGGGGATGGGACCACCACTCAAAGCTGAGGGGGTGGTGCTGACAAGACCTTCTGGGGCTGAGGTCACCACTCAGATGAACTAGGATAATGGGACCACCTAAAGCTGAGGGAGCAGAGTTGCCATGCCAGATTGCATGGAAGGTGGAGCTGAAGCCCAGGGCTGAGGGGCCTCCACCCAGAATCCAGAAAGCACGTCCAACCCCCATGGACTGGGTGTAATCTACAGGGTTAAACTGTTCCCCCTTCTGGAATGTAACCAAAAGGGTTAAACTGTTCCCTTTCCTCCTATCATCCCCTGCCCCTCCCCCACCAGACCTGTGAGTTCCTGATTAGGAATTTCTGTGTTACTATCCAAGTCTGTCTTACTGCTTCTCTACTCAAGGCCGCTTCACTACTCAGCAACCAACCCCCTCTCCATTTGGACAAAAACAATAAGTTGCAAAGCTGTCCTTAGATTAACTTCATGCTTCATACTCCCCAAAAAACACATGCTCCCACTCTCCATATTGCACCCCCGGCTGTACCCATTAGTCCCTGAAATTCCCTGCCTATTCCCAGAAACTTCATGAATTATGCATAAGTTCCCTATCCTGAACACTATAACTCCCCTAGAATCCACAACCTGGGGGAGCTTGATTTGAGACTTAGTCTCTGAGCTCCCAGCTTGATCGGCTTGCAATAAAGTCTACTTTCTCTTTCTCAAAGGCCTGGTGTATCTTAGTTGTCTAGAGGCATTGCATTGGGTACATCCCACCCTCATTGGTTACAAATTCTGGCACCCCAGATTTGACCTTTAATACTCTGCGTCTAATTTAGGCCTCCAGGCTCCTGGGAGTACCTCCGGCCACTAAGCACGACCACCTCCCCTCAGGGCGCACTGCCTAATTTCTCCGGGAGGTTGTGGCAGAACTGACCTTCATGATTGGAGCTGCGCCCAGACCCATGGCGACCCACCTTTTCGAGATTGAGAAACAACTCTGGATAAGAATCCTAATCTGGTGAGTACTGTGTGAATGGTTTCAAAAGTACCTAAGGGCTTCTGAGGGGTGAGTGACTTAGGAGCCAAGGGCGAGCCCAAGAGAACTGCCATTTCTGTCAGAATATGGGTCGTCGAGGGTTATACTGCTCTGAGAACAAGAAGCTCCTGTTGTACCTTGGTCATTGTGGTTCTAGTACTCCCGGTTTTCCTGATTTTAGCCTAGGTCCTGGTTTTTCTGGTTTCTGGTTCTGGCATAGGCTCAGGTATGGGGAATGCAAAAGATATAGCAAAGTACAGCCCCCTAGGATGCATTCTAACTAATAGGGATTTTTGTTTTTGTTTTTTATGATCCTCTAAAAAAAAGATAGGATGAAGTTTTTCAGCAATGTTGCATTGTCACAATATCAATTGGCTGATGGGGAACACTAGCCTCAAAATCGTTCCCTAAATTCTGATACTATTCTCCAGTTAGATTTGTTTTGCACTCAGGAAAGTAAATAAATAAATGCCATGAGAAAATGTATGTTGATGCCTTTGTGTCCTTGTATAACAACAAAAACATTCAAAAGCAATGTAAAATTATGGATCAAACTGAGATAGAGACAAAAGGTTTTTGATTCCCAAGGGAAGAGGATTTTTCCCTTTTCCTCTGCCATCAGCCCCACCCTCGTGTCTGCCAGAACCGTCTGGGTTGGCTGAGGCAACTTCAGAAATGGTTTCCCCGCCACACACAAGAAGTGATGCGACTTTCAGAGGAGGGACTTCACTACCTGAAAAGGGCAACGGGAAACACGGCATTATCCACTAAGACAAGTTCTTACCAGGCAGAAGGAAAATGGAACTCGGGGATTAGTCTGGGTACACACTCCGTTCTCTACCTCTGATTTGTTCAATTGGAAAAACAATCTCATTTCTTATCGAGAGGGCTCAAAACATATGGTAGAGCTTTTTGCTTCCATCTACGCCACCCATTGCCCTATCTGGGCTGATTGTCAGGTACTCTTGCATATTCTTTTGAACCCAGAGGAGCAGGAATCAGTCCCGGGAATAGCCAGGGGAGAAGCAGAGCACCTCCATCAGCCCAACAATCCTACTCAACAAGCTCCTGATTTAGCAATACCTTCTTCTGAGCCTAATAATCCTCTGGGAAATGGTAGGCTCAACCATTTTTGGACTTGTCTTATTGAGGTTTGAAAAGAGACGCTCCAAAACAAAAAATTTAAATAAGGTCTATAAGGTCTGTCAAGGACTGACTGAAAAGCCATCTACCTTCCTTGAAAAAAATTTTGCTGCATCCTGACAATATATAGACGTAGACCCAGAGAACTCAAAAATGATAAACATGGTGTTCACTGCACAAAGTGCACCAGACGTAAGAAAAAAGTTACAAAAAGCCAAGGGGAGTCTAGGTATGAGCCTAGCACAACTAGCTGAAATAGCTTTTAGAGTACATACTAACAGAAATCATGTCCAGGAAAGGAAAAAACAAAACAAAACAAATTCAAACAGCAAGCAGCTTTCCTCACGGCTGTTCTGGTTAGGGGGTCTTTTGAACCAGGCCAACATAACTGTCCGAAGGGACAACTGCCCTGGGCATCGTCAAGAAGCCTCCTTCCAAGGACGAAAAGAGTGTGCTTATTATAAACAGGAAGGACACTGGAAGAAGGAATGTCTGAATCGGAAACCTAGCTGAAGCCCAGCTGTCCCTAAGATGCTTCGATCTGCCCAGCTTGAAAATTCAGACTGATGAGGACTGAGGGCATCCACCTACCTCCAAGCTTCATCCACCAAGCCCCAGGTTACATTAAAAGTGGGAAATAACCTTGTAGATTTTCTAGCTGATACAGGAGCAACCTATTCTGGTTTCAATTACTTGAAAGGATCAATTTCTCCCCTGAACTACACAAGTAATTGGGGTAACAGGAAAGACTTCAACAAGCAGGGCTCATCTGCTGGTATAAATCCACTTTCAGCACTCCAGTTCTCCCAGTAAAGAAGCCAAAAACAGAAGCATATCAGTCTGTGCAGCGCAGGACTTATGCACAATCAGGTAACTGAAGACCTGCACCCCATGGTTCCAAACCCTTATACTCTCCTAACCTCTCTGTCGCCAGACTATGCTTGGTTTACTATCCTAGACCTGAAGGATGCCTTCTTCTGCATTCCTTTAGCCCCTGAGTCTCAGGAAATATTTGCCTTTGAGTAGAAGGAACCATATTCAAGGGAAAAACAACAATATTGCTGGACTATTCTCCTTCAGGGGTTGAAAAATAGCCCCACCCCGTTTGGGACAGCCCTGGCAAAAGATCTACGAGGCCTACAGAGGGTTTCAGGTCTCATTCTTCAACATGTACATGACCTCCTTGTTGATAGTTCTACCAAATAGGACTCAGAGAAAAACACAATTCTAACTTTGAACTTTCTAGGCCAGGCCAGTTATCTAATATTCACTTCCAAGGCTCAGGTCTCACGACAAAAGGTAACTTACCTAGGTTTCCAGATTTCTCAAGGTCAACAGGCCCTGCTGCTAGAGCACAAACAAGTGATCCTCCAGATCCCCACCCAACCACTCAGAGGCAACTTCAAGGCTCTCTAGGTATGGCTGGTTTTTGCAGGATTTAGATCCCAACTTTGGGTTAATAACAAAACCTCTATAAAAGCCACCTGAGGAAAGAACTCTGGCCCTTTCTAATGGACAGACAAACATCAACAAGCCTTCTTGAAAATCAAGCAAAACCTAGCCTCTGCCCCAGAACTCGGACTTTCAAACCTCAGAGAGCCCTTTGAAGTATCCTTACATGAAACAGGAGGAGTCACAGCAGGGGTCTTAACAACTAGTCCTTGGAAAAGACCGGTAGCATACTTTTCTAAACTTCTAGATCCAGTCCCTCAGGGATGGCCGGCCTGACTCGGGGCGATAGCAGCAACTTGTTTTCTTGTAGCTGAAGCTGAAAATTTACCTTAGATCAGCCTGTGACTGTGTTTGTGCCTCATGCAGTTCTCACCATGCTGGGGCAGAAAGGCGGGCTCTGGCTCACAGCAGGCCGAATGGCCCAATAACAAGCCCAGCTCCTGGACAATCCGAGGTCACGCCCAAGGTAACTTCCACCCTGAACCCAGCCAGCCTGTTACCAACAAACCGTGCAGGTGAGCCAGTCCATGACTGCCTCCAAACTATTGAAGAAGTCTATCCCAGTCAGCTGGACTTGTCCAACCAGCCCTTTTCAAATCCAGACTTAACCCTCTACACAAACGGAAGCAACTTTATAAAAATGGAACTCGAAAAGCAAGCTATGCAGTGGTAACCAAAACTGAAGTCCTCGAAGCCTGTCCTCTTCCACTTGGAATCTCGGCATAGAAACCAGGGTTAATTGCACTCATTCGAGCCCTCCAAATAGCTGCCAATAAAACGACCAATGTTTACACGCATTCCAGGTCTGCCTTCTCAGTCCTGCCTGCTCACAGGGCCATTTGGAAAGAACGGGGCCTTACAAAATCAGCTTGGAAAGACATTAGGTATGCCACAGTAATTTTAGCCCTACTTGAAGCTGTGAAAATGCTCACACAAGTTTCAGTCATGCATTGCCCAGGACATCAAAAAGGAACTTTCAAAACTGTGTCAGGCAATGCTAAAGCTGACAAAGCCTCCAGAGCCACTGCCGAATAAACTGTGAGTTGAAAGGCTTCTTTACACATTCCAGAAACAGCTCCAAATTACACTATTAGAGATCTCAAACAAGCAGCTGAATGGGGAGCAGCAATAGATTTTCATGGGTGGAAGTATACCCCTGTAGGAAAAGTTATGATTCCATGACACTTGATGGACCCCCTTTTCTGAGAAGCACATCATTCTACCCATTACGGGCATGAAGCCCTTTACAACCTGGTCTCTAAGCACATTACTGGAGAAAACCTTCGTTGAGTCATCCAGCGGGCAACCCGTTCCTGCCAAATATGCTCACAAAAGAACCCCAAAACAACCAGGCCCCCTACCACTGGAATCCAATATCAAGGACAGAGTTCAGGAGAAGACTGGCAAGTCGACTTCACCAACATGCCAAGAGCTCCTGGCAATTATAAACTTATGCTAGTGTTCATTGACACCTTTTCTGGCTGGGTAGAAGCTTTCTCTTGTAAAACAGAGAAAGCATCAAAAGTTACAAAACCGCTCCTTAAAGAAATTATTCCCAGGTTCGGGTTGCCTGCAACGATCGGAAGTGACAACAGATCTCACTTCACCTCACAAATTACACAAGAAGTCTCTAGACTTTTAGGAATCAACTGGAACTTACACTCAGCCTGGACAGCACAGTCAAGTGGAAAAGTTGAAAAGATGAATCACAGGCTAAAAAAACCAAATTGCCAATATCTGTCAAGAAACAAAGATAACCTGGCTCCAAGCTTTCTCCTTAGTCCTCTTGCAGGTATGGGTCGTCCCCAGAAGCAGGCTCAAATTGAGCCCTTTTGAAATTATGTATGGAAAACCATTTCAAAAATTACTTGCCTTCAACCAATACCAAGGTTTCTGTCACTGGGAAGCGCGCTCTCCAAAAACATTTGTTGTCTTTGGTGTCTTATCTTCAATGCACCGGTATGCTCTCAGCCATCTGAAATATCCTGTTGAAGCTCCGCTTCACCAGTTCCAGCCTGGTAACTAAGTTCTGCTGAAAACCTGGAAAGTAGAGCCCCTTGAACCCTGGTGGATTGGACCGTACACTGTTCTTTTAACCACCCACTCCACAGCTAAACTTGAAAACATCAAAGCTTGGGCGCATCATACTCGCCTCAAACCTGTGCTGCACCCTAAAGATCCTCTGCAACAAGAACAAGCTCAACAAAACAACTGGACCTGCGAGCCTGAGCAGGACTTAAAATATCTGTTTAAAAAGAGAAACAAAGCTAATGCCTAACTTGTGCTCTTCCAACCTGGAGACCCTCCATTGTAATTGTGCTCTAAATGGTTTACATTGCCTTTATTGTCTTGGAAATCATTGTGTTCTTCCTTCTCTTTTTATAGGAGCTAGAAACTCCGTCTGATTGGTGATCATAGATAATGTCCCTGTTTCCCAGTTTGCACTGGCTCTGGCTCCTTGTTAGTCTGCTGATAATTCTTTTACTAATCTGTTTTTGTCCTGCTTCTTAAACAACTTACCAGGTTCCTTCAAAATCACCTAGCAGTTGTGAACATCATGATGCTTCACAGACATTTGACCACTTTTCTCTTAACAAACCTCAGATCCTACAATGCACATGCTTAAACCACTCAGCAAAGTCAAAAGTTCTGGAGGTCCGGGCCACCAACTACGTAAAGATCTGTCTTCAAGATTGAAGACCCTGAAAACCAGAGAAAGGAATGTAACTGACAGGGTTAAAATGTTCTGCCTCCTCCCATCACCCCTCCCCCCACCTGGAGTTCCTGATAAGCAATTTCTGTGTTACAGCCCAAGGTCATCTTACTGCTTCTCTGCTCAAGGCCGCTTCCCTACTCACCAACCACCTCCCACTCCATTGAAACATGAGCAATAAGCTGCAAAGCTATCTTTAGATAAACTTCATGTGTCATATCCCCTAAAACCACACTCCCCCAGTCATCATATTGCATCCCCTACTGCACCCATTAGTTCCTGAAATTGCCTGCCTATTCCCAGAAACTTCATGAATTATGCATAAGTTCTCTATCCTCAACCCTACAACTGCCCTAGAATCCCCAACATTGGGGAGATTGATTTGAGACTTAGTCTCCCAGTTCCTTGCTTTATCGGCTTGCAATAAAGTCTACTTTCTCTTCTCAAGGGCCTGGTGTATCTCTATTGTCTTGTGGAATTACACTAGGCAGAGCCCACTCTCATCGTGTTATAAGGGCAGGGCCATTGCCCAGCTAGTCCCAAAGAACAGAGGATTATTTTCAAGCCTTGATAACTAATGTAAATTGTTCTGCTGGGTTTTGGACTTGTTTAGTACCTGTTATCCCTTCTTTCCCTCCAGTTTCTCCCATTTGTAATGGAAATGCCTACTTTGTGCCTGTTTCATCATTGTACTTTGGAAACAGATAACTCTTGGTCTAGATCTCACAGGTTCACAGATGAAGAGATTTTGTCCCAGGGTGGAATATGCCTAACATCTCACCCATATTTAATTCAGATTATTCAGAAGATGGGATTTTGGATTTGGAGTTTATTTAAGACTTTTGGGATGATGTTGTGGGGTGAAAGTGTTTTCCATGTGGCCAGTACATGAATTTTGGGGGTGGTGCAGTAGTTAAGAACTCGGCTGCTAACCAAAAGGTCTGCAGTTTGAAACCACCAGCTGCTCCTTGAAAACCCTATGGGACAGTTCTACTGTGTCTTGTAGGGTCGCTATGA
The DNA here is from genome assembly GCF_024166365.1 of Elephas maximus indicus. Taxonomy (NCBI): domain Eukaryota; kingdom Metazoa; phylum Chordata; class Mammalia; order Proboscidea; family Elephantidae; genus Elephas; species Elephas maximus. The sequence goes on along the minus strand of NC_064846.1, from coordinate 69,467,593 downwards.
GTCAGAATCAACTTGACTGAAACAGGTTTTTGGTTTGGAAAAGGTAGAATGTGATGGACTGAATTACGTCCTCCCAAAATATGTGCTGTAAATCCTAACGTCTACGCCTGTGGTTATAATCCCATTTTTGAATGGATTTTCTTTCTTATGTTAATGAGACAGGATGTATCTTGAGTTAATTTCTTTTGAGATATAAAACAGATTAAACAACTGCATGTATGAGAGAAGCAGAGATGGGGAACAGAGATGCCAAACCATATGAAGATCTCCAGGAGCAGAAGCTCAGAAGAGACCAGGACCCTCCTCCAGAGCTGACAGAAAGTGAAAGCCTTCCCCTAGAGCTAGCACCATAAATTCGGGCTTCTAGCCTCTTAAACTGTGAGAAAATAAATTTTGATTAGTCGAAGCTATCCACCTGTGGTATTTCTCTTATACCAGCACTAGATAAGTAAGACAAAAAAAAAAATTTTTTTTTGACAGTTGGTATCAATTCAACTTATTTTGGTATAAATTTAGGATGTTAATTGCAATCCTCATGATAACTGCTATGAAAATGTCTTAAAAATATATAAAAGCACAATTTAACTATATTCTTTACAAGAGATACATCTTAAACCCAAGAAACAAAAGGTTGAAAGTGAAAGAATGGAGAAAATATTCCATGCAAATAGGGAGCAAAAGACAGCTTGGGTGGCAATTTTAATAACATACAAAAGACCTTAAGTTAAAATCTGTTGTAAAAGACAAAGAAGGGCATTATATAATACCAAAGGGATAAATTCATCAAGAAGATTTTATACTGACAAATATATATGTACCTAACATAACATCGGGGCCCCAAAATATATAAACAAACACTGATAAAATTGACAGAAAAAATAGTTCTACAATAATAATTGGAGACTTCAGTACGCACCACTTTAAATAATAGAACATATAGAAAGAAAATCAAAAAGGAAGTAGAGAAACTGAACAACACTTAAAGCCAACTAGTCCTAAGGGAAATACATAGAACACTCCACTCAACAGCAACACAATTTACATTCTTCTCCACGAACATAGATTAAATATCCTAAATAATTTTATCAAATTCAATTCAGCCATATATAAGAATGTTTATGTAGGATAAAAAATTTGGGTTTCTTTCAGAAATACAAGGACAGTATAAGGTTAAAACATCTAACAAGTTAATAAATTATGCAGAAAAATATGATATTTCATACATGCAGAGGAAGTCATTCATAATTCAAATATGTGTGTGTTACATATATACATACATATATACATGCATATATGTACGTATGTATATATGCCCACCTGTATACATATACATACATCTGACAAGGATGCCAACACAATTCAGTGAGGAAATTATGATCTCTTCAGCAAATGGTGCTAGGGTAACTGGATGGCAAAAGAAAGAATTTGGGCCCCTACCTCACATTTTATATACAAATTAATTCAAAGGGGATTAAATAATTAAAGGTAAGATCAAACATTATAAAATGCTTAAAAGAAAAACATAGGTGTAAATCTTAATGACCTTGGATTAGGTGATGGTATCTTAGGCATTACAAGAAGTAGAAGTAACAAAAAAAAAACAGATAAATTGGTTTCATTGAGCTTAAAAATTTTTGGTCTTCAAAGGACACTATCAAGAAAGTGAAAAGACAACTAACAGAATGACAGAAAATATTTGCAAATCATATGTCTGGTAAGGCCACGAAAAGAATAGATTGAAGATCTACTTCAAGTAAGGCAGATGGTGGTATCTGAGTTATTGCTTTCCAGTATCTGATTCCCTTTAGGAGGATTATATTCCACTACCTTACCAAATTGAGGCATGACCTTGGTCACTTACTTTGGCTAAATGATATGTAAAATACGAGTGATATACACAACTTCCAATCAAACTCTGTAAGAAACTGTGCATGCTTTTCTATATTCTCTGAAAAATAAATTGCCATTCTATATATCAGGAAAAAACAGAAAATTCATTTTTAAAGAAGTCTTTGTTTGCAATAGCATACAAATATTAAATTAAAAAAAAGTTTTTTTTTTCTATGTAGGGATAAATCTAATAAAAGATATACATGATCACTATGGTGTAAATTGTATCCTAGGCACTAGGGAGCTGAAATGGACTAGTATTGGTCATTTTGATCAGGCAATCATATGGTCTACCATGATGGGAATGACAACTTGAAGATGAATGGCGTTGCATTCATCCTCAGTGATAGGATAATATCCATATGCCTAAAGGAAGTCCAGTTAATATGACTATTACTCAAATTTAACCACCAACTATGAAGGCCAAAGATGAAGAAAGTGAAGATTTTTACCAACTTCTTCAGTCTGAAATTGACTGAACAGGCAATCAGGATGCGTTGATGATTACTGGGGATTGTAATGTGAACACTGGAATCAAAGAAGAGGATCAGTAGTTGGAAAATACAGCCTTGGTGGTAGAAATGATGCCAGAGATCACATGATAGAATTTTGCAAGACCAAAGATTTCTTCTTTGCAAATACTTATTTTCAACAACATAAACAGTGACTATACACATGGACCTTGCCAGATGGAATACACAGGAACCAAATCAACTATGTCTGTGGAAAGAGATGATGGAAAAGCTCAATATCATCAGTCAGAACAAGGTAAGGGGCCAACTGCAGATCAGGCCATCAATTGCTCATAGGCAAGATCAAGCTGAATCTGAGGAAAATTAGAACAAGTCCACAACAGCCAAAGTGTGACCTTGAGTATAGGCCATCTGAAGTTAGAGACCATTTCAAGAAAAGATTTGACATGTTAAACACTAATGAAAGAAGACCAGATAAGTTGTGAAGGACATCATATATGAAGAGAGCAAAAGGTCATTAAAAAGGCAGAAGAGAAAGAAAAGGATATAATGGATGTCAGAAGAGACTCTGAAACTTGCTTTTGAATGTCATCAAGTAGCTAAAGCAAAAGGAAAAAATGGTGAAGTAAAATAGATGAACACAAGATTTCAAAGGGTGGTTCAAGAAGACAAAGTAAAGTATTATAATGACATGTGCAAAGACCTTGAGATAAAAAAACCAAAATGGAAAAAATTCTCAGCATTTCTCAAGCTGAAAGAACTGAAGAAACAATTCAAGCCTCGACTTACAATGCTGAAGGATTCTACGGAGAAAATATTAAAAGACACAGGAAGCATCAAAAGAAGACAGAAGGAATACACAGAGTCACAATACCAAAAAGAACTGGTCAAAGTTCAAGAATTTCAAGGGGTAACATATGATCAGAAACTGACGGTATTGGAGGAAAAAGTCCAGGCAGCACTGACGGCATTGGCAAAAAACAAGGCTCCAGGAATTGAAGGAATACAAATTGAGATGCTTCAATAAACAGATGCAGAGCTGGAATAGCTCACTTGTCTATGCCAAGAAATTTGGAAGACAACTACCTGGCCAACTGGCTGGAAGAGATTCATATTTATGCCTATTCCCAAGAAAGGTGATACAACAAAATGTGGAACTTATAGAAAAATATCATTAATATCACATGCAAGCAAAATTTTGATGAAGATCTTTCAAAAGTGGATGCAGCAGTATGTTGACAGGGCACTGCCAGAAATTCAAGCCAGATTCAGAAGGGGACATGGAACCAGAGATATCATTGCTGATGTCAGATGGATCCTGGCTGAAAGCACAGAATACAAGAAAGATGTTTACCTGTGTTTTATTGACTATGCTAAGGCATTCAACTGTGTGGATCATAACACATTATGGATAACATTTCAGGGAATGGAAATTCTGGAACACTTAATTGTGCTTATAGAGATTCAGTACATGAATCAAGAAGTAGTCATTGGAACAGAACAAGGGGATACTGCATGGTTTAAAGCCAGGAAAGGCATTGTCAGGTTTGTATCCTTTCACCATACCTATTGAATCTGCATGCTGAGCAAATAATCAGAGAAGCTGGACTACACGAAGAACAACAGAGCATCAGGATTGGAGGAAGGCTCAATAACAATCTGCTTCATGCAGACGACACAACCTTGCTTGTTGAAAGTGAAGAGGACTTGAAGCACTTACTGATGAAGATCAAACACAACAGCCTTAAGTATGGACTGCACTTCAACATAAAGAAAACAAAAATCCTCACAACTAGACTTATAAGCAAAATCTTGATAAATGGAGAAAAGTTTGAAGTTGTCAAGGATTTCATTTTACTTGGATCTGCAATCAACATGCATGGAAGTAGCAGTCAAGATATCAAAAGACAGAGGCGGGGCCAAGATGGCAGAATAGACAGATGCTTCCAGCAAGCCCTCTTAAAACAAAGACCTGAAAAAAACAAGTGAAAGGAGTATATTTATGACAAGCTAGGAGCCCTGAACATCAAATGCAAGGTTAGAAAATGAACTGAGGGGCAGGGGAGGAAGAGACAGTTCAGAAATAGAGAGGAGTTGCCAGACCTGAATTGCTGGGAGCCCTCAGGCACCATTCCCAGAAGTTGCTGCAGTAGGCTGGTACTACAGCTCGGCTGAAAATTTCCACAGGGAGAAGCAGCCAGCCACACAACCTACTCACACCTCTGGAACCAGAGAAGAATGGCTAAGTACGTGTGTATATTTTACCGTGACCCCTGCCCCCAAGCCAACTTCAGCGGCTGTTGATTTCCCTGGGCCTGATATATGCCCTGTTGACCTCCTAGAGCCATCCTTCCAGCCTTAGTGAAGGAATAAATTCACAGTTGGGGAAAAAGATAATTTGCCAGCTCCACTAAACTGGGGAGCTCAGGACAGAAGCAGCTCCTGTCCAGGCATAAATGGCCCGTGGACTTTGAGTACCTTTCCCTGCTGCATGGACATGTGTGGGCCTATTTCAGGAGAATAGGCCCTTGTTGGCAGACTACAGCTGTTTCAGCTGAGTGGTGGAGAGGTGGGTGTTTCATGTCTGAAACAGCTTTGCCCATTAAACTGGGTCCTCACCTACCCACATCAGGGGCTTAGGGACTGGTGGCTCTACTCAGGCCACCCAGCCACATGCAACAGGGGTCCAAGGATAACTGGTACCTCCCAGTCCTTACAACCAAAAACTTTGGGTGCCCATGGTCGGTCTGCATAACCCACCCACCTGTACACTCTAGGGAAGAGGGACACACTTTTCTCAGAGAAAGTTGGGGAAAATTCTCAGCCCCCTGTATTGTTTAGAGCACGACCCCTGCTGCAACCAGATAGCGGTACCTACAGCAATCACCCCTGCCCCTCTAAGACTGCAGGACAGAGCCTGTGCCACACACTTCATGACCAGCTACTGGACACTTGAGCTGAATCCATACAAGAAAAGTGAATGGAATCCTAGACTGATATACCTGATAACAGCTCTAGCCATCTGGTGACAGGACGTTAAAGCTTTAAAGGTGAAAATAATCAAGCTGACTCACTCAAGCAACCTATTTGGGCATATCAAAGTAAAACAAAACAAGAAGCTAAGATACACTAAGCAAACATAAAATAAACTAATACAATAACTTATAGATGGCTCAGAGACAAAAGTCAATAACAAATCAGATAGAGGCAGACCATGATCACTTCAACAAGCTCTCAAAACAAAGAATCAAGGGATCTTCTGGATGAAGGTGCCTTCCTGGAATTACTGGGTGAAGAATACAAAAGATTAATATACAGAACTCCTCAGGACATCAGGAATGAGATAAGGGAGGAGATCAGTCAATATGCAGAATAAGCCAAAGAACACACAGATAAAGCAGTTGAAGAAATTAAAAAGGTTATTCAAGAACATAATGAAAAATTTAATAAGCTGCAAGAATCCATGGAGAGACATCAATCAGAAATTCAGAAGATTAACAATAAAATTACAGAATGAGACAACTCAATAGAAAGTCAGAGGAGCAGAACTGAGCAAGTGGAAGGCAGAATTGGTGAGACTGAAGATAAAGCACTTGGCACCAATATATATGTAGAAAAATCAGATAAAAGAATTAAGAAAAATGAAGAAAACCTAAGAATCATATGGGACTCTATCAAGAGAAATAACCTATGAGTGATTGGAGTACCAGAACAGGGAGGGATAACAGAAAATACAGAGAGAATTGTTGAGGATTTGTTGGCAAAAAACTTCCCTAATACCGAGAAAGATGAGAAGATACCTATCCAAGATGCTCATCAAACTCCACATAAGCTAGATCTTAAAAGAAAGTAACCAAGACATATTTAATCAAACTACCCAAAACCAAAGATAAAGGGAGAATTTTAAGAGCAGCTGGGGATAAACGAAAAGTCACCTACAAAGGAGAGACAGTAAGAGTAAACTCGGACTACTCGGCAGAAACCATGCAGGCAAGAGGGCAATGGGATGACTTACAAAGCATTGAAGGAAAAAAAAAAATTGCCATCCAAAAATCAAATCTCAAGCAGAACTGCCTCTCAAATATGAAGGCAAAATTAGGACAATTCCAGATAAACAGAAGGTTAGGAAATTCGTAAAAACCAAACCAAAACTACAACTACAAGAAATACTAAAGGGAGTTCTCTGGCAAGAAAATCAATGTTATCAGATATCCACTCAAGACTATAATACTGGACAGAGTAATCAGATGTCAACCCAGACATGGAAATCACAAAAATAAGTCAAGGAAAAAAAAAACACTCAAAAGAGGGAAAAAGTGATGTCATTATGTAAAAGAAGACAACATTAAAGCAAGAAAGAGGGAATAAGAAATGTAGTCATAGATTTTTCGTATCAAGAAGAAGACAAGGCATTATAAAGAAATAAAAATTAGGTTTAAACACAGAAAAATAGGGGTCAATATTAAGGTAACCACAAAGAAGACTAACAAACCTACTCATCAAAAAAAAAAATACAAGAAAAAATAGAGATTCAGCAGAAACAAAACCAACAACAACGAATAAGAGGAAAAGACAATATATAAACTACTCAGCACAAAAAAACTAAGTGGGAAAAAGAAACTGTCAACAACACACAAAAAAAGACATCAAAATGACAGCACTAAACTTATAAAAAATACCTATCCATAATTAAGCGGAATGAAAATGGACTAAACGAAGCAATAAAAAGACAGAGAGTGGCAGAATGGATAAAAAGCATAATCCGTCTATATGCTGCCTACAAGAAGTACACCTCAGAATCAGAGTCACAAACTAAAACTCAAAGATGGAAAAAAAATATATCAAGCAAACAACAATCAAAAAAGAGCGGGAGTGGCAATATTAAGTTCTGACAAAATAGACTTTTAAGTTAATTCCACCACAGAGGATAAGAAAGGACAATATACGATGATTAAAGGGACAATATACCAGGAGGATATAACCTTATTAAGTATTTATGCACGCAATGACAGGGCTGCAAGATACATAAACTCTAACAGCACTGGAAACTGAGATAGACAGCTCCACAATTATAGTAGGATATTTCTAACACACCACTTATGGGGAAGGACAGGGCATCCAGAAAGAAGCTCAGTGAAGACACGGAAGATCTAAATGCCCCAATCAACCAACTTGACCTCATAGACACATACAGAACACTCCACATAACAGCAACCAAGTATACTTTCTTTTCTACCGCACATGGAACATTCTCTAGAATAGAACATATATTATGTCGTAAAGCAAGCCTTAGCAGAAAATAAAACATTGAAATATTAAAAAGCATCTTCTCTGGCCATAAGGCCATAAAAGTAGAAATCAGTAACAGAAAAAGCAGGAAAAAGAAATCAAACACTTGGAAACTGAACAGTACCCCTGCTTAAAAACGATTGGGTTATATAAGACATCAAGGATGGAATACAAAGAAATTCATAGAATCCAATGAGAATGAAAATGCTTCCTATGAGACCTTTGGGACACAGCGAAAGCAGTGCTCACAGGTCAATTTATATCAATAAATGCACACATACAAAAAGAACAAAGGGCCAAAATCAAGGAATTATCCCTACAGCTTGAATACATAGAAAAAGAGCAACAAAAGAAACCCTCAGGCACCAGAAGAAAGCAACTAATAAAAACTGAAACAGAATTAAATGAAATAGAGAACAGAAAAACAATTGAAAGAGTTAACAAGACCAAAAGCTGGTTCTTTGAAAAAATCAACAAAATTGATAAACCAATGGCCAAACTGATAAAAGAAAAACAGGAGAGGAAGCAAATAACCCGAACAAGAAAACAGCTGGGTGATAACACAACAGACCCAACCGAAATTAAAACAATCATGTCAGATTACTAAGAAAAATTGTACTCTAACAAATTTGAAAGCCTAGAAGAAATGGATGAATTTCTAAAAACACACTACCTACCTAAACTAACACAAACAGGTAGAACAACTAAATAAACCCATAACAAAAGAAGAGATTGAAAAGGTAATTAAAAAACTCCCAACAACAACAACAACAACAACAAAACCCTGGCCTGTACAGCTTCACTGTACAGTTCTAGCAAATTTTCAGAAAGGATTTAACACCACTACGACTAAAGGTATTTCAGAGCATAGAAAAAGTCGGAATGCTCCCAAACTCATTCTATGTAGCCAGCATATCCCTGATACCAAAGCCAGGTAAAGACGCCACAAAATAAGAAAATATATCCTATATCCCTCATGAACGTAGATGCAAAAATCCTCAAGAAAATTCTAGCCAATAGAATTCAACAACATATCAAAAAATAACTCACCATGACCAAGTGGGATTCATACCAGGTATGCAGGGATGGTTCAGCATTCAAAAAACAATAAATGTAATCCATCATATAAATAAAACAAAAGACAAGAACCACATGATCTTATCAATTGATGCAGAAAAGGCATTTGACAAAGTTCGACACTTATTCATGATAAAAACTCTCAGCAAAATAGGAATAAAAGGAAAATTCCTCAACATAATAAAGGGCATTTATACAAAAAGGCAACAGCCAACATCATCCTAAATGGAGAGAGTCTGAAAGCATTCCCCTTGAGATCAAGAACCAGACACGGGTGCCCTTTATCACCACTCTTTTTCAACATTGTGCTGGAGGTCCTAGCCACAGCAATTAAGCTAAATAAAGAAATAAAGGGCATCCAGATTGGTAAGGAAGAAGCAAAAGTACCTTTATTTGCAGATGACATGATCTTATACACAGAGAATCTCAAGAAAACTACTGAAACTAGTAGAAGCGTTCAGCAGAACATCAGGATACAATATAAACATACAAAAATCAGTTGGATTCCTCTACATAAACAAAGAGAATGTGGAAGAGGAAATCATCAAATCAATACCATTTACAATAGCCCCCAAGATGATAAAATACTTCGGAATAAATCTTACCAGAGATCTAAAAGGCCTATACAAAGAAAACTACAAGACACTTCTGCAAGAAATCAAAGGGACCTACATAAGTGGAAAAACATACCTTGCTCATGGAAAAACAAAAAAAAAAAAAAAAATTTTTTTTCATGGATAGGAAGACTTAACATTATAAAAATGTCTATTCTACCAAAAGCCACCTATAGATACAATGCAATTCTAATCCAAATTCCAACAACATTTTTTAATGAGATTGAGAAACAAATCTCCAACTTCATATGCAAAGGAAAGAGGCCCCAGATAAGTAAAACATTGCTGAAAAAGAAGAACAAAGTGGGAGGCCTCATTCTTCATGACTTTAGAACCTATTATATTGCCACAGTAGTCAAAACAGCCTGTTACTGGCACAGCAACAGATACAGTGACCAATGAGAACTGAGAGTCCAGACATAAATCCATCCACATATGAACAGCTGATATTTGGCAAAGGCCCAAAGTCAGTTAAATGGGGAAAAGATAGTCTGTTTAACAAATGGTGCTCCCATAACTGGATATCCATATGCAAAAAAATGAAATAAGACCCATACCTCACACCATGCACAAAAACGAGCTCAAAACGGATCAAAGACTGAAATATAAAATCTAAAACGATAAAGATCATGGAAGAAAAAATAGGGACAATGCTAGCAGCCCTAATACATGCAATAAACAGTATACAAAACATTACTAACAATGCAGAAGAGAAACTAGATAACTGGGAGCTCCTAAAAATCAAACACCTATGCTCATCCAAAGACTTCACCAAAAGAGTAATAAGATTACCTACAAACAGGGAAAAAGTTTTCAGCTATGACATTTCCCGACCAGCACCTGATCTCTAAAATCTACAAGATACTGCAAAAACTCAACTACAAAAAGGCAAATAACCCAATTAGAAAATGGGCAAAGGATATGAGCAGGCACTTCACTAAAGAAGACATTCAGGTAGCTAACAGATACATGAGGAAATGCTCACGATCATTAGCCATTAGAGAAACGCGGATCAAAACTACAATGAGATTTCATCTCACTCCACCAAGGCTGGCATTAATCGAAAAACACAAAATAATAAATGTTGGAGAGGTTGTGCAGAGCCTGGAACACTTATACACTGCTGGTGGGAATGTAAAACGGTACTACCACTTTGGATATCCATTTGGTGTTTCCTTAAAAAGCTAAAAATAGAATTACCATACAATCTGGTTATCCCAAACCTTGGAATATATCCTAGAGAAATAAGAGCCTTTGCAAGAACAGATATATGCACAGCCATGTTCATTACAGCATTGTTTACAATGGCAAAAAGATGGAAGCAACCAAGGTGCCCATCAATGGTTGAATGGAAAATAAATTAGGGTACATTCTCACAATGGAATACTATGCATTGATAAAGAGCAATGATGAATCTGTGAAACATTTCATAACATGGAGGAACCTGGAAGGCATTATGTTGAGTGAAATTAAAAAATTAGTCAGTTGCAAAAGGACAAATATTGTATGAGACCACTATTATAAGAACTCAAAAAATAGTTTAAACAATGAAGAAAATATTTTTTGATGGTTACGAGAGGGGGGAGGGAGGGAGGGAGAAAAATTTACTAATTAGATAGTAGATAAGAACTATTTTAGGTGAAGGGAAAGACAACACACATTACAGAAGAGGTCAGCACAACTGGACTAAACCAAAAGCAAAGAAATATCCTGAATAAACTGAGTGCTTCAAAGGCCAGCGTAGCAGGGGCAGGGGTTTGGGGACCATGGTTTCAGGGGACATCTAAGTCAATTCACATAATAAAATCTATTAAGAAATCATTCCGCATCCCACTTTGGAGAGCGGTATCTGGGGTTTAATCGCTAGCAAGCGGCCATCTAAGATGCATCAACTGGTCTCAACCCACCTGGAGCAAAGGAGAATGAAGAACACCAAAGACACAAGTGATTATGAGCCCAAGAGACAGAAAGGGACACATGAACCAGAAACTACATCAGCCTGAGACCATAAGAACTAGATGGTTCCTGGCTACAATCGATGACTGCGCTGACAGGGAACACAACACAGAAACCCTGAGGGAGCAGGAGAGCAGTTGGATGCAGACCTCAAATTCTCATAAAAAGACCAAACTTAAGGATCTGACTGAGACTAGTAGGACCCCAGAGTTCATGGTCCCCAGACCTTCTGTTAGCCCAAGACAGGAACCATTCCTAAAGCCAACTCTTCAGACAGGGATTGGACTCAACTATGGGATAGAAAATGATATTGGTGAAGAGTGAACTTCTTGGATCAAGTAGACACATGAGACTATGTGGGCAGCTCTTCTCTGGAGGGGAGATGAGAGGGCAGAGGGGGTCAGAAGCTACCCGAATGGACACGAAAATAGAGAGTGGAGGGAAGGAGTGTGTTGTCTCTTTAGAGGAAGAGCAACTAGGAGTACATAGCAAAGTGTATATAAGTTTTTGTATGAGAAACTGACTTGGTTTGTAAACTTTCACTTACAGCACAATAAAAATTAAAAATGAAAGTGATTAAACAAATTATTTCATTTTTTGCCCATAATACCTTCTGCTTAGTGTAGGAGAATTTTTTAAAAATCATTAATTTTAAAGCATTACAAAATTTTTGATCTTTGATCAGATTTTTAAAAAGTCACTGTAGTTTAGAATGATCATAGTGCAATGGCCCTAGAATCACTGGTAAATATAGAGAGGAAGTTATTTTGAAAATAAGTATTTTTAACAACCCAACTCTATCCATACCCTTGGAGAAAGTATGTACAAAAGAATTTGAATATGGACATTTAGATGGTTATACGAACAAATGAAAATATGGTATTGTAGGACTTAGACTCTAGAATTTAAGCTGTTATTTTAATATAATGCTTTCAACAAAATAATATTTTTTAAATGAGAAAAATAAAAATGACGCCTCATTCTAATCCGTTGTTAAGCATATAAGATACTTAAAAAAAATGTGTTCAAAGTAAAATAACCATATTTTTCCAAGTGTTTCTATATGTTAGCTACTATCATCATTAAATCTAGTTTTCATTAGTCTATCTGTATAATGTTTTTGTTTTTGCCTTTTCTCACATATTTTTATACAGATAGCACGCTGTTCTGTGTTTGTTTGCTGTCTTGCCTTCCCCCTGCAAGGCACCCTCACAAACGCTCCCGTGCCAATCCTCTTCCACATATAGCTGTAAAAAAAAAATCAGATTAGTGTAAAAAAAAAAAAATCCCAGTGCCGTCAAGTTCATTCGGACTCATAGCGACCAAATACGACAGACAGAGTAGAACTGCCCATAGAGTTTCCAAGGACCACCTGGTGGATTCGAACTGCCGACCCTTTGGTTAGCAGCCGTAGCACTTAACCGCTACGCTACCAGTGTGCTTATGAAAATACCTCATGAGGGAAGGGTGCAGCTGGAAAACAAATGCAGAAAGCACACATTATTTGTGTAAAAATACAGTAATCTGTATGTCCTAGTGAAGCAAGAACGTTAGAAGGCAAGCACAAAAACACAGTAAAGAAAATTACTATATACTTGAGTAAATGAAGAGGGTAAATCACCATCTTTAGTCAACAATATAGTCTAATATAGATTGTAAAATGTAAACAATGAAGCAGCACATGAACTTAAACTGTTTCTAAGAATTTCTTATTAGAAAAACACCCTTTGAGGTCATGTCGTTCTCTTGCTTTCTTTTTTTCCCAAGATCTTTCCTATCCTAATAGTACTTGTATATTTTGTTTGAACTTTTTTTTCCGTGGGGGGAGGGGTAGAGGGAGTGTGGAAAGGGCTGGGTGAGGAGTTGTTTGTATATTATAGACATTTTCAAGAAGCGAAAATTTTCAATTTTCTGAAAAAACAAAATTCCTCTCCAACACAGTTTTTCACATACTCTAAAGAGAGATTCTTGGAAAACCTCAGAGTTAAATCTAATCTCATGGCATTTTTCTCTGCAATAATTTAAAGACTACCCATGTTGAAATTCATAACTAATTGTGTAAAGCAACTACAACTTTACATGTTTATGTCATCTACGAATATTAATTATACATATTGCATTGATTCTGCAGCTTTTATCTCTAAAACTGAGACTTCCTAAATGTGATTATGGAGGCAACATAACAGCCTCTAAGTTTTGTGCACTAAGTACCATTAAAAGCCATTTTATGGCTCTCAAATCATTAGAACCTTAGGATTACTGGTGCAGCGAAAAGAACTCTTTACCTACTACCTAGGGATAATGCTTTTTTTTTTTTAGGGATAATGCTACCATTATGTCGGAAATTAACGGAGTAAGCATAAACGCCAAACAAAACAGGGCCCTGTGTTCCATTTGACCTTGTGATCATTTAGCACTAATTGGGTGCCCAGCACAGCTGTCAACTTTGACTTTCCAAACCACTGAGGAAAGTATGCAATCTATATATCCTGTTTCCTAAGCAAAGTGATTCACTGAATTAGCTTTTTTTTTTAACTTTTAAGAGTTCTTTCCGCCCAGGACACCACATCCTATTGTTATTTTGAGATCAGAGTCTAAATATGAGTAAATAAATACTTTACAATAATACGGAAAAGAAAAATCTAAAATTCATTTTAACTAAAAAAAAAAAAATCTTGGCACAGAGCACGAGGGAAGTTACTTAGCACGGTTCCGGGTTTCCTTGCGCCCCTCCCTCACGCCCTACCACAGCTAAAGGCTTTTGGTCCCTCAGTCGGTCTGTCCTGCGGTGAGCAATCCCTGCGCATGGGTCCGCGCTCTGCCCGCCCGCCGCGCATCTGCCCTTCTCTTCTGACTCCGCCCCGCATCTGTCCGGAACCGCCTCGCGTCTGAGCTGACCCACTGCACGTCTGCCAGCCAGTCCCTCCGGACCTGCTGCGAGGCTGCCGAGATCACCGCGCGTCACTCGGTCCGTACCCAGTGGGCATCTTGGGTATCTGGGCGGTCTCCCGTTCCCCGCGCGCGTGTGTCTGTCTGTCTCTCTGTCCGATCCGCTGCCTGCAGCCTGATCCCAGCGCACCAAGTGCCTAGTCTGCCTTTTCGCCGACGCTGAGTGTGTGTAGCGGCCTTAGCTGCGAGTCCGCCTGAGACCCGCCAGGCAGCCGGCGGAGGAATACTTGTTCGGCCCCTGCCCTTGTGGATCTAATTTTAAACCAACAGGAGCTTGAGGCCTATATTTATACAGAAATCGGGTCGCGAGGCCTCTGTGGGCAATGCTAGATTTGGGGAGTCAGATAGCTGCTTGACGATCTCTTACAATTTAACAGGGAAAGAGTAATTTCTTCCTTAATATTGGCTTTTGAAACTGATTTTAAACCTGAACGGGGTGAAAATCATAAGCCCCCTTAGGGAAAAGAGGTTACTTACTGGGGTGTTTTTTTTGTCTGATGTGTTTATTCTGAGCCTGCTGACCAGCTGTTTCTGAACTTCATTTTCTCAGCTTCAACAGTGATTCTGAGCCTGCTTTAAGCTTCCTTCGCCTTGGCTTTTTCTGTTCTTCGTGAACAGCTGCTTGGCCCATAGCTTAGAGAGAGCGGTCTTTTTCTCTCCCAAGAGAGACTCCTCCTTGTGTTTAGAGAGATGGGGAGTGGGGAGCCTAATCCTGCTGGCAAGAAAAAGAAGTACCTCAAAGCTGCCCTGTACGTGGGTGACTTGGACCCAGACGTCACCGAGGACATGCTATATAAGAAGTTCAGGCCTGCTGGTCCTCTGCGCTTCACACGAATCTGTCGTGACCCAGTGACCCGCAGTCCCCTGGGCTATGGCTATGTTAACTTTCGTTTTCCTGCGGATGCTGAGTGGGCACTCAACACCATGAATTTTGATTTAATTAATGGCAAACCATTTCGCCTCATGTGGTCTCAGCCAGATGACCGCTTAAGAAAGTCTGGAGTTGGAAACATCTTCATCAAAAACCTGGACAAATCCATAGACAATAGGGCCCTTTTTTACTTATTTTCTGCTTTTGGGAACATTCTCTCCTGCAAAGTAGTCTGCGATGACAACGGCTCTAAAGGCTATGCCTACGTACACTTCGACAGCCTGGCCGCTGCCAACAGGGCGATCTGGCACATGAATGGAGTGCGGCTCAACAACCGCCAGGTGTATGTTGGCCGGTTCAAATTCCCGGAAGAGCGGGCCGCTGAAGTCAGAACCCGGGATAGAGCAACTTTCACCAATGTGTTCGTTAAAAATTTTGGGGACGACATGGATGACGAAAAACTGAAGGGACTTTTCAGTGAATATGGGCCAACTGAGAGTGTTAAAGTGATAAGAGATGTCAGTGGGAAATCCAAAGGCTTTGGATTTGTGAGATATGAGACACACGAGGCTGCCCAAAAAGCTGTGCTAGACCTTCATGGAAAGTCAATTGATGGGAAAGCGCTGTATGTAGGACGAGCACAGAAGAAAATTGAACGCCTGGCTGAGTTAAGGCGGAGATTTGAACGGCTGAGATTAAAGGAAAAAAGTCGGCCTCCAGGGGTGCCTATCTATATTAAGAACCTAGATGAGACCATTGATGATGAAAAACTGAAGGAAGAGTTTTCTTCCTTTGGATCAGTTAGCCGGGCCAAGGTGATGATGGAAGTGGGGCAAGGCAAAGGGTTTGGTGTTGTATGCTTCTCCTCTTTTGAAGAGGCTACCAAAGCAGTGGATGAGATGAATGGTCGCGTAGTGGGCTCCAAGCCCCTGCATGTCACCTTGGGCCAGGCCAGACGCAGGTGGTGAGGATGACAATACTCAATTTTTTCAGCCTTAAGCTGGTGCCCACTTAGTTTGGGCTACTTTGTGATATGAGGTTATTTTATGGCAATTCACAGGTTTTTAAGTGAATACTTTCTTTTGAAAAAAAAATGAAACTTAGCAAACCTTGTTCATTCTAGTGAAGTTTCTAATTGTAAAATTGTCATTTTGTACTACTTTTTGATATAATATCTTTAGGAATATGTAGAATAAAGTTTATTCCTCAACATTTTTTTTTTCTTGAATCAGCCAAGGTGAGGTGATTGATTGGGTATATATGTTTCCTTTATTATTTCAGTAATACTACTAAATTTAATTTCTTCCATGAAAATATTCTCAAAATGGCCCTTCTGAATCTATCAAAGTAAAAACTTCTAACTTGCTTTTTGAGAAATGAGTAAGAGTACAGGAAAATGTATGTGATCCAGTTAACTTTTGTGCATACTTACATGTTAGGTTACGTGAAATGGATATTCTTTTAAAAAGATGCGTAGTTTTTTTTTTTGTTAGTTTATTTACATTTTTGTTTCCTTTTTTAATATATTATGACCTTAGCACAGACCCGATAGTGGCTTGGACTAAAGTGTTAGGAGTTTTCTTTATTACCTTCATGCCCAGAGAAGTGAGTATATTGGTGTTTTTCAGTCAATACCTTAGAAAATAAACACTTTAGACTTTGGTATTTAAATTATGCTTTGATTCTTAAAAATCTTTACTGAGAGATTTGGTATTTGATGATGGTCTAAGGAGAACTCTTACCACTCATCCTGTTAAATTAATAAGAAAGATAACTACACTGAATTAGCTTAACATACAGATACCTTAATATTTTGCCTTCAGCCTTTATCAAGTGTCAATATAAAGGGCAAAAAAATCAATGGAATGATGTTGAAAACCTACTTTTATAAAAATTTCTTCTACTGAACTCATCGTTATCTCTTATCAATGTAATAATATTTCAAAGTTAAAGAAGTTGTCTCTTTTAAGTCCCATGTCTCCATTTATTATATAAGAGTTATTAATCCAGTATGGTTCCCTTTACATCTTGGATAGTTGGAAGCTTCAAAGATATGCATTGTTCTGTATTGCAGATATGTTATTTAATGTGTGATTTCTGGCATAATTATCTAGTTTTTCACCTGAAGTTTCCTAGTCTTCCCACTCTTCTCCCTTTCATCCATATTACACTTTTTTTTGTATGGCCTGTTTTTTTTTTTTAATATATGCCAGTTCAAATCTGTTTTGGAAGTAGGGAAATAAATGCCTAATTTATGTAAAATTTAATTATTTCTTAAAAATCTAAAATTCACTCATACCAAAGATCTGAACATAAGAAAATGTTTTGTCTCTCTTCTCAGTTGGTTTTCATTACTTTATATATAAATCTGTTTCATACATAATTAATACAATATAAATATATAATTTTGTTAATACTTTTATTACCTATTTGACCATAAAATACTAAAAATAAGCTGTTTTATGTTATTGTTTATCTGAAGATTACATGTATATTCATATCAGATATTTTCAAAATGGAAAATTGTTTTATTGATTATAAACATAATACATACTCATTGTAAAAAAAAAATGTAGACAGTGAAGAAATTTATAAAGAATTAAAATTCCCACCATTGAAAGATAACCACTATTAATGTTTTCAGCGCATAACTTTCCATTCCTTTTTTCCTATGTGTACACACACATTTTTACCAAAAAAGAAAGAAAACACACTATATTGTACTGTTCTGTATTTTTTTTATTTTAAACTGAACCATAATCTTACGATATCAATAAATATTGCTCAATATCATAATTTTAGTGACTGCATAGTATTACATTGTGTGGATGTATTACAACTTATTTAATTTGTTATTAACGTTTATATATTTTTAAATATTTCTTACATTTGTAAACAATGGTTTGATGAACATCCCCTGCTAAAAAAACTGTGTGAGTTATAGGAGCTTGAGAAAAAAATAATCTACAGCATGTAAACCTTAATTCTGCTAAAGTAATAAAAATGTACACCATATTGATATATATATCAAAATTTTGGAACACCTTCAAGATACAGTGAGCACTTAAATTGACAAAAGAAAAACTTAAAAACTAAAGGGAAATAATTTCTCATGTTTTATGAGCCTGTTTACATTATTGCCACCTTTAAAAGATACGGAAACAATGCAATTCCAGATAATTTTTTAAATAGTTATATTGGTAATTATTTGCTATATGTACTCTCTATTCCTTTTCTTTTTTCTTCCATTACCAGTTTTCATTTAAATTTATAAACCTGAACTGTCAGTGTTAGCCTACATCCTTTACAAATGTTTTGATTTGATATAAATCTATAAAGATTCCTAGAAGACAGAAATCATCAGGTACAAGCACTTAATACATTTTTCTTGGAAATATTTAAGTGTTTTAATAATTACTATTTCAGAAGATCAGCGAGTATAAAAAAGGAAAAATTAATATATGCCAAAGTACAGAAAAAATACACATCTTAGGACCCTGCTGAACATTCATAAGAATTCCGTTAAGTTCAGTTGGTGAAAAGCAGGGCAAAAATATAAAGGGAAGATAATCTCTATTTGAACACCAACACCTGGGTGGTTTATCAATCTTGTACTTTTCAAGTTTAGCTCTATTTAATAGACTCCTATTAATTGGGCCTTCCAAATAAGAGCAGCAAAACAACAGAACAGCTTAAATCAGTGATAAGCATTGAAAACAGTTTATTGTTCATTATTTCCACTTGAGAATTAGTTTAAAAAAAATCCTATTAATGGTTATTTTAAGAATGAACTATTTAATGGAAGTTTTCTTTTTTGTAACTGCTCAAAACAGTCACTTGAACAAACTTCAAATCTGCTCAGTGAGAAGAAAACTAATAATATTGCTTTGTGATTGCAAACCATCACACTGAAGATAATTTTGAGGAGACTCTTCTGTCCAGGAAGTTTCACATATAGGACTTACTGCCTGTCTAGTTATATCTGTGGGTAAGGGAGAAAATAGAATGTTGCATGTGTAAGGTGATATTTTTAGCCCAATATAGAATAAGAATGATTATTTCTTTAAGGGAACACTTAGGAATGGAGTGAATACCATCTTTATTTAAGGAAATAAGTAAAAAAATGCATCAATAAATGACTGAAGATAAATTTACAGGAGTTCCCAGCATCTATTAAAATACCTGGAATATAGTAGGCATTCCATGAATACTTGCTGAATGAATTCATAATCTATGACTTGTATTCCTCCATTTGGTTGCTTTTCATTTATTTTCTCAGTAATTGATAAGAGAAAAGTTATTACAAAATAAGCCATTTTTGTTAGATCTCATCCTATGAAAAAAATAATTGAGAACTGATTGGTTACATAGGCTGGTGTTTATAAAACAGTGCTAAGGTGTTATCAGTGCTTTCACCCTTCTTATGGTCTCTTTTTTCATTATTGTGCAATGTTTGATTGATGAGCCTGTCTATGCAAACAAAGCTTAATAATTGTCCCAACTTAAATAGTAGCAGTCTATTTGTAGAGTAATAAGTTAACGGGATGCTGCTTCAAAACCAAGATGATTGCCTCTATGTTGAACCAGGTGACCACAATAATCCCTGAGAGACTAATGCTTGTCCATATGAAATGAATTAATTCTCACATTTTTCATGGTATTATTTATCGCCCATGAAGTGTAACCTAACAAATGGTTCCTTGGAGCCTCAAGAGAGTTAATGTATTTCATTTTGCTTTAGGGGATTATGGTCAGTATTTAGAAATTAGCTATCATTGAAAATCTGAGAAGAGAAAGTCCTGACTAAAAGTACAAATATTGAGCGTATAATTCTTATGAAACGTTAAGAAATAACTCCACGTACTTTCACCCTTAATAGTTAAAGTCCATTTTAAAAGTTCTCCCATTTGGCACAAAAACAGACCAGTCATTTCGATAAATTTCCCCTTAAAAAAAATTGGGGGCCTTTGGAGTTTATTTTTAATATTTAATGCTTTAGGGAGACTGTAGGAAAAGGGATGAGTGCTGATACATGGCATGACTGTCTCAATCATGAGTGGAAATTAGTTTCTTTGTTTTAGAACTAATCAAAAGTGAACCACCAGATGCTGGCATCTTTTGTATGAAAAAAAAAAAGCCTTCTCTTATGGAGAATAAATAAATTTACATGTGTTTGGAATTGATTTAAAACCTACAAAAGGGTAAATTGTACTTTTCAAAAATCAAAGACTTTTGAAGTTAATATTTAGAGGCATTTAAAATGCAATTTTAACCCTATTTACACAAAATGGCCAAGGGCTTTTAATTGTATTCACTTCCCTTTGAGGACTTAAAAAAAAACCAAACCTAGCTGAATGGAGCCAACACAGAAAGGAATTAGCAAGCTTTTCTTTTTCAGTGTCTCAAGAAGCCCAAAATATATCACTGAATGGTTTTATTGCCCCCAAATATATTATATGTTAATGGCCTTAAATAAAGGAGTCAATACTATAGTTTTTTTTTTTTTTTTCCTGGTCAGGACAAGAACGAAGCAAGTCAAGTCAAGATGAATAATTTGTTTCCTGTTCATTATAGAATTTTAAAAAGGAAGTATTTGTAAATTATCTCAAAATTTTTGAGATGGACATAGAGAATGAAAAAGTAATTCAAAGGTGAGAAATATAAATGAATACTACAAAGACAGTAAAATTCTGCCTAGTCAAATATCTACTTTGAGTTGTAACATTGTGGACAGTTTGTACGGTTAGTCTCATTATTGATTTGATCACTACAGTGATCACCTGATACTAAATCTCTGAAACATTTCATTTACAGGTAAAATTTTCTGAAATAATTATTGGTACTAATTTACTCCTCTCCACTCTTTTACCTCCATCACCTAATCTCAATCGCACTCTTGGTGAGCACTCAAAATTAAATTAAGTATTTGTGGTTTTCATAGTTTGCCTAAACATCCTTCAGAAATGTCTTTGTAGTATTAGATGTGCATATACGTGATATTGTACCATTTTGTTTGAAGGTTCAGTGTTTGCATGTTAAGTCACAGTAGTTGGTGGGGAAACTTGTCTACTGTTTATCTGTGGATGAATGTATCTTGAGATATAATTTTTTTAAGATGTTAATTTCACAATGATGCTAATTGAACCAACAACGAAGCTATGAGGTCTTTTGAAATTGTGGTTCCATAATGTATACATGGGCTGGCATTCGAGTACCAATGACTGAAAGAACTAAAAGTGTTTATAAAAAATATAGCTAATGTGAAATACTGCTAAGAGAACCTGCCAAACTTGTCTGAAGTGGCAACGTGTTGTTGTTAGGGGCCTTTAAGTCACTTCCCACTCATAGCAACCCTGTGCACAACAGAACAAAACACTGCCCAGTCCTGCACCATTCTCACGATCTTTGTTATGCTTGAGCCCATTGTTGCAGCCACTGTGTCAACCCATCTCATTGAGCATCTTCCTCTTTTTCGCTGACCCTCTGCTTTACCAAGCATGACTTCCTTCTCCAGGGACTTGATCCCTCCTGATAACATATCCGAAGTATGTGAGACATAGTCACACCATTCTTGCTTCTGGGGCATTCTGGCTTTACTTCTTCCAAGACAGATTTGTTCGTTCTTTTGATAGTCCATGGTATATTCAATATTCTTCGCTAACACAATAATTCAAAGGGGTCAATTCTTCGGTCTTCCTTATTCATTGTCCTGCTTTCGCATACATATGAGGTGATTGAAAACGCCATGGCTTGGGTCAGGTGCACCTTAGTCCTTAAAGTGACATCTTTGTTTTTCTTAACATTTTAAAGAGGTCTGTTGCAGCAGATTTACCCAATGCAATGCATCGTATGATTTCTTGACTGCTGCTTTTATAGGTGTTCATGTGGATCCAAGTAAAATGAAATCCTTGACAACTTGGCAAAGTAGGCAACAAAATTATTTATATATGCACCTGTTGGTTGTTTTGTGAAGACATACCACAATGTGAACCTTCCAATGGAAAGAGTAAAAATATACAGAAAGATACAGAAGTTTCTGAAACTTCTACTATATTTTGATATAAATGAAACAAACTGTGAAAGGAAAAACAAGTATGAAATAGGTATGTTTCTTGCTTAAGTCTAGATGAAAAACAGATTTACTCTAGGCAGAATGATTTTCTTACACTGCTGGGTCATTTTCACTATTTTTTATCTTTAAGTTGTGAAATATGTTACGTAAGAGGTGCATAGATGTATTTTGCTGAAAGATCGAAGGGAAATGTATTTCCTCAATATATTCTATTTGCAAGCTGATATGTAAACTGAAAAACTGAATGTCACAACCTTTTCTCAACAGCAGTTTTCATCATAAAGATTGCTTAAGCTGAGCTTCTGATATAAGCAATTGTTTGCTTGAAATTTTATCTGGAATCCAGGGCCAAGAACTTTAGGATTGTGAAATTCGTGTTTTACTTGACCTTGGGTCATACATTTTTAGAGTACTGTTAACCTTGTTTTTTTCAACTATTTATCTTGCGTAATGTGCAAAGGCTATCTTTCAGGTTTCTGGACAAAATTGAAAATATTATTAAATACATGAAACAATATGGATTGTGTCTCTAAAAGACAGTATTAAGGATCATTGCATAATTGAGAGCACTATATTAAATGACTTAAGTCAGTATCAAGAATTCATCATTAAAGGAGATGGGGTTTTGAAGAAATGAAATACTAAAAAAAAAAAAAAACTGTTGCCATGGAGTCAATCCAACTTATAGCGCCCCTATAGGACAAAGTAGAACTGCCCCATGGGGTTTCCAAGGAACAGCTGGTGGATTTGAACTGCCAATCTTTTGGTTACATGGTTTGAAATGCAAAACAGGAATTTTACAGTTAAAAAAATGGAAAACATATGTATAGCAGATATTACTTCCACCTCCAGTTAATACATTTTTCTCAAGGCGAGAGTGCCCACAAAATAAAAGTGACGATTGGTGATACAAAAAAGCCCAAATGTCTTGGAAATCCTTCATGATAACTCTGAGAGGAGAGCAACATTTCTCAGTTGCACCATCAGTGTAAGCCCAAGGGACAATGAGAATGCAGAAAAAAGTGGAAATTTAGCCTTAGAAATATGAACTTGTGGCATCTTATTGAAACTTCATTAAGAAGAATCAGTATTTAATGCTTTAGTTTGTCTCAGAAGATGAATTATATCTTTTTCAATTTCATATATGCTATCTAAAAACTCCAGGAATTCCTGGAATTCTTACTAAGTTCTAGCAATAATTTCTAACTTCTAATAACAATCAAATGTGCTGTAGTGTTATTTTTAAAGCTCTCTATATTTTTCTATTTTCTTTCCTATGTGCCAACATTTGCTATTTCCAAGGTACATTTTTAAATTCATAAATTGTCTATGGCACAAATAAATGGTAGCTCATATCTATTAAAAATTCAGAATTTTAATGGCAATTGAGGATAGAGGTGGTGCTAACTCTAGTAAAGTTAAAATATTTGTGTTTGTAGGGAAATTGGATGGATGAAGATAGATGGATGAATGGATGGATGGATGGATACATACATACCTAAACAATAGTAAAGAGGGAAATAAAAAAGGAGATGAGCACGAAGACACAGAACCCAAGAATAATGGTGTATTGTTTATCATATGGTTCAAATTAGGAATCACAGACCACCTAGGCCAAAAGCAAGGGTTTGTTTCTCAGGCAAGGTTGGGTTCCAAGGAAAGGTGATTGGACAAATAATGACAGGTGGAAAGAACCATAGGAAAGTGTGGTTCCTGTGGCAATGCACTACATTAAGATCTTAAGGATGATCTGACTACCAGCATGCTGGCGGGGAAATAATAACCCACGAGTAGTTGGAAAGCAGTATTGAAATTTGACTCAGTGAAAGATAACATTCTATGTTTCTCAAAACTTGGTCCACAGTATATCAGAATCACAGTCGAGATTCCTGTACCTCACACTTGACTTACTGAATCAAAATTGATATATAGCAATGGTACGGAATTAACAACAGAAATCTACATTTTAATTATGGCCTCCAGGTGATTCATCTGCACACTTACAAATATCTAGAACAGGGGTTGGTAAACTTTTTCTGTAAGGGACCAGATAATAAATATTTTGGGCTTTTTAGACCAAGAGACTAAATAAAGGATATCGTGTAGGTATTTATATAATCATAAAAATTTTTTTTTTTTTTTTAAGGAGGCCTAGGTGATGCGGTGGTTAATTAACTTATATAACCAGAAGAGTCCCTTTATGGTGCAAATCATTAATGTGCTCAGCTGCTAACTAAAATCTTGGTGGTGTCAGCACACTGAGAGTTGCCTCAGAAGAAAGGCCTGGTGATCTACTTCTGAAAAATCAGCCATTGAAAACCCTACGGAGCACAGTTCTACTCTCACACATATGGGGTCACCATGAGTCAGAATCAACTAGATGGTAACCGGTTTTATTGCCCCAAACACAAACTATCTGCCCATTAAACAATAACTTTCCATTCCCCCCTTTCTCCAGCCCGTGGTAACATTTAATAAGCATTTGTCTCTATGCATTTGCATATTCTAGATATTGCATATAAGTGGAATCATACAGTATTTGTCTTTTTATGTCTGGCTTATTTCATTTAGCATGATGTTTTCAAGGTTCATCCATATTGTAGTATGTATCAGAATTTCATTCCTTTTTATGACTGAATTATATGTAAGTATATACCACATTTTGTTTATCCATTCATCTGTTGATGAACACTTGGGTTGTTTCCACCGTTCGGCCTTTGTGAATAATGCTGCTATGAACATTGACGTACAAGTCCCTGTTTTCACATCTTTTAGATATATACTTAGGAGTGGAATTGCTGAGTTGTATCGTAATTCTAAGGCACCCTGGTGGTACAGTGGTTAATTGCTGGGCTGCTAAGCAGAAGGTCGGTGGTTCAAACCCATCTGCAGCTCCTTGGGAGAAAGATGTGGCAGCCTCCTTCCCTAAAGATTTACAGCCTTGGGAACCGATGGGACAGTTCTAGTCTGTCCTACAGGGTCGCTATGAGTTGGAATTGACTCAACAGCAACATTTTTTTTTCGGTTTTATAATAATTCTATGTTTAATTTTTGAGGAACTGCCAAACTTTTCCACAGTGACAGCACCATTTTATATTTCCAACAGCAATGGATGAGGGTTCCAATTTCTCCACATCATTGCCAACACTTGTTATTTTCCTTTTTTTTTTCGTAATAGCCATCCTAGTGGGTCTGAAGAAGTATCCGGTTGTGGTTTGATTCACATTTCCTTAATGACTAATGATGTTGAGCACCTTTTCATGTGCCTTTCAGTCATTTTTATATCTTCCTTGGAGAAATATCTATTCAAGTCCTTTGCTCATTTTTTAATTAGGTCGTTTGCCAATTTTTTGTTGAGGTGTAGGAGTTATTTATATACTCTGGATACTAAACCCTTATCAGGTATATGGTTGGCAAATATTTTCTCTCGTTCCGCGGGTTGTCTTTCCAATATGTTGATAGTACCCTTTGAGTCACAAAAGATTTTATTCTTGATTAGTAAAATTTGGGGGGGGGGATGGAGGTTTCACCTGTATTTCTGGTGTCATATTTAAGAAATCATTGCCAAATCCAAGGTCATGAAGACTTTTTCCATTGTTTTGTTCTAAAAGTTTTATAGTTTTAGCTCTTAAATTTCTATTTTTTCCCTTTTTAGTTAATTTCTATATGTGGTTTGAAGTATGTGGATATATAGTTTTCCCATCATCATTTGTTGAAGAGACTATTCTTTCCCCCATTGAATGGTCTTGGCACCCTTGTCAAAAATCGATTGACCAGAGATGTGAGAGTTTATTCCTGGGCTGTTGTTGTTGTTGTTGTTAGGTGCCATCGATTTGGTTCCGACTCATAGCAACCCTAGGCACAACAGAAAGAAAAACTGCCCAGTCCTGAGCCATCCTTACAAGCTTATTGTTGCAGCCACTGTGTCAATCCACCTTGTTGAGGGTCTTCCTCTTTTCCGCTAACCCTGTACTCTGGCAAGCCAAGCATAATGTCCTTCTCCAGGGACTGATCCCTCCTGAAAACATCTCCAAAGTATGTAAGACACAGTCTCACCATCCTTGCTTCCAAGGAGCACTCTGGTTGTACTTCTTCCAAGACAGATTTGTTCGTTCTTATGGCAGTCCATGGTATATTCAGTATTCTTCGCCAACATCACAATTCGAAGGCGTCAATTCTTCTTCGGTCTTCCTTATTCATTGTCCAGCTTTCACATGCATACGATGTGATTGAAAATACCATGGCTTGGGTCAGGCACACCTTAGTCTTCAAGGTGATATCTTTGCTCTTCAACACTTTAAAGAGGTCCTTTGCAGAAGATTTACCCAATGCAATGCGTCTTTTGATTTCTTGACTGCTGCTTCCATGACTGTTGATTGTGGATCCAAGTAAAATGAAATCCTTGACAACTTCAATCTTTTCTCCATTTATCATGATGTTGCTCATTGGTTCAGTTGTGAGGATTTTTGTTTTCTTTATGTTGAGGTGTAATCCATACTGAAGGCTGTGGTCTTTGATCTTCATTAGTAAGTACTTCAAGTCCTCTTCACTTTCAGCAAGCAAGGTTGTGTCATCTGCATAACGCAGGTTGTTCACGAGTCTTCCTCCAATCCTGATGCCCCGTTCTTCTTCACAGAGTCCAGCTTCTCAGATTATTTGCTCAGCATACAGATTGAATAGGTATGGTGAAAGAATACAACCCTGATGCACACCTCTCCTGACTTTAAACCAATCAGTATCCCCTTGTTCTGTCTGAACAACTGCCTCTTGATCTATGTAAAGGTTCCTCATGAGCACGATTAAGTGTTCTGGAATTCCCATTCTTCACAATGTTATCCATAATTTGTTATGATCCACAAGTCGAATGCTTTTGCATAGTCAATAAAACACAGGTAAACATCCTTCTGCTATTCTCTTCTTTCAGCCAGAATCCATCTGACATCAGCAACAATATCCTTGGCTCCACATGCTCTTCAGAAACCAAACTGAATTTCTAGCAGTTTCCTGTCTGGGCTAGAGTACATTTTTTTAAATGCATTTCTACTAATAAGAAGAATGAGGTTTTTTTTTGCACAAGAGAATATTTCATTTAATTAGGATTCAAGCTTAATGTTCTCCATCATCAAATGAATTGCAAATATGTTCATCTGTAATAACTATTTTTCACTTGTGAACTGTGCACCAACAACTGGTGGCCTAGATTTGGCCTGCGAGCCATAGTTTGCCCACCCTAATCTAAAACACTAGTCTAGAGGTTTTAGCCTAGAAAGTATTTTCCAAGGGTGCTAGGATAATTTCTTAATCGGATAAGTAATAACAAATTTAGAAACTTATGTCATGCAGTAAAATAGGTTCCAAATGAAATATTTACAAAGAAAAATAATAATAAACCATAAAAGCAGTAAAACACAATAGAAGTGACTATCAAGTTTAGCAAATTTTCTAAACTTAAATGATGGATGAAGTTACGTAAAATAATCAGGTTACCCCCCAAAAATCTCATTTTAGTATGAAAAATGTTTATATATCCAAATAGAAATATGAGTGTGTGTGTGTTTGTAAAGGCCATAAAGTTACACCAAAACATTGAGTAATTTTCATTGGTTATAAAATTATAAGTGACATTTATTTTCTTCTTTTTATTGTTTATATTTTCTAAATAGCTTATAACTAATGCATACCCATTGCCGCTGAGTCAATTTCAACTCATAGCAACTCTATAGGACAGAGTAGAGCTGCCCCATAGGGTTTCCAAGGAAAAGCTGGTACATTCAAACTACTGGCCTCTTGATTAGCAGCCAAATGCTTAACCACTGCACCACCAGGGTCCCAACCAACACATAGAACTTCCTTAATAAAAACAAATTACTATTTAAAATGTGTTTACAAAGATTATGCAATGACTGAACTCTTATCTCACTCTCACCTGCCTTCCTTGCATCTTTTCTTTCTCTCATGACCCACATTCAATCTGTCAGGAAACTCTGATGGCTAATCCTTCAAAATATATTCAAAATCTGAAAATTTCTTATTACTTCCATTGCCAACAGCCTTGTCCAAACAATCATCATCTCTCACCTGTATTATTTCAGCAGTTTCCTATCAGATCTCTTGCTTTAACCATTTTCCTTCTACAGTCTATTCTTCAGACAATTCCCAGGATAATTCTTTACAAATATAAGTTAGATCATGTAACTTCCCTGTTGCCAATGCTCCAATGGCAGCCCATTTCACACGCAATGAAATCAACATCCTTACTATCACCTTACCTGTCTAATTTCATCTCTTACTCCTCTTCCTCTCTTTAACGACACTCCAGCCTTTACTATTCTCTGACATCAAGCACACTCTGACCTCAGTTCCTTTGCTCTGACTATATGCAGTTGTCTGGAACTTTATTGTCCCCAGATCTTTGCATAGCTTATTCCATCAGCTCACTCAGATCCCTGTTAAAATGTTACCAAATAAGAAAGGCTTTTCCTGGCCTCTTTACATAAAATTGCAACCCTCCCTCTTTATCCCTCTTACATAACCTACTTTATTTTTCTTCGGAGCACTAAAAATTACTTGACATATTTGATGTTTATTTGTGACTTTGTCCCCCACCCCACTTCAACTAAAATATATTCTCCATGTGAAGTAGGACTTTGTTGATTCCTGTATCCCAATGCCTACAAGAATGACTCATATGCAATAAATGATAAAAAATGGTATCATTCAATATTAATGATGTGAAGCAGGATGCATTTTGTTAACTAAGAAACAACAAAAACAACAACAAAATAAAATTTTCCACAGGGGAAAAAAATAGAGTACTGAAAGGAAACTAAAAAATACATATGTTAATGGTAAATGTGTGGCTCTTTGAAATTGAGATAATTTCTATTTCTTTTAGTATTCCAAATTTTCATTAATTAACATATGATTTTATAATGGATAAGACTAATGAACGTACAGATCCTTAAAGTATATTTTTTAAAAAAGCTCGATAAATTGACTATATTAAGATTTTTACTTCAACATTTTTATTAACTGAATGAACATTGAAAGGCAACAACACAGTGGTAACTATTCACCTCAGTCATGCCTAATCAAAGGTCACAAGTCTTATTTTTACATAAAGAGCCCATACAAATCAATACAAACACATGGGCAAAAAAAGTTATTGGTAAAAATATACCAATAGACTATAATTTAAAAAAAGGGAAATAACAATTGAATGGCAAACATGCAACACCCAAGATAAATAGCCAAAAAATGCAAATTTAATGAGATGTCATATTACACCTATCAAATTAGTAACACTGAAAGAAATAGTCAATGTTAGTAAGGTAGTAGTTAAAAAACAGGAACTCTTAGGTACTGCTGATCAGGGTTTAAATTTGTAAAACCACCGTGAAACTCTTGGCAATTTGCTTTAGGATCCGTAAAGTTCTTCATAGCCTTTGAACAAGGGATTATTGTTCCAAAACTCATATATTTATAAGTTTCTCATTGGAATGGAAAATAACTGTTTTCAGACTTTTATGAAAAAAAAATCTGTTCATCAAGTCAATTAGAGTTGAAAGGGTTTATTGAGCAAGAAAACTGTTAGAAAAAAGGGAGCACCTAATCTGAGGGGCTTGAGTTTACACAGTTACAATACCTTTTTCAAGTTTAGATGAGTATCAAGTCCTTTGCTTTGATTGGCTAATTATATCTAATTTTCCTTTTGTTTTGGGCATTGAGTGCTGAGCTGGCTATCTTGATGAGTGTTTCTAACTCATGATGATAAATACTGCTAACTCATGCTAATCAATACTGATAAGTAAAACTTGCTTAAGTTTCAATTCTGTTTCTTGTAAATGGTTTTATGACTAATCTTCGTTTGGCTCTTGGCCCAGGGAAGACATTGCCTCTTGCCTCTGTAAAATATTTTAACACCCTCAATAAAGAACTCTGGAGTAATCTTCATGCCTCATCACTCTTCTACAGCCATGCCACCACTCCACCTCACACCACAATATAATCGCCCAGAAAAACTGCATTATGCTGGCATGTCTAACTATTGCATCCCAAACAAATGTACTATTCTTCAAATATGTCCTCATCTTTTTTTTGTACTTTAATCAAGTAGCACATCTAGCACAGAGCAGAGATCACAGAAGGTATGCAGTACATATTTGTTTGTCAGGTTATTAAAAACACACATCCTGTTCTCTTTTGAGCATGAAATGATTTCTTTTCTATTTTTAGAAATGGGAAAGAGCATCTAAAAAGAAGGGAAAGACTCAAATGAAGTTATCATCTGCCAACTCATAGGTCTACCTTGATCTTAAATTTTCTTCTATGCTGGTATCCAAATTACATCAAATATCTATTTGACCATTTAGGTTAAATAAGTGTGTATGTGTGTGTGTGCACGTGAGCGGGAGTGCACGAATGCAGTGTGTGTGTGTGTGTGTGTGTGTGTGTGTGTGTGAGCCTGTGTGTGTGCTTGTTCCTCTGTGTTTATGTTTTTTGAAAGAGGGCGAATTTTCAGAGTTGACTGGTTAAAGTAATTTTAATAGTTCAAACAGTTAGGAGTAGAGATATTCTCCAATATTTTCTGACTGTCTTATACAATTTCAGCATTAGCTAACTAGGAAATGCGGGCAAAAAGAAATTGGAAATTGAAAGATATTTATTACCAAAGGAAGAGAAGACCAGTGTTAAGGAAAGATCATTTTTGAAAGAAATATTTCCACCCACTATAGAAGGAAACATAATAATGGATAAAATTCCCCTAAAGACCAATTAACGTAGAAATACTTGGGAATGAGAATGAGAATGAGGGAGATTTCAGCCTCAGTAGGTATCTGTAGTCACTTTTAAAATGAATTGTTTAACCAACAGAGCAACTCTTGATACATAAACAAAGCAAGTATGCCATTAATATAATCACAAGAATGACAAGAACTGAGACAAATGGTTAGCAGATTTGCTCAAATTAAGTAGAATATAAGGGTTATTTTTTCATCTATCTAAAGAAAAGTTTAGTAGTTATTTCTAATGGTATCTATTTTTTTTCTTTATCTATCCTTGGGTCTATGGAAACCCTGGTGGCATAGTGGTTAAGTGCTACGGCTGCTAACCAAAGGGTCAGCAGTTCGAATCCACCAGGTGCTCCTTGGAAACTCTATGGGGCAGTTCTACTCTGCCCTATAGGGTCGCTATGAGTCAGAATTGACTCGACAGCACTGGGTTAGGTTTTTTTTTTTTGGTATCTCTCTATATCTCTATCTGTCTAGATATCTATCTATAAACTCTATTCTCTTCCCAAATTTTCATCAGCGATAGGGAAAATAACTTCAGCGAATGTAAAGTATTGGCAATCTTTTTTTTTTTTTAATTTTGAAAAGCATGACTCCAAGTTTCCCTTTATGTTAAAAATAAACCAAAAAAAAAAAACTTTAAGTGTAATGAATGTTATTTTTCCACCAACCACAATAGCATAGGTAGTCTTGCACTACGGACCACTCATTCTCTCATCTACCAGTGTGTTTGATAACAAAGTGTATAACTGAACTCTGATTTTGAGTAAATTCATTAGATTGTAGCCTAGAGTAAGCCAGTCACAGTGCTTTTAACTGCTTACGCCATTTCAAACTATGATACACCTTATCTTATCTACAAATACATTGTTTGGGTCATTTAGGGAGTGTGGCAAAAATTACCATACTTTAGCTATTGAAGACCAGTATTCACAAAATGTATGTGAGAATGACCAGTAATATCTATATTTTTCCCTAACCTTAAGCTTATATCTGTGAACATGAGTCTACAGATCTTTGTCTTTAGTGTTGTTAGGTGCCACTGAGTTGGTTCCAACTCATAGTGATCCTGTGTACAATAGAACAAAACACTGCCTGTGACTGTATCATCTTTACAGTCATTGCTATGTTTGAATCCATTGTGGCAGCCACTGTGTCAATCCATCTCATTGAGGGTCTTCCTCTTTTTTAATGACCCTATACTTTACCAAGCAGGATGTTTTTCTCCAGGGACAGATCCATCTTGATAACATATCCAAAGAACTTGAGACAAAGTCTTGCCTTCCTCCCTTTTAGGGAGCATTCTAACTGTCCTTCTTCCAAGACAGTTTTGTTTGTTCTTCTGGCAGTCCATGGTATATTTGATATTTTTCTCCAACACCATAATTCAAATGCATCAATTCTTCAGGTCTTACTTATTCATCATATAGCTTTTGCATGCATATGAGACAATTAAAAATAGCATGGCTTGTGTCAGGTGTGCCTTAGTACATGTCAAAAAAGCCCTTCAATTTACCAATATTAAGTGTGAACTAGAATATTCCACTACTTCAAAACTGCTCTGATAGGGAGAAGAGAAGCAGCTATTTAATCTATGCAAATAGATTAAATATATACCCACTCCTCACTTGTTGACATGGTTAGGTTCCAAAGATCAGATCATTATGCAAAAATGGCATTATGCAAAAATGGAGGATGACCACATCAGATCACAAAATGGAGATGACTACATCATTACATAACTGCCAAATTACACCATTACTTAATTGCCAAACCACTGAGAATCATGGCCCAATCAAGTTGACACATAACCTTAAACAGCACACCTATCATTTACTCTCGTCTCACACCTCATCGTCCGTTACTGCCAGATGTTATATCCTTAATATGCAAAATAGTTGGATAGTATATCTTTTACTATTTTCATAAGTGCAAAATGTCAGATAACAAGACAGTCAATAGGTGAGGAGAAGGTGTATACACAAATAATTTTTAAATCTATCCTGCCGTTCTAAAAACAGTGTCTCCCTTTGTAAAATTAAATCCTTAAACATTAAGCTTTTCTTTCCCTGCCCCTATCGAACTGTGTTAGTGTTGACTTGGTGCCCAGACCAAAAGGGCCTTTTTGACTACTACCATTTCATCCTGAAGGAAAGCCCAAGCTATGTTTCTCTAAATAGTGACATTTTTCCCCAGCTTCCTCCGTAACATTGAATCACTATGCATAGCTAGGGAAACCCAGAACAGCCTGTAATTACTATGTGACTATACACCTGTTTACC
The DNA here is from genome assembly GCF_024166365.1 of Elephas maximus indicus. Lineage (NCBI taxonomy): Eukaryota > Metazoa > Chordata > Mammalia > Proboscidea > Elephantidae > Elephas > Elephas maximus. Next base: position 69,434,328 of record NC_064846.1, on the reverse strand, counting down.
TCCTAGATATGTGCCTAGGCTATATAAGTGTATTCTATAGAAATGCACACATACTAAGAAAACACAACACCTTTTCAAAAGTTACAGCGTTATCTAAAAGTAAGCAAATTTGGCATGTAGAAGTATAACCAAGTAAAGGCTAATTCAAGGTAACAAAAAATGAAGCTAGTAGTAAAAACACTTCTGTTAGCAAAGGGTCCATTAAGAATGTAAGTCATACACTTTTGGTGATTTCAAACGCAGTCTGTTTCATCAACTTAATTGTTTTAGAACTCACTGCATTCCAAGTTAACAGCAATGTTTATTAAGCTAGCCTCATTATTTTTTCAATCCTGAGCCAACTATGTATTATCACAACAAGATAAAAATGCTACTATTGTTTCTGTTTAACGGTGTACTAAATGTCTTAAGTAGGAGAGTAAGGCATAAATAGATCAATAAACTATAGATACATAAATAAATAAAAGGTAAAATGGATATAAAAAAATAAAACTATTATTATTCACAGAAGATACAGTTTTATTGGTTGGAAATCCAAATGGATCTTCAGGTAAACTATTAGGATGAGAATGAGAGTATTGAGGTACGCTGAATACGAGATTAATATGAAGTTTTTTTGTTTGTTTTTTGTCTTTTCTATATACAAAAAAATTAGAAAATAAAATTTAAAAAATGGCATTTTTGTATGGTTACAAAATATCAAATAACTAGGAAATGTCCAACATCAAATTAGGAAAATTATAAATTATAAAAGTCCTTGTGAATTATTAAAGGAAACCTAAATAAATGAGACACCTACAAAGTTCATAGACTAGAAGACTTGATTATGTAAATAGATCAACTATCCAAAATTGATTTTTAGGTTAAAGGCAATCCCAGTTAAATTCTCAACAGTTTGTGTATGTGTGTGTGTGTGTGTGTGTGTGTGTGTGGATAAGGTGATTGTAAAATGTATATGGAAATACAAAGGACCAAGAATAGTCAGTTTAATATTGAAGAAAACAGTGTGGGAGAAATAGCTCTGTGAGTTTTCAAAATGATATAAACGCATAATGAAGACTACTATAAATACATATAATATTGCGGGATATTTATTGAACCTCATATTTGTGGTTTTTAGGTGCCATCAAGTCAGTTCCAACTCAACAACCTTACATATAACAGAATGAAATGTTGACCAGTCCTCCACCATCTTTATTATCACTGATTTGTTTGAGTCCATTTTGTCAAACCATCTCTTTGAGAGTTTCCCTTGTTTTTGCTGACCCTCTACTTTATCATGATGTCCTTTTCTAACAATTGGCCTTTCCTAATGATGTGTCCAAAGGAAGCAAGCCGAAGTGTTTCCAGCACCACAGTTTGGATACTTCATAGAGCAATAGGACAGAGTAGAAATCCTAGAAAGTTACTCTCACCCACTTAGGGATGGACATTTAACTTATGAACAGAGGTTGTACTTCTAACAAGATCTGATAAGAAGGCTGTTTTTAAATAGTCTGGCATTGGAACAACATTAATGTGAAACAAAATAATTGGGCCCCATACACCATACACAAAAATTTATTTTAGGTAGGTTAAATACCTACATGTGTAAGGCAAAACAGCAAAGCTTTTTAGAAGAAAATATTGGAGAATATCATCATGATGATAAAGGAAAATGTTAGTAAATTAAAATATATTAAATTTTAAAACTTCTATTCATCAAAAGACATCATAAGGAGCTTGAAAAATAAGACACAGTAGTATATAGTCACAGTGCATATAAACAATGAACAAGTACCCAGAATAAAAGGAGCCCTGTTGGTGCAGTGGTTAAAGTAATTAACTGCTAACCAAAAGGTCAGTATTTCAAAACCACCAGTGGCTGTGCCAGAGAAAGATGTGGCAGTCCAAATTGACTCGATGACATTGGGTTTTTGCTTTGTGTTGGGTGGTGCAGTGGTTAAGCACTTGGCTGCTAAACAGAAGGTCAATGGTTCAAACCCACCAGCTGGTCCATGGGAGAAAAGTGTGGCCGTCTGCTTCCATAAAGATTTATAGCCTTGGAAATCCTATGGGGTATTTCTACACTGTCTATAGGGTGGCTAAGAGAATCAATTCAAGGGTTATGACTTCACCCAGAAAAAAAAAAAATATATATATATATATATATATATATATATATTTGCTATTGTTATTAGATGCCATCGAGTCAGTTCCGACTCATAGCTACCCTATGCACCACAGAGCAAAACACTGCCCGGTCCTGAGCCATCCTCACAATTGTTGCCTGAGCCCCCCTTTGCAGCCACTGTGTCGATCCACCCTGTTGAGGGTCTTCCTCTTTTCCGCTGAGCCTGTACTCTGCCAAGCATAATGTCCCTCTCCAGGAACTGATCCCTCCTGACATGTCCAAAGTATGTAAGATGCAGTCTCGCCATCCTTGCCTCTAAGGAGCATTCTGGCTGCACCTCCTCCAAGACAGATTTGTTCTTTTGGCAGTCCATGGTATTTTCAATATTCTTCGCCAAAACCACAATTCAAAGGCATCAGTTCTTCTTCGATCTTCCTTATTCTTTGTCCAGCTTTCGCATGCATATGACGCAATTGAAAATACCATGGTTTGGGTCAGGTGCACTTTAGTCTTCAAGGTGACATCTTTGCTCTTCAACACTTTAAAGAGGTCCTTTGCAGCAGATTTACCCAATGCAGTGCATCTTTTGATTTGTTGACTGCTGCTTCCATGGCTGTTGATCCTTGTGGATCCAAGCAAAATGAAATCCTTGACAACTTCAATCTTTTCTCCATTTATCACGATGTTGCTCAGTGGTCCAGGTGTGAGGATTTTTGTTTTCTTTATGTTGAGGTGTAATCCATACGGAAGGCTGTGGTCTTTATATGTACCTACAGATAAAAGAAAAGTAAACGATGACATTTAAAAAAAAATGGACAATAAACTTCAATGGAGGCTTCAAAAGAAGAAAATCAACATGGAAAATAACCATATGAAAATGTACCAAGCCACATCAAAAATTAAGAAAATACACATTAAAATCACACTGAGAAACTGCTACACATCCACCAGAGTAACAAAATTTAAAATGTCTCAACTTACAAATTTTTACTATGGATGCTCTCATCCATTCTTGATTAAAGAGCAGAGTATTAATTATAGAAAAAATTATTTAATCTAATAAAGGACATTAAAAATCTAGAAAAATATACTTAATGGTAAACACTGAAACCTATCACTTTAAAAAATAGAATTTCATATACTGCTGGTGAGGGTGCAAGCTAATAAATCCACTTTGGACAGTAGTTTGGAAATTACCAAATAAAATTAAGAACACTCCTATCCCATGACCAAGAAATTGTAGTCCTCGTAATGTATATACTATACATGCATGCACATTTCACCAGAATACAACACAATCCATCATAGCCCCCCAAAAGAAACAACTCAAATATGCATCAAAAAGTGAATAATTACTATAGTATGAAGCAATAAAAATGAAGGAACTGCAACTGCACACAACAACAGGGATGAATTTTACAAACATAATAATATGCAAAAGAGGCCAAACTCAAGAGAACACGTTTCTGTCAATGAATTGTACACCTATTCTGATGGTTAAGGTTATGTGCCAACTTGGCTAGGCCATGATTCTCAGTGGTTTGGCAAATATTGTGTAATCATCCTCCTTTTTGTGATCCGATGTGAACAGCCAGTCAGTTGGAAGGAGATTTTCCTTGGGGGTATGGCCTGCATCCAATAGATATGGGTGCTCTGGCAAAGCTAGCTCTCTCTGTCAATCCTGCACTTGTTTTGTTGCCTGACCTTTGGTTCTTGGAGTAGCTTTAAGCCAGCTGGCTGGTCTACAGATTTTGGATTTGTCAGTTGCGCAACCCCATGAGCCACCAGCCTGCTACCTGACATACAAATTTTCGGTTCGTCAGCCCCTGTAACCACATAAGTCAGGAGAATCTTCCTGACACCTGATCGAAGAATTTGGGACTTGCCAGCCTCTACAATTGCATGAGACATTTCCTTGAAATAAATCTCTCTATATACATTTATATATACACTTCACTGGTTTTGCTCCACTAGAGAACCCAGCCTAAAGCAGTTGATACCAACAGTGGTTGTAGAAGAACAAAACCTTAAGGATGAGTTTCTGAATTGGTTCTCAGGTCTGGCTAGTGTTAAAGGCACAGAAGACTCTGTCTCCAGTAGTAAAGAGGGCACTGCTAATCCATTGTATCAGGTGGCAATAGGAAAATGCAAAATAGCACCACCATTGTACCAAGTATTTGTGAGAGACAGGCTCTGAGTGATTATATATTCGATAAATTTCAACAATTTGTCAGACTGGCCTTACTTTTGTTAGACAGTGTGATGAAAAAAGGAATGACCTCAGGGCTTCAGAGTCACAGCTCCAAGCACAGAATAAAAGACCAGAACATTGCCACTTGTACCCTGAAGGAAAGTTTTATTTCTTGTAGTAACAGCTGATGTTGTCGCTCACCAACCCAGAGTCTTATTGTAAGAGTGAATGAATTGCAACACCAGCGAATCCCCAACCTTGAATGGTGTTTGAAGTTAAAGTGAGGGCATGGATTGGGAAGAGATGAGATCCTGAAAGTTGGGATAGAGACATATGGGCAGATATGGATGAAACAGGAATCACTGAGCCTCTAAATTCTGTTGACTCACCCTTGGCAGTAAAGCCAGCCCTTCAGCACCCATCTGAAGAGATTAACCTAGCTTTGTCTGCTAAATCACATTTACGAGTAAAATGAGCCCTCCCACCCTCGTCTGATGAGATTAATCTAGATTCCTTTGAGGAGTCCTTGCCTAAGACATTGCCTAGGGCATTGCCTGAGGCAACATCTGAGGTGTCACCTGAGGTAGATGCCCTGCAAGACATTGGTGAATGTCCACAGAACCCACCCCTACCACTCATTTTCGCTTCTACACCTATAACTAAAGTCCCAGGGAACCCAAAGAGGCAAAATACAAAGTGTGACCCATGAGGAGTTATGATACACTCCAAAGAAACTGCTTGATTTTTCTAATATATACAAACAGAAACCTGTGGAATGACTATTAACAATTTGGGATAATGGTGCAAGGAATGTAAAGTTGGATCAGTCTGAGTTTATTGATGTGGTCCCACTAAGCACAGATTCTTCATTCACTGTTTCAGCTAGAGAGGTCAGAAAAGGATCTAATAATTTATTTGGTTCATGGACTGAATCATGGACTAAGAGGTGGCCTACACTAAATCAAGTTAAAATGCGATAACTGCCTTGGTACACTGTAGAAGAAGGTGTCCAAAGGTATAGGGAAACTGGTATGTTAGAATGGACTCATCATGTTGGACCCACAAACCTACCCATGGAGTGCCCAGCGGATACACCTTTCACCACAACTGTGAGGAACAAATGTGGGAAGGTAGCCCCAGGATATTTGAAGACTACTGTGATTGCTATTTTATGTAAGTCAGATTTGACAGTGGAAACTGTCCTAACTGAATTAAGACACATAACTGCAGTGAGGCTGATTGGACCCCAGGGTGGTAGAGGCCAAGTGGTGACATTTAACTGCCAAAGACTAGATGGGCATGGTTACCGTAATGGACAACAAAGTCAAAGAAGTAATTAGAATAGTCTGACTAGTGTAGGCTTATGGCATTGGCTACTTAGTCACGGTGTCCCTAGGAGTGAAAATGGAAAATCTACTAAATATTTACTTGATCCATACAAGAGGAAGAATTCTAGGTCAAGTGAACAGCAGTCCAACTTGAATTGCCTGAACAGAGAGTCACAGCCCCTCAATCAATTGCCAGCCTTGTGCCAGTTTACAGACTTGAATGAAGTGCAATCCAGGTCCCCTTGAGGAAAGTTACCATTACACTGCCAAAAAAATTATGCTGTAAATCTTTCTCCCCGCCTTCCCCAAAGGGATCTACAGCCTTTTACGAGAATGGCTGTTCACTGGGGAAAAGGAAATAATCAGACTTTTCAGGGATTAGTGGACACTGACTCTGAACTGATAGTAATTCCAGTAGAACCAAAACACCACCAGTCATAGTAGGGACACTTGGAGGTCAGGTTATCAATGAAGACTTAGCTCGTGTTCATCTCAGACTGGGTCCATTGTGTCCCTACACCCATCCTGTAGTGATTTCCCAGTTCCAGAATGGGTAATTGGTATAGGTATACTCAGCAACCGGCAGAACTCCCACATTGGATCACTGACATGTGGAGTAAGGGTTATTATGGTAGAAAAAACCAAGTGGAAGCCATTAGAACTTCTGCTACCTAAGAAAATAGTAAACCAAAAGTAATACCACATTCCTAGAAGTATTGCAGAGATCAGTGCCACCATGAAGGACTTGAAGGATGCAGGGGCAGTGATTCCCAACACATCGTCATTCAACTCACCTATTTGGCCTGTGCAAAAAACAGATGGATCTTGGTGAATGACAGTAGATTACTTTAAACTTAACCAAGCGGTGACTCCAATGGCAGCTGCTCTTCCAGAAGTGGTTTCATTGCTTGAGCAGATTAATAAATCTCCTGATACCTGGTATGAAGCTATGGATCTGGAACTGGTCAATATTTTTTTTCTCGATTCTGGTTTCTAAGGAACAACAGAAGCAGTTTGGTCAAGGCCAGCAATACACCTTCACTGTCCTACCTCAAAGTATATCAACTCTCCAGCTGTATGTCATAATTCAGTCCACAGCGACCTTGATAGCCTTTCCCTTCCAGAAAACGTCACACTGGTCAATTATATTGATTACATTTTGCTAAATGGACATAGTAAGGAAGAAGTATCAATGACTCTAGACTCATTGGTAAGATAATTTGTGTGCTGTTGTTGTTGTTAGATGCCAAAGAGTCAGGTTCTACTCATCGTGACCTTATGTACAATAGAACGAAACACTGCCTGGTCCTGCAACATCCTCACAATCATTGCTATGCTTAAGCCCATCGCTGCCTGACACAGCCACTGTGTCAATCCATCTCAATGAGGATCTTCCTCTCTTTTGCTGACCCTCTGATTTACCAAGCATGATGTCCATCTCCAGGTACTGATCCCTTCTGATAACATGTCCAAAGTATGTGAGACAAAGTCTCTCCACTCTCACTTCTAAGGAGTATTCTGGTTGTACTTCTTCCAAGACTGAATTTTTTGTTCTCTTGGCAGTCCATAGTATATTCAATATCCTTCAATAATTTGTATGCTAGAGGGTGGGAAATTAATCTGACCAAAATTCTAGCACCTTCCACCTCTATTCAATTTCTAGGGGTCCACTGGTGTAAAGCATGTCAACACAGTCCTTCTAGACTGAAGTAAAAGTTGTTACATTTGGCCACTCCTACAACTGAAAAGGAGGCACAACACCTGGTGGGCCTCATTGGATTTTGGAGGCAACATATCCTTCATTTTGGTGTGTTACTCTGACTGTTTATCAAGTGACTCAAAAAGCTGCTAATTTTGAGTGGGCCCCAGAAAAAAAAGAAAGCTCTGCAATGGGTGCAGAAGGACGTGCAAGCCATTCTGCCACTTGAACCATATGATCCAGTTGATCTAATGCTTCTTGAAGTGTCAGTTTCAGATAGATATGCTATTTGGAGTCTTTGGCAGGACACTATTGGTGAATCACGGTGCAGACTCTTAGAATTTTAGAGCAGAGCCCTGACATCCTCTGCAGATAACTACCCTCCTTTTGAGAAAGAACTTTTGGCTTGTTAGTGTGCTCTGGTAGAGACTGAATGCTTAACTATGAGCTACCAAGTTGCCATGCAGCTTGAACTGTTCATCATGAACTGGGTGTTGTCTCACCCACAGAGTCATGAAGTCAGACATGCACAGTAACACTCCACCATTAAATGGAAGTGGTGTATATGAGATAAGGCTAAAGCAGGATATGAAGGCACAAGGAAGTTACCTGAGGAAGTAGCTCCAAAACCCAAGGTCCCCACTTCTGTCACATTACTTTTCCTCTCCCATTTTGCACCTCTGGCCTTATGGGGAGTTCCTTAAAGTCGGTTGACTGAGGAAGAGAAAACTCGTACCTGGTTTACAGATGGTTCTCTGTGATATGTAGGCACCACTCAGAAGTGGACAGCAGCAGCACTGCATCCCCTTACTGGGACCTTTTCTGAAGGACAGTGGTGAAAGGAAATCTTTCCTGTGGGCACAACTTCAAGCTGTGCATGTGGTTGTTCATTTTGGTTGGAAGGAGAAATGGCCGGATGTAAGATTGTATGCTGCTCCATGGGCTTTGGCCAATGGTTTGACTGAATGGTCAGGGACTTGGAAGGAACATGATTGAAAAATTGGTGACAAGGAAGTAGGGGGAAGTAACATGTGGATAGACCTCTCTGAATGGGCCGAAGAAGTGAAAATATTTGTGTCTCACCAGAGGGTGAACTCAGCAGAGGAGGATATTAAAATAAAGTTGATAGGAAGATGTGCTCTGTGGATACCAGTCAGCCTCTTTTCCCAACCATTCCTGTCATTGCCCAAAGGACTTATTAACAAAATGGCTATGGTGGCAGGGATGGAAGTTATGCATGGCCTCAGCAACACAGACTTCCACTAACCAAGGTCAACTTGGTTACAACCACTGCCATTTGCCCAATCTGCCAGCAACAGAGATCAACACTGAGTCCCTGATACATTAAAATTCCTTGGGGCCATCAGCCAGCAACCTGGCGGCAGGTTGATTACATTCAACTGCTTCCATCATGAAAGGGCAGCATTTTATTTTTACTGTGGTAGACAGATTCTATGGATGTGGAATTACCTTTCCTGCACACAATGCTTCTGCCATAAATACCATCCATGTACTTATTGAATGCCTTGTCCACTGTCATGGTATCCTACAGAGCACTGGCTCAGATCAAGGAACTCACTTCAAAGCAAATGAAGTGCAGTAAGGAGTCCATTCTCATGGAATTCACTGATCTTCCCATGTTCCCCCATTATCCTGAAGCAGCTGGCTTGATAGGGTGATGGATTGGCCTTCTAAAGGCACAACTATGGTGTTATCTAGGTGGCAATAGGAAACCCTGGTGGTGTAGTGGCTAAGTGCTACGGCTGCTAACCAAAGGGCTGGCAGTTCGAATCTGCCAGGCGCTCCTTGGAAACTCTATGGGGCAGTTCTACTCTGTCCTGTAGGGTCGTTATGAGTTGAAATTGACTCAACGGCACTGGGTTTGGTTTGGTTGGCTTAGGTGGCAATAACTTGCAGGGTTGGGACAATGATTTCCAGGAGGCTGTATATGCTCTAAACCAGCATCTAATATATAATGTTGTTTGCTCTATAGCCGGGATTCATGGGTCCAGGAATCAAGGCATGGAAATGGGAGTGGCACCAGTCATTATTGCCCCTAGTGACTCACTCACAAAATTTTTGCTTCCTGTCTCTGTGACCCCATGCTCTGCATGTCTAGAGGTTTTAGTTCCAAAGGGACAAATGCACCCTCCGGGAAACACAACATTGATTCCATTGAACTGGAAGAATGCCATCCAGTCACTTTGGGGTCCTCATGCCTCTGGATCAACAGACAGACAACGAAGGGAGTTACTGTATTGGCTGGTGTGATTGATCCTTATTACCAAAGTGAAATTGGATTGATATTACATAATGGAGGTAAAGAAGAGTATGTCTGGAATACAGGCGAACCCTTAGGACATCTCTTAGTACTACCATGCTTTGTGATTGAAGTCAATGAAGAACTACAGCAACCCAATTCTGACATGACCACTAATGGCCCAGACCCTTCAGGAATGAAGGTTTAGGTTGCCCCACCAGGCAAAGAACCACAACCAGCTGAGGTGCTTGCTGAGGGCAAAGGGAATACAGACTGGGTGGTGGAAGAAGATAGTTCTAAATATCAGCTATAACCATGGGACCAGTTGCAGAAATGAAGACTATAATTGTTATGTTTTTTCTTTGATTTGTTATATGTGTATGCATATGCGTGTGTATGTATATATGTATATATACATACATATATATTCCCTCTCTCATTCCATTACTTATAAAACATAAGATGTAAATGAAGCTAGTGCATTTTCAGTGTTACACATCTTAATTGTATCACCTTAGGTGCAAGTATGACTTAATAATTGTCTTTATTTATTTAGAGTTTATATATGGTTTAAGGAGATGTATACAGGTGCCAAGTTGACAAGGGGTAGACAGTGATAGTTAATGTTATGTGTCAACTTGGCTAGGCCATGATTTTCAGTGATTTGGCAGATATTATGTAATCATCCTCCATTTTGCCATCTGAGGTGAGCAGCCAATCAGTTGGAAAGAGAGTTTCCTTGGGGATGTGGCCTGCATCTAATATATACGGATATTCTGGCAAAGCATGCTCACCCTCTGTTCTCGATCCTGAACTCCTCTCATGGTCTGACCTATGGCTCTTGAAGAAGCCTTCAGCCAGCTGGCTGACCTGCAGATTTTGGATTCACCAACTCCTGCAACCCCACGAGCCAGCAGCCTGCCACCTGAACTGTAGATTTTGGATTTGTCAGCACCTGCAACAACATGAGTCAGGCAAAGCCTCCAGCCTGACAGTTCACCCATGGATTTGGAACTTTCAACCTCCAAAATTGTGTGATCCATTTCCTTGAAATAAATCTCTCCAGATATATCTATATATAGGCTTCACTGGTTTTGCTCCTCTAGAGAACACGGCTTAAATCAAACATAAAATGTTGAATTGGCAAAAAACCGTGTGATATATTTGCAACAACAATAACAAAAAGAGTAGGTGCTGAGGTTGCTTATGTACAACCAAACACCTCATGTGATTTTGTTTCTTTGTTTGGAGGTTTGAGATAGTTGTTTCATGGAACAACCCACTTAACTGGCATAATTATATGTTTAGTGCTTCTGTTCTATGTCCTAGTTTGTTGCATATTGCCTGGGGTCTTGAACACTTGCATGTAGCCATTCAAGGCAGAGCAGTGGGCCTCCGTTTTCTGGAACAACAGAAAAAGAAGTACACTCAGCAACAGGAGGAAGAAATAGAATGTGTGGCTAATTGCATCCGTGAACAACTGGCTCCTTTGCCATAAGACCAGAAAAACTGGATGTTTCCCAGCCACCATTACTAAACATTTTGATCAAAGAGTCTATAGAGGAATTCTGATCAAAAGGGAGAAAATGCAAAATACAATTTCAAATTCCCATGGAATCCAAACTTTCTGAAGCCTTGGAGGCTGAATGAATCCCCAAAACTATTGCCCTGGGATAATCTCTCACCCTTAAGCTAAAACTATTCCCTGAAGTCTTCTTAAAACAATGATTTAACTTAACTAGTAAAGGACATTTGCTTTGAGTATTGTGCTCTTTTAAGATCTATCTATATGGGATCAAATTGCCAACAGCAGATCAAAAAATTAGACAGGAAACATAGGAGGCTGTGAGTTTATGTTAATGGGGGATGAACAATTTGGAAAAAGGAGGGTAAGAGTGAATGGACAACTTGAAGAATGCAATCAATGTCCCTGAATGGTACATGTAGAAATTACTGAATTGGTGTATACTCTGCCATGTATGGAAACCCTGGTGGTGTAGTGGTTAAGAGGTAAGGCTGCTAACCAAAAGGTTGGCAGTTCAAATATACCAGGCACTCCTTGTAAACTCTATGGGCCAGTTCTACTCTGTCCTATAGGGCCGCTATTTGTTGGAATGTATATATTCTCATCAACAATAAAATAAAATAAAGTATATATATATGCACTGGGCTGGCATATATACATATATATGTACAAAACAGGCAAAATGACCTATAATATTTCAGGATATGTTAACAGCCAGCAAAACTATAAAGAAAACAAATGAATGATCATCAAAAATGACAGGAAATTTTTTATCTGTGAGGGAGAAGATGGTGCTTTGGGAGTACCGGCAATGTTCTATTTCTTGACCTAAGTATGGGTACAGGATGTTCGAATGTTAAAATGTACAAATATTTTGCATAGTTTTCTTTAAATCCATTGCTGTCGAGTTGATTCTGACTCATAGCAACACTATAGGACAGAGTAGAACTGCCCCAGAGTTTCCAAGAAGGGCCTGGTGCATTTGAACTGCTGATCTATTGGTTAGCAGCCATAGCACTTAACTACTATGCCACCGGTTTTCTTTATATATAAGTAACAGTAAATATATTAAATAAAACCAACAATTACAAATGTGTTCTACTTTAATATATTACCCAGATTCATTCTAGCCAATAATCTCTCAACATAGCTGTTGGATTTTCAGTTGCTCTAAAAACACTTAGGAAGAAATTTTAGATTCTAGAAAAATAATGCATTAGTTGAAAGTATAATTTCAGGTCTCAGGTGCAAAGAGTTAACCCCTATCCTATATGTTTTAAAGCATAAAATGCAGAAATTATTTTGTAATTTTATCAAAATATCATCAATTGTAGATAGTTATTCTCACAAAGTAGAAGCTATACCAACAGGGTCACACATGGTCCACAGTTTCAGTAGAGCTTTCAGACTAAGGCATACTAGGAAGAAAGCCCTGGAGATCTACGACCAAATATAAGCCAATGAAAATCTTATGGTTAACAACAGACCATTGACCAATATAACACTGGAAGATGAGCACCCCCTGGTTGAAAGGCATTCAAAAACAGACTGTAGAAGAGCTGCCTGCTCAATGTAGGTTCAACCTTAATGATGTGTGGGTGTAGTAAATCCTTGTGGACCTTCATCTACTGATGTGGCATGACTCAAAATGAGAAGTGGTAGGTGTAAACATGCATTAGTAACCGGAACAGGGAATATACAAGGTATGAATTGAGAGAAACTGGAAGTCATTAAAAATGAAATGCTTGAAGATTGATATCCTATGTATTATTAAGCTGAAGTAGACTGGTGCTGGCTTTTTTAAACCCAAAAATCGTGTGGCCTCCTGTACCAGGAAAAACAAATTGAGGAGGAACAGCATTGTAGTAATCATTAAAAAAAACAATTTGAGATCTATCCTGAAGTACAACATAGTAATGGGCTAATATCCATATTCCTACAAAGAAGATCAGTTAATATGACTATTATTCAAATTTGCCCACCACCCACGAATGCCAAAAATGAATAAATTGAAGATTTTGATTACTTGCTGCAGTCTGAAATTGATTGGAAATGCAATCAAGATGAATTGGTGATTAGAATATGAAAGTTGGAAAAAAAAGAAGGATCAGCAATTGGAAAATACAGCTTTGGTGATGGAAATGACACCAGACATCACATGGTAGAATTCTGCAAGCCCAAGAACTTATTCATCAGAAGTACTTTTTTAAATCGATGACTATGGACCTTGGCTGATAGATTGCACAGACATCAAATAAATTACATCTGTGGAAAGAGACAATGGAGAAGCTCAATATCATCAATCAAGACAAATCCAGTGGCCGACTGCAGAACAGACCATCAATTTTTATGTGCAATATCAAGGTGAAGTGAAGAAAATCAAAGCAAGTTTACAAGAGCCAGAGTACAACCTTCAATGTATCTCACTTGAATTTAGAGACCATCTCAAGAATAGATTTGATGCGGTGGACACTAATGACCAAATACCAGAAGAGTTGTGGGATGACACCATGGACATCATACATGAAGAAAGAGAAAGGTCATTAAAAAGACAGGAAAGAAGGAAAAGATCAAAATGAATGCCACAAAGGACTGTTGTTAAGTGCAGAATAGGTAAATCGGGAAGAAATGATGAAGTAAAAGAGGTGAACAGAAGATTTCAAAGAGTGACTTGAAATGACAACGTAAAATATTGTGATGAAATGTACAAAGACCTAGAGTTATAAAATCAAAAAGGAAGAACTTAATTGGCATTTCTTAGGCTGAAAAAACTGAAGAGAAAATTCAAGCCTCAATTTCAAGAATTCTGTAGGCAAAAAAATTAACAACACAGGAAACTTCAAAGGAAGATGGAAGGAATACACAGAGCCACTGTACCAAAAAGAATTGGTTCACATGCAAACATTTCAGGAGGCAGCACATGATCAAGAATCCCTGGTATCGAAGGAAGAAGTTCAAACTACAATTAAGGAATTGGCAAAAAAACTGGACTCCAGGAATTGAGGGAATACAAATCAAGATGCTTCAACAAATGGATGCAACACCAGAAGTCCTTACTCTCCATATCAAGAAATTTGAAAGACGACTACCTGGCCAACAAACTGGAAGAGGTCTACATTCGTGTCCATTCCAAAGAAAGGCAATCAAACAGAAAGTATAAATTATCAAACAATATCATTAATATCACATGCTAGCAAAATTTTACTGAAGATTATTCAAAAAATCTTACAGTTATACATCAACAGGGAACTTTCAGAAGTTAAAGCTGAATTCAGAAGAGGATGTGGAATGAGGAATATCATCACTGACATCAGACGGATCTTGGCTGAAAGCAGAGAATGCCAGAAAGATGTTTCCATGTTTTTTTTTTTTTTATTAACTATGCAAAGCCATTCAACTGTGTGGATCATAATAAATTATGGATAAAATTACAAAGAACTGGATTTCTAGAACACTTAATTTTGCTCAGGTAGAGCCTGTGCAAAGATCAAGAGGCAGTTGTTCAAACAGAACAAGGGGATACTTCATGATTCCAATTGGAAATGTGTGCTGCAGGGTTGTATTTTGTATTTTTTAAAATAATTTATTTCAATTTTTTTTGTTGTAGAAAACATACACAGCAGCAAGGGTAGTAGTATCTTTTCACCTTACTTAGTCTGTACTCTGAACAAATAATCTGAGAAGCTGGACTATATGAAGAAGAATGTAGCATCAGTATTGGCGGAAGACATTAATAACTTGCAATATGCAGATTACCCAATCTTGCTTGCCAAAGATGAAGATAACTTGAAACACTTACTGATGAAGGTCAAAGACTACAGCCTTCAGTATGGATTACATCTGAACATGAAGAAAACAAAAATCCTCACAACTGAACCAATAAACAGCAGCATGATAAATGGAGAAGTAGCGAAGTTGCCAATGATTTCATTCTACCTGGATCAACAATCAAGGTCCACGGAAGAAGCAGTCAACAAATCAAATGATGTATTATATTGGGCAAATCTGCTGTAAAAGATCTCTTTAAATTTTAAAAAGCAAAACTGTGACTTACTTTGATGAATAAGGTGGGCCTGATCCAAGCCATGGTCTTTTCAATAGTCTCATTCGCATGAGGAATCTAGACAATGAAAAAGGAATACAGAAGAATTGATGCATTTGAATTGTGATGTTGGGGAAGAATATAGACTCTATTATGGACTGCCAGAATAAAGAACAAATCTGTTTCGGAGGAAGTTCAGCCAGAATGCTCGTTATAAGCTAAGATAGTGAGACTTTGTCTTGCTTACTTTGGGCATGTCATTGGGAAAGACCAATAGCTTGAAAGGAACATCGTGCTTGGTAAAACAGAAAGAATAAAAAAAAAAAAAAAAAAAAAACCAGAAGACCAGTATAAATGAGAGAAACCCTCATCTGGATGGACCAACGATCACAAAGATGACAAAGGATTGGGCGTTGTTTTGTTTTGTTATACATGAGTTCATCCCGAGTCAGAGCTGTCTAGATGGCAACTAACAGCAACAGCAGCATTTTAACAGTACAGAATACCTTCCTCATTTAGTAAATGGAAACCTTTAACCAAAACCCCAAACATTTCCAGAACCTAATATGTAATTATGGTTTTTAAAAAGAAATGTGGCTAACATGTAAATATAATGAACACAATGCCTCTACGAATTCTTGTACAGTGTTTAGAAGTTCTCATCATCCAGGAGTTTTATGAAATGGATCTTTAAATTACAATTTAATAAATATTTTTTGATAATGTAAACACGGGTAATTAAAAAAGAAACCCACAATAAAATGGAAAGAAATAATCAAATGCCTGGCACTGGTGAGTGAGCACTTTGATTATTAAAAAAAAAAAAAAAAACATAATGAAGGCACCAGAGATTCCCATGGTAATATGGAAGACATTATGTGTTCAAAGTCAAAACTAGGTTAGCATTAAAAAAATTGTGTAGGCTCAGCCCGTTTAGATAACCAAAACTAACATAGGTCTTGAATAACTGTCAGTAAGTCTTTGTCTAGTCAACGGTTTAAAAAAAAAACAGCAGCTTAGTGATTAGAAAGAACCAGTGAAGGGAAATGTAGCACTATTGCCAGAAGATGTCTATTCGGATTAGGGTTATAGAATCCTTTTGCAAAGTTTACATGGCAGAATTTGGGATATCTGGAGCAATACAGAGACTTTTAATTTCCACTGATGTCAACTGAGCACCTAATTCACTTAAAAAATAGATAAAAGGATCAAATCCAGAATCCTGACTGAAATATACTGTACTGTCACAGAGGCTGAGAATTTGGCTGTAGTTTCTTATGTTTATGGAAGTACTGTTAATGTTAGGTCAGCTTAGATTTCTTCTCCCCTATTGGACCTGTGCAGGATCAAATTAAGACAAGGTATGCTTCTAATGTAACTTTAAACTCTAAATATACCTAAGATTTATGGTGAGTGCCGCTGGTAACATGGCACTATTAAAAAAGAGGGAGAGTAATATTTTCACTATCAGCACAGTCTAATCCGACTCATAGGGACCCTATTGGGCAGAGTAGAACTGCCCCATAGAGTTTCCAAGGAGCGCCTGGTGGAGTCAAACTGCTGACCTTTTGGTTAGCAGCTGGCACACTTGACCACTATGCCACCAGGGTTCCCCTGGGTACACAAGAGTGGAGTAAAGGTGCCTTTTTTTACTTTTACCCCTAGGTAAATAGCTGCCATTTTCCCTTCCACGAAGGAATCAACAGATAACTTTTCTGAGCTGGGAAGAAAAATAGCACTATTTATAAGATTCCATAACAATTCAATTTCATAGATAGCCTTTGATGGAGGTATTGCACTATCTGCATTACCTTCTGAAATAACTACCGATAACAAATGATATCGATTGTGCTACAGGTTATCTTCATTTTTTATGTAAGTTATCAAAAATTGTAATGATATTGTTGATGCCCCGTCCTACATCCACTCCCCTGTCTCTTAGCTCATCTGCAGTGATGGTGGCAACTTTTCACCTCAATCAAGTGCTGCTTTCTGCTTCTCTGCCTAAGGGCTTTCTTCTGCAGATCAAGAGCTTGTTCAGTCAGAAGGCAGGGCAGCCACAAATGTTGGGGATTTAATTCTCATAGGATAACCCTCAACAACGAAGAATGGGAATAGGTGAATAAATCACTCAGCTTCTGTCTCCTTCAGCAGGAAATTTCAAAAGTACTTTCTATCCAACGGAGCCCTGGTGGCATAGTGGTTAAGAGCTACAGCTGCTAACCAAAAATGTTGGCAGTTTGAATCCACCAGCTGCTCCTCGGAAACTCTATGGGGCAGTTCTACTCTGTCCTATTGGGTCGCTATGAGTCAGAATTAACTTGACTCGATAGCAATGGGTGTACCAAGTATCTCAGAGGAAGACCAGGAGGACTGAGCCTCTGTCACCCACATTGGCAACCTGCACACCAATACATCCCTACCTGACTTTTCTTCCCGGTCTCATTTTCTGCACTCTCGCTCTCTCTTGTATGCGTTCCAAAATTACCTTCTAAATGAATATTCGTACTAAGACTTTGTCTCAGGGATTGCTTATTGGGAAATCCAGACAAATACAGAATTAAATCTACAACACCCTAATAGGGAAACTAAAGCTCAGAAAGACCAAATAATTTGTCTGCATTTGCAAAGTTAGTAAGTGGCAGGAGCTATGATTTGAACTTAGGTCATTCTGGTTGCATAACCTGTACTCATCCCATTATGTCACTTTATATCCCGCATTTAGGACTTGATTAAAAACTTGTTCTCAAGTTTATTCCTGTAAAATACCTTCTATATGTTTACCTATCTGCACATATAAGATCATAGAGAAGAATGGGCAACAAATTGTACAATGTTTTAGAAATCATTGCCTTATCGGGCAGGATTTGGATACTACAATAAAAGCAAAATCTGGAAAGATTTATTTCTAATAAGTCTATACATTTATTGCTTTTTATTGCTAACAAATGTATATCTTAGTGCTATTTATAGATAAAATGAATGAAATACGTATTATACAAAACTCTGTTCAATTACTTTAACATTTAATTCAAGCATAGAGATTCAATTGTCAAATAAGAAAATAACACAAATGACTGGCAGAAGAAAATAACTTAATTTGTGTAAACTCAATTTCTTAACTCTCATATTTGTGGGTTACTTTTAGATTACTGAAAGTACTGTTATCATTTAAGGTTAGCATTTTAGAAACATAATTCCACCAGACATTTTAAAAGTACTTTGCCACCCTCAAAGAAAACATTTTATGTGGATACAAGAACATGCTTTAGGTACTACAAGAGATTGAACAAAATGGTTAACAGCAGAGGCTCTGGAGCCAGACTCATTGGCATAAATCCCAGCTCTATTACTTTCTCTCTCTATCCCTGTGAACACATTTTTTATCCTTTTAGTACCTTAGTTTTTTTCATATATAAAATGAAGATAATAACAGTACCTTACCTCATAAGGTTGTGAGGATTAAATGCGTTAATCTATTAAAATGCTTAGCGCAGAGCCTGACACTACTTTCAAACAATTATTTTATATACATATTCAAACATTTTATTGCATTTGCATAAAACATTGCTTACAAAATTTGAGAACACTCTTACAAAAAATTGTTTGAAATCCTTTTTCTAAAAGGCATGCAATTTATATAACAATCTTTCTGAACTAGATATAAATTTACAGTATATCTCTTATCTCACCTCTTTCCCAACATCTGTTTTACAAATACCCCAGATGTCACACTCTGCTTTGTCAAATTTACTTGCCTATAGGAAATGTACGTTTTGTTCTGTTATTTTGATAGTATCTAAATTTGTTACTTTTTAAATCTGTCTCTTTCTATTATGTGTTATAGCTCAATTTTCATCAGCAGGAGTCTGGAAGGGAGAAAGAAGGCTCATCTGTTAAATATGCTTTGGGGAAGTTGAAGAACACAGCATATCAACAAGTTCACACAAAAAAGTTTGGGTTTTTTAAGATCAGGACATGCAAATTTCAATTAACATTAAAAATGGCATTCCCTGTGTGTGTGTGTGTGTGTGTGTGTGTGTGTGTGTTTTAGCAAAAGAGGAAAAAATCACAAAATTCAGGGGGGAGGGAAATGGCTTGCACAGAGCAAGCATAAAATCATTCATGCATTCAACAACTATTTGAATGCCTATTTTATACCAAATACCTATTGAATGAGGAATAAATAACTGAATGAATGCATTAAATGAGAACATTTATCTATTACCTGTTCTGAAACACAAATAAATCAGGCAAGGAAAGCCCAATAATTCTTAGCAACAAAGAAAGTGATAGGTGACTGAAAAGCTAAATTTTGGAAGTAAAGTCTTCAGAATTTCCACTTTTCTACACGACAAAAAAAAAAAAAACAAGCATGTTGCCATCGAGTTGATTCTGACTCACAGCTACCCAATAGGACAGAGTAGAACTGCCCCATAGAGTTTTCAAGGAGCTGCTGGTGGATTCGAACTGCCAGTCTTTGGATTAGTAGCCATTGCTCTCAACCACTGCGCTACCAGATCTCCTTTCTTCATGAAAAGAGGGAAAAAAATGTCAAAAGAAAAGTCAATTTAAAGTTACACTGTGTTGTTGGTAGAGTGAATTAATTAAGCAGAGATTCAGAAAACAACCAGCTTTTCAAGTTTGAGTAAACAAACTCCTTCACCTTCCTGAGTGATTAATTTCAAGAGACTCATGAGGTTCCAATGCTTTTTCTTCTCCCTTCCCGTTCCTTCACTTATATTAGGAGACAGTTTGCCCAAGCATGCACAAGGTGCTTGGCATGGCACTCAGCAAGAAATGGTTATTTTTACATAGCACAGAAATGGCACACTCATTGCTCAAGAGGCTGACTATACTGGGAAAGAGCTTATTGCCCAGATGTCAGCTCATGTGAAAATGGTTGATATAATATGTGTGGTTATTTGGGACTCTTTGTCAGGCTCTTTTGAATCATAAATAAATTATGTTCCAATTGGTTGCCAAAGGATTCTCTACATGGGAGAAAATCTCCTAATTTGCTTGAAAAATAAAAGCCGGATACCCAAAAGTCTGTATATTAAATTAGAAATAAGTTTAAAAAAATTGTTGATCACTAACTCAGACTTGGAATGGAGGAACCAGAGTACTACAGGGACAGATGGATGGACAAGATCTTAACAATTCAACTTATGTTTATTGAACACGTACTTTGTGAAGATTCTTGAGGTAAAGGATGTGAAGATAGAAAAGAAATATACAACATTTATTCCTGTTCAGGAAGAACCTGAAGAGTTGTTACAAGCTAAGGGAACAAGTCAATAAAGGTGCTAAATACTTATACCTTCAGATGCCAAGATGTTTGTTGTTGTTAGGTGCCGTCGAGTTGGTTCCAACTAGTGGTGACCCTGTGTACAACAGAATGAAACACTGCCTGGTCATGAGCCGTGTTCAAAATGCTTGGGCCCATTGTTGCAGCCACTGTGTCAATCCATCTCGTTGACGGTCTTCCTCTCTTTCACTGGCTCTCCACTTTACCAAGCGTGATGTACTTTTACATGCCAAGTTGTTTAAGATCGATTATATGTGTGCTGAGGAATCAAAGCAGGGACCTTAAGCTCAATTTTGTAATCAGAAAAGCTTTTATAAACGGCTCACATTAAATTAGTTGCTGTTTGATACTAACTTGTTGATCTGTAATTACAAAATGACATCAAGGAAATTTATCATTTTGCCCTTTTTAACAAATAAAAACACAAATAAAAAAAAAAAACTTTATAATTACACTGAGCTTCTAGCCAAACTATCCTACAGAATAGACCGAAGTATACCTCATTGTTTGTAAATGACCAATAATTTTTTTTAATTTTTATTGTGCTTAAAGTGAAAGTTTACAAATCAAGTCAGTCTCTCATACAAAAATTTAGATCCACCTTGCTTTATACTCCTTTCAATTCTTCTGCATTGTTAGTAATGTTTTTATACTATTTATGCCATGTATTAGGGCTCCTAATGTTGTTCCTATTTTTTCTTCCATGATCTTTATCGTTTTAGATTTTATATTTAGGTCTTTGATCCATTTTGAGCTCGTTTTTGTGCATGGAGTGAGGTATGGGCCTCGTTTCATTTTTTTGCAGATGGATATCCGGTTATGCCAGCACCATTTGTTAAAAAGAGTGTCTTTTCCCCATTTAACTGCTTTGGGGCCTTTGTCAAATATCAACTACTCATAATTGGATGGATTTATGCCTGGATTCTCAATTCTGTTCCATTGATCTATGTATCTGTTGTTTCACCAGTACCAGGCTGTTGTGACTGCTGGGGCAGTATAATAGGTTCTAAAATCCGGTAGAGTGAGGCTTCCCACTTTGTTCTTTTTCAGTAATGCTTTACTTATCTGGAAGTTGGTGATTTGTTTCTCCATCTGGTTAAAAAATGTCTTTGGAATTTGAATCGGAATAGCATTAAATCTATAGATCACTTTTGGCAGAGTAGACATTTTTACGATGTTAAGTCTTCCTACCCATGAGCAAGGTATGTTTTCCCACTCATGTAGGCCTCTTTTGGCTTCGTGCACTAGAGTCTCGTAGTTTTCATTGTATAAGTCTTTTACATCTCTGGTGAGATTTATTCCTAAGTATTTTATCATCTTGGGGGCTACTGTAAGTGGTATTGATTTGGTGATTTCCTCTTCCACATTCTTTTTGTTTATGTAGAGAAATTCAACTGATTTTTCTATGGTTATCTTGTATCCTGACGTTCTGCAGAACTCTTCTATTAGTTTCAGTAGTTTTCTTGAGGTTTCTTTAGGGTTTTCTGTGTATAAGATCATGTGATCTGCAAAAAAAAGGTACTTTTACTTCTTCCTTACCAATCTGGAAGCACAGTATTTCTTTGGCCTAACTGCTGTGGCTAGGACCTCCGGCACAATGTTCAACAAGAGTGATGATAAAAGGGCATCCTTGTCTGGTTCCCGATCTCAATGGGAATGTTTTCAGGCTCTCTCCGTTGAGGATGATGTTGACTATTGGCTTTGTATAAATGCCCTTTATTATGTTGAGGACTTTTCCTACATTACTGAGAGTGTTTATCATGAATGGGTGTTGAACTTTGTCAAATGCCTCCTCTGCATCAATTGATAAAATCATGTGATTCTTGTCTTTTGTCTTTTGTTTTATTTATGTGATGGGTTACATTAATTGTTTTTCTAATGTTGAACCGTCCCTATATTAAAAAAAAAATTTTTTTATGCCTTGTATAAATCCCACTTGGTCATGGTGAATTATTTTTTTGATATGTTGTTGAACTCTATTGGCTAGAATTTTGTTGAGGATTTTTGAATCTAAGTTCATGATGGATACAGGTCTGTAATTTTCTTTTTTTGTGGTGTCTTTACCTGGTTTTGGTGTCAGGGATATGTAGGCTTTATAGAATGAGTTTGGTAGTATTCTGTCCTTTTCTATGCTCTGAAATACCTTTAGTAGTAGTGGTGTTAACTCCTCTGTGAAAGTTTGGTAGAACTCTGCAGTGAAGCCATTTGGGCCAGGGCTTTTTTTTTGGTTGAGAGTTTTTTGATTACCTTTTCAATCTCTTCTTTTGTTATGGGTCTATTTAGTTGTTCTACCTCTGTTTGTGTTACTTTAGGTAGGTAGTGTGTTTCCAGGAATTCATCCATTTCTTCTAGGCTTTCAAAATTGTTAGAGTACAAATTTTCATAGTAATCTGATATGATTCTTTTAATTTCAGTTGGGTCTGTTGTAATATTGGCATCTCATTTCTCATTGGGGTTATTTGCTTCATCTCCTGTTTTTCTTTTGTCAGTTTGGCCAATGGTTTATCAATTTTGTTGATTTTTTCAAAGAACCAGCTTTTGGTCTTGTTAATTCTTTCAATTGTTTTTTGTTTTCTATTTCAATTAGTCCTGGTCTAATTTTTATTATTTGTTTTCTACTTGTGCCTGTGGGTTTCTTTTGTCGCTCTCTTTCTATTTGTTCAAGTTGTAGGTATAATTCCTGATTTTGGCCCTTTCTTCTTTTTGTATGTGTGCATTTATTGCTATAAATTTACCTCCTGAGCACCGCTTTTGCTGTGTCACAAAATTCTGATAGGAAGTGTTTTCATTCTCATTGGATTCTATGAATTTCTTTATTCTATCCTTAATGTTTTCTATACGCCAGTCTTTTTTGAGCAGGGTATTGTTCAGTTTCCAAGTTTTTCGTTTCTTTTCCCTACTTTTTCTGTTATTGATTTCTATTTTTATAGCCTTATGGTCAGAGAAGATGCTTTGTAATATTTCAGTGTTTTGGATTCTGCTAAGGCTTGCTTTTTGACCTAGTATGTGGACTATTCTAGAGAATGTTCCATGTGCACTAGAAAAGAAAGTATACTTGGTTGCTGTTATGTGGCATGTTCTGTATATGTCTATGAGGTCAAGTTGGTTGATTGTGGCATTTAGATCCTCCGTGTCTTCATTGAGCTTCTTTCTGGATGTCCTGTCCTTCACCGAACGTGGTGTGTTGAAGTCTCCTACTATTATTGTGGAGCTGTCTATCTCACTTTTCAATGCTGATAGAGTTTGTTCTATGTATCTTGCAGGCTGTCATTGGGTGCATAAATATTTAATATGGTTATATCTTCTTGGTGTATTGTCCCTTTAATCATTATATAGTGTCCTTCCTTATCCTTTCTGATGGATTTAACTTTAAAGTCTATTTTGTCAGAAATTAATATTGCCATTCCTGCTCTTTTTTAATTGTTGTTTGCTTAATATATTTTTTCCATCCTTTGAATTTTAGTTTGTTTGTGTCTCTAAGTCTAAGGTGTGTCTCTTGTAGGCAGCAAATAGATGGATCTTGTTTTTTAACCCATTCTGCCACTCTCTGTCTATTGGTGCATTTAGTCCATTTACATTCAGGGTAATTATGGATAGGTATGAATTTAGTGCTATCATTTTGATGTCTTTTTTTTGTGTTGTTGACAGTTTCTTTTTCCTACTTAATTTTATGTGCTGAGTAGATTATCTTTATATATTGTCCTTTCCTCATATTTGTTGTTGTTGATTTTGTTTCTGCTGAGTCTCTATTTTTTCCTTGTATTTTATTTTGATGTGAAGGATAGTTTGTCTCCTTTGTGCTTACCTTATTATTTACCCCTATTTTTCTAAATTTAAACCTAAGTTTTATTTCTTTGTATTGCCTTGTCTTCCTCTCCATATGAAAGATCTATGACTAAATTTCTTAGTCGCTCTTATTGTTTTAATATTATCTTCTTCTACATAATAACATTGCTTTTTCCCTGTTTGGGCTTTTTTTTATCTTGATTTATTTTTGTGGTTTCCCTGTCTGGTTGACTTCTGGTTGCTCTGCCCAGTGTTCTAGACTTGGGTTGTTACCTGATATTATTGATTCTCTAAGCAAAGAACTCCCTTTAGTATTTCTGGTAGTTTTGGTTTGGTTTTTACTAATTCCATTAACTTCTGTTTATCTGGAAATGTCCTACTTTCCCATTCAAATTTGAGAGACAGTTTTGCTGGATACATGATTCTTGCCTGGCAATTTTTTTTTCCTTCAATTTTTTATATAAGTCATCCCATTGCCTTCATGCCTGCATGGTTTCTGCTGAGTAGTCTGAGCTTATTCTTATTGAATGTCCTTTGTAGGTGACTTTTTGTTTTCCCTATCTGCTCTTAAAATTCTCTATCTTTGGTTTTGACAAGTTTGATTATAATATGTCTTTGTGACTTTCTTTTAAAATCTACCTTGTGTGGAGTTTGATGAGCATCTTGGATGGATAACTTCTCATCTTTCACGATATCAGAGAAATTTTCTGTCAACAAATCTTCAACAACTCTCTCTTTTTTTCCTGTTATCCCCCCCTATTCTGGTTCTGCAATCACTCGTAGGTTATTTCCCTTGATAGAGTCCCACATGATTCTTCAGTTTTCTTCATTTTTTAAAATTCTTTTATCTGATTTTTCTTCAAATATATTTGTGCCAACTGCTTCATCTTCAGTTTCACAAACTATGCCTTCAACTTGCTCAGACCTGCTCCTCTGACTTTCTATTGAGTTGTCTAATTCTGTAATTTTATTGTTAATCTTTTGAATTTCTGATTGCTGTCTGCCTATGGATTTTTGCAGCTTATTAAATTTTTCATTATGTTCCTGAATAACATTTTTAATTTCTTCAACTGCTTTATCCATGTGTTCTTTTGCTTGTTCTGCATATTGCCTCATTTCCTTCCTGATGTCTTGAAGGTTTCTGTATATTAAACTTTTGTATTCTGCATCTGGTAATTCCAGGAAGGCACTTTCATCTAGAAGATATCTTGATTTTTTTGTTTTATGAGCGTGACTAGGTAATCATGGTATGTTTCTTTATGTGACTTGATATTGACTGTTGTCTCCGAAACATCTATAAGTTATTGTATTTGTTTATGTTTGCTTACTGTATCATAGCTTCTTGCTTTGTTTTGTTTTGATATGCCCAGATGGGCCGCTTAAGTGAACTAGCTTGATTATGTTTGCCTTTGGAGCTCTGACAGCCTGTCACCAGTTGACTAGAGCTGTTATCAGATATATCAGTGTAGGAGTCCATTCACTTTTCTTGTATGAACTCAGCTCAGGTGTCCAGATAGCTGATCATCAAGTGTGTGGTACAGGCTCTGTCCTACAGTCTTAGAGGGGCAGGGGTGATTGGTGTAGGTACCAGTATCTGGTTGCAGCAGGGGGTCACTCTCTGAACAAGTAGGGGATTGAGAACAGTCCCCCATGCGTTTCTGAGGAAAGCATGTCCCTGTGCCCTAGACCATATAGGTGGGTGGGTTCTGCAGACAGACCATGGGCACTCAATGTTTTTCGTTGTTAGGACTGGGAGGTACCAGCCATCCTTGGACCCCTGTTGCTGGTGGCTGGGTGACCTAAGTGTAGGCACCAGTCCTTAGGCCCCTGATGTGGTAGGTGAGGACCCTGTTTAATAGGCAAAGCAATGTTAAACATCAAACACCCACCTCTCCACCACACAGCTGAAACATTTGTAGTTTTCCAACAAGGGCCTATCCTCCTGAAATAGGCCCACAGAGGTCCATGCAGAGGGGAAAGGTACTCAACGTCTATGGACCATTTATGCCTGGACAGGAGCTGCTTCTGTCCTGAGCTCGCCAGGTTAGTGGAGCTGACAAATTATCTTTTCCCCCAATTGTAAATTTATTCCTTCTCCAGGGCCTGGGGGATGGCTCTAGGCACTCAAAGGGGCCTATCTCAGGCCCAGGAAAATTCACAGCCTCTGAAGCCAGCTTGGGGGAAGGGGGGCACTGTAAAATATATGGAAGTGCTTAGCTTTTATCGAGAGCACCGTTCTTCTCTGGTTCCAGAAGTCTGAGTAGGCTGTGTGGCTGGCTGCTTCTTCCTGAGGAAACTGCAGCCTAACACTAGTACCAGCCTGCTGCAGCCACTCCTGGGAATGGTGCTTGTGGGCTCCCGGCAATTGAGGTCTGGTAACTCCCCTCCGTTTCTGAACCATCTCTTTCTCCCTCTGCACCTCAGTTCTTTTTCTCACCTTGCCTTTGATGTTCAGGGCTCCTAGCTTGTCATACATATATTCATTTCACTTGTTTTTTTGGTCCTTGTTGTAAGAGGGCTCGCCAGAAACATCTGTCTATTCCTCCATCTTGGCTCTGCCTCCTAAATGGCCAATCGTTTTGATGTTAATAAAAATTGCTGTCAGTCCCCCCACTTCCTCAATTTCCTCTACCCCTGTTCTCCTTTTCACCTTCAAAATAAATTTGAAGTTCTTATTTGACATTTGTTCCATTAACATCTATGCAGTGACATCATAAATCATAACCTCTCATAATGTTTTTTACCTAAAAGAAAATAAGTTATAATGACATGCACTGGAAAAAAAGGTTAAGTCAGATTCTATGTTGAGCCATTAAAACTGGTTTACCAATTCTTTTTCACCATCCATGCATAGAGGACAATAGGTCACAAGGACTGTCAGATCATGGAAAAAACAAATTGACCAGAAGTTTCTCTATTGAGATTTAAAAAATAAATTTTACTCTTTCTGCTTGGCTTTATTTCTTAATATTTTTCTAGAGTAACAATTTATGCTAAAGTAGTAATAATATTCAGTATTCACAAATAATCTCTATTTCCCAAGAGAAACTGAGTTGTGCAAATGACCATATATAGGTATACTGGTAATTGTTTTATGCTCAAGGGCATTCACTCACAAGAACAGCAAAACATGTTTACCTTAAGAAAAATGGAAAATATTTATCTTTGAGGACTTAATGGGACATGGAGTTCACAAGAATTGTAACTTTGTTTCACATAAGTAACCTCTTCTAAAAATTGTAACAGGGCCCATTCTTTATTTTGAGTTATGCTCTCATTTCAAAACAGAACAGAACAAAACAACAACTCTACTGTAGTCACAGAATCATAAACTGGAGGGTAAATTCACAAAGGACCTGTTATGGATTGAATTGTGTCCCCCCCAAATGTGTGTCAATTTGGCTAAGCCATGATTCCCAGTATTGTGCAATTGCCCATCTCATTGTCATCTGATGTGATTTTTCTATGTGTTGTAAATCATACCCCTATGAAGTTAATGAGGCAGGATTAAAGATAGTTGTGTTAATGAAAAAGCACTCAATCTACAAGATTAGGTTGTATCTTGAGTTAAGCTCTTTTGAGATATAAAGGAAAGAATCCAGCAGAGAGACAGGAGGACCTCAGACCACCAAAAAAGCAGCTCTGGGAGCACAGCATGTCCTTTGGGCCAAGGTTCCTGAGCTGAGGAGCTGCCAGACCAGGGAAACTGATGGCAAAGACCTTCCTCCAGAGCCGACAGAGAGAGAAAACCATCCCTGGAGCTAGCACCCTGAATTTGGACTTGTAGCCTACTATGCTGTGAGAAAATAAATCTCTATTTGTTAAAGCAACACACTTATGGTATTTCTGTTAGAGCAGCACTAGCTAAGTAAGACAGGATCCCAATGTTAACTAGACAAAAATATGAACAACAACAAATTTTGCACTTTGAAAATTATTCCAATTTATAATCTAACCACATACACACAATGTCAAACCTCAAACTTTTCTATAAATATTACAGATTTCTACAGCAAGGATTGTTTTGCAGTCAGTAGTTTTTAAAACCAGTATGTATATATATATATATATATATATATATATATATACACACACATATATATATAATTATTTTTAAGTTTTTAATGATACAGTTTCTAATCATCAGTCATTTCAATAAGCCACTGAGGGAGAAGTCTGGAGTGTAATAATCTTAGTTTCTCTCAGAGCCTTCTGTAATACATCCCTTTTACGTCTACCTCATTTAACAATTATTTTAAAAGATCAAAACCCCAGAGGATCTCAGCTGAACTTAGTTAAACTTCCTTATCTGATGTATCTCAAGTATACATAAAGGACGTTGTTGTTAAGTGTCCTTGAGATGGTTCCTACTCCTAGCAGAGTGTGTCTTTTGGACTCGGGGTCCCTGTGCTGAGAAGTTCCTAGGCCAGGGAATGATTGATGACAAGGACCTTCCCACAGAGCTGACAGAGAGAGAAAGCCTTCCCCTGGAGCTGACTTCTAGCCTACCAGAGTTCAAGAGAATAAATTTCTGTTTGTAAAGTCATCCACTTGTAGTATTTCTGTTATAGCAGTACTAGATAACTAAGACAGGATTTGGTGCCAGGAAAGTGGTGCTGCTCTAACAGATATCTAAAATGTGGAAGTGGTTTTGAAACTGTGAATTGGTGGAGGCTAGAAGAGTTTTAATGTGCATAATAGTAATAGTCTAGATTTCCTTGAAAAGACTATTGGTGGAATTATGGGACATCAGAGACAATTCTAGTAAAGACTCAGAAAGAAGTGAGAAGATCTGTTATACTGGAGACAACCCAGATGGTGAGACGCAACAGCAGAAACATGGCAGTAGCAGAACCAGGAGACTGGCTTGAGACAAGCTGGAGCCAACCCATGGAACAAGAGAGCTGA
The DNA here is from genome assembly GCF_024166365.1 of Elephas maximus indicus. Lineage (NCBI taxonomy): Eukaryota > Metazoa > Chordata > Mammalia > Proboscidea > Elephantidae > Elephas > Elephas maximus. Next base: position 69,405,165 of record NC_064846.1, on the reverse strand, counting down.
ATGCCTTTGCACAGGAGGTTTCCTTGTGGAGTGGGTGCCTGTGGGCAATTATCAGCAGAACTAGGCTTGCCAACCCACAGAGCAAGAAAACTGAATGCCTTCCAGCTGAAGTTTACTGGCAGAGTGGTGTGCCCCCAGGCACTTATCGCTGAAGCTAAAGGGCTTTGGGACACTTGCCCCAGGAGGGCAGCACAGGTGGTGAGGCCTGAGGTGCCAAGAGGCCAAGGAACCAGGAAGCAGAAGCTGAAGAGACAAGGAACACAGGAAGCAGAGCTGCCTCATCCTCAAAGGATAGAGCCATGACCTTTGCGCTGTCGAAGAGTGGAGTAATGGCCTCTGGGCCTTCAAAGTTGTAGCTGCAGCCTCTTAGGGGCCAAAGAGTCAGATCTTCACCAACTCTGTTCCAGAGTGTGGGGCTGTCTTTCACAAGTGCCAGGGGCATGGAATCAGATCCACTACCCAAAGATGAGGGAGTGGGGCTGCCATGCCCAAGGGCAGGAGAGCTAGGTACGCCAGGGCTGAGGGTGAAGGGTAGCCACTCAGATGGACTAGGAAAATGAGGTCACTCAAATTTGAGGGAGCAGAGTTGCTGTCTTAGTGGGGCTGGAAGGCGGAGCTGAAGACCAAGACCCAGAATCCAGAGAGTGAGGCCAACACCCAGGTAGGGTTATCAGGGCCAGTGCCTAAATGGTCTCAGAGAACAGAGGATATTTTCAAGGCTTGACAGTTAATGAGATGTGTTCTGCTGACTTGCTAGGTGCCTGCTATCCCTCCTTTCCCTCTAATTTCTCCCATTTGCTATGTAAATGTCTACCTTGTTCCTGTTCCACCATTGTACTTTGGAATTATATAACTTGTAGATTTCACAGTTGAAGAAGAATTTTTGAATTTGGACTTGGAGTTGATTTAAGATTTTTGCTATGATATGTTGAGGTGAATGCATTTTACATGTGGCAAGGACATGAATTTTGGGGGGTCAAAATTTATGGTTTTAACAAAGAGAAATTTATTCTGTCATAGGCTAGAAAGCTATAAGTCTGAATTCAGGGTGCCAACTCCAGGGGAAAGCTTTCTCTTTCTGTTGGCTCTGGAAAAAGACCCTTGTCACCAGTCTTCTCTGGACAAGGAGCTTCTCAGTGCAGGGACCCCAGGTCCAAAGGACACACCATTCTCCTGGCTCTTGTTTCTTGGTGGTATGAGGTCCCATCTCTGCTAGCTTCTCTTTTTTATATCTCAAAAGGAATTGACTTAAAATGCAACCTAATCTTGTAGGTTGAGTCCTGCCTTGTTAACATGACTGCCTCTAATCCTGCCTCATTCATATCATAGAGGTAGCATTTACAACACATAGGAAAATCATATCACATGATAAAATGGTGTGCAATCACCAGTACTGGGAATCATGGCCTAGCCAAGTTGACATATATTTTGGGGGGACACAATCCAATCCATAATAGATGGAAAAAAATATTCCCTGAAAATAGTAGCCAAAAAGAACAGGGATGGCTATATAAATATCAGGCAAAATAGACTAAATAAAATGTGTTACAAAAGAAAACGACATCATATGTTGATAAAAGGTTCAATACATCAAGAATATATAACAATTTTGAACGTACTTGCACCTCACAGCAGAGCTCCAAAATGTATGAAGCAAAAGTGGACAGAATTGAAGTGAGAAGTAGAAAGTTCTACAACTACAGTTTCAGACTTCAATACCCAACTTTCAATAATAGATTGAACAGTGAGAGAGAAAATTAATAAGGAAATAGAAGTCTTGAACTCTATAAACCAATTAGACCTAACAGACAAGTATAGAACACTCCACCCAACAACAGCAGAATACACATTCTTCTGAAATGCATATGGAACATTCTTCAGGATAGACACAAAACCTATCTATAAATGTTTAAAAGATTGCAATCACAAAAAGTATATTTTCTGACTCTAGCAGAATGGGACTAGAAATCACAAACAAAAAACTGGAAAAAAATCAGAAATATGTGGAAATTAATCAACAGACTCTTAAACAAACAATAAGTTAAAGAAGAAATTAAAAAGAAATTAGAAAATACCTTGGTATAAATGAAAACGAAAGCACAAAAATGCAGAAGCAGTGCTCAGAGGTAAAATCATAGCTGTAAATGCCTATATTGAGAAAAGAATGGAGGCTTCTAGAAAGACAGTAGCATGATCAGTCTAAGATCCTGACCTTCCCACACATACACCAAAAAAAAAAAAAAGACATCTGTAATATCAACTCTGTAAGAACACTTAAAAGTAAGTGAAGGTTTTGCCATACATAAAAACTAATTTAAAATGGATCAAGGACCTGAATGATAAACCTAAAATCATAAAGTTCTTGGATGAAAATATAGGAGCAAAGCAATGGGACCTATTTTTTTTCAATGAGATATTATCATAACAACAACAAATGTATGAGCAACAGAGAGCAAAATATCTAAATGGGACCTCATTAAAGTTAAATGGTTATATTCATCAAAAGGCTTTATCAGAAGAGTAAAGAGACAACCTACAGACTTAGAAAAAATCTTTGGGAATGATATAACCAATAAAGATCTAATATATAAAACGTTATAGAAAATATCCACAACTTAACTACAAAAAGACAAAAAACACAATCAAAAACTAAACAAAGGACATAAACAGACACGTTCTCAAAGAAGGTATCAGAATAGCCAATAGACACATGAAAAGATGCTCAAAGTCATTAACCATCAGAGAACTGCAAATCAAACTCACAGTAAGATCCCATTTCTCTCCCACTATAATGGCTAAAACAATAAAAGGAAAATAACAACTGTTGGAGGGAATGTGGAGAAATAGGCACCCTCGTCCATTGCTGGTAAAATGAGGGTCCATTCATTGTAGAAAACAACCATTTTCTACAAAGGGTACAACCATTGTAGAAAACTGTTTGGCAGCTCCTCAAAAAACTAGAGGTAGAGTTGCCATGTGACCCAATAATTCCACTCCAAGGTATACATCCCAGAGAAATATAGAAATGATACAAACAAACATATGCATACCTATGTATATGTATATCACAGCACTATTCACAATAGCAAAAAGATGGATACAACTTAAGTGCACATCAACAGATGAATGGATAAGCAAAATGTGGTACATACATACAGTGGAATAACACTCAGTGATAAAGAAAAATGAGTTCCCAAAGAATCTTACAACATGGATGAACCTGGAGGACATTACGTTGAGCAAAATCAATCAATCAAAAAACATGATATTGTGTGTTCTCACTTTTATGAAATGACGAGAACAGGTAACTATACAAAAACTAATGTGCATTAGTGGTTACCAGGGATGGGGGAGAAGAGAGGGGTTAACTCTTTAGGTAATAGGCATTTGTTATTTTTGGTGATGGGAAATGTAACACTGAATGAGGGTGAAGTGTGCATAACTCGACAAAGCTAGCAATGTCATTAAGATGTACACAAGAAAAAAGGGCCTGTTGTTAATTTCTATGGCATACATAAATTTACGGCAACAGCAAAAACAACCAAAAAATATATGTGCAGATATATATATATATAAAAATATGTAGGTATATATGTGCATAATACCTTGCCATCCAGTTGATTCCAACTTATAGTGACCCTACAGGACAGAGTAGAACTGCCCCACAGGGTTTCCAAGGAGTGGATGGTAGATTTGAAGTGCCAACCATTTGGTTAGCAGCCAAGCTCTTAACCACTGTGCCATCAGGGCGCCTATATGTGTATAAAAACCAAAACCAAACCCATTGCCATCAAGTTGATTCCAACTTATAGTGACCCTATAGGACAGAGAACTGCCACATGGAGTTTCCAAGGAGCGCCTGGTGGATTCGAACTGCCGACCTTTTTGTTTGCCGCTGTAGCACTTCACCACTACGCCACCAGGGTTTCCATAGATATGTATATACGTGTGTATATAAGTGTATGCATGTGTATATGTATATGTATCTATGTGACTGTATCCACATATATTCATGTATATAGTAAAGCCCATAAGGGGCACAATTACAGAAACTTCTTAGACATAGCCAAACACCTCACAGGATTAGATTTAGGGGTCTGAAGGATTGAGAACATAATCTCATAGGACATCTCAGTCAATTGGAATAATACAGTTCATAAAGTTTACATTCTACATTCCATTTTGGTAAGTAGTGTCTGGAGTCTTAAATGCTTGTGAATGCCCATCTAAGGTATGACTATTGGTCTCTACTTGTCTGGAGCAAAAGAGAAAGAAGGAAACAAAAAACTCAAAAAAGAAACTAGTCTACAGGACTAATAATCTACAGAAACCATGGCCTCATCTACCCTGAGACCAGAAGAACTAGATGGGGCTTGGCTGTGACTACTGACCATTCTGATCAGGGCCACAATAGATTGATTCTGATAGAAGGGGAGGAAAATGTGGATCATAACGTCAAATTCTAAAAAAAAGTCCAGATTTACAGGACTGGTTGAGACTGGAGGACTCCCCAAGACTATTACTCTGAAATTCTTTTTAGAACTTGAACCAAAACTAGCCCCTGGTGTCACCTTTTAGGTAAATAACAGATAGGCACACAAAATAAAGAATGTCACCCATTAGTACTGTGCTCCTTTAAAAAATCATCCATATGAGACAAAATGGTGAACAATTACTTTAAAACAAATGTGAGAAGGTAAGGGGGCAGGCAACCTAGATTAATGGAAAGGAAACACAGTAGAGAAATAATGACAATGTTCATGCATTGTGAGGAATGTAGTCAATGTCACTGAACAGCCTGTGTACAAATTGTTGACTGGGAACCTAAACTGTTGTGTAAACTTTCACCAAAAACACAAAATATTATTTTTAAAAAGAAATTAAAATTAACTAATCATAAAGTAAAATGCCTAAAAGATGGACATTAAAAAAATTGTGACAGATTGCAGTAAGTAACTGCATATTGAAACAAGAAAAAGGTGACTTTTAGATGATAGGAAATTTTTGCCTACAATCCCCACCCCTCCCCCTTGCACCAAGGTGTCCATGGCAGTGGCTGCAGCAAAGGTAGAGCAAATCTTTGGAGTGAGCAGGGCAGACTTTGCTGTCAGACTGTTTTTCAGTATGTCTGTTCAGATCTGTATGGGAGCTGCCTCAGGACTGACGTCTAAGTTTTTCTAGAATTGGAGCTCACACAGAGTGGTGCGGGCGGGGGGGGGGGAGGTTAGCAAGCAAAGATTGAAGGCTGTGACAGCCTGATCATTTCTTGCAGAAATGAACACTTCTGAAAGCACCTGTATACAGGGAAATTGAAAAGCCACAACATGCTCAAAACTAATGTCTGCACTTCAAAAAAAAAATCACAGGGCATACAAAGAAACTGGAAATGATGGTCCATGCAAAAGAACAAAATGAAGGAAAAGAAATTGTCTTTGTAGAAAGCCAGATAGTGGACAGACTAGAAGACAACAGTATTAAACATGCTCAAATAAATAAAGGAAAATGCAGAAAAAGAACTAGAGGAAATCAGGAAAATGATACATGAACAAAAGGAGAATATCAACAAAGATATACCCTTTGCCTCTGAGTCAATTCTGACTCATAGCAAACCTATAGGACAGAGTAGAACTGCCCCATAGGGCTTCCAAGGAGCAGCCGGTGGATTCCAACTGCCTACGTTTTGGTTAGCGGTTGTAGTTCTTAACCACTGCGCCAACAAAGATATAAACAATATAAAAAGAAGCCAAATGAAATTATTGGAGCTAAAAATACAATAACTGAAACTAAAAATTCAAATGACTCAACACCAGATTCGAGCTTCCAGAATAAATAATCAGCAAATTATAGGAAAAGACAATGGAAATAGTTGAGTCTAAGAAAAAAAAAAGGATAAAAGGATAGAGAAAACTGAGAAAATTCTAACGGAATTGTAGGGAAATGTCAAGCAAACCAACGTATACATCATAGGAATCCCAGAAGGAGAAAAGAGACAGAAAGACACAGAAATAATTTTTGAAGAAATAATGGCCTAAATATTTCCAAATTTGATGGAGGACATGAATATAAATCCAAGAAGCCCAATGAACTCCAAGTAGAACAAATCCTAAGAGATCCACAATAAGACGTATTACAATCAAACTCTTGCAAACCAAAGAAAAAGACAGAATCCTTACAGAAGTAAAAGGAAATGGAATTGTCATATACAAGCAATCTTCAATAAGATTAAATGCCAATTTCTCCTCAGAAACTTGAAGGCCAGAAGGCATCGCAATGACATCTTTAAAGTGCTGAAGAAAAGAACTGTCATCCAAAAATTCTATAACAGGCAAAACTACCTGTCGGGCATCATGCTGAAGTTAAGACATTCCCAGATAAACACAAGCTGTGGGAGTTTTTTCTGAATAGACCCACGTTACAAGCAATGCTAAAGGTAGCTTTAAATAGAACTGCGAAGACACTAGACAGTAACTCAAAGCCGTTTGTAGAAAAAAATGATCTACAATGAAGGTAATATCATGGGCAAATTATCATATTTTTGGTTTGTAACTTTAGTAGTTCTATCCTAAATATTTCTAAAAGACAAATATATTAAAATATAATTATAAATATATGCTATTGGGCACATAAGGTACTGTTGTGAATTGAATTGTATCCCCCAAAAATATGTGTTGTAAATCCTATTCCCTATAGAAGAGGTTGCAGTACCATTTGGGAATAGATTTTCTTTGTTATGTTAATAAGGCCATACCAGTGTAGATGTTTCTTAAGTCAGTCACCTTTGAGATATAAAATGAACAGATAGGCACACAGAAACAGGTAGCTATGGGGGAAGATAGCTGCCAAGCCATATGAAGATCACCAAGTAAAAGAAGCTGAAAAGGCAAAAGGACCTTCCTCCAAGGCTGAGGGAGAAAGAAAATCTTCCCCTAGAGCAAGCACCCTGAATTTGGACTTCTAGCCTTGTTTACTCTGGGAAAATAAATTTCTGTTCATTAAAGCCACCCCATTTGTGGCATTTCTGTTATAGCACCAGTAAGAAACTAAGGCAGGTACCACGATGTAATTTATGATCATAACTACATAAAGGGGGGAAGGAGTGGTATAGAAATAGAATTTTTGTGTGTCTGCCAGGTGCTCCTTGGAAACTCTAAGGGGCACTTCTACTCTGTCCTATAGGGTTGCTATGAGTCGGAATCAATTTGACGGCAGTGGGTTGGGCGGGTTACTGAAGTTAAGTTGATATCAATTTAAACTAGGGTGCTATAATTTAAGATGTCAACTGTAATACTCATGGTAATGACAAAGAAAAAATATCTAGAAAATATATACAAAAAAGGAGAGGAGAAGATAATTAGAACAGTTCACTATAAATAATATTAACTAAACACAAATGCTGGCAGTACTGGCAGATATGAGGGAAGAAAAAAGGTATAAGACACACAGAAAATAAATATCAAAATGGCAGAAATTCTTCCTTACTGTTAGTTACCTAAAATATACATGAATTAAACTCTCCAATAAAAGGTAGACTGGCAAGATGAAAATAAATAAAAACCAAGATCCATCTATCTTTTGTCTATACAAGACACATCTTATAACCAAAGACACAAATAGGTTGAATGTGAGTAGGTATTAAAATATTCCAGGCAAACAGAAACAAAAGTTACCTGGGGTGGCTGTACTGATACCAGACAAAAGTCAAAATCTGTTGCAACAGACAAATAAGGGCATTATATACTGAGAAAAGGGTCATTCATTAAGATGTAACAATTTTAAATATATATACATCTAAAATCAGAGCTCCAAAACATAAAAAGCAAACACTGACAAAATTAGAGGCAGAAATAGACAGCTGTACAATAGCTGGATACTTAAATACACAACTTTCAATAATAGAATCTAGAAGATCAATAAGGAAATAGAGGACATGAACAACACTACAAACCCACTAGACCTAACAGACATGTGTAAAACACTCTACTCCAACAATACTACCATATATATTCTTCTTAGCACATAGATCATTCTCTAGGATACACCATACGCTAGGTCACAAAACAAGTCTCAATAAAATTAAAAAGATTGAAATCATAAAAAGTATCTTCTTTGATCACAACCAAAAACCCAATAAAAGAAGAAAAACTGGAAAAATCATTAATATGTAAAAATGAAACCAGGCACTATTAAACAACCAATGGAACAAGGAAGAAATTAAGAGAGAAATCAGAGACTACTTAGAGTCATGTAAAATGAAAGCACAATATACCAAAATTTATGGGATGGCGTGAAGGTAGTGTTCAGAGAGAAATTTATAGCAGTAAATATCTACATTAAAAAGGTAGAGTGATTTCAAATAAATAACCTAAATTTACAACTTGAGAAGCTGGATAAAGGAAATCCCAAAGCTATAAGGAAAGAAATATCAAAAATCAGGGAGAAAATAAATAAAATAGATAATAGAGAAACAATAGAGAGAATCAACAAAACCATAACTTGGTTTTTGAAAAGTTCAATAAATTGGCAAACCTTTAGTTAGAATAAGGAACCCTGGTGGCACCGTGATTAAAGCACTTGGCTGCTAACTGGAAAGATCGGTGGTTCAAATCTACCAGTTGCTCCGTGGGAGAACGATGTAGCAGTCCGCTTTTGTAAAGATTTACAGCCTTGGAAACCTTATGCGGGCAGTTTTACTCTGTGAGGTCACTATGAGTCAGAATTAACTCGATGACAGTGGGCTTGGTTTGGTTTTGGTTTTAGTTAGAATGACAAAGAAAAAATAGAAAAGATGCAAATATCTAAGTTAGGAATCAAAGTGGAAACAATAACACTGAAACTACAGAAATAAAAAGGATCATAAGAGAATACTTTGAACAATTGTACACCAACAAATTAAATAACCTAGATGAAATAGACAAATTCCTAGAAACACACATACTGCCAAAATTGACTAAAGAAGAAAGAGAACATCATAACAGATCTATAAATATTAAAGAGATTGAATCAGTAATCCAAGACCTACCAACAGAGAAGAGTCAAAAATCAAATGGCTTCACTGGGGAATTCTACCAAACATTTAAAGAAGAATTAACAGTTCTGCTCAAACTTTTCCAAAAAATATTAGAAGTGGTAACGCTTCCTAACTTATTATATTAGGCCAGTGTTACCCTGATACCAAAGCCAGATAAGGTTACCACAAAGAAATAAAACCATAAAACAATATTCCTCATGAATATACATGCTAAAATCCTCAAGAAAATGCTAGCGAACAGAATCCAACAGCACATTAAAAGGATCATAGGAGGCCGGGGCCAAGATGACAGAGTAGTCAGACACTTCTGGTGTTCCCTCTTACAACAGAGACCTCAAAAAACAAGTGAATTGATTATACATATAACAAGCTAGGAGCCCTGAATATCAAAGGCAAAGTTAAGGTATCAGACTGAGGAGCAGGAGGAGGGAGAGACTCTTTAGAAGCAGCAAGGAGTTGCTGGACCTGACTCGTGAGAACCAGTGCCCCTCAGCCCCAACCACCTGGTGTGACCACAGTGGGGCTGGCAGTAGGATTCTGGATGCGGTTTTCTCAGCTACAGAGAGCAAGCGGCAGAGTCTATTCATACCTCCAGAATCAGCAAAGAACAGGGCTCTCTGCAAAAGTTAAGTGCTTCTGTCTAATTTACCACGAGGGCTTAAAAGCACCCCTTTCAAAAGAACTCTCTCCCATTTATCTGATCCCTCCTCCCTCTGCCCAGGCCCCAAACCAGCTTCAGTGGCAGTCGATTTCCCTGGGCCTGAGATAGGTCTTGCTGCGAGTCCTGGGCCATTCTCCTGGCCTTGGAGAAGTAACAAATTAACCAATGAGAGAAAAATAATCCTCTGGCTCCCCTAAGCTGAGAACTCAGAGCACAAGCAACTCCTGCCCAGGCACAAGCGGTCCAAGGACTTCAAATGCCTTTCACCCCTGCATGGACCTGTATGGGCCCATTTTAGCAAGTAGGCCCTGGTAGACATGGTGCAAGGGTGTATGCACCTGAGGTCTGACTTTAACTGTCAACTGTTTCAGCTATACAGTGGAGAGGCAGGTTTTTGACATTTGACACCACTCTGTCTATTAAGCAGAGTCCTCACCTGCCCACATCAGGGGCCTAAAGACTGGTGGCTCCACCCATGCCACCTATACCCATGACAGGGGTCCAAGGATAAGTGGTGCCTCTCAGTCCTTACAGCTAAAAGCATTGGGTGTCCATGGTCTGGCTGCAAAGCCCACACACCTGTGCTCTCTAGGGAACAGGGATGAGCATTCCTCACAGAAACTCAGGGGTTGGTTGTCAGCCCCCTGCCTTGCTCAGAGTTTGACCCCCTGCTGCAAGCAGATGCCTGTGCATACATCAGCCACCATTGCTCCTCTAAGACTGTAGGTGAGAACCTGCTTCACTGTAGGTGAGAACCTGCTTCACACACTTGATGACTGACTACCTGGACACCTGAACTAAATCTATACAAGAAAAGTGGATGAGCTCCTAGGCTCATATACCTGGTAACAGCTCGAGCCATTTGGTGACAGGACATTAGAGCTTCAAAGGTGTCAATAAACAAGCTAGCTCACTCGAGCAGCCTATTTTGGTATATCAAAATAAAACAGAGCAAGAAGCTAGGGCATAGGAAGCAAACATAAAGTAAATTACTACGATAACTTATAGATGGCTCGGAGAAAACCGTCGATATCAAATCACATAAACAAGCAGACTGTGATTGCTTCAACAAGCTCCCAAAACAAAGAATCAAGGAATCTTCTAGAAGAAGATATTTTCCTGGAATTACCAGAGGGAGAATACAAAAGATTAGTATACAAAGCTCCTCAAGAGATCAGGCAAAATGCAGAACAAGCCAAGGGACAAACTGATAAAGCAGTCAAGGAAATGAGATTGTTATTCAAAGTGAAATGACAAATTTAATAGGCTGCAAGAATCCATAGAGAGACAGCAAGCACAAATTCAGAAGGTTGACAATAAAATTTCAGAATTAGACCACTCAATAGAAAGTCAGAGGAACAGAATTGAAGAACTGGAAATCAGAACTAGTGAGACTGAAGATAAAACACTTGACACCAATAAATTCGAAGAAAAATCAGGTAAAAGAATTAAAAAAAATGAAGAAACCCTAAGAATCATGTGGACTCTATTAAGAGAAATAATATATGAGTGATTGGAATGCCAGAATGGGGAGGGAGAACAGAATATACAGAGAGAATTGTTGAAGATTTGTTGGCAGAAAACTTCCCTGATGTTGTGAGAGATGAGAAGATATCTATCCAAGATGCTTATTGAACCCCACACAAAGTACATCCCAAAAGAAAGTCACCAAGCCATACTATGATCAAACTGGCCAAAACCAAAGATAAAGAGAGAGTTTTAAGGGCTGCTAGGGATAATTTTTTAGGGATAAGTGAAAAGTCACCTACAATGGAGAGTCAATAAGAATAAGCTCAGACTACTAGGCAGAAACCACGCAAGCAAGAAGGCAATGGGACGACATATATAAATCATTGAGGGAAAAAATTGCCAGCCAAGAATCATACATCCAGCAAAACTGTCTCTGAAATATGAAGGTGAAATAAGGGCATTTTCAGATAAACAGAAGCTTAGGGAATTTGCAAAAACCAAACCAAAACTACAAGAAATACTAAAGGGAGTCCTCTGGCTAGAAAATCAATAATACTAGATAACAACCCAAGACTAGAATACAGGACAGAGAAACCAGGTATCAACCCAGATAGGATAATCACAAAAATTAATTAAAATAAAACCACTCAAAACAGGGAAACAGCCACATTATGTAAAAGATGACAACATTAAATCAATACAAAGGCATTAAAAAATGTAGTTATAGATCTTTCATATGGAGAGAAAGTCAAGGCGATATAAAAAGGTAAAAGTTTGGTTTAAACTTACATAAATAGGGGTAAACATTAAGGTAACCACAAGGAGACTAACTAACAATCCTACACATCAAAATGAAAAACAAGAAAAACATAAAGACTCAGCAAATACAAAATTAACAACAAGGAAAAAGAGGAAAACACAACATATAAAGAAAAACTACTCAGCACAAAAAATTAAGTGGGAAAAAGAAACTGTCAACAACACACAAATAAAGACATCAAAGTGACTGCACTAAACTCATACCTATCCATAATTAGGCTGAATATACATGGACTAAAAGCACCAATAAAGAGACAGACAGTGGCAGAATGGATTAAAAAAAATGTGATCTACCTATATGCTGCCTACAAGAGACACACCTTAGATTTAAAGACATAAACTAAAACTCAATGAATGGAAAAAATAAATCAAGCAAACAAAAATAAAAAAGCAGCAGGATTGGCAAGAGACTTTAAAGTTAAATCCACCACAAAGGATAAGGAAGGATACTATGTAATGATTAAAGAGACAATGTACCAGGAGGACATAACCATAACATTTACCCACCCAACTACACGGCATCAAGATATATAAAAAACTCTAACAGCATTGAAAAGCAAGATAGACAGCTCCACATAATAGCAGGAGAATTCAACACACCACTTTTGATGAAGGACAGAACATCCAGAAAGAAGTTCAACAAAGACATGGAAGATCTAAATGCCACAATCAACCAATCTGACCTCATAGACATACAGAACACTCCATCCAACACCAGCCAAGTAGATTTTCTTTTCCAATGCACATGGAACATTCTCCAGAATAGACCACATATTAGGTCATAAACAAGGCTTAATAGAATCCAAAACATCAAAATATTACAAAGCATCTTCTCTGACCATAAAGCCATCAAAGCAAAAAACCAATAACAGAAAAAGTAGGGAAAAGAAATCAAACACTTGGAAACTGTACAACACCTTGCTCAAAAATGAGTGGGTTATAGAACAAATTAAGGACAGAAAAAAGAAATTCATAGAATCTAATTAGAATGAAAACAGTTCCTATCAGAAACTTTGGGACACAGCTAAAGCAGGACTATGAGGTCAAAATATAGCAATAAAAGCACACATCCAAAAAGAAGAAAGGGCCAAAGTCAAAGAATTATCCCTACATCCTGAACAAATAGAAAGGGAGCAACAAAAGAAACCTTGGGTACCAGAAGAAAGCATATAATAAAAATTGAAGCAAAATTAAATGAAATAGAGAACAGAAAAACAATTGGAAGAGTTAACAAGACCAAAAGCTGGTTCTTTGAAAAGATTAACAAAATTGATAAACCACTGGACAAAATGACAAAAGAAAAACAGGTGACAAAGCAAAAAACCCAAGTAAGAAATGAGATGGATGATATCACAACAGAACCAATTAAAATTAATGAAGAATCATATCAAATTACTATGAAAAATTGTACTCTAACCAATTTGAAAGCTTAGAGGAAATGGACAAATTTCTAGAAACACTTTACCTACTAAGCTAATACAAAGAGAAGTAGAACAACTAAGTAAACCCATAACAAAGGAAGAGATTAAAAAGGTAATTTAAAAACTCCAAACAAAGAAAAAAGCCCTGGCCCTGACGGCTTCACTGAAGAATTCTACCAAACTTTCAGAGGAGAGTCAACACCACTACTACTAAAGGTATTTCAGAGCATAGAAAAGGATGGAATACTCCCAAACTCATTCTATGAAGCCAGCATCACTCAGATACCAAAACTAGGTAAAGACACCACACAAAAAAGAAAACTACAGACCTATATCCCTCGTAAACTTAGATGCAAAAATCCTCCGCATAATTCTAGTCAATAGAATTCAACAACATATCAGAAAAATAATTCACCATGACCAAGTGAGATTCATACCAGGTAAAAAAAAAAAAAAATTTTTTTTTATGCACAGATGGTTTACCATTAGAAAAACAATCAGCGTAATCCATCATATAAATAAAAGACAAGAACCACATGATCTTATCAATTGATGAAGAAAAGGCATTTGATGAAGTCCAACACCTATTCATGATAAAAACTCTCAGCAAAATAGGAATAGAAGGGAAATTACTCAACATAATAAAGGGCATTTATAGAAAGCCAAGAGCCAACATCATCCTATATGTAGAGAGTCTGAAAGCAATCCCTTGAGAACAGGAACCACACAAGGATTCCTTTTATTACCACTCTTATTCAACATTGTGCTGGAGATCCTAGCCAGAGCAATTAGGTTAGATAAAGAAATAAAGAGCATCCAAACTGGCAAGGAAAAGTAAAAGTATCTCTATTTGCAGATGACATGATCTTATACTCAGAAAACACTAAGGAATCCTCAAGAAAACTACTGAAACTAATAGAAGAGTTCAGCAGAGCATCAGGATAGAAGACAAACGTAGAAAAATCAGCTGGATTCTTCTACACCAATAAAGAGAATGTCGAAGAGGAAATCAACAAATCAATACCATTTACAATAGCCCCCAAGAAGATAAAATGCTTAGGAATAAATCTAACCAGAGGTGTAAAAGGCCTACACAAAGAAAACTAGAAGACACTCCTGCAAGAGACCAAAAGATAACCATATAATTGGAAAAACATAATTTGATTATGGATAGGAATACTCAACATTGTGAAAATGTCTATTCTACTCAAAGGGATATATAGATACAATGCAATCCTGACCCAAATCCCAAAGGCATTTTTTAATGAGATGGAGAAACAAATCACAAACTTCACGTGGAAAGGGAAGAGGCCCCAGATCATTAAAGCATTACTGAAAAAGAAGAATAAAGTGGGAGGCCTCACACTACCTGATTTTAGAAAGTATTATACCACCGCAGTAGTAAAAACAGCCTAGTACTGATACAACAACAAATGCATAGACCATTGGAACAGAATTGAGAATCCAGAAGTAAATTCATCCACGTATGAGCAGCTGATATTTCACAAAGGCCCAAAAGTCAGTTAATTGGGAAAAAGACAGTCTTTTTAACAAATGGTGCTGACTTAACTGGATATCCATCTGCAAAAAAAATGAAACAAGACCTATACCTCACACCATGCACAAAAATGAACTCAAAATGGATCAAAAACCTAAATATAAAATCTAAAACAATAAAGCTCATGGAAGAAAAAATAGGGATAACACTATGGGCCCTAATACATCTTTAAACAAATAATATAATCTTTATATAAACAGTATACAAAACATTTCTAACAATGCACAAACACCAGAAGAAAAACTAGATATCTAGGAGCTCCTAAAAATTAAACACTTATGCTCATCCAAAGGCTTCACCAAAAGAGTTAAAAGACAACCTATAGAGTGGGAAAGAGTTTTTGGCTATGACAAATCCCATCACCATTCTAATCTCTAAAACCTACAAGATATTGCAAAACTTCAACAACAAAAACACAAATAACCCAATTAAAAAATGGGCAAAGGATATGAACAGGCACTTCACCAAAGAAGACATACAGGTGGCTAAAAAATACATGAGGAAATGCTCATGATCATTAGCTGTTAGAGAAATGCAAATTAAAACTTCAATGAGATACCATCTCACACCAACAGGGCTAGATTTAATCCAAAAAACAGAAAATAATAAATGTTGAAGAGGTGGTGGAGAGACTGGAACACTTATACACTGCTGGTGGGAATGTAAAATGGTACAACCGCTTTGGAAATCGATTTGGCACTTCCTTAAAAAGCTAGAAATAGAAGTACCATACAATCCAGCAATCCCACTCCTTGGAATATATCCTAGAGAAATAAGAACCCTCACACAAATAGATATATGCACACCCATGTTCATTGCAGCATTGTTCACAATAGCAAAAAGATGGAAACAAGTAGGTGCCCATGAAAGGATGAATGGGTAATAAATCTGGTATTTTCACACAATGAAATACTACGCAATGGTGAAGAACAATGATGTATCCATGAACCATCTCATAACATGGATGAATCTGGAAGGCATTATGCTGAGTGAAATTAGTCCCAAGAGTACAAATATTGCATGAGACCACTATTATAAGAACTCAAGAAAAGGTTTAAACACAGAAGAAAACATTGTTTGACAGTTACGAGGGTGGCGAGGGAGGGAGAGTGGTATTCACCAACTAGATGGTAGATAAGAGTTATGTTAGGTGAAGGGAAGGACAACACACAATACAGGGGAAGTCAGCACAACTGGACTAAACCAAAATCTAACAAGTTTCCTGAATACAACCAAACATTCGAAGGACAGAGTAGCAGGAACAGGGGTCTGGGGACCATGGTTTTGGGGAGCATCTAGGTCAATTGGCATAACAAAGTGTATTAAGAAAATGTTCTGCATCTCACTTTGGTGAGTGGCATCTGGGGTTTTAAAAGCTAGCAAGTGGCCATCTAAGATGCATCAATTGGTCACAATCCACCTGGAGCAAAGGAGAATGAAGAACACCAAAGACACAAGGAAAATATAAGCTCAAGAGACTGAATGAGCCACAAAAACCAGAGACTCCATCAGCCTGAGAACAGAAGAATTAGATGCCCAGCTTCCACTTAATGACTGCCATGACAGAGACCACAACAGAGAATCCTGATGGAGCAGGAGGAAGTGGGATGCAAATCCCAAACTCTATTAAAAAGACCTGACTGAGGCTGGAGGGACCCCATTGGACACTACCCCTGGACTCTCTATTAGCCCAAATCTAAAACCATTCTCAAAGCCAACTCTTCAAAGATTAGACTGGACCGTAAGACAAAATGATGCTGGTGAGGAGTGTGCTTCTTAGTTCTGGTAGATACATGAGCCTAAATGGGCAGCTCCTGTCTGGAGGCGAGATGAGAAGGAGCTGGTTGAATGGACACGGAAAATACAGGGTAGACAGGAGGAGTGTGCTGTCACATTATAGAGAGAGCAACTAGGTTCACATAACAATGTGTGTACAAGTTTTTGTACGAGAAACAGACTTGACAGTAAACTTTCACTTAAAGCATAATAAAAAAAGAAAAAAAAGTGAGAGAGAACATAAGGTGCCCACTCTTAAATTGGCGCATGTCAAGAAGCTAGAAATGATAATTAAATGGTGAAGTTGCAACCAAGAATCATTTTCACTGGCTGAAAATATAGACTATCAAGCAAGAAGAAGTACAACAGGGATAAATCTCTGTACTTAATGTCACAAAATCTAAAGGAAGAAAGTATTTCAAGGAGAGTGGACAACGATTTTGAATGTTTCTGAGATATAAGGTAAAATGAATAGTGAATAGTGTCATTGGATTTGGCAACACAGATGTCATTAGGAACCTTGGCAAGAGTGTTTTTGGTAGAGTGAGGTACATAATAATAGTTTTAACTAGCAAATTATGGTCACTATTATAGTGATATTTGTAGTTCTGTCTTACCCCTTGGAAACTCTGGTGGTGTAGTGGTTAAGAGCTACAGCTGCTAACCAAAGGGTCGGCAGTTTGAATCCGCCACGTGCTCCTTGGAAACTCTATGGGGCAGTTCTACCCTGTCCTCTAGGATCGCTATGAGTTGGAATCGACTCGACGGCACTGGGTTTGGGTCTTACCCCTTATCTCAACTTTACTGTCAATGCTCCTCTCTTGGAACAAATTCTTCTCCATAATCCTTTTGCCAATGCTTCCTAGTAGGTTTTATAGCTCATCTTCATTCTTATGTTATTACAGTGTCCAGAGATTTCAACTTTAAAAATTAGTCAGACCTGGGTTTGAGTCCAGGTTCCATCACTTCCTGGCTGTGTGGTCTTAGACAGGTTATTTAATGTTTTTCTCCCTCATTTCTCTTGTCAGTAACAAGAGAATAATATTAGTACCTGTGCCTCATAGTATTGTTTTGAAGATTAGAAAAAATTATACATATATAATGCTTAAATCCTTAGCATTGCACCTGGTACATGATAGGAGCTAAGTAAATGTGGCTACCATTATTACTATCATCATTACTTCTACCACTACTATTGCTATTATTAGATTTCAGAAACATACCTTTATGTAAAAAAAAAAAAAAAAAGAGAAAGAGAAGAAAGAGCTCTAATTAAAAAAAAATGGAGATTTGAGGGTTTTGATCAGTCTAGGTCATAGTATGACTCGAGTGTAAAATCCTACCTCAACGTTAATGAAGGCTTGAACACCCAACAATGAAAGTGTAGCGTCAAGAATAACGGAAGTGGTAGGCCTTCTCTCTTCAGTTCATGTTTGATATTTGAGATAGTCTGTTCATTTCTGAGTACCACATATTAAGAGAGGAATTAATAAACTAATAAAACTGAAAAACTTCCAGAATATGATAACCAAGTGTAAAAGTGTCTGGAAGGGATAACATGTTGTGGAAAGGACTGAGACTTTCAAAAACGCAGAATTTGAATGAATGTGATAACTTTATTCATACAAATAAAAGCTGTCCAATGGAATATGGTTTAAATGGGAGATTTTCAAACAGTTCTGTTCAATGCCTAGGTTTCATTTAAGGAGGCCCTTCAGTAAAAAGGGAATATACGGAGGTATATGAAGAATAGAGAGGGAAGCTTTGGTTTCTCAAATTCTCCTTCAACTAGAAACATTCTGGTGTCATCCATTTTATATATTGGGCTTTCAAGTAAGATTTCGGGAATGTTTTAGAGAGGACGTCCAAATTTACCTCCAACTTAGATTGATGTTATGACACTTTCTACTGTCAAGCTACACTACGGACATCCCCATTAAGTTTTTGTTTGTTTTGTTTGCATTTTCTTCTACCTTAAATGACTAATATATTTGTATTCATTTTTGATTGACGTTTCCATAGTAGCTCAGTTGAGTAAATCATTATTGCCCTTTCCATTTGGTAAATATAAAGCAGCTGAGAAATTGAAATAATTTTAAATAAGAAGGCAAAATTTCAATAAAGCCTAAAAACCAGCCCATTTGCCACCAAGTTTGTTTCAACTCATGGGGACCCCATGTGTGTCAGAGTACAACTGTGCTCCACAGGGTTTTCAATGTCTAATTTTTCAGAAGTAGATCTCCAGGGCTTTCTTCCAAGGTGCCTCTGGGTGGTCTTGAACTACCAAACTTTTTGGTTACGAGCCAAGTGTATTAACTGCTTGTACCACCGAGAGACTTCTAAAGATCAAATTAATTTGTTTATGAAAGTATTTACGAGTTGAGAAATATTCTTGAGGAAAATTGCTATTTCTTAGTACAATTGTTGATATATCTTCAATCTATAAACAATTTGGCAATATGAAAAACAAAAATGTTTTTTAAATCTTCAGAATAAGTCCAGTTTGACTTTGTGATAAAAGTCTTGGCTGTCTTCATCAGTCAAGCAGCGACATGTTTTGGTTTTCTATGGGGAAAATGTGAGTTGAACTACCTATTTAAGAAATATTTACTAATGAAAGATAAAGTTATTATAAAAAGTTAGAAAACAGAATTGTAAATCCAAACACTGTTGATCCATATGCTCTAATAAGACAGCTATTCATGAATCGATTCCTACAATTAATTCATGTTCACTGACCTAGTTCTTTGGAGAACAATGCCAGTCGTCTGTTAAATTATCAAGCATATGACAGAATCATTGCAATTTAATTTGGGGTGGTATTTCAAAATGCACGTCTTTGTGATATTCTATCCTATTGAGTTGTTGTTAGGTGCCATCCAGTTGGACTCACAGCGACCCTATGTACAACAGGACAAAACACTGCCTGGTCCTGTGCCATCCTCACAATCATCGCTATGTTTGACCTCATTGTCACAGCCACTATCTCAATCCATCTTATTGAGGGTCTTCCCCTTTTTAACTGACCCTCTTCTTTATCAAGCATGGTGTCCTTCTCCAGGGACTGGTCTCTCCTGATACCATGTCCAATCTACATGAGACAAAGTCTCGCTATCCTCGCTTCTGAGGAGCATTCTAGTTGTACTTCTTTCACGATGGATTTGTTCATTCTTCTGCAAGTCCACGTATATTCAATATTCTTCACCAACACTGTAATTCGAAGGCGTCAGTTCTTCTTCGAACTCCCTTATTCATTGTCCAATTTTCATACACATATGAGGTGGTTGAAAATACCTATTTAGTAGTCAGCATATTTAGTTTAAAACATCATAAACATATTCAATTCTCCTGAAAAAAAAAAAAAAAGCTTATTTCCTGCCCATGATATCATGGTACATCTTCTCTTCCTTTCACAGCAAAACTTTTTGAAAGTGCAGTCCGTAGTTGCTGTCTTCATTTTTTTTTTAGATTAATTTATTTCTTTGTAACTCATAAACTAGTTTCTGTCCTAAATGAAAGTTTTTTTTCCACAGGTAATTGGTCATCTCCTGTCAAATCCAAATACTTTATCTCAATCCTCATCAAGCATTTGACACTCTTCACCACCACTGTAAACCCCATCTCATTTTAAAAACTCTCCGTCTTCCCTTGTAACATTTCACTCTCTTGATTCATCTTCTCTCTGTCCAACATCTCTTCAATCACTTTCATTAAAAAGCTCTGTCTATTTTTGAACTGCCCAAACCAAAAAACCAAACCCACTGCAGTCCAGTCGATTCTGACTAATAGCAACCCTGTAATACAGAGGAGAACTGCCCTATAGCATTTCCAAGAAGCAGGAAGCAGACTGCCACATCTTTCTACCGAGAAGTGGCTGGTGGGTTCAAACTGGCAACCTTTTGGTTAGCAGCCGAGTGCTTAACCACTGTACCACCAGGGCTTATTTTTATAACTGTAGACATTCCTTAGGGCTTTGTCTCTTTTCTTGCTACCCACTTTCTCCAGATGATCTGAATTATCACATATAGGCTGATGACTACCACATCTATAATTCTGGCCCTGCTGCCTCTTTCAAGCTCCAGGTTCATTTTCGACATATGGCTTGGCATGTGTCTCCATGTGAATATCTCACCAGGATCCTAACCTGACATTTCTAAAACCAAACTTATCTGAGTCACCAAACCTGTTCTCCTATGTTGCCAAGCCTTATTAATTGGGTCCTCACCTTTAAAATTACTTATATTAGAAACCCCACAGGCATTTTTAACTCATCCCTTCTTTTATCTCACATCCAAACAGTTTTGGAATCTCATACTCAAAAGATGTCATATGTTTTTTATATCTATCTTTCCCTTCCTATCCTTGGCCAGGCTTCATACTTTCATTAACTCTTGCCGAAAATGTTACCAAAGCTCTTATTTTCTTTTCTTCTTTATTTTTGCTAGGATTATTCTGCACAGCTAAGTTAATGCCACCACTTAGCTCAGAAATATTTTGTGTCTCTCCACTGTGTAGGGAAATAGACCAACACTCCTTAGCATAGCATTCAAGGTGCCCTGACTCAATAAACTTTTCAGTCTCATTTCCCACTCTACCTCTTATGTAAATGATCTTCAGGTGACAACCATCTCTTCCATTCTCACACCCAATTTTCAACTCTATAGAAACCCTGCTAAACCTTCAAGATTCAGCTAAAATGTCACCACTTCCATGAAACTCTCTGTCAGTTAAAATCAATCTCTTATTTTTTATATTTCTATAACATTAAATTTTTACTTCAATTATAGTGCTTATATCATTCTTTCTTATACTTTGATAGATGTTAAAAAAAATATGTAGAACACAAGGTAAATAAAACAGTGTACTACAAAGAATGTATATATACTGAATAGTATTTGATCATTACCTATAATTGTAATACCAATATATACTATTTGGGTGGGCAACCATTTAATGAGGCACTAATGGACAAAATAGCACCCAAAACCCAGTGCCCTTGAGTCGATTCCGACTCATAGCGACCCTATAGGATGAAGTAGAACTGCCCCATAGAGTTCCAAGGAGTGCCTGGCGGATTTGAACTGCCGACCCTTTGGCTAGCAGCCGTAGCACTTAACCACTACACCACCAGGATTTGACAAAATAGTAGAACATGAAATTGAGAAAGAGGGTATATGTTTTAGGAATCTTACCTGATGAATAGACAGCAACATGAGTTTGTATCCAAGTTCATTGTGACAAAATAATAAGCATTGTTCAAATGTTTGTTTCAAAGATATTAACCTGTTATATCTTAAATATGTTTCATCAAGATAATTTCTCAAATCCTGCTTAACCACAGCAACAGATACATCATGCACAGATATAATAAATATGGCGATAGTGCAGTAGCTACTAAATAGTAGCAAAAATAAATAACAACGGGAACCAACTACAAGCAACATCACATTATGTGGTTAAATTATATATTTGCACAAAGCAGTACCTATCAATAAGTGCAAAGCAATACAACATTCATAGACAGCTAATGGCCTTTGCCACAAACCAGATAACATTACTTACTTCTCATTTATGTTTAAAAGAGATAGAATATTTGTCACTCACTTATATTTTCATTCACACTGACGTAAGGATAAAGGTATCTTAGGGCCAATTTTTGAACATGGGATTAATATTAATGGTACATTTTGACATATCCTGATTATGCAATATTGTGAAAATCGTTCTTAGGAACTGTATGGATTGTTTTTATACTTGGGACCTTAATATTATAGGTTAGCCTGCAAAACTATCAATAGCCTTTGATATTATCTTGGGCCTCAGTAACAGGGCGCCCATAATAATGAATATACAACAGGGGAGCAATTCTTTTTTATTGGATAGTCCCCTATGATAACATAGCAAGTCTTCATTCTTTTGAGACTGCCCAAAGATCATTGGCCAGTGGGACATTTCCTACTTCCCAAAGTGAAACTTCGACTATTCTGATAATTCTTCTTCAAATTGTTACATGAAAAGAAGATAGTCTACAATTGCAAAATGTCAAATAGTCTTTGGAATCAAATATCTAATTATTTCTGTAATCCAAGAGTTTCCTATTCTCCTTTCCTTTGGCTAAAAGACACACATTGTAAGGAGAAAATTCTCTACATGCATCTGACATTTCTGCAAGTCTTGCAAGGAAAGGCATTTCCTTCTAGATTATCCTTTCAAGAATGTTTTCATAGTGAACAGCCTTTGAAGACAGAGAGTCTTCCTCCAGAGCAAAAAGTAGGTTTGTTTATTGTGCGGTGTAATAAAGATACTGCCTTCCTCTGGGGCAAAGGTCAGGCAGGCTTACTGATCATTATAAAATATTTGTGTTTCCTAAACTCAGGGTTTCTTTCCAGTAACGCAATCCATTGAATGTACAGGAATCACTGGCTCTCTTATTGTCACCCTACGGGTGTCGGGGCTTTGGGAACGGGCACAAATGCTAGCACCCTGGCTATTGCTATTGCCCAGAGTAATAAAGTTCTTTTTTTTTTTTTTTTAAACCCAGAAGTCTCATGTCTTCTGCTAGCATATACAAAACTGTGGCTGGCTGAATAATTGGCTTACAAGGAGGGTAAAATCTCAGACCCTTCATAGTTCTTGACACACTTAAAGAGGTGTTCTTTAATAGAAAGAAAAGAAAAACAACCACTCGGCAACATTTTCTTAGAAAGTTGTTTTAAACAGAAAAAGAAATGAATGTATGAATTCAATTTTTCCTAATGCAAATTCATTATCCTGAACTGTAGGTTACTTTAGTAGCTAATGCTTTTCAAACATTTTTTTTTCCTCAAATTAATGATTTAAATTGTTCTGTAATTTCCTTTTAGTTGTCCTCTGCATTTTCAGTCTATTTTAAGAATAGTTAAGAGGAAAATCTAACCAAGTACAATTATGTTCCTATACTAATGGCTACATAGAGAGTTTTCTGACACTTTGCTGCTTTAGGGACAAATGAGTTACTGCATATTGAACAGTGCTGTTTTGTGAGAATGTGGAAAACACTATTTTGTTGATGGTGGTGAAGGTTATAGTTGTGTGTATGATATATATATACATATATAGTGAAAAATGTGAACTTTTTACTATTTCTTTTGCATGTGCCAAAGTTTTTTTTTTTTGTGGTTGTGACTTAAAAGATATTATATTAGAACATACTTCAGCTATTTTCTGTATGCTTGTGTTTAAAGGGAGAAAGCACTTTTTCTCCTTCTGCCATGCTTACTTTGCAGGAGCTTGCAGATGCATGCAACTTGATTTTCAGCTCATTTCTAAGAACACTACATTTGGGGGGAAAATTTGGAGAAAATATTCACAGAGCTCTGAAAAAATACTAACAATGATTTTGTTCCTGTATATACAATATGATTAACCATATACATATTACACTGATGATATTTGGGATACTGCTACAACCAACATGGTTTCAAAAATATTCCATTATCAGCTCATTGCCGTCGAGTCGATTCTGATTCATAGTGACCTTATAGACAGAGTAGAACTCCCCCATAGGGTTTCCAAGGCTGTAATCTTTATGGAAGCAGACTACCACGTCTTTTTCCCGAGGAGCGGCTGAGTGAGTTTGAACCACAGACTTTTGGTTAGCAGCCAAGCGCTTAATCACTGTGTCATCAGGGCTCCTTATTCCATTATGGAGTGGTGTTATCCAAATTGTAAGATGTTATATATTGTGACTCGATGGCAGCAGGGTTTTCTTTATATATTGTATATAAAAAAGAGCATAACATGGCAATATCAACATTTTCTTATGGTTTAAAAATAATCTAATAAACCTGTCATTTCTGGGTTTAAAAAATCAGAGAAAAAAGTGAGGTCATATTTAAAAAATTAATTCACAGTTTTCCAAGATTATTCAATGAATAATCATTTGATGAAAAATATCTTACTTTGAAACAGTGCTATATATATATAATTCAACATCCCAAACCCATTGCTGTCTCATTTGAATTTTGTTGGTTTTGGGGAAGTCCTGTCTTAAAAGTCTCTTAAAGATAAGCAAATATGATAAATTACACTACACTATTTATCAAGTAATGGGTAAAATCTTCAAAAGGTACAAAAGTACCTTTTGATGGGGCTGAAAAGAAATCTCTGCCAAAATAATTGAATAATGAATAAGAAGGAACTAAATTTCATGTAAAAGATTATGTATCTCCCACATTAAAAACAAAATATGAACTAATTATGGTTTGATCCACACTTAACATATTAAATTTAATTACTCTTTGATTTTGTCATGCTCGTTCTTTATATCAATCACTCATCCAGGATGTAGTAGAAAGTTCAATGGAAATGAGTCCTAATATTTCTTTCAGCAAGGACTTCATACTGAAGAAAATTAGTTAAATGCAAGCTATTATTTCCACATAGACAAGAATAAGGGTATGAGAGTTTCTCTAACGTATTTCCATTTCAATTTCCAGAAATAGGATTTGTAAGGACTTTGGTCTCAGAAGAGAAGTCTATTGCTTCAGGTCCTGCTAACTTTTCTTATCTCCCTACATAGATTGTGGTGAACAAAGTTTATTTTACTTAAAGGAAACTAGTTGGTGTTTCAGAGTAGAGAAAAAACTAGAAGACAGAAGTATACCTTTGATTGTATACTCCATATGTATTGGTAAAAAATAAATAAAAGTACTATTAAATGTATTAGTTCAGCAAATAGTCACTGTACTTTGAAAGTTCTGCATCTATGTTGCCCTAAAATTATATAGTGATCAACCTTCTAACTTTCATAAAAATTAAACAACATTAATGATAACATAAAATCAAAGTAGAAAGAAATTCTAGTGATAAATCACATCTATTTCCAGAAAAGCAGAAACAAGTCTCTTTGATCAACAAAAGTAGATCTCTCTAATAAAAATTTATACTAGAACAGAAATGGAATCTCCTCCAAAATTATTAAATGACTTATTTAGTATTTAATACTCTATTGTATGTAATTTTATCTGGGTATGACACAGACACAACTGGAAACATGCATTGTTGTGCATTTTTGTTGAAGTTGTATGCAAATGTTGTTGTTGTCATTAGGTGCTGTTGAGTCAGTTCCAACTCATAGCAACACCATGCACAACAGAATGAAACACTGCCGGGTCCCATGCCATCCTTACAACCGTTATGCTTGAGCTCATTGTTGCAGCCACTGTGTATGCAAATACGGACACATTTTTAAAGCTACTAGTTAGTCATAATTCACACCTCACTTGCCCAGCTGCCTCTCTTTCTCCTCCACAACAGAATAACAGAACGGCGAGTTACAAGGGACCTTAAAACCAGAATCAATTTCTGTTGAGTCTGTTTCAACTCATGGAGACCACATATGTGTCAGTGTAGAACAGTGCTCCATAGGGTCTTCAATAACTGATTTTTTTTTTTTAAGTAAATCACCAGGCTTCTCTTCAGAAGCTCCTCTGGGTGGACTCAAACTTCTAAGCTTTCAATTAGCAGCCAAGTGCCTTAACTATTTTTTACCACACAGGGACTCAACAAGGGACCTTAGAGGTCAATTATCCAACTTTTCTTTAAATGTAGGAATTATTCCAAGGGTTCCTTACAAGTGTTTATCTAGCCTTTGCTTGAATAAGTTCAGGAACAAGGAATAAAAGTCTAATGATCATCTAATCAGAGAACTTTGGTCACCTGAATTATTTCACAAGATTAACTGATATGGTGAAACAATATAAAAATGATGTTCTTTATGATTATGACTTTGCACATTTTTTTTAATCCCTATACCTGTGAATATGACCTTGCTTGGATATAGGGTTTTTTCTTTGAAGATATTTTACTTTAGCGAGGTTATACTGGAGTAGGAAGGGTCCTAATCTGTTTTGAATGTTGTCTTATAAAATGGGAGAACAGGAGACAGAGTCACACAGGGGAAGACAGATGCCACATTAAGAAGCGTCTAAAAATCAAGGAATGCCAAGAAACACCCTAAGCTACCAGAAGCTGGAAGAGATGAGGAAGGATTTTCCCCTAGAGTGGACAGAGAAAGCATGGTCCTGATGATATCCAGCAATTGGATTTTTCTAGCCTGCAGAACTGTGAGAAAATACATTTCCGTTCTTCAAAGCAACCCACTTTGTGACATTTTTGCTGTGATAGCCCTAGAAAGGTAAGACAGAGTTTGGTACCGAGAAGGGAGGTGCAGTTGTAACAAATACCTAAAAATGTGGAAGTGGCTTTGGAATTGAGTCATGGGTAGAGGCTGGAAGAGTTCTGAGATGTTTAATAGTAAAATCCTAGATTGCCTTGAAGTGACTTCTTCTAGAAATATGAATATTAAAGTTGATCCTGGTGAGGGCTCAGAAAGAAGTGAGGAGAACTGTGGAGAAAGCTGCTATTATCATGAACAGAATGTTTCTAAAAATGTGGTTGTTAAATATACTTCTCGTGAGGCCTTAAAACGAAATGACAAACGTTATTGGACACTGGAGGAAAGGCTATTCTTGCTATATAAGGTGGCAAAGATCTTGGTTAAGTTATGTTCAAGTGTTTTGTGGCAAGTAGAACTTGTTAGAGGTGAACTTGAATATTTCGCTGAGGATATTTTTAAGCAAAACCTTGAATGTGCACCCTGGTTTCTTCTTGCTGGTTATAGCAAAATGCAGGAGGAAAGAAATAGATTGGGAAATGAACTATACAAAAAAGAGCCAGAATTTGAAGATTTGGAGTATTCTCCGTCTATTTATATTGTAAATATTAAGAAAATGTACTCTGGAGAGAACACCAAGGCTATGGCTGAAAAACCACTTGCTTAAAGAGGTTAGGCACGGGACTTAGGGATCCAATTAACAGTATCATCAGAAACACTATCAGCTTAAACCAAAAGGGACACAGACAAGACTAAAGGAAGGAAAGCTATCTGACTCCTGGAATTCTACAATCAGGAAAAGGCCCAATGGAACTATGTAGCTACAAATATTTTGGGTTAATGCCAGCCTTGTTGGAGTGAGATGAAATTTCATTGTAGTTTTGATCTGCGTTTCTCTAATGGCTCATGATCATGAACATTTCCTCATGTATCTGTTAGCTACCTGAATATCTTCTTTAGTTAAGTGCCTATTCATATTTTTGCCCATTTTTTAATTGGATTTTCTTATTGTAGTTGAGTTTTTGCAGTATCAATTAGATTTTAGAGATGAGGCACTGATCAGAAATGTCATAGCTAAAAACATTTTCCCAGTCTGTAGGGGATCTTTGTACTCTTTTGGTGAAATTTTTGGATGAGCATAGGTGCTTGATTTTTAGGAGCTCCCAGTTATCTAGTTTTTCTTCTGCATTCTTAATAATGATTTGTGTACACTTTATGCCATGGATTATGGATCCTAACGTTGTCCCTATTTTGTCTCCCATGATCTTTATCGTTTTAGATTTTATATTTAGGTCTTTGATCCATTTTGAGATCGTTTTTGTGCATGGGGTGAGGTATGGGTCTTGTTTCATTTTCTTAAAGATGGCTATCCAGTTATGCCAGCACCATTTGTTAAAAAGACTGTCTTTTCCCCACTTAACTGACTTTGTGGACTTTGTCAAATATCAAGTGCTCATATGTGGATGGATTTTTGTCTGGATTCTCAATTCTGTTCCATTGGTCTATGTATCTTTGTTGCACAAGTACCAGGCTGTTTTGACTACTGTGGCAGTATAATAGGTTCTAAAATCAGGTAAAGTAAGGCCTCCCACTTTGTTCTTCTTTTTCAGTAATGCCTTATTTATCTGGGGCCTCTTTCCCTTCCATAAGAAGTTGGTAATTTGTGTCTCCATCTCAAAAATAATGAGGTTGGGATTTGGATCAGAATAGCGCTAAATGTATAGATCACTTTTGGTAGAATAGACATTTTTATAATGTTAAGTCTTCCTATCCACGAGCAAGGTATGTTCTTCCACTTATGTAAGTCTCTTTTGGCTTCTTGCAGAAGTGTACTGTAGTTTTCTTTGTATAAGTCTTTTATATCTCTGGTAAGATTTATTCCTAAGTATATCATCCACCTGGGGCCCTTGTAAATGGCATTGATTTGGTGATTTTCTCTTCGATGTTCTTTTTTTCGGTGTAGAGGAATCCAACTGAATTTTGTATGTTTATCTTGTATCCTGATGCTCTGCTGAACTCTTCTATTAGTTTCAGTAGTTTTCTGGAGGATTCCTTAGGGTTTTCTGTGTGTAAGATCATGTCATCTGCAAATAGAGATACTTTTTTTCCTTGCCAATCTGGATGCCCTTTATTTCTTTATCTAACCTAATTGTTCTGGCTAGGACCTCCAACACAATGTTGAATAAGAGTGGTGATAAAGGGCATCCTTGTCTGGTTCCCGATCTCAATGGGAATGCTTTCAGGTTCTCTCCATTTATGGCAATGTTGCCTGTTGGCTTTGTAGAAATGCCCTTTATTATGCTGAGGTATTTTCCTATTTTGCTGAGAGTTTTTATCATGAATGAGCATTGAACTTTGTCAAATGCCTTTTCTGCATCAATTGATAAAATCAAGTGATTCTTTTTTGTTTTATTTATATTGTAAAAAATTATTTTTTTTATTGTGGGTTACATTAATTGTTTTTCTAATGTCAAACCATCCATGCGTACTTGGTATGAATCCCACTTGGTCATGGTGAGTTATTTTTTTCATATGTTGTTCAATTCTATTGTCTAGAATTTTGTTGAGGATTTCTGCATCTACATTCATGAGGGATATAGGTCCATAATTTTCTTTTCTTGCTGTGTCTTACCTGGTTTTGGTATCAGGGATATGGTGGCTTCCTAGAATGGGTTTGGTAGTATTCCGTCCTTTTCTATGCTCTGAAATACCTTTAGTAGTAGTGGTGTTAACTCTTTGAATGTTTGGTAGAACTCTGCAGTGAAGCTGTCTGGACCAGGGTTTTTTTTTTATTGGCAGTTTTTTGATTACCTTTTCAATCTGTTTTGCTATGGGTCTATCTAGTTGTTCTACTTCTGTTTGTGTCAGTTTAGGTAGTGTGTTTCTAGGAATTCATCCATTTCTTCTAGGTTTTCAAATTTGTTAGAGTACAATTTTTCATAGTAATCTGATATGATTCTTTTAATTTCAGTTGGGTCTGTTCTAATATCGCTCATCTCATTTCTTATTTGGGTTATTTGCATTCTCTCCTGTTTTTCTTTTGTCACATTGGCCAGTGGTTCACCACTTTTGTTGAGTTTTTCAAAAAACCAGCTTTTGGTCTTGTTAATGCTTTCAATTGTTTTTCTGTTTTCTATTTCATTTAGTTAAGGTCTAATTTTTATTATTTGTTTTCTTCTGGTGCCTGTGGATTTCTTTTGTTGCTCTCTTTCTATTTGTTCAAGTTGTAGAGATAATTCTTTGATTTTGGCCATTTCTTCTTTTTGTATGTGCGCATTTATGGATATAAATTGGCCTCTGAGCACCGCTTTTGCTGTGTCCCAAAGGTTCTGATAGGAAGTGTTTTCATTTTCATTGAATTCTATGAATTTCTTTATTCCATCCTTAATGTCTTCTATAATCCAGTCTTTTTTTGAGCAGGGTATTGTTCAGTTTCCAAGTGTTTGATTTGTTTTCCCTGCTTTTCCTGTTGTTGATTTCTACTTTTATGGCCTTATGATCAGAGAAGATGCTTTGTAATATTCCAATGTTTTGGATTCTGCTAAGGCTTGCTTTTTGACCTAATATGTGGTCTATTCTAGAGAACTCCATGTGCACTAGAAAAGAAAGTATACTTGGTTGCTGTTGGTTGGAGTGTTCTGTATATGTCTATGAGGTCAAGTTGGTTGATTGTGGCATTTAGATCTTCCGTGTCTTTATTGAGCTTCTTTCCGCGTGTCCTGTTCTTCACCAAAAGTGGTGTGTTGAAGTCTCCTACTATTATTGTTGAGCTGTGTGTTTTACTTTTCAATGCTGATAGAGTTTGTTTTATGTGTCTTGCAGCCCTGTCATTGGGTGCATACATATTTAATATGGTTAATCTTCTTGGTGTATTGTCCCTTTAATCATTATATGGTGTTCTTCCTTATCCTTTCTGATGGATTTAACTTTAAAGTCTATTTTGTCAGAAATTAATATTGCCACTTCTGCCCTTTTTTGATTGTTGTTTGCTTGATATATTTTTTTTCCATCCTTTGAGTTTTAGTTTATTTGTGTCTCTAAGTCTAAGGTGTGCCTCTTGTAGGCAGCATATAGACGGATCATGTTTATTTACCCATTCTACCACTCTCTGTTAGAAAGAGATGATGGAAAAGCTCAATATCATAAGTCAGAACAAGGCCAGGGGCCGACTGTGGGACGGACCATCAATTGCTCATATGCAAGTTCAAGCTGAAACTGAAGAAAATCAGAACAAGTCCACGAGATCCAAAATATGACCTTGAGTATATACCACCTGAATTTAGAGACCATCTGAAGAATAGATTTGACACATTGAAAACTAGTCACCACAGACCAGACGAGTTGTGGATTGACATCAAGGACATCATCCATGAAGAAAGCAAGAAGTCACTGAAAACAAAGGAAAGAAAGAAAAGACCAAGATGGATGTCAGAGGAGACTCTGAAACTTGCTCTTGAGCGTCAAGCAGCTAAAGCAAAAGGAAGAACTGATGAAGTCAAAGAACTGAACAGAAGATTTCAAAGGGCCTCTCAAGAATGCAAAGTGATGTATTATAATGACATGTGCAAAGAGCTGGAGATGGAAAACCAAAAGGGAAGAACATGCTTGGTCTTTCTCAAGCTGAAAGAACTGAAGAAAAAATTCAAGCCTCGAGTTGCAATAGCGAAGGATTCCATGGGGGAAAATATTAAACGATGCAGGAAGCATCAAAAGAAGATGGAAGGAATACACAGAGTCATTATACCAAAAAGAATTAGTTGATGTTCAATCATTTCAAGAAGTAGCATATGATCAGGAACCTATGGTACTGAAGGGAGAAGTCCAAGCTGCTCTGAAGGCATTGGAGAAAAACAAGGCTCCAGGAATTGATGGAATATCAATTGAGATGTTTCAACAAACAGATGCAGCACTGGAGGTGCTCACTTGCCTATGCCGAGAAATATGGAAGACAGCTTCCTGGCCAACTGACTGGAAGAGATCCATATTTATGCCTATTCCCAAGAAAGGTGATCCAACCGAATGTGGGAATTATAGAACAATATCATTAACATCACACGCAAGCAAAGTTCTGCTGGAGATCATTAAAAAACGGCTGCAGCAGTATATCGACAGGGAACTGCCAGAAATTCAGCTGGTTTCAGAAGATGACGTGGAACCAGGGATATCATAGCTGATGTCAGATGGATCCTGGCTGAAAGCAGAGAATACCAGAAGGATGTTTACCTGTGTTTTATAGATTATGCAAAGTCATTCGACTGTGTGGATCATAACAAACTATGGACAACGCTGTGAAGAATGGGAATTCCAGAACACTTAATTGTGCTTATGAGGAACCTTTACATAGATCAAGAGGTAGTTGTTCTGAAAGAACAAGGGGATACTGATTGGTTTAAAGTCAGGAAAGGTGTGCGTCAGGGTTGTATGCTTTCACCATACCTATTTAATCTGTATAAAAATTTTTTTTTTTTTTGTATGTTGAACAAATAATACGAGAAGCTGGACTATATGAAGAAGAACAGGGCATCAAGATTGGAGGAAGACTCATTAACAACCTGTGTTATGGAGATGACACAACCTTGCTTGCTGAAAGTGAAGAGGGCTTACTAATGAAGATCAAAGACCACAGCCTTCGGTATGGATTACATCTCAAAATAAAGAAAATCTGGAAAAAAGGAAGACCCTCAACGAGGTGGATTGACACAGTGACTGCAACAATGAGCTCAAGCATAACAACGATTGTAAGGATGGCGCAGGACCGGGCAGTGTTTCGTTCTGTTGTGCATAGAGTTGGTATGAGTCAGAACCAACTTGATGGCACCTAACAACATCAAGAACCACTCTCTGTCTCTTTATTAATGCATTTAGTCCATTTACATTCAGGGTAATTATGGATAGGTATGAATTTAGTTCTATAATTTTGGTGTCTCTTTTTGTGCGTCATTCACAGTTTCTTCTTCCCACTTAATTTTATGTGCTGAGTAGATTATCTTTGTATATTGTCTTTCCCTCATGTTTGTTGTTGTTCGTTTTTTTCTGCTGAGTCTCTATTTTTTTCTTGTATTTTATTTTGAGGAGTAGGATAGCTTGTCTCCTTTTTTGCGGTTACCTTATTATTTACCCCTATTTTTCTAAATTTAAACCTAACTTTTATTTCTTTGTATCGCCGTATCTTCCTCTCCGTATGGGAGATGTATGATTACATTTCTCAGTCCCTCTTTATTATTTTAATGTTGTTTTCTTTTATATAATAACATCACTGTTACCGTGTTTGGGGCTTTTTTTTTTTTTATAATCTTACTTGTTTTTTTTGGATTTCCCTCTCTGGGTTGACTTCTGGTTGCTCTGCCCAGTGTTCTAGTCTTGGGTTGATACCTGATATTATTGATTTTCTAACCAAAGAACTCCCTTTAGTGTTTCTTATAGTTTTGGTTTGGTTTTTCTGAATTCCCTAAACTTGTGTTTATCTGGAAATGTCTTAATTTCACGTTTATATTTAAGAGACAGTTTTGCTGGGTATATGATTCTTGGCAGGCCATTTTTTTCTTCATTTTTTTAAATGTATCATCCCATTTCCTTCTTGCCTGCATGGTTTCTGCTGAGTAGTCCGAGTTTATTCTTATTGGCTCTCTTTTGTAGGTGACTTTTCGTTTATCCCTCGTTACTCTTATAATTCTCTCTTTATCTTTGGTTTTGGCAAGTTTGATTATAATATGTCTTGGTGACTTTCTTTTAACATCTACCTTATGCGGAGTTCGATGAGCATCTTGGACAGATATCTTCTCATCTTTCTTGATATTAGGGAAGTTTTCTGCCAACAAATCTTCAACAATTCTCTCTGTATTTTCTGTTATCCCTCCCTGTTCTGGTACTCCAATCAATCATAGGTAATTTCTCTTGATAGAGTCCCACATGATTCTTAAGGTGTCTTCATTTTTTTAAATTCTTTTATCTGACTTTTCTTCAAATATATTAGTGCCAAGTGATTTATCTTCGAGTTCAGAAATTCTGGCTTCTACTTGCTCAATTCTGCTCCTCTGGCTTTCTATTTAGTTGTCTACTTCTGTAATTTTATTGTTAATCTTCTGAATTTCTGATTGCTGTCCGTCTATGGATTTTTCCAGCTTATTAAACTTTTCATTATGTTCCTGAATAATCTTTCTAATTTCTTCAGTTGCTTTATCTGTGTGTTCCTTGGCTTGTTCTGCGTATTGCCTCATTTCCTTCCTGGATGTCTTGAAGGGTTCTGTATATTAAACTTTTGTATTCAGGCTCTGGTAATTCCAAGAATGCACTTTCATCTAGAAGATCCCTGGATTCTTTCTTTTGAGAGCCAGTTGAGGTGATCATGGTCTGTTTCTTTAAGTGACTTGATATTGACTGTTGTCTCCAAGCCATCTATAAGTTATTGTATTAGTTTATGCTTGCTTACTGTGTCATAGCTTCTTGCTTTGTTTTGTTTTGGTATACTCCTATAGGTTGCTTGAGTGAGCTAGCTTGATTATTTTCTTCTTTGAAGCTCTGGCGTCCTGTCCCCAGCTGCCTAGAGCTGTGATCAGGTATGTCAACCTAGGAGTCCATTCAGTTTTCTTGTATGAATTCAGCTCAGGTTTCCAGGTAACTGATCATCAAGTGTGTGATACAGGCTCTATCCTGTGGTACAGGCTCTTAGAGGGGCAGGGGTGATTACCATATATACCAGTATCTGATTGCAGCAGGGGGTCATGCTCTGAACAAGGCAGGAGGCTGAGAACTGACCCCCGAGTATCTCTGAGGAAAGCGCATCCCTGTTCCCTAGAGCATGCAGGTGGGTGGATTCTGCAGATGAGCCATGGGCACCCAAAGTTTTTGGTTGTAAGGACTGGCAGGTACCAGTTATCTTTGGATCCCTGTCATGGGTGGTTGTGTGACCTGAGTGGAGCTACCAGTCCTTAGGTCCCTGATGTGGGTAGGTGAGGGCCTTGTTTAATAGGCAAAGCAATGTCAAACGTCAAACACCCACCTCTCCACCGCACAGCTGAAACTGTTGGAGCCTGCCAACACGTGCCTATTCGCCCAAAATAGGCCCACACAGGTCCATGCAAAAGGAAAAGGTGCTCAAAGTCCACAGACGGTTTATGTCTAGACAGGAGCTGCTTCTGTCCTGAGCTCCCCTGTTAGTGGAGCTAGCAAATTATCTTTTCCCCCAATTGCAAATTTTCCCTTCCCCATGGCCAGGAGGATGGCTCTAGGTGCTCAACAGTGCCTATCTCAAGCCCAGAGAATTCAGCTGCTGAAGCCGGCTTGGGGGTTGTGGGGGCACGGTAAAATATACGCGAGTACTTTGCTTTTGGCGAGAGCGCCGTTCTTCTCATGTTCTGGAGGTGTGAGTAGGCTGTGTTGCTGACTGCTTCTCCCTGAGGAAACTGCGGCCGAACGCTAGTACCAGCCTGCCGCCGCCGCTCCGGAAATGGTGCCTGAGGGCTCCCCATGATTCAGGTCCAGTAACTCCCATCTGCTCCTGAATGGTCTCTTCTTCCCCCTGCCCGTCGGTTCGTTTTCTAAGCTTGCCTTTGAAGCTCAGGGCTCCCAGATTATCACAAATATACTCGTTTCACTTGTTTTTTCATGTCTTTCTTGTAAAGAGGACTCGCCGGAAGCATCTGTCTATTCCGCCATTATGGCCCTGCCTTCCCCTCTCTTTTTCAATGGGAATGTCTACCCTATATCTGTAGGAGCCCTGGTGGCTCAACAGTTAAGCACTCAGCTGCTAACCTAATGGTTGGCAATTCCGACCCACTCAGTGGCTTCATGGGAGAAAGGCCTGGAAATCTGCTTCCATAAAAATTACAGTCAAGAAAACTGTATGTGGCAGTTCTAGTTTGTCACACGGGATCTGAAACTTGGTAGTATCAGACTTCGTCTAACTTCAGGGAGAGGGACAATAAAATCCAGGTCAGCCCAAAGCTCAATCGAATGAGGTGGAAGTCAGACATACCTCCAGTCTCCAACCTTTTTACCAAATCTGATACCAGTTTTCCCTCCCCTGGCACTCTCTACTTCTCTGCTGGGTTTGAAAATTCATTGCATTAATCACACAGAACTCATGGACCATACTCAAGATTATGGGATTTATTAGGGAAGTAACAGTTTACAACTCTGGATCAGGATCAACTTGGAAATAACAGGAGCAACTCAGGAGAGAGGATACATTTCCTCAATCAGGACAGCTTCCAACCAAGATAGCTCTCAACTTGTCAGCCATGCATACAGGCAGGCCTCACTCTTGGACTCTGCCTTTGGTCCCACTTGGGCATGGCTTCTACAGCTTCTTTAGCTCCACCAGTAAGTTACTGGAGGCACCACACTCCACCAGGAAGCCGCCTGCCAGAAGCTACTCAGCTCTCTCCCTCTGCGGGTCAGCGAGCCCACTGAAGCCATCTGCTGGTCCGCTGGTCCTGTGCTACTGCCATCTCATGTTGCTTCTATCTCATGCTGCCTCCAGTGTTACAACTCCCTCTGTCTTCTGTGTCTAGGAGGTTCTTAGCTATGGACCCCAGGTCCAAAGGACATGCTATGCTTCTGGCTCTTCTTGATGGTAGTGAGGTCCCTCTCGAGCTCTGTGGGATTGACTCTTTTAAGCCTAATGGGATGGCAAAACTGGCCAAACCCCTTGATAGGCCACAACCTCCTAGTTTGCATAGAAATTGACCAACCTCCACAGGGAATTTACACACCTCATTTGCATAGTAAACTAACCAATCTGCTTACAAGATTATGGTCTAGCAAATCGTCTTCCCAGAGCTACAAACCAAAGGCCAGAAACTCCATATATAAAGAAGGCCATTGCCAGTCAGGGTCCCAATGAGTCAGAATTGACTCTATGGTACCCAACAACAATCACAACCTTATGCTTGTACCACCATTGTACTTTGGAAGCAGATAACTTGTATCCTGGAAACTCTGGTGGTGTAGTGGTTAAGAGCTATGGCTGCTAACCAAAAGGTCAGCAGTTTGAATCCACCAGCCACTCCTTGGAAACTCTATGGGGCAGTTCTACTCTGCCCACAGGGTCGCTATGAGTCAGAATGAACTCGATGGCAACAAGTACGGGTAACTTGCATCCTACATTTCACAGGTCCACAGATATAGAGAAAATTTTCACCAGGATGTGCTGTACCCAGAACTTCACCTATACTTGATTTAAAAAATGAAATTTTGTACTTAAAGTTTATGCTGGAATGGGTTAAGACTTTTGTGGATGCTGGGATGGGGTCAATGTATTTTTCACATTGGAAGGGCATGAATTTTGGGGAACAAAGGTAAGACTGTTATGGATTGAATTGAGTCCCCCCAAAATATATGTTGAAGTCCTAACTGCTGTACCTGTGAATGTGACCTTGTTTGGAAACAAGGTTTTTCTTTGAAGATGTTATCAGTTAAACAGGTTATACTGGAGTAGCAATCTCTTCTGAATGATATCTTATCAAATGGGAGGAGACAGACAGACAGACAACATGTGGAGATGCATCTAAAAGCTAAGAAATGCCAGGAAACCCCTGGGCCAACAGAAGCTGGAAGAGACAAGGAAGAATTTTCCTCTATAGAAGACAGAGAAAGCATGGTTCTGCTGACACCCTAAATATGGAATTCTAGTCTATAGAACTGTAAGACAATATTTTTTGTTGTTCTTCTTCAAAGTCACCTACTTTGTAATATTTTGTTATGGTAGCATTAGGAAACGAGCACAACAAATTTTATAAAAATTTAAATAGCTCATCAAAGGTGGCTAACTATGCACCTCTCAGCTAAAACCAAGGTAAATACTGATATAGGTCTCAAAAAATGTCGTATTGTTAAGCAGTATATTACGTTATACTCTTAGCTTTGGTGCCACAATGCTACCTATTAACAGAAATGTTCACCTTACAAGAAACCAAAATATGTTCTGATTTGAGTATGATTAAGGAAGCTCTGCTTATAATTGTTTAAAGATAAATCAGTATATTCATATTTCAGTAAAAATTATCAGTATATGTAACCGGTCATGACATACAAATGACCCAGGTAGAGAATATAATAGGTAGAATAGAAGATAAGTATGATAGGGGAACAAGAAATGAGGAATGGAGGAAAGAAAACATTCATAATGAACATATGAAACCATGCTGCTGACACCTGGTCACATTATCAAAATTACCTATATTTATGTAGATCATATGTCCAAATTTGCCTGGGGCAGTCCCAGTTTATGCCTGTTGTCTTAGAGTAGCTTGGTTTAGATGATAAATTATGTGGTCACACTATCTAGATTCATTTAAGAAATTAATTCAATTTTGTTAGGTGCTACCTATTTAATCCCCACTTTTTTCAAAAAATCAAACAATTCATTGTGTTGGGCAAATCTGCTGCAGAAGACCTCTTTAAAGTGTTGAAAGGCAAAGATGTCACTTAAGGATTAAGCTGCACTTGACCCAAGCCATGGTGTTTTCAATCGCTTTATATGCGTGCAAAACTTGGGCAATGAATAAGGAATACTGAAGAAGAATTGATGCCTTTGAATTATGGTGTTGGTGAAGAGTATTGACTACACCGTGGACTGCCAAAAGGAAGAACAAATCAGTCTTGGAAGGAGTACAGACAGAATGCTCCTTAGAAGTGAGCATAGCAAGACTTCATCTCACATACTTTGGACATGTTATCAGGAGGGATCAGTCCCTGGAGAAAGACATCATGCTTGGTAAAATACAGGGTCATGAAAAAGAGGAAGACACTTAATGAGATGGATTGACACTATGGCTGCAACAGTGAGCTCAAGCATAACAATGATTGTGAGGATGGCACAGGACTGGGCAGTGTTTTGTTGCTGTATACAGGGTCTCTATGAGTCGGAACCGAGTCAACAGCACCTAACAACAACAACAACTTATTTAAGGCACCCATTCTTCTATACAAGTATGTTTAATAGTAATAGTATTTTAAATACTTTTTAAATCAACTTTATTGAGGTTTGGAAACCCTGGGGGTGTAGTGGTTAAGTGCTACTGCTGCTAACCAGAAGGTCAGCAGTTTCAATCTGCCAGGTCCTCCTTAAAAACCCTGTGGGGCAGTTCTACTCTGTCCTGTAGGGTCACTATGAGTCACAATTGACTCGATGGCAATGGGTTGGTTTTTTTGGTTGTTGAGGTTTAGTTAATATACAATCAAAAACCAACCATTTTTCTTGCTGTTCAGTGTTTTTCTTTTTTTTAATAATTTTTATCGTGCTTTAAGTGAAAGTTTACAAATCAAGTCAGTCTCTCACATGTAAACTTATATACACCTTACTACATACTCCTATTTACTCTCCCCCTAATGAGTCAGCCCACTCCCTCCTTCCGGTCTCTCCTTTCATGATTGTTTTGCCAGTTTCTAACCCTCTCTACCCTCCCATTTCCCCTCCAGACAGGAGATGCCAACACAGTCTCAAGTGTTCACCTGATACAAGTAGCTCACTCCTCATCAGCATCTCTCTCCAATCCATTGTCCAGTCCATTCCATGTCTGGTGAGTTGTCTTTGGGAATGGTTCCTATCCTGGGCCAACAGAAGTTTTCGGGA
This sequence comes from Elephas maximus indicus, assembly GCF_024166365.1. Classification (NCBI taxonomy): domain Eukaryota; kingdom Metazoa; phylum Chordata; class Mammalia; order Proboscidea; family Elephantidae; genus Elephas; species Elephas maximus. Next base: position 69,365,702 of record NC_064846.1, on the reverse strand, counting down.
CCATGACCACCAGGATTCTTATAGGCTCAGGCAGACCATTCAGTCTGGTCTTTTTATGAGAATTTGAGGTCTGCATCCCACTGTTCTCCTGCTCCCTCAGAGGTTCTCTGTTGTGCTCCCTGTCAGGGCAGTCATCAGTTGTGGCCGGGCACCATCTAGTTCTTCTGGACTCAGGATGATATAAGTCTCTAGTTCATGTGGCTCTTTCTGTCTCTTGGGCTCATAATTATCTTGTGACCTTGGTGTTCTTCATTCTCCTTTGACCCAGGTGGGTTGAGATCAATTGATGCATCTTAGATGGCCTCTTGTTAGCATTTCAGACCCCAGACACCACACTTCAAAGTGGGATGCAAAATGTTTTCTTAATAGAATTTATTTTGCTAATTGACTTAGATGTCCCCTGAAGCCATAGTCCCCAAACCCGTGCCCTTGCTCCGCTGACCTTCGAAGCATTCTGTTTATCCTGGAAACTTCTTTGCTTTTGGTTGAGTCCAGTTAAGCTGACCTTCCCTGCATTGAGTATCCTCCTTCCCTTCACCTAAATTAGTTCTTATCTACTATCTAATCAGTAAATAACCCTCTCCCACCCTCCCTCCCTCCCCACTCCCGTAATCACAAAAGAATGTGTTCTTCTCAGTTTATACTATTTCTCAAGATTTTATAATAGTGGTCTTATACAATATTTGTCCTTTTGCCTCTGACTAATTTCACTCAGCATAATGCCTTCCAGGTTCCTCCATGTTATGAAATGTTTCACAGATTTGTCACTGTTCTTCATTGACGCATAATATTCCACTGTGTGAATATGCCATAATTTATTTAACCATTCATCCGTTGATGGACACCTTGGTTGCTTCCAGCTTTTTGCTATTATAAACACTGCTGCAATAAACATGGGTGTGCATATATTTATTCGTGTAAAGGCTCTTATTTCTCTAGGATATATTCTGAGGAGTAGGATTTCTGGATTGTTTTTTTTTATGGCAATGGGTTTGTTTTTTTTGTTTTTGTTTTTTGATGGTAGTTCTTTTTCTAGCTTTTTAGGGAAACCCCAGTTAGATTTCCAAAGTGGTTGTACCATTTTACATTCCCACCAGCAGTGTATAAGAGTTCCAATCTCTCCGCAGCCTCTCCAACATTTACTATTTTGTGTTTTTTGGATTAATGCCAGCCTTGTTGGAGTGAGATGGAATCTCATTGTAGTTTTAATTACCATTTCTCTAATGGCTAATGATCGAGAGCATTTTCTCATGTATCTGTTAGCTGACTGAGTATCTTCTTTAGTGAAGTGCATGTTCATATCCTTTGCCCAATTTTCAATTGTGTTGTTTGTCTTTTTGTGGTTGAGTTTTAACAGAATCAAATAGATTTTAGAGATCAGGCACTGGTCGGAGATGTCATAGCTGAAAATTTTTTCCCAATCCATAGGTGGTCTTTTTACTCTTTCGGTGAAGTCTTTAGATGAGCATAGGTGTTTGATTTTTAGGAGCTCCCAGTTATCTAGTTTCTCTTCGTCATTTTTAGTAATGTTTTGTATTCTGTTTATGCCTTGTATTAGGGCTCCTAACGTTGTCCCTATTTTTTCTTCCATGATCTTTATTGTTTTAGTCTTTATGTTTAGGTGTTTGATCCACTTGGAGTTAGTTTTTGTGCATGGTGTGAGGTATGGGTCTTGTTTCATTTTTTTTGCAAATGGATATCCAGTTATGGGAGCACCATTTGTTAAAAAGACTATCTTTTCCCCAATTAACTGACACTGGGCCTTTGTCAAATATCAGCTGCTCGTATGTGGACGGATTTATATCTGGGTTCTCAATTCTGTTCCATTGGTCTATGTGCCTGTTGTTGTACCAGTACCAGGCTGTTTTGACTACTGTGGCTATATAATATGTTCTAAAATCAGGTAGAGTGAGGCCTCCCACTTTCTTCTTCTTTTTCAGTAATGCTTTGCTTATCCGGGGCTTCTTTCCCTTCCATATGAAGTTGGTGATTTGTTTCTCCATCACTTTAAAAAATGTCATTGGAATTTGGATCGGAAGTGCATTGTATGTATAGATGGCTTTTGGTAGAATAGACATTTTGACTATGTTAAGTCTGCCTATCCATGAGCAAGGTATCTTTTTCCACTTATGTAGGTCCCTTTTAGTTTCTTGCACCAGTACTTTGTAGTTTTCTTTGTATAGGTCTTTTACATCTTTGGTAAGATTTATTCCTAAGCATTTTATCTTCTTGGGGGCTACTGTGAATGGTATTGATTTGGTGATTTCCTCTTCGAAGTTCTTTTTGTTGATGTAGAGGAATCCAAGTGATTTTTGCATGTTTATCTTATAACCTGAGACTCTGCCAAACTCTTCTATTAGTTTCAATAGTTTTCTGGAGCATTCCTTCTGGTTTTCTGTGTATAAGATCATGTCATCTGCAAATAGAGATAATTTGACTTCATCCTTGCCAATCTGGCTTTGTATAAAAAAAAAAAATTTTTTTTTTTTTTAGATGCCCTTTATTATGTTGAGGAATTTTCCTTCAATTCCTATTTTGCTGAGAGTTTTTAATCATGAATGGGTGTTGGACTTTGTCAAATGCCTTTTCTGAATCAATTGATAAGATCATGTGGTTTTTCTCTTTTGTTTTATTTATATCGTGGATTACATTAATAGTTTTTCTAATATTAAACCAGCCTTGCGTAAAAAAAAATGCATACCTGGTATAAATCCCACTTCGTCGTGGTGGATTACTTTTTTGATATGTTGTTGAATTCTATTGGCTAGAATTTTGTTGAGGATTTTTGCATCTATGTTCATGAGGGATAAAAAAAAATTGGTCTGTAATTTTCTTTTTTTGTGATGTCTTTACCTGGTTTTGGTGTCAAGGATATGCTGGCTTCATAGAATAAAATGAGTTAGGTAAAATTCCATAATTTTCTATGTTTTGAAATACCTTTAGTAGTAGTGGTGTTAACTCTTCTTTGAATGTTTGGTAGAACTCTGCAGTGAAGCCGTCAGGACCAGAGCTTTTTTTTTGTTAGCAGTTTTTTGATTACCGTTTCAATCTCTTTTTTTGTTATGGGTCTATTTAGTTCTACTTCTGATTGTGTTAGTTTAGGTAGGTAGTGTTTTTCTAGGAATTCATCCATTTCTTCTAGGTTTGCAAATTTGTTAGAGTACAATTTTTCATAATAATCTGATAAGATTCTTTTAATTTCAGTTGGGTCTGTTGTGATATGGACCAACTCCTTTTTTATTCGGGTCATTTGTTTCCTTTCCTGTATTTCTTTAGTCTGTCTGGCCAATGGTTTATCAATTTTGTTAATTTTTTCAAAGAACCAGCTTTTGGCTTTGTTAATTCTTTCAATTGTTTTTCTGTTCTCTAATTCATTTAGTTCAGCTCTAATTTTTATCGTTTTCTTCTGGTGACTGACGGATTCTTTTGTTGCTTGCTTTCTATTTGTTCAAGTTGAGGGGAGAGTTCTCTGATTTTGGATCTTTCTTCTTTATGTATAAATTGACCTCTGAGCACTGCTTTTGCTGTGTCCCAGAGGTTTTGATAGGAAGTGTTTTCATTCTCGTTGCATTCTATGAATTTCTTTATTCCCTCCTTAATGTCTTCTATAACCCAGTCTTTTTTGAGCAGGGTATTGTTCAGTTTCCATGTGTTTGATTTCTTTTCCCTGATTTTTCTGTTATTGTTTTCCACTTTTATGGCCTTATGGTCAGAAAAGATGCTTTGTAATATTTCAATGTTATGATTCTGCTAAGACTTGCTTTATGACCTAATATGTGATCTATTCTAGAGAATGTTCCATGTGCACAAAAAAAAGTATACTTCATAGCTGTTGGGTGGAGTGTTCCGTATGTCTATGAGGTCAAGTTGTTTGATTGTAGCAATTAGGTCTTCCGTGTCTCTATTGAGCTTCTTACTGGAAGTCCTATCCTTCTCCGAAAGTGGTGTGTTGAAGTCTCCTACTATAATTGTGGAGGTGTCTATCTCACTTTTCAGTTCCGTTAAAATTTGTTTTATGTATCTTGCAGCCCTGTCATTCAGTGCATAAATACTTAATACGGTTATATCTTTCTGGTCAATTGTCCTTTTAGTCATTATGTAGTGTCCTTCTTTATCCTTTGTGGTGGATTTAACTTTAAAGTCTATTTTGTCAGAAATTAATATTGCTACTCCTGCTCTTTTTTGATTGTTGTGTGCTTGATGTACTTTTTTCCGTCCTTTGAGTTTTAGTTTGTTTGTGTCTCTAAGTCTAAGGTGTGTCTCTTGTAGGCAGCATATAGACGGATTGTGTTTCTTTATCCAGTCTGAGACTCTCTGTCTCTTTATTGGTGCATTTAGTCCATTTACATTCAGTGTAATTATAGATAAGTATGTGTTTAGTGCTGTCATTTTGATGCCTTTTTATGTTTGTTGTTGACAATTTCATTTTTCCACTCACTTTTTTGTGCTGAGACGTTTTTCTTTGTAAATTGTGTGTTCCTCATTTTCGTAGTAGTTGAATTTATGTTGGCTGAGTCACTATGTTTTTCTTGGTTTTTATTTTGAATTATGGAGTTGTTAGACCTGTTTGTGGCTACCTTAATATTCACCCCTATTTTTCAAAGTAAAAACCTAACTTGTATCGTCCTATATCGCCTTGTTTTCCTCTCCATATGGAAGATCTATGCCTCCTGTATTTAGTCCCTCTTTTTGGTTATTGTGATCTTTTACATAATGACTTCAATGATTCCCTGTTTTGAGCATTTTTTTTTTCTTTTTAAACTTAATCTTAATTTGTTTTTGTGATTTCCCTGTTTGAGTTGATATCAGGATGTTCTGTTCTGTGACCTTGTGTTGTGTTGGTATCTGATATTATTGATTTTCTGACCAATTTCCTTCAGTATTTCTTGTAGCTTTGGTTTGGTTTTTGCAAATTCTCTAAGCTTGTGCTTATCTGTAAAAGTTTTAATTTCACCTTCATATTTGAGAGAGAGCTTTGCTGGATATATGATCCTTGGCTGGCAGTTTTTCTCTTTCAGTCCTCTATATGTGTCATCGCATTGCCTTCTTGACTGCATGGTTTCTGCTGAGTAGTCTGAACTTATTGATTCTCCTTTGTAGGAGACCTTTCTTTTAACCCTGGCTGCTTTTAAAATTTTCTCTTTATCTTTGGTTTTGGCAAGTTTGATGATAATATGTCTTGGTGATTTTCTTTTTGGATCAATCTTATATGGGGTTCGATGAGCATCTTGGATAGATATCCTTTCGTCTTTCTTGATGTCAGGGACATTTTCTGCCAACAGATCTTCAACTATTCTCTCTGTATTTTCTGTTATCCCTCCCTGTTCTGGAACTCCAATCACACGCAAGTTATTCTTCTTGATAGAGTCCAACATGATTCTTAGGGTTTCTTCATTTTTTAAAATTCTTTTATCTGATTTTTCTTCAACTATATTGGTGTCAATTGCCTTATCCTCCACCTCCCCCACCCTGCATTCCAATTGCTCGAGTCTGCTCCTCTGGCTTCCTACTGAGTTGTCTAATTCTGTAATTTTACTGTTAATCTTTTGGATTTCTGAATGCTGCCTCTCTATGGATTCTTGTAGCTTATTAATTTTTCCACTATGTTCTTGAATAATCTTTTTGATTTCTTCAACTGCTTTATCAGTATGTTCCTTGACTTTTTCTGTAAAAACAAAATTTTTCTGTAGATTCTCTTATTTCATTTCTGAGGTCATCCCTGATGTCTTGAAGCATCCTGTAAATTAGTTTTTTATATTCTGCATCTGGCAATTCCAGGATTGTATCTTCATTTGGGAAGGATTTTGATTCTTTAATTTGGAGAGTTGTAGAAGCAATCATGGTCTGCTTCTTTATGTGGTTTGATATCGACTGCTGTCTCTGAGCCATCTAGAAGATATTGTAATGATTTATTTTATATTTGCTCACTGAGTCTTATCTTGTTTTGTTTTCTTTTGCTCAGTGTTTTTAGAAAAATATATAAGCCTTGTAACCACCATTCGAAACAACTTAGAGAATATTTCCATCACCTCCAAAATTCTCTTTTGCTTCTTTGCAGTTAATTCCCACCCTCAGCTCCATTATCATCCCAGGCAAATGTCTTTGGTTTTGTATAAATGAAATTACACTCTACATTCTTCTTTTGCTCAAGATAATGTTTTACAAATTTATGTCTGTTGCTGTGTGTATCAAAAGTTCATGTCTTTTCCTTACAGGGTAATTTTCCATTATATGAATATGCTAGTTTATTTAACCATGTATGCACTGAAGAACTTCTAGGATGTTTCTGGTTTGGAGCTAATAAGAATAAAACTAATACCAAAATTCAATTATAAGTCTTCATCTGCCAAGAAGAGCAATAGGAAGGCCAAAAAATCCAGATATAATGGTATATAGAGAGGATCAGGCTAAATTTGTTTGGTACTTAATGAAAACTGTTGTCCCATGCATAATTTCTACTATGAACAGAAACATCCTATTCTATGAGGTAGAAAATATTTTACTACAGTTTCTGTTTGATGGAAAGGAATATAATTTATAATCTAAAGCTGTGCTTACTCTCATGTAATTAAATTTATTTTAACAAACATTTATTGAGTGTACACCAAGTACGAGTCCTTTGGTTGGAGTTCAGGATAAGAAAATATGAAGATGTAATCTTGGCCCTTGTTGTGCTTTTAATCCAGTAAAATTTATATTTCACATATAATTAATATATAAATAAGAGTGATGGGAAAAACCTGGCAGATATTCCAAGAGAAATTAAGTGCAGTCATAGCTCTTAACCAGTACTCCACCAGTGTTTCTGCCAGCTTGGTAAAAGGCCATCTTAAAATGTTTTTTTTTTTTAAAAGTGTTCTTTCTAAAAAGAACAGAGCAGCTTTTTTAAATTTTTATTTTGCAATTATTATGTGTGTCTGTTTTGACCTGTCTGGAGGCTGTTTCAAGGACTTAAACAAGGTATACATCTCAGTTTCACCTGACTTGGATCTCACACAGGGTCAAGGGACAGTGGGCACTGAACTAAGGCTGTGGCTCCTGTAGCTACTTAGGGATAGGAAGTGCAATTGAGGCATAAAATAGGCACCTAACGACTGGAGCAAGAGTCCAGAGAAAGGGTTACTTTTGGAAATTAAGATTTTCAAAAGCACCACGTATACGGGGGAGATGAGAGAGCTACACATACACCCAGAGAAAGAAACACGCTCAGAAATTACCTGAGAAGTCTCTACACTTTCACTTCAGGCTGATCCCTAAGCTGAGGGAAAACCTGGCTAAGCATTGATGAGAGCCCTGGATCAGTGCTAATCTGCAGAGATAGAGAGGTGTTTGTTGTTGTTGTTCTTTGTTTTGTTTTTTGCTTCTGTTTATGTATTTGTCTTTTTGCCCCTGAAATTCACAGAAATCTCTGTTAGAAACTAGCTGAACATAAGCTAAGGAACAGAGAATTTAGTTTGCGTACAAGTCCAGGAAGGCAGCCTATAAAGAAAGTCACTAAACTAACAGACAACTACAGCCTTGAACAACATCAAGAAAAAACACAAACAGCAAACCCTGTAAAAAGGGAAAAATATGATTTACAGAGTAACTACATTAAAATATTCAAATATCCCAACTTCAACAACAATGAAAAAAAAAAACAAGTATACAAGCAAACCATCACCATGGAAGCCCAGATAAGGGACTTCCTTGAAAAAGACTTTAAAACGTCAGTATTAAATATGCTCAACAAACTGAAAGATATCATAGACAAATAACTAAAGAAAATTAGGGAAAAAAATACATAAACAAAACAAGACAATTAATTTTACTCAGCCAGAAAAAGAAATGAAGTCCAGATACATACTACAACATAGATGAACCTTGAGGACTTTACGCTGAATGAAATAAGTCAATCACAAAAAGACAAATGTTGTATGATCTCATTTACATACAATGAAAAGAATAGGCAAATATATAATAAGACCCAAGTTTATTAGCAGATATTAGAGGTGGGAGGAAGGAAAGAACAAGAGTTATTGTCTGGAAACAGTGAGCTTATATTTATGATGATGGGAAATTTAGCTTAGATTAATGGTAATGGTTGCACAGCCGATTAATGTACACCTGAAAAATGTTGAATTGGCAAATGTGTTATATTATTTTCACAAAAACAAGAAAATGGCAGTTGTTGATGCTGCTTATGTGCAACCAAACACCTGACAGAATTTGTTTTCTTGGTTTGGGAATTTAGGGCCATGGTTTTGTGGGACATCCCAGTCAGTTGGCCTAATATTATTTTACTGTGCTTCTGCCCTATCTCTTAGCTCATTGTATAGTGCTTAGGATCTTAAACGCTTGCAAGTAGCTATTCCATTGGTGTATATTCACCTGGGGTAAAAAGGAAGAAGGAGAGTCAGGAACTGGAAGAAATAGAATGTGTGTCTAATTGCCTCCATGAATAGCTGCCTCCGTTCCTATGAAACCAGAACTGGATGGTGCTCTGTTACCATTACTGAATATTTTGATCAATGATTTTGTAGATGATTACAGCAATGAAGAAAAAAATTATATATATATACATATATATACATACATAAGCTTCTGAAGCTGTGTATGTACAACTAAATACCTCATGGAATTTGATTCCTTGGTTTAGAGGTTTAGGAACATGGTTTCATGAGACATCCCAATTCATTGGCCTAATAACAATGACATGCTTAGTTCTTCTGTTCTACCCCCTAGTTCATTGCATAGTGTATGGGGTCTTAAAAGCTTATAAGCAGCCATCCAAGGCACAACAATTGGTCTGTACTCACTTGGAGCAATAGAAGAAGAAGGAGCAACAGGAATAGGAGGAGTAAAATGGAATGTGTGACTAATTACCTCCGTGAACAAATGCCTCCTTTGCCATGAGACAAGTAGAACTGAATTGTGCCTGGCTACCATTACTGACCCCCAAGTGTTTGTCTGTTTGTCATACTGTGGGGGCTTGTGTGTTGCTGTGATGCTGGAAGCTATGCCACCGGTATTCAGATACCAGCAGGGTCACCCATGGAGGACAGGTTTCAGCTGAGCTTCCAGACTAAGACAGACTAGGAAGAAGGACCTGGCAGTCTACTTCTGAAAAGCATTAGCCAGGGAAAACCTTATGAATAGCAGTGGAACACTGTCTGATATAGTGCTGGAAGATGAGCCCCCCAGGTTAGAAGACACTCAAAAGAAGTCTGGGGCAGAGCTGCCTCCTCAAAGTAGAGTCAACCTTAATGACCTGGATGGACTAAAGCTTTCGGGACCTTCATTTGCTGATGTGGCACGACTCAAAATGAGAAGAAACAGCTGTAAACATCCATTAATAATTGGAACCTAGAATGTACGAAGTATGAATCTAGGAAAATTGGAAATCGTCAAAAATGAAATGGAACGCATAAACATCGATATCCTAGGCATTACTGAGCTGAAATGGACTGGTATTGGCCGTTTTGAACCAGACAAACATGTAGTCTACTATGCTGGGAATGACAACTCGAAGAGGAATGGTGTTGCATTCATCGTCAAAAAAAAAGTTTCAAGATTTATCCTGAAGTACAACGCTGTCAGTGATAGGACAATATCCATACGCCTACAAGGAAGACCAGTTAATATGACTATTATTCAAATTTACGCACCGATCACTAGGGCCAAAGATGAAGAAATAGAAGATTTTTAATAGCTGCTGCAGTCTGAAATTGATTGACCATGCAATCAAGATGCATTGATAATTACTAGTGATTGGAATGTGAAAGTTGGAAACAAAGAAGAAGGATCAGTAGTTGGAAAATATGCCCTTGGTGATAGAAACAATGCCAGAGATCGAATGACAGAATTTTGCAAGACCAACGACTTCTTCATTGCAAATACCTTCTTTCACCAACATAAACGGCGACTGTACACATGGACGTCGCCAGATGGAACACACAGAAATCAAATTGACTACATCTGTGGAAAAAGACGATGGAAAAGCTCAATATCATCAGTCAGTAAAAGGCCGGGGCAGACCATGGAACAGACTATCAATTGCTCATATGCAAGTGCAAGCTGAAACTGAAGAAAATCAGAGCAAGTCCACGAGAGCCAAAATATGACCTTGAGTACATCCCACCTGAATTTAGAGACCATCGCAAGAATAGATTTGATGCACTGAACACTAGTGACCGAAGACCAGATGAGTTGTGGAATGACATCAAGGACATCATCCATGAAGAAAGCGAGAGGTCATGGAAAAGACAGGAAAGAAAGAAAAGACCAAGGTGGATATCAGACGAGACTCTGAAATTTGCTCTCGAGCATTGAGTAGCTAAAGCAAAAGGAAGAATTCATGAAGTAAAAGAACTGAATAGAAGATTTCAAAGGGCCTCCCGAGAAGACAAAATAAATTATTATAGTGTCAAGTGCAAAGAGCTGGAGATGGAAAACCAAAAGGGAAGAACACGCTCAGCGTTTCTCAAGGTGAAAGAACTGAAGAAAAAATTCAAGCCTCGAGTTGCAATAGTAAAGGATTCCATGGGGAAAATATTAAATGATGCAGGAAGCATCAAAAGAAGATGGAAGGAATACCCAGAGTCATTATACCAAAAAGAATTAGTCGATATTCAACCATTTCAAGAGGTGGCATATGATTAGGAACCGATGGTACTGAAGGAAGAAGTCCAAGCTGCTCTGAAGGCATTGGAGAAAAACAAGGCTCCAGGAATTGATGGAATATCAATTGAGATGTTTCAACAAACAGATGCAGTGCTGGAGGTGCTCACTCGCCTATGCCAAGAAATATGGAAGACAACTTCCTGGCCAACTGACTGGAAGAAATCCATTTTTATGCCTATTCCCAAGAAAGGTGATCCAACTGAATGTGGAAATTATAGAACAATATCATTAATATCACACGCAAGCAAAATTCTGCTGAAGATCATTCAAAAACTGCTGCAACAGTATATCAACAGGGAACCGCCAGAAATTCAGGCCGGTTTCAGAAGAGGACATGGAACCAGAGATATCATTGCTGATGTCAGATGGATCTTGGCTGAAAGCGGAGAATACCAGAAGGATGTTTACCTGTGTTTTATTGATTACGCAAAGGATTTAGACTGTGTGATCATAACAAACTATGGATAACACTGCGAAGAATGGGAATTCCAGAACACTTAATTGTGCTCATGAGGAACCTTTACATAGATCAAGAGGCAATTGTTCAGACAGAACAAGGAGATACTGATTGGTTTAAAGTCAGGAAAGGTGTGCATCAGGGTTGTATTCTTTCGCCATACCTCTATAATCTGTATGCTGAACAAATAATACGAAAAGCTGGACTATATGAAGAAGAACAGGGCATCAAGATCGGAAGAAGACGCATTAACAACCTGCGTTATGCAGATGACACAACCTTGCTTGCTGAAAGTGACGAGGACTTGAAGCACTTACTAATGAAGATCAAAGACCACAGCCTTCAGTATGGACTGCACCTCAACATAAAGAAAACAAAAATCCTCACAACTGGACCAATGAGCAACATCATGATAAAAGGAGAAAAGATTGAAGTCAACAAGGATTTCATTTTACTTGGATCCACAGTCAACACCCATGGAAGCAGCAGTCAAGAAATCAAAAGACACATTGCATTGGGTAAATGTGCTTCAAAGGACCTCTTCAAAGTGTTGAACAGCAAAGATGTCACCCTGAAGACTAAGGTGCGCCTGACCCAACCCATGGTATTTTCAATCACATCATATGCATGTGAAATCTGGACAATGAATAAGGAAGACCGAAGAAGAGTTGACACCTTTGAATTGTGGTGTTGGCGATGAATATTGAATATACCATGGACTGCCAAAAGAACAAACAAATCTGTCTTGGAGGAAGTGTGGCCAGAATGTTCCTTAGAGGCAAGGATGGTGAGACTGCGTCTTGCATACTTTGGACATGTTTTCAGGAGGGATCAGTCCCTGGAGAAGGATATCATGCTTGGCAAAGTGCAGGGTCAGCAGAAAAGAGGAAGACCCTCAATGAGGTGGATTGACACAGTGACTGCAACAATGAGCTCAAGCATAACAACGATTGTAAGGATGGCGTAGGACCGGGCAGTATTTCATTCTGTTGTGCATAGTGTCTCTACGAGTCAGAACCGACTCGACAGCACCTAACAACAAAAACAACCATTACTGAACATTTTGGGCAAAGATTCTATAGAAGAATCCTTGTCAAAATCGTGAAAATGAAGAAGAGAATTTCAAATTCTCATGGACTCCAGACCTTCTGAAGCCATGAAGGCTGCATAAAACCCTGAACCTACTGCCCTGAGATAATCTTTAAACCTTAAACCAAAAATATCCCCTGAAGTCTTCTTAAAACCAAATAATAGTAGTTTAGCTTAACTAGTGAAAAATATCTACCTTGAGCATTATGGTCTTTTAAGAACCATTGATATAAGATCAAACTGGTAACAGCAACTCAAAAGGTTAGACAGGAACCTTAGGGGGCAGTGAGTTTATGTTAATGTGGGAGAAACAACTAAGAAAAGGAGGGTGAGAATGGTTGTACAACTGGAAGAATGTAATCAATGTCACTGAGTTGCACATGTAGAAACAGTAGAATTGGTGTATGTTTTGCTGTGTATATTCTCAACAACAATAATGAAATAAATAAAGAAATATTCTGTAGAAGAATCCTGACCAAAATGGGGAAAATATGGAATTTCAAATTCTCAGTTTCAAATTCTCAATAGAATCTAGATTTTCAGAAGCCATTTAGGATAGATGAACCCCCAAAACTATTGCCCTTAGATAATCTTTAAAACTTAAGCCAAAACTGTCCCCTGACATCTTCTTTGAAGCAAACAATAGTTAAGCTTTATTAGTAAAGTTCAAAGAGAGAGAAGTAGAAATTATAAAAATGAACCAAAAAGAAACCCTGGAGCTGAAAAATATAATAACTAAAATATAAAACTGCACTGGGAGGGTTCAACAGCAGATTGAAGCAGACAGAAGAAAGAAGAATTGAATTGTAGACAGAAAAATTAAAATGATGTGGTCTGAGGGCAAAAGAATAAAAGTGAACAGAGTCTAAGGAACTTGTGGGACATTATCAAGAGGACCAACATACACATCATGGGAGTCCAGAAGGAAAAGAGAGAGACTAGGGAAAGGAAGAATATTTGAAAAAATAATGGTCAAAAGCTTCCCAACTTTGATGAAAGAAATTAACTCTACACATCCAAAAAACTCAAACTCCAAGTGGAATAAACCTAAAAAGATCGACACTGAGGCACATTATAATCAAACTGTTCAAAACCAAAGTTAAAGAGAGTATCATGAAAGCAGCTAGAGAGAAGTGAATCACCAAATATAAGGAATCCTCAATAAGATTAAGCTCCAATCTCTTCTCAGAGACCGTATAGGCCAGAAGGCAGTGAGATGACATATTTAAAGTCCTGAAAAAAAAGAACTGCCAACCAATAATTCTATATCTGGTAAAATTATCCTTCAAAACTGAGGATGAAATAAACTCTGGTGGAGTAGCAGATAAGAGCTAAGGCTGCTAACCAAAAGGTTGGCGGTTTGAATCCCCCAGGTGCTCCTTGGAAACCCTATGGGGCAGTCCTATTCTGACCTATCGGGTCACTATGAGTCAGCATCAACTTGACTGGAGTGGGTTTTGTTTTGTTTGTTTTTTATATAAACAAAAACTGAGGGAGGTCGTTAGCACTACATGTGCCCTGCAAGAATTGCTAAAGAGAATGTTTCAGATTAAAATGAAAGTAAAAGACAGTAATAGGATGTAATAATAACTCAAAGACCTGTGAAGAAAAATAAGATCACTCATAAAGGTAATTTTATAGGCAAATAAAAAGGCCAGTTTTACTGTATTTTTGGTGTGTAACTCTACTTATTATATCTTGCATGATTTTTAAGACAAATGCATAGAAATGATTGTAAACCTATATTATTGGGCATGCAATATATAAAGATATAATCTGTGATAATATCAAGATTAAGATAGGGAGGAAAAGTATAGGAACAGAGATTTTGTACATTATTGAAGGTAAATTGGTATCAATATAAACTGTTTTCAACTTATGATGTTCAGTGTAAACCCCTGGTAACCACAAAGAAAAATCTAAACAATATGGACAAAAGCAAATGAGAAGGAACTCAAAATTATTTACTACAAAAAATCAGCTGAGCACAAAAGTAGACAGTATTGGAAAAAATTAGGCACAAAAAAAATACACAGAAACAAATTTCAAAATGTCATAAATAAGTCTCTCCTTATCAATAATCATTTTAAATGTAAATAGATTAACTCTCCAATTTTTTTTTTAGCAGAATGGATAAGAAAACATGATCCAACTATATGCTATCTACATGACATGTACTTTAGGTCCAAAGGTACAAATAGGTTGAAAGTGAAAGGATGGAAAAGAATATTCTACATACTAGTAACCAAAACAGAGCTAAGGTAGCTGTGCTATCAGACAAAATAGATTTAAAGTAAAAATCTGTTACAAGAGACAAAGAAGGACATTATGTATTGAATGATACAAGGGTCAATTCATCAGGAAGATATACAACAATTATATACGCACCTAACAGAGTCACAAAATATATAAACATTGACAAAATTGAAGGGATAAATAGAATGTTTTACAGTAACAGCTGGAATCTTCAATACACTATTTTCAGTAATGAAGAGAACATGCAGACAGAAGATGAATGAGGAAATGGAGGACAAATATTGTATTATCTAACTTACATGAAATATATACAATTGCAAAATACACAGAGACAAACATTTATTAATGGTTACAGGAGCTGGTAAGAGGGGAGAATAGAGATTTTTTCTTCAGGGTACTAATTTTCTTTTTGGGGTGATGAAAAATTTGGAAATAGGTAGTGGTGACAGTTGTACAACATGATGACTACAATTAATGTCAATGAATTATACATTTGAGAATGTAAAATTTTTGTTACACATATTTTTACCACTGTATGGCTATGTATATTATAGGTGTCTGTATGTATATGTGTGTGTGTGCGTATATATATATTTAGTATAGGAACACAAACAAGGTGAGATATTACCATATTTTTACACAAATAATGCACATATTCTATGTTTGCTAATAGTGCCCTCCCCCTGGGAGGAATTTTCATAAGTGCACTTGCCAATTTTTTTCTTACAAGTGACCATGAAAAAAATTAGCATAACACGCTTATGAAAATACCTTGAGAAGGGAGGGTGCAGTAGGCAAACAAACATAGAAAGTACAAGTTATTTGTGTAAAAACACTGTACTTACTCCTGTGGAGCTTCAGAAAGCAGAACTCTACTGTGAAGAATGAGTCAAATTTTGTCAGACAGGCATAGGCATTTCTAACAGAAAATAATGTGAAGAGAAGGCATACAAGTGGATAAAAAATCCAAACCCAATACCTACTTATAGCAACCCTGTAGGATAGAGTAGGACAGCTGCATCCAAAAAAACGCATTGCCATTGAGTCAATTCCAACTCATAGTGACCCTATAGGACAGAGTAGAACTGCCCCGTAGGGTTTCCAAGGGGCTCCTGGTGGATTCGATCTGTCGACCTTTTTGATTAGCAGCCGAACTCAACCACTATGCCTCCAGCGTTTTGAATTTGAACTGCCAACCTTTTGGTTAGAAGCCAAACTCTTAACCACTGCGCTTCGTAGATGAAAAAATATAGGGTAGAACCTGGAATGAGAATATCTGATTTTGATGAATTCTAATCTGTCTTTTGTAGATTGTTCTTTCTCTGTCATATCTTAAAATATATATATTTACCTAACCCAATGCCACGGATACATCATTTATGTTTTTTTGTTTTTTCAATGTGTTTTACAGGTACGGGTTTTCTATTTTGGCCTTTTATCAATTTGTATGTGCTGTAAAGTATGTATGGGTCAAAATTCTTTTTTCATTTTTATTTCTCATAAGGATGTCCAATTGTTCCTGCCCATTTGTTGAAGAGACTACCCTTTCTCTTGTTTTTCCACTGAATTTCCTTTTCATTTTGATAAAAGTCAATTGACTATAAATGTGTGGAATTATATCCGGACTCGATCTTCTATCTCAAATAGCTATATTTTTTTTCCATTACTACATTGTCTTGATAATTGAAGCTTAATAGTAAATCTTGAAATCAGGTAGTGTAAATGAGTGTAAGCCCTCCAACTTTTTTCCTTCAAAATTTTTTTGATCGCCCTTCATGAAGCTCAATGATCTTTCTCTCTCCCTGGGCAAAAATTTCATTACATAAGTGTTAGAGTTACTTTGCT
Organism: Elephas maximus indicus; assembly: GCF_024166365.1. Lineage (NCBI taxonomy): Eukaryota > Metazoa > Chordata > Mammalia > Proboscidea > Elephantidae > Elephas > Elephas maximus. The sequence goes on along the minus strand of NC_064846.1, from coordinate 69,349,393 downwards.
ATGTTTTATTGATTATAACTTGAAATTCCAAACATGGGTATTAGATCAATTTGACTGAATAAGGCATTCACGAAGGGAAGTGGCCTGGAACAGGGTTTCAGACAACAAACAAGGTGAGGGGGGTGACCAAGCAGAGTGCAACCTGGCTTGGGTTTTATGGCCCAAACAAGATAGTGAGGTCATCCACATAGGTGGGCATCTATAAGCAAGACGAAGAGAGTCTCCACATGAGGACATGCGTAGGGCAGAGTGTTAGACCTCAGTGGAATGATAAGGGCATCTGTGTAGGGAAGGGAGTGGGGGCAATGTGAAGAGACTAATTACATATAAGGGGATTGATAACATAAGTAAATAATATAAGCATAACAGCTTTGTATACTACACAATGGCATTCAGCTGTGTAGATCATAACAAATTACAGATACCATTGCAAAATATGTGAATTCCAGAACATTTAATTGTGCTCATGAAGAATCTGTACTTAGACCAAGAGGTAGTTGTTTGAACAGAACAAGGGGATACTGCATGGTTTAAAATCTTGAAAGGCGTGTGTCAGGGTTGTATCGTTTCACCATACTTATTCAATTTGTATGCTGAGCAAATAATCTGAGAAACTAGACTGTATGAAGAAGAACAGGGCATCAGGATTGGAGGAAGACTCAGTAACAACCAGCAATATGCAGTTGATTCAACCTGGCTTGTTGAATGTTAAGAAGACTTGAAACATTTCTTGATAAAGATCGAAGACTACAGCCTTTAGCATGAATTACATCTCAACATAAAGAAAATGAAAACCGTCACAACTCGACCAATAAGCAACATCATGATAAACAGAGAAAAGATTGAAGTTCCAAGGATTACAAAATTACTTAGATCCACAATCAGCAGTCAAGAAATCAAACGATGCACTGCATTGGGCAAATGTGCTGCAAAAGACCTCTTTCAAGCTTTAAAAAGCAAAGGTGTCACTTTGAGGACTAAGGTACACCTGACCCAAGCCTCAGTGTTTCCAATAGACTCATATGCATGCAAAAACTGGTCAATGAAAAAGGAACACTGAAGAAGAATTGATGCATTTGAATCACAGTGTTGGTGAAGAATATACCACGGACTGCCAGAAGAACAAACAAATCTGTCTACAAAGAAGTACAGCCAGAATTGCTCCTTAGAAGCAAGAATGGTGAGACTCATTTCATGTGCTTTGGACATATTCTCAGGAGGGATCAGTCCCTGAAGGACATCATGCTTGGTAAAGTAGAGCGTCAGCAAAAAAGTGGAAGACACTCAACAAGATGGATTGACACAGTGGCAGCAACAATGGACTCAAACAGCAATGATTGGGAGGATGGTTCAGAACTGGGTGGCATTTCATTCTGTTGTACATTGAGTCACTATGAGTTGGAACTGACTCAACAGCATCTAACAACAACAAGAACAACAAAATCCAGGTGTCTTACTGTCAGAGAAAAGGGAATTACAAATATAAAAGGGGATAAAGAATAAACACAGTAGTGTAGATTATACCTGGAGTATCAATATGAACTCAAGGTTTTCAAAATATAGAGGTAGATATAGGAAGAAATATAGATACAAAATTCTGTTTGTTTTCGCACACACTAACACACATATACTCTAGCCTGTTCAGTGAGAAGGAAGGCCTTGAACAGCAATATCTCAATCACAATAAGCACATCCAGTGCCCAGATTCTGACTTCTAAATACAGTTTTACACTTTGCTTTTGGACACTTTAAAGAGTCTTTTGCAGCAGACTTGCCCAAAGGAATGGGCCATTTGATTTTCGTTTGTTTAATTGTGATTTAGACGAAAGTTTACAGAGCAAATTAGTTTCTCATTAAACAGTTAATGCATGGATTGTTTTGTGACATTGTTTGCCAATATTGCTATGGGCAACCAGTATTCCCTTCTCCACCCCACGTTCCCTGTTTCCATTCATACAGTTTTCCTGTCCCTTTCTACCTTCTTGTCTTTGCTTTTGGACTGGTATGCTCATTAGTCTCATATACATGACTGAACTATGAAGCATGTCCATCACATGTGTTATTGTTGGCCCTATAACCCCCCCCAAAAAAAACCCATTGCCTTTGAGTTGATCCCGACTCATAGAAACCCTGTAGGACAGAGTAGGACTGCCCCATAGAGTTTCCAAGGATTCAAACTGCTGACCTTTTGGTTAGCAGCCTTAGCTCTTAACCACTATGCCACCACGGATAACTGTTTAATCTCTGGCTGAAACGTGAAGCTCAGGAGTGACTGACTGCTGCTTCCATGGCTGTTGATTGTGGATCCAAGTAAAATGAAATCCTTGACAACTTCAATCTTTTCTCCATTTATCATGATGTTGCTCTTTGGTCCAGTTGTGAGGATTTTTGTTTTCTTTATGTTGAGGTGCAATCCATACTGAAGGCTGTGGTCTTTGATCTTCATTAGTAAGTGCTTCAAGTTCTCTTTACTTTCAGCAAGCAAGGTTGTGTCATCTGCATAAAACAGGTTGTTAATGAGTCTTCCCCCAATCCTGATGCCCTGTGCTTCTTCATAGAGTCCAGCTTCTCAGATTATTTGCTCAGCATACAGATTGAATAGTTATGGTGAAAGGATGCAACCATGAGGCACACCTTTCCTGACTTTAAACTGCTCAGTATCCCCTTGGTCTGCCTGAACAACTGCCTCTTGATCTATGTACAGTTTCCTCATGAGCATAATTAAATGTTCCAGAATTCCCATTCTTTGCAATGTTATCTGTAATTTGTTATGATCCACACAGTCAAATGCCTTTGCATAGTCAATAAAACACAGGTAAACATCTTTCTGGTATTCTCTGCTTTCAGCCAGGATCCATTTGATATCAGCAATAATATCCATTCCATGTCCTCTTCTGAATCTGGCTTGAATTTCTGACAGTTCCCTGTTGATGTACTGCAGCACCTGCTTTTGAATGATCTTCAGCAAAATTTTACTTGTGTGTGATATTAATATTGTTTGATAATCTCCACATTCTGTTGGATCACATTTCTTTGGAATGAGCACAAATACTGATCTCTTCCAGTTGGCTGGCCAGGTGGCTGTCTTCCAAATTTCTTGACATAGACAAGTGAATACTTCCAGAGCTGAGCTGCATCAGCTTGTTGAAATATCGTAATTGGTATTCTTTCAATTCCTGGAGCTTTGTTTTTCACTGGTGCCTTCAGTGCAGCTTGCACTTCTTCCTTCAGTACTATTGGTTCTTGGTCATATGCTACCTACCTCCTGAAACAATAAAATAGGAAACCATAAATCCATGGATGCAAAGGAATACGTAAATAAATAAGTTGAAATTTAGATGAGGAGTGGGATATTTTCATAGTTTCACAATACCTCTCCACAAAATAGTTAATAATTACAAAGTAAAAAAAAATCGACTTTACATTTAGAGAAGCCTGAAAAACGCTATCTTAGACAAATGATAAAAGTTAACACCTTTAGAAACAGAAGAAATGAAATCATTTAATGCCTGATAGGAAGAAATGAGAATACAGAATCATTTTTGTGGAGTTTTTACCAAAGATGCATAAATGCATAACTTGAACCTGAGTCTAATCCTAAGGAAACATAAGATAAGCTCAAATTGAGACACACATTTTATTTAAAAAAAAAAAAAAGGGAAAAGAAAAAAAAAAGCCTAGTCTGTAATCTTTGAAAGAGTCAAAGTCACAAAAAGTTAAGGAATGACTGAAGAACTGTTCCAAAGTGAAAGTGACTAAGGTGTCACGAAAACTAAATGGAATGTATGATATTGAGATACCGAACTGGATACTTTTATTGGCTATTACCAACACTTGAATGGGATCTGAGCTTTAGATGGAAGTAACGTGTCAATGTTAATTTCTTTATTTTGATAGTTGTTGTGTGGATTGAAGAATGTTCTCAATGTAGGAAATATACACTAAAGAAGTTTTAGGGAGTAATGGGTACCAGGCGGGCAACCTACTCTTAAATGGTTCAGAAAATAAGATTCCTTGAACTGTATTTCCAACTTTTGTAAATTTGTGATTGTTTCAAGATAAAAAATAAATTGTTAAAAAATTATTGTAAAATTAAAGATGAAGAGATGTCTTTCCTAGTCTTTAATGTTTAAAAATTAGATTAGCTGTGCTATAATTTTTTCTTAAATAAAATAGTAAATAATTTTTCAAAAAATTAATGGTATAAAATCAAGTTTTATTTTGATTATTTCCTAAAAAATTAAAGTCATGTTTCTTTTTTAAAGTTTTCTTCCTTTTCTTAGTTTCGTACACCACATGTGTAGTTGAAGAAACACTCTTAAGGCTCTACATTTTCAAGCCTATCCTTTTTTCTTTTCAGAAAAAGTCACCAAGGAGGTCTTGTATGGACAGGAGTCATTAATAAGTTGGGAATGCTCGACTTTGCTCACATTTAATGGTGTCTTAATATAAATGTTTTCAATTATTTCTCTCTGCTTACAAGTACAGAACAAAATTCCTAAAGTCATACACATGCGTGTGCACACACACGTAAACACACACAAACAGCCAGTAATAAAAATGGATATATATGTATGTATAGTCATGTTAAGCCCAGATTTGATACCATTGTTAGTTCTAACCATGATTGTATTCTACTACAACAATCCAATACATTTTTATTAAGCATACCCATGATTTTCAAATGCTTTAACTTTTTTTCAGGTGATCTATAACATAATGGACATGTTTCTTAGGTGGTAAAGTAGTCAAAAATTAAAACATTAGCTAGTTTCTGAACATTGTGAAATTTGTGAAAGAAACAAATTAAGTCTGATTAATTTCTGTAGCTGGCAAACACTTCAAAAGTAACCAACATTTTCTTCTAGCTGTTAAAATAACACCTGTAAGCCACCTGCATCTGGAAACAAAACACTGTCATTCTCATTTGTGGTCAAAACATATAGACCAGGACCCCTTTAAAAGATAAATTCATACTCCTATATTGTGGGTCATTTAGACATAATTTTGAAACCTTTTAATGGGAATATTTTAAGAGAAAATTTGAAATATATTTAAAGACACAAAATTTAGGAATCGGGGTACAGAGGACAGGGTCTGTGAATGTATATGTCAAAGACAAGAAGAGAGAACTAACTATAGTTTTTAAATACACTTTTTGTAAATTAGAAATTACTATTAAAACACAAGTTTTGGGGGGCTGGCCAAGTCAGCAGAACCATCACATGCTTCATGTTTCCCTCTTACAGCAAAGCCCTGAAAAAAACAAGTGAATCAGGTATATATGACAATCTAACAACCCTAAGCATCAAAGACAAAGCTGAAGAATCAGACTGAGCAACAGGTAGAAGGAGAGACAATTCAAAAACACTGGAAATAGGGAATTATAGATCACAGAAAGCCAGTGAATGCAAGGTCCCAAGCCAAAACTCACCCCATCTGGTGCAGCTAAGGAGCAACAAACCTGCATGTACCTCCAGAATCAAACAGGAGTGAAACCAGACCAGTGAAAGTTAAGTGCAAGCACCCAGCCCACTATTTGTGCACCATATCCCTTTCCACACCAGAGCTCCATGGCCGGGGAGCGCTCTCTTCTCTTCATCCATCCACCTCCCCACTCCTACACCAGCCTGGTGGCATTCAATACCAACAAGCTCCCTAAAGCCAGGAACTCATGGCCTGGTCCAGATGTTCCCACCCCTTTACCCAGCCACTGGTGTGGGGGGTCCAGAGGCTTACAGTGCCCTTCACCCCAGCCAATCACCTGCAGCAGTGCCTTCCTAGCTGACACGGCATGGCACATCCTCATTAGGACAAAACGGGCAGGGCTTCCAGTTGAAGCCCATTTTTACCTGCAGTTGCCAAGCGGGAGCTGCAGATTTGTGACATTTGACACTGCCCTGCCCCCTAAGAACGGGCGTCACCCACCCACACCAGAGGCCTGAGGGCCAGTGGTACCACCCACTCCATCTAGCTTCCCATGACAGGGCCTGAGAATCAGAGGCTACCCCAATACCTCCAGCCAACACTAGTGGGTGCCCAAGGACCAGCTGCACTCCCCCCAACTCTGAATTCTAGTGGACAAGGGCACGTCCTCCATTCAGGCACCCGGGGGCAGTCAACAGCCCCTTCCTTGGCCTCCACATCATGTCCCACTGCAACCAGAGACCTGTGCCTACTCTGAACACCCCCACACAGCCCTGCCTGCACAGGACTGTAGGTGAGAGTCTCCACACCATGTGCTTGGTGACCAATGACCTGGGCACCTGTGCACAAATGAACCACTAAGCAGTGGAACACACACACAACACTCAACACAATGACCAAGAAGAACACTCCCTGCACTCACAGCCAGGTGACCAATAGTACAGAATCGTTACCTCACCAAAATTGCCACCTACATCTTCAGCAGCTCCACAGAACAGTGAACAGACTTCCATGCTCACACACCTAGTAGCTGCTCTGACCACCTAGAGATAGGGAGTCAGAGCGTCAATGAGATCAGATGAACAACCAGAGCAGTATTCACTCCCAACCTACTTGGAAGTATCAAAACGAAACAAAAATTCAGGATGCAGTGAACAAAAATACAATAAATAAATTAATATAATAACTTACTGATGCCTCAGAGACAACTGCCAATATCAAATCACATAAAAGAGCAGGGCAAGGAGGCTCCAGCAAGCGACCAAAAGAAGAAAAGCAGAAAACTTTCCAAAAGAAGATAAGGAAATGGAACTACCTGATAAAGAATTAAAAAGCCTAATATAAAGAGCTCTCCAAGAGATGAAGAAGATCAGACAAAGCACAGAACAAACCAAGGAACACACAGACAAAGCAATAGAATTCAGGAAAACAACAGAATAAACAGGCTTCTAGAATTTTTTTTTAGAAGCCATACAAAAAAAGCAACTAGAATTCCAAAAGGTAAACAATAAAATCTCAGAATTAGACAACTCAATAGGCCATAGGAACAGAATTGAGATAATGGAAGTCAGAATTAGTGAGATTGAAAATAAATCCCTGAACCAATTTGTTTGAGAAAAAAATCAGAAAAAAAAAAAAAACCTAAGAATTATGTGGGACACTCTCAAGAGAAGAAGAAGAAAAAAAAAAAAACCTGTAAGGGATCTGAGTACCAGAACAGGGGTAAATAATGTAAAACACAGAATTGTTGAAAATTTTCTAGCAGAAAACTTCCCTAATATCTTGAAAGATGAGAAGATATCTATCCAAAAAGCTCAACAAAGCCCATACAAGATAGACCCTAAAAGAAATTGACCAACACATATCATAATCAAACTTGCCAAAACCAAAGACAAAGAAAAAATCCTGAGAGCACCTAGGGATAAATGAAAAGTCATCCACAAAGGAGACTAAGCTCTGGTTATTAAGCAGAAACCATGCAGGTAGGAAGGCAATGAAGGGGAAAAAAATGCCAGCCAAGAATTATATATCAAGCAAAATTGTCTCTTAAATGCGATGGTGAAATTAGGCCTTTTCCAGACAAACAGAAATTAAGAGAATAAGTAAAAACCAGACCAAAATTGCAAGAAATATTAAAAGAAATCTTCCAGTGAGAGGCTGACCTGAGCAATACCTTGCTTAAAAATGACTGGGTAATAGAAGAAGTTAAAGGTGGAATAAAAAAATTCATAGAATCAAATGAGAATGAAGACACATCTTACCAAAACTTTTGGGACACAACATCAGATGACAACCCAAGACTAGGGCACAGGACAGATCAACCAGATACAAACCCAGATAGAGAAATCACAAAAACAAAATAAAGCTAAAAAAACTGAAAATTGGGAACCTGAGATGTCAATATGTAAATGACAACAATGTCAAAACAAAGAAGAGGGAATAAACTGTGTAGTCATAGCACTCCCATATGAAGAGGAAGTGAAGGCAATATCAAGAAATAAAAGAGTGGTTTAAACTTAGAAAAATAAAGGTAAATTTCAAGGTAACCACAAAGGAAGCTAACAAACCTACCTATCAAAATAAAAAAGAAGAAAAACATAAAGATTCAGCAAACACAAAATAAGTAATAATGAAAAAGAAAAGAAAATACATAAACAAAAAGAACTCAGCACAGAAAATTAAGCAAAGAAACTGTGAACACCACAAAATAAAAATACAACAACATGACTGTAGTAAACTCATACCTATCAATAATTACATTGAATGTAGATGGCCTAAACGCACCAGTAAAGAGACAGAGAATAGATTAAAAAAAAAAAAAAGACAAGATCCATCTATCTGCTCTCTACAAGAGACACACCGTAGGCACAAAGACACAAACAAACTATAACTCAAAGCATAGACAAATATACCAAGCAAACAACCAAAAAACAGCAAGAGTAGCAATATTAATCTCTGATAAAATAGAGTTTAAAGCAAAATCCACCATAAAGGATAAGGAAGGACACTATATAATGCTTAAAGCTTCAATAAACCAGCAGGACATAATCATAAAAAAGAAAATGCACCAAATGGCAGGGCTCCAAAATGCATAAAACAAACTCTAACAGCACTGAAAAGAGAAATAGACAATTTCGTAATAATAGTAGGACACTTCAACACGTCACGGCGAAGGACAGAACACCTAGAAAGAAACTCAATAAAGATACAGAAGATCTAAATGCCGCGATCAACCAACTCAAGCTCATAGACATATACAGAACACTCTACCCAACACCAGGAAAGTATAGATTCTTTTCCAATGCATCTGGAACATTCTCCAGAATAGACCACGTTTTAGGCCAAAAAGCAAGCTTTAACTAAATCCAATACATTGAAATAATATGCATTTTCTCCAATCATAATGCCATGAAAGTAGAAATCAATAACGGAACATCAAGGAAAAAAATCAAATACACGGAAACTGAGCAACACTTTGCTTAAAAATGACTGGGAAATAGAACAAGTCAAAGGTAGAATAAAAAAAAATTGTAGAATAAAATGAGAATGAAGATACATCTTACCAAAACTTTTGGGACACAGCAAAACCAGTGCTTAGAGGTCAATTTATAGCAATAAACACACACACTGAAAAAGAAGAGATAAATAAAGAACAGAAAAAAAAAGTAGATTCTACACGACTGAAAGTTGGTTCTTTGAAAATATCAACCAAGTCAACAAACCACTGGCCAAACTGACAAAAGAAAAACAAGAGAGGAAGCAAATAACCCAAATAAGAAATGATACAGGTGATATCACAACAGACCCAACTGAAATAAAAATATTCATAAGAGAATACTATGAAAAATTGTGCTCAAAAATTTGGAAACTAGAGGACATTGATAAACTGCTAGAAACACACTACCTACTTTTAAACTAACACAAACTGAGTTAGAAAAACTAAACAGACCCGTAACAAGAGAAGAGATTGAAGAAGCAATTAAAAAAAAAAAAAACTCCCAACACAAAAAAGCCCTGACCTGAACTGCTTCCCCAGAGAATTCTACCAAACTTACAGGGAAGAGTTAACATCAATATGACTCAAGCTATTTCAGAGCATATAAAAGGAAAATATACTCCCAAACTCATTCTATGAAGCCAGAATAAACCTGATACCAAAACCTGGCAAAAACAACACAAAAAAGAAAACTACAGACCAATATCCCTCATGAATATAGACACAAAAATTTTCTACAAAATGCTAGGCAATAAAATTCAACAGTGTATCAAAAAAATAATACATCATGAGGAACATGCTTCTTAGTTGAAACAAATACACAAAACCAAATGGGCAACTCCTATCCAAAAGCAAAACAAGAAGGCAGGAAGGGACAACTGTCACATTGTGGAACTGCAACCAATGTCACAAAACAGTATGTGCATAAATTTTTGAGTGAAAAATTAACTTGAGCTATAAACTTTGACCTGAAACAATAAAAAAAATTAACATCACGACAAAGTGGGATTCATACCGGGTATGCAGGAATGGTTCAATATCAGAAAATCAGTGTAATCCACCACATATAAAACAAAAGAAAATAATCACATGATCATATCAATTCATGAAGAAAAGACATTTAATAAAGTCCAACAACTATTCCTGATAAAACTCTCGACAAAATAAGAATAGAAGGGAAATTCCTTGACATAAAAAACGACATTTATTCAAAACCAACAGCCAGCATCATTCTAAACTGAGACAGACTGAAAGCATTCGTCTTGAGAACAGGAACCAGACAAGGATGCCCTTTATCATCACTCCTATTCAACATTGTGCTGGAAGTCCTAGCTAGAGCAATAAGGCAAGAAAAAGAAATAAAGGGCACCCAAATTGGTAAGTAAGAGTTAAAATTATCCCTATTTGCAGATGATACGATCTTTTACACAGAAATCCTGAAAGAATTCCCAAGAAAGCTAGAACTAATAGATAATTTCACCAAAATAGCACGACACAAGATAAACATACAAAAACCAGTTGGATTCCTCTATGCCAACAAAGAGAACTTCAAAAAGGAAATCACCAAACCAATGTAATTGACAATAGCCCCCAACAAGATAAAGTACTTAGACAAAATTTAACCAGGAACTTAAAGGACCTATACAAAGAAAACTACAAAACACTGCTGCAAGAAACCATAAGAGACATACATAAGTGGAAAAACATACCATGAGCATGGATAAGAAGACTTGACACTGAGTAAATGTCAATACTACCTGTCATGGATTGAATTGTGTCCCTCAAAAATGTGTGTCAAGATTTCCAGTGTTGTGTGATTGTTCATAATTTTGTGATCTGATATGATTTTCCTATCTGTTGTAAATTCTACCTCTGTGGTGTTAATGAGATGGGATAAGCTACAGTTATGTTAATGACGCAGGACTCAATCTGCAAAATTAGGTTGTGTCTTAAGCCAATCTCTTGAACATAAAACAGAGATCGAGCAGAGAGACAAGGGGACCTCATACCACCAAGACAGCAGCACTGAGAGCAGAGTGTGCCCTTTGGACCCAGGGTTCCTGCAATGAGAAACTCCTTGACCAGAGAAGATTCATGACAAGAGCCTTCCCCCAGAGCTGACAGAGAGCTTTCCCCTGGAGCTGACACCCTGAATTTGGACTTCTAGCCTCCTAAACTGTTATAGCAGCACTAGATGACTAAGACGCTGCCCAAAGTGATCTACACATACAATGCAATCCTGATCCAAATTCCAACAGCAATCTTTAACAAGATGGAGAAACATATCAAAAAATTTTTATGGAAAGTGGACAGGACTGGATAAGTAAAGCATTACTAAAGAAGGAGAATAAAGTGTGAGGGATCACACTACCTTGTTTTACAAACTATTATATAGCCATGGTAGTCAAAACAACCTGGTGCTTGTACGACAACAGAGACACAGACCCGTGGAACAGAATTGAGAAGCCAGACATAAATCCATTCCCCTGTGAGCAGCTCATATTTGAAAAAGGGCCAAAATCTGTTAAATGGTGAAAATATAGTCTCTTTAACAAATTGTGCTGGCATAAGTGGATGTCCACCTGTAAAAAAAAAAACAAGATCCATAGCTCACACCATACACAAAAATTAATGCAAAAATGGATCAAAGACCTAAATTTAAAATCTTAAGTAAAAAGATTATTGAAAGAAAAATAGGGACAGCACTAGGAGCCCTAATACATGGCATAGATAGTATAGAAACCTTAATCAGCAATGCACAAACACTAGAGGAGAAACTAGATAACTGGGAGCTCCTAAAAACTAAACACTTATGCTTATCAAAAGACTTCACCAAAAGAGTAAAAAGACAACCTACAGACTGGGAAAATTTTTTTGGCTATGACGTATCCAACAGGGTCTAATCTCTAAAATCTACAAAAAACTTCAAAACCTCATTAACAAAAAGACAAATAATCCAATTAAAAATGGGTAGAGGATGTGAAAAGACACTTCAACAAAGGAGACATTCAGGCATCCAGAGACAAATGAAGAAATGTTGGAGATCATTAACCATTAGAGAAATGCAAATCAAAACTACAGTAAGGTACCATCTCAACCCAACAATATTGACACTAATCCAAAAAAAAAAGAATCCAAAATAACAAATGTTGGAGAAGTTGCCGGGAGATTGGAACTCATGCATTGCTTGTTGGAATGTAAATTTTTATAACCACTTTGGAAAATGATATGGCACTTCCTTAAAAAATCTAGAAATAGAAATACCATAAGATCCAACAATCCCACTTCTAGGAATATATCGTAGAGAAATGAGAGCCATCACATGGATAGACTTATGCACATATGTTCTTTGCAGCACTATTCAAAAGAGCAAAAAGACCTAAACAACCTAAATGCCCATTAACGGATGAATGGATAAACAAATTATGGTACGTACACACAATGAAATACTATGCAACAACAAAGAACAATGATGAATCCGAGAAACATCTCACAACATGGATGAATTTGGAAGGCATTATACTGAGTGAAATAAGTCAGTCACAAAGGAAAAAAATATTGTATGAGATGACTATTATAAAAACTCAAGAAGGGGCAGGGCCAAGATGGCGGACTAGGTAGACGCTACCTCGGATCCCTCTTGCAACAAAGACTCGGAAGAACAAGTGAATCGATCACATACATAACAATCTACGAACCCTGAACAACAAACACAGATTTAGAGACGGAAAATGAACAAATACAGGGAAGCAACGATTGTTTTCGGAGCCTGGAGCCAGCGTCCCAGTCAGGTAACCTTTGGTGCCCGATTTAGGGCAGAGCCCAGGGGAGCTGAGGGCGCAAACAAGGGGCCCAGCCCTACCCTCCGAACTCACCGCGAGAGGGGGCCCAGCCGGTTCGTGCAGGCGGCGCGGCGACACAGCCGGTGGGAGAAGTCCCCGGAAGGCAGTGACTGGTCTTGGAGCTGGGAGAACAGCGTCCCAGCCGGGGAACCGTCCCGCCAGGATTTTGACTGGGCACTGGCATGGCACAAGCACGGAGAGCTGCGCCACTCCCCTGAACTAACCCCGGGAGGGGGCCCAGCTAGTCCGCGGGGGCGGCACGGCGACGGCTGGCGAGAGAAGTCCCTGGGAGGCAGCGACTGATTTTGGAGCCGGGAGTAAAGCGTCCCAGCAGGGGAGCCTGCTAGGATTTAGACTGGCAGCGGGTGGCTTCAGAGGGCCAGACCCCCAGGGGCAATCTCCACACAGCCAGCACACATAGGCGACGCGCCCCGTGGGAATCTCAGATGTAATAGTCATTCCAAGCAAGACAAGCAACTCTGGCTATATTCTGAGGTGCTACCCTCCTATCTCTCTGATCCCTCCCCCACCCTTCCCAGGAGGCTTCATTAACATTGGAATTGCCTGAGCCAGAGGGAGAATGGTGCCGGTTCCGTGGGCGGCTTTGCTTTCCCCCCTTTTTTTTTTCCTTTTGGTCTTTTCCTAACCCACTCTTTCGGCCTGACAGAAGGAAAAAAAAAAAAAAAAACCCAGGGACCAAAAATCCTCCCCTATTTGGACTAAAAACACAGAACCAGCTACAGCCAAGCATATATGATCCAAATCTCAGAATTTCATCCTGACGGGGAACAAGGTGGCAGTTATAATCCAAAGGCAATTCTGATAGGGATCTGACTGCATTTGTTTTTAGCGGATTTTCTGGAAAAACTAGTTACCCAGTGATGGCTCGGAGACAGCAGTCCATATCAAACCACATAAAGAAGCAGACCATTACAGCTTCTACAACCCCCCCCCCAAACAAAAGAATCAAAATCTTTCCCAAATGAAGATACAATCCTGGAATTATCAGATACAGAATATAAAAAACTAACTTACAGAATGCTTCAAGACATCAGAAACGAAATAAGGCAAACTGCAGAAAAAGCCAAGGAACACACTGATAACACTGTTGAAGAACTCAAAAAGATTATTCAAGAACATAGTGGAAAAATTAATAAGTTGCAAGAATTCATAGAGAGACAGCATGTAGAAATCCAAAAGATTAACAATAAAATTACAGAATTAGACAACGCAATAGGAAGTCAGAGGAGCAGACTCGAGCAATTAGAATGCAGACTGGGACATCTGGAGGACCAGGGAATTAACACCAACATAGCTGAAAAAAAATCAGATAAAAGAATTTAAAAAAATGAAGAAACCCTAAGAATCATGTGGGACTCTATCAAGAAGGATAACTTGCGTGTGATTGGAGTCCCAGAACAGGGAGGAAGGACAGAAAACACAGAGAAAATAGTTGAAGAACTCTTGACACAAAACTTCCCTGACATCATGAAAGACGAAAGGATATCTATCCAAGATGCTCATCGAACCCCATTTAAGATTGATCCAAAAAGAAAAACACCAAGACATATTATCATCAAACTCGCCAAAACCAAAGATAAACAGAAAATTTTAAAAGCAGCCAGGGAGAAAAGAAAGTTTTCCTTCAAGGGAGAATCAATAAGAATAAGTTCAGACTACTCAGCAGAAACCATGCAGGCAAGAAGGCAATGGGACGACATATACAGAACACTGAAGGAGAAAAACTGCCAGCCAAGGATCATATATCCAGGAAAACTCTCTCTGAAATATGAAGGCGAAATTAAGGTATTTACAGATAAACACAAGTTTAGAGAATTTGCAAAAACCAAACCAAAGCTACAAGAAATAATAAAGGATATTGTTTGGGCAGAAAACCAATAAAATCAGATACCAGCACAACACAAGGTCACAAAACAGAACATCCTGATATCAACTCAAATAGGGAAATCACAAAAACAAATTAAGATTAATTAAAAAAAAATACTCATAACAGGGAATCACTGAAGTCAATATGTAAAAGATCACAATAATCAAAAAGAGGGACTAAATACAGGAGGCATAGAACTGCCATATGGAGAGTGATACAAGGCGATATAGAACAATACAAGTTAGGTTTTTACTTAGAAAAATAGGGGTAAATAATAAGGTAACCACAAAGAGGTATAACAACTCCATAACTCAAGATAAAAGCCAAGAAAAATGTAACGACTCAACAAACATAAAGTCAAACACTACGAAAATGAGGATCTCACAACTTAATAAGAAAAACGTCTCAGCACAAAAAAGTATGTGGAAAAATGAAATTGTCAACAACACACATAATAAAGGCATCAAAATGACAACACTAAACACTTATTTATGTATAATTAAGCTGAATGTAAATGGACTAAATGCACCAATTAAGAGACAGAGAGTCTCGGACTGGATAAAGAAACATGATCCGTCTATATGCTGCCTACAAGAGACACACCTTAGACTTAGAGACACAAACAAACTAAAACTCAAAGGATGGAAAAAAATATATCAAGCAAACAATAAGCAAAAAAGAAGAGGAGTAGCAATATTAATTTCTGACAAAATAGACTTTAGACTTAAATCCACCACAAAGGATAAAGAAGGACACTACATAATGATAAAAGGGACAATTGATCAGGAAGACATAACCATATTAAATATTCATGCACCCAATGACAGGGCTGCAAGATACATAAATCAAATTTTAACAAAACTGAAAAGTGAGATAGACACCTCCACAATTATAGTAGGAGACTTCAACACACCACTTTCGGAGAAGGACAGGACATCCAGTAAGAAGCTCAATAGAGACACGGAAGACCTAATTACAACAATCAACCAACTTGACCTCATTGAATTATACAGAACCCTCGACCCAACTGCTGCAAAGTATACTTTTTTTTCTAGCACACATGGAACATTCTCTAGAATAGACCACATATTAGGTCATAAAACAAAACTTTGCAGAGTCCAAAACATCGAAATATTACAAAGCATCTTCTCAGACCACAAGGTAATTAAACTAGAAATCAATAACAGAAAAACTAGGGAAAAGAAATCAAATACATACCCTCCTGAAAAAAGACTGGGTTATAGAAGACATCAAGGAGGGAATAAGGAAATTCATAGAATGCAACGAGAATGAAAACACTTCCTATCAAAACCTCTGGGACACAGCAAAAGCAGTGCTCAGAGGCCAATTTATATCAATAAATGCACACATACAAAAAGAAGAAAGAGCCAAAATCAGAGAACTGTCCCTACAACTTGAACAAATAGAAAGTGAGCAACAAAAGAATCCATCAGGCACCAGAAGAAAACAAATAATAAAAATTAGAGCTGAACTACATGAATTAGAGAACAGAAAAACAATTGAAAGAATTAACAAAGCCAAAAGCTGGTTCTTTGAAAAAATTAACAAAATTGATAAACCATTGGCTAGACTGACTAAAGAAATACAGGAAAGGAAACAAATAACCCGAATAAGAAATGAAAAGGACCACATCACAACAGAACCAACTGAAATTAAAAGAATCTTATCAGATTATTACGAAAAATTGTACTCTAACAAATTTGCAAACCTAGAAGAAATGGATGAATTCCTGGAAAAACACTACCTACCTAAACTAACACATTCAGAAGTAGAACAACTAAATAGACCCATAACAAAAAAAGAGATTGAAACGGTAATCAAAAATCTCCCACCAAAAATAGCCCTGGCCGGGACGGCTTCACTGCAGAGTTCTACCAAACATTCAGAGAAGAGTTAACCCCACTACTACTGAAGGTATTTCAAAGCATAGAAAATGACGGAAAACTACCCAACTCATTCTATGAAGCCACCATCTCCCTGACACCAAAACCCGGTAAAGACATTACAAAAAAAGAAAATTACAGACCTATATCCCTCATGAACATAGATGCAAAAATCCTCAACAAAATTCTAGCCAATAGAATTCAACAACATATCAAAAAAATAATTCACCACGATCAAGTGGGATTTATACCAGGTATGCAAGGCTGGTTTAATATCAGAAAAACCATTAATGTAATCCATCACATAAATAAAACAAAAGACAAAAACCACATGATCTTATCCATTGATGCGGAAAAGGCATCTGACAAAGTCCAACACCCATTTATGACAAAAACTCTCACCAAAATAGGAACTGAATGAAAATTCCTCAATATAATAAAGGGCATCTATGCAAAAAAAAAACAAAAAACAAAGCCAACAGCCAATATCACTCTAAATGGAGAGAACCTGAAAGCATTTCCCTTGAGAACGGGAACCAGACAAGGATGCCCTTTATCACCGCTCTTATTCAACATCGTGCTTGAAGTCCTAGCCAGGGCAATTAGGCTAGACAAAGAAATAAAAGGCATCCGGATTGGCAAGGAGGAAGTAAAATTATCACTATTTGCAGATGACATGATCTTATACACAGAAAACCCTAAGGAATCCTCCGGAAAAATACTGAAACTAATAGAAGAGTTTGGCAGAGTCTCAGGTTATAAAATAAACATACAAAAATCACTTCGATTCCTCTACATCAACAAAAAGAACACCGAAGAGGAAATAACCAAATCAATACCATTCACAGTAGCCACTAAGAAGATAAAATACTTAGGAATAAATCTTACCAAGGATGTAAAAGACCTATACAAAGAAAACTACAAAGCTCTACTACAAGAAATTCAAAAGGACATACTTAAGTGGAAAAACATACCTTGCTCATGGATAGGAAGACTTAACATAGTAAAAATGTCTATTCTACCAAAAGCCATCTATGCATATAACGCACTTCCGATCCAAATTCCAATGTCATTTTTTAAGGTGATCAGAGAAACAAATCACCAATTTCATATGGAAAGGAGAGAAGCCTCGGATAAGCAAAGCATTACTGAAAAAGAAGAAGAAAGTGGGAGGCCTCACTCTACCTGATTTTAGAACCTATTATACAGCCACAGTAGTCAAAACAGCCTGGTACTGGTACAACAGTCACATAGACCAATGGAACAGAATTGAGAACCCAGATATAAATCCGTCCACATAGGAGCAGCTGATATTTGACAAAGGCCCAGTGGCAGTTAATTGGGGAAAAGATAGTCTTTTTAACAAATGGTGCTGGCATAACTGGATATCCATTTGCAAAAGAATGAAACAGGACCCATACCTCACACCATGCACAAAAACTAACTCCAAGTGGATCAAACACCTACACATAAAGACTAAAACGATAAAGATCATGGAAGAAAAAATAGGGACAATGTTAGCAGCCCTAATACAAGGCATAAACAGGATACAAAACATTACCAAAAATGACGAAGAGAAACCAGACAACTGGGAGCTCCTAAAAATCAAACACCTATGCTCATCTAAAGACTTCACCAAAAGAGTAAAAAGACCACCTGCAGACTGGGAAAGAATTTTCAGCTATGACATCTCTGACCAGCGCCTGATTTCTAAAATCTACATGATTCTGTCAAAACTCAAGCACAAAAAGACAAACAACCCAATCAAGAAGTGGGCAAAGGATATGAACACACACTTCACTAAAGAAGATATTCAGGCAGCCAACAGATACATGAGAAAATGCTCTCGATCATTAGCCATTAGAGAAATGCAAATTAAAACTACGATGAGATTCCATCTCACTCCAACAAGGCTGGCATTAATCCAAAAAACACAAAACAATAAATGTTGGAGAGGCTGCGGAGAGATTGGAACTCTTACACACTGCTGGTGGGAATGTCAAATGGTACAACCACTTTGGAAATCCATCTGGCGTTATCTTAAACAGTTAGAAATAGAACTACCATACAAACCAGAAATCCCACTCCTCGGAGTATACCCTAGAGATACAAGAGCCTTCACACAAACAGATATATGCACACCCATGTTTATTGCAGCTCTGTTTACAATAGCAAAAAGCTGGAAGCAACCAAGGTGTCCATCAACGGATGAATGGGTAAATAAATTGTGGTATATTCACACAATGGAATACTACGCATCGATAAAGAACAGTGACGAATCTCTGAAACACTTCATAACATGGAGGAACCTGGAAGGCATTATGCTGAGTGAAATTAGTCAGAGGCAAAAGGACAAATATTGTATAAGACCACTACTATAAGATCTTGAGAAATAGTAAAAACTGAGAAGAACACATACTTTTGTGGTTACGAGGGGGGGAGGGAGGGAGGGTGGGAGAGGGTTTTTTATTGATTAATTAGTAGATAAGAACTGCTTTAGGTGAAGGGAAAGACAACACTCAATACATGGAAGGTCAGCTCAATTGGAAAGGACCAAAAGCAAAGAAGTTTCCAGGATAAAATGAATGCTTCAAAGGTCAGCGGAGCAAGGGCGGGGTTTTGGGAACCATGGTTTAAGGGGACTTCTAAGTCAATTGGCAAAATAATTCTGTTATGAAAACATTCTGCATCCCACTTTGAAATGTGGCGTCTGGAGTCTTAAATGCTAACAAGCGGCCATCTAAGATGCATCAATTGGTCTCAACTCACCTGGATGAGAGGAGAATGAAGAACACCAAGGTCACACGACAACTAACAGCCCAAGAGACAGAAAGGGCCACATGAACCAGAGACCTACATCATCCTGAGACCAGAAGAACTAGTTGGTGCCCGGCCACAACCGATGACTGCCCTGACAGGGAGCACAAGAGAGAACCCCTGAGGGAGCAGGAGATCAGTGGGATGCAGACCCCAAATTCTCATAAAAAGACCATACTTAATGGTCTGACTGAGACTAGAGGAATCCCGGCGGCCATGGTCCCCAGACCTTCTGTTGGCACAGGACAGGAACCATCCCCGAAGACAACTCATCAGACACGAAAGGGAGTGGACAGTGGGTGGGAGAGGGATGCTGATGAAGAGTGAGCTAATTATATCAGGTGGACACTTGAGATTGTGTTGGCATCTCCTGTCTGGAGGGGGGATGGGAGGATAGAGAGAGTGGGAAGCTGGCAAAATTGTCACGAAAGGAGAGACTGGAAGGGTTGACTCATTAGGGGGAGAGCAAGTGGGAGTACGGAGTAAGATGTATGTAAACATATGTGACAGACCGACTTGATTTGTAAGCGTTCACTTGAAGCTCAATAAAAGTTAATAAAAAAAAAAAAAAATACCCGTATTCTCCTCCATATCTGATTTAGATGATTCAGGAGATGAGATTCTAGAGTGGTTATTGGGACGGGATAAAATTTTTGGGGATGCTGTGATGGGGTGAATTGTATTTTGGGTATATTTCAGATTGAGTTATGTCCTCCAAAATGATACATTGAAGTGGTAACCACTGTAACTGTGAATATGACCTTGTTTTTATTTTCTTATCAGTTAAGTAAAACGAGGTCATGCTGGTGGATCATAATCTTAATCCTTCTGAGTAGGGGTTTAAGAAAGACAGTCACATGTAGAAGGAAGATAGATTCCATGTTATGATGGAAGCAGATGCTTGATAAGCAATCAAGGAGCCTCAAGCATTGCTAGCAGGCACCAGAAGCTGGGACAGAGTCATAGAACAGTTGCCCTGTCAGAGCCCTCAGAAGAAATACATGTAGTTATTACCCTACATTTGGACTTCTGGCCTCCAGCGCTGTGAGAATATAAACTGTCCTTTAAAGCCACACACTTCGCAGCATTTTTGTAAGGTAACTCTAGAAAACTAAGACACATACCCATACCCTCCACCTTCAATATTTTCTTTTCATTTGTCTCTATGTTATTGTGAATTTTTCTTGTTTCTGTATTATGGTGAACTTCCATGAAAATATATTTCAAGATATTTGCTTGATGCATATTGTTTAAAATGTGATGAGAAAAATTGCATTGAAATAATAATTTCTCCCTTCAAAAAAAAAAAAGAAAAAAAAACTCAAGAAAAGGTTTACACACCGAAAAAAAAAATTCTTTGATGGTTATGAGGGTGAGAAGGGAGGTGAAGGGCAAATCACTAACTAGATAGAAGACAAGTGTCAACTTTGGTGAAGGAAAAGACAACACACAATATATGGGAAGTCAACACAACCGGACCTAAAGCAAAAGTATAGAAGTTTCCTAGACACATGCAAACACCTTGAGGGATTGAGTTGCTGGGGATCGGGAAAGGGACATGATCTTCAGGGACATATAGATCAATTGGCATGACATAGTTCATAAAGAAAATGTTCTACATCCCCCTTTGGTGAGCAGCATCTGGGGTCTTAAAATCTGGCGAGCAGCCATCTAAAATACACCTACTGGTCCCATCCCACCTAGAACAAAGGAGAATGAAGAAAACCAAAGACACATGGAAAATATTAGCTCAAAGGACTAAAGGATCACATGAACCAGAGACTCCACCAGCCTGAGCCCAAAGAACTAGATGGTGTTCAGCTACAAGTCGGTAACAACCACTCTGACAGGGATCATAACAGAGAGTCCTGAACAGAACAGGAGAAAAATGTAGAACAGAATTCAAATTCACGAAAAAAGACTGGACTTACTGGTCTGACAGAAACTGGGGGAAACCCCAAAACCATGGCCCTTAACACTCTGCTAACTCAGAACTGAAATCACTCCTGAAGCTCACTTTTCAGACAAAGATTAGATAGGTCTACAAAACAAAAAACAACACACACAAGGAAGGTGCTTCTTAGTTCAATCAAATATAAGAGACCAAATGGGCAATCCCTGACCAAAAGCAAGAGTAAAAGTCAGGAAGGGACTGGAACAGGATGAACAGATATAGAGAACCCAGGGTGGAAAGGAGTATTCTGTCACATTGTAGGGGTTGCAACCAATGTCACAAAACAACTTGTATATAAATTTCTGAATGAGAAATTAACTTGAGCTATAAACTTCCACTTAAAGCACAATAAAATAAAAAAATAAGTTTTGTTGATCACCAATATGGGAGATTGAAATTTGTTTTTCTAAGTGGGTTAAGCAGTTTCATTCCCTTTTTGAGCTAAATAGAAAATAATATCATTTCAAGAAAGGACTCAGATTCAGAGTTCTGTTGAAACCAGTCTTCTTGATTATTTTCAATTGACTTTGCAATTTTGGTTAAGACAATACAAACGTAATACTACAAAGGTTGGAAAATTAAGATTGAAATACTATATCAAAAGTTGTCTTAAGATTCATGTCTTTATTACCTGTTCAATGGTCCAGGAATCTAGATTCCTTAGGGAAACAAATCTATTGATTTCTTTTTATGTGACAAGCCCCATGCCTGGAACCTTACATACAATATCTGCTTCAATCCTCACAACAACTCTATGAAAGAGAAATTACTATTTCCATTTTATATATGTGAAGGATGAGAGGATAAGCAACTCAATCTTACAGTAAGAAGAAATCCTAGGACTGACTGGTCCTGAAGGCTATATACTCTTTTAATTAGACTCCCTATACAGATACAAGGCAGTAAAAATGAAACACACTGATTTTAATCAATGGCAATTCCATAACAGTGATTGGAGAGGTGGGGCCAAGACGGTGGAATACTCAGACGCTTCCGGCAATCCCTTTTACTACAAAGACCTGAAAACACAAGTGAAACAATTTTATATATGACAAGCTAAGGATCACTGAACGGATTGAGTGGCAGGGGGAGGGAGAGATGGTTCAGAAGTGGCCTGAAGTTGTGAGAACTGACTCTGCAGGAACCCTCAGGCATGATCCCCTGGAGCAACCATGACAGGGCTGGTGGTAGCATTCCAGATGCTTTTTCCTAAGGGAGAGACAGTGAGCCAAATAGCCTATTCACACCTCCAGAACAAGAGAAGAAGGGTGCTCTCGGCAAAAGCTAAGTACTCGCATTTATTTTACCACCCTCCCAGCCCCCAAGCCAGCTTCAGTGGCTGTCAGTTTCCCTGGCTCTAAGATAGGTCCTGCTGAGCCCCCTGAGCCATTCTCCCGGCCTTGGAGAATGAATAAATTCACAACTGAGGGAAAAGATAATCTGCCAGCTCCACTAAGCTGGGGAGCTCAGGACAGAAGTGGATGCTCAATACCTTTCACCCCTGCATGGTCCTGTGTGGGCCAATTTCAGGAGAATACGCCCTTGTTGGCAGACTGCAGCTGTTTCAGCTGTGTGGTGCAGAGATAGGGTTTTGATGTTTGACAACACTTTGCCTATTAAATAGGGTTCTCGTCTACCCACATCAGGGCCCTAAGGACTGGTGGCTCCATCTATGTCACCTAGACACCTGTAACAGGGGCCTAAGGATAAGTGGTACCTCCCAGTCCTTACAACCAAAAACACTGACACTGGGTGCCCATGGTCCATATGAAGAACCCACCAACACCTGAGCTGTAGGGAACAGGGATGTGCTTTCCTCAAAGACTCTCTGGGGACAGTTTTCAGCCCCTTGCCTTGTTCAGAGTGTGACCCTCTGCTGCAAACAGATATATGTGCTTACACCAATCACCCCTGCCCCTCTCAGACTGTAGGACAGAGTGTGTACCACATACTTGATGACCAACTACTTGCACACCTGAGCTAAATCCACACAAGAAAAGTGAATGGACTCCTAGGCTCATATACCTGGTAACAGCTCTAGCCATCTGGTGACAGGAAGTTAGAGTTTTAAAGGTGAAAATAATCAAGCTAGATCATTCAAGCAGCCTATTTGGGCATATCAGAACAAAACAAAGCAAGAAGCTAGGATACAGTAAGCAAACATAAAGTAAATTAATACAATAACTTATAGATGTCTCGGAGACAACAGTAAATACCAAATCACAAGAAGAAGCTGACCATTATCACTTCAATAAGCTCTTAGAAAAAAAATCAAGGAATCTTCCAGAGGAAAGTCTCCTTCTGGAATTACCAGATTTAGAATCAAACGATTAATACACAGAAATCTTCAAGACATCAGGAACGAGATCAGGAAAAATGCAGAAAAAGCCAAAGCACACATGTAAAGCAGTTGAAGAAATTGAAAAGGTTATTCAAGAACATAATGAAAAATTTAATAGGCTGCAAGAATCCATTGAGAGAGAGCAATCAGAAATTCAGAAGACTAAAAATAAAATTACACAATTAGACAACACAATAGAAAATCAGAGGAGCAGAATTGAGGAAATGGAAGGCATGATTAGTGTGACTAAAGATAAAACACTTGGCATCATTATGTTCAAAGAAAAATCAGATAAAGGAATTAAAAAAAAGAAACCCTAAGAATCATGTAGTACTCTGTCAAGAGAAATAATGTACGAGTGATTGGAGTACCAGAACAGGGAGGGATAAAAGAAAATACAGAGAGAATTGTTGAAGATGTGTTGGCAGAGAACTACCCTGATATTGTGAAAGATGAGAAGATATCTATCCAAGATGCTCATCGAACTCCACATAGGATAGATCTCAAAAGAAAGTCACCAAGATATATTATAGTCAAACTTGCCAAAACCAAAGATAAAGAGAGAATTTTAAGAGCAGCTAGGGATAAACAAAAAGTCACCTACAAAGAAGAGTCAATAAGAACAAGCTTGGACTACTCGGCAGAAACCATGCAGGCAAGAAGGCAATGGGATGACTAACATAAAGCATTGAAGGAAAAAAAAAATTGCCAACCAAGAATCATATATCCAGCAAAACCGTCTCTCAAATATGAAGGTGAAAATATGACATTTCCAGATAAACAGAAGTTTAGCAAATGTATAAAAACCAAACCAAAACTACAAGACATACTAAAGGCAGTTCTCTGGTTTGAAAATCAATAATATCAATCCAAGACTAGAACACAGGACAGAGCAACAAGATGTCAACCCAGATACAGAAATCACAAAAATAAACCAAGATAAAAAAAAATCTAAACAGAGTAACACTGATGTTGTTATGTAAAAGAAGACAACATTAAAACAATACAGAGGGACAAAGAAATGTAGTCCTTTCATATGCAGAGGAAGACAAGGTGATAAAAAGAAATAAAAGTTAGGTTTCAACTTACAAAAATAGGGGTAAATATTACGGTAACCAAAAAGGAGATTAATAGTCCTACTCATCAAAATAAAATACGAGAAAAAAACAGGGGCTCAGCAGAAACAAAATCACCAACAACAATAAGAGGAAAAGACAATATACAAAGATAAACTATTCAGCACAAAAAATTAAGAACGAAAAAGAAAAGGTCAACAGCACATAAAAGACATCAAAATGACAGCACTAAACTTATTAAAAAAAATATACCTATCTGTAATTATGTGAAATGTAAATGGACTAAATGCACCAATAGAGACAGAAAGCGGAAGAATGGATAAAAAATCATGATCCGTCTATGTGCTGCCTACAAGAGACACACCTTAGACTTAGAGACAGAAACAAATTAAAACTAAAAGGATGGAAAAAAATATATCAAGCAAATAACAATCGAAAAAGAGCAGAAGTGCCAATATTAATTTCTGACGAAATAGACTTTAAACTTAAATCTGCCACAAAGGATAAGGAAGGACACTATATAATGATTAAAGGGAGAATACCAGGAGGATATAACCATATTAAATATTTATGCACCCAATGACAGGGCTGCAAGATACATTAAAATAAAAAAAACTCTAAAAGCATTGAAAAGTGAGATAGACAGCTCCACAATAATAGTAGGAGACACCACTTTCAGTAAAGAACAGGGCATCAAGAAAGAAGCTCAGTAAAGACACGGAAGATCTAAATGCCACAACCAACCAACTTAACTTTAGAGACATGTAAAGAACAGCCAACAGTGGCAAAGTATACATTCTTTTCCAAGTGCACATGGAACATTCTTTAGAATACACCATATATTATGTCATAAAGCAAGCCTTAGCAGAATCCAAATCATAGAAATATTACAAAACATCTTCTCTGACCATAAGGACATAAAAGTAGAGGTCAATAACAGAAAAAGCAGGGAAAAGAAATCAAAAACTTGGAAACTAAAGGGTACCTTGCTCAAAAATGACTGGGTTATAGAAGACATTAAGGATGGAATAAAGAAATTCATAGAATCCAATGAGAATGAAAACATTTCCTATCAGAACCTTTGGGACACAGCGAAAGCAGTGCTCAGAGGTTGATTTATATCAATGAATGCACATATACAAAAAGAGGAAATGGCCGATATCAAGGAATTATCCCTACAACTTGAACAATGAGAAAAAGAGCAGCAAAAGGAATACTCAGGCGCCAGAAGAAAGCAAATAATACAATTTAGAGCAGAATAAAATGAAATAAAGAACAGAAAAACAGTTGAAAGAGTTAACAAGAGAGGCGAAGTCAAGATGGCGGAATAGACAGCCGCTTCCAGTGAGCCCTCTTTACAACAAAGATCAGAAAAAACAAGTGAAACGAGTATATTTGTGACAAACTGGGAGCCCTGAGCTTTAAAGGCAAACTTAGGAAACGAACTGAGGGGCAGGGGGAGGAAGAGACCGTTCAGAAGCAGAGAGGAGTTACCGGACCTAAATTGGGGGGAGCCCTCAGGCACCATTCCCTGAGCGGTGGCGGCGGGCTGATACCAGCGTTCGGCCGCAGTTTCCTCAGGGAGAGGCAGCCAGCCACACAGCCTACTCACACCTCCAGAACTTCAGGAGAGCGGCTCTCACAGCAAAAGCTAAGTACTTGCGTATGTTTTAAAGCGCACCCCCACCTGCAAACTGGCTTCAGCGGCTGATTTCCGTGGGCCTGAAATAGGCCCTGTGGAACACCTAGAGCCATCCTCCCGGCCTTGGGGAAGGAAAAAATTTACATTTGGGGAGAAAGATAATTTGCTAGCTCCACTAAACGGGGGAGCTCAGGACAGAAGCAGCTCCTGTCCAGGACTAAACTGTCTGTGGATTTTGAGCACCTTTCCCTTCTGCATGGACCTATGTGGACCTATTTTGGGAGAATAGGTCGTTGTTGGCAGACTCCGACAGTTTCAGCTGTGCGGTGGAGAGGTGGGTGTTTGATGGTTGACATTGCTTTGCCTATTAAACAAGGTCCTCACCTACCCACATCAGGGACTTAAGGGCTGGTAGCTCCACTCAGGTCACCCAGCCACCCACGACAGGGGTCCAAAGATAACTGGTACCTCTCAGTCCTTAAAATCAAAAATTTTGGGTGCTCATGGTCTGTCTGCAGAACCCACACACCTGCACGCTCTAGGGAACAGGGACGCACTTTCCTCAGGGACACTCAGGGGTTGGTTCTCAGCCCCCTGCCTTGTTCAGAGCATGACCTCCTGCTGCAATCAGATACCGGTATATACGTCAATCACCCCTGCCCCTCTAAGACTGCAGGACAGAGCCTGTACCACACTCTTGATGATCAGCTACCTGGAAACATGAGCTGAATTCATACAGGAAAACTGAATGGACTCCTAGACTGTTATACCTAATAACAGCTCTAGCCAGCTGGGAACAGGACGTCAGAGCTTCAAAGGCAAAAATAAACAAGCTAGCTCACTCAAGCAGCCCATAGGGGTATACCAAAACAAAACAAAGCAAGAAGCTACTATGCAGTAAGCAAGCATAAACTAATACAATAACTTATTGGTGGCTTGGAGACAACAGTCAGTATCAAGTCACATAAAGAAACAGACCATGATCACCTCAACAGGCTCTCAAAAGAAAGAATCCAGGGATCTTCTAGATGAAAGTGCATTCCTGGAATTACCACAGCCTGAATACAAAAGTTTAATATACAGAACCCTTCAAGACATCAGGAAGGAAATGAGGCAATATGCAGAACAAGCCAAGGAACACACAGATAAAGCAACTGAAGAAAATAGAAAGATTATTCAGGGACATAATGAAAAGTTTAATAAGCTGGAAAAAGCCATAGACAGAGAGCAATCAGATTTTCAGAAGATTAACTATGAAATTACAGAAGTAGACAATGCAATAGAAATTCTGAGGAGCAGAACTGAGCAAGTAGAAGCTAGAATTTCTGAACTCGAAGAGAAACCACTTGGCACTAACATATTTGAAGAAAAATCGGAGAAAAGAATTTAAAAAAATGAAGAAACCTTAAGAATCATCTGGGTCTCTATCAAGAGAAATAACCTATGAGTAATTGGAGTGCCAGAATAGGGAGGGATAACAGAAAATACAGAGAATTGTTGACTACCTGTTGGCAGAAAAGTTCCCTGATATTGTGAAAGATGAGAAGATATCTATCCAAGATGTTCATCGAACCCTAAAAGGTAGATCTTAAAAGAAAGTAACCAAGATATATTATAATCAAGCTTGCCAAAACCAAAGATAAAGAGAGCAGTGAGGGATAAATGAAAAGTCTCCTACAAAGGAGACCCAATAGAATAAGCTCGGACTACTCAGCAGAAACCATGCAGGCAGGAAGGCAATGGGATGACATATTTAAAAAATTGAAGGAAAAAAATTGCCTGCCAAGAATCATATATCCAGCAAAACTGTCTCTTAAATATGAAGGTGAAATTAAGACATTTCCAGATAAACACAAGTTGAGGGAATTCATAAAAACCAAACCAAAACTACAAGAAATACTAAAGGGAGTTCTTTGGTTAGAAAATCAATAATATCAGGTATCAACCCAAGACTAGAACACTGGGCAGAGCAACCAGAAGTCAACCCAAACAGGGAAATCCAAAAAAAAGAAAAAGCAAGATTATTAAAAAAAAAAAGTTCAAAGCAGGGTAATAGTGATGTTATTATATAAAAGAAGACAACATTAGAATAATAAAGACGGACTAAGAAATGTAATCATACACCTTCCATATGGAGAGGAAGATAGGGCAATACAAAAATTAAAGTTGGGTTTAAATTTAGAAAAATAGGGGTAAATAATAAGGTAACGACAAAGGAGACAAACTACCCTACTCATCAAAATAAAATACAAGAAAAAAATAGAGACTCAGCAGAAACAAAATCAACAACTGTGAATACGAGGAAAGGAAAATATATAAAGATAATCTGCTCAGCACAGAAAATTAAGTGGAAAAAGAAACAGTGAACAACACACAAAAAAGACATCAAAATGATAACACTAAATTCATACCCATCCATAATTACCCTGAATGTAAATAGACTAAATGAACCAATAAAGAGACAGAGAGTGGCAGAATGGATTAAAAAACAAGATCCGTCTATATGCTGTCTACAAGAGACACACCTTAGACTTAGAGACACAAACTAAAACTCAAAGGATGGAAAAAAATATATCAAGCAAACAACAAGCAAAAAAGAGTAGAAGTGGCAATATTAATTTCTGAGAAAATAGACTTTAAAGTTAAATCCACCACAAAGATAAAGAAGGACACTACATAATGATTAAAGGGACAATACACCAAGAAGATATAACCATATTAAATATTTATGCACCCAATGACAGGGCTGCAAGATACATAAAACAAACTCTGTCAGCATCGAAAAGTGAGATAGACAGCTCCACAATAATAGTAGGAGACTTCAAAATGCCACTTTCGGTGAAGGACAGGACATCCAGAAAGAAGCTCAATAAAGACACGGAAGATCTAAATGCCACAATCAACCAACTTGACCTCATAGACATATACAGAACACTCCACCCAAAAGCAACAAAGTATATTTCCTTTTCTAGTGCACATGGAACATTCTCTAGAATAGACCACATATTAGGTCATAAAACAAGCCTTAGCAGATCCAAAACATTGTAATATTACAAAATATCTTCACTGACCATAAGTCCATAAAAGTGGAAATCAATAACAGAAAAAGCAGTAAAAAGAAATCAAACACTTGGAAACTGAACAATACCTTGCTCAAAAAAGACTGGATTATAGATGACATTTAGGATGAAATAAAGAAATTCATAGAATCCAATGAGAATGAAAACACTTCCTATCAGGACATTTGGGACACAGCAAAAGCAATGCTCAGAGGCCAATTTATATCAATAAGAGCACACATACAAACAGAAAAAAGGGCCAAAATCAAAGAATTATCCCTACAACTTGAACAAATAGAAAGCAACAAAAGAAATCCACAGGCACCAGAAGAAAACAAATATTAAAAATTAGACCTTAACTAAATGAAATAGAAAACAGAAAAACAATTGAAAGAATTAACAAGACCAAAAGCCGTTTTTTTTAAAAAAACAAAAAAAATTGATAAACCACTGGCCAAACTGACAAAAGAAAAACAGGAGAGGAAGCAAATAACCCGAATAAGAAATGAAATGGGAGATATTACAATAGACCCAACTGAAATTACAAGAATCATATCAGATTACTATGAAAAACTGTACTCTAACAAATTTGAAAACCTAGAAGAAAAATGGATGAATTCCTAGAAACACACTACCTACCTAAAGTAACACAAACAGAAGTAGAACAACTAAATAGACCCATAACAAAAGAAGAGATTGAAAAGGTAATCAAAAAACTGCCAACCAAAAGAAGCCTTGGTCCGGACGGCTTCACTGCAGAGTTCTACCAAACTTTCACAGAGGAGTTAACACCGCTACTACTAAAAGTACTTCAGAGCATAGAAAAGGACAGAATACTACCAAAGTCATTCTATGAAGCCACCATAACCCTGACACCAAAACCAGGTAAAGACACCACAAGAAAAGAAAATTATACACCTATATCCCTCATGAACGCAGATGCAAAAATCTGCAACAAAATTCTAGCCAGTAGAATTCAACGACATATCAAAAAAATATTTCACCGTGACTAAGTGGGATTCATACCAGGTATGCAGGGATGGTTCAACATTAGAAAAACAATTAATGTCATCCACCATATACGTATAACAAAAGACAAGAATCACATGATTTTATCAATTGATGCAGAAAAGGCAATTGACAAAGTTCAACACCCAATCATGATAAAAACTCTCAGCAAAATAGGGATAGAAGGAAAATTCCTCAACATAATAAAGGGCACTTATACAAAGCCAACAGCCAACATCACCCTAAATGGAGAAAGCCTGAAAGCATTCCCTTTGAGATCGGGGACCAGACAAGGATGCCCCTTATCACTGCTCTTATTCAACATTGTGTTGGAGGTCCTAGCCAGAGCAATTAGGCTAGATAAAGAAATAAAGGGCATCCGGATTGGCAAGGAAGAAGTAAAATTATCTCTATTTGCAGATGACATGATCTTATACTCAGAAAACCCTAAGGAATCTTCCAGAAAACTACTGAAACTAATAGAAGAGTTCAGCAGAGCATCAGGATACAAGATAAACATAGAAAAATCAGTTGGATTCCTCTACACCGACAAAAAGAACATCGAAGAGAACATCATCAAATCAATGCCATTTACAGTAGCCCCCAAGAAGATAAAACACTTAGGAATAAATCTTACCACAGATATAAAAGACTTATACAAAGAAAACTACAGTACTCTTCTGCAGGAAACCAAAAGAGACTTACATATGTGGAAGAACATACCTTGCTCGTGGTTAGGAAGACTTGACATTATAAAAATGTCTATTCTATCATTTAATGCAATTCCAATCCAAATCCCAACGATATTCTTTAATGAGATGGAGAAACAAATCACCAACTTCATATGGAAGGGGAAGAGGCCCCAGATAAATAAGGCATTACTGAAAAAGAAGAACAAAGTGGGAGGCTTACTTTACCTGATTTTAGAACCTATTATACTGCCAAAGTAGTCAAAACAGCCTGGTACTGGTACAACAACAGATACATAGACCAATGGAACGGAATTGAGAATCCAGGCATAAATCCATCCACATATGAGCAGTTGATATTTGACAAAGGCCCCAAAACAGTAAAATGGGGAAAAGACAGTCTTTTTAACAAATGGTGCTGGCATAACTGGATATCCATCTGCAAAAAAATGAAACAAGACCCATACCCCACTCCATGCACAAAAACTAACTGAAAATGGATCAAAGACCTAAATATAAAATCTAAAATGATAAAGATCATGGAAGAAAAAATAGGGACAATGTTAGGAGCCCTAATACAGGGCATAAACAGTATACAAAACAGTATTAAGAATTCAGAAGAAAAACTAGATAACTGGGAGCTCCTAAAAATCAAGCACCTATGCTCATCCAAAGACTTCACCAAATGAGTATAAAGACTACCTACAGACTGGGAAAAAGTTTTTAGCTTTCACATTTCTGATCAGCGTCAGATCTCTAAAATCTACATGATACCTCAAAAACTCAACTACAAAAAGACAAATAACCCTATTAAAAAATGGGCAAAAATATGAACAGACACTTCACTAAAGAAGACATTCAGGTAGCTAACAGATATATGAGGAAATGTTCACGATCATTAGCCATTAGAGAAATGCAGATCAAAACTACAATGGGATTTCCTCTCACTCCAACAAGGCTGGCATTAATCCAAAAAACAC
Source organism: Elephas maximus indicus (assembly GCF_024166365.1). Classification (NCBI taxonomy): domain Eukaryota; kingdom Metazoa; phylum Chordata; class Mammalia; order Proboscidea; family Elephantidae; genus Elephas; species Elephas maximus. The sequence continues at coordinate 69,317,270 of NC_064846.1, read as the reverse complement.
AAAATAATAAATGTTGGAGAGGCTGTGGAGAGATTGGCACACTTCTACACTGCTGGTGGCAATGTCAAATGTTACAACCACTCTGGAAATTGATTTCGCTTTTCCTTAAAAAGCTAGAAATAGAACTACCATATGATCCAGCAATCCCACTCCTCAGAATATATCCTAGAGAAATAAGAGCGTTTCCACGAACAGATATATGCACACCCATGTTTATTGCAGCACTGTTTACAATAGCAAAAAGATGGAAGCAATCAAGGCTCCCATCAACAGATGAATGGATAAATAAATTATGGCATATTCACACAATAGAATACTATCCGTCAATAAAGAACAGTGAGGAATCTGTGAAACATTTCATAACATGGAGGAACCTGGAAGGCATTATGCTGAGTGAAATTAGTCAGTTGCAAAAGGACAAATATTGTATAAGACCACTATTATAAGAACTTGAGAAATAGTTTAAACTGAGAAGAAAACATTCTTTCGTGGTTACAAGAGGGGGGAGGGAGGGATGGCTGGAGGGTGGGAGATGGGTATTCACTAATTAGATGGTAGATAAGAACTACTTTAGGTGAAGGGAAAGACAACACACAATACAGGGGAGGTTAGCATAACTGGATTAAACCAAAAGCAAAGAAGTTTCCTGAATAAACTGAATGCTTCAAAGGCCAGTGTAGCAGGGGCAGGGGTTTGGGGACCATGATTTCAGGGGACATCTAACTCAATTGGCATAATAAAATCTATTAAGAAAACATTCTGCATCACACTTTGGAGAGTGGCGTCTGGGGTCTTAAACACTAGGAAGCAGGCATCTAAGATGCATCAATTGGTCTCAACCCACCTGGATCAGAGGAGAATGAAGAACACCAAAGACACAAGATAATTACCAGCCCAAGAGACAGAAAGGGCCCCATGAACCAGAGACTACATCTTCCTGAAACCAGAAGAACTAGATGGTGCCCGGCTACAACCGATGACTGCCCTGACAGGGAACACAACAGAGAAACCCTGAGGGAGCAGGAGAACAGTGGAATGCAGACCCCAAATTCTCGTAAGACGAGGCTTAATGGTCTGACTGAGACTGGAAGTATCCTGGTGGTCATGGCCCCCAGACCTTCTGTTGGTCCAGGACAGGTACCATTCCTGAAGCCAACTCTTCAGACATGGATTGGACTGAACAATGTTTTGGAGAGGGATGCTGGTGAGGAGTGAGCTTCTTGGATCAGGTGGACACTTGAGACTAAGTTGACATCTCCTACCTGGATGGTAGATGAGAGAGTTTTGGGGGTTAGAAACTGGCGAAATGGGCATGAGGAGAGAGAGTGGAGGGAGAGAGCAGGATGTCTCACTAGGGGGAGAGTAATTGTGAGTGTATAGCAAGGTGTTTGTAGGTTTTTGTGTTAGAGAGCAATTTGATTTGTAAATTTTCACTTAAAGCACAATAAAAATTATATATATAAAAAAGTTAATGAGACCAAAAGCTGGTTCTTTGAAAAAATTAACAAACTTGATAAACTGTTGGCCAACCCGACAAAAGAAAAACGGGAGAGAAAGGTAATAACTTGAGTAAGAAATGAGATGGGTGATATCAGGACAAACCCAACTGAAATTAAAAGAATCATATCGGGTTACAACAAAAAATTGTACTCTAACAAATTTGAAAACTCTAACAAACGGATGAATTTCTAGAAACACACTACCTACCCAAATTAACACTAACAGAGGAAGAACAATTAAATAACCCCATAACAAATGAATAGATAGAAAAAGTCATTAAAAAGACTCCCAACAACAACAGAAAAAAGCCCTGGCCCAGATGGCTACCAAACATTCAGAAAAGAGTTAACACCACTACTACTAAAGGTATTTCAGAGCATAGAAAAGGATGGAACACTCCCAAACTCATTCTATGAAGCCAGCATATCCCTGATACCAAAACCAGGTAAAGAGACCACAAAAAAAGAAAATTACAGACCTATATCCCTCATGAACTTAGATGCAAAAGTCCTCAACAAAATTCTAGCCAATAGAATTCAACAACATATCAAAAAAATAATCCACCGCGACCAAGTGGGATTCATACCAGGTATGCAGGGATGGTTCAACATTAGAAAAACAATCAGTGTAATCCATCTCATGAATAAAACAAAAATTAAAAACCACATGATCTTATCAATTGATGCAGAAAAGGCATTTGACAAAGTCCAACACCCATTCATGATAAAAGCTCTCAGCAAAATAGGAATAGAAGGAAAATTCCTCAACATAATAAAGGGCATTTATAGAAAGCCAGTAGCCAACATCATCCTAATGGAGAGAGCCTGAAAGCATTCTTCTTGAGAATAGGAACCAGACAAGGATGCCCTTTATCAGTACACTTAATCAACATCGTGCTGGAGGTCTTAGCCAGAGCAATTAGGCTAGATAAAGAAATAAAGGACATCCAGGTTGGTAAGGAAGAATTAAGAAAAAAAAAATTTTTTTTTTCTATTTGCAGATGACATGGTCTTATACACAGGAAACCCTAAGAAATCTTCAAGAAAACTACTGAAACTAATAGAAGATTTCAGCAGAACAGGGTGCGAGATAAACATACAAAAATTAGTGGGATTCCTCTACAACAAAGAGAACATCTAAGAGGAAATCACCGAATCAATATCATTTGAAGTAGCCTCCAAGAAAATAAAATACTTAGGAATAAATCTAACCAGAGACTTAAAGGAAAACTACGAGACACTACTGCAAGAAAACAAGAGTCCTACATAAGTGGAAAAACATACCTTGCTCATGGATAGGAACACTCAACATTGTGGGAAAATATCTATTTTACCAAAAGCGGTCTATAAATACAATGCAATCCCTATACAAATTCCAAACACATTTTTAAGCGAGATGGAAAAACAAATCATTAACTTCATATGGAAGGGAAAGAAGCCCTCAATAAGTAAAGCATTACTGAAAAAGAAGAACAAAGCGGGAGGCCTCACATTACCTGATTTTAGAACCTATTATACTGCCACAGTAGTCAAAACAGCCTGGTACTTGTGCAACAAAGATACATAGACCAATGGAACAGAACTGAGAATCCAGACATAAATCCATCCACATGTGCAGCTGATATTTGACAAATGCCCAATGTCAATTAAATGGGGAAAAGACAGTCTCTTCAACAAATGGTGCTGGCATAACTGGATATTCATCTGCAAAAAAATGAAGAAAACCCATACCTCACACCATGAGCAAAAACTAATTCAAAATGGATCAAAGACCTAAGTATAAAATCTAAAATGATAAACATCTTGGAAGAAAAATAGGGACAATGCTAGGAGCCCTAATACATGGCATAAACAGTATACAAAAAGTTACTAACAGTGCACAAACACCAGAAGAGAAACTAGATAACTGGACGTTCCTAAAGATCAAACACGCGTGCTCACCCAAAGACTATAACAAAAGAGTAAAAAGATTGCCTACATATTGGGAAAAAGTTTTTAGCTATAAGGTGTCCGATCAGTGTCTGATCTCTAAAATCTACATGATACTACAAAAAAAATCTACAACAAAAAGACAAAAAACCCAATTAAAAAATGGGCAAAGGATATGAACAGGCCCTTCACTAAAGAAGACATTCAGGTAGCTAACAGATACACGGGGAAATTCTTAGGATCATTAGCCATTAGAAAAATACAAATCAATAAAAAAAAAAAAACTACAATGAAATTCCATCTCACTCCAACAAGGCTGGCATTAATCCAAAAAACACAAAATAATAAATTTTGGAGAGGTTGCAGAGAGACTAGAACACTTATACACTGCTGGTGGGAGTTTAAAATGGTACAACCACTTAGGAAATTGATTTCGTGCTTCCTTTAAAAGCTAGAAATAGAACTACCTGGAATCCCACTCCTTGGAGTGTATCCTAGAGAAATAACAGTCTTTACACAAACAGATATATCCACACCCATGTTCATTGCAGCACTGTTTACAAAAGCAAAAAGATGGAAGCAACCAAGATGCCCATCAATGGATGAATGGATAAATAAATTATGGTATATTCACACAGTGGAATACTACACATCTATAAAGAGCAGTGAAACATTTCATAACACAGAGGAATCTGGAAGGCATTATGCTGAATGAAATTAGTTGCAAGAGGAAAACATTGTATGAGACCACTATTATAAGAACTCAAGAAATAGTTTAAACAGAGAAGAAAATATTCTTTGATGGTTATGAGAGTGAGGAGGGAGGGAGGGAGAGGGGTATTCACTAATTAGATAGTAGACAAGAACTATTTCAGGTGAAGGGAATGGCAACACACAATACAGAAGAGGTCAGCCCAACTCAACTAAACTAAAACCGAAGAAGTTTCCTGAATGAACCGAACACTTTAAAGGCCAGAGTAGCAGGGACAGGGGTCTGGGGACCATGGCTTCAGGAGACATCTAGGTCAATTGGCATAATAAAATCTCTTAATAAAACATTTGGCATCCCACTTTGAAGAGTGGCATCTGGGGTCTTAAACGCTAGGAAGCGGCCATCTAAAATGTATCAATTGGTCTCAACCCACCTGGAGCAAAGAGAATGAAGAACACCACAGACACAAGGTAATTATGAGCCCAAGAAACAGAAAGGGCTACATAAATCAGAGACTACATCAGCCTGAGACTAGAAGAAATAAATAGTGCCTGGCCACAACCAATGACTGCCCCCCTGACAGAGAACACAACAGAGAATCCCTGATAGAGCAGGAGAGCAGAGGGATGCAAACCTCAAATTCTCGTAAAAAGTCCAGACTTAAAGGTCTGACTGAGACTAGAAGGACCCCAGAGGTCATGGTCCCCAGATCTTCTGTTAGCCAAAGACTGGAAACTTTCCCAAAGCTAACTCTTCAGACAGGGATTGGACTGGTCTGTAAGACAGAAAATGATACTGGTGAGGAGTGAGCTTCTTGGCTCAAGTAGATACATGAGACTATGAGGGCAGCTCCTGTCTGGAGGGGAGATGAGAAGGCAGAGAAAGCTGGCTGAATGGATACAGGGTGGAGAGAGGGAGTGTGCTGTCTCATCAAGGGGAGAGCGACCGGGAGTATATAGCAAGGTGTATATAAATTTTTGTATGAGAGACTGAATTGAATTGTAAACTTTCACTTAAAGCACAACAAAAAAATAAATTACAAAAAAAAAAAAACAGTGATTGAGTATAATTTACCATTTTTAGCCATTAGAAGATGACCATTATGTTTAGGAACTTAATAAGGGTTTAAGTGGCAGTAATAAACAAAAACAAAATAAGTGATCTTCAAATTTTACCCTCAAAGCTCCTAGAATGGAAGACACTGAATACCCATTCATTTTTTTTTTTAACAAGTTGTTTTTGTTGTTAAGTGCCATCTAGCCGGTTCAGAGTCATTGCGACCCTATGTACAAAAGAAGGAAACACTACCCGGTACTTCGCCACCCTCACAATTGTTGTTATGCTTAAGCCCATTGTTGCAGCTGCTGTGTCAATCCAGGTCATTGACGGTATTCTTTTTGGCTGACCCTCTACTTTACCAACAATGATGTCCTTCTCCAGGGACTGATCCCTCCTGACAACAACCGCAAAGTATGTAAGATGTAGCCTTGCCATCCTTGCTTCTAAGGAGAATTCTGGTTGTATTTCCAAGATAGATTTGTTTTTTCTTCTCGCAGTCCACGATATATTCAATATTCTTTGCCAACACCACAATTCGAAGGTGTCAATTCTTCCTCCGTCTTCCTTATTCATCATCCAGCTTTCACAGACATAGGAGGCGATTGAAAGAACTAAGGCTTGGGTCAGGCGCACTTTAGTCTTTAAGGTGACTTCTTTGTTTTTCAACACTTTAAAGAGATCTTTTGCAGCAGATTTCCCCAGTGCAATGTGTCTTTTGATTTCTTGACTGCCACTACCATGGTTGTTGACTGTGGATCCAAATGAAATGAAATCCTTAACAATTCAAACTTTTCCTCATTTATCATGATGTTGTTTATTGGTCCAGTTGTGACAATTTTTTGTTTTCTTTATGTTGAGGTATAATTCATACTGAAGACTGTGGTCTTTGATCTTCATCAGTAAGTGCTTGAAGTCCTCTTCACTTTCAGCAAGCAAGGTTGTGTCATCTGTGTAATGCAGGTTGTTGATGAGTCTTCCACCAAACCTGATGCCCCACTCTTCTTCATTTAGACCAACTTCTCAGATTATTTGCTCACCATACAGATTGAATAGGTATGGTGAATGGATTCAACCCTGATGCACATTTTTCCTAACTTTCGACCACTCAGTATCCACTTGTTCTGATCCAACCACTGCCTCTTGATCTATGTACAGGTTCCTCATGCTCACAATTAAGTGTTCTGGAATTCCCATCCTTAGAAATGTTATCGATAATTTGTTATGGTCCACACAATCAAATGCCTTTGCATAGTCAATAAAACACATGTAAACATCTTTCTGGGGATTTTCTATTTTCAGCCATGATCCATCTGACATCAGCAATGACACCCTGTTTCCCCAGTTCGCTTCTGAATTTGGCTTGAATTTCTGGCAGTTCCCTGTTGATATACTGCTGCAGCCACTTTTGAATGATCTTCAGCATAATTTTATTTACATGTGATATTAATGATATTGTTTGATAATTTCTGCATTTGGTGGGATCATCTTTCTTGGGAATAGGCATAAATATGGATCTCTTCCAGTTAGTTGGCCAGATAGCTGTCTTCCAAATTTCTTGGCATAGACGAGCGAGCATTTCCAGTGTTGCATCTGTTGGTTGAAACATCTCAATTGGTATTCTGCCAATTCCTGGAGACTTGTTTTTCGCCAATGCCTTCAGTCCCGCTTGGACTTCTTCCTTCAGTACCATTGGTTCCTACTCATATGCTACCTCCTGAAATGGTTGAATATTAACCAATTCTTTTTGGTATAGGGACTCTGCATATTCCTTCCATTTTCTTTTGATGCTTCTTGAGTCATTTAATATTTTCCCCCACAGAATCCTTCAGCATCACAATTAGAGGCTTGGATTTTTTCTTCAGGTCTTTCAGCTTGAGAAATGCAGTGTGTTTTTCCCTTTTGGTTTTTGCACATGTCCTTATAATACTTTATTTTGTCATCTCGAGCTGCTCTTTGAAATCTTCCATTCAACTTTTTTACTTCATCATTTCTTCCTTTGGCTTTAGCTACTCTGACCTTCAAGAGCAAATTTCAGAGTCTCTTCTAGCATACGTTTTGGAGTTTTCTTTCTTTGCTGTCTTTTTAATGACCTCTTGCTTTCTTCATGCCTGATATCCTTGATGTCATTCCACAACTTGTCTGGTCTTCAGTCATTAATGTTCAAATTGTCAAATCTATTCTTGAGATGGTCTCTAAATTCATGTGGGATATACTCAAGGTCATACTTTGGCTCTGGTCGACTTGTTCTAATTTTCTTCAGTTTCAACTTGAACTTGCGTATGAGCAATTGATGGTCTGTTCCTCAGTTGGTCCTTGGCTTTGATCTGGCTGATGATATGGAGCTTTTCCAATGTCTCTTTCTGCATATGTTGTCGATTTGATTCCTGTGTATTCCATCTGGGGAGGTCCACCTGTATAGTTGCTGTTTATGTTGGTGAAAAAAGGTATTTGCAGTGAAGAAGTCATTGTCTTGCAAAATTCTATCGTGTGATCTCTGGCATCCTTTCTATCACCAAGGTCATATTTTCCAACTACAGATCCTTCTTCTTTGTTTCCAACTTTTGCATTCCAATCACCAGTAATTATCAATGCATCTTGATTGTATCTTTGATCAACTTCAGAGTGCAGAAGTTGGTAAAAATCTTCAGTTTCTCCACTTTTGGCCTTAGTGTTTGGTGCGTAAATTTGAATAATTGTATTAACTGATCTTTCTTGTAGGCGTATGGATATTATTCTATCACTGACAGCATGGTACTTCAGGATAGATCTTGAAATGTTCTTTTTGACTATGAATGCAAACCATTCCTGTTCAAGTTGTCGTTCCCGGCATAGTAGACCATATGATTGTTTGATTCAAAATGATGAATACCAGTCCATTTCAGCTTGCTAATGCCTAGGATATCAATGTTCATGCATTCCATTTTATTTTTTATGACTTCCAATTTTCCTAGATTTATACTTCGTACATTTCAGGTTCTAATTATTAATGGATGTTTGCAGCTGTTTCTTCTCATTTTGAGGCATGCCACAACAGCAAATGAAGGTCCCGAAAGCTTTACTCCATCCAAGTCATTAAGGTCGGCTCTACTTTGAGGAGACAGCTCTTCTCCGGTCGTCTTTTGAGTGCCTTCCAACCTGAGGGGCTTGTATTCCAGCACTATATCAAACAATGTTCTGCTGCTATTTATGAAGTTTTCACTGGCTAAATCTTTTCAGAATTAGACTGCCAGGTCCTTCTTCCTAGTCTGTCTTAATCTGTAGGCTCAGCTGAAACCTGCCCAATATGGGTGACCCTGTTTGTATCTGAATACTGGTGGCATAACTTCCAGCATCATAGCAACACACAAGCCCCCCCAGTACAGCAAACTGACAGATACATGGGGGTTTTGCAAATCAGGCTATAAATTTAAAATAATTTTTAGTGCCCTGGAAACTATGAAAGTTTATCTCTGGAAAATAAAAAAACTAATCTAATCCATTGTTTTCTAAAAATCTTAATTCTGTACTCTTATCTTATTATTTGAGTTCTTAAGACTCTCTCATCTCTCGTGGGAAATGGGTTATCAAATGATGCAAGACTAGATAAATTACAGAGTGTAAGAAGACAAAAAGAAAAAAAAAAAACAAAAACGATACCATGATTTCATGTTTAAGAGATAAACCAAAACCAAACCATACCTGTTGCCATTGATTTAAGAGATAACCAAAATAAAATTAAAAATCCCACTGCTGTTGAGTCCATTCTGACTCATAGTGATCCTGTAGGACCGAGTAGAACTGCCACACTGGATTTCCAAGGCTGTAAATCTTTACAGAAGCTGACTACCGCACCTTTCTCCTAAGGAGCAGCTGGTCAGTTTGAACCTCGAAGTTGTGGTTAGCACCAAAGTGCTTTTAACCATTGTGCCGCCAAAGCTCCTTGATTTTGGAGATTAAAAAAACAAAAAACCAAACCAGTTGCAGTCAATTCCGACTCATAACAGCCCTGAAAAGGGCAGGGTAGAACTGCCCCATAGGGTTTCCAAGGAGCTGTTGGTGGATTTGAACTACTGACCTTTTCCTTAGGAGCCATAGTCCTTAACCACTACACCACCAGGGTTTCTGATTTAGAATAAAGGGAGGATAGTTATGTACTTTTAAGGAAAGATAAAACTCTACACAATATTAACATGAATATTGTCCTGGATTGAATTGTGTCCTCCCCAAAACATGTGTATTCACTTGGTTAGGCCATGATTGCCAGTATTCTGTGGTTGTCCTCCATTTTGTGATTGTAATTTTAGGTTGAGAGGATTAGGGTGGGATTTTAACACCCTTACAAGGTCACATCCCTGATCCAACGTATAGAGAGTTTTTCTGGGCTGTGGCCTGCACCACTTTTATCTCTCAAGAGATAAAAGGAAAGGAAAGCAGAAAGAGAATGGGGGACCTCATACCACCAAGGAAACAGAACCAAGAGCAGAGCACATCATTCGGACACGGGGTCCCCATGCCTGAGAAGCTCCTCAAACAGGGGAAAATTGAGGACAAGGACCTTCCTCCAGAGCCGACAGAGAGAAAAAGCCTTCCCCTGGAACTGACGCCCTGAATTTGGACTTGTAACCTACTAGGCTGTGAGAAAATAAATTTCTCTTTGTTATAGCCATCCACTTGTGGTATTTTTGTTATAGCAGCTCTAGATGACTAAGACAAATATATAGATGTTTAATAATCTTTTATTAATTTTATTGTGATAAAATATACATTTTAAAACCAAAAATTACCATTTTAATAATTTTTAAATGTACAATTTAGTGACATTATTTACAGTCACCATGTTGTGCGATCATCACCACTATATATTTCCAGAAGTTTTTCATCACCTTTAACAAACCTCAGTACCTTTTAAGCAAAAAATCCCCATTTCCCTCTCTCCCCAAGCCCTGGAAACCACCTCGGCTTTTGCCTAATCTATTCTGTAATTTTGTTGTTGTTGCTGTTGGGTACCATTGAGATGGCTCTGACTCATAATAACCTTACGTATTACAGAATTAAAACCTTGCCTGGTCCTGCACCATTCTCACCATCGTCGCTATGTTGAACCCATTGTTATAGCACTGTGTCAATCCATCTCATTGAGGGTCTCCTCTTTTTGCTTACCATCTACTTTAACAAGCATGATGTCTTTCTCCAGAGACTGGTCCCTCCTCATGACATATCCAAAGTAAGCAAGACAAAGCCTTTCATTCTGGCTTCTAAGGAACATTCTGGCTGTACTTCCTCCAAGACAGATATATTCGTTTTTCTGGAAGTCCATGGTATATTCAGTATTCTTTGCCAACACCAAAATTTGAATGAGTCAATTCTTTCTCTGTATTTCTTTTTCATTGTCCAGACTTCCCATGCATGTGAGGCTGTTGTAAAGACCATGGCTTGAGTCAAGTGCATCTTATTCATCAAAGTGATATGTTTGCTTTTTTTTAAAACTCTTTAAAGAGGGCTTTTGCAGAAGATTTGCCCAAAGCAATATACCATTTGATTTCTTGACTGCTACTTCCATGAGCATTGATTGTTGATCCAAGAAAGACGAAATCCTTGACAACGTCCTTTTGTGTCTGACTGATTTCACACAGCATAATATTTTCAAGATCCATCCATATCGTAGCATATATCAGAAATTCATTTCTCTTTATGGCTGAATAATATTTGATTGTATGTATACCAATGAGACTCACTTCTGCAATTTTACTATTTGTTTTCTGTGCGTCTTGACAATTTTTGCCCCTCATTTTCTCCAATACTGCCTATTTTTGTGTTTAGTTGATTTTTTTGTAGTGAACCATTTTTTTTCCCTTTTCATTTCCTTTTGTGTATCTATTTAGATATTTTATTTGTGGTTACCATGAGATTACATTTAACATGTTAAATTTATAACAACCTAGTATAAATTGATATCAACTTAACTTTAATAACATACAAAACCTCTGTTCCTGTACATCTCTTCCTCTTCTTTACGTTGTTATTGTCATAAGTTACATCATTATACATTATGTGCCCAATAACATAGGTTTATAATTATTTTATGCATTTATCTTTTAAATCATGTAGGACATAACAAGTAGAGTTACAAAAAAATACCATTTAAAAAGGTCTTCATACTTACCCATGAAATTACCTTCACTGGAGATATTTTTTCTTTATAGGCTTCTAGTTAGTGTGTATTTCCTTTTCAATTCAACTTGAAGGATTTCCTTTAGCATTTCTGGTAAGGCAGGTCTAGTCATAACAAACTCCTTTAACTTTTGTTGTGAGTTCCAGGGAATTCGGTGCTGACCATGGAGAATGATACGACCACAAGAGAGCAGCAAGCTATTTATTGAGATGAGCTAATTGACAGGCTCATGCAGGGGATGGTCTTCTACCCAGGAGGCCTTCCAAAGGCATACAGCGCTGGTAGCCATATGAAGGGGAAGACAGCATAAACACTCTGGGAAGAGAGAAGAAGGGAGTTTTATGTGTGGCTTAGCAATGTTCTCCTGCATCAAGGTGGGAAATCTCTGGGTCAGAGAGCTCCTAAGGACATATGAAGTTGGAAGTCCATATAACTGCAGGAATTTATATTATCTAGAGCTGGATAATAATTCCAGAAAAGGGGCATGTTCACCATTGGCAGTTTTTTTGGGAGCTGCTCAGTCTTGGTGGATGGCCGGTGGAGGTCGTTCTGGAGAAGAGGCAGCTGCCTCTTGAAAGTCTGCAACATAGACCTGGAGTGTCGCTGGTCTGGAGTGTTTGAGGACCATCCTTGCATTGTGATGACCCAGAGGCAGAGGGTGAAGGTTGCAAGGTGTGTGGCTTCATGTCTCAATAAACCCCTCCTGCCACTAACAGCTGGCCTTAGAGGTAGTGTTCACCACTTTTTTTTTTTAGAGCTAGCAGCCACCACCCATCTGTCAGTTTGTTTTACTTTAGTGGCTTGCGTGTTGCTATGATGCTGGAAGCTATGCCACAGGCATTTTTTTAATGTTATTTATTTTCATTTTGTTGAGAATATACACAGCAAAACATACACCAATTCAACAGTTTCTACATGTACGGTTAGTGACATTATTTACATTCTTCTGGTTTTGCAACAATTCTCACCCTCCTTTTCTGGGTTCTTCCTCCCCCATAACATAAACTGACTGCCCCTTAAGTTTCCTATCTAGTATTTCCAGTTGCTATTGCCATTTTGATCCCATGCAAATAGATCTTGAAAGAGCACAATGCTCAAGGAAGACATTATTTACCAAAACCAAAAAATCCATTGCTGTCAAGTTGATTTGAACTCATAGTGATCCTATAGGACAGAGTAGAACTGTCCCATACGGTTTCCAAGGGACACCTGGTGGAATCGAACTAGGACAGAGTAGAACTGACTCGTATGGTTTCCAAGGAGCACCAGGTGGAATCGAACTGCTGGCCTTTTGGTTAGCAGCTGTAGCTCTTAACCACTATGCCACCAGGGTTTCCATATGGTTTACTAGTTAAGTTAAAATACTGTTTAGTTTTAAGAAGACTTCGGGGGATACTTTTCATTTAACGTTTAAAGATAATCTCAGGGCTATAGTTTCAGGGGTTCATCCAACCTCCATGGCTCCAGAAAGTCTGGAGTCTATGAGAATTTGAAATTTTCTCCCTTTTGATCAGGATTCTTCTACAGAATCTTTGATCAAAATGTTTAGTAATGGTATCTGGGCACCATCCAGTTCTTTTCACCTCATGGAGAAGGAGGCAGTTTCTCATACTAGCAGGTCAGCTATAGTGGGCAAATTTCTACAAAGATTCCAGACTAAAACAGATTAGGAAGAAAGGGCTGGTGCTCTATATCTGAATATTAGCCAATGAAAGCTCTATGTATAGCAATAGAATATTGTTTCATAGAGTCCTGGAGGATGAGCCCCCATGTTGGAAAAAACCAAACCCACTGCAGTTGAGTCAATGCCAACTCATAGCGACTCTACAGGGCAAAGTAGAACTGCCCCATAGGGTTTCCATGGCTGTAAATCTTTACTGAAGCAGACTGCCACATCTTTTTCTTTCTTCAAACAACCAACCTTTCAGTTAGCACCCAAACACTTAGCCACTGTGCCATTAGTGGTCCTTCCAGGTTGGAAGGCACTTGAAACATGGCTAGGGAAGAGCCTTTTCCTCAAAGTAGAGTTGACCTTAATGATGCAAGTGGAATAAAACCTTCATGACCTTCATCTGGTGACGTGATATGACTTAAAAAATGAGAAGTAACCATTGCATATATTCATTAGTAATCAAAACATGGAGTGTGTAAACTATGAATCAAGGAAAATTGGACGTCATCAAAAATGAAATGAAGTTGTAGATCAATATCAGATGTCAGTGAGGTGAAAAGGACTGGCATCAGCTATTTTGAATTCAATAATCATATGGTCTACTATGAAAGAAAACAACAAATTGAAGAGGAATGGCATTGCATATATCATTAAAAAGTACTTTTCAAGATCTATCCTGCAGTACAAAGCAGTCAGTGATAGGTTAAAATCCATATGTCCATAAGAAAGGCCAGTGACTATGACTATTATTCAAATTTACACATCAAGCAGCATCTGATTGGCACAAACACTTAAGTGCTCAACCTCTAGTCAGAATGTTGGAGTTTTGAACTTGCTCAGAGACACCTTGGAAGGCAGGCCTGGCACTATGCTTCCAAAAGGTCACAACTTTGAAAACCCTGTGGAACAGTTCTACTCTGCACATATGGGGTTGCCATGAGCTGAAATCCACTGGATGGCAACTAACAACAACAACAGTCTCTCATAACACTAAACTGAAAAAACAAAAATTACGCACCAACCATGAATGCCAAAGATGAGAAATTGAATTTTTTTATAAGCTTCTGCACTCTGAAATTGATCAGATATGCAGTCAAGATGCACTGATAATTACTGGTGATTAGAATGCAAAATTTGGAAACAAAGAATAAAGACCAGTAATTAGATTCCTGAAAATGCTCTGATTCCTGCTCTTGTTAGGTACAGTTAGTCAATTTTTCCATTGATCTGTCACCTACTTCATATTCCTCCAGTTAAATCATTGTTCAAGAAAATCATAGTTCGTGTATGTTCGTTGGAATCGAAGGACGCTATAACTGATACACATGGTTAATGAAGATTTCTACAAAGCATATTACAAAGATTATTATGAACTCATTATGGGCAAGCCTGATAAGCATGGGTTTGTGATAAATAACAATAGCTGACACATACTGGGAACCCAGCTACTTGCAAGGGAATTGGCTAGGCATTTATTTCATTACTTCATTTAATTCTCAATTACCCTTGCCTCAATTCTACAGATGAGGAAACTAAGTTACAGAAAGTATCAATTACTTGCACATGATCATATTGCTAGCAAGTTAATACATTCACCAAAATCCTGAACCCTGAAAGTCTTACTTTAGAGCCTGGTCATGACACAATACTGCTTGACATGGAGCCATTGCTGGTTAAATAACTTTATTCAAAGATGAATGAATCTATGACAAAGAGATATTTCTAGAATTGGGTTCTTAGTCCTGTAGAGTTTGTAACATAAACTTGAATGAAGACATGCAATATATTATTATTAAATCTGGGTGTGACACAAAGCCTAGGGGAAGAACTAATGACTTTGGGTGACACATTTTAAAAGGAATATTGAACCTTGTGTAGGGTGCAATAAATGTTCAGTCCCCTCTTCCCTTTCAGAGGTGCTGTGAGGCATTAAATGAAGGTTTGGACCTTATGACCCTAATATCCCTTTCCAGCATGTAATATAATTGCCTAATTTAAGCCTTTTCTGTATATGGTGGAAATCTATCCACTTTCTAAGCAAATGCTTATTATAAAGTCATTTGGAGTATGTCAGTGGTGTCAGCCTGAGAGTAGAATCACCATTCAGTTCGCTTTGTTAGAAATCCTTAACTACTACACCATGTACAATTAACTGATTTACCTCTGCGGTTGAAACTGTCTCTGAAACGTTAGTTTGAAGAATGCATATAAAAAATATGCATTAAAAAAATGCATAGCCATACATTTATCATCGTATGTGTGAGAGTGCCTGAAATAATAAAACAACATTTTAATACTTGAGCAGATTAACAAATTAAAAAAAAAATTATTGTTTCCACTAGACAAATGCCCAAGCACCATCCTTTTTTCAAGTTTTATGCCCTGAAAAGTAAAAGAAACCACATGACTTTGAAAAGGAAGGATAATGAATAATCACTTACATCGATCACATATAACCACTATTCACAATACTTCCAGATATACCTTATCTGTCTTGTTCATCACTAAGTCCCCAGTGCTGGTACACAGCCTAGCACATAATAAGCACTAAATGAATATTTCTTGAAAGTATGACTGCTTATAATATAATACAAAACATAAAAAATGGTTTTTATATGTTCTCATTTAATGTTCATGACAGCACCACAAGAATCCAACATTATTATTTTCCTCAAATTAACCATTCTTTCTATTGCACTGTAATTGCTCATGAATAATCAAACTGCATATATTAATAAGTTTCAAAGAAGTATTCTGGAAAATATGCCATATATGCTCATAGAAGTTTAACCAAGATCTGTGTATTAGAGTTTATAAGAAGGCAGCAGAAAAAGGTAAGTTACAGCTTCTAAAATAGGTAGAATTTGGAAAGGTAAATTATTGAAGAGCAAGTGGGAATATGTTGTATTCATTTGTTTTGTAAAAATATACACGCCAAAAATATTTAACTAAGGTGGACTTTTTAAAATAGATAGCTTTGTTTGGAGTCAAGATTCAAAATTGAGATTACAAAGGAAACACCTACTTTTCCTAAGGCCTTTCGTATCATTTTTTTTCCACTTTCACTTTAAACTTTCTAAAGCAGTGCTGGAAGTGCTCACTCATCCATGTCAAGAAATTTGGAAGAAGATACATGGTCAACTGACTGGACGAGATGCATATTTTGCCTATTCCAAAAGAAGGTATTCCAACAGAACAAGGAAATTGTCGAACTATATCATCAATATCACACACAAGTTAAATTTTGCTGAAGATCATTCAAAAGGGGTTACAGTAGTTCATCAACAAGGAATTGTCAGAAATTCAAGGTGGATTCAGAAGAGGATGTGGAAGAAGGATATTATTGCTGATGACAGATGAATCTTGGCTGAAAGCAGAGAATATCAGAAAGATGTGTACCTGTGTTTTATTGACTATGCAAAGGCATTCGACTGTGTGGATCATAATAAATTATGGACAACATTGCGGAGAATGGGAATTCCAGAACACTGAATCCTGTACTCATGAGAAACCTCTACATAGACCAGGAGGCAGTCGTTCGAACACAACAAGATGATACTGAGTGGTTTAAAATCAGGAAAGGTGAGTGTCAGGGTTGTATCCTCTCACCATACTTATTCAATCTGTATGCTGAGCAAATAATCCTAGAAGGCGGACTATATAGAGAAGAACAAGGCATCAGGTTTGGAAGAAGACTCATTAACAACCTGCAATATGCAGATCACACAACCTTGCTTGCTGAAAGTGAAGAGGAGTGAAGCACTTACCGATGAAGATAAAAGACCATAGCCTTCAGCATGGATTACACCTCAACATAAGAAAACAACTGGACCAATAAGTAAAATAAGTAACATCATGATAAATGTAGGAAATATGGAAGTTGTGAAGTATTTCATCTAACTTGGATCCACAGTCAATGCCCAGTGGAAGCAGCAATCAGGAAATCAAGTGACACACTGCACTTGGTGAATCTGCTGCAAAAGACCTCTTTAAAGTGTTAAAAAGCAAAGATATCACTTTAAGGACTAAGGAGCAGCTGACCCAAGACATGGTGTTTTCAATCACCTCATATGCATGTGAAAGCTGGACAATGAATAAGGAAGACCAAAGAATAATTGATGCCTTTGAATTATGGTGTTGGTGAAGAATATTGGATATACCTTTTTTTTTTTTTAACCAGAAAAATAAACAAATCTGTCTTGAAAGAAGTACAGCCAGAATACTCCTGAGAAATAAGGATTGCAAGACTTCATCTCTCATACTTTGAACATGTTATCAGGAGGGATCAGTCCCTGGAGAAGGACATCATGCTTGGTAAAGTAGAGGGTCAGCAGAAACAGAGGAAGACCCTCAACAAGATGGATTGACACAGTGGCTGCAACAATGGGCTCAAGCATAACAACGGTTGTGAGAATGGCGCAGGACCAGGCAGTGTTTAGTTCTGTTGTACATAAGGTAGCTATGAGTCAGAAATAACACGACGGCACCTAACAACATAACAACAACAATGCATAAACCAGATGTAGGCAAACTATGGCTCGTGGGCCAAATTCAGCCTACCTCCTGTGTTTGTAAATAAAATTGTACAGGAGCACAGCCGCACATTTGTACTGCAATGACAGAGTTGAGTAGTTGCAACAGAGATCTTATGGCAAGTGTTATCAATGTTTCATTTAGTATAAGTTTAAAGCCCTCATATTTCTCTAAATCCAGTACAAGTATGCTTACAACTTTCCTAAACATGAAAAATTGGATGACCCTAACATGAGAAATATATCTTAATGTTTTAAAAGCTACAAAAGGTCAACAAGTTCAAAACAGAAATTTTCTCATTTTTAGTCTATTTTGTTCATTGCTGTAACAACAGCACTTAGAACAGTATCTGATATTAGGCACTTAATAAGGTTGAGTGAATGAATACATGATAGAAGTAATCTGAAGAAATTCTAATTAATTAAAATATTAAATCTCAAATTTTTCATACCAAGATAAATTTTAAATAAGCAATTTGTGTTTGTGGCTTTTCTATTTTTTTTAATATTTTTGCTTTGTTTTGCTTGGAGTGACGGATGTAGATAAGAGTATTTCTTTCCTGCACTCAGAATTATAGATCTTAAAGGGATCTTGAAGATCATTTTTTAAGGATACAACCTAAAAAATAAGTAAAGTCCATATTTGTGAAGAGATAAAGTGATAACCCCAAGATTATTCAGGAAATCATCTTCTGTCCGAGTAATTTTTCTTTCATTTAAACCTCTCTGCACACCAATCCTAGGCTAAGTGACTCTTCTTTGTTCCTTCAAAATATTTCTATCTCTGCATTACCTTTTAGTGGTATTATTTAATATCAGGTCCATTTACTTAATTATAAATTCTTTTTTGATTCCTATTTGCATCCACATATACACACACATGATGTTTATTATTAACTGAATAAAATTATCAAAATATTCAAAATAATCAAGAAGAGAGGCTAGATCTAGGTCTGACAAATACGGATTTTTTCCCCCAACATTATCCTGCCACTTCTCCAATTCCATTTTTATTCCTGTTGAAAATAAGGCTATACAACCTATGTGGAAATTACTTTTCTACTGAAATGCTTCTTCATGACAATCTATAAAATACTAAAATGATATATAGAAACTAAGAGAGACTCTTTGAAAAAGAATGTATTAAAATCTGTCGAGGTCAAGGGAAGCATATAAAATGTTCAAAAAAGGCAAATCATTAGAGACATAAAACAGATTAGTGGTTGCCCAGGGCTTGGGAGGAAGGGAAGTGAGACATAAGTGCTAATGGGTATGGGATTTACATGTTGGGCAATGAAAATGTTTTTGATTATGATAATGTTCTTGATTATGTTATAGATTATGATAATGGTTACACAACTCTGTAAATATTCAAAAAATCATTGAATTGTATGCTTCAGACAGATGAACTTTATGGTATGTAAATTATATATCAATACAAATGTAAAAAATGTAAAACAATGGAAGTAAATGATATGTAGAAAAATTATAGAAAAAGAAGCTTAAACTTCTTTAAGTCTCATTATTTAAATGTATAATTAATAGACTTTATATTAACTAATAGACTTTACATTAGAAGAACAGAAATAGAAGCAGTAAAAATAATGCTTTAGAGCATAGCCAGTCACATCTCAGTTCAATTGCCAGCTCTACCACTTGCTTGCTGTATGATCAAGTAACTTAACCACCCTAACTCTCCATTTCCTGCAGTGCATAATTCACAACATTGTTATAAATACTAAGTTAGATATTGCATGTTAAGTGATTAGTACTCTTGCCATTCTTTCTCCATTTTCTTTTATTTTACAGTATTTCCAATTCCAGACTTTAGTCTTTAATTCTACCAGCATGGCCATCTTTATTCTTTTCTTCATATGGAAAATCTATATATTCCCACTTCAGACTTTAATCTCTAATCCCATAAGCATTCTCAACTTTCTCTTCTTTATTTCATGTGGGAAGTTTCCACATATCTACCTTCATGCTGGTATATGCTACATGCATTAGGAATGTAAGGTCTAAAGCCAAACTTTCTGGATATGAGTCCTGTTTCCAATATTATTAACTGTTTGAACTTGAGTAAGTGACAAACCTCTCTTGACAAAGTTTCTTCATCTGTAAAACAGGGATAGAAAGAATACTAACATCATATGCTTATATACTGTATATGAATAATGCTGAGGACAGTATCTGATAAATACCCAGTTCACAATATTTATTGGATATTAACAATAATTAATAATAAAAAAATCTATTACTTTTTATAAAAATCTTCAATTTACGGGCACATAAAAATTCTGATTTGGCTTGTATTTTTCGTTAAAGACTCACATTCATGGGGCTGGTCCAAGATGGCAGTGAACTCAGATGCCTCATAACATTACTCTTACAACAAAGACCTGAGAAAACAACTGAATCAAATACAGATGACACCTTCGGAACCCTGAACATTAAAGGCAAGGCTGAAGAATCAGACTGAGTGCCAACTGAAAGGAGAGACTGTATAAAACAGCAGATATGGAGAATTATGGATTGTCGGTGCCCTCCCAACAGAACCTGTACAGCATGGCCATATTGAGACAAAACAAGCAGTGTTCCCAGCCAAATCCTCCATCACCTGGTGTAGTCAAGTAGGAGCAACACTGCAACCTGGTCCAGAGCCAGGCTGGAGTACTCCCTGCCCTGCAAAACTTAAGTGCACTCACCTCTCTCACCAAGCCTCCTTCAGTCCCCTGTGTCAGAGGCCCATGGATGAATGGTGCCTCCCACCCACCTCATCCATCCCCACCACCTGCATGTCACTTCAGTCCAGCAGCACCCACCACCACCCCACCCCTTGAACCAGTGGGCCACAGGCCAGCAGTGCATGCCCCTTCACTCATCCACTCATGCCAGGGACCCATGGAATCAAGGCGCCCTCTTCTTCACCCAGCCACCTGAGCCTGGAGGCCGTGGATGGGCAGCATCCACTCTTTCACCCAGCAATTCACACTGGGAGCCTGGGACCTGGTGGTACCCTCTCTTCTGCTCAACACCCATGCCGGGGACCCATGAACTCAAGGCACCTGCTCTTAAGCCCAGCCACTTGAGCTGTGGCCTGCAGACTGGCAGCATCTGCTTCTCCACCTGGTGGTCAGTGTCAGAGGCCTGGGGACTGGTATCACCCCCGCTTCCACCCAGTCAACTATGTCAAGGACCTGAGGACCCATTGCACCTACTCCTACACACAGTCATCCTCAATGGAGGGCCCATGGACTGGTGGTGCTCTCTGCTCCACCCAGCCACTGGCACCAGGAAAGCATGAACTAGAGGTTTCTGCTCCTATGCCCAGCCACCCCTGCCAGGGACCCACAGACCAGTAGTCCCTGCCAGTTCCTCTAGCCACCTGCTTCAGGAGCCCGAGGAATAGGGGCACACACTCCCTCATGTCATGCTCTAGTGGATAGGGGCACATCTTCCTAGTGGGCACCCATGGATGGGTAGCATCCCCCCTGTTTCAACCCATGCATCATCCCTCCCCACTGCAACCAGAGACTTGTGCCCACTCTGACCACCCCTGCACAACACTGCCTGCCTGGGACTGTTGGTGAAAGTTTCCATACCACCCACTCAGTGACTGAGTACCCAGCACACTTTGACCCAACCATGCAGCAACCAGCAGTGCACACACACAACAGTGAACCCAGCGACCAGTGAGAAAGCTCCTTGCACAAAAGCCCAGGTGACAGCCAGACAGACAAATCATCTCACCAGCAACACCAGCTACATCCTCAGCTGCCCTACAAGACCAGCAGAGACCCATGCTCACACATTCAGACACTGTGCAACCCACACAGAGACAGGTGGTAAAAGTTCCAGTGTAGCCAGACTAGCCACCAGCATAGCACACACACCTCGCCAACTCAGATCCATCAAAAAAGAAAAATCAGGATGCAGCAAACAAACATAAAATAAATAAATAAATATAATGACACCTTAATGCCTCAGAGACAACAGACAATATCAAATTACATAAAAAAGGCAGAACAAGATAGCTCCAGCAAGTGACTAAAATATAAAACCAGAAAACGTTCCAGAGGAAGAAATGTTAATGAAACTACCTGAAAAAACAAAAACAAAATACTCATTGCCATTGAGTAGATTCCAACTAATAGCAACACTATAGGACACAGTAGAACTGCTCTATAAGGTTTCCAAGGAGTGTATGGTGGATTCAAACTGCCAACCTTTTGGTTAACAGCTGAGCTCTTAACCACTGTGCCATCAGGGCTCCCATGAACTACCTAATAAGAAATTCAAAAAACTAATATATAGGGTTCTCCAAGAAATGAAGAAAGAGATCAAGGAAAAAACAGACCAAAGCAAGGAAAACACAGACAAATCAATAGAAGAATTCAGGAGAACAGTACAAGAACAAAATGACAAAAAAGACAGAAATTGTACAAAAACACCAACTAGAAATCCAAAAGATTAACAATAAAATTTCAGAAATAGACAATAGAAGGACATAGGAGTAGAATTGAATAAATGGAAGGCAAAATCAGTGAAATACAGGATAAATCCCTTGATACCAATTTGTTTGAGGAAAACTAAGAAAAAAATAAAGAAAAATGAAGAAAAGAATTACATGGGACATTATCAAGAGGAAAAATTTACACGTGGTTGGACTTCTAGAATAGGAGGAGGCCAAAACCACAACAAAACACAGACAGAATATCAAATATTTGCTGGCAGAAAACTTCCCTAATATCATGAAAGATGAGAAGATATCCATGTGAGAAGCTCATTGAACCCCATACAGGATAGACCCCTCTAAAAAAAGTCACAAAGACATATCTTAATCAAACTTGCCAAAACCAAGACAAAGAAAGAATCCTGAAAGCAGCTAGAGAAAAATGAAAAGTCACTCACAAAGAGGAAACAATAAGATTAAACTCTGATTACTCTGTGGAAACTATGCAGGCAAAAAAGCAATGGGATGACATATATATAAAACCTTGAAAGCAAAAAGCTGCAAACCAAGAATAATATATCCTGAAAAACTCTGTCTCAAATATGAGGGTGAAATTAGAACATTTCTAGATAAACAGGAATTCAGGAAATTTGAAAAAAAATCAGACAACCTTACAAAAACTATTAAAGTGAGTCCTTTGTACAGAGAACCAGCAACATCAGATGACTATGTGAGATTTGGACATAGGACAGCATCAGTCAGATAACAACCCAGATAAAGAATTCTCAAAAATAAAACAAAGCTAAAAGACAGAAGACAGGGAACAAGACAAGTCAATCTATAACTGATGGCAATGTCAAAACAAAAAGGGGGAGTAAATGGTGTAAAGAACTTTCATATGGAGAGGAGGAAGTCCAGGCAATATCAAGAAGTAAAAGACTGCTTTAAACTTAGGAACATAAAGGTTAATTTCAAGGTAACCAAAAAAAAAAGTTAACAAACCTACTCAGCAAAATAAAAAAGAAGACTGACATACTCAGTAAACGCAAAATCAACAACAACCAAAGAAATGAAAAGAAAATCCAAAAACAAAAAGAACTCAGCACAGAAAATTAAGCAGAACAAAGAAACCGTCAACACCACAAAAAAAAGCTCAACAAAATGACAACAGTAAACTCATACCTATCAGTAATAACGTTAAATGTAAATGGCTTAAATGCACCAAAAAAGAGACTGAAAGTGGCAGGATGGATTAAAAAAACACAACTCATCAATATGGTGTCTACAAGAGACACACCTTAGACACAAAGACACAAACAAACTAAAACTCAAAGGATGGGAAAAGTATATCAAGCAAACCATAACCAGAAAAGAGCAGAATTGGGAATATTAATCTCTGATAAAATAGGCTTTAAGGCCAAGTCCACTATAAAAGATAAAGAAGGACATTATATAATAATAAAAGATTCAATCCATCAAGAGGACATAAGCATAATAAATATACATACACCCAATGGCAGGGCTCCAAAATACATTTAAAAAAAACTCTAAAAGCATTGAAAAGAGAAATAGACAGTTTCAAAATAATAGTAGGAGACTTCAATACACCACTTTCAGTGAAGGTCAAAACAACTAGAAAGAAGCTCAATAAAGATACAGAAGATCTAAAAGCTACAATCAACCAACTCAACTTCATAGACATATACAGAGCACTCCATTCAACAGCTATGAAATATACATTCTTTTCCAACGCACATGGATCATTCTCCAAAATGGACCACTTTAAAGGCCACAAAGGAAAGCACAATAAAATCCAAAGCATCGAAATAGTACAAAGCATATTCTCTGCTCACACAGCTATAAAAGTAGAAATCAATAACAGGAAGAGCACAGGAAAAAAAAATCAAATACGTGGAAACTGAGTAACACCTTGGGTAATAGAGGAAATCAAAATGAAATTTAAAAAATTCCTATAATCAAACAAGAATGAAAACACAACATACCAAAACCTTTGGGACACAGCAAAAGCAGTGCTCAGAGGTCAATTCATAGCAATAAACACACACACGCAAAAGAAGAAAGACCTAAAATCAAAACATTAACCCCTCAATTTGAACAAATAGAAAGAGAACAGCAAAAGAAGCCCACAGGCACCAGAAGAAAGCAAATAATAAAGGTTAGAGCAGAAATAAATGAAACAGACAACATAAAAACAATAGAATCAACACCACCATAAGTTTATTCTTTGAAAGAATCAATAAAATCAACAAACCACAGGCCAAACTGACAAAATAAAAGCATGAGAAGAAACAAATAACATGCATAAGAAAAGAGATGGGTGACATTACAACAGAACCAAATAAAATAAAAAAGATCATAAAAAACTATGAAAAATTATATTCCAAGAAAGTTGAAAACCTAGAGGAAATGAACAAATTTCTAGAAACACACTACCTACCTAAAATAACAGAAACTTAGGTTAAAAAAAAAACTGAATAGACCCATAACAAAAAAAAGACTGAAGAGGTAATTAAAAAAAAAAAAATTGAAAACTCCCAACAAAAAAAAAGCCCTGGCTCGATGGCTTCACTGGAAAATTCTACCAAACATTCAGAGAAGAACTTACACTAATTCTACTAAAAGGATCTCAGAACACAGAAAAGGAAGGCATGCTCCCAACTTCTTTCGACAAAGCCAGCATAACCCTGATACCAAAGTCAGGCAAAGACACCACACACACACAAAGAAATTACAGACAAATATCTCTCATAAATATAGATGCAAAAATTCTCAACAAAATCTAGCCAGTAGAAGTCAGCAGTGTATGAAAAGAAACAATACATCGTGACCAAGTGGGATTCATACCAGGTATGCAATGATGATTCAACATTAGGAAATCGATCAACATAATCCATGACATAAATAAAACAAAAGAGTCACGTAATCTTCTCAATTGATGCAGAAAAGGCATTTGATAAAGTCCAACACCCACTCCTTATAAAAACTCTCAAAAAATAGGAATAGAAGGGAAATTCCTCAACATAATTAAGGACATTTGTCCCTTTGGTGACTCAATTATTTTCTGCTTTGAATTTTTTGTTGATACCATGTGCTTTCTTTAATGGAAGAATGCTGAATCATTGAGTGTGCCTGAATTTTTGGTAGGCAGTGTGGCTATTTTTATCTTGTCCCCTTCCACAAGTCTACCTTAAGTGCTTAATGATACATAGGAAGTACCACTAATTATACCCCCGAGTCCCCACTAGGGTATACTGCTGCATATGTGGTATAAAGGAAAATTTTCAGAATTCCTGTTTTTCCTACCAAAAATTCAGACACCTCATATAAAATAGAAAAAAAAAATTTTTTTTAAATAGTACCCTATAAAACCAGTAATTTATGGCACACACCCATTTCCCACTTTTCAGTCATAAAGACCCCTGCCTTGAGACAGCACACTTGGGACAGCCTTGATACAGCCACTTCCCAGGAAACCTTAGAGGCTGAAAAGTTTCTTGATTGTTATGTGTATCGCCGGGCATGAAAGGGTTAAACAAAACCAACGGCCAACATCATTCTCAACAGAGAAAGGCTAAAACCATTCTTCCTGAGAACAGGAACCAGACAAGAAAGTCCTTTATCACCACTCTTTTTCAATATCATACTAGAAGTCCTAGCTACATCTATAAGGCAAGAAAAGGAAATAAAGGGCACTCAAATTGGTAAGGGAGAAGTAAAACCACCCCTATGAGTAGATGATATGATCCTATACACAGAAAATCCCAAAGATTCCACAAGAAAGCTATTAGAACTAATCGAAGGATTCAGCAAATTAACAGATACACAAGATCAACTTAAAAAAAAAAATTAGTTGGATTCCTCTACACCAAAAAGAGAATTTTAAAAAAAGTCAGGAAAACAATACCATTTTCAGTATCCCCCCAAAAGATGAAATACATAGGAACAAATCTAACACAACTGCAATAAACCAAAAGAGACCTACGTAAATGGAAAAACATACCATAGTCATGGATAGGAAGACTTAACACTGAATATGTCAATACTACCTAAAGTGATCTATAGATATAATGCAATCCCAATCCAAATTTCAACAGATAAGTAAAGCATTATCGAGGAAGAACAAAGTAGGAGCCCTCACACTACCTGATCTCGGAAACTACTATACAGCCATGGTAGTCAGAACAGCCTCGTACTGATACAATGACAGACACAGAGATCAATGAACAGAACTGAGAACCCAGACTTAAATCCATTCACCTATATGGACAGCTGATCTTTGACAAAGGGCCAAAGTCAATTAAATCGGTGAAGAGACAGTCTAACAAATGGTGCTGTCAAAACTGGATGTCTATCTGTGGAAAAATGAAACAGGACCCATATGTCACACCATACACAAAAACTAACTCAAAATGGATCACAGACCTAAATATAAAACCTAAAAGTATAAAGATAATGGAAGAAAATATTGGAGCAATGCTAGGGACCCTAGTAGATGGCATAAACAGACTAACAAACA
This sequence comes from Elephas maximus indicus, assembly GCF_024166365.1. Lineage (NCBI taxonomy): Eukaryota > Metazoa > Chordata > Mammalia > Proboscidea > Elephantidae > Elephas > Elephas maximus. The sequence continues at coordinate 69,290,726 of NC_064846.1, read as the reverse complement.
TAACTAAAAATGTACCAACATCAGAAGATAAACTAGATAACTCGAACCTCCTAAAAATTAAACACTTATATTCATCAAAAGACTTCTCCCAAGGAGTAAAAAGAGAGCCTACAGACTGGGAAAAAATTTTGGCTGTGACATATCTGTCAAAGGTCTAATCTCTAAAATTTATAGGAAATGTCAACACCTCAATAATAAAAAGTAAAACAATTCAATTAAACAAAATGGTCAAAGGATATGAACATACACTTCACCAAAGAAGATATTCAGGCAGCTATCAAACACGTGAAAAAATGCTTGCATTCTTTAGCCATTAAACCAAAACCAAACCCATTGCCATCGAGTTGATTTGGACTCATAGCGACCCTATAGGACAGAGTAGAACTGCCCCATAGAGTTTCCAAGGAGCACCTGGTGGATTCAAACTGTCGACCTTTTGGTTAGCAACCGTAGCACTTAACCACTACACCACCAGGGTTTCCCCATTAGCCATCAGAGAAATGCAAATCAAAACGATAATGAGTTACCACAGCATCCTGACAATAATGACACTAATGAGAAAAGCATAAACTTATAAATGTTGGTGATGTTGTGAGTCAGAGTCGACTCGACAGCACTGTTTTTTTTTTTGTGGGTGATGTTGTGGGAGATTGGAAGTCTTATACACTTTTTTTTCACTTTGGAAAATGGTATGGTGCTTCCTTAAAAATCCAGAAATAGAAATACCATATGACCCAGCAATCCCAATCCTAGGTATATGACACGAATACAACCCATGTGTATTATGGCATTATTCACAATAGCAAAAAGATGGAAACATCCAAAGTGCCCATCAACAGATGAATGGATTGACAAATTGTGGTGCATACAGCAGAATACTATGCAATAATAAAGAATAAAAACAGATTCACAAAACATTTTACAACATGAATGAATTTGAAGGACATTATGCTGAGTGAAATAAGTCAATCACAAAAAAGACAAATATTGTATTGCACCAGTATTAAAAAGAAAAAAAAATTATTTGGTGATTAACAAGGATGGGAGGGGGAGGGAGGGAAAATTACTAAGTAGATAGAAGATGCATGTTAATATTGGTGAAGGCAAAGGCAATGTGCAATATGTGGGAAGTCAGGCCAACACGACCAAGGCAAAAGAAGGCACTGAGAGGAACACAAGAACAAAGGGCAACTATAGTAACCCTGGAAACCCTGGTGGTGTAGTGGTTAAGTGCTACATCTGCAAACCAGAGGGTTGGCATTCAAATCCGCTAGGTGCTTCTTGGAAACTCTATGGGGCACTTCTACTCTGGCGTATAGGGTCGCTATGAGTCGGAATCGACTCGATGGCACTGGGTTTAGTTTGGTTTTGATATAGTAGCCCTGGTGTAGTAATTAAGTGCTATGGCTGCTAACCAAAAGATCAGCAGTTTGAATCCACCAGGTGCTCCTTGGAAACTCTGTGGGGCAGTTCTACTATGTCTTATAGGGTTGCTATGAGTCGGAATCAGCTCAATGGCAACGGGTTTGGTTTTTTGTTTATAGCAATTACTATAAGACAGACAATCCTGCAACAGGTAGATGGGTATGCTAAAGAGGATGTAAAGGAGCACACCCACCTGCAGATATAGGTTTCCTTGTGGATATTTCTACATACATAACTGTAAGTGCTGCTTATATATTAATATAAACAGTAGAGCACACAGGGAGCATAGTCATGGAAACTGCTTAGAGATAACCAAACACCTTATGAGACAAAGCTCCTAGGCTTGAAGGCAAAGGACCATAGACTCAGGTGACATCTAAGTCAGTTGGCACAACATAGTTCTTAAAGACAATGTTCTGCATCCTAGTTTGGTGAGTAGCACCTGGATCTTAAAAGCTTGCAAGCAGGCATTTAAGATACAACTATTGGTCTCTTCCTGTTGGGAGGAAAGGAGAGTGAAGAAAAGACAAGACTCAAGGGAGCAATTAGTCCAAAGGACTAATGGAGCACATGAACCACAGCCAATATAACCCCTAGACCAGAAGAATTTGATGGTGCCCAGCTACCACTACCAGCTGCTCTAACTGGGATCACAACAGAGGGTCCTGGACAGAGTGGGAGAAAAATGTAGAACAAAAAGTCAAATTCACAATACAGACTAGACTTACTGGTCTGACAGAGACTAAAGGAACCCCCAAGACTATGGCCCTAAGGCTCATATTCTTACCTGGAGCTGAAGCCATTCCCAGAGACCACCTTTTGTCAAACAATAGACAGGCCCACAAAATGAACAACAACACCCAAGAGGAACGTGTTCCTTAGAAAAATTATACAAGATCAAAAGGAAAACATTTGCCCAAAAGCAAAGACGAGGATGCAGGAAGTGGTAGAAAAACCAGAGGAAAGAAAATGGGGAATCTAGGGCAGAAATGGGGAGAGTGCTGACACTTTATGGGGAATGCGACCAATATCATGGAACACTTTATGTACAAGGTACCAAGCGGGAAACTAGTTTGCTCTGTAAACTTTCACCTAAAGCACAATAGAAAATAAAATAAGAGAATTGTGTTCAAACTCTTCACCAACCTATTTCATTCTGCAGTTTATCCCTGTGTATACCATATAACCCTTACCTTCTTATCTTTATTTCCTTATCATGACTTAACCCAGCTGGCCTTGACAAAATCTCATACTCTGCATTTATTCAATACTTACAAGTAGGGAATCAGAAAACTGTCTCTGAGGTCATTGATTTTCCCTTGCTCTAGAGTAGTTCATAAATTGTGTCTATTAAATTTCCTGCTCAAAATGGTACAGAGTAGACAAAGGGGATTCTCTAGAATACATACAGAGTAAATAACATGGTCTCTAAGAATAACTAAATGTTATTGATTTCGATGGAAAATAATTCAGAGATATCTCTGTACCTTTGCAGTTAAACTCCCTAAGGAACAGAGCATTGAGAAACTTTTTAAAAGTCTATTCTTTTCTTTGGAAAATAGAGTGGGTATTTTCAAGTTTCCACAGAGTTTTATGCGAAGTTCTTTGCTGCAGTCAAATTAAGGCAATATTTTGGTTAAGTTTATTACAGTAAATGATAGCTGTTCAGAGAAACTCGATCGCTATTTTTTTGTTGTTGTTGCTGGCAGTCATAGCAGCGCTCGGGGCAAAGTTATGAAAGGCTCACAACCATTACTGGCTATAACAAACCAATATTTCCATTATATTAATGCGAGCCTTTTCTCCAAACAAGTGAAGTATTGTGAAACAGAATTGGTATATTATGTATGCCTTTACTATTCATGGCCTGATATGTAGATTAAGTGGCAAATTAGTGTTTGCCTTTGGAAAGTATGAATATTGCATTAAGGTTTTATAGGTTTCTTTTCTTTTTTTTTTTTTCTTCAGCTTCACTCCTTCCTGACTTTTAGTAGCCTGGCATGCATCACTGTCACTTTTGCATTAGTGCTGCTACCATGAGCATTTATGCTAATTTAGGATAGTGCCAAAGTTATTACTGTTAGCTTCTGAACTGAGAATCAACCCTCATGAAGTCAGCTAACTGTGTAGAATATTTCAGTATATCATTGCCAATGAATCTTAAAGACAATAGCCGCCTTAGTGCATTGATTATCTCAAAAAATAGTGAGATATTTTTTATTTACATAATAGGTGAATATGCGCCCCTACACTATTCTTGAGATTCTCAATCAAAATGCACGATATTTTTCATAGACAGTTGTTAGCATGCCACATATTTGTTGATATCTGATAAAATCTTCTAGTATATAACTGATATTTAGAAATGTGTTCAGGTTAACTTCAGATAGCTGTAAACTTTGCTCATACCAACTATTACTTTCTTTTGTAAAAATCAGAGGTAATTTGTTATGTGACAGATACATGTTTGCAGCTGTAGCTGTATTTTCCTATATGTTTTCTTTTCTTCATTGTGTTACGTTAACTTTGTACAAAGTTTTATAATAACTAATTAGCTTCTTTATTCATAAAGTGAAATTTGCTGATATTATTTTAATTTAAGCTACCTAATACGTCTTTAAACCTTTACCTGTATCTTATTTGCACATATTTTCCTTTAAATAAAATTGATCTTAACTGGCATTAATTTAACTTGTCGGGTAGGCAAGAAATGATAGAAATATTTACATGTTCTGACGGCACTGGGGTGGGTTAAGGGTGATTTATTGCTACTGATGGTAAAAAGTACATTGGACCTGTAACATCAACACACATATTTTTCCTTTAACATTGTTGACTCACAATAATTTTGTGTTGTAATTTTAAACTCATCTCTAGATAAATTAGTTCAGTATTGGCCAAACCAAAAAGACCCGTTGCCGTCAGGTCAATTCCAACTCATAGCGACCCTATAGGACAGAGTAGAACTGCCCCATAGTTTCTAAGGAGTGTCTGGTGGATTTGAACTGCCGACCTTTATGGTTAGCAACCATAGCACTTAACCACTATGCCACCAGGGTTTCCTCAGTATTGGCAGAGAAGTATAAAACATTTTACATTTGAGCAAAAATATTAAAATAATTCTGAGGGGGAAGGACGACTAAAGTTGAAGGCAAAAGAAAAATGTGTACATTTATTAAAATAAAGTGGCTTGTTGTGTATCAGATACAGTGCCAAGGGTTTCATGGAGATTAAATCACTTAATATATATAAAGAGGTACTAGAGTTTCTATTTCAGAATTGAGGAATCTCAGACTCTGAGACTTGAAGTGACTTTCCCAAGATTATGCTGCTAGCAATGGTAAAGTGGTGTCAAAGGTAAGTAGTCTGATTCCTGAGGCCTGCTCTTATCCACAACATCATACTGCCTCCTAAATGTAGGAAGATTTTCATTTACTGAATACTAAAAAAAGAAGTCAGACAGCTGAAGGAACAAATTGTGTCTAACAAGTGTGCTGCCTCTAGACACGATAACATGCCAGCTTGCATTCCAATGGACAACTGCCCCAAAGTGACAATTAACAAGAAATATTTTTCCACTCTGAGGTCAGTTTTGTGAGAAATTGATTTTTTTTCCAAGAGTTGAATTAATGTAATTATTTCCTTAATCGATTTTTAAAATGCTTCTTTCATTCTTCAAAATATACTTAACTGTTTTTTATTAAAACTTATTTAAAGCCCTGGCAAGCAAAATAGGAAAAAGCAATTGTTGAACAAAATAGAATTATTTCAAGAAGAAAAATTCAAACACATTCTCTTCTGTGTCAAATAGGTGAAGTGCTTATCCTGTGGGGCATTTCACAAAACTCAGCTTTTCTAAAACGGTTCCCTGACTCCCATAGACAGTGTTAGTCAATACTTCCTTGTATCTGAAACCAATTTTTCACACTTTTTATGTCAATTCATATATTGCACTGAAATTATGTTTTCTTGTTTACCTCTGTAAGTAAATGGTGGGTCTTATAGAGCAAGAATTGAATGTTTATTCATTTCTGTATCTCACCACTAAATATAATGCCCAACACATAAGTGCTTAATAACTATGTGTTTAATAAAGGGATAGATAGAAAGGGCCCTTACCGAATTCAAAGTCTTCTCTTAATTATGGCATTTGATTCTGAAAAAAATTAAGCTCTATCAAAAAATACCTGGCCTCCAAGAAAACTAAATTACTTTCAACTGAATGGTGATAAAAGAATTCATGAAAATGCCAGTTTTTATAAAAATCAAGCCGAGTTATTGCTAAGCTAAACATGATTATTTTCTTCCTCCCCCATCTCCCGACCAATACATACCCAATAAGAGTATCTTTAAGAAATCTCTACATACCTCATTCCTATTCCCACACATACCAAAAATAGCTCCATTTTTAGTGGAAAGCAAATGTCAAATTTGAGGGCATTTTGGTATAATTTACACTTTTAGGATCCAAATATAATAATACAAGTTCTGTTTTTAAATATTTGAAATTGTCCCTAATAACATACTGACAGCCTGCTTAGTTCCATTATCAAATTTTCTTCTAGACAAATCCTCAGTTTCCCAATGAGTTGTGCATGCAATCGCCTTTTGCTATTATTAATTTATGGTCACCTGTTTTCAAGAGGAGCCCTGGTGGCATAGTGGTTAAGAGCTCAGCTGCTAACAAAAAGGTTGGCAGTTCAAATCCACCAGCTGCTCCTTGGAAATCCTATGGGGCAGTTCTACTCTGTTCTATAGGGTCGCTATGAGTCGGAATCCACTCCATGGCAATGGGTTTTGTTTGTTTTGTTTTCAAGTGGAGCTCTGGTGGCACAGTGGTTAAGTGCTCAGCTGCTAACTGAAAGACTGGGGTTTCAAACCCACCAGCCACTCCATGGGAGAAAGATGTGGCAGTCTGCTTCCATAAAGATTTACAGCCTTGGAAACCCTATGGGGAAGTTCAACTGTGTCCCATAGGGTCGCTATGAGTTGGAGAGCAGTGGGTTTGTTTTGCTTTTTGGATGTTTTCAAGTATTTTGGTTTTAGATACATTTTGTGGTGTGCTACCAAACTTTAACAATCTTCAAGTGCCTTTTTAATGGCAATTCTTGGACAAAACACTAAGTGTACTTGACTACGTTATCTCCATGTTTTCTTACAGGCTATGGAGCAAATGGAGCCCTGGTGGTGCGGTGGTTAAGTGCTCAGCTGCTAAACAAAAGATTGATGATTTGAACCCACCAGCTGCTCAGTGGGAGAAAGATGTGAGTGTGCTTCTGTGAAGATTACAGCATTGGGAACCTAATAGTGTAGTTCTACTCTCTCCTATAGGACCGCTATGAGTCGGAATTGACAGCAATTGGTTTGGTTTTGGTATGGAATAAATCATTGTTAACAAGAGCAAAAAATTCCTAACCTCCAGTCAGAATACATTTCATATTTATTCATAAACGTCTTAAACCAAAAACCAAAAATGTTGCCATCAATTAGATTCCGACTTATCGTGACCCTACAGAACAGCGTGGAACAGCACCACAGGGTTTCCGAGGAGCAGCTGTTGGATTTGAACTGCCCACCTTTATGGTTAGCAGACAGGCTCTTGACCACTCCGCCGCCAGAGCTCTGTCAAAGTATTTTATTTACACAATGTAAGAATGGATAAATTATTTATAAAAATTCTTTGGAAATAAGATTAGTAACTAGGCATTCTTTCATAATGTCTCCTCAAACCAAATTATACTTAGATATTTGTTCCCACCATCCTCCTTCTCATAAAAATCTCATAATCAGTCTCATAGCAATAAGTATGTACAACACAGCACCAGTGTTTCATAGAGGGCACTGTACCCTCTAAAAAAAACCCAGAGAAAACAAAAAACTATTGCTGTGGAGTTGGTTCCAACTCGTAAGTAGGAAATTATTGTCCAAACACAGAACTAATGATAGTTAAATTGCTTGAAAGTAATTATTTCTGATGAAATACCATATTGACCAATATGTGAAGATTTTCATTTTTTTTCCAAAAAGCAGTTTATTAAAATAAAATTAGTGACCAGATACCAATCTTGGCAACTTTGCCAGATTAGATAAATTTTTTACTTGTCATGGAATTAAAATCCCCAGGAAATGAGCTAGTGTTCTTGAAAACATTAAATATTGGTTAGTTCACAACAAGATTTTAAATATTTCACATTTATGAGGTATCTTGTAGTACTGGCAGTTCTACTCTGGCCTATAGGGTCACTATGAGTCGGAATCGACTCGACAGCAGTGGTTTTTGGTTTTTTTTTTGTAGTACTAATAATGCTAATAATTAAATGCCTTTTAAAACATAATTTCATTAATAGCTAAAGAAATTCACAGGACTATTTTGGAAATGTATATTGGAGTAGCTTCAAAAACTGTCACCATATGGTTTAACATGAAGTGTTCGATGACAGTACCAATTGAGACATAGTTCAAATTTCACAGACTACTATATTTCCTTTCTCAGTTCTGAACTAGCACGTGGAATTACTCATGGGCATAACATTTTTGAGCACATTTTGATTTCTTAAATATGACCTTTTATGCCAAAATGAGTTTAGTTCTATTAAAAAATGGATTAGTATCAAATGGAATACGTGTGTATTCTTTAATAGCCACAGGAGCAAAATGGTTTTTCATTGCTTAAGGAGACCTTTAAAGGGAGCAGAAGGAGGGGGGCGTGAAAACAAAGTGAATAGAAACTAAAGCCGTTCATATCTAAGATTTACAGGATAAAATCCTTTTCCAAGAATGTATCAATTTAGGTTTTCATAAAAAGATGTCATTACTCTAATATTTAGTAACTTCTCAATTAATGTTGACTCTGCCATAAAGACTATTAAATATGTCTGCTTTTTCGTAAGCATTTTATCTTTGGCAGCCTGCTGTGTTTTTCTGTTCTTTTAATTAATGAGCTTTTCTCACCTTGTGATTATCTAATTTCCACTTAATTGCTTTACAGTAATAAAGTTCATTTTACATTCTTCCTTCATAAGGATAGTTTTCAAAAAATGCAGCAAATTTTCAACTTTAGGAACTGAAAATGATACATTATAGTTTCTCTCCCTCTGAGATTTAGAAGGCTCCAATTTCAATTAAAGGCTGAAAAGGTTATTAAAGCCTCCTATATCCAGTTTTTCATCACTTATTGAATGTCATGCATACATTTTCTTTGGGGAAAAAAAAAAAAAACATTTGCCTGGAAAAAGAAGGCAATTTACACCAGATCTATTGATTACACCAAATCTATTTCGTCTTTACAAATTATCAGTGTGAGATCCTTCGTGCTCACTGTTTCACCCAACATTTTCTACAACTGCTTTTACTACCTACCGAACTTAGAAGCAATGGAGACATAATCTGAGCTATTTGTTACATAATACACTAAGGATTTTTTTAAATGTTTCTTAATTTTTTTTTATAGTTGCTCTTTGCTTTAATAAGAATTTTTACACTAGCTGCATATTTTCAGTCATGGCAAAACCTTTTTTATGTATGACACCATATACATTACTGGAAAGCAAAGTTGAATGTTAAGCATCAATGTTAAGCATGAATGATAAGCAACCATGTAAATTAACATAAATTTAATATAAAAAATTTTAATATGGTCACTATTCAGGATTAGAACAATTACTTTGACCTAATTTTTTTCATCATTATGACTTTAAAAACAAAAGAAGCAGTAGAGTCTTATAGGTAAGGGCTGTACATGTAATTGCTTTGTCCCTAAGAACTCTAGCTCAGTTCTTCTATCAGAATGAACAAGAAACTATGTAAGATTACTCATTTTCCCAATGTTTCGCTCACATTAATGCCCACGAGAATAACCAGTAATCTTCATTTTTCTTGTAGATCACTTAAGAATATAACCCACCTGTGATCTTTGTGGATTTAACATTAATTCATCTAGTATAAGAGGTCAATATAAAGATGGATCAATAATCTTTGAGCTATGTGACTACTATTTTCCTCTCAACATTTGAGGTTAAAAAAATAGAACAAGCAAACAATAAAAAGCTTAAGTAGGTACTGTATAATTTATGCCTCCAAATTTTGGATTCTGTAATGTATACACCTAAATACATTCTGAAGAAAACTTGCTCCCCTCAAATAAAAAAAAAAATATGATTCATTAATTCCCATTAGTGCTTAATGCCTTTAAACAATACTTAGCACAGCTGTTTTGAAAGTCACTATTTAGTAGTTGTTAATGTGATAATTTTTTTTTTAATGTGATAATTGGTTATGGTGGACCAATGAGACTTCAAATGGTATACTTTTGATTTTATGTCATAAATATTGCCGTTGGGGTTTGAGAGTTTCTTTTTTTTTAATGGCAACACGGAATTACTTACAGTCTTTTATGTAGTTAAAACTAATTGTAATCACTAGCTATAAGATTTTAATATAAAATGACAGAGTGTTTCATGTTGAGTTGTAAAATCTCTACTTCTGATATAACCCCCATTAGTCCTGAACACTGTTGTTATTGCACCTTCATTTGGCTAGAAAATTGCCAACAAGAGCCCCTCTAATGAGTGATACAATTGCAAAACACTACAAGCATCACAGTCTGATTAATTTCATAAAGGGTATGATAAGTTATTTCATGAACAGCATAATATCATGGAAAGCAGAGCGAATCGGTTGCTATGGTATTTTCTTGGTAATAAAATTAGGTACAATGAATTAGAAGACTAGGTGAGTAATATTTGATCTGAGATGATCCAAATTTTGGCCATGCAAAGAGAGTGAGAAACCACTACCTACTCAGATGATCTAAGAATCTTCAAGATGGGGAAGAACCTGGGATTAAATTAAAAATGCTGAAAATGTATCTGCCAAACTATCTGAGGGAAGTTGTATTTCTTAGAAGTCTTATATCTCTGCTTGTTCAAAATCAACACAGCTATATAAAGAAAAAATATCATTTTATTGGTGTCCAAATCTGAAAAAAACAATGTTCAAGGTCATTGACTTTTCTCACTGACGGGAGCAACTTTTCTTTTTCCTAAAATCTTTTAAATTATCATAGAAGATGGGTGTGTTATTTTGAACTCTCTCCTGAAGATGAAAGTTCATGACTCAGTGAAGTCGCTGAATACAAAATTCATGTATAAAGGCAGATAAAGTAGAGACAGGCATTTCTTGCAGAGTAAATAGCATGGGCAAAGAAATGGGAATGAGAAAAATTATGACTTATCCAGGTTACAATAGTTACGTGTGTCAGGGGAAGTGTTCATGAAGGAAAGTAGATTTTAGATGGCAGTTAAGGCCACATCACTCCAGGTCTCGTATGTGAACCTAAGGAGCTCATTGAAGAGTTTTAAACAGGGCTGAGACTGTCCAATTTGCATTTTTAAAAGATCATTTAGGCAGCAGAGTAACAGACTGATTGGAGGGGGCCAAGATTGGAGATAGATGGCTCAGAAATGTTTTGCCATGACCTAGGTAATAGTTGTTATACTAAAGCAACATCAGTGAAGGTGGAAATGGGGGGACAAGCTGTGCAAATGTTAGAATCAATCAGTGGTGTGGAACAAACAGATGTGAGTGATGAAGGTGAAAACACAGGCTAGAAAGCTACTAGATTTCTATCATGAGTAGCTGGTGAAATAGCAATAACACATAAGAAATGATGAGTTTGATTTAGGATAAATTATATGGAGATTCAAGTGAGACATTCCAGTGGATATCTTTGGAATAAAAGTGTGATCTCTAGAGAGATCACAGAAGGGAAATGACCTTGGGAGTCATTTGCATTTAGTTGTTAGTTGAATCCATGGCTGCAAATTAGATCACATGAATGGGGAGAAAATAATCCTTCCTTCACAAAGGCATTAAGCAGGAGTATTTGTTGTCGTTTAGGAGGGAATTTGCTTATGTTTCAGTCACTTTTTAAACTTTTATTCTTCTATATCAGAATAAGGTCCCTGGGTGGTGCAAATGGTTAAGCACTCTACTAGTAGCCAACAGGTTGGGGTTTGAACCCTCCCAGAGACACCTCAGAACCCAGGCCTAGTGATCTGCATAAAAAGATCACAGCCTTGAAAACCCTGTGGAGCAGTTTTACTCTGCACACAAGGGGTTGCCATTAGTCAAAATCGACTTGAAGGCAGATAACAAAAACAACATATAGGAGTACACTTTTTTATTTTTTTATAATATAATATAAACTTGTGTCTACTTTCTTTCATGAAACAGAAACTCAAGATAAAGTATTTGTTGATTCGATTTTGACCCTCGTCTAGACCAATGATTGAATATCTCCAGTCAATACTCACTGAGGAATCTACATAATCTCTGAAGAGTTTCTTGCCTCAAAACATGGAAAATAAAAGACAGATTTTGCAGTATGAGTAATTTAAAAATTAAAACATTACGTAATGTATGGAATTGGCTTTGAAATAACCCAACAAGAAAGAAACTAGGGGATGGTGTTATAGACAAACCAAGATTTGCCATGAGTTGATAATCTTTGAAAACCGGATGATAGGTGCTTTAGAGTTCATTATACTTTCTATTTTTAAGTATGCTTAAAATTTTCTGTAATAAAGTTTAAAAAATAGCAAATAATTCTGCACGTACAAAATGCACCAAAAACACTAAATATAATGAAAATTGAGAACATTTAATATAAAAGTTTGATCAGCAATTACTGAATAAAAGAACTTCTGAAAGGATGACGGTTAAAAATAGTCTCCCATGAGGAAGAAAAGAAATATAGTTTCTATGTGCTCAGGAGTTTGAAATAGCCTGATTCTACAGACATTGTCATAATTCAAAGTCAGCTCTTTGATGTAATCTAGATAAATTTGCCAGACCAATATATAAAAGTATTAAACATATAAGTTGCCTCTGATTATAATTGCTTTTCATGTTGTGAGTATCTATCTAGTGTCTGCTGTGAGAATCATATCAAACTTAATAGCATGAAAGCCCATGATATGCTTTTAAAACTAAATTAAAAACAATGCTTATTTTAGCATAAATTAAGGAATATTTTTCAACAATTTTAATTCTACTTGGATTTTTCAAATTTTGTTTCTGTCGCTATTGCATTTTTTTCTTTCTTTTTCAATGGTGGGAATGGTAAATTAGCAATCTTCCATACCGTGACTAAAATAGTCAAGAATAAAATTTGCAAATGTGGGGGATATTTATTTGATGGTTACTTATCATTCATAGTAAGTATATAAAATGTGTCCTTCCAATGGACGGAGACTGCCTTTTCAGATGACTGAGATTTATGTAGATAAAACCAGTTATAAACCAGTAGAAGTGAAGGAAACTCTGTAATCCTCAATTACCTTGTTTTGAAATATTATAAATAATTAAAAAATTTTAAATATCTAGCTATTGACATTTGTTATACAGACTACAGTGTACTATGATAAAGTGAGGTATCTGTTGTTGTTGTTAGGTGCCACCGAGTCAGTTCCAACTCATAGCAACCCTATGCACAACAGAAGGAAACCTTGCGTGGTCCTGTGACTTGATACAACGTTGCAGCCATTGTATCAGTTCATCTCCTTGAGGGTCTTCCTCTTTTTTGCTGACTTGCTATTTTTCCAAGCATGATGTCCTTCTTCAGGGACTGATCCCTCCTGATAACATGTTCAAAGTATGCGAGATGTAGTCTCACCATCCTTCCTTCTAAGCAACATTCTGGTTGTACTTCTTCCAAGACAGGTTTACTCCTTCTTTTGGTAGTCCACGGTATATTCAATGTTCTTCACCAACAGCACAGTTCAAAGGTGTCAGTTCTTCTTTGGTCTTATTCATTGTCCAGCTTTCACATGCATGGGAGACGACTGAAAGCACCATGGCTTGAATCAGGAGTATATCAGTCTTTAAGGTGACATCTTTTCTTTTTAACACTTGAAAGAGGCCTCTTGCAGCCCATTTGCCCAATGCAAAGCCTCTCTTTTTTTTTTCTGACTAATCTGTCTTTATTTTTAGTTTTATTTTTTAATTTTTTATTGAACTTTAGATGAAGGTTTACAGAACAAACTAGTTTCCCATCAAATAGTACACACATTGTTCCATAACATTGGTTAACAACCCCACGACATGTCAACACTCTCCATTCTCAACACTGGGTTCCCTATTACCAGTTTTCCTGTTCCCTTCTGCCTTCCCTTCCCTGCCCCAGGGCTGGTGCGCCCCTTTAGTCTTGTTTTCATTCATGGGCCTGTTCAATCTTTGGCTGAAGGGTGAACCTCAGGAGTGACCTCATTACTCAGCTGAGAGGGCGTCTGGGGGCCATACTCTCAGGGTGTCTCCAGTCTCTGTCAGGCCAGCAAGCCTGGTCTTTCTTTTTGAGTTAGAACTTTGTCTTACATTTTTCTCCAGCTCTGTCCGGAACCCTCTATTATGATCCCTGCCAGTGCAGTCAGTGGTGGTAGCCGAACACCACCTAATTTTACTGCATTCAGTCGGGTGGAGGCTGTGGTAGGTGTGGTCCATTAGCCCTTTGGACTAACCTTTCCCTTGTATCTTTAGTTTTCTTCATTATTCCTTGCTCCCGAAGGCATGAGACTGGTGGAGTATCCTGGATGGCTACTCACAGCAATGCCTCTTTTGATTTCTTAACTATTGCTTCCATGGGTGTTGATTGTGGATCCAAGTAAAATGAAATCCTTGACAACTTCAATCTTTTCTCCATTTATCATGATGTTACTTATTGGTCCAGTTGTGAATATTTTTGTTTTCTTTCTGTTAAAATGTAATCCATACTGAAGGCTGTGGTCTTTGTTCTTCATTAGTAGGTGCTTCAAGTCCTCTTCACTTTCAGCAAGCAAAGTTGTGTCATCTGCATAACGCATGTTGCTAATGAGTCTTTCTCCAATCCTGATGCCCCATTCTTCTTCCTATAATCCAGTTTCTCAGTTTATTTCTCAGCAAACAGATTGAATAAGCATGATGAAAGAATACAACCCTGATGCACACCTTTCCTGGCTTTGAACCAAGCAGTATCCCCTTGTTCTTCTCAAATGACTGCCTCTTGATCCAAATGCAGATTCACCATGAGCACAATTAAGTGTTCTGGAATTCCCATTCTCCCCAATGTTATCCATAATTTATTAAGATCCACACAGTTGAATGCCTTAGCATAGTCAATAATATACAGGTAAACATCTTTCTGGTATTCTCTGCTTTCAGCCAGGATCCATCTGACATCAGCAACAATATCCCTAATTCTGTATTCATTCCTAAATCCAGCTTGAATTACTGGCAGTTCCCTGTGGATATACTGCTGCAGCAGCTTTTGAAAGATCTTCAGCAAAATTTTGCTTGCATATGATATTAAAGGTATTGTTCAATAATTTCCACATTCGTTTGGAGCACCTTTCTTGGGACTAGGCATAAATATGGATCTATTCCAGATGGTTGGCCACATAGGTGTCTTCCAAATTTCTTGGCACAGACGAGTGGGCACTTCCAGTGCTGCATCCGTTTGTTGAAACATCTCAATTGGCACTCCATCAACTTCCAGAACCTTGTTTTTCACCAATGCCTTCAGTGCAGCTTGGACTTCTTCCTTCAGTACCATTGTTTCCTGATTACATGCTACCTCCCGAAATGGTTAAACATCGACCAATTCTTTTTGGTATAGTGACTCTGTGTATTCCTTCGATCTTCTTTTGACGCATCCTTTGTCATTGAATAGTTTCTTTGTAGAATCCTTCAGTGTTGCAACTCAAGCTTTGAATTGTTTCATCAGTTCTTTCAGCTTGAGAAATGCTGAGTGCGTTCTTCCCTTTTTGTTCTGTATCTCCCGGTCTTTTCACATGTCATCATAATACTTTGCCTTCTTGAGCCACCCTTTGAAATCTTCTGTTCAGTTCTTTTACTTCATCATTTTTTCCTTTTGCTTTTGCTACTCAACATTCAAGTGCAAGTTTCAGAGTCTCTTCTAACATCCATTTAGGTCTTTTCTTTCTCTCCTGTCTTTTTAACGACCTCTTGCTTTCTTCATGTATAATGTCCTTGATGTCATTACACACCTTGTCTCATCTTAGGTCGTTAGTGTTCAATGCATCAAATCTATTCTTAAGATGGTCTCTAAATTCAGGCGGGATATCCTAAAGGTCGTGCTTTGGCTGTCATGGACTTTTTCTAATTTTCTTCAGTTTCAACTTGAACTTGCATATGAGTAACTGATAGTCCGATCCGAAGTCAGCCCCTGGCCTCGTTCTGAGTGATGATATTGAGCTTTTCCATTGTCTATTTCCACAGATGTTGTCAATTTGATTCCTGTGTATTCCATCTGGCTAGGTCCATATGTATAGTCACTGTTTATGTTGGCAAAAAAAGATATTTGTAATGAAGATGTTGTTGGCCTTGCAAAATTCTATCACGCAATCTCCAGCATCATTTCTATCACCAAGGCCATATTTTCCAACTACCGATCCTTCTTCTTTGTTTCCAACTTTTGCATTCCAATCACAAGTAATTACCAATGCATCCGCGTTTCATGTTTGATCTATTTCAGACTGCAGAAGTTGGTGAGAATCTTCAATTTCTTCATCTTTGGCCTTAGTGTTTGGTGCATAAGTTTGAATAATAGTCATATTAACTGGTCTTCCTTGTAGACGTATGAATATTGTCCTATCAGTGACAACATGGTACTTCAGGATAGATCTGAAAGGTTCTTTTTGACGATGAATGCAACACCATTCCTCTTCAAGTTGTCATTCCCAGCATAGTAGACTGTATGATTGTCTGATTCAAAAAAAAAATGAGGTATCCTAGAGGATTCTATACCTGTGTTTCTCAAAGGGTCACCAAGGACACTTTGCAATAGCATCTAGGAACCTTGTTAAAAGCGCTGATTCTTGCCTGACTGCAGTAAACCTGCTAAAACAGAATCTTTTTAGGTTGCACCCAAAACTATGCATTTTAGAAAATTTTCACAGTACTTTTTATGTCCACTAAATTTTTAAAGCCACTGTGTTAGGGGGTAAGATGATGGAAAAGGATTCTGGTTAAAACAGCTATTTAGTGAAGGTTCTTCTTTATTTGAATATTAACTTCTCCAGAAGTCTCCACTATAATAGACAAAGCAAGCCTAGAGAATTTTATTCACTTTCAGAGACCATATTAAAAATTTGATGTAGGCAATTTGGAACATGTCTAGAGAACAAAAAAATAACCAACTGGGCTCATAGTTGATGACCAGTAAATATTTATTGAATAAATGTAAGAAATGTAAATATACAAATTATTATAATACAACCTTCTCCTTTGTTGTCAGTACAAAATACGATCTCCAGTATGAAGAAATGGTAATTTACCAAGCATCTACCACGTAAAGCACTGTGTGGAGGATGCTGCGAATATGACCAACTGAGTTAATAGATACCCTCCCAAACAGAAATGTTAGAAAAATTATCTTGAGTATTATTTTGGACTACTGTAAATGCATCTCATTTTATTGCATTTAGTTTGTGGGGTTTTTCCCCTCTTAAACACTGATCAATAAAGCTGCATAAATATTATAATTAAAATGTAATATTAGATTGAAAAAATGTACTATTTTTGTTTTAGTACTTAGCGAAAAAACAGAGACAATGGGGGAGAAGTAACAAAACTGATGTTTTAAATCATACTTAAAAAATTCTCCCAACGTGTCAGATACTAATATTTGCTCACCAAACACATTGCTTTCTCAAAAACACACAGCACAACTGCATTTTTCAGTGTCCTTGGCAGTTAAGTATGACCTTGTGTCTGATTTCTGGACAGTAGTATGTGAGTGGAAGTGCCCCATAAACGCCTCCCACTCTTGCCTCACACCATACACAAAAACCAATTCAAAATGGATCAAGGACCTAAATGTGAAAATTAAAGCCATAAACTCCTTAGAAGAATATGTAGGAACAAGGATGTGGCCCCTAGTGTTTAGTGCTAGATTATTAGATATGGTAAGGAGTGCTGGAGTAGCAGAAGACAAAATAGATAGACGGTACCTTTTAAGAATTAAATACTTTTCTATATCAAAGGAAGTTATCAACAAAGTGGAAAAACAAATTACTAATTGGGGGAAATTTGGGGGAATCATATAGCAGATAAGGGCCAAATATCCAAAATATATCCAAAATTTCCACAACTTAGCAATAAAGAGACAAACAACCCAATCAAATAATGGGCAAAGGACTTGAACAAGCAGGTCACCAAAGAGGATATTCAAATGACCAACAAATACATAGATAGATGATCATCATCCTTAGCCATTGTTGTTTTTGGCTGATGTCAAGTCAATTCTGGCTCATAGCAACCCCATGTGACAAAGTAGAACAGCCCCATAGGGTTTCTTAGCTGTAATCATTACTGAAGAAAATTGCCAGGCCTTTCTCCCACAGAGCTACTGGGTGGGTTTGAACCACAAACCTATTGGTGAGCAGCCAAGCACGTAATTGTTGTACCACCAGGGTTGCTTCATTAACTGTTAGGGAGATGCAAATAAAAACCACAATGAGATATCACCTCATCCCCCTTAGAATGGAAATGATAAAAAAAAAAAAAAAGGAAAACATTAAGTATTGGCCAAGTTGTGGAAAAACTGAAACACACATCCATGGCTGGTGGGAATTTAAAATGGTGCGGCCACTGTGGAGAACAGTTTAGTGATTCTTTGAAAAGTTGAACATAGAATTACCACATGATCCAGCAATCACAATCCTAGGTATATACTCAGAAAAAGTAAAGGCAGGAATGCAAACAGAAACCTGTACACCATTGTTCATTGCAGTACTTTTCACAATAGCCAAAATGTGGAAACAACTGAAATATCCATCAACAGATGAATGGATAAACAAAATGTGGTACATACTATGCACCCATAAAGACAAATGAAGTTCTCATGAACCTTGAAAATATTATGCTGAGTGCAATAAGTCAGTCTCAAAAGGACAAATATTGTATGATATCACTTATTTAAAATAAGCAAATGTATGTAAACCAAAGGCTATTAATGGTTACCAGGGGTGGAAGGAAAAGGGAAAAGGAGGGTTGTTGTTTGTTTTGTTTTGTTTTTTAATAATTTTTTATTGTGCTTTAAGTGAAAGTTTACACATCAAGTCAGTCCCTCACACAAAAACCCATATACACCTTGCTATACACTCCCAATTACACTCCCCCTAATGAGACAGCTCACTCTCTCCCTCCACTCTCTCTTTTCGTGTCCATTTCAACAGCTTCTAACCCCCTCCACCCTCTCATCTCCCCTCCAGGCAGGAGATGCCAACATAGTCTCAAGTGTCCACCTGATCCAAGAAGCTCACTCCTCACCAGCATCCCTCTCCAACCCATTGTCCAGTCCAATCCATGTCTGAAGAGTTGGCTTCGGGAATGGTTCCTGTCCTGGGCCGACAGAAGGTCTGGGGGTCATGACCACTGGGGTCCTTCTAAACTCAGTCAGGCCATTAAGTCTGGTCTTATGAGAATTTGGGGTCTGCATCCCACTGCTCTCCTACTCCCTCAGGGGTTCTCTGTTGTGTTCCCTGTCAGGGCAGTCATTGGTTGTAGCCGGGCACCATCTAGTTCTCCTGGTTTCAGGATGATGTAGTTTCTGGTTCATGTGGCCCTTTCTGTCTCTTGGGCTTGTAATCACCTTGTGTCCTTAGTGTTCTGCATTCTCCTTTGCTCCAGGTGGGTTGAGACCAATTGATGCATCTTAGATGGCTGCTTGCTAGCGTTTAAGACCCCAGACGCCACTCTCCAAAGTGGGATGCAGGATGTTTCTTAATAGATTTTATTATGCCAATTGACTTTGATGTCCCCTGAAACCATGGTCCTCAGACCCCTGCCCCTGCTACGCTGGCCTTCAAAGCATTCAGTTTATTCAGGAAACTTCTTTGCTTTTGGTTTAGTCCAATTGTGCTTATCTCCCCTATATTGCGTGCTGTCTTTCCCTTCACCTAAAGTAGTTCTTATCTACTATCTAATTACTGAATGCCCTTCTCCCCCCTTCCCTCCCTCCCCCCTCTCGTAACCATGAAAGAACGTTTTCCTCTCAGTTTAAACTATTTCTCAAGTTTTTATAATAGTGGTCTTATACAATATTTGTCCTTTTGCAACTGACTAATTTCACTCAGCATAATGCCTTCCAGATTCCTCCATGTTATGAAATGCTTCACAGATTTCTCACTGTTCTTTATCGATGCGTAGCAGTCCATTGTGTGAATATACCATAACTTATTTATCCATTCATCTGTTGATGGGCACCATGGTTGCTTCCATCTTTTTGCTATTGTAAACAGTGCTGTAATAAACATGGGTGCGCACATATCTGTTCGTGTAAGGCTTTTATTTCTCTAAGACATATTCTGAGGAGTGGGATTGCTGGATCGTATGGTAGTTCTATTTCTAGCTTTTTAAGGCAGCGCCAAATCGATTTCCAAAGTGGTTGTTCCATTTGACATTCCCACCAGCAGTGTAGAAGTGTTCCAATCTCTCCACAGCCTCTCCAACATTTATTATTTTGTGTTTTTTGGATTAATGCCAGCCTTGTTGGAGTGAGATGAAATCTCATTGCACTTTTGATCTGCATTTCTCTAATGGCTAATGATTGTGAACATTTCCTCATGTATCTGCTAGCCACCTGAATGTCTTCTTTAGTGAAGTGTCTCTTCATATCTTTTGCCCATTTTTTAATTGGGTTATTTGCCTTTTTGCAGTTGAGTTTTTGCAGTATCATGCAGATTTTAGAGATCAGGTGCTGATCACAAACGTCATGGCTAAAAACTTTTTCCCCAGTCTGTAGGTAGTCTTTTTACTCTTTTGGTGAAGTCTAGTTTTTCTTCTACATTCTTTATAATGTTCTGTATACTGTTTATGCCATGTATTAGGGCTCCTAACGTTGTCCCTATTTTTTCTTCCATGATCTTTATCGTTTTAGATTTTATATTTAGGTCTTTGATCCATTTTGTGTCTGTTTTTGTGCATGGAGTGAGGTATGGGTTTTGTTTTGTTTTTTTGCAGATGGATATCCAGTTACACCAGCACCATTTGTTAAAAAGATTGTCTTTTCCCCATTTAATTGATTTGGGGCCTTTGTCAAATATTCACTGCTCATATGTGGATGGAGTTATTTCTGGATTCTCAATTCTGTTCCATTGGTCCCTGTATCTGTTGTTGTACCAGTACCAGGATGTTTTGACTACTGTGGTGGTAAAATAGGTTCTAAAATCAGGTCAAGTAAGCCTCCCACTTTGTTCTTCTTTATCAGTAATGCCTTATTTTTCTGGACCTCCTTCCCTTCCATATGAAATTGGTTACTTGTTTCTCCATCTCAATAAAGAATGTTGGGATTTGGATTGGAATTGCATTAAATGTATAGATCACTTCTGGTAGAAGAGACATTTTTATAATGTTAAGTCTTCCTATCCACGAGCAAGGTATGTTCTTCCACTTATGTAAGTCTCTTTTGGTTTCTTGCAGAAGTGTACTGTAGTTTTCTTTGTATAAGTCTTACATCTCTGGTAAGATTTATTCCAAAGTATTTTATCTTCTTGGGGGCTACCGTAAATGGCATCAATTTGGTGATTTCCTCTTCGATGTTCTTTTTGTTGGTGTAGAGGAATCCAACTGATTTGTGTATGTTTATCTTGTAACCCGGTACTCTGCTGAACTCTTCTATTAGTTTCAGTAGTTTTCTGGAGGATTCCTTAGGGCTTTCTGTGTATAAGATCATGTCATCTGCAGATAGAGATACTTTTACTTCTTCCTTGCCAATCTGGATTCCCTTTATTTCTTTATCTAGCCTAATTGCTCTGGCTAGGACTTCCAGCACAATGTTGAATAAGAGCGGTGATAAAGGGCATCCTTGTCTGGTTCCCGATCTCAATGGGAATGTTTTCAGGCTCTTACCATTTAGGGTGATGTTGGCTGTTGGCTTTGTATAAATGCCCTTTATTATGCTGTGAAATTTTCCTTCTATTCCCATTTTGCTGAGAGTTTTTTTCATGAATGAGTGTTGAACTTTGTCAAATGCCTTTTCTGTATCAATTGATAAAATCGTGTGATTCTTGTCTTTTGTTTTATTTATGTGGTGGATGACATTAATTGTTTCTCTAACCATCCCTGCATACCTGGTATGAATCCCACTTGGTCTTGGTAAATTATTTTTTTGATATGTTGTTGAATTCTATTGACTAGAATTTTGTTGAAGATTTTTGCATTTTCATTCATGAGGGATATATGTCCATAATTTTCTTTTCTTGTGGAGTCTTTACCTGGTTTTGGTATCAGGGATATGGTGGCTTCATAAAATGAATTTGGTAGTATTCTGTCCTTTTCTATGCTGTGAAATACCTTTAGTAGTAGTAGTGCTAACTCATCTCTGAAAGGTTTGTAGAGCTCTGCAGTGAAGCCCTCTGGACCAGGGCTTTTCTTTCTTGGGAGTTTTTGATTACCTTTTCAATCTCTTCTTTTCTTTTGGATCTGTTAGTTGTTCTACCTCTGTTTGTGTTAGTTTAGGTAGGTAGTGTGTTTCTAGGAATTCATCCATTTCTTCTAGGTTTTCAAATTTGTTTGAGTGTACTTTTTCATAGTAATCTGATATGATTCTTTTAATTTCAGTTGGGTCTCTTGTAATATCGCCCATCCCATTTCTTATTTGGGTTATTTGCTTCCTCTCCTGTTTTTCTTTTGTCAATTTGGCCAGTGGTTTATCAATTTTCTTGAGTCTTTCAAAAAAACAGCTTTCGGTCTTGTTAATTCTTTCAATTGTTTTTCTATTTTCTATTTCCTTTAGTTAAGGTCTAATTTTTATTATTTGTTTTCTTCTGGTGCCTGTGGATTTCTTTTGTTGCTCTCTTTCTATTCGTTCAAGTTGTAGGGATAATTCTTTGATTTTGGCCCTTTCTTCTTTTTGGATGTGTGCATTTATTGGTATGAATTGGCCTCTGAGCACCGCTTTTGCGGTGTCCCGAATGTCCTGATAGGGTGTGTTTTCATTCTCATTGGATTCTCTGAATTTATTTATTCCATCCTTAATGTCTTCTATAATCCAGTCTTTTTTGAGCAGGGTTTTGTTCAGTTTCCAAGTGCTTGATTTCTTTTCTCTGCTTTTCCTGTTATTGATTTCCACTTTTATGGCTTTATGGTCAGAGAAGATGTTTTGTAATATTTCAAAGTTTTGGATTCTGCTAAGACTTGCTTTATGACCTAATATGTGGTCTATTCTAGAGAATGTTCCATGTGCACTAGAAAAGAAAGTATACTTGGTTGTTGTTGGGTAGAGTGTTTTGTATATGTCTACGAGGTCAAGTTGGTTGATTGTGGCATTTAGATCTTCCGTGTCTTTATTGAGCTTCTTTCTGGATGTCCTGTCCTTCACTGAAAGTGGAGTCTTGAAGTCTCCTACTATTATTGTGGAGCTGTCTATCTCACTTTTCAATGCTGATAGAGTTTGTTTTAGGTATCTTGCAGCCCTGTCATTGGGTGCATAAATATTTAATATGGTTATATCTTCTTGGTGTATTGTTCCTTTAATCACAATATAGTGTTCTTCCTTATCCTTTATGATGGATTTAATTTTAAAGTCTATTTTCTCAGAAATTAATATTGCCACTTCTACTCTTTTTTGATTGTTGTTTGCTTGATATATTTTTTTCCGTCCTTTGAGTTTTTGTTTGTGTTTCTAAGTCTAAGGTGTGTCTCTTGTAGGCAGCATATAGACGGATCTTGTTTTTTAATCCATTCTGCCACTCTCTGTCTCTTTATTGGTGCATTTAGTCCATTTACATTCAGGGTAATTATTGATAGGTATGAATTTAGTGCTATCATTTTGATTTTTTTTTGTGTACTGACAGTTTCTTTTTCCCACTTGATTTTATGTGCTGAGTAGATTTTCTTTATATATTGTTCTTTCCTCATATTTGTTGTTGTTGATTTTGTTTCTGCCTAGTCTGTATTTTTCCCTTGTATTTTATTTTGATGAGTAGGATATTTTGTCTCGGAAAAAGAGAGTTTTCGTCTGAGGAGCACTGAGTTTATATTAATGGTGATGGAATACGTTGGATGAGGGTATTGATAATGATGGCACAACATGAAAAAGTAAGCAATGTCATTCAGTTGTAAATGTGGAATTTGTTGTGTTGGTGGATGTTTTGGTGTGCATGTTTTACATCACGATTAAAAAAAAGAAAAAACCATTGAATTCTACATTTTAAATAAGTGAGTTAAATGGCTTGTGAATTATATCTCAATAAAGCTGTTAAATTAAAAAATAGAAAAAAACAAACAAAAACCTCCCGCTTGTGATCACATATGCTGTTTTCTCTTCCATACAAAAAACCAAAACCAAACCCACTGCAGTCGAGTCAATTCTGACTCATAGCAACCCTACAGGACAGAGTAGAACTGCCCCCTGAGAGTTTCCAAGGAGCGCCTGGTGGATTTGAACTGCCAACATTTTGGTTAGCAGCCATAGCACTTAACCACTACGCCACCAGGGTTTCCATATTGACTTTGAAATCATGTGTTAAAGGTAGAGGAGCCAGAGGATGGAAGGTATTTTTCACTTTATGTAGATGTTAAGCCACTTAAATTTGGGGTTTTATCTGTTACAATACCTAACATAACCCTATTTAATAGAAATTAGTTGTTTGAAGTGGCATGCTACCACAAGAAAAACCTAAAACATCTGTCCTAAGTTTAACAGTCAGACAGTGAGCCATAAAGTAATCGATTGGGAGGCTGTAAAGATGACAATCCATGATATACAGTGGCAAAACATTTGTTTAAACAGTTGCCTACTATACCTTGGAATGCAGAGTATATGCCTACTGAGCCTGTAGCTCTAAAGAGTCAGAGTCAAGAGCGTGCCTTGCTTTTATGTTCTGCTTTTAGAAAGTACTTTTAAAAAGCCGTGTGCTTAGGAAAATATCAGTTGGTTTGCAACCAAAAATGAAGCTGACTACTTCTAGATATGCATAAAACTTAACTCTGGAAGTTCTTTGCACTCTATGATAGGTGTACTAGAAACACCGCCTGTTCATCAATCCAAGGAAGAAAAAATGAGACTGATCTTATATCTTAATTAATTGTTTCAATTTTATTTTGGCAAAATACATGTAACATGAAATTTGCCTTTTTAATCATTTTTAACTGTAGAATTCAGTGGCATTAATAGGCTCATCATGTGCAACCATCACCATTACCCATTACCAAAATTTTCCATTTCCCTTAACAGAAACTCCATGCCCCAATGTAATGACTTCCCTTTTCTCCTTCCCTCCCACTCCTGGTAAACACTAATCTACTTTGGTCATTATGCATTTGCCTGTTCTAAATATTTCATATAATTGTTGTTGTTGTTAGGTGCTATCAAGTCAGTTTCAACTCATAGCTACCCTATGTACAATAGAAAGAAACACTGCCCAATCATTTGCCATCCTCATAATCATTGCTACGTTTAAGCCCGTTGTTGCAGCCACTGGGTCAATTCTTCTCATTGAGGACCTTCCTCTTTTTGCTGACCCTCTACTTTATCAAGCCTGATGTCCTGCTCCAGGGACTGGTCCCTCCTGATGACATGTTCAAAGTAGGTGAGATGAAGTCTCGCCGTTCTTGCTTCTAAGGAGCATTCTGGTTGTGCTTCTTCCGAGACAGATTTGTTTGTTCTGATAGTCCATGGTATATATAAGCATACCCATATTTTGTGTACCATTTTTTCAAGGTTCATTGTTGTCTTAGCCTGTATCAGGACTTCATTTCTCTTTATGGTTGAATAATATTTTGTTGTATGTATATACCTACCATATTTTGTTTATTCATTCATTTGCTGATGGGCATTTGGGTTGTTTCCATCTTTGGGCTATTGTGAATAGTGCTGCAATGAACACTGATGTACAAGTATCTGTTTGAGGCCCTGCTTTCAAGTCTCTTGGGTATATACCTAGAAGTGGAATTGCATAATCATGTAGCATCCTATTTCTCTTTTTGAGGAGCCACCAAACTGCTTTCCACAGTGCCTGCACCATTTTACAATCCCATCAGTAGTACACAAGGGTTGCAATTTCTCCACATCTTCATCAAAATTTATTTTCCTTTTTCTGATAATAGCCCTCGGATATATCATTGTGGTTATCTCATGTTGGTTTTGCTTTGTGTTTCTCTAATTGCTTACCGAAAGGTCGGCAGTTCGAATCCACCAACCACTCCTTGGAAACCCTTGGGGTGGTTCTACTCTGCCCTATGGGATCGCTATGAGTCAGAATGGACTTGACGGCAACAGGTTTGGTTTTTGGCTTAATGGC
The DNA here is from genome assembly GCF_024166365.1 of Elephas maximus indicus. Classification (NCBI taxonomy): domain Eukaryota; kingdom Metazoa; phylum Chordata; class Mammalia; order Proboscidea; family Elephantidae; genus Elephas; species Elephas maximus. The sequence continues at coordinate 69,265,002 of NC_064846.1, read as the reverse complement.
TGAACATCTTTTCATGTTGCTTAAAAACCATTTGTATATCTTCTTTGGAGAAATGTCTATTGAAGTCCTTTGCCCATTTTATTTTTATTTTTGAGTTTTTAGAGTTCTTTATATATTCTTTATATTAAAGCCTTATCAGATGTATAGTGCCCAAGTATTTTTTCTGAATCTGTGGATTATCTTTTCACTTTCTTGATAATGTAGTTTGATGCAAAATTTTTTTTTGTTGTTTTGATGAAGTCCAATTTATCTATTTTTTTTTCTTTTGTTGCTCATGTTTTTGGTGTGGTATCTAAGAATCCATTGCCTAGTACAAGGTCCTACATTTTCTTCTACAAGTTTTAGAGCTTTAACTCTTATATTTAGGTTATTGATCCATTTTTAGTTAATTTTCATATATGGTGTGAGTTAGGGGTCCAACTTCATTGTTCTACATGTAGAAATCCAGTTGTCCCACATTTTTTGAAGAGACTGTTCTTTCCCCATTGAATGGAACTGGTGTTCTGATTAAAAATCAATTCATAGAATTTTGGGTGTATTTCTGGACTCTCAAATCTATTCCATAGGTCTATATATTTATCCTTACACTAGCATCACACTGTTTTGATTATTGTAGCTTTACAGTACATTTTGAAATTGGGCAGTGTGAGTCTTCTTCCATTGTTATTTTTCTAGATTATTTTGGCTATTCAGAGCCCTTTGCAATTCCATGTGATTTTAAAGATTTTTTTTATTTCAGTTAAAAAAAAAAGGGCTGTTTGAATTTTGTTAGGGATTATGTTGAATCTGTAGATCAATTTTCAGTAATATTGACATCTTAACAATATTAAGTCTTCCAATCCATAAACACAAGATATCTGTCAACTTATTAGATCTCCTTTAGTTTTTTTCAACAATGTTTTATAGTTTTCAGTGTGCAAGTCTTTCACTTCCTTGGTTAAATTTATACCTAGATATTTTATTCTTTTAAATTCTGTTATAAATGGCATTGTTTTCTTAATTTGCTTTTCAGATTGTGCATTGCTGGTGTACAAAAATACAACTGATTTTTGGGCATTGATCTTAAACCTTCCACTTTGCTTAATGTATTTATTAGTTCTAATAGCTTTCTTGTGGCATCTTTGAGATTTTCTATATATAAAATCATGTATCTGCAAACAGAAGTAGTTTTACTTCTACTTAATTTTTTTTTAAATAAAAATAAATAATTATAATTTAGAACATGTGTTATGACTAGCAGTGGATACCAAAGCAACAGGACACATAGTCCATAAGTTCAGGAATGTTAGAATCTAAATGAGTAGAAAAATAAATAAAAGCAAAGTTTTAAAATAATTACAAACAAATCTAGCTCAGTCTAGATAGCTTATACATTGCATTACATAAGTGATGGCTGATGATGAGCATGTTATTAGATTTAGGGTCTTAAGGGTAAAAAAAAAGTATGAAATAAAAAGAAATCAATCAATAAGCACAAAACTAGTATAAATTTCCTAAGTGCATAAGAAAGTGATGCACATGAATTGGCTGAAAAGGAAGATATCAGAGGAGTATTTCATCTTTATAGCTGTAAACAAGTTTAAAATATGTGATCTCTTAATGGAGTCACACAGGAACATGTAAGCCCATTTGCCTAATATTAGTGTATTGACCGATTGACAAATAAAGAAAATCAGCTACTATTTGCAACTATACTGATACACTGGCACTGGTTCACAGTGGGATAGGGATGTGAAATGGGAATGAAGTGAGGTACTCATAGCCTGACACTTTAGATTTCCCATTCAAAGACACTTGTAAATCATCCTTGACCAGACCCTCTCATTTTAAAGAAACAAAGATGGGTGAATTCTACTTCTGAAATACCTTCGATTCTCAACTCTCCTCTTCTATGCCACTGCCTCTGCATTAGTGGCATACCTCCACTAGACGGGGTCAACAGTATGCTAAACCAATTTTTCTGCCTGCCCACACGAATCGCCCGCAGCCCCATTTCCTCCATGCATCTAGCTCTGCTCATTGCCAGCAAAAAACTGTTTCTCAAATGCAGGTGTCTATGTCAGTTATCTGCTTAAAATTATTCACTGGCTGCCCCTTATCACCTAAAGGACAATTTATAAAATACTTAGAGTTGCATGCAAAGTATCTTAGAGTGATATGTTAATTTTTAGTCTCTTCTCAGAGCATTTTTGCTCAAGAACCCTGTGCTGACCTGCTGTTAGCTGTTTCCAACATAATAATCTTTCTTACCTCTCTGTGCCTTCATGTACACTATTCTCTCTGTAAAGGATGATCTTCTGCTCCTTGCTTTCTCTATGGAGTTTACCTAGATGCTTCCATCATAAAAGCAGATATACAGATACTATTTTTTTATGCTTTCTGTGCCCTTTGTATACTGATATTTTTCCATTATATTGCAATTATCTATGCATTTTTCCCCTGTTAGATTTTGAGTGTTATGACAGATCATTATCTAATTCATCTTTTGAATCCCAGGTCAGTCATAGCCGTGTCCAACACAGATTAGGTACACAATAAATGATTACTGAATAAAATGATGACTATTAATATGAAACAAGTAAGCAAGAAAAAAACGTAAATGAACATGGACTGAAGGAAGAGTCTGTTTTCCCTTTTTAATACTTCTTATTTAGGTAAGGAGTAGGATTCACATCTTAGGAACAGAGTTGTAATTAGTTAACAAAAAGATGCAGGGACCACTGTAGACTTTTACAATACTAAAATGTGTAACTTAAAATTAAGCCATCTCAAAATACATTTCTTTCTATTAGAGAACGTATTGGTTTACAATTTGACCTTTAGGGGCTGTAAAATATTTTATTCGTAAAAATCTTTTTTGTGGTTTTATTGAAATTTAAAGTGAGGAAAAATAATGTAAGATGGATAAGTCAAATTATACTGCCAATGACCCAGTTTCCTCCACTATTTCAAAACATTCACTATCTGTGCACATGCTTTTTTTTTTTATGTTTTTCCCCCATATTAAATCAAATTCTAGGATATAGGGGATTTTGAGGGTACAGGCTGCCTAAGCTCTAAATGTCATTCACATGCTGCTCACCTTTTGATTCCAGAGAATCAAAGGCGTTCTGTTGAGCAGCCTAGTATGAATGAGAATAAGGTCTTGAATAAATTGCTCACAAAATCCATGGTAAACTAAGCCCCCAATGGCTCCCAGTGGTCACATATGTCTTTTACACAAATCTCTGCAATGCTTGACTGACTTCATGGGGCTCTCATACCTCAATAAATGGGTCAACTAGGGCATTTGCCTTTTATTTTTTAAGAAAAAAAAATTTCTAAATTTAGACTAAATGCCATGCAATCTCTGTCATGAAGATGAATGTAATAATTATTGCAGCTGGGCCTATGGGCCACTTCTTATTAGGAAGGAGTCATTCACTTGTAAGATTTCTAAAAACTCAAGGCATTTAAATCCTTCATAGTGCCACTTTTCTATTATTACTCATCCACTATTGAACCTGTCAAAAGAAAGATGTCCAATGTTTTCTTTTTAGCCATCTAAAATAATGCTGATATTTGTGCATACTAAGACATTGAGATACAATAATCTCATACATTCTAAGTCTTCAATATGTTTCATAAGTATATGTGAGAATCACATATATGGGTAATTAAAAATTGTTAATCATATCTCAGTCATCTCTTACCATTTTCTATTTTAAATATGTGCATAGTGAAGTCAGAGCAAGTTTATATTTCAGAAAATAAGAAACAGAACATGTTTCTTCAAATCCTATTTACAAATTTATCATTAAGGTTCTCCATATCTTAATACGTTTTAAATTATTAAGCATTTTGTGATCTATTCACTATGTTTGCTGCCTTAAATAACTGAGCCAGGAATGACATTTAATAGCACCTTTATTCTACTTGTGTAGCCTTGGTGACACAATGGTTAAGAGCATTGCTGCTAACCAAAAGGTCGGCAGTTTGAATCTACCAGCTCCTCCTTGGAAACCTTATGGGGCAGCTCTACTCTGTCCTATAAGGTTGCTAGGAATCAGAATCGACTTGACAGCAATTTTTTTTTTTTTAGTTTATTCTACTTAGCCTTTTTATTTTCAATTTTTCTAATCTCCATTCAAGGGAGAACAAAGGAAGGGAGTTTAAATGGCAGAATAAGTATTCTGGAGTCATACCTTTTTGTACTAAATAATAATGTAAGGAAGACATCATCAAACAATGAACTAGAAGTGGAAAGATTCAGAGTTCTCATTTCCATTTTATCACTAACTAGTTCTGTGACCACAAGCATCTAATCAAACCTCTGTGCCTCCACAATCTCATCAATTTAAAAATGAGAACCTTTTTGACTTTTCATTTCCCTGGGTTGTGGTAGAGCTTAAATTGTTGATGACTAGTCTACGGGGCTAATAATTTGTACTAGGTAAAAGAGAAAGAGTCAAGGGTTGTACGTGTACAAGGTAACAACGTCTAGTTTTAAATAAAAATGCATACAAATTGACAAGAGAAAATATCAATGAAGAATTGTACATAAAAGAACAGAAAGTGCCCATGAATTAACTCTCTAGTTACGTACAGGAATCAGTGCAGTTGTTTTAATGTGCCTGTCTACTTGTTTAGGAAGCTCTTCTCCATGGTCTCTCCAGCTGCCTCAGTTGAAAATGTTTGGAAAGATGTAGTTAATATTGTGTAGTTGGACAGAGAAGGAGCCCATAGGAGCATTAAGGTCTTTCATTGATCTGATATATCGTGAAAATATATAGATTATTATGTTCCTCCGGTAATTACAACAACGTCCCCATTACCCACAGAGAAGGGTCTTGATAGCAACACAGATGTGATGACAGATACAATATTTTGGGAAAAAATACAGGAATAAGACATATGTAAACTGATAGTTATTCTTCTTTTATTGTCTTTAAAAGAGATTCTATCCTGACTGTGATAAAATATTATTATTCCTAGAGACAGAGGCAATTTTCAGTTCTGGAATTCTCTATTATTATCTGGGATTTAAACAATGTCTGTCCTCAAAAGAATTTAGGTCACTTGTCTCTATCTTATCTTGAGGAAGTAATTTTTTTAAAAGACCCTCTTAGCCTTTAGGGTCCACAGGGAGAAAAAAAATACTCCATTTTTTAGCACCTTTCCTATTTCTGGTCTCTCATAAGTATGGATTATAGCTGAACAAGAAACCTGTTATACCTGAGTCATTGTTAGTTTGAAGTCATACAATTATTTGACTCATTACCTTTCAGTACGTATTTTTAGAATTTGCTCTCTCAGTGGTCTCCACTTTGTCTAGGATTCAGAAATGAAGAAGAGAGAAGGTAGTTTTGTACTTTACTAATAAAAAAATATTGTTCCTAATGTCATATAGTAGATTAGAAAGAAACTCAAGTTACTATTTCATACTGACCTCCAGCTGAGAAATGTATACTTGGTTGCATGCTCATTTTTCACAGTTTGTTTTTCCTATATGATAAAAATTCTTACTTTTCTACTTTCAAAACTGTCTATCTTATGAAGAAACAGTCCTACAAAGAAATGGACTGCTTTAACAAAAATGTTGTGATTAACAGAATGATCTAGTTCTTGCTACTCTAGTAATTTTCACATGGAAAAAAGTATCAATTGTTTAAAACTACTGTTTATTGTCTCACTATTCATCAATATTAACAAATTGTTCTATTTTTTTATTCCTCAAATATCTTTCAGTGCTTTCTCCAGCATTGGTGATTAAATTATTTGGCTAGAATTGTGGAAATGAACATTATGCAGGAGAAGAAAAATTTGCAATTCTAGTTTTCATTTTCAGTGTATATTCAACCATGAAAATAAACTGTGACCTACAATCAATAAAGAAAAAGAAACCAGTGTAGCACTAACAAATTTGTCAGTTGTCCCAGATGACACAACCCTGTAACTTCACTCTTTTTTTTTGCTTTTGACATGGCATTTAGGAAAAAACAATTTGATGACTAGTGAGTAGTGATCTGCTTTCATAAAAATTATAACTATTTCTTAGCATAGTTAGGAGCAAACAGTAGAAGGATGTGGCAGTGCTATCATTCATCACAAGGGCCAATGAACAAGTTAAATTAAAGCCTAGATTTCCAGTTTCAGCTCAAACATGCAACATGCTTGGAAGTCATCACTGCTGCTCTTACAACAAGAAACTGCTGGGCAAATAGAAAATGAACAACGTTTCTAGGCTCCATTATAGAACTGAGGTAGCAGGGCAAACTGCTACCCTGAAATATGAAGAATAAAAGCTCATCCAGAAAGATAGAGCACTAAGCATTTGTTTACCTAGAGCAGAAACTGCTAGATGCCGTAATCTCTAGGACAGTTTACTTGACTAGTACTTTTGAATGGAAGCTAATGAGAAACTCCTCAGGCCCCCAGACATGAGGAAGCCCCACACTTTTCTGGAATTTCCCTTCAGGAATCTCACCAAGTTCTCGTGTAAGAAGAAAGATCAGAGAAAGATTCCATTGGGGCCTGGCAAGGGGAGTGGAACACTACCAATGTAAAATATTCTTAGAATACTTTCACTCCTCACTTATTGACATGATTAAGTTCCAAATACCAGGTAGTTATGCAAAAATCAGCATTATGTGAAAATGGAGGATGACCACATCAGATCACAAAATGGAGGATGACTACATCATTACATAAGTGACAGATTATATTGTTACATAACTGCCAAGTTACATCATTACATAACTGCCAAACCACTGAGAATCATGGCCTAGCCAAGTTGACACATAACTTTAAATATCAAAGCCAGCATTACTCTCGCCTTGCAGCTCAACGTTCATTACTGCTAGACACACATTGTTAATGTGAAAATAGTCTGATAGATTTTTTACTATTGTTGTAAATGTGGAACGCCAGATAATGAGAGAGTCCATAAGTGAGGAGTAGGTATATTCTCTATAATAAAAGCCTGTCTCCAGGGAGCAAGACTTCCCAGAGGGCAACACTAAAACCTTTATCTACCTAAAGGAAGGAAATTCCTCCCCATTGCAGTCTGCTGTAGTTTCCCTGTATCTTCTTTGTTGTTGTTTTGTGGTGCCATAAAGTCAATCCTGACTCATAGTGACCCCATGTGACAGAGTGGAAAGGCCCCATGAGGTTTTCTTGGCAGTAATATTTACAAAGGCAGATTGCCAGGTATTTCTACTGCAGAGCTGCTGGATGGGTTGAAACCACCAATCATTCAGTTAGCAGACAAGCCTTTAATCGTTGCACCACCAGGGCTTCTTCCTGTCTCATCAAAGGATGGAGAAAAAGAAAAAAAAAATAGTCGATAGGGGACTAGATTCAACAAAATAGATTGGAAATACTGCACTTAGGAAAAGGAGTAGGGTGTAGATGGAAAAAAAAATCTATACTACTTCAGGAGGAACAGAAACACTCATGAAGGCCAAACCCTGGCCTGAGATTTAATCACAAGATTATAGAATGCCACTCCCCCCGCACTATCACTACATCAACAAGCCTCCAGCAAAATAACAGTAAATGGTGGAAACCCTGGTGGCGTAGTGGTTAAGTGCTACAGCTGCTAACCCAAGGGTCAGCAGTTTGAATCCGCCAGGGTCTCCTTGGAAACTCTATGGGGCAGTTCTACTCTGTCCTATAGGGTCGCTATGAATCGGAATTGACTCGACAGCACTGGGTTTGGTTTTTTTGGTTTATAGCTGAAAGAGATACAAGGCATATACTCATTCTGAGAAGTAACATAAAGAGAAGTCCCAAAGCTAAGAGGGGTAACCAAAACAAACAAAAAAAAAACTAGAGGAATGTGAAGCCTCTAGTACCTATAGCTATAAAAAAAAAAAGAACCATTAAAAACAGCCCAAGTTCTTGCCAGATTAACATAAAACCTCACACTAAAGGCCTCTTTACCACACAGTTCCTATTACCAATACAACAGCATGTTGGCTTTCAAGAAAAAATTACAAGGCATGCCAAAAGACAAAATAAAACACAATTCAATTGAGGAGAAAAAGCAAGTATCAGAACGAGCTCAAATACAACACAAATGCGGGAAAAGAATTTAAGATACATCTGATTAATATTCTAGGACTTCTAAAGAAAACAAAAAGTAGATAACATGCAAAACCAGTGGGTAATGTCAACAGAGATATGGAAACTATAAGAAAGAATCAAAAGTAAATGCTATAAATAAAAAACTCAGTCACACAAATGAAGCTGAGGAAAAAATGAGTGAGTTTGAAGACAGGTCAATATAAACGTTCCAAACTACAATTCAAAGAGAGAAATGAAAAAAAAAAAAAAACCAGAACAGAACATCCAATAACTGGGACACTATTTATTAATAGATGTAACATGTGCCTAATTGAATTACCAGAAGAAAAAAGAGAAAACTGGGAAGAATGAACATTTGAAGTCAAAGAGAACCCAATTACTTTTGTACAGTCCTAGCCATTTCATTCATTCATTCATTTATTCACTCACCAATCAAAAATACGTTTATGATAACTACTGTGAGTAGACACTGTTGATACAAGTGTGAACAAGACAGATGTAGTTCCTGCTTTAAAACAGAACAAAACACCAAGTAAATAAAATAACTGGAAAGTGTAGGTAATACTGTTGTTGTTAGTTGTCATCAAGTTGGCTCTGACTCATGGCAACCCTGTGTACAAAATAACAAAACATTGTCCAGTCCTGAGCCATCTTCACGATCAATTACTGATATGCTCAAGCCCATCGTTGTGGCCTTTGTATATTTTGAGTGTCTTCCCACTTAGGGGGCTCATCTTCCAGCAGTATATTGGACAATATTCTCTTGTGATCCATGGAGTTTCATTAGCTAATTTTTGTAAGGACATTATCAGGTCTTCCTTCCTAGTCTGTTTTGGTTTAGAAGTTCCACTTCAACCTTTCCACCATGGGTGGCCCTGCTGGTATTTGAAATACTGGTAGCATAGCTTCCAACATCATATTAACACCCAAGCCACCACAGTACAACAAACTGACAGACAGGCGGTGGATGGATTTTATACTGTGAAAGAAACAAGGAACTAAAACAGAGAACAAGGATTGAGGGACATATTTTATTTTGGGTGATTAAGAAAGACCACTCTGAACATGTGACATTGAAGCTGAAACATGAAGGATTAGATGGAACTCGCTATATGAAGCATGGGAGAATGGAATATGATCATTCTATAAGTTCATTCATTAGTCTTTGTTACACTAGGGTTATTTCTTTATGGGGTACTAGGATAATTCCTACATTACAGTGGTTTTTATACTTTTGGGTCATAGGCTTTTTTGAGAATATGAAGCAAATTCCAGGCCCTCTCAAAAGAAAAATGCGTATATACACATAAACTTGGCAGATGATTTCTGACTCAGATAAAATATGCCAAGTCACTAGTCAAGCTTTTTAGCGCAAGAAGTTTTAGGAAGAAAGGAGAAAATGTGTTCTATGCACATTCCTGTCAATGTGTCACCTCAAAATAGTGAAGACAAGCACATAGCCTTTCAAAATACTCTATTTCACAACAGAGTAACTACTCAAGAACCATCTGAAATCACCCTTTCAGCTAAGAAATCTTGAGCTTATGTATGTTTTTAAACAGCTCATTTCAGAGTCCAGACTGTTTTGTAAATGCATGCTTGTTCGCTTGTTTTTTTCTATGCCATGAGTAGATGGTATTTCATCTCTCCTACCCTCACTGACCAAAGATACTTAAATTATAATGTTAAATGACTACATATTTTTCCTCATCTGTACTTTGAACTTTCATGCTTCCTGCCTTTCTAGTGCTGTATATTATGCTTAGATGATACTTCCCCTCATTCTTTATTTCAAAGCCCATCAAACGCCAACTTCTTTATGAAATATTTCCCCGATCTTTCCCGTTAAAACTTAGCTAATAAGCGCTGACTGAACGAATATATGTACATACGTATGGATGAATGAAAGAATAAATTATACATCAACAACGAAAACAGCAAATGCATAAAAGCTTTGTTTTTCTAATTTTTAGTAATTCTTGTGCAATTCCCTGAATTCTCAGGTTATTATATTTATGAACAATGAGGCATTTCTCACAATTAACTAGTAACTCAAAAGTATCTTCCTAATTAACTAGTATATCTTATGTACAGATGAATGTTTTAATAAGCCAAAGTCATATAATTTTATTTTGGAAAAAAGCATGTTGACTATTTTCAGGGTTGTGTTCAAACATAATTACTATAGCTTCCCTACTACTTAATGGCATTTTTTCTCAAAAAATTTTAATTCAATTTCCACTCACGCTGACTCAGCCATAAGTATTATAAATGGATCAAAATTTGCTAGTTAAATCTAATTAAAATCTATAAGGCAGGAATGAAAGTTTATAGATTTAAGTGAATTTAGATACTGAAAAATTTATAATTAGCTAATACATTTCCTAATTTCTGGATTTGGTATGTGTAATAAGTCAGTCTATTCGTCTTTTACAGCCTCAATTCTATTCCAAGGATATAATACGTACAATGGTTTAAGTCTCTCCCACTTGGTCTTTATTGATCTCATAACTTGATCATCAATTAGTCAAGGAGGTTTTACCAAGTAATTCTGTGATGTAAAGAAAATTCTACCAGGAACTAGATTGAGACTACCAGCTAATTTTACTTAGTCCCTGAATAGCTAACAGCATGTACTGATTTGCTAGGGATATGACTCTGGGCATCACTGAACACAAACATACTCAACAGATGACATGCCATATGGTTTTGTCTTCTTCTACCATGAAAGATTTCCACATGATTCGTCAAAAGCCACAGTAAGAGTTCATAATTTCCCAATGTTCATTAAATGAGTAATATGCAACCTTATAACTATAGCCAGCTTTTAACAGTCATCTTCAAAAGATAACAGGAACACACATGTCCATCATTTTCATGTGTTTCATTATCTATACCCTGTTCAAGCCACATGATTACTTTTTAAAGAATGTATCAGCTTTTACTGAATTATCTATAAATGTCAGTTACTATTTAATTAGGTAGAACCCTATCACTACTCTGAATAATCAAGTCTTAAGTACCATTTGCAAATATTCATTAAAAGTTTAAATGAAACCAGTTTTTTAAGGAAAGGTGGTTGAGTGAGGTGGAACAATGAAAATAGAATAAAAACACTGCTTGACTTTCTGTACTAGTTAAAAAGCCAATGATAAAACCATTCACATATCAATTAAAATACATTTCGAAAATTGTTTGACTGTAACAATATATCAGGGAAAATAATTTCCAAAAGATAACTTAGAAAGAGAGGAGTGGTGCTTCAAATTTGAAAGTTTTATCCACTAAAATAAAATAACTTCTTGCTCTGCTGTCTAATACAGCCTCTCTTTTCAATTTTCTTAGGAGATTTCTGGGAGAAACCTGCTCTTGTAGCAAAACCTTGTTTCTTTACAAAATCATTTTTTACAGGTGCCAGATTAAGCTCTTGCCTGAAACAACTAAAAAGCTGGACAAAATATGGCTCTGAAGACACGGGACATCAGGCAACAATGTTCCTGAGAGGTAAGAAGCAAATGAGGTAAGTCCAATGGCTGCCTCGGCATACTGCCTAGAGAAAGTTTCCAGGCCATGGTGCACTGAGCAATTCTGCTGCAAAAGATCTCTTTAAAGTGTTAAAAAGCAAATATTGACATTAAGGACTAAGGTGTGCCTGACCCAAGTCATGGTGTTTTCAATCGCCTCCTATGCATGTGAAAGCTGGACAATGAATAAGGAAAACTGTAGAAGAATTGATACTCTTGAATTATGATGTTGGTGAAAAGTATTGACGATAACATGGACTGCCAAAAGAATGAACAAATCTGTCTTGGAAGAATTACAGCCAGAATGCTCCTTAGAAGCAAGGATGGTGAGACTTTGTCACACATACTTTGGACATGTTATCAGGAGGATCCGGTCCCTGGAGAAGGACATCATGCTTGGTAAAGTAGAGAGTCGGTGAAAAAGAGGAAGACCCTCAATGAGATGAAAGGACACAGTGGCTGCAACAGTGGGCTCAAACATAACAGTGATTGTGAGTATGGCGCAGGACCAGGTAGTGTTGCATTCTGTTTTACATAGGGTCGCTGTGAGTCAGAACTGATTCGATGGTACCAAACAACAACGAACAACAGTGCAGGAAGGGAGAACCCAGATGAAGCCCAATAATCTCACTGAGTTGAGGACATGCATCTGAAAGCCCAAGGAGATGAAAGCAGCTAGAATTGACAGGACAAATTATTAAAGAGGAGAGAGCTAAATGGAAAAACTCTGGAGTTCACCTTCAAGTTTTCACTTGAAATCATATTATATATATTTTTTATTTCCTCTTGGTTTATTCATAGTAGTTTGGAGGGTATCTCTTTGCACTCTATTCATAATAAAGTTGCCCCGGGTATTGCAACACAAATACAGAATATGACTTATACCAATCTACTGGTATCAACACTTTACTATTTCAAGAAAAGTGTGGAACCCTTACTTTCATTTAGGTCCCTCTACCCTCCCCATTTTTAAATATCATTGTCTTGATAAGATTTTTAAAACTTATGAGTAAAAGGATGGTCCATTGTACATACCCAGATTGCTATCCTTTCTGTTCCTTCTTCCTGATGATCCAAGATTCCTTCTCTTATTATTTCCTTTCTGTTTAGTGACATTCTTCAGCCTTTCTTTAAGGATAGGCATGCTATAGACAAATTCTTTTAATTTTCCTTCATCTGGTAGTGTTCCTGAAGGATAATTTCCCTGTAGATAGGATACAGGGTTGAGAGTTCTTTTCTTTCAGCACTTTAAAGCTGTTGTGACACTTACTTCTTGTCTTCATGATTTCTGATGAAAACTCCACTGTCTTTCAGATTGGTGTTCTATTAGTAATGCTCTCAGTGTTGCTTTCAGTTTTTCTCTGATTGCTTTCAAAATTTACCTTTGTCTTAATTTCCTTTTGTGTTCAGAAGTTTAATTACAATGTGTGGATTTCTCTGAGTCTACCCTGTTGGAGTTCACTCACCTTATTGAATCTGTAAGTTTTTGTTCTTCATCAAATTTGGGATGTTTTAAGCCATTATTCCTCCATATGCTGTTTCAGCCCCACTCTCTTTCTTCTCCTTTTGGGACTTCGATGATACAAATGTTGATCTATTGTCATTGTCACAGAAGTCATTGAGGTTTTTTTTTTTTTTTTTCAGTTTTCTCTCTATTGTTTAGAATGGGTGAATTATAATGATCTATGCTCAAACTCATTAATTCCATCTTCTCACAACCTATCTAATGAGTTTTTTTTTCTGTTATTGTGTTTTTTAAGTTCTATAATTTCCATTTGGAACCCTGGTGGTGCAGTGGTTAAGAGCTCAGCTGCTAACACAGAAGGTCAGTGGTTTGAATCCACCAGCCACTCCTTGCAAAACCTATGAGGCAGCTCTACTCTGTCCTATAGGGTTACTGTGAATTGATTTGATGGCAACGGGTTTCTTGGTTTTAACTTCCATTTAATTCTTTTTTATAACTTGTATTACTTTCCTGAAATTTTCTATTTTTCATTTGTTTCTAGAGAATTGTAATTAATTGTTGAAACAGTTTTATAATGGCTACTTTAAAATCTTTGCCAGATAATTACAACATATAATTCATCTCAAGGTTGGCATTAGTTAATTGTCTTCTCAGTTAAGTTTAATTTTCTTGGTTCTTGGTATGATCTGTGATTTTATAATTGTATTCTGGATAATTTTTCAGTTAGGAGACTCTGGCTCCTATTTAAATCATATATATATATATTGTCTATATACATAAAAGCAGGATTTCACTGTGTTTATGTTTAGCATGCAGAACCTGATCTATTTTCTGGGCTGTAGTTCTAATAACAGTTCAATTTTCAGAGGCTTTGTGGTGTTATTTTGTTCTGCTTGGCTTATCTGATGCCACTAGTATTCCCACTTGTCCCTGCTAGTGCTGCCTGAAAGGGTAGAATGGATTTCCCCAGGCTGGGCCACCAGGTGTCTCTCAGTAAGAGAAGTTAGTCCCAGGTCACCAGGGATGAAAAAGCTTGTCTGGCCATACTATTGTTATATAAAAAGTTATATAGGATCATCTTAATGTTGACCTCCAGCTATCCCATTGTCTCTAGGCAGACAGGGAGAGTCTCAGGTCCACAGGGACAAAGAGACATTCTGGGACTGGTGGACCACAGTTATTGGGCCCCTCCTGCCAGTTGTGTCTGCCTGCTGCCATGTCTCCTGGTGGGGAAAAGGAGTTTCAGGCCTGCGAAGACTTGTCTGGTTGGGTGCTTGTTTTGTCCATACCCTTCCTGTCTATGGACAGCTGAGAACACTTCTCAGGCTAGGCCACTTATTGGAGTGAAATCCCCCTCCAGTGGCCCTCAGCTTCCTTAGTGTGTCTTGGAAGGCCCATAGAGACAAAGATATTTTCTGGGCCAGGCCAATTGATCTGTAGAAGTCCCTCTTGCCTGAGCCTCTTGACTCTCTCAGTGGAAGGGGTGAGTCCCAGGTTCTGCCGGAAAGGAGGATATTTCTGTTATATGCTTTCTATATGCCCTCAAATCAAGTTGGATTCTGTAATGTTCTTAAAATACATATGCATAAGTCACTATTATGTATGCTTCTATAACACTTTTTACACTATGTCTTTATAATGTTTTTAAGCACCTATGTTTAAGTCACTTATAATGCGAAGTTCTAAATAATTTCTAAACTTAGAATTATAGACATATTTCTATAATGCTTTTTAACCATTAACTATAAGTTGTTATAACCTTGAAAATAAGATGATAGAAGTATGTGAAGTAGGTTGTAAATAACTTGCTTTAATTGGGCTGTGCACCTGCGCTCTGTGATAACAAAATAACATTAATCAAATCTATAAATTAGCAAACATGAATATGTCCCTAAATAATTTCCATAATTTTTAATTAATTAACTTGGTCTTGAAACATGTAGTAAACAAGAATGTAAATATATCATACAACAATTCCCTAGCTGGCAATAAAATATCATATAAATTAACAAAGCATGAATATGTCATACAATTCTTTAACTGGCGAGAAAACACAGCAATTATGGTTGAACATGACAGCACACAGGAGAAGACTGAAGTAAAAGGTTCCTCTGACTGTCCATTTGAAGACTGAGAAGCCTGCTGAGTCTAAGGATTTGGACTCTAACATTTAAACTAACATTGCAATTGTTAATTCTGATTCATTCTCCAATGCTAAATGAATATCTTGAGGTCTTGAGTGCCTTGCCATGATTACCTTCTAATAAACTAAAAGATTTTATGCATGACAAACCTGAGCATAAATAAAATAAATAAACCTTTATTTATTCTTAAGAAAAAAAATAATCCTCCAGGACAACTTATCCTAACTGGTATTGTCAGCAGGGCTCTTAATCAATCCTCCTTGCTGGTGGTGCCAGACTCACCTGGGCTGCCTTCTGTTTCTAGGTTAAAGCAAAAAAAACCAAAACAACAACAAAAAAAACAACTATTTGCTGTTGTGTCAATTCTGACTCACAGCGACCTTATAGGACAGAGTAGAACTGCCCCACAGCGTTTCCCCTCGTGGTGCAGTGGTTAAGAGCTAACTCTACTAACCAAAAGGTCTGCAGTTCAAGTCCACCAGCTGCTCCTTGAAAATTCTGTGAGGCAGTTCTACTCTGTCCTATAGGGTCTCTGTGTAAATCAGAATCAAATCAACTAGATGGTAACGGCTTTTTTTTTTTTTTTTTAATCTTTACAGAAGCCAACTGCCACATCTTTCTCCCACGGAGCAGGCGGTAGGTTCAAACCGGCAACATTTTGGTTAGCAGCCGAGCACTTAACCACTGTGCCACCAGGGCTCCTCTGTTTCTAGGTCAAGGATCTGGAAATGCCTCATCTGGGTCACCTTCTTCTGCAAGGTTAGATAATGTAAGAAATCCTGCCATTGTGTTGTTGCTCTAGTCCTGGAGTCCCAAAACAATTCACCTTCATCTTACCACCTTTCAGAGTTCTTTGGTTATCTCTTCCACCAATTCTAGAGTTTACAGTTATACTCAGTGGAGAGGAGCAGAGAGAAACAGGTCTATGACATCTTGTCCAGGCTGGAAATCAATATATTATTTTGATTTTTGTTTCCTTCATTACTGGTGAGATTATACATTTGGACACTATTCTTTTTTCTTTTTCTCATTTCTTTGCCCAATATATGTTAGGTACCGTTCCTGGGTGCTTGCCTTCCTACCATAGCCCTTTATCACAATGTTTTGTAACTGACAGATTATTTGTTAGAATTTGCCATTAAGACTCTTGCTGGCAGAAACCATGTACATTTTCCTTTTGACGGTAAACCCAGCTCCTAGCCTCATTCCTGGCTATAGTATGCAATCACTAAATATTTTATGAATGAGTCGTAAATGAGATAATTAGGGAAAAATTTTTGATATTTGTTTTTACTTTAACCACTAGAATCTGAAAACATTACATAACACAGTATTTGGCAAGCTCTAGGCTAATTTGCTATTTTTTGTAGGGAGATAAGAGGGTGAGGGGAATTACTTTACCACAAATTGGGTCAACAACATATAAATCCAGCTGTTACAATTTTTTTTTCAGAAATAAAAGAAAAAAGCAAAGCTTATTCCTTGCTTCATTCTGACCATGACAATAAAACTCATGATTAAAGCATTGCAAATTTTTGTAAAATGTATGAGGTTTATTTGATGAACACATATTTAGTAGCCAGAAGAAGTGTAAGAGGTCTCATTCTTCTAAAGGATAATGCCATTAGCATAATCATAATTACCTTCGCATTCTAAGACAAGTTGGTTAAGAGCATAAATGTGTCAACAGTGACAGCTTATACTAAATTAAGTGTCCCTCAGATTCTGGTGAAATTATAACTTTGTGATGCTGTTTAAATCAATAAAGACATTCAGCTTTCCACTAGTTTTGTTAAACATGACTAAAATACATAAATATTTTCTTCCATTCATTTCAATATTGTAGTTCCTATAACTACTCCCCCTCCAAAAAAGAAAAAAAAAAACTTACCTCTTGATATCCTATGAAGAAATAGTTGTCAAATAATAGTGTGTCATTGTGTAAGCTAAAACTGACAGGGTCTCTAGTCCAGATGATTTCTAAAAGTCCCCACGAATCTGAAATAATTTTGTCCCTATCATGTTAATCTTTTCATTTAAATTTCCTTGTTAAATTTTAAATACAACCATGAAATTTTCTTTAATCATGGTGAAGATGGGAAAGATGATAACGATGAAGGTAATAATACTGACTTTTTTTTTTAATTCTAGGCCTTATGTAGGATATATACATGATAAACACTTGTTTATCATGCTTTAGTTTATAAAGCACCATTGAATATATTATCTCAAAGACATTCATTATCGTTTTTAGAAAATCCAAATTTGCCACTGGTTTTTAAATTCAGCTCTGATGTTAACATATAGTAAAATGTTTGACTTCATAGTCATTTTCAAAATCTCTAGTTGCTGGGTGTTGTGGAGTCAATTTTGGCTCATAGCGACCTCATGTGACAGAGTAGAACAGCCCCATAGGATTTCTTGGCTATAATCTTTACAGAAGCAGATTACCAGGTTTTTCTCCTGTGGAACTGTTGGGTGGGTTCAAACCCCAAACCTTTTAGTTAGAAGCCAAGCACTTACCTGTTGTGCCACCAAGTCTCTTAAATATATTTCAGATTTCTTATTTCATAAATTTGGGGCCCTGGTGGCATAGCAGTTAAGAGCTCCGCTCCTAACTAAAAAAAAAAAAAAAAAAGTGGCAGTTCGAATCCACCAGCCGCTCCTTGGAAACCCAGCGGGGCAGTTCTACTCTGTCCTATAGGGTTGCTATGAGTCGGAATCAACTTGACGGCAACCGGCGAGGTGTTCTTGTTTTTTTTTTTATTTCATAAATTAGAAACAAAAACAATCCCTGCTCTGTAGAAAACTACACATTTTTCTCCACATTGGGAGCAGAATAAAAAATATTTTAAGGTTGCTGTAATGAACAATTTTGGCATTTTTCCAGTGAATGCGGCTGAAAACATCGGAAGAGAAAGTTTGTTTTTTTGTTTTTTAATTTTACAATTAAAGAAGCAAAAATGTGTTTGTAGACAATGTCAAACACTAAATTCTTGTATGCTTAGAATATCTGCGTAGTGGATCTTCATGACAAACATTCCAAAATTGCTACTGCTAACGTATTTGGTGGTTAAAGAGTAAACAAGTTAGAATGAATAATTATTTCATTGTTTTACATGCATGGAAAATCTAAGAGGAAACTTTTAGGCTCTACTCTCTGTAATTATTCAGTGGGTATATTGAATAATTAAAAATTTGTAGCTTATTTGAAAACAGTTGCTTGAAAGTTTATTCAATAAAAATAATTATTAAAACAGGAATAAATTTATTGTAACTAAATGATGAAGCAAAAGAACTGAACAGAAGATTTCAAAGGGCAGCTCAAGAAGACAAAGTAAAGTATTATAATGACATGTGCAAAGAGCTGGAGATAGAAAACCAAAAGGAAAGAACACGCTCGGCATTTCTCAAGCTGAAAGAGCTGAATAAAAAATTCAAGCCTCGAGCTGCAATAGTGACGGATTCTATGGGGAAAATATTAAACGGTGGAGGAATCATCAAAAGAAGATGGAAGGAATACACAGGGTCATTATACCAAAAAGAATTAGTCAACATTCAACCATTTCAAGAGGTAGCATATGATCAGGAACTGATGGTACTGAAGGAAGAAGTCCAAGCTACACTGAAGGCATTGGGGAAAAACAAGACTCCAGGAGTTAACGGAATATCAATGGAGATGTTTCAACAAACGGATACACCGCTGAAGTCCTCACTCATCTATGCCAAGAAATTTGGAAGACGGCCACCTTGCAAACTGACTGGAAGAGATCCATATTTATGCCTATTCCCAAGAAAGGTGATCCAACCAGAGAAATTATCGAACAATATCATTAATATCACATGCAAGCAAGATTTTGCTAAAGATCAAATGCGGGTACAGCAGTGTATCGACAGGGAACTGCAGAAAGAGAGGTCTCTTGCAGCATATTTGACTGATACAATGCATCCTCTGATTTCTTGACCACTGCTTCCATGGGTGTTGATTGCAGATCCAAGTAAAATGAAGTCCTTGACAACTTCAATATTTTCTCCATTTATAATGATGTTGCTTACTGGTCTGGTTGTGAGGATTTTTGTTTTCATTATGTTAAGGTGTAATTCATACTGAAGGCTGTAGTCTCTGATCTTCACCAGTAAGTACTTCAAGTCCTTTTCTCTTTTGGCAAGCGAAACTGTCTCATCTGCATGTCACAGTTGTTAATGAGTCTTCCTCCAATACTGATGCCCTGTTTTTCTTCATATAGTTCGGCTTCTGAGATTATTTGCTCAGCGTACAGTTTGAATAAGTTTGGTGAAAAGATACAACCCTGGCACATACCTTTTCTGATTTTAAGCCATGCAATATCCCTTCATTCTGTTTGAAAGACTGCCTCTTGATCTATGTACAGGCTCCTCATGAACACAATTAAGTATTCTAGAATTCCCATTCTTCTCAATGTCATCCATAATTTTTATGATCCACTTAGTCTAATGCCTTTGCATAGTCAAAACAAATAGATATCTTTCTGGCATTCTCTGCTTTCAGCCAAGATCCGTCTGTCATCAGCAATGATATATCCCTCCTTCCATGTCCTTTTTGAAATCTGAATCCAGCTTGCATTTCTGGCAGTTCCCTGTCAATGTACAACTGCAACTGCTTTTGAATTATCTGTAGCAAAATTTTACTTGTGTGTGCTATTAATAATATTGTTGGATAATTTACGCATTCTGTTGGATCACTTTCTCTGGAATAGGCACAAATATGGATCTCTTCCAGTTGGTTGGCAAGGGAGCTGTCTTCCAAATTTCTTGACATAGACAAGTGAGCACTTCCAGTGTTGCATCTGTTCTTTGAAACATCTCAATTCCTGGAGCCTTGTTTTTCTCCAGTGCCTTCAAATGTAGCTTGGACTTCTTCCTTCAGTATCATCAGTCCTTGATCATATGCTACGTCTTGAAATGGTTGAACATCGACCAGTTCTTTTTGGTACAGTGACTGTGTATTCCTTCCATCTTCTTTTTGATGCTTCTTGCATCCTTCAACATTTTGCCCATAGAATCCTTCAATATTGCACTCCAGGCTTGAATTTTTTTCTTCGGTTTTTTCAGCTTGAGAAATGCTGTGGAATGGAGCTCTTCACACCAGAATAACCAGAAAAAAAGGCTAAGGGCTATTAAAGGGAAGACCAGAGACAAAAGAGAATGGCTGAGTGTGAATACTGGATGTAAATTCCACATTTCAAAGTATTTACTTCATGTGCAGTCTGGTAAGTTTCAGGCTTGGGCTTAGAAACTAATAATCTAAGCTAGGCTGCACAGTTTGATTCTTCTTTTCTTGTTTTAAGAAGTTCTGCCTTTCTAGATGATTGCCACAAAAACCAACCTGTATATTTGACCACATACTGACAGTCTTGTGAATTAATGGTTTGTATTATTTCCTGGTGGCACAGTGGTTAAGATCTCGGCTGCCAATAAAAAGGTTGCTGGTTCGAACCCACCAATTGCTCCATGGAAGGAAGATGTGGCAGTCTGCTTCCATCAAGATTAAATAAGAAAAAAACCATTGCAGTCAAATCGATTACAACTCATAGTGACCCCATAGGACAGAGTAATACTGCTCCATAACTGCTACATAGGGTTTCCGAGGAGTGACTGATGGATTCTAGCTGCTGACATTTTGGTTAGCAGCCAGATGCTTAACCACTTCACCATCAGGGGTCCATAAAGATTACAGCCTTGGAAACCATATGGGGCAGTTCAACTCTTCTTTCAGGTCCCTATGAGTAGGAATCGACTAGATGGCAATAGGTTTAAAAAAAAAAAAAACCTGTCTCCATCTAGTCAATTCTGACTCATAGCAACCCCATAAGGCAGAGTAGAACCACCCCATATGGTTTCCAAGGAGCGCCTGGTGGGTTCCAACTGCCTTTTGGTTAGCAGTCATACTTCCTAACCACTACGCCACCAGGGTTTCTGCAATAGTTTTAAGTACTGTTATTTGTCCTTCTGTGCTTTACCAGGTCAACTGTATTGAAACTCCTTGAGCACATGGACAATGTCCCTCAGGTGCTTTCATGCCTGGATCTTTCATTTTATTCTGGCCTTTGCTCCCTAAACACCTTATTTATCTAAGGTAATACTTCATCCTGTTTTATTTATTATCTGGATTATGCTTTTGTCTATTTCTTAATTTTTTGTGTCCTTCCTCCTGAGTAGTTCGAATGTCTAACTCTTTAAATTTGATAATACATTTGAAAATACTATGTGCATTTTATTTTAACTTATTCATTTTTTTGTGATATAAACATGCAATACTATATAGGGAGAAAGAACATTTTTGTTATAGATCTTTCAATCCATTTAGTTTTACAGTTATCATTTAATATACGTAAAAGGTTCTGCTTAATTTTAAAATTATTTTTTCAGCAATTGATCAAACAAGTGATTTACAGATGACATTTAACATCCTCCTATTCTCAAATCCCAACCCAACTCATATTAGAAAATATGAGGAAGTTGAGTTAAGTTTAAGTCATATTTCTTTTCACATCTCAGGGTATGTATTTGCCTTAAATTATTTCACAATAATAAAAAACATTTTAAATTGAGTGTTTTCTAGCTACCTGAGTGCTTTTGAACATTCTTTTACTCTGAAATGCCTGTACTAAAGTATCCGTTTTTATTATTCTTAGTTCTTCTATTTAAGAAAAATATTAACATTTTTAAAAACATACGGTGTCTTTTACTATCTTTCACTGAGATGCTCTGGATGGTGTCTTCGAATAGCTTGGAGCAATTATTATAAGCAGCAGTTTTTATTTATTGTTTGTTTTTTATTGTGCTTTAGATGAAACTTTACAGAGCAAATTAGTTTCTCATTCAACAATTTATATGCAAATCGTTTTGTGACATTGATTGCAATCCCAACAATGTGTCAACATTCTCCCTTTTCACACCTCAATTCACCATTTCCATCTATCCCTTTTTATTGTCCCTTCCTGCCTTCTAGTCATTGCTTTTGGGCAAGCGTTGCCGTTTTGGTCTGGTGTACAGGATTGAACTAAGAAGCACTTTCCTCATGTGTGTGTGTTTTTTTTTTTTTTTTATATATAGACCTGTCTGAACTTCGGCTGAAGGATAAATTCGAGAGTGGCTTCAGTTCAGAGTTATAAGGGTGTCTGGGGCCATAGTCTCGGGGATTCTTCCAGTCTCTGTCAGGCCAATATGTCTGATCTTTGTGTGTGTGTGTGTGTGTGTGTGAATTTCAATTTTGTTCTACATTTTTTCTCCTGCTCTTTCCAGGACCCTTTATTGTGATCCCTGTCAGGGTGGTTGATAGTGGTAGCTGGGCACCATCTAGTTCTTCTGGGCTCAGGCTGGTGGAGGATTTGGTACTTGTCATCCGTTAGTCCTTTGGACTAATATTTCCCTTGTGTCTTTGGTTTCCTTCATTCTCCTTTGCTCTGCACAGAATGGGACCATTAAATATTTCAGTGTTGTGAGATATTTCGAGGATTCATCATTGTTCTTTATCATTGCATAGTATTCCGTTGTATTTATGTACCATAATTTGTTTATCCATTCATCTGTTGATGGGCACTTAGGTTATTTCCAATTTTTTGCTATTGTGAACAGTGCTGCAATGAACATGGGTGTGCATATGTCTATTCCTGTGATGGCTGTTATACCTAGGATATATTTCAAAGAGTGGGGTTGCTGGATCATATAGTATTTGAATTTCTAGCTTTTTTTCCCTCTGGCCAGAAATTCAAGCCAGATTCAGAAGAGGACGTGGGACAAGGGATTTCATTGCTGATGTCAGTTGGATCCTGTCTGAAAGCAGAGAATACCAGAAAGCTGTTTACTTGTGTATTATTGACTCTGTAAAGGCATTCCACTGTGTGAATCATAAAAAATTACTGTTAACATTTCGAAGAATGGGAATTCCAGAACACTTCATTGTGCTCATGCAGAACCTGTACATAGACCAAGAGGCAATTGTCTCAACAGAACAAGGGGATACTGCATTGTTTAAAGTCAGGAGAAATGTTCTTCAGGGTTGTATCCTTTCACCATACTTATTCAATCTGTATGCTGGGCAAATAATCCAAGAAACTGAACTATATGGAGAAGAAAGGGGCATCAGGATTGGAGAAAGACTCATTAACAAGCAAAATGATACAACCTTGCTTGCTGAAAGTGAAGAGGACTTGAAGCACTTAACTGATGAAGTTCAAAGACCACAGCCTTCGGTACGGATTACACCTCAACAGAAAGAAAACAAAAATCCTCACAACTGGACCAATAAACAACATCATGATAAATGGAGAAAAGATTAAAGTTTTCAAAGATTTCATTTTGCTTGGATCCACAATCAACACCCATGGAAGCAGCAGTCAGGAAATCAAAGGACACATTGCATTAGTAAAATTTGCTGCAAAAGACCTCTTTAAAATGTTGAAAAGCAAAGATGTCACCTCGAAGGCTAAGGTATGCCTGACCCAAGCCATGGTGTTTTCAATAGTCTCATATGCATGCAAAAGTTGGACAATGAACAAAGAAGGGCAAAGAAGAATTGAAGCCTTTGAATTATGGTGTTGGCGAAGAATATTGACTATACCATGGACTGTCAAAAGAACAAACAAATCTATCTTGGAAGAGGTACAGCCAGAATGCTCCTTAGAATTGAGAATGGCGAGACTTCGTCTCACATACTTTGGGCATGTGATTAGGGGGGATCAGTCCCTGGTGAAGGACATCATGCTTGGTAAAGTAGAGGGTCAGTAAAAAAGAGGGAAGACCCTCAATGAGATGGATTGACACAGAGGCTGCAACAATGGACTCAAGCATAACAATGATTGTGAGGGTGGCATAGGCCAGACATTGTTTCATTCTGTTGTACATAAGGTTGCTATGAGTTGGAACCGAATGGATGGCACCTAACAACAACTAACAACAAAGACTTTTAAGGAAGTGCCGTATTGTTTTCCTTAGTGGTTGTACCATTTTACAGTCTCACCAGCAGAACATAAGAGCTCCAGTCTCCCCCAAACCTCTCCAACACTCGTTATTCTCTATTTTTTTTGTTTGTTTCTTCATCAGTGCCAGGAATGTTGAGTGAGATAGTATCTCAATGCAGCTTTGATTTGGATTTCTCTAATGGCTAATAATCTCAAGCATTTCCTCCTGTGTCTGTTAGCCACCTGGATGTCTTCTTTGGTGAAGTGTCCATATCCTTTGCCCATTTTTTAATTGGATTATTTGTATTTTTGTTGTTGAGGTGTTGAGGTATCTTATAGATTTTAGAGATTAGACTCTTGTAGAATGTGTGCTGGCCAAAAATTTTTTCCTAGTCCGTAGGTTCTCATTTTACTCTTAGTGATGTCTTTTGATGAGCATAAGCGTTTTATTTTTAGCAGCTTCCAGTTATCTAGTTTATCTTTTGATGTTTGTGCATTGTTAGTTATGGTTTGTATCATATTTATGCTGTATAATAGGGCCCTAAGTGTTGTCCCTATTTTTTCTTCCATGATCTTTATAGTTTGAGGTTTTATATTTAGGTCTTTTATCCATTTTGAATCAGTTTTTGTGTATGGTGTGAGGTGTGGGTCCTGTTTCATTTTTTGACACATGGGCAACCAGTTTTGCCAGCAACTATCTTTTCCCCATTTAATGAGCATTGTCTTTCTTTTCCCCATTTAATGGGCATTGAGCCTTTGTCAAAGATCAGCTGACCATAGGTGGATGGATTTACACATTGGTTCTCAATTGTGTTCCCTTGCTCTATGTGTCTGTCGTTGTATCAGTATGAGGCTGTTTTGACTACCGTGGCAGTATAGTAGGTTTTGAGATCAGGTAGTGTGAGGCCTCCTACTTTGTTCTTCTTTTTCATTAATACTTTACTGATTCGGGGCCTCTTTCCTTTCCATATAAAGTTAGTGATTAGTTTTTCCATCTCGTTAAAGATGCTGTTGGTATTTGGATCAGGATTGCATTATATCTATAGATCGCTTTGAGTAGAATTGACATTTTCACAGTGTTGAGTCTTCCTATCCATGAGCATGGTATGTGTTTACATTTATGTAGACATCTTTTGGTTTTTTGCAGTAATATTTTGTAGTTTTCTTTGTATACGTCTTTTACCTCCCTGGTTAGATTTATTCCTAAGTATCTTATTTTTTTAGGGATGATTTTAAAGTTTTTTTTTTTTCTTGATTTCCTTTTAGAAGTTCTCTTTGTGTATAAGAATTCAACTGACTTTTTGTATGTTGATCTTGTATCCTGCTATGCTGCTGAATCTTTCTATTAGTTTCAGTTGTTTTGTTGTAGAATCTTTGGGGTTGTCTACGTGTAGGATCGTATGATGTACAAATAGGGGTAGTTTTACTGCTTCCTTACCAGCTTGGATGCCCTTTATTTCTTTTTCTTGCCTTATTGCTCTAGCTAGGACTTCCAGCACAATGTTAAGTAGGGGTGGTAAAAAAGGATATGTTTTGCCTTTTTCCCATTCTCAGGGGGAATACTTTCAGACTCTTTCCATTGTGAATGATGTCAGCTGTTGATTTCGTATAGATGCCCTTTATTATGTTGAGGATTTCCCTTCTATTCCTGTTTTGCTGAGTGTTTTTATCAGGAATGGGTGTTGGATTTTATCAAATTTCTTTTCTGTGCCTATTAAGATTATCATGTGAGATTCTTTTCTGTTGTTTTATTTATGTGGTGGATTACATTGAATGATTTTCTTACATTGAACCATCCTTGGATATTTGGTATGAATCCCATTTGGTTGTGGCATGTTATATTTTTCGTAGGATGCTGAATTCTCTTGGCTAGAATTTTGTTGAGAATTTTTGCATCTATATTCATGAGAAGTATTGTTCTGTAGTTTTCTTTTTTGTGTGTTGTCTTTGCCTGACTTTGGTATCAGGATTATGCTGGCTTCATAGAAGGAATTCAGGAGTGTTATTTTCTCTTCTCTGCTCTGAAATAGTTTGAGCTGAGCTCTTCCTTGAATGTGTGGTAGAATTCTCCAGTGAAGCCATCTGGGCCAGGGCTTATTTTTTTGTTGTTGTTGGGAGCTTTTTTTATTACCTCTTCAGTCTCTTCTCTTGTCATGGGTCTGTTCAGATTTTCTATCTCAGTTTGTGTTAGTTTATGTAGGCGCTGTGTTTCTAAATTTTGTTCCTCTAAAAGATATTCAAATTTGTTGGAGTACAATTTTTCATAATATTCTGTTATGATCATTTTTATTTCAGTTGGTTTTGTTGTAATGTCCCCCATTCATTTCATATTTGACTTATTTGCTTTCTGTCCTGTTTTTCTTTTTTCAGTTTGTCCAATGGTTTGTCAATTTTGTTGACCTTTTTCAAAGAAACACTTTTGGTCTTGTTGATACTTTGTATTTTTTTCTGTTCTTTTTCATTTATTTCTGCTTTAATCTTCATTATTTCCTTTCTTCCGGTGCCTGTGGACTTCTTTTGCTGTTCTTTTTCTATTTGTTCAAGTTGTACGGCTAACGTTTTGATTTTGATCCATTCATCTTTTTTGATGTGTGTATTTATTGCTATAAATTGATCTCTGAGCACTGCCTTTGCTGTGTGCCAAAGGTTTTGATATGATGTGTTTTCATTCTTACTTGAATCTAGGAATTATTTTTTCCCTCCTTGATTTCTTCTATTACCCAGTTGTTTTTCAGCAAGGTGTTATTCAGTTTCCATGTATTTTGTTTTTTATTCTTACTTTTCCTGCTATTGATTTCTACTTTTATGGTATTGTGATCAGGTATAGTGGTTTGTATTATTTCAATGTTTTGGATTTTACTGAGGGCTGCTTTGTGGCCTAAAATATAGTCTATTCTGGAGAAAGTTTCATGTATGTTGGAAAAGAATGTATACTTTGCTGTCTTCGGGGGGGTGTTCTATATATGTCTATGAGGTCCATTAGGTCGATTTTCGCCTTTAGGTCTTCTACGTCTTTGTTGAGCTTCCTTCTAGCTCTTCTGTCCTTTACCTAGAGTGGTGTTTTGAAGCCTCCTACTATTATTGTGGAACAGTATATTTCTTTTTTCAGTACGGTTGGAGTTTGTTTTATATATTTTGGAGCCCTGTCTTTGGGTGGGTAAATATTTATTAAGGTTATGTCTTCTTGGTGGAAAAAAAACAACCAAAGCTGTTGTCGTTGAGTCAATTCTGACTCATAGTGACCCTATAGGACAGAGTAGAACTGCCCCATAGGTTTTCCAAGGAGCGGATGGTGGATTCAAACTGCTGACTTCTGGGTTAGCAGCCAAACCACTGCACACCAGGGCTCCCTTCTTGTTGGATTTTCCCTTTAATCATTACATAATGTCTTTTCTTGTCTTTTATTGTTGATTTTGCCTTAAAGTCTATTTTATCTGAGATTAGTATTGCCAGTCCTGGTCTTTTCTTGGTAGCTGTTTTCTCGATATATTTTTTTTTCTGTCCTTTGATTATTAATAAATTTGTGCTTTGTGTCTAAGATGTGTCTCTTGTAGACAACATGTTGATGAGTCACATTTTTTATCCATTATGCCACTCTCTGTCCCTTTACAAGCACATTTAAACCATGTACATTCAGTGTGATTATTGATAGGTATGAAAATATTACTGTCATATTGTTGTGCTTTTGTTGTGGGGCTGATGTTTTCTTTGTTACTCTTACTTTCCTGTGCTGAGTTCTTTTTATTTGTGAAATTTCTTTTCTTTCATTACTGTACATTTTGTGTTTATTGAGACTTTATTTTTCTTCTTTTTTATTCTGATGAGTAGGTTTGTTAACTTTCTTTGTGGTTACCTTGAAATTTACCCTTATCTTCCTAAGTTTGAACCATTCTTTTATTACTTGATATTGCCTTGACTTCCTTTCTATTTGGAAGTTCTATACCTACACTGCTTATTCCCCTTTTTACTATTTTGTTGTTGTCATCATTTATAGATTGATGTCTCTTTCCCTGTTTAAAGTCTTTTAGCTTTGTTTTATTATTGAGAGTTCTTTATCTAGTTTGGTATCTGGCTGATGCTGTCTTGTGTCCTAGACTCTGGTTATTATCTGATATTGTTGGTTCTCTAACCAAAGAACCTCCTGTAATATTTCTTGTAATTTGGTTTGGTTTTCACAAATTCCCTTAATTTCTGTTGATCTGGAAATGTCCTAATTTTGCCATCATATTTGAGAGGTAGTTTTGCAGGATATATTACTCTTGGTTGGCAATTTTTTGTTTGTTTTTTCTTTCAAGTTTTGGTATATGTCATCTCACTTCCTTCTTGCCTGCATAGTTTCTGCTGAGTAATCAGAGCTTAGTTTTATTGTTTTCCCTTTGAAAGTGACTTTTCAATTTTCTCGAGCTGCTCTCAGGATTCTCCCTTTGTCTCTGGTTTTGGCAAGTGATTATTATGTGTCTTGGTGACTTTCTTTTACGATCTGTTCTATATCGGGTTCATTGAGCTTCTTGGATGGTCAGCTTCTCGTCTTTTATGAATTTGGGAGGTTTTCTGTCAGTTAATCTTCGACAATCTTTCTGTGTTTTCCATTTTCTCTTCCTGTTTTAGAACTCACTTCACACATATATTTTTCTCTTGATTGTGTCCCACATAATTCTCAGGTTTTCTTCATTTGCCTTTTTAAACCTGTATAAAAAGCATCTTTAATTCTGATTTTGCCCCCTTTGGAAAGAGTATGTTTTCTTTTCTGACTGTGTTGGCCATGACTTCGGAGACCACACATTATTAGTCAAATTCAGTAATAGAAAAGAATTGGTAATGGCTGACAAACATAAAAGAATATAACCCTCAGGTTTCCTAACCTTAAATTTTCCATTACTACAGTCCATTTTCTACCATTATTCTGTGTAGTAAACTCAGTGTGTCAACCTTCTCCCTCCAGCTAATTACCACCACAGATTCAAGATAGGGGATGGATTGATATATATCATTGCAACTAGGAGATCATATGGATAACAGATTGGATTCATCAACTTTCCATTTTTTAATCAAGGACATAAAAGTCCTACTCAATTGTAAACTCCATGAATGTGTCTGTCTTAATCGCTAATGTATCCTCAGAACCTGGAATAACGTCCAGCATATAGTAAGCATATTGTCTATACCAATTTGATAAATGAAAGAATCCATATTAGACAATCCTCAATTTTATTCATCCCTGTGCAAAACCTGGAAAGACAAGCAGGCATTCTCTAGGATTCTGTAATTAAAAGAGTTAGAGTATTTGAAAACAGTGCAGACAAGAGACACATATCTGAAGAAAGAAATGGAAAAACAAGGATAACAAGGAAATTTTTATAAACTGCAATTATTCAGCCTGAAGATAAAAAAGAGAAGTAGCATAATATTAATTATCAAGAATGTAGGAAAAATGATGATAAAAGAAAACGGTAAGCTGTCATTAACTCCATCAATTCAATTGTGGTCCTGAAGAAGAAAGATTAGATGTTTTCTCAAGTAAAGTCAACTCTGTGTTTGTTTGTTTTATTGTTTATAATTTAGCTAGCTGTAAATAGCTTGTTCAAATAGTCATTCTCACTGCCCAGTGCCATCAAATTGATTCTGACTCATAGCAACCCTGTAGGACAGAGTAGAACTGTTCCATAAGGTTTTCAAGGCTGTAAATCTTTACAGGAACAGGCTGCCACATCTTTCTCCAATGGAGTGGCTAGTGGGTTTGAACCACCATCCTTTCAGTTAATAGCCAAGAGTTTTAACCACTGTGCTACCAGGGCTCCTTGAAATAATTATAGTCTCTGTTTTTTGGTCAGGTCCTAAATTTGGCTATGTTGTTTTGCAGGGTGACTTTTACCCAAGGCCTCTTTATTTCCTATCCAGAGTAAGCTTCTGTGCCAGATTTAAGGAAATACGAATCGACAGATGTGGATAATTGGATAATTTTGAGACTATCCAGAGTGCACAAGTGAAGTTGATTAAAGCAGTAAAAAAAAAAAAAAAAAACCGTCTCTATTTATGCTTCAAATCCTTCCAAGCAAGAAGAATCAATGTGTTATGAAGGTTGTTATGGATTGAACTGTGTCCCCCAAATATTATGTGTTGTATATTCTTACCCTTATACCTGTGGATGTAAACCCATTTGGGAACAGGTTTTCTTTGTTACTGAGGCTGTGTCAGTATAAGGTGTATGTTAAAACCTTTTCAAGATACTCAGAACATACTGTATGCCACCCAATTTTTATGCCTTTGGAGTTCTTTGCAAAAGGGATGCCCCAATTTTAACACATTTAATGTCAAGGTGGGAGCCTTTTGAAATGTGTGAAACTCAAAAACCCTGAGTGGGAACCTCATTTTTGTGTAGATTGAACATTGTCTTAAATGATACCCCCCGGATGTGTGAATTTTCTAAACTTTTGACAGGTTTGTCCTTATTTCTGTGAGATAAGCCTCCTCCCTATGTTTCCCAGTTATTATGTTCTTGTGAGAATGTACTTATCCCAAGAATGAGCTATTGCAAATCTTCATTTATAGTGGCTATTTTCTCCTTTATGCCATTCATTGTTTCCAGGTGTTACTGACTCCCTTTTATAGCTTCTGAATAGTTAATAATGCCCTTCCAACACAGAATAATCATTCTAGTGGTACTTTTCAAGAGATTGGAACTCATAAATTATTCTTACCCTGCATTTAATCTTAGGGCCCAATCATTGCTACCACATATAGCAGGTGTGAGCAGTTCTGCAGTACTCCAGGGCAGCTATTTCTGCTTCTTAGCTGTTAGTACTGCTTTTGTTATAATGAAGAATATACAGTATTGGTAATTTTTCTGAGATTCAAATTCTTTTAGTTTTATTTATTTGGCCTGTAAGTACTGCTTTTGCAGTAAAAATACATTGTACCATGTTTTGAAAAGTTTCATGAAAAATAATTTAAAACGCTAAGAAGGAGACTATAATAAAATGTATGTACAGTCATTGTCAGGTACCTTCATCTTTTACCTCATGCTTTGTAAATTTTCAAGAAATAAAATATAATAAATACATAAAATAAGCTATTTTATCATTGATTCATATCAGCCGGATTTACATTGTCCATGGTCCACTAGGACATATGCAATTCTAGATAATGGGTATCAAAATCCATAACTCATGACAAAAATTCTGAATTGGTCCTTTAATCTGCATGCCTTCAATAGTGAAAACACATAGTATCATTAAAAATTTCCAGAAAAATAATTGGGTTTTGATAAGTCAATCACTTTTTGAGATATAAAAGAACAGATCAGGCACAGAAGAAAGAAAGCACTGATAGGGGAAGATAGATGCCATACTACATGAAGATCATCAAGGAGTCTACACAGAGAAAGCTTTCTTCTAGTGCTAGTACCCTGAATTCAGATTTCTAACCTCCTAAACTGTAAAAAAAATATTTCTGTTCTTTGAAGTCACCCACATGGCTTTTATTCTATTATAGAAGCACTAAGAATTTAAGACAAAGGTTATTTTGCTTTTCACTAAACCCTTGCTTTACTTAATAAGACAGTGTTAATAATTCTGATGATGGTTCTCAAACCAACAATCACTGGCATCAAGTCGACTGTGACTCATAGCTACCCTATAAGTCACAGTAGAACTGCTCCATAGGATCTACAAGGAGCAGCTGGTGGATTCGAACTGATGGCCTTTTGGTTAGCAGCCGAGCTCTTAACCACTGTCCCACCAGGGCTCAGTCAACTGTATGGTGAGTTAAATACTTTAAATATGTAAATTAAAGTTCTTGATACATATTTAATTGCTTTTCTTTTGAGGTTCTCTGTGTAAAATGAGTTACTTGATCAGGTAACTGTCCTGAGAAGAAAAGCACATGATTTCATGATCTGTTATTTAAGAATCTCTGGAATTCTTTTATTTTATGGAAATGAGCAGAAAGGAGAAAGACATTGTCAACTGCAGAAAAATGGATTTGATCTAGGTACGTTATGTACACTTTTTTTTTCATTTACTTATTTCTCTAAGCATTTTGTTGTTGTTAGGTGCCATTGAGTCAGTTCTGACTCATAGTGACTTTATGTACAACAGAATGAAACACTGCCCAGTCCTGCACCATCCTCATGACTGTTGTTATGCTTGAGCCAATTGTTGCAGCCACTGTGTCAATCCATCTCTTTGAGGGTCTTCCTCTTTTTCGCTGACTCTCTACTTTACCAAGCATGATGTCCTTCTCCAGGGACTGGTCCCTCCTGATAGCATGTCCAAAGTGTGTGAGAGGAAGTCTCACCATTCTCACTTCTAATAAGCATTCTGGCTGTACTTCTTCCAAGATAGATTTGTTCATTCTTCTGGTTGTCCATACATAGTGAAGTAAAACAAACGAACAAAAGCCCAAAACTGTGGGAACCAGGGTCTCGGGAAACATCTATCTCAATTGGCATAACATAGTTTATAAAGAAAATGTTCTACATTCTACTTTGGTGAGTAGCGTCTGTGGCCTTAAAAGCTTCTCAGAGGCCATCTAAGACACTCCACTTGTCTCACCCCATCTGGAGCAAGGGATAATGAAGAAAACAAGATATAAGGGAAAGATTATTCCAAAGGACTAATGGGTCACAAGTACCACAGCCTCCACCAGGCTGAGTCCAGCACAACTAGATGGTGCCCAGCTACCACCACTGACTGCTCTGACAGGGATCTCAATAGAGGGTCCAGACAGAGCTGGAGAAAAATGTAGAAAAAATTCTAACTCACGAAAAAAAAAAAAAAAAAAGAGAGACTTACTGGTCTGACAGAGAATGGAAAAACCCTGACACTATGGCCACTGGTCATCCTTATAGCTTGATAATGAAGTCACTTCTGAGGTTCACCACTCTGCTAACGATTAGACATAAAACAAAACAAGACTAAATGGGATCAACAGCCCAAGGACAAGGACGAGAAGCCAGGAGAGGACAGGAAAGTTAGTAATGGGGAACCCAAGATCTAGAAGGGTAGAGTATTGACATGTTGTGGGGTTAACAACCAATGTCACAAAACAATTAATTGCATGTTAATTGTTTGATGAGAAACTAGTTTGCTCTGTAAACCTTCATCTAAAGTGCAATTTAAAAAATGCACAAGAGTAATTTCGGAAAATCAAAAGATATTTGAGAATAAGCGTCTAGATGAACCCGACCATTTCCACCCCACTAAAACCAAACCAATTGCCATCCAGTCAATTCCAACTCATGTTTACCCTGTGTGTTTCAGAGTATAACTGTGCTCCACAGAGTTTTCAATGGCTGTGATCTTTTGGTAGTAGATCCTTAGGCCTTTCTTTGGAGATGCCTCTGGGTAGATTTGAACACCAAATCTTTGGTTAGAAGCCAAGTCCTTAACATTTTGCATCACACAGGGACTCCTTTCCCTCTCACTGATACCTTTAAAATGGGTGATAATCTAAGATTGACTTACACAAAAATTTTTGCCAGCAAAATCTTGCAAAGCTTTAACAATGGGAAATTTCTATAACAGATACTTTTTTTTTTGACACAGTGAATATCTAAGTTAAAAAATGGCTATAGATGCTCAATGACTCTCCTTCCATAATATGAAAAAATTATATAATGTCAAATATGTTAATTATGTTGAATTTAACTTCACAGTTATAGAACTTTTATTGATGACTTTTTAAAATGCATTTGTTAATTCATCTCTTCATTATGAACATTATACTGGTCACTGTTCATAAATCTCAACTTTTAGAATTACAGCTATAATCAGAGCTATAGTAAAAAGAATGTCCCATACTGAGTATTTTAACAACTTCCTGAGCAAGCAGGACAAGAAGATGAATTAGGAAACAGAGGAGTGAAGAACTAGCACTTTTCAGAATGAAAGTATAATAAAAGTCAATTGATTGAGAGCCTAACAGTAGGACTAAAGTTAAATATTTTGGCCTTGGACATAGTTTTCATAACATGAACATTAACAATCTACAAATGTTTGTTTTCAAATTTACAAGCTCAGCCCACCCTTTGCAATCATGATAAGGGACCATTTACTATTAAGCAGAGTCTGTTCTTGACTTTGGTGGTAGTGGGACTCTCATTCTCAGTATTCTCTGATGGTCATCTTCAAGAAAATAGCTCACAGTACTAAGTGTATTCCTATAACTCATTACATGTTATTCTCACAAGTAGTTTCGATCAAAATAGTAGTTTACATTGGAGATAGGCAGTTCATTGAAGAGATTTTCTATATCTTTGCTAACACCAACACTTCACACAGAAGTCCACCTATATTACATGCTCTTCACTGCTGACAACTTTAATGATAATAATGCAACCCTAATATTTACAACTAATACCTAAAAAGACACGGGGATTTCAAGTTTCTTACCTCTCTCCATTTCTGTGCTTAATTTTATTTAAAGCAATGAATCATTTTCATTTTCTAGCTTAGAATTATAGAAATTGAAGTAGTCCCATTGACAATGAAACTGGCCTTGACTCAAGCTCCTACGGTTGAATAGAATTTTGGGCCAGCCTAAAACAAACCAGAGGTTCAAATCATCTCTCTTCATATAATTATTATATGAGCAATCAGACATGTTAATTCTAGGACATAATGAGTGCTACATTGGGAAATTTGTTTGCAGTCTGAACAATTTTCCTCTTGCAACATCAACAGAGTGAATATTTCCAGACTTCTTCACATGTTTAGAAAAAGAAATACCAAATCAATAAATAAATCCACTACCAGATGTGAGATTTTTTTCCTCCTGCACCAGTTCAAGAAAAATTGCATTTAAGTACGGAACTCATTTCAGCACTTTTCACTCTGAAAAATGTTATTACTCAAAAGGAGGAAACAGTGCTAGCTTTACGAAGGGAATCGCTTTGCTATATTTGCATACTTCTTAACAACGATAAGAAAGAAATGCCTATGATATATATTTTTGACAGTTTGACAGTTTCACTGTTCAGGGTTGACATTCGACATTTAAAAGGCAAGTAATTGAAATTTCTATTACCCTGCCAAACAGAGTTCATGAGCTACTGTTATAGATTTTCATAGATGTTAGAGGATGACATTTTCATAAACTTCACTATTGGCCTGTTTAAAATGGTAAGAAGAATAATGTATTTGCTATTTCTTAAGGTAAATGTGTTGCAATACTTTCTAAAAGTGCTTTCGGTATACACATTAGGTTCCTACTTATGCCGTATATACCTGCTCTGCCTAGGCCAACAATACAATGGCCTTCTCAATAAGATTTAACATGAAAATACATAAATGCTTTATTTATACTGTGACATTACCTTTGCAAGATTCCTGTGAAATGTATCGAAACTATGTACGTATAATTTAAAAACAAGAGTTTACGTGTACAAACTAAATATATGTAGATATGTTAAATGAATAAGCAATCTTTCCTTTTATATTTTGTTTAGGCAGTATCTTAAATTGCATGACATTTATAAACATGTTTCGGCTATGTTTTGCCATGTTATTTCATTTACAGATAGCATATTCTTGGGAAGAAGGATCTTAGGTACTTAAATCAGAAGCTTGAGGAATAAGCAAGGAATAAACTTGGAGATCACACCTCTGCATCTCCCAAAATATTTGGTCTTGGGTTCAGTAACAAATGTGAAATCTGTTCTTGGAGAATGCTGATTAAGTACCCTGTATCAATCTTAATTTTTATTGTATTCTCAATATTTTTCCTCTAGACTGCACCTATAACAATATAATGATTAAGTGGAAATACTGTCAGAATGAAAGGGAGATACAGTTATTTAGCTAACATTTTTCATATGGCAAAGGGGTTTTATGCCACCTATTATAGCCAAAGAAATTTCCTATCCTCTACTTCCCTCCTTTACTAAGTTCGAGAACTCAGTTCCCAGTTAAACTCTTTTTTAAACATTCAGTTATTGCTGTAATTTTTCTGTCATAATTATTGCTGACATGCTTTAGTTTGCTTCCATTACTGCTAATGCTATTTATAACCAATCAGCACTACAAAATGACTTTACTTCAGTAATGTTTGTGCCTGTTTGCATTAATATACTATAAACTTCAATTCTGAGCCATTTGTAGGAAAGAACATTTGCTATTTTTTCAGAATATACTGAGCAATATATACAATTTTTACTACAGATTTCTTTTTAAAGTAAACAGTTTTACAGATATGACACTTCCTATGAGGTAAAAACAATATTCTCTAACTCACACTGTCTTTAGCTGACTAGTGGATTATTTCATAGAAAAGAAACACTACTTTTTTAAATGAATTTATGTGTCTAATAGCAATGTGATAGAGCAAAATACAGAACAAGAAAAGGGAAAGGAACCAAGGGAGGGAGGGAGAGAAGGGCAAAGAAGAAAGAAAAAGAGAAACAAAAATTATTGGTTTAAGAACACTATTAGAAAATTTATTTTCTTAATTGGATTTAAGGATATGTCAACTTAGGGCAATTTGTAACATTTATAACTACTATAATTGCATTTTGGAAATACATAGTAAATTTAATATGGTTCTGGTGACAAAAATCAAGAGGCTGTTTTTTTTCATTTGTATAAGCCACTATGATTGTATAACCACAGATAATTTAAGAATATAATAAATACATTTATCACTGGAGAACTAAATCTGAAAAATATAGACTTAAAGTCGCATTACTTATTATTTCAGGTTGTTGCTTAATAAGTTACTTGAGCAGTTCCTGTTGTGTTGAGAATTAATGATTCCATCAAGGCTAAAAACTGAGGCTGGGATTATATACAACTACCAAATTGAAAGCAAAAGCTCCCAGTAGAATAGGACAGCCTTGCCTTATGACTATCAAATCAAGACCCTCTGTTCCAACGTTACCACCAATAAAATTTAGTCTTATATAGAATAATTTGGATAAAAATATCTAGCAGAAATGCAGGAATTTTTTTTGTGTGTGTTCTTCTTTCGTCAATAGAAAGCAAATAGCATTCACTCGTCATGTGACTAGGTTTAAATTCTTGTTGATTTCAGTTTCATTTTTACACATATTTTAATTACTACTTAAAGGTCAAGTTGAAAAGACTCTTCTATCTTCCATTTAATGTCTCTATATATAGACATACCTATATACACATTTTTCATTTACAGTGTTTTGTTTGTGTCAGAAACTGACTTAAAAATGACTGTAGTGAACTCTTTCAGTCACTCTTGAATACACTTTCTTTTGCTGATTTGTTCACATTTATAAATTACTTTTTCTATGACCTGAAAAGTGGTCTTGTCACTTAACTTCAGCTGTTCTACATTTACTTTTTCAATAGGAAAATTCTTTGGAAGTTGGCCAACCGATGCTTTGAAAGTTTTTCTTAGACATATTACTAATGACTAGCACCAGTTACCTTTCCCCATTAATCTTCTAAAATAATGTAACTACTGTTTAAAAAAAACTGTTTAGAACAAAGTAAATCATAAGTTGTTAGTCCAAGTAAAACCTCCTTCTATCAAGTTTTAATTCTATTCAGTGTCAAAACTTATCATTATATTTTTTCCCTCATTGAAATGCAGCTCTTTATTTAGAAAACTAGCTTCCTTTCTGAAGGTTAGTGACTCCATTATGAGAGAAGCTATACGACTATTCTTTGTTTTCTGTGTGTGTATGTATTTAGGTAGTGTGGTGTGTTTGTGTGCATGTTTGTAATATAACTATTATGTTCTGTAAAATCTCAATGTCAACACTAATTTAGAAATATTTGTCTTTGGCTCAAGTTCATCTTGGTCTAAGTGCCCATATCAAAATACGAAAAACACCAAATGATATCATTCCCCCTGGAGGGGGAGGGGAGAGAGAGAAAGAGAGGTAGAGAGAACAGGCATTTTTCTTGTAAAGGTATTAATAGTGTCCTTTATAACAGGGGCAAAAGAAAAAACTACAACTCAATTGTTGCTTTTGCTGTATGTATGGTAAAAAATATTTATACAATGGCACATCCATTTAAAAAAAGCCATGCAATTGCCACTTATTATAAAATAAACTTAATACAACAAATAAGTTTATTTTTCAGATGTCTATTCCATTACTGCCACAGAATTAGGATATTTTCATAATATTTCATCTTTACCTTCTTATGATTGTAACTAAAAAATGATAATCAATTATTATGTCTTCCACTTATCTGAAAAATGCATTTGTTGTTGTTAGATGCCTTCAAGATGGCTCCAACACATAGTGACCTTATGTGTAATAGGGCAAACCATAGTGTAGTCCTGCATCATCCTCACAATTTTCGGTATGTTTGAGCCCGTTGTTGCAACCGCTGTGTTAGTCCATCTCACAGAGGGCCTCTCTCTTTTTTGCTGACCCTCTGCTCTACCAAGCATGATGTCCTTCTCCAGGGACTGGACCCCCCTGACAACATGTCCAAAGTATGTGAGACAAAGTCTTGCCATCCTTGCTTCCAGTGAATATTCTGGCTGTACTTCTTCCAAGACAGATTTGATCGTTCTTCTGGCAGTCACTAGTATGTTCAATATTCTTTGCCAACACCATAATTCAAATGCATCAATTCTTCTTTGATCTTCCTTATTCTTTGTCCAACTTTCGCATGCATGCAAATACCATGGCTTGGGTCAAATGCACCTTAGTCTTCAATGTGACATCTTTGCTTTTTAACACTTTAAAGAGATCGTTTGCAACAGATATGTCCAATGCAATATGTCATTTGATTCCTTGACCACTGCTTCCATGGGTGTAGATTGTTGATCTAGGAAAAATGAAATCCTTGACAACTTCAATTCCTTCTTCAGAAAACAAAATAATGATAATAATAGCACGTAGCCACATAAATTTCACTTCCCCAGTGGAGTTGCCATTAAAATAATCATTTCAAAACATTAATAAGGTTACTATAATTAAGAATAATGTGTTCAAGCATCACCTTCCTCAATGGAGCACAATAATCAGCATTCGAAATCCTAAAATCATTTCTCTAACTGTGTCCTAGTGTCTTCACAATGCATCTACATTTGGAAATATTTTACTATTTCTAATGCAAGTTAAAACAAGCAATATTTGCCTTACAGGATTTCATAGAGCAAGAGGAGACTATATATATATACCAACTGTGTTCCATCACTTGGAATCATTTTCTAAACTTGCTGACCTAGTATCCTGGTTGTCTCTTATTTTAGTATAAGATAATATGGACATGGAAGCCAAAAGATTTTGAAATTTGTTCCATATATCATTCTGACCAGGACTTTTGGCCAGGTATCTAATTCTACTGTGACCCAAAGCTGATGGTTAAAACCCTGCTGCTGCTAAGCATATAGACACTGAGTTTTATCTAATAATATACAAGATGACATGGGTGTTAAATTTCTCACAGAATAATTTTCTCAAAGTTTATTTCTCTCATCATTTGGAAATATTTTTACTTTTAAAACATTTTACTTTTAAAGATAGTTGAGAAATGATTGCAATACTGGAAACGGGAAGAAAGAAAATTTCATACAGTTTTTTTTTCTTAATTTATGAATTTGCTTCTTTCAGCATGCACATCAATGAACAAAATGAGTAATTATTTTTCTAAACACTCCCCTTCACCTTGAATTTACATAATACTTAAATGATATGGTTTTTAAGCACTGTGGAAAAGGAAATATCATCATCAAAAAATGGTCCAGGCTAAGTGCATTATAGAGCGTTACATGCTATTTCACTCCAAGATAAGCAAAGATGACTGGACAAAACACGTAGATTGCCTACAGACTGAATAAAAATATAAACTGAACAGATAAATAGACATGTACATTATCTATCTGACCTTATGAAATCAATGCATTTTGGGCATTAAGGCATAGTGAGTCCTCTGAAGGCTTCAAAAAGGAGCTGGAATTTCAAAAGCTGCCTAAAATGTCAAAGAGGTGCTGTGATAGTTTGGCAATTAAAAATTTCATGCTTGCTGTTTAGCTTATATGACCATTTCATACGTAGAGTACTGGACCAGGGGTCATTTATCATGTCAGATCAAAAAGAGTGGAGAAGCACACTTGGAGGACAAATAAAGAAAAGTTTGTCCAGATTGTCCTAGAGAAATGCCCTTAAACATTCCACACAATGACTCTGGCACTGATGAAGGGTATAATGACAATTGATCACGTCCCTATGTATAAAAACTGGATCAAGAATTTTTATTAGCTCAAAGAGTCTTCCAGAGTCATTAGAGTCATGTCTCTGCTCTAAAGCTCCTTACTCTTTCTAAGTTGGAAATCAAAAGTCATCTCAGATGCTGGCTCTTTGGTTTATTTCTGATGGGTCATTTCAGATTCTCCTTCCTTGATTTTGTAGATGAGGAAAACAAAGCTTAGTGTGTTTAAATTACTTGTCCTATATCACAAAAAATTAATGACAAAAAGAACTGGAACTTGAACACATGAGTCCTTACTTCTAGCCCTGAGCTTGGATGATGAATCAGTAGAACTCAGTTATGATATTAACTAGCCCTGTACCTCTTGAATAAGTTGCTACATCTCTCCAAGCCTTAGCTGTAAAATTGGGGGTGTTGGTGGTTTACAAGGGTAATAAATTTATTTAGCAAATATCTTTTTTTTAAATTGTTCTTTAAGTGAAAGTTTACAGCTCAAGTTAGTTTCTCATACAAAAATTTATACACACACTGTTATGTAACCCTAGTTGCTATCCCTATAATATGTCAGCACACTCCTCCTTTCCATCCCAGATTTCCCGTGTCCATGCAAACAGCTCCTGTCCCTTTCTGCCTTCTCGTCTTGCATCCAGACAGGAGCTGCCCATTTAGTCTCATGTAGCTATTTGAAATAAGAAGCACTCTTCATGAGTATCATTCTATGGCTTACAGTCCAGTCTAATCTTTCTCTGAAGAGTTGGCTTCAGGAATGGTTTTAGTTCTGGGTTAACAGAGAGGCCAGGGGCCATGTCTTCTGGGGTTCCTCCAGTCTCAGTCAGACCATTAAGTCTGGTCTTTTTACTAGAACTTGAGTTCTGCAACCCGCTTTTCTCCTGCTCCATTAGGAACTCTCTGTTCTGTTCCCTGTCAGGGCAGTCATGAATGTTTGCCAGGCACCATCTAGTTCTTCTGGTCTCAGGCTGATGGAGTCTCTGGTTTATGTGGCCTTTTTTGTTTCTTGGGCTAGTCTTTTTCTTGTGTCTTTAGCGTTCTTCATTATCCCTTGCTGCAGGTGGTTTGGAAACAATTGATGCATCTTAGATGGCTGCTTGCAAGCTTTTAAGACCCACCAAAGTGGGGTGAAGAACATTTTCTTAATAAACTTTGGTATGTCAATTGAACTAGATGTCCCCTGAAACCATGGTCCCCAGACCTCGAAGTGTTTGATTGTATTCAGGGAACTTCTTAGCTTTTGTTTTAGTCCAGTTGTGCTGACATTCCCTGTATTCTGTGCTGTACTTCCCTTCACCTAAGATAATTCTTATCTACTATCTAATTAGTGAATATCTCCTCCCTCTCCTTCCCCACCCTCGTAACCATCAAAGAATGTTTACATCTGTCTTTAAACCGTTTCTTGAATTCTTATAATAGTGGACTCATACAGTGTTTGTCCTTCTGTGACTGACTGATTTCACTGAGCATTATGTCTTCCAGATTCATCCATGTTATGAGATATTTCTCAGATTCATCATTGTTCTTTATCATTGAGTAGTATTGCATTATGTGAATACACCATAATTTGTTTATCCGTATGTCTGTTGATGGGCACCTAAGTTGTTTCCATCTTTTTGCTATTGTGAACAGTGTTGCAATGAACACGGTTGTGCATATATCTATTCCTGTGACTGCTCTTATTTCCCTAGGACATATCCCAAAGACTGGGATTGCTGGATCTTATGGAACTTTTATTTCTAGCTTTTTAAGGAAGTGCCAAATCCATTTCCAAAATGGTTGTACCATTTTACATTCCCACCAGGAGTGTACAAGTGTTCCAGTCTCTCTACAACCTCTCCAACATTTATTATTTTGTGTTTTTGGATACATGCTAGCTCTGCTGGGGTGAGATGGTATCTCATTGTAGTTTTATTTGCATTTCTTTAATGGCTAATGATCTAGAGCATTTCCTCATGTATCTGTTAGATGCCTGACTCTCTTCTTTGGTGAAGTGACTGTTCATATCCTTTGCCCATTTTTTAATTGGGTTATTTGTCTTTTTGTTCTTGAAGTATTGCAGTATCATGTAGATTTTAGAAGTTAGACCCTGATAGGGTATATTGTAGCCAAAATTTTTTCCCAGTCTATAGTTTGTCTTTCTACTCTTTTGAAGTCTTTTGATGAGCACAAGTGTTTAAATTTTAGCAGCTCCCAGGCATCTAGTTTCTCTTCTGGTGTTTGTGCATTGTTAGTAATGTTTCATATTCTGTTTATACCATGTATTAAGGCTCCTAGCATTGTCACTATTTTTTCTTCCATGATCTTTACTGTTTTAGAGTTTATATTTAGGTCTTTGATACATTTTGAGTTAGTTTTTGTGCATGGTGTGAGGTATGGGTCTTGTTTCATTTTTTTTTTTTTGCAGATGGATATCCAGTTATGCCAGCACTATTTGTTAAAGAAACTGTCTTTTCACCAATTAATGGATTTTGGGCCTTTGTCAAATATCAGCTGCTCATAGGTAGATGAAATGACCTTTGGATTTTCAATTCTATTCCATTGGTCTATGTATCTATTGTTGTACCAGTACCAGGCTGTTTTGCCTATCATGGTGGTATAATAGTTTCTAATATCAGATACTGTGAGGTCTCCCACTTTGTTCTTCTTCTTCAGCAATGCTTTACTTATTTGGGGCCCCTTCCTTTTCCATACGAAGTTGGTGATTTGTTTCTCCATCTCACTAGAAAATCTCCTTGGAATTTGAATCAGGATTGCATTGTATCTATAGGTCGCTTTGGGTAGAATAGACATTTTCACAATGTTGAGTCTTCCTATCGATGAGCAAGGTATGTGTTTCCACTTAGGTAGGTCTCTCCCAGTTTCTTGCAATAGTGTCTTGTAGTTTTCTTTGTATAGGTCTTTTATGTCTCTGGCTAGATTTATTCCTAAGTACTTTATCTTCTTGGTGGCTATAGTAAATGGTATTGATTTGGTGATTTCCTCTTCAACGTTCTCTTTGTTGGTGTAGAGGAATCCAACTGACTTTTGTATGTTTATCTTGTATCTTGGTACTCTGCTGAAATTTTCTATTAATTCCAGTAGTTTTCTTGTGGATTCTTCAGGGGTTTTCTGTGTATTAGAACATGTCATCTGAAAATAGGGATACTTTTACTTCTTTCTTACCAGTTTGGATGCCCTTTATTTCTGTTTCTAGCCGAATTACTCTGGCTAGGACTTCCAGCATGATGTTAAATAAGAGTGGTGATAAAGGGCATCCTTGTCTGGTTTGCATTCTCAAGGAGAATGCTTTCAGCATCTCTCCATTTAGGATGATGTTGGCTGTTAGCTTTGTATAAATGCCCCTTATTGTGTTGAGAAATTCCCCTTCTATTCCTATTTTGCTGAGAGTGTTTATCATGAGTGGGTAGTGGACTTCGTTAAACACCTTTTCTCCATCACGTGGTTCTTGGCTTTTCTTTTATTTATGTGATGGACCACAGTTGTTGTTTTTCTAATGTTGAACCATCTGTGCATACCTGCTATGAATACCACTTGGTCATGGTGAATTATTTTTTCGATATGTTGTTGAATGCTATTGGCTAGAATTCTGTTGAGGATTTTTGCATCTATGTTCATAAGGGATATTGGTCTGTAGTTTTCTTTTTTTGTGTTGTCTTTACCTCGTTTTTGTATCAGGGTTATGCTGGCTTCGTAGAGCGAATTTGGAAGGATTCCATCCTTTTCTATACTCTGAAATATCTTTAGTAGTAGCAGTGTTAACTCTTCTCTGAAAGTTTGGTAGAATTCTTTAGTGGAGCCATCAGGGCCAGGGTTTTTTTTTTGTTGTTGTTGTTGTTGTTGTTATTGGATGTTTTTTAATTACCTTTTCAATCTCTTCTAATTGTTAATAAGTTTATTTAGCTGTTCTACCTCTGTGTTAGCTTAGGTAGGCAGTGTGTTTCTAGAAATTTGTTCATTTCTTCCAGATTTTCTAATTCTTCAGAGTACAATTTTTCATAGTATTCTGTAATGATTCTTTTAATCTCAGTTGGGTCTGCTGTGATATAGCTTATCTCATATCTTATTCAGGTTATTTGCTTCCTCTTCTCTTTTTCTTTTGTGAGTTTGGTCATTGGTTTATCAATTTTGTTGATGTTTTCAAAGAACCAGCTTTTGGTCTTGTTAACTCTTTCAA
This sequence comes from Elephas maximus indicus, assembly GCF_024166365.1. Taxonomy (NCBI): domain Eukaryota; kingdom Metazoa; phylum Chordata; class Mammalia; order Proboscidea; family Elephantidae; genus Elephas; species Elephas maximus. The sequence continues at coordinate 69,220,532 of NC_064846.1, read as the reverse complement.
TTCTGTGAATTTCTTTATTCGGTCCTTAATTTCTGCTATAACCAAGCAGTTTTTGAGCAAGGTGTTGTTCAGTTTCCAAGTATTTGATTTTTTTCCTTGCTATTTCTGTTTCGATTTCTACTTTCATGGCTTTATGGTCACAAAAGATGCTTTGTAATATTTCAGTGCTTTGAATTCTGTTAAGGCTTGCTTTTTGGCCTAATATGTGGTCTATTCTGGAGAATGTTCCATGTGTGTTGGAAAAGGAAGTATACTTCTGCTGCTGCTGGGTGGAGTGTTCTGTTTATTTCTATAAGATCAAGTTGGTTGATTGTGGCATTTAGATTCTCCGTGTCTTTACTGAGCTTTTTTCTGAATGTTCCGTCCTTCTCTGAAAGTGGTGTGTTGAAGTCTCCTAGTATTATTGTGGAGCTGTCTATTTCACTTTTCAATGCTGTTGGAGTTTGTTTTATGTATTTTGGAGCCCGGTCATTGAGTGCATAAATACTTGTTATGGTTTTGTCTTCTTGTATTGACCCTTTAATCATTACGTAGTGTCCTTCCTTATCCTTTGTGGTAGATTTTGCTTTGAAGTCTATTTTGTCAGAGATTAATATTGCCACTCCTGCTCTTTTTGGATTGTTTATTTTTTCCATCCTTTGAGTTTATTTTGTTTGTGTTCTTAAGTCTAAGATGAGTCTCGTGTAAGCAGCATATAGACAGATCCTGTTTTTTTTTATCCATTCTTCCACTCTCTGTCTCTTTACTGGTGCATTTAGTCCATTTACATTCAGTGTAGTTATTGACAGCAATGACTTTCGTGCTGTTGTTTTGATTTTTTTTTCCTTGTGTGTGTGTATTGTTGACAGTTTCTTTGTTCCACTTAATTTTCTGTGCTGGGTCATTTTTCTTTGTATATTTTCTTTTCTGATTTTTCATTGTTGTTTTTGTATTTGCTGAGTCTTTATGTTTTTCTTGGTTTTCATTTTTATTTCTTTAAAATAATTTTTATTGTGCTTTAAGTGAAAGTTTACAAATCAAGTCAGTCTGTAACATACAAACATATGTAAACCTTACTACATACACCCATTTACTCTCTCCCTAATGAGTCATCCTGCTCCCTCCTTCCTCTCTCTCCTTTCGTGACTGTTTTGCCAGTTTCTAACCCTCTCTACTCTCCCATCTCCCCTCCAGACAGGAGATGCCAACACAGTCTCAAGTGTCCACCTGATACAAGTAGCTCACTCTTCGTCAGCATGTCTCTCCAACCCATTGTCCAGTCCCTTCCATGTCTGATGAGTTGTCTTCGGGAATGGTTCCTGTACTGGGCCAACAGAAGGTTTGGGGATCATGACCTCAGGGATTCCTCTAGTCTCAGTCAGACCATTAAGTCTGGTCTTTTTATGAGAATTTGGGGTCTGCATCCCACTGTTCTCCTGCTCCCTCAGGGGTTCTCTGTTGTGCTCCCTGTCAAGGCAGTCATCGGTTGTGGCCGGGCACCATCTAGTTCTTCTGGACTCAGGATGATGTAAGTCTCTAGTTCAAGTGGCCCTTTCTGTCTTTTGGGCTCATAGTTATCTTGTGACCTTGGTGTTCTTCATTCTCCTTTGATTCAGGTGGGTTGAGACCAATTGATGCACCTTAAATGGCCGCTTGTTAGCATTTCAGACCCCAGACGCCACAATTCAAAGTGGGATGCAGAATGTTTTCTTAATAGAATTTATTTTGCCAATTCACTTAGAAGTCCCCTTAAGCCATAGTCCCGCAACCCGTGCCCTTGCTCCGCTGACCTTCAAAGCATTCAGTTTATCCAGGAAACTTCTTTGCTTTTGCTCCAGTCCAGCTGAGCTGACCTTCCGTGTATTGAGTATCGTCCTTCCCTTCACCTAAAGTAGTTCTTATCTACTATCTAATCAGTAAATAACCCTCACCCACCTCCCTCCCTCCCCCCTCTCGTAGCCACAAAAGAATGTGTTCTTCTCAGTTTATACTATTTATCAAGATCTTATAATAGTGGTCTTATACAATATTTGTCCTTTTGCCTCTGACTAATTTCACTCAGCATACTGCCTTCCAGGTTCCTCCATGTTATGAAATGTTTCACAGATTCGTCACTGTTCTTTATCAATGCGTAGTATTCTATCGTGTGAATAGACCATAATTTATTTAACCATTCATCTGTTGATGGACACCTTGGTTGCTTCCAGCTTTTTCTATTGTAAACAGTGCTGCAATTAACATGGGTGTGCATATATCTGTTCATGTAAAGGCTCTTATTTCTCTAGGGTATATTCCGAGGAGTGGGATTTCTGGATTGTATGGTAGTTCTATTTCTAACTTTTTAAGAAAACGCCAGATAGATTTCCAAAGTGGTTGTACCATTTGACATTCCCATCAGCAGTGTATAAGAGTTCCAATCTCTCTGCAGCCTCTCCAACATTTATTATTTTGTGTTTTTTTGGATTAATGCCAGCTTTGTTGGAGTGAGATGGAATCTCATCGTAGTTTTAATTTGCGTTTCTGTAATGGCTAGTGATCGAGAGCATTTTCTCATGTATCTTTTACCTGCCTGAATATCATCTTTAGTGAAGTGAGTGTTCATATCCTTTGCCCACTTTTTGGTTGGGTTGTTTGTCTTTTTGTGGTTGAGTTTTAGCAGAATCATATAGCTTTTAGAGATCAGGCGCTGGTCAGAGATGTCATAGCTGAAAATTCTTTCCCAGTCTGTAGGTGGTCTTTTTACTCTTTTGGTGAAATCTTTAGATGAGCATAGGTGTTTGATTTTTAGGAACTCCCAGTTATCTGGTTTCTCTTTGTATTTTTAGTAATGTTTTGTATCCTGTTTATGCCTTGTATTAGGGCTCCTAACATTGTCCCTATTTTTTCTTCCATGATCTTTATCGTTTTAGTCTTTAGGTCTTTGATCCACCTTGAGTTAGTTTTTGTGCATGGTGTGAGGTATGGGTCCTGTTTCACTTTTTTGCAAATGGATATCCAGGTATGCCAGCACCATTTGTTAAAAAGACTATCTTTTCCCAGATTAACTGACACTGGGCCTTTGTCAAATATCAGCTGCTCATATGTGGATGGATTTATATCTGGGTTCTCAATTCTGTTCCATTGGTCTATGTGCCTGTTGTTGTACCACTACCAGGCTGTTTTGACTACAGCGGCTGTATAATATGTTCTAAAATCAGGTAGAGTGAGGACTCCCACTTTCTTCTTCTTTTTCAGTAATGCTTTACTTATCCGGGGCTTCTTTCCCTTCCATATGAAGTTGGTGATTTGTGTCTCCATCACATTAAAAAATGTCATTGGAATTTGGATCAGAATTGCATTGTATGTATAGATGGGTTTTGGTACAATAGACATTTTTACTGTGTTAAGTCTTCCTATCCATGAACAAGGTATGTTTTTCCACTTATGCAGGTGCCTTTTAGTTTCTTGCACTAGTGCTTGGTAGTTTTCTTTGTGTAGGTCTTTTACATCTTTGGTAAGGTTTATTCCTAAGTATTTTATCTTCTTGGGGGCTACTGTGAATGGTATTGATTTGGTTATTTCCTCTTCAATGTTCTTTTTGTTGGTGTAGAGGAATCCAAGTGATTTTTGTATTTTTATCTTGTAACCTGAGAAACTGCCAAACTCTTCTATTAGTTTCAGTAATTTTCTGGAGGATTCCTTAGGGTTTTCTGTGTATAAGATCATGTCATCTGCAAATAGAGATAATTTTACTTCCTCCTTGCCAATCTGGATGCCCTTTATTTCTTTGTCTAGTCTAATTGCTCTGGCTAGGACCTCTAGCACAATGTTGAATAAGAGCGGTGATAAAGGGCATCCTTGTCTGGTTCCCGTTCTCAAGGGAAATGCTTTCAGGCTCTCTCCATTTAGAATGATGTTGGCTGTTGGCTTTGTATTGATGCCCTTTATTATGCTGAGGAATTTTCCTTCAATTCCTATTTTGTTGAGAGTTTTTATCATGAATCAGTGCTGGACTTGTCAAATGCGTTTTCTGCATCAATTCATAAGATCATGTGGTTTTTGTCTTTTATTTATATGGTGGATTACATTAATTGTTTTTCTAATATTGAACCAACAATATATTTATTTAACCTTGCATACTTGGTATAAATCCCACTTGGTCATGGTGGATTATTTTTTTGATATGTTCTTGAATTCTATTGGCTAGAAAATTTTGTTGAGGATTTTTGCATCTATGTTCATGAGTGATATACATCTGTAATTTTCTTTTTTTTGTGGTGTCTTTACCTGGTTTTGGCACCAGGGATATGCTGGCTTCATAAAATGTGTTAGGTAGTATTCCATCATTTGCTATTCTTTGAAATACCTTTAGTAGTAGTGGTGTTAACTCTTCTCTGAAAGTTTGGTAGAACTCTGCAGTGAAGCCGTTCGGGCCAGTTCTTTTTTTTTTGTTGGGAGTTTTTTGATTACCTTTTCAATCTCTTTTTTTGTTATGGGTTTATTTAGTTCTTCTACTTCTGATTGTGTTACTTTAGGTAGGTAGTGTTTTTCTAGGAATTCATCCATTTCTTCTAGGTTTGCAAATTTCCTAGAGAACAATTTTTTTTAATAATCTGACATGATTCTTTTAATTTCAGTTGGGTCTGTTGTGATATGGCCCATCTTGTTTCTTATTTGGGTTATTTGTTTCCTTTCTTGTATTTCTTTAGTCGGTCTGGCCAAAGGTTTATCAATTTTGTTCATTTTTTCAAAGAACCAGCTTTTGGCTTTGTTAACTCTTTCAATTGTTTTTCTGTTCTCTAATTCATTTAGTTCAGCTCTAATTTTTATTATTTGTTTTCTTCTGGTGCCTGATGGACTCTTTTGTTGCTCACTTTCTATTTGTTCAAGTTGTCGGGACAGTTCTCTGATTTTGGCTCTTTCTTCTTTTTGTATGTGTGCATTTATCGATATAAATTGACCTCTGAGCACTGCTTTTGCTGTGTCCCAGAGGTTTTGATAGGAAGTGTTTTCATTCTTGCTGCATTCTGTGAATTTCTTTATTCTCTCCTTAATGTCTTCTATAACCCAGACTTTTTTGAGCAGGGTATTGTTCAGTTTCCAAGTATTTGATTTCTTTTCCCTGATTTTTCTGTTATTGATTTCCATTTTTATGGCCTTGTGGTCTGAGAAGATGCTTTATAATACTTTGATGTTTTGGATTCTGCAAATGTTTGTTTTATGACCTAGTATGTGATCTATTCTAGAGAATGTTCCATGCACACTAGAAAAAAAAGTATACTTTGCAGCTGTTGGGTGGAGTGTTCTTTATAAGTCTATGGGGTCAACTTGGTTGATTGTAGCTATTACGTCTTCCATGTCTCTATTGAGCTTCTAACTGGAAGTCCTATCCTTCTCCGAAAGTGGTGTGTTGAAGTCTCCTATTATAACTGTGGAGGTGTCTATCTCACTTTTCAGTTCTGTTAAAGTTTGTTTTATGTATCTTTCAGCCCTGTCATTGGGTGCATAAAGATTTAATATGGTTATATCTTCCTGGTCAATTGCCCCTTTAATCATTATGTAGTGTCCTTCTTTATCCTTTGTGGTGGATTTAACTTTCAAGTCTATTTTGTCAGAAATTAATATTGCTAGTCCTGCTTTTTTTTGCTTATTGTTTGCTTGATATATTTTTTTCCATCCTTTGAGTTTTAGTTTGTTTGTGTCTCTAAGTCTAAGGTGTGTCTCTTGTAGGCAGCATATAGATGGATCCCGTTTCTTTATCCAGTCTGAGACTCTCTGTCTCTTTATTGGTGCATTTAGTCCATTTACATTCAGCATAATTATAGGTAAGTGTGTGTTTAGTGCTGTCATTTTTGATGCCTTTTTGTGTGTGTTGTTGACAATTTCATTTTTCCACTTACTTTTTTGTGCCGAGACGTTTTTTTTTGTAAATTGTGTGTTCCTCATTTTCATAGTAGTTGAATTTATGTTTGCTGAGTCAGTATATTTTTCTTGGTTTTTATTTTGGGTTATGGAATTGTTAGACCTCTTTGTGATTACTTTAATATTTACCCCTATTTTTCTAACTAAAAACCTAACTCGTATGGTCCTATATCACCTTGTTTTCCTCTCCATATGTCAGTTGTATGCCTCCTGTATTTAGTCCCTCTTTTTGATTATTGTGATCTTTTACATAATGACTTCAATGATTCCCTGTTTTGAGCATTTTTTTTTCTTTTTCAAATTAATCTTAATTTGTTTTTGTGATTTCCCTATTTGAGTTGATATCAGGATGTTCTGTTCTGTGACCTTGTGTTGTGTTGGTATCTGATATTATTGATTTTCTGACCAATTTCCTTTAGTATTTCTTGTAGCTTTGGTTTGGTTTTTGCGAATTCTCTAAGCTTATGTTTATCTGTAAATATTTTAATTTCACCTTCATATTTGAGAGAGAGCTTTGCTGGATAAATGATCCTTGGCTGGCAGTTTTTCTCCTTCAGTGCTGTATGTATGTCATCCCATTGCCTTCTTGACTGCATGGTTTCTGCTGAGTAGTCTGAATTTATTCTTATTGATTCTCCTTTGTAGGAGACCTTTCTTTTCTCCCTGGCTGCTTTTAAAATTTTCTCTTTATCTTTGGTTTTGGCAAGTTTGATGATAATATGTCTTGGTGATTTTCTTTTGGGATCAATCTTATATGGGGTTCGATGAGCATCTTGGATGGATATCCTTTCATCTTTCATGATGTCAGGGACGTTTTCTGCCAACAGGTCTTCAACTATTCTCTCTGTATTTTCTGTTATCCCTCCCTGTTCTGGAACTCCAATCACACGCAAGTTATTCTTCTTGATAGAGTCCCACATGATTCTAAGTTTTTCTTCAATTTTTTGATTCTTTTATCTGATTTTTCTTCAACTATTTTTTTTTATATTGGTGTCAATTGCCTTATCCTCCACCTCCCCCACTCTGCATTCCAATTGCTCGATTCTGCTCCTCTGACTTCCTATTGAGTTGTCCAATTCTGTAATTTTACTGTTAATCTTTTGGATTTCTGAATGCTGTCTCTCTATGGATTCTTGCAAATTATTAATTTTCCCACTATGTTCTTCAATAATCTTTTTGACTTCTCCAACTGCTTTATCAGTGTGTTCCTTGGCTTTTTCTGTAGATTGCCTTATTTCATTTCTGAGGTCATCCCTGGTGTCTTGAAGCATTCTGTAGATTAGTTTTTTATATTCTGCATCTGGCAATTCCAGGATTGTATCTTCATTTGGGAAAGATTTTGATTCTTTAATTTGAGGAGTTGTAGAAGCAATCATGGTCTGCTTCTTTATGTGGTTTGATATTGACTGCCATCTCCAAGCCATCTATAAGATATTGTAATGATTTATTTTATATTTGTTCAGTGAGTCTTATCTCATTTTGTTTTCTTTCAATATACATAGATGGGCTACTAGATTGTGCTGTCTTGATTGTTGTAGCCTTTGAATCACTTATGTCCTCTTACCAGCTGGTTTGGGCTGTTACCAGATATATAAGCCTAAGAGTCCATTCACTGTTCTTGAGTAGAATCTGATTTGAGGTCACCAATTGTGTGGTGTAGACTGTCACCTATTTACTTAGAGGAGTAGTGGTGATAGTTGAGTGCACTAGATTGTAGTAGCAGCAGGGGGTCACACTCCAGGAGGGCAGGATGCTGACAGGTTTCCCCCAAGTGCCAGTGAGGTAGGTGTGTCTCTATTCCTAAAGCACTTTAGTGGGTGGGCTCTGCAGCTGTACCTTAGCACCCAATGCATGTACCTCTACAGATTGGTAGGTGTCACTATCCTCAGACCCCTATGGCAGGAGGCTAGGTGGTTTGGGTGGAGCTTCAGCCCTCAGTTCCCCGTTGTGGGTCAGTGAGGGCTCTGTTTAATAGGTAGAGATATCAGACCTGGCAAACTTTTTTTTCCAGTAATCCGCTAAAACAATTACAGTCAGATCACTATCAGAATTGCCTTTGCATTATAATAGCCACCTTGTTCCTGGTAGGGATGAAAGCCCCAGACTGTAGGTCACATATGCTTGGCTGGAGCTGGTTCTGTATTTTTAGTCCAATTTTGGGAAGTCAGGGAAGGATTTTTGGTCCCTGGGATTTTTGTAGCTGCTTCTCTCAGGCCAGGAGAATGGGTTAGAAAAAGACAAATACAAACCGCAGAGTACTTCATCTCTGGCCCAGGAAATTCCAATGTTAATAAAGCCACCTGGGAAGGGAGGGGAGGGATCAGATAGATAGGGGAGAGAGTAGCACCCCAGAATATAGACAAAGTTACTTATCTTGCTTGGTGATGACTGTTTTATCTGAGATTCCTGAGGGGCCTGTAGCCTGTGTGTGCTGGCTGGGTTGAGATCCCCCCCGAGGGTCAGGCCTGCATCCTGTGCTTGTGCTGTCTCAGAAGCTGTGGTCAGTTCCTCCGGTCCCAGTCCAAAGCCCAGCGCCAAGGTTCCCCAGCTGGGACGCCGCACTCTGGGCTCCAAAACCAGTCGATGCCTCCCGGTTACTTTTCCTCCTGTCAGCCGCATCACTGCGCTGCCTGCATGTGCTGGCTGGGCTTCCCCCGACGTCACTTCAGGGGGCTAGGTCTACGTCCCCTGTTTGCACCATCTCAGGATGCTGTGCTCAGCCCCCCTGCGCCCAGTCCAAAGCCCAGCGCCAAGGTTTTCTGACTGGGAATCTGGCTCCAGGCTCCGAAAACTGTTGCTACTTCCCCGTGGTTGTCAGTGTGCAGCCTGCTTGCACTGGCTGAGTCTCTACGAGAGGTTACCCCGGGGGGCTAGGGGTTAGGGCTGTGTCCCGTGCCTGCCCCACCTCAGCAAGCCGCAATCAGCCCAGCCACTCGGCACCAGGGAACCGCAAAGTCTCAAGGCTGTGGTGCTGGATGCTGGCTCCAGAGGCAGTTCCTGCTTCAGGTTGCAGCTTTTCGCTCACTTGTCACTCAGGTCAACTCTTTAGATCTGTGTTTGATGGTCAGGGTTCATAGATTGTCATGTATGTGATCAATTCACTTGTTTTTCCGATTCTTTGTTACAAGAGGGATTCAAGGTAGCATATACCTAGTCAGCCATCTTGGCCCCCTGGTCTTGTTTTATATTTTGATGTGTAGGATTCTTAGCTTCTTTTGTGGTTACCTTAATATTAATTTTTTTTTTAATATTTACCCCTATTTTTCTAAGTTTAAACAAACTTTTTTTCTTTGTCTCCTTTACTTCCTCTCCATATGAAAGATTTATGACTGTATGTTTTAGTTCCTCTTTTTTGTTTTAATGTTGTCATCTTTTACATAATGACATCTCTGTTTCTCTGTTTTGAGCGTTTTAGCTTTGATTTATTTATTTTAAATAATTTTTATTGTGCTTTATGTGAAAGTTTACAAATCATCAGTCTCTCACACAAAAACCCATATACACCTTGCTACACTTTACCGATTACTCTCCCCCTAATAAGACAGCCTGCTCCCTCCCTCCACTCCCTCTTTTTGTGTCCTTTTCATCAGCTTCTAACCCCCTCCACCCTCTCATCTCCCCTCCAGGTAGTGAGCTTCTTGCATCAGGTGGACACTTGAGACTATGTTGGCTTTGATTTATTTTTGCGATTTCTCTATCTGGGTTGATATCTGGTTGCTCTGTTCTGTGTTCTAGTTTTGGGTTGTTATTTGATGTTATTGACTTTCTAACTGGAGGACTCCCTTTAGTATTTCTTGTAATTTTGGTTTGGTTTTTGCAAATTACCTGAACTTCTGTTTGTCTGGAAATGTCCTAATTTCACCATCATATTTGAGGGACTGTTTTGCTGGATATATAATTCCTGGCTGGCAATTTTTTTTTCCTTCAATGCTTTATATATGTTATCCCATTGCCTTCTTGCCTGCATGGTTTCTGCTGAGTAGTCTGAGCTTAGTTTTATTGACTCTCCTTTGTAGATGAATTTTCATTTATCCCTAACCACTCTTAAAATTCTCTATCTTTTGTTTTGGCACGTTTGATTGTAATATGTCTTGGTAACTTTCTTTTGGGTTCTACCTTGTGTGGGTTTTGATGAGCATCTTGGATAGATATCTTCTCAACTTTCACAATATCAGGGAAGTTTTCTGCCAAAAAATCTACAATTCTCTCTTTATTTTTTGTTGTCACCCCTGTTCTGGTACACCAATCACTCGTAGGTTATTCTTCTTGATAGAGTCCCACATGGTTCTTAGGGTTTTTCATTTTTTTAAATTCTTTTATCTGATTTTTCCTCAGATGTGTTGGTGCCAAATCCTTTATCTTCAGTCTCACTAATTCTGACTTCCATTGCCTCAATTCTGCTCTGACTTTATATTGGATTGTCTAATTCTGAAATCTTATTGTTAATCTTCTGAATTTCTGTTTGCTCTCTCTACAGATTCTTGCACCCCATTAAATTTGTCACTATGCTCCTGTCTAATCTGCTGTAGTTCCTCTAATGCTTTGTCTGTGCATTCCTGGGCTTTTTCTGCATTTTGCCTGATCTCATTGCTGATCTCTCGAAGAGTTCTGTATATTAATCTTTTGTATTCTACTTCTGGTAATTCCAGGAAGTTCTCTTCATCCCCAAGATTTCTTGATTCTCTGTTTTGGCAGCTTGCTGATGCAGTTGTGGTCTGCCTCTTTATGTGATTTGATGTTGAATCTTGTCTCTGAGCCATCAATAAGGTATTGTATTTATTTATTTTATTTTTGCTTACTGTGTCCTAGCTTCTTATTTTGTTTTGTTTTGATATGCCCAAAAAGGCTGCTCGAGTAAGCTAGTTTGATTCTTGCCAACTTTGAAGCCCTTATATTAATCTTTGAAGGTCTGTATATTAATCTCTTGAAGTCTACCTCTGATATTTCCCAAAAACTCTTCTCTGGAAGGTTTTTTGAATCATTGTTTTAGGAGCTTGCTGAAGCCATCATTTTCTGCCTCTTTATGTGATTTGATATTGACTATTATTTCTGAGCCACTGTCATGGATTGAATTAAGTTCCCCCAAAAATGTGTGTATCAACTTGGTTAGGCCATGATTCCCAGTATTCTGTGGTTGTCCTCCATTTTGTGGTTGTAATTTTATGTTAAAGAGGATTAGGGAGGAATTGTATCATCCTCACCAGGTCACATCCCTGATCCAATGTAAAGGGAGTTTCTCTGGGGTGTGGCCACACCACCTTTTTTCTCTCAAGAGATAAAAGAAAAGGGAAGCAAGCAGAGAGTGAGGGACCTCATACCACCAAGAAAGTAGTGCCAGGAGCAGAAGGCATCCTTTGGAACCAGGATCCTTGTGCAGAGAAGCTCCTAGTCTGGGGGAAGGATAATGAGAAGGCCGACAGAGAGAGAAAGACTTCTCCTAGTGATGACGCCCTGAATTTGGACTTTTAGCCTACTTTTTTTTTTTTTTTACTGTGAAGAAATAAATTTCACTGTGTTAAAGCCATCCACTTGTGGTATTTCTGTTTTAGCAGCACTTATATAACTAAGACAGCCATCAATAAGTTATTATATTTATTTATTTTGTATTTGTTTACTGTATTCTAGCTTCTTCTTTTGTTTTGTTTTGATATGCCTAAATAGACTGGTTGTGTGAGCTAGTTTGATTACTGGCATCTTTGAAGGTCTCACATCCTGTCACCAGGTGATTAGAGCTGTTACTAAGTATGTGAGCCCTGAGATCCATTTACTTTTCTTGTATGGATTCAGCTCAGGTGTCCAGGTAGCCAGTCACCAACTGTGTGGTGCATTTCTCTCACCTATAGCCCATTATCTACAGCTTCAGCTATAGAACTCCCAAGTCTTTGGCCCTGACCCTGCTATGAACTCCAGGTCCCTAGTTTCAGTTGCCTACAAAGTGTCTCCACCTGGATTTTCCAAGGGCCTATTGCACTGATATGTTCAAAACTGAATTCAGTATCTTCCCTGAGAGTGGCATCTTCACCTGTTTCCCATATTTGGTACTATTATCCACCAGTCAAAAAAAATTTTTTTTTTATAGCTCTAGACAGGCAGGGGTGATTGGAGTAGGCACAGGTACCTGGCTGTAGTAGTGGTTCATGTGATGAGCAATGCACAGGGCTGACAGCTGCCCCTGAGTGTCTGGTAGGAAAGTGCGTCCCTTTTCCCTAGAGTGTGTAGGTGGGTGGGTTTTGCAGCCAGACTATGGGCACCCCATGATGTTGGCTGTATGGATTGGGAGGCTTCACTTATTCTTGGACCCCTGTCATGGGTGGCTAGGTGGCGTGGGTAGAGCCACCAGTCCTCAGATCCCTGATGTGTGTAATGGGCGGGGTGGTGCCAAAGGTAATGAATCTGCCACTCCCCCTTATAGCTGATATAGTCGAAAATAGCCTTCAGGTATATACTCTGTTGTACTGTGCTAATGAGGGTCTTTGCTGTTGAAATGGCCCCACACTAGTCTATGCAAGGGTGAAAGGCATTCAAAGTCCATGGACCACTTATGCCTGTGCCAAGGTAAAGGGACTGTGCCTTCCCTGAGTTCCCAGCTTATGGGACCTGGCAGGTTATTTTTTCCTGTTTGTTAGTTTGTGCCCTCTTCAAAGCTGGGAGAATGGCTCAGGACACAAGACAGTATGTACTTCCAGCCCAGGGAAGTGGCAGCCACTGAAGGGTGCAGGTAAATGGGGAAGAGTTTCTTCCTAAAGGGAGTGTTTTTTTGCTCCACGCTGTAGGCTAGACACATGTACCTGTCTTTTGCTGGTTGAGTGCCACTTCTCACTGGCTTTGGAGGGTTGAGCAGACTCTCCACTGCTTGGTCTCTCCCAATGAAAAATAAGCATCCTGAGCATCACTGCTTGCCTCACCGCACACTCCAGCCAATCCAGCCTGCAGGGTGCCTGTTTCCTCAGGGTGAGGCCTGACAACTCCCCCTCACTGCTTCTGAACCATCTCTCTCTCTGCTGCTCAGTCCGATTCCTCAACTTTGCCTTTGATGTTCAGGGCTGCTAGATTGTCACATATAATCTATTCACTTGCTTTTTCAGGTCTTTATTGTAAAAGGGACCACGGGAAGCATCTGACTTTTCTGCCGTCTTGGCCCTACCTCAGCAAATATCTATTAAGTGCATATTATGCGCCAGACAATTTTGGAAGTCCTGGAGTTAGCATTGAACAAGACATAAATGGTCCATTACTTCATGGAGGTTACATTCTAGTAGGGAGAGAAGAAAAATAGATAAATGAATAAGTAAACAAACAAACAAGCATACAAAATATACTGGTGAAGAATAATAAATACTATGCAGATTATGAAAATATGTGGATGAAGGGTTTTGAATGGGTATCTACTCTAGACTGGCTAATCAAGAAATTCCTCTCTAAGGAAGTGCCATTTTAAAATGAATATATATATATATATGTATGTATGTATATATCTTTTTTGTGTCTTAATATTAACTTATTTAATCCCCAAAACAATTGAATGTGGGACTATCACACATTAGAGTTCCATCTTTCCATTACATACAGTTCTATGAGTTTTGACAAATGCATAATGTCATGTGTCCACTACTAGAGAAGCCTCCAGAATAGTTTCGCTGCCCTGTGCTCCACCTATTAGTGACCTCTTCCCTACTCTAAACTCCTGGCAACTCCTGATCTTTTCACTGTCTTTATGATTTTGCTTCTTTCAGTAGATCATACATTTGTGATAAGACAGCACGTAGCTTTTTCAAACTGGCTTCTTTCTTTTAGCACCATGAACTTAAGGCTCCTCCATGTCTTCTCCTGGCTTAATAGCTCATTTCTTTTTACTGATGAATAATACTTCATTGTGTATATGTACCATAGATTGTTTATCCATTTACCTCTTTAAGGACACCGTGGTTGCTTCCAAGTTTTAGTAATTATAAATAAAGCTGCTGTAAACATCCATGTATACATAATGTCTCTATGAGTCTGAGCCCACATGATGGTATCTAAGAACAACAAACATTCATGTGTAGTTTTCATGTGGATGTACATTTTCAACTCATTTGGGAAAGTACCTAGGAGTGTGAGTGCTAGATTGTACAATAAGCTTATGTTTAATTTTGTATGAAACTACCAGACTGGCTTCCAACATGGCTATGCCATTTTGCATTCCCACCAGCAAAGAATGAGAGTTCTTAGTGGCCCAAATCCTCACCAGCATTTGACATTTCAGTATTTTGGATTTTAGCCATTTTAATAATTAAAAAAAAAAGTGTTTTAGAATTGCATAGTGTTCATTTTCAAAAAGAATATTTCAAGATCTATCCTGAAGTACAATGCTGTCAGTGATAGGATAATATCCACATGCCTACAAGGAAAACGAGTTAATATGACTATTTTTCAAATTTATGCTCCAACCACTAAGGCCAAAGATGAAGAAATTGAGTATTTTTACCAACTTCTGCAGTCTGAAATTGATCAAGCATGAAATCAAGATGCACTCATAATTACTGGTGATAGGAATGTGAAATTTGGAAACAAAGGAAGATTTCATAGTTGGAAAATATGGCCTTGGTGATAGAAATGACACTGGAGACTACATGAGAGAAATTTGCAAGACCAACAACTTCATCATTGCAGATATCTTTTTTCCACATAAAGGGCAACTACACACGTGGACCTCACCAGATGGAATAAACAGGACTCGATCAACTATATCTGTGAAAACAGACCTTGGAAAAGCTCAATATCGTAAGTCAGAACAAGGCCAGGGGATGGGTATGGAACAGACCATCAAATGATCATATGAAAGTTCAAGTTGAATTTGAAGAAAATTAGAACAAGTCCACTAGAGCAAAGTACAGCCTTGAGTATATCCCACCTGAATTTACAAACCATCTCAAGAATAGATTTGACTCATTGAACCCTAACGACCAAAGACCAGAAGAGTTGTGGAATGACATCAAGGACATCATACATGAAGAATGCAAGAGGTCATTAAAAAGACAGGAAAGAATGAAAAGGCCAAAATGGATGTCAGAAGAGACTCTGAAACTTGCTCTTGAACTTAAAGTAGCTAAAGGGAACCGAAGAAATGATGAAGTAAAACAGCTGAACAGAAGATTTCAAAGAGCTGCTAGAGAAGACAAAGTTATAATGAAATGTGCAAAGACCTGGAGATAGAAAACAAAAGGGAAGAATATGCTCGGCTTTTGAACTGAAGAGAAAATTCAAGCCTTGACTTGCAGTATTGAAGGATTACTAAAAGATGCAAGAAGCATCAAAAGAAGATGGAAGGAATACACAGAGTCACTGTACCAAAAAGAATTGATCGACATTCAATCATTTCAGGAGGTAGCATGTGGTCAAGAACTAATGGTACTGAAGGAAGAGGTCCAAGCCGCACTGAAAGAATTGGTGAAAAACAAGGTTTCAGGAATTGATGAAATACCCATTGAGATATTTCAACAAAGGATTCAGGGATGGAAATGCTCACCAGTCTATGCCAAGAAATTTGGCAGACAGCTACCTGGCCAACTGAGTGGAAGAAAGCCACAGTAAGGTGATCCAACAGAATGTGGAAATTATTGAACAATATCATTAATATCACATGCATTCAAAAGTGGCTGCAGCAGTATATCCACAAGGGACTGCCAGAAATTCAAGGCAGATTAGAGAAGGACTTGGAACTAGCAATATCATTGCTGATGTCAGATGAATCCTGGCTAAAAGCAGAGAATACCAGAAGGATGTTTATCTGTGTTTTACTTACTATGCAAAGGCATTTGACTGTGTGGATCCTAACAAATTGCAGATAACATTGCGAAAAATGGGAATTCCAGAACACTTAATTGTGCTCATGAGGAACCTCTACTGAGATCTTAGGAGGAAAGCATCTAGTTTCTCATCATTGAGTGTGATGATAGCTATAAGTTTTTGGGAGATGTTCTTTACCTAGTTAAAGAAGTTTCCGTCTATTACTAGTTTGCTGAAAGTTTTTATGATAAATATTAGATTTTGTCAAAAGCTTTTCAGCATATATTGGTATTATATGATTTTTTTTCTTTATATTGTTCATGTGAAAGGTTACATAATTGATTTCTGAATGTTAAATCAGGCTTCACTTGAAATAAACCCCTCTTGATCATGGTGTATAATTCTTTTTGTATAATGTTAAATTCAAATTGACAGTAGTTTATTGAGGATTTTTCCTCTATGTTCCTTGGAGATATTGATCTGTAATTTTAGTTTCTTGTAATATTTTTGCCTGGTTTTAGTATTAAGGTAAAACTGGCTGCTTTGGAAACCCTGGTGGCTTAGTGGTTAAGTGCTACAGCTGCTAATCAAAGGGTCGGCAGTTCAAATCCACCAGGTACTCCTTGGAAACTCTATGGGACAGTTATACTCTGTCTTATAGGGTCGCTATGAGTCGGAATCAACTCGGCGGCATTGGGTTTGGTTTTTTTTGGAATGCATTAGAAAATGTTCCCTTTGGTTCAATTTTCTGGAAGAGCTTCAGAAGGATTGGTGCTAATTCTCTAAATATTTCATAGAATTCAGCAATGAAACTACTTAAGCCTGGTGGTTTCAGTTTGGAAGGTTATTAATTGTAGATTCAATTCCTTTAATAGATATAGGCTTATTCAGATTATCTATTTCTTCCTGTGTGAGTTTTTGTAGATTGTGTCTTTTGAGGAATTGGAACTTTTCATCTAAGTTATCAAATTTTTGGTTACAGAGTTGTTCATAATATTCTTTTATTTATTTTTTTTAATGTCTGTGGCATCAGGAGTGATTACTTCTTTTCATTTTATATATTAGTAATTTTTGTCTTCTGTCTTTTTGTTTCTTGCTTAGCCTGTCTAGTGCTTTATCAATTTTATTCATCTTTTCTAAGAACCAGCTTTTGGTTTCATTTATTTTCTCTACCAATTTCCTACTTTCATTTTCATTGATTTCTGCCCTAATTTTTATTATTTCTTTTTTTAATGCTTATTCTGGATTTAATTTGCTCCTCTTTTTCAAGTTTTCAAATGTGGAAGCTTAGATTTATTGATTTTAAACCTTTCTTCTTTCCGTATATATGCATTCATGCTATAAATTTCCTCTTATATACTGTTTTCATGGCATCTCACACATTTTGATAAGTTGATTTAAATCTCCAAATATTTTGAGATTTTCTGGCTATCTTTCTGCTATTGATTTCCAAAAAAAAAAAAAAAAACTTTTTTTTTTTTTTTTATTGATTTCTAGTTTAATTTAATTGTGGCCTATGAGATTCCTTTGTATGGTGCCTATACTTTTAAATTTGTTAAAGTATGTTTTATGGCCCAGGTTGGTTTATCTTACTGAATATCTATTTTGGTGAGTATTCCATGTGTGCTATTATTATTTTAAACAAATTATTGTCTGTTAGATCAGGTAAGAATAAGAAAAATAGCTAGGACCGACAGCATTATCCCTGCATTTTTCTCTAAAATTTTTATGGTTTTAATTTCCACATTTAGGCATTTAATTCATTTTGAATTTTTTTGAGTGTGTATGACATTTTTCTTTCTTCTCATGATGTGAGGCATAGATCCTGTTTCATTTTTCTGCATGTGGAAATAAAATTTTCCCAACACCATTTATTGAAGACATCCTTCTTTCCATACTGAATGGACTTAGCACCCTTGTCAAAAACCAGTTGACCATAGATGTGTGGGTTTATTTCTGCCCTCTCAATTCTATTCTATTCTATTCTGTTCTATTCTGTTCTATTCTGTTCTATTCTGTTCTATTCTATTCTATTCTATTCTATTCTATTCTATTCTATTCTATTCTATTCTATTCTATTCTATTCTATTCTATTCTATTCTATTCTATTCTATTCTATTCTATTCTATTCTATTCTATTCTATTCTATTCTATTCTATTCTATTCTATTCTATTCTATTCTATTCTATTCTATTCTATTCTATTCCATTCTATTCTATTCTATTCTATCCTATAGGGTCCTTATGAGTCAGAATCGACTCGACGGCACTGGGTTTACTGGATGTGTCTATCGTTATGCCAACACCAGGCTGTTTTGATTACTGGAGCTGTATAATATCTTAAAATGAGGAAGCGTGAGTCCTCCTACTTTGTTCTTCTCTTTCAAACTTTGCTTTAGTTTTTCAGGACCTCTTGTCATTCCATATAAAGTTGAGGATTGGTTTTTTCCATTTCTGTAAAGAAGTCTATTGGAATTTTTATCAGGATTGCATTGAATTTATTGGTCACTTTGGGTAGCATTGGCATCATAACAATATTAAATCTCCCAAGCCATGAACTTGGAACATCTTTCTATTTATTTAAGTCTTCTTTGATCTCTTACAGCAGTGTTTTATAATTTTCATTTTATAAGTCCTTCATGTCCCTGGTTAGATTTATTCTTAGGTATTTTGTTCTCTTAGATGCTATTGTAAATGGATTTTTTTCTTTATTTTCCCTTTCAGAATTCTCTTTGCCAGAAATTAGAAACTAAACTGGTTTTTGTTTGTTGAGCATGTACCCTGCAACTTTACTAAATCTTCTATTAGTTTTACAAATTTTCTTGTGGATTCATTGGGATTTTCTATATAGAGGATCAAATCACCCACAAATAGAGATAATTTTTCTACTTCTTTTTGAATCTGAATATATTTAACAAAAGCACAAAGAGCAAAAGGCAAAACAAATAAATGGGCACTCATAAAAATTAAACTTTTGTTCATCAAAAATCTTTACCAAAAAGGCAAAGAGACATCTACCAACTGGGAGAATATCTTCAAAAACCATAAATTCAATAAGAATCTAATAACAAAAATATATATAAAATTTCAACAACTTCACAGCAAAAAGACAAACAACCCAGTCATAAAAAAGGGCAAAGGACTTGAAAAGACATTTCACCAAAGAGAACATTCAAAAGGCTACCAAACACATGAAAAGATGCTCAACCTCATTAGCCATCAGAAAGATGTAAACAAAAGCTACAATGAGATATCATTTCACTTCCACTAGGATGATTAAAATAGGAAAAAAAGAAAAAAAAACAAATGTTGGAGAACATGTGGGGAAATTGGAACCCTTATGCATTGCTGGTGGGAATGGAAAATGATACCACCATTGTGGGAAAAAGTTTTGTTGTTCCTTAAAAAACTAAAAATAGAATTACCATGTGACCCAGCAATTCCCCTTTAGGTATATACTCAGAAAACTTGAAAGCAGAGACTCAAACAGAGACTTGTACACCAACGTTCAGTGCAGTACTATTCACAATAGCCAAAAGGTAGAAACAACCTAAATGTCCATCAACAGGTGAAAAGAAAAACAGAAAGTAATACATACATACAATGGAATACTACTCACCTAGTAGGAGAAATGAAGTCTTGATACATGCTACAATATGGATGGAACTTGAAGATATTATACTGAGTGAAATAAGTCAATCACAAAAGGACAATGTTATATGACCTCAGTTATATAAAAAGACAAGACAAGGCAAATAAATAGAGACCAAAGTTTATTGGTTACCATGGGCAGTAGGGAAGGTTATTGTTTATGGAGTGCTTTGTTTTGGTTAACAGTGATGGAAAAATCACATTGATTAATGGTAGGGTAGCACAGCCAATTATTGTAAATGCTGTCAATAAGTTGTACACCTGCAAAAAGTTGGATTGGAAAAGTTGTGTGATCGACATATTTACAACAATGACAAAAAAAAAATTAAGAGTAACTGCTGAGGCTGCTTATGCACAACCAAACAGCTCGTGGTATTTGATTTCTTGGTTTGGAGGTTTAGGGTCATGGTTTCCTGGAACATCCCAGTTAATTAGCCTAATAATGTGTTCAGTGCTTCTGTTCTACCTACTAGTTCATTGTGTAGTGTTTGGGGTCTTAAAAGCTTGCAAGTGGCCATCCAAGGCACACCAATTGATCGCTATTTGCCTGGAGCCACAGAGGAAGAAGGAGAGTCAGGAATAAGAGGAGGAAATGGAATGTGTGGCTAATTACCTCCATGAACAAATGCCTCCTTTGCCATGAGACCAGAAGAACTGGATTGTGCCCTGCTATCATTACTGAACATTTTGATCAAAAATTCATTAGAAAAATCCTGATCACAAGGGAAAAATGTAGAACAGAATTTCAAATTCTCATGGGCTCCAGACTATCTGGAGTCATGGAGACTGGATAAACCCATGAAACAGCTTCCCTGAGAAGATCCCCAAAAATACCCCCTGAAATGCTCTTAAAACTAAACAATAGTTTAGCTTAACTAGTAAAAAAAAATCTGTCTTGAGCATTGTACTCTTTTAAGAACTATCTACATAGGATCAAACCAACAACCTTAGGGGGTAGTAAGTTTTTGGTAATGTGGGAGAAACGACTCAGAAAAGGGGGGGGTGAGAATGGTTCAACTCAAAGAATGGAATCAATGACACTGAATTGTACTTGTAGAAACTGTTCAACTGGTGTATGTTTTGCTTTGTAATATTATCAACAACAAAATAAAAAATTTAAAAACAAGTAAGAAAAATAACACAATTATTTTACCTTTATTCCTTCTCTAAATACTCTTCCTTTCTTTATGTAGATTTTATTTTCTGACCTGTATTGTTTTCCTTGTAGAACTTCTTTTAGCATTTCCTGAAAGTCCAGAAAATCCCCCAATTTTGTCTTAGAAAGTCTATATGTTTCATTTTTGAGGGATAATTTCACCGGATACAGAATTCTAAGTTGGTGGGGGGTTTGTTGTGGTTTGTTTTTGTACTGTTTGTTTTTGGATGTTAAATATTTTACTCCACTCTGTTCTTAGTTGCATGGTTTCTGAAGACAAGTCTGATGTAATTCTTATCACTTTTCCATTTTAGGCAAAGTGTTTTTTCCTCCACCCTCCCTCTGGTTTCTTTCAAGATTTTTGTCTTTATCTTTGATTTTCTGCAGTCTTAATGTGATATGCCTACATATGGATTTTCTTTTCATATATATATATTTATCCTGCTTGTTATTCTTTGAGCTTCCTAGGTCTGTGGTTTGGTGTCTGTCAACAATTTTTGAAATTTCTCAGGCATTATTAATTTAGATATCTCTTTTTCTTTCTCTCTTTCTTCCCCTTCTAGTATTACAATCATGTATATGTTAACCCTTTGTCCCACAGATCTTGGATATTCTGTTCCTTTTTTTCAGTCTTTATTTGTATTTTCTTTTCATTTTGGGAAGTTTCTGTTGACATATTTTCAAGATCACAGGTTTTTTTCTCTATCATGACCAGTCTTCTTATAAGCCCATCAAAGGCATTCTTCATTTGTGTTAGGGTTTTTTTTATTTCAAAATTTTGTTTTGATTCTGTCTTAGAGTTTCCATTTCTCTGTTTAAACTATTCATGTTTTCTTGCATATTGTCTGCTTTTTCCATTAGAGCCCTTAGTATATTAATCATAGTCATTTTAAACTCCCAGTGCGATCATTACAAAACCTCTGCCTTATCTCAGCCTGGCTCTGATTCTTTCACTGTCTCTTCAGATGGCATTTTTTGTCTGTTAGCATGCCTTGTATTTTTTTTTTTTTTTAAAGCCAGACATGATGTACCATACGTAAGGAACAGAGTTTCTTTCACTTTTGTTGTTGCTGCTGGGTGCCATCAAATTGGTTCCAACTCAAAGCAACCCTACATATCACAGAACAAATCATTGCTCTGTCCTGTGCTACCCTCACAATCATTGCTATGTTTCAGCCCATTGTTACAGCCACTATGTCAATCCATCTTAAAGAGTGTCTTCCTATTTTTCACTGCTCCTCTACCTTACCAAGCCTGATGGTTAAGGTTGTGTGTCAGCTTGGCTGGGCCATGATTCACAGTGGTTTGGCAGTTATGATATAGTTTGGCAGCTATGTAATGATGTAATCACTTCCATAGTCAGATCTGATATAATGTGGTCACTTCCATGATAAGATCTGTTATGAGTATCCAATCAGTTGTAAGGTAGTTTCCTTTGGGGTGTGGCCTGCATCCAACACAGGTGGACTTTCTGGCAAAGCTGGCTGGCTTTTATTTAGTCTAGATCCTGCAGCTAACTCCTGTTCATCTGACCCCCAGTTCTTGGGGCTTGAGCTAGTAGTTTACCTGTCGATCTTGGGATTTGTCAGCCTCTGCAGCCACTGAGCCAGAGGCCTGCTGTCTGACCTGCCAGTATTGAGTTTCCTAGCTCCTGAAGCTGTGTGAGTCAGGAGAAGCCTCCAACCTGACCCACAGACTTGAGATTTTCCAGCCTGTACCACTGCGTGAGCCATTTCCTTGATATAAATCTCCATATATATTTATATGCTTCGTTGGTTTTGCCTCCTTAAAGAACCCAGCCTAAGACACTAAGCATGATGTCCTTCTCCAAAGATTGTTCCCTCCAGATATCATGTCTAAAGTAAACAAGATGACATCTCACCATCTTTTCCAGCACCATAATTGAAATGTGTCACTTCTTCTTTGGTCTTCCTTTTTCATTGTTCAGTTTTTACATGCATATGAGGCTGTTGAAAAGTCCATGGCTTGAATCAGGTGCACCTTAGTTCTCAAAGTGAAATATTTCCTTTTTAACACTTAAAGAGGTCTTTTGCAGCAGATTTGCCAAATGCAATTCCTCTTTTGATTTATTGACTGCTACTCCCATGGGCATTGATTTTTGATCAAAGTAAAATGAACTCCTTGATAACATCAATATTTTCTCCGTTTATCATGATGTTGCTTATTGATGGGAGCCCTGGTGGTGCAATGATTAAGAGCTCGGCTACTAACCAAAAGGTCAGCAGTTCAAATCCACTGGCTACTCCTTCGAAACACTGTGGGGTAGTTCTACTCTGTCCTATAGAGTTGTTATGAGTTGGAATAGACTTGACAGCAATGAGTTTTGTTTATTGGTCCAGTTGTGAAGAATTTCATTTTCTTTATTTTGACGTGTAGTCCATACTTAAGGCTGTAGTCTTTGATCTTCATCAGTAAGTGCTTCAAGTTGTAACCCCTGTAAAACCCTGTTCATGCTGATGTTGTGGTAAAATTAGAGGGAGGGAAACCATTCTATAATCCTATAATTATGTCGCAGTCTTTTAGTGAGCCTGTGCTCCCTGGGTTGGAAACACTGGTGGCATAATGGTTAAGTGCTACAGCTGCTAACCAAAGGGTCGTCAGTTTGAATCCACCAGGTGCTCCTTGGAAACTCTATGGGGCAGTTCTACTCTGTCCTGTAGGGTAACTATGAGTTGGAATTGATTCGATGGCAACAGGTTTGGGTTTTTTTTTGTGCCCCCTGGAGTATGACATTTACAAGTGCTTTTCTCAACCTTTTTTTTTCACCCTTTAGGCAAGACAGGAAGGATGGAAGGGCTTGTTGGGTATTTCTCTTCCCCTGCATCAAAGGCTAGAAGAGGGCTGGGGTTGGGTGATTCCCTTCCTCAGAGTGAAAGGCTAGAGGGGGCTGGAGTTAGATACTTCCCTTTTTCCACATCAGTTGTTGTTTAGCCATGGAGTTGATTCCAACTCATACTGACCTTATACGACAAAGTAGAGCTCCTTCATAGGATTTCCTAGGCCTTAATCTTTTTATATATATATATTATTTTTATTGTGCTTTATTTTTTTTTAAGTGAAAGTCCACAAATTAAGTCAGTCCCTCACACAAAAACTTATATACACCTTGCTATACACTCCCAATTACTCTCCCCCAATGAGACAGCCCGCTCTCTCCCTCCAGTCTCTCTTTTCGTGTCCATTTCACCAGGTTCTAACCCCCTCCACCCTCTCATCTCCCCTCCAGGCAGGAGATGCCAACATAGTCTCAAGTGTCCACCTGATCCAAGAAGCTGAATCCTCACCAGCATCCCTCTCCAACCCACTGTCCAGTCCAATCTATGTCTAAAGAGTTGGCTTCAGGTATGGTTCCTGTCCTGGGCCAACAGAGGGTCTGGGGGCCATGAAAACCGGGGTCCTTCTAGTCTCAATCAGACCATTAAGTCTGGTCTTTTTATGAGAATTTGGGGTCTGCATCCCACTGTTCTCCTGCTCCCTCAGGGGTTCTCTGTTGTGTTCCCTGTCAGGGCAGTCATCGATTGTAGCTGGGCACCATCCAGTTCTTCTGGTCTCAGGCTGATGTAGTCTCTGGTTCATGTGGCCCTTTCTGTCTCTTGGACTTGTAATTACCTTGTGTCCTTGGTGTTCTTCATTCTCCTCTGATCCAGGTGGGTTGAGACCAATTGATGCATCTTACATGGCTGCTTGCTAGCGTTTAAGACCTCAGACTCCACCCTTCAAAGTGGGATGCAGGATGTTTTTTTAGTAGATCTTATTATGCCAAATGACTTAAATGTCCCCTAAAACCATGATCCCCAAACCCCTGCTACATTGGCCTTCGAAGCATTCAGTTTATTCAGGAAACTTCTTTGCATTTGGTTTAGTCCAATTGTGCTGACCTCCCCTGTATTGTGTGCTGTCTTTCCCTTCACCTAAAGTAGTTCTTATCTGCTATCTAATTAGTGGATGTGCCTCTCCCACCCTCCCTCCCTCCCCCCTCTTGTAACCACAAAAGAATGTTTTCTTCTTAGTTTAAACTATTTCTCAGGTTCTTATAATAGTGGTCTTATACAACATTTGTCCTTTGCAACTGACTAATTTCACTCAGCATAACGCCTTCCAGGTTCCTCCATGTTATGAAACGTTTCACAGAGTCCTCACTGTTCTTTATCGATGTGTAGTATTCCAATGTGTGAATATATAGGCTGTAAAATTTAATCTTTATGAGAGCAGGTCACCATGTCTTTTCTTCCACAGAGAGGCTGGTGTGTTCTAACCACCTATCTTTTGGTTAGCAGCTGAGTGCTTAATCGTTGCACCACCAGGGCTCCATCCCACATCAGTTAGGCCCTGGTAAAATCCTGTTGGTTAGGCTCTGGTAAAGTAGTTTCTTTTGAGGAAGGCCATTGTTAAGTACAATAGAGCACAATTTCAAAATGGTTACTTCCGTTCTTCCTCTGCTGGAAGTAGGAGGGGCTTTTTCTCTGAACTTCAAAGTGAGAACCTGATGGGACCTCCTGCAGATAACACTTACAAAAGTGCGGAGACTCCCGTAAAACTGGGCCCCCCAGGAAGTTTTTTGTTTATTATTGCTGTTTTACTCTCTCAAGCAAGTCCACACTCTGTCTCTAGCTATTAGTTAATAATAATAACTAAGTGTTCCTACCTGATGACAGTTTCTGATTTTGTAAGCAGTGATGCTTTCTGTCACGTTGTCTGTCTGTCCAGTTTTCAGGATGACATTTTGCCCTGTGATTTCAATTCTCTGATGGATCTAAGAGGAGTTGATCATTCCCGGCTTTTCAGCATTTTGCTTATGAACATTAGAGTGATCACTTCCAAGCCTTTTACATGCCAGACTGGAAACTGGAAGTGCCATTGCAGAAATTATATACATGAGGAACTTGAAATATTTAGAACTGAATTGACATATCTAAGGTCATACAGCTAAGTAAGCAACAGGAATTAGTTTGAACTCAGACAGCACAGCACCCATGTCTATGCTCTGTTGCTTTGTTTTTTGTGATTTATTTTATTTTTGTGATTATTTTGAGAATATACACAGCAGAACATACACCAACTCAATAATTTCTACATGTACAATTCGTTGAAATTGATTACATTTCCAAAGATGTTTAGTGGTATCTCGTTGTTTAATTTAGAATTTCTTAATGACATGAGTTGGGCATCTTTTCGCATGCTTGTTTGACGTTTATATATCTCCTTCAGGGAAGAGTCTGTTCAGATAATTTGCTCAGTTTGTAATTTTGTCTACATTAATTTTTTAAATTTATTTTATTTTTTATTTTGTTGTTAAGAATATACATTTCAAAACATATACCAATTCAACTGTTTCTACATGTACAATTTAGTGACATTGATTACATTCTTTGAATTGTGCAGCCACTCTCACCCCCCTTTTCTGAGTTGTTCCTCCCCCCATTAACATAAACTCACTGCCCCTTAAGTTTTCGATCTAATCTTTTGAGTTACTGTTGTCAATTTGATCCTATATAGTTTTTAAAAGAGCATAATGCTCAAGACAGGCCTTTTTTAGTTAAGCTAAACTATTGTCAATAGTGCAAACGGATTTTTTTTAACTGTGAAATTAAATTCATAACTTAGAAAATACATCAACACAGTGCTTTTCTACATAACAGAAGAATCAATTAATATATGAGACAATTGTTTTTCTTCTTCACAAAATGCTATGAGACAACATAAACTTAGTTCTCACTAAGATGTTAATGAACCAATATGTTATCTCTCCCCTCAGTAATTGTATTTGGTAATTACTCCTTAATTATAATAAGACTCTGCCTTTACCAAGAAGCAACTAAGCGTATATTTATCCAAAACATAAAAACTAGTACATCTATTATGCACAAATGAAAACCCTATACATTGGAAAATTGTTTTTTTAATCAAAAATAAAAATACAACTCAAAAATGGATTCATGTGACTTTTTATATTTTTTCTGTAGTTTTTCAAAATTTAGTATATTTTAAAAATGTAATAAATAATAAAGATCACATTTATGATGCTAGAAACATAAAACTGATGCAGCACAATACCAAGAGAGGAGGTTATTAAAATAGATACATGATTTGATTTCAGAATCACCAAATATATCCATCCATGCTTTCTTCTTCAGCTAAGATTCTGACACTTTATGGAATCTCTGGACCTGTACATTTAACCTTGTTTTAGGCTGCAAGTTACCTGAGCCCATGTGTGAGAAAAGTTTGGAGAACTATAAAACACCATGCAAATATAGTAGTGACCACCTCCACTAATACGCTAACAAGGATTAATTTCTTGAATTAACACAAAAGTGCACATTGTCAATTTAGCAGAAGTGTGGCTGTAAGAAGGTAAGTTTTGCAAAAGCATAGGGACTAAGAGTAAGGAAAGTCTGGAAAAGCCAAACCAGTGAGACACTGTCTAGGCTGGATCTGATGCAGAATGAAATTTTGTGACCAGTAGACCTTTTTGTTGTTCTGCGTTTTGGAGGAGAATCATTATGAGTTGTTCATTGCAACAGATGCTAACAATGGAATAAGGTGTAAAAGAACGAAAGCGTCAATGCTCTATTCCCTTTCCTAATCCTATCTCCCAGAGGTGCCCACCATCTTTTATAGTTTAGAATGCGTACTTCACCTGGTAGACTATTGAGTTTATCTTCAGGCACAGAATGCTGTTAAGAAGAGACTCATGCATTTACATGACTGCCTATTGACCATTCTCCCTAGAAAATTAGCAGTATGAATATTTTCCCCTGTTAATCATAGACAGGAAATCCCAAACCATGAAATCAATAAGAAGCTTAAATCTAGTATTCATCATTTTCTTTAACATAGGCAGAGTATACAGAGAAATCAACAACTTCATTGGAGAGCTAAGAATAATAGGCCAAGTCATCTCAACAATGATGTCTAAAATGTATAGGTGCTCAATTATAGAGGGGATCTTGGCTGAAAGCAGAGAATACCAGAGAGATGTTTACCTGTGCTTTATTGACTATGCAAAGGCATTTGACTGTGTGGATCATAACAAATTATTGGTAACATTGTCAAGAATGAAAATTTCAGAACACTTAATTGTGCTCATACAGAACCTGTACATAAACCAAGAGGACATTGTTCGAACAGAGTAAAGGGATACTGCATGGTTTAAAATCAAGAAAGATGTATGTCAGGGTTACATCCTTTCATACACACTTTACATACACACTTAGTCTGTATGCTGAGCAAATAATGTGAGAAGCTGGGCTATATGAAGAAGAATGCAACATCAAGATTGGTTGGTGGAAGACTCATTAACGAACTGTACAATGCAGATGACACAACCTTGTTTGCTGAAAGTAAAGAGGGCTTGCAGCACTTACTGATGAAGATCAAAGACCACAGCCCTCGGTATGGATTACACCTCAACATAAAGAAAACAAAAATCTACACAACTGGACCAATGACCAACACCATGATAAATGGAGAAAAGATTTAAGTTGTCAAGGATTTCATTTTACTTGGTTCCACAATCAACACCCATGGAAGCAGTAGTCAAGAAATCAAAAGACACATTGCATTAGGCAAATCAGCTGCAAAAGACCTCTTTAAAGTGTTGAAAAGCAAAGATGTCACCCTGAAGACTAAGGTGTACCCGATCCAAGCCATAGTAGTTTCAATTACATCACATGCTTGCAGAAGCTGGACAGTAAATAAGAAAGACTGAAGAATTGATGCCTTTGAATTGTGGTGTTGGCAAAGAATATTGAATATACCATAGACTTCTGGAAGAACGAATAAGTCTGTCTTGGAAGAAATACAGCCAGAATGCTCCTTCTAAGTGAGAATGGTGAGACTTTGTCTCAAGTGCTTTGGACATGTTATCTGGAGGGACCAGTCCCTGGAGAAGGACATCATGCTTGGTAAAGTAAAGGGTCAGTGAAAAAGAGGAAGACCTTCTACGAGATTGTTTGACACAGTGGCTACAACAATGGGCTCAAACATAACGATTTTGAGGCTGGCACAGGACCAGCCAGGGCTTCATTCTGTTGTACATAGGATGGCTATGAGTCGGAAATGACTCAACAACAACAATTATACATGGGCAAATATATGACTTGTGTATACGTCTGACATCTTTTTTCAATGTCAGTAATTAAACTACTTTCAAAATATGCAGAGGATTAGACATTTGCTTCTTAACTAAAACAAACAAACAACAAAAGCCACAGGGTCAAATATCTTAATTAAAAAATTTAAGGGGTTGACTACAGCAACAGTTATTTAGAGCAGCTGCCAAGAGATCACATTAAAATGGAGCAAAATGGGAAATACAGATATGGAAGATAAAACAATACTTTGTTAGCTACATATAATTATAATTTCTGTTGCCTGTAGAAACAGCTCTCAATGTATCAAGCAATTTAATTGAATTTTGTATTGTATGCCTTCTTTAATCTTTATTGGGTAATTAACTGATTGCTTGTATTGCAGCACCCAAAGAAACGTCTGGGTTTTGAATTAAAATGTTGCAGAAGTTCACACAAGCTTCTAGCAGACTAAGGCTATATAAAAAGAAAAATAGCTGTATTAGAGAAAGTGGAATTAATTGTGCTATGTTGATTTATAAGGCACAAAATAACTTCATTTCATTAAATTTCACTGAAGTCAGTGTATCTTTTATACTTGGCTTCTAATGGATCCCGCACATACGTTTAATTTTAAATGATGTATGAAATATTCAAGCACTTAAGAAAAAAACATTTTTAAATTTCCAAGGTAGTATATATTATAAGACAAATTTATCAGTACTCAATATTTATAGTCCCTAAACGATCACACAAAATGTGTGTGTGGTGTGGGGGGAAAATGTTTATAATGTGTCACGTGGCTATTAAATTCCTCTTTCTTGTTTTCCTCAGAGGCATCTAATGTACAATAGCATGCATTTCCTATCATTTCAAATTTAATAGGCGCTCTTGATCATTTTATATAAAATATGATCTCTAAATAATCTAAAAATAAAAACTTCATACAACTACTCTGTGACTGTAACTTAAAAATAGATGAAAATCCAATTGCTACTAAAATACAACAAATTTGCTCTATAAATGTATAGTCAGGAAATTCACTCAGTGATTCATAAGCAGTTTAAAACCATATGCTATTTCTGGGAAAAGAAAGACATAAAACAACATGAAGGTAACTTGATCAAAGAGAATCCCAAATTTCATACCCCAAAGCAGGAGTAACCATTTTCAATAACACCTGTATTTCTATTCAAACATACTGGAAAGCCTGAACCATATCTCTTTTTCTAATAGTACTGATGTTATGACTCTGTGTTCTCTCTTTTCTCAAAACACGTATACTTTTTTCCCTCTTTACTCCATCTAACAGTAATTGAATCCTGTTTTGGTCATATAAGTCACTGAGAGGATATTAACAGTTCAGCTGCAACAGTTCCTTCAAATGAAACGATGAGAAAGAAGAAACATGGTTTTTAATTAAACTGTGTGCAAACTACTACAAATATATGGTTTCCAAATGTGTTCTAAATAAAGCAATTGGCATATGAGTTTGTCCAAAAGGAAGGTCCTTTACTATCTAAGCTTATATTCATGATTAATCTGGAAGTTGTGGATTTTTCAGGTTTGTTGCTGTTGTTATGTATTGCTTTATTCTTTTGAACTAAAGATTGAGATCTCTTTTCTTTTGTGTTTTTTTCTACTTGATTAATGCCTACAATTAGAGGGACTTGTTCCAAGATTAGGCAAATCTTCATTGAAACTCAAAAAAAAAATTATCAGTATATAAATGACTTGCCAATTTCATTTTCATTCTGCATCTTCATAATAGTGTCCCATTATATAAAAACACAGCTTCTGATGCCAAGGATGATAAAGCTAACAAAAACACAGAGCAGACAGTTTGTGAAATGCACATATGAGCTTTCAGCTAGCCTTTCATTCTCATCTAATGCCCCAGTTTATTTTGGATATTTCTATTTTGCTTCTGTACTAGATTAACCCCATGTGTTGTCTTTACAGTATATTGAATGATAAAATATCATAAAAGTCTATAATATTTAATGGAAAAAGTAAAAGTGGACCACTTTTAAATCAAAAGTTGAAATTTAACATGATTATAATTTTTAAAAATGTATAATTATGATCACAATACATTTTATTGAATCCTTTCAGGAAACCTACTTAATGAAAATGGAAGCTTTTCTATTTAACCATGGTTTATCACAGACATAAAGTGCTGTTTCTTTTTTCAAAGAATGTAAAAATTATTTAATATTTATAAATGCATCAGATTTCTGTCTCCAAATTGATTACCTTTATAATTCAGAGTAAATGTCACAATTTACTACTCCAATTATTGCTTCAATCCATATTTTGAAATGATAGAGTATGTTGATGAAAGTAAGCACTGTTAAGATATTATCATGTATGGGGTTGGGGTCAAGAAGTGGAGTAGTCAGATGCTTCCTGAGGCCCCTCTTACAACAAAGGCCCTCCCCAAAATGAGTGAAATGATTATATTTGATAATCTAGGACCCCTGAACATCAAAGGCAAAGTTGAGGAATCAGATTGATGGGTGGGGGAGGAAGAGACGGTTCAGAAGCAGCACAGAGTTGTAAGACCTGACCTGATGGGAACTGGCACCCCACAGGCAGAATCTGCTGGTGCCAGTGCAGTGAGGCAAGCAGTGGCGTTCGGGCCACGTTTTCAACATGGGGAGAGAATGAGTGGCAGAGAGTCTACTCATGCCTCCAGAATCAGTGAAAAGAGGTGCTCAAATGGCAAAAGATAAGTATGTGTATCTAACCTACCTCGCAGATCAAAAAATACCCCTTTGAGAGGTAAGACCAAGATGGCAGAATAGACTGACGCTTCTGGCGAGCCCTCTTACAACAAAGAACTGAAAAAACAAGTGAAATGAGTATATTTATGACAAGCTAGGAGCTCTGAACATCAAAGGCAAAGTTAGAAAACAAACTGAGTGGCAGGGGTGGAAGAGACAGTTTAAAAGTGGAGACGAGTTGCTGGACCTGAATCACCAGGAGCCCTCAGGCACCATTAGCGGGGGCGGCCGTGGCAAGCTGATAATAGTGTTCAGCCACGGTTTCCTTAGGGAGAAGCAACCAGCCACACAGCCTACTCACACCTCCAGAACCAGAAAAGAAAAGTACTCTCAGCAAAAGCTAAGTAACTTGCATATATTTTACCATGCCGCTTGCCCCCAAGCAGACTTCAGAGACTGTTGATTTTCCTGGGGCTGAGATAGGTCCTGCTGAGCGCCAAGAGCCATTCTTCCGGCCTTGGAGAAGGAATGAATTTGCAACTGGGGGAAAAGATAATTTGCAAGCTCCACTAACCAGGGGAGCTCAAGATGGAAGCGGCTCCTGTCCAGGCATAAATGGTCCATGGACTTTGAGTACCTTTCCCCCCTGCGTGGACCTGCGTGGGCCTATTTCAGGAGAATAGGCCTTTGTTGGCAGACTACAATAGTTTCAGCTATGTGGTGGAGAGGTGGTGTTCAATGTTTGACACTGCTTTGTCTTTTAAACAGAGTCCACACCTATGCACATCAGGGGCCTAAGGGCTAGTGGCTCCACTAAGGTCACCCAGCCATCCGCGACAGGGGTCCAAGGATAACTACTACCTCCCAGTCCTTACAAACAAAAACATTGGGTGCCTATTGTCCATCTGAAGAAACCACGTACCTGTATGCTTTAGGGAAAAGGGACACAAGTTCCTCATGCACACTTGGGGGACCGTGCTCACCCCCTGCCTTGCTTACAGAGTGACCCCCTGCTGCAACCAGACACCAGTACCTACACCAATCAGCCCTGCTCCTCTGAGACTGTGGAACAGAGCCTGTACCACACACTTGAGCATCAGCTACATGGGCATCTGAGCTGAATTCATACAAGAAAAGTGAATGGACTCCTGAACTGATATACCAGATAACAGCTCTAGCTATCTGGGAACAGGATGTCAGAGTTTCAAAGGTGAAAATAATCAAGCTAGCTTACTCAAGCAACCCATTCGGGCATATCAAAACAAAACAAAGCAAGAAGTTATGGTACAATAAGCAAACATAAAATAAACTAATACAATCAATGATAGATGGCTTGAATACAACAGTTAATATGAAGTTATATAAAGAAACAGACCATAATCGCTTCAAAAAGCTCTCAAAACAAAGAATCAAGGGATCTTCTAGATGAAAGTACCTTCCTGGAATTACCAGAGGCAGAATACGCCAGATAAATATACAGAACCCTTCAAGACGTCAGGAAGGAAATCAGGCAATATGCAGAACCAGCCAAGGAACACACAGATAAAGCAATTGAAGAAATTAGAAAGATTATTCAGGAACATAATGAAAACTTTAATAAGCAGGAAAAATCCATAGACAGACAGCAATCAGAAATTCAGAAGTTTAACAATAAAATTACAGAAGTAGACAACTCAATAGAAAGTCAGAGGAGCAGAATAGAGCAAGTGAAAGGCAGAATTTGTGAACTTCAAAGTAAATGACTTGGCACTAATATATTTGAAGAAAAATCAGATAAATGAATTTTTAAAAAATGAAGAAATCTTAAGAATCATGTGGGACTCTGTCAAGAGAAATAACCTACAAGTGATTGGAGAACCAGAACGTGGGGGATAGCAGAAAATGCAGAGAGAATTGTTGAGGATTTGTAGGCAGAAAATTTCCCTGATATCGTGAAAGATGAGAAGATATCTATCCAAGATGCTCATAGAACTCCACATAAGGTAGATTTTAAAAGAAAGTCACCAAGGCATATTATAATCAAACTTGCCAAAACCAAAGATAAAGAGGGAATTTTAAGACCAGCTAAGGATAAAAGAATAGTCATCTACAAAGGAGAGTCAATAAGAAAAAGCTTGGACTACTTGGCAGAAACAATTCAGGCAAGAAGGCAAAGGGTTGACTTATATAAAGCATTGAAGGAAAAAAAATTGTCAGCCAAGCATCATATATTCAGGAAAACTGTCTCTCAGATATGAAGGTCAAATTAGAACATTTCCAGATAAGCAGAAGTTTAGGGAATTCATAAAAACCAAACCAAAACTACAGAAATACTAAAGGAAGTTTTTGGTTAGAAAATCAATAATATTAAGTATCTACCCAAGACTAGAACACTGGGCACAGCAATCAGATGTCAACCCAGACATGGAAATCACAAAAATAAAACAAGACAAAAAAAAAAAAACAATCAAAAGAGGGAAACAGATGTTATTATGTAAAAGAAGACAACATTAAAACAATAAAGAGGGACTAAGAAATGTAGTCATAGATCTTTCATATGGAGAGGAAGACAAGGCGACACAAAGAAAAAAAAGTAAGATCTAAATTTGGAAAAAAAGGGGTAAATATTAAGGTAACCACAAAGGAGGCCAACTTTCCTACACATCGAAATAAAATAAAAGGGAAAAATACAGACTCAGTAGAAATAAAATCAACAACGAATGAAGAAAAGACAATATATAAAGATAAACTACTCAGCACAAAAAATTAAGTGGGAAAAGAAACTGTCAAAAACACACAAAAAAGACATTAAAATGATAGCACTAAACTCATAAACCTATCCAGAATTACACTGAATGTAAATGGATTACATGCACTGATAAAGAGACAGAGAGTGGCAGAATGGATTAAAAAACTAGATACGTCTATATGCTGCCTACAAGAGACACATCTAAGACTTAGAGACACAAACAAACAAAAACTCAAAAGATAGAAAAGAATATATCAAGCAAACAACAATCTAAAAACAGCAGGAGTGACAATATTAATTCCTGACAAAATAGACTTTAAAGTTAAATCCTTCATAAACAATAAGGAAGGACACTATATAATGATTAAAGGGACAATATACCAGGAGGATATAACCATATTAAATATTTATGGATCCAATGACAGAGTAGTAAGATACATAATACAAACCCTATCAGCATTGAAAAGTGAGATAGAGACCTCCACAATTATAGGAGACTTCCACACACCACTTTCAGTATAGGAAAGGACATCCAGAAAGAAGCTCAATAAAGACACGGAAGATCTAAATGCCACAATCAACCAACTTGACCTCGTAGACATATACAGAACACTCCACCCAAGAGCAGCCAAGTATATTTTCTTTTCTAGTGCACATGGAACATTCTCTACAATAGACCATATATTAGGTCATAAAGCAAGCCTTAGAAGAATCCAAAACTTTGAAATATTACAAAGCATCTTCTCTGAACATAAGGCCATAAAAATAGAAATCAGTAAAGGGGAAAAAAAATCAAACACTTGGAAACTGAACAATAAAAAACTCATGAACTTAGATGCAAAAATCCTCAACAAAATTCTAGCCAATGGAATTCAACAACATATCAAAAAAATAATTCACCATGACCAAGGGGATTCATACCAGGTATGCAGGGATACTTCAACATTAGAAAAACAATTAATGTAATCCACGACATAAATAAAAGACAAGAATCACATGATTTTATCAATTGATGCAGAAAAGGCATTTGGCAAAGTTCAACACTCATTCATGATAAAAACTCTCAGCAAAATAGGAATAGAAGGAAAATTCCTGAACATAATAAAGGGCATTTATACAAAGCCAATAGCCAACAGCCAACATCATCCTAATTGGAGAGATTCTGAAAGCACTCCCCGTGAGATGGGGAACCAGACAAGGATGCCCTTTATCACTGGTCTTATTCAACACTGTGCTGGAGGTCCTAGCCATAGCAATTAGGCTAGATAAAGAAATAAAGGACACCCAGATTGGCAAGGAAGAAGTCAAAGTATCTCTATTTGCAGATGACAAGATCTTATACACAGAAAACCCTAAGAAATCCTCAAGAAAACTACTGAAACTAATAGAAGAGTTCAGCAGAGCATCAGGATACAAGATAAACATACAAAAATCAGTTGGATTCCTCTACACGAAAAAAAAGAACATTGAAGAGGAAATCATCAAATCAATACCATTTTCAGTAGCCCCCAAGAAGATAAAATACTTAGGAATAATTCTTGCCAGAGATGTAAAAGATTTATACAAAGAAAACTACAAAACACTTTTGCAACAAACCAAAAGAGACCTACATAAGAGGAAAAACATACCTTGCTCATGAATAGGAAGATTTAATATTGTAAAAGTGTCTATGCTACCAAAAGTTATCTATAGACTTAATGCAATTCTGATCCAAATTCCAATGACATTTTGTAATGAGATGGAGAACAAATCACCAATTTCATATAGAGGAGAAAGAGGCCCCCGATAAGTAAAACATTACTGAAAAAGAAGAAGAAAGTGGGAGGTCTCACTCTACCTGATTTTAGAACCTATTATAGCACCACAGTAGTCAAAACAGCCTGGTACTGGTACTGGTACGACAACAGACACATAGACCAATGGAAGAGAATTGAGAATCCAGACATAAATCCATCCATATATGAACAGTTTGTATTTGACAAAAGCCCAAATTCATTTAAATGGGGAAAAGAGTCTTTTTAACAAATGGTGCTGGCATAACTGGATATCCATCTGCAAAGAAATGAAACGAGACCCATACCTCACACCATGCACAAAAACTAACTGAAAATGGATCAAAGACCTAAGAATAAAATCTAAAACAATGAAGATCATGGAAGAAAAAATAGGGACAAAGTTAGGAGCCCTAATACATGGCATAAACAGTATCCAAAACATTACCTACAGTGCAGAAGAGAAACTAGATAACTGGGAGCTCCTAAAAATCAAATACCTATACTCATCCAATGACTTGACCAAAAGAGTAAAAAGATGACCTACAGACTGGGAAAAAGTTTTTAGCTATGACATTTTTGATCAGTGTCTGATCTCTAAAATCTACATGATACTGCAAAAACTCAACAACAAAAAGACAAATAACCCAATCAGAAAATGGGCAAAGAATATGAGCAGACAATTCACTAAAGAAGACATTCAGGTAGCTAACAGATACATGAGGAAATGCTCCCGATCATTAGCCATTAGAGAAATGCAAATCAAAACTACAATGAGATTCCATCTCACTCCAACAAGGCTGGCATTAATCCAAAAAATACAAAATAATAAATGTTGGAGAGGTTGTGGATAGACTGGAACACTTATACACTGCTGGTGGGAAGGTAAAGTGTTACAACCACTTTGGAAATAGGACCATTCTCCCAGCCTTGTAAAGGGAACAAATTAACAAGGAAAAATAATCTTTCAGCTTCCCTAAGCTGGGAACTCAGGGCAGAAACATCTCCTTTGCCCAGGCACAGGGATAAAGGGTCCACAGACTATAATGTCTTTTACCCCTGCATAGACCTGTGTGGGACCATTTCAACAGTACAGGCCCTTATTAGCAGAGTACAACAGGGTATATACCTGAAATCTAAGTTCAACTGTTTCAGCTATATGGTGGAGAGGCAGGTTCTTGACATTTGACACCAACCTGCCTATTAAGCTGGGTCCTCACCTACCCACATCAGAGACCTGAGTATTGGTGTCTCCACCCACACCACCTAGCCACCCACGACAGGGGTGCAAGAAAAAGTGGTGCCTCCCAGTCTTTACAACCAACAGGATTGGGTGCCCATAATGCAGCTGCAAAACCCACCTACCTACATGTTCTAGGCAACAAGGACACACTTTCCTCACAAACACTCAGGGGCTGTTGTCAGTCCCCTTTCTTGCTCAGCACATGACCTCTACTGAAGCCAGATGCCTGTGTCTACACCAATAACCCTTGCTTGTGTAAGGCTGTAGATGACAGCCTGTACCACACACTTGGTGACTGACTACCTGGACACCTGAGCTGAATCCACACAAGAAAAGTGAATGGACTCATGGGCTCACATACTTAGTAGCAGATCTTGCCACCTGGTGACAGGATGTGAGAGTTTCAAAGATGCCAATAACCAAAGTACCTCACACAACAAGCCTATTTGGGCATATCAAAACAAAACAAAACAAGAAACTAGGACACAATAAGCAAACATAAATAAATATAACTTATTGATGGTTCAGAAACAACAGTCAATATAAATCACATAGAAAGGCAGAACACATGGCTTCAGGAAGCTCTCAAAACAAAAAATCAAGAAAAATTGGGAATGAAAAGAACTTCCTGAAATTACCAGAGGTAGAATACAAGAGATTAATACACAACAACTCTTTAAGACATCAGGAAGATCAGGCAAAATACACAACAAGTTGAGGAATGTACAGACAAGCATTAGAGGAACTAAAGCAGATTACACAAGAAGATAATTACAAATTGAATAATCCACAAGAATCCATAGAAAGACAGCAAACAGAAATTGAGAAGATTAACAATAAAATTTCAGAATTAGACAATTCAATAGAAAGTCATAAGAACAAAATTGAGGCAATGGAAGTCAGAATTAATGAGATTGAAGACAAAGCACTTGGCACCAACATATTTGAGGAAAATCAGATAAAGGAATTTTAAAAAATGAAAAAATTCTAAGAATTAGGTGGGACTCTATCAAGAGGAATAACCTACAAGTGATTGGAGTAACAGAACAGGAGCGGACAACAGAAAACACAGAGAGAATTGTTGAAGATTTGTTAGCAGAAAACTTCCCTGACACCCTGAAAGATGAGAAGATATTTATCCAAGATGCTCATTGAAACCAACACAAGGTAGATCCCAAAAGAAAGTCAACAAGACATAGCATAATCAAACTTGCCAAAGCCAAAGATAGAGAGAGAATTTTAAGAGCATCTAGGGATAAATGAAAAGTCACCTACAAAGGCGAGTCAATAAGACTAGGCATGGACTACTCAGTGGAAAGCATTCAGGCAAGACAGTAATGGAATGACATACAAAAAGCATTGAAGGAAAAAAGTGCCAGCCAAGAATTATATATTCAGCAAAACTGTCTCTCAAATGTGGTGGTGAAATTAGGAAATTTCCAGATAAACAGAAGCTTAGGGAATTTGCAAAAATCAAACCAAAATTTTGATAAATTCTAAAGGGAGCCCTCTGCTTAGAAAATAATAACATTAGAAAAAAAATCCAAAACTAGAACACAGGACAGAGCAGCCAGATATCAACCCAGATAGGGAAATCACAAAAATAAATCAAAGTTAAAAAGCTCAAAACAGGGAAACAGAGACATCATCATGTAAAAGATGACAATGTTAAAACAAAAAAGAGGAACTTAAAAAGGTAGTCATAGATCTTTCATCTGGAGAGGATGTCAAGGAGATAAAAGGAAATAAAAGAATGGTTGAAACTTAAAAAAAATAGGGGTCAATATTAAGGTAACCAGAAAGGAAAGTAACAATCCTACAGAACAAAATAAAAAACAGGAAAAATATAAAGACTCAGCAAACACAGAAGGAACAACAATAAAAAAGAAGAAAAGAAAATATATACAGAAAAAACTCAGCACGGAAAATTAAGTGGAACACAGAAACTGTCAACAACACAAAAAAAGATATCAGAATAACACCACTAAACTCACACCTATCAATAATTATGTGGACTGAATGCACAAGTAAAGAGACAAAGAGTGGCAGAATAGATTAAAAAACACAATCCGTCTATACGCTGCCTACAAGAGACACAACTCAGATTTACAATCACAAACAAACTAAACTCAAAGGATGGGGAAAAATAAGCAAACAACAATCAAAAAAGAGCAGGAGTGGCAATATTAATTTCTGACCAAATAGACTTTAAAGAGAAATCCACCACAAAAGATAAGGAAGGGCACCACATAATGATTACAGAGTCAATACACCAGGAGGACTTAACCATAATAAATATTTACAGACCCAATGACAGGGCTCCAAAGTACATAAAACAAACTCTAACAGCATTGAAAAGAGAGCTAGATACCTTCACAATAATAGTAGGAGACTTCAACACATGACTTTCAGTGAAGGACAGAACATGAAGAAAGAAGCTCAAAAAGGACACTGAAGATCTAAAAGCCACAATCAGCCAACTTTACCTTATAGACATATACACAACACTCCACTTAACAGCAGCCAAGTATAATTTCTTTTCCAACACACATAGAGTATTCTCCAGAATAGACCACAAATCAGGCCATAAAGCAAGCCTTAACAGCATCCAAAACATCAAAATGTTACACAGCACCTTTTCTGACCATAAAACCATAAAAGTAGAAATCAATAACAGAAAAAGCAAGGAAAAAAAGTCAAAAGCATGGAAACTGAACAACAACTTGCTAAAAAACTCTTCGGTTATAGAAGATATTAAGGACAGAAAACAGAAAATCATAGACTCAGATGAGAATGAAAACACATCCTACCAGAACTTTGGGACACAATAAAAGCAGTGCTCAGAAGTCAATTTATAATAATAAATGCACACATTCAAAAAGAAGAAAGGGCCAAAACAAAGATTTGACGCTACAACTTGAACAAATAGAAAGAGAACACCAAAAGGAACACTTGGGCACCAGAAGAGAGCAAATAATAAAAGTTAGAGCAGAATTAAATGAGATAGAGACTAGGGAAACAATCGAAAGAGTTAACAAGACCAAAAGCTGGTTCTTTGAAAAAATCAATAAAATTGATAAACTGCTGGCCAAACTGACAAAAGAAAAACAGGAGGGGAAGTAAATAAACTGAAGAAGAAATGAGATGGGCTATAACACAACAGACCCAATAGAAATTGAAAGAATCAAAACAGAATACTATGAAAAATTGTACTCTAACAAACTTGGAAACCTAAAGGAAATGGACAAATTTCTAGAAATACACTACCTACCTAAACTAACACAAACAGAGGTAGAACAAAAGAATAAACCTATAACAAAAGAAGAAATCAAAAAGGTAATAAAAAAAACTCCCAACAAAAAAAAAGCTCTGGCCTGGAGAGCTTCACTAGAGAGTTCTTCCAAACTTTCAGAGAACAATTAACACCACTAAAACTAAAGGCATTTCAGGGCATAGACAACTAAAGGTATTTCAGAGCATAGAAAAGGACAGAAGACTCCCAAACTCATTCTATGAAGCTAGCATCAACCTGATACCAAAACCAGGTAAAGACTCCACAAAAAAAGAAAATTACAGACTGATACCCCTCATGAATTTAGAAGCCAAAATCCACAACAAAATCCTAGCCAATAGTATTCAACTACATATCAAAAAACTGATCCATGGTGACCAAGTGGGATTCATACCAGGTATGCACGGATGATTCAGCATTAGAAAAACAATCAATTTAATCCATCACACAAATAAAAAAAAGACAAGAGGGGGCGGGGCCAAGATGGTGGACTAGGTAGACGCTACCTCGGATCCCTCTTGCAACAAAGACTCAGAAAAACAAGTGAATCGATCACATACATAACAATCTACGAACCCTGAAAAACAAACACAGATTTAGAGACGAAAAACGAACAAATACAGGGAAGCAGCAATTGTCTTCGGAGCCTGGATCCAGCGTCCCAGTCAGGTAACCTTTGGCTCCCGATTTAGGGCAGGGCCCAGGGGAGCTGACAGTGCAAACAAGGGGCACAGCCCTACCCCCCTGAACCCACCCCGGGAGGGGTCCCAGACGGTCCGCGTGGGCCGCGTGGCGATGCAGCCAGTGGGAGAAGTCCCCGGGAGGAAGTGACTGATCTTGGAGCCGGGAGGGCAGCGTCCCAGCCGGGGAATCTTGCCGCAGGGCATTTGACTGGGCGCTGTCACGCGGCAAGCACGGAGAGCTGCTCCACTCCCCTGAACTAACCCCGGGAGGGGGCCCAGCCGGTTCTCAGGGCGGCACGGCAACGCGGCTGGAGGGACGAGAAGTCCCCGGGAGGCAGCGACTGATTTTGGAGTCGGGAGAGCACCATTCCAGCAGGGGAACCTTGACGTTGGACGTGGGACTGGCAGCGGAGGATCTAACCGCGGCTTCAGTGGGCCAGATCCCCGGGGGCAATCTCCACATAGCCAGCACACATAGGCGACACGCCCCTCGGGAATCTCAGATAAAATAGTCATTCCAAGCAAGACAAGCAACTCTGGCTATATTCCGAGGTGCTACTCTCCTATCTCTCTGATCCCTCCCCCACCCTCCCCAGGCAGCTTCATTAACATTGGAATTTCCTGAGCCAGAGGGAGAATGGTGCCGGTTCCACAGGCGGCTTTGCTTTCCCCCCCTTTTTTTTTTCTTTTGGTCTTTTCCTAACCCACTCTTTCGGCCTGAGAGAAGGAGACACAAAAAACCCAGGGACCAAAAATCCACCCCTAATTGGACTAAAAACACAGAACCAGCTACAGCCAAGCATATATGATCCAAATCTCAGACTTTCATCCTTACAGGGAACAAGGTGGCGGTTATAATCCAAAGGCAGTTCTGATAGGGATCTGACTGCATTTTTTTTTTAGCGGATTTTCTGAAAAAACTAGTTTCCCAGTGATGGCTCGGAGACAGCAGTCCATATCAAACCACATAAAGAAGCAGACCATGACAGCTTCTCCACCCCCCCCCAAACAAAAGAATCAAAATCTTCCCCAAATGAAGATACAATTCTGGAATTATCAGATACAGAATATAAAAAACTAATTTACAGAATGCTTCAAGACATCACAAACGAAATAAGGCAAACTGCAGAAAAAGCCAAGGAACACACTGATAAAACAGTTGAAGAACTCAAAAAGATTATTCAAGAACATAGTGGAAAAATTAATAAGTTGCAAGAATCCATAGAGAGACAGCATGTAGAAATCCAAAAGATTAACAATGAAATTACAGAATTAGACAACGCAATAGGAAGTCAGAGGAGCAGACTAGAGCAATTAGAATGCAGACTGGGACATCTGGAGGACCAGGGAATTAACACCAACATAGCTGAAAAAAAATCAGATAAAAGAATTAAAAAAAATGAAGAAACCCTAAGAATCATGTGGGACTCTATCAAGAAGGATAACTTGCGGGCGATTGGAGTCCCAGAACAGGGAGGGAGGACAGAAAACACAGAGAAAATAGTTGAAGATCTCCTGACAGAAAACTTCCTTGACATCATCAAAGACGAAAGGATATCTATCCAAGACGCTCATCGAACCCCATTTAAGATTGATCCAAAAAGAAAAACACCAAGACATATTATCATCAAACTCGCCAAAAGCAAAGATAAAGAGAAAATTTTAAAAGCAGCCAGGGAGAAAAGAAAGGTCTCTTTCAAGGGAGAATCAATAAGAATAAGTTCAGACTACTCAGCAGAAACCATGCAGGCAAGAAGGCAATGAGACGACATATACAGAGCACTGAAGGAGAAAAACTGCCAGCCAAGGATCATATACCCAGCAAAACTCTCTCTGAAATATGAAGGCGAAATTAAGATATTTACAGATAAACACAAGTTTAGAGAATTTGCAAAAACCAAACCAAAGCTACAAGAAATACTAAAGGATATTGTTTGGTCAGAAAACCAATAATATCAGATACCAGCACAACACGAGGTCACAAAACAGAACATCCTGAAATCAACTCAAATAGGGAAATCACAAAAACAAATTAAGATTAATCAAAAAAAAAAATGCTCATAACAGGGAATCACTGAAGTCAATATGTAAAAGATCACAATAATCAAAAAGAGGGACTAAATACAGGAGGCATAGAACTGCCATATGGAGAGTGATACAAGGCGACATAGAACAATACAAGCTAGGTTTTTACTTAGAAAAATAGGGGTAAATAATAAGGTAACCACAAAGAGGTATAACAACTCCATAACTGAAGATAAAAGCCAAGAAAAACATAACAACTCAACAAACATAAAGTCAAACACTACGAAAATGAGGATCTCAAATTTACTAAGAAAAACGTCTCAGCACAAAAAAGTATGTGGAAAAATGAAATTGTCAACAACACACATGAAAAAAAATTTTTTTTAAAGGCATCAAAATGACAACACTAAACACTTATTTATCTATAATTACGTTCAATGTAAATGGACTAAATGCACCAATAAAGAGACAGAGAGTCTCGGACTGGATAAAGAAACACGATCCGTCTATATGCTGCCTACAAGAGACACACCTTAGACTTAGAGACACAAACAAACTAAAACTCAAAGGATGGAAAAAAATATATCAAGCAAAAATAAGCAAAAAAGAAGAGGAGTAGCAATATTAATTTCTGACAAAATAGACTTTAGACTTAAATCCACTACAAAGGATAAAGAAGGACACTACCTAATGATAAAAGGGACAATTGATCAGGAAGATATAATCATATTAAATATTTATGCACCCAATGACAGGGCTGCAAGATACATAAATCAAATTTTAACAGAACTGAAAAGTGAGATAGACACCTCCACAATTATAGCAGGAGACTTCAACAACCACTTTCGGAGAAGGACAGGACATCCAGTAAGAAGCTCAACAGAGACACGGAAGACCTAATTACAACAATCAACCAACTTGACCTCATTGACTTATACAGAACTCTCCACCCAACTGCTGCAAAGTATACTTTTTTTTCTAGCGCGCATGGAACATTCTCTAGAATAGACCACATATTAGGTCATAAAACAAACCTTTGCAGAATCCAAAACATCGAAATATTACAAAGCATCTTCTCAGACCACAAGGCCATAAAAGTAGAAATCAATAACAGAAAAACTAGGCAAAAGAAATCAA
Organism: Elephas maximus indicus; assembly: GCF_024166365.1. Taxonomy (NCBI): domain Eukaryota; kingdom Metazoa; phylum Chordata; class Mammalia; order Proboscidea; family Elephantidae; genus Elephas; species Elephas maximus. The sequence goes on along the minus strand of NC_064846.1, from coordinate 69,176,379 downwards.
ATACTTGGAAACTGAACAATACCCTCCTGAAAAAAGACTGGGTTACAGAAGACATCAAGGAGGGTATAAGGAAATTCATAGAATGCAAAGAGAATGAAAATACTTCCTATCTAAACCTCTGGGACACAGCAAAAGCAGTGCTCAGAGGCCAATTTATATCGATAAATGCACACATACAAAAAGAAGAAAGAGCTAAACTCAGAGAACTGTCCCGACAACTTGAACAAATAGAAAGTGAGCAACAAAAGAATCCATCAGGCACCAGAAGAAAACAAATAATAAAAATTAGAGCTGAACTAAATGAATTAGAGAACAGAAAAACAATTGAAAGAGTTAACAAAGCCAAAAGCTGGTTCTTTGAAAAAATTAACAAAATTGATAAACCATTGGCTAGACTGACTAAAGAAATACAGGAAAGGAAACAAATAACCCGAATAAGAAATGAGAAAGACCACATCACAAGAGAATCAACTGAAATTAAAAGAATCATATCAGATTATTAGGAAAAATTGTACTCTAACAAATTTGCAAACCTAGAAGAAATGGATGAATTCCTGGAAAAACACTACCTACCTAAACTAACACATTCAGAAGTAGAACAACTAAATAGACCCATAACAAAAAAAGAGATTGAAACGGTAATCAAATAACTCCCAACAAAAAAAAGCCCTGGCCCGGACGGCTTCACTGCAGAGTTCTACCAAACTTTCAGAGAAGAGTTAACATCACTACTACTAAAGGTATTTCAAAGCATAGAAAATGACGGAATACTACCCAACTCATTCTATGAAGCCACCATCTCCCTCATACCAAAACCAGGTAAAGACATCACAAAAAAAGAAAATTATACACCTATATCCCTCATGAACATAGATGCAAAAATCCTCAACAAAATTCTAGCCAATAGAATTCAACAACATATCAAAAAAATAATTCACCACGATCAAGTGGGATTTATACCAGGTATGCAAGGCTGGTTTAATCAGACTATGCAAGGCTGGTTTAATATCAGAAAAACCATTAATGTAATCCATCACATAAATAAAACAAAAGACAAAAACCACATGATCTTATCAATTGATGCAGAAAAGGCATTTGACAAAGTCCAACACCCATTTATGATAAAAACTCTCACCAAAATAGGAATTGAAGGAAAATTCCTCAACATAATAAAGGGCATCTATGCAAAGCCAACAGCCATCATCACTCTAAATGGAGAGAACCTGAAAGCATTTCCCTTGAGAACGGGAACCAGACAAGGATGCCCTTTATCACCGCTCTTATTCAACATTGTGCTAGAAGTCCTAGCCAGAGCAATTAGGATAGACAAAGAAATAAAGGGCATCCAGATTGGCAAGGAGGAAGTAAAATTATCTCTATTTGCAGATGACATGATCTTATACACAGAAAACCCTAAGGAATCCTCCAGAAAACTACTGAAACTAATAGAAGAGTTTGGCAGAGTCTCAGGTTATAAAATAAACATACAAAAATCACTTGGATTCCTCTACATCAACAAAAAGAACACCGAAGAGGAAATAACCAAATCAACACCATTCACAGTAGCCCCCAAGAAGATAAAATACTTAGGAATAAATCTTACCAAGGATGTAAAAGACCTATACAAAGAAAACTACAAAGCTCTACTACAAGAAATTCAAAAGGACTTACTTAAGTGGAAAAACATACCTTGCTCATGGATAGGAAGACTTAACATAGTAAAAATGTCTATTCTACCAAAAGCCATCTACACATACAATGCACTTACAATCCAAATTCCAATGTCATTTTTTAAGGTGATAGAGAAACAAATCACCAACTTCATATGGAAGGGAAAGAAGCCTCGGATAAGTAAAGCATTACTGAAAAAGAAGAAGAAAGTGGGAGGCCTCACTCTGCCTGATTTCAGAAGCTATTATACAGCCACAGTAGTCAAAACAGCCTGGTACTGGTACAACAACAGGCACATAGACCAATGGAACAGAATTGAGAACCCAGATATAAATCCATCCACATATGAGCAGCTGAGATTTGACAAAGGCCCAGTGTCAGTTAATTGGGGAAAAGATAGTCTTTTTCACAAATGGTGCTGGCATAACTGGATATCCATTTGCAAAAAAATGAAATAGGACCCATACCTCACACCATGCACAAAAACTAACTCCAAGTGGATCAAAGACCTAAACATAAAGACTAAAACGATAAAGACCATGGAAGAAAAAATAGGGACAATGTTAGCAGCCCTAATACAAGTCATAAACAGAATACAAAACATTACCAAAAATGATGAAGAGAAACCCCATAACTGGGAGCTCCTAAAAATCAAACACCTATGCTCATCTAAAGATTTCACCAAAAGAGTAAAAAGACCACCTACAGACTGGGAAAGAATTTTCAGCTATGACATCTCTGACCAGCGCCTGATCTCTAAAATCTACATGATTCTGTCAAAACTCAACCACAAAAAGAGAAACAACCCAATCAAGAAGTGGGCAAAGGATATGAACATGCACTTCGCTAAAGAAGATATTCAGGGAGGTAACAGATACATGAGAAAATGCTCTCGATCATTAGCCATTAGAGAAATGCAGATTAAAACTATGATGAGATTCCATCTCACTCCAACAAGGCTGGCATTAATCCAAAAAACACAAAACAATAAAATGTTGGAGAGGCTGCGGAGAGATTGGAACTCTTATACACTGCTGGTGGGAATGTAAAATGGTACAACCACTTTGGAAATCTATCTGGCATTATCTTAAACAGTTAGAAATAGAACTACCATACAACCCAGAAATCCCACTCCTCGGAATATACCCGAGAGAAACAAGAGCCTTCACACAAACAGATATATGCACACCCATGTTTATTGCAGCTCTGTTTACAATAGCAAAAAGCTGGAAGCAACCAAGGTGTCCATTTACGGATGAATGGTTAAATAAATTATGGCATATTCACACAATGGAATACTACTCATTGATAAAGAACAGTGACGAATCTGTCAAACATTTCATAACATGGAGGAACCTGGAAGGCATTATGCTGAGCGAAATTAGTCAGAGGCAAAAGGACAAATATTGTATAAGACCACTATTATAAGATCTTGAGAAATAGTATAAACTGAGAAGAACACATACTTTTGTGGTTACGAGGGGGGGAGGGAGAGAGGGAGGGAGAGGGTTTTTTACTGATTAATTAGCTGAAAAGAACTGCTTTACGTGAAGGGAAGGACAACACTCAATACAGGGAAGGTCAGCTCAACTGGACTGGACTGGACCAAAAGCAAAGAAGCTTTCGGGATAAACTGAATACTTCAAAGGTCAGCGGAGCAAGGGCGGGGGTTTGGGAACCATGGTTTAAGGGGACTTCTAAGTCAATTGGCAAAATAATTCTAATATGAAAACATTCTGCATCCCCCTTTGAAATGTGGCATCTGGGGTCTTAAAAGCTAACAAGCGGCCATCTAAGATGCATCAACTGGTCTCAACCCACCTGGAGCAAAGGAGAATGAAGAACACCAAGGTCACACGATAACTAAGAGCCCAAAAGACAGAGAGGGCCACATGAACCAGAGACCTACATTATCCTGAGAACAGAAGAACTAGTTGGTGCCCGGGCACAATCAATGACTGCCCTGACAGGGAGCACAATAGAAAACCCCTGAGGGAGCAGGAGATCAGTGGGATGCAGACCCCAAATTCTCATAAAAAGACCATACTTAAGGGTCTGGATGTGACTGGAGGAATCCTGGCGGTCATGGTCCCCAAATCTTCTGTTGGCACAGGACGGGAACCATCCCCGAAGACAATTCATCAGACATGAAAGGGACTGGACAGTGGTTGGGAGAGAGATGCTGATGAAGAGTGAGCTAATAATATCAGGTGGACACTTGAGACTGTGTTGGCATCTCCTGTCTGGAGGGGGGATGGGAGGATAGAGAGAGTTGGAGGCTGGCAAAGTTCTCCCGAAAGGAGAGACTCGAAGGGCTGACTCATTAGGGGGAGAGCAAGTGGGAGTAATGACAAAGATGGATAATAAATTATATGTGACACACTGACTTGATTTGTAAACGTTCACTTGAAGCTCAATAAAAGTTAATAAAAAAAAGACAAGAACCACATGATCTTGTCAATTGAAGCACAAAGGGCATTTGACAAAGTCCAACACATATTCAAGAAAAAAACTCTCAGCAAAAAACAGGAATAGAAGTGAAATTTCTCAACATAATAAAGGGCATTTATACAAAGTCAACAGCCAACATCATCCTAAATGGAGAGAGCCTGAAAGTATTCCCCTTGAGAAAGGGAACCAGACAAGGATGCCCTTCATCACCACTCTTATTCAACATTGTGTTGGAGGTCCTAGCCAGAGCAATTAGGCTAGAAAAAGAAATAAATGGCACCCAAATTAGTAAGGAGGAAGTAAAAGTATCCCTATTTGCAGACGATATGATCTCATACACAGAAAACCCTAAAGAATCCACAAGAAAATGACTGGAACTAATAGAGAATTTCAGCAAAGTATCAGGATACAAGACAAATATACAAATCAGTTGGACTTCTCTAGGCCGATAAAGAGAATGTCAAAGAAGAAATCACCAAATCAATACCATTTACAAAAGCCCCCAAGAAGATAAAAATACTTAGGCATAAATCTAACCAGAGATGTAAAAGACCTACACAAGGAAAACTACAATACCCTACTGCAAGAACCCAAAAGAGACCTACGTAAGTGGAAAAACATGCCTTGCTCACGTATAGGAAGACTCAACGTTGTGAAAATGTCTATTCTTACCCGAAGGAATCTACAGATACAATGCAATCCTGATCAAAAACCCAATGACATTTTTTAATGAGATGGAGAAACAAATCACCAACTTCATATGGAAGGGAAAGAGGCCCCAGGTAAGTAAAGCATTACTGAAAAAGAACAAAGCGGGAGGCCTCACACTACCTGATTTTAGAACATAGTATACTGCCACGGTAGTCAAAACTACCTGGTACTGGTATAACAATGGAAATATAGATCAATGGGACAGAATTGAGATTCCAGACATAAATCCATCCACATACGAGCAGCTGATATTTGACAAAGGCTCAAAGTCCATTAATTGGGGAAAAGACAGTCTCTTTAACAAAAAAAAATGGTGGCATAATTGGACATCCAACTGCAGAAAAATGAAACAAGACCCATAACTCATAGCATACACAAAAACAGACACAAAATGAATCAAAGACCTAAATATAAAATCTAAAATGATAAAGATCATGGAAGAAAAGGTAAGGACAATGCTAGAAGCCCTAATATATGGTATGAACAGTATACAAACACTACTAACAATACACAGACACCAGAAGAGAAACTAGGTAACTGGGAGCTCCTAAAAATCAAACAGTTATGCTGCACCCAGAGGCTTCATCAAAAGAGTAAAAAGACAACCTACAGACTGGGAAAATAATTTTGGCTACCACAAATAACCCAATTAAAAAATGGGCAAAGGATTTGAACAGGCACTTCACCAAAAAACACATTCAAGATGGCAGAATAGACAGACGCTGCCTGCGAGCCCTCTTTACAACACAGACCTGAAAAAACAAGCTAAATGAATATATTTGTGACAAGCTGGGAGCCCTGGGGGAGCCCTGAGCATCAAAGGCAAGCTTAGACAGCAAACTGACGGGCAAGGGGAGGAAGAGACCATTCAGAAGTGGGGAGGACTTACCGGACTTGAATCACAGGGAGCCTTCAGGCTCCATCCCCGGAGCAGCGGCGGCGGCGGGCTGGTACTAAGATTCGGCCGTAGTTTCCTCAGGGAGAAGCAGCCAGCCACACAGCCTGCTCACACCTCTGGAACCTGAGGAGAACAGCGCTCTCGGCAAAAGCTAAGTACTTGTGTATATTTTACCGTGCCCCCCTCACCCCCAAGCTGGCCTCAGGGACTGAAACCCTGGGCCTGAGATAGACCCTGATGAGCACCTAGAGCCATCCTCCTGGCCTTGGGGAAGGGAAAACTTTGCAACTGGGAGAAAAGATAATTTGCTAGCTCCATTAACCAGGGGACCTCAAGAGAAGAGTGGCTCCTGTCCAGGCATAAACCATCTGTGGACCTTGAGCACCTTTCCCTTTTTCATGGACCTGTGTGGGCCTATTTCAGGAGAATAGGCCCTTGTTGGCAAACTCCAACCATTTCAGCTATGCGGTGGAGAGGAGGGTGTTTGATGTTTGACATTGCTTTGCCTATTAAACAAGTTCCTCACCCACCCACATCAGGAACCTAAGGACTGTTAGCTCCACTCAGGTCACCCACCCACCCGTGAAAAGTGTCCAAAGATAATGGGTACCGCCCAGTCCTTACAACCAAAAGCTTTTGTTGCCCACGGTCCCTCTGCAGAACCCACCCACTGGCACACTCTAGTAACAAAGATGTGTTTTCCTCAGAGACACTTGGGAGTCGGTTCTCAGCCCCCTGCCTTGTTCAGAGCATGACCCCCTGCTGCAATCACATACCGATATATACGCCAATCACCCCTGCCCCTCTAGGACTGTAGGACAGAGCCTGTACCACACACTTGATGATCAGCTACCTGGAAACCTGAGCTGAATTCATATAAGAAAACTGAATGGATTCCTAGACTGATATACCTGATAACAGCCCTAGCCAGCTGGGGACAGGACACCAGAGCTCCAAAGGGGAAAATAATCAAGCTAGCACACTCAAGCAACCCATAGGGGTATACCAAAACAAAACAAAGCAAGCAGCTATGACACAGTAAGCAAGCATAAACTAATACAATAAGATATAGATGGCTCAGAGACAACAGTTAATATCAAGTCAAAAAAAAAAAACCATGATCACGTCAACAGGCTCTCAAAACAAAGAATCCAGGGATCTTATAGATGAAAGTAGGTTCCTGGAATTACCAAATGCAGAATACAAAAGTTTAATATACAGAACCCTTCAAGACATTAGTAAGAAAGTCAGGCAATATGCAGAACAAGCCAAGGAACACACAGCTAAAGCAGCTAAAGAAATTAGAAAGATTATTCAGGAGCATAATGAAAAGTTTAATAAGATGGAAAAATCCATAGACAGCAATCAGGAATTCAGAAGATTAACAATAAATTACAGAAGTAGATAACTCAATAGAAAGTCAGAGGAGCAGAGCTGAGGGAGAAGAAGCTAGAATTTCTGAACTCGAAGATAAATCACTTGGCACTAATATATTCGAAGAAAAATCAGATAAAAGAATTAAAAAAAAATGAAGAAACCTTAAGAATTATGTGGGACTCTATCAAGAGAAATAACCTACGAGTGATTGGAGTACCAGAACAGGGAGGGATAACAGAAAATACAGAGAAAACTGTTGAACATTTGTTTGCAGAAAACTTCCGTGATATTTTGAAAGATGAGAAGATATCTATCCAAGATGCTCATCGAATTCCCAATAAGGTAGATCTTAAAAGAAAGTCACCAAGACATATTATAATCAAGCTTGCCAAAACCAAAGATATGGGGGGAATTATAAGACCAACAAGGGATAAGCAAAAAATCACCTACAAAGGAGAGCCGATAAGAATAAGCTCAGACTACTCGGCAGAATACTCTTTCCTATAGGGTTGCTATGAGTCGGAATCGACTCAATGGCACTAGGGTTTTTTAGGTAGTCGGCGGAAACCATGCAAACAAGAAGGCAAAGGGATGACATATTTAAAAAATTGCAGGAAAAAAATTGCCTGCCAAGAATCGTGTATGCAGCAAAACTGTCTCTTAAATATGAAGGTGAAATTAAGACATTTCCAGATAAACACCAGTTTAGGGAATTCATAAAAACCAAATCAAAACTACAAGAAATACTAAAGGGAGTTCTTTGGTAAGAAAATCAATAATATCAACCTAAGACTACAACACTGGGCAGAGCAACCAGAAGTCAACCCTGACAGGGAAATCCAAAAAAAAAAAAAAGCAAGATTATTTAAAAAAAAAGAAAAAAAAGCCCAAAACAGGGTAACAGCGACGTTATTAAATAAAAGAAGACAATACTAAAATAATAAAGAGAGATAAAGAAATGTAACCACACAACTTTGATATGGAGAGGAAGATATGGCGATACAAAGAAATAGAAGTTAGTTTTAAATTTAGAAAAAAAGGGATAAATAATAAGGTAAGAAAAAGGAGACAAACTATCCTACTCATCAAAATAAAATACAAGGGAAAAATACAGACTTAGCAGAAACAAAATCAACAACAACAAATACGAGGAAAGGAGAATATATCAAGAAAATCTACTCAGCACATACAATCCAGTGGGAAAAAGAAACTGTCAACACACAAAAAAAGGGTATCAAAATGATAGCACTAAATTCATACCTATCCATAATTACCCTGAATGTAAATAGACTAAATGAACCAATAAAGAGACAGAGAGTGGCAGAATGAATTAAAACACAAGATCTGTCTATATGCTGCCTACAAGAGACACACCTTAGACTTAGAGAACAAACAAACTAAAACTCAAAGGATGGAAAAAAATATATCAAGCAAACAACAATCAAAAAGAGCAGGAGTGGCAATATTAATTTCTGACAAAACAGACTTTAAAGTTAAATCCATCAGAAAGGATAAGGAAGAAAGCTATATAATGATTAAAGGGACAATACACCAAGAAGATATCACCATATTAAATCTTTATGCACCCAATGACAGGACTGCAAGATACATAAAACAAACTCGATCAGCATTGAAAAGTGAGATAGACAACTCCACAATAATAGTAGAAGACTTCAACACACCACTTTTGGTGAAGGACAGGACATCCAGAAAGAAGCTCAATAAAGACACGGAAGATCTAAATGCCACAATCAACCAACTTGACCTCATAGAAATATACAGAACACTCCAGCCAACAGCAACCAAGTATACTTTCTTTTCTAGTGCACATGGAACATTCTCTAGAATAGACCACATATTAGGTCATAAAGCAAGCCTTAGCAGAATCCAAAATATTGAAATATTACAAAGCATCTTCCTCTGACCATAAGACCATAAAAGTGGAAATCAATAACAGGAAAAAAAAATCAAAAACTTGAAAACTGAACAATACCCTACTCAGAAAAGACTGGATTATAGAAGACATTAAGGATGCAGTAAAGAAATTCAGAGAATCCAATGAGAATGAAAACACCTCCTATCAGAACCTTTGGGACACAGCAAAAGCGGTGCTCAGAGGCCAATTTATATCAATAAATGCACACATACAAAAAGAAGAAAGGGCCAAAATCAAAGAATTATCCCTACAACCTGAACAAATAGAGAGCAACAAAAGAAACCCTCAGGCACCGGAAGAAAACAAATAATAAAAATTAGAGCTCAACTAAATGAAGTGGAAAAAAAAAACAATTGAAAGAATTCACAAGACAAAAAGCTGGTTTTCTGAAAAAACAAACAAAATTGAATAACCACTGGCCAAACTGGCAAAAGAAAAACAGGGGAGGAAGCAAATAACCTGAATAAGAAATGAGATGGGCTATATTACAACAGACCCAAGTGAAATTAAAGGAATCATATCAGATTATTATGAGAAATTATACCCAAAAAATTTGAAAACCTAGAAGAAATGGATGAATTCCTAGAAATACACTGCCTACCTAAACTAAAACAAATAGAAGTAGAACAACTAGATAGACCCATAACAAAACAGATTGAAAAGGTAATCAAAAAACTCCCAACAAAAAAAAAGCCCTGGTCCGGATGGCTTCACTGCTGAGTTCTACCAAACTTTCAGAGAAGAGTTAACACCACTACTACTAAAGGTATTTCAGAGCATAGAAAAGGACGGAACACTACCAAACTCATTTTATGAAGCCACCATATCCCTGATACCAAAACCGGGTAAAGACACCGCAAGAAAAGAAAATTATACACCTATATCCCTCATGAATGTAGATGCAAAAACCCACAACAAAATTCCAGCCAATAGAATTCAACAACGTATCAAAAAAATAATTCATCATGACCAAGTGGGATTCATACCAGGTATGCAGGGATGGTTCAACATTAGAAAAACAATTAAAGTAATCCACCACATAAATAAAACAAAAGACAAGAATCACATGATTTTATCAATTGATGCAGAAAAGGCATTTGACAAAGTTCAACACTCATTCATGATAAAAACTCTCAGCAAAATAGGAATAGAAGGAAAATTCCTCAACATAATAAACGGCAGTTATACAAAGCAAACAGCCAACATGACTCTAAATGGAGAGACCCTGAAAACATTCCCACTGACATCGGGAACCAGACAAAGATGCCCTTTATCACCGCTTTTATTCAACATTGTGCTGGAAGTCCTAGCCAGAGCAAGTAGGCTAGATAAAGAAATAATGGGCATTCAGATTGGCGAGGAAGAGGTAAAAGCATCTCTATTTGCAGATGACATGATCTTATACACAGAAAACCTTAAGGAATCCTCAAGAAAACTACTGAAACTAATAGAAGAGTTCAGCAGAGTATTGGGATACAAGATAAACATACAAAAATCAGTTGGATTCCTTTACACCAACTAAAAGAACATCGAAGGGGAAATCACCAAATCAATGCCATTTACATTAGACCCCAAGAAGATAAAACACTTAGGAATACATCTTGCCAGAGATGTAAAAGTCTTATACAAAGAAAACTACAGCACACTTCTATAAGAAACCAAAAGAGACTTACATAAGTGGATGAACATACCTTGCTCATGGATAGGAAGACTTAACATTATAAAAATGTCTATTCTACCAAAAGCAATCTATACATTTAATGCAATTCCAATCCAAATCTCAATGACATTCTTTAAGGAGATGGAGAAACAAATCACCAACTTCATACGGAAGGGAAAGAGGCCCCGGATAAATAAGGCATTACTGAAAAGGAAGAACAAAGTGTGAGGCCTTACTTTACCTGATTTTAGAACCTATTATACCGCCACAGTAGTCAAAACAGCCTGGTACTGGTACGACAACAGATACATGGACCAAAGGAACAGAATTGAGAATCCAGACATAAATCCATCCACATATGAGCAGTTGATATTTGACAAAGGCCCCCAAACAGTTAAATGGGGAAAAGACAGTCTTTTTAACAAATGGTGCTGACATAACTGGATATCCATCTGCAAAAAAATGAAACAAGACCCATACATCAATCCATGCACAAAAACTAACTGAAAATGGATCAAAGACCTAAATATAAAATCTAAAACAAGAAAGATCATGGAAGAAAATTAGGGACAACTTAAGAGCCCTAATACATGCCATAAACAGTATACAAAACATTATAAAGAATGTAGAAGAAAAACTAGATAACTGGGAGCTCCTAAAAATCAAACACCTATGCTCATCCAAAGACTTCACCAATAGAGTAAAAAGACTACCTACAGACCGGGAAAATGTTTTTAGCTATGACATTTCTGATCAGCGCCTTATCTCTAAAATCTACATGATACTGCAAAAACTCAACTGCAAAAAGACAAACGACCAAATTAAATAATGGGCAAAAGGTATGAATAGGCACTTCACTAAAGAAGACATTCAGGTAGCTAACAGATACATGAGGAAATGCTCATGATCATTAGCCATTAGAGAAATGCAGATCAAAAGTACAATGAGATTTCATCTCACTCCAACAAGGCTGGCATTAATCCAAAAAACACAAAATAATAACTCTTGGAGAGGCTGCGGAGAGATCGGAACACTTATACACTGCTGCTGGGAATGTCAAATGATACAACCACCAATCCATTTGGCACATCCTTAAAGAGCTAGAAATAGAACTACCGTACTATCCAGCAATCCAACTCCTTGGAATATATCCTAGAGAAATAAGTGCCTTTACACCGACAAATATATGCACACCCTTGTTTATTGCAGCACTGTTTACAATAGCAAAAAGATGGAAGCAACCAAGGTGCCCATCAGCAGATAAATGGATAAATAAATTTTGGTATATTCACACAATGGAATACTATGCATCGATAAAGAACAGTGATGAATCTGTGAAACATTTCATAACATGGATGAACCTGGACAGCATTATGCTGAGTGAAATTAGTCAGTTGCAAAGGACAAATATTGTATAAGACCACTATTATAAGAACTTGAGAAATAGTTTAAACTGAAAAGAAAATGTTTTATTAGGTTACGAGAGCGGGGAGGGAGGGAGGGTGGGAGAGGGGCATTTACTAATTAGATAGTAGATAAGAACTACTTTAGGTGAAGGGAAAGACAATACACAATACAGGGGAGGTCAGCACAATTGGACTAAACCAAAAGCAAAGCAATTTCCTAAATAAACTGAATGCTTCGAAGGCCAGCGTAGCAGGGGCAGGGACAGGGGTCTGAGGACCATGGTTTCAGGGGACATCTAAGTCAATTGGCATAATAAAATCTATTTAGAAAACATTTTGCATCCCACTTTGAAGAGTGGCGCCTGGGGTCTTAAATGCTAGCAAGCAGCCATCTAAGATGCATCAGTTGTTTTCAACCCACCTGGATCAAAGGAGAATGAAGAACACCAAGGACACAAGGTGATTACGAGCCCAAGAGACAGAAAGGGCCACATGAACCAGAGACTACATCATCCTGAGACCGGAAGAACTAGATGGTGCCCGGCTACAACCGATGACTGCCCTGACAGGGAACACAACAGAGCACCGCTGAGGGAGCAGGAGAGCAGTGGGATGCAGACCCCAAATTCTCATAAGACTAGACTTAATGGTCTGACTGAGACTGGAAGGACCCCAGTTGTCATGGCCCCCAGACCTTCTGTTGGCCCAGGACAGGAACCATTCCCGAAGCCAACTCTTCAGACATGGATTGGACAATGGCTTGGAGAGGGATGCTGGTGAGGAGTGAGCTTCTTTGATCAGGTGGACACTTGAGACTATGTCAGTATCTCCTGCCTGTAGGGGAGATGAGAGGGTGGAGGAGGTTAGCAGCTGGTGAAATGGACACGAAAAAAGAGAGCGGAGGGAGAGAACGGGCTGTCTCATTAGGGGGAGAGTAATTGGGAGTGTGTAGCAAAGCGTATATGGGTTTTTGTGTGAGAGGCTGACTTGATGTGTAAACTTTCACTTAAAGCACAATAAAAATTATTAAAAAAGACATTCAGGCAGTAACAGATAGATGAGGAAATGCTCACAATCCTTAACCATTAGAGAAATGTAAACCAAAACAACAATGAGATACCATCTCATCCCAATGAGGGTGGCATTAATCCAAAAAACACAAAATAATAAATGTTGGAAAGGATGTGGAGAGCCTCGAACACTTATACACTGCCGGTGGGAATGTAAAAGGGTACAAACACTTTGGAAGTCGATTGGGTGATTCCTTAGAAAGCTAGAATTAGAACTACCATACCATCCAGCAATCCCCTTCCTTGGAATATATCCTAGAGATGTAAGAGCCTTCACATGAATATTTATATGCACACCCATGTTCATTGCAGCACTGTTTACAATAGTAAAAAGATGGAAGCAACTGAGGTGCCCATCAAAGAATGAATGGATAAACAAATTATGGTATATTCACACAATGGGATACTTCTCAAGAGTAAAGGACAACGATGAATCCATTAACCGTCTCATAACATGGAGGAATCTGGAAGGCATTATTCTTAGTGAAATCACTCAGTCACAAAAGGGCAAATATTGTATGAGACCACTATTATAAGAACTCAAGAGAAGGTTTAAATATAGAGGAAAATATTCTTTGATGGTTACAAGGGTGGGAAGGGAGAGAGGGAAAGGGGTATTCACTAATTAAATGTAGACAAGAATTATTTTAGGTGAAGGGAAGGACAACACACAATACAGGGGAAGTCAGCACAACTGAAGTAACCCAAAAGCTAAGAAGTTTCCTGAATACAACCAAACACTTCCAGAGACAGAGTAGCAGGGGCTGGGGTCTGGCACCATGGTTTCAGGGGACATCTAGGTCAACCGGCATAACAAAATGTATTAAGAATACGTTCTGCATCCCACTTTGGTGAGCTGCCTCTGGGGTCTTGAAAGCTAGCAAGCAGCCATCTAAGATGGATCAATTGGTCCCAACCCACCTGGAACAAAGTAGAATGAGGAACACCAAAGACACAAGGAAAATATGAGCCAAAGAAACAGAAAGAGGCACATAAACCAGAGACTCCATCAGTCTGAGACCAGAAGAACTAGATGGTGCCTGGCTACCACCAATGAGGGCCCTGACAGAGAACACAACAGAGAATCCCTGATGGTGCAGGAGAAAAGTGGGATGCAGACCTCAAATTCTAGTAAAAAGACCAGAACTAATGGTCTGACTGAGACTGAAGTGACCCCAGAGGTCATGGCCCCCGGACTCTCTGGTAACCCAAAACTAAAACCATTCTGGAAGCCAACTCTTCAGGCAAAGGTTAGACTGGACTGTAAGACATAACTTGATACTGCTGAGGACTGTACTTCTTAGCTCAAGTAAACACATGAGACTAAGTGGGCAGCTCTTGTCCAGAGGTGAAATGAGAAGGCAGAGGGGGGCAGAAGCTGGTTGAATGGACGCTGGAAACACAGGGTGGAGAGGAGCAATGTGCTGTCACATTACAGGGAGAGCAACTGGGGTCATATAACCATGTGTGTATAATATTTTGTATGAGAAACTGAGGTGAATTGTAAACTTTCACTTAAAGCGCAATAAATAACATAAATAAAAAAATTCACAATGAATAAATAAATTAACAATGAATAAATAAAATCTTATTGAAAAAAAAGATATTATCATGCATAGTTTAATTTTGTTTGTTCCTGCCAGCCCAAGAAAGCATGTGAAAATTATGCATGACCTAAAGCCTCCGTTCAATCCGCAATGCCATCTACACAGACTTTGAGAAGGAAAAAAATATATGAACTTGAAATGTATTTCACAAGACTCAGTTTTACCTGCTAACTCATTGAGGTGATAATAAAAAGAATAGAATTGAAATACATTAAATTTAATATAATTCTATTAATCAGTAATAAAAAAATCTGTAGACTAGAAAAATCTTAATTTATGCCATGACTCATTTAACACATCTTATGTATATTATTCCTTTAAGAAATTTGTATTCGCTCTTCAGGAAGAGTTCCCAGAAGATGTACTGCAAGAGAAGAATGACAATCAAACCTGGAAATATTTCATGCTCAAAAGAAATTGGATAATATCTGTCTTAGTCGTCTATAGCTGTCATAACAGAAATGCCACAAGTGGATGGCTTTAATGAAGAGAAATTTATTCCCTCACAGTCTAGTAGGTTACAAGTCCAAATTCAGGGTGGCAGCTCCAGGGTATGGCTTTCTCTCTCTGTCGGCTCTGGAAGATCCTTGTCCTCCATCTTCCCATGGTTTGGAAGTTCTCAGCTGCAGGGACCCAGGGTCCAAAGGACGTGCTCTGCTCCTGATGCTGCTTTCTTGGTGGTATGAGGGCCTCAACTCTCTGCTTGCTTCCCTTCCCTTTTATCTCTTGAGAGATAAAAGGTGGTACAGGCCACACCCCAGGGAAACTTCCTTTACACTGGATCAGGGAGATGATCTAAGAATCCCACCCTAATCCTCTTAACATAAAATTACAATCACAAAATGGAGGACAACTACACAATACTGGGAATCAGGGCCTAACCAAGTTAATACACATATTTTTGGAGGGATACAATTCAATCCATGACATTATCATTCTCTTGCATAACTCTGTATTAATTGAACAGTGGGGAAAATAGTAGGAAAGTTCTCCAAAGAAATATAATATACCTTCTGTAATGAACATTCTGTTAGACTACCAGTTAGTCGATTTATTTATGTCATACTGAGTGGTTTTTAGTGACACCAATGTTACTAAATGTTAATGTCCTCCTCCACGATGATAGCATCTTTATATATATATATATATATATATATATATATATATATATATATATATAACCCAGTGCTGTCCAGTCGATTCCGACTCATAGCGACCCTATAAGATAGAGTAGAACTGCCCCATAGAGTTTCCAAGGATATATATATATACATATATATATATATACATATATATATATACCCCAATATTAGGAAACCCTGGCGGAGTAGTGGTTGAGTGCTACAGCTGCTAACAAAAGGGTCGGTAGTTCAAATCCACCAGGCGCTCCTTGGAAACTCTATCGGGCAGTTCTACTCTGTCCTACAGGGTCATTAAGTTTTTTGTAATTTATATATACATATAATGACAATTGGAAAATTCAATAGTTTTTTTTCCATTCTGAAATTTTTGTTTTGTTTTTTAAATAATTTTTATTGTGCTTTAAGTGAAAGTTTACAAATCAAGTCAGTCTGTCACATATAAGGTTATATACACCTTACTACATACTCCCATTTACTCTCCCCCAATGAGTCAGCCCGCTTCCTCCTTCCAGTTTCTCCTTTCGTGACTGTTTTGCCAGTTTCTAACCCTCTCTACCCTCCCATCTCCCCTCCAGACAGGAGATGCCAATACAGTCTCAAGTGTCCACTTGATATAAGTAGCTCACTCTTCATCAGCATCTCTCTCCAACCCATTGTCCAGTCCCTTCCATGTCTGATGGGTTGTTATCGGGAGTGGTTCCTGTCCTGGGCCAACAGAAGGTTTGGGGACCATGACCACCGGGATTTTTCTAGTCTCAGTCAGACCATTAAGTGTGCTCTTTTTATGAGAATTTGGGGTCTGCATCCCACTGATCTCCTGCTCCCTCAGGGGTTCTCTGTTGTGCTCCCTGTCAGGGCAGTCATCGGTTGTGGCCGGGCACCATCTAGTTTCTCTGGTCTCAGGATGATGTAAGTCTCTGGTTCATGTGGCCCTTTCTGTCTCTTGGGCTCTTAGTTATCATGTGACCTTGGTGTTCTTCATTCTCCTCTCATCCAGGTGTGTTGAGACCAATTGATGCATCTTAGATGGCCGCTTGTTAGCTTTTAAGATCCCAGACGCCACACTTCAAAGTGGGATGTAGAATGTTTTCTTAAAAGAATTTATTTTGCCATTTAACTTAGAAGTCCCCTTAAGCCATAGTCCCCAAACCCCCACCCTTGCTCCGATGACCTTCCAAGCATTCAGTTTATCCAGGAAACTGCTTTTGGTCCAGTCCAGTTGAGCTGACCTTCCGTGTATTGAGTATCGTCCTTCCCTTCACCTAAAGTAGTTCTTATCTACTATCTAATCAGTAAATAACCCTCTCCCACCTTCCCTCCCTCCCCCCTCTCGTAGCCACAAAAGAATGTGTTCTTCTCAGTTTATACTATTTGCAAGATCTTATAATAGTGGTCTTATACAATATTTGTCCTTTTGCCTCTGACTAATTTCACTCAGCATACTGCCTTCCAGGTTCCTCCATGTTATGAAATGTTTCACAGATTCGTCACTGTTCTTTATCAATGAGTAGTATTCCATTGTGTGAATATACCATAATTTATTTAACCATTCATCCGTTGATGGACACCTTGGTTGCTTCCAGCTTTTTGCTATCGTAAACAGTGCTGCAATAAACATGGGTGTGTATATATCTGTTCGTGTAAAGACTCTTATTTCTGTAGGGTATATTCTGAGGAGTGGGATTTCTGGGCTGTATTTTTTTTATTGAAGTTCTATTTCTAACTTTTTAAGAAAACGCCAGATAGATTTCCAAAGTGGTTGTACCATTTCACATTCCCACCAGCAGTGTATAAGAGTTCCAATCTCTCCGCAGCCTCTCCAACATTTATTATTTTGTGTTTTTTGGATTAATGCCAGCCTTGTTGGAGTGAGACGGAATCTCATCGTAGTTTTAATCTGCATTTCTCTAATGGCTAATGATCGAGAGCATTTTCTCATGTATCTGTTAGCTCCCTGAATATCTTCTTTAGTGAAGTGCATGTTCATATCCTTTGCCCACTTCTTGATTGGGTTGTTTGTTTTTTGTGGTTAAGTTTTAACAGAATCTTATAGGTTTTAGAGATCAGGCACTGGTCGAAGATGTCATAACTGAAAATTTTTTTCCCAATCTGTAGGTGGTATTTTTACACTTTCGGTGAAATCTTTAGATGAGCATAGGTGTTTGATTTTTAGGAGCTCCCAGTTTTCTGGTTTCTCTTCGTCATTTTTAGTAATGTTTTGTATTCTGTTTATGCCTTGTATTAGGGGCTCCTAACATTGTCCCTATTTTTTCTTCCATGGCCTTTATCGTTTTAGTCTTTATGTTTAGGTCTTTGATCCACTTGGAGTTAGTTTTTGTGCATGGTGTGAGGTATGGGTCCTATTTCATTTTTTTGCAAATGGATATCCAGTTATGCCAGCACCATTTGTTAAAAAGACTATCATTTCCCCAATTAACTGACAACGGGCTTTTGTCAAATCTCAGCTGCTCATACGTGGATGGATTTATATCTGGGTTCTCAATTCTGTACCATTAGTCTCTGTGCCTATTGTTGTACCAGTACCAGGCTGTTTTGACTACTGTGGCTGTATAATATGTTCTAAAATCAGGTAGAGTGAGGCCTCCCACTTTCTTCTTCTTTTTCAGTAATGCTTTACTTATCCGGGGCTTCTTTCCCTTCCATATGAAGCTGGTGATTCGTTTCTCCATCACATTAAAAAATGTCATTGGAATTTGGATCGGAAGTGCATTGTAAGTACAAATGGCTTTTAGTAGAATAGACATTTTTACTATGTTAAGTCTTCCTATCCATGAGCAAGGTATGTTTTTCCGCTTATGTAGGTCTTTTTTAGTTTCTTGCACTAGTACTTTGTAGTTTTCTTTGAATAGGTCTTTTACATCTTTGGTAAGATTTATTCCTAAGTATTTTATCTTCTTGGGGGCTACTGTGAATGGTATTGATTTGGTGATTTCCCCTTTGATGTTCTTTTTTTTGACGTAGAGGAATCCAAGTGTTTTTTGTATGTTTATCTTGTAACCTGACACTCTGCCGAATTCCTCTATTAGTTTCAGTAGTTTTCTGGAGGATTCCTTAGGGTTTTCTGTGTATAAGATCATGTCATCTGCAAATAGAGATACTTTGACTTCTTCCTTGCCAATCTGGTTGCCTTTTATTTCTTTGTCTAGCCTAATTGCCCTGGCTAGGATCTCTAGCACAATGTTGAATAAGAGTGGTGATAAAGGGCATCCTTGTCTGGTTCCCGTTCTTAAGGGAAATGCTTTCAGGCTCTCTCCACTTAGAATGATGTTGGTTGTTGGCTTTGTACAGATGCCCTTTATTATGTTGAGGAATTTTCCTTCAACTCCTATTTTGCTGAGAGTTTTTATCATGAATGGGTGTTGGACTTTGTCAAATGCCTTTTCTGCATCAAGTGATAAGATCGTGTGGTTTTTTGTCTTTTGTTTTATTTATATGGTGGATTACATTAATGGTTTTTCTAATATTAAACCAGCCTTGCATACCTGGTAGAAATCCCACTTGGTAGTGGTTAATTATTTTTTTGATATGTTGTTGAATTCTATTGGCTAGAATTTTGTTGAGGATTTTTGCATCTATGTTCATGAGGGATATAGGTCTGTAATTTTCTTTTTTTGCGATGTCTTTACCTGGTTTTGGTATCAGGGATATGTTGTTTGCATAAAATGAGTTAGGTAGTATTCCATCATTTTCAATGCTTTGAAATACCTTTAGTAGTAGTGATGTTAACTCTTCTCTGAAAGTTTGGTAGAACTCTGCAGTGAAGCCGTCTGGGCCAGGGCTTTTTTTGTTGGGAGTTTTTTTTATTACCTTTTCAATCTCTTTTTTTGTTATGGGTCTATTTAGTTGTTCTACTTCTGATTGTGTTAGTTTAGGTAGGTAATGTTTATCCAGGAATTCATCCATTTCTTCTAGGTTTGCAAATTTCTTAGAGTACAATTTTTCATAATAATCTGATATGATTCTTTTAATTTCCGTTGGGTCTGTTGTGATATGGCCCATCTCGTTTCTTGTTTGGGTTATTTGTTTCCTTTCCTGTATTTCTTTAGTCGGTCTGGCCAATGGTTTATCAATTTTGTTAATTTTTTCAAAGAACCAGCTTTTGGCTTTGTTAATTCTTTCAATTGTTTTTCTGTTCTCTAATTCATTTAGTTCAGCTCTAATTTTTATTATTTGTTTTCTTCTAGTGCCTGCTGTATTCTTTTGTTTCTCTCTTTCTATTTGTTCCAGTTGTAGGGACAGTTCTCTGATTTTGGCTCTTTCTTCTTTATGTATGTGTGCATTTATTGATATAAATTGACCTCTGAGCACTGCTTTTGCTGTGTCCCAGACGTTTTGATAGGAAGTGTTTTCATTCTCGTTGTATTCTATGAATTTCTTTATTCCCTTTTTAATGTCTTTTATGACCCAGTCTTTTTTGAGCAGGGTATTGTTCAGTTTCCAAGTATTTGACTTCTTTTCCTGGATTTTTCTGTTATTGATTTCCACTTTTATGGCCTTGTGGTCTGAGAAGATGCTTTGTAATATTTCGATGTTTTGGATTCTGCAAAGGTTTGTTTTATGACCTAATATGTGATCTATTCTAAAGAACATTCTATGTGCACTAGAAAAAAAAGCGTACTTTGAAGCTGTTGGGTGGAGTGTTCTGTATAAGTCTATGAGGTCAATTTGGTTGATTGTAGCAATTAGGTCTTCCGTGTCTCTATTGAGCTTCTTACTGGAAGTCCTATCCTTCTCCGAAAGTGGTGTGTTGAAGTCTCCTAGCATAATTGTTGAGGTTTCTATCTCTGAAATGTTTTTGTTTTTTTAAAAAAAGCCGAATTGTGTTTTGGAGTGTATAAAGTTCAGCTTCTCAAATCATTTTTATTTTACTTTAAAATTTATAGTATATAATATAAATATGGAGATTGAGGCAACATGGTATGCTCCCATACGCTCACAAAAACAAAGAAATGTACCAAAAAAAAAGAAGCAGAAACTGGAAGCAGCAACTTTTTAATAACTCTGGAAACCAATCAAAGGATTATATTAACTAAGCAGATGATGAATCCAAAAAAAAAGTGATGTCATAATCATCAGAAAGCATTGGTTTTCTACATGCTACGCCCCACCCTCTCTACATCTTGGCATATGCATCTTCAGATAGGAAGCCTTGTCTCTGGCTCCAGAAGGAGCAAAGCAAACTTTATTTGCTAATTATTGTGTGTGTCTGTGCTAATATGTCTGAAGGACTGCTGCAAGGTGTTTGTCTGGTTTCATCTGTGTCAGAGTTCATTCAGGATGGGAGGTCCCTGAGGGCTGTAATCACTTATAGATCTCAAAGCCAAAAATTTTGATTAAGACATATAACAAATGCCTAAGAACTGGAAGGATAAGCCAGTGAAACTTTTTTTTTTAATTAGAATAGTCTAAAGCACTTTGTATATCGGGGAATTGTGATGAAGCCCTAGTCAAGATACATGTTCAGAAAATATCTATTAAGATACAACACCTTCAGTTCAGACTGAAACTTAAGGTGACTGCAAGCCTGAGTAAGCATTGCAGGAGTGCCCCAGCATTTAGCCAACCTGCAAAGGCTAGGAGAAGTCCTCCCCACCCCTGGTATTCAAGGAAATCCCAATCAAAACTCTAGCCAAACAAAAGCTAAGGAACAGAGACTTCAATGTCCACACATGACCAGGAAGGCAATCTTTCAAATATAGTTAGGAGAAGTATCTAAACAATTGAAAGGAAAAAGGAATAGCAACCCTAGAAAAGGGGAGAATCTGATATTCAGTCACAACTTTATAGTATGCAAATGTTCTATTTTCAACAAAACATCACCCACATACAAGAAAAACTGGACAGGGTGGCCTCTTCAAAAGAACAAAACAAAGTAACAGAAACCCAGAAAAAGGACTTACAAGATAAATGCTTTAAAACAATAGCATTAAATAAGCTGAAAGAGCTAAAGGAAATCGTGAACAAAGAAGTAAAGGAGATCAGAAAAAACAATATATAAACAAAACAAGAATATTAACAAAGAGATAAAAATCATAAAAAGGAACCAAACAGAAATACTGGAGTTGAAATGTACAATAACTGAAATGAAAAAAAAAAATGCACTGGAGGAATTCAACAGTAGATTTGAGAAGCCAGAAGAATAATCAACCTTGAAGACAGGAAAACTGAAATTATTGAGTCTAAGAAGGAAAAAGAAAAAAAGAATAAAAAAAGTGAAAAGAACACAATCAAGCAGGCCAACACATACATCATGGGAATCCCAGAAAGAGAAGAGAGAGAAAGAGGCAGAAAGCATATTAAAAAAAAAAGGTTGAAAACTTCCTAAATTTGAAGAAAGTTATGAATCTACACGTTCAGGAAGCTCAATGAATTTTGAGTAATATAAATCTGTCTTAGGCTGGGTTCTCTAGAGAAGCTAAACCAGTAAAGTGTATAAATATATATACAGAGAGATTTATATCAAGGAAATGGTTCACAAGATTCTAGAGGCTGGAATGTCCCAAGTCTGTGGATCACGATAGAGGCTTCTCCTGATTCACGTAGCCTCAGGGACTGGCAAACCCAAGGATGGCAGATCAGAGAGCAGGGTTGTCATTCACAGGCTGTGAAGATCAACTAATTCCAAGATGGGCCAGCAAGACTGCAAAGCTTCCCCGATTCACATAGCTGCAGGGGCTGGTGAACCCATGATGTGCAGGTCACGAAGACCAGGGCTGTTGCTCACAGGCTGTGAAGACTGATGAATCCCAAGATCAGGAGATAAGCTGCTAGCTCAAGTCCCCAGAACTGGAGGTCAGATGAACATGACGCAGTTTCAGGATTCAGAGCCGGCAAAAGCCAGAACATCCACTTATATTGGGATGCAGGCCACATGCCTAAGGAAACTCTCTTTCAAAGACTGGCTACTCACAGCAGATCCCATCATGGAGGTGATCACACTTAAACACTGAGAATCATGGTTCAGCCAAGTTGACGCACAATCTTAACCATCACAAAATCCAAACAGATGAACACTGAGACACATTATAATCAAACTGTTGAAAACCAAAGGCAAAGAGAGAAACTTTATGTTATTGAAGTTAATATGGTATCAATTAAAACTAGGTAGTTATAAATTTAGGATGCTAAATGTAATCCCCAAGGTATCCACAGAGAAAACATTTAAAAAATATATACAAAAGGAAACAAGAAGAGAACTTACATGGTTAACTGCAAAACATAATCTAAACACAAAAGAATGCAGTTCAGGGGCAGTGAAGGACAAAAACAGTACAAGACACACGGAAAACAAATCGCAAAATAGCAGAAGTAACTCCTTCCTTATCAATAACTATTTTAAATGCAAATAATAAACTCTCCAATCAAAAGGCAGTGGTTAACAGAGCGGATAAGAAACATGGTCAATCTATACATTGTCTACAAGTGACACGTCTTGAACCCAAAGACACAATTAGGTTGAAATTGAAAGAATGGAAAAAAATATTCCATGCAAACAGTAACCAAAACAGTACTGCCGTGGCTATATTAATATGAGAAAAAAATAGATTTTCTGCCTAAAACTGTTACAAGAGAAAAAAGAGGACATTATGATAAAAGGATAAATTGATGAAGAAGATATATAATTATTATATTATATCATCTCATATCATATTTTATGTACATATAGATGAAGGCCCCCAAAATATATGAAACAAACATTGACAGAATTGAAGGAGAATAGACAGTTCTGCCATAATAATTGGAGACTTCAAAACACCACTTTTTGATATGGATAGGACACATCAACAGAAGAACAATAAGGAAAAAGAGAATGTGAAAACACTATAAACCATCTAGACTTAAACAGGCATATTTAGAACACTCCAACAGTAGAATACACATTCTTATCCAGTGCACATGGATAATCATTCATGTTAAACCATATGTTAGTCATTAAAATGATTTAAATTATTCTATCTCCTCTGAAAATTAAAATAAACTAGACGTCAGTAACAAAAGGGAAACAGGAATAAAAATATCTGAAAGTAAACAACATACTGTGAAACAACCAATGGATTGAAGAATAAATCAAAAGGGAAATTAGAAAATACAGCTAAATGAAAATGAAGGCGCAACATATCAAAACTTACAGGATGCAGCAAAGGCAGTGCTCAAACGGAAATTTACAGCTATAAACACCTACATTAAAAAATAAGGAAAATCTCCTATCAATAGCCTAAAGTTACCTCTTGAGAAAGTATATAAGAAAAGAATAAATGAAATCCAAAGCTAGAAGAAGGAAGGAAAACATAAAGATTAGAGTGGAGATAAATAGAGAAGAGAAAAACAATAGAAAGAATCAACAATACCAAAATTTGGTTTTCTGAAAAGATCTGTAAAATTGAAAAACTGGAGCTAGGCTGAAAAAGAAAAAGAGATGACACAAATAACTACAATCAGAAATGAAAGTGGCAAAGTTACCATCAATCATGCTGTGATTAAAATATATATATAAGAGAATACTATGGACAATTGTATACAAAGAAATTAGATAATCTAGACAAAATGATCAAATTCCTAGGAGCAGACATTTACTCAAGAAGAAGTAGAAGATCTCAACAGAGTAATAATAAGTGTAGATATTAAATCAGTAATCAAAACTCTCCCAACAAAGAAAAGTCCTGAACCAGACAGGTTCACAGGAGGATTCTACCAGACATTTGAAGAAGAATTAATACCAATCCTGCTCAAAAAACTATTACAAAAAAATAGGAGAGGAGAGAAATCGCCCTAACTCCTTCTTTAAGGCCAGGATTTCTCTGATACCAAACTCAGACAAACACACCACAAGAAAGAAAAGTACAGACCAATATCTTTTATGAATATAGATGAAAAAATTCTCAGCCAAATAATAACAAACAGAATCCAAGAGCATAATAAAAGAATCATAAGCCACGACAAACTGGAATTTACCCCAGTAATGCTGGTAGTCCAACATAAGAAAGACATAAGAAAATCCATTTGACAAATTTGAACATTTTCACGATAAAAAAAATTACTAAACAAACTAGGAATAGAAGGGAAATTTCTGAACATAATAAAGGGCATTTAGTGCCGGGGGCCAGCCTCAGCAAAGAACAGGGTCACCAGAGGAGGGGTAGAGTTTGGCGACAAAGAATGAGACGTAGTGTGTCTTATATTTTCATTCTGTAGAAAAAAAAGCCTTTTCTTTATTTTTTACATGGTCTTTTATATCATAAGCTTACATAAGCATAACATCGCATGATCAACAAAGGGGCAGTACAAGATATAATCATCATAGATGACATCATTTTCCAGAGACATAATTTTCCAAGTGACACATAGTACAGTTCCGCATATGCACACAAATACAATGAGTTTTTGTTTAATTGAAGAGAACATTTTGTTGATTTATTTTTACACAAAGTAACAATTGACTTCATACTGCTTTACACTTATGCTTAATCTTGCAATACCTTCCACAGTTTTTATAACAATTAATCTTTTTGCAAAACCATTGCCACATAGGCTTTGTCCATCTTGTCCAGGGTGGCCAAGTTCTTGAAGTCCAGCCACTTTGGGTTACATCATATTGTCCACGATTATGCCAAGGACAATTAGCCCAATCTCTACACCCCCAAGCCGGTTTTGGAGTAATAAAACTTCCTTCTACTCTATATGGTCTCCAATCAGCGTCATAATCCCAATTTCTTGCCAATAGAAATTCAAAATATTGTTTTTCCACTTTTATGAGATCATGTGTGGGTGGTGGTTTAATCACAAAAGGGCCTCGGTAAGTACCAGGATTCCACCATCCTGTTTTTGTTTTCCATAGTTGAGCTATTCGTTTTCCCCCTAAGACAACTTCATGTTGATCCCCAGGTAATACACGGGCTGTCCCTACCCGGGATTTCACCAGGGGATTATGAGTAGGACGCCCCCCTCCAAAGGTCCCTAAATCTATAATGGAATTTTATGCTTATACATTCTGCTATATACAGGCTGAAAATGAAACAGAAACATAACACAGATGACAGAGATATTCCTGACTTTTCAGGAATTCTTCGATGTTTATGCTGGGGGCAGTGGGGCCGCCCTTGCAGCCTGGCTCCCAGCAATTTAGAAAAAACAAAACAAAAAAAAACCCACAGCTAACGTCTTACTTAATGGTCAAAGACTGAGAGATCCATGCCTAAGGATCAGGAAAAAGGCAAAGGATGCCTACTTTCACCACCGCTACTCAATATTATACTGGAAGTTCTAGCCAGAGAAATTAGGCAAAAAAAAAAAAAAAAGACATCCAAATCAGAAAAGATGTAAAAGTATTTCTATTCACAGATGACATAATTCTACTAGACCTAATAAGCAAATTCAGCAGTTTCAGGATACAAGATCAACACACACAAATCAGTTGTGTTTCTATACGCCAGCAATGAACAATCTGGAAAAGGAAATTTAAAATAATTTTTAATTAAAACAGCATATGAAAGAATAAAATAACTAGGATTAATTTATCCAAGGAGGTGAAAGACTTTTACACTAAAAACTATAAAATATTATTGAAAGAAATGAAATAAATCTTAAATGGAAGGACATTCTGTGTTCATGGATTGGAAGACTTAATATTAAGATGTCAACTCTACCTAAAGTAATCTATAAAAAAAAATAGATTCAACAAAATCCCCATGAAAATCCTGACACTTTTTTTTTTCAAAAATGGAAAAGCCAATCGTTCAATTCATATGGAATTGAAAGGGTCCCTGTATAACCAACATAATCTTGAAAAAGAACAACAAAATAGGAGGACTCGTCCTTCCAGATTTCAAAATGTGCTATAAAACTATAGTAATCAAAACAGTGTAGTACTGGTATAAGAAAAGAAATACAGACCAATGGAAGAGAATTGATAGTCTAGAAATAAACCCATACATCTTTGGCAGACTGAGTTTTTACAAGGATGCCAAGTCTTTTCAATCAATAAAGAATAGTCTCTTCACTAACTTAAAAAAAAAATTGTTGTCAAGTCAATTCTGACTCATAGTCGTCCTATAGGGCAGAGTAGAACTGCCCCATAGGGTTTCCAAGGAGCGGCTGTTGGATTAGAACTGCCAGCCTTTTAGGTTAGCAGCTGAGCTCTTAACCTCTATCTGATCAAGGTTCCAAATGGAGGTGGGAAATCTGAATTTCCACATGCAGAAGAATTTTGAGTTAATAATAAATGAAAATTAACTCAAAATAGATTAACAGTCTAAATATAAGTGCTAAAGCCATTTAATTCTTAGGTGAAAACATAGGGGTAAAGCTGTGGGATCTCATATTTGGTAATGAATTCTAAGATACAACACCGAAAGCACAAGAAACAAAACAAGCAAACAAAACGATACATTGGACAATTAAAAATTTTTTTTTAAACATGTACCAGAGGACATTATCAAGAAAGTGAAAAGATAACCTACAGAATGGGAAAATACTTGAAATTATATATTTCTAAAGGGTTTTTAATATCTAGAATATTTATTTTTTAAAAAGCCTACAACTCAACAACTAAAAGGCAAACAACCCAATTATACAGTAGGCAAAAGACCTGAGTAGGCATGTCTCCAAGGAAAATATACCAATGGCAAATAAGCACATGAAAAGATGCTAAACATTATTAGTGATTGTTGTTATTGTTACTTGCTGTCAAGTTAATTATGCCTCATGGCATCCCCATGTGTGATTAAAAAAAACAAAACAATAAACCAATTGCCATCGGGTTGATTCCAACTCATACCGACCCTGTAGGACAGAGTAGAAATGCTCCATAGGGTTTCAGAGGAGCAGTTGGTTGATTCGAACTGCCGATCTTTTGGTTAGTAATCAAGCTCTTAACCACCACACCCCCAGGGCTCCTGTGTGATTCCTAAACCCATCACCAGTGAGTCAATTCCAACTTGCAAATCAAAATAGCAATGAGTTACCATTTCTACACCTACTAGGATGGGTATTATCAAAAAACAATATAAAAAGTGTTGGCAAGGATGTGGAGAAACTGGACTCTCATCCTTTGTTAGTGGGATTGTAAAATGGTGTAGCTACTGTGGAAAACAATTTGGTGGTTCCTCAGAAAGTTAAGCATAAAATTACCATATAATCTAGCAATTACAAAAAAACTCTGCTGGGTATATACCAAAATATTTTAAATCAGGAACTCAGACACTTGTACACCAATGTTCATTGCAGCATTATTAAGAATAGTAAAAATGTAGAAGCTACCCAAGTGTCCACCAAGAGATGAGTGGATAAACAAAACGTGGTAAGTACATACAGTGGTATATTATTAGTCATAAAGATAAAGTTCTGATGCATGATATGTAATGGATGAACCTTGAAAACATGCTAAATAAAATAAACCGGAAACAAGAGGACAAATATTGTATGAGTCCACGTATATAAAATATCTTGAATATGCAAATGCATAGAGGTCAAAGTAGGTTAGTGGTTAGCAGGGGCTGGGGAGTGAGGAATATGGGAAATCTTTTCTTAATGAGTGCTGAGTTTATGTTTAGAGTGAAGAAAACACTAGAAGTAGACAGTGGTGATGGTGGCACAACATCATTAAAGTAACTAATGTCATTGAATTGTATACTTATAAAGAATTAAAATGGCAATTTCTTTAATATCTATTTTACCTAATAAAATTTTTCAAAACATAAATATGTTTTGTTTTGGTTTTTACTGAGGTAAGTACAAATGTATCAAAATGTTTACATTTTCAAAATGTATAATTCAGTGACATTTATTATGTTCATCATGTTGTTCAACCATCACCATTATCCATTTCCAAAAAATGTATGTATGCTTTGACTCAATTTGCAATAAAACAGTTCTTCTCTGGTGGAATGAAGATATGATAGATAGATGATAGATAGATAGATAGATAGATAGATAGATAGATAGATAGATAGATAGATAGATAAATAGACAGATAGATTAGATAGATTAGATAGATAGATAGATGATAATAGATACACAGACAGACAGACAAAAAGATCTTTATGAACAATTTTTAGGAAAATGAGATTGTGCTTATAGTTTGAATTCAAAAAGAAGGATCAGTTTTATTAGCATGTTAGGTTGATGTTGGACAAATGAATCCATTCAACCATTTTACATACAGCAAAAGTTTTTTTTAATGGGAGAATTCCAAAACCAGTAAAGTTAGTTATCTGCCTTAAATGGGATAATCAAACTTTCCCATCATATTAATCTCAGAATTTTACTTCTCATAATTTTTCTTTTAACTCATATCATGTGGTACCCACTGTTAACTATGTCTCTTTCCAGTGACGTTTTGTTTATTTCTAATTATCTGACAAGTGATTGAATTAACATAGGTCACTTAACTCCAGCTTTGGTCTACATTGAAGGCCCATTTTCATTATAGCTCAAATAAAGAGAATTTCCATATACAAGATTAAAAACCCATTGCCATTGATTCCAACTCATAGCGAACCTATAGGACGGAGTAGAACTGCCCCATAGAATTTCTAAGGAGCACCTCGTGGGTTAGAACTGCCAACTTTTGGTTAGCAGGCATAGCAACCACTACGCCACCAGGGTTTCCATATACAAGATTATATTTATTAATCAGAAATATACAGGATGGGGGGGGAATGTTACCATATTCCAAATAAAAAATTACACTTTGTAAGAGTGCATACATTAACCCATTTTTTCAGGGAGGGGTTCCTTACTGAATTAAAATGCATCAGAACAACCAGAAATTAGGTCCTTAAGTCTGAAAATGATAGGACAGCATTCCTTCTTTTTTTCGTAAAAGAATCCCAAATTGCAATAGACAGCAGAACAAACATGGTTTATTCAGATTCATGCCTGTTTGGTAGACATTTTTTAACCATTGTGGGTACAATAAACCTTGTTATTTTTCTCCAAGTTTTATGCCCTATCCTAGAAAGCAATCTTTTAGATATATAAAAGATAAATCCCTTGGGTTGGCAGAAAAAGAAAAGAATATTACAATTGCTTTTCTTAAATCAGCTTGCAAACTTTTTTTTTGAATTATTATTCCTTCATAGTCCAGTCATAGTTCTAAGGACTAAGATAGCAGCCACTCAACAGTGATGGGAGTCCTAGAGCGATTCTTGAACACAAATAACAACAAAATCAATAAATTCATCTTTGAAATCCAAAAATTATAAGGAAAAACCAGAATGCTGTTATTAAGTTCAGGTCTACAGAACATTGTCAATTATGTGATTATTTAAAGGAAAGAAAATAATGCAAACTCAATATCCCAGAAAACTGATATATTTTTTAAATTAATGAAGGCCTATCTTGTGGAATGGTTATCTGATTTTTAAAGGCTTCTCTTCAAAATAATTTTCTATTTATCAAAGAAGCTGAATATAGTCAATAAAATGTGACTCCTTTTCCTTCATAATAGGGTGCCAATATCAATTCTTAGTTTTAACAAATGTACCACGGGTGTGTAAGATGCTAATAAAGCAGAAAAATGTTTTTGGGTGTATGGGAACTCTGTATTATCTTTGCAACTTTTCTGTAAACCAAAAATTATTCCAAAATTTTAAAAAAAGATTATTAAAAATTCACTCTTACAAATGGAAATCTCTCATTTCTCAAACAATGGGAGGCCCTCTGTGAAAATAGAAATTCCTAAGAGTTTATTATTAACTTGGAACTCTCATAGAAAAACGATATTCTTTGAAGATTGGCTAAGCTATGTTTGTGTTGAAAAAACAAAAGGCAAAATAGGAAAAATAGACAAATTTAAAAAGAAAATACAAAATACAAGGAGCTTTTATGGATTGAATTGTGTTCCCCCAAAATATATGTTCGAATCCTCACCCCTATACCTTTGGATTGAATCCCATTTGGGAATACAGTTTTCTTTGCGATGTTAATGAGGCTGTATCTGTGTAGGGTCTTGTCTTGGTCATCTAGTGTTGTTACAACAGAAATACCACAAGTGGATGGCTTTAACAAAGAAAAGTTTTTTTTTTTTTTTCTCACAGTAAAGTAGGCTGAAAGTACAAATTCAGGGTGTCAGCTCCAGGGGAAGACTTTCTCTCTCTGTTGGCCTTCTCATCAATCTTCCCCCGGAATAGGAGCTTCTCAGTGCAGGGACCTGGGGCCTAAAGGACGAGCTGTGCTCCCGGCACTGCTTTCTTAGTAGTATGAGGTCCCCTTGTCTCTCTGCTCATTTCTTTCTTTTATATCCCAGGAGATGACCTCAAGGCACAATCCAGTCTTTAAGGTTGAGTCCTGCCTCACTAACACAACTGCCGCTCATCCTCCCTCATTAACATCATAATATCATTAACATCATAAAAAAAAAATCATAGACACAGTATTTACAACATATAGGAAAATCACACAATACCAGGAATCATGGCCCAGCCAAACTGGTACACACATTTTTGGGGGGACATAATTCAATCCATAACAGGTATAACATAAACATAATTGCTTTTGAGAGAAAAAAAGGGCAATTTAGGCACAGAAGCAGGCAAGTGCAAATGGGGGAAAGATAGATACCATGGAGTGATCACCAAGGAACTGAGGAACACTAGGGCTAGAAAAGCTGAGACAAGGATTTTCCTCCAGAGTCCACAGAAAGAGAGGCTCTCCCTAGAGCCAGGGCCCTGAATTCGGACTCCTAGCCTCCTAAACTGTGAGAAAATTTCTGTTCATTAAAGCCACCCGCATGTGATATCTCTGTTACTGTAACACTAAGAAGCTAAGACAGAGCCCAAGCAGGTCACAGACATTTTTCTCAGAGATGCAGGCCAAACACAAACTAAAAAATGTTTAGCAAAAATGCAAAGAATAAAATCCTGCTTACGGAATTGGCTTTGATAAAACCAGAGCTCCTTCCCTTCACTAATTCATCTGGGGAGCTAAACGGTCAGATCCTTGCACTCCAGAGTAGTGATTTTATTTTTATTTTTAAATGTTGCCTTACCATTGCATAATTCATTTACAAAATTAAATACCGTTGACATATTTCTAGTTAATTTTGCCTTAATTCACATTTTATAAAAATGTATATCATGTTTATCTTGCCAGGAATTTTGATTTTTCAGTTATTGATTCTACAAACGTTTCAGAGCAAAAATCGTTTTTAATAATTGTTATAACCAATTGGCCATTAAATCATTTCCTCAACGCATATTCATTGAGCACCTATGATGTGCCGAACACTATTATTGGTGCTGAGGATCTGTCAGTGCGGAAAAAAAAAAAAAAGTCTGCCCTCAGTGGAGATTACATTATAGTCATAAAAAGCAGAAAACCAAACCGATTGCGGTCGAGTCAATTCTGACTCATAGCGACCCTATAAGATAGAGTAGAACTGCCCCATAGAGTTTCCAAGGAGCGCCTGGTGGATTTGAACTGCCAACCTTTTGGTTAGCAGCTATAGCACTTAACCGCTACGCCACCAGGGTTTCCACATTATAGTCATACTGTTCTTAAAAAAGTAATGAGAAAATATGCCAAGGAAATGGTTTCACTAAAATTGGGTCAAGTTCACATCTTCAGCCTCTTTTACAGACAAATCTAAGAAGAAACAGTCTGTTATTTTTCAATGTTAAAGAATACCTTATTGTAATATTACAGTAAAGGACGCTCGGAAGTGACCTGACTGAGCCATGCAATGCAAATATCTCACAAGATAGAAGCACTGCGAAAGTCTGATTTTCATTGACTGAACTCTGATAAAGGACAACATTGAAAATGTCAATGTTTTAGATCGCCCATGTAACTATCAATAATGAATAGAGTCCTATTTGTTATTCATGTTTAACTTGAAATTTTTCCCATTAACCTTTGAAGGTGGATTATCAGAGTCAGGAGTGTTTTGAATATTGGGATAAATTATTTCCCCTTTCTTCCATATTTCATCCAATTGCTTAGTTTAGTGTACTCTGTAAAAGTACCCTTAATATTAATTGATCCACGTTCCTTTTCCTGTTCATACACTTTTCAGTTCAATTATATGTAAATGTAGATGTCAAACCATACTGATGACAGTGCATAATGCATTAATACTTTCAATTTGGTTTAAAACAACTAGAATTAAAAGAGATTAAAATCTCCAAATCCATTCAAATCTCACATTCATCTTCTAAAGAACAACCACAAAAACAAATTGCCGTTGAGTAGATTCCAACTCATGTAGTGTCCCTATAGGACAGAGTAGAACTGCCCCATAAGGCTTCCAAGGCTCTAACCTTTATAGAAGCAGATTGCTACATTTTTCTGTAACAGAGTGGCTGATGGGTTCAAACAGCTGACCTTTCAGTTAGCAACCAAACACTTAACCACTGCACCACCAGGGCTCCTTTCACATTCTCTACATCCTCCAAATAAGGAGCCTTTGGCCCCAAGCTTACTTTGATTTCCCAGGGATGATTAGCCGTTTCAAGTACAATCAGCCTTATTCTGTTTTCAGTACTCGAATAGCTGGGAGCATAAAAGAGTGATTTCCTTCTGGTTATTTCATTATTGGTCTTAACCATATCTCCTAACACCTTCCTCAAAAAAAAAAAAAAAGAAAGAAAAGCATACAAACCCACATCTCCATATCAAGGACTAAGTTCCAGTACTTTCATCTATGTTATTAGCTGTGGGATCTTCAGTAAATCACTTAATTACCAATTCTTTAACATCATTGGTCCCAACTAATAGAAGCACAGACAAAAGAAGTAGAGATTATTGTAGAGGTTAATGCTTTGAGCTGGCAATTTTTTAAAAGAAATTATATTAAATGAAGTGACTTAACAGCAAAAAAAAATGTTCTATCACCATTCAGAAA
This sequence comes from Elephas maximus indicus, assembly GCF_024166365.1. Classification (NCBI taxonomy): domain Eukaryota; kingdom Metazoa; phylum Chordata; class Mammalia; order Proboscidea; family Elephantidae; genus Elephas; species Elephas maximus. The sequence continues at coordinate 69,142,590 of NC_064846.1, read as the reverse complement.
CACTACAGTGAACTGATAAAAACTGTAGGAGAGTACTCAAATCTACAGTCCTCTTTGTTCTAATTGTTTTTGCTATGACTTCCTTTGATTTTGTACAAGTAATTGGTATAATACAGATTTTGTATTGATAAACATTTCAAAGCAATACTGATTTTCAAACATATAGCCTTAAATATTGAGACTAATTAGTAACTGAGTGAAAGCAGTTTTTGAATGCAATTTAATTAAAATTAAATTAAAATTGCAAGACAAAACAAGAAAATGAGACAGTACAATGGGAAAATAAGCAGATCTTCACTAAAGAGCTTTTTGCTTTAATATTCTTTGAATCCTCAAAATCCAAGGACTGTTTAGACAATATTTATAACAATGGATAGAATAATCATTTATCACTCAAGCCATTTAGCTACCCTTGGGCATGTTCCCTGATAAAAAAGATAAAACAGTAGTTCTTTTTCATTTAATGTCTGTTATGGATTTTGGAGGCTACTTCAAGATACTACTTTTTAAGTATTAAATTGTTCTAAAAACTCATTTGGCCTCCTCCATTGCTGGTGGGATTGTAAAATTGTACAGCCACTGTGGCAAACAGTTGAGCAAAAAGCTTAGCTTTTTGTTCCTTCAAAAAATTAAACATCTAATTACCATATATGAGCCAGCAATTCCACTCCTAGGTATTATAAGAAAAAAAAATTTTTTTTTACCCCCCCAAAAATTGAAAGCAGGAACAGAAACAGATATTGCATACCAGTGTTCATTGCAGCACTGTTTGCAATAGCCAAAAGGTGGAAATAACCTCAATGTCTGTCAACAGAAGAATAAAAAACAAAATATGGCACACACATACAATGGAATATTAATTAGCCATAATGAGAAATGAAGTCCTGGTACATGCTACAACATAGATGAACACTGAAAGCATTATGAAAAGTGAAATGAGACAGTCACAAAAGGACAAATATTGTATAATCCCACCTACACGGAATATATAGAACAAGCAAGTGTATATATATTTAGAAAAAAATTGCCGTCGAGTCAATTCCGACTCAAGTGTATAAAAAAAAAAAAAAAAAACCAGTGCCAAAAACCAAACCCGTGGCCGTGGAGTCGGACTCATAGGGACCCTATAGGACAGAGTAGAGCTGTACCACAGGGTTAGAGGCAAGCTTTTAACCACTGTATCACCAGGGCTCCAAGTGTATAGAGACCAAAGCTTATTAGTGTTTACCAGGGGTAGGGGGAAGGGATAAAGGGGAAATCATTGCTTAGGGTGTGCAAAAGTTTTATTAAGGGTGATGGAAAAATTTGGAATGGATAGCAGTAATGATTGCACAACATGATGAACACGATTAATGTCCCTAAACTATGCATCTCAAAAAATGTTAAAATGGCAAATGGTTGGGCATGTATAAGCTTACCAGTGTAATAAAAAAAAATTATATATATTTTAAAAAAAAAAAAACCTCATTTGGTTCTACCTTTTAGTGTGTCATAAGTGCACTCTGTTTTGGAGGGCAGAAAATGAAGTAAATGAATAGAGTTAATAATTCACATCTAATACAAATGTAGAGGAATGGGCACAGATTTGGAATTACAAAGACCAGGGCCAGAAAGCTAGTTACACTACTTACTAGCCGTACAAACCAGGGCAAGTTACTAAATCTCTCTGAGTCTCAATTTTTTTTTTTTATCTGTTTAATGGGGATAATAATATCAAACGTGTTGGCTTATTGTGGAGTGATAAAAATATAAAATGCCTGACATGCAGTAAATACCTAATAAGAGAAGTTATTGTTATTACTATTGCTATCATTTTTAAACCCAGGGCTAGAAAAAGCTCAGAAATCTTTAACTCTTATTTAGCTAATGAAGAAGTCTCTTATCTTCCTGCTGTGTTTTTCTCACTATGCAAAGTATACATAAGTTCTGCAAATCAATAAAAAATACAGATGCATACACACACACCATACACACACAATCATATACTCATGTACATATGTAAAATAATAGCTAAATGATGTTTTATATCTAATACATGTAGTTATATTTTTCAACAAACTGGCTATCAAAGTTATGGAACATATCCCAGTGACACTGCATATTTCAAAATTATATAGTTTGTCTTGGATTGAATTGTGTCCCCCAAAATACCTGTCAACTTGGCTAGGTCATGATTTCCTTGTATGATTGTCTTCCATTTTATCTTCTGACGTGATTTTCCTGTGTGTTGTAAATCCTATCACTATGATGTGATGAGATGAATTAGTGGCAGTTCTATGGATGAGGTCTACAAGATTAGATAGTGTCTTAAGCCAATCTCTTTTGAGATATAAAAGAGAGAAGCAAGCAGAGAGACATGGGGACCTCATACCACCAAGAAAGCAGTGCCGGGAGCAGAGCATATCCTTTGGACCTGAGGTTCCCGTGCTGAGATGTTCCCAGACCAAGGGAAGATTGATGAAAAGGACCTTCCTCCAGAGTCGACAGAGAGAAGAAAGCCTTCCCCTGGCACTGACGCCCTGAATTCGGACTTGTAGCCTACTGGACTGTGAGAGAATAAACTTCTCTTTGTTGAAGCCATCCACTTGTGGTATTGCTGTTACAGCAGCACTAGATGACTAAGACAGTTCTTTAAAATAAAAATGCATACATACACAAATACATATATGCATACTCTGGGATTTATTCCTGTGCTAACCAAGATGTAGTCTACTCTGAGCCACATGGATCTATCTGTACTTATTAAATTAAATCTAGTAGGTATCTTTTTACTTGTCTGTATTCAAGCACAGTCAGGGACAAACCAGCCCATCTTTCAGTTTTAAATCGGGGAAGTGGTTTTATTTTTGCAGTCAATATATTTGTACAGATGTTACCATCTTTATATAAGACATCACATTAAAAATTATACAGCCCTTTATTCTTTGGGCAACATGGTTCATAAAGTGTTCCATCTATAATTTAGATTTTCTCTAACATCTGATGAGTTCCATCATTTCTAGAGCACCTACTAGGCACTAAGTATATTTCACAAATATTTTGTTATAGAAATTATTGTTATCATAGCAGCCATCACATTTATTTAGTGCAGTTAACATGTACTTACTGTATACAACTTTGCTTAGTGCTTTAGAAAGTACACTTAGCAAAGATGTAAACACTATATTGTCCCTCTATAATAATACCATATATGTGCAATGTTTTACAGTTTTAAAGAGTGGTATCATAGATATTATTTTAATGTTACAAAATTAGCAGGAGAATGGTGAATAGCACCGTACATATATTCATTTAAAGCAAGCTAATTTCAAACACCTTACTTTTGTTACAAGTAGCTAGTGATATATATTCAGTACTTCTCATTTCACAGATGGAAAACTTGAGATATGAAAACTTAAATAACTTAAATACAAATGTTCAACAAGAGAAGCATGGATCAGATATGAAAATTCTTGTCTTCAGAATTTTCATGCCAAAAATTTTGTTAATTGACAGAAGCATCAAATGTGTTTTTGTGCTTACAAAAGGAAAAGACAGAAGGACATCCAATATTGAAAAAAAAGGCAATGATGCTGATATACATAGAGGAGTGAGGCTGGCATTCTCATCTGGTGGTGTACAACACCTCCAGAACCTTCAGAGGTGAAATACACTCTCATCTGTGACATTACTCTTTACACTCAGTGTTTCTCAAACTCAGAAATAAGGAATATTTCAAATGTAGGAGGGTAGGACCTTTTTTTTTTTTTTAGGACAAAAGACAGGGTAGTTTCACTAATAAATCTACCCTTAGATTAATCCCACTAGAAGCCCAGCTCTTACCCCTTTGAGAATCACTAGAGTAAAGCAGCAAGAATATTGTCTTTTGGGGGTGGCAGAGATCTTAAGTAGATAACTCTAACTGGAGTACTGTATATAGTTTGTGAAGGGGAGAGTAAAAAAGAAACCAAAAATATAGCTTGGAGCCAGATCCTGACAGGCCTAGTATGCTAAACTTATAAATTTGGGCTTGGTTATATGAGGGACTGGATATTCCATGGGATGTAAATAGGTGTTTCAATGAAAGAAAGAATATCCCATGGTTCAACATGTTTGGAAAATGTGAGGCTAAACATTGCAGCATTTCCCAAAGCCTTGATTATGCCCGTTGTCAATTGCCAAAAGAGGGTAGTACAATCATTTGCACATTGCACATGAACTCAAGGACCATACTTCACTTGCCCATCATTGTACCCTGAGTGTCAGGCACATATTGGGTGCTCAATAAATATTTGTTGAATTGAATCAGGGAATGACTGAATTACCAATAAGTATTCCATACATACTTGTTAAATTTAATTTAGAGAAAGAAGAATCAGCTCAAGAAACTAATTAGATGTAAAGGGTGAGAGAGAGAGGAGTTAATCGCAGCAAGGAAAGAAACCAGTTTTTAGAATATGAGGTATGAGGAGATGGAAGCCCTCCTATCTGTTTGCTTCATTACATTCTGATCCCTTGTTCCCCAAAATATCTACTGCATTTCATCAGCTTTTCTCCTTCTCTTCTATCTTCAATCTTCCCTCTCCTCAGACATTTTCTTCTAATTTTCCTTGATGATTTGCCCAGTCTTTGAAGAGAATTAACATGAGACTGTTTTCCTTTCAGTTGCCCCAGAGCTATGGGAAAGCTCTGCCAGAGGTGGCTTACAGAAGTTTCCTGATCTCTTCTGGATTGCAGGAGCATATTTCTAACCCAATGTTCTTCATTGACACCTGAAAACTAGTATAACCCCCCTTTCTTTCACTTTTCTAGACATTCTTACAGTTTTGTAAGTACCTCGTTCCCTGTGTAAAACCCTTTCTTCTTGAAATACCTAGAAAAATTTCTTTTTTCCCTAGCTGAACCTTGATTTGTACACCCCCATTTTTCAAATGAAGAAACTGAGGCACAGAGAAGTTAACTTGTCAAAAATTACACATATATAATAAAAGCTACAGTAACAATAGTTTTGACTGGAAGTTAAAAAGGCATGCACCTGAAATACAAACAGAAAAGTAATTTACCCTCCATATTAGATCCCATCAACCATCATTGAAATTACTCTCTTAAATATACTCTGAACTACCTTGCCCTTCTTTGCATCCGACACACTCATATGGCTAAATCCAACTCTATTTCTACTTTGCATCCAAACTTGAACAGCTGAATATGGAAGAGAAAAATATCCAATCACCCCAATAGTTTTTAACCTTAAATTTATTAACACAAACCTTAAGTGGCGTCTTAGCATTGACTGACAATCATACTTCATATAACTTTACCACTCTCTGAGGACTATATTTCAACTTCTTTCTCCTCAAATTTCTAACAACCCTTACCTCTTACTATCTGCTAATGAGTTTCCTTCTTGTTTTAATTGTTTTACTGAAATACACAGGCAGAAGAGGTTTTCTTTATCCTCCTACACCTGGATCCATATACTCTACCTTATTTTCCCTTAGGAGCCCTGGTGATAAAGTGGTTAAAAGCTCAGCTGCTAACAAAAAGCTTAGCAGTTCAAATTCACCAACCACTCCTTGGAAATTCTATGGGGCAGTTCTACTCTGTCATATAAGTTTGCTGTGAGTCAGAATCAACTGGATGGCTATGGGTTTTGTTTTACAGATTTTCCAAGCAGAGTGCAATGAAAGGAAATCACTGGGAACTGGTCCCAAGACCACACATTACTCACAGAGTCCATCTTTTGGAGGCAGGAGATGACACTCTTCAAACCAGCCATCTACACAGAGGTGAATTGACTCGACAGCAATGGGTTGTCTTTGTCTTAAGAGAATCACACAACTTGTTCACTAAATCCCATCCTCTCCTGCCCACTCAATGATATTAATCTTGATAGGGAATAAGATGGAGGCAAAGCTGGTTGCACTCTCACATCCTACTGCAGTAATATCAGAAAAAAAACTAGTAATAATTAATGCAACTGGAGATCTTAGAATTCCAGATAGCAACTGAAGGGTTGGAGAACCAAAGGGAACACTGAATCAAGAGGAAGATAGAATATGCACAGTGGGAAAGCAGAGGCAGCAGACCATTCCCACCCAACCCACCAGCCTGGTTCAGAGTGGCCATCTTGGTGCAGCACAGAAGGCACCCCTAAGCAAGGAGCACAAGGAAGGAACACAGAAAATACAGACCAAGACAGGGAGATTGAGAAAATTGTCTTGGTATGAAGTGGGAAGGTGGGCAGGGAGTGTGCGGGGACTGGGCATGCCTGGGAGAGAGTGGCAGTAGGGTGTAGCATAAAGTTGAACCATGGGAACCCCTGGGGAGTACTACATTGGGGAATGATGCGAACTGAAATTCAGCATTCCCAGGGAAGGAGTAGGAAGGCTGGAGCAAATGCCCAAGGGGAAGGGCTCAAGGAGAGCACAATGGCCTGGGTTGGTGCTCCTCTTTCTAAGCAGAGGATTCTATGGCACAGTGGTTAAGGGCTTGACTGCTAACCAAAAGTTTGGCAGTTCAAATCCACCAGTGGCTCCTTGGAAACCCTATAGGGTAGTTCTATTCTCTCCTATAGGGTGGCTATGAGGTAGAATCAACTGGAGTTCAATGGGTTTGGTTTTATAGATTTTCCAAGCAGAGCACAATGAAAGGAAATCATGGGAATGGGTCCTGTAACCACACATCACATGCAGAGACCATCTGTTGGAGGCAGCATGGGACAGTCTACAAACTAGCCAACCATGTGGGAGGTGATCTTCTGCCAGTCTCCCCACTGGGAGCCAGCCAGCCACAGCAAGAACCCCACCCAAGTGCCTATGGCAGGAACACCATCCAGGCAGTGTGCACCAGGCTCAGCCCACCCCTGTGGGCATGCCTGCCCCAACATGATAAGCATACTCACCCTGGCACAACTCCACAAGTGCACACGACCTGCCCTGACACTGTGAACACATCCACCCAAGCCTCACACCGCAGGCACACATGCCCCAACTCCAATGCTAGAAATGGCCAGATGAACCCAACACTGTAGGAACACCCAGCCCCCAGCCTGACATCTGAAGGAATAAGATGGGCCTGAACCAGAAAACATGCCAAACCAACTAGTGGCTCTGAAGTCAGAAGCAAATCTCCTGGGCAAAATGTGAAAGCCTCTGTCTGTATACCTTCCAGAACAAAAGAGAAAAATCTAGGAGACACCTGGCAGTCATCTGACAGCTGACCGGGGGTGCAATGCTGGACACAGACACCGGAGAAAGCTGATCCAGGACAGTATAGCTAAACAAGCTCTTCTAGGAGAGAATTCTTGTGAACCCTGGGAAGAAGCAAGGAGGAAGAAGAGCAATCAAAGAGAAGAAGAAAAAGTGAATACCCTTATCAATCTAAGCAAAATTATATATATTATATATATACACTACAGGGTCGCTATGAGTTGGAGTCAACTCAACTGCAATGGGTTTGGTTTTACTTTTATGTGTGTATATATATACATAACATGTATATATATATGTATGTGTGTATATATACATCCTCGTCACTTATTAACTCTCATTATCTGCCATTTCACATTTATGACAAAAGTAAAAAATCTGCTATCCAACTATTTTGTGCATTAGCAACGTATTTCTGGCAGTAATGAACACCGAGGCACAAGGCAAGAGTAATGCTGGCTGTGATGACTAAAGTTATATGTTGACTTGGCTGGGCCGTGATTCTCAAACGTTTGGCAGTTATGTAATGATGGGATATGGTAGGTATGTAATGATGTAGTCATCCTCTATTTTTTGATTTGATGTGGTCATCCTCCATTTTCCCAGGATTTCCCATAACAACCTGGTCCTTGGGACCTAACCATGTCAATAAGTGAAGAGAGGGTGTACATTTAAAGCCTTAAGTCCCCAAAACAACAGACAATTACAAAGTATATGAAGAGACAGTAAAAGATGGTTCATGCACATGACTAAAACAAGGGGACTGAAATTGTCTCTAAGAAAGGCAGATAATGTAATTACTCAATAAAGATTTCAAATTTTTTTTACTTAGAATATTCAAAGAGATAAAGGAAAACACTGAAAAAGATCTAAATGAAATCAAGAAATCAATACAAGAACAAAACAAGATTTCAATAGTTAGAAATCTTAAAAAAAAATAACCCATTAGATCAAACACAGTTATTAATACAAAAACAACAGAAGTGAAATTTGATAACTGGGACCTCATAAAAATTAAATACTTATGCACATCAAAAGATTAAAAAGACAACCTACAGACTGGAAAAAAAAATCTTTAGGAAGGATATATCCAATAAGGGTTTAATCTCTAAAATATACAGAAAATTAAACAACTCAACAACAAAAAGACAAATTACCCAGTTAAAACAGTGAGCAAGGGACATGAACAGACACTTCACCAAAAAGGAAATTTCAAGAGACCAACAAACACATGAAAAGATTCTTGGGATCATTAAAGATGCAAATCAAAACTACAATGAGATACCATATCACCCCTGCTAAAATTGCACTGATCAAAAAAATAGAAAACAACAAATGCTGGTGAGGATATGGGGAGATAGAAACTTTTATTCACTGCTAGTGGGATTGTAAAATGGTATGACTACTATGGAAAATGGTATGGAGCTTCTTCAACAAACTAGAAATAGAACTAGCTTATGATCTAGCAATTCCATTTCTAGGTATATACCCTAAAGATCTTATACCAAAGACACAATCAGACATATGCACACCTATGTTCATTGCAGCACTATTCTGAATAGCAAAAAATGGAAAAAAAACCTAACTGCCTGTCAACGGATGAATGGGTAAACAAAATGTGGTACGTACATACAATGGAATACTATGCAGCCATAAAGAATAGATGAGTTCTCAAAATATATTATAACGTGGATGAATCTGGAGGACATTATGTTGAGTGAAATAAGTCAGTCTCAAAGTACAAATACTGAATGACCTCACTATTTTAAAAAGATTAGAATAGATATACATATTGAAACAGAGGATTACTGGTGGTTACGAGGGATAGGTGGGGGGAGGGAGATCACTCTATAGATAGTAAAAAAAATAGATAGTAGACACTTGTTATTTCTGGTTATGGGAAATATAACACCAAATGTGGGTGAAGTATGCACAGCTTGACCAAAGTAAATGATGTCACTAAGAAGTATGTAAGAAAAAAAGAGGTTTTGGGTAAATGCTATGACATATACAAATGTGCAGCAACAACTAAAAAATAGGAGTGTGGTTGCGTGTGTATGTGTGTATGCATACAAGTATATAGGGATGTACATGTGTGCATATATGTGGACATATATAGATGTATCTATATGCAAATAATGTGTATATATATATGTAAGTGTGTGGATCCAAATATATTCATATATACAATAAAGCACATTAATTCCAGCAGATTTCTTGTGGAATCTTTGGGGTCTTCTATATATAAGACCTTGTCATCTGCAAATAGTGAAAATTTTACTTCTTCTTTTCTAATTTGGAAACCTTTTATTTCTCTTTCTTGTCTTTTTGCTCTGGCTAGTACTTCCAGTACAACGTTGAATAAAAACCCAGTGCTGTCGAGTCAATTCTGACTCATAGCGACCCTTAGGACAGATTAGAACTGCCCCATAGAGTTTCCAAGGAGTGCCTGGCAGATTCGAACTGCAGACCCTTTGGTTAGCAGCCATAGCACTTAACCACTACACCACCAGGGTGTTGAATAAGAGCTGTGATAACGGGCATCCTAGTCTCATTCCCATTATCAGAAGGAAGGTTCTCAGCCTTTCTCTGTTGAGTATGATATTGGCTGTTGGTTTTCATATATGCCTTAATTATATTGAGGAATTTCCCTTCTATTTCTATTTTGTTGAGTATTTTTATCAAGAAAGGATGTTGAATTTTATTGAATGCCTTTTCTGCATCGATTTATATGATCATGTGGTTCTTTTCCTTTGTTTTATTTATGTGGTGGATTACATTGATTGATTTTCTGATGTTGAACCACTCTTGTAAGCCTGGTATGAATTCTATGTGATCATCGTGTATATAACAAGTAGTTTTAAATGTAAGAAGTTAAATTGAATCCTCAAAATAATCACAAAGTAAATTTTAAAAAAAATATTAACTGCACATCAAAATGAATAAGAGAATCAAAAAGGCTCAGCTTTCACAAAAAATAATAATAAAGGCAAAGAAAGTCTGTATTAAAAAAAAAACTAATCACTGGAGGAAAAGAGGTACAAATAAGCCTCACAAAAATATATATAACAAAATGGCTGAAGTAAATTCTCCCCTGTTGATAATTACTATGAACATAAAGAGATTAAATGCTCCAGCCAAGAGGCAGAGAGTGGCAGAATGGATTAAAAAAAAAGACAAGATCCATCTATATGCTGTCCACAAGAGATATACCTCAGACACAAAGACAGAAATAGACTAAAAGTCAAAGGATGGTGTTATGTATTGAATTGTGTCTCCCAAAAATGTGTGTCAACTTAGCTAGTCAAAGATTCTCAGTGGTTTGGCAGTTGTATAATGACATAATCACTTCTGCGATGAGGTTGGATATAACCTGATCACCTCCATAATGGGATCTGCTGTTAGTAGCCAATCAATTGAAAGGGAGTTTCCTTGGAGGTGTGGCCTGCATCCAATATGGGTGGACTTTCTAGCAAGGGTCATGGCCTTTTGCTTATTCTGAATCCTGCAGCTAGCTCTTGTTCATCTGACCTCTGGTTCTTGGGACTTGAGCTAGCAGCTTACCTGGCAATCTTGGAATTTGTCAGCCTCTATCCAGTGAGCCAGAGGCCTGCTGTCTGCCCTGCCAATCTCGGGTTCAACAGCCCCTGTGACTATATGAATCAGGGGAAGCCTCCAGCCTGATCCACGGACTTGGTACATTCCAGCCTTCATAACTGGGTGACCCATTTCTTTGATATAATCCTCTCTCTTTATATATATATATATTTACACTTTTTACTGGTTTTGCTTCTCTAGAGAACTCACCTAAGACATAATTTGTGCCAGGAGAGGGGGGTGCTGCTTTAACAGATACCTAAAATGTGGAAGCAGTTTTGAAACTGTGAAAGGGTAGAGGCTAGAAGAGCATTAAAGTGCCTAATAGTAAAAAGCCTATATTGCATTAAACAGAATTTTGGAGGAGTTATGGACATCAAAGACAATTCTGGTGAGGACTCAAAAGGAAATGAGGAGAGCTGTTACACTGGAGATGGCACAGACAGCGAGAAGCAACAGCAGAGAAATGGCAGGAGGCCAGCAAGAGAAAGCACTGGAGCTGACGCACAGAGAGCTGAGTGCCTTTGCACAGAAGGCTTCCTGATGGAGTGGGGTGCCTCTGGGCACTTATCAGTGGGGCTAGGCTTGTTGACTCATGGAGCAAGAGAGTTGGTCAAAATTTACTGGTGGAGTTGGGTGCTTTCAGGCACTTACTGGTGGAGCTAAAGAGCTTTGGAACACTTGTCCCAGCAGGGCAGAGGTAGGCCCTGAGGCTGAAGGAGCCAAGAGGCCAAGGAACCAAGAAGCAGAAGTTAAAGAGACAAGGAACACAGGAAGCAGAGCTGCCTCACTGTCAAAGGGTAGGGCAATGACCTCTGGGGTCACAAAGGGTTAGAGCCACAGCCTCTGGGGTTTCCAAGGGTGGAGCCACAGCCTTCTAGGTTTCATAGAGTGAGATCTTCACCAACTAGGTTCTGCAGTGTGGGGCTGCCTTCAACAAGTGCCAGTGCGATGGGGCCAGATCTGCTGCTCAAAGCTGAGGGATAGGGCTGTCATGCCCAAAGGGCAGAAAATTGGAGCTTACCGGGGCTTTGGGAGTAGAATTGCCACCGAGATGGACTAGGAGAATGGGGCCATTTCAGTGGGCCTGGAAGGCAGAGCCAAAGCCCAGAGCTGAGGGGCCTCCACTCAAAATCCAGAAACTGTGGCCAACACCCAGATTCTGAAGGACAGGGCCATTGCCAAAATAGTCTCACAGAAAAAAACATTATTTTCAGGAGTGAGAGCTAATGTAATGTGCCCTGCTGACTTCTTTCTGTCCAATTTCTCCCATTTGTAATGGAAATGCTTAGCTTCTGCCTGTTCCACCAGTGTATTTTGGAACTAGAAAACTTATATTCTAGATTTCACAGACAAAGAGGAATTTTGGGTTTTTTTTTCTTATTGTGCTTTAAGTGAAAGTTACAAATCAAGCCAGTCTCTCATACAAAAACTTATATACACCTTGCTATGACCTCTTAATTGCTCTCACCCTAAGGAGACAGCCCTACTTCTAGCCTCCTAGACTGTGAGAGAATAAATTTCTGTTTGTTAAAAACATCCACAAGTGGTATTTCTGTTATAGCAGCATTAGATAACTAAGATATGGGAAAAAATTCAATGAAAACAGTAATCAAATTAGAACGAGTGGCAATGCTCATATTTGACAAATTAGTCATTTTGTCTTCTGCTGTGACTATCCTGTGTGTTGTGAATCCTATCTCCATGATCTTGATGAGGTGGGATTAGTAGCATCTATGTTAATGAGGCAGGGTTCAATCTACAAGATTAGATTGTGTTTTAAGTCAATATCTTTTGAGATATAAAAGAAAGAAATGAACAGAGAGACATGGGGGCCTCATAATACCAAGAAAGAAGCACTGGGACTATAGCCATCTTTGGGACCCAGGATCCCTGCTCTGAGAAACTCCTCGACCAGGGGAAGATTGATGACAAGAACCTTCCCTCAGAGCCTGCAGAGAGACAAAGCCTTCCCCTGGAGCTAGTGCCCTGAATTCTGATTTCTGGCCTCCAAGACTGTAAGTGAATAAATTTGTCTTTGGTAAAGCCATCCACTGGGGGAATTTCTGTTATAGCAGCACTAGATAACTAAGACACTATCTGTATTTACAGATGACATGATTCAACATATAGAAAATCCCAAAGAATCCATAAGAAATCAACTAGAACTCATAGAAGAATTCAGGAAATTTGCAGGGTAGAAGATCAGCACAGAAAAATCAGTTGGATTTTTATACACCAACAAGGAGAAATCTGAAAAGGAAATCAAGAAAACAACATCGTTTACAATAACCCAATAGTACCTAAAAAAAAAAAAAAAAAAAAAAGTACCTGGGAATAAGCCTAACCAAGAATGTAAAGGACTTATACAAGAAAAAAATATAAAACACTGCTACAAGAGACTACAAAAAAAAAAAAAAAAAAACTAAATAAATTGAAAGACATTCCATGCTTATTGGAAGACTTAATATTATGAAAAATGTCAGTACTACCTGAAAGCAATCTATAGATTCAAGACATCCTGATCAAAATTCCAGCAGCACTCTTCACAGAAATAGAAAAATGAATCCTCAACATTGTATGTAAAGGAAAGAGGCCCTGAATAGCCAAAGCAATTCTGAAGAAGAAGAATAAAGTAGGAGACCTCACACTTCCCAATTTCGAAGAATGCTATACAGCTTCAGTAATCAAAACAGCCTGGTACTGGCTTAACGATAAACAAGCAGACCAGTGGAATATAATTGAGAGCCCAGAAGCAAATCCATACATCTATGGACAACTGATTTTCAACAAGAGTGCTAAGTCCAGTCAATGGGGAAGGAACAGTCTGTTCCACAAATGGTACTGACAAAATCGGTTTTCTACATGCAGAAAAATGAAAGAAAACCCATACCTCATACCATAAAAAAAAACATACACACATACAAAAAAAATAATTCAAAATGAGTCAAGGACCAAAAAGTTAAAGGTAAAACCACAAAGTTCTTGAAAGAAAACTTAGGGGCAAAACTATGAAACGTAGTTTTTTGTTTTTTTAATGATTATCAAATACAACAACAAATGCTCAAGTTTGTCTGTGTCTCTAAGTCCAAGGTGTGTCCCTTGTAGGCAGCAAATTGACTGTGTTTTTTTATCCATTCTGACACTTTCTTTTTATTGGTGCATTTAGTCCTTTTTCATTCTGCGTAATTAGGGATAGGTATGAGTTTATGAGTTTAGTGCTGTCATTTTGATGCCTTTTTTTTGTGTGTTGTTGATATTTCCTTTTTCCCATTTAATTTTTTGTGCTGAGTAGTTTATATATTGTCTTTTCCTGGCATTCATTGTTGTTGCTTTTGTTTCTGCTCGGTCTCTATTTTTTTCTTGGTTTTCATTTTGATGAGTAGAATTGTTAGTCTCCTTTGTGGTTATGTTAATAGTTATCCCTATTTATCTAATTTTAAACCTAATTTTATTTCTTTATATCGCCTTGTCTCCCACTCCTTATTTAAGATTTATGACTACATTTCTTAGTCCCTCTTTGTTGTTTTAATGTTGTCTTCTTTAACATAATGATATCGCTGTTTCCCTGTTTTCAGCGTTTTTTTATCTTGATTTATTTTTGTGATTTCCCTATCTGGGTTAACATCTGGTTGCTCTGTACTGTGTTCTACTCTTGGGTTGATATCTGATATTATTGATTTTCTAACCAGTGAACTCCCTTTAGTATTTCTTGTAGTTTTGGTTTGGTTTTTATGAATTCCCTAAACTTCTCTTTATCTGGAAATGATCTAATTTCCCCTTCATATTTGAGAGATGGTTTTGATGGATACTTTATATATGTCATCCCATTGCCTTCTTGCCTGCATGGTTTCTGCCAAGTAGTCCAAGCTTATTCTTATTGACTCTCCTTTGTAAGTGACTTTTCATTTATCCCTAGCCACTCTTAAAATTTTCTCTTTATCTTTGGTTTTGGCAAGATTGATTATTATATAACTTGGTGACTTTCTTTTGAGATCTACCTTATGCGGAGTTAGGTGAGTATCTTGGATAGATGCCTTCTCGTCTTTCCTGATATCAGGGAAGGTTTCTGCCAACGAATCTTTAACAATTGTCTCTGTATTTTCTGTTATCCCTCCCTGTTCTGGTACTCCAATCACTCGTAGGTTATTTCTCTTGGTAGAGTTCCACATGACACTTAAGGTTTCTTCGTTTTTTTTTTAATTCTTTTATCTGATTTTTCTTCAGATACATTGGTGCCAGGTGCATTATCTTTAGTCTCACAAATTCTCCTTCTACTTTCTGAAG
Organism: Elephas maximus indicus; assembly: GCF_024166365.1. Classification (NCBI taxonomy): domain Eukaryota; kingdom Metazoa; phylum Chordata; class Mammalia; order Proboscidea; family Elephantidae; genus Elephas; species Elephas maximus. The sequence goes on along the minus strand of NC_064846.1, from coordinate 69,127,516 downwards.
CCTGCTCCTCTGACTTTCCAATGAGTTTTCTAATTCTGTAATTTTATTGTTAATTTTCTGAATTTCTGTTTGCTCTCTCTCTATGAATACTTGCAGCCTATTAAATTTTTCATTATGTTTTTGAATAACCTTTTTAATTTCTTCAACTACTTTATCTGTGCTTTCCTTGTTCTGTGTATCGCCTGATCTCCTTCCTGATTTCATTCCTGATATCTTGAAGTGTTCTGTATATTAATTTTTTGTATTCTGCATCCACTAATTCCAGGAATGCACCTTCATCCAGAAGATCCCTTGATTATTTTGATAGTTTGTTGAAGTGATCATGGTCTGCTTCTTTATATGACTTCGTATTGACTGTTGTCTCTGAGCCATCTATAAGTTATTGTATTAGTTTATTTTATGTTTTTTACTATATCCTAGCATCTAGCTTTGTTTTGTTTTGATATGCCCAAATAGGTTGCTTTGGTTTGTATTTTGATTATTTTCACCTTTGAAGCCCTAACTTCCTGTCACCAGGTGGCTAGAGCTATTACCAGGTATAGGAGCCTAAGAGTCTATTCACTTTTTCTTAGGGATTCAGGTCAGGTGTCCAGGTAGTTGGACATAAAGTGTGTGGTACAGGCCCTGTCCTACAGTCTTAGAGGGGCAGGGGTAATTGGTGTAGATACCAATATCTGGTTGCAGCAGGAGGTCACAGTCTGAACAAGTCAGGGGGCTGACAACCATCCCCTGAGTTTCTGTGAGGAATGCATGTCCCTGTTCCCCAGAGCTCACAGGTGGGTGGGTTCTGCAGACGTATCATGGGCAGCCAGTGCTTTTGTTTGTAAGGATTGGGAGGTACCAGTTATCCTTGGACCTCTTTCTGGGTGGCTGGGTGACCTGAGTGGAGCCAACAGTCCTTAGACCCCTGAAGTGGGTAGGTGAGGACCCTGTTTAATAGGCAAAGCAGTGTCAAATATCAAACACCATCCTCTCCACCGCACAGCTGAAACAATTGCAGCATGCCAATAATGCCATTTTCTCCTGAAATAGGCCCACACAGGTTTATGCAGGGGGGAAAGGTATTCAAAGTCCATGGACCATTTATGCCTGGACAGGAGCCGCTTCTGCCCTGAGCTCCCCAGGTTCGTGGAGTTGGCAGATTATCTTTTCTCCCAATTGTGAAAACTTTCCTTCTCTAAGGCCGGGAGAACGGCTCAGAGCACTCAGCAGGTCCGATCTCTGGCCCAGGGAAATTGACAGCCACTGAAGCTGGCTTGGAGGCTCAGGGTATGGTAAAATATACCCAAGTACTTAGCTTTTGCCAAGAGCTCCGTTCTTCTCTGGTTCCGGAGGTATGAGTAGGCTGTGTGTCTGGCTGTCTCTCCCTGAGGGAACTGTGGCAGAACGCTATCACCAGCCCTCTGCCATCCGGGAATGGTGCGTAAGTGTTCCCAGTGACTCAGGCTGGGCAACTCCACTCCGCTTCTGATTGTCTCTCACTCCTCCTGCTGCTCAGTCTGTTTTCTCACTTTGCTTTTTATGTTCAGGGCTCCTAGCTTGTCATAAATATAATCATTTCACTTGTTTTTTAGGGTCTTCGTTGTAAGAGGGTTCACCAGAAGCATTTGACTGCTCTGCAGTCTTGGCCCTACCCTCTCTATTTCTAGCTTTTCAAAGAAGTACTAAATTGATTTCCAAAGTGGTTGTACCATTTTTAATTCCCACCAGCAGTGTATAAGTGTTCCAGTCTCTCCTCAAACTCTCTAACATTTATTATTTTGTGTTTTTTGGGTTAATGGCAGCCTTATTGGAGTGAGATGGAATCTCGTAGTTTTGATTTGCATTTCTCTAAAAGTTAATGATCTTGAGCATTTCCTTATGTAACTGTTAGCTACATGAATGTCTTGTTCAGTGGAGTGGCTGTTCATATACTTTGCCCATTTTTCAAATGGGTTATTTGCCTTTTTGTTGTTGAGTTTTTGCAGTATCATGTAGATTTTAGAGAACAGATGCTGATCAGAAATGTCATACCTAAAAACTTTTTCCCAGTCTGTAGGTAATCTTTTTACTGTTTTGGTGAAGTCTTTGGATGAGCATAGGTGTTTGATTTTTAGGAGCTCCCAGTTATCTAGTTTCTCGTCTAGTGTTTGTGCATTCTTAGTAATGTTTTGTATACTGTTTACGCCATGTATTAGGGCTTCTAGCATTGTCTCTATTTATGCTTCCATGACCTGTATTGTTCTAGATTTAATATTTACGCCTTTGATCCATTTTGAGTTAGGTTTTGTGCATGGTGTGAGGTATGGGTCTTGTTTCATTTTTTTGCAGATGGATATCCAGTTATGCCAGCACCATTTGTTAAAGAGACTGTCTTTTCCCCATTTAACTGACTTTGGGCCTTTGTCAAATATCAGCTGCTCATATGTGGATGGATTGATGTTTGGGCTCTCAATTCTGTTCCATTGGTCTATGTATCTATTGTTGTACCAGTACCAGGCTGTTTTGCCTACTGGGGCTGTATAATATGTTCTAAAGTTAGATAGTATGAGGCCTCCCTCTGTTCTTTTTCACTAATGCTTTACTTATCTGGGGCCTCTTTCCCTTCCATATGAATTTGGTGATTTGTTTCTCCATCTCTTTAAAAAATGTCATTGGATTTTGTATTGGAATTACGTTGTATCTATAGAATGCTTTTGGTACAATAGACATTTTTACAATGTTAAGTCTTCCTATCCATGAGCTAGGTATGTTTTTCCATTTATATAGGTCTCTTTTGGTTTCCTGCAGTAGTGTCTTGTAGTTTTCTTTGTACAGGTCTTTTATATCTCTTGTTAGATTTATTAATAAGTGTTTTATCTTCTTGGTGCTACTGTAAATGGTATTGATTTGGTGATTTCCCCTAAGACGTTCTCTTTGTTGGTGTAGAGGAATCCAACTGATTTGTGTATGTTACACTTGTATCCTGAAACTCTGCTGAAATCTTCTATTAGTTTCAGTAGTTTTCTTGAGGATCCTTTAGGGTTTTCTTTGGATAAGATCATGTCACCCACAAATACAGAAACTTTCACTTCTTCCTTACCAATCTGTATGCCCTTTATTTCTTTATCAATGGTAATTGCTCTCCCTAGGGCCTCCAGCACAATGTTGAATAAGAATGGTGATAAAGGGCTTATCTGATTCCTGATCTCAAGGGGAATGTTTTCAGACTCTCTTCATTTAGGATGATGTTGGCTGTTGCCCTTTTTTACATTGAGGAATTTTCCTTCTATTCCTCTTTTGCTGAGAGTTTTTATCATGAACTAGTGTTGAACTTTGTCAAATGCCTTTTTTGCAACAATTGGTAAGATCATGCGGTTCTTGTCTTTTGTTTTATTCGTAAGATGGATTACATTAATTGTTTTTCTAAAATGTTGAACCATCCCTGCATCACTGATAAGAATCCCACTAGGTGATGGTGAATTATTTTTTTGAAATGTTGTTGAATTCTATTAGCTAGAATTTTGTTGAGGATTTTTGCATCTAAGTTCATGAGGGATATGTCTGTAATTTTCTTTTTTTGTGATGTCTTGACCTGGTATTGGTATCACGGATATGCTGGCTTTATAGAATGAGTTTGGGAGTATTCTGTCCCTTTCTATGCTCTGAAATACCTTTAGTAGTAGTGCTGGTAACTCTTTTTTGAAAGTTTAGTAGAACTCTGTGGTGAAGCCATCTGGGCCAGGGCTTTTTGTTGTTGTTGTTGTTGGGTGTTTTTTGATTACCTTTTCTATCTCTTCTTTTGTTATGGGTCTATTTAGTTGTTCTACCTCTGTGTTACTTTAGCTAGGTAGTGTGTTCTAGAAATTCATCCATTTCTTCTAGGTTTTCAAATTTCTTAGAATACAGTTTTTCGTAGTAATCTGATATGATTCTTTTTATTTCAGTTGGGTGCATTTTAGTATCGCCATCTCATTTCTTATTCAGGTTATTTGCTTCCTCTTCTGTTTTTGTTTTGTTAGTTAGGCCAATGGTTTATCAATTTTGTTAATTTTTTCCAAGAATCAGCTTTTGGTGTTGTTAACTTTTTCAATTGTTTTCCTGTTCTCTGTTTCATGTAATTCTGCCCCAATTTTTATTATTTGTTTTCTTCTGGTGCCTGAGGGTTTCTTTTGTTGCTCTCTTTCTATTTGTTCAAGTTGTAGGAATTAATTCTTTGATTTTGGCCCTTTCTTCTTTTTGTATGTGTGCATTTAGTGATATAAGTTGACTCCTGAGCACTGCTTCAGCTGTGTCCCTAAAGTTCTGATAGGAACTCTTTTCATTCTCATTGGACTCTATGAATTTCTTTATTCCATCCTTAATGTCTTCTATATTTTTGAACAGGGTATTGTTCAGTTTCCAAGTGTTTGATTTCTTTTCCCTGCTTTTTCTGCTATTGATTTCTACTTTTATGGCCTTTTGGCCAGAGAAGATGCTTTGTAGTATTTCAACGTTTTGGATTCTGCTAAGGCTTGCTTTATGACCTAATATGTGGTCTATTCTAGAGAATGTTCCATGTGCACTAGAAAAGAAAGTATACTTGGCTGCTCTTTGGTGGAGTGTTCTGTATATGTCTATGAGTTCAAGTTGGTTGATTGTGGCATTTAGATCTTCCGTGTTTTTATTGAGCTTCTTTCTGGATGTTCTGTCCATCACTGAAAGTCTTGTGTTGAAGTCTCCTACTATTATTGTGGATCTGTCTATCTTACTTTTCAATGCCGTTAGAGTTTGTTTTATGTATCTTCAAGTCCTGTCATTGGGTGCATATATATTTAATATGGTTGTATCCTCCTGGTATATTGTCCTTTTAATCATTATATAGTGTCCTCCCTTTTCCTTTGTGGTGGATTTAACTTTAAAGTATATTTTGTCAGAAATTAATATTGCCACTCCTGCACTTTTCTGATTATTGTTTGCTTGATATATTTTTTTCCATCCTTTGAGTAGTAGTTCATTCGTGTCTTAAAGTCTAAGGTATTTCCCTTGTAGTCAGCATATAGACAGATCATGTTTTTTTTACCCATTCTGCCACTCTCTGCCTCTTTATTGGTGCATTTAGTTCATTTACATTCAGCGTAATTATAGATAGGTATGAGTTTAGTGCAGTCTTTTTGATGTCTTTTTTTGGGTGTTGTTGACAGTTTCTTTTTCCCACTTATTATTTTGTGCTGAATAGTTTATCTTTATATATTGTCTTTTCCTCTTATTCGCTGTCATGGATTTTGTTTTTGCTAAGTCTTTTTTTTTCTTGTATTTTATTTTGATGAGTATGATTGTTAGTCTCCTTTGTCGGTGCCTTAATATTTACCCCCATTTTTCTAAGTTTAAAAATAACTTTTATTTCTTTATATTGCCTTGACTTCCTCACCTTATGAAAGATCTATGGCTACATTTTTTTAGTCCCTCTTTATTGTTTTAGTGTTGTCATTTTTTACATGATGACATCTTTGTTTCCCTGTTTTGAGCACTTTTTTGTCTTGATTTATTAATGTGATTTCCCTGTCTGGATTGAAATCTGGTTGCTCTGTCTCTGTTCTAGTCTTTGGTTGATATCTGATATTATTGATTTTCTAACCAGAGAACTCCCTTTAGTATTCCTTGTAGTTTTGGTTTGGTTTTTACAAATTCCCTAATCAAATCTATTCTTGAAATGGTCTATAAATTCAGGTGGCACACACGCAAGGTCGTACTTTGCCTCTCTTGTGCTTGTTCTAATTTTCTTCAGTTTCAACTTGAACTTGTATGTGAGCAGTTGATTGTCTTTTCCGCAGTCCGCCCTTGTCTTTGTTCTGACTGACGATATTAAGCTTTTCCATTGTCTCTTTCCACAGAGTAGTTGATTTGATTCCTGTGTGTTCCATTTGGTGAAGTCCACATGTATAGACACCATTTATGTTGGTGAAAAAAGTTATTTGCAATGAAAAAGTCATTGGTCTTACAAAATTCTATCATGTTTACCCTGGCATCATTTCTAACCCAAGGCCATATTTTCCAACTACTGATCCTTCTTCTTTGTTTCCAACTTTTGCATTCCAATCACCAGTAGCTATCAATGCATCCTGATTACACGTTTGATCAACCTCAGACTGCTGAAGTTGATAAAAATCTTCAGTTTCTTCATCTTTGGCCTTAGTGGTTTGGTGGTTGGTGCCTAAACTTGAATAATAGTCATATTAACTGGTCTTTCTTGTAGGCTTATGGATATTATCCCATCACTGACAGCATTGTACTTCAGGATAGATCTTGAAATGTTCTTTTTGACGATGAATGTAATGCCATTCCTTTTCAAGTTGTCATTCCCCGCATAGCAGACCATATGATTGTCTGACGCAAAATGGCCAATACCAGTTCATTTCAGCTCACTAATGCCTAGGATACCAATGTTTATGTGTTTGATTTCATGTTTGATGATTTCCAATTTTCCTGAATTCATACTTCATACATTCCATGTTCAGATTATTAATGGATGTTTGCAGCTATTTCTTCTCATTTTGAGTTGAGTCACATCAGCAAGTGAAGGTCCTGAAAGCTTGACTCCATCCTTGTCATTAATGTCTACTCTACTTTGAGGAGGCTGCTCTTTCCCAGTTATATTTTGAGTGCCTGCCAACCTGAGGGGCTCATCTTCCAGCACCACATCAGTCAATGTCCCATGGCTATTCATATGGCTTTCACTGACTAATTATTTTCAGAAGTACACCACCGGGTCCTTCTTCTTTGTCTTAGTCTGGATACTCAGCTGAAACCCGTCCACCATAGGTGATCCTGCCAGTGTTTGAATACTGGTGGCATAGCTTCCAACATCACAGCAACACACAAGCCCCCACAGTATGACAAACTGACAGAATACTACTCAGCCTTAAAGAAAAATGAAGTCCTGAAACACGCTAAAACATGAATTAATTTCTAAGACATTATGCTGAGTGAAGTAAGTCAATCACAAAGGGACAAGTTTTGCAGTCTCACTTACATGAAATGACAAGAATACCATATTTTTAAGCAAATACTGAGTGTGTTCTGTTTTTGTTTTGTTTTGTTTTTTGCCAACTGCACCTTCCCCCAGGGAGGTATTTTCTTAAGTGCACTATACCAATTTTTTTTTGCATGTTGCTGGAAAAATATTAGCATAGTCTGCTTACAAAAATACCTCACAAGGGGAGGACATAGTTGGCAAACAAATGAAGATCACGCATGTTATTTGTGTAAAAATATGTATAGAGACCAATGATTACTAGCAATTACCTGGAACACGAGGGGGGAGGCAGAGATGGAATCATTCTCTGGGAAGTAGTGAGTTTATGTCCATGGTGATGGAAAAATTGGGATCAAGTCAGGATACCGGTTGCACAATTTGTCTAATGTAACTGATATCACTAAGCCGTACACCACAAAAACAATATGAAACAATATGGGTAGAGACAGTGAGAATGGTAACAAGTGTGAAGATTTTAACCAATGGCATTGAACTGTATATCTAGAAATTGTTGAATGGGTGTATGTTTTGTTGTGTGTATATTCTTTAAAAAGACATTACTCTTGCAATTATCACCTTTCTCTTCTAGACCAATGATTCTTACTTCTCTGCTAGATCATCCAAATCAACAAGTTAACATGCTTTAATATTTCCCATTATTAAAAAAAACTTCCCTTGTTTTCAGAATGCAGAGACACAATTTTTGTTGGCAGGAATTCCTCTATAAAATTAACTTCTCTACGCATATGTTACTATTTTACTTGAGAAACCGTTGTTTAAAAAATGATCTTAAGATCAGTTAGTAGAGGGAATGGCAAAACCACCTAGAGCTCAGTGACATAGTCAATATGATCACAGGGTATGAGGAAATTCAATAGTCTAATGAAAACTAGTACCTAAAAATTCACATATTGAAAGCTTATTATATGCCAGGTACTGTAACAAGTATTTTGGGTAACAAGTATTTGATGTGTAACATTTTCATTAATCCTCATATTAATCTTAAGAACAGGATATTGTTATTGATCACATTTTGCAGGTGATGAAACCCAGGCACATGACATATTGTTTACATATTCAAGATCACACAGCTATTAACTAGTGGAGCTGGGATTTTTGTTCAGACAACGTGACTCCAGAGTTTTTGCTCTTTAACCATTACCCTACATTATGAATGCATAACAAGTTTTCTTTACCACCTACCCTTGGTCTTGCTGAGCTTGGAATTCGAGCAGATTGAGCATAGCCCAATAAAGTTCATCTCAGCCACCCAGCAAGTTCTTGACATCACAAACTAAATTAGAAGCTTATTCTACAATTAAGGTATAAGACAAACTTTATTAACAGACCAACTAAGGTGCCGACTAAGGACCATGCAATTAAAAGCCTAGAGAATACTTAAAGAGTGCTGACAGTAAGTGTCAGAGCCCGGAAGTATTTAAAAACCAATCACATTCTTGCTTTTTTGTCTCTGTGTTCAAAATAAGAATTCAGTAACATGGGTCCAAATTATACGGTTTCACAAGCTCCCCACAGTCTTCAAAAGATATTAGAGCTGGGTACATAAATTACAAATGGCAATGAATTCTAATTTTTATCAAGGCTCAAGATGATCTGTTGTCACTGGGACAATAAGTTAAATTTTCTGGACCTCATTAAGATTTCTCTGAATTGGCCTCAGATTTTCTTTGATGACTTTTGAGAAGCAAATACCAGCACAGATCGCTAAGGAAATTAATATAATTTATGCTTGTGATAGAGATTGCTGTTCATGTAAACCAGTTGTATAATAGAGCATTTGTGTATGCAGGGCCTTTAGATATCCATTTGATATGTAACTTAAAAAAGTAATTATTGATCAGAAAATGAAGCATCTTTTAATTCAGAATAAACATTTATGAGGCAGCTTGTAACTCAAAATGGCTGCCAAAGGAAGTTTGTTAACAGGAACTAATAACTTTTGTAGTGTTTAGAGTTCGTTTATAAAAGCAGTCCTTGGGTGGTATGAAGCCAGAAGGACACCATTTTTCCCTCTCTCTCCATAATTTCATATATACAGAACAGTTTTTATTTTATCACAAAGCACTTCATTACTTCTCTGTAATGAAAAAGTCTTTCCAATAAAGTGCTTTCTGTGATTACCCTTTTATGGAAAGATTATTTTGCACTACAGTACAAGACCTAGTTACATACAGTACATTGCTCTCATTCTGTTTGAACACTGCTTTGGGGACTTCTAATGACTCAGGTGTTGTATGCAAGTGTCCTGGTATCTAACAGCAGCACTCACTAATGTCAGCATGACTTTGGCACTTTCATTTTAATGAATAATATTGCAGGTCTTCAAGCTGACTTACTTTACAGAGAGTTTTTAGTAATATTGTTTGAGGTGATGGGTTCTGCTTTAGCTGTTCCTCTTGAGAAATTTCACACATAATGTCACTCTTCTATATCCACAACTAGTGTTCTTCACTTTTATGATATTACCTGAATAATAGAAAATAATTACTAACGAGTCCTAGAAAAAATATGTGATTTTTTGAGAGCCGAGAGAAATGAATTCACATCTATTTCTAACAAAAGGAAACAAACAGAGTAATGGGAGTGTTTGCATTTGTAGGCTTATTTAGATCTGTCTGTAAAGAGAAATCTAAATAACCAACACAAGTCTTGAAATTTATAAGGAACACACTTTTCAGAGGTTTTCCATTCCCAAATATTATGAAAAAAGACATAAAATTATAGTTCCATAAGATAAATATGGAGCCTTGGTAGCACAATGGATAAGAACATGGCTGCTAACCAAAAAGTTGTCAGTTTGAATCCACCAGTGGCTCTTTGAAAACTCTATGGGGCAGTTCTACTCTGTCCTATAGGGTCGCTATGAGTTGGAACTGACTTGACAGCATGTAACAACAACAACATAACAAGACGAATATAATGCCAAGGTACACAGTAACTACAACAAAAATATCCTTTTGATATCTTTAGAGATTTTTCATCTTAAACACCGAATTCCTTGCCACACACTACATAATCGAAGCCGTATTTGCATATTATGAGTATATATGTTTTTTTTTATGTTAATAGACATATAAGAATATATGGACAAATGACTACAGAAAGAGAAAATCACCAAACTATGTTCACAGCTATAAGCTGTAAACTTTATCTTTCTTTGGCAAAAAGCATGGTCAATCCATTGCTTTAAAGGCAGCTTGGGGTGACAAAGCTATCAAGAAATTTTAATCAAAAACCTTGTGAAAGAAAAGGAATGTGTTGTGGTAGACCCTGTGATGCCTAAAAACAAACATATCTCAGGGTAACCATACCTCTCTGGAGTTTTATTGCTTTTTCGTCAGGGATGAACTAAGAGAACTAATTTCAAAAAATTGTTTGCATTGATAATATTTAGAAACTGATCATTAAGGAAAGATATAAAGATTGAAACGGTAAATTTTATTTTAGTAGATATTTTACAACACAAAATAGTACATGTGTGCAAAATGAGTTAATATCCTGCAATTGAGTTTTATTCTTTCATTTTATTGTACAAGTCTTTTTTTGTAAGTAAGTCATAAATATACCTCATGCTTGAGAACTATGTTGAAAACAATTGTAGTCATTATGATTAGAGCAGTTAAATTTAATTTACCTTTTTATTAGAAAGAAAGCTGTTAATATCTGTAACAAAACAGTCAGAACATGTTCATTTCATATTCCTATGCTGTTTAAATTTATTTTTAGTTCTAGAATTAAATGCACCAATGATGAACAGATATGTAGCTTGATTTGTAAGCATTATCACAACATGAGTTCTCTTTTCACAATTTCAAAAATGATCAAAGTTTACACCTGTTATGGATTCAATTGTGTCCCCTAAAAATGTGTTCTGGCAAATTTTAACCACTATACCTGTGGTTAAAATCATATTTGGGAATGGGTTTTCTTTGTTATGTAAAGAGGCCATGCCAGTGTAGGGTATGTTTTAAACCAATCACCTTTGGGATATAAAAAGAGCAGATTAAGATAAGCAAGCAAGCAGGGATGGTGGAAGATTGAATATTGATGCCAGGCCACATGAAGATAACCAAGGTACCAAGGAACAGGGACCTTCCCCCAGAGCCAACAGAGAGAAAAAGTCTTCACCTAGAGCTGGCACACTGAATTCGGATTTCTAGCCTCCTATTTTTTATATGGTGAGCAAATAAATTTCTGTTTTTTAAAGCCACCCACGTGCGGTATTTCTGTTATAGCAGCACTAGGTAACTAAGACAACACCTATCATCTTTTTTTTTCTTCTCAGAGGAAAAGTTTTGTCTCTTCTTTCCAAGGCTGAGCCCTCCACTTGTTCCCTGGATTCATTCTTCCCTTGCTTCACCTTGGGTTTTCTTTCATTTGTTTGCAGTCTCTCATTTCATACAAATTCTTCTCCCTTCATTATAAAAAAAATCTAGATGTCTTTCACAGAAAGACAAAAAAAAATCTCTAAATTCTGACACCCTCTCAAGCTGCAATGCTTCCTTTCAATTTCTTACACAATTCTTGAAATAATAGTTTATCCATGTTTCCATCAACTCATTACCAAATCATTCCTTACACTATTCCCATTCCACTCTAACTAAAACAAAGTGTCTCAATCAAAAGTCACTAGCTGAAAAGCCCAATTGTTATTGTTTGTTGTTAGGTGCCAACAAGTCAGTTTTGACTCATGTATAACAGAAAGAAACACTGCCCAGTCCGTTGTTGCACCCATTGTGTCAAGCCATCTCGTTGAGGGCTTTCCTCTTTTTCACTGAATCTCTACTTTACCAAGCATGATGTCCTTGTCCAGGGACTGGTCCCCCCTGATAACATGTCCAAAGTACATGAGATGAAGTCTTGCCTTCCTTGGTTCTAAGGAGCATTCTGGCTATACTTTTTCCAAAATAGATTTGTTTGTTCTTCTGGCAGTCTGTGGTATACTCAGTATATTTTTCAACAACACCATAATTGAAAGGCATCAATTCTTCTTTGGCCTTCCTTATTTATTTTCCAACTTTCTCATGCATATGCCAAAAAAAACAAACCCCTTGCCATTGAGTCGATTCTGACTCATAGCAACCCTACAGAACAGGATAGAACTACCTCATAGACTTTCCAAGGAGCACCTAGCAGCTTTGAACTGCCGACCTTTAGGTTAGCAGCTGTAGCACTTAGCCACTACGCCACCAGGGTTTCCTCATGCGTATGAGGCAATTGAAAACCCCATGGCTTGTGTCAGGTACACCTTAGTCTTCACGGTGACATCTTTGCTTTTTAACACTTTAAAGGGCTCATTTGCAGGAGATTTGCCCAATGCAATGTGTCATTTGATTTCTCAAATGCTGCTTCCATGGGTGTTGTTTGTGGATTCAAGTAAAATGTAATCCTTTACAACTTCAATATATTCTCTGTCACGATATTGCTTATTGGTTCAGTTGTGAGGTTTTTGTTTTCTTGAAGTTGAAATGTAATCCTTACTAAAGGCTGTGGCCTGCGATCTTCATCAGTAAGTGCTTCAAGTCTTCTTCACTTTCAGCAACCAAGGTTGTGTCATCTGCATAGCACAGGCTGTTAATATCTTCTACCAATCCCGGTGCCCCATTCTTCATATAGCTCAACTTCTCAGATTATTTGCTCAACATACAGATTGAATAAATATGGTGAAATGATGCAGTAGTCTTTTCTAATTCTTTTTTTTTAATGTGGTAAATATATATGTAACAAAACATTTGCCATTTCAACATTCCCTAAATGTACAATTCAGTGGCATTAAAAAAAAAAAATAACTACATTCAAATTGTTGTTCAACCATCACTACTATCCGTTTTTAAAAGCTTCCTTCATCCTTAGCTGAAGCTCGGTGTCCTTGAAGCAATGAATCCCCTTTTCCCTCTCACTTTTTTCCACCTCTGGTAACCACCAATAAACTTTGATCTCTATAAACTTGCCTGTTCTAGATATTTTGTATAAGTGGAATCAAAAACATTTGATCTTTGGTGACTTTTGTCACGCAGCACAATGTTTTCGAGGATCATCCATCTTGTGGCATGTATCAGGACTTCATTTTTTTATGGATGAGAAATATCCCAATGAAAGGAGCCCTGGTGGCACAGTGGTTAAGTGCTTGAATGATAATTTGAAAGGTTTGAGAAAGATGTGGAGGTCTGCTTCCATAAACATTTACATCCTTGGAAACCCTAAGGAGCTGTTGTACCGTGACCTATAGGGTTGCTATAAGTAGGAATCAACTCGAAGGCAATGGGTAATATTCCATTGTATGCATGTACCACATTTTGTTTATTCATTCATCTGTTAATGAACATTCAGGCTGTCTTCACCTTTTGGCTGTTGTGACTAGAGCTTCAATGAACATTTGCATACAATTATGTTTGAGTTCCTGTTTTCAGTTCTTTTGGGTATGTACCTAGCAGTTTAATTGTTGAATCTTTTTTTATGGTAATTTCTATGTTCAACTTTTTGAGGAATTTCCCAACTGTTTCCACAATGTTGTACCATTTTACAATTCCACCATCAATGTGCGAAGGTTCCAGTTTTTCCACATCCTTGCCAATACCCATTGTTTTCCATTTTTTTAGTCACAGTCATCTTAGTGGTTATGAAGGGATATCACATAGTAGTATTGATTTACATTTCCCTAATGACTGAAGAGGAACCCTGGTGGCCAGTGGTTAAGCATTTGGCTGCTAACCAAAAGGTCATCAGTTCAAATTCACCAACTGCTCCTTGGAAACCTTCTGGGGCAGTTCTACTCTGTCCTGTAGGGTTGCTATGAGTTGTAATCAACTCTACAGCAATGGGTTTGTTTGTTTTGTGTTGTTTTAATGACTAATGATGTTGATCGTCTCTTCATATGCTTGTTGACCATGTTTACTGATTCTCTGAAGAAATGTTTATTCAAGACCTTTGCCCGTTTTTGATTGGGTTGTTTATCTTTTTGTTGTAGGAATTCTTTATAATTCTTTGGTCTCTATAAACTTGCCTAGTCTAGATATTTCATATTAAATTATACCCTTATCTGTATATTAAATCCTTGTCTGGTATATAGTTCCTGAAAACTTTCTCCCAATCTGTAAGTTGTCCTTTCACTATGTTGATAAATTCTTTTGATAAACAGAAGTCTTTAATTATATGAAGTTCAATTTATCTATTTTGTCTTCTGTTATTTGTATTTCTTGTTATTTGTACTAAGCTTCAACTTCCGTATCATTTCTTTTCTCCTTCCTTTCCATGCAACACTAATTTGTTTCCAAGTTCTATTGATTCTGGGGCCCTGGTTGCACAGTGGTTAAGAGCTCAACTGCTAACTACAAGTCAGCCGTTTGACTCCACCAGCCACTCCTTGGAAACCCTACGGGCAGTTCTACTCTGTCCTACAGGGTTGCTTTGAGTCAGAATTTACTCACTGGCAATGGGTTTGGTTTTTTCGGTTGCTAACTCTATCTCCATAATATTTTTATGCACTCACACCTCTTCTTTTTTCTCAGTGTAAGTATCTTAGGTTAGGTTCTCACTCCGTCTCATATGGATCAATGTAATAACTTCCTTATGAACTAAACAGTAACATGTTGCACTCGTTTGAAGGAACATCAAAAGTTCAACCAGAAATAAACAAACAAAAAAGAGGTGGCCATGAAATCTACCTTCAACTATTTGAAAAGCTGTCATGGAGAAAAAGGATTAGAATTGTCCTATGTGGTCTTCAAGAAAATTGGAGGCCAGTAAATAAAAGACACATAGTGGCAGTTTTTAGGTCAATATATAGAAGCTTTTTCTAATACTTTTCTCAGAAAATAAACTCTCTATTATGCTATGTATTTAAGCCCAGGTTGGACGACCCCTAATCAGGGATGTTGTAGAAGGGATTGCATAACTTTGATGGTAAATTTTTGCCATAAGAGTATATGATTTTAAGATCTATGAATCTGTAAAACTGCCAGGTGTGTAAGTCCAATCAGCTGTAAATATTTTAAGATGATATATATTCATTTTTTAAATTGCCAATGAAGGTTGGATGTGAGTCAATTTTGAACATCCCACCAGTTTTGATAACTCTTTCTAAAGAAGGAGCAGTAATAAAAAGAATTTTCAGATCCTGAGAGTAGAAGCTGACCAAATAAGGTAGTAATAAATCATTCCCCTTGTATTTATATCTTCATTAACATTTTTCAAAGTGTTTTAATTGACGTGATTTCATTTGATAATCAGAACAACCATGAGTAGAACAGGAATGTAATTATTGTTCTAATTTTATTGATGAGAAAACTGACATTCAACAGTATTGTTTCTTACTAAAGTGACATGATTAGTCATCAAAAGACATTACTAAAACACATTTTTCTAACTCCCAATTCAGTGACCTCTTCACTAAAACATGATGCTTTCCAGTAATGGGCAGTTTCAGCCATGAAAATTAGCATGAACTCAATAATGCAGACTGAACAATTATAGTAATATTTTGGAGAAAGAAGAACTTTTGATAATTTAGAAAAGAGCATTCACAGCACCTTGTAAGATTTATTGATATTTAATATCATCAGACAAACTTTCACTATGACTCAGGTAAAATAGGCCACACAAATAAGCATCTCACTGGTGATAAACATCTCTTCAAAAGAAGGATTTCCTGGACCTATTTATGCCTTGGATAATTTCTCTCCTTTTGGAGAGATTTTCGCTCTCAAGAATTACTGGTTATTGTAAATAAAATAAAGGTGTGTATTAGAAAAGTTTATCTAGCTGGTCAATTCTGGGGTAGTAATTTTTATTACCAGGAAAATGACTTAATTCCTTCAAAAAAAATTCTTCTCTTGAGAGTCCTTTGGGTGAAAAAAGAAAATTTGACAGTATGCTAGAGCTATAATTACAGCGTAGATGCCATTGGCCAGGTCCGAACTTAAAGATGATTCCATTCTCAACAAGCTGTAAAAACAGATAGCTAAGTGTAGTTGCTTTACTTTAATACTTATTTTTATGTACTGTTCATTATCATTCTTAAAACATAAAACTATGGGCATAAACAGGATAAAATTCATATTCTCAGCATGTTGCACATTTCAAGACTAATTGTCATGGCACAGCCATCTGCTACCATAATTAGACACAATAGTCCAGCAGTTGTCCAGCTGTTGTCATCATATATTGCATTCAATAGTCCAATAGGCTGACACTGAAATTGCAAGAACAAATGAGATAGCTGTAGTTATAATTCAATCGGGAGCAGAAAAGGCAATTGTAGTAACTGTTGATTCCCTAAGTACCAGTAGAAAAAGTACCCTTTAGCCTATGTGGCAAATTAGCCTATGTTGTAAGTTTATGGAAACCCTGGTGGCGTAGTGGTTAAGTGCTACGGCTGCCAACTAAAGGGGCAGCAGTTCGAATCCACCAGGTGCTCCTTGGAAACTCTATGGGGCAGTTCTACTCTGTCCTATAGGGTCGCTCTGAGTCGGAATCGACTCGACCGCACTGGGTTTGGTTTTGGTTTTAGTAAGTTTATGTTGGAATGTTTGCTGCTTTTTTTCATTAAAATATTTCACACATTGATAATAACACCCAAAGGGCCCAGCCAAGATGACAGACTAGTCAGACACACTGAGCCATCCTACACCAACAAAGACCCAAAAATCCAAGTAAAACAGATACAGACATCAACCCTGGAACCCTGAACCTTTAATGAATCGATAAAGTGTTAGGTAGGAAGTTACTGAGAAGTAGAAACTGATAGAAAACAGGGGATAGAGATATGAAGTGGAGGTTTCCAGCCAAACAGCATGGCTCAGTGTGGTCATCTTGGAAAAAAATCAACAACACTGCAAGCAGAGAGGCATTTCCACAGAATTCAGCACGTTTGCTGACAGCAGCTTAAGGAGGAGCTCAGCCTCTCTCACATGGTAACTACAGGAGCACACCCTGGTGAATAGCAGCTATAATAACCCCATCCCTATTTCCCTCCTAACGTCTAACTCCATTTACCCCTGCCTTCACCACCCCTGCTGGCCGCAGCACCAAAGGGACCTGGCCTGAACACCAGGCCCTTGCCCATTGGCTCTTTACCCCTCCCGTTGCCCACTGTGGCCCGGAGGAGAGTCAGCCCAGCCCCCAGGCCCCTCCCCTCCAGGTCTGGACCCCTTGTATTGCCCAGTGCAGCCTCAAGGGGACCTGGCCCAGACCCCAGTCCCCTCTCCGCCAGCTCGAGACACCCCCCCACCACCCACTGCAGCCATTATGGGACCTGTCCCAGAGCACAGGCCCCGCCCCACCATGTCCAGACACCCCTGCCACTTGCCACAACCTCAGTGGAACCTGGATCAGACCCCAAATCCCTCCCTGACAGCTCAGGACCACCCTCCCAGGTGACTGCCACGGCCCCACTCCAGTCTCCAGCCTATGTCACCCTGCAATCAAACAACCCATTATGCCCCTCCCCCCAGACCTGCCCTACTGTACCATAGCTGAGTGACTGGCCCTGTATACCTGGACAAGGTGATGAGAGCTATCATGGTCACAGAGGAGCAAGCAACAAAGAATGCCTGGTCCACCCACCCAGACATAACAAAACAAAACAAAAAATCAAGATGAAGCAAGCAAACCTACAATTAATACATAAACCAAGTAATATCTGAATGTCTTGGAGACAGCAGGCAATATCAAAATATATAAAAAAACAAAACAAGATGGCTTCAGGAAGTGGCTAGAATAAAGCACCAGTTAACCTTCCGGCAGAAGAAAAGACACTGGAACCACCTGTTAAGGAATTCAAAAGTCTAATATTTAGAACTACCCAAGAGATTAGGAAAGAAATCAAAGAAAATGCAGACAAAACATGGAAAACAGACAAAACCAACCAAAACATAGCCAAAATCAAGGAAAACACAGACAAAGAATACAAGAATTCAGGATAATAATACAAGAACTAAATTTCAAAATAAATAAACAATTAGAAATCATACAAAACCAGCAATTAGAAATCCAAAAGATAAACAGCAACATTTCAGACATGGGCAAAGCAATAGAAAATTTCAGGAGCAAATTTTAAGCAGTGGAATATGGAACCAGTGAAATTGAAGAGAAATTAATGGATGCCACTTTGAGGAAAAATCCGAGAAAAGAATGAAGAAAAGTGAAGAAAACCTAAGAACTATACAGGATACAATCAAGAGAAACATTTGTACATAATCCAAGCTCCAGAAGAGGTGGAAGAAATGGAAAGCACAGAGAGGATCATTGAAGATTTACTGACAGAAAGCTTCCCTAATATCATGAAAGGTGAAAAGCTGACCATTAAAGAAGATCAACAAACCCCGTATAAGATAGACCCCAAAAGAAAGTCACCAAAACATATCATAATCACACTCATCAAAACCAAAGAGAAAGGAAGGATCCTGAGAGCAGCTCAAGAAAAATATAAAGTCATATACAAAGAAGAAAAAATCAGTAAGCTCTGATTACTCAAAAGAAGCCATGCAGGCAAGAAGGCAATGGAAGGATTTATATAAAACCTTGAAAGACAAAATTGCCAACCAAGAATAATACATCCTGCAAAACACTCATTGAAATATGACGGCAAAATTAAAACATTTCCAGATAAAGGAAATTAAGGGAATTTGTGAAAACCAAATGAAACTTATAAGAATTATTAAAGGGAGTACTTCTTTTAGAGAACTAACAACCTCAGACAGTAACATTACTCTAGGACACAGATCAGTACCAACCTAGATAATGAACTATCAAAGATAAAACAAAACTAAAAGATTCAAAACAGGGAACTAGACAGGTCAATCTATAAATGACAACATCAGAACAATTAAGGAGGGAATACCTGCTGTAGGTATAGAACTTTCAAATGGAGAGGAAGTCAAGGTGATATCAAGTAATAAAAGACTGGTTTAAACTTAGAAAGATGATGGGGCCAATTTCAGGGTAATCACATAGAAAGTTAACAGACCTATTTTTCAAAATAAAGAAGAAAAGCATAAAGTCTCAGTAAACACAAAATGTAGAATAATGAAAAAAACAAAAAGATATTTCACAAACTAAAGAAACTCAGCACAGAAGAGTAAAAGGAACAATGAACACGTCAGCACCACAAAAAAAAAATGCCCTGCAAATTGACAGCAATAAATTTACGCATATCGATATTCGCACTGAATGTAAATGGCTTAAATGCACTTGTAAAGAGACAGAGTGACAGAATGGATAAAAAAAAGCATGATCCATCAATATACTGTCTACAAGAGACACACCTTAGACACAAAGACATAAATATATTTAAAATCAAAAGATGGAAAAATAGGTATCAAGCACAGATCAACCAAAAAAGAGCAGGAGTGCCAATACCAATCTCAGATAAAACAGACTTTAAGACAAATCTACCATAAAGGACAAAGAAGGACACTATATAATGAATAAGGGACAATCCATCAAGATGATATAACCATAGTAAATATCTCCACACCCAATTACAGGGCTCCAAAATACATAAAACAAACTCTAAAGCAAATAAAAGAGAAACTGACAGTTCCATAATAATGGTCGGAGAATTTGACACACCACTCTAGGTAAAGGACAGAACATCTAGAAAGAAACTCAGCAAAGACACAGAAGATCTAAAGGCCACAATCAGTCAACTTGACCTCATAGACATATAGAACAACCCACCCAACAGCATCAAATTATACGTTATTTTCCAACGTACAAGGAATGTTCTCAAGAAGAGACCACATCTTAGGCCACAGGTCAACACTTACCAAATTACAAAACACTGAGATAACACAAAGCATCTTCTGTGATCACAAAGCCATAAAAGTAGAACTTAATAACAGGAAGAGCAAGGAAAAAAATCAAATGCATGAAAACTGAATAACACCTTGTTTGAAAACCTCTTGGCAATAGAAGAAATCAAAGATGGAATTGAAAAACTCCTAGAATCAAACAAGAAAGTAAACTCATCATGCCAAAACCTTTGCGACACAGCAAAGACAGTGCTCAGAGGTCAATTTATAGCACTAGGCGCACACATCAACAAGAAGAAAGGGACAAAATCAAAATGTTATCTACACAGCACAAACAAATAGAAAGAGAACAGCAAAAGAAGCCCACAGCCACCAGAAGAAAGGAAAAAATAAAAATCATGCAGAAATAAACGAAACAGACAGCAGAAAAAAAAAATAGTGTCAATAAAACCAAAAGATGGGTATTTGAAAGGATCAACAAAATTAACAAACCATTGGCCAAACTGCCAAAACAGGAGAGGAAGCAAATAACCCAAATAAGAAATGAAATGGGGGACATTACAACAGATCCAACTGAAATAAAAAGGATAAGAGAGTACAATGAAAAATGTACTCCAACAAATTTGAAAACCTAGAGAAAGTGGACAAATTTTTAGAAACACACTGTCTACCCAAACTAACAAAAACTGAACTAGAAAATCTGAACAGACACAAAAGAGACGAGTTTGAAAAGGTAATTAAAAAAAAAAAAAAGCTCCCAACAAAAGAAGTCCTGGCCCAGATGGCTTCACTGGAGAATTCTACCAATCAGAGAAGAGAACATATCAGTACTACTCAAACTATTTCAAAACAGAAAAGGAAGGGATAATTCCAAATTCATTCTATGAAGCCAGCATAACCCCAATACCAAAACCAGGCAAAGACACCACAAAAAAAAGAAAATTATGGACAAATATCACTCATGAAAATAGATGCAAAAATTCTCAACAAAATTCTAGCCAGTAGAATTCAGCACCATGGGGGGAAAAAATGCACCCCAACTAAGTGGGATTCGTAGGAGGTATGCAAGGATGGTTCAATATTAGAAAATCGATCAAAATAATTCACCACATTCAGTAAAATAAATGAATCACATGATCATCTCCATGGGCACGGAAAAGGCATCTGATAAAGTTCAACACCCATTCCTAATAAAAACTCTGAATAAGATAGAAATAGAAGGGAATTCCTCAACATAATAAAGGTCATCCATTTTTTTTTTTATACAGAACCAACAGAGCAGGTGAAAACTTTACCCCTGAGAATGAGAACAAGACAAGGATGCCCTTTATAACGACCCCTATTTAACACTATGCTTGAAGTCTTAGCTACAGCAATAAGACAAAAAAAAAAAAAAAAAAGAAACAGAGCATCCAAATTGGTAAGGAAAACGTAAAACTATCCTTATTTCGGATGACTTCACATACACACACAAAAAAACTGGAACTAATAGAAATATTCAGCAGAGTAGCAGGATATGAGATAAACACACAAAACTCAGTTGGATTGCTATACACCAATAAAGAGAACCACGAAAAGGAAATCAGGAAAGCAATATCATTTATAATGTTGTTGCTGTTGTTAGGTGCCATAAAGTCAGTTCTGACTCATAGCAACCCTATGCACAACAGAAGGAATCACTACCCGGTCCTATGGCATCCTCATGATCATTGTTATGCTTCAGCTATTGTTGCATCCACTGTGTCAATCCATCTCTTTGAGGGTCTTCCTCTTTTTTGCTGACCCTCTACCAGGAAACCCTGGTGTCATAGTGTTATGAGCTATGGCTGCTAACCAAAAGGTCAGCAGTTCAAATCCACCAGGTGCTCCTTGGAAACCATATGGGGCAGTTCTACTCTGTCCTATAGGGTCGCTATGAGTTGGAATCAACTCGTTGGCAAAGGGTTTCTACTTTACCAAGTATGATGTCCTTCTTCAGGGACTGAGCCTTCTGATAGCATGTCCAAAGTATGTGAGACCAATTATCCCCATCCTGGCTTCTAAGGAGCATTCTCGCAGTGCTTCTTGCAAGACAGATTTGGTAGTTCTTTTGGCAGTCCAAGGTATATTCAACATTCTTTACCAACACCATAATTCAAAAGTATCAGTTCTTCTTTGGTCTTCCTTATTCATTGCTCAGCTTTCCCATGCTTATGAGGTGGTTGAAAACATTATGGTTTGGGTCAAGAGTACCTTAGTCCTTAAAGTGGCACCTTTGCTTTTAAACACTTTAAAGAGGTCTTTTGCAGCAGATTTGCCCAATGCAATGTGTCATTTGATGTGGCTTCCATGGGTGTTGATTGTGGATCCAAGTAAAATGAAATCCTCGACAACTTCAGTCTTTTCTCCGTTTATCATGATGTTGCTTATTGGTCCAGTTGTGAAGATTTATGTTTTCTTTATGTTGAGGTATAATCCATACTGAAGTCTGAGGCCTTTGATCTTCATTAGTAAGTGCTTCAAATTTTCTTCACTTTCAACAAGCAAGGTTGTGTCATCTGCATAATGTAGGTTAATGAATCTTCCTCCAATCCTGATGCCCCGTTCTTCTTCATAGAGTCCTGCTTCTTGAACGTCGAATAGCTAAAGTGAACAGAAGAAAAGATGAAGTAAAAGAGCTGAACAGAAGATTTCAAAGGGCGGCTTGAGAAGACAAGCTATTATATTGACATGTGATAAGACATGGAGTCAGAAAGCCAAAAGGGAAGAACATACTAGGCATTTCTCAAGCTGAAAGAACTGAAAAAAAAAATTCAAGCTTTGAGTTGCAATAGTGAAGGATTATATGGGCAAAATACTGAATGACACAGGAAGCATCAAAGATGAAAGAAAAACACAGAGTCACTGTACCAAAAAGAATTGGTCGACATTTGATCGTTTCAGGTGTTAGCATATGATCAAGAACCAGTGGTACTGAAGGAAAAAGTCCAAGCCACACTGAAGACATTGGTGAAAAACAATGCTCCAGGAACTGACAGAATACCAACTGAGATGTTTCAAGAAAGTGCTCACTCATCTACACGAAGAAATTTAGAAAACAGCTACCTTGCCAATCGATTGGAAGAGATCCATATTTATGACTATGCCAAAGAAAGGTGATCCAACAGAATGCGGAAATTATCGAACAATATCATTACTACCACATGGAAGTAAAATTTTCCTGACAATCATTCAAAAGCAGTTACAGCGGTACATTGATAGGGAACTGCCAGAAATTCAAGCGGGATTCAGAAGAGGACATGGAATGAGGGGTACCATCGCTGATGTCAGATGGGTCCTGGCTGAAAGCAGAGAATGCCAGAAAGATGTTTACCTGTGTTTTATTGACTATGCAAAGGCATTCGACTGTGTGGGTCATAAGAAATTATGGATAACATTGAGAAGAATGGGAATTCTAGAGCACTTAATTGTGCTTATGAGGAACCTGTACATAGATCAAGAAGCAGTCATTTGAAGAGAACAAGGGGATACTGCGTGGTTTAAAGTCAGGGAAGGTGTGCATAAGGGTTGTATTCTTTCACCATACTTATTCAATCTGTATGCTGAGCAAATAATCTGAGAAGCATCAACACAAGGGTCCCTAATATACAGCATAAACAGGATATGAACCATAATTAACCATATCAAACACCAGAAGATAAGCTAGATAAATGCATCTTCTAAAAATTAAACACTTATGCTCATGAAAAGACTTCACCAAAAGATTAAAAAGAGAACCTACAGACTGGGAAAAAAATTTTTACTATGACATATTCAACAAAGGTTTAATAAAATCTACAGGAAAATCCAAGACCTCTACAATAAAATAATAATAATAATAATTTAATTAAAAATGGGCAAAGGTTATGAACCGACACTTCACCAAAGAAGATATTCAAGAAGCTGACAGACACATGAGGAAATGCTCGCAATCACCAGCCATCAGAGAAATGCAAATCAAAACTACAATGAGATATCATCTCACCCAACATTAATGGCACTAATCAAAAAAATAGAAAATAACAAATGCTAGAGAGGTTGCAGGGAGATTAGAACTCTTATGCACTGCTGGTGGGAATACAAAATGGTATAACCATTTTGGAAAATGATATGGTGCTCCCTTAAAAAGGTAGAAATAGAAACACCATACCATCCAGCAATCCTACTCCCAGGAATATATCCTAGAGAATTAAGAGCCATCACACAAATAGACATATGCACATCCATGTTCATTGCAGCATTATTAACAATAGCAAAAAGATGGAAACAACCTAAGTGCCCATCAACAGATGAATGGATAAACAAACTGTGGTACATACACACAACGGAATAGTACACAATGATAAAGAACAATGATGAATCCCGGAAGCATCTCACAGCATGGATGAATCTGGAGGGCATTATGCTAAGTGAAATAAGTCAATTACAAAAGGACAAAATACTGTACAAGACCACTATTATAAAAACGCATGAAAATGTTTCCACGCAGAATGAAACAATCTTTGATGATTACAAGGGAGGGTAGGGGTGAGGAGAGAAAAAACTAAGTAGATAGTATAAAAGTGATAACGTTGGTGAAGGGTAAGACAGTACACAATACCAAGGAAGTCAGGACAACTCGAACAGGGCAAAGTCATAAAATCTTCACAGACACATCCAAAAGCTTTGAGGAACCAAGCTACTAGTTTGAGTGCTGGAGATCATGGTCTCGGGGGATATCTAGCTCAATTGTCATAACATAGTCTATAAAGAAAAGGGTCTACATTTGACTGTGGTGAGTAACGTCTGGGGTCTTAAAAGCTTGTGAGTGGCCATCTAAGACACATCTACTGGTCCCATCCTGGCTGGATCAAAGGAGAATGAAGAAAACCAAAGACGCAAGGGAAAGATTAGTCCAAAAGACTAATGAACCACAACTATCAAAACCTCCACCAGAGCATGCCCAGAACAACTATATGGTGCCCAATTACCACCACCAAGAGAAAGCCCCAGACAGAGCAGGAGAAAAATGTAGAATGAAACTCGAACTCACAAAAAATTAAAATAAAAAAGACCAGGCTTGCTTCTCTGATGAAGACTGGAGAAACCCTGAGAGTATGGCCCCCAGACAACCTTTTAACTCAGTACTGAAGACTCTCTTGAGGTTCACCCTTTAGCCAAAGATTAGATAGACAGGTCTATAAGGCCAACAATAACACACCTGAGGAAGGTGCGTCATAGTTCCATCCTGTACACGAGATTAATGGGCACACCAGCCCAAAATCAAAGACGAGAAGTCAGTAAGGAACAGGGAAACCAGAGGAATGGAAACCAGAAACCCGGGGTGGAGAAGGTGAGAGTGTTGACATGTCACGGGGTTGGCAACCAATGTCACAAAACAATTTGTGTATTAACTGTTTAATGAGAAACTAATTTGCTCTGTAAACTTTAACCTAAAACACGATGAAAAAGATAATAATCATACCCAGTTGACTTTGTCTACTCGCCTGTATGGGCTAACATGTCCCTATGTGCCAAGACAACTGAAATCTCCCCAACCTGAAGATGTCTACTCTAACAGATCTAAAACAAACATTGCCTATATCAACCTAACCAGTGCAAACTCTTTTTCTTCTAACCAAAACTTAGTAATCAACAAATATTTATTGAGCGCTGGATGTCATACAGAACACTGTACCGAGCATAATAGGCAATATAAGAAAGCATTAAATGTAACCCCGATCACAGGCAATGAGCAATTATTTTAAGAAGATGTATGCAAATTCTTGAATAACTGAAACTATTTCCTCCCAGAGCCTAGTACAGTGTCTTCTATATGAGAGGCATTCAAGAAGTGTTCATTAAATATGTTTATGTACACAAGCAAATTAACTGCAAGTGCAAATGAATAAATATATATCAAATGAAATTAAATTTAATATGAGACTGAGATCACAAGGGGAAGAATTGGTGAGGGAAGGCTTCAATGAAGTGACATAAGCCTAGACTTGAAGCATGAGTAAAATTTTAATAAGCAAGTAAGGAGAAGAGAATTCCCAGGTGAGGTAAGTGGTGAGTATAAAAACTTAGGCCTTTCAAGGCACTAAGTACATTAAAGGAATAGTGAATGGTCAACCCATTTAGTTAGAATGGCAGTTTAAGGTACTGGATTTCTAAGAAAAAGGCTGGAAACGAAGGTTAGGGATAAATTCTGGAGGCCTTTAAATGTCAGCCAAATAGTACAAAGTTTATTTTACACAAGGAGACACCGAAGCTTTGCGAGCAGATGAGTGCCATAATCCAAGCAATATATGGTATGGATTGTTGCTAGTGTAAGACTAATGGCAGGAAGGTCAGTTAGGGGTCTCATGCAATGGTTTGCAATGTTGACAGTGGAAATAACTCCAGTTATATAGAGAAAAGCAATTCATAAAGGGAGTATTGGTAAGGACTTGGTAACTGATGCTAAGAGGAGAGGTCACAGCTGAAGATAAAAAAAAAATTTGGAGCAATCTGTAGTTGTCCAAGAGAAAGAAGAAAGTATAAAAGGGAAGAATAGAAAACTGAGGGACTGAATTTAGGGACAATATCCATATTTGCAGGAAATGGAAGAAAGATAGAGTAATGAAGAAGTCAAATAATATAAGAAAAGAATCAGAGTAGAATAAGGAGGTTATAAAAATAATGATAATAATATTAATAATAAACCCAAACCAAGCCCATTACCATTGAGTTGATTCCAACTCACAGTGACCCTATAGGACAGAGAAGAACCGCCCCATAAGTTTTCCAAAGAGCAGTTGGTGAATTCAAACTGCCGACCTTTTGGTTAGCAGCTGAGCTCTTAACCTGAGCACCACCAGGGCTCCAAAATAGTGGCTATCCTTGACTGAAAGCTAACTATGCACTAGACACTGTGCCAAGTACTTTACATGCATAAGTTTTTTAATTGTCTAAATTTTATGCGATTGGAACAATTACTATCATGAGTTTAGGAAGAGACAACTGAGGCTTAAGGAGAAGTAAGAGTTAATACGCTGCATACTTGGGGTTTTACTCTAGGTCTCCTTGATTCTAAAGCTCTTGCTCAAAATTGGTATACTGTCTTTGAGATAATAAGACATATTCACATAGGGAGAACTAAAAGAAGTCACATTTAACAAGAATTTTAAAAAATGAAGGAAGTTAGAGGAAATGGTGTCATAGGTAAACAAGATAACCACTTTAGAGATAACAGGTACAGATGCCTTAAATCAAGAAACAAAGGACATAATGAAAAGACAAAGATATGATGAAGAGGACCAGGGACAAGCCTAATATCCTAGACCTCTATAACCCCAGACATGAATAACAATGGCGAGGTTTACAGGAAAAATTACAGAGTGTGAGGAAAAGGCAGAAAGTTCAGAACACACATTTTCAGGCATATTCTACATCTTAGGCAATAAAACCATCTAAAAAAAAATTTTTTTTAAACTATCTAGTAACAACAAATACCCTTAAAATCAACATAATGGATAGTGGATAATGGATAAGGTCAGCTTAGTTAAATTACTTTATTCAGTAACACTCTGTGTGGCCTGGGAGCACTCAAAATGGTGGATAGCAGGGTGATCCAGGCTGGGGAACTGGCAAGGAAGGCAGTAAAATATTCAGTGGCCAAAAATTCTAGGGCATTAAAATTAACTGCAACAGAGTTGATTCCAAATCATGGTGGCCACAAGTGCGTCAGAGTAGAACAGTGCTCCACAGTTTTCAGTAGCTGATTTTCTTGAAGGCGATCACCCAGCCTTTTTTCCAAGGTGCTTCTGGGTGGACTTGAGCCTCCAACTTTTTGTTTAGCAGCTGGCACGTTAACCATTTGCATTACCCAAGGACTCCTGCATGGCATTGTTACTGTTGTTTTCCATAGAGTCAATTCTGACTCATGATGGCTCTGTGTGTGCAGAGTAGAACTGCTCCATAGGGTTTTAAAGGCTGTTAACTTTCAGCAGCAGTTCACCAGGCCTGCCTCCCGAGTGCCTCTGGGTGTTTTCAAACCACCAACCTTTGGGCTAGTAGTCAGCGCTTAACCATTTTACCACCCAGGAACTCCTTCTAGGGAATTGAGAAGCCGAGTGAAACCTAAACAAGAAAAACCCAAGGATATCCATTCCAAGACACATCATTATCAAATTTCTGAAAACTAAAGACAAAGAAAAAATCTTATAACATACAGGGAAAAACAACACATTGCTTATAGAGGAATACTGATCCAAATGTCAGTGGATTTCTAATATGAAACCATGAGGCCAGAAAGAAGTGACACACCATTTTTCAAATGCTAAAAGAACTGTTAATATCCAGAATTTTTGTACAGAAAAGCTATTTTCCAGGAATAAAGGGATGATAAAGACATTTTCAGATGAAGGAAAATTAAAGAATATGTCACTAACAGACCTATCCTTAAAGACTGGCTAACAGAAGTTCTTTAAAAGAAAGTAAATTATAAAAGATGCATCAGAGAGGAGGAACAGTCAATGGAAAGAGCAGAAACATAGGCACATAAACTATACTGTCCTTCACTTCGTAAGTATTATAAATCATATTTAATTATTTACATAAAATTATAATACCATTGAATACTCAAGACAACGATATTTAAAAGTGGGGAAGAAAAGGACCAAAACGGAATTAAGCTTTCAACACTTCATTCAAAGCGGTAAAATGCTGATAATAGTAGGCTGCAATAAGTCACATAGGTATATTGTAATACCCAGAGGAACCACTACAAAAATTATATAAAGCTATGAACCCAAAAACACTATATACAAATCAAGGTGGGATCCTAAAAAATGTTCAAGTTAACCACAGGAAAGCAAGAAAAGAGAAACACTGGTACCAACAGACAATTAGCAGATTTAAACTCTAACATACCCATAACTGAGTTTAATATAAATAGTCTAAACACACCTAATGGTCAACACACACCAAAATGGTCTAAACAACACACCAAAAGCCAAGAATATCAGAGTAGTTTTTTTTTTTTAAAAAAAAAGAACCCAACGGTATGCTGTTTAAAGGAAACTCACTTCAACTTCAACAGCATAAGTAGGTTGAAAGCAAAAGAATGGAAAAAAGATATAGCATGCCAACATTAATCAAAAAATGCAAGAGAGGCTGTATTAGTATCAGATATAGTTGATTTGGAAACCCTAGTGGCGTAGTGGTTAAGAGCTACAGCTGCTAGTCAAAAGGTCGGCAGTTCGAATCCACCAGGCGCTCCTTGGAAACTCTATGGGGCAGTTCTACTCTGTCCTGTAGGGTTGCTATGAGTCAGAATTGACTCGATGGCAACGGTTTTTTTTTTTTTTTTAATAGTTGATTTAGGAGCAAAGAAAATTACTAGTGACAAAGAGGAACATTACCTAATGATAAAAGATCAGTATCCCAGAAAGAGATAACGATCTTAAATCTTTGTGCACCAAACAATGAAGCTTCAAGAGAGATGAAGCAAAAAGTGAGATGAAAGAAGAAATAGACAAATCCACAGTTATAGCTGGGAAGGGCAACACCTCCCTCTCAGAAAATGATAGAAATACTAGGCAAAAATTCAGCAAGGATATACAAGATCTGAATGACACAATCAATCAATAGAATGCAAAAGACATATAAAGAATACTACGCCCCAAAAGAGCAGAATACAGGCATATCTCATTTTATTGATCTTGGCTTTATCGCGCTTTACAGATATTGCATTTTTTACAAATTTAATGTTTGTGGCAACCCCGCATTGAGCAAGTATGTCAGCACCATTTTTTCAACATGTGCTCACTTCTTGTCTCTGTGTCAAATTTTGGTAATTCACACAATATTTCAAACTTTTTCTATTATTATTATATGTTATGGTGATCTGTGATCGGTGATGTGTGATCAGTGATCTTTGATGTTACTGTTGTAATTGTTATGGGGAGCTAGGAACCATGCCCTTATAAGACAGCGGACTTAGTAATTGTTCTCTATGTTCTGACTGTTTCACTCACCGGCTGTTCTTCAGTTTCTCTCCCTCTTCGCAGGCCTCCCTATTTCCTGAGGCATGACAACATTAAAACTAGGCCAATTAATAACCCTACAATGACCTCTAAGTGTTCAAGTGAAAGGAAGGGTTGTACACTTCTCACTTTCAATCAAAAGCTGGGAATGATTAAGCTTAGTGAGGAAGGCATGTTGAAAGCTGAGATAGGCTGAGAGCTAGGCCTCCTGCACCAGTTAGCCAAGTTGTGATTGCAAAGGAAAAGTTCTTGAAGGAAATTAAAAGTGCTATCCCAATGAATACACAAATGATAAGAAAGCAAAACAGACTTATGTTGATATTGAAAAAGTTTTAGTGGTCTGGATAGAAGATCAAAGCAGGCACAACATTCCCTTAAGCCAAAGCATAATCCAGAGCAAGGCCCTAACTCTTTTCAATTCTATGAAGGCTGAGAGAGATGAGGAAGCTACAAAAGAAAAGTCTGAAGCTAGCAGATGTTAGTTCATGAGGTTTACGAAAAGAAGTCATCTCCGTAACATAAAAGTACAAAGTGAAGCAGCAAGTGTTGATATAGAAGCTGCAGCAAATTTTCCAGAAGATCTAGATAAGATAATTGACGAAGGTGGCTACACTAAACAACAGATTTTCAACGTAGACAAAACAATCATGTATTGGAAGAAGATACCATCTATGCCTTTCATACTTGGAGATAAATCAATGCTTGGCTTCAAAGCTTCAAAGGACAGGCTGACTGTCTTGTTAGGGGCTAATGCAAATGGTGACTTTAATTTGAAGTCAATGCTCATTTGTTATTGTTGTTGTCGTTGTTAGTGCCAATGAGTCAATTCTGACTCATTGCGATCTTCTGTAGAATGGGATGAAACACTGCCTAGTCCTAAACCATCCTCATAATCATTGTTATGATTGAGCCCATAGTTACAGCCACTGTGTTGAGGATCTTCTTTTTCACTCACACTCTACTTTACCAAGCATGATGTCATTCTTCAGGGACTGATCCCTCCTGATAACATGTCCAAAGTATATGAGATGTAGTCCTTGCTTCTAAGAAATATTCTGGCTGAGCTTCTTTCCAAGACAGGTGTGTTCATTCTTTTGGCAGTTCATGGTATATTTGATATTCTTCACCAACACCACAATGCAAAGGCGCCAACTCTTCAGTCTTCCTTATTCATCGCCCAGCTTTCACATACATATGAGGTGATTGGAAACACTATGGCTTGGGTCAAGCACACCTCAGCCTTTAAGGTGACATCTTTGTTTTTCGACACTTTAAAGAGGCCTTTTGCAGCAGATTTGCCCAATGCAATATGTCTTGATTTCTTGCCTGCTGCTTCCATGGGTGTTGATTGTGAATTCCTGTAAAATGAAATCCATGACAACTTCAAACTTTTCTTCATTTATCATGATGTTACTTATTGGTCCAGTAATGAGGATTTTTATTTTCTTTCTGTTGAGGTGTAATCCATACTGAAGGCTGTGGTTTTTGATCTTCATTAGTAAGTGCTTCAAGAGCTCTTCACTTTCAGCAAGAAAGGTTGTGTCATTTGCGTAATGCAGGTTGTTAATAAGTCTTCCTTCAATACCAATGCCCAGTTCTTCTTCATATAGTTCAGCTTCTCATATTATTTGCTCAGCATACAGATTGAATAGGTATCGTGAAAGGGTGCATTTCTGAAGCGCACCATTCCTGACTTTAAACCTCACAGTATTCCCTTGTTCTGTTGGAACACCTGCCTCTTAATCTATGTACTGGTTCTTCATGAGCACAGTTAAATGTTCTGCAATTTCCATTCTTTAGAAAGTTAACCATAATTTGTTATGAGCCACACAGTCAAACGCTGTGTGCAGTCAATAAAACACAGATAAACATAATTTTG
Source organism: Elephas maximus indicus (assembly GCF_024166365.1). NCBI lineage: Eukaryota > Metazoa > Chordata > Mammalia > Proboscidea > Elephantidae > Elephas > Elephas maximus. Next base: position 69,095,863 of record NC_064846.1, on the reverse strand, counting down.
ATATTCTCTTCTTTCAGCCAGGTTCCATCTGACATCAGCTATGATATCCCTGGTTCCATGTCCTCTTCTGAATCCGGCTTGAGTTTCCAGCAGTTCCCTGTCAACATACTGCTGCAACCACTTTTGAATGATCTTCAGAAAAATTTTACTTGTGTGTGATATGAATGAAATTGTTCGATATTTTCCACATTCTGTTGGATTCCCTTTCTTTTGAATATGCATAAATATGGATCTCTTCCAGTAGGTTGACCAGGTAGGTGTCTTCCAAATTTCTTGTCATAGTCCCGTGAGCATTTCCAGCAGTGTATCTGTTTGTTGAAACATTTCAATTGGTATTCAGTCAATTCCTGGAGCTTTGTTTTTCGCCAATGCCTTCAGTGCAGCTTGGACTTCTTCCTTCAGTACCATCAGTTCCTGATCATATGCTACGTCCTGAAATGGTTGAACATCCACCAATTATTTTTGGAACAGTGACTCGGTGTATTCCTTCCATCTTATATTGATGCTTCCTGAATCATTTAATATTTTCCCCGTAGAATCCTTGAATATTGCAACTCAAGGTTTCAATTTTTCTTCAGTTCTTTCAACTTGAGAAATACCCAGCATATTCTTCCCTTTTGGTTTTCTGTCCCCAGGTCTTTGCACATGTCATTATAATACTTTACTTTGTCTTCTTGAGCCACCCTTTAAAATTTTCTGTTCAGCTCTTTTACTTCATCATATCTTCCATTAGTTTTAGCTACTCTACATTCAAGAGCAAGTTCGAAAGTCTCTTCTGACATCCATTTTGGTCTTTTCTTTCTTTCCTGTCTTTTTAATGACCTCTTGATTTCTTCATGTATGATGTCCTTGATGTCATTCTAGAACTCATCTGGACTTCGGCCATTGGTATTCAATGCATCAAATCTATTCTTGAGATGGTCTCTAAATTTAGGAGGGATATGCTCAAGGTCGTACTTTGGCTTTCATGGACTTGTTCTGATTTTCTTCTGTTTCAACTTGAACTTGCATATGAGCAGTTGATGGTTTGTCCCACAGTTGGGCCCTGCCCTGGTTCTAACTGATGATATTGAGGTTTCCATCATCTCTTTCCACAGATGTAGTCGATTTGATTCCTGTGTATTCCATCTGGCGAGGTCCACATCTATATTCACCATTTACATTGATGAAAAACGGCATTTGCAATGAAGAAGTCGTTGGTATTGCAAAATACTGTCATGCGATCTCCGGCATAGTTTCTATCACCAAGGCAGTATTTTCCAACTACCAATCCTTCTTTGTTTTCAACTTTCACATTCCAATCGCCAGTATTTATCAGTCCACTGTGATTGCATGTTTGATCCATATCAGACTGCTGAACTTGGTAAAAATCTTCAATTTCTTCATCTTTGGCCTTAGTGGTTGCTGCCTAAAGTTGAATAATAATCATAATAACTGGTATTCATCGTAGACCTATGGATATTATCCTATCATTGACAGCAATGTACTTCAGGATATGTCTTGAAGCCTTCTTTTTGATAATGAATGCAATACCATTCCTCTTCAAGTTGTCATTCCCTGCTTATTAGACCATATGATTCTCCATTTCAAAAAGGCCAATACCAGTCTATTGCAGCTCAATAATTCCTGGGATATCACTGTTTATGCATTCCAATTCATTTTTTTTATTGTTCTTTAAGTGAAAGCTTACAGTTAAAGCCAGTTTCTCATACAAAAACTTATACACACATTGTGACGTGGCCCTGATTGCTCTACTTACAATATGACAGCACAATCTTTCTCTCCACCCTGTATTTCCCATGTCCATTGAACCAGCTCCTGTCCTCCTTTGCCTTCTCATTTATCTCCAGACAGGAATTGTCCACATAGTCTCATGTGTCTACTTGAGCTAAGAAGCACACTCCTCACCAGTATCATTTTATGACTTATACTCCAGTCTAAACTTTGACTGATCAGTTGGCTTCGGGAATGGTTTTAGTTTTGGGTTAAAAGGAAGTCCGGGAGCCATGACCTCTGGGGCTCCACCAGTCTCAGTCAGACCATTAACTCTTGTCTTTTTACTAGAATTTAAGGTATGCATCCCACTTTTCTCCTGTTCCATCAGGGATTCTCTGTTGTATTCCCTGTCAGGGTAAGCATTGGTGGTAGCCAAGCACCTTCTAGTTCTTCCAGTCTCAAGCTATGGAGTCTCTGGTTTATGTGACCCTTTCTGCCTCTTGAGCTTATATTTTCCTTGTGTCTTTTGTGTTCTACATTCTCCTTTGCTCCAGGTGAGTTGAGACCAATTGACGCATCTTAGATGGCCGCTTGCTAGCTTTCAAGACCCCAGACGCCACTCACCAAAGGGGGATGCAGAATGTTTTCTTAACACATTTTTTTATGCCAGTTGACCAAGATGTCCCCTGAAACCATGGTCCCCAGACCCTGGCCCCTGCTACTCTGTTCCTTGATGTGTTTGGTTGTATTTTTAGCTTTTGGTTTAGTCCAGCGGTATTGTGTGTTGTCCTTCCCTTCACATAAAATAATTCTTGTCTACTAATTAGTGAATACCCCTCTTCCTCCCTCCCCACCCTAGTAACCATCAAAGAATATTTTCCTATGTGTTTAAACCTTTTCTTGAGATCTTGTAATAGTGGTCTCATACAATATTTGTCCTTTTGCAACTGACTAATTTCACTCAGCATAACGCCTTCCAGATTCATCCACATTATGAGATGTTTTGTGGAGTCATCATTGTTCTTTATCTTTGCTTAGCATTCCATTGTGTGAATATACCATAATTTGTTTAACCATTCATCTGTTGATGGGCACCTTGGTTGTTCCCATCTTTTTGCTATTGTAAACACTGCAATGGACATGGTTGTGCATATACTATTCCTGTGAAGGCTTTTGTTTCTCTAGGATATATTCCAAGGAGTGGGATTGCTGGACCTTATGGTAGTTCTATTTCTAGCTTTCTAAGGAAATGCCAAATCGATTAACAAAGTGGTTGTACCATTTTACATTCCCACCAGCAGTGTATAAATATTCTAGTCTCTCTACAACCTCTCTGACATTTATAATTTTGTGTTTTTTGGATTAATGCCTCCTTGGGGTGAGACGGTATCTCTTTTCAGTTTTGATTTGCATTTCTCTAATGGCTAATGATCCTGAGCATTTCCTCATATAGCTGTTAGCCGCCTGAATGACTTCTCTGGCGAAGTGACTATTCATATCCTTTGCCTGTTTTTTACTGGGTTATTTGTCTTTTTGTCATTGAGGTTTTGCAGTATCTTGTAGATTTTTAGAGATTAGACGATGATCTAATTTGTCCTGGCCAAAATTTTTTTTTTTCCCTGTCTGTAGGTTGTCTTTTTGCTCTTTTGGTGAAGTCTTTGGATGAGCATAAGTGTTTGATTTTTAGGAACTCCCAGTTGTCTAGTTTCTCTTCTGGTGTTTATGCATTTTTAGTAATGTTTGTATACTGTTTTATCATGTATTTTTTTATTAGGGCTCCTAGCATTGTCCCTATTTTTTCTTCCATGACGTCTGTCATTTTAGATTTTATATTTAAGTCTTTGATCTATTTTGAGTTAGTTTTTGTGCATGGTGTGAGGTATGGGTCTTGTTTCATTTTTTTGCTGATGGATATCCAGTTATGCCAGCACCATTTGTTAAAGAGACTGTCTTTTCCCCAGAACAGGCTTTGGGCCTTTGTCAAATATCAGCTGCTCATATGTGAATGGATTTATGTCTGGGTTCCAAATTCTGTTCCATTGGTTCATGTATCTGTTGTACCAGTACCAGGCTGTTTTGACTACTGCGGCAGTATAATAGGTTCTAAAATCAGGTAGTGTGAGGCCTCCCACTTTGTTCTTCTTTTTCAGTAATGCTTTACTTATCTGGAGCCTCTTCCCTTTCGGTATGATGTGGTTGATTTGTTTCTCCAACTCATTAAAAAATGTCGTTGGAATTTGGATCGGAATTGCATTGTACCTGTAGATTGCTTTGGGTAGAATAGACATTTTTACAATGTTGAGTCATCCTATCCATGAGCAAGGTATGTTTTTCCACTTATGTAGGTCTCTTTTGTTATCTTGCAGTAGGTCTTGTAGTTTTCTTTATATAGGACGTTTAGATTTATTTCTAAGTATTTATCTTCTTGGGGACTATTGTGAATGGTATCGATTTGGTGATTTCCTCTTTGACGTTCTCTTTGTTGGTGTAGAGGAATCCAACTGATTTTTGTGTTTATCTTGTCTCCTGTTTTGCTGAAATCTTCTATTAGTTTCAGTAGTTTTCTTGAGGATTCTTTAGGGTTTTCTCTGTATAAGATCTTATCATCTGTTAATAGAGGTACTTTTACTTCTTCCTTTTAAATTTGGATACTCTATTTCTTTTTCAGGCCTAATTGCTCTGGCTAGGACCTCCAGCACAATGTTGAATAAGAGTGGTGATAAAGGACATCCTTTTCTGGTTCCTGATCTCAAAGGAAATGCTTTCAGACTCCCTCCATTTAGGATGGTGTTGGCTGTTGTTTTGTAAAAATGCCGTTTGTTATGTTGAGGAATTTCCCTTCTATTTGTACTTTGCTGAGAGTTTTTATCATGAATGCGTGTTGGACTTTGTCAAATGCCTTTTCTGCAGCAATTGATAAGATCACGTGGTTCTTGTCTTTTGTTTTATTTATATGATGGATTACATTAATTGTTTTTCAAATGTTGTGTCGCCCTGCATACCTGGTATGAATCCCACTTGGTCATGTGGGATGAATTTTTTTTTTTTTTGATATGTTACTGAATTCTGTTGGCTAGAATTTTGTTGAGGATTTTTGCATCTAAGTTCATGAGGGATATTGGTCTGTAATTCTCTTTTTTTTTTTTTTTTTGTGGTGTCTTTTCCTGGTTTTGGTATCAGGGTTATGCTGGCTACATAGAATGAGTTTGGGAGCATTCCATCCTTTTTTATGCTCTGAAATACCTTTAGCAGTTGTGTTAACTCTTCTCTGAAAGTGTGGTAGAATTCTCCAGTGAAGCCATCAGGGCCATGGCTTTTTTTGTTGTTGTTGAAGGTTTTTTAATTACCTTTTCAATCTCTTCTTTTGTTATAGGTTTATTTTGTAATTCTATCTCTGTTTGTGTTCATTTGGTAGGTAGTGTGTTTCTACAAATTTGTCCATGTCCTCTAGGTTTTTAAATTTGTTAGAATACAAATTTTCATAGTATTCTGGTATGATTCTTTTAATTTCAGTTGGGCCTGTTGTGATATCGCCCATCTCATTTCTTATTTGATTTATTTACTTCTTCTCCGGTTTTTCCTTTATCAGGCCAGTGTTTTATCAATTTTGTCGATCTTTTCAAAGAATCGACTTTTGGTCTTGTTAACTGTCAATTGTTTTTCTCTTCTCTATTTTTTGGTTCTATTTCATTTGGTTCTATTTCATTTAATTCTGCTCTAATTTTTATTATTTGCTTTATTCTGGTGCCCAAGGGCATATTTTGCTGCTCTTTTTATATTTGTTTGAGTTGTAGGGATAATTCTTTTGGCCCTTTCTTCCTTTTGGATGTGTGCATTTATTTCTATAAATTGACCTCTGAGCACTGCTTTTACTGTATCCCAAAGGTTTTGGTAGGAAGAGTTTTCATTCTCTTTGATTCTATGAATTTCTTCTAGAACCCAGTAGTTTTTGAGCTAGGTGTTGTTCAGTTTACATGTGTTTGATTTTTTTTTTCCTTGTGTTTTCTGTTATTGATTTCTACTTTTATGGCTTTATGGCCAGAGAAGATGCTTTGCAATATTCCGATATTTTGGATTCTGTAAAGCCTTGCTTTATGACCTAATGTGTGGCCTATTCTGGATAATGTTCCACGTGCACTAGAAAAGAAAGTACACTTGGCTGCAGTTGGGTGGAGTGTTCTGTATATGTCTATGAGGTCAAGTTGGTTGATTATGGCATTTAGATCTTCCAGGTCTTTATTGAGCTTCTTCCTGGATGTTATGTCCTTCACCAAAAGTGGTGTGTTGAAGTCTCCTACTATTATTGTGGAGCTGTCTATCTCTTCAATGCTGTTAGAGTTTGTTTTATGTATTTTGGAGCCCTGTCATTGGGTGCATAAATATTTATTATGATTACATCCTCCTGGTGTATAGACCCTTTAGTCTTTAAATAGTGCCCTTCCTTATTCTTTGTGGTGGATTTTAAAATAAAATCTAATTAAAATCAACTCTAATTTGTCAGAAATTAATATTGTCACTCCTGTTCTTTTTTGATTGTTGTTTGTTTGATATATTTTTTTCCATCCTTTGAATTAGTTTGCTTGTATCTTTAAGTGTAAGGCGTGTTTCTTGTAGGCAGCATATAGATGAATCGTGTTTTTTATCCATTCTGCCCCTCTCTGTCTCTTATTGGTGCATTTAGCACATTTACATTCAGCTTAATTATTGATAGGTATGAGTTTAGTCCTGTCATTTTGATGTCTTTTTTTGTGTGTGTTGTTGACAGTTTCTTTGTTCCACTTAATTGTCTGTGCTGAGTTTTTTTTTTCTTAATGTATTGTCTTTTCCTCTCTTTCGTTGTTGTTGCTTTTGTATTTGCTAAATCTTTACGTTTTTCTTGTTTTTTATTTTGGTGTGTAAGATTGTTAGTTTCCTTTGCAGCTACCTTAATATTTACCCCTATTTTTCTAAGTTTAAACCAAAATTTTATTTCTTTATGTTGCCTTGTCTTCCTCTCCATATGAAAGATCTATGACTACATTTTTTAGAGTCTCTTTTTTGATTTAATGTTGTCATCTTTTACTTAATGACTTCTCTGTTTCCCTGTTTTGAGCACTTTTACTTTGAGTTATTTTTGAGATTTCCCTATCTGTGTTGATATCTGGTTGCTCTGTCCTGTGTTCTAGTTTTGGGTTGTTATCTGATGTTATTGATTTTCTAACCAGAGTACTCCCTTTAGTATTTCTTGTAATTTTGGTTTGGTTTTTGCAAGTTCCCTAATCTTCTATTTATCTGGAAATGCCCTAATTTCGCCTTCATATTTGAGAGACAGTTTTGCTGGATATATAACTCTTGGCTTTTTTTTTTTCTTCAAGATTTTGTACATGTCATTCCATTGTTTTCTTGCCTGCTTAGTTTCTGCTGGGTGGGTCGAGCTTAGTCTTACTGACTCTCCTTTGTAGGTGACTTTTTGTTTATCCATAGCCTCTCTTAAAATTCTCTCTTTGTCTTTGGTTTTGGCAAGTTTGATTATAATATATCGTGACTTTCTTTTGGGATCTACCTTGTGTGGGTTTCGATGAGCATCTTGGATAGATACCTTCTCACCTTTCAGGATATTGGGGAAATTTTCTGCCAACAAATCTTCAACAATTATCTCTGTATTTTCTGTTATCCCCCACCTATTCTGGTACTCCAATCACTCTTAGGTTATTACTTTTGATAGAGTCCCACATAATTCTTAATGTTTCTTCATTTTTTTAAGTCCTTTTATCTGATTTTCGTTCATATATGTTGGTGTCAAGTGCTTTATCTTCAGTCTCACTAATTCTGACTTCCAATCCTGAATTCTGCTTGTATGACTTTTTATTGAGTTGTCTGTCTAATTTTGAAATTTTATTGTTAGTCTCCTGAGTTTCTGTTTGCTGTTTATGGATTCTTGAAGCCTTTTAAATTCGTCACTAGGCTTTTCTATAACCTTCTTAACTTCTTGTAATGCTACTTCTCTGCTTTCATTGGTTTGTTCTGAATTTTTCTGATCTCTTGAAGAGTTCTGTATATTAATCTTTTGTATTCTGCCTCTGGTAGTTCCAGGAATTTCTCTTCATCCGAAAGATTTCTTGATACTTTGTTTTGGGAGCTTGCTGAAGCCATCATGGTCTGCCCAATTGTGGGATTTGATACTGACTGTTGTCTCCTAGCCATCAATAAGTTATCGTATATATTTATTTTATATTTGCTGACTGCATCCTAAATTTTTGTTTTGTTTTGATATACCCAAATAGGCTGCTTGAGTGAACTAAATTGATTATTGGTGCCGCTGAAGCTCTGACATCCTGTCACCAGGTGGTTAGAGTTGTTATTAGGTATATGAGCCCAGGGGTGCATTTACTTTTCTAGTATGAATTCAGCATAGGTGTCCAGATAGTCACAAAGTGTGTGGTGTAGGTTCTCACCAACAGTCTTAGATGTGCAGGGATGATTGGTATAGGCACCGGTATCCAGCTGCTCTAGGAGGTAATGTGCCAAGCAAGGCAGGGGCCTGACAGCTGCTCCTGAGTGTCTGTGAGGAGAGCATGTCCCTGTTCACTACAGTACCTAGGTGGGTGGTTATTGCAGCCAGATTATGGGCACCCAAAGCTGTTGACTGTAAGGACAGGGAGGCACCACTTATCCATGGGCACCTGTAGAGAGTGGCTAGTTGGTGGGTGAAGCCACCAGTCTTCAGGTCCCTGATGTGTGTTGGTAAGGACCCTGCTTAATAGGCAGAGAAGTTTCAAATATCAAGAACCTACCTCTCCACCATATAGCTGAAACAGTTGAAGTTAGATATCAGGTATATACACTGTCATACTGTGCTAATGAGGGCCTACACTGTTGAAATGTGCCCATACAGGTCTATGCAGGAGTAAAAGGTATTCAGAGTTCCTGGACCCCTTCAGCCTGTGCCTAGGCAAGGAAGTTGTTTCTGCCCTGAGTAACCAGCTTAGGGGAGCAAGAAGATTATTTTTTCCCTGTTTGTTAATTTGTTTCTTCTCCAGGGCTGGGAGAATGGCTAAAGGCACGTGAGAGTTCCTACTTCCAGCCCAGGGAAAGTGGCTATCACTGAAGCTTGCTTGGGACCTGGTATAGAGCAGGAAGGTTCAGGAAAACGGGAGAGACTTTTTTACCCAAACGGGTGATTTTTGGTCTGCCCAGTATATTAGATGCATGTACTTACTTTTGCTGAGAGCACCACTTTTGGCTAAGTCTGGAGGCATGGGTGGACTCTCCCTTTTTGGTCTCTCCTGATGGGAAAACATGTCCCAAATGCCAATGCTTGCCTTACCATGCTCGCAACCGCTGATCCACCCTGCAGGATGTTGGTTCCTGCCAAGTCAGGTCTCACAACTCCTAGGTGCTTCTGAAACATCTCTCCTTCCCCCTGCTGCTCAGGCCAGTTCCTTACCTTTGTCATTGATGTGCAGGGATCCTAGATTGTCATATATAATTGATTCACTTGTTTTGGGGGGTCTTTGATATTTTTTTAATTTTTATTGTGCTTTAAGTGAAAGTTTACAAGTCAACTCGGTCTCTCACACAAAAAATTATATACACCTTGCTACATAATCCCAATTGCTCTCCCTGTAATGAGACAGCCCACTCCCTCCCTCCACTCTCTCTTTTCGTGTCCATTTCACCAGCTTCTAACTCCCTTTACCCTCTCATCTCTCTTCCAGGCAGGAGATGCCAACATAGTCTCAAGTATCCACCTGATCCAAGAAGCTCCCTCCTTAACAGCATCTCTTTCCAACTCATTGTCCAGTCCAATCCCTGTCTGAAGAGTTGGCTTTGGGAATGATTCCTGTCCTGGACCAACAGGAGGTATGGGGATTGTGACCACTGGGGTCCTTCTAGTCTCAGTCAGACCATTAAGTCTGGTCTTTTTACAAGAATTTGGGGTCTGAATCCCACTGCTCTCCTACTCCCTCAGGGGTTCTCTGTTGTGTTCTCTGTCAGGGCAGTCATTGGTTATAGCCAGGCACCATCTAGTTCTTCTGGTCTCAGGCTGATGTAGTCTCTGGTTTATGTCACCCTTTCTGTCTCTTGGGATTGTAATTACCTTGTGGCTTTGGTGGTCTTCATTATCCTCTGATCAAGGTGGGTTGACACCAATTGATGCATCTTAGATGGCCGCTTGCTACTGTTTAAGACCCCAGATGCCACTCTCCAAAGTGGGATGCAGAATGTTTTCTTAACAGATTTTATTATGCCGATTGACTTAGATGTACCTTGAAACCACAGTCCCCAAAACCCTTCCCCTGCTGCTCTGGCCTTGGAACCATTCAGTTTATTCAGGAAACTTCTTTGCTTTTGACAGTCCAGTTGTGCTGACCTCGCCTGTATTGTGTGTTGTCTATCCCGTCGCCTAAATAGTTCTTAACTACTATCTAATTAGTGAATACTACTGTCCCACCCTGCCTACCTCCCCCCTCTCATAACCATCAAAGAATATTTTCTTCTCTCTTTAAACTATTTCTCGAGTTCTTATAATAGTGATCTTATACAATATTTGTCCTTTTGCAACTGACTCATTTCACTCCGTATAATGCCTTCCAGATTCCTCCATGTTATGAAATGTTTCACAGATTCCTCACTGTTCTTTATCGATGCGTAGTATTCCATTGTGTGAATATATCATATTTATTTATCCATGCATCCATTGTTGGGCACCTTGGGTGCTTCGATCTTTTTGGTATTGTAAACAGTGCTGCAGTAAACATGAGTGTGCATATATCTGTTAGTGTAAAGGCTCTTATTTCTCTAGGATATATTCCAAGGAGTGGGATTGCTCGATTGTATGGTAGTTCTATTTCTAGCTTTTGAAGGGAGTGCCAAATTGATTTCCAAAGTGGTTGTACCATTTTACATTCCCACCAGCAGTGTAGAAGTGTTCCAATCTCTCCACAGCCTCTCCAACATTTATTACTTTGTGTTTTTTGGATTAATGCCAGCCTTGTTGGAGTGAGATGGAATCTCATTGTAGTTTTGATTTGCATTTCTCTAATGGATAATGATCGTGAGCATTTCCTCATGCATCTCCTAGCTACATGAATGTCTTCTTTACTGAAGTGTCTGTTCATATCTTTTGCCCATTTTTATTTTGTGTTATTTGTCTTTTTGTAGTTGAGTTATTGCGGTATCATGTAGATTTTAGAGATCAGCCGCTGATCGGAAATGTTATACCTAAAACTTTTTCCCAGTCTGTAGGTAATCTTTTTACTCTTTTGGTGAAGTCTTTGGATGAGCATAGGTGTTTGAGTTTTAGGAGCTCCCAGGTACCTAGTTTCTCTTCTGGTGTTTGTGCATTCTTAGTAATATTTTCTATACTGTTTATGCCATGTATTAGCGCTCCTAACGTTGTCTATTTTTTCTCCCATGATCTTTATTGTTTTAGATTTTATACTTAGGTGTTTGATCCATTTTGAGCCCGTTTTTATGAATGGAGTGAGGTATAGGACTTGTTTCATTTTTTTTGCAGATGGATATCCAGTTATTTCAGTGTCATTTGTTAAAAACACTGTCTTTTCCCCCAGTTAACTGTTTTGGGCCCTTTGTCAAATATCAACTGCTCATATGTGGATGGATTTATGTCTGGATTCTCAATTCTGTTCCATTGGTCTATGTATCAGTTGTACCAGTACCAGGCTGTTTTGACTACTGTGGTGGTATAATAGATTCTACAATCAGGTAGAGTAAGACCTCCCACTTTGTTCTTCTTTTTCTGTAATGATTTAATTATCCTAGGCCTCTTTCCCTTCCATATGAAGTTGGTGATTTGTTTCTGCATCTCAATAAAGAATGTCATTGGAATTTGGATCAGAATTGCACTAAATCTATAGATTGCTTTTGGTAGAATAGACATTTTTAAAATTTTAGGTCCTCCTGTCCATGGGCAAGTTATGTTTTTCAACTTATGTAGATCTCTTTTGGTTTTTTGCAGAAGTGTTTTGTACTTTTCTTTGTATAAGTCTTTTACATCTCTGGTAAGATTTATTCCTAAGTATTTTATCTTCTTGGGGGCTACTGTAAATGGCATTGATTTGGTGATTTCCTCTTTGATGTTCTTTTTGTTAGTACAGAGGAATCCAACTGATTTTTGTATGTTTATCTTGTATCCCGATACTCTGTTGAACTCTTCTATCAGTTTCAGTAGTTTTCGGGAGGATTCCATAGGGTTTTCTGTGTATAAGATCATGTCATCTGCAAATATACTTTTACTTCTTCCTTGCCCATCTGGATGCTCTTTATTTCCTTATCTTGCCTAATTGCTCTGGCTAGAACCTCCAGCACAATGTTGAATAAACGTGGTGATAAATGGCATCCTTGTCTGGTTCCCGATCTCAAGGGGAATCCTTTCAGGCTTTCTCCATTTAGGATGATGTTGGCTATTGGCTTTGTATAAATGCCGTTTATTATGTTGAGGAACATTCCTTCTATTCCTATTTTTCTGAGAGTATTTATCATGAATGGGTGTTGAACTTTGTCAAATGCCTCTCCTGCATCAATTAATAAGATCATGTGATTCTTGTCTTTTGTTTTATTTGTATGATGGATTACATTATTTGTTTTTCTAATGTTGAACCATCCCTGCACACCTGGTATGAATCCCACTTGATCATGGCGAATTGATTTTTTTTTCCTCTATAATTTTTCAGTTGTTTTATTTGAATTGATTTTTTGATATGTTGTTGAATTCTATTGGCTAGACTTATGTTGAGGATTTTTGCAACTAAGTTCATGAGGGATATAAGTCTGTAATTTTCTTTTTTTTGTAGTGTGTTTACCTGGTTTTGGTATCAGGGATATGATGGCTTCATAGAATGCATTCAGGAGTATTCTGTCCTTTTCTATGCGCTGAAATACCTTTAGTAGTAGTGGTGCTAACTCTTCTATGAAAGTTTGGTAGTAGTGGTGCTAACTCTTCTATGAAAGTTTGGTAGAAATCTGCAGTGAAGCTGTCCAGGCCAGGGCTTTTTTCTGTTGGGAGTTTTTCGATTACCTCTTCAATCTCTTTTTTTGTTATTCGTCTATTTAGTTGTACTACCACTGTTTGTGTTAGTTTAGTTAGGTAGTGTGTTTCCAAGAATTCGTCCATTTCTTCTAGGTTTTCAAATTTTTTAGAGTACAATTTTTCATAATAATCTGATATGATTCTTTTAATTTCAGTTGGGTCTGTTGTAATATCACCCATTTCATTTCTTATTCAGGTTATTTGCTTCCTCTCCTGTTTTTCTTTTGTTAGTTTGGCCAATGATTTATCAATTTCATTGATTTTTTTCAGAAAACCAGCTTTTGGTCTTGTTAATTCTTTCAATTGTTTTTCTGTTTTCTATTTCATTTAGTTCAGCTCTAATTTTTATTATTTGTTTTCTTCTGGTGCCTGTGGGTTTCTTTTGTTGCTCTCTTTCTATTTGTTCAAGTTGTAAAGATAATTCTTTGATTTTGGCCCTTTCTTCTTTTTGTATGTGTGCATTTATTGATATAAACTGACCTCTGTGCACTGCTTTCGCTGTGTCCCAAAGGTTCTGATAGGAAGTGTTTTCATTCTCATTGGATTCTATGAATTTCTTCCTTCCATTCTTAATGTCTTCTATAATCCCCTCTTTTTTGAGCAGGGTATTGTTCAGTTTCCAAGTGTTTGATTTATTTTCCCTGCTTTTTCTGTTATTGATTTCCACTTTTATGGCCTTGGTAATGGGATGGTCAGAGAAGATGTTTTGTAATATTTCAATGTTTTGCATTCTGCTAAGGCTTGCTTTATGACCTGATACGTGGTCTGTTCTAGAGAATGTTCAATATGCTGTAGAAAAGAAAGTATACTTGGTTGCTGTTGGGTGGAGTATTCTGTATATGCGTATGAGGTCAAGTTGGTTTACTGTGACATTTAGATCTTCCATGTCTTTATTGAGCTTCTTTCTGAGTGTCCTGTTCTTCACCAAAAGTGATGTGTTGAAACCTCCTACTATTATTGTGGAGCTGTCTATCTCACTTTTCAATGCTGATAGAGTTTGTTTTATGTATCTTTTAGCCCTGTCATTGGGTGCATAAATATTTAATATGGTTATATCTTCCTGGTGTATTGCCCCTTTAATCATTGTATAGTGTCTTTCCTTATCTTTTATGTTGGCTTTAACTTTAAAGTCAGAAATTAATATTGCCACTCCTGCTCTTTTTGATTGTTGTTTGCTATATATATTTCCATCCTTTGAGTTTTAGTTCCTTTGTGTCTCTAAGTCTAAGGCAGCATATAGATGCATCGTGGTTTTTTAATCCATTCTGCCAGTCTCTGTCTCTTTATTGGTGCATTTAGTCCTTTTACATTCAGGGTAATTATCGATACGTATGAATTTAGTGCTATCATTTTGATGTCTTTTTTTGTGTTGTTGACAGTTTCTTTTTCCCACTTAATTTTATGTGCCAAGTAGATTATATAATTTCTGAATTTAAATCTAACTTTTATTTCTTTGTATCACTGTATCTTCCTCTCTATACAGAAGATCTGTGACCACATTTCTTAGTCCCTCTTTATTGTTTAAATGCTGTCTTCTTTTACATGATAACATCCCTGTTACACTGTTTTGAGCATTTTTTTTCAAGATTTTTTTTTTTATTTCCCCGTCTGGTTTGACTTCTGATTGCTCTGTCCAGTGTTCTAGTCTTGGGTTGATACCTAATATTATTGATTTTGTAACCAAAGAACTACCTTTAATATTTCTTGAGGTTTGGTTGGGTTTTTACAAATTCCCTAAACTTCTGTTTATCTGGAAATGTCCTAATTTCCCCTTCGCATTTGAGAGACAGCTTTGCTGGATATATGATTTATGGCTGGCAATTTTTTTCTTTCAATTTTTTATATAAGTCACCCCGTTCCCTTCTTTTCTGCATGGTTTCTGCTGAGTAGTCTAAGCTTGTTCTTATTGGCTTTCATTTGTAGGTGACTTTTCATTTATCCCTAACTGCTCTTAAAAAATTCTCTCTTTATCTTTGGTTTTGGCAAATTTGATTATAATATGTCTTTGTGACTTTCTTTTAACATTTACCTTATGTGGAGTTTGATGAGCATCTTGGATGGATATCTTCTCATCTTTCAGGGAAGTTTTCTGCCAATAAATCTTCAACTATTCTCTTTGTATTTTCTGTTACCCCTCCCTATTCTGGTACTCCAATCACTCGTACGTTATTTCTTCATTTTTTAAAACTCTTTCATGTGATTTTTCTTCAAATATATTAGTGCCACGTGATTTATCTTTGAGTTCAGAAATTCTAGCTTCTACTTGCTCATTGTGCTCCTCTGGCTTTCTATTGAGTTGTCTAATTCTGTAATTTTATTGTTAATCTTCTGAATTTCTGATTGCTGTCTATGGATTTTTCCAGCTTATTAAATTTTTCATTATGTTCCTGAATAATCTTTTTAATTTCTTCAATTGCTTTATCTGTGTGTTCCTTGGCTTGTTCTGCGTATTGCCTCATTTCCCTTCTGATGTCTTGAAGGGCTCTGTATATTAATCTTTTGTATTCTGCCCCTGGTAATTCCAGGAAGGCACGTTGATCTAGAAGATCCCTGGTTTCTTTGTTTTGAGAGCTTGTTGAGGAGATCATGGTCTGTTTCTTTATGTTACTTGGTATTGACTGTTGTCTCCAAGCCATCTATAAGTAATTGTATTAGTTTATTTTTTGTTTGCATACTGTGTCATAGCTTCTTGCTTTGTTTTGTTTTGATATACCCAAATGGGTTGCTTGAGTGAACTAGCTTCATTATTTTTGCCTTTGGAGCTCTGACGTCCTGTCTCCAGGTGGCTAGAACTGTTATCAGGTATATCAGTCTAGGAGTCCATTCACTTTTTTTGTATGAATTCAGCTCAGGTGTCCAGGTAGCTGATCATCAAGTGTGTGGTACAGGCTCTGTCCTACAGTTTTAGAGGGGCAGGGGTGATTGTTGTAGGTACTGGTATCCGATTGCAGCAGGAGGTCATACTCTGAACAAGGCAGAGGGCTAAGAATCATCCTCCACATGACTTTGAGGAAAGCGTGTCTCTGTTCCCTAGAGGGTACAGGTGGGTGGGTTCTGCAGACAGACCATGGTCGCCCAATGTTTTTGGTTGTAAGGACTGGGAGGTACCAGTTATCCTTGGAGCCTTGTCATGGGTGGCTGGGTGACCTGAGTGGAGCCACCAGTCCATAGGCTCCTGATGTGGGTAGGTGAGGACTTTGTTTAATAGGCAAAGCAATGTCAAATGTCAAACACCCACCTCTCCGCCGCACAGCTGAAATGGTTGGAGTTTCCCAACAAGGGCCTATTCTCCTGAAATAGGCCTACACAGGTCCATGCAGAGGGGAAAGGTACTCAAAGTCCACAGACCGTTTATGCCTGGAAAAGACCCACATCTGTCCTGAGCTCCCCTGGTTAGCGGAGCTGGCAAATTATCTTTTTCCCCAATTGCAAACTTATTCCTTCTCCAAGGCCAGGAGGATGGCTCTAGGTGCTCAACAGGGCCTGTCTCAGGCCCAGAGAAGTCAGCTGCTGAAGCCGGCTTGGGAGCAGGTTTGCAGGGGCATGGTAAAGTATAAGCAAGTAGTTAGCTTTTGCCGAGAGTGCCGTTCTTCTCTGGTTCCAGAGGTGTGAGTATGCTTTGTGGCTGGCTGCATCTCCTTTAGTAAACTGTGGCCAAAGGCTAGTACCAACCCACCACCATTGCTCTGGAAATGGTGCCTGAGAGCTCCCCACTATTCAGGTCCGGTAACTCCTCTCAGCTTCTGAACCATCTCTTCCTTTCCGTCCCTCAGTTTATTTTCTAAGCTTGCTTTTGATGTTCAGAGCTCCTAGCTTCTCATAAACATACTCGTTTCACTTGTTTTTTCTGGTCTTTGTTGTAAAGGTGGCTCCCCGGAAGCGTCTGTCTATTCTGCCATCTTAGCTCTGCCTCCTCTTGGGCCTTTGTTTTAAGAGGGAACACAGGAAGCATTTGACTACTCCACCATCTTGGCCCCACCTGTTTGTTGATTTTCAGTTTCTATTCACAGGGATGAAGTTCAAAGAGATTTCTGACTTTATTGTTTTCTATTAATGCAAAAAAAAATTACTGTAGTAAAATAATTTTAACAATTTTTAAGTGTACAAATCAAGGACATCAATTACATTCACAGTGTTGTGCAACCATCACCACTATCCATTTACGAAAAGTTTGCCTCACCTCAAACAAAGTCAGTACCCCTTCAGGACTCCCTCCCCCTCCCCAGCCCAGGGCAAGTACTAATAAACTTTGGTCTGTATGCATTTGCCTCTTCTGGATATTTCATATAAGAGGGACAATGTAATATTTGTCATTTTCTTTCTGACTTATTTCACTCAGCATAATATTTTCAAGGTTCATTCATGTCTAGCATGTATCAGGACTTCATTCCTCTTTATGACAGAATAATATTTTATTGCCTGTATGTACCACATTTTGTTTCTCTATTCATCTATTGACGGATTCCTGGGTTGTTTCTACCTTTTTGGCTATTGTGAATAATGCTGCAACGAACACTGGTGTGACTGTATCTGTTTGAGTCTCTACTTTCAAGCCTCTTGGCTCTATTCCTTAGGGTGGAATTACTGGGTCATACTGGTAATCCTATGTTTAACTTTTTGAGGACCTGCCAAACTGTTTTGCACAATAGCTGCAGCATTTTACGTTTTACTAAATTTCCGCATACACCGTTACCCTTGCCAGGAATTTCCACCTATGACCCAGCAGTTAAGAGCTTTGCTGCTAACCAAAAGGTGAGCAGTTCGAATCCACTGCCCACTCCTTGGAAACACTCTGAGGAAGTTCTACTCTGTCCTATAAGGCTGCTATGAGTCGGTATCAACTCCATGGCAGTGGGTTTTGGCCCTTCATTGATCTGAATCTGATCCCTCCTTCCCCCCGCCCAGGAGAGCAGCAAAGTCTACAAGAAATCACATTGGATTAAGGAACAGAAAGGTAATTAGAATCTTCCCATTTAATTTGACCTTGGGTGGGCCATTTGACTTTTTGGAGTCTCCATTTCTTTAATCTTGAAATATAACACCCACCCCCCCCACAAGAAAACAGTGGCCACTAACATTTAATGAGCATTTATTTTATGAAAAGTTTTTCACATACATCATTTCGTTTAATCATCATGACAGGTTTGTATCTCAACCATTTATTGGCAATTTTTTTTGTCCCCTTTGTGTTTTTTTTTTTTAAAGAAATAGGAACAGGCTTATTTATTTTTCTTTCAATTTGGCAATACTCATTTTTGCTCCCCAGTTTTACAAAATGTAATAGCAAAACACTTAGGATTGTACGGCAAAGACATTCTACAGGAATACATTTTATTTTTAACACCCAAATGAACCACATACATTTGCATTCCATTAAAAATGCTTTATTGGAACCAGATACAGCATCTGGATATTTGGGAGGAAGGAGAAAAATAAGAAAGCAAATCAGGAAACTGGGAAGAAGGCCATAGGTTAGCAGGTTAATCCTTGTTTTGGAACCCTCCTTAAGGTTGTATTTTTTTTTTCTTTTACCAGTTTTTATTAAGATATGGTTCACATAACACCATTTTTAAAGTATAACATTCATTGGGTTTTAGTACATTCACAATGTTCTGCAAACATCACCACTATCTAACTCCAGAATATTTCTATCACCCTCAAAAAGAAGCCCCGTACCGACTAGAAGTCCTTCCCAATTCCCTCTTCCCCCATTCCAACTTTATTGTCTTTTATGGCTGAATAAAGCTCTAGTCTATGGCAGGACACATTTTATATTTTCATTCAATGGTTGATGGGCATTTGGGTTCTTTCCACTTGGTGGCTATTATGAATAATGCTGCTATGAGAATTTGTGTACAAGCTTCCCTTCATTTTTCTACACACCAATATTTTATTGAGGGGTACATTCCAAAGGAACTGAGAGAAGGGGGAAGGGGGGCATGGGCCTCTGTGACTTCCACTTGGTGGCTATTATGAATGATGCTGCTATGAGCATTTGTGTACAAGCTTCTCTCTGTTTTTACACACACCAACATTTCATTGAGGAGTACATTCCCAGGGAACTAAGAGTGAGGGGAAAGGGGGCATGAGCCCCACTGGTTTCCACTTGGGAGCTTTTATGAATAATGCTGTTATGATCATTTGTGTACAACTGTCCCTCCATTTTTACAGGCACCAACATTTCATTGAGAAGTACATTCCCAGGGAACTGAGAGTGAAGGGATAAGAGGCATGAGGCCCAGAAGAAAGTAGAGGAAATAAAAGCAGGCCACAGCTTTGCATCCAAACAGGGCTGGCTGCTTGGACCCACAGGCCATGCCCACAGAGACTGTATAGAATCCATCTAAACTGGGAACAACTTGCTGGTAGAACGAAGGGTGGACAATTCTTCTCTTGTCCCCTTTCTGTCTGTGCTGGCTTGTCTCTCATTAGTCCAAGTGTCTCTCCTGGGCCCTTAGTCCCTTTGTTCTTCTGGCTGTGGTTCCTGGCTGCTCTGGGCACCCTCTGGTGCAGCAGAGCCTCCGTGGATCCAAGCTGGTCAATTAGAAAATGCAGGGGCTGCTTCTGGCAGTCAGTGCTGAGCGTGGTGCTCCTCTATCGGGGGCAGTAGCTTTAGGAACTTCCCAAAGTGATTTGACTGAAGAAACCATCAGTGCGATCCTGGCAGAGTAGCACAGCTGGTGGTCAAGGTCAGGAGTTGAGAAGCAGATGAACTTGAGCCATCGGGGGTGGTGCCGGAACTGGGCCCAGTGTGCTGGGTGCTCGGGCAGTGCTGGAAGGTTGCAGTCAGAGGCAGTGGTGGCTGGAGTCATCTGGGGCCTGGCTGGGCCAGAGGCTCAACTGACTCACACCCAGGCTGGCGTTGCTGCTGGCTGTTGGCTTGGAACTCCGCCGTGGCTGCTGATTGGAGCTCTTACAAGTGGCCCCTTTGGAACACTGACATGTTACCTTTGTGTGGCTTGGACTTTTCACAGCCTGATGGTAAGTTCCAAGAGGGTAAGTCCCAAGAGCAAGAATTCCAAGGGGGTGCTATCATCCCCTTATAAATATGGAAAAACTGAGGCTTAGAAAGTGTTAAGTGGGTCAGGTCACAGAACCAGCCACAAGCATGAGTATTCTTGTCCTGACGTTGTCCCAGGATTGTGGGAAATGTGTGCAGTAGGTGCTATGCTACTGCACCCTTTTTTGAACTCAGAGCATTTATTGAGTGCTTACTGTGTTACTTTTTTTTACTGTGTACAGAGTACAGTGCTAGGCCCTTTAGAGGCATTAAGAACAAATTGGACATGGGCCCTGCCCTTTAGAAGCTTGTATCCTGATAGGTGGATTGGAAAGAGGGCTGTAGGAGAGGGCCATTGTGGGGTGGAGCTTCCTATGCTTCATACACACACTTCAGGGCCAAAATGAGAGAGGGAAGGACCCTAATGCTACTTAAAGTGTGAAAGGGCTGTAAGACACAGGGCGCTGGTGGGATTTAGAGGAAAGATCCACTTCAATGAAGGCGCACGCGTGCATGTGTTTGTGTGTGTGTGTGTGTGTGTGTGTGTGTGTGTAGTGTGTGGGGAGAAGCGGGGGATGCCATCTTTCTTTCTTTATCTTTGTATTCCCGCCACAACTTGAGCAGATTAATGGGTAAAGAGGCACTCAAAAATCTTAGTTGTTTTTATAGGCATTTCTGATATAATGTTAAAATTTTCTACAAATAAGGAGGTTTCTTTCAATGGGTCATAATCACTGCTGTTCTTTCAGCGTATATTTGCATACCTCCCACATGTAAGGTGCTGGGGATTCTGAGATAAATGAGATGTGCACTTAGATGGTAAGGGTCAAATGGCCAGGTTCAGAAAATAGCATGTGGGGCAGTGACAACGGAGGCAACAGGACATGAGGAGGGGGCAGGGGCATGCATGTGTCAGTTCACTTCTGCAGACCCACTCTGTACTAGGTTCTGGAGGTCCAAAGAGGAGCCACAGGGAGGCCTTTGCCCTTTTGAAGCAGCCTAGCCTAGGACAGCGTTCTCCAAGAGTTTGTGTGCCCAGGCCAGGAGCACCAGCAGCCCCTAGGACCTTGTTAGACAGGCACAGTCTCTGGCCTACCCCAGGTCCACTGGGTCAGAATCTCTGGGAGTGAGGCCCAGTGATCTGTGTTTTCCCAAGCCCTACAGGTGACTTATCACTTCAGGATGAGAAGCACTGGTCCCAGAGTTTCTCACAGCACTTCCCCATGCCCAACTTACAGGCAGAATTCTCCCCAGATGCAGTCCCCCTGTTCCATGGCTCCTGGCTCCCTTCTTCACTGTCTCTTTCACTTTTTTCTCTCTCGACCTCTAAGCTGCTTTTGTTCCCTTTACAGTATTGATTAATTTCTTCTGATCCTAAGACTCACTACCCACAATCCCCATGTGCATAGCAAAAGCCCAAGAGCTGACCTACTGTATTGGATGGGCAGAATGAAGGAAGCTGAGAAGACAAAGACAGAGCCTCTTTCTGATGGAGGAAAAGAATAGCTCAAACCTATCTCTAGCTTACCTCAAGTGGAGGGTAGAACAGGGTCTCCGGGAGCTCTGCCACCTGAGATTGCAGGATTTGGGATTCTGAAAGTGCCAATCATACATTGAATTACTTTTCAGGGTTTTCTTTTTTTTTTAATGCACCATACACTGGTATGATTAAGCCCTGATTTTAATAGTGTTATGGGTTGATTTGGTGGTGTTCTTAGAGTGCCTTTAACGGATATGAGTTTCATTTTGAAGAAAACATAGGTTGCCAGACAAGAATCTTCTTTAACTATTAGTGCTGGTGGTTCTCCTCACTCTGTTGCACTAAAGCCGTCATCCTGAGGTATGGATGGCTGTTGACAGGACATACTGGGAATTGAATGAACTAAATCAAATTGCAATGGAAAATTTAGTGACCCTATGAGATGTTAATTGGTTTAAAGATTTTAACTGAGATTATGAGGCAGGAATATTTGATTCTTTTTGAGCAAAAAAATACTTCCACGCAAAGATGAAAAATGTTCTACAGTCTGATTTTCTTTTTTTTTTTATTGTGCGCTAAGTGAAAGTTTACAATTCAAGTCAATTTTCATACAAAAACTTATACACACATTGTTATGTGACCCTAGTTGCTCTCCCTACAATGTGACGGCACACTTCTCCCCTCCACCCTGTATTTCCGGTGTCCATTCAGCCAGCTCTTGTCCCCCTCTACCATCTCATCTCACCTCCAGACAGAAGCTGACCACTTAGTCTCGTGTGTCTACTTGAGCTAAGAAGCACACTCCTCACCAGTATCATTTTATGTCTTATAATCCAGTCCAATCTCTGTCTGAAGAGTTGGATTCGAGTGCTTGCTAGCTTTTAAGACCCCAGATGCCACTCACCAAAGTGGTATGCCAAACACTTTCTTCTTTTTTTTTAGTTGTGTTTTAAGTGAAAGTTTACAATTCAAGTTAGTCTCTCATACAAAACCTTATACACACCTTGCTATGTAACCCTAGCTGTTCTCCCCATAATGTGACAGCACACTCCTCCTCTCCACCTTGTATTCCCCGTGTCCATTCAGCCAGCTCCTGTCCCCCTCTGCCTTCCCATCTAGCCTCTAGGCAGTAGCTTCCCACATACTCTCATGTGCCTACTAGAGCCAAGAAGCTCACTCCTCACCAGTGTCGTTTTCTGTCTTATACTCCAATCCAATCTCTGTCTGAAGAGTAGGCTTCAGGAATGGTTTCAGTCTTGGGCTAATGGAGGTTCAAGGGGCCATGACCTCTGGGGCCATTCCATTCTCAGTCAGACCATTGAGTCTGGTCTTTTAACAAGAATTTGGGGTCTGCAAAAAAAAAAAAAACAAATTTTTTTTTTTTTTTTTATCCCACTGTGCTCCTGCTCCATCAGGGATTCTCTGTTGTGATCCCTGTCAGGGCAGTCATCGGTGGTAGCTGGGCACTATCGAGTTCTTCCAGGCTCAGGTTGATGTAGTTTCTGGTTTATGTGGTCCTTTCTATTTCTTGGGCTCATATTTACCTTGTGTCTTTGGTTTTCTTCATTCTCCTTTGCTCCAGGTGGGTTGAGACCAATTGATGCATCTTAGATGGCAGCTTGCTACCGTTTAAGACACCAGATGCCACTCACCAAAGTGGGATGCATTTTGTTATGCCAATTGACCTAGATATCCCCAGAAACCAAGGTTCCCAGATCCCTGTCCCTGCTACTGTGGCCTTCGAAGCATTTGGTTATATTCAGAAAACATCTTAGCTTTTGGTTTAGTCCAGTTGTGCTGACCTCCCCTGTATTGTGTGGTGTCTTTCCCTTCACCTAAAATATTTCTTGTCTACTATAAAAAAAAATTTTTTTTCTTTTTTTTTACTATCTAATTAGTGAATACCCCCTCTTCAACACTCCCTACCCTCATAACGATCAAAGAATATTTTCTTCTCTGTGTAAACTTTTTCTTGAGTTTTTATAGTTCTGTAGTCTCATACAATATTTGTCCTTTTGCAACTATTTTCACTCAGCATAATGCCTTCCAGATTCCTCCATGTTATGAGATATTTCATGGATTCATCATTATTCTTAATTGTTGTGTAGCATTCCATTTTGTAAATATACCAGAATTTATTTATTCATTCATCCGTTGATGGGCACCTTTTTGCTTCCATCTTTTTGCTATTGTAAAGAGTGCTGCAATGAATATAAAAAAAAATATAGCTGTGCATATATCTGTTCGTGCAAGGGCTCTTATATCTCTAGGATATATTCCAAGGAGTAGGATTGCTGTATCATATGGTACTTCAATTTCCACAGTGGTTGTACCAATTTACATTCCCACCAGCAGTGTATAAGTGTTTCAGTCTCTCCACAACCTCTCCAACATTTATTATTTTGTGTTTTTTATATTAATGCTAGCCTTGTTGGGGTGAGATGGTATCTCTTTGTAGTTTTGATTTTCATTTCTCTAATGGCTAATGATTGTGACCATTTCCTCATGTATCTGTTAGCAACCTGAATGTTTTCTCTGGTGAAGTGCCTGTTCATATCCTTTACCCATTTTTCAATTGGGTTATCTGTCTTTGTGTTGTTGAGGTTTTGTAATATCTTGCAGATTTTAGAAATTAGATGCTGATCAGATTTGTCATAGCCAAAATTTTTTTCCCAGCCTGTAGATTGTCTTTTTACTCTTTTGGTGAAGTCTTTGGATGAGCATAAGTGTCTGATTTTTAGGTGCTCCCAGTTATCTAGTTTCTCTTTTGATGTTTGTACATGCTTAGTAATGTTTTGTATACTCTTTGTGCCATGTATTAGGGCTCCTAGAGTTGTCCCTATTTTTTTTTTCCATGATCTTTATTGTTTTACATTTTATATTCAGGTTCTTGATCAGTTTTGAGTTAGTTGTGCATGGTGTGAGGTATGGGTCTTGTTTCATTTTTTTGCAGATTGGTTATCTAGTTATGCCAGCACCATTTGTTAAAGAGACTGCCTTTTTCCCATTTAAAAGACTTTGGGTGTTTGTCAAATATCAGCTGCTCATAGGTGGATGGATTTATGTCTGGATCCTCGGTTCTGTTCCATTGGCGTGTATATCTGTTGTTTTACCAGTACCAGGGTGTTTTGACTACTATGGTGGTATACTAGGTTCTAAAATCAGGTATTATGAGGCCTCCCACTTTGTTCTTCTTTTTCAGTAATGCTTTACTTCTCTGGGGCCTCTTCCCTTTCAGTGTGAAGTTGGTGATTTGTTTCTCCATCTCATTAAAAAATTCCATTGGAATTTGGATCAGGATTGCATTGTATCTATAGATCGTTTTGGGTAGAATAGACATTTTCACAATGTTGAGTCTTCCTATGCATGAGCAAGGTGTGTTTTTCCAATTATGTAGGTCTTTTGGTCTCTTGCAGTAACGTCTCGTAGCTTTCTTTGTAGAGATTTTTATGTCTCTGATTAGAATTATCCCTAAGTATTTTATCTTTTTGGGTGCTATTGTAAACTGTATTCATTTGGTGTTTTCCTCTTTGATGTTCTCTTCAAAATTTTTTTTTTTTATTATTGGTATAGAGGAATCCAACTGATTTTTGTATGTTTCTCTTGTATCCTGACTTCGGTGAACTCTTCTATTACTTCCAGTAGTTTTCCTGTGTAATCTTTAGGGTTTTCTGTATATAATATCGTATCATCTGCAAATAGAGGTGCTTTTACTTCTTCCTTACCAATTTGGGTGGACTTTATTTCTTTTTCAAGACTAATTGCTCTGGGTAGAACCTCCAGCAGAATGTTGAATGAGAGTGGTGACAAAAAGCATCCTTGTCTGGCTTCTGTTCTCAAGGGGAATGCTTTTAGACTCTCTCCATTTAGGATGATGTTGGCTGTTGGCTTTGTATAAATGTCTGTTATTATGTTGAGGAATTTATGTTCTATTGCTATTTTGCTGAGAGTTTTTATTATGAATAGGTGTTGGGCTTTGTCAAATGCTTTTTCTGCATCAATCGATAAGATCATGTGTGTCATGGATGGAATTGTGTCCCCCCAAAATATCTGTCTACTTGGCTACAGCATGTTTCCCTTGTATGGTTGTATGATTGTCTAACATTTTGTCTTCTGGAATGATTTCCCTATGTGTTGTAAATCCTATTGCTATGATGTAATAATACGGATTAGTGAGAGTTATGTTGATGAGGTCTACAAGATTAGATAGTGTCTTAAGACAATATCTTTTGAGATATAAAAGAGAGAAGCTAGCAGAGAGACATAGGGACCTCATACCCCAAGAAAGGAGCAACAGGAGCAGAGCTTGTCCTTTGGACCCAGAGTTCCTGTGCAGAGAAGCTCCTAGTCCAGGGGAAGATTGACAAGAAGGACCTTCCTCCAGAGCCAATGGCAAGAGAAAGCCTTCCTCTGGAGCTGACACCCTGAATTTGGACTTCTAGTCTACTAGGCTATGAGAAAATAAATTTCTCTTTGTTAAAGCCATCCACTTGTGGTATTTCTGTTACAGCAGCAGGAGATGACTAAGACAATGCAGATCTTATCTTTTATTTATGTGATGGATAACATTGATTGTTTTTCTATTGTTAAATATCCCTGCATAGCTGGTTTGAATCCCCCTTGGTCACAGTGAGTTACTTTTTTGATATGTTGTTGAATTTTATTGGCTAGAATTTTGTGGAGAATTTTCACATCTAAGTTCATGAGGGATATTGTTCTGTAATTTTCTTTTTTTGTGGGGTCTTTACCTGGTTTTGGTATCAGAGTTCTGCTGGCTTCATAGAATGAGTTTGGGAGTATTCTATCCTTTTCTATGCCCTGAAATACCTTTAATATAGTGGTGTTAACTCTCCTCTGAAAGTGTGGTAGAATTCCCCAGTGAAGCCGTCAGGGTCAGGGCTTTTTCTGTTGTTGTTGGGAGTTTTTTAGTACCTTTTGAATCTCTTCTCTTGTTATAGACTCTTATTTATTTGTTCTACCTCTGTTTGTGTTAGTTTAGTAGGGAGTGTGTTTCTAGAAATTTGTCCGTTACCCCTAGATTTTCAAATTTGTTAGAGTACAGTTTTTCATAGTATTCTGTTATGATTCTTTTAATATCAGTTGGGTCAGTGGTGATATCGCTGATCTTATTTCTTATTTGGGTTATTTTCTTCCTCTCCTTTTTTTCTTTTGTCATTGTGGCCAATGGTTTATTGATTTTGTTGATCTTTTCAAAGAACCTGCCTTTGGTCTTGTTAAGTCTTTCAATTGTTTTTTCTGTTTTCTATTTCATTTAATTCTGCTGTATTTTTTTTGTTGTTGTTTTCTTCTTGTGCCTAAGGGCTTCTTTTGCTGCTCTCTTTCTATCTGTATGAGTTGTAGGGTTAAATCTTTGATTTTGGCCCTTTCTTTTTTTTGGATGTGTGCATTTATTGCTATAAATTGACCTCTGAGCATTGCTGTTGCTGTGTTCCAAAGGTTCTGGTAGGAAATGTTTTCATCCTCATTTGGGTCTACAAATTTCTTTATTCTGTCCTTAATTTCATCTGTAACCCAGTAATTTTTGTGCAAGGTGTTCGATTTCCATGTGTTTGATTTTTTTTCCCTTGCTTTTTCTGTTATTGATTTCTACTTTTATGACTTTATGGTCACAAACGATGCTTTGTAATATTTTGACGTTTTGGATTCTGTTAAGGCTTGCTTTATGGCCCTATATATGGTCTATTCTGGAGAATGTTCCATGTGTGCGGGAAAAGAAAGTATATTTGACTGCTGTTGGGTGAAGTGTTCTGTACATGTCTATGAGGTCAAGTCAGTTGATGTGGCATTTAGATCGTCCATGTCTTTAATGAACTTCTTTCTGGGTGTTCTGTCTTTCACTGAAAGAGGTGTGTTGAAGTCTCCTATTATTAATGTGGAGTTGTCTATCTTGCTTTTCAATGCTGTTAGAATTTTTTTTTGTTTTAATGTATTTTGGAGCCCTGTTGTTGGGTGAGTAAATATTTATTATAGTTATATCCTCCTGGTGTGCTGACACCTTAATCATTATATAGTGTCTTTCCTTGTTCTTTGTGGTGGATTTTACTTTAAAATCAATATTGTCAGAAATCAATATTGCCACTCTTGCTCTTTTTTGATTATTGTTTCCTTGATTTTTTTCCATCTTTGAGTTTTAGTTTGTGTCTTTGAGTCTAAGGTGTGTCTCTTGTAGGCAGCATATAGACAGATCATGTTTTTTAATCCATTCTGCCACTGTCTTTATAGTGGCGCATTTAGTCCATTTACATTCAGTGTAACTATTGATAGGTATAGATTTGGTGCTGTCATTTTGATGTCTTTTGTGCGTGTGCATGTTGTTGATAGTTTCTTTGTTCCACTTAATTTTCTGTGCTGAGTCGCTTGCCTTTATACATGCTCTTTTACTCTTTTTCATTGTTGCTGATTTTGTATTTGTTGAGTCTTTATGTTTTTCTGGTTTTTTATTTGTTGTGTAGTTTCCTTTGTGGTTACCTTAATATTTAAACCCTATTTTTTTTTTTTTATTTTTCTAAGTGTAAACCAATCTTTTATTTCTTTATATCACCTTGACTTCCTCACAAGGGAGAAACATTTGACAATACGATAATCATAACTTTTTCAAAATTAGGCTTATTAAAGAAATGGAACTACATAATCTGTACATACTTATTGATTTTAGAACGTATTCAAAGGGAAATTACCACAGATTTATTTTCAACATTTATCAGTTATCTTCAAAACAATAATAAATTCTGTCTGTAAAAATAAATTAAACCTGGAACATTGCTTAATTTAAATATCTGCTGGTGGAAGAAAATCAAAAACAAAATAAAACAAGAAAGAAAGAAACAAACAAAAAAAACCAAACAAACAAGAAACAGTAACTGGGTGGATATTTGAGGATATCTGAAGAGAGAACAAGTCACTCAATTTTTTGTTAGTACTTTGGGAAAATTAGTTATTACAGAGAAGTATTTTTAAAGAATTTCACCTAAATATTTGTAAGGCATGAACTGAGACACAGAGCATCTAGTTAGCAATATGATTAATACAATCACTCATGGTAGTTATTAAAATAGAATTTATTATAGATCCATGTTGTAGATCTATATCATACCTATAATATTATTTCAGTGTATGCAAATCAATTGCCAAATACGGAGTATAAGAATTTTATTGTGCACAAGAATCGTGTATATAGCTCTGGATTGCTGCAAATCCTCATGTAATCAGGATCTTATTCTTAATCATTTATTTTCTATCCTGATAATAAACACAAACAGAAATTTTAGTCCACGGTTTGGAAAACTAAACTGCTTATTGTTCATAAAAATGTTTAAACTTTACATGCAAATTCGCTTGATTAAAAAACAAACAAACAAGAACCATGACAACATGACAAATCAAAAGCGAAAGTTCCAGAAACTCTTTCTGCTGAAAGCTATTCTCCTTGTAAGAATTTTTTTTGTACCCTCCCTGGCTGATTCTGCTAATGTAAGTTTGATGAATGATGAGAAGAAAAGTAGAAATAAAAGACTTTCAGAGTATTATAATACTGATTACTAGCTAAAACCATATGCACTATTGGTTAAATTGTGAGCTTATAAGTAAACACCATCTTGCTAATACCTTTGGTTTTGGTAAAAAGAAATCTGACCATCCTGCTCAATCTACCTACTTAAGTGCATCTTTTGATAGATTCAGTGTATTCAGCATGGGAAACCAAATGTAGTAATTTGCTGTGCCACTGACCATATTTCCAGCTCAACAAAACACAATAACTTTGTTTGCAAATTCTTGACCACAATTCTTGTTTTCCTTACATGTGCAGAACAGTCATACCCACATACAAGCAGAATAGCATTGGATGAAATTCTTCTACATATTATTAAAAGTATTTCAACCAAAGATGATTAAATGCCTGTTAGGCATAATGCTCCTTTAACAGAGAATTTATTTAAAGATAATTTCTCTGTGCTTTTATGCTATTTATCTCTTTCATGTTTGCAGGGAAAAAAGGATTAATAATAGCAGTTGCTATTACTTATTTTGTACCTACAATATGGTAGAGAGTACTCTAAGTTCTTTGTAAAAATTAATTAATTTGTCCTTACATCACTCCTATAAGGTGTGGGGCATAGTTAACTGAACCATAGCAGCCTGACTCTAGACCATGGATCACTCTTTAAATTCAGCATTGTAAATGCCTGTGTTAAACTAAAGGAAATGTGGGAGCCCTTTACCTGGTCTCAGAATATACTCCATTTTCCCACATTGGCTCAGGAAAATATTTTAATTCAGATTTAATAGTACATAGTTAAGTTAAAGTTTAATATGAGAGTTTATTATTCTCTTCTGCCCTGAATTCTATAGGACTGAGTAGAAATGCTGCATAGAGTTTCGGAGGAGACCTTGGTGGATTTGAACTGCCAATCTTTTAGTAAGCAGCCTTAGGTCTTAACCACTATGCCACCACGGTTTCTGTATTCTCTGTATTTTGTAAATATTCTAACAGAATAGCTGGATAACCCTTATTTGATGAGTTATCTGGCATATGAAGATGTTTATAAAATATCATGGTGTAAGGGTCAGAAAGAAAATGCACATTCACTCAATCAAAAAAAATACTTATTCAGCACCAAAATATACATGTTAGTGGTTGAGTATGAATCAAATGACAAAATAGATAAAAAGCCGCGACTATCGTGAAAACTATATAACCTGTTGCCTTCAAGCCGATTCTAACTCATAGTCATCCTATGAGTTGTTGTTGTTGTTAGGTGCCATCGAGTCAGTTCCAACTCATAGCGACCCTATGCACAACAGAATGAAACACTGCCCGGTCTTGTGCCATCCTCACAGTCATTGTAATGCTCGAGCTCTTTGTTGCATCCACTGTGTCCATCCACCTCGTTGAGGGTCTTCCTCTTTTTCACTGACCCTGTACTTTTCCAAGCATGATGTCCCTCTCCAGGGACTGATCCCTCCTGACAACATGTCCAAAGTATGTAAGACACAGTCTCGCCATCTTTGCTTCTAAGGAGTATTCTGGTTGTACTTCTTCCAAGACAGATCTGTTTGTTCTTCTGGCAGTCCATGGTATATTAAATATTCATTGCCAACGCCACAATTCAAAGGAGTCAATTCTTTTTCAGTCTTCATTATTCAATATCCAGCTTTCGCATGCATATGATGCAATTGAAAATATCATGGCTTGGGTCAGGGACACCGTAGTCTTCAAGGTGACATCTTTGCTTTTCAACACTTTAAAGAGGCCCGTTGCAGCAGATTTGCCCAATGCAATGTGTTGTTTGATTTCTTGACTGCTGCTTCCACAGCTGTTGATTATGGATCCAAGCAAAATGAAATCTTTGACAACTTCAATCTTTTATCCCTTTATCTTGATGTTGCTCATTGGTCCAGTTGTGAGGATTTTTGTTTTCTTTATGTTGAGGTGCAATCCATACTGAAGGCTGTGGTCTTTGATCTTCATTAGTAAGTGCTTCAAGTCCTCTTCACTTTCAGCAAGCAAGGTTGTGTCTTCTGCATAAAGCAGGTTGTGAATGAGTCTTCCTCCAATCCCAATGCCCCGTTCTTCTTCATATAGTCCAGCTTCTCAAATTATTTGCTCAGCATACATTTTGAATAAGTATGGTGAAAGGATACAGCCCTGACGTACACCCTTCTCAAGTTTAAACCACTCAGTATCCCCGTGTTCTGTCTGAACAACTGCCTCTTCATCTATATAAAGGTTCCTCACGAGCACAATTAAGTGTTCTGGAATACCCATTTTTCACAATGTTATCCATAATTTGTTATGATCCACTCAGTCAAATGCCTTTGCATAGTTAATAAAACACAGGTAAACATCCTTCTGGTATTCTCTGCTTTCAGCCAGGATCCATCTGACATCAGCAATGACATCCCGGGTTCCATGTCCTCTTCTGAAACCAGCCTGAATTTCTGGGAGTTCCTTGTCGATATATGCTGCAGCCGTTTTTGAATGATCTTCAGCAAAATTTTGCTTGTGTGTGATATTAACATTGTTCTATAATTTCCCCATTCGGTTGGATAACCTTTCTTGGGAATAGGCATAAATATGGATCTCTTCCAGTCAGTTGGCCAGGAAGCTGTCTCATAGGTTATTTCTCTTGATAGAGTCTCACATAATTCTTAGGGTTTCTTCATTTTTTTTAAATCCTTTTATTTGATTTTTCCTCAAACAAGTTAGTGTCAAGTGCTTTATTTTCAGTCTCACTAATTCTGATTTCCATTTCCTCAATTCTGCTCCTCTGTCTATTGAGTTGTCTAATTCTGAAATTTTATTGTTAATCTTCTGAATATCTGTTTACTGTCTCTCTATGTATTCTTGCAGACAATTAAATTTGTCATTATACTCTTCTCTAATCTTTTTAAGTTCCTCTAATGCTATGTGTGTGCCTTCCTTGGCTTGTTCTGCATTTGGCCCGATCTCCTTCCAGATCTCTGGAAGACTTGTGTGTATTAATCTTTTGTATTCTACCTCTGGTAGTGCCAGTAAGCTCTCTTCATCTGGAAGATTTCTTGATGCTTTGTTTTGGGAGCTTGCTGCAGGCATCATGGTCTGCCTCTTTTATGTGATTTCATATTGACTCTAATATCTTGTCTCCAAGCCATCAATAAGTTATTGTGTTTATTTATGTTTGCTTACTGTGTCCTAGCTTCTTGTTTTGTTTTGATGTGCCAAAATAGGCTGCTTGAGTGAGCTAGTTTGAAGCTCTAATATTCTGTCACCAAGTGTTTAGAGCTTTTACTAAGTATAGGAACCCAGGAGTCCACTCACTTTCCTTATATGGATTCAACTCAGGTGTCCAGATAGTTGGTCACCAACTGCATAGTGCAGGATCTCTCCTATAGTCTTAGAGGAGCAGGGGTGATTGGTGTAGGCACAGGTATCTACCTGCAGTAGAGGGTCATGCATTGAGAAAGCAGGGGACTGACAACTGCCCCTGAGTGTCTGTGAGGAAAGCATGTCCCTGTTCCCTAGAGTGCCTAGGTGGATGGGTTTTGCAGCCAGGCTATGAGCACCCAATGCTGTTGGCTGTAAGGACCAGGAGGCACCACTTAACCTTGGACCCCTGTCAAGTGTGGCTAGGTGGTGAGGGTGAAGTCACCAGTCCTCAGGCCCCTGATGTGCATAGGTAAAAAAAAAAAAAAAGGCAGAATGGTATTAAATGTCATGAACCTGCCTCTCCACCATATAGCTGAAACAGTTGAATTTAGACTTCCGGTAGATACCCTGTTGTACTGGGTTAATGAGGGCCTACACTGTTGAAATGGGCCCACACAGGTCTACGCAAGGGTGAAAGGCATTCAAAGTCCATGGGCCCCTTATGCCCATGTCAAGGCAAAGGAGGTGTTTCTGCCCTGAGTTCCCAGTTTAAGGAAGCCGGCAGATTATTCTTTCCCACTGTTTGTTAATTTGTTCCTTCTCCAAGGCCAGGAGGATGGCTCAGGGTGCATGACAGGTCATACTTCCAACCCAGAGAAAGTAGCTATCACTGAAGCCAGCTCGGGACCCAGTGGAGAGTGAGGAGGGGTCAGTTAAATGAGAGTTTTTTCTAAAGGGGTGTGTTTTTGTCAGCATGTTAGATTGGATACAAGTACTTATCTTTTGCCAACAGTGCCACATTTTGCTCATTCTGGAGGCTTGAGTGAACACTCCGCCACTCAGTCTATCCCGATGTGATATGGAAAACGTACCCTGAACACCACTGCTTGTCTCAACTTTGTCTTTGATGTTCAGGGCTCCTAGCTTGTCATATATAAACATGTCACTTGTTTTTTCAGGTCTTTGTTGAAAGAGGGACCACTGGAAGCATCTGACTACACCATCTTGGCCCCGCCTCCATTTCATTTTTGATGATTTAGAATTTTCCTAGGTTCATACTTTGTACATTCCATGTTCTGATTATTTATGGATGTTTGTAGCTGTTTCTTCTCATTTTGAGTCATGCCACATCAGCAAATGAAGGTCCCAAAGGCTTGACTCCATCCACCTCATTAAGGTGGACTTTACTTTCAGGAGGCAGCTCTTCCTCAGTAGTATTTTGAGTGCCTTTCAACCTGAGGGGCTCATCTTTCCACACTACATCAGACAATGTTCTACTGCTATTCATAAGGTTTTCACTGGCTAATGCTTTTCAGAAGTAGACTACTGGGTCCTTCTTCCTAGTCTGAGTCTGGAAACTCAGCTGAAACCTGTCCATCATGGGTGACCCTGCTGGTATCTGAATACTGGTGGCAGAGCTTCCAGATTCACAGCAACACCAATCCCCCACAGTATGACAAACAGACATGTGGGGGAATGCTCACTTACCATCCTGAAAATCCTAGGGCCCTTAAGAATTATGCTAAATCTACTCTACCTGTGCACTGTAAATGAAACAACAAAGCCTAGATGACCGCCATGTGTTTATAAAATGGTTTAATGAATGTTTTAAGCCCATTTTTGAGACCTATTGCTCAGAAAAAATTCTTTTCAAAATATTACTCATGGACAATGCACCTAGGTACCCAAGACGTCTGATGGAGATGTTCAGGGAGATTAATGTTGTTTTCATGCCTGCTAACACAATATCCATTCTGAGCCCATGCAACAGGGAGTAATTTATTGTTTCAGTCTTATTATTTCAGAAATACTTTCTGCAAGGCTGTAGCTGCCCTAGATAGTGATTTCTCTGATGGATCTGGGCAAAGTAAATCGAAAACTTTTTGGAAAGGATTTATCATTCTAGATGCCATTAAGAACATTTGTGATTCATGGAAGGAGGTCAAAATACAGACATTTAACAGGAGTTTGGAAGAAGTTTATTCCAGCCTTCATGGATGACTTTTAGGGGTTCAAAACTTAAATTGAGGAAGTATCTGCAGATGCTGTGGAAATAGCAATAGAACTAGAAGTGGAGCCTGAAGATGTTACTGAATTGCTGCAACCTCATGATAAAATTTTAGTGGATGAGGAGTCGCTTTTTATGGATGAGCAAAGAAGGTGATTTCTTGATATGGAATCTGCTCCTCGTGAAAATGTTGTGAATGTTGTTGAAATAACAACAAAGTATTTAGAATACTACATAAACCTATTTGATAAAGCAGTGGCAGCTTTTGAGAGAATTGACTCCAATTTTGAAAGAAGTTCTACTGTGGTAAAATGCTATTAAAACAGCACCACATGCCAGAGAGAAATCTTTGTGAAAGGAAGATCAATCGATGCAGCAAACTTCATTGTTGTCTTATTTTAAGAAATTGCTACAGCCACCCCAGCCTTCAGCAACTGCTATCCCAATCATTCAGCAGCCATCACGTTCGTCAAGGCAAGACCTCCCACTAACGAAAATGCTCAGATGATATTTAATATTTTTTAGCAATAAAATATTTTTAATTAAGGTAAGCATATCATTTTTTCGACATAAAGCTAAAGCACACTTAATAGACTACAGTGTGGTGTAAATATAACTTGTATATGCACTGGCAAACCAAAAAATTCATGTGACTTGCTTTATTGCACCATTCACTTTATTGTAGTTGTCTGGAACCAAACCAACAATATCTTTGAGGTATGCCTGAACAGTTTCTTAAGGCGGCAATAAAACATCCACCAATATAGGTTATACCCTCTGCTAAAAATTAAACTTCAATAAATTAAAAATAATTTATGTACTCTCTGGCTATAATAGAATCAAACTAGAAATAAATAATAAAAGAAAAGAGTAAAATATCTAAACGTGTGGAAATTAAACAACACATTTTTTTAAATACTCCATGAATTAAAGAATTAATCTCGAAGGAAATGTAAAAAATAAAAAGAATTGAATGAAAATGAAAATACAACACATCAAAATACTCGGGATCAAAGTAAAGAAGTGCTGAGATAGAATTTATAGCATTCAAATGCTTACATTAGAAAAGAGGAAAGGACTCAAATGAATTGTCTATTTTCCTACCTCAAGAAAGTAGAAACAGAAGAGCAAAATAAACCCAAAGCGAGAAGAAGGAAGTACATACTGAAGAGTATAAATCAATGACGTTGCAAATAGCTTGTATCACTAGCGATCTTGCAGCTATTAAAAATATAAGGGGAATACTGCAAAGAAATTTACACTCATAACTAAGTAAGTTTCTAGGAATGGATCAAGATATTGAAAACCAAAAACTATCAAAATTCAACTAAGATCAAATAGATGATCGTAGTAGCCTTATAACTGTTAAATAAATTGAATTCATTGTTAAAAATCTCCTGAAAAAGAACCACAGTACCTAAAGGGTTGAAAGATAAATTGACACTAATTTTTATATGCTTTTTACAAAAGTAGAAGAGGTGAGAACACTTTTCTACTCCTTTCATGAGACTAGCATTATGCTGATACCTAAACAAGGCAAAAAGATAAGACAAAAATAGAAAACTGTACACCAAATTTCTCATAAACTTAGACTCAAAAATTCTCAACAAAATATTTTCAAATGGAATCCAGCAATGTGTAAAAAGAATAATACAACACTACTAAGTGGAATTTATCATAGATATGCAAGGCCGGTTCAATACATAAAAATCAATGTAATTTACCATTTCAATAGGAAAAAGAAGAAAAATTATATGATAATGTCATTTGAGGCAAAAAAACCATTTAACAAAACACAAAACCCATTCACAGTTTAAAAAAAAATCTCAGCAAATTAGGGATAGAGGGAAACAATCTCAACTTGATAAAGAGCATCTAAAAAACCCTACGGCGGGCATCTTATTTAATGGTTCAAAAGTAAATCAAAGATATTGCTACCATCATTTTTATTCAACACGTTACTAGAATTTGACTGAAAACAACCATGTAAAAATGTTCAACATCATTAGCCATCAGAGAAATGCAAATTAAAGCGGCAATGAAATACCACAGCATATGTATTACAAAGGCTAAAATTAAAAAATACTGATGTTTCTATGCTGGCGAGGATGTGGATAAACCCTATCAGTCTTGCTGGTGGGAATGTCAAATGGTACAGCCACCTTGGAACACAGTTTGGGAGTTTCATAAAAAACTAACAAGTAAACAAAACTAAAACCTAAACAAAAACTACCGTATGATCCAGCAACTGCAGTTCTGGATGTTTATCCAAGAGAAATTAAAATTGATGTTCACACAAAAACCTGCACACAAATATGCACAGCAGCTTTATTTGTAACAGAAACAGAAAAAGTGGAAACAGCCAAGATGCCCTTCAATGTGCGACTGGTTAAATAAGGAGTGGTACCTCCATACCATGGAACACTGCTCAACAATAAAAAGAAACAAACTATTGATACACACAACTTGGTTGAATCTCCAGGAAATTATACTTAGTGAAAAAGCAAACCCCAAAAGGACACATACTTTATGATCTCATTTACATAACATCTTGAAATGGAAAATTATAGAAATGTAGGAGAAACTAGTGGTTGTCAGGGGTTAGGCATCGGAGTGGGGGAGAGGCAGGACAAACATGGGTGCAGCCATAAGAGGGTAACAGGAGGAATCCCTGTGGTGATGGAACCATTCTGTATCCTGATTGTGTCAATGCCAATCGTTGAGATATTGAAGTACAGTTCTGCAAGATGTTACTATAAAGAGTACATGGGATTGCTCTGTATTGTTTCTTACAACTGCATGCAAATCTAAAATTATCTCCAGATGAAAAGCTTAGTTTAAAAATGCCATAGACCTAACTGAATAGGTTATGTTTAGTAAAGATCAGGTATGTGAAAGTCAGTGAAGTTGAGCAGTAGAAACTAGATGATAAGGAGATTGTGGTTTGCAAGTACAGAGAAAAAAAAAGGAACAGTATGAGGTCATGTGTTTTTTCTGATTGATGACTGTATGTGTTGGGGACAGGTGCCTTCCAAGATAAATTTATATAAGAATTGACCAGCTGAAATGAAGTAACTGCACAGTTGAAAAGACAGATGCCATTCACAGGGATGTCAAATTATCCGAATAAGATGGTAGATACATGAACAGAGATGAAGGAAATGATAGAAGTGAAGTGCCGTTTTTCATTCCAGAGAAACAAATTGGGCTTGTACATTTATCCTATTTCATTTAATTTACTGTTGTTTTTATTTTTACTCATTAATTAAGAAAATCATTCTTTTAGTTTGATTTTTAACAGTTCAAATAAGAAATATGACAAGATACATTTGATTTTTTAATACCTACTTTTCTCCTAATTTGTTTATAGCATATTCCCTGACGCTCACTTGTCTGTCCGTTAGTCATACTATAGGAGCTTGTGTGTTGCTGTGATCCTGGAAGCTATACCACCAGTATTCAAATACGAGCACGGTCACCACTGGCAGACAGGTTTCCGCTAAGCTTCCAGACTAAGACAGACGAAAAAGAAGGACCCAGCCACCTACTTCTGAAAAGAATTAGCCAGTGAAAGCCTTATGAATAGCAGTAGAACATTGTCTGATGTAGTGTGGAAAGATGAGCCCCTCAGGTTGAAAGGCACTCAAAATACTACTGAGGAAGAGCTGCCTCCTGAAAGTAAAGTCCACCTTAATGAGGTGGATGGAGTCAAGCCTTTGGGACCTTCATTTGCTGATGTAGCATGACTCAAAATGAGAAGAAACAGCTGCAAACATCCATTAATAATGGGAACATAGAATGTATGAAGTATGACTCTAGGAAAATTCTAAATCATCAAAAATGAAATGGAACACATAAGCATCAACATCTTAGGCATTAGTGAGCTGAAATGGGCTAGTATTGGTCATTTTCAATCAGACAATCCTATGGTTTACTGTGCCAGGAATGACAACTTGAAGAGGAATGGTACAACAATGTAGAAAACAGACCAAAAAATCCTTGCCCTCATGTAGTTTACATTCTAATGCAGGAAATTTCATCATAAAATATACTTAATGACACAAGATAATATAGAATTTATGGAGAAGAGTTGTATAGGCAATATGCAATATGGGAGTTCAAAAAAAAAAAAAAAGACTGTGCACATTGAAGCTAACAGAAAACTTTGTGGAAGAAATGGGACATTATCTGGACCTTAAGTGAGGGTAAGGATTTTTTTAAGGCATACGAAATCATTTTTTTCTAGCTAGAGTTTTTAGTTAATAAACCGTCGAATTAGGAAACAGTTTCACTGAGCTTTCCAAAATTGTCCTTCGGTAGAGCACACTTAAATAATATAATCTAAATGGTTACTAATGTAGGTGAAAAAACGTCGCTTTTTTTCTCCTTGTAATTATGGCTGTACTGTGAGCTCCTCAAGAGGAAGGATCTCATCTAATTCATTTGCATGCTTACTCCACCTCTACTGGCACATGGTGGGAACTTGGATATTGGTTGACAACTTTATTTTCTTCCTTGTTGAGACAGGTTTTACCAACCAGAAGCAAAGACTCTATAACAGAAAAAAATAAATTAGATCCTTGAGTCGTTCCTTATGTTCTTTCTTCTCTTCAGAATTGCCTTACTCAGAGTCCAGATCATTTATCTTTCTTATTTCAGTTCAATGTCAAAAGTATAGAAGAAATGGTTAAATCATTTCATGACATTGAACTTTTTGTTCAAAAATCTTCACATTTTTCTCTGTGGTACTAAGCAAGCATCAGGAAAATAAAAAGATCTGGCACCACAGATAGAGCAGGAAGAGAACCATAACCCTAGGCCCTCTTTTGAGGAAGACAATAAACTATCACTTGAGATTTATTCTTTCTCTAATAGCACTGCATTCCCTCTAGCCACTATTCCACAGCTCTCAATTTAGTCAAATTTAAACTTCCATCATCTGGAAAATTTCAGAATGTCTTTTGCTATGGGTTATGGGAGCTGAAAAGAACAGAAATCACCCTCATTACCATTACCTCAAACTCATGAAGCCATTGCATTGGAATGGGCTGCAAAAAGTTACCTACTTTTTCACTTCTTGCAGAATCAATCAACAGCTACTCAGTTTTTTTTTTCATAACAGATATCCAGGAGAACTGGTATTTGAACTACTCAAAAGTCACTAATGATTTGTATGGAGTTAATAAACCAAAGCTTGCTAGTAGAGTTATCTAAATCCAAAGTCAAGATAGGTCAAAATCACAAGCCCTCTCAGTGTGTTTGTTGCTTGCTGATATTTTCCTGTAACATTGTTGGAAGAGAGATTGCTAGGGTGAGGTGCATGGTGCTGAATAGATTACATCTCATTGCTTAGCATCCCGAAATCCCCAACCCTACCACCATTTTTTTTAACACTTTGCTAAAAATTAATAGACTTTTCTGGCTATTGTGGTTTTAAAAATTTATAACTATGTATATGTATTTATATAAATTAAAGTAAATAATATATATTATTATTAATAATGGTAGAAATAAAAACAGCAAAAGCAAACAGTTTCGCAAGCTAAGAATTTGTTATAAAAACAAATGATTCACATTGATACAAAGGATACAAATGAAACAAAAACAAAACTTCCTAAACTGATAAAAGTGGAGACAAGTTGAACCTTGGCCTTAATTTTGGAAATCAAACAATTGGAAGCTTTATAGTAGGTTTGACTTTTATAAGTCCAACTGGATGCTTTTAGAATAGAAACATTTTTCTATTTCTTTCATTTTATTACCCAAGTTAATGCTCATGAAGTAGATGTGTTCTACATAGTAATAGGTCATAGAGGCATTCGTCAGAGTGCAGGAAATACGAAAAGATAGATCGTCTAACTGCATATTTATATACCCAAGGTATATTAGAATTCGATTATGAGAATGTGGGGAAAGTGATATCATTTTTGGCTTTACAATTCTCTTTGACTTAATTTTGTATGAGTCACTGTATTTTATCTTTGACAGATAATAACCCAAGCACATCTCTTTTATTATCCTGGGAGGCTTCTGGATTTGGGATATTAAAAATAGAAAAAGTATCAAAAAAAAAAAAAACTGGTAAGGAGATACAAACCCCCTAACAGTTTAGCTTGTCATTTTTACCTCTTTCCTGTCTGAGACACAGAGATACAACCCTACTGCATTATCAAAAAATTAAATCAAAAATTAAAACATCAGGGAGCCTGAATGTCTGCTTCCAGTGACACAACACTTAGTCAATATCGTTTGGTTTTGCTCAGGGAGCCTATGATTCCCTGCACTTTGTAATCATCTCTGCATTAAATTACATTTAAAATAGAAAAAAGACCATATGAAGGAAATGCTTGGTAAAGTGAGCTATGTATCTTGGCACCTGTTCCTCAAGTTCTAGTCAATCTGATCATCAAGAAAATAGACATGATGCATCTTTAGTCTTTCTCACCACCCACTCTCCACCTCCACCTCTACATCCAATTAACATTTTACTATAATTTTACAGGAAACACAGGCATTATGATTAATGAAAGTAAAAAGATTTTCAATTGCACTTGGAAATAACATGTAAATGTAAAAAGTTGAACTAATCCTTAAAATAGGTTTCATAATTTTAATAGAGAAAGAAGTAAAAACAAAGTAGCAGTGCCAAGGTAAGACTTGAGTAAGTTTTAAACCTAAGGGATACTTGAACAGCATTCTTAAGTACCAAGACAGAATGATAATTTGGTTCATCCTCCATCTGAATTGTAATTATTGGTGGGACAACCAGCCAATTCCAAATAGAAGGCACTGCTGACCATTTGGAAATGAATTGGCTTTCATCTATCTATGTGTTTTACATCTATTGTCATGCCACAATGTTTTCACCAAAAGGAGTAAGAGAAATAATTCTACGACCTTTGTATCCAAAAGAAATCCTTCTCATCTTGGAATAATCAGCTTCACCACAATAAAACCAAAAAACCAAACCCGTTGCCGTTGAGTCGATTCTGACTCATAGCGACCCTATAGGACAGGGTAGAACTGCTCCATAGAGTTTCCAAGGAGCATCTGGGGGATTCAAACTGCCGACCTTTTGGTTAGCAGCCAAAGCAGTTAACCACTACACCACCAGGGATTCCACTTCACCACAATAGTGACCATGATTTCCATTATCACTCCCACTATGCTTTATTAAAACGTATCCACCTATATGAGAACATCGCTTGAATTCCTGTTTGATCATTCTGAGATCAAGGGGTAAAACTTTCCTTTTCCCCTTTGATCAAGAAGTCTTTCTGGGTGATGACTCATCTTTACGAATTTCCACTGACTAAGCACATATTTCCACTGACTAAGCAATGATATGTATGAAAGAAGAAAAAAAGCATTGCAACTATTTCATAACTACTTTTTTTTTAATCTTTATTATAAAAGAAAGAAAACGAAGTCTGCTCAATTGTACTTCAGCTGAAGAAGATGCTCTATTTTGGCATTTTCCTTCCTTCCTTTTTTCCTTCCTTTCTTCCTTCCTTCCTTATTCTGCGTTTATTGAGTGCCACCTTGATCCCAGGCACTGTGACAGGAAAAGGAGGAACAAACAACGATGAGCCAAAATAGACACAGTCAGTTTCATGTGGCTGACCATGTTGTCAGGAGAAACGACATTAATAATATTATCACAAAAATAAATATAAACTTGAAATAGGGAAAATTGCCATGAAGGAGATGAACATAGTGCTATGGGAGTATATAAAAGCAGGTATCTTATTGAGTCAGGAAGGCCAGGGCAGGCAAGGTTTTCTCAAGGAAATTTCACTGGAGCTGAGAGCACACCGAGTTAAAAAAAAAAAAAAAAAAGTAGTTCCAGTTAATTGAGTGAAGGAGGTGGGTGTTTCAGTAGAGTAAAAAGAGCCAGTGCAGGAGAGAGCCTGACTAGAAAGGCCAGAGGAAAGTAGACCACTAAGTACAATACTAAACTAAATAGAACAGCTGGTGGAGCGTATAAAGAGGGAGAAGCATGATGAAGTTAAAACGGAGTCCAAAACAGATGTGAAACACAGAACAATGATTTAAAAACCATTTTTATAAAATCAATCCTAGTAGTTATTTCTGTAAATATTTTAACATTTGCATTTCATTATTATTGAACCATTTCTGTTATTATACATGATTATTCAATAAATACAGTCCAGACAGTGTGAGCCATCTGTTCAATATTAAAGGCTAGGTAGATATTCCTAACTTATCAACTAAATGTTTCGTTTTCATGAACACACATTCACACACACACACACACACAAATCAATATAGGAGATGAATAAGAGGTTTTATCATTGTTTATGGTATCGTTTGTTACTTAGCTGTTCAAAATCTCTTGTTCTTATACTATCTCTATTCCAACTTTCCAGTTAAAACAATGTTAAAAAATGTATAAGTTAACAAAATATGTTTACTGTTATCTTAAACTTGCTATAATTGGTGTGAAGAAATGCAGTTGTTTATACCATTTGTATAAAAAGATAAATTAGTTTGAGGTAAAAGCATATGATAGACTTTGGAGTTGTAGGCATGTAAGACTCAAAACCTTTAATACATATTTGTAGTTTGATTCAATCTCACTTTCCAATTCCCCTGTGGAGTATTTGGGAGGACAGCTGCTAGAAGCCTCTGAGGACACTGTTTGTATTTATTCTAAGAGTTGATATGAGAGAAGACTGCAGATTGTGATAGCTTCCCTCTACTATGCACTATGTTCTAGCTGATTCATTTCATTGCATCCTCCTGGATTTGGAGGTTCACAGCCCAAATCATTCACGTTATTATAGATTGACTTGAGTATGAAGAATCTTACTTCTTAAGGGTTTATAAAAATATTTATCAATGTCAGAATTAAGTTCCAAATATCTACAAAAATTTATTCATATTGGGAAGTCATAACACTCAACTACATTTTTAAATTTGACTTATAAATACCAAAGTGTGTCTTACGCTCATGTCACTGCTTTATTCCTTTTGACAGCTCTGTGCTTGACATGTCAATGGTTTCATAAAAAGGCCCCACAGGATGGGTATCAATTTCATTCAGATTTGGGATTACAAAATTCTGAAGGAAATGGTATGTTGATCAAAGCAAAACTGTTATTGTTGTTTGTTAGTTATCTTTGAGTTGGCTCCAACTCATGGAAGACTTTATGTACAACAGAACAAAGCATTGCCCAGTCTTGTGTCATCTTCATGATCCTAGGTAAGGTTGAGTCCATTGTGGCTATTGTGTCAATCTTTCACATTGAGGATTTCCTTCATGTTCACTGACCATCCACTTTACCAAACATGATGTCCTTTTCTAGTGACTGATATTTCCTAATGACATGTCCAAAGTAAGCAAGGCAAAGTCTCTCTATCCTCGATTATAAAGAATTATTCTGGCTGTATTTCTTCTAGCACTGATTAGTTTGTTCTTTCTGGCAATCCATGGTATAGCCAATATTCTTCAACAACAACAAAATTCAAATGTATCAATTATTCTGTCTTAATTATTCAGCTTTCACATGCATATAAGGCTATTGAAGAGTCCATGGCTTGGTTCAGGCACACCTTAGTCACCAAAGTTACATCTTTGTTTTTGTAAAACTTTAAAGAGGTCTTTTGCTGTACATTTGCCCTATACGATATGTCGTTTGATTTATTGACTGCTGC
The DNA here is from genome assembly GCF_024166365.1 of Elephas maximus indicus. Taxonomy (NCBI): domain Eukaryota; kingdom Metazoa; phylum Chordata; class Mammalia; order Proboscidea; family Elephantidae; genus Elephas; species Elephas maximus. Next base: position 69,052,082 of record NC_064846.1, on the reverse strand, counting down.
TTCTGTTGGGGTTGATAGTTGATCCAAGTAGAATGAACTCATTGACAACTTCAATATTTTCTCCATTTATCATGATGTTATTTATTGTTTCAGTTGTGTAGATTTTCATTATCTTCATGTTCAGATGTAATCAAAACTGAAGGCTGTACTTTTTGACATTCATCAGTAAGAGCCTCAAGTCATCTTCATTTTCAGCAAGAAAGGTTGTGTCATCGGCATATCACAGGCTGTTAATGAGCCTTCCTCCAATCCTGATGCCACATTCTTCTTCATATGGTCCAGTTTCTCAGATTATTTGTTCAGCATACAAATTTAATAAGTAAGGTAAAAGGATACAACACTGCCACACACCTTTTCCAATTGGATCCACACAGTAACCGCTTGCTCTATTTGAACATCTGTCTCACGATCCACGCATAGGTTCTACATGATCACAATTAGGTGTTCTGGAATTCTCATTCTTCTTAATGTCTTCCATAATTTGTAATGACCCACACAAATACGTAAACATCTTTCTGTATTCTCTGCTTCCGACCAAGATCCATCCATCAGTGATGGTATCCCTCGTTCCACATCCTCTTCTGAATCCAGCTTGAACTTTTGCAGTGCTAATCTCCTCAATGTGTTGTTCCTGGCACAGAAGACCATATGATTGTCAGAATCAAAATGGCCAATACCAGTACGTTTCAGGTCACTAATGACTAGGATATCGATCTTCAAGTATTCCATTCCATTTTTGATGAATCCCAATTTTCCTTGATTCATATGTTGTACATTCCACGTTCCTATTATTAATGGATGTTTGCAGCTGTTACTTATTATTTTGAGTTATGCCACCTCAGCAAAAGAAGGTCCTGACACTCCATTCATGCCATTAGGTTAGACTATACTTTGAGGAAGCAGCTCTTCCCCAGTCATATTTTGAATGCCTTTCAACCTGAGGGACTCATCTTCCAACACTATGTCAGACAATGTTGTGTTGTTATCCATAAGGTTTTCATTGCTTGATTTTCAGAAGCTAATCACTAGGCCTTTCTTTCTAGTCCGTCTTAGTTTTGAAGCTCTGCTGAAACCTGTCCGTAACAGGTGACCCTACTGATATTTGAAAAATCTGTGATATAGCTTCCAGTATCATAGAAACATGCAAGCCACCACAGTGCAACAAACTGACAGCCGGGTGCTGGAAAGCAGGTATAGCCACCTTTTAATCTTTGGTATAATGGTGGTGTAATGGTTAAGAGCTACAGCTGCTAACCAAAAAATTGGCAGTTCGAATCCACCAGGCACTCCTTGGAAACTCTATGAGTCAGTTATACTCTGTCCTATGGGGTCTATATGAGTCAGAATCGACTCAACAGCAATGGGTTTTATATCTATATTATATAGATATCTATATAAAATTAACTAAAGAATGCTTTTCCTTGAAACACTGTCTTCCAAACTACAGCCAAAAAAATAAGTTATGGAATAAAAAACTCTACAGGTGAGATTCAAAATATTTTCCTAGATGAATAATAAGTGGTTGCCTAGCACATATAGATGGGGATGAGACATAGAAAGTGAATGTTTAACCACAGTTTTATTTACAAAACTGGAACAGAAAGCCCCAAATGATACAGATACAACCACAAACCAAAATGCCCTCAGTGAAAACCTTTCTGAATTAAAAAAATTTCTTTAAATCAAGGCACTTGGCTTAAAGCTTAAATATTACTCTAAATCTTCCAGGTTTCGTTGCCATAGGTATACTATAATTTCTGCTGTATGAATTTCTCTTGTCATTGTAATATCAGTCTTTTAGTTTATGGTTCTCAAGGTAAAGAAAAATTTGGACTCTTAAAGAGAGAGAAATAATGAGAAAGTTATAATTTGGGGAATATCCTTTATTTCCAGTTGATTCAGAAGTCGTGATGCTAGATGATTAACCAGCCAGACACATCGCTTTGTGGCCTAAACACTACAGAGATGATGATATGCTGAAAAAATAATTCAGTTTGAAAATTGCTATGATTTTTATTCTTTTGATGTAAGGAAATGGTATTACTTTAGTTGTTTACACATCAGTATAATGCATTGTGTGTTTTATTTTCATTGCTTAAATATATGTAATGTATAACTTTGGTTGCTATCAAAATCTTCTCTGTATTGAGAAGCTTCAATTCTGGTGGAGAGAACACATGTTAGGCCAATACCATCAAATTTGCAATGATTATTTTTGCTCCATTTTTTTTTTTTTAACGTAAGGAGCAATTCATGGAGGGATATTTGCCACCTACACATACAGATTCTATTTTGAAGTGTTTACATTGGATACCAGATTAGGAAACCCATGTTGACGTATTAAGAAATTTGTATCTATGGTGTAAATTTCAAAAACCACTTAAACATACATATTTTTTATGAATATGGATATACTTTGTGTTTTGGAAATATTTAATATTTCAATCAAAGTAGAAATGTTAAGATCTAAACATTTAACTCAGGAAGAGCTAGAGAACTACAATGTGAATTCTCCAAGCACTTAATACTTATACTACTTGTCATTTTACAAAAGTAAAAAACTTATCTCTGTTAGAATATAAACTCCTCGACGACAAGGAACGTATCACATTCCACTTTGAACCTAGCAATTCTTAGCAGTAAATTAATAAATATCAGCATTTAAAACTACAACCCATCCCAACCTTGCAAAGGATGACTAGTGCGTTGCTGCTTAGTTTGACACAAAACATCAACATAAGTTAAGCTAAACCTTCTTGGTTTCTTTTTGTTTATGAAGTCTGGGTTAAATTTTTCCAAGAGTATAGAAAGGGCAATAATTAATTACATATTTTAGTTTAAATATCACTTTCATGTAGCTGAGCCAAGTATAAGGAAAATAACTGAATATAACTTTTCAGATTCTGGTGGTGAGGAGTTTCATGCAGAATAAGATTGTTCTATGATGTAGGACAAAATTAACTACTCTTTTTTGCTTTAAAACTGTTCTTTTTGTTAGACCTCCTTAGTAACACACCTCTCTGACCCCTTTTCTTCCTATATTTTACCATTTGGGATGAGGGTCCTTTTTCTGACTGTTAGCCATTTTGCTATTTAATGCAAGTGTTCTTTAAGGTTTTATCCTCAATCCTGTATACTCCATTATACTCTCCCAGGATAAATTCATTCACTATCAGTGCTTTAATTACCATCAATATGCTGACAACTCAAATGTATTTATCCTCTTCCCCAAAGAGCTCTCTCTTGAGATCCAGGTGAATAAAACCAAGTGCAATCAAACTTTTTCTACTTGAATGCCCCACATACTTCTCAAGGTTAATATGTCCAAAATTAATATCATCATCACAACCACTTTACCAGGCCTACGTGTTCCTGTACTTTGCATTCTTTTTAATGTTTTCACTAACTACGCACACATCAGAAACTTCAAAATTATTCCAAATATCTTTACCTCAACTACCGTATATCCAATTAAGTCAACTTCCTTCACATTGTTTATGTCTTCTTTTCCTCATTCCCAATGCCTTAGAGCAGACATTCATACTTTCTTGCCTAGATGATTGCAATCATTTCTCAACTGATCTTCCCAGCTTTAATTTTGCACCTACACAAGCCAATCTTCACATGCCCATCAAAATGATCCACGTACAACTCACATATGACAATGTTATTTTCCAGCTTAAAACCCCTCAATGTCTCCTTCCATGAAACTTCTCACCTAATCCTAAATAGATAACCGATCCCCTCCTTGAAATCTCCATTATATTGATAGTACTCTGTTGTTGTGCTAGACATGTCTCTCCCCTTCACTGGACTGTGAAGGAGATTTTGCACTGCAAAAACAAAGAAACAAACAAATGGTTTTAGAAAACGAAATCAGAACATACAAAACTAGACGCTCACTCTTTACTAGCCTGATCAGATCTTCACATCAAAACAAATTAAGAGGATAATGCTCATCTTCTAGGCATAAATTCCACTTTTATTTCAGGTATTCAAATGATTCAACTAAACCATTCATTTGGCTTGAAGTGAAGATACTCTCAATCTACTCGCCTTGCTTTGAGAAACTATATGTGAGGAGAGTTTAACAAAAAATCATAAATCATTCTGGTTTATTAGCTGATCATAAATAGTGATCTTCTTAGAAACCTGTTTTAAAGGTAAACTGTAGCATACTCTCAGATTATCCCCCCCCCCAAATTTTAAATAGACACTGTAATGTCAAACTATTTTCCTTTAAGTTTCTTAAGGTGAACACAGATTTAGTCAATATGTTGTCACTTAAAGACTTTTCATTAAACTAGAATATTTTCAAGGCAGGAAGAGTCTCTATTAATTCTAAGTGTATTAGTGTGTTATTCACCCTCAAATCCCAATTATTAGAATATGGCAGCACACTTGAAAAAAGTTTTTAAAAGAGGTTGCTTTGATTTCCCATATATCATATCCTAGTTTGCATTGTTTCTTATTTTTGGGGGGCATGTATACATGTAATAAGAACTGCATAAAGCATTTTTTCAAAGCTACACTTTACTGGAGGCATTGGTGGTTTAGTGGTGGAATACTCCTTCCATGTGGAAGACCCAGGTTCGATTCCCAGCCAATGCACCTCTACGCGGCCACCACCATCTGTCAGTGGTGGGTTACGTGCTCCTATGATACTGAACAGGTTTCAGCAGAGCTTCCAAACTAAGATGGGCTAGAAAGAAAGGCCTGGCAATCTACTGCTGAAAATCAGCCAATGAAAACCCAGTGGATCACAATGGTCCAATCCACAGCAACTGATCAAGAAATGGTGCAGGACTGGGCAGCGTTTAGTTCCTCTGTGCATGTGATCACCATGAGTCCAGGACCGACTCAATGGCAGCTAACAATACCAACAAACTTTAGTAGACACTCAATAGTGCCTGGAGGAGGAGGAAAGATGGGATAAATGAAGAAAGCCCTGAAGGTAGGAAGCTTTTTGTTTTTTGTTTTGAGGTGCCTGCAGAATATCCAAATGAAGATGTCCACTGGGAAGTTGAATATACATGGGTTGGAATTCTGTAGTGAGTTCAGGGCTTCAGATAGAAACTTCAGAGTTATGAAAACATAAGTACATACATAGACATATATGAGGTTATCAGGGAAGAGCCCATGGAGTCAAAAGAGCAGATGGTGTGAGTGGACCCTCGAATAGCATCGACATTTTAGGGGTGTCCAGGCAGAAAGAAATAGCCAGAATGGTAGAGGAAAATCAGGAGAAAAGGCTGTAATATAAGCGCAGGGAGGACAATCTCAAGAAAGAGAGAACGATCTACAGTCTCAAATATCAAAGAGAAATGAGGTAAGATAGGAAAGGAAAGTGGCTAATGCCTTAGGCAATACTGAGGCCACTGGTAGATTATGAACTCTTGTTTCAAGGGAATAGGATGGGTTATGGGGAAGCCAGATGGTTGTATGTTGGGGACAATACAATGGTCAGTAAGTAAACGGAGGCTATAAATGTAGACTACTCTTGTGATGACTCAGTTATAAACAGAATGGCTTGACAGCTAGAGAGAGTTACATTAGTGGCACAGGAGAGAGAAGATATCTGATAGAACAAGGTCCTTAAGGAAACAGAAAAAGCAGAGGAGAGATATTAGCCTTGTGGAGAAGGGAACCCTCTTTCACTGAGTTATAAGACAAGAGAAACGGATAGGTGAATATGAAGATACATCGAAGGCAGAAAGGAAGGAAGTTGTAAAAATTGTTTTGTCATGTCCTCAATTTCCTCAGTGAAGTGAGAAGCTACGTCTTCTGCTGAGACTGAAGCAGAAGGTGCTATGTTAGGAGATTTGAAGGAAAATAAAATGTAAGTCTGGAATAGACAATGAGTAGCAGTAGAAAGGAAATTGAGGGTTTCTCTAGCTTTCTAAAAAAAAAAAAAACTAGTGACTGAGAATTACTGGACAATATTGCGTGACCATCTAAACTTGGAAACTGTTAATTTTAATTATTTAACTAATAACTTCCACATGAATGGCTATGTGACACTCCTTTAGATACAGATCAAATGGTTCCTCCTCTATGAAGACCCCTCTGACCTATACAGAGTTTAACAGGCCTTCTCTGTGACCCCATTAAACCTAAAATGTAACTCCATAATTGTACTTAGAACACTATATTGCAATTATAGATTATTTGTGTTGCATGCTGCTCCTGTACCAGATAGTGAGCTCCTTTCAGGCATGGCTGTATTTGTGGATTCCAGTGTCTCATATTTCAATAAATGTTTCTCGAATGACTATATGAGCAATCATTAATCTTCCTGGTGCTGTGCATGTAAATATGTATATTTACAGAAAAATTTTAATGTATCTTTCTCAAAATCCCATTTCTTCCACTGCTCCACCCCAAGCTCTCTGCCTCCGTAGCTTGGCTTTGTCAAAATGTGCCCAGTGCAAACACAGGGAAAGCATAATTTTGTTAGACTAAACTCAGATGTTAAGTTCCTGATTAATAAACTCAGAAAAGAGCCACATATTATGAACATGAAATTACAGTACAAATGTAAATTTCTATGTAATTTTAAAATTGAAGTCTCCTAGTTTCTAACATTTTAAGATAATTCATTTACTATTATGGATGTTTCTCATCAATTTATTACAGCCCATAACTAAAAACAATAAATGCTTAATTTAAAAAATGACTTGTACTTGAAAGTTTTTTCAGAAAATATCCAACTGCAATTGTTTGTCAAACAATTAAATGTGCAAATAGAATTCTTTCAGTCTTAGGAATATGGAGCAAGTGTGATGCTCAGGCTTGCAGCCCAGTCCACGTGATTTCTTTCATTCGCTGTCATGCTGGCTGCCTGTTGGGAAAATGGGGCATGTTTTAATGATGTGTTGTATAATAAAGTTTTATCATGGAAAACATTTTAACCCAAATTAGGTCATTTATTTTTTTAATAGCAGTTTAAATCTACTCATTCACATTTTGCAGACAATAGTGCCTCCTCTCTCACAATAATTTTGTAGTTTTTTTTTTGCATGTGTGACTGATGTTGGGCGAATCAATTTTCAAAGATGGATTAGCAGGCTTTTCTGTAAAAACCAAGGTGATGATAGAAGATTTATTTAAAAAAGAAACCACACTGACATTTCCCAGGTTGGCAGTGATACCTACTATTTTATGCTAAGGGATTCTTTAGCAGCATAGTGATTAAAAACTTGCTTTTCATTCAAAGGGGTTGTAAATTAATTATTTACTGTACTTACCAGTCCCTTCCAGCTTGTGATATACTGCTAAATAAATATTTCATACAAATTCTACACTGAAAGTTATAAAAATAAAAGTCATTGATCTGGGATCAGATCTCAGGGGCTTCTATTAGTTTTTAAGGACATCCCCCCATCTTTTCCCCCTCCTCCCCAATATGCAGACACTTTCCTGGAAGTTCCATCAAGAATATGAATAATCCTCAATGCTCAAACATGTAACAGAGTGTATTCTTAGGACTGTATTATATGACAGGAAAGGAAGAACTTATGTACCTTGACATTTAGCTTCCTGTAATATTGTATCCTATCAAAGAACATTGCTATTTATGTTCAGGGTTTCAAATATGCTTTTGCTTACGAGGTTATCTTTGCCTTTGAAAACACTCCAGTTTGTACTCCAATGAAAAAATGCAAATCATCTGCTAGAAGATATGCATCATGCTGGTTTTAGGAGGCTAAAAAGGAAGCTTCAGTCAGAAACAAAAGAGGAGGAGGTGGATTATAAAGTTTTTTTGCTAAGAATATTGCATATGTTTAACAAAGTCTCTACTGTGTGCAAGGTTGAAGATCTCTATATTATAATGTAACAGTGATATTCTTCCTTTAAGGTACCATCTACCAGTTATTCATTCATTGAAAGAGTATTTATGAGCACCTGCTACGTGCCTGGCATTGTTATAGGCACTGGGGAGAGAGCAGTGAACAATTAGACAAAAATATCTGCCCTCAAGGAGCTTACGTAGTTGTGGCGGAAGACAGAATATAATCAAAATAAATAAGTAAATTATATGGTATTTAATTTATATCATTAATTATATAAAATTATTAGATGGTGATAAGTGTTAAGAATAAACAATGAAGTAGGCATGAAGGACGGAGGGTAGTTATAATGTTATATAGGGTGGTCATTGGAACCCTGAGGCCAATAGTGATGGAGTAAAGTGAGCAAAGGTGTTTCAGGAGTTGTGATCAGAGACGTAAGTAGTTCAGATTGTGCAGAGCTTTCTAGGACTTTTTGACCTTTACCTTTATTGAGATGGGAAGTCAGGGGATGACTAAAGGGGTAATCTGACATATCCAAAACAGCAAAAGTAAGCTATTGGAAGATATAGTAAAAGCTAGATGCAGCAAAACTTGCTATTTAAAGCATATTTCCTTGTTTTCCGGCATCGGTAGGGCCTCTACTTCATGTCAGTAAAATTGGAATCTCTGTTCATATCTCCGTTGGGACTGCCACTACCTTTTTTCTTCCCACTGCTTTTCTGTAATTGTATTTTATGGTGCATATTAGCAGGGTAGACAGATGAAATATAAATGCATACAAAATATAAATGCATAGTAACTATTAAAATTATGAAGACAAACTTCATATTGATGAGTGAAATTCTCATATTACTGTAGTGTTCATTACTACGTGGCCACAAGCCTTTACAGCGTGCAACTATGTATAGAATGTAATTCAATGTCTTTACAAACTTTATTATCAGCAGTGTGGATAAGCGATGCCATAAGGTATAAAGAACCATTTTTTTTTCCTAGAGGGTTTAAATTTCCCTCTTTCAAAAAGGGGAAAAAAAGGAAAAAGGCCTGCCAGTTCTGAGTCATTTTAAAACATAAACATATTTATGTAAGCCCCAGAGTTAACACCACATTTAGGTAAATTGTGTTGGAAATGAAACATTGCTGATGCCAAAGAATTTCCCTTCGGTATTTGGTTACTAGGATAGTAGTGTGCACTATGACAGCTACATTTTCCCAAGAGAAACTATTCTTAAAATAAACTGTTGTATTTTTAAGGAAACACCAGGAGGGTGAAAAACGTTACTGAAATACTTGAAACTATACCCTAGGATTATCTCTCCCCTCTGGTTTTCTTTATTAAGATGACTAACATTCAAAGTATTCAGATATTCTAGAGCCTGTAGAACTTTCACCTTTTTACTATTACTAAGATGGGAAGCTATTGGAGGATTTCAAGCAGAAGAATGATGTAAATACACATGAAGTGTATACTCCTGAGTTGAATTTACAAAGGTTAAGAAAGAAGAGGAAAATTGAGGCACTACTGAAGTCAACTGTTTAGAGAAAAATAGCTAAAATTGCAACAGTAGATGGAAAGAAATCTTAGGAAGGCAATCCTTATCAATAAGGTGAAATTAACCTAGTTGGAAAGACTTAAAAGAAAGAGATCCACTTTAGGGACTGATAAAGTCCTAAATAGAAACATTTTAAAGCTTATTCTCCTCAGGGGTCAGTTTTGTTACTCTATACTCTGGTTAACAAAACTCAGTATGCCAAAACTGATATCCTGTAACCTGTTGCCATGGGGTCGATTCTGACCCATACCAACCCTAGAGGACAGAGTAGAACTGCCCCATAGGGTTTCCAAGGAGCACCTGGTGGATTTGAACTGCCAACCTTTTGGTTAGCCTCCATATCACTTAACCACTGCGCCACCACTCCTGTTAAAATAGATGACTCCACCACACACTAATTAAACCCAGTGCCATCGAGTCAATTCCGACTCATAGCGACCCTATAGGACAGAGTAGAACTCCCCCGTAGAGTTTACAAGGGGCACCTGGTGGATTCAAACTGCCAACCCTTTGGTTAGCAACCCTAGCACTTAACTACTGCACCACCAGGGTTTCCTACACACTAATTAGTTACTTTAATTCAAATACTAAAGACAATTTCATCTGCAATTAATTAGTTGCATGTATACCTCCTATCTCAGGATATTCATGCAGTACCATTAGAGTGTGGTAGTTACAGATTTATGCTTTGTAGTCAAACAGATGTGCATTTGAGTCCAGACCCCAACATTTTTTTTGTGACCTTGAGCATTTCATTTAACCTATATTTTATTCAACAGTAAAACATGGATAGCAATAGGGTCCATCCCATAGGTTTGCAATTGGTATTAAGTGAAAATGTAAAGTTGCAGGCACATATAATGTTAGTCATTTTGTTATCATTATGAAGTTTCAACTCCACCACCTTGTAATATTCTGTATTGTCTTCTACCTAGGGCCCATTTAATAAACTGAAGTGTTCAAGCAGTACCTGGAACACAGTAAGTGCTATTTAAAACCCTTTCATTAGGAAATTTTTATTAAAAAAAAATTTGTTTTGATGGCATGTATTTTCAGTATTGGAATACATGCTTACTAATTGAAAGTGTTTAAATTTTGGGTTGGTAATATGTATTTTGAGAAATATGATTTGGTAATACAAGCCACCAATAAGGCAAGGCGCCACCGATCTGTGATATGACAATATACCAATAAGAATTAAATAAAGAATTTATTGCAGGTGCCTTTCCATTAGCTTACATGTAGAACCTCTGGTTTTCCAAATATGACACAGAAAGAAAAAACAAAACAAATCCATCAGGGCTCCCTAACTATTACACAGGAAAGCCATAATTATGCTTGCAAGCCTTATGTCACAGAAATAAAGGGGAAAAAATGCAAAAGTTTACAAAACACATCCAGGAAGCATCACCTAATAGAATGCACAACCTACGCAACAATGAGGCTCCAATACCTGTCTGCTGAGCTTCACGCATTTCAAAAAGGGACCCACCTTGGTGCTAAATGCGTTAGAACTACAATAAAATGCTACCTACGAGGTCCAGAGGCATAAAAATGGTTGATATACTGTTAAACCAACAGTAACTGACGACTTAAGTGTCTGTTAAATAAATAAAACAAGCTGCTTTGTAAGGAAAGCCTTGATGGTTGGGAAGAAACTCTGGACCAGTCTTTGTACAATATTTACATAATCAACACTGAAGAAGATAAGGGAGCTGGCTTTTTCCGTCTATCGTATTCGTCCATTTATACTTCTTTCCATGCTTCAAACCTTTTTTTTTTTTTTATTGTACTTAAGGTGAAAGTTTACAGAGCAAATTAGTTTCTCATTAAAAAATTTATACATAAATTGTTTGGCGACTTTGATTGCTGTCCTGCGTTGTTTCGGCACTCTCCCTCTTTCCCTTTCTACCCTGGGTTCCTTGGTTCCATTTCTCCAGTTTTCCTCTCCCTTTCTGCCTTCTCGCCTTTGTTTTTGGGCAGATATGGCCCATTTGATCTCATATACTTGATTGATCTAAGAAGCCCTTTTTCATGTGTGTTATTATTTGTTTTATAGTCCTGCCTAATATTTGGCTGAAAGGTGAACTTTGGGAGTGTCTTCAATTCTAAGTTAGAAGGGTGTCCAGGAGCCATAGTCTCAAGGTTCCTCCAATCTCTGTCAGACAAGTATCGTCTTTTTGTGAATTTGATCTTTTGTTCTACATTTTTCTCCCGCTCTGTCCAGGACCCTCTGTTGTAATCCTATTCAGAGCAATCGGTAATGGTAGCTGGGCATCATCTAGTACTTCCAGGCTCAGGCTGGTAGAGATTGTGGTTCATGTGCTCCATTAGCCCTTTGGACTAATTGCTCTTTAGGTTTTTTCACTCTCCTTTGCTCCAGATTAGAAGAGAACTATAGTTCTATCTTACATAGCTGCTCATAAGCTTTTAAGACTCTGGACTCTACTCACCAAAGTAGGACATAGAAACACTGTCTTTAAGAACTATAATGTAGATATGCCCCGAGTATATGGTCCTTTGATTTTGAGTCTGGGATCTTCATCTCGTGACATGTTTAGTTATGTCTAAGAAGTTTCCCTGACTGTGCCACTTGTGTGCTCTATGTATTAATATATGAGTATCTACAGTCATGTGTTTAGAAATTCCCACCATCGAACCTGTATCTGCCAATGGATGTGCTCCTTTACCCCATTTCTCACCTCTTGACAAATCTATCTATTTATGTGTCCATTCATAGGTTATCGTTTGTTGCTTCTATTCTTGCAGGTCATAACAAATTATGGATAACATAGCGAAGAATGGGAATTCCAGAACACTTAATTGTGCTCATGAGGAACCTTTACATAGATCAAGAGGCAGTTGTTCAGACAGAACAAGGGAATGCTGATTGGTTTAAAGTCAGGAAAGGTGTGCATCGGGGTTGTATTCTTTCACCATACCTATTCAATCTGTATGCTGAATAAATAATACGAGAAGCTGGACTCTATGAAGAAGAACGGGGCATCCAGATTGGAGGAAGACTCATTAGCAACCTGCATTATGCAGGTGACACAAACTTGTTTGCTGAAAGTGAAGAGGACTTGAAGCACTTACTAATGAAGATCAAAGACCACAGCCTTCAGTATGGATTGCACCTCAACATAAAGAAAACAAAAATCCTCACAACTGGACCAATGAGCAACATCATGATAAACAGAGAAAAGATTGAAGTTGTCAAGGATTTCATTTTACTTGGATCCACAATCAACAGCCATGGAAGCAGCAGTCAAGAAATCAAAAGATGCATTGCATTGGGTAAATCTGCTGCAAAGGACCTCTTTAAAGTGTTGAAGAGCAAAGATGTCACCTTGAAGACTAAGGTGCACCTGGCCCAAACCATGGTATTTTCAACCACATCATATGCATGTGAACGCTGGACAATGAAGAAGGAAGACTGAAGAAGAATTGATGCCTTTGAATTGTGGTGTTGGCAAAGAATATTGAATGTACCATGGACTGCCAGAAGAACTAATAAATCTGTCTTGGAAGCAGTACAACCAGAATGCTCCTTATAAGCAAGGATGGTGACACTGCATTATACATACTTTGGACATGTTGTCAGGTGGGATCAGTCTCTGGAGAAGGACATCATGCTTGGCAAAGTACAAGGCCAGTGGAAAAGAGAAAGACCCTCAAGGAGGTGGACTGACACAGTGGCTGCAACAATGGGCTCAAGCGTAACAATGATTGTAAGAATGGCGCAGGACCAGGCAGTGTTTTGTTCTGTTGTGCATAGGGTCACAATGAGTCGGAGCCAACTCGACGGCACCTAACAACAACAACATTCTTGCAGAATTATCTAAGCTACAGTAGTTATATAAAAAAAAAAACATTGCCATCGAGTGGATTCCGACTCATAGTGACACTTAAGGACAGCGCAGAACTGCCCCATAGGGTTTCCAAGGAGTGCCTGGTGAATTCAAACTGGGTTAGCAGCCCAACTCTTCACCACTCAGCCACTAGGGCTTCCCAGTAGTTACCATAAACCAAACCAAACCAATCCTTTTGCCTTCAACTCGATTCCAACTCATAGCGATCCTATAGGTCACAGTAGAACTGCCCCATAGGATTTCCAAGGAGCTCCTGGTGGATTCCAACTCCTGACCTTTTGGTTAGCAGCCATAGCTCTTAAACACTACGCCATCTGGGTTTCCTTTGTTCCTAGGATCCTGTCAGTGTCCCCTCTTGCATTGGTCCTGTTGTGCCAACTTCTGCCTCATTGTGTATTGCCTTTCCCTTCACCAATGTTAACATATGTCTACTATCTCTTTGGTAACTTTCTATTCCTCCCCTTCTCATCCTTGGTAATCATCAAAGAGATTTTTTTTCCCTCGTGTGTAAACGTTTTGTTGTTACTTTATAACAGTGATCTCATACAATATTTGTCTTTTGGAGACTGACTTATTTCACCCAGCATAATGGACTCCAGGTTCATCTATGTTGTGGCACGTTGTGAGATGTTTCCTGGATTCATCTTTGGTGGTTAGGGAGAAACCCTGGACTAGTCTTTGTACAATATTTACATAATCTATAATGAAGAAGTTAAGGGAGCTTTCTTTTTCTATTGATCACATTCTTCCATTTATACTGCCAGAAATTCAAGCAGGATTCAGAAGAGGATGTGGAACCAAGGATATCATTGCTGATATCAGATGGATCCTGGCTGAAAGCAGAGAATACCAGAAAGACGTTTACCTGTGTTTTCCTGACTATCCAAAGGCATTCAACTGTGTGGATCATGACAAATTATGAATAACATTGCAAAGAATGAGAAATCCAGAACACTTAACTGTGTCCATGAGGAACCTGTGCATAGATCAAGAGGCAGTCATTGGAACAGAACAAAGTGACACTGCATGGTTTAAGGTCAGAAAAGTTGTGCATCAGGGTTGTATCCTTTCATCATACTCATTCAATCTGTATGCTGAGCAAATAATACGAGAAGCTGGACTATATGGAGAAGAACGGGGCATCAGGATTAGAGGAAAACTCAGTAACAACCTGCATTATGCAGATGATACAGCCTTGCTTACTGAAAGTGAAGAGGACTTGAAGCACTTACTGACAAAAATCAAAGACTACAGCCTTCAGTGTGGATTGCACATCAACATAAAGAAAACAAAAATCCTCACAATTGGACCAATAATCAACATTATGATAAAAAAAAGATTGAAGTTGTCAAGGATTTCATTTTACTTGGATCCACAATCAACAGCCATGGAAGCAGCAGTCAAGAAATCAAAAGACACATTACATTGGGCAAATCTGTTGCAAAAGACCACTTTAAAGTGTTAAAAAGCAAAGATGCCATTTTAAGTACTAAGGTGCACTTGGCCCAAGCCATCCATGATGGTTTCAATCACCTCATGATGGTTTCAATCACCTCATATGCGTGGAAAATCTGGACAATGAATAAGGAAGACCAAAGAAGAACAGGTGCCTTTGAGTTATGGTGTTGGCAAGAATTTTGAATACACCACGGGCTGCCAAAAGAAAGAACAAATCCAACTTGGAAGAAGTGCAGCCAGAATGCTCCTTAGAAGCGAGCATGACGAGACATACTTTTGACATGTTATCAGGAGGCACCAGTCCCAGGAGAAGGATATCGTGCTGATAAAGTGGATGGTTAGCAAAGGAGGGGAAACCCTCAACAAGATGGATTGACACAGTGGCTGCAATATTAAAAAAAAAAATTGCAATATTAGGCTCAAGGATAACAATGATCATGAGGATGGAACAGGATAGGGGAGTGTTCCATTCTGTTGCACATAGGGTCGTTATAAGTCAGAACTGACTCGACAACACCTAACAACAACAACGACGACATCGGTTCCCCATTGCCATTGAGTCAATTCTGACTCATAGCGACCCTGTAGGATAGAGTAGAACTGCCCTATGGGGTTTCCAAGGAGCCCAGTTTTGAGGATTTTTGTCTTCTTTATGTTGAGGTGTAATCCATACTGAAGGCTGTAGTCTTTGATTTTCATCAGTAGGTGCTTCAAGTCCTCTTCACTTTCAGCAAGCAAAGTTGTGTCATCTGCATATCTCAGGTTGTTAACGAGACTTTCTCCAATCCTGATGTCATATTCTTCTTCATACAGTCTTTTCTTGGATTATTTGCTCAGCACATAGATTGAATAAGTATGGGGAAAGGATACAACCCTGATGTACAACATTCCTGATTTTAAACCACTCAGTATCATCTTGTTCTGTTCAAACAACTGCCTCTTGGTCTATGTACAGGTTCCTCATGAGCACAATTAAGTGTTCTGGAATTCTTATTCTTCACAATGTTATTCATAATTTGTTATGATTTGCACAGTCTAATGCCTTTACATAATCAATAAAACATAGGTAAACATCTTTTTGGTATTCTCTGCTTTCAGCCAGGATTCATCTGACATCAGCAATGATATCCTTCATTCCATGTCCTCTTCTGAATTCAGCTTAAATTTCTGGCAGTTTCCTGTCAATGTACTGTGGCAACAATTTTTTAAATTATCTTCAGCAACATTTACTTGAATGTGTTATTAATGATATTGTTTAATAATTTGCACATTCTGTTGGATAACCTTTCTTTGGAATGGCCACAAATATGGATCTCTTCCCATCTAATGGCCAGGGAGCTGTCTTCCACATATCTTGGCATAGACGAGTGTGCATTTCCAGGACTGCATCCATTTGTTGAAACATCTTGATTATTACTCCATCAATTCCTGGAGCCTTGTTTTTTGCCAATGCCTTTAGTGCAGCTTGGACTTCTTCCTTCAGTACCGTTGGTTCTTGATCATATACTACTTCCTGAAATTGTTGAACATTGACCAATTCTTTTTGATACAATGACTCTGTGTATTTCTTCCATCTTCCCTTGATGCTTTCTGCATCTTCCAATATCTTGCCCATAGAATCCTTCAATATTCCAACTCGGGGTTGAATTTTCTCTTCAGTTCTTTCAGCTTGAGAAATGCCGAGTGTTTTCCTCCCTTTTGGCTTTTAACTCCAGGTCTTTGCACATTTCATTACAATACTTTACTTTGTATTCTTGAACTGCCCTTTGATATTTTCTGTTCAGCTCTTTTATATCATCATTTCTTCAATTCACTTTAGCTACTCTACATTCAAGAGCAAGTTTCAGCATCTCTTCTGACATCCATTTTGGTCTCTTCTTTCTTTCTTGTCTTTTTAATCACTTTTTGCTTTCTTTATGTATGATGTCATTGCACAACTCTTTTGGTCGTTGGTCATTAGTGTTCAGTGTGTCAAATCTCTTCTTGAGATGGCCTCTAAATTAAGGTAGGATACACTCAAGGTATACTCTGGCTCTCATAGGCTTGTTTTAATTTTCTTTAGCTTCAACTTGAACTTGCATGTGAGAGGTTGATGGTGTGTTCCACAGTCAGCCTCTGGCCTTGTGCCGACTGATGATATTGAGCTTCTCCATTGTGTCTTTCCACAGATGTAGCCAATTTGATTCCTGTGTATTCCATTTGGTGAGGTTAATGTGCATACCAACCATTTATGTTGTTTAAAAAAGGTATTTACAATGAATAAGTCATTGGTTTTGCAAAATTCTGTCCTGTAATCTCCAGTGTCATTTCCATGACCGAGGCCATATTTTTCAACTATGAATCCTTTTTTGTTTCCAGCTTTTGCATTCTAATCACCAGTAATTATCAATGTATCTTGATTGCATGTTTGATCAATTTCAGACTGTAGAAAATGGGAAAAATCTCCAACGTCTTCATCTTCGGCATTAGAGGTTAGTCATAAATTTGAATAATAATCATATTAACTATTAGTTTTGGTAGTGCATACTAAGTGATTTTGAATAGTTTCAAAGCCTTCAGATGTTAAGCAAAGCCAGAGTGCAGATGAGAAAATGATAAAGTAATCCCCAGTAGTGATACACAAGTTAATTGAAGAAGAAGGCTGTACCTTAGATCAAGTTTTCTATTTAGATGACATAGATATTTTTTATAAGCTCATGCCTTAAAGACCTACATCACAAAGGAAGTAAAACTTGCCTCAGGATTTAAGGCTGTGAAAGATACTTATCTGGGATGTTTGGAAATGACGCTAAGCTGAGGACAATGAGCCACACATCCAAATGTGGTGCTACAACTTTCCATCTAATTTCATATTATTCAAGCACACAATTTTGCAATAACTCACAAGCTGCAATTTTTCTGAAAACCACTTCCTCAAACAAATTTCAGATACTTTTTCAAAGTAAAATGCCATATATATTGTAGCATTTATATATTTTATTTTTTAGCCATTTAACATGAGTAAAACATTGCTAACGTATTTATTAGATTCTTTTGAGTTTTTTCCTTTTATGCGTCACTGACAAAGTCTTGAGCATTGTACCTAACCCCATTTTTCCCAAAAACCCTGTGGATTTCACTGTGTGACTTTGGAAAACACAGTGATCTTTTGGAGAACATATATCACGTTAAGCAGAACTGACTAAACTTTAAGATCTATCCCCAGGTGAAGCCAAACAAGCCAGTAGCTCTGCGATGGGTCCAAATTATTTAGATTTCTCAAATATTTAATTTCCCTGGACTGCCCTTTGGTATTAGGTAAGCAACCTACAGTGAAGGACTTTATTAAAAGCTATCCTCTGAAATTCATTTTTTTTTTTTATTGTGAGAATGTTGTTGAGTATGATGTCCATCACATTACACAGTATTCTATTTATGATGAACCCAGGAAAACATTTCACTCTGGCCTGAGAAGAGTTATGCTTCTCCTGAGAAACTTGCTTGTTTTTATATCATGTTTTATACTGACACTTTGAAGGAATACCTCAATAGAGCTCAATGAATACTTCTTGAAAAATGTGATACTTAGCTGCATTTTCTTCTCCACTTTGGCTGTTAGAATACTCAAAATCAAATTTGTGAATATTTTTCACTACATTTTATATTTTCCATGTTTCTTTTCCTTTTTGCCAGATTTTCTTAACCCCTACTTTTTAATATTTATTCAATCTTTTTTACTGTCTATGTATTTAAGACATGTTAAACCTATCTTGAAACAATCTGGAGTACAAATAAAATAGAATAATAACAATAATGAAGAACTGGGACTAAGGTATGAAACCGTTCTCTGAAAAAAGAAAAAAACAAACAATTTACATGAAGTTCCAAAACATAAAACAATACCAAAATGGACAGATGTATGATAAAGCAAGTAGAGTAAAATATCAAAGGAGGAATCTAGGTGGTGGAGATTCAAGTATTAATTGTAAAGCTCTTCAATTTGCTGAATGGTTGAAATTTTTCATTAAAAAGTTGAAAAACTACTATTGTAAATTGATTTAGGGATGCGTACATATGTGTTAAAAGCATAAGGACTGCAAAGTAATAAGAAAAAAATATTAATTCAAAATAGTAGCTACTTCAAGTAAGAGGAGGAGGGGAAATATATCTATCAAGAGGTTCACAAGGAGGTGGTTTCAATAATTGTGTAATGTTTTATTTCTTAAGCTGGGTGGTGCACTAGTCTGAAGGAATTGGAAATCTTGATGGAAAAATGCAGATTGAATAGAAATGAAGTTATCATTTGGAATACATAAAGTGGAGTGAAAAGTGCTTTCCAAGTTGGGATATTTACTCGTGGAAACAATATGATTTTTCCATGAATGCATTTCTTTGATATAGTATAAATATACTACTATATGCATGTATATTTATGTCACTATCTCATTAATTTGTTTTAAAGCAAGTCTCCTGGTCTTAGTCTTAGATGAAAGGCTCTACCTAGTAAGGTAGGGAGGGAGTTAATGGAAGTAACCACCTCTTCCCCATCATTTCTCCAAAATGTTCTCCTTATATGCAGTGGGGAAATTTGAAACAAGAAAATTCTTGCTTTTTGTCCTTCTTAATAACCAGAAAAATCATTAAAATATTCTGAGCTGTGCTCACAATTATGGCTTCTCACTTGTATATTTCAGCTATAACTAATCACCAGGTTATACCTTATCTCAAAAGTTGTGTAACTGCTAACAGTCTAAATAAGTAGCCCTCTGACTAATTAACATGTTACAAGTCTATTAAGAAATCATATTTTTATAGTTTCTGCAAATGCAGGAGCAGAAGTCTGTTAGTGGAGACTAACTAATGTTAACAATCCTTGAGGTGTTTCTGAATTGACATTTTATTGGATTAGGATTGTACAAACTGTGACAAGTTGACTAAGGCTAAGACACAAGAGACAGTAGCGTACTTTTTTTTTCTCATTATAAGTAATTTCTGAGTATGAATAATAAAATCCTGAACCAGAGTATATAGACTTTTCAAATCATATATGTAATAGCCATTAAAGCCAGTGGGAATCATGAGTATCTTCCCTCTCCTTCCTCTCTCCACAAATAATCGCTGTGCCAAATAACTTGAACAGGGTATAAATATAAAGATTTTTTTTCCCAAATAAATCATGTATTCTAATGTGACTAGGGGTGACTATAAAATGGAAAAACTAGGAAAGATTTGTCTTTAATAATAACAACTCTTGCAAAACCCCAGTACAGCAATCTAAATACATAAGAGATCCATTCTAATCCCTCAGCTGCCAGTTTCTTTTAAAGTTAAAAGTTCCTCACTATACTTTATGTCATTTTTTACTACGTGTAGTTAGGAACTAGATAAGACTGACTAAACTGATTTTTCTGTGACTTTTACCACTGCTGACTCAAAACAGTTTAGTCCATTTTTAAGTAATTTGAGAATATTGTAGACATTATCCAAAAGGCTAATACATGGCCAAAACTATGACCTTTGAAGCCAGTAAACAACAACAACAAAAATTCCATTTTAAATTATTTTAAAGAATGATAAATACAAGTCTCTCATCCTCTATAAACAGAAAGGAATAGTTTTATACATGATTTTGTATACTATTCTGACAGAAAATTATTTTGTTTAACTTAGGTAACCAAATTACAGGCCAAATAATTGAATAAAACAAAAGCAAAAACTCCTGAAATACACTTTAAGTAATTTTTGGCTTAAACGCTATTGCAAAGAATTAATTAAAAATACGTATTACAACAAAGGGTTAAAGGTTCATTGATAAATTACTAGAAATATTTTATTGCATCTGGACTACAGATGAACAACAAAAAATATGGAATAGTGCTTTGTTATTAACTGGTATTGTAATTTTCTAAATCAACTGAAATATTTTATGTAATTTATTTTTGTTGCTATTGAGGATATACACAGCAAAAAATATACAAATTCAACAATACCTACATGTACAATCTAGTGACATTGATTACATTCTTCAAGTTGTGCAACCATTTTCACCCTCATTTTCCAAGATGTTCCTCCCTCATTACCATAAATTCACTGTCCCCTAAACTTCCTATTTAATCTTTCTAGTTGTTGTTGTCAATTTGATCCATATAGGTAGAATTTAAAAGAGCATAATACACAAACACACATTCTCTACTAGTTAAGCTAAACTGTTGTTTGGTTTTAAGAAGACTTCAGAGGATATTTTTGGTTTAAGATTTAAAGATTATCTCAGGGCAATAGTTTCAGGGGTTCATCCAACCTCTATGAATCCAGAAAGTCTGGATTCCACTAGAATTTGAAATTCTGTTCTGCATTTCTCCCTTTTGATAAGTATTCTTCTTTAGAGTCTTTGATCAAAATGTTCAGTAATGGTAGCCAGGCACCATTCAGTTCTGTTTTAAAGTACCAGTGTTTTAAAATAAATGTCCTAGACTTAAACGGAAAGATCTTCCATGTTTATGGATGGGAAGACTTAATACTGTTAAGAAGTCAATACTACCCAATGTGATCTATAGATTCAATGCAATCCCAACCAAATTCCGACAGCCTTCTTTACAGAAATAGAAAAAGCAGTCTCAATTTTATATGGGATGGCAAGAGGCCCTGAATAGCTAAAGCAATGTTGAAAGAGACAAACAAAGTAGGAAGACTCCCAATTCCTGATTTTGAAATATATTATAATGTTACGGTAATCAAAACAGCCTGGTATTGATACAACAACAGACACATATACCAATGGAATAGAATTGAGAGTCAAGAAATAAACCCGCACATCTACGATCAACTGTTGGGAAAAGAAGAGTCTTTTCAATAGATGATGTTGGGAAAATTGGATTTCCACATGCAGAAAAATTAAACAGGATCCATGCTTCATACTATACACAAAGGCAAATTCAAAATGGATTAAGGACCTAAATGTGCAAACTAAAACCGTAAAATTCTTAGAAGAAAATGCAAGGGCAATGCTATCAGGCCAAGCATTTAATAATGGTTATTTAATATAACAACAAAGGCACAAAGAGCAAAAGACAAAATAAGTAAACAGTACCTCAAAAATATATCCTACAAAAATCTAATAACTAAAATATATATAAAACTTCAACAACTGAACAACGAAAGGACAAATAATCCAATCAAAAATGGGCAAAAGACTTGCCTAGACATTTCACCAAAAAGGATATTCAAATGGCCACCAAACACATAAAAAAAAAAAAATGCCTGATGTCATTAGGCATCAGAGACATGCAAGTCAAAACTACAATGAGATACCATTTCACTTCTACTAGGATGGCTAAAATAAAATAAAAAATATTTTAAAAATTTGGGAAAAAACAAAACATTGGTGATGACGTGGAGAAATTGGAACCCTTATCCATTGATGGTGAGAATATGAAATGGTACAGCCGTCATGGAAAACAGTGTGGCAATTCCTCAAAAAACTAAAAATAGAAATACCATATGACTCAGCAGTTCCACTCCTAAGGTATATACCCAAAAGACTTGAAAGCAAAGACTCAAACAGCAACTTATATACCAATGTTCCTTGCAGCACTATTCACGATGGCCAAAATGTGGAAACAACCTAAATGCCCATCAACAGATGAATGGATAAACAAAACGTGGTACATATAGACAATGGAATACTACTCATAAGCATGAGGAATGAAGTCTTAATACATGCTACTATTTGGTTAGAGCTTGAAGACATTGTACTGAGTGAAATACATCCATCAAAAAAAGACAAATATTGTATGACCTCACTTATATAAAAAGAGAAGAAAAGACAAATATTCAGTGATCAAAGTTTGCTAGTGGTTACCAGGGGCAAAAAAGAGGGCTGCGGGGTGAGGGGAGTTATTGCTTATGGAGTACTGAGTTTCTGTTTACACTAATGGAAAAATCACATCGATTAAGGGTAGGGTTGCACAGGTGATTACTCTAAGTGCTTTCAGCACGTTGTACACCTATAAAAATTTGAATTGGCAAAAGTTGTGTGATAGACATATCTACAACAAAAAGGAAAAAAAAAGAGTAGCTTCTAAGGCTGTTTATGTACAACCAAACACCTCAAGGTATTGAGTTCCTTGGTTTGGAGGTTTAGGGTCATGGTCTCTTGGGACATCCCAGTTAATTGGCCTAGTAATGTGTTTAGTGCTCATTGTGTAGTTCCTGGGGTCTTAATAGCTTGCAAGTGGCCATCCAAGGCACAACATTTGGTCTCTACTTGCCTGGAGCGATAGAGGAAGAAGTTCAGGAATAGGAGGAGAAAATGGATGTGTGGATAATTGCCTCCAAGAGATAGGAACTTCTACCATGAAACCAGAAGAAATGAATGGTGCCCAGCTACCATTACTAAACATTTTGATCAAAGATTCTATCGGAAAAATCCTGATCAAAAGGGGGAAAATGAAGAAAAAAACTTAAAATTCTCATGGAATTCAGATTTTCTCTAGCCATGGAGGCTGGATGAATCCCTGAAACTATTACTCTGAGATAATCTTTAAATCTTAAACCAAAAATATCCCCTGAGATCCCCTTAAAACTAAGCAATCATTAAGCTTAACTAGTAAAAAATGTCTCCCTTGAGCATTATGCTCTTTTAAGATCTATATATGTAGGATTAAGTTGACAACAACTCAAAAGATTAGATAGGAACCTTAGGGGAAAGAGTTTATGGTAATGGGGGAGGAACAACTCAGAAAAGGAGGGTGAGAATGGTTGCACAACTTGAAGAATGTAATCAATGTCACTGAAGTGTACGTGTAGAAACTGTTTAATTGATGTATGTTTTGCTGTGTATATTCTCAACAACCACAAAAAATAAAATAAATGTCCTATCACATATGACTAGTGACCAGAGAATCACCTTGCACCTATGTTATCAAAAAAGGAGCATTTAAATATAGGAGGTTCACATATAAAATAATTAAAATTAAGTATTATCCCCAGAAAAACACATACGCAAGCTGTGGCAGGCAGAATAATGACCTTCTCCAAAATGTTCACTTCCTAATACCCAGAGCCTGTGAATATGTTAATTTACGTGGTGTTATGGAATACCCCATGTATCTGTCAGTTTGTCGTACTGTGGGGGCTTGCATGTTGCTGTGATGCTGGAAGCTATGCCACTCGTATTCAGATACCAGCAGGGTCACCCATGGAGGACAGGTTTCAGCAGAGCTTCCAGACTAAGACAGACTAGGAAGAAGGACCCGGCAGTCTACTTCTGAAAAGCATTAGCCAGCGAAAAACATTAAGAATAGCATCAGGGTTGTATTCTTTCATCATACTCATTCAATCTGCATGCTGAGCAAATAATATGAGAAGTTGGACTCTATGAAGAAAAACGGGGCATCCGGATTGGAGGAAGACTCGTTAACAACCTCTGTTATGCAGGTGACACAACCTTGCTTGCTGAAAGTGAAAAGGACTTGAAGCACTTACTAATGAAGATCAAAGACCACAGCCTTCAGTATGGATTGCACCTCAACATAAAGAAAACAAAAGTCCTCACAACTGGACCAATGAGCAACATCATGATGAACAGAGAAAAGATTGAAGTTGTCAAGGATTTCATTTTACTTGGATCCACAATCAACAGCCATGGAAGCAGCAGTCAAGAAATCAAAGAACACATTGCATTGGGTAAATCTGCTGCAAAGAACCTCTTTAAAGTGAAGAGCAAAGATGTCACCTTGAAGACTAAGGTGCGCCTGACCCAAGCCATGGTATTTTCAATTGCATCATATGCATGTGAAAGCTGGACAATGAATAAGGAAGACCAAAGAAGAATCAATGCCTTTGAATTGTGGTGTTGGCGAAGAATATTGAATACACCATGCACTGCCAAAAGAACGCACAAATCTGTCTTGGAAGAAGTACAACCAGAATGCTCCTTAGAAGCAAGGTTGGCGAGACTGTGTCTACACATACTTTGGACATGTTATCAGGTGGGATCAGTCCCTGGAGAAGGACATCATGCTTGGTAAAAAAGAGGGTTGGCAAAAAAGAGGAAGACCCTCAACAGGATGGATTGACACAGTCGCTGCAACAATGGGCTCAAGTATAACAACAGTCACAAGGATGGAGCAGGACCGGACGGTGTTTCGTTCTGTGCTGCACAGGGTCTCTATGAGTTGGAACCGACTCCACTGCACCTAACAACAACAACAATATTCAGGGCAAGATCTACATTTGAAAATCAGATAAGGAAACAGCAAAATATTCAAGTCTCTAAAACTGAGATTAATGAAAGAGGAAATAATTTAAATCAAGATTTTATCAAAATATTTTAGAGCTAATCAATACCTATACAAATGTGACACTAGTGATACATCACAACATATCATGAGATTTGAGATTATTTGTAGTAATGTTAATAAATAGGAACTGTTGAATTTTTACTATGTGCCAGGCACAAAAGTAAGAAATTTAATGCATTCTTTCATTTAAAGAACATACAATTATTTTTCACACTGTATCAATGAGTAAACTGAGAAACATTTGATGACAACCAAAGGCAATAGTCTAGCCAGGTCTACCTTATGCCTAAGCTTACGGGTAAGTTTAGGTGATCCATATAAATTTCTATCTGTTTTCGTAGATATTGACGACATAGAGTAGTAAATTCCTTGACTAGAGTTAGAGCTGTAATTTATGAACAGAAATACATCTAAATATAACTCTTGAATAGATTGAATTTATATTCTAAATAAGAAAATATTAAGAAATATGGATTTTTGATAGTCTTAGTAATAAAAATATCCATAATGTTGAGGGTGAGATTCTAGAAATTAATGTATTTCAGTAATAATTTTTAATCTTTAAGGGCTGGGCAGAACAGTTAGGGAGCAAATAATCAACCTTAAATATATTATGAGTTAACATAGCAATCCAATTCATTTAATGAAGATCAAATTCAAACATTTTATTTAACATCTGAACTTTTTTTTAACATTCAGCAGCATCCTGTTTGAACCTCAATGATACAAAGTGTAAGCTTCTGGTGGAGATATATTAGATGCAAAAATAGATAACTAACGTAAGTTTTCATATAAAGGGTGTAAATAGGTTAAGGTTTTCTTTCTGTGACACACATTGTTGAAACACATTAGTACTGTATTTAATACTATTATTATCATTATTATTACAACAATCTGACATGCATTAAAGGCTTACTAAGTTTTTTTTTAAGTGCTAGTGATTGTAAAATGTGTTTTACATATATTATCTCATTTAGTGCTCAAAACAACCCTGACATAAATAATACAGTTATCACGATTTTACGTATAAGAAAACTGTGGCCAAGTCTGTTTAAGTTATTTTGTCTGCTAAATGCTGGAGCAAGGCCATAAAATACGGCATTTCTCCTACGTACTTAAGCATTCCACTTTATTGTCTTAAATCAGTTTGACTAATATTTACTGTGGCCTAACATTGGCAATCCCAGGTCTAGTGGCTCTATTGTTGTTGTTGTTAGGTGCCGTCAAGTCGGTACCGATTCATAGCAACCTTATGTACAACAGAACAAAACACTGCCCAGTCCTGCACCTTCCTCACAGTTGTTGCTGTGCTTGAGCTCACTGATGCAGCCACTGTGTTGAGCTATCTCATTGAGGGTCTTCCTCTTTTTCTCTGACTCTCTATCAAGTATGAATTTCTTCTCCAGGAACTGGTGCCTCCTGACAACATATCCAAAGTACATGAGATGAAGTCTCACCATCCTCACTTCTAAGGAGCATTCTAGCTGTACTTTTTCCAATACAGATTTTTTTGTTCTTCTGGCAGTTCATGGTATACTCAATATTCTTTGCCAACATCATAATTCAAAGGCATCGATTCTTTGCTCTTCCTTATTCATTGTCCAGCTCTCACATGCACATGAAGAAATTGAAAATACCGTGGTTTGGATCAGGAGCACCTTAGTCCTCAAAGTGACATCTTTGGGTTTGAACACTTCAAAGAGGTCTTTTGCAGCAAATTTGCCCAATGCAATATGTTCTTTGATTTCTTGATTGCTGCTTCCATGAATGTTGATTGTGGATCCAAGTAAAATGAAATCCTTGACAAATTCAATCTTGTGTCCATTTATCATGCTGTTGCTTATTGATCCAGTCGAGAGCATTTTTTTTCTTTTTGTTGAGGTGTAATTCATTTTGAAGGCTGTAGCCTTTGATCTTCATCAGTAAGTGCTTCAATTCCTCTTTGTTATCAGCAAGAAAAGTTGTGTCATCTGCGTATCTCAAGTTGTTAATGAGTCTTCCTCCAGTCCTGATGCCGCATCCTTCTTCATGTAGTCCAGCTTCTCTGCTTATTTGTTCAGCATACAGATTGAAAAAGTATGGTGAAAGGATACAACCCTGACGCACACCTTTCCTGATTTTAAACTACTCAGTGTCCCCTTTTCTGTTTGAAGGACTGCTTCGGTGTGTGTACAGGTTCCACATGAGCAGAATTAAATGTTCTGAAATTCCCATTCTTCACAATGTTATCCATGATTTGTTATGACCCACACTGTCGACAAGTCTAATGGCTTTTGAAAATACAAAAGAAAGATTTAGACAACGCCCTTGTTCTCATGGATATTATAATCTGGTATATTCTTCATAATTTTCCTGAAAAAGTTTCATGAACCATTATACCACACCACCTTGAATTGACTCTTTACTCTCCTTTTCTTGCTGAAAGATATTTTGTTTTATTATGTGTCTAGTATAACTTGGCAGAAGTGAACATAGCAGAATTCAGGTTACTTTTTAGTGCACATACTTCACTGGAACATGTATATTGTTATAGTTTAATGTCTCTACTTCCATTAGTTCTCCTCCCCATGAAGAAAATATCTCTTTGAAGAGTATATCAAATTTTCCTGCTAAACATTTATTTCTGAGATAACTGAAGTCCTGTTTATGTTCTTGCCATTCCAATTAAACTTCTCTCACTAAGATGGCTAATAATAGTGTACAATTTTATCTTCATTTCTCATCTGACATAACCTCATTGCAGCATGTGACACCGCTGGCCACAGTCTCATCTGTTTAATTATCTCCTTTAGCTTCTGGGATGCTACTGTGTCTGTATTCTCCTCCTCAATATCTAAATACACATTTTTAAGATGTTATATCTTGGTTTCTCCAACTAAGATCCATAGATACTTACAGATTCCTGAACCAAGCTTCTGCTGCTCACGAGTTTTATTCCCCACTAAATCGTAAGATACCTTAGGGAAAGTACTATGTATTCTTATCCTTTTCATTCCAATTCTAATATAAGCTCTGCAGCACAGTAGGTGCTCAATAAATATTTATCAAAGATATGAATGCCAGGTAAGGAGATATCTTACAATGATAAAAATGACAGATCTATTGTCATGAAAATCCTTCAAAACTTTGCAGGAGGTTTTGGAGAATAGAATAAAATCTCAAAGACTCAAATGAAAAAAACCAGTGAGAAAGTTTCATAATAGAATATATAGATTGAAAATGTTTCATTTAGGAAATATGAATATATATATATTTTTTTCTCTACTTTGTCTTTAGAACTGTGGTAGACATTAATAATACAAATATTCAAACATATCCCCAAGCAATTTATACTGTAGCTGATGAGGCTGGATTAACCAGTGAAATAACAATAACAATATGATATAAAATTGTATACTAAACTGTGTAATATAGACTGAAAATAGTAGTTCCCTTAAAAAGGTAGATATTTGAAGATTGAAATAGAGAAGGCTCCCTGGAAACTCTGGAACTTGAAAAAGGAGGTATGCATAGAAGATCAGGGATAGAAACGGAATTTCTGGGAAGAGGGATAACATGAGTAGTTAGGGATACAAGAATGAGCAGAGAATAATAATGAAATACTATGGGTAACTGGTCTAGTTAGAATGAAGATTGTACATTGTGTGTGTATTGGGAAATGGTTTATCATTTGTACTGATCTCCTGGCACATTCAGTTTGACCCTTGTCCCAACCGGTCTTATAGCTGCATTTTATGGTCCATTATACCAGTCACCCTCTCTATGCAGACACGAATGTAATTGCCTGAGTGCAATTATTTATATCTGAAGTTATCACTTTATTTAGTGACTTTCCAATTTCTTTTTTATTTAATTGCTATTATAAGGAATCAAGTAAGTAACCAATGTAATTATTTCTCCTACAATATTAAAATGAAATGATATTCTGCCTATACATTGGACTGGATATTAGTTTCCTAAGGTTACCATGGAAACCCTGGTGGCATAGTGGTTAAGTGTTACAGCTGCTAACCAAAAGGTCGGCAGTTCGAACTCACCAGGAACTCCTTGGAAACTCTATGGGGGAGTTCTACTCTGTCCTATAGGGTCGCTATGAGTCGCAATCAACTCAGTAGCAATGGGTTTGGTTTTGGTTTTTAAGGTTACCATAGAAAAGTACCACAAAGTGAGGAGCTTAAAATGACTTATTGTTTCACAGTTTTAAAGGCTAAGAGTCTAAACTCAGGGTGTCAGTAGGGTCTTGTTAGGGAAAGGTTATTTCTTGTTTCCTCCAGCTTTCCAGCTTGTGGCTGCAGCATAACTCCATCACATTGTTCTCTTCTCTCTGTGTCTCTCTGTCTAGCCTCTCTAATAAGGGCGCCACTCAATTAGATTAGGACTCTTCCTAGTTTGGTATGACCTCAACTTCAGAGTCCCTATTTCCAAACAAGGTCACATTTAAGGTACTAGGAGTTAGGACTTCAACATACCTTTTTTAGGGACATATTTCAATCCATAACAGAATGATCCTCAGTATATTTAATAAATTTGCTGTTATTCACAGAAATTTTAAAGGTTATTTTGTAACCTCTATTGAATATGCTGCCAATTATCTTAATGATATGCATTATATGATTAAAGGCATAGTTATATTTTTTTCTAGGCAGCATAGATCATAACCTTATATCTCTTGCTCTGGGAAGGAAATCTACACTTGACTTTGGTGTAAACAAAGGAAAACATAAAATATTTCTCCCTCTTAGAGATGTTTTATGCTTATACTGTTTAGCAATTTGCTCTGGATTAATTTGGAACATTGTTCACCTGTCTCATTAATACTGGTAAAATTTCACTTGGTGGATGGAAAGAATTTTTTATACTTAATTTCAAATGGAGAGACTAAAAGTCCAAAGAAGCCAGAATAACAAAAGTATGAGACTAAGTTCATTAAATAAAAGTGAAGATAATTTTGGAAGGATTTTTTTTTTAATAGCAAATTGTTTGCCTGAATGACAAATTTGGAATTAAAGGCACAACTCGACATTTATTTATCCTTTTGCATGGAATACATTCGAAAGTGAAGGAGAAAGGGAGGCTCAGAGTAAAATTTCAGAAGTAAGAAAAGATGCATTTATTGTCCCATTACTTCTTTACAACTATTATTCATAGTTTACGGAAAACATAAAGAAGATGTAGAAGAATAGGGGGAGGAGGAGGAAGAATTCTCCATCAACATAGGACAAAGAAGCTAAGCCTAAGGCAATCTAATTTTCAGTGTAAAAAACCCATTGCCTTCGAGTAGATTCCAACTCATAAGGACTCTGTAGGACAGAGTAGAACTGCCTCGCAGGGTATCCAAAGAGTGGCTGGTAGGTTCAAATTGCCAGTCTTTCAGTTAGCAGCTGCGCTCTTAACACCGCACAGCAGGGGTCCAATTTTCAGTGTACCATACCTAAAACAAATTTGGCACATTAAAAAGAGGAAACCAGTATTTAAATTTAATGTATCCAAATGGTTAAGGAAACATAATGCTGGACAAATTATATAAAAGAAAGCAAAAAACATCCAGTATTTCTACACTATAAATTCAATGGCTGTTGCTTCTGAAATGACATAGGGAATGTAGTTATTTTGGTATTTGTTTGATGCCATTTATAGGGTAGCCATTATTGAATAATATCTTTGATTCTATTAAATCTGACACTTGATTTTCCAAAGCTCTGAATAGTATTTCTACTTGAAATTAATTTCACTGTTATTTACTGAAAAAGGAAATTGAAAAGGAAATGCCGGTAATAACTGTACCTCAAAAAGGGAATTTACATCAGCTATTGGCTGATAAATTTAAAACTTTGAAGTAATATCCAATTTTTTCTATTACTATATTATTTTATATTATTCAAACTTATAAACAGATAACAGGAATTCACAGGGGCTACTTTACAGATCAAATTGGCAAATTATTTATCAAGATTATAATTAGCAGTGGGCATTTTGTAACTCTAAGGAGAGATATTTATTACTTAAATCACTGTCTATGATTAATTTGGTAATGATATAGATAATTTTGTACTTTAATATTTCTCAATTTTAATATATCAATTTATACTCTTTCATTTAATTTTAATAAAGGAAAATAAAACATTAAATATATCATCAGTTTGAGATGACTCTTGATCCGTGAATTACTATGATTTCACTTTTCTTTGTCTTCCATTTAATGCCCTGTTGGAAATTCTGCCAAAACCTTTTGAGTAAGTCAGTTGTATGTTTAATTACCATTCCTGCAAAGCCTTGATGAAAGAACTGGATGGTTGAAACTAATAGCTAACCAGAAGGTTGCTGTTACTTATGGATAAGATTCATTTCCAAAAAGTGGCACCAAGAGCATAATGATCAATACAGGGATATCGGGAGAGGAGGAAAAAACGACAATAAGAGCCTCTAGCAACCTTGTCAACTTCATGAAAATTTTCTAAATCTGATACATTGTTGTTTTCAGGTAGTCAGATGAAGAGTCAAATCAACAGAGAATAAAGACACATGGTATGAAGTTTCCCAAGTACGGTCATGCTAAAGAAGGTCATGAGTATAAAAAGTCAAGTAAGTTTGTATGAGTGAAGTTAAGGGAAACAAGGTAAATTAATAGAGTCTTCATTTGACTACTCTTTCAATCATGAATGTAAACGTGTACATCTATACTCATGTGTCTACCCCTCATCTATAAAAAAATTACACAGTCTTAAATTCAGTTTTATGACTGCATTAGAAATAAACTTCAAATGTATATTTTTTATCAACTACTTATTTTATTATAAAGCATTTAAAAATAGATTCATTTAGCATAATATAAGAGTATGGTACGAGCTTTTTCAATAACTATAGAAAATAATGAAAAAAAAAACTGGCTATTGCAATAGATCAAGTTTCAGAAAATAAGGCAAGAGCTAGTTAAATTGCTTGGATAGGCGACACGTTGTAAATACTCCAGCCAATGATATAGGGAATTTCAGTGAACTTTGGCCATGCAAAGGAGCCCTGGTGACACAGTGGTTAAGTGCTTATATGCTAACCGAAATGTTGGTAGTTTGAACGCACCAGGCGCCCCACGGGAGAAAGATGAGGCAGTCTGCTTCCATAAAGATTACAGCCTTTGAAACCTTATGGGGCAGTTCTACTCTGTCCTATAGGGTCGCTACGAGTCAAAATTGACTGGATGGCAACGGGCTTGGTTTGGTTTTGGTCTTTAAGATGAAGTAATATAAGAGCACATAAATATTCTAGTTTTAACTCTGGTTCTTATTACCCTCATCAAGCCTCAATTTCCTCACCTTTAAAATAGAGACATTAAAATTCCCACCTTCCATAGAGTAGTTACGAAGATCTAGTAAAACAGAATAAAATGTGTAAAGGTATTCTGCATAGAATAATCTCTTCCATGAATGATAGCTACTTCTACTAACTTAGCAGCACTAATTACCTAAAGATTATGATTAAAACAATGGCATAGAAATTGGGTGGCTCCCAACATACTGTAGAATTTATTATGAAGTTTAAAATTTGTGTTTTATAACACTCATTTCAAGACAGAGCATCATAGCTGTGGTGGTGAAGGCTGTGTGTCAACTTGGCTGAGCCATGATTCTCGTGTAGTTACTAATGATATAGTTTGGCAGTTACGTAGTGATGTAATTTGGAAGTTTTGCAATGATGTAGTCATCCTCCATGATGTGATCTGATGTGATAAGCCAATCAGTTGTAAGGAGAGTTTCCTCTAGGGTGTGGCCTGCATCCAATATGTATATGGACATTTTGGCAAAGGACACTTGCTTGCTCTGGATCTTACATCTGGCTCATCATCATCTGACTTCTGGCTCTTGGAACTTGAACCAGCGACCTGCCATTTGACCTGCCAATCTTGGGTTTATCAGCCCCTGCAGCTCCGTGAGTCAGGAGAAGCCTACAGCTTGAGGTCGGATGGACCTCTTTAGATTTTAGAAACAACATATTCTTCATTTATGTATGCTACTGCGGCCTATTTATCAAATGACTTGAAAAGTTGCTAGTTTTGAGTGGGGCCCAGAACAAGAGAAAGCTCTACAATAGGTTCAAGCTGCTGTGCAAAATGCCCTGATACTTTTATGACCATGTAACCATCTGCAGAAATGTGGACTGTAATCGTTACGAATATTTCTTCCTTGTACGTGTGCATCAAATACTTTTGTTTTCTTCACATAAAATGTAAGATGTAAACAAGCTAGTGCATTTTTGGTTGTAAGCATGTTAGTTGTAGCATGTTAGGTGAAAGTATGACTTTGTAATTTTCTTCATTTGCAGATTGTGTGTGGCTTAAGGAGATGTGTAGTACTGCCAAGTTGACAAGCAATGGACTGTGATGGTAAGGTTGTGTGTCAGCTTGGCTGGGCCATGATTCTCAGTGGTTTTGCCGTTATCTACGGATGTAGTTTGGCAGTTATGTAGTGATGTTGTTTGGCAATTATGAACTGATATAATTTGGTAGTTAAGTAATGATGTAGTCATCCTCCATGATGTGATCTGATGTAAACAGCCAAATTGTTTTAAGGGGATTTTTCTCAGCAGTGTGGCCTGTATCCAATATATACATGAATGTTTGGCAAAGCACACTTGCTTGGTTTTGATCTTGCACACGGCTCATCTAACTTCCAATTCTTGTGGCTTAAGCCAGTGGCCTGCCGTATTGCATGCCAATTATTGGGATTTGTCATCCTCCTCAGTCTGTGAGCCAACAGTCTGACATCTGACCTGCTGATCTTGGGTTCAGCAGCCCATGTAACTCCAAGAGTCAGGAGAATTCTCTAGCCTGAAGCCTGATCCACAGACTTGTTATTTGCCAGTCTTTACGACTGCATGAGCCATTTCCTTCATATGTGTATACGTGTGTGTGTGTGTACGTATGTGTGTGTGTCACTGGTATTTCTTCTCTAGAGAACCCAGCCTAAGACAGTAGCTATTTGGAGTTCTCCTTTAGTATGTAAAAAACATGTATAACAAACTAAATGCATGCACTGTAGAGAAAGACGTAATGGGACACACATGATCTGGGCTTGTGTGTAAGGGGGTAAGGATATGTGAAAAAGGGGAAAGACATTTCCTTTTTATTTTTTGAATATTTAATTTCATCTTTAATTTGAATGTGAGCCATAGACTCTTTGTTAACATCTCTTCTTCTACTGTCCTAAATCATCCTCAAGCCTCCTCAAGCCTGGAGAAAAATTAGGGCTGAAATTAATGAGAAGAACAAGCATAAAGAAAAACCATTTCAGCTTTGTTTTTCCCATATCAGTTCATTTCAACATTTATGGCATTCCCACCAAATGCAGAAAGCTGACTTCCCTTTGTAGCTCATTCTACCAATTCAGATGTAATCATAAGTATTCAACTTTTTGCAAATTTTTTACTTAGCCTACAAATATGCACTACCTCCCAAATTACATGTAGTGTAGATAAAATAAAAATTACTATTGAAAATTGGTCTTGATTAACCAACCCCATGATAGCAACTTATTCTTTTAATAGTCAGATATTTGAAAACAAAATGGAAATTGAGACACGAGAGAAAACCTGAAATTAAAATATAAACAATATTAAGAAATACATTGTTAATGAAATAATATTACCTGATGAAGTTTTTTCATTAAGAATAATTTTCCTCTTTTACATGAACCATAGCTTGTGTTTGTTAAAAAGGTGCCACAGTAAATAATTAAAGGTGGTAACAATTATGAATGTCTGCAAAAAGGAAAATAACACTTCCATGTTCAATAGCTAAAGAGTACTTTAGGTGTAAAATCAATGGCCTTAGTGTAAATTTAAAAAGAAATACATGGCTGACTGGCACCGACACTGACCACCCAAGCCCTGGACCCCACCCCGTGCAACCTCCCAGCCCCACCCTGCCAAACACTGTGCATCTGGGCAGGCCTGGTGCAGACCTCTGGACCCCCAGACCCCACCCCACCATGTTGCCACCAGACCCACACTGCCAACCCCAAATCATGCTGCAGAAAAAATCCATCCCCGTCCTTCCTCTCCTCCCCCACTGGACCTGGCCTGATGCACCATAGCTGGGTGACCAGCCCTGCCCCCCTGGGTAAGGTGGCGAGAACTATCATGCCCACAGAGAAGCAAGCAACAAAACATGGCCAGCCCTCCCTCCCAGACAAAACCAAAATAAACCAAAAAAGCAGGACAAAACAAACAAACCTACAATCAATAAATGAAGAAAATAAATCCTGACTGTCTCGGAGAATATCAAAACATACAAAAAAAGAAAAGAAAAGATGCCTCCAGTAAGCAAGCAAAATAAAACACCAGATGGCCTTCTGGTAGAAGAAAAGTCACTGGAACTAACTGATAGGGAATTCAAAAGTCTAATATTCAGGGCTCTCCAAGAGATTAGGAAATAGATTAAGGAAAACACAGACAAAACTAAGGAAAAAATAACCCAAATCAGGAAAAATACAGACACAATCAGGGAAAACACAGACAAAGCAATGGAAGAATTCAGGAGAATAACACAAGAAAAAAGTGTCAAAAATAAATAAACGATTAGTAACTATACAAAAACTGCAATTACAAATCCAAAAGATAAACAAAAAGATACCAGAAATGGACAATGCAATAGAAAGTTATAGGAAAAAAATTGAAACAATGGAAGATAGGATCCTTGGATACCACTTTGAGGAAAAAACAGAAAAAAATGAAGAAGACCAAAGAACTATATGGGATATAGTCAAGAGCAAAAATTTGCATGTTATCAGAGTCCCAAAATAGCAGGAGAAAATGGAAAACACAGAGTAAATCATTGAAGATTTGCTGACAGAATGCTTCCCTATTATCATGAAAGATGAAAAGCTGACCTTCCCAGAAGCTTAACGAACCCCATATAGGATAGACCCCAAAAGAAAGTCACCAAGACGTATCATAATCACACTCTCAAAAACCAAAGACAAAGAAGAATCCTGACAGCAGCTCAAGAAAAACAAAAAGTCACAAAGGGGAAACAATAAGACTAAGTTCTGATTACTCAGAAGAAACAATGCAGGCAAGAAGGAAATGGGATGACATATATAAAACCTTAAAAGAAAAAAAAAAACCTGTCACCCAACAATAATATATCCTGCAAAATTATTGCTGAAATTTGATGGTGAAATTAGGACATTTCCAGATAAACAGAAATTAAGGGAATATATAAAAGCCAAACCAAATTTACAAGAATTAATAAAGGGAGTCCTTCGTTTAGAGAACCAACAACATCAGATAACAACCTGAATTTAGGACACAGGATGGTATCAGCCAGACACCAATCTAGGTAATGAATTCTCAAGGATAAAACAAAACTAAAAGATTTAGGACAAGGAACCAGAGATGTCAATATATAAATGACAATAATGTTAGAACAATAGAAGGGGGAATAAACAAAGTGTAAGTTAGAACTTTCGTGTGAAGAGGTAGTCAATGTGATACCAAATAATAAAAAACCGATTCAAGCTTAAGAAGATAGGGGTAAATTTCAAGGTAACTACAAAGAGAGTTAATAAACCTACTCATCAAAATAAAAAAGAAAAACATACAGTCTGAGTAAACACAAAATCTGCAAAAATGAAAGAAATGAAATCCACAAAAAAGGAACTCAGCAAAGAAGAGTAAGAGGAACAAAGAAAATTTCAGCGCCACAAAAAAAGCACTACAAAATGACAACAATAAACACACCGATCGATAATCACACTGAATGTAAATGGCTTAAATGCACCCATAAAAAGACAGAGAGTGACAGAATGGATAAAAAGCATGACCCATCAATACGTTGTTTAAAAGAGACACACCTTAAAAGCAAAGACATAAATATATTAAAAATCAAAGGATGGAAAAAAAATGCACCAAGCAAACAGCAACCAAAAAAAAAAAAAAAAACCAGGACTGGCAACATTAATCTCAGGTAAAATAGGCTTTAAGGTAAAGTCCACCATAAAGGATAAGGAAGGACACTATATGATGATTAAAGTAATAACCCATCATGATGACACAACCGTAATAAGTATGTACGTACCAAACAATAGGACTCCAAAATACATAAAATGAACTCTTAACAGCATTGAAAAGAGAAATTGACAGTTCCACAATAATAGTAGGAGACTTCAACTTACCACTCCCAGTAAAGGACAGAACTTCTGGAAAGAAACTCAACAAAGATCTAAAAGCCACAATCAACCAATTTGACATCATAGACACATATGGAACACTCCACCCAACAGCAGCAAAGTATACATTCTTTTCCATGCACATGGAACATCCTCCAGAATAGAACACATCTTAGGCCACAAAGCAACCCTCAACAAAATCCAAAACATTGAGATAATACAAAGCATCTTCTCTGATCACAACTCTATAAAAGTAGAAATTAATAACAGGAAAAGCAAGCAAAAAATAAATAAATAAAAAACATGGGAACTTAATAATACTTGCTTAAAAACCATTTGGTAATAGAAGAAATCAAAGATTGAAGTAAAAAATTCCTAGAATCAAATAAGAATGAAAACACATCATGTCAAAACCATTGGGACACAACAAAGGCAGTGCTCAGAGGCCAATTTATAGCAATAGAGGCACACATCAAAAAAGAAGAAAAGAATAAGATCAAAACGTTAGCTTTACAACTTGAACAAGTAGAAAGAGAACAGCAAAAGAAGACCACAGCCAAAGGAAGAAAGGAAAAAAAAATAAAAGAGCATAATAAAATGAAATATAGAGAATACAAAAACAGTGGAAAGAATCAACAAAACCAAAAGTTGATTGCTTGAAAGGGTCAACAAAATCAATAAACCATTGGCCAAATTGACAAAAGAAGAACAGGAGAGGAAGCAAATAACCCAAACAAGAAATAAAAAGGGGAACATTACAACAGACCCAACTGAAATAAAATGGATCATTACAGAGTACTATGAAAAACTGTACTTTTTTTAATAAAGTTGAAAACCTAAGGAAAATGGATAAACTTCTAGAAACACACTACCTACCTAAACTAACAAAAACTGAAATAGAAAATCTGAACAGACCCGTAATAAGAGAAGAGACTGAAAAGGTAATTAAAAAACAAAAAGCTCCCAACACAAAAAAGTCCTGGCCCAGTAGGCTTCACTGGAGAATTCTAGCCAGCTTTCAGAGACGAGTTCATACGACTACTACTCAAACTATTTCAGAACAGAGAAAAGGAAGGGATAGTTTCAAATTCATTCTATGTAGCCAGCATAACCCTGATACCAAAACCAGGCAAGGACACAACAGAAAAAGAAAATTACAGACCAATGTCTCTCATGAATATAGATGCAAAAATTCTCAGCAAAATTCTAGCCAATAGAATTCAGTATCATATCAAAATAATAATAATAATAATACACAACTACCAAGTGGGATACATAGTATGTATGCAAGGATGGCTCATAATTACATAATCAATCAATGTAATCCATCAATAAATAAAAGAATCACATGATCATATGAATTGGCACAGAAAAGGCATTTGATGAAGTCAAACTCCCAATCCTGATAAAAAAAATCTCATCAAGATAGGAATAGAAGGGAAAATCCTCAACATAACAAGAAGCATCTATATAAAACCAATGGCCAACATCATTCTCAATGGAGAGAGGCTGAAAGTATTCCCCCTGAGAACAGGAAGAAGACAAGTATGCCCTTTATCACCACTCCTATTTAGCATTGTGCTGGAAGTCCTAGCTAGAGCAATAAGGTAAGAAGAAGTAAAGAGCATCCAAATTGGTAAGGGAGAAGTAGAACTGTCCCTATTCAAAGATGATATGATACTTTATACAGAGAACCCTAAAGACTCCAGGAGTAAACTACTGGAACTAATAAAAGGATTCAGCAGAGTAGCAGGATACAAGATTAACATACAAAAATCTGTAGGACTCCTATACACCAATAAAGCAAACTACAAAAAGGAAATCAGGAAAGCCATACCATCTATAATAGTGCCTAAAAAATTAAAATACTTGGGAGTAAATCTAATCACAGACATAAAAAACCTGTACAAAGACAACTGCAAAACACTATTGCAAGAAACCAAAAGAGATCTCCGGAAATGGGAAAACATACCATGCTCATGGATAGGTAGACTCAACATTGTGAAAATGTCAATTCTACCCAAAGCAATCTACAAATACAGAGAAATCACAATTCCAATACAAAAAACATTCTTAAATGAGATGGAAAAACTAGTTATTAACTTTATATAGAAAGGAAAGGGGCTTCAGATAAGTAAAGCATTGTCAAAGAAGAACAAAGTAGGAATCTTCGCACTACCTGACCTCAGAACCTACTAAACAGCTTCAGTAGTCAAGACAGCCTGGTACTGGTAGAATGACAGACATATTGACCAATGTAACAGAATTGAAAATCCAGGTGTAAACCCATCTACTTACAGCCACCTGCCCAAAAGCAAAAACAAGAAGGCAGGAAGGGACAGGAAAGCTAGAGGAATGGAAATGGGGAACCCGAGGTATAGAAGGGGAGAGTGTTGACACATCTCAGAGTTGGCAACAAATGTCACAAAGCAATATATGTAGTAATTGTTTAATAAGAAACTAATTTGCTCTGTAAAGTTTCACCTAAAGCACAATAAAAACACAAATAAATAAATACACGGAATAATGTAGTTTATTTTAAATTTATGTAACATATACAAGTGAAGTTGTTTATGTGTGTTATGCACGTTTAATGAAACCAAAAACCAAAACCAAACCAATTGATGTCAAGTCGATTCCAACTCATAGCAATCCTATAGGACAGAGTAGAACTATCCCATAGGGTTTCAAGGAGCACCTGGTGGATTTGGACTGCCGACCTTTTGGTTAGCAGCTGAGCTCTTAACCAATGTGCCACCAGGACACCATGCTTTTAAAAGGCTACTTAAAACATATATGAAAAAAAAAATTTTTGGCAACCCTGTGGGGCAAGTCTACTCTGTCCTATAGGGTCACTGTGAGTTGGAATTGACTTGACGACAAAGGATTTTTTAAAAGTAAGCTGGAACTCAAAAATTGACACCCTGAAATAACCACTTATACTATTTGCACACACGCACAAATACTGTGCAGTGAGAGACTAAAAGAAAAAAGACACCCAAGCTTGGTAACTTCCTAAAATCAAACAGAAACAATAATAGCATATAATATTTGTAGAGCATTTAAAATATGCTGGCATGATTTTAAGTGTTCCATGTGAATTAATGCGATTCATACAACAAAACTATGAAATTGACTCTCATTATGTCCATTTTTGAAATGAGAAAAAGAATGCACAGCAATAATAAGTGATTTACACAAATTCACACAGCAATAATATGTTGTAGTAGGATTCAAACTGGCCATCTGTTTCCTCATCTCATTGTCTTAAAAACTAAGCTATAACTCTGCTTAAGTAAAAACATCATTCAGTGAAACATTCAATAACTGAAACATTTTTTCAATGTTTATAATAAATATAGGAATCATTCTGGGGAATTTTATAGCTATACTTTAAGCCTAGATCAAGTAATGGCTTAATATATTCAGGTAAATTATTAATCACAGGATAGTTGTCCTCTGAACTTCCCTATCAAGTTAATCTCCAAGTTTGCCTCACTTTCTGAAAATAACCAAAAGCATATCTTTTTCTCTAACAGAAAGGCCTTTAAATGAAAGGAAGCAACCTGGTTTATATGTCACTCAAGACATAGGAGGCTAATTCTTTTTTTTTGGGGGGGGGGGAATCAGAAGCAGCTTTCAATGTTGGCAGAAACACAAAAGCCTAATGGCATAATGCCTAATTTACTTCAAATATAGATATGCTCAAGTCAGACAAGCAATAATTTATAAGATGTCACTATTTAAGAACACTAATCATTTATTTTTCCCCTAGGCAGAGTCAGCCAAAATGTTATAGATTAAGGATACCAAACAATTTTCTAAATAATGATCCAACTCAAGGCCAAAAAGGTAAAAGAAGCGTGTGAAGTGTATTCTGCTCCATACCTAAGAAGTTTCAAAATCTTTTATACTGGTTGAGATTTAGTAACAATTGAACAGACAAATGATCAACCAGAATAATTGGATTAATAATCATAATTACACTAGAAAATATTTTTCAATATCTTTTTATGTGCCAGGCACTCTACTAAATGCTTTACATTTGTTAACTCATTTAATCCTTACAAAAACTCTGTGAAGTACTGTTCTAATCTCACTTCACAGGTGAGGAAGATACTAAAAGCATCTGCTTGTTGGCATAATGCATGGTATTTGAAAGAATATCTACAGTTTAAGAAGTTTGGAATGTGTTGCTTAGTCAGCTAAGAATTACGATCATTCTCCAGGTCATTCAGGTTTCCAAAATGAAAGAATTTAAATGAAAAATATCTAAATCCCCAGAACCACTGAACTTGCTCTATGTCCTAACTTGGGCCTCAAATTACTCGACAGCATCCTCGTCATCCAGTCCATTAGGATACAAGAATTCTATACCCAAAGTACATTTTGTAGTCACTAGTTTCTGTGCTGTCCTCACTAGTATTTAAAATGCTCTTGTCCAGTCTTCTCTTGTGCTCATCATATTTATCCCAGTTTTCATTTTCGTTCCCATTGCTACCATGCTGGGCAAGATCCTTTGTGAAATGGGTTCAAAATGGTGTCCCTGCCTCCAGTCTGTCCCATTTCTAATATAGCCTTTACCTCAATGAGTTAACCTTATAATTTCTTTATTCAACAGATATTCCTTGAGCACTTACTATATTCCAGGCATTGTAGATATAGTAGTGAACAAAAGAGACATGGATTCTTGCTCTCATGGAACTTGTAGTGTGAGTTTGGCACTACTCAGGAACCTAAAATGGCTCCCACTGTTTTTAAGACTATTTCAAACTCCACAACCTTTTATTTAATTACTTAAAAATATGCCCCACAAGCAATGTTACCAAATAATTTGTGTAGAAATTGTTGAATGGGAACCTGAACTAAACTGCTATATAAACCTTGACTGAAAACACAATAAAATATTATTTGAAAAAATATGGCCCTAACTATTTTTACATGTTTCTCTTTCACGACTATCCAATACAAACTCTCTAATATGATCAGGGACGTCTCATTATCCTTCAAATGTGAAATATTCACTCCCAAACCTCAGAGAGTTTCCTCCATGAGAATTTTCTTCATTGTCTTCTTCTTGATCACAAAGGACTGTTCATCACTCTTCCAGTGTCAGATCAAACCTCTTCCCTATCATAAACATTTTTCTAATTCCTCCAGCTAATATCTTTCTTCTATGAGCAGGTTTGAACTTATAATTTACGTAGTGTTTCCCTGTGGCAATTGCAAAGGCCATCAAGGAACACTGAGAATACATCAGAGCATGTTTATGACTAAGTTATAACTACAACTCTTTCACCTTGGTTAGAAGAGAAGCTCTCAAAAGATTGTACTGCGTGGACATAGAGGTTCAGGTTCTTAGGCTGCAAGATGTGTTCATGGGTGCTAATTTAATTATCATGATTATATATACATACATGTGTCATTTTATATATATATAACTTATTATGTAGAAATATTTCTTTCTAAAATATAAAAAAATATATTCTTATAAAAGAGAAAGAAGACTGCTATGAATCCATCTGCTCTGTTCACTCCATCTTTTTTTAAATAAATAATAATATAAAAAATCAGGATCTAAATTAAGAGCAGCAGAATTCTATGATGGACTCCAGTAATTCCTCCCTCCCCCCATATACATATACATGCCTTGTATAATCCCTAGGACCATAAATTTGGTTGATTTTACTTCTGAGATTAGGTAGTGTTATACGGCAGAGTAAAAATAGGGAGATTATCATGGTGGGCCTGACTTAATCACACGAGCCCTTAAAAAGAAAGAGTTTTTCTGGCTAGTCAGAGGGGAAGAAGTCAGAAATTTGAATCATGAGAGATTCAATGCATTGTTGCCGGAGGGCGTGCATCTGAGAAGGAATGCAGTGGCCTTTACTAGTTGACAGTGGGCCCCAGGTAACAACCAGCAAGGAAGTGGGGACCTCAGTCCTACAGCCACAAAGAAATTAATTCTCCCAACAACCTGAATGAACTTGAAAGCAGTTTTTCCCCCAAGCCTCCAGGCTTAGATTAGCCAAGCACTCTGATTTTAGCCTTGTGTTAGCCTGAGCAGAGAACCCAGCCATGCTGTGCCAGTTTTCTGGTCTACAGAATTTTGTGCTAAAAGACAGACATTGTTTAAAGTGACTAAATTTGTAGCAATTTGGTTCTCAGCAATAGAAAACTAATACATTAAACTTTGAGGTGAAAATGAATCAGGAAATTAAGAATTCCTCTTGTTTGAAAAGTCAGCACCTGAAAAAAAAATCCTTCTACTTAAATCATGGAACATTTGTTTCTATGATGCACATATGATGTCTAAAATATTCTGCTGTGACCTCTGCTAAGAACTCTCCCTAACTCTCTTATCTGTTCAAACTTTTCGGACTTCTGAATACCTACGGAGAACTATTATTCACTTCTAAATGGAGCAGCACAGGAAATGTAAGGTAGTGGGTGTTAGCAAAGCCATACATACGGTGTGAGGATAACACAACACATTGCAATAGTGTCCATTGTCAGCATAATTCATTTCACAGTGAATCTATTATATAAATAATCTATAACAATAATGTGAAAATTTAAGAGCAATTGGCCAGTTGTTATTGTACAGAAGCCACAGCTTGTAGAATTATTCACACTTAGAGCCTCTGCAATGCCTTCCATCTCTCTTTCAAATCCACAACACTCCCATGCTTGAATTGCCGTGAAGAGGAAAAGAAATAACGTAATAATCTATTGTCATTTCACATTTAATAAAATCAAACTTGGTTTTATTGGATCATTCCTATCCTTAGCTGAGTTCAATAACCATATACAGAGCCTTTGTTATTTGAGGTAAGTAAACTGAAATCATTTGTTGAAACAGCATATTATTTATGATGCTTTTAACATTTCGTTTCTTATTAGTGTTAACCCATAGGATGAGGTTTCAGGTTAACAATGTGTATTACAACCTTGCCTCACCATTTTTGAACTTCAGAAT
The DNA here is from genome assembly GCF_024166365.1 of Elephas maximus indicus. Classification (NCBI taxonomy): domain Eukaryota; kingdom Metazoa; phylum Chordata; class Mammalia; order Proboscidea; family Elephantidae; genus Elephas; species Elephas maximus. The sequence goes on along the minus strand of NC_064846.1, from coordinate 69,007,986 downwards.
CAAATCTTGGCCATGAAACATACAGGCTACAAGCAAAAAGAAAGATGTAGTTTTGAAATATACATATATAGAGAGAGTGACAGAGAACAAAATAAAGCCCTTTAGCAAAAGTTGTTAAATTAAATACATATTTAAAAAAGCAAGTTAAATACATATATGCATAAATACATATATTTAGCTTAGCATGTTTTGCTAAAAGGCTTTATTTTCTCCTGGAGACAACAAGGTATACAAAGGAGAGTAATACGAACTTTAGTAAGTAATATAACTACAAAAAAAACCCCTATGCCTTCGAGTCAATTCCGACTCATAGTGACCCTATAGCGATTCTATAGGACAGAGTAGAACTGCCCCATAGGGTTTCCAAGAAGTAGCGAGTGGATTCAAATGGCCAACCTTTTGGTTAGCAGCCAAGCTCTGAACCACTGCACCAACATAATAATCCATATACAGTGAAATCTGTGAGAGCTGGAAGTCGACAGGGCTGCCCTTTTTCTCCGGGTCTCACAAGTTTCCCACCTTTGATAGGATGCAGTCTTACCACTTTTCTATCACTCTTTTTAATGGAAAATATTTTAGTTTTACTTTTCTGACAATGTCTTGTTATTTAATGCTGTTTTAGCAGAAATACCACAAGTGGATGGCTTCAACAAACAGAAATTTATTCTCTCACAGCCTAGTAGGCGATAAGTTAGAATTCAGGGTGCCAGCTCCAGGGGAAGGCTTTCTCTCTGTATCGGCTTTGGAGCAAGGTTTTGTCATCAATCTTCCACTAGTAAAGGAGCTTTCTCAGCACAGGGACCCCGGGTCCAAAGGATGCACTATGCTCCCGGTGCTTCTTTCTTGGTGGTATGAGGTCTCCCTGTCTCTCTGGTCTCTTCTCTCTTTTATATCTCAAAAAAGATTGGCTCAAGACACAATTCCATCCTATAGCTTGAGTCCTACCTCATTAACTTAACTACCACTAATCCCACCTCATCAACATCATAGAGATAGGATTTACAACACACAGAAAAATCACATCAGATGACAAAATGGTGGACAATCACACAACACTGGGAATCATGGCCTAGCCAAATTGATACACATATTTTGGCGGGACACAATTCAATCCATGACAGACAAATTTCCGCCTTACACAGGTTCTGGCTTTTATAGGTTTTACGGTATCTTAAAAAAAAAAAAAAAATTTTTTTTAATAGCCAGTCAGTCACTTGTCTTCTCCATCGGTAAGTCATTATATATTATGATATTAAGAGCATTATCAGAACTCTTAGTTCTTCAAGAGATTTGGGATCTTGAGGGGTATGAAGTTGGAAGGGAAATACTGATATCTGAATTTCTACTAGAGGCCAGACACTGAATTAATGTATGTATGCATGTATGTGTGTGTGTGTGTATATATATATATATGTGTATATCCTTATGTGGAAACCTTAGTGGCATAGTGGTTAAGAGCTTCCTCTGCTAAGCAAAAGGTCAGCAGTTCAAATCCACCAGCCACTCCTTGGAAACCCTATGGGGTTACTATTAGTCGGAATCAACTCGATGGTAATGGGTTATCCTTTTGTGATCCTCATAATAATAAAAAAGATTCTAAGAGGCTAGTGTTATTTTCACCTGTCGCTCAGACAAATTAAGTAAACTGATCATGATAACTCGGTTAATAATGGGCAGACCTAATATTCAAACTCTGGTCTGCATGCCACAAAAATCCATGCATTTTCAGAAAAAAATTGGTATTCTTTGATTAAAAAAAAAACAGCTTGACACCTATGTACATTTAAATAAGAAATGATAATTTCCAGGTATACTTAATCTCCAAATTAAGTAATATAAATTATAAAATAAGGAGCCCTGGTGGTGCAGTGGTTAAAAGGACTCACCTGCTAACTGAAAGGTAAGCAGTTGGAACCCACCAGCAACTCAGTGGAAGAAAGATGTGACAGTCCACTTCTGTAAAGATTTACAGCCTTGGAAACCCTTTGGGGCAGTTCTATTCTGTCCTATAGGGTCACTGTGAGTCAGAATTGACATGCCAGCTGTGGGTTTAGTTTTGGTTTTGGATGGTGTAGAAGAAGACTTTTAGAACTCATGCCTTCTAGGCAAACTTGGGTTCCAAGTAATTTCCTGAAACTGCTTAAGGGAGTAAATTAAACAAAATGCAGGAAAACAATGACTTTGATTCTTTGAAGTTTAAAAGGGCATAGGAATATAAGACCTAGGACCATGAGATTGAGTGACATAAAATAAAATGGTGATTTATATGGGGCAGTGTCCCATTGTTTGGCATGGTTTGTCCTGATCCAACCTATCATATTCTATAAATCAATCTCAGCCTTCCCCATGGTTTGACTTCATAAGCTTATGGAAGCAAACTCGATCCTCTTGCTGGGTTTGGTGGTGTGTGTCGTTTCAAGCATCTTTCAAATTAAGGAAGCATCAGATTACTTTCCATATTTTGTGTTTCTACAGAAGAACAAAATCAGCTGATTCAGGCAATACTTATTTATAACCTATTCAAAGTTGAAAAGTTTTAATCTCTAAAGCCTTAAGAGAAATTGTATAACATGAGTTCTTGCTCTATAGAAATGCCTCTAATGGATCAATAGAGACAAGATGTAATTTTTGAAAAGTCAATAAATTCCCAAATTTAATTCATAGCTCACACTCTAAGGAATTTATTCTTACCTGTAAAAGAGATCGCTCAGTTTCAGATACTTATTCTATGTCTTAGTTGTCTAGTGGTGCTATAACCGAAATACAACAAGTGGGTCGCTTTAACAAACAGAAATTTATTTGCTCACAGTTTAGGAGGACAGAAATTCAAAATCAGGATGCCGACCCTAGGGGCAGGCTATCTCTGTCTGTCAGCACTGGGCAAACATTCTTGTCTGTTTCTCTTGGATCCTTGGCGATCTTCATGTGGGATGGCATCTGTCTTCCCCCATCTCTACTTGCTTTTCTGTTCTAACCTTCTCTTTTTATATCTCAAAAGTGATTACCTTAAAACACACCCTACACTGATATCTCCTCTTAACATAGAAAATCTGTCCTTAAATGGAATTATAACCACACGCACAGGGGTTAGAATTTACAACACATGTTTTGGGGGACTCAATTCAACACATAACATTCTAGGCCCCCCAAATTCATGTCCTTCCCACATGTAAAACACATTCACCCCATCACATCATCCTAAAAGTCTTAAATCCATTCCAAGTCCAAAATTTCATCTTCTGAATCATCTAAATCAAATATCAGTAAGACTTTAGGCAGATTCCATCCTGAGGCAAAATTCTTCCTCTTCTGTGAACCTATGAAATCTAGAATACAAATAATCTGTTTCCAAAGTACAATGGTGGAACAGGTACAAGGTAGACATTTCCATTAAAAATGGGAGAAATTGGAGAAAAAGAGGTAATGGGCACCAAGCAAGTCCAAAACCCAGCAGAAAAAATTACATTAATTCTCAAGCCTTTAAAATAATCAGCTGTTCTCTGAGACCATCTGGACAATGGCCCTGTCCTCCACACTCTTGGTGTTGGCCATGCTGTCTGGGTTCTGGGTGGAGACCGCTCATCCCTGGGCTTCAGCTCCACCTTCCAGGTCCACTGGGATGGCAACTCCACTCCCCCAGCTTCAGGTTCCCCATTCTCCTAGTCCATCTGAGTGGTGATCCCACCCTTTGGTGACTGTTAGGCCTGGTTCTTCTGCCCCCTCAGCATGCCTCCACTTTGAGTGGTGGCCCTATCCTGTTGGCACAACTAAATGGCAGCCCCACACAGAGGGAAAGATCAAAGCCTACAGCCTTCAGTATGGATTACACATCAATTTAAAGAAAAAAAAAAAACCTTCACAACTGGACCAATAAGCAATATCATAACAAATGGAGAAAATATTGAAATTGTCCAGGATTTCATTTTACTGGGATCCACAATCAACATCAATGGAAGCAGGAGTCAAGAAATCAAACAATGTATTGCACTGGGCAAATCTGCTGCAAAAGACCTCTTTCGAGTGTTAAAAAGCAAAGATGTCACTTTAAGGACTAAGGTGCTCCTGACAAGCCATAGTATTTAAAATCACCTCATATGCATGTGAAAGCTGGACGATGAATAAGGAAGAAGAATTGACGCCTTTGAGTTGTGGTGTTGGTGAAGAATATTGAATATACCATGGACTGCCAGAAGAACAAACAAATCTGTCTTGGAAGAAGTACAGCCAGAATGCTCCTTAGATGAGAGGACGATCTAGAGGATCATGGCACCACCCTTTGAAACTGATGCAACCTTACTTCCTCCTTCCTATGCTCTTCCCAACAGTTCTGCTGATTTCCACACTGTTCCAGGGATGGTCCTTTTCTTGGACGACAACACATGCTCCTTTGGCCTGCTGACTGCTTATAGAATTGCAAGAGGCAGACAGATTTCCTTCCTTTCCTCCAATGTCTGTCTCCCTTCAGTCTAAGCTGATTGGTGTTCTGCCGTGGTAGTTGGTTAGATCCATCAGTCACAGGTTTTATCTCTTTAACGAAAGATTGAGTCACCAAGGCTTTGGTTAGAGTTTTACAGCATGTGTCCTTAGTTTGTACAACAGAATTCTCCAAACTTTAAGTTTTGTCTTCATTTTGCAGATTTTGTTATTAAGTCCGTATCTTTTCTCTCGCATTTTAATATGAGGGGCAAGGAGAAACCATGCAGTCTCTTTAAGATCTTGCTTAGAAATGCCCTCAGCCAAATATCCAAGTTCATCACTTACAAGTTCTACCTTGCCCCAAACATTTGAACGTAACTCAGGCAAGATTTTTGCCACTGAATAAAAAGCATCACCCTTCCTCCGTGGTCCAATCACGTGTTCACCATTTTCTTTTAAAGCCTCACCAGAAGCACAGTTAATGTCCACATGCTTAGCAACATTCTGTTGACAGCGCCATATGTATTCTCTAAGGTGGTAGAGACTCGATCTATGGCTCTCCTCACTTCTTTCTGAGCCCTCATCAGAATTGCCTTTGACACCCGTAATTCCACCAAAAGTCTCTTCAGTCCAATCTAGGCTTTTACCACTAAGCACCTTAAACCTCTGCCAGCCTCCACTCATTACTCAATTCCAAAACCACTTCCACCTTTTAGGTATTTTTTAGAACAGCACCACATTCTTTGCTACAAAATTCTTAGTTTTATCTACTGCTGCTATAATAGACATAGGAGTGGGTGGCTTTGAAAAATAGAAATTTATTTCCTCATAGTTTAGAAGGCTAGAAGTTCAAAATCAGGGTGCCAGCTCTAAGGGAAGTCTTTCTCTCTCTGGGGGAAGTTTGACGTCTTTTTTTCCTTGGCTCCTTGGTGATCTTCATGTTGCGTAGCATCTGTCTGCCCCCATGCTTACTTTTTGGTCCTAATCTTCTCTTTTTGTATCTCAAATGCGATTGGCTTAAAATACACCATACGCTGGTATGGCTTCTTAACATAACAAAACCCATTCACAAACAGGATTACAGGTAGTCCCCGATTTACCATGGGGTTCCGTTTTGATGACTCCGTTGTAAATCAGTTCTGACATAAATTGAATACCTCTTTTTTTTTGTTTTTCTTTATTACTGCCTTTTATTATCAGTATCGTTATAAAGCCAATCTTTAATTGTTGGCAAGTGAACATCTAATAATGACAACATTAGCAAATAACGCCACACTGCAACATTGTATGTAGTACATATTACTAAAGATGTACAAAAAATAAAAAGCTGATGGTTGTAAGTGAGTTTTGTTGTAACTCGATTATGTTGTAAGTCAGGGACTACCTGTATAGCGGTAGGTATAACCAAGAAAAAAAAAAAAACTCACTGCTGTGGAGTCTAACTCCAACTCATAGAGACCTATAGGACAGAGTAGAACTGCCCCACAGCACTGGGTTTTTGTTAAATCTTTATGGAAGCGGACTGCCACATCTTTCTCCCACAGAGCAGCTGGTGGGTTTGAACTGCCGACCTTCTGCTTAGCAGCCAAGAGCTCAACCCTGTGCCACCAGGGGCCCTTAGCTACAGCTCTAGAGGTTAGCACTTACAACACATATTTTGGGGGGACACAATTCAAGCCATATCATTCTATTTTTAAGTTCATGGAATTGTGTATGATTCTATATTTAACTTTAAATGTCTCTCTGCTATACAAAAAGTGAATGCTACAGTTAAAGGAGTACAAAAAAGGAATAATTTCTGATTGCTGAAAACTATTTTCATAGTAATAATAGGAGATCATTAAGGTCGTGTGTCAGCTCGGCTGGGCCATGATTCCAAGTGGTTTGGCAGTTATGATGTAGTTTGGCAGTCATTTAATGATGTAATCACCTCCATGATGAGATCTGACATAATGTGATCACCTCCATAATGGGATCTGCTGTGAGCAGCCAATCAGTTGAGAATTTCCTTGGAAGTGTGGCCTGCATGCAACATATGTGGACTTTCTGGTGAAGCTCACAGTCTTTTGCTTGCTCTGGATCCTGCAGCTGTCTCCTGTTATCTGACCTCCAGTTCTTGGGACTTAAGCTAGCAGCTGACCTGCTGATCTTGGGTTCACCAGCCCCTGCTGCTACTTGAGTCAGGAGAAGCCTCAAGCCTGACCCACAGACTTGGGGCTTGCCAGCCTTTACAACCACATGAGCCATTTCCTTGATATAAATCTTTCTCTTTATATATATATATACACATATACTATTACATATATAGGCACTTCACTGGTTTTGCTTCTCTAGAGAACCCAGCCTTAGACATTTGGCACCAAGAGTGGTTCTAAAGAAACAAAATTTTAAGAATGAATTTTCTAAATTGGTCCTCAAATCTCGTTAGTCTTAAAGATTTTGGTGACTCTGACTCCAGTAGTAAAGAGGGCACCACTAATCCATGGCTTGAGGTGGCAATAGAAATGTGCAAAATATCACCACCAATAAATCAGGTATTGGTGAGAGGTGAGGCTCTGGGTGATTGTGTGCTCGATACCTTTCTACAATTCTGTCATAATGAGAAGTGTAAGGAAATTGGTTGGTTGGTACTACTTTAGTTAGACAAAATGATGAAAGAAAGAGATGAGCTCAGGGCTTCAGAGTCAAAGCTTAAGCACCGCATAAATCATGTCAAAGTTTACACATGTGCCTTGAAAGAAAGTCTTATTTCTTATAGTAAAAGAGCTGATATTGTTGAAAACTAAACCCAGAGTCTTATCATAAAAGTAGCTGAATTACAACCCCAACTGAATTCCCAAACTTGAGTGATGATCTATCAGGTTAGATCCACAGACCTACACGTGGAATGCCCTGAGGACATACCTTTTACCACAACTGTGAGGAAGAAATTTTTGAAGGGAGTGCCAGCATCCTTGAAGAATGCTGTGATTGCTATTTTAGGTAAGTCGGATTTGACAGTGGGAACTGCCCTAACTGAATAAAGACGCCTAACTCCAGGGGGGATGATTTGACTCTGTGGTGGTAAGCACAAAGTGGTGGCACCCAATCAACAAAGACAAAGTGGGCATTGTTTTCCATAATGGACAGCGGAGTCAAAGTGGTAATCAGGATAGTCTGACTCATTTGGACTTATGGGATTGACACCTTAGTCCTAGTATCCCTAGGATTGAAATATACAGGAAATCTACTTAATATTTGCTTGATCTGTACAAGTGAATGAATTCTAGGTCAAGTGAACAGCAATCTAACCAATTGCCAAAATAGAGAGTCACGGCCCCCCAATAAATTCCAATATTTGACCAAGTATACAGACACACAACCCCTTGAACAAAAGGGAGGCTGGGTTCTCTTGAGGAAGGACTCCGCTACATTGCAAAAAATTTATACTGTTAATCTTTCTCCTTGCCTCCCCAAAAGGGTTCCACAGCCTTTTATGAGAGTGACAGTTCATTGGGGTAAATGAAATAATCAGACTTTTGGGGGATTACTGGATACAGTCCCTTACCTGACACTGATTGCTGGAGACCCAAAACGGCATTGTGGCCCACAAGTCAGAGTGGGGGCATATAAAAGTCAGGCTAGTTTTAGCTCATGCCCATCTCACAGTAGTCCAGCAGGCCCCCAAACTCATCCTGTAGTGATTTCTCCAGCTCCAGAATGCAGAAATGGAATAGGTATACTCAGCTACTAGCAGAGCCCCCATATTAGATCTCTGACAAGTGGAGCAAGGGCTATTATGGTAGGAAAAGCCAAGTGGAAGCCATCAGAACAGCCCCTACCTAAGGAAATAATAAACCAAAAGCAAAACCGTATTCCTGGATGGACTGTAGAGATTAGTGCCACCATCAAGGACTTGAAGGATGCAGGGGTAGTTATTCCCACCACATCCCCTTTCAACTCACCTATTTGGCCTGTGCAAAAAACACATGGATCTTGGAGAATGACAGTGCATTATCAAAAATTTAACCAAGCAATGACTCCAATTGTAGCTGCTGATCCAGATGTGGTTTCATTACTTAAGCAAATTAATACATCTCCCGGTACCTGGTATGCAGCTATTGATCTAGCTAATATCTTTTTCTCCATTCCCATTTCAAAGGACCACTAGAAGCAGTTTCCCTTCAGCAGAAAAGGCCAGCAATATACTTTCATGTCCTACCTCAAGGGTATATCAACTTTCCAGCTTTATGTCATAATTTAGGGTCTTTGATTGTCTTTCCATTCCAGAACACGTAACATAGGTCCATTACATTGATGATATTATGCTGGCTGGACCTAATAAGGAAGAAGTGCTGATTACTCTGGACTTATTGGTAAGACATTTGCATGCTAGAGGGTGGGAAATTGATCTATTAAAAATTCAGGTGCCTTCCTCCTCAGTGAAATTTCTAGGGGTTCAGTGGTGTGGGGCGTGTTGAGATATTCCTCCTAAAGCAAAGGATAAGTTAGTGCATCTAGCCCCTCCTACACTAAAAAGGAGGCAAAGCACCTACTGGGACTCCAGATTTTGGAGGCAAAATATCCCTCATTTGGGTGTGCTACTCCAGTGTGTTTATCAAGCGACTGAAAAAGCTGCTCATTTTGAGTGCAGCCCAAAACAAAAGAAGGCTGTACAACAGGTTCAGGCTGCCATGCAAGTGGCTCTGCCACTTGGGCCATATAATCTGGCTGGTTCAATGGTACTTGAAGTGTCAGTGGCAGGTAGAGATGCTGTTTGGAGTCTTTGTCAGGCTCCTATTGGTGAATCACAGTGCAGACTCCTAGGATTTTGGAGCAAAGCCCTGCCACCCTCTGCAGAAACAGGTTTTAGCTTCTCACTAGGCCTTAGTAGAGACTTAATGCTTAAATGAGGGTCACCAAGTAACCATGCAGCCTGAGCTGGCCATCATCAACTGGGTGTTGTCTGACTCACACAGTCATAGAGTTGGATGTGCACAGCAGCATTGCATCATTAAATGAAAGTGATATATACCAGATCAGGTCCAAATAGGACCTGAAGGCACAAGTAAGTTGCATGAGGAAGTGGCCCAAATGTCCATGGTCTCCACTCCTGTGACATTACCTGCCTTCTTCATATCTGCACCTATGACCTCATGGGGAGTTCCTTATGATCAGTTGACTGAGGAAGAGAAAAGTTGTGCCTGATTTAGAGATGGTTCTACACAATATGCAGTCTCCACTCAAAAGTGGACAGTGGCAGCACTGCAGCCCCTTTCTGGGACTTCCCTGAAGGAAGTTCTATCAATGGGTAGAACATCGAGCAGTGCCCCTAGTTGTTCACTGTGCTTGGGAGAAGAAATGGCCTTATGTGTGACTGCAGACTGATTCATGGGCTGTGGCCAATGGTTTGACTGGATAATTAGGGACTTGGAAGGAACATGATTGGAAAATTGGAGACAAGGAAGTATGGGGAAGAGGTATATGGAGATATACAGATAGACCTCTCTGAATGGGCCAACAAAGTGAAGATATTTGTGTCTCATACAAATGTTCACCAAAAGGTGACCTCTGCAAAGGAGAATTTTAACAATCAAGTGAAAAGGATGACACATTCTGTGGAAACCAGTCATCCTCTTTCCCCAGGCACTTCCATCGTTGTTCAGTGGCCAATGAACAAAGTAGCCATGGTGGCAGGGATGAAGGTTATGCATGGGCTCAACAACGTGGACTTCTACTCACCAAGGCTGACTTGTCTAAAGCCACTGCTGAATGCCCAATCTGTCAGCAGCAGAGACCAACACTGAGTCCCCGATATGGCACCATCCCTCAAGTTGATCAACCAGCAGCCTGATGGCATGTTGATTACATCGGACTGCTTCCTTCATGGGAAGGGCAGTGATTTCTTCTCACTGGAATAGACAGTTACTCTGGATATGGATTTGCCTTCCTGCACACAATGCTTCTGCCAAAAGTACTATCTGTGGACTTACAGAATGCCTTATGCACTGTCATGGTACCCCACACAGCATTGCCTTGGATCAAGGGACTCATTTCACAGCAAATAAATCATGCCAATGGGCCCAGGCTCATGGAAAGTCACTGTTTTTTACCATGTTCCCCATCATTTTGAAGCAGCTCACCTGATAGAACAATGGAATGCCCTTCTAAAGACACAATTACTGTGCCAGCTAGGTGGCAATGCCTTGTAGGGATGGGGCAATATTCTCGAGGACACTGTGTATGCTGTAAGCCAGTGTTCAATAAATGGTGCTATTTCTCCCATAGCTAGGATTCATGGGTCCAGAAATGAAGAGGTGAAAATGGGAGTAACCAGTCACAAAATTTTTGCTCCCTGCTCCTCAGACCTTATGCTCTGTGGGTCTTGAGGTCTATATTCTAAAGGAATGAATGCTCCCACATGGAGACACATCACTGATTTCACTGAACTGGAAGTTAAGAATGCCACCCGGCCCCTTTGGACTTATGCCTCTGGATCAGCAGGCAAAGAAAGGAGTTACCATTTTGGCTGGCATGACTGATCCTGATTACCAAGAGGTAATCAATTGATATTACATAATGGAGATAAAGAAAAGTATGTATGGAATGTAGGAAATCCCTGAGTGTGTCTTTTGGTACTACCATGCCCCCTGATTAAAGTCCATGGAAAACTACAGCAACCCACTTCCGACATGACTACTAATGGCCCAGACCCTTCAGGAATGAAGGTTTGGCTCACCCCACCAGGCAAAGAGCCATGACCAGCTGAGGTGCTTGGTGAGGGTAAAGGGAATATGGAATGAATGGTGGAAGAAGGTAGTTGTAAATATCAGTTATGATGACGTGATCAGTTGCAGAAATGAGGTCTGCAATTTTTATGAGTATTTCTTCCTTGTATGAGTGCATCTAATATTTTTTGCCTTCTTCACTTTTAAAATATAAGATGTAAAAAGGGCTAGTGCATTTTGGTTTTATGCCTGTTAGTTGCATCATATTAAGCTCAAGTATGACTTTATAATTGTCTTTATTCAGAGATTATGTATGATTTAGATAAAGGAATTATAAAAAGATCTAGAACTATTTTTGTTTTTTTTTGTTTTGTTTTCTATAGGACAAAGAAAGCCTCATTCATATTTCATAGATAATATTTAAGTCTAATATTTAACAAAAATTTAAGAGTTAGATTTGTTTAAATATAGATAAATAAAAAATAAAAACCTATGTTTTGCTTGCTTTATGTTTGTTGTTTGTTATATCCATAGAATATGACTTGTCTACTTATTTTTCATATTTTGCTTTTTTTATTTTAGATATTCAATTTATGTGGGCTTTGTTTTTTTATTTTCTATTTTAATGAGATTTTGCAACAAAAGCTACCCTGAAAATGAGATGAAATATTGCAGGTGTGTGCATCCTGGTAAGATATATTTAATAAATATGTAAATAAATCAATTTATCTCTCCCCTCAGGCAGAAAAGGTGTATGAATTTATAAGCACCACTTTAAATTCTACTGAGTGCACCCAAAGTCTTTCCAGGAGATATTGGAAAGAAAGTTTAAATTTTATGTTTGTCATACGGACATACAATATTGGCACCATCATATACAATTCCTTACTCCAAATTCAGAAACGGCATGACAGATCTGAAACCTAGCATTATTTACTGTTTCCAGTCAAGTTTCATAAAGCAGAGGAAGAGTGAATACAACCAGACTCAAAATTATAATATGCCATTCTATTCTAGTCTGACAAATGAAGTAAACACTTTATGTGAACTCTCTTCATCTGATTTCGACAGGCAGAATGATATTTGTCTAGCCTGGTAAAACTGGCAGTCTTACACACTTTGCATCATGTAAAGTATGAAAACATGCACAATTGCTTGTGAAATTTCAAAGTAAACCAAACTAAATAAGTACAATAAATATACTGAAATACTATTTGTGACTATGTCTATAAGAGAAATGTGAGGTAGGAATATGAGAAAAAATATACGAGAAGTAAATATTTTACTTCAATTTCATGCATATTTCCAACAAAGGAATTTTGAATCTTTTTCTCAAGTCTCTTTATTACTTCTCTTGTGTAAACATAGTACACATATTATACAATAATTTGTGTTTTCTAATGAGCCTGTCAATTGTCTAACTTTGATTTTCTCATTAAGTTCTCCGTGTTTTTTTTTTTTAATAGAAAATAAAGATTTGTAAATTTAAGGCTGGAAAAGAACAAAAAATATTTCACATGAAATGACATTCTATAAAGCAAAAACTTATGGATGGCCATACTGGGTCAAATTAATGATGTATCCAATCAGGTATTCTTTCTCAAAGCAAAGAATGTCTTCGATGTCACAGATGGTTTCTTGGGTATTATTTTCAAAAGACTAAGAAAAAAAATTATATCTTTATATCTAAATGGTGCTTTAGAGTTCACAGTCTATTTACCACAACCCTATGAGATAGTGACCCCAACAATAGGAGATTAAAAAAAAAAAAAGCAGATGGAACTGGTAGTAATGGTTTTAATTGCCATATTATTTTATATATGAGAAAACTGAAAAAACTCATCGTACATTTTCATGGCTAATAAATGGATACCAGGCCATCAAAACCTTCTGACTCCTATTTAATTATTTTGACCACCATACATCCATGAGCATGCTAGTTTCTCTTCAAAAACCCATTTTAGAGCTATCATCCATGTAGCTATCTAAGCATTTAAACCATTTTATATGTTCTTTTTGTAGCATTTATTGAGAACAATGTAATCCATGTATTATTTTATTTACTTAGCCAAAGTTTGCTTTCACAAACATTATCCAAGTTCTGACACTCTAGTATGTTATGAAAAAATATGCATCCAATTTGGCATGATTCTGTACATTTCAACTGTAACTCGTCTCAGCTTTTATCTTTATAAAATAGTTATAATCTTTTTTGAATCAATCCCCCAAATCATTATATTAATCGATTGTACAATCAATGCCCATGACAGGAGTCAAGAAATCAAACCGTCTATTGCATTGGGCAAATCTGCCACAAAAGACCCCTGTAAAATCTTAAAAATAAGGATGTCACTTTGATGACTAAGGTGCACCTGACACAAGCCATGGTCTTCTCAATAGCCTCACATGCATGCGAAAGCTAGACAATGAATAAGGAAGACCAAAAAAGAGTTGATGCTTTTGAATTATGGTGTTGGTGAAGAATATTGACTGTATCCTTGTCTGCCAGAAGAACAAACAAACCTGTCTTGGAGGAAGTACAGCCAGAATGCTCCTTGGAAGTGAGGATAGCAACATGTTATCAGGAGGGACCAATCACTGGAGAAAGACATAATGCTTGGTAAACTTGAGGGTCAGCAAAACAAAGAGGAAGACCCTCAATGAGATGGACTGACAAAATGGCTAGAACAATGGGCTCCAACATACTTACCACTTTGGGGATAGCACAGGTTTCGTTCTGTTATACATAGGGTCACTATGAGTAGGAGGTGACTCAACTGCAAACAACAAAAACAACAAACTGATCCCCAATAAAGAATAATTGCTTTGCTTTAACCTGAAAAGCAACATTAATATCTTCTACCCAATTTAAGGTTCATATACTTCAAGAAGCAAATTCTTTTCATTAAACTTTTGGAAATTTTGGAAAAGAAGTAATTCCTTCTGTAGTGCCTATTTTAGGCTACAAAACTGGCCTGGAAAAGGCAAAATTAATAGCAGAAAGTTTCTACATGTTAAAGAATAATGCTGAAAATTACCGTGGGTGAAATGGTTATAAAACCAACCATATTAATTTTTTCAGATTAGTCTGTAAGCTATTAATAACAAATAATCCAAGCCTGTATTTAAACAAAAACCTCTTATGATATTCTCCAAATCATTGTTCTACCATTTTTATATGTAAACCATAGAGTGAAAGACTGTTGAAAGAAGCATTACTAAATGGTATCAGTTTAAACAAATAAGACATACGCACATTTACCATCTTCCCACATCTTTGCTATCAGCTGGAAAATATACTACTATTAAAACAGGTCAACCACCCCTCTGTCAGTTTGTCATACTGTGATGGTTTGTGTGTTGCTATGATGCTAGAAGCTATGCCACTGGTATTTTGAATACGAGTAGGGTTACCCAAGGAGGACAAGTTTCAGCAGAGCTTCTAGAACAAGAAAGAATAGAAAGAAAGACCTGGCAATATACTTCTGAAAATTAGTAGAGGGTAAAGTAATGGGTAGAGCAAATGAGGAAAACCCTCAACAAGATGGACTGACACAATAGCCTCAACAATGGGCTCAAGCATATCAAAGATCACGGAGATATTACAGGACCAGATAATATTTCATTCTGATATATGTAAGGTCGCAGCAGTAGTAGCTGCTCCAACAGCAATTAACAATAACAACCACAACATTAAAACACATAAGGTAGTAGAAGGCGAAAGTTTTAATGTTGGAAAAATATAACTGGTAAAGTTCCTGATAGCTGCTTCTATTAGAGAATTTTATTTATTATAAGTAGTTAACAGGTTCATGTTGTTAGGTGCCGTCAAGTCATTTCCAACTGATAGCGACACTATGTACAACAGAAGGAAACACTGCCCGGTCCTGTGCCATCCTCACAATCGTTGTTATGCTTCAGTCCATTGTTGCAGCTACTGTGTCAATCCATCTCATTGAGGGCCTTCCTCTTTTTCACTGACCCTCTACCCAACATGGTGTCCTTCTCCCTGATAACATATGCAAAGTATGTGAGACAAATCTTTTGCCATCCTTGCTTCTAAGAAGCATTCTGGCTGTACTTCTTCCAAGACAGATTTGTTTGTTCTTCTGGCAGTCCAAGGTATATTCAATATTCTTCACCAACACCATAATTCAAAGGCATCAATTCTTCTTTGGTCTTCCTTATTCAGTGTCCTGCTTCCTCATGCACATGAGGTGATTGAAAATACCAAGGCTTGAGTCAGGAGCACCTTAATCCTCAAAGTGACATCTTTGCTTCTTAACACTTTAAAGAAGTCTTTTGCAGCAGATTTGCCCAATGCAATATGTCGTTTGATTTCTTGACTGCTCCTTCCATGGGTGTTGATCCAAATAAAATGAAATCTGTGACAACGTCAATCTTTTCTCCATTTATCATGATGTTGCTTATTGGTCCAGTTGTGAGGATTTTTGTTTTCTTTATGTTGAGGTGCAATCCATACTGAGGGCTACAGTCTTTGGTCTTCATCAGTATGTGCTTCAAGTCTTTCTTCACTCATTAACAACCTGTGATATGCAGATGATACAACCTTGCTTGCTGAAAGTGAAGAGGACTACAGGTTCATAGGATGTTGTTATTCATTAAGTAGCTTTTTTGGGCTTTATTATGAGCAATTAGTAAAAATTGTCAGTAAAACAATTAATCATTCAGTAATTCATTATGTCAACACTTATTGAAGTTTGTCACACTCCAAGTGCTGTGATAGGAGCTTGAAAAATCTTCAGGTAGAGATAAACATATAATGTAATAAAATTTTGTGATAAATACTGGAATAGCATAATATTTAGCAAAACACTATGGTAACGCAGATACATGTGCACGAGAATCATGTAAAAGAATTGTCACAGCAGCACTGTTTATAAAAGAAACTGAATAAAACTCAAATATCCATGAACAGACACATCCATGAAAGAGTAGAGCAGAAAAATAAATTCAGATATATTCATAGAATGGAATCCTATGCAGCTACGAAAAAAAAAAAAACTATTGTTACACAAAACAGTAGATTTTGGATGAATCTTATATATATAATATTGAGTGAAAAAAGCCAGATACAAAAGAACACATACTATGGTACTGTTTATATATATATATATATATAATTTTAAATACACATAAATAATCTCTTTGGGGACAGAAATCAGAAATGTGGTTACCTTGAAGTAAGTAAGACAAGGTAGTAGCTGGTGGGGGGAGTGGAGAAAAGGAGGCTTCTGGAGTGCTGATAGTGTTCAATATCTTGATCTTGGTGGTTGTTATACAGGTGTTTTCACTTTGTAAAAACTCATTGAGCTGTACTCTTAATATTTGTGTTCTTTGCTACCTGCATATTACATATTGTATTTCTGTTTAAAAGTTTTAAAACTATATTGTAGATTAAAGAAAGCAAGAGGAAAGAGTTAACACATTCCTCATATGTAAAATAAAATTTTGCCAGGCACACAGTGAATGCTTGATGAAACTTAGCTATTATTATAAATTTAGGCTTTGTAGGATGAATAAAACTTCTCCTAGGAAGAAAAGCCTAGGGAAGAGCATTCAAGGCAAAGGAAACAACATGAATAAAGACATGGAGGGATGAAATTATTTGGAAAATCAAACAATGATTTCAAATTATGAGCTCTGAGTCAGAAAGCCCTAGGTTTAAGTACAGGCTCTGCCACTTACTATGTGTATATCCAAAAAAAAAGAAAATCTCACTGCCGTCAAGTCGATTCCAACCCATAGCAACCCTACAGGAGAGAGTAGAACTGCCCCATAGGGTTTCCAAGGAGTGGCTAGTGGATTCGAACTGCTGACTTTTTGGTTAGCAGCTGTATCACTTAACCACTGCACCCCTAAGGGCTCCTACTAGGTATATGACCTTAGAAAATCCACTTAGTTTAATCTCTCTAAGCATCACTTCTCTTATCTACAAAATGGAAATTATTTGAGCCCCTCTAGTCTGTCACAAAGTCTGAACTCTAGACTGTCTTTGTTGTTGTTGTGTGCTGCCAAGTTAATTCCGACTAGTAGCAACTCGATAGCACAGAGGAGTATTGCCTCATAGGGTTTCCATGACTGTAATCTCTACAGAAGCAGACTGCCACATCTTTCTCCTGCAGAATGGCTGGTGGGTTTGAACCACAGGCCTTTCAGTTAGCAGCCAGGCACTTTAACCACTGCTTCAGCAGGGCTCCTGTATAGCCTTTACATGGGCCATTAAAAAAAAAACAAAAACACAGTTGCCTTAAGTCGATTCCTACCCATGCTAACCCCATGTTTGTCAGAGTAGAACTGTGCTCCATAGACTTTTCAATGGCTGATTTTTCAGAATTAGATTGCTGGGCCTTTCTTTTGAGGAACTTCTGGGTGGACCCCAACTTCCAATCTTTAGGTTACCAGCTGAGCACATTAACTGCTTGCTCCACCCAGGGACTGCTACTTGGGTCACAAAGTCTCTTAATTCAATTGTTCAATTATGAATCTCTGTTTGCTTAATATTATCAATTACTCACCTGGTTTGCTAAAAGTCAAAGCTACTCCTACAATTATTTTTTAAGAATTTACTATTATAATAATCCCTGCGATCGTTCATCCCATTTTCACTCCCAAGGTCTATTAATTTCTCTTTCGTTAGTTAATCTTAAGAGGAAATTAAGAATCATTTGTCTACACCTCTTCTTCTGGAAGTAATACCAGAATTCTTCACAAGTACTTGTTTCCAAGACTTTTCCTTATCCTTTTGTAGAATACTGGATATACTGGATGCAGGTTCTTCATCACAAAGAACCTTAGGGCTATAAGGATCCATTAGTAAATTTCAAATCTGTGCACCAACAGAACACTAAGAGCCCTTGCTCAAAGTGCATTAGTGATTTTATCCATGTGCTTAAAAAATAAATACTCTGTTTTTTATAAGCAACAAAAGAGATACAATATCTTGAAATAGTAAAGGTCAGCTAGTCTCAAAGACTGCCAGAAATCTTTGTCAATAAAAAAAAAAAAATTGTCAATAGTTGCCTATAATTTAAAACATGTGATTTGAAATTAAATAAAAATAATTCTTTTAGTTAAAAGTGTATTTATTTTTAAATGTGGGATAATATGCTATTAAGTAATATTTCACTGATAAAGTGAATATCAAGTAAATTTTTTGCTATATAATGAGATCAAAGAGGACAGTGGTAATAGAAATAATCGTAAGTCTTGTAAAGACTAAAGGAATATTCAATTGTGAAGGAAGTTTGTGAAAACAGTGAGGGATACTACCTGCCCGGCCATAATTCTCATGTAAAAGAACCTGGAGATAAAGTAGAAATGATTGAAAACTTTGACAAAAATTGATCATGTTTAACTTGGTGTTAGGACCAGCCATGGGGAGGAATTGTTGATGGATTGGATGTGGGATGTGAAAGAAACAGAGGAGTTAGGAATGACCTTACGGTTTTTGGCATGAACAGTTGGAAACATAGAGTTGCCATTCTCTGAGATGGAGAATACTGGAGGAGAAACAAGCATGGGGAAGAAATTCAAGAGTTCAGATTGCTGTACATTTTAGGAAAAAATGAAAACGTCCATTAAATAGATAGTGTTAAGAGGATGTATCAAAGGAATTATTGATCACTTGGAGACAAGAAAAGATTTTGAGAGTAGAGGAAACCAAATTAACTAATTTTCTTCATTTTTGTTTTAATTACAAGATTAGTAGATGAGAGCAATGCTATAAACATTCTTTATTATCTTAACTAAAGCATAGGACAGGACAAATAAAGAAATGTGAGCTAGATAACAGGGTTAAGGGGATTCCTAATTTAGTAGATAAACTAGATTTAAAGTGTATCGTTTAATAGATTGATGACAAAATTGGAGAGAGCTCTCCAGAGGTCGGCCTAGGTCTTTGCACTTGATAATGCCCTGTTTGGTGCAAAATAATATTTGTAGATGACAAACCTGAAAGGTGTAGTAAATCTCTTAGGTGGCAGAATCAAGATTTTCAAAATGCGCAATGGAAAAATATTCATTATAATGAAAGATCGATACTAATAAGAGTAAACTAATCAGAATAGGCTAATACATGCTATGGTAAAAAAATCAAAATCTCATTGGGTTAACACAACAAAGTTTTGTATCTCCCTCATACTACACGTCCTTCAAGTCCTTTGGGAATCATTAATGGGGGGGAGGAGGAGTTCTGCTCCATAAAGTCCTCACTCAGGGTCACAGTCTGACAGAGTTTCCACCATCTTGACCATTGCCAGTTACTTTGGCTAGGGAGGAGGGATTATGGAACACAACACATGTGGGGTTTTTTTGGTTTTTTGTTTTGTTTTGATCATTAGTTTTTTTTTTTAATTATTTTTTGTGCTTTAAGTGAAAGTTTACAAATCAAGTCAGTCTCTCATACAAAAATGTATACACACCTTGCTATACACTCCTAATTGCTCTCCCCCTAATAAGACAGCCTGATCCTTCCCTCCACTCTCTCTCCTTGTGTCCATTCGGGCAGCTCCTGGCCCGCTCTGCCCTCTCATCTCCCCTCCCGACAGGAGATGCCAACACAGTCTCGTGTGTCTACTTGATGCAAGAAGCTCATTCTTCACCAGCAATTTTTTCTATCCCATTGTCCAGTCCAATCCCTGTCTGAAGGGTTGGCTTTGGGAATGATTCCTGTCTTAGGCTAACAGAAGGTCTGGGGGCCATGACCACTGGGGTCCTTCTAGTCCTAGTCTGACCATTAAGCCTGGTCTTTTTATGAGAATTTGGGGTCTGCATCCCACTGTTCTGCTGCTCCCTCAGGGGTTCTCTGTTAACACATGTGTTTTTAAGAGCTTTTTGCCTAGAAGTGACACTCATCACTTCTGCTCACGTTTTGTTGCCTGCTCAAGGCAAGTCTCATGGCTACAGTTATTTTCAAAGAGAAGGAGAAATGCAATCTTCCATAGAGACCGGAGAGAAGAATGAGAGATACTGGTGAGTGGGACTAATGGCTTCCACAAAAATAAAATGAAATTATCTTTACCGTTGCAGTAGTTATCATTATTATTATTACCATCTTTACTCTTTGTAATGTGTTAAGGTTTTCTAAACTGTTTCATACAAATAATCTCACTTGAACCTCAGAATAACTCATATTATTATTCTTACTTTACTAATTAAGGTTAAATTTTTTTTTTCAAAGTTAAAGTAGGAATGATAATAAAGAAGTCTGTCAAGGATAATGGCATGACACAGGAAAGATATTCAGGAACTAACGGGCATGTCAGTATTCTTCACATCATATCACATATCACTCAGATAGCTAGGCAATGTGGTCCATATCATGAGAGAATAAAATGGGCTCTCTGATCATGGTTGGAGAAGATAAACTTATGCTAGAAGTATGGAAAGTGTTCTGAAAGTTCGACTAAGGAGAAAAGCACATACTCTCTACTAACTATACATCATCGTCCAAATGTTAATTTTTTTAAACGCCACGACTGGCTGAAAATTGGTTTGGAAAGACTGAAAAAATCAGAAATGCAGTTAGGTAGGGTGCAGTTAAGGCTGGTTTTTCTCAGAGCAAGATGGCCAAAATCCTCAAAATATATTATACTGGAATTAGTACAAGGAATTGATATTTTCCTAGAACATTTATATTTTAAAATTTATGTTACTTACGCTTTGGTGTCCCCACTCACAATCCTAAAGGTATTTTCCTTGATTTCATATGTAATATTCAACATTAAGTCTATTTGTGTCTGTACCATTTTTTGGTTTGTTTTATTATATAGTCCTAGCCTTATAATTGAAGCCCATCTCTCAAAGTACTCCTTAAATGGAAAAATTTTCTATTTATTTTATTTCTAATAAAGTAAAATACATAAACATTGAATGGAAATCTCATAGAAAAGATTACTCTATAAACAAAACAGTAGCAGCCCCATAGTAATAAAGTCATAGGCGTTTGTCACTTAAAAGGATATTAACCTATCTAAACACCTCTGTTCTCCTGAAAACTGCTAAAAAAAAAAAAAGGAAACTTTCATCAAACTCCTCACTATGGGTGGATTAGCAGAAAACCATGCATCTGAGTGACAGGAATTCATCCAAAAAAAGTATGAATTTTAATTTTATTTATGTAATACTCGTTCTTAAAATATTTTGCAAATATTTTATGTTACACTTTATGAAAAATTAAAACACAGCTTCTTTACCAAAGAAATGAATCCTTCTAAGTGGAGTTTTATAAATCAGATTATTGCAGCTTTAAATTTTGTCACTCTTGTTTCTGAACATGTTTGTTTCTATATTTCTATACCTTCTCCATATCAACAGCAATTCCTAGTTTACATTTAATCCTCTATACAAAAAAAAAAAATCCTCTATAGGTAAGCATATTTGTTACATAAAAGCAAGAGTATTAAAACAAAGTATTAAAAGAGAGTGTGAGAAGAGGATGTAAGAAGATACGGTGGAATTGAGAAAGACATCATTAGGTATACAGATGTATAGTTTAGTTCAGAACAGGCTCTAAACAAAACTGTAAGAACTATCTACTGGTCTTTTCTACAATTCTCTCCCACAGAGAACTTCCCTCTCATTTCTTTGAAAGACATCACATAACCCCCTCACTCATCACAATCTCACATTCCTAACAACCTACCAACTCACGCACACTGATAGCATTAAATATTACCTGCTGAGGCATAGAGGTTTAAGATAAAGCTTTTCTACTAGACGTTTGTCTCATTCATTTCTTTTCATTCATTCACGAATATGTCTTGAACATTTCTAGGTACTGTGTCAGCTATCTTGAAGACAAATACATTCATCTGATGCTGCAACTGAAGTTTGGGCAAGGTGCTCTGGAAGAGTGAGGTCAAGCCTAATGACCTAAAGTAGTGAAGAAGGTGTTCCCAGAGGAAATAAAATTAAAATGAGTCTTCAGTGATTAACAAGGGTCTCCTTAAACCTGGAAAGTCATTACTACCTAAAGCATTTGGAAATTTTCTTAATACATTCACCATTCAGAAGGTTGAAGATTGAGTTATTTTGAATGTGACAGAGAGTGGGTGAGAAAAGGGGAGGAGTTTTATAGCACACCTCAAATGATAGCACAAATGTGGGCCAATTGTGCCTACTTGAAATATAAGCCTTTTTTAAGTTAATGGGGAACGTATCTTCAGGAAGCATTGATAACAGAGTGGACTGTTATCTAGCTCTGTTCCATACCCCCTATATAATTTAAATGGCGCAGAGTGAAATGAAACAAGAGAATAATTCCAATTTATATGAGTGTATATAACCATGAGAAGAGATAACATGGTTATTTGAACTCCAAGAAAAGTTTAAAGATAAGCAAATGTGAGGTAATACACTCCAGACCAGAAAAAGAATAACCCAAATTATTTTATTTATGCTGTGATTTAAGGCCTAAGAATAGGATCTAGGTCATTGTCAACTGTGAATTACATGGAAAATAATGAAACGAAGAACATTACCTTACTCTAGTCATTCTTGTAAAATACCGTGGTTCAGATGCATCTAAACTATACTAGATTTGGCAACTGCTGATAAACAATTAGGTGCCTGGGTGGCACAAACTATTTGAGCTTGGCTACTAACCAAGAAGTTGGCAGTTTGAATACACTCAGTGGTGACATGGAAGAAATGCCTTGTGATCTATTTCTGTAACATTACAACTAATGAAAACCCCGTGTGCTAGTTAAGCTAAACTATTGTTGGGTTTTAAGAAGACTTCTGGAATATTTTTGGTTTAAGGTTTAAAGATTATCTCAGGGCAATAGTTCCAGGAGTTAGTGCAAGCTTCATGACTCCAGAAAGTTTAAGAACTATCTATATGGGATTAAATTGACAAAAGCAATTTGAAAGATTGGATAGGAACCTTAGGGGGGCAGTGAATTTATGTTAATGGAGGAGGAATAACTCAGAAAAGAGGGTGAGAATGGCTACACTACTCAAAGAATGTAATCAATGTCACTAAACGGTACATATAGAGACTATTGAATTGGTGTACATTTTGCTGTGTATATTCTCAACAACAAAATAAATACAATTATATTTAAAAAAGAAAACCCTATGTGCATTTCTACTCTGACACACATGGCATAGCCATGAGTCTCAATTGACTCAACGGCAACTTTTTTTGTTTTTGATTTTGTTTTTTAGTTTGTTAAAGGATTAGAAACAGAGCAGGAAATGGTCAAAAGAAGGGCATATGGAAGAATTCAAAAGATGTTGGATTTATTTTATGTAAAGTCAGACTTAAGAAAAGACCAAGAAATAAATGGAACTAAGTGTACCTTTGAAAGAGATGATGAGATAATGATGATGATGACAGCTACAATTTATTGAGCATCAGACACTTAATTAAGCATGTTACATACATACCTTACTTCACACTTACCACATGAATCGGGCATTTTAAGGTCTATTTTATAGATGAGGAAAATAGAAATACATTTTATAATCAGTGACAGCTACAAATATGAACCTCCTTTGTTATTAAGATCAATACTAAATAAAATCAAAGGTGCCATGTTCCTAACTAAATAACATTTTTAAAAGCTAGTGACCTTGGAAGCCATTATGAAATCGCTGTATTTGCATTTGGTTTTATTTGTCCCTGCATTCTGTTGCCTGGTTCCCTTGTAAAACCGTAATTAGCTTTTGTGTTTATCTCTATTGACCTGGAGGAAATAGGATATTTTGCTTTACTCTTTGGATGTGTATTATGCATAAGAGAAAATAAAATTGTACCTCATAAAAAAAAAAAGCTTGTATAAGATCTGATTTTAGTAACTGAATATAAACAAATTATTTGTATTTAAATTAAAAATGAATGAATGTGGGGGATTCTGGGAAGATGGTGACATGAGCAGGTTTAGATTATTGACCCTGCCTACGTATACACTAAGAAATACAACAAAAGACATGTACTCTGCCATGTGGGACACTAAATTAGTGAGCAGAGAACAATAGCAAACACCTACAGATGAACCCAAGTCAATGATGAGTCTCAAGTGGTAGGAAAACACTTCTTTCACTGTCCCCACCCTTCCTACTCCTGGCGTGGCAGACTGTTGGCTGCTGCACACTATGGCGACGCTAGAAAGCTGATGATTACAGCAAAGCCTGCTTCTGTAGCCAACACACAGCTTGACTGT
Source organism: Elephas maximus indicus (assembly GCF_024166365.1). Classification (NCBI taxonomy): domain Eukaryota; kingdom Metazoa; phylum Chordata; class Mammalia; order Proboscidea; family Elephantidae; genus Elephas; species Elephas maximus. The sequence goes on along the minus strand of NC_064846.1, from coordinate 68,983,673 downwards.
GCACAGGGAAGGACTTTAAACTGTGGCTCTGAAATTAATAGGACATATCTCCCTGGTGGTCCACTTTGGGTGTTCCTGCCCTTCCCCACAGTGGAAAGATGGCGCACAGTAAAAGTTCACCCATTGCTCACCTGAGCACAAGACAGGGCCTGGACTTCTGGCTTCCAGAGAAGTGGGCCCTCACAGAGTTGGGGAGGGACTGGCAAACAAAAACTGAAGACTATACTGGCTGGAGGGTCATTCATTCAATGTGGGTTTTCTGATCAGTTTGGGAGCCACAAAAGGACAGAAATCACGGTCTGATTCAGCCCTCTCAGAGCAAAGAATGATAACCAAAGAATGAAGGCTGAGCCCCCTGGAGGAAGAATTGATTACTGTGTGTTCTCAATTCTGTTTGGGAGCCTTTGAAAGATGGAAATGGAGGTATTGTGGAGTAGGAAATAGAGTGGTAAGCAAAGTCTGAAGGCTCTGCCCACCTAAGATTTTCTTGGAGAAAGTAGTGCTGTTGAAAACACTGAATACTTGGAACAACTGAACATCTTGTAAAATGCATTGATAATTACTGGTGATTGGAATATGAAAGGTGGAAACAGAGAAGAAGGATCGGTAGTTGAAAAATATGGGCTAGGTGATAGAAACGATGCCAGAGATCACATGATAAAGTTTTTCAAGACCATCGACTTCTTCACTGCAAATACCGTTTTTCACCAACACAAACGGAGACTATACATGTGGAGCTCGCCGGATGGAATACACAGGAATGAAATCCACTAAATCTGTGGAAGAAGACAATGGAAAAGCTCAATATCATCAGTCAGAACAAGGCCAGGGACCGACTGTGGAACAGATCACCTATTGTTCATATGCAAGTTCAAGCTGAAACTGAAGAAAATTAGAACAAGTCTATGAGAGCCAAAGTACAACCTTGATCACATTTCATCTGAACTGAGATACCATCTCAAAAATAGATTTGACGAGGTGAACACTAATGACTGAAAACCAGATGAGTTGTGAAATGACATCAAGGGCACCATGAAGAAAGCAAGAAGTCATTATAAGACAGGACAGAAAGAAAAGACCAAAATGGATTCAGAAGAGACCTTGAAACTTGGTCTTGAAGGTCAAGATTTCAGGGAATTGATGGAATATCAATTGAGATGTTTCAACTAATGGATGCAGCACTGGAAGTGCTCACTTGTCTATGCCAAGAAATTTGAAAGGCAGCTACCTGGCCAAATGAAGAGATACGTATTTATGCCTATTCCCAAGAAAGGTATCCAACCAAATGTGGAAATCATTGCACAATATCATCAATATCACATGCAAGTAAAATTTTGCTGAAGGTTATTCAAAAGCAGCTGCAGCAGTGTAGTGAAAGGGACTGTCAGAAATTGAAGCCAGATTCAGAAGAGGGCATGGAACCAGGGATATCATTGCTGATGTCACATGGATCCTGGCCCAAAGCAGAAAATACCAGAAAGATGTTTACCTGTGTTTTATTGACTATGCAAAGGCATTCAACTGTGTGGATCATAACAAATTATGGATAACATTGTGAAGAATGAGAATTCCAAAACACTTAATTGTCCTAACGGGGAGCCTGTACATAGACCAAGAGGCAGTCGTTCAAACAGAACAAGGGGACACTGACTGGTTTAAAGTCAGAAAAGGTGTGCACCAGGGTTGTATCCTTTAATCATACTTATGCAATCTGTATGCTAAACAAATAATCCGAGAAACTGGACTATATGAAGAAGAATGGGGCATCAGGATTGGAGGAAAACTCATTAATAAACTGTGTTATGCAGATGACACAACCTTGCTTCCTGAAAGTGAAGAGGACTTGAAACACTTACTGATGAAGCTCAAAGACCACAACCTTCAGTATGGATTACACATCAACATAAAGAAAACAAAAATCCTCACAACTGGACCAATGAGCAACATCATGATAAATGGAGAAAATATTGAAGTTGTCAAGGGTTCCATTTTACTTGGATCCACAATCAACAACCATGGAAGCAGCAGTCAAGAAACCAAAAGATGCATTGCATTGGGTAAATCTGCTACAAAGGACCTGTTGAAAAGCAAAGATGTTACCTTGAAGCCCTTAGCTGTGGTGTTTTCCATCGCGTCATATGCATGCAAAAACTGGATGATGAATAAGGAAGACTGAAGAAAAACTGATGCACGCCTTTGAATTGTGGTGTTGGCAAAGAATATTGAATATACCATGGACTGCTAAAAAAAATCTGTCTCGGAAGATGTCTTAGTCATCTAGCGCTGCTATAACAGAAACACCACAAGTGGATGGCTTTAACAAAGAGAAGTTTATTCTCTCACAGTCCAGTAGGCTACAAGTCCAAATTCAGGGTGTCAGCTCCAGGGGAATGCTTTCTCTCTCTGTCGGCTCTGGAGGAAGGTCCTTGTGATGCATCAGTCTTCCGTTGGTCTAGAAGCATCTCAGCGCAGGAACCTCAGGTCCAAAGGGCATGCTCTGTTCCCAGTGCTGCTTTCTTGGTGGTATGAGGTCTCCAACTCTCTGCTTGCTTCCCTTTCCTTTTATCTCTTGAGAGATAAAAGGTGGTGCAGGAGACACCCCAGGGAAACTCCCTTTATATTTTATCAGGCATGTGACCTGGTAAGGGTGTTACAGTCCCACCCTAATCCTCTTTAAGGTAAAATTACAATCACAAAATGAAGGACAACCACAGAATACTGGGAATCACGTCCTAACCAAGTTCATACACACATTTTCAGGGGGGACATAATTCAATCTATGACAGAAGAAGTACAGCAAAAGTTCTCTTTAGAAGCAAGGATGGCAAGACTACATCTCACATACTTTGGACATGTTATCAGTAGGAATCAGTCCCTGGAGAAGATAATGCTTGGTGAAGTAGAGGATCAGTGAAAAAGAGGAAGACCCTCAGCTAGATGGATTGACACAGTGGCTGCAACAATGGGTTCAATCATAACAACACTCATGAAGATGGAGCAGGACTGGGCACTGTTTCGTTCTGTTGTACATAAGGTGGCTATGTAGGAATAGTAGAATTGACTCGATAGCACCTAACATCAACTACAGCAATACTTTACACCACATACAGAAACTAACTCAAAATGTATCAAAAACCTAGATGTAAGGATTGAAAGCATAGCACTCTTAAAAGAGAACATAGGGATAATGCTTTGGGACATAATTTTTAGCAATGGATTCTTACTTATTACACTGAAAGCAAGGGCAGCAGAAGGCAAAATAGATAAATGAAACTTCATCAAAATTAAAAATTTTTGATGATCAAAGGACTTAATCAACAACATTAAGAGGCAACCTACAGATTGGAAAATTTGCAGTACTATATATCTGATAAAGGTTTAATACCCAGAATAGGTAATAAAATCCTACAATGAAACAAAAAGACAAGCAACTCAATCAAAAATGGGCAAAGGTCTTGAATAGACATTTAACCAAGAAGATATACAAATGACCAACAAGTAGAAGAGAAGATTCTCAATGTCATTATTCATTAAACCAAACCAAACCAATTGCTGTAAATTCAATTCTGACTCGTGGTGACCCCGTGTGTTTCAGAGTAAAACTGTGATCCATAGGATTTTCATGATTGTGACCTTCTAAAAGAAGATTACCAGACATTTCTTCTGAGGTGCCTCTTGGCAAGTTTGAACCGCCAACTTTTGGTTAGTAGCCCAGCACTTAACCATTTGCACCACCAAGTGGCTCCCATTAGCCATTGTTTTTGAAAGTTGCCTTCAAGTCTATTCTGACTCATGGAAACCTCATGTGTGCAGAATAGAACTACTCCATAGAATTTTCTAGGCTGTGATCTTTTGGAAGCAGGTCTCCAGACCTGTCTTCCAAGGAACCTCTGGTTGGGTTTGAAGCCAACTTTTGGATAGTAGTTGAGTGCTTAACCATTTGCTCCACCCAGGGACTCCTTCCCATTAGTCATTAAAAAAAAAAAAAGTCATTAAGTAGGTGCAAATCAAAACCACAGTAATATGCCACTTCACACTCACTAGAAGGTCTATGATAAAGACAAAAAACAAGCAGAAAATAACAGGTGTTGTTGAGGATGTGGAAAAACTGGAACCCTTATCCACTGCTGGTGGGAATGTAAAATGGTACAGCCACCGTGGAAAACAATTTGGCGTTTCCTCAAAAAGTTAAACTGAACTACCATACAACCCAGCAATCCAAATCTTATGTATACACCCAGAAGAAGGGAAAGTAGGAATGCAAATAGAAATCTGTACACCAATGTTCATTGCAGCACTCTTCGCAATAGCCAAAAGTTGGAAACAACCTAAATGTCCATCAACAGATAAAAGCGTAAACAAATGTGGTATGTACATACAATGGTGTATTACTCTGAGAGAATTGAAGTTCTGATACATGTTACAACATGGATAACCCTTGAAAATATTATGTTGATTGAATTAAGTCAGTCATAAAAAGACAAATATTGTGTGATCCCATTTATATGAAATAGGCAAATGTAGAGAAACTAAAGTTTATTAGTGGTTACCTGGGACATGTTGTTAGGAGGGATCAGTCCCTGGAGAAGGACATCGTGCTTGGCAGAGTACAGGGTCAGCGGAAAAGAGGAAGACTCTCAACGAGGTGGATTGACACAGTGGCTGCATCAATGAGCTCAAGCATAACAATGATTGTAAGGATGGCTCAGGACCGGGCAGTGTTTCATTCTGTTGTGCATAGGGTCGCTATGAGTTGGAATCGACTTGACGGCACCTAACAACAACAACAACAACCTGGGATGAGTGGGATGGGGAGCGGGGATTTTTCCTTGACAGCATACCTAGTTTCTGTTATGGTGGTGGGATAATTTGGAGAAGGATGGTGGTGATGGTTGCAAAGCATGATGAATATGATTGGTGTCACTGAGTTGTACATGTAAAGATTGCTGAATTGAAAAATTCATTTGTTATATAAATTTTTACCATAATTCAAAAGAGGTAAAGATCTTGAATAGACATTTCACCAAAGAAGTAATAGAAATTGCCAACAAGCAGATGAAAAAAATGTTCAATGTCACTAGTCATTGTTGTTAGTTACTGTCAAGTTGGCTCTAACTCATCGTGGCCTTGTGTATAACAGAATGAAATGTTGCCCAGTCCTGTGCAGTCTTCACGATCATTGGTATGTTTAAGTCCATTGAACTAGTCATCATGAAAATCAAAACCACAGTGAGGTACTACTTCACACCCAATAAGATGGCTATGATTTAAAAAATGGAAAACAGTGAATGTTGGTGAGTATGTGAAGAAATTGGAACCCTCATCTGCTGCTAATGGGAATGTAAAATGGTATAGCCTCTGTGGAAAACAGTTTGGCAGTTTCTCAAAATGCTAGACATAGACTTACCATATGATCCAGCAATTCCACTCCTGGGTATATACCCAAAAGAATTGAAAAGAAGAACTCAAACAGATATTTGCACATCAATGTTCATTGCAGTGTTATTTACAATAGTCTAAATATCCATCAACAGATGAATGGATAAACAAACTGTGGTACATACATGCTGTTACTAGATGAATGGATAAACAAACTGTGGTACATACATGCCTCTTCCTTCTGAGGCACCTCTGGGTGGACTTGAGCCTCCTACCTTTTGGTTAGCAGCTGAGAAAATTAACCATTGCACCACCCAATGAAACATTACTCAGTCATAAAGAGAAATGAAGTTATGATATATGCAACAACATGGATGAACTTCGTAAATGTGTTCAATGAAAGAAGTCAGTCACAAAAAGATGAATATTGTATGATCTCACTTATATGAAATATCTAGATTAAGCAAATGCATGGAAACAAAAGTTTTTTTAGTGGTTACCAGGAGTGGGCAGGAGGAAGGGGAAAAGGGGAAATCATTGCTTAGAGGACACTGAGCTTCTATTAAAGGTTATAGAAAAACTTGGAAAGGGATAGTGGTGAAAGTTGAACACATGGTGAATGTAATTAGTGTTACTGAATGATATATGTAAAAAATGTTGAAATGGTATATGTTTTGTTACAAATTTACCAATGTATTCACTTTTTTATTGTGGCAACTATATTTGTAACAATAAAAAAGTGAATACATTGGTAAGAGCCACTGAGCAAATATAATGAAATCAAATTGTTTTAAATGTTGTAGATAAAATGTATCTTTAATTTTTACTTCAGTACATCTAATGAACAAATCCCAAGATGACTTTTCCAGTGTTTTTTTTTTCTATTTGATTTTCCTGCTTTTCTACTTCCTGAACAAGCTTTTATATGGCACCCACAGCAATGCCTTTTTGCACTGACCCAAAAAAAGAAGTTCTAAAATTATCTCTTCTTTTTAAAGTACACGAGCATATCATTCTACTGTATAACTTACCACAGACCCATCATTCCTCACATTTTTATATTTGTGATTGTGTTCTATTGCTCTGAAGTCACATAATTCAAATAAACATGAAATATTTTGGATATGTATGCATTCATTTGTATATACTTACATAAACATGAATGTTCTGTTACGATGCAGAACACTGGAACTAAGGCATTTATTTATGAGTGGAATTTTCAGGTATTTTACCTTTGTTCAACAAATATACTGAGTACTTACAATGTGCAAGGCACTGCCCAAATAAACTCTTCCTGCCTCTCTCCTCAAGAAAAAAATTCAGTTGTCCCAGGCAGGAAATGGGGATTATGTGGGATTATGAAAGCATGCTCTCCGGTCCTTGTAACACCAACACTTACTTATGAAGCCACTTGCCAGAATAGGGAGGCAATCTTTGTGAAAGCTTTTGGTCAACATTACAGCTTTAGCCAAGGTTAAAATAAAGAACGAGTATACAGGATCTGGCCTCTTATCCAAGAAAATAATCATTTCAAACTTTTTCCTTTTTAATAAAGGAAAAATATTTACTTCTGTATTCAAACTAAGTATATGCCTTATTAATAGAGAATTTAATAGAATTATCAGGCTGGATAAAGGCTTTAATTTTGGTAGAGTCTTAATAAGTATTAAATTAATTTAGGATAAGAGAGGGGAAGAAAAGAACTGAAACACTAATTCCAAAAATACAGTGAAAAGCTTTAAAAAAAAAAACTATCAATGCCTAGTCTGAAATCATGAACTATGTTTTGTAATAAATGACCAGGTACTTAATTTGGTACACATCAAAAAATAAAAAAATGTTGGTATCTGGCTTCATATATATTTATATTTTTATTTATATATAAAAATACTAGGAAAAAACTAGCTTCTCCCAAAGAATGATTTAATTTTTAATAATATAATTCATACCAAAGAGAGGGAACATAATTGATTAAATGTATGAGATAGGAGTTCAAATACCTACATATATACCTAGTTATTGCATACTTTATTTACTAAAATGATTCAACAAAAAAGTTTAAATCATAGCCCATTAAGATAATGTTATATACTTGAAAAAGGCGTTAATTAAAAAATTTCCAAGGCCCATTTTCATTATTCCTATCTTGAGACATCTTACATATTACCCCAGAGGATGTATATGGCCACAGTGATTGCACATTGCTTTGAGATTTTCCCCAAAGAATAATGATCCAGAGAGGCAAAGAGAAGGACCAAAGTAAAGCCAGGGAACAAACATTTTTTTCTCCTCTCTTACATTTGTCTAGAAATACAGAACAACATAAATAGAATTTCAGCAATAAGTAAAAATGGGACCATCTCTTGAAAAATGCCTGAGATGGCTGGGACTAGCTCCAATTTTATTCCCTTTCCCCTTCATAAAACAGATATCCTATTGGCTATAGAGACTATTTTCTCTTTTTTTCTCGTTCTGTAATCAAATGGCACAGACACAAACCTAATTTCGCCAGAAATGCAGGAAACTGGTGAAAAAATGTATTTTTCTCTCACTGAGGAATAAAGGATACTCAATAGATTTTAAAAGAATAATAATGTTGATTGCATATGGCACTGGAATTAAGATTAATAGCTGCAGAATACTTTACAATTTACAAAGGACTCCCATATATATGATTTGATTTCTCAGCAAACCTGTAAGGGATTTTGTATTAATCGCATTTTACAAATAAAGATACGTGAGCTCAGAATCCCTGCTTCTTACACTTAAACTGTTTTTTACTACTGCAATTTAACTTACTATATGAGGAGTACCAAAGGACAACAGTTGTAATGTTGTATATTAGACATTCAATGCGTATTTCCATAGAATCTGCTAAGTAATCAATAGAGTCTGTTATTTTTAAAACACTAATTGGTGACTTCCAATAGGAATTGAATTATCCTCTAAAGCAAAAACTACAAATAAACAGCTTTCTCTATTTTCTCAAACCCCTCTTTAAAATTTAAAGCACATGGTAAAGAATTTTCCACTAAAACACCAATCTTTTAACAATAAAAATGATTTTATTAGTCTGACATAGAAAAACATTGGGTACACCTGCTTTGGAGGAATGAGGACTCCTTTCTCCAGTATAACGGTAGTAACTGACCAAGGGACCTTCAAAAACTTCAAAGCTTGTTCACCTTCAATATTACGTTCATATCATAAAATCATGGCAGCTTTCCTAGTGCTAGTATCTGGTTTAGTAGTCAAGGGCTGTGTTTTACAATCAATCATTTTCAGGCCTTTTTTTATATCACTTCCTTTCACTTGGCCTCAGAGTCCTGAAAAAGCAAAAGTAGAATAAATCTCTCTGAGAAGGTTTCTCATAGTACAGCTGCAGTATATTTGACATACAGATACTGAGGTTACAAGAATTCTCCTTTAATCTAACAATTTTAAACGTACCCTAGTTTAGTGCCCTCATCATTTCCTTTACCAAAAAGCAGTTAGAGAGATAATATTATATTTAAGTATATCACATGCTTTTAAGCCTTTGCATACAGTCAAAAGCAAGTTTTTTATTGTCGAAAATATACACGGCATAAGATACACGAATTCAACAATTTCTACATGTACGATTTTAAATTAGAAAACACTTCTTATTTCACCATCCTCTAATTTTCTCTACCATGAAATAATTGTGTAATGACCATCTTGTACAAGGCCCCATCCTAGATGCGATGGGGTTTCAAAAGCCTTTTTACACATAGTAATGGCCTTCACAGAACTTTCAATGACTGTACAAATGCATTTACACTGACTTACTAAGGAGAGAGACAATAAAGGTGAGCATTATTAATAATATTCCCTACTAAGTTTACAAATAAATGGTCAGTCCTTGTCGGTCACTTGCTTTATTCTCAAGTTAACTTTTCTTGCTATATGTCTCATGGAGTTTAATAAAGGAGCCATTTTAAGGAACTCTGAGAGCTTTTAGGAAAGGCACTTAACCTTATTATTATTTTATTAGCATCTGATTGGTATAATGCTCTCACATTTAAATTAATATATATATATACACATATGTGTGTATGCATATATATATACACACACACATACACACACTTTTTACTGAAAGCTAGCTTCTCTAACTAGGGGAATTGCATGTGTAATGATCTGATCAGAAATACAGTGACAAAAAGTATTTGCATTAATTTTAAAGTGGTCACCCCTGATTGGAGTAAAGCTCCAAGTAAAAGTGGGGAGGGGGGAATCTCTCTACTGGAAAATCTAAAAAAAGGTGAATATTTCTCAGTTTATAAGGATGTTTTATTAAAATAAAAGTAATTAATACCTGGCATTTTTACAACAGGCAGATCATTGTCATACAGACTATTGCAGTGAAACAATGAAATGGGCATCAAAAAGATTTTGAAATGATTGATTATTAAAAAAAAAAAAAAGGTCTAGATTACTGCAACTTACAGTCCATGAGGACTTCATGATTTATAAGGTACATGCACGTGCTCCTCAAACTTGACATGGAATGGTTGCTGGAGCAAAACCTCCCTTATATCCTGATGCTGACTAGATCTACTTCTCTAGTACTGGTATAGCACTGACTACAGTGAAAATATTTCTGCTATGAGCAATATATGCATTATTAAGAAAACCTCACATTCTGTGAAATCACTCACTAAGAAGAACAGGTGTATATGGGGAAAAATACGTTAGAGCAGACCACTCAAACTCTAAGAAACATCGTGAAAAGCAAACAAAAATAAAACAATTTCAATAAAATGTAGCACTGTTAAAAAAAAAAAAAGACATGTTAAACTCTCAATAAATGAAGAAATACAGCAGTAAATATAGGACTTTATCTTAAAAGAAAAATATGAAGATAGCTGGATGGAAGCATGTGTAAGGGGAGTTTGATATGTTGAGCTCTGGAATTAAGGCCAAATTGCACATTCTGAAGAGACATGCAATAAGTACTCCCAAGAATGAGAGTATGGACATAACAAGCCTAGAGGAAGACGGTAGTGAAGAATGGACAGTATTCTCCTGTGATTTGCCACATTTGTCTATGTTAGTGTATTTTGGTTAAGCTGCTGTTATGTGATAGCGCAAAAGGTTAATGAGCTAGAAAAAACCATACACAACTTTGACTCTAATGACATGCTCTGGCCAATGAACTGTATTGATGCTTGACTTTCCACCCTGCCTTATGCTTGTTAAAGTTATTGTAGAAACATGACATAGGTTTGCCATTATGAGTCTGGAATGCCAAGCCAAGACATGAAGGACAACTGCTTAGTGGAGTTTTCTGAACCCACTGGAGATTATATGTAAGCAAAGAATAAACTTTGTCTTAAGTTACTGATTTTTTATTTTCTTTAACTTAACATAGCCTAACCTTCCTTGACTAACACCAGGACCTTACAGGAAAGCTTGAAAATGTGTTCTAAGAGAATCAGCAATGTTTTCAAAGAAGCATTTTTTCTCACAACGAAATTGTACTGTACCTTTTGAAAATTTCCAACTGTTTGCAACTTCACTGCAACTGGATATGTTGGTCAAGCACAGAACTCAGAGTACATTAACTTCGTGGAGTCACGCAAAAATATAATTTCTTCTCCTTTTGAATATTGCCTCCGTTAGGAATTCAAGGAAATTGTTACATACTCAAATATAGTGGCTGGAATACACCCTCTCTTTCAGTGTTCCCTCTTAAATAGAGGTAGTTGTGCCTTTCACAAGGGACTGTTCTTTACTTGCTTCCAGTGGCTGGAAAGACATCTTAACTAGTCTCTATTCCTTTCACTGCCCTCCTCAATTCTAGATAAAACTCCCCTATCATCAGCTCTTTAAACTATGCTCAATCTGAGGGCCTGCCTGTATTTTGGGTGGTGGTGTCACACCTCAAAATTGTTACCTTACTTAAGAGCAGCATCTAAGATACATCTATTGGTCCCATCCCAACCGGAGCAAAGGAGAATGATGAAAACTAAAGACACAAGGAAAATATTAGCCCAAAGGACTAAAGGACCACAAGAACCAGAGCCTCCACCAGCCTGAGCCCAGAAGAACTAGATGGTGCCCGGCTATCACCACTTTCAGCTCTAACAGGGATCACAATAGACAGTCCCAGACAGAGTGGGAGAAAAATGTAGAATAAAATTCAAATTTGAGAGATAAAACCTGACTTACTGGTCTGAACAGTGACTGGAAGAATCCCTGAGACTATGTCCCCCAGACACACTGCTAACCTAGAACTGAAAACACTCCTAAAGCTCACTTTTCAGACAAAGATTACACAGGCCTATAAAACAAATAACAACACAAGTGAGGAACGTGCTTCTAGTTCAATAAATACATGAGACCAAATGGGCAATTCCTGCCCAAAAGCAATATGAGAAGGCAGAAAGAGACAGGAACTGGACAAATGGACAGAGGGAACCTAGGGTAGAAAAGTGGAGCATGCTGTCACATTGTGGGGATTGCAACCAATGTCAGAAAATAATATGTGTATACATTTTTGAATGAGAAATTAACTTGAGCTGTAAACTTTGACATAAAGCGCAATAAAATTAAAAAAAAAAGTTAACTAATAGGAATTTCATACTATTGACTATTTCAAAGTACTATTTCGAATGTTCTAGTAAATGGTTGTTTTCACTTTGCCATATAGTACACAGTGGGTAGATTAGTACAGTTTGTTTAATATTACTGAAAAGATGAAGAAGCTGACAGCAATCAATGCCGTGTATTCAATAAGGGAAGAAAAATTGGATTAGGCAAATTTAGCAACATACTGCTTCATTTTACAAAAAGTCCTACTTTCCAAGTGCAATGGCTAACATCTGCTACACCAACCCGCAATTAATTCACTATGAAAATAATCTTTTGAAACATTTTCCTCAAAGCAAAAGACGTCTTCAATCCAAAAAGTTTATTCTTCTCTCTCAATTCACTGTAAAAATTTTTTTAAAAAGTCTACTATGTTCCAGGCACTATGGTAGACCTTGTGAATGCTAAGGTAAACAGTAGTTCCTGACTCTTAATAAGTAGAAGTTTAATTTTCTTTTCTGAGTCCCTTAGCACCATTTTCCTTCAAAATTGTCCTTTCACTTTCTATCTTACCTCAGTTTTCTCTCTTCATCTTCTATCAGTGTGTGTTTTTTATATTGAGGATAAATCTTGTATGGAGGCTTGAAGTGATGTACTCAAGATTGAAAGGTACCTCCATTTTGTTCACTACAGGTTTTATGATTTGGAGCCCTTTTATCCCTCTGGGCAGAATCAGTTAGTGTTAATAAGAGGAAGCATTCTGTGCTTTTGAATCAAATCCTTCTGAGAAAGATTAAGCTTATTATTATCCCACCTATAAAAATAAGATAGAAAATGTGTGGTTACGGTCACAAAGGAAGCCAGTGGCAGAAATCAGAATTAATTGCCTTCATCTCCGCTACCTAATTAACTAAGATCAAAATGATCTGATTATTCTGTCATGTATGCACAATTTTGAGTATTTTTTGAAATTCATAAAAGCAAAAAATTGATTTTTACTTAAAGCTTACAGAAAAGTTGCCTTTTAAAAAATCTTCCATTCCTATAATAAGCTCAGCCTGTCAAATGGATACTGTATTAAAATATTACACTAACAATTTATCAGTGATCTAAATATGATGAGTTAGTGGCTAAGAATAGGGAAAAATTAATAGTCTACAAATGTATGCATTTTAAGATAAATAAATAAAATGAGGACTCACTAACACTTTACTCTCAATCTTGTATATTTAGAAAGAAATAAGTATTTGCATGTCAGAATTGGTGCAGAAACGTCTATTTCAGAATCATTCTCTTTTTTTCCTGTTAGCAGATGGATCCTACTGTTCACGTTTGAATCTGGGACATTTTAAAAGCCTGTCTTCCCATTCCATCTGACTGAGATCTTTCCAGGAGGGAAGACAAATCTACATCAAGAACAGTAAGGAAGCTTACTTTCCACCTTTCAAAACACTCTGGGATAGGGGAACAAAGCAGCAGTTAGGCAGAAACAAATTAGTTCAGGACAGGGAATATTTTCATTATTAATTCCTAAATACAAGAAAGGGGGTTTGTCTCTTTATAATATGTGGAATATATGGAAGTGTTTTTTATTCATATCTTTTCATATGGCTTGTGCATGCCACCACATTAGTAGGTAAATATTTACAAGTTGAGCATCTGGCTATATAAGTCTCTCACCTCCTGAAGATAAAAACAACAAAGGTAAATACTAATGAGCAAAAGCAGAGCATATTTTACAATTGGGAGTGGAAATTACAATATCAGACCAAACATAAGATGTGTTCATTAACACTCAAGTAACCATTAAGATTACCAGAGTTTTATAACTCCTCTTCCCCCAGTGACAGTGAGTCAAAGAAGAAAACACCCTTGTACAAAGACTCAAGGACATAACCTTTCATTATGGCTGAGTAATGTTCTAGTCATTGAGGTTTGAAAGAACGTCTTTTTTCTAAATGTAAAAAATAATGTTCACCATTTCTCAAGTGAATGCATTATTGTTGCTCAAAAGTACTTGACTTTTGAAGAATTCTGCTGGGTAGTATAAGCCCTACTGCAACTTAAATTTCAAGACCCTTTCCATTACATCTTAAAATAGTTGAAATTACAAAGGAAAACAAAGAAAGGATCATTTAGAGGCTTAGCTTTTTCTCGATTCTGCTAGCATTACAGTCTTGGCAAAAAGCAAAACTGATTCACTGGTTTAATTCACTTCTGTGATCAGAGAGAGAAAGAGAAAGACCGGATAAAGACAAGATGAATGCGTAATGGAATGCAGAATTACCAGAAGACAATTGTCCCCATGTGTCTGCTGTCCTAATACTACTAGGCAATCTGCTTCATTTTAAATCCTAATTGTATGAATGAGATGTGTTCTAAATTGTATGTATTTGTTGCCAAATGACTGGAAATTTGTTCATTAACTATCAGGTAGAAGAAAAAACTCTCTCAGGTGCAGAAAGAAGCAATACTGTGCAGTCAGTGGAAAGAAACATTCAAATAATTATACACCCTACTGCTCCAAGTCATATTAAAATAATATGTAAACTAATGCAATACTAACACAATGATTCATAAATGGAAAATGGGCTCTATGAGCAGCTAACCTTCCAAGTTAAAAAAAATATAGTATCATTGTTTTGTTCTATAAGAGTTTAAATGCCACATATGTTTTTATTCACAGTATGCGTATTTAGAGTGCTGTGAATAATATGCTCTGTATAAACAAATACATGACAAATGTCTCATTTTTATGGGACAACTTTCACAAACACCTGAAAACAATTACAAGGAGAGAGTTTGGCACACTTGTAAAAATAATGTCTATGCTTGAGCTTTTTACATTTAGATATCTGTAATTTCCTCTTGCTTTGTAAACATATGACCACAAATCAGGCATACAAAGGTTAAAGCTATAGTTATTTACACTTTCACAGTTTTGTCTTCTAATTTTTATTATAAATCTACGATCTAAAGCCTCTTTGCTACACAAAGTGTGCTCCACAGATCATCAGCATAGGCATCACCTGGGAACTTGATAGAAATGCAGAATCTTAGGCCCCATCCCAGAAGTATTGAATAATAGTCTCTATTTTAACAAGGTCCACAGGTAATTTCTGTGCCCAAAAAAGTTTGGGAATCACTGGGCTAGAGCAGTAAGTTTGTTATAATAGAACAATGACCCTGGTTCAAAGCCTAGTTCTACTGCTGGCCTTTCTAAGGCTCAGTTTCCTCATCTACCAATAGCAACAGTAATTCTGACATGACTACCTCAGAGTTAAACTATGAATCAAATTAGTGTTTATGTGAAAATTTGATGAAATTTAACACATGACAAGAGTTTCAAACAATATGATGGCTGATCTCCTGGGGACAAGCAATGAAAGCGTTCAAGGGTGGAGGAGTAAAGAAGAAAGAAAACAGATGGAAAGGTAAGTAATTAAATCAATATATACCAAAAAGCTAAGAGAGAGGGAAAAGGGAAGAAAAGCAACTGTATTAGAAAATAACATGTTAACTCACATAATATGCACTTTTCAAACAAATGATAGCTCTTTGTCCACTAAAAAATAACAATGACAAAAATTACAATAATAATGTGTTTAAAATACTTTCAAATGCTAAATGCAAGAGCTAAGTTACCTTTTCTTTGTGTTTGTTCCCTTTACCCAACCCAAAAACAATGTAGGAGAGTCAACACAAAGGGAGAAAAGTCAAAATGCTTCGTAAAGTTAAAAAAAAAAAAAAAAAGCCTAGCAAAACAAACTATATAATTTGTCCCAGAGAATTAGTTTCCTGTGGCTGCTGTAACAAATTTTCACAAACACGATGGCTTAAACCAATAAAAATTTATTCTCATAATTCTGGAGGCCAGAAGTCTGAAATTAAGGTGTCAAAGGTGTGAGCAGGGCTACACTATGTCAGAAGACTCTGTGAGAGAATCCACTCCTTGCCTCTGTCAATTTCTGGTAGCTCCAGGCTCTCCTTGGCTTGTGGCTGCATCACTTCAATCTCTGCCTCCACGGTCACACTACCTTCTCTTGGTCTCTCTGTGTGTAATCTCCCTCTATTTCACTCTCATAAGGACACTTGTTGTTGGATTTTTGGCTCACCTAGATGATATAGGAGAAAACCAAAACAAAACAAAAAAAGCAAACCCATTGCCATAGATTCCAACTCATAGCAACCCTATAGGACAGAGTAGAACTGCCTCAAAGAGTTTCCAAGAAGCGGCTGGTGGATTCAAACTGCTGACCTTTTAGTTAACAGCCTGAACTCTTAACCACTGTACCACCAGGGTTCTGTTAAAGGAGAAGCTCCTCTCAAGATCCTTAACCTAATCACATATTTTGCCGTATAAGGTAATACTGTTTTACCACATAAAATAACATTCATAGGTTCCAGGGATTAGGACCTGTGTATGTGTTTTGGTGGGTCCACCATCCAGCCCAGTACAAATAGCATATTTGATTACATCCAGCAGATTCATGTTTAATAAAATGATGAAGCATTTTTTGGTCTACTGTAATGTTGTTGTTGCTATTAGATGCTGTCCAGTTGGTTCTGACTCATAGCGACCCTATGTACAACAGAAAGAATCACTGCCTGATCCTGCACCATCCAGACGATTGTTGCTATGTTTGATACTATTGTTGCACCCACTGAGTCAATCCTTCTCACTGAGGATCTTCTTTTTTGCTGACCTTCTGCTTTACCAAGCATGAAGTCCTTCTCTAGGGATTGGTCATCCCTGACAACATGTCCAAAGTATGTGAGACAAAGTCTCAACATCCTCGGGAACTTTCTGGCTGAACTTCTTCTAAGACAGATTTGTTCATTCTTCTTGCAGTTCATGGCATACTCAATATTCTTCACCAGCGCAATAATTCAAAGGCATTACTTCTTCTTCTGTCTTCCTTATTCATTGTCCAGCTTTCGCATGCATATAAGGCTATTGAAAATACCATGGCTTGGATCAGGTGCTCCTTAATCCTCAAAGCGACATCTTTGCTATTTAACAATTTAAAGAGGTCTTTTGCAGCAGATTTGCACAATGCAATGCATAGTTTGATTTCTTGACTGCGGCTTCCATGAGTGTCAATTGTGGATCCAAGTAAAATGAAATCCTTGACAACTTCAATCTTTTCTGTTTGTCATGATTTTGCTTACTGGTCTAGGAGTGAGTTTTTGTTTTCTTTATGTTGAGGTGCAATCCATACCGAAGGCTGTGGTCTTTGATCTTCATTAGTAAGTGCTTCAAGTCCTCTTTGCTTTCAGCAAGCAAGGTTGTGTCATTTGCATATCACAGATTGTTGGTGAGCGTTCCTCCAATCCTGATGCCACATTCTTCTTCATATAGCTCAGCTTCTCAGTTTATTTGCTCAGCATGTTGACTGAAAAGTATGGTGAAAGGATACAACCCTGACACACATATTTCCTGATTTTAACCACTCAGTATTCCCTTGTTCTGTTTGAATGACTTCCTCTTGGTCCATGTACAGATTCCTCATGAACAAAATTAAGTCTTCTGGAATTTCCATTCTTGGAAATATTATCCAAAATTTGTTATGATCCACACAGTCAAATGTCTTTGCACAGTCAATAAAACACAAGTACACAAACATCTTTTTGGTATTCTCTGCTTTCAGCCAAGACTCATCTAATATCAGCAATGATATCCCCTGTTCTTATGAAATAGGTGCTATTATTATTTCCATTTACAGATATTGAAACAGAGTCATGAAGTAATTAAATAACTTATCCAAGGTCACATAGCTAGTCATTTTTAGAGGCAACACTCAAACCTAGGCAGCCTGGCTCCAGAGCCCTCTCTCTCAATCAGGGTGAATGAGACTATATGTATAAAACATAAATTTGCATTTATGGGAGTTTCATAAGCTCATAATCATTTTGTTAACTGTATATGAAAAGAGCAAAAAAAAATACCTTACCCTAGTAAGGTAAGGGAAAAAAGATATAATATCTGTAAACAGTACAGTCACGCTCTGCTTAACGTCCATTCAGGCAATGCCCCACCGCATATACATCCCTGGTCCCATAAGTTTATAATAGAGTTCTGAAATCCTGATCATAGAACTGGACTTAGTGGATGTAACCAGACATAATGAACATGATAGTTTCCCACAGTCAACATGTGTATCTCATGTCTCTTGTGTACAAAGTGATTGCACTGCCAGGCATATAATAGTACAATACATATATAACCTATAATACATATGTCTTGATAGTCACAATAAAGACTTATGTTACTGGCTTATGTATGTACTGTACTGTACTTTCTATCATTATTTTAATGTGAACTTACCTTATTTACAAATAAAAAGTTCACTGTGTAACATTGTATGCTTCAACTGATAGGCAGTAGCATCTAATGTCTTGTATGGCACATCTCTTCAGTGTTGTAGTGTTATCTCTCTGTTTAAATTTGCTTTAAAAATATTACCATGAAGTGCATCATGACTCACAAAAGCAGCATAACCAGTACTAGTGATAGCAGCAGCAAGAGGCAAAGGACGAGTATCAATTTGGAAGTGAAACAAAAGTTAGAGCATATAGCTAGCTTTGCTAAGCATAATATATGGTATTCTCACAATGTCCAAATGACATTACGTCTCTTTTTTTTTATCGTGGAGGTTAAGCGATGCATGACTGTACTTGAAAATTGTGGCGAGTTTTTGAAATACTGTTAAATCAGCTTCATAGATTACATGGATCTGTGTTAGACTAGATGTGGAAAAATATAATATTTGTCAAAAAATGTCCAAATAGCAATGTATTCTTAGTAATATTGACCCTTGCATAGCAATTAAGGAAACAACATCCTATACTCTCCTTGATTATTTTGACTTGGACTTCCATTTAGCACAGAAAAAACTTCAATAATATTGAGAAAAAAAAATCATAAGTTGAAGAAAACTGCAGATGAATATGTTATTAAAAAGTTGAATTCCAGGACACTGCATTTTCAGACTATGGTAATGTAAGCAAAGACTAAGTTTTTACAGAGATCATATCAAGATATACAAGAAAAGAGTATTCCCGGAGGTTTAAGTTCACCCTCAAGAAATATATCTTGAGTAATAGAGAATAAGGCAGAAGAGAAAGGAGAGCAGAAAAGTACAGGAAAGGGACTAGAAGAGGCACACCACTGATCTAGGAAGGACTGTAGTGCCACAGAATTATCAGTCTTTAAATAGATATTATCCTTCTTTGTTCTGGATAGCATTTTACTTTGGGAAAGGTCAAAGCATTTTTAATAATTCTCTTACAACATCCTTTCTTTTGTCCCTTCTCAAGAAAATCACTCAATATATTTTTCCTCCTTTACACTACAGACACTTTTTTATGTGTATTTAAGTATGACCAACTCTCTCCTATCTTAAACATTAAAAAAAAAAAACCTTCATTTGACCTCATGTTATGAAACAAGATTTGTCCTTTATATTCTCCTCTTCCCAGAAAAAAGTTTCCATTTGCCATCTGCCTTTCGTCACCTGCAATCACTCTTTCACTTACTGAAATGTAGCTCACCATCACCGCTACCACCAAAAGGTAATACTACTTCTTCTTCAAAGATCATATTCCCTTAGTTTCTATTACATCACTACTTTCGGTCTCATTTTTTTTTTCCTACTTCTCTCATGCCTCCTGTTTGTACTGCTTTCGAGCTCCTCTTACGGTGCCCAACCCTTAAATGTATCTGCTTTGCAAGTTTATAACCTCTTTTCTCAACCTGGAGTCCATGACCCCCAAAAGCTCATGGATAGTGTTTAGGCAGCTATAAACATAGATGAGGAAAAAATAAAACTTTATTTTCACTAAATTTCCAGCATCACAGCAACACACAAGCCACTGCAGTACCACAAATTGACAGACAAGTGATGGATAGTTAACTATTATTCAAAATTTACACACCAACCAATAATGTCAAAAATGAAGAAATTGAAGATTTTTACCAACTCCTGCAGTCAGACATTGATCAAACGTGCAATCAAGACCCACCGATAATTACTGGAGATTGGAATGCAAAACTTGAAAATAAAGAAGAATCCATAGTTAGTAAATTTGACCTTGGTGACTAAATGACCTCAGAGATCTCATTATAAGAATTTTGCCAGACCAATGACTTCTTTATTGCAAATACCTTTTTTCAACAACATAAATTGCAACAGTACACGTGGGCCTCACCAGATAGAATACACAAAAATCAAATCAACTGCATCTGTGGAAAGAGACCATGGAAAAGCCCAATACTGTCAGTCAGAACAAGGCCAGGGGACAACTGTGGAACAGATCATCAATTGCTCATACGCAAGTTCAAGTTGAAGCTGAAGAAAATTAAAACAAGTCCCTGAGAACCAAAGTACAACCTTGAGTATATCCCATTTGAATTAAGAGGCCATCTCAAGAATAGATTTGACACATCGAACACTAATTATAGAAGACCAAAAGAGTTGTGGAATGACATCAAAGACATCATACATAAAGAAAGCAAAAGGTTATTAAAAAGACAGGAAAGAAATGGAAGACCAAATGGATGTCAGAAGAGACTTGGAAACTTGCTCTTGAACATACAGTAGCTAAAGCCAACGGAAGAAATGATGACATAAAAGAGCTGAACAGAAGATGTCAAAGGGCAGCTCGAGAAGACAAAGTAAATATTATAATGAAATGTGCCAAGGCCTGGGGTGAGAAATCCAAAAGAGAAGAATGGGCTTGGCATGTCTCAAGCTGAAAGAACTGAAGAAAAAAATTAAGCCTCGAGTTGCAATATTGAAGGATTATGGGCAAAATATTAAATGACACAGGAAGCATCAAAAGAAGATGGAAGAATACATAGCATCACTCACTGTACCAAAAAAGAATTGGCCAATGTTCGACCATTTCAGGAGGCAGGATATGATCAAGAATCAATGGTATTGAAGGAAGAAGTCCAAGCTGAACTGAAGGCATTGGCAAAAAACAAGGCTCCAGGAATTAGACAGAATTCCAACTGAAATGTTTCAACAAAGGGATTCAGAGATGAAGGTGCTCATTCACCAATGCCAAGAAGTTTGGAAGACAGTTACCTGGGTAACAGACTGAAAGAGATCCATATTTGTTCCCATTCCAAAGAAAGGTAATACAAAAGAATGTGGAAATTATCAAACAATATCATTAATATCACAAGCAAGTAAAATTTTGTTGAAGATAATTCAAAAATTGCTGCAGCAGTACATTGACAGGGAACTGCCAGAAAGTCAAGCTGGATACAGAAGAGGATGTGGAAGAAGGAATATCATTACTGATGTCAGATGGAACTTGGCTGAAAGCAGAGACTACCAGAAAGATGTTTACCTGTGTTTTATGAACTATGCAAAGGGATTCAACTTGTGGATCATTAAAAGTTATGGGTAATATTTTGAAGAATGGAAATTCCACAACACTTAATTGTGCTCATGGGGAACCTGTACATCGACCAAGAGGCAGTCATTCCACCAATAAGGGGCTACTGAGTGTTTTAAATCAGGAAAGGTGTGTGTCAGGGTTGTATCCTCTCACCATATTTATCCAGTCTGTATACTGAGCAAAAAATCTGATTAGCTGGACTATATGAAAAAGAACAAAACATCAGAATTGGAGTAAGACTCATTAACAACCTGTAATATGCAGATGACACAATCTTACTTGCTGAAAGTGAAGAGGAATTGAAGCATTTACTGATGAATATCAAAGACTACAGGCTTCAGTACGGGTTACACATCAACATAAACAAAAATCCTCACAACTGGACCAATAAGCAACATCATAATAAACGAAGAAAAGATTGAAATTGTCAAGGATTTCATTTTACTTGGATCCACAATCAACACCCACAGAAGCAGCAGCCAATAAATCAAAGGACTTAGAGCACTGGGCAAATCTGCTGCAAAAGGGCCCTCTAAAGTGTTAAAAAGCAAAGATGTCTCTTTGAGGACTAAGGTGTGCCTGACTCAAGTCATGATATTTTCAATTGCCTCATTTGCATGCGAAAGCTGGACAATGTTTAAGGAAGACCAAAAAAAATTGATGTATTTGAATTATGACATTGGTGAAGAATAGTTAATATACCATTAACTACCAGAAGAAGGAACAAATCTGTCTTGGAAGACTTACAGCCAGAATGCTCCTTAGAAGCGAGGATGAGGAGACTTCGTCTTATGTACTTCGGACATGTTGTCTGGAAGGATGAGTCCCTAGGGAAGGATATCACACTTGGTAAGGTAAAGGGTCAACGAAAAAAAAAGGAGACCCTCAATGAGATAAATTGACACAGTGGCTACAACACTGGGCTCAAATACAGCAAAGACTGGGAGGATGGTGCAGGACTGAACAGTGTTTCTTTCTGTTGTAGATAGGGTCTTGAGTTGGAACCAACTCAAGGGCACCTAACAACATAACAAAAACAACAAATATAATTTCGTCCATGAAGCCTTCTTTGACTTATTGATTTCTAACTCTCACCCCAGCACATATAAGCACAGGGTAGGTGGTTTTTAAATGAGCTTCCAGAACACACTGCATTCCCCACAGCATATCCCTAAGGACACTTTAGAGTGCTTATTTGACTACATCCCCAGATAGACTGTATCTCCGCCAGGAGTGCAAATGATATTTTGTGTTGAATAAATGAATAAATGAGCACATAAATATCTTTGAAATTACTAAGCATAAACTAATAATAACATCTAACACTTACTAAAAGCTTTCTATGTGTCAGGAGCCGTTCTAAGTGCTTCATGTATATTAACTCATATCCTCACAAATAACCTAAGGCACAAAGTATTCATATCCCCGTCTTATAGAGGAGGAAACTGTGGCAGAGAGGGAACACAGGGCAAAATAACATAGCAAGAAAATAATGGAATTGGAATTTGCATTCATGCAATCTCATTCCAGACTCCAGGCTCTTAACTGTTCATTAAAAAATAAATAAATAGCCAACACTCACGTAGAATTTATCACACACCAGGCACTTTTCTAATTCATATACATATGTTGACCTAAATAATCTCAAAACAATCATCCAACAATTTGATAATACAGGCATAACTAGCACTGGTTTCTGGGTTTAGCGCTGGTAGTCCCTGCATTGCTAAAATTGTAGGGGAGGGCATAAAAAGAGAAGATCTTCTCTCCCAAGGGAGCTATTTATTTTTAAATAATAAAAAGGCAATTATATCAATTCACATTCGTGAAGCAATTTTATTCAAAGCATTCACACATGTAAGGTCACCTCTTTTTTCTCTGGGGCCTGATAATTTGAAATAATTACATTAGCAATATTACTTTCCAGTTTAATTTTATACTGTAAATCTGATGGTGTTTGAAATTGTGACCAATTTGAGCCCACCACAGGATACCAAGGTAACAACTTCCAAGGTAGCCCTTTAATCACATGAATGAGGGTTTCAGAGTGTTCTTATATTGCAGGTGCACCACATGTGATGAGCCAGTATAGCTCTGTAAGATGTGATGCTGAAAACTTAACAGCTTCATGTTGAGAATCCTGATTGGGAATCAGAAGTACTTGGCTTCCGTTCTCGCCTCTGACACTAACTGGGAGACTTAACTTACCTGAACCTCAGTTTTTTCACCTGTGAAATTACCATGGTGGACGAGGATATATGTAAGAATTTATAACTCTAAAAGCCTGATTCTGTAAAGCCACTAGCCACTCAAAATGCAGTTTAATTCTTTTGTAAGACCTTTTCCAGCCAGCTTGTCAACATTAATAAATGCTACCTCTTTTGTCCCTGTTGGTGAGACACATAAGATTAAAACATAATCATTATTTACCCTGTATTACAGGCTTGAGAAGTAAGGAGAACCCCATCTCTTAAACTCATAGCATTGAATAGAAACTCTTTTGAAAATATCTACATTATGTCGTGTGTGAGCAGAAAATTACCATCGTGATACCAGTAGGTAGATTGTTCACAGAGTGTTAATTATGAAGCAGTGCTAACTGAATAATACATGGCAGTTATTAAGAGATTTTCAGGAACTGATGTGCCATGACTCAACTGTCAATCAGTAATGAACTATTACACTACAGAGCCCAGGTACAAAGAATCTATAGCACCAGTGATGGGGATGTGTGATGGCTATCTGGCGCCAAAAATCATGGTCAATACTGAGGGTGAGCTAAAGTTCCTAAAGCATCTGCTGCCAGAAAGAGCCATCTGAGCAGATATAAACCACATACATCTGGTAAGCTGTTTTCATGGACCTTGAGTGCAGAGCTAATGAGGTCAGGATAAAACCTCCCCAGGAGGTCATCCTGTAAGATTTGTTCTTTCCTCTTCAGGCATTGTGTAAAATAATAGTAAATATCCAATTTCAACTGAATTACTAAACAAGAGCAGCTTACCTACCTCCTGAGTGAAGGAAACAATAGAGAAGAAAGAAAAAAATAAAAGGGCAAAAGAATCTGTTTTTAGAATTTCTTACAGGAAAATACGGTTTTAATGAATGTAAGTACAATGAAGTCAGTCATGCCATAAACTCAGGAAGCATCAAATTTACTAAGCATTTATTTTTAGCTCTAACAAGACTGAAGTGAATGCACTAAAAAATTACCATGGTAAAATATGAAGCTGAAAAAGATATCACAGTTACAGGCTTTATTTTTAACAAGAAAAAATTCCATTAACATCGACTTATAGTATTTCCCTGAAATGTAAAACATCCCAATCTTCTTAGTTAAAGGTCTTTTAACCAGCAAGGCCATGGCCTTTTAAGAAACATTTCTTAATAATGTAATTAAGGCAAATTACCATCTAGCACGGGTGGGGTATAGGAACCACAAATAGGAGTTCTGGGTTAACAGATTTTAGCAATTCAAAAATATATTCCAAAAATTCTTTTAGTTAATGCAATTTCTTTTTGCACTATTTTTATTTTCCGTAGTCTCAGTCATCATCAAAGGCATTCACACAAAAAAATACCAATTGATTAAACTGCTTCCAGAGAGCGCTCTTCATGATAAGGGAAAATAAATTAAAACAGAAAAGACAGACCGTATTAGATAAGGAATACTAGTCTTTTTGAATTGAAAGAGACCTTAGAGATCCTCCAATCACTCCTGGAAATTTTTTGAAAGGAACGATTTTGTTTTTCTGAGTAGTCTGTTCTCTAACATAACTCCAGCTGTCCAGTTAGGTTAAGTCACTTCAATCAGGGATAACACAGAAGAACAGGATCGACAATAACAACAACAACAAAAAAAAATCACTGGGAAAAAAAAATAGGTTCCTGTCAGGTAATGCAGACTTTGTAATATGAAAATGTGAGTGTGAATAAGCTGCTGACGTAATAGCCTGCAGCCATTTGGCCAAAGCATAAAGATGGCGCTGATGTTTTTACATTAGCAGATAAACCATGCTTGTTACTACAGAATTTCTACAGACAGTATTTGGAGGGACACAGTAGCAGTATTCCTGAATTACTGAACAGTAATACATGGCATAAATTTTACAATGGACAAGCCAGCTAACAGAAAGGAGATTTATTTCATGAAATCTCTCTCCTGTCAATGTATGACATCCAAGGGGAGAAACACTGAGCAAGGATTTCCACAAACCGGGCAAGACTGAAAATGTGTTCTTGCCTCTTTAGGAAAGGCCCTTAATTTCTGTCCTTGCCCTTTATGATGCTTTTTCCACCTTCTATTTTTTCGTAGTCCTTCTTACCCCAACTAGTAGGGGAAAAACAATCACAGGAAAAAATTATGTAAACTATATCATTTCTTTAATTTTTGACTGTCGATATTAACCCAAATACTTTTGATTATGATATATCCCTCCTCCCTTTCTCTCTGTTACACACACACACACACAACTACACACATGTGCATACACAGACAATTATTTCTAGGACTGAATGTCCTAGAAGGCAAATGTATTTGTATTTTTTTGTTACATATGATATTTACTACAGAGTTATGATTGCCATTTATATTTAAAAAAATGATAAATTAATAAGTAAAAGGGTTCTCCTAAAACAAAAGGAAATTCAGCCTTTTCAGGGAGATTAAATACAATGCCCACTGATACTGACCGCAGCTGTGAATATACATCTTAAAAAAGGGCTTGTTTACAGTAATTAAAAAAACAAAACAAACCCATTGCTGTGGAGTTGAACTGCCCCATAGGGTTTCCAAGGAGTGGCTGGTGGATTTGAACTGCTGACGTTTTTGGTTAGCAGCGGAGCTCTTAACCACTGTGGCACCAGGGCGCAGCAGTAAATAAAGCTATAATAAATTAAAAAAAAAAAACTTTGTTGTGTGCGTAGGATTAGTAAACTACACAGATCACGCCTGTACATGGACTGCCTGCTTCCCCAATACAAATTATAATAAGTAACAAAGTACATTTGAGTGTGTCTAACATTTTAGCAAGGAGTCCTGGCGGCACAGTGGTTAAGCACTCCGCTGCTAGCCGAAAGGTCTCTGGTTCCGACCCACCAGAAGCGTCATGCAAAAAAGATGTGCCTGTCTGATTCTGTAAAGATTTACACCTTTGGAAACCTTATACGGCAGTTCTACTTTATTCTACAGGGTCGCCATGAGTCAGAATTGACTCGATGGCAATGGGAGCTTTTTAACCAAGTTGAGGGAAACGCTGCACCTCTACATAAGAACACAGTGTTCTAAAGAATCAAAAGGAAGTTTTTTTTTTTTTTTTTTTTAGGAACTGGAAATAAGCTCCAATTAAGGAATGACAACACAACCAAAAATGGCAAATTAGAACTGACAGGTAAAAAGCTTTGCATAAAACAAATTGAGCGCATATTGAGTGTACACAGTTAATTTCCTATTATCCGTTATCAGTGAATAGAGGCAATCACATAGAAAATTCACAATGGTAGGCATTGAACAAACATCAATATTCGGTTTGATGTGTCTGGAACTAGATTTCAATATGAGTATAATCTTACACAAACTTGTGAATTGGCTGTGAAAAATCTGACTTACTTCTTCTTGTGATAATTAAGTTTGGAAAACCACACAGCTTCTAAATTCTGCTTTCCATGCCATGTGGGAAATTATTGCTCAGATTGATTCAAAGTAGCCTTGAAAAGTCAACTTTCCAAACTTGCTTTTCGGGCAGTTTTCTTAGAGCAAACAGCTAAATGCTTTATCCAAAAGGCATTTTCTTCCAGATGTCTCTCGGACTGGCTAGAGAGAGAGAGAAAAAAAAAAAAAAAGTTACGCTTTTTAAGACATCATAGTACTTAATTAAACAGGGAACAAAATATTAGTAAGGTTTGGAAAATACTTTCTTACCCAAAACCAACTGAAGAAAAAAAATAAAATAAAAGATACTAATTCAAGATCAGGCAGATTAATAAAAAAAAGTTACAGTTAGAAAGATCCATAGGTCCTCATTTTATAGATGAAGAAAGCGAAGGCCAGTGAATCTAAGTCCTGACCATTTCAAGTGTAGTCTGGGCCAGTAGCAGAGGGATCAGAAGTGCATAATTATAAGCCCTACCCAAGAACCACTGTATTTTAACAAAATCCCCTATTTCATATGATTTGGATGCACATCGAAGTTTGAGAAGCACTGGTTAAAAATATTTTTTTAATTGAACTTTAGGTGAAGGTTTACAGAACAAATTAGTCTCTCACCAAACAGTTAGTATACACATTGTTGTATGACATTGGTTAACAACCCCATGACGTGTCAACAGTCTCCCTTCTCAACCCTGGTTTCCCTATTATCTGCTTTCCTGTTCCCTCCTACTTTCCAGTCCTTGCCCCAGGGCTGGTGCGCCCCTTTAGTCTTGTTTTGTTCCATGGGTCTGTTCGATCTTTGGCTGAAGTGTGAACCTCAGGAGTGGCCTCATTACTGAGCTGAAATGGCATCCGGGGGCCACACTCTCAGGGTTTCTCCAGTATCTGTCAGGCCAGCAAGTCTGGTCTTTCATTTTGAGTAAGAAGTTTGCTCTACATTTTTCTCCAGCTCATTCTGGGACCCTCTATTGTGATTCCTGTCAGGACAGTCAGTGGTAGTAGCTGGGCACAATCTCGTCATACTGGACTCAGTCTGGTGGAGGCCGTGGTAGATGTGGTCCATTAGTCCTTTGGACTAATCTTTCCCTTGTGTCTTTAGTTTTCTTCATTCTTGCTTGCTCCCGAAGGGGTGAGACAAGTGGAGTATCCAAGATGGCCACTCACAGGCTTTTAAGACCCCAGATGCTACTCACCAAAGTAGAATGTAGAACATTTTCTTTATAAACTTTGTTATGCAGATTGAGCTAGATGTTCCCTGAGACCATGGTCCCCACAGCCCTCAGCCCAGCAGTTCAGTCCCTCAGGGAATTTGGGTGTGTTTTTTTTTTTTTTATGGAGCTAGCATGGCCCTTCCTTGTACAGGCTGTGCTGGCTTCCCCAGTATTGTGTACTGTCTTACCTTTCAAATTTTTTTTTTTTTACCTTTCACCAAAGTTATCGCTTATCTATTGTCTATTAAGTGTTTTTCTATCCCCACCCCTCCCCACCCTCATAACCATCAAAGATTGTTTCTTTTTGTATGTAAACCTTTTCATGAGTTTTTACAGTAGTGGTCTCACACAATATTTGTCCTTTTGTGATTGACTTATTTCACTCAGCATAATGTCCTCCAGATGCATCCGTGTTATGTGATGCTTCACAGATTCATCATTGTTCTTTAGCGTTGCATAATACTCCATCCTGTGTATGTATCACTGTTTATCCATTCATCTGTTGATGGGCATCTAGGTTGTTTCCATCTTTTTGCCATTGTGAACAATGCTGCAATGAATGTGGGTGTGCATACGTCTATTCGTGTGATGACTCTTATTTCTCTAGGATATGTTCCTAGGAGTGGGATTGCTGGATCATATGGTATTTCTATTTCTAGCTTTCTAAGGAAACGCCACATCATTTTTCAAAATGGTTGTATCAGTTTGCATTCCCACCACCAGTGCATAAGAGTTCCTATTTCCCAGCAGCCTCTCCAACATTTGTTATTTTCTGTTTTATTGATTCATACCAGTAATGCTGGAGTGAGATGGTATCTCATTGTGGTTTTGATTTGCATTTCTCTGATGGCTAGGGATCGTGAGCATTTCCACACTTGTCGGCCACTTGAACGTCTTCTTTGGTGAGGTGTCTGTTCATATCCTTTGCCCATTTTTTAATTGGATTGTCTTTTTGTTGTAGAGATGTTAGATTTTCTTGTAGATTTTAGAGATTAGACCTTTGTCTGGTTTGTAATAGCCAAATTTTTTTTTCCCAGTCTGTAGGTTCTCTTTTTACTCTTTTGGTGAAGTCTTTTGATGAGCATAAGAGTTCAATTTTTAGAAGATCCCAGTTATCTAGCTTATCCTCTGGAGCTAGTGTGTTGTTGATTGTGATTTGTATCCTGTTAATGCGTGTATGGAAACCCTGATGGTGTAGTGGTTAAGTGCTATAGCTGCTAAACAATGGGTCGGCAGTTCGAATCCTCCGGGTGCTCCTTGGAAACTCTATGGGGCAGTTCTACTCTGTCCTATAGGGTCGCTATGGGTTGGAATCGATTCGACGGCACTGGGTTTGATGTTTTTTTTTTTTTTTTTGGAATGCCATGTATTAGGGCCTTTTGCGTTGTTTCTACTTTTTCTTCTATGAACTTCATAGTTTTTGGCTTTATGTTTAGGCCTTTGGCCCATTTTGAGTTAGTTTTTGTATATGGTGTGAGGTATGGGTCCTGTTTCATTTTTTTGCAGATGGACATCTGCATTTGCAGATGGCGGTGGGTTGTTTTTTTTTTTTATTTGTGAAAAAGAATGTCTTTTTCCCATTTGATGGATTTTGAGCCCTTGTCGAAGATCAGGTGACCGTAGGCAAATGGATTTACATCTGGGTTCTCAATTCTGTTCCATTAGTCAATGTATCTGTCATTGTACCAGTACCAGGCTGTTTTGGCTAGTGTAGCTGTGTAGTAGGTTCTGAGGTCAGGTAGTTTATTCTTACAACTTTATTCTTTTTCTTCAATGGTGCTTTACTTAAACGGGGCCTCTTCCCTTTCCATATAAAGTTAACGATATGTTTTTTTCATCTTTTTAGAGACTGTTGTTTCATATTTAGATGGGGATCGCATTGTATTTGTAAATTGCTTTAGGCAGAATGGTCATTTTCACAATGCTGAGTCTACCTATCCGTGAGCATGGTATGTTTTTCCATTCATGTAGATCTCTTTTGGTTTCTTGCAGTAGTGTTTTGTAGCTTTCTTTGTATAGGTCTTTTACATCCCTGGTTAGGTTTATTCCCAAGTATTTTATTTTTTTAGGGGCTATTATAAATGGTATTGTTTTCCTGATTCTCTTTATTGGTGTATAGGATTCCAACTGATTTTTGTATGTTGATCTTGTATCCTGCTAATCTTTCTATTAGTTCCAGTAGTTTTCTGGTGGAGTCTTTTGGATTTTATACATATAATATCATATCATCTGCAAATAGGGAGAATTTAACTTCTTCATTACCAATTTGGATGCCCTTTATTTCTGCTTCTTGCTTTATTGCTCTAGATAGGACTTCCAACATGATATTAAATAGGAGTAGTGATAAAGGGCATCCTTGTCTTATTCCTGTTCTCAAGGGGAATGTTTTCAGCCTCTCTCCATAGAGAGCGATGTCGGCTGTTGGTTTTGCATAGATGCCCTTTATTATGTTGAGAAGTTTCCCTTCTATACCTATTTTATTGAGAGTTTTTATGAGGAATTGGTGTTGGACTTTGCCAAATGTTTTTTCTGTGTCGATTGAGATGATCATGTGATTCTTTTCTTTTTATTTACGTGGTGGATTACATTGATTGATTTTCTGATGTTGAACCATCCTGCATACCCAGTATGAATCCTACTTGGTCATGGTGTATTATTTTTTTGATATGATGCTGAATGCTATTGGCTAGAATTTTGTCGAGAATTTTTGCATCTATATTCATGAGAGATATTGGTATGTAATTTTCTTTGTGGTGTCTTTGCCTGGTTTTGGTATCAGTGTTATGCTGGCTTTATAGAGTGAATTCAGAAGTATTGCTTCCTTTTCTATGTTCTGAAATAGTTGGAGTAGCACTGGTGTAAGCTCTTGGCTGAATCTTTGGTAGAATTTCCAGTGAATCCATCTGGGCCAGGGCTTTTTTTGATGGGTTTTTTTTTTTTTTTAATTACCTTTTCCATCTCTTCTCTTGTTATGGGTCTGTTCAGATTTTCAATGTCATTTTGTGTTAGTTTGGGTAGGTGGTGTATCTTTAGAAATTTGTCTGTTTCCTCCAGGTTTTCAAATTTGTTGAAGTGTAGTTTTTCATAATACTCTGTTATGATTCTTTTTATTTCAGTGGGGTCTGTTGTAATGTCCCTCATTTCATTTCTTATTTGGGTTATTTGCATTCTCTCCTGTTTTCTTTTGTCAATTTGGCCAGCTGTTTGTCAATTTTGTGGATCCTTTCAAAGAACCAACTTTTGGTTTTGTTGATCCTTTCTATTGTTTTTCTATTCCCTTTTTATTTCTGCTCTGATATTTATTATTTCCTTCCTTCTGGTGGCTATGGACTTCTTTTCCTGTTCTCTATTTGTTCAAGTTGTGTAACTAATGTTTTGATTTTGTCCCTTTCTTCTTTTTTGATGTGTGCATCTAGTGTTATAAATTGATCTCTGAGGACTGCCTTTGCTGTATCCCAAAGGTTTTGGTATGATGTGTTTTCATTCTCGTTTGATTCTAGGAACTTTTTGATTCCATCTTTGATTTCTTCTATTACCTAGTGGTTTTTAAAAAATTTTAAGCAGGGTGTTATTCAGCTTCAATGTAATTGATTTTTTTTTTTTCCTTACTCTTCCTGTTGTTAATTTCTACTTTGATGGCATTGTGGTCAGAGAAGATACTTTGTATTATCTCAATGTTTTGGATTTTGTTGAGGGTTGCTCTGTGGCCTAAGATGTGGTCTATTCTGGAGAACATTCCTTGTGCGTTGGAAAAGAAAGTGTACTTTCCAGCTGTTGGGTGGAGTGTTCTATATATGTCTATGAGGTCAAGTTGGCTGATTGTGCTCTTTAGCTCTTCAGTATCTTTGTTGAGTTTCTTTCTAGATGTTCTGTCCTTTACTGAGAGTGGTGTGTTGAAGTCTCCTATTATTATTGTGGAAATGTCAATTTCTGTTTTTAGTGTTTGTTTTATGTATTTTGAAGCCTTCTCATTTGGTGCATAGATGTCAATTATGGTTAAGTCTTCATGACGGATTGTCCCTTTAATCATTATATAGTGCCCTTTTTTGTCTTTAGTGGTGGATTTTGATTTAAAGTCTACCTTATCTGAAATTAGTACTGACACTCCTGCTCTTTTTTGGTAGTTATTTGCCTGATACATTTTTTCCATCTTTTGATTTTAAATAAATTTACATCTTTGTCTCTAAGGTGTGTCTCTTGTAAACAGCATATTGATGGATCTTGTTTTTTTAACCATTCTGTCACTCTATGTCTCTTTATGGGTACATTTAGGTGTGAGTTTATTGCTGTCATTTTGTAGGGCTTTTTTTTTTTTGTGGTGCTAACTTTTTGTTTCTTCCTCTTCCTCTCCTGTGCTGAGTTCCTTTTGTTTGTGGATTTCTTTTCTCTTTGTAGATTTTGTTTTTATTGAGACTTTATGTTTTTATTGAGACTTTATGTTTTTCTTCTTTATTTTGATGAGTAGGTTTGTTAACTTTCTTTGTGGTTACCTTAAAGTTTACCCTTATCTTCCTGGATTTGAACCAGTCTATTATTACTGGGCATCACCTTGCCTTCCTCTCCATTAGGAAGTTCTGTACCTATACCGTTTATTCCCTCTTCACACCCAGAAACCATTTCCGGCTTCCTACCTTCTTCTCTTTATTGCTCCACTACAAAGTCAGAGATAAATAAGCATAGTTTATTTTTATTCGATTAATTATCAAAAAGTTTAAAAAAAAATTCTAGTTCTTCTAGATGTAAATGATGCCTTCAGTTTGTAATGTAGCTATTTTACAGAAAGGAAACATTTTGATACCTGGTTTTGGCTCCTTTTTACTTTAGGTAATAGATGAAAAAGGGCTCTGAAGGATAAAAATTGCTAGCAATTGCAAGTATTGTTGATCACTTGAAGTCATGTCAGATTTGGGATCTTAAACTATTATGTCATTTTAGCATTTAAAAATATCCTAACTTCTCTATTCTTCTCTTTCTTTTACAAGTATTTGTGCTGGTCAAAATGGTACCAAAAGTTCAGTATACTGGCTGGGAAATCCATAACATATCTGTATCTACATCTCACTTTTTGTGCCTCTCTTGCTTTCTCACTAACTTTGATACTTAAAAGAATTATTGAGTCAGTAATCAATTACTATTAACACATCATTAACTCAAACTATAAAGTCAACCAATCTAAAAGTGCAAAAAGTTTGAGCTAGAGAACAGTTTACAAGTTGACCACCTTGTATTAGCCTACTTTTTTTTTTTTTTAATTAGAAATCCTTCTTGGCATTTCACACTGCTTTCCAAATCTTTCTTGACATCCTCTCAGCTTATATAATGCTACACTTAGTATGTCTCTTACCATTTGGACCAGTCCTTTGCTGGCTTCTCTTTAGATTCAATTTCTTTCATCAGCTCCATAAAGGTATATAGATAAATATTCTCTAGTTATTCTGTTCTTCTTTCTTCTTGTATTACCCTTCACAGATCTCATCTTGCTATATACCTTGGACAAGTTTCTTAACATCCCTGTGTCTCAGCTTCCTTCTAAGTAAAATAGGGACAATAAGGTACCTTCTGCATAAGGTTGTTTAAAGATGTTAATTAGTTCATACATATAAAGCACTTTGAACAACACCTGGCACATAGAGAATTTATGGATGATTTCCAAATCTGTATCTCCAGCCCTTCAGGAGCTTCTCCTAAGCTCCAATCTAACATTGCCAATTGTTTATTGGACACAATCCTAAACAATGTCCTGATTTCCCCTCACACTCAACTAATACAGATGTCAACCTTTTTCACTCAGTCCAGCTCCCCATGCCCGAATTTTCCATTTCTATTGATGATATTATCATTAACTACATATCAGAACTAAAAGTCTCAGTAAACTTCTACACTTAACAGATTCACGTTTTGTCAATCCTTCCTGATTGTCTGTTTCATCAGTCACCTTTTAATGCCCATTGCCACTATGTCAGCACATGTCATTTTCTCCTCATTACTGCATTACTACAATAAGCCTCTAACAAGGCTTTCTTTCTGCATCCTCTCACACCCCAGTCTCAATTCATTATGCTTATCACTACTAAAGTAATCTCCTGAAGAGTAGCTTCATCAAATCATTCTTATACTCCACACTCTTCATTAACCCTCTACCATCTGGCACCAAAACCCTCCATAATCTGGTCTTTATTTTGATAGTCCTAACTCCTCTGAATTTGTAGCATGTGTTACCATTAATTTTGCAATTAATCACGTTTTACATTGAGAATCTCATATTACTATTATTTAAAATGTATGGGATCACATCTTAACTGTCTTGATAAAATTGTAATCTGCTTATGGACAGCTACAGAATAATATGTATGAACTGGTGTTAATTAGACTTATGCTATGCACAATAAACATTGCTGTTGTTTTTAGTTGCCATCGAGTCAGCTCCAACTCATGCCCAGCCCTGTGCCATCTTCATGATTGTTGACATGTTTAAGTCCATTGTTTCAGCCACTTGTGTCAGTTCATCTCATTGAGGGACACCTTCTCCTTCACTGATGCTCCACTTCACCAAATATGATGTCCTTTTCTAGGGATTGCTCTTTCCTCATGACATGTTCAAAACAATAAATACTAGTTTATTTTATATTATTACCTGTTAGTTTATAGACTGAAGTAAATTCTTTTTTACTTTTTATTGTTATTGAAGTGAAATTTCACAAATCAAGTCAGTCTGTTATAGAAAA
Organism: Elephas maximus indicus; assembly: GCF_024166365.1. Classification (NCBI taxonomy): domain Eukaryota; kingdom Metazoa; phylum Chordata; class Mammalia; order Proboscidea; family Elephantidae; genus Elephas; species Elephas maximus. The sequence goes on along the minus strand of NC_064846.1, from coordinate 68,948,742 downwards.
ACTTATATAGACCCCTAAAAAAGAAAAAAAAAATTTATACACTCCTAACTGCTCTCCCCTTAACAAGGCAGCACACCCTCTTCCTCCACTTTCTATTTTTGTGTCCATTCGACCAGCTTCTGACCCCCTCTGCTCTCACATCTCCCTCCAGACAGGAGATGCCAACATAGTCTCCTATGTCCAGTTGATCCAAGAAGCGTACTCCTCGCCAGCATCATCTTCCATTCCATAGTCCAGTCCAATAACTGTCTGAAGAGTTGGCTTTGGGAATGGTTCCTGTCTTGGGCTTACGGAAGGTCTCAGTCTCAGTCAGACCATTAACTCTGGTCTTTTTAAGAGAATATGGGGTCTGCATCCCACTGCTCACCTACTCCCTCAGGGTTTCTCTGTTGTATTCCCTGTCAGGGCAGTCATTGGTTGTAGCCAGGCACCATCTAGTTCTTCTGGTCTCAGGCTGATGTTGTCATTGGTTTATGTGGTCTTTTCCGTCTCTTGGGCTCATAATTACCTTGTGTTTTTTGGTGTTTTTCATTCTCCTTTGCTCCAGGTGGACTGACACCCATTGATGCATCTTAGATGGCCACTTGCTAGCATTTAAGAACCCAGAAGCCACTCTTCAAAGTGGGGTGCAGAATGTTTTCTTAATAGATTTTATTCTGCCACTTGTCTTAGATGTCCCCTGAAACCATGGTCCCCAAACCCCTGCCCCTGCTTTGCTGGCCTTCGAAAAGTTCAGTTTATTCAGGAAACTTCTTGCTTTTAGTTTAGTCCAGTTGTGCTGACTTCTCCTGTATTATGTGTTGTCTTTCCCTTCACTTAAAATAATTCTTATCTACTATCTTCAACTACGTTATCCGTGTGTTCCTTGGCTTGTTCTGCGTATTGCCTGATCTCCTTCCTAATTTCGTTCCTGATGTCTTGTAGAGTTCTGTATATTAATCTTTTGAATTCTGCATCTGGTAATTCCAGGAAGGCACCTTCATCCAGAAGATCCATTGATTCTTTGTTTTGATAGCTTGTTGAGGTGATCATAGTCTGTTTCTTTATGTGACTTGATATTGACTGTTGTTTCCAAGCTATCTGTAAGTTATTGTATTAGTTTATTTTATATTTGCTTACTGTATCCTAGCTTCTTGCTTAGTTTTGTTTTGATATGCCCAAATGGGTTGCTTGAGTGAACTAGCTTGATTATTTTCACCTTTGAAACTGACGTCCTGTCACCAGATGGCTAGAGGTGTTATCAAGTATATCAGTCTAGAAGACCATTCACTTTTCTTGTATGAATTCAGCTCAAGTGTCCAGGTAGCTGGTCATCAAGTGTGTGATACAGGCTCTGCCCTACAGTCTTAGGAAGGTAAGGGTGATTGGTGTAGGTACCGGTATCTGATTGCAGCAGGGGGTCAAGCTCTGAACAAGGCAGGGGGCTGAGAATAGTCCCCCAAGTCTCTCTGAGGAAACCATGTCCCTGTTCCCTAGAGTGTACAGGTGGGTGGGTTCTGCAGACGGACCATGGGCATCAAATGCTTTTGTTTGTAAGGACTGGGAGGTACCAGTTATCCTTGGACCCCTGTCGCAGGTGACTGGGTGACCTGAGTGGAGCCACCAGTCCTTATGCCCCTGATGTGGGTAGGTGAGGACCTTGATTAATAGGCAAAGCAGTGTCAAATATCAAACGCAGCTGAAACAGTTGCAGTCTGCCAACAAGGGTCTATTCTACTGAAGTAGGCCCACACAGGTCCATGCTGGGGGAAAAAGGTATTCTAAGTCCATGGACTGTTTATGCCTGAGCAAGGGCCACTTCTTTCCTGAGCTCCCCTAGTTAGGGGAGCTGGCAAATTATCTTTTCCCCTAATTGTGAATTTATTCCTACTCCAAGGCCAGGAGGGTGGCTCAGGAAGCTCAACAGGAGTTATCTCAGGCCCAGGAAAACAACAGCCACTGAATCTGGCTTGGGGATGGGAGGCGTGGTCAAATATACCAGTGACTTTTTAAAGACCACCTTATGTAGCAAACAGATGTATTTTGGTAAGACGTAATTAGTATGGTCACTAAAATTCATCCTAATATTCATTCAAAAGCAGGGACTAGACCATTTTCAGTAGATTCTCTTTTATTGGTGGTCAGAAACTGGCTCTTGCTCTATACTTTGAACTCTCCAGCCATATGTTAGGATTGTGTCTACAGCAAGCTGAGCCCTTCCTATACTCCAAACAAGTGGTCCTCAACCAGGGGCAATTTTGGCCCTCAGGAGACATTTGGTAATATCTGGAGATATTTCTGGATGTCACAACTGGGAGTATGAAGGGTGTTAATAGCATCTATTTGGGAAAGGTTAGGGTTGCTGCTCACCATTCTACAACGTATAGGACAGCACCCCAACAGAGCCCAAAATATCAACAGTTTTGAGTTTGAGAAACCTTTCTCTAGATGCATTGATCCTATAAGTTAGCCCCTTCTTTATTCCTAAACCTTTATAAGTTAATTTTCCTCTTCAGATTCAGCTATTTGCTTCCTACCTGCTGACTTAGCTATCCCCAAGTTATTAAGATCTATCCCATCTTTAGAAAGGAGGGATCCAATACTGACTTGGTGCCCAAATAATGGGTCTTTGTTTATTCTCAAAATATAGGTTTTTCCTTCTATTATAAATTTTGATAATGGTTTAATACTTTGTCCCATAGTCTCGAGTATCCCAGTAACTCAATGGCTAAGAGCTTATGTTACTCTTGTTAATTTTCTTTTAAGGAAAAGTCTTGCTTTCTAGCATCTCATGACTGGTTTCTGCATTTGCTATCAGACTTCCTTTGCTATTGCCTGCTTTTTGATTTTCCAATTTTATTCTTCACCTGTCTGTAGGGTGATATGCTTATCCCTGGGGTTGACATTATCATTATATTGAAAAACCCATTAAAAAAAAGCATTCATCATAAAAATCCTGTCAGTTGTACTCTTGGGAATAGTTCTCTGACATAAATACTATGGTAACACAGAATGTTACAAAGAAATTCTCTTTAGGTCAAATCTCTAATAAATATGCTGAGAATTATTTAGTATCTTTATTAATATCTCAGCTTCTGTCTTAAATAATGCAGAAGTAAGTAATTGTAGCATGTAGAAAATGTAGACTGATTTCAATTACTATCTGACATTTTCTGGATTAGTATTGCTCTTTCAAAGATTTACCTATGTGGGATAAAATTGACAACAACATCTAGAAAGGTTAGATGAGAAGCTTCGGGGGCAGTGAGTTTATGCAAATCGTAGTGGAATAATTTGGAAAAGGATGGGGAGATAGGTTACACAACTTGAAGAATGTAAAATAGTCACTGAATTGTACATGTAGAATTTGTTGAAATCGTCTATCATTTGCTGTGTATATTTTCACCAAATAAATAAAATTAAAATAATGACAAATAATTACTTTGGTCTTTCAATTCAGTTGTAACTAAAGGATAATTTTAGAAAGAAGAAATGGTAAGCATAAAGAAAAAACAAACGAAAGAGAGAAAAAACAAAACCAAACTCCTAAAAATTCACTAGCAAAAAGAGCTACGAATGTTTCAAGATCTCAGAAAAAAATGATTGTATGTAGATTTTCTTTGAATTCAAACATGTACAGTTTTGTTTGAGAATTACAAATAGCTTGTTTAAACCAGTTTACTGTTTTAGCTGTTGTGACTGCCCCACAGTGGTACATCTAAACATAAAAGAATAAGATGTCAGATTTTTTTCATTTTCTGTTCATAGAGAGAAAAAAGAACCATCATTTTTTTCACTGTCATATTAATAATCGATCTTTATAGGCCAAAGCAAATACAACCTAAAATCACATTTCTTCAGATCACTTTTATTAAAGAGATAAAGCATCTTCTCTTAAATGTTGTTACATTTTCCCTTTCTAAAGAGTAGTTTAGATGAAACGAATGGAGGCATATGAAGCAGATAAATGAGACTGATTCAGAGAACAAGCCAGTCATTGAATCCCAGGAATAAGGAGTGATGTCTCAACAGGAATTCACGAATGATAAAAATTTCAGGGCAAGCACTTTAAATGCCTGAGTATATGAGTGTGTTATTTTAAATGCTGCCTGAGTCCATCCTGGTTGAGTGTAATAATTTATGTATTGTGGCCACTGTTTTAGAATGCATTGTAATTTAGATATAGTGAACTACTGATCACTATATAATAGGACTACTATTGCCCTTGTCATGGTAACACTTTGTTTATAATAAAATTTTATCTTTATCTGGTTGTAGTATATATGAAGTTTTCATTTTCATTCATTTCATTAGAGGTTATCATTAGGTGACAGAGTTTTGTGTTTTCTTTAAAGTGCGTTAAGTCATGAAAGACAGCAGGCTACTCCTAGACCTGTGCTCTATTTTACTATGAAACAACAAAAAACTGGAAGTTTTAAGGCATGTTCATAAGTTAAACATGTTTCTAGCCACAGCAGTTCATATTTCAGGAGTTCATAACATAGCAGCATTTTCTCAGGAAAATGAAATCTCTCAATCTGACAAAATATGAATACTGTATACTAAACTACACTAAAAAAACAAACAGGTTTTCTTTATAAGGTTTAATGTTTAACACTACTGCTGCTTTATTTGGTTTGGTTTGATTTTTCTTTTTTTAATAAACTGATGTTAAGGGTTAACTGGAATTTTTAGTTAACTTTCCAATTAATAGAGTGAACTGGAATTCTCCAAATTTCTTCTTACGTGTTGAACTACTGTGTCACTTTGATTGTGAAGACTGAAAAGCATATAAGTGCATGTAAGAAAGGGTAAAATGCAAAGTATATGTTATTTTTTAGTTGTTTAAGTCCATAGAAGAATGATGATGATGCATTTGTATTATAATCAAAAACAACTTCAGCAGTGTCCTCTCAGCCTATAATATGATGTTTCCGGTTTATTTAGAAGCATCTGTGTGATGTCACAGATTTCATAATAGTACTGCCCTCCCTTATTTCAGAGGTTATTTACTTACAAGGCTAGCAGTTTTAGTTTACAAGGTTAGGTGTCATTCCAAGCACACTGCACTGCTCAACCAAAGCGCTACTGAATGATCACCTCTTTCCAATAAGCTGGATGCCAGTTCTAAAAAATACTCAATGACACAATTAAAAATAATACATAAAAATATGTTTATGTAAGATTTAGCACTATTCAAAGGTTTGCCATGATGTCACTGCTGATGTTCTGTGGAACAGATTAGAGGTGGAAAGGGAAGTGAAACCAGCAGGGAAAACAAGCACGAGAACAATTCTTTACCTTTGATTGAGTTTTTCAGATCAGTAGTTACACCAACAATTGTTACAATTTCACTGAAAGCAACTGAACTTGAAATGAGAATCAAAAAGGAAAACCTATGAATTGTCTCCCTCAAAGACTTTCCCCTGCTGTCCTGAAGAAAGAGCTTAGGCATAAAGCCACTAGCACATAACCAAAAACTAAACCAAACCCCTTGCTGCCGAGTCTACTCTGACTCATAGTGACCCTATAGGACAGAGTAGAACTGCCCCATAGGGTTTCCAAGGAGCGCCTGGTGAATTTGAACTGCTAACCTTTTGGTTTGCAGCGGTAGCTCTTAACCACTAGCTCTTAACCAGGGCACACAGGGCACCTCTATATGCTTAAAAAAGAAAGAAAGAAAGAAACCTGTGTAAGTTTTCTATTGCTATCATAACAAATTACCACATGCTTTAGAGGCTTAAAGCAACAGCCATTTATTATCTTGTAGTTCTGTAGGTCAGACGTCTGGGTGGACTTGACTGGGTTTTCTGCTTGGGGTCTTACAAGGTGTTGGCAGGAGTGCGTTCCTTTCTAGAGGATTTGGGGAAGAATTGGCTTCCAAGTTCACTCAGGTTGTTTGCGGAATACAGTTTCTTGTAGTTGTAGGAATGAGTTCTCTCTTCCCTTGCTGGCTGTCAGCTGAGGACTGCTCTCAGCCCCTAAAAACTGCTCACATTCCTTTGCACAGGGCCTCGTCTAACTTCAAAGCCAGCAGCAGCTTGTTGAATGCCTCTTGCACTTTGGATCTTTCACTTCCCCTTCTTTGACCAACAAAAGAAAACTCTCGGCTTTAAAGGGGCACATGATTAGGTCAGGTCATCTAAATAATCTCTGTCAACTGCCTTGTGACATAATTACATCTAAAAATTCTGTTCACAATAGTACCTAGATTAGTGCTTGACTAAATAGCCAATGAAGTGAATTTTGGGGACTGGGGGCGTATTTAGAATTCTGTCTGTCATAGCACCTCTTCCTCTAAGAGTAAAAACCTCCAGGGTACCTAAAAACCTAGCTTCATTTAAATCAAATTAGCCCACATATTAATTCCTTCACCTTGGGGTCAAGGGGACTTGCTCTTATCCCTTGGCTTCTTTCTGACATTAGAACTTTTTATGCTTTGCCCAAACGTATTTATTGAAGAGATCCTATCTTCATAACGTATTTCCTCCTCACATTCCTCCAAACTCTAATATTTATTTCCCAGTGTATTTTACATTTTTAATGAGCACTTGATGATAATTATTTATTTGATAATTATCATTTGACAATAATGTGTACATAACTGTTGCTCTGGAATACATCTCTATGTCTAATTCATTTCTATCAGTGGAGGCATGTTTTCCCCAAAAGAAGTGTGCCATTCAAATACATCTTTTTCAGTAATCTCTCATTTTAATTTCAACTAAATGAAATGCCACAATCCCATAGAAGTACAGATTTTTCTGGTTCATTTTTACTACTGAAAAAGTGACTGCTGAATTGCAGTATAGACAATGGTCAATTAAGAGTATAGTCGTGCTTCTAAGGTCAGTATCTAAGATATACGAATCACGTTTCATTTTGTGTATTTGTGAAAGAAGCTCCACAGTTGAGAAAGCATCTAAGGAGATGTTAATAGTAGAAATAAATGCATGTAGAAAAGTAACTATGAAAATGCTTTTCATAGGTCTATCAGAGATTTATATAAAAAAAATTGTTTAAATAAACATACTTATTGTGTCTGAATGGCCTGGGAATGAAAAAGAACTTTATCTTTCAAGGGCAATAAACTTCCAGGGGACTGAGACTTCATTCAGAAAATGTGACAATTGAATCTCTCAACTGGGCAGAAAAGCGGGGTATTCTTCACTTGCAAGCTCTCACAGTAATTGACCAAGAAGACTACTATTTCTATGCAAATGGTTGTTGTCACTATTCGTTGCCTTGGAGTCAGCTCCAAATCATGGTGACCCTATGTACAACAGAACAAAACTTGCTCGGTCCTGCACAATTTCCACACTCATTGGTATGCTTGAGGCCATTGTTGTGGCTACTGTGTATTTGAGTGCCTTCCAACTTAGGGGACTCATCCTTCAGCACAATATCAGACAATATTCTACTGTGACCCATAGGGGTTTCATTGACTAATATTTTGAGGTATATTGCCAGGCCTTTCTTCCTAGTCTTAGTCTGGAAGCTCCACTGAAACCCGAACACCATAGGTAGGTAGGTACTTGAAATACCGGTGGCATAGTTTCCAGCATCATAGCAACACACAAGTCACCACAGTATGATAAACTGACAGATAGATGATGAATGCAAATGGTAGATGACCATAACCCCTCCTCCCACAATGAACATTCCTTTATTCCTTAGGGACACTGTAATTCATAAAAGAGCTTATCACACTCACCTCAGTGAATTAAGTCCACTGCAGTGAGGTCTTTTGGCATTCTTAGAGGAGTTAGATGATTAAAAGCACGGGTCAGGAACTCTGGCAACAGTGTTTGTTTCCACTAGTTAGCATATGTCTACAAGACAAAATGCAGTTTGGTAGGAAAAACAGTGACTTAAACTTAGGATATGTGAATTTTAATTCACACTCTGCCTCTAACTATAAGACTTTTTATTTAGCCCAAGTCTCAGTTTCTTCATCAGCAAAATGAGAATGTGGGCCTAGATATTTCGTATATAAGATTTTAAGAATTTTATGGTGACCACATCATGGACTTTTGAGAAGCATTTTGACAAGTGCACGTGCCACATCTGTATAAAGTGCCAATTCCTAAGAAAGCTATTTTTGGAGCAAGTGATGGTCCAAGGCAAGGCTCTGGGAGTCAGGAGAACTTAATTGTCATCCTGATTCTTCCAACAAAGTTGTATCACTTTGGTGGCTTTAATTATTTCAATCTCATTTCATCTTTAAAATTAAGCTAAAGCTTGCTTTAACCACTTAAGAGCATTATTTTCTAGGGTCATATCAGATAACAGACACGAAATTTCTTTAAAAAGTTCAAAATCATATATAAATATAAGGAATAGTATATCCTGGCAAATTTCTTTGCTGAACACTTTATTCTGCCACTAAGTAAATGGATACACCACTCATGAAGAAGTTATTTAAACTCACTGGCCCTCAGTTTTCTCAAGTATAAAATGAGGGTGATGGTCAAGATCAGTGATCTTTTAAAGGTATTTTTATCTTTTTTAGCAATAGAACTCCAACTTCAAACAAAGTGTTAAGTGGGACCCTAACATATAAAAAGATGGAAACAGCAATTCCGACTGTGAATGACTCAGGGCCTTGTCCACCAGCTTTATTCTCATTGCCTCACCTTAGATTCTGAGGCACTTCCATAAAGCCTTAAGACTCTGACCAATACAATGTGGAAATATCTGGACCAGACGATCCAGTTTCAAATATCTGTTTAAAATTATTACTACTGAAAAGACCTGTTCATGATTTCTATGTAGAAAATTTGTATTATTTTAGACAGGAGTACGAAGTAAATTCAACACTTTTACAGCAAGATTTCTGTTTTGTTTTGTTTTTGAGTTCTTTGTCCTTTGATTTTCATAGTTTAAAGGAGTACAATGCCTTCCTGATTATGAAATGAGGCTTGCTGTCATAAAACGTATTTACTACTTACACTTCACTGGTTAGGGATTGAAACAGATAAATTATTTTTCATTTAAAACTCATTATGAAACAACTACTTCTAGTGCTCTCATCATAAGGAATAGTTATTAACAGCGCAAAAAATGATTGTGAAATTTGTATAGCGCTACTGAGCAATTCCACTATAAACACTCACCAAGAAAAATGAATACTGGTATTACCAGATGCATAGAAAGATCCAGACCCCATTAGGCAGACCCATTTCAGAACACAATATTTTATTTCCTCCCAAATGATAAAAATAAGTTTGTAACCATGGAATTATATGGTGTTATGGTGATTTTCTGAAAAGGATATTGAAAATACTTGGCTATAAATGAAGTAAAATTAGGTAGTACCACTATTCAAACAAGGTATGTAATTAATGAATAAGCACCTCCTGTGCACCCAGCCCATGCACTTCATGAATTCAGAATTACACTTGATAGATGACCTGCTTTCCTATTAAACTTATGACAAAGTGTACCGCAGGAATAACCCATTTACAGCTACAAAGCGATGTTCTACTATCCAATTAGAAACATAATTTTAAAACCAACTGAAATCATATATGTATATCTGAGTCAGTTAATTTTAGAAAAGAGTATGTCTGATGGGTTAAACAAGAATGTGAAGAGAAATGACAAAGTTGGTACTACAAATTCCTTCATTATTTTTCAAAAATGACTTTGGTTAACAGAATGAAATTGTAAATGTCATTGATCTATTAAGTATATTATGTCCTGAGGAGACTTTAATAAAAATACTAAAAATAACTGTTTTATTTTCAATATTTCCTATATTGAAAACTATTTTTTATCTTAACCAAAAGGAACAGGGATTTAAAGATGTGGCTTTAGTGCCTATGGTTGACTATCCATAGCCAAAATTGGTGTGGCAAGCCTAGCTGCCTAACAAGTCAATAATCTTCAAAGTGAAATTGTCCTATGAGAGATCACTGAGTTAATCTGCTGAATGACATATACTGAAAAATATGCTAGTTCTCTTTCATGTCAGTTACCAAAAACAACAAAAAAAAGCAACCTCTTAAAAACAAATACAAAAGAAAATTAACAAAGAAATTATGGCCAAGTAAAATGAGTTTCATTTACATCGTGACTGTGATCTGAAGCCACTTACAAAACCAAAGTATCAGTCATCTTAGGGGTGCAACTTGGCAACTACTTAACACAAGGTGACATAACACAGCAGTTTAAGGCAGGAAGTAAAAGAAACTACATATAATCGATGTTAGAAGGGGAATTTTAATTAGGCAGAATGTGATTTAGCAGAAATTGGACTTTGACCAAGTAACTGATATTGCTTCTCTTGTGCTCATGAATGTCTTGATATAGAGTCAGGTCGCGATGAGTCAGAATCTACTGGATGGCAATGGGTTTTTTTTTTTTTCTTTTTAGAGACACTCTGGAGCCCTATTGGGGTAATGATTAAAAGCTCGGCTGCTAACCAAAAGGTAGGCAGTTTGAATCCACCAGTCGATTCTTGGAAAACCCTATGAGGCAGTTCTACTCTGAAATCTACTCAACGACAACAGGTTTAGAGACACACTAGTCCAAAGGCCTATTTAAATCTATTAGTGTTATTTTAACCATTTTAAATACTGTGTTGTATAATTTTGGACATTAAAATAAAAGTTTAGAGACATAAAGAAGTAATTCTTAGTATAATTGAGCCTCAATTTTTCAATTTTGATATTTCTGCAATATATAAGTGGTTTTTATCTATTTTTTTATATGTTCTTTCAGTAGGACTATAAAAACAAAAAATCAAACCCAGTGCTGTCGAGTTGATTCCGACTCCTAGCGACCCTATAGGACAGAGTAGAACTGCCCCATTGAGTTTCCAAGGAGCGCCTGGCGGATTCAAACTGTTGACCCTTTGGTTAGCAGCCGTAGCACTTACCCACTATACCACCAGGGTTTCCAGTAGGACTATAAGTACCTTATAAATCATCATTTCTCAAAGTGGGTTCCATAGTGTCATAACAGTTGTTACTGATAAAAAGAAAAGAAAAAAGACTCCACAGGCAATTAATTTTGGGAAATTCTACGTGAAAAAAATTTTGAGTTATTTCTTTGCTGCAATACATCTCAGAGCCTTTAATGCTAAAATGTTATTTACAAATCTAAGGAACATACTTTCAAAAACATCATCCTAACTAAATGCCTCACTTAGTTAATGAGTAATCTGACAAGGGTTATATGGTTGTCTGAATGAAACCTTGAGGCACTTTAATAAGCAAACTGATGGATCTGCTTTAGCCCTCTTGCACTATTGGGTATTAAGATCACCAAAACAATCAGTGACCAAAACAACTTAACTGCCCAATTTAGTTGTGGTGATCCTCTAATACTATGATTGGTAGTACAACATTGATATGGCCCCTGATTCAGCACCATGTCTCAGAGGATAAAATTTATTAGATTACTTAAGTTTCTAATTTTTTGTGAGCATGCATGGGTAGTATTTTAACAATAAACCCAGTGCCCTCGAGTCGATTCCAATTCATAGCAACCCTATAGGACAGAGTAGAACTGCCCCATAGAGTTTCCAAGGAGTGGAAGATTCAAACTGCCAACCCTTTGGTTAGCAGCTGGAGCACTTAACCACCACACCACTAGGGTTTCCATTTTAACAATATCCGGTATTTTTGATCTCCATATTCTGTCTTTTTTGTGTTCCCCTTATCATTTTTTAAGGATTAAGGTGTACCTGACCCAAGCCATGTTTTCAAACTCATCCTATGCATGAGAAAGTTGGACAATGAATAAGGAAGACTAAAGAAGAACTGACACCTTTGAATTATAATGTTGGCGAAGAATATTGAATACACCATGGACTGCCAGGAGACTGAATAAATTTGTCTTGGAAGAAGCACAGCCAGAAATCTCCTTAAAAGCAAGCATGGCAAGACTTCATCTCATGTACTTTGGACATGTTATAGGGAGGGACCAGTCCTTGGAAAATGACATCGTGCTTGGTAGAGGATCAGAGAAAAAGAGGAAGACCCTCAATGAGATGGACTGACACAGTGGCTGCAAACAAAGGGCTCAAGCATAACAATTATTGTGAGGATGCCCCAGGACCAGGCAGTGTTTTGTTCTGTTCATAGGGTTGCTATGAATTGGAACTGACTCGATGGCACATAACGACTACATAAACTTTTCCATTTTTTAGTACTATCAACATTGGCCAGTAGACTACTGAATGCTAATTATGCCATGCTCTGCCTGTATGACCAAGTACCAGGAAAAAAGAAAGACAATTCTTTTTCTCTACTGTCATTGTAATGTCAGGAAATGTTAGCACATTTTGGCATCCTTGCTTAATAGTCTACATCTGTTTTAACAAGCCAAGTTAAAGAACCTTATTCTTTCAAACTTAGGATTTGTCATTATTTTGAGATTCATTAGTTTAATTAGTTAGAACATTGTGCTAATGAGTCCAAGGCCATGCATTTGAGTCACATATAGGCCAGTTAATTTTGTATGGAAAAAATACTGTTTCCACCCACACTAGGCCCTTTGCCATTAGCCAAACATCTAACGAATGTCTAGTTTTTGATCATAAAGGAAAACCATCACTGCTGCTATAAAAAAAGGAGTAAGCAAGATCCTGTGCATATATAGCCAGCACACTTATTCATCATTATTAACTAACAGTTCTTTAGCCATACTTCTAAACACATGCTTTGCTTAAAGAAACTTTCCCAAAGGGAGAAACTTAAGATTTAATCACCTTTTAACTCACAAATGCTCCATTTTAACCAATGACTGTTCGAATTGCTCATTCTCTTACACAAATACCAACATTTTTTAAGTTGAAAAATACTGTGCGCAGTATTACAACAATTATAAAATTAAGAGATTCATGGGCTATTATTATGTGCTAAAATTTAGTCTGTTTGCATTTTTATAATTCATTGTAATTTAGTCTAAATTCTGATTCTTTTTTTAGCTCAGAGCAGACTGTAAATAAGAGTGAAGACTTCACTTGAGGTAGAGAAAATCATGGCAATTGCTTCCCATCCCTTGTGGTTTAAAATAACAAAAATGTCAACTGGCCTGAAGAAAAGTTTAGAAGTTTGACTAATGCTCTTTTTGTGTGAAATATAATATACTTAACAGTTCAAAGTGGAAAAAATCTAATGCAAGAGAGGTTTGTCATCATAGAACTCAAAAGAAAGATTGATCTGATAGTTATCCACTTTATGTTCAATACAAAATTCCATTTCATTTGATTTCTCAGGAATTTCATATAGCCTTTAAACATGACAGATTATTATCTGAGAAGACATATGCCTATGACCAAAAGTTTAAAACTTGAATTCTATAATTTCCAAAATGATAAAGGCCAGTTCTACTTTACAGAGTCCCATATGTATGGTCACAGATAGCATGTTCTCTGCAATCTTGCACTACTGGGTATTAAGATCACCAAAACAATCAGTGACCAAAAGAACTTAACTGCCCAATTTAGATGTAATGATCCTCCAATACTATGTTTGGTAGTACAACATTGATATGGCCCCTGATTCAGCCAATAAGTCTCCATGGGCGGAAAATGTAACACAGGCTTATATATCCCATGGTCCATAGAAGTGTTATTGTACTCTATCGAATGTACCATGGACAACTAGAAGAACGAGCAAATCTGTCTTGGAAGAAGTACTACCAGAATGCTCGTCAGAAGCAAGGAAGTTGAGACTTCTTCTTACATACTTTGGATATGTTATCAGGAGGGAGCAGCCCCTGGAGAAAGACGTCATACTTGGTAGAGGGTCAGTGAAAAAGATGAAGAGCCTCAATGATATGGATTGAGAGGGTGGTTGCAACAAAGGGCTCAGGCATAATAGCAATTGTGAGGATGGTGTAGCACCAGGCAGTGTTTAGTTCTGTTGTACATAGGGTGGCTATGAGGTGGAATTAACTCCATGGCAGTGAGTTTGGTTTTTTGGGTTTACTCAGCATATATAACTCATCGGAGCCCTGGTGGCACAGTGGTTAAGAGCTCGGCTGCTAACCAAAATGTTGGCGGTTTGTATCCACCAGCCAATCGTTGGGAACCCTATGGAGAAGTTCTACTCTGTCCTATAGGGTAGCTATAGGGTCCCTATGAGTAGAAATCGACTCCACAGCAACAGGTTTGTTTGTTTTTGCTTTTGTTTTTTTGTTATATAACTCATCAGCTAGATTTTTAAAAACATACATCAAATGAAAAAGCTATTTAAGGAAGTAATATGCATAAAAGGTGCCTTGAACATAGTAGTTGCTCAATAATCATTTATTCATTCATCAAGAAGATCAGTGAATAAATGAACTAACAAAAGAGTAAATGAATAAAATTGCTCTCTCCACCTCCCTTTTTCTTTTACCTCAGGGACTACTTTAGGTGTGTAATGAAGTTTAAATCTATTAGAGCATTAAACTATTTGTGTCAGATACTCAGTTGTTTTTATGTTCATTATCTCGTTTATTCCTTATAATGATTTTAGGTAATTTCATTTTTCAATCCTTAGTTATTAAAATTGTAATTTAGACAGTTTAAGTAACTTGTGAAATGTTCTACAGCTAGAATGCCATAGGATTCTAAATTGAGTCCAGGTTTTCTAGACACCTAGGTAAAATACACCATAGCCGTTTCTGTTCCCTTCATGTACAAACATAGATTAGAGAGAAAGAGCACTCATGCGGCATGCACACATAAGAGATGACAAAATAAATTAATACTGTGTTACATAAATAACAAGCTCTAGACAAAAATGTAACATGTCAAAAATAGCTACAACTGAGTCCCTTGTTGTGTTACAATGTACAAATTTCTTCAACTTATTCCCTTTTATTTTCAGATCTATAAATTGTTCTTCATGTTTCCAGTTTTGAAATTGAGTTTGGTCTGGTCTTGGGCAGCAGCACATCAAGGTTAACATGTATGTTAATATCATGGCATAGCTATACAAGGAAGGGATAACCTCATTATGATGGGGCAAACAGGTTTGAAGAGCAAAGAAAGAGAGGTTAAATTTGAACTGCCTAGAGGTATTTTTCAATCTATTTCAAAAAGGTTCAGTGGTTGAATACACTCTTCGTAGATTTCTCCTGGAGGGTCAAAACATATTAAAGACACCAGAGGTCCTACTCTGTGTAAACTGTTTCCCATCCCTGCACATTCCTACCTCCCCCAATGCCAATATTTTTCTCTGCTGCCCCCTAAAGGATCTTACCCACAGCACATTCGCTATTACTGCCCTCTCCCCTATGATTTCCTTTTTCTATCTCAGACCCCATTGCTGAGCTCAGGTCTGGGAAGCTCAAAACAAAGAGCTTCCAGGCTTGGGGGCAGGGTTCAAGCACTGATTTGTATGTGTCCACCATTTGCTAAGAACTTCCTTCGCTTCTTTCCAGAGTCTGCAATATGGAAACCATTGAGAAGAGAAAGGCAATTTCAGGTCCTTTCTTGCTATCACTTTGAATTCTCCCTTACACTAGCCTCCACATGGGCATTTTACTTTGCTGGAGTGCTTACAGAAAGTTGAAAGAGAAGTATCAGAAAATAAGTTTAAAAAGTGATGGTAGTGAAGTTGAAGGAGAAATAAAAGTTTAAAAAAAAACTCTATGGCCTCCCTTCCCTCAGGTCCCTAAGTTTGCCTATTCCTCATGTCTTACTACCCATCTCCTCCTCTTAGACTCCACCCATGTTACTGGCTCCCAAACATGTCTCTGGGGCAAAAGTCTACCTTCTAGTTTGTGGATCCATTTTATTAGTTGAATAGAACTCTAAGTCAAGTTAATTGTCTTGTTAAAAATTCATTGAACTATAATTTGTAGTTTCTTGGTGGATCAAATCTAATGTAACATAAAGATATTTTTTATCTAACAATTTTACCTGTCTAGAATGCATCTCACCATGTTCATGTTGTTCTGTAAAGCATAACAAGTAGGCACTATATTTCAGGGAATATTTTAATTTATATTATTTTTATGAGTTTTTAACCCAGAAACCTTTGCAGAAGAAACTAGAAGGGCATCAAGTTAAAAACAAAACTTAATTTAATACAAACTTTAGAAGCATTCAATTCCCCATGAAACATTAGTTTATAACAATGGTTGACAAAATCAGTTTAATACCTGCAATGTTTCCATCATAAGTATACAATTCTTGAGATCCTTGACTAACTTTGAAGATTCACATTTCATTGTCTGTGCCACTAATTGAGACCCACTTCAAAAATGCCACACATCTTGTCTTGTAAATGCGCTTTTAAAATATAGCCTTTTCAAAAATCCACTCACGCTGTTCTCCAAATGATCTGTGTAAAAAAGGGGCAATTTTAATAATTCGTAAGACATTTTGAAACCTCTATCACTTGACAATTTTATGACAAAGTTAATCACATTCTCTGATTTTTTATTTGTAATTTTTCTATGATTGTTATATCACTGTGGTTTTTTTTTTTTTAGAATAGTTTATAATCGATGGGAGTGGAGATGTGGGTGTTAAGTAATTCTGTAGTGCTGTTCAAGAATAACAAACATCTTTGAATAATATAACATTACTTATTATTATGAACTGCAAAATGCTGACCAACATAGCCTACCCATTTCAGCATCTTCCATAGAATAAATGGTCCAAGAATGTGAAACAGTGAGGTGGAGTCACAAGTGACTTTGATACTGTAAGACAGTTTTGGAATGTTGTCCTTTTGGGACCACAAACCTAAGCCAAGTAGGTAATATTTTAGTGTCTAGGGTGCCAGGGAATAGGACTGAGTATCAGAGCCTGAGCAGTGATCCTAGCAGTGGGTACTAGAGAATGACTCAGATAAATAAGGTAGATGGCTCCTTATACAAACTAGACCACTAGGTTTGGACTTGGAGTAAAACCTGGATATGTTGGGTTCACCACAAGCACACTAAATACTGGGTTTGAAAAGACATCAAATTAAAAAAAAAACATCAGTTGGCAAAGTGGAGATTTCTGAAGGGTTTCTTGACATGACAGGATTAGGTTCAGTTTGAAGGAAACGTTCCTTTAGGGCTTAGAGCCCCAGCAATAGGACTGGAGAAGATGGAGGTTATCAATGACATTCACAGTGGAGGAAATCTAAGGTATAATATTTTATTTTCATTGTCAATTTTGTGTTACACTTCCGTTTTTCTCAAAAGAAGAGCCTTCTATGCTCCTACCCCCTTTTCATTCGCTATCCAGCCTTTCAAAAATGGTAACTACAATAGGATCAACAATGTCTCAAACCGAATCTGTGATTTCACTTTATTTAGAGGTTACTCAGGAAAGTACACTTAATAAAAAATTCATGACATCATTTCGCTTTTCCTGAAAATAAAATGAATCACCTTTCTTCACCTTATGCAAAAGGAAACTGAAAAGGAATAGTGGAGACCAGCTGCGTTTTGGCAATTGAGGAGAATCTTGGGCTTTTATATTGTATCAGTTTAAAGACAGAAGCTGACATTCAGCTAAGTTTCAGTAATAATGAAACAAAAAATGTTCAATCTTAAAAGTAAATCAGAAATCCGATGTTGATTATCTAAACGCATGTCTAACCATATAAAATGGAATGTCTGTAGTACACCAGTCATTGAAAAATTGCCCCAAATAGCCATCCATTAAAAACTTTGTTGATTAAACCACAGCCATGCTTGTTCAAAATAAAATAAAACAATTTTCCATATGTTTCAATAAAATACACAGTATATTTGTTATTATACATTAAAAAAAAAGCTTAGTTCACAAACCATGGTGGCACAGTGGTTAAGAGCTTGGCTGCTAACCAAAAGGTTGGCAGTTCAAATCTATCAGCCACTCCTTGGAAACCCTATGGGGCTGTTCTACTCTGTCCTATAGGGTTGCTATGAATCGGAATCGACTTGCTGGCAATGGGTTTGATTTTTTTTTTTTTTTGGTATAGTAAAAATAAAGAGATTTAAAAAGTTAAGAAGTATTGGAGTGGTGTGGGATTTGTCCAGGACTCATATTATTTCTTTGTTTTCATATGTGTATGTATTTCCTGAATTTAGAGCAGTAACTACTACGTATTTCCTACTTCCTGGAGAGATGGCCCTGTAGCAGTTTTGGTAAGATGGAAAGATTCATACTTTATGTTAAAAGAAACAACAAAAAATAATTCTGCTTTCCTCAGCGAGCAAAATCTCTTTGCATCTATTACCCCATGATTCCAAATCTGGACAACTCAAGCCAAAGCCTGTTCTAAGGAAACAAGAAGGACAGAGACCATAAATAGCATTCTGATTCTTTTATGTTTTAAAAGGCAGAATGATTTACCCTGCTCGTGTTTCCATCACAATACAGGCAAATGCACGCAGAGAAAAAGCCTCATCCAGTACAGTTGGCAGCTATTCATTTGTAAACAAACAAACAAACAAAAATGAAGTGCAGTAGAAGCACTTTGTTTAGTAGGAAACTGTAACCTTGAGGAAAACATCTCATACCTTCACTTGCTTAATTGCATTAATCAGAGTTCAGTGCTTCAGCAAAGTTCAGCTAAACACAGAAGGCAGTAAATATCAGGCTCGTATGAAAGGAAAGCCAGTTGCAGCTTCTGTCCACTGCAAAAGAGTAGCTGTTCACGCCTAGAACGGAAAAGAATCTTATATGGCATGATTACCAAACAACAGCTCCCCCCGCCCCCCCGCCAAAAAAAAAAAAAAAACCTGTTGCCATCCAGTCAATTCTAAATCATGGCGACCCGTATGAGAGTAGAACTGCCCCATAGGACTTCCAAGGAGCAGCTGGTGGATTCGAAGGCCAGCTTGACTTTTTGGTTAGCAGCCCAGCTCTTAATCACTGCAAACAGCCCCATTCCTACTTAATTACAGAGGTGGTTGGGGTAATGAGGAATTCCTATAGAAATTTTTCCTCCATGAAAAATCCTTTCTTTCTTTTTTTTTTTTAATCTTATCTCCCTGGGCTGCTGTAAAGTTTTCCTCAAAGCAGAGAATCATTTCAAATTTTTCCCAATTATTTCCCAAGCACCATGGCAAACTTCTAATATTTTATTATCTTGATAATATTGTAAAACCAGTCTCAGGAAAAAAAATAAACTTGCAAGTCACGTCCAGGAGGGAATGGAGCAGTGTTAGTTTCATTTCACAGGCATGCCCTTTTCAAATTCTTATGATATATAGGAGCGGGGGGGGGGGGGGGAAGGTGTTGGAAGATTTTATTCTTACTCCTAAGCTTTCACTAATAGCACCCTCTAGTGTTTCCAGCTGAGCTACACATTTTGTCATCAGCTAGGCACAGTATTTCTGCAGTTAAACTATTGAAAGCATAGAACTCTATAACTAACAGGCTTTCTCCACTGTTTGTATATCTTCAGCTTCTGCAGAAATTCATTTCTTCTGTTTGTACCCGCTGCAGTTTGCAGTCTTATCTTTGTGACTTGAATGCCTCAACACTAGAAATGTCTACCAATTAAATGTTAAAGTGCCTGCACAAATGATGATAGCAAAAATGCTTGGAGTTGAGAAAGCGCCTTCATCTACATAATTATTTTTGTGTCTCACAATTTTGTCCCTACCCTCATCACCACGCATGTATGTTTTTCCTCATTGTTTTTAGAGAAAGAAGTAGAATGTTTTCACTTGGGGTAAAGAGAAATTAAGTCTTAACTAAGGCCTTCTCTTTAAGCAATCCCTACCCTATCAAGTTTTAGGTTATATTTTAATTTTACCTAACATCTTTATTTTCATCTCTTGTATAGTGACAACTTAATGGTAGGCACTGTGGTAACCATGTTAAAATTTTCTATCAGCCACATTAAAAATATTAAAAATAAGCAGATGAAATTGATTTTAATCATGTATTTAACTAACAAGCCAAAATATTATCATTTCAGAATGTACTCGATATAAAAATATTAATATTTTACATACTATTTGTGTGTGCGTGTGTGTGTGTGTGTGAGCACGCACAAAGTCTTCAAAATCAGGTGTTTATTTTACACTTACAGCACGTCTCATTTTAGACTAGCCAGATTTCAAGTGCTCAACCTGTGGCTGGTGGCTATCATATTGGACAGTGCAGGTTTAGAGATTTGCCCTCAGCCCCACAGCTAGAAAGTGGCAGAGCCAGGATTCCAAATTTAGTGTAAAACTAAAGCCCTTTTCTTAAACCCTTTCTTAAATCACTGCCTCCTACTAATGCAATTGATGCTTATGGTTTAATAATAAACATGAAAAATACGGCAAACAGTGTATTCGGTCTTACAGATCTGTGGCCACTCCCTCACCTATTTTCCCAATAGCAATGACGATCTATTGATTGTAACACTAGTGCTTAACTTACAGGGCAAGTTGATATGGACAACAAAAAGATGAATGAGATTTAATGTAAAATAATTGTCACAGGATAAAAAGTGCTTGTTCTCATACATCTCATGACCTGCAGATTCTCTCTCTGCAGAGAGATTAAATGGCAAAACAAATCACAATCAGTCGGCAGGTTACTTGAACTTGATAAGAGGTGTTTAAATGCAAGTACAACTAAAATTACAGAATATTTGATTGGCACCATCAATTTCATATTAAGGATGGTTTTGTCAGTGAGATGAAAAAGTTTGTAGATAGGCACTGCCAATATTCATCTCTCTGAGTCTCCTTTTACTAGGTCCCCATTTCTGATCAACACTTCTCCATATTGACACATTATTTCTCAGATTTAATCAATTCTTACAGGCCTGGGAGACATCCTTACTCACTGAAGACTTTTAAGTCTCTTCTCTGCTGCATTATAGTTATAATACTGGAAAGTTTAACCTTTAGGGAGCTGACGTATTTCCATGGTTATGGGGTACACATTACTATAACTTCCCTTTTCTACCCTTAGCAGGACTCTGGTTCCAAGTTCCAAATTGGAACAATGAAAAAAAAAAAAATGAAATGCAATAAATGTCACAGTTCCTTCACAGCATCTCTTCCCCAAAACAAATTCCTACCGTGTCCTTTTCACTTTGAAGGACTTTTGTTAACTATAAAATTTTGGATGTAATATGCATTGTCAAAATGGGTAACTGCACAATCTGAAACCATATGCTGAGAGTCTGCATAGTGGACTAGAAATGACATAGATTTGAATTTCCCAAAGCTATTTTTTTTTTTTTTATCATTTATAACTATATAATCTTGGGCATTTTACCAGGCCCCTCTGAGTCTCTGTTTCTCATTTATTAAAAGAAAAAAGAGGCTAATAATACCTACCTCATAGAACAGTTGTAGGGATTAACAGGACAGTGGATATAATGCAGAAGTTCCATAAAAGGCATTCAATACAGGGGAGTCCCCCTCTCTCTAAGTAAGCAGAGTCCTCATTAGTCCTTTTGGAGTTAGAACGCCTAAAGCTTTTGCCAGGTGTCCTGGTTTTTAGTTATTTCATTGCTCATTGGCGCCACCATCAGACAGAACATAGGAGAAGAGAAAATGGAAATAAAAATCTTTATTTTCAGATGTGGATTTCTGTTCATCTTATCAATAAATTGGATATCTCAGATGATTTTCTGGGTTACTTAGTTCAACTACTAGAGTCTCCTTGGTCTGTAAGTGACGTTTCTACTCTACAGAGATGATTTTATTTAAGATTATACACTAAAACTAAAAGCTGTGCTCAATATTACAGAAGAATCCAGATTAACCGTAAAGCAACCACATAGATGAATTTAGGAGTTATACACCCCTGAGTGGAAATCTTCTGAGTCTGTCTCTCTTTAGCCCCGTGGCCTTGTGCAAATTACCTGCCCTTTATGAATTTGTGCTTAATAAGGAATTGTGAATAATAATATTAACCTCATGAGTCTCTCATGATGATTGCTTTAAATACCAAACAATGGACAGGAGATAGTTCTCTCCCTCTACTTTAGGTTTAAGAGGAAAATCATAAGAAATCAATTAACAGGTGTCTAATTCAAACATTTCAAATGATTATTAGTGCTCTGAGAGTACCTCCATAGCATGGCTTTGCCACACTGTCCTGGATCAATCAGTGATTTTATTTTCATTGAGTTCCTGCCATCCCCTATGACAGAGTTTCATCCAGTAGTGCAAACCACAAGAGTCAGAGCTGTAACTATTTGACAGCTTCTGATTCCATGAACAGGACAATGCATGTGTGGTACACTGTGAATAATGGAGGCAGAATTACAGGAGTGAAGTGCAATAGTAAAGTGTCCATCCCGACCTGGGCAAGCAAATACTGCCTTAATCTTCTGCAGACTACACTGAACTACGGTCCTGATGGTTCCCCCAGTAATGGCTTTATGTGTAAAAGAAAGCAAAAGGAAAAAAAAAATCATGTGAGGACTATTTTAACCAAGGTTTTAACCTTAAAAATAATAGAAATTGGAAACAAGGCAGTTTTGAAGATGGAGAAGGACATACTGGAAAAGGTGTCATAAAGATTTGTCCCTTCAATAAAAAAAAACTTTCCATGAAGGAGTCATTAGACGAAATCAACTTAAAATAATTCATAAATCTGTTTTTTCCCTTCTTGATGTTCTATTCCTATGCAGACACCATTTCCCCTTCCATTCAAGAGACAAAATATAAGAATGGATAATGTGCTTTTGGTACCCGAAAACATTGTCTACTTTTTCTCCTTTTATTTCAGGAAAGAGTGTCTCCTTCTTCTTCTAAAAACAAGGCAGAGCACTGGAAACAAATTTTTGGTTAATCATGGTGTCATGATTACATACATGGAAAGTGTATTTCCTCCTTAAAATCGTACACCTTTCTCGAGAGGAATTTAGAGAATTCACCTGGCTCATTTTCCGGACTCTGGGCAAATTAAAGGACCTGCTCCTTGGTGGGAGAATCAGAGTAGAACAGCTGGGGAGGTTTTTGGCTGTTATTGTTTGTTTTTAATCCCACGCCTGGGACCAGGGAATTAGCTACTGCTGCTTGATACCTGCGACCCATCTGAGCCATAAATCAGCCAAATTGCTCCTGGTCGTTTAGTGGTTTTTGGAGACCCGAAACCCTGATGTCCGCCGGAGCGTCGCCAACTAGGCAGTCCGGAGCGCGCTGGCAAGCACCAGCCTGGCGGCTCTGGGTTGGGTTCCTCCCTCTCTTGCATTTTTCCCTACCTCAGAAACGCGCTGCCCACTCCCGCGATGCAGCCCGGTCTTCGGCCATCCCGACCCGCTGAAGCTCACTCACTCGTACTTGCTTTCTTGTATAGCCAAAACACAAGATCCCCTGTTCACCTCTTCCCCCGCTCCCAGATGTACAATCTGAAAGGCCACCGAGGTACCAGACCCCGCTCACAGTTGAGAGTGATATGTGCGGACACAGCCTCTGGGCTCCAACTGTGGGCTTTGCCAGGCTCCTGCCCCTACTTGCACTAGTGTGTCTTAAGTATCCTTTGTATGAGAAAATGATGCTGCTGGAAGCTTGTGCTCTAGCTGGAGTCAGGGCGGCCAGCGGGATCTCGAGAAAAGCACACATAAGTAGAAAAACAAAACTTCTGGATGATAATTTGAATGAGTTAAACTTAAGCGGAAGCTTAGGAGGGGCTCGACCAGGGGACTGAGGGAGCGATGCATGCCCTCGTTTTTGCTCGGAAAAGCCGGCTGCCAGAAAGCGGCGCGTTTTCCCCAGCAGCGGGTCCCACACGCGAGAGTGCAGCCAGCACGCATTCTGCCGCCTTCTTGGGGCGGCAAGCAGTAACTTCCTAAGCTTACCTCCATCTCGCCCCCGCCCTTCTCCCCTGGTTCCCAGTCAGCGGGGAAGGGCCGCCCCCGTAACGGCGGGGGATGTGGGGTGCGGGAGTGGGGACCAGAGGGGGGTACTCAGCAGTTGGTGCTGAGCCATCCCCTCCCAGCAGGCAGCCCGGGCACTGGTTCACTTTTCTCTCCCCCCCGCCCTCCACTCGCTCACCCCCCTTCCTTCCCCCCTTCTCCCCCTCTTGCTAGTCCCTCCCCCTCGCCATTGAAAAGGGCTGGCTCGGCACTGGCTCCTTGCAGTCGGCGAACTGTCAGGGCGGGAGGAGCTCTGAGCCTAGCTGAAAGCAGCGGCCCGAGCGGCAAAGCGGAAGGCAAGCGAAACAGAGTGCGCTGAGTGGCAGCGGCAGCGGCAGCGGCAGCGGCGATACAGGCGACACAAGCAGCCCAGGCACCCCGGGCGGTTCGAACAGCCTCAGAAGCCCCATCCACGACTCCAGCTGCTCCGCAGACTGCGAGCTGTGGCGGAAGAGCCCGCTACAGCAATCGCAGTCTTCGTGGAGCTAAAGCTTTTTCTCTCTTTCACCTCCCACCCCATTCTACTCAAGAGGCTTCTTTCACTGGGTGAGTATCCGGTCCGGGTGCCAGAACGGAGCGCGGTGTGTGAGGCGTGCGTCCCGCACTTAGTGCGCGGAGGTTTCCTGCTGCCTGGGGTCTTGACTGACTACCGAGTAGTTTCAGAGACCCTTCTGGTGTCCTCCCCCATCCTCATCCCCTTCTCTTACCTGAAAGTAAGAGAAAAAGCAAACCCCGGAGGTGCGCGCAGACAGAATATCTTTTTGGCCCTGCCACCGCTCGGCTTGCTTACTTTGCGAAAACTCACTTTAGTCAGTAAAGTGCCCGCTCATGAATTTTCCCGATATTGGCTATGCAAAAAAGTCTCTCCCTTTAACAGATACAGCCAGCTTCAGCGCGGCTGAAAGAAACTCTAAGATCCGGGCAGGTGCTGGAAAAAATCATGCCCCAGAGTCACAGGCTAACCTGGTGGAGTAGTCCAAACTGAGAGGGGCAATGCCCTGAGCCAAGCATTTGCCTCAGACATCGCGCTCCCGGCCCCGCGGCGCTCCTTTCTCTGGGGGTTCTGGATTTGGAGCCCTGTCGGGCCGATGCTTCCCTTCTGGGGTCCGACCTTTGGCGCAGAGCTGAGATCTAAGTGAGCCTCCAAGCGCGCAGGACCCCGGGGCATTCCTCCTGGCGCTAGCTTCCCCGCCCCTCTTTCCCGCCCTACTTCTGGGGCCGTGCTCAGCCAGCACCTGCTGGGTGTGGAGATGGAAGGTGTGGAAAATTCTGCCTATCATTAAAAACATAAATAAATAAATAAAACTTATAACCGCATAGCCTAAAAACGGCACCCTTTTCTTATAAATGACTTTCTAAGAGTGTAGTTGAAATAAAAAGGGGGTTTCTCTTTCTCTAAGGAAATGACTTTTAATCCTTCAGAAAAAAAAGCCTACCTATCCCATAATGACGCTTTCTAAGATAGAACAACAACAAAAAAAGCAAAAACAGTTCATAACGCCACGTTTTTTTTTTTTTTTAAAGCGCGTAGTCATAAAACAGCTCCTTTTCCCGAAAACGAATGCCTCTTAATAAGAGTGCCATCGGGAAAGGTGACTTTTTAAAAGCTAGTAGCTGCTAATGGGTTCTTGTCTTTAGACTTTACGAGAGCTGAGCGATAGTCTGCCCTGGGTTGGAGACACGACCTGCATACGAGCGCATAGTCGAAAATTGAGCAGCCCGCCCCCTCTTGCAAAAAAGAAAAAAAAAGGTCACTTTTTTTTAGAGCACCTTTCCTTCCACAGTGATTTAGTCCGTGCTTTCCTGCTTTGGCCGCATTTGCGGTTTGGGGTGCGGGGCGCTGGAGTGCGTGTGTGCACGCGCGCGCCTGCGGGCGGGGCCCTCGCGTCTCTGAACCGGGTGTCCTTCCAAAATGTTGGCTCAGGGGCTGGGAATCAAAATTTGCGCCACTGCGGCGCATATCCACAAAGCAAAGACGAGAGAGAAGAGTGGCTAGGACAAAATTATAAATGAAAATTAAAAAAAAAAAATGCCAAGATGGTATTTTAGCCTAGCCCAGGAGCTGTTTCTGTAGGAATCGGAGTATGTTGAATAAAGTGTTTGAAAATCTGCATAGACTGGGAGACGGGCAGAAAATATGGGGAGTGGGCGATGGAATCACCGGAGCCACTAGTGTGCGCTTAGCGCTGCAGCAAGGAAACAACCTGAGGAGCGTGCGGAGCAGAATTCCGAACACCAAGATAACGTCCAAAAAGGTAGTGTGTGCTTTATGACTAAAGCGTAGACCCCTCTCCCAAGGTGAAACATGTGTGATTAAAAAAAAAAAAAAGTACTTGCGTGCACCTTCAGAACTTGGTAAAGAATAAATGGAATTCCACTCTTAATCTTGTTTGAAAACTCGCACAATCACTCCAGGAAGTCTCGGCCCCAGGGCTGCCCTTTCCTGTGTCTATGTGTATGTGTGTGTGGAGGGAGGTTTGAAAGCAAGCTGAAGTCATAGTATATATACATGTTTCCAGCTTTCTTGTCTTTGTCTGGTTCATCCGAGGAAGCGCGAACGGTGTGCGGGCGGTTTTGAGGACTTGACCGACAGATGGGCACGCTAAGGTCTAAAGACCACTTTCTCATTCTGCTAAATTAAGAATTGCCGCGCGTAGCCCACCAGCCGCCACCGCCACGGCGCTGCGATTGCCAGGCGGCGAGGGAGCGCCTCCACCAGCCGGGCCCGAAAACCCAGTTCTCCAGTCTCCTTCGCTCGGACAGCCCCTCCTTCTGACAATGATGTCAGTCCCGGCGAGGCACGTCTGGCCTAGAGGAGGCCGTGTGGAGGATCGGGCCGGGAGCGCGAGCGACCCTGCCCCGCGCGCTCCCTGCGCGCAGCCGCCCTTGCATCCTTTTGGCCTCCTTCCCGCGCACTCGCTCTCGGCCCCTCCTTCCAGCTCGCCCGCTCCCTAGAGGCGCGCATAGCCACCGGGGGGCGGGGCAGGCCACTGCAGGCCTGGCCTTGGCCGGTTTTGAACCCCTAGGTTCAAACCCAGATTTGAGGTCTTTCCCCGCCCTTTCCCTCCCCTTGCTACCGATTTTCTCTTTTCAGCTCGCACGTTTACTGTTCACGGTGAATATACTTAGCAGCATTTTAGAGGGCAACTACTTTAGCTACAATAATAATAGTTACCATTGTTAAATTTCCGCTGTTTTCCCTCTCCCAAGTTGAGGAGGCAGGGGGATGTGAAGACCGACGTCTTTAAAATACCTTGGCTGTCTCTTTGCCTTCGACAGAGCGAGCACCCTAGAAGGTGGGGAGGATCGGCGGTGGGGGATGGGGCAGTCGAAGGCGAAGGAGTGTATGGGGGGAGGTCCCCTTAACTGAAGAAGGGACTGGCAACTGGGGGTTACGGAGAGAAAGGCTCTAGAAGCTGCTGCCGAAGGGGAGAGGCTACCGTGCTCTCTATGATAAGGCTGCACAGACACTTCCCGAGGCCGGCCCGCCAAATTGGGAAGATTCAGGAATAGGATTTTACAAGACGGAAGCCCGCTTCGGCGTCCCTTCTGAGCTTGCTCTTCACGGTTTAACGAGTAAACCCTTGCTTTCCAGAATTTGAGGCTAATCAGTTTCTCCTGATTGCGGGAAATGCTTTCTTTAGCTCAGGGAAAAAAGGCGCAGCGCGCAGTTGGAGAAGGTTGTATAGGGCAAGAAGGAAGGGAAGGAGGCAGGGCGTGGGGAGGCAACTGGAGCCTCAGGACTGTTACCTTCCAAAGGAAATTACATACAACGGAGATCCCAACAAACTGCTTAGTTCCTGTATCAAGGCTTGGAGGCAGGTGGGAAATTTGGCGGAAGGGGAGCAGGAGCAAAGAATTCTTCCTTTTTGTAAATGGAATCCCCCCGCCCCCCACACACCCTTTTATGGAAGGCTTCCCTTACATGATATATCACTGGCAGCAAACTTAGTTGCTGTTCTTTTGAAATACAGGAATGAGGAGAAAACGCAGACCAAGCATAACGACACGTCCATTTTCTAGAGCTCAATCATTTGCTAAGGGTTGGAAGCTTTTTTTTTCCTTTTTGTCATCCAAATGTGATTCTGATGGATGCCCAAGCAATGTTGGATTTCGGCAGCTGGGAACCCTGGCAAAAGGGATTGCAAGTTTCACACTATTTTTTCCCTTCTTATTCATAACTTTGTTTTTTGCAAGATAGAAATTCCTGATAGCTTCCAGGCTGCTGGTGGCAGGAAGAAATCTGGTAAGGGATTTAGAAAGCGGAAAATTCTCCTTTTTCTCTATGCAAGCAGTCTACAACAGCCTTTAGCCAGGATTTATAAGATTCTTGGAGGAAGGAGGAAAGACACACGACAAGGAGACTTTATATATAAACCACTAGCTTTGAGGTACATTTATGAAATATATATGGTTGCCACATTTTCTATTACTGTTAAAGGAAACTATTCAGAGAATGGAAAATCTGAGAGCTGATTTTCTCCAATAATCCTGTTTCATATATTTTAAAAGAGGTGCCCTACATTTATGTATTCACCAAAAGAATCTTCAAACATATTAGTCACCTACTGTGCCAGACAATGTGCTAGGTTCCAGGAATACAAAGATAGTAAGAAAACATGACCATGGTCCTTTGTGAGCAGAGGACACTCTCAAAATTATTGTACAGTGTGATAAATGCTCTAATTGAGCAAAATGGAGGGAGAAATTAATTTTTCCTAAGAGGTTAAGAAAAGATTCTTAAAGAAAGTGTCTCTCTGGCTTTGAAAAATAGGCATTCCAAGCCAAGAAGTAGACTTGGAAGGGCATGTCAGACACAGAACAATTAGATATGGAATTAAGAGGAACGTTGTGTTTTGTAGACTAGGCCATCTTTGATGGTTTTTCAAGCAGATAGTCTTAAAAAAAAAAAACAGGATGACAAAATTGGGCAGTAGCTGGCAAACGGTAGGATTTTTTTTTGTTGTGTTTTAAATGAATGACTTGAGTAAAGAATGGATGCAAATAAATTTTAAAAAATTCTATAATATCAAGAAAAGGGGACAAATGAATGAAGAAGGCCTAAATTAAATCAGTCGAAGCAGGATAAAAAAAGAATGTTACTTTGGGGAAGAAAATTTTTCTTTAGTACATGATCACCTACTCACTTTTAAATCATCTCACTTTCCTCACCTAATCTTTAAAATTCCAATCTTCGGCCATTAAAAAAAAAAAAAAAAAGGAGACTCACTCCCCTTCAGCCATTTGCAAACGCGTGTATCTCCCTCTCCCATTTCCACACACATCCCTGTTTCATCTATGCCCTTATCCCCCCTTATCCGCTTCCACACTATCTCTCTCACCAGTTAGTGTCATTTAATCTTGGGCTTTCTCCCACATAGGCACTAGAAAGCACCTTGATCTCTCCGCTTTTCCTCCTTCACATCAGTTGTCCCACCTCCCTTTCGCTTCCTCCTCCACATTACCAACCTGGGGGTGGGCTTACTCCACTAATCCCCCCTTAGCTCCTTTCTCCCAACTACCTACCTGGGACTCTCCTCCCCTTCAGTGACCTCAAAGAAGCTACCGAAAAGGAGGAACCTCTACTTCAAACTCCATTACAGATTTGTCAAGTTTTCTGGCCAAGAAGTTTTCTTGCTGTCTGTGTGTATCTTTTGCTGTTTTATTTCAAACAAGATTTATAGTGGAATTCCTCAGATTTGTTATATTTTTTATTATGCCTACAAATGCCTGTTTTGGTTACACCCAGGGATTTAAATATTGTATGTTGGGGAGTACTTACAACTTTTCTGAATTTCTCACCGCACACTCCTGACACTGTTTCTCTGCATCCCATCCCATGCTCTTTTCCCATGGGTCATTCCTTCTGTGTTTTCGGTAAAAATTTCTTTCTTATTTTTATTCCCCTCTCTTTTTTGCTTTGTGGGATTATCATAGTGGCTTGAGTTTAAATATTTTGAGAGGATGTCTCCCTCACCCCACACACAGGATTTCAAGGCTTTTGTCAATGTGTGTTCATACCAACACACACACTTACCATCTCGATTTTCAAAGGCAAAGAAACCCTTGATTTTTACTTTATTCTTAGAAAGTTCTTTTTTTGGGGTAGAAAAAAGGCAATTCCCACATCGCCCATATCTCCACATTCAATGAGGTTGACTCAGTATTATTGGGAATTGGGGAGGGAAGAAAGAGGATGCCATAAAAATAGATGATACATTCTTTCATCATTGACATATGTAAATTTTAACTTTGGGGAAAACAAAATATATAATTTACATTTAATTGGATTGACATTATACTATAACATTCCAAATCACATGTCATTGTCTGAGCAGAGTTCTAATATCTGAAGACTTTATTGATCATTCAGTATCCAGAATGAAGAATCCTAGGTAAGATGCCTGTATGTTCCAGACTGGCTTGAAATGTTTAAATTAATGGAATCATATTGAAAAATGGTGTTATTATTCAACAGAGTTTCATCAGGAAGGCAGCGTCCCTAAAATATGGTCATCTAGGAGAAAATATCAAATGACCTATATGCCATAGTCCCTCAAGATTTCTGCCCTGTGCAACATTAGTTGTTAAGCACAGGCTTATCGCATAGAGAAAGCTATTTTACGGTGAAAAGTGTCTTGAGATTTGTTTAGATTGTAGAAAGAATGCATTCTAATTATGAAACAAAAAATATGAATTGGGAAAAGGAAGACTTTTTCAATTATGGTTTTGAATTAGAAGGGTGACACGCCAGAAATCATAAAAGCTTCTACTAAATTTTGCCCTTAAAAAAAATGTCAATTGCTGAAGGATTTAAACTGGCGCTGTTAGTGTCTCTAATGTGTTAAGTAACTAATAAGAGTGAGATCAGTAGAAAAAATTTTGAAACTAAGAGTGACAATGGCTATAGTTGTCATTTGCAGCTCAAACCTACAAGAATTATTTTTCTACCTAATCCGCTCATCTTGAATGTGTAGATTTGTGAAAACAGATGAAAGAAAAATAGAAAAGGTAAAGAAGAAATTCTGAGAAAGGGTTTTTATCTGTTCAATAAAAACTGCTTCAATAATCTAATAAATCTGTTTTGCATGACTATAATAAACTAATTTGCTGGTGGATTTTAATTAAACAATCTGAAGACTAACCTTTTTTTTACATTTTAAGTAATTGAAATGCAAATTGAGATTTGAACTGATTTTACAATTCAGTTACTATCATACTGAAATGAAAACAAAATGTTTAAGTAGTTTTCTGCCATGCTTTTTTTTGATGCATTCTTCTAGTTTAATACCTTCAGTTTGTGCAATATTCTATATTTTTATATCATTTAAAAAGGCATTATGTTATTTTAGTCTCATAAAAACTTTCAGTACAAAAAAGAAGGCATAGTTCTATCTGTTTTATGAATGTGAAAGCTGAAGTCCAGACAGGTTTAATGAGTCCCCCAAATCTTTCCAATTACTAAAACGGGAAGTCTGTATAGGGATGTTGATCTTCAGTCTCCAAACCAGGGCTTTTCCCAACTCCTGCTTTTCCTTTCTTATTTTTTTTAGTATATCTTATCAAAATTCTGGATGTAAAATAAAAAACAGTGCTTCTTGGATTAAAAAATAAAAATCTCAACGATAAATATATTCAAATACGTTGATCAATTAATTGGCTATCTGCATTATATTTTCTTCCTAGTGTCTTTGTGCACTAACCCTGTAAAAATTATGTGATAAAATGGTAAGACTACTAAAATTTAATGGTATACACACTCAGACACACTCATACATTTTATTTTCAGAAATGATTTAGATTACGGTCCATCTAATGATACTGTAAAGTTTAAGCTTTCTTAATGTAATATTTAGTCCTATAGCCTAATTCATGTTTCTTTCAGGACATCTGTATTTTTACATATGATTTATTTTAGGGAATGCTTGCCAGTGATTTTTCAGTAGTGGTTTTCTTCTGACATGTCATCTCTGAAGCAGCCTGCCTTTGGAAATCAATTGAATGTGTGTATCGTATAAACCAAAACGGCATTAAGCTTCCAATGTGCAAATCATTGTTTTTTGGTCTTTAGGATTATAAACTCCTTTTTCTCGTGGTTTTGGGGCAGGGAATGGGAATAGAATATAGGGTAAATTTAAATTGTGTAAAGCACTAAGCATTTTGTGATTTAAATGCTATTTAGCATCTAGAAAGTGACCTTGGGCAAATAACTTCATTCTCCCTGGACTACTGTGTCCCGAAACGAAAAATGAGAGACTTGTAAATTACTTCAAGTTCCCTTCCAATGAAAAACAATTCAAGATGTTTTGCAATGAATAGTAGTCATACAAAGCATTCTTTCCTTGCCCTTGATTCTACAGGTATTACCAGTTTAACTACATTGATTCATTAATCATCAGTAACTAAAAACCTCATTTGTCCAGCATTTCAATACTCTATGTGGTGGCTGGGCTGATTGTGAAGCTTGGCCCTTAAAGAAATTAAGCAGAGTACCTTCTTAAAGAAGCTTACATTCTGACTGAGCAAAAACAATGAGCAACATCAACAAAGTAATGTATACTCACATTAAGTCAAATTCAACGAATATTTATTGACTGCTCTGTGCATTACAGTATACCAAGTATGGCCCAAGTTTTAATAGGCTCCGAAAGTGGAAGGGACCCAAGAGATCATTTTGTCCAACCCCTTCATTTTACAGATAAGAAAACTAAGGCTCCGAGATGTGAAATGAGTGCTATAGGAGCTCGGTAAGGTATAGAACGATGGCATTAATTAATTCACTTCACAATCTTACCTCTTCCGTACTCTAAAATGTATTTATAATTCCAAAAGGCCATCATATATGGCTTTTTAGTTAATGTTGCTCAAGTGCAATAATAGGTTTGTATCTTATCAGAAAGTTAACTATAAGATTCGTTTATTTCTTTGGCTTTGTTAAACTGGGCAGTTTCCCACTCTGACTCAGGTATAGAAAATAGTGCATTTTCTACATTTTAACGTTTTGAATTTACATTATTAAAAGCACCTGCATTGTACACAGTATATTACAAGGCATACACTATGAAGGCCGAGTAACGGACTACAGTACCAATGCATTAAATAATATAAATATTTTAACTATTTAAAATATTTTTACTTGAAAAGCCCATTTACCTAAGTTTTCTAGAAATAGGCATTCCTTGAAGGATGGTTTTAGTTTTATAAATGCACATTTTCCTAAGGACTTAATGTATATTTCCCTGGATTTTAAAATATAATTTGGGGAGGATTTTGAGTGAATTTTCTAGAATATGATCTCTTGGCTACATCATCTTATTTTATTTTCCATGTCAGGGTGTGTGTGTGTATGTGTGTGTGTGGGAAGTATAGGTCAGGAAAAGGTAGTCAGGCAAAATATACCAAAGCAAAGCTTTTCTTTCTTTTCTGAATTACCTTAGACTGATTTATTTTACTTTGTGGCTGAGTGGAAGGAGGAAAAAAAAAAAAAAAAGAGGAAATCAAGTGGAGATAAAATTTAGAGAATGGCCAGAGTGTTAGGTAATAGGGCCTGCATTTTAGTTTAGTCTGAAATATGCAGTCTTTGTGAAACTACCTAGGCTGCCATCCCTCTTTCAATTCTAACATTAGAAACTTGTAATTTTTTTAAAAATGTTTTTTGATAATTGTTTGCTAGTTTAACTAGGATCAGTAAATTTCAAAAATGTGACTATGTTAAATTTTTAAAAGAGGCTTAAGAATAGGAAACAAACACACAAACAACAGGAAAAAACTTTTATATGGGAGCTTGCTTTATGCTCATTAGGCAGAATTTCCATTGTCTTTTCTTTTTACACTAGGGAAGAATTTGCTCAGTTTAACACTGAACTTTTAGCCTTAAGTCAGTCTCCATAGTTTTTACATCTCTCTTTGTCTTGCAGCTTTTCTTAGTCCATTAACTCAATTTTTACATTCATGAGATAAAGCAGTTACAGTAAGTATTGGCCATTTTGTAATGAGATTGAATGCAAAGCAGGATTATTTGGGGAAGGGAATTTGAATCCATTAAATGTCATACATATGCCTAAGAACTGTATACAAGAGTAAACTAATATGGGAGTATAAAGCTACTCCAACAAAAAAAAAAAATTGTATAGTTGGGTAGCTATAACAGAATCAAAGCACTTTAGAATGAAATAGAGCCAATAAACGGTTTCTAATCAATCACCATCACT
The DNA here is from genome assembly GCF_024166365.1 of Elephas maximus indicus. Classification (NCBI taxonomy): domain Eukaryota; kingdom Metazoa; phylum Chordata; class Mammalia; order Proboscidea; family Elephantidae; genus Elephas; species Elephas maximus. The sequence goes on along the minus strand of NC_064846.1, from coordinate 68,914,802 downwards.
GCTAATGACTTGTAATTTTAAACTCCAGCTTATAGGAAGTTATATTCTATTCCTGTGCTTCTCAAACTTTAATGTGCATACCCATCACCTGGGAATCTTGTTAAAATGCAGATTATGACTCAGTAGGTTTGGAGTGAGGCCTGAAATTCAACAAATTTTACAAGCTCCCTGGTGATGCAGATGCTGCTGGTCCTCAGATCACATTTTGAGGAGCAAGGGGCTAATTCATATCCTGACAGACCAGCAGGAAAAAGGTGAAGTGAGCCAAGGGTAGCCAATTTTTAAAAATATTCAATTAGGTATTTTACAAAAGGATGAAATAAAAAAAAAGTAGATATACAGTTCTTTACACTTGGATATTAAAATTGATTTTAACTTTTGGTGTAATTACATCATTTAAAACTGTAATCCGGAACAAAAGCTGATTACTTGATAATTTTACAGTCTATTCTATTTCACAGGCACTATATATTTTTATATACATGTAGGAAACCTTGGTGGCATAGTGGTTAAGAGTTCAGCTGCTAACCAAAACGTCTGCAGTTCAAATCCACCAAGTGCTCCTTGAAAACACTGTGAGGCAGTTCTACTCTGTCCTGTAGGGTCGCTATGAGGTGGAAGTGACTCAATGACAACACGGTTTTTTTATGTACATGCATTCATACTACTTTGAAAATGAAAATCGTTGACCACACAGTACCAATAGCTTACCCACATTTTAAAACTTTCCCCCAAAAGATCCAAAAGCTCTGAGCGATGTTAGTATAGATCCTTGATGGTGTTAGTTTGTAAAATATTGAAAATGAAAAATATTTTAATTTTTCAGGTTTTAGAAGAAAATGACCAATTACAATTTTCATGTATCTATTTGAAGACAGAATCCCTGGACCTATAGAGTGGTTTTCTTCTCTAGTCTTTGAAAATACACCTTTCTTGAGGAAGTATTGTTATTTTTTTCATCAGTTTCTTTTGGTATTTTCCTTTTGGTATATTTTACAAATGATTAACGAGCTCAGCTGCTAACTGAAAGGTTGGAGGTTCCAGTCCACCCAGAGATGCCTCAGGAGAAAGGCCACACACACGTGGGGACACGAAGACTCGGAATCCACTCAATGGCGACTGGTATAGGTTTTAATTTGAAGACCTTCTTTATATTTTCTTATAAGTGTCTGACATTTGGTAGGACAACAACAACAACAAAAGAGATTTGGTAGAAGTTATTTTATATTTGCTCCCTCAACAAACATTCGTCAAAGCAGGAACACATGGTAAATTCAGCATCATGCTACGTTTTAATGCCTAGACTTTTATATTAGAATACAGCAGAGAAGCCCTTTAATCTAAGTGTGCTTTTCTCATTCATCGGAAGTCTAGGAAAACTTCCGTAGTTCCCGTTCTTTACATGCAGCTCATGTAAAAGGTTGTCAATTAAAAATTTTTAAATTAAAATTTTTTTCCCTCTTTCCTTCTTCCCCAGTGTCAAATTAAAGCAAACATACACACAATGTTGAAAGCAACTATTGACATACATTAAGTGTAAGTGCTTAAACTGTGTTTGCTGGGAAACATGATGTGCCTCTGGCAGGATTAGAAAAACAACTGAAAAAGTTGTCATTTCAAAGCTGGGATTTCATGTCTTAATTATGGTGTTGGGATTCAGAAGTTATCACCTTCCGAATGAAGCTGTGTTAGTCTTTTCTAAGCTCTGATACTTTAATATCAAAAGCAGAGCTCGTTTTGTGGCAACTTGAAGTTCCCAGTGTACTGAAGGGCCAATTGGATTAAAATGTTTTTTGTAAGTGCTAATAAACTTGGGTGTCTGCCAAAATTGCCTCGGATTTCATTACTCTTAACATTATTTAATAACAATGTTAAACATAGACTGTTTCTATGTGCCTGAGGAGCTATGAGTATAGCAACCAGAATATATTTGTTTTTTGGGGGAGACATTCCAAAATATACAAAAAAAGAAAAATACCAAAACAATAGAAACTGATGAAAAAATAAAACATCCTCAAGAAATGTATATTTTCAAAGACTAGAGATCGAAACCACTCTATAGAAAGCATAAATATCAGTTCTATGAAAACATGCACTATTTAAAAAAATGGAATATAATTTGAAAATCAGACTATGGCATGGTTAAAACGAATTAGAAGCAAAAAAAAACAATTTCTTTGACTAATCTAGCAAATATTAGGAATGCTAAAAAATATTAAACAAAAGGTTCAATTAGAGTAATTTAATACAGCTACATTTTTTTTTACATACCTTTAAATTCTTTTTCCTCCTTTGGAGTCATTATGACTACATCATAATAGAAGGATTTTTTTTTTTAATGAAAGGAAAATATTTTGTAACTGGAAAAAATTTTAGTAATAAATCCCATAATTTTGGTAAAAATTTTAAAGAGATTGCAGTTAAAGTTGAGCAAAATTTGCCAGAAAATAGTGCGACATAATGTAGACTAAATGTTGAAGTACTCACAATTGCTAATAATAGGTTAAGATAGCAAAATTAGTAATATTGCTAAGAAACTGAGTAGATTATAGTCGTAAGAAAAAATAATTAGAATTCGAAGTTGAGGTTAATTAGGTTCCAGGATGAAGATTGAGAACTAAAGCATCATCATTCAAATAAATGAAACATGCTTGGAAAACATGTGGTTAGGTGCCCTGGAGTCGGTTCCGACTAATAGCGGTCCTATGCACAACAGAACGAAACACTGGGCGATCCTGCGCCAGCCTCACAACTGTTTCTGTGCTTGAGTGCATTGTTGCAGCCAGTGTGTCAGTCCATTTCCTTGAGGGTCTTCCTCTTTTTCGCTGACCCTTTTGTACTTTACCAAGCATGATGTTCTTCTCCAGGGACTGATTCCTCCTGACAACATGTCCAAAGTGAGACTAGTGTCGCCATCCTTTCCTTCTAAGGAACATTCTAGTTGTGCTTTTACCAAGACAGTACATAAAAATGTCAGTATACTTTATACCTTCCTTACACTAATGGTAGCAACTATATTATGCAAGAAAAATGCTTTGGTGGTAACTGAAACTACTGAGTTTTTGAAACAAATAATTTTTTAAGTAGACTTATTATAATATTTTTCATTAAATTTAAAGATACTACCTGAAACAACATCTCTCAGTAACTATGAAAGGCACTATGACCAGGTTTAATATTTTTCAAGTGTTTTCATTTTATTTTAGGGTATTACAGATTTTATCTCATCTGAATGTCACAACAGTCCTCTGAAACAAGTTTTGTAAATATTATGCCTTTTTGACTTATGAAAAAAGAGACACAGACATGTTGTTTATTTTTGTTAAGGTCAGATATCTATTAAGTGACAGAGACAGCACTTAATCCTGGTTCTTCTGATCCCTGGAATAACATTCATTCCATCAACCAGTGTTGCATACTATTTTCTTTAAGTGTAAATACAGTTAAGGGTATATATTAAAGAAAAAATGTAAATGTATTATAATTAATCTTTAGAAGTTTTGCATTTATTCAATCCTATTATGCACAATTAGGATAACATCACTGGCCTTAGTAATTTAAAATATATGATAACTAAAATATACAGTAATACAATAGTCGTAGTAGACTAGGAAAAAAAAAAAAAAGATGTAAACAAATTGACCAAGAGAGCGATGCTAGAATTGGATATATCTGAGAAACTTTTTTTTTTCAAAAAAAGGAAAATTTGATTATAATTTAAAATAGGCTCAGAAACCAGAGTCAAGTTCCTGAGAATTTCCTTCTATTTAAAGATAAAAAATATTTGAGAGAACAAGTCTGGAGGGACAGTGTTTGGGAGAAAAAAGAAAATTTATTATGTCTAGGCTATGAGTTGGCTTACACATAAACTGTTAAATAATAAACTAAGCTGTATTGCTCTAGATAAATTCTGGCAATGTTTGAATCCCTGACTTTGGGAGGTTTTAGGTTTCTTATTTTATTTGAATTACATTTGGGCATTTTAGTAAGATAGATTTTGTAATAGTAGTTAACAGTCAGTGGGGCGAATAGTTTTCCCTTTGGGAGATCACACTTTGTTTTCCCTTGGAAGAACTAGATTATTAGAAGGTATTACAAAAATATCTTTTGTTGTCAGAGAAGCAAACCCTGTTTAGTTCCTTTAATGAATCTCATGAGGAAATTAGTAGACTTAAAAGTATAAACTATGACACATATTCTGCCAAAGTGCTACCAAATATAAAAGAAAAACACTATTCTTATTGTAAAGTTTCCTTGAAACTATAGCTCTTCTAAATAAAATTGACATTTGTGAATTTATATTTGACAAAAGACTAGTAATGAATATAATCATTTAACAATTCATGCAACCCTGTGAGTTAGGTGGAGCAGACATTTTTATCCCTCTGTTTTTTTTTTTTTTTTTCCTAATGGGGACTCAGGCTAGTCCAGAGTTAGGTAAATAATGGCTTGCTCAAGGTCGCAAAATTAGAACTGGGCTCAAATCCATGTGTTTTTCACTATGCCATATAAATTGAGTAATTGTGTATAACTTACCTGGGAAATATGCAGTATTTGAATTTTTTAATAAAGGAAGAGAGAGAAAGGGGATATTTCTTACGTATCAAATTAAAGCTAGGGTTACTATTTCTCTTCAGAAATAGTACAGGTGATAGGTACTCAGGCTTGACTGTGAACCAGCAGTATGTGGAGATAACTAGCAATGTTTCAATGGAAATACATTAATTTGTTTGCTGTTGTGATTTTATTTCTGTTCTTTTTATTAAAGACTCCAAATGGAGAAAGTAGGGATATTTCAGTGAAATACATGTTAGTGGATACTATGTAATGTCTTCGAATTTTCAGTTTATTTAGTTTGTCTGTTTTACTTAGGAAGATCATTCTTCAGGATGTTTTGTGTTTGTGCTTAACTTGTGTTTTTTCTGAGTTAATTTAGTAAAGCACAAAATTGTTTAAATGTGAACTGTGATCTGTTACACCTACTTAAAGTTTAGTTTTTCAGAAGGTTCCATTTTCCTTTTGAAGTGAATTTCCCAAGGTCACAAAAGCTACTTAGTGACAGTCTGGAATAGAATTTATGTCTTCTGTCTCCTAGTCAGTGTACTTTTCACTGTATCGTATGTCTTTTACCATAGTAATAGTGCTTGTGCAAATTAAAAAAAAATTTAATCTGTAGTGATCAAATAGCCTAAAATGTTCCAAAGTGCTGGAAGTAGTTTTTGTTATTGATTTTTGTAGTAAATACCCAATTAAAGTTTATTAACTAGCAAAATTGACGAATCTTTTCAAACAAATTAAAAACTTAAAATATGAACTTAAAGTATTAACAATTTTTGTGAATAAAACTTAATTTTATAAGGCAACATTACATATTTTATAGCAACTTATCATCTTGAATGTTAGATACGTCTTTTACATGAGAATTTATGCTGCAATTTAAACTGTACTGAAAATTCACTGTAATACCGTTATATTGCAACATAGATTTGTCTTGCATTATAGAATTCTATTTGGAATAAACACCGTAAGAACAATATTATAGTCATCTTAACTTTAACAGTGTGTCCCTGTTAACTTAGGCCCTCATATACATTAATGTAGAGTTTTAATATTCCATGAGCACTAACAGCAAGCCAATTTTATGAAACTTATGTTTTTCTCATTTGCAGAAAACTAAATATTTTCCCTATTTTTTATTTTAAAGGTGTTTGCTTTCCTGCTAAAAATGTCTAACACATTAGGCTTTTAATAGATGGACTGGAGTTGTGAATTTTTGCTTAGCAAACACACCTTCAAAGGTCATGCTGCTTTTCAAAATATAAATTAACAACTTTTGGTTAATTGCAAAGAAATAATCTACAAGCCAGCAACCTCAGTTATATTTTGACCCTAGTTGTATTTCTTTGAATGAAATAATGACACCTTTTTTTCCCATTATGAACAGAAAGCATTTTATTTGACATAATTTTTTTTCTTTTTCTTTTCATTTCTACCAGAACCTTAGTAGCTATAGGTTATACCTATGTAAATGTGCTGCTTAGAGTGGGAGGGTGTCTAACTTAAAAGTATTTGAGAGTAAATTCTTTTAAGAAACAATTCGAATGTTTTTTATTTTTCTGAGAAATTTTGTATATATTTTTTTTAATAACTGTTTTGGAACTAATATAGAGATAAATTTTGAAATTTTAGCTGTGTGGTGAAAAAGTCAAGAGAAAAATCTCCTTTCAGAAGCTATTGAAGACAAACAGGTAAAGTCGTAAACTGTTAAGTGACTAAAAAAGGACAGATATGATCAATAGCATTTTCTTAGCTCTCCTTCTACAAATGGCTTGCTTGATAGGTTGATTCTCAAAACTAGCACATTCACAATAACTGAAAAATCCAGTTAATTACTTAACCAAAGATTATGGTTAAAATATAAATGTCAAAAATACTAGAAAATTACTTTTTGCCCACTTGATAATCATGATTTATAAATATTTCAGTTGGTCCAAATGAACCAAAATTGTGCTCTGTTCTTCCATTATCTGTATCTTAGACATCTACATCTGAACCCCTGTAAGGTGGGAGGCATTCTAATAATTTTCATGTTATAAACATGGAAATTGAGACTTGCCCAAAGTTACACAGTTATTAAATAACAATGTTACTAATCAAATCCACAAATTCAGACCTTATTAAATTCACAGCACATATTTTTGACCACTATGGTAAATAAAAAATTTGTTTGCCTAAGATTTTGAAATATCATTTAACTATATTAATAATAACTGAGCAAATGGACATTTTATTTTCATTTCTCTTTAGATACTTTTCATGTTAGATCCATTGTTTACCTGTATTTACTGTGTTGTCGTTAATGTTGTGTGTAACTGTACTAGGGCTGTAGAAACAAAAAACTACATAGGTTAAACTGAATGTTAAGAATTTTTTTCTTCTTCAGAACATCTTAATTGTAGTGGAAATATTCACTCTATGAAGTCACCAGCCATTAACAATTCATGTATATCTTGGAAAATGTGTGAATACACACTTAATTGGTTTAATTTAAAATCTAGATTTCTCCTTTGATAATTGTATTTTTATTGCATATTACAACGCAATCGGATAGTAGGAGCCCTGCTGGCTCAGTAGTTAAGTGCTACACTGGTAAGTGAAAGGTTGGTGGTTCAAACCCACCAGCCGCTCCATGGGAAAAGACATAGCAGTCGGCTTTGGTAAAGATTTACAGCCTTGGAAACCCTATGGGGCCAGTTCTGCTCTGTCTTGTAGGGTTGCTGTGAGTTGGAATCGACCTGACGGTAACGCAGTTTATATACCCAGTTTAAACAAATTAAAATTATAGATGACTTGGGATCTTTCTCATCAAAGGCCATTGCTTTTTTATTTCATTTTTATTAGAAACTTGACAGATTTGATCTAGAGGCATGATGCAATTTTTATTTTTAATGGATTTGCTTGGTCAATCTCAAAATAAAAGCTTTCAGTTCTATTCTCTGTTCAAAAATCCTGACATAATTCTGGGATAGATACTGGAGGGATAAAATTCTTCACATCATTAAGTAAATAAGTAGTATTCTCTTGAACCAAAAGGTAGAATCGAATTTATTTACAATCTATCTGCATAGTACCACGTCTAGTTAAGTCAATAATTTATTTGAAGCGACCTTTCACCAAATTAACAGCGGTTTCCTTTTTAGGTGGACATTAACCTTATTGTCCAAATAACTCAGTCTATATTTCTACCTAACCCAAAGTGCCAAAACCAAAATCAAACCTGTTGCCGTCAAGCCGATTCTGACTCATGGAGACCCAAACTGTAAAAACCCAAAGTGTAGCAGTTCTTTATTCTTAATTATATTCTTAGAATTTATAAGCCAGGATGAAAAATTGTGAACCAAGGATATTGATCATAGTTTGGTCAAAAGTTAAAATATCTTCTCTTGGATTTATTTTTAAAAAATAATTACCAGTATTAGCATGCAATAATGATGCAAATGCAGCTCAAATATAGAACATAGATTAACCGCTTGAAAGAAGTGCAAACAAGGAAGCCTAGCATGGTGGCATCTTGCCTAAGTAGGCTCTCATTCTAGTAGGTAAAGATGCATTTTTTCTTACGGCGATTTTTTTAGAATCTTCGAAAAAGACAAAAAATTTTCTAAAATACAAGTACACAGGCACCCACACACACACCTTTTAAAATGTATAACATATAATGGTTTTTGAATAAGATACAGACAGAGGTTTGTCTTTAATAATGCTTAAACTGTATTTCTCTTGGTAATATTCAGTGCCCCTTTAGAATTGTAGTTTTTACAAAAAAGAACCTACGATTGTAAGGCCTCGGTGGTGTTCCTGCTATTAAGATACATTACCAACAGATGGCAGTGGTACAGTGTAAGAACTCTACTTTTTGGCATTATTCAGACAAGCATTATTTCTTCCTTTGAGATATATAATATATGAAATATCTGAAATTGTATAATATATCATAAATATGTACGTATCCAGGACAGATTTTTATAAATAAAGATTAGGCCCAACTTATTACATTTTTCTTATCGTCTATTTTTATCACCAGGTAAAACTTAATCAAAACATACTTTTCTCCAGAGGCTTAGAATACCTTATTTCTGAAATATTTCATACTTTTTATAACATTTTCTTTAACTATCTTTTGAAAAAATATTGCCAAAATTATATTTAAAATACAAATTTTAAGAGTATTCTACAATTGACTAGAGATTTGGACTAAATTGATGATCTTCTAAACAGAAATCATTCCACCTTCTGACTGATTTAAGAAAAAGACGTCTAAAACTATGATATATTAGATATTAGTATTTAGGGATAGCCATATGCAGACACATAAGCTCCTATATTTTTGTTTAGACAAAATGGCAATATAATGATTGGATAAAGTTCCTAAACAGAAATTTGCAATTAGCATATGTACTAATACTGGCAAAACAAATTCGATCTTTTAAGTTTTCATCTACAAAACCAATTCCAAGTGTCTTTTTCTCCCCCCACATTAGTAGCACTTTGAGGCCTTAGTAATAATCACCCCCACATGCTGGGGTGGGGAGTTAAAAGGCCAGAGAAAGTGTACAACGTAGGGATTTTGACCTGATTTTACCTCGTTAGGGTTTTTGTCCAACACTTTACGTAACTCTTTTACGTTCCATTCCGTTTTCCTTTCCTCCTACTAAAATTAGCTTCTTCCATTGAATTTTCACCACTCCTTCTTCATAAGTTTAGTTGTTGAAAGATTAAATAGTTTACTACAAGTAACTCTGTTGTCTACTTCTGCTGTTCTACATATACACACATATGCTAAAAAAATCAGTTTGAAAACCTCCTTTATTTTCCTGTTTTTGTCTCTTTCCAAAAGTAAAAACAGAAGTTATCAATCAAGAATACTGGTTTCTACAAGGCTAATATTTGCCCCACACTCTGAAATCGCCCCCTTGTTTGGCCTCAGTTGTCTTGGAGATGCACAATGAAAGAGTATATGCCCAGGAGAATAAGGCCCTGATGTTTCAACTTGGCCTGATAAGGTAGTCATATAAGCATACAGACATTTTTTATTCACATTTTGAAAAAAGGTGATACTAGATAGATCATTTTTGCTGTAATTATAATGATTCTGTATATGTAACTTTATGTGTATGTACTCATTAGTTTTTTTTTTATCTAGCATATAAGTCAGAAATTACTTACTTTTCAAAATTAAGGCCCTTTTTGTTGCTGTCATTGACGATTGAAAGAAAAAAAACGAAGACAAAAAAACAAACTAATCATATAGTAAATGAGGTCAGTCGACCATTCAAATTAAGGTAGATGGTGGTTTACATATTAATTTAGGAATATTTGGTTTAAATTCAAAAGTTACTCCGTTTTTGAAAAATAAGTACTTTTTTTAAAGAAAAATTCATTTCCCCATCTGGGCTTCAAAGAAAACGATTTTAATAAATACTGCTGTTACTTACTCAACTTGGCAGAGTTTATAAGAAATAGAACTTAGAGGATTTTGACAGAAGCATTTATTTTATGCCTTTGTTAGTCAAATAAAACGAGGACAATAAATTGGAACAAGATTCCTTCATTCTCAATTTATTAATAAAACGTAATTTGGGGTTCATATTGTGCCTGAATAAGGAAATTTCTTCAACATTATCTGATTTGAAATCATTTGCATAGAAATTATAGGTTAACCCTTGGTTATATACAGAGGGTGGGAAATAGCCAAGCATGATTTTTCTAGAATAAAATAAACTTTCCTTTTATTAGTGAAAGTCACATTTTACTTTCATTTGGAGTTACAGAAATACTTTACAACTTTATCTACATAGTAAATTCATAAAGATAATTACATATTTTAAAACTAGGAATATTTTGACATTAAAGATTTCCTTATAAAACCAAAATTAAAGATGATATTAACATAATTTATACAACATTAAATATTATTTCTTTCATAAAAAATGATTCATCATTGTATAAGTGGATTCATCGTAGATTTTTTAAATATCAAGCACTCAAACTGTATTAAAAATGGCATTTGTTATTAGGCCTCCAGGTGTTACATATGACTAAGAGTCATGGATAGACGACAACATAAGTAAAAAATGCTTAGCAGAGGCAAGAATCTGGGAGGCCAAATTATGTTAAAGAACTTTATTTAAATGAAACAAAAAAATCTGGACTCATTAAAAACACTAATGTATTATGGTTACTTGAAGAATTGGTCATTAGAGGAATACAAAACTGAGAGTTTTCCCTACTTCCTTAAAGTGGGGGAAGATACTCATGCTGGCCTTCATAGCTTTCCTTATGATTCAAGGGCAGTGCTAACAATCATACACATGCAAATGTCATCCTGCTTGCCATATTAGAAGAGATGGAGTAAAGTGTCTATTCAAGTTGTTACTGGCAGCCTGTGTTCCACTGGGTGGGAATTTACCAAATTAAATGCAGGCGATTTTCTTCATCTAGATACCAGACAAGTGTTCTTTTTCAGGTTGTCTCTATATTTGCTTTGTTGTCTTTTCTTTACAGTTCCTTATGTTAACTCAGTATAGTGCACACAGCTTAGATTAAAATAATTCTGTTGACTAAAACACACTTTTTTAATCCTTTTTTTTTCTTCTCACAGCTACACATCCTACTCTGCTTTGCCTCTGTTGATGTTGTTAGGTGCCACTGAGTTGGTTCCAACTCATAGCAACCCGTGTACAACAGAACAAAACACAGGCTGGTCCTGTGACTTCCTCATAATTGTTGAGCCCACTGTTGAAGCCACTGTGTCAGTCCATCTTTTGAAGGTCTTCGTCTTTTTCATTGACCTACTTTATCTAGCATGATGTCTGTCTCCAGAGATTGGTCCCTTCTCATAAGATGTCCAAAGTATGTGAGGTGAAGTCTAACCATCCTTGCTTTTGAGGAGCATTCTAGCTGTACTGCTTCCAAGACAGATAGTTCCTTCTTCTGGCAGTCCATGGTATATTCAATATTGTTCGCCAACACCATAATTCAAATGCATCAGTTCTTTTTCGGTCTTCCTTATTCATTGTCCAGCTTTCACATGCATGTGAGGAAATTGAAAGTACTATGGCTTAGATCCAAAAAACAAAAACCAAACCTGTTGCCGTCAAGTCGATTCCGACTCATAGCGACCCTATAGGAGAGAGTAGAACTTCCCCATAGAGTTTCCAAGGAGCACCCGGTGAATTCGAACTGCCAGTCTTTTGGTTAGCAGCCGTAGCACTTAACCACTGTGCCACCAGGGTTTCCATGGCTTAGGTCCGGTGCACCTTATTTCTCAAAGTTTTTTTTTTTTTTTCTTTTTTAACACTTTAAAAAGGTCTTTTGCAGCAGATTTGGCAATGTAGTACGTCATTCCATTTCTTGACTGCTGCTTCCATGGGTGTCAATTGTGGATCCAAATAAAATGAAATCCTTGACAACTTCAGTCATTTTTCCTGTTTATCATGAAGTTGCTTATTGGTCCAGTCGTGTGGATTTTTATTTTCCTGATGTTGAGGTGTAATCCATATTGAAGCCTGTCGTCTTTGATCTTCATCACTAAATGCTTCAAATCCTGTTCACTTTCAGCAAGCAAGGTTGTGTCATCTGCATATCAGAGTTTGTTAATGAGCTTCCTCCAATCCTGATGCCTAGTACTTTTTTGTATTGTCCAGCTTCTTGGATTATTTGCTCAGCACACAGATTAAATAAGTATGGTGAAAGGATACAACCCTGATGCACACCTTTCCTGATTTTGAACCATGCAGTATTCCCTCATTCTGTTCAAACCACTGCCTCTTGGTCTATGTACAGGTTCTTCATGAACACAATTAAATGTTCTGAAATTCCTATTCTTAACAATGCTATCCATAATTTGTTACGATCCACACAGCCGAATGCCTTTTTGCACAGTCAATAAAACACAGGCAAGCATCTTTCTGGTATTCTCTGCTTTCAGCCAAGATCCATCTGACATCAGCAATGATATCCCTCCTTCCACATCCTCTTGTGAATTTGGGCAATTTCCTGTCCATGTACTGCTGCAACCACTTTTGAATTGTTTTCAGCAGAATTTTACTTGTGTGTGATATTAATGATATTATTTGATAATTTGTACAACTTGTTGGATAACCTTTCTTTAGAATGGACACGAATATGGATCTCTTCCAGTTGGTTGGCCAGGTAGCTGTCTTCCAGATTTCTTGGCATAGACGAGTGAGTGCTTGCAATGTTGCATTCATTTATTGAAACATCTCAGTTGTTGGTCTGTCAATTCCTGGAGCCTTGTTTTTCACTGATGCCTTCAGTGCAGCTTGACCTTCTTCCTTCGGTACCATCAGTTCTTGATCATGATTATACGCTACCTCATGAAATGGTTGAATGTTGACCAATTCTTTTTGGTACAGTGACTCTGTGTATTCCTTCCATCTTCTTTTGGTGTTTCTTGCGTTGTTCAATACTTTGTCTGTAAAACCCAAACTAAACCCATTGCCATCAAGTCAATTGCCCACAGAATCCTTCAATATTGCAATTCGAAGCTTGAATTGTTTCTTCACTTCTTTCAGCTTGAGGAATGCCCAGCATGTTTTTCCCTTTTGGTTTTCTAAGTCCCGGTCTTTCAATATTTCATTGTAAAACTTTACTTTCTTTTCTTGACCTGCCCTTTGAAATATTCTGTTCAGGTCTTTTATGTTCAGGTCATTTCTTCTGTTCACTTTGGCTACTCTACATTCAGGGACAAGATTCAGTCTCTTCTGACATCCATTTTTTTGTTTTCTATCTTTCCCGTCTTTTTAATGACCTTTTGCCTCCTTTGTGTATGATGTCCTTGGTGTCGTCCCATAACTGATCTGGTCTTTGGTCATTAGTGTTCAGTGTCTCAAATCTATTCCTGAGATTTTCCCTAAATTCAGGTTGGATATACTCAAGGTTTTACTTCAGCTCTTATGGACTTGTTCTAATTTTCTTCAACTTCAACTTGAGCATGCATATGAGCAATTGACAGTCTGTTCCACAGTCAGCCCCTTGCCTTGTTCTGTTATTGAGATTCTTCAGTGTCTCTTTCCACAGATATAGTGAATTTGATTCTTGTGAATTATATCTGGTGAGGTACATGTGTTTAGTGGTCATTTTTGTTCTTGAAAAAAGTTATTTCGAATTAATAGATCCTTGGTTTTGCAAAGTTCTATCATGTGATCTCCAGTGTAGTTTCTATCACCAAGGCCATATTTTCCAATTACTGACCCTTCTTCTTGGTTTCCAGCTTTTGCATTCCAATTGCCAATAATTATCAGTGCCTTTTGATTGCATGTTGATCAATTTCAGACTGCAAGAGTGGTGAAAGTATTCAATTTCTTCATCTTAGGCATTAGTGATTGGTGTGTAAATTTGAATTATCTTCGTATTAACTGGTCTTCCTTGTAGGTATATTGATATTATCCTATCACTAACAGCATTGTACTTCAGGATAGATCTTGAAATGCCCTTTTTGACAATGAATGTGACACCATTCCTCTTCAATTTGTGATTCCCAGCATAGTAGACCATATGATTGTCCTATTCAAAATGGCCAATACCAGCCCATTTCAGCTTACTAATGCCTAGGATATTGATTTTCAAGTGTTCTGCTTCATTTTTCACAACTTCTAATAATCCTAGATTCACACTTAGTACATTCCATCTTCTGATTATTAACAGACGTTTGCAGCTGTTTCTTCTCATTGTGAGTTGTACCACATTAACAAATGAAGATCCCACAAGCTTGACTCCATCCACGTCATTCAGATAGACTCTACTTTGATGAGGCAGCTCTTCCCCAGTCATATTTTGAGTGCCTGTCAATCTGAGGTGCTCATCTTTCAGCATTAGAGAAACCTGCCCACCGTGAGTGACCCTGCTGGTATGAAATACTGGTGGCCTAGTTTCCAGCATCACAGCAACACAGAAGTCACCACAGTACAATAAAATGACACAGGAATGGTGGCTGTGCCTTTATCAACTCTCAAATAATTTCACTTATTCAAGCACTTTACTGCTCATCTCACATTAAAGTAACCTCATTAAGAAGGACCACATATTTTGATAATTTCCATGCAATTATTAATGTTCATAAGTAGGTAATGAGTTTTCCTGCACACCTTTTTTGTATATTCCACAGACTTTTGGGATTAATCTTTTCTTATTGATGTAGTGATTTATATGAAGAATTGAATATCAGTGGAAAGTCTGACTAAATACCAGGCAGATAATATGAAATTGTCTTTTTTAGGTCAAAATCAGTTGAATATCTGCAATTTCTTATGGTGTAACCTGATAACCATAGTCCAGGAAATGTACTGAAAGTTAGAAACTTTCCTGTTGATAACTCATAAATCATAGTAAGTTATCAATGGAGGTATTTGCTGAATATCCTCCTCACTTAATGTAGGTTTATTAAGAACATTACAAGAGGTTTAAGTAAAAATTAGTTTTGGAGAAATCCTTATGAATCATGGATATTTCTGGAGAAAGTGAGATTTTTAATGCTCGGACTTCTGATCTAATTTCCACATGAGTTCCCGAACAATGAAACATAGCTCTATTAAATGTCCTTAGTGAAACTTAGCCAATTATGCTACATCAATTTCAACACGATCAAGTAAATTTATTTCCCAATTCAATTACTTATTGAATGCAAGGATATTTTTTTTTCTGATAAGGTAAGCATTTGAATCAAAGGACAGTGTTTAGTTCAGTCTACAGAAGATATAGTGTTTGCAATTTAATTTGGATTATACTAACATGTGGAATGATCCCTCCATTTAATTGTTCATACCATTATCAGAAAATTTGATTCCTAAGAAAAACTTAAATCAACAAAACCATTTATTGTCAAGGATCTTTACCATTTTGCCTACAATTACATTGTCATATAGATTAGCTTTTTACTGGGTGATCCCTCTTGATAATTTTGATGTAGATTCTAATTCCAAAACATTTTTTCTTTTAGTATAAGTGAACACATGAACATATTTTTTTCCTGATATAAAAGATAAATCTGCTTTCAAATTCTAGCTGCATACCTTAATAGCTGTGTAAACTTAGCCAAGTTACTTAAATTGTTGGATCTTCCATTTCCTTTTATGTAAATGAAAGTGATAATAATAGTACATATATTATAGAAATGCTGTATTAAAGGCACTTAACACAGTGCTTCACATATAATAAAAACTCATTAAATGACAACCATTGATAGTGGCTCATAGTGATCCTATAGGACAAAGTACAACTGCCCCATAGAGTTTCCAGGGAGGTGAATTTGAACTACTGACCTTTTAGTTAGCAGCCGAGCTCTAAATCCCTGTGCCACCAGGGCTCCCAATAAATGATAGCTACTATTTTTAATAATTGAGCACATGCTTTGGAAACTGTATTAAGATGAAACCAACGACTGAATGTATCAAGATATCTGTCACACTAGTATTTGCAGAAACATAGATCTTTATTTCCTTTATATTTTCTTTTAGTAGGATTATGATTTACAGAAAATTGCCAGTGTGTAAATAATTTTGTCAAAAGGACTTAAAATATCCAGAGTGGAAAATTCTCCAAGTTATCAGTTTTCTTTCAATCACATATAGTGTAATTACTGATAAAGACAATTACAAAAAAAAACAAAACCTGTTGCCGTCGAGTTGATTCTGACTCATAACAACCCTATAGGACAGGGTAGAACTGTCCCGTAGAGTTTCCAAGGAGCACCTGGTGGATTCAAACTGCTGACCTTTTGGTTAGCAGACAGAGCTGTTAACCAAAGTCAATAGTTTGTTAAATAGTGGAAATTTTACACTTGTTGAATTGGAGGCATTGCTGGCGACAGCAGTCAGTACAAATAAAGCATATTCTTGTCTTGACAGTTTAAGCCAATGTTAAAGTAAGAAGTTCTCCTTTCTTACCAAATGGAAGTCTTTTCAAACTTAGCAAAATTTATCTCAGTGGTTTCTTAAAAATAAAAGTTATTTTAAAGCATATTATATAACTAAAATATATCATTTTTAAGATTTTTGTGGTGATGCAGGATGGTATTTGTAATTGTGCACAAGACATGAAATGATAGTGTTGTATTTCAAATTGTTTTGGTCATTTATAATTAACCTGTGAGGAAGTAAGAAAAAATTAAGACAATTAAAAATTATCAGTAGTTCACTAGATTAAAATTTTAATTGGTTAAAGTTTATTTTTTATACAGTCTTTAGTAAATGTATTCATTAGGTTATCTGAGGAAATTCTACTTTAAAATAAGTGTTACTTCATTGTTCTCAAACAACTACTCAGTCAGTACACATATGGTTGTGGGTTTTCTTGATTTTTCTTTTTTTACCAGCAGTGATGCTTTATTTCTAAACTGATCACTTTATCTGGATAAAGAGGACATAGTTTAAAGTGTAACTATTTATTCCTTAATTGTGTATTTAAAATCATTTTAGTTTTGAACCATCAGATATTCAAGTAACCTCGATAATTGTGCATGTTTTTAAAAGATTCATATAATAATAGTAAAAAGACATACTATAAAACATCATGATAAAAGACAACCAAGAACATATTACTTAATCCTATTCAGAAAGACTAATTTTTCTAAGAGACTTTACAGAATTCTTGAGAATAATCAAGAATAACATTTTTTCACTTTTTTAACATGGTAAGTCAGAGTTTTGAAAACTGGTAAATATAACAGTAAAAATGTCAAGAAAAATATTCAATTTCCATTTATAAAAACTGAAATGACAAGAAGACTAATAAAATCCCTTACTGTCATTATTTCTAGAAGTTGCAGTTTTGCTTTGTGATATATTAAAAAAAATGATGAAAACACCAAACTTTATTGTATGGTAGACTTTTTCATGAATATAAAGGTTAATAATCAGACTTAACTTTCTATCACTGATTCTATTACTACTCATTGAATATATGTAAAAATGCTTAATGTAACACATTTAAATGGAGTACTTATTTTGCAGAATTTTAGTCCCCAAAGTAAAGAAATAGTCATAGAAGATGAATTTTTAAGACCCAGAATTTCATTTATCCCCCAAAATGCAGTTCCTTATCTATTCTTTTGGCATTCTTTAGACGCTAGGCCCTGTTGATCTCGATACTGCATGTGTGTGTGTACTTTTAAATCATTATTTGTAGTAACTTACCTCAAAAATGAATTAACATATTCTAAGGCTCTAATATTAGGATAGAAATAGTATATTCATCACAATGATATTTGTTGGTCACATGTAATATAATTAGAGCAGTTTCACACTAAAATAAGTAACCAAGATAAATAAGATATAGAGAAAAATAAATGAAATGTTTACTCCAAAAAATAGAAGGAAAACAAATTTTGACAGTATGAAAGTGACATTGGATAAGTGCATTGCCTAGGACTTTTCTTGAATAATTTAGTATATTTTATTTGAATAATTTAAAGGAGTGTAAAGTGGGGAGATCAGCAGTACTGTATCATGAAGGAGGAGAAGAAAGATTGTTTTTCAGACTTGATTTAAATTGATTGCCTTTGTAATGACATGAGCTTGAGTTTTTGTGTCTATTTATAATGAGTATTCTAAGGATTTATTAACTCTCAAAAACGGGGGAAAAATATTCATGCTTTTTTCCCCTGTTTCGAGGTAGGCCAAAAATAAAACTTGCTTGAAGGATAAGGGAATGAAAGTGAAGTCGTGTGTGCTAAAGCATAGCCACTTAAACAGTTTGATTTACACTAGAATTTTTTTTTTTAAAGGAGATAATGGGCATTCGATATTTCTCACCTTTGACAGTTATGTCAATTCTCTTAGATATCTTAAATTCTCTAAGTGGAGATTTGTCATAGTCTCCACAGTACACCTGTTCAAAAAATTGTTGCCCACGGAAATCTCAAGATGATAAGTTTAAAGAAATGCAAATTTCAGTTACCTCACCTGTGGGAAAATTTTTTTCTATTACTTTTCAGCTAATAAGGCACCCAGGTGATGGGAATTTTAATCTCACTGAAGAGCCAAATTTCCTTTTGGAAATTAAATTTGCATATGCAAATTAAAATTTGAGTTTAGGCTTAGGCACCTTGAGTAGGGATAATAGGTGATGTGGAATTTGTTACTTGACCATTGATCAAACTTACTGAGTGCTGGAGAAAAAAACAAAAACAAAAACCTTCAGAAAATTTCCTCATGTTGACAGGGGCTAGTATCTATATTCCTTGGCATTTTTTCCTTATTGATTGTTTCCACACTGTCATATCTCAAAATGTACACAAGAGCAGAGAGTAGAAAACATTTTACTCATATCTTCTGCCAAACCTGAATAAAGAGAAAAGTTTTGTATTATCACTTCAGTTTCCTCGTTTTTCTCTGCTTCTCTTCTATGTTAACAAAATCTCAAGTCAGACCTTGCAACTTCTTCTAGCCATGTGTTTGTTTGACTGTCTTTTAAAGCCCATTAGAATTACTTTTTGCTACACTGAGAAATCTTTATGAACTGCTAGTTCTTTTAAAGATTTGTAATTCGTTTTATTCCAAGTACTCAAGTAAATTCTCACAGTCTCACAGACAGAAGCCGGGATAGTTGATTATCTGAACTGGTAAAGATATGCTGACCAAACAGAGGAAAGTAACTTAAAACTGTAGCATATCACTTTATGTTAAACTTTCAATCATCCTTTAATCTTACTGCAATCTCTCTTTTTTCATACACCTGACATTTGGCATCATCTCTTGCTCTTCTATCCAGTGCACACTAACTATCCAGTATTACTAGACTCAGCTCTTGGCAGGTAGTTCATGTAGTTATGCTATACCTGAAATTTTGTCTTTTGTCTGCCAATCAGTGTTCCTACAATAAATGTGCTTAGGATTCAAAGTAATTTTTGCTTCACTTTGAACTTACAAAAGTCATCCAGCTAGCAGGGTAAAGTGGAAGAACCCAAAACATTAAGTATTGGCCATTCTAGCTTTGTTGTAACAGAATTTATCAAGGATGAAGCTATTCTCTGAAAGGAGGTCAACTGTAGTTTATTGTATTTTGACTTCTATTCAGATCAGATTTGTACAACTTCATCTTGAATTTTAGAGCATCTACCCTTAAATGACAAATACCCTAATGTGCCATTGAGTCAATTACTACTTAAAAGTTATTTTTGCAGGCAATTATACCATCACCATTTAGTTTGGAGTGAATTAGCTACACTGACATGTTGCATTAACAATAATCAAAAGTAATTTGAAGGGAGATAAAAATGTTTCCATCCTCATACATTTGCCACTTATGTTTTTCATTAATAATAAAATTGTGTGTGTGTGTGTGTGTGTTTGAGGGAGTGAGATCATAAAAGTAGTTTTTTTTCATTCACCCTATGAAATACTTCTTTGGTGGTCAAGTTCAGAGATATTTTTAATCAGGGGGGAGAAATTCCACTATTTGAGAATCTGTGTGTCAGCAAACTGTTTATCTACAATTTCTTGATTTTCATGTATCATTTTAGGAGGAAAAAAAATGCCTACATTTAAGTCAAAGTGCACCTGATGTTCATAAAATGTTAAATATAAAGAGCAACAACTTTTCAATGATCTCTTGAGATACAAATTTCTTCTTAAAAACATTAGTGGAAAAAACATACATCTGTGTTAAATATCTTTCTGGGACTCATAATTGCATAAAAGAAATGACATCCATATCTGTTACGTCTATGAATCCAGAGATGAAAGATCAGTTAAGAAAATAACTTTAACCTACTACAGGACTGGTCTTGATTAAAAGCAGAGATATAGCCATGATTATCTCCCACATTTTAACATGCCTTCAGATGGAATACATATATTTATATTAAATACTTCATTATTTAAGATCCCATTTACTTAAACCGAGAAAATTCTTTAATTCTCCATTTGCAAAGAAAGCAAAATGATTTTCTGGACAAAATAGCATTAACTTCCAGATACACAAAACAAAAACAAAAACTCAACAATGGTCTCTGTAGATAAATATTAACTTTCATTCAATTTACATAAATTTTAATAAATTTATATTCCAAAGGAATGTGTGATGGATCCGGGCATCAGTAAATCCATAACTAATATTATATATTTATGGCATGTGTTTAGCCATCCACATCACATTATTTAAAAAAAAAAATTGCCATTGAGTTGATTCCGTCTCATAGTGACTATATAGGACGGAGCAGAACTGCCCCATAGGGTTTCCAAGGAGCGGCTTGTGGATTCGAACTGCCAACCTTTTGGCTAGCAACCAAATGCTGAAACACTGCACCACCAGGACCTCACATATAGGGATGTCTTATTCCCCAGAAAGTGTTTTAGTCCTCACTTATAGATTAATAGATGATGCAATATTTGCTGAGGATTTTAGGCACTCTCCTAGGGCATGAAAAAAATTTAATAAATCTTAGGTGATCTGCACCACCCCATAAGAATCTTATACAGGAATTAAAATTCCAGTAAGTTTTTGTTTAGCTACACTGACTAGGGCTACCCTGGTCTTTGTCTTTAAATATAGAGACTAAGATGGAAGTTTAGATAGATGATTAATGCTCACACTTTACTAGACATATCTTTTCAGCATATCCCATCATCATATTGGTTAGATTTGTCTTTAGTAAAATTATAACCAACATATAAAGTACCTTTGATTGCTAAAGTATTAACTCACTTCAATGAACTTTTGTAACTAAGGAGCTCAAATTTAAATATGTTCCCTTATTTAGGCTCAACATTTTCCTACAAAACCTGTTATTTCTCCTGACTTTATCTGTTCCTGACACTAACCTCAGTCACTCAGACTTAAAAAGCCTTGGGCTATTTCCTTTTCTTTATCCCCACATCCCAGACTAAACTTGAGACTTTTCTATCTTCTAATCTTTTCCCCTTCTGATCTTTCTACAGCTTTCAGTTAATTCTCAAAAACATTTAAAGAACTACTTCCTCTGTGAACCTTCCCCTGATTCTATCCCAAAAGTATTTGATACTCCCATAGCCTTTTTCTCTTTCTTTTGTCACTTAGCCTATTTAGCATATTATTTGTTTTGTACTTCCTGTCTTTTCTCCCCCACCATATAAACTTACTGTAGTGATTTACACTCATAGGTTGCTTAAAAATTATATATAAACTAGATGGATGGGTGGAAAATGATGGCGTATTCTAACAAAACAAAATTTCCTTAAGTAAATTCATGCATACCCCAAAGCTAAAGACAACATATGAAATACCTCTGAACTGTGCTGTCCAATATGGTAGCTACTAGCTACATGTGGCTATATAAATTTAAATTAATTAAAATTAAAAATTCACTTCCTCAGTCGCAGTAGCCACATTTCAAGCGGTTAAAAGCCACACATAGCTACCAAATTGGACCCTGCAAAAAGTTATGTTGCATAGGACTGCTCTAGAACTATTTGATGGTGAAAAATTTTAGAGAAACACTCTTCTCTGGAATGCTAAGAAGGTCGTATCTATGAAATAATAGGTGTAGGATTTCTATTTTCTCATATTAAAAAGTATAATTTATAGCCGTTTACAACATAAACAATTATCTCACAAAGAGGAAGAGTCATATGAGTGTCATTCTAGTCACTTTTTCATTTAATCTATAATTTTTTGCAACACCAGTGATATGAAACAAAATATAACTTGAATAGGTAGGAAGTTGCCCATATTTCTACATAAAAATGTGTTAAATGCTTTATAGATCTGGCTTAATTAGAATTAAGAACACAACAGTTTAGTCTGGCTTTTCAAAATTTTAAGAGCTTCTTCGATGCTAAAAAATGGAAATACCCATCCAGCATCCTCTGTTTTGAAAACTATTGTGGACTTTTTGTTTTTTAATCCAAGAGAGATCCATAAGTTCATATTTAAAAACACAGTCTTTATGTTCCTTGCTTTCTCTTTTTCAAAATCTAAAATTGTGCAATGCAAAAACCATTAACCTCTTCTTGATTTGTAGCCAGTACAGCAAATTGGAGGATCCTGCTGTATAATGATGGACCTCTGTCATGTGTTGTCTACTTTTTTAATTTAGATTTGTGGTTTCTTGAAATCCATCTCAAAAGTCTTTGACCAACCACAGGAAAATCCTTTTGTGAGTAAGAAGGATTCCACAGATCACATACCAGAGAGGTCTTGCCTCAGCTGCTCTCAACTTTATAGTCTTGTGACGAAGCTGACAAGCTTGGGTGAGACAATGTTTTGCTATCCTCCTTACTGAATTAGAAATTCCCCTCTAGGACATTATTAATTGATATCAAGAGGCATTGTACATGAGATTAGTTTCATGACTGAAACTAATAACGGATATCAAATTGAAATTGGTATGTAGGTAATTATGAATTCACATAATACATGACTAATATTCAAGGCATGATCATTTTTCTCAGAGTCAGGAAATAAATTCTACTATCCAATGGGGATAGTATAGTTCATATATGTATTACCTTGAATCAATGCTTTCTAATATTTGCTAAACCTGCAAATTCCCAATGCTGTGTATTAGGTTTATAAATCTATTATAATGATCTAGGGATGACGACTAATTAGTGGAAATGGTATTTTTATTTAAGCTTTTCTTAGCAGATAAGGATAGCAGAGACCTCCCATTATTTTGAATTCCTGGAATATTTTGTGCCTACATTCAGAGTCCTAGTTGATTTGCTGCTAACAGCACTTTATTTACCAGGGAATGCAGAATCATTGCATCCTTCAAACTAAAGGAGCCTTGGAGATCCAGCAGTAGAACTTGCCACCTAGTACAGCATTTGGGTTATTAAAGCCCTGTCTTTTTAGTGCATTTAATTTATTTAAGTTTGAATTGATTACATTGTACTGGAGACAAAGACATTTTTCTTCCCCTCTTTTCATTCTCCACCCCACAGCTGATTGCAGAGCACTATGAGGACTGTACCAAAGTGGGTTTTAGTTCAGATATTTCAAGGTGAGTCTTATATGCGTAAAATAACATGTAAGTCACCATTACTCTAGATCTTTTCAGGGGTACTAACTTTTTCTGAACTCCTATTTTTAGTATTTAAACTTTTTTTCTTACAAGATTTGTTTCAAGCTTAAAATGTTAACAGTGAGAATGGATGGGGGGAAGAGGAAGATTATATTAAAATATATTGATTAATATCATGTACGGAGATATGTTTAAAATTCTATTTAGTTACATGAAATTTGGAAACGGTGCAAAATGTCATGAGGTTTTAGTTCATTTAAAAAATCATTTAAGTTTGTAGACAAAGGGATAACGTGTCTTCCAACCATCCCTTCAGCCTTGTCACATTGCTGCTGATATAACACAGTATTTTTTTTATGTAAAAATAATGTATTTAAGCTCTTCACCACAAATTCCAATTTTTTTTTCTGTCTTCCATGTGGCAGAAGAAGGGAGTGAAATATGCACCCCCTGGCATTGCTAAAAAAAAAAAAAGAAATCTCTAGAAAGTTTTAGTCAATGCTAAATTTCTTAGGCACTTTACTCCTTGTTTAAACAACCTCTTTTACTTTTTACGTCATTATGATTACTTGACCCTATTCCCCCCAAATACTCAAATCCACATAATCTCAGTGTTGCCCAACACATCCCAGACCCTGCAAATCACCTTACTTTCCCTCTGTACTTTTCGGTCCTGCAATTCTACCAGTCACTGAAGTTATTTCCGGCAGTCATTCCACTCATTTTCTCAAATAGCTCCCAGTCTTTAGAGCTTCTATAATTCTTCCAAGTCTCTACCCAATCCTTAGGTTCCCTGTTATCTCAGTCACCCTAGTTATTCTCAATTAGCTTCCATGCATTTTTGTCCTACTTAGCAAAAAACCCAAACCCACTGCCGTCGAGTTGATTTTGACTCATAATGACCCTATGGGACCGAGTAGAACTGCCTCATAGGGTTTCTAAGGAGTAGCTGGTGGATTCAAACTGCTGACCTTTCAGTTAGCAGCCTGAGCTCTTAACCACTGCACCACCAGGGCTCCTGTCCTGGTTAGACTCTGGGAACACTTATTATTCTGTTATTGTTGTGACCATCGAGTTGAGAGTTGACTATGAGTTGTAGTGACCCTGTAAGACAGAGCAGAACAGCCCCATACATTTCCTAGGCTGTAATCTTTCTGGGAGTATATCACCAAGTCTTTTCTCTCAAGGAGGAGTGGGCGGGTTTCAACCTCCAGTCTTCTCATTAACAGCCGAGCACTTAACCATTACGCTACCAGGTCTCATTGTTTAATTACTGTATTTCCTCCTAATCCTCAAAATCATTCCTTGCCTCTCTTCAGTCATCCCTTGCCTTTTCTTAGTACCCCTGTTCTTCCCAAGTTTTATCCACAGCCTCTTCCATGTCTTCTGATCCTTCCAATTTCCCTTAGTGCCTCATAGTCTTTCCCAAATTATTCAGGCCCCTTACAGGTAACTGGAACATAATTCATCACATTAATACTATTTTTAGAAACAGCTTAAGTTTGCAAACTACCATGCATAGCACAGTTTATAGTTTAATCTTTGATGGGTTAGTTTAATTTTATTCATTATTGCCCCTAACATGCATATGGAATTTTACATACTTGATGTTTATACCAGGCTTGCTTCCAAAAGAATTTGAGGAAGTGGAGGGGGATTACAAAAAATGAGGAGGCATAGTCTCCGTTTTTATAGTAGTAACTTATTAAAATAACAAATTCAAATCAAAGCATGGTAATTTTTTTAAATTCAACAAGACATTCAGTTCAAAACAATATTCTACAAATTTATTAAGGGGTAAATGAAAAAGAACAGATGAGCAAGGGAACGTGCCATTTGAACGTCCCTGACACTTAGTAACTACGTAATTTGACCCCCCCGAATTAAAGTTAAAACTCATTGCTCCAAGACTTTCCTGATTGCCTTTCCTATAATTGTCGCATTTTAACTACAAGCCCTTTAAGCACTTATTTTTAATATTATCCTTCCTCTTATCCTTATTCAGGTATTCTCTATGTGATGTTTACCTGTGAAAGTTTCTTAGAAGAATGAGTTTTTAATTTCCCTGAAGCAGATGATGACCTTGGATGACCCGAGAAGATGGGGAAAATATGGGTAGAGAGTAGGGATTGGCTTGGCCAAAGAGGTCGTAGATTATAAATTAAAGAAAAAGGTAGATGTTGGAAGCAACTAATTAAGGACCTTGAATGCTAGGGTTCAGAGTTTAGATATATTTCAGTAAAGGACAAATATAGTTTTGTGTGTTTTTTGCTGTTTTGTTTTGCTTGTATATAATGCTTTACAAAATAATATTTATCTTCCAAAATCAGAAAAAATAAGAGTAGTCTATAAAATAAAGTACTGGTTGAATAGATACCGTATTTTCATTAAAAAAAAAAAAAAAAAAAGCTTTTTTCTGAATTAAAAAAAAAAAGAGTTGGAGAAACTGTCCTTATGTCAAACCTGACTCATTTTAACAGTTTCTCTGGAAAACTAGCAGCAGTAATTAGTGGAAAAATTTGAAGGCGCAAAGTTGTAGCTGTCAGCTATAACAAGTTTTAATTATATGTTTTTTATTTTAAAGTGATCAACTTTACAGAAGTCAATTTTTTTTATCATTTTCAGTAGGAAATGATGATGATATAATTAACATATTTTAGTTTGAACTATTTTAAAAATCGCTTGATTATGTGAGATGTGTTTGGTTTACTATTTTGAACATAATGCTGAATTACAGGGTTTAAAGTATTATAATTATTGAATTAAAATACACCCCTCCACTTTTTCTAATTTATATTTGTTTTTAAAATTTTAAAATAACAGTTCAGAACATCCAATGAGTCAATATATGTTTCCTGGATTATCACAGGAAACTCTGGTGGTGTGGTGGTTAAGTGCTATGACTGCTAACAGTTGGCCATTTGAATCCACCAGGCACTCCTTGGAAATTTTATGGGGCAGTTTTATCAAAGGGGTAAATAGGTCAGTTTAGGTATTTGAAAACCAAGCATCATAATATCTAAAGGTAAATGTCAATGGAATATATCCTTCTTGAAAATGTTATCAAGATTTATAAAATTTTGAGGTGAAATATCAACAAAATATCCTGAAAATGGAAAACAATAATTAAAATAATGTTCTAAAACAAGCTTTACATTATAAATTCTATGAAAAAAAAAAAACATTACCAAGCTAGGAAACAACCATAAAATTTCTACCCACAGGGACAACAAAGCATATAGCCTTTAACCTTACATGTATGATTTTAAAAACAATGAAAATTATATGAAGTGCAATTGGTGAGTATAAGATATGTTGGCCTTACATATGAGATTGTAGTGCAAAATCCTTCAAAACAGTGACATTTCTCATAATTGAGATTCATTATGCAAATGATTAAAGATTTATGATTAAAGCTTATTTCAATCATAGAATGTTAGAACAAGAAAGAATCTTAGAGAAGAACTCCAGCCTTACTCACCTTAAATGAGGAAATGAGGTCCAGAGTGATTAAATTACTTTGGCAAAGTCATGTAGCTACTTATGCGGAGAGTTGGTTGAGCTAGAATTCAAGTCTTCTATGTTTTTTCACAGCATTGGACATGCTTTTGTGACTATATAAAAAAACGAAACCCATTGCCTTCTAGTCTGTTCTGAGTCATAGTGAGCCTATAGCGACCCTATAGAACAGGGTGGAACTGCCCCACAGAGTTTCCAAGGAGCGGCTGGTGGATTTGAACTGCCAACTTTTTGGTCAGCCGAGCTGTTAACCACTGCACCACTAGGGCTCTTTTGTGACTGTAGGATATGCAAACACTTTTGTTTATTTTCTTTAGTAATAACAATAGCAACCGTTACAAACACACGCAGCACTCAGATTCTAAGTACTTGAAATAACGTTAATTCGCTTAGTCCTCACAGTAACACTAAGCGTCAGATTCTGTAATTATCGCCATTTTACCCTGAGTCAGAGAGAGTTCAAATAACTGGCTAAAAAAAATCACACAGCTACTAAGTAGTAGATCTTGGATTCAAACCCAGGCAATGTGGCTTCAAAACCCATGCTGGAAAATTGTAAATAATTAAAAAAAAAAAAAAATCTGCTAGGGCAGTTTACATTTGGGTATGGTAATGTTTTATAACTTTGATTTTTAAGTACTAGAAATGAATGGCTGTCTTGATTTCTGTGTTAAATACACTTAGCAATACCTTCTAAGGAATGGTCTTGTCACCATGTATGTGAATCCTTGAATGAATGATTCATCTAAAATCAGTATTGATCCTTAAGACAGTTTAATGAATGATGGACTCTTTCATTTAATTCTTTATATGGAGAAATTTTAATTTATTTTTAAAACTAGAAAATCAAACCAAAAGCATATTTAAACAATTGCTCTAGGAAATAGCTTTTGTGCTCTGTGTGTGTGTGTGACAGAGAGAGAGCATGGTGGAATTAGCTATAGACTAATTATTGTTTTCATGCAGTTGATAACGACTATAGATGAAAAATAGATTTTACATTTTTTCATGAATGTTGCACACAACACAGAAACGGAAGTCCACTTTTTTCCAAGTTTTTTTAGTGTGTGGACTCAGTTGTTAGTTTGAAAATAATACTGAGTATAATCATCCCCTGTGAAAGAGAGAATATTTTGACATATTGACACATGAGAAAAAAATAAGTGGGTGTAAAATGAAAAGCAAATAGACATTTCTTATTGAATATGGAAAAGGTGAAAAAAGATTCTTACTGTACAAAATGTCCATATAAATTTAATGTATGAAGCATGAAGTATTACAGTATTATAGTAAATTCCGAAAAATTTTGGTATGAAAACATTAAAATGAAATTAGATTGTCAGATCTTCTACACACTGCCTTTCTTCATTTTTAATTCAAGTAGAATTGAGAGAGAATAAAATTAAAATGGAGAAGAGCTAACTGATAGGAAATGGGAAATTTGGGGAAAAATGAGATTAGGTGCAAGGCTAAACATTGTGTAGGAAAAACTGAAAATTTCATTTCCATTTTCTAGTGCCTTAACTATAACTTTGGCTAAGTTCTTTAAACTCTGAGTAATTTTCTTTATTGACATTAATTAAAAATTTATATGAATATGTTAGTAAATAAAAACAATAAATTATCAGCATCCATTAAGACTGTATCCAGTACAGTGCAGAACTTTGAGGTCAGTGATTAAGTCTGGGCAGTAGTAGAAATATGAGAAAATACATAAACTGTAGCAGTAAATGTATATCAGTTCTCTAAGTTCAGAGAAGTAAGACAGCAGTGCAGGCAGGGGTACAATAAAGAAAGATTAAGCGTGAAAGGATCATTGGATATTTTAGAAAACAGTGGTTTGCATTGTATGGTTCTACATTACAAGTACTTATTTCTAGAATGCATGCATTTTTGATATTATTAAGCCAAGATAGCGGCAAACTTACATAGTTGCCTGTTAGAATATTTGCAGTATACCCATCAGTTTCCTATATAGGAAGCTCTTGAAGAATTGCTGATTTCTACCACGCATCATTTTTTTTTTTTTTAACACGCATCATATTCTTCATATTATCCATTTAAGGACTATAATAGTGGTAAATCAGAAGAATACGATCAGTACTCCATACTTCTATCAAGCCTACCCAATATACTAAACACTATCAACTGGGTAGTTGTGTTGGTATATTACTACTTCATAATTTTAGTGTCTCAGATACAGTACATTTATTTATATAGCATTTCTCATAGGTTTTATTTGGATCATATAATGTATTATCAAAATAAATATTTTAAAGGTACTGTTTATAAAACATTTTTTTCCCAATTTATCTCAGAGGATATCAAGGAATGTGATTTATAATTTAAAATGAGAGGACGTTTGACTGTTTCTCCTTGAAATAAAAATTACCAATCTCTTAAAGAAATACTTATTATCTAATAGTTTCAAGATTTAACACCGTAAAATAGTATTAATTCCTAAATGGCTTAATAATACATTTTTTTGAGCTATTTCACTTTATCTTCCCCCATTCCCACCTATGAATTGGGTACTTCAACCATCATTTCCCTTTCCCAGGAGCACTCATAGCTCAAGATTATTGACCTCTTGATCTGAACGAGCATTGTTCAATAGAACTTTCTGTGACAATGGAAATGTTCTATATTCTATGTCATGCAATATTGCAGCCACTAGCCACATTTGCCTATTGAGCTCTTGAAATGTGCCTTGTTGGACTAAGGAATTGAATTTTAAATTAAATTGTATTCTTAATAGCCATATATGGTTAAGAACTACTATACTGGGCTCCTCAGCTCTAGATGCTCAAAGTATAAATATGACTAAAGTACGGAAAAGAGACTTCTTTTTTTCAGGGCATAATCACATTTGCTTCTAAATTTTGTTTTTGTGCCATCTATAATACTCAGTCCTGATGCAAAATATTTTTAATGTGAATAGCAATGGCCATTATTTTCCAGGTTGCCAGTTTATAGGAAGAGTTGATCCAGCATGTGACCACAATTTCCTAGAGTAACAGTTACAGAAATAGTGAAATAGTTCTGATTGTGATAGCTCACTATTCTTTCAACTTCAAAAAGGGGTTGAATGTCTTTGAAAAGAAAAAAAATTCCCAGTATTTACAATATTTCTTGTAATGATAAGAAAATTTGAAAATAACGTAATAAGTTTATCAACTGTATAAAAGCAAACCAAACCCGTTGCCAACAAGTACATTCTGACTCATAGCGACCCTATAGGACAGAGTAGAACTGCCCTATAGGGTTCCAAGGTATCGACTGTATAGAAATTGTAATTTAACTAAAATGAGACAATGGGAATTTTTCATTCATTTAGTACTCTATTTCAACTTTTGAATCATCATAATTTAAGGTGTAATTCTAAAAACAATTTTTTTTGAGGAAAAAGTTTCACAAATAATTTGAGCCCGTAGTACCTAATAGAATAATGTCTTTTATTTTCTTTCTTTTATATCTCTTTTTCAAAACCAAAGTGAAATCAAATTTCGAGAAGATGAATTTTATAATTGTTTGCAAACCTTCATAAATAAGGAAAGTTCAAACCATGTTTTTCTTAAGCAGCACAATAGCTAAATAAGTAAAAATAGGAATGGCTGGAAATACCTAAATAAAAATATCTTTTTGGTCTCTCTATATTCATCACTTGAGTATGCTTTGGTGTGGAAAATAATGGAAGTACTGCATTTTGGGACCATCTTTATAGGAGAGTAACTGCTGACCACAGGGCTTGCATTTCAACTGGTAATTTTCATTGATACTGTCTCTCCTTGTGTGCACACATACCTGCACATGCACTCATATTGACATGAAGATTTTTATTATAAATGTAAAAATATCCCATGAATATTCTACAACTGGAATTTGGCTGTTTGATAGGAGATGAAACTTGTATATTTTTGACTTTCCATTTGACGGTTACTTAACTGTTTTTTTTTAAAGTCATTGTGAAGTTAATATACTACGTGATTTATAAAAACAAAGTAGCACGTAATGCTTTTTCCAATGTGCTAATCTATTACCTCGTAGAGGCGAGACTCTTTACTAGTGTTGAGAAAGCTTGGCGTATGCTGAATGAAGGGTAATAATGAAAGACATCACTTTTAATTTCTTTATGAATTTGAGTGGGTAATACGAAGTGGGAAACATAAGACAAAGGAATAAAAATTAAAGAGGAGAAACCTATAAATATTTTGAAAAAATGCAGGATTACTTCATTAATTTAAATGTTTTGTTTCCTACTAACTGGGAAAACTGTTTTCCTAAGAAAAACGTAGTGTAATTTGTAACAAAAAGCACTGCAGATGAAGATTGTACTTGAAATATACTCTTGTCAGAAAAAATTAGATCTTTTAATACAATAGAATATGTATGAGATAATGAACACACCAAGTTGTAAATCATTCTTACTGTTTCTCGGAGTCATTGCCAGTCTTAGTAATATGTTCTTGGAAAAAAAAAAAAAAAGAGTTCAAACCAGAAGAACTGAAGACCCAGAGCTTCAACAAACATTTCTTAAACACTTATTATGTATTTGGCACAATGTCCATTCATTGCTAAATTAAATATAAAAACTTTCTAATTTTCGGTTTGTATTTGAAATTACTTTCAGAGGGGAGAAATACAGTACAAAATATGGATCTATCCAATTATTTTGATTTAAAACAGATTTTTATGGGGGAGAATTATACATAAATTACTATTTTGAAGAGATAAAATAGTTATTATGTAGATCTTTACACTTGGTAAAGAGACTTCTCTTGAAAAATATTCAGTATTTACTGACTATCTTTGCAGTCTCTCAAATACAATAATATTGAAGCAGGACCCAACAGGCCTTCTCTAAAATTAGCATTTCTTTCAAATTTAACAAGTTGTTTTTGAATGCCCAAATTGAAGTTTGAATGATTAGTGTTATATTTGGAATTAAAATGTATTTGAAATAATAACCTGGTGCAGGTGTGAGGAATATTGCTAAATCAGCAAAACACTCTCTTATGTATTAAGAAGAATGAGAGAGGAAAAATAATAGAAATACCACCATTTGTAATTTATCTTTGTATGAGCAGCTTGTAAATACATTTGGATTGTATCCATTATAGATACTATTCTTTCATGAAAACCAGTCTAAACCCTGTGCACTAACCAAGGGTAACAGTGGGCAAATACCACCTTCATTGCTGTGTCTAAGGATAAGCATGAATTCAGTCCCCAAAATGTGGGGATGGATCCAGTCCTCACCCTTCCACTTTTTCATCTCATTGTTGACCACTCACTGGGGCACTTTCTCTCCAAACCTGTTCTACCCAGAGCTGGGTGAGAGCTCACGAGTTAGACGGACATCTTTCAGACTAGCTGCCCATGTAGCCCTCCTTTAACCCTAGCCACTCAGAGCCAGGTCAGAGCTCACAAGTTAGGACACTTTCTTGCCAAATAGGCAGGCACCAAAAACTTCTGGCTCTCACTCCCCTTGTGGGTTTGTTAATTCACTGGAATGACTTGCAGAATAAATGGAGAGTATTTTTTTATACCATAATTAAGGTTACAGATTTATTACAACAGAAAAGGATATAGGTGAAGAGACACATAGGTTTAGGACTGGGAGGGGTCATTTTGAGGAGTTTTCATGCCCCTAAGAAGTGCTACCCTCTCCCATTCATGATCACCAACCAGGAAACCCCTCTGAGCCTCAGGGTTCAGGGCTCTTATTGGCCTCTGCATGTAGCCATGATAGATTACATCATGCCTCTTGAGGCTTGGTCAGCATCAGGCTCCCAGTTGGTCCATCTTGGTCTGGTCAGCCCCCACTCATTAGCCTGGGGCATTGGCATGGCTCCAAAGAACTGGGAACAAAGGCCAAGTTTTTCAGGATGATTTCACACCTCACAAAAAAGCGCATGCATTTATTGCTCAAATTAAGAACAGAGTAGTAGAATTCATAAATGCTAATTCAGTTTTTTTTAATTCAGTTTTTAAAGACAGAATTCTGCCTCATTATTTCTCTGACCCAAATGTATTATAACTGAAATTCAAAATGTGGCCTGTGTGGCTCAATTTTTTTTTTTATAATTTATGTATTAATGTTATAATTTGAAATTCACAATATAATTTATTTTGGTTTTGAGTTGACACAAAACAAAAATCACATAAATAATGTTAAAATGTGTGTAAAAGAATAAAAGGAGAAGGGATAATGCTGAACTTTTAGGCTGAGCCTCCTGTTATTTAAAAAAAAAAAAAAAAAGAGCCAAACCCATTACCATCAAGTGGGTTCCAACTCATAGCAACCCTATAGGACAGGGTAGAGCTCCCCCATAGAGTTTCCAAGGAGCACCTGTTGGATTTGAACTGCTGACCTTTTGGTTAGCAGCCGTAGCTCTTAACCACTATTCCACCAGGGTTTCTGTTGTTAGTTGATAAACCAGCAGCGAGAATTGATTTAAAAAAGTTGGTATGTCATTTTGAGTTTCAGGGTTTATGATTTATAGTTATTGTCTGTGGATTTATGTCACCCCAAAGTCAATTTACCAGGAAAAGCTTCTTTGTCTTCCTGGGTGAATGCATGCAGCTATTAAAGATGGAAGTCTCCTTATTTCTTAAAACAATAGTTTGATAGATACAATTTGCTTTCTGATAGCTAATACCTTGATTCATTTTTCACAGTATCAGCTTGGATCTTATTTTCAACCACCATTTCCAATATTCTGGTGACATATCTCATTTGTCTTTAACTGTTGATTTTATTGTATCATGATTTTGATCAAAAAGTAACTGACACAAATAAAAAATACACTGTCATTATGAGGTATGCATGTATATAGGGCAGTAATCTGATCCGAAACTTTGAGCAAATATTGCAATTAGAACTTAAGTTTAGGGAGCTGGTTATGAGTAGGCTGTATTATTAGATATTAGTGAAATATTGTTCTTTTTACATAGATAATTTAAATATTAATATATGCCATCTAATTTTTTTCTGGTTAGACCTGTATTATATATTACTCTTTCATGGGACCGAGAATTAATAAAAACTATTGCTTCTCCTTACATATCTAAAAATCAAAATAGGCTATTCAACAAATAACCAGTGAAGTCACTAATTTTTTCAAAAATGTATTTTAAGAAAACACACTTTTTTTAACAAATTACTAGAACTGTCATGTCTGAAATTTTTGTAATTAAACAATACCTCTCCTTATTTTTTTTTCTCCTTATCTCTCAATTTCTTTACCTTTATCATGCCACAGCACCTTTATCACTTCATATCTAAGTAACAGATGGTAGTAAGCCCATCACTTACTGTCTCTAAATCCCGCCCGCCCTTTTTCTGTAAGCACTTTCACTTTATACATGGGGATCTTTGTTTAGGTTACTTGTACCTTCTTAAAACCTGATCATTTTTAGAGTGTAAAATTAATGCCTAATTGATTGAAATATTTAATATATAAATTACTGCCTACAGACACTTATATATCTTGCATTAACTGTTACAAAGATTAAATGAAGTAACTAATTTGAAAGCACTTAAAGCAATTAAAATGTTACACCCAATGGAAATTACTCTTTTTGCTCCAGTGAATCTAGAATTTGTTATGATAATATGGTACTTATTGACTAAGTACGTTAAAGTAATTATTAAATGCTGAAATAATCATGACTAAATTCACCCCAAGGTGATAAAAGGATATGTGATGATGAAAGAATATTATATTTTTGTCATATAGGATATTTATTCCTTGATTAATCTGTAAAGCCAGATTTTCACATCCTCCTTAAATCATATATCAAAAATCCAGAAAAACTGATATAGAAAAAAAAAAGAAAAAAAGATATAGAACAGCCTTTATAAATTGCCTCATAAGTGCTATTTGAGCATTGATTATTAATAAGTTTTGAAACCCTGTTAAACTGTTAGAAAGTATTAAAATGAATCAACAAACCATAAACATTTTAAAGAAGAAAGTAGCACTGATGGAAGACACTTCTCAGAGAAGCTCAGACCCAAATGTGGAAAATTAAGATGTGCACAAAAAGAAATACACTAAATGATCCATTTGGTGGAATAAAATTTAATGAAAGTATCAGTTTTATAGAGTTAAAGTAACTTATTAAATCATCCATTTTGAAATCCAAAGTTTCAAAAGATTCAGGATTTAATTATGTCAAAGTGGGCAGCCCGTGCACCCACCTGCCCAACTCTTTGAACACATTTGGTTCATCGGTTGTTCCATATTGTCTTTACTCCAAGGATGATTACTTTTCTTGCAATGTCTTAGATTCCTTTGTGTCAGCCTGCATAGCCACTTATTACTTAACACATCTATGTATCAGAACAGGAACATATAAGATTATAAAATACACCATGGCTGTTTAATGGTGTATTTTTTACTTCAAGAAAAATCAATCAGATGGTGGAGAGCCAAGTGGAATTAGAATAATGGGGGCAACAACATATAGGTTATAGCTAAATTTGTGCTAGTTTAACTATTTGTTATTGTGGCATGTAAGCCAGTCTTTCGCATAGAATTATTTCAAGTACACTGCAAAGGAACCATAGCTACAATGAAGGAAAATATAACAAGAATATCAAAGAAATTATGTATGCCTTGAATTCTTCCGACCAACCATTTGAACCACTTTTGTGGTCTGAAATCTCTAGAATTGCGTAGACTCAGCTCCATACCTACTTACCTTTGATTTTAGAACTAAATTGTTCCAAAACTATAAAATGGCTTGTATTTTTTACTTTCATATCTTTAGATTTTTGGAGTTTCTTATTTTGTTTTTTGCTTTTGCTCTCTCTGATTGTCATGATTCTGTCCCTTAACTATCCAACCACTAAGTGTGGAGATAAAAGGCATCACCTAAATAACACAGGCACTACTAGACCTTTTAGAAAATTTTGATTCTTTGTATCTATTTACACTGTGCTTTTTTTTTTATCCATATCCATTTCCAAACTACCCCGAGATTTTAGGAGTCCAGGGAAGAGTAAAGAACTTTAAGGTTATCTTATCATTTGTTTTTGATACTGAGAAAAATAAAGCCGTATATAGATGTATGTACTAAGGAATATTTTTTCCCTGCATATCTCAGTTAAATTCATCATGCTTCCATAAAACTAAGCAGTAGCTACTAATATGTGTATTTACTAGCTAAATTGCCATACTGGTCATTTAAGGAATTAAACTCAGTATTTCCAAATAAAACCCATATAATTTCAAAGATGAGAATTTTCAAGTGGTAAATTTTTTAAGAGTAGTAATAAAAATCTGGAGATGGAGGTTATTTAAGCAAGCATGTTCACATAGTGATAGAGACTGAGTTGAATTTTTTATACACTGGCTGAATACTGGATTAAATAAATTCTGGAATATTTATATTATCAAATGTAAATTCTATGAGGGCAGAAATTTTGCCTGTTTTGTTCACTGATGTTTTCTCAATGCCTAAAACAGTATCTGGCATATGAAAGTGCTTAATAAATATTTGTTGAATAAGTGACTAAACATTAATTCAGTTCATCGGAAGCTAATTACTAATTAGTGTAATATTCCTTCTAGGTTTGCAATATTTATTTTTTCTTAAGCTCTAGAAATGGTATTGTCTTTTTTCCCAATTTTTCTTTTTAACTTCCAAATGAACTTTAAGGGATGAAAGGCATTTTAAAATGTTTTATCTGATGGCATAATTAAGTGTAGAATAGAGCAGATTTAGAATGGAATTGTAAAAGGGGGACTGTTTGGAATGAGGTCACTTTCTTAAGTCTTCCTCTTGTGTAGAGATTGCAACACGCATGCAACGTTTTTTAAAAACAATCTGTAGTATTTTTCTGTCAGTTGTAATAATGTGTAATACCTCAGGGTAAGATAAGAATAGAGTGGTAGTATTAATTCCAACTGTCATTGCACCATTTTTGTTTTTGCTTATGTTTGCATGGCATTTATAAAACCACACACTAGGCACTCAGTTTTTTCTAGATGTCCTAGATTTCACAGTGCATAAGAAACACATATATGTATGCATAGTCAGTATCAATGGAGTATTTTTATTCTCACATTCATTAAGGCGTATAAGGCCAGTAATTCACAAGAGACTGAATCTTGAGAAGGTTTCTTTATTATGTAATCCCAGTGCTCATTAATGAGCAAATGATGCTAAAAATACAATACCACAGACAATAGCTTTTTGTGTTGTTTACTAGGATAATGTTTTCAGCATTATCATTGCTCACTATGACACCTAAAATGTTTTAGAAGTGGCACCAACTGCTCAATGCAGAAAGATGTTTGGATCTGTAATGTATATTTTTTAAAATCTGTGATAAGAATTTATAAAATGAGATTTTAATGTTTACCTAGCTCATTCTTGGTTCTGTTCATGACCTGAACAATCTCAATTGTTACAACAAGTGCATTTATTATATTGTTGATTGAAAAGGGAGGGGTTCTTTTTTTTTAATTTTTGTGTCTTCCTATATGTGCCTGTGGGTGGCATAAATGGTAAAGTGCTCTACTACTAGCCAAAAGGGTGGTAGTTCAGACCCACCCAGAGGGATCCAAGAAGACAGATCTGGTGATCTGCTTCTGAAAGGTTATAGCCTTGAAAACCCTATGGAACAGTTCTACCCTGTACTCATAGGGTCGCCATGAGTCCGAGTTGACTTGACTTCAACTAACAACACCATGTACATGTACATATTAAAAAAAAAAAGGCACATGTGCAGTTATGCAGTGGGACAATTATTTGATACACTACTATAATAAGAGCATAATATCCATATCAAGTTCTTTACATCATGTCATAAGTCCTCCTGTTTTTAGGACCATTATTACTAAAACATTGTTAACATTATTGATTAGCAATAACTATTGAGAACTTCCTTAATTAGATACCAACACGCATTAATACTTTTCTGTAATTGATTTTTAAATGACCACCTGTTAACTGATCTTTTAAAACTGCTGAAAGTCTTCATAGCTACATTAACTGCAATTTAACTATAAAAATACAACACCTGGTAGGGTTTAGTGCAGTATGATACAAGTTTCATTTTGTGTTTGTACAGTGTGTTACCTACAAATAATATCCAGAAGTACAATAAAATGTTTCATGATACTAGAAATTAAAAATATTTGACATATCAAATTGAGAATTAAGAAAGGAAATTAAAGATTTTGCAAATTATAGGAAAATCAAAATTCCTTATTTTTGTCAGAAGAACTAGAGAACCGAAATAATTTGAGAGATTTTCAGTGTGTGAAAATCAGTAAGTGAGGGGGAGAAAATTCCAGAAAGCTTGTTTGGTTGTTTCTTGACTCACTGTTTTAACTCAGTGGGGTGTTTTTAAATGCTTTTCTTATTTTTAAACCCTATTCAGGCTGTTCTCTGTAGTTAATTTCTATGTCAGTTTGTAGATGTGAAACTGATTTGAATATGGGCTACTTTCTGCAATATGTAAGCATAGATTCTCAGATTTGGGATGTCTTCTAGTCCAGCTCTTCCACTGAATCTTTGAATGCCCTTTACCAAATCCTAAATATGTAGATCCAAACTAGTGGTCCAGCTTCTATAACAATACCGCCCAAAGATGTGGGCTTCACTACCTCCTTAAAACTTTTTTTTCTTTTTTCAGAATGCTCTAATAGGCAGTTCTTCATGTTGATCTGAAAGCTACCTTCCAATAATTTATATCTATTTTTGTTACTCTCATCCAAAGAAAGAAAAACTTTAATCCCTTTTCCACATGATAGTTCTTCCCATGTTTAGGCATTTATCATATCAACCCCTCTCCTCTCCAAAAGGACTTTTGCTCCCCAATCCAAATGTTTGAGTCTCCTTTTATCTAGATTGTTTTTACATTTCGATGCTCAGAACTGAACATATCATACTGAATAAAACATTCATTGCCAATAGAAGAATTGCATCAAGATCAAGTATTACAGCAAAAAATAATGATCATATTTTTGTGATTGTTAACAAGTATCTCTTTACCTTTTCTTAACTATTCAATTAAATATTTTGAACTACTTTTATAACGTTGAACTATCTTGGTATTTTAAGATATATTATTTTGTATTTCATTAATGGTGGACACTTCTAAATTCTCTTTTTAATTACTATAGGTATCTTGCTATTATATTTCATCTTAATGTAAAAATGTATAATATTAGAGTCAACAAAAATTTGTCAGGAGTTAACATTGTTGATTGTGGTAATATTTCATTTAATGATTTTATTTTAAAGCTGAGCATTTAGTTAACATTCTTGTTTATGGTTGGTTTGTTAATCTTTTTCTTTATCTTCCTCTTTCTTCTCCTTCTCTTTCTGTCTCCTCCCCTTTTTCTACCCTTTCTTTTTTTTTCTTTGTTAGTTTTGTGTGGGCTGATACAGAGAACCGTTAC
Source organism: Elephas maximus indicus (assembly GCF_024166365.1). Lineage (NCBI taxonomy): Eukaryota > Metazoa > Chordata > Mammalia > Proboscidea > Elephantidae > Elephas > Elephas maximus. The sequence goes on along the minus strand of NC_064846.1, from coordinate 68,875,337 downwards.
AATCGTGCCTGGTATGGACTTGTTGTCCGGGACGTATATATTTGCGGTCCTGTTAGCATGCGTCGTGTTTCAGTCTGGCGCCCAGGAGAAAAACTATACAGTAAGAGAAGAAATGCCAGAAAACGTCCTGATAGGGGACTTGCTGAAAGACCTGAACTTATCACTGATCCCGCACAAGTCCTTGACATCTCCTATGCAGTTCAAGCTAGTGTACAAGACTGGGGATGTGCCACTGATTCGAATTGAAGAGGGTAGCGGTGAAATCTTCACTACCGGTGTTCGCATTGATCGTGAGAAGTTATGTGCTGGTATCTTGGTGGATGCCCATTGCTTTTACGAAGTGGAGGTTGCCGTTTTACCGGATGAAATATTTAGACTGATTAAGATACGTTTTCTGATAGAAGACATAAATGATAATGCACCGTTATTCCCAACAACGGTTATCAACATATCAATTCCGGAGAATTCAGCTATAAATTCCCGATATGCTCTTCCAGCGGCCATTGATCCTGACGTAGGAATAAATGGAGTTCAAAACTACCAACTAATTAAGGTGAGTTTTTAAAATTCTCTTTATTGAAAGCATCTCATTTTTTAAGGACAAAAAAAAAATTGGATCTAAGTGTACTTCAAACATTGAGCAAAACAATCCAGTATTTCTGTTTAACCAAAGTTTAGTGGAGAAAATTGATCAATGCAATGTTTGCAGTTGTATAGAGATTATATTTATTTAATATAATAATCATTTGCAAACCTTGTTTGTTTTCTTCAACAGTTTATTATAGGCATCAGACAAATTGGTCCGCACTACTCCTTAAAAATCAATATCTTGCTCACTGTCTTAGTCTTAAGCTGTCTAGTCATGATTCTGCCATAAACATGACCTAAACAAGCAAATCTAAATGTTAAGAATGAATTCACAAACGCTTGAATCAATTTTTCTAAGTGGTTATTTTAAGTTTTAAAAAAAAACAAACTTTATCTTCCATTTGAAAAAAAAAAGATGCCAAATTTCAGGGAGTGATTTGAATACTCTTTATTACCAGAATTTTTGGACATAGATAATGATATTTATCATGATAATTTCAAATCAGGGTAAGAGCTTTGTTTCTTGAATCATTAAAGGGACATTAAGTTTTAGCCATTCTGCTGTTAATGTTAAATATGTTCACTTTAGTACAATTCTTTGAAAAAAAAAACAGTGTCCATTTACTATAAAAGGTAAGTAATCTTTTTATCAAAAAACTAATCAGTGAATTTGAAGAACATATTCTGACTTGATTTGGGTTTTGGGGGTGGGGATGGAAGAGGGAAGAATAGATGGTATATTTGGTATTCTTCAAAATATGGGCAGAGGGGTCACATTTATGAAGTGAATTTGTGATTCTCTTTAATTACCTGCTTGGCATGTAGAGTAGAAACTCAGATTTGGGCACATGAACTAGTGCAATACACTTCAGTGATCTTGGAAAATCCAAAAGAAAACAAATATGCAGATTTAATATAGATAAGACCAGGGAGATTTTCACATTCGTATAAATATTTTCTGATTATTCATTAGCAGAGTATGATTGATACAATGACCAATGTTAAAAAATATTTAAAGAACATATAAATAAGTCTCTCTGAATTATGTCGTCTGAATGTTTTGACATGAAGGCTGTATAATACTGGAAAATTGGTCTCAACTGATGCACGTATATTGTGGGTATGTATTTGTTAAGAAATACATTCAGGACTCAAAGACAACATATCTCTTAAGCAAATTCAAGTAAAGTACAGACTTGTTTGTGAGTATGAGAAGTAGGAACAGAAGGAGAAAGAATAGTTGGTTTATAAATGACCAATGGTAGTTAAGGCCCGTGTATTGATATCACGTTATTTGATGAATGGAAAAATATGCAGGGACCAGACGACACGGATCTGAGTTTTGTGTTTAACATTGACTAGTCATACTACCTCCAGCTTAATCTCTGACCTTTAGATTCTTTGATCATAAAATAAGGATGATTACATAAATACCAGAAGGGGAGAATTGGGAAGAGTAGGCAGTAAGTGTAGGTAAGAGCCGTTGGTGGTTCAGTGGTAGAATCCTCACCTTCCATGGGGGAGATCCAGTTTCGACTCTCAGCCAAAGCACCTCATGCACAGCCACCTCGTGTCTGTCAGTGGAGGTTGGTATGTTGCTATCATGCTGAACAGATTTCAGTGGAGCTTCCAGACTAAGTCAGAGAAGGAATAACGGCCTGGTGAACTACTTCGGGAAATCAGCCAGTGAAAACCCTGTGGATAACAATGGTCAGGTCCACAACCAATCATAGGTATGGGGCAGGAACTATGAGTGTTTTGGTCCCTTGTGCATTGGGTCTCCGTGAGTCAGGACCCAACTGGATGGCAGCTAACAACAATAGAGTGGGATATAATGGTATTGAAAATTTAGGAGATGATTTAAAACATTTGACTGTTTCTAGAAATGTGAATTGCAACTAAAGGCTTATTTTAAGTAATCAATTGTATAACAAAGAAAACCATTGCCGCTGAGTCAATTCCGACTCATAACAACCCTAAAAGACAGGGTAGAACTGCCCCATAGAGTTTCCAAGGAGCTCCTGGTCAATTTGAACTGCTGACCTTTTGGTTAGTAGCCGTGGCTTTTAACCACTACGCCACCAGAGTTTCCACTGTATAGCAGAGTGGGTGTTATTTCTAAGGCAGAGTTGTCCAGTGGAACTTCCTGTAATGATGGAAGTTCTATAATAGGCGATACCCAGTTCAACATCCACTAATCACATGTAGCTATTGAACACTTGAAAAGTGGCTAGTACTACTAAGGAACTGAAATTTTTATTTTATTTAGTTTTAATTTTAATAACCACAGTGACTGTTGTGTGCCTTTGAGGTGATTCTGACTCATAACGACCCTGTATGACACAGTAAAAATGTACCATAGGTTTTCCTAACATGTGATCTTTATGGGAGCAGATCCCTAGGTCTTTTCTCTTGCTGTGCCACTGGGTGGGTTTGAACCTCCGACCTTTTGGTTAGTAGCCGAGTGCTTAACCATTGCACCGCCAGGGCTCCTCCGCATGTTACTAAAACCAAAACCAAACCCACTGCCGTTGAGTCGATTCCGACTCATAGCAACCCATAGGGCTTCCAAGGCTGTAAATCTCTACAGAAGCAGACTGCCACACCTTTGTCCAAAGGAGCCGCTGTTAGCAGTCAATTGCTTTAACCACTGCGCTATCAGGGCTCCACATATTACTAGTGGTTATTATTATGGACAGCACAACCCAAAGAAAGAAAACAGTTTCTTTGGAAAAATAAAAATTACCAGGTAACGTAAAAATGAGACCTTACTAAATATAAATTAAATAAAAAATATAAATAAAAGTAAAATATAAATTAAAATTAGGTATTAGTAATTGGGCGTCTTCTCCCAACCATTTTGACAGATGTGTTGTTTAAAACACGGTGCTTTACTCAGGAATAATTTTGTCGTGTTTCCCTCAGGAAAGCTTAACAAATTTCCAAATAGAAATTTCTGACTTGAAAGCTTAACTAATTCAGATAAAACAAACAAACATACTGGCATAATTTTAGCTTTGTTAAAACATGTTTTCATTTGAAAGACTGTCAGCAAATGACAAAAAGACAGGCTCAGTAGAAGTCCTTAGATGAGTCTTAGAAATAGAAATGCTCAAAAATGCCTTTCTGCCTTCGAATGTGTGATAAACCTTCAGTGAACTGTGTGATGTACCTAAAGTAAAGGGGCATTTGTATGGTCCTGTGGACAAATACTGTCCTGACTGCTTGTTAAAAATAACGAGAATGGAACACAAAGCATAGCCCTGGGCATGCAGAGGGCCATGACATGGATCATGTTAACTGTGTACTTTTGACTTATAAAAAGGCCTTGTCATAAAAGTGGTATGTATGCTGGAGGAGTGGGGTTAGAAAATAAGGAAAGAAATGAAACATGTTATGATCCATCTATAATCTTTAGTAACTTTTACAATTTAAAAGTAAGTAGGCTGTCCACAACAATTTCTTTCAAAAGACCCTTTGTCCTGCACAATAGGATGAGCTTTTAATTAACTTGCTCTTTTTTTTACTTCTGTTGAGTAGACAAGGATAGCAAAGTTGCACAGTTAGTTTATACTAACTGGGGTAATATAAAATTTATATGGACATTCAGATAGCAAATGGAGAAAAGGGAGAGATATAGAGAACATTTCTAGGAAAAATAAGTCAAATTATAGATAAATAAGGGGTCTTGCTATTGACAATTCTATATCAATTAACTGAAGATAAAAGGAGTGGTAGAAAAGATTTACTAAATTTATCCAAAATGTATATAATAAAAAGTTTCAAGAGATTTAAAACTTACCAGTATAATATTTACTTCTGAAACTTTTGACTAATTTGTGTGTGTGTGTGTGTGTGTATGGCTTTTAGGTATGCTTTATCATAAACTGGGAAAGTATTATCATTCCCTATTTTAAATATTTGGAAAGAAGTTTCAGAGAAATAATTTATTTCTCTTATGATGATATGGCTAGTAAATGAGTTGGGATCTAGAGTGGGTCTTCTGACTCATGTTCCATACCCCACAGACAGATAAAGTTGAGGGCAGAGATTACAAAAGTTCATGATACAAGAGGAAGGATGTAAAAGAAGAAAAAAAAGAGAAAATGAGAACTGAAAGAATGAAGTGATTATCAAGTGACTCTACTTGGTAAAGAAAAAGGCTCGTTAAAATAAAATATCTATGTGACCTTGGTAAGGTTAATTTTCAACTTTTCAAAAGATCAGGTTACTGTCTAAAGTGAGAAAGATTAATCTATTTGAGTTCTTGATGTTGGTTGACACTAAAAAAAAAAAAATTCAGAAGTGAAATATGTCCCTGTGTTTCAAGTAAAATTATGCTGTTACAAGACTCCCTACAGATATTTTTATATGATTTTCTGTCAATGTTGGGCTCTCTATCATGAAAATACATCAGTATTCAAGGGCCACTGAAGCCTTGCAATATTTGATAAAGCTTTTGGCCAGGAGCAGGAGATGACAATATCTCTTTAACTTTATTATTCAAATGGCCTGTTATTTATAAAGGTTTTTTTTTTTTTTTCATATTCCGGGTCATGTTGGCAGGGAAGCTAACATTTTCACAAATAGAAATATCCCTCAAGAACCCAGTCTGTCTTAGGTTATATATGTAAACCCCAGGGACCTACTTCTCCCCATGGCTGGAACTCAGGGGAAATTAGTGTATGGAATGATATTACATATGTCTTCATTTTCTACTTCATCTTTCCTCATATATATCAGCAATAAAATTCTTATACTAGCCCAGTGACAGTGCACTGATTGGCTCCCTTGAGGCAGGCATGACAATGTTTCAAAGGTTGACAGTTTGTGATGATCAAGCACAAAGATCACGTTTTTCTCAGATTGGTGATCCCACATGACACCTTCACTTCTTTCAGCCAATCCCATGAGGCATCCTCATCTTTTCCATCAAACTGAAAAAAAAAAAAAAAGAAAAATTAATCTGGGGAGGAGTTCTCTCACATAGTCAAGGTTTTTAGGCCCTTGTTTCTATTTTGATTAAAACAAGATGTGTTTGATCTTTGCTTTAAAAACTAAATGAGAATTAAACATTTTCCTGCTTGATCAAGAGCTGGACTTGGACTTATGAAGCTTAGGTTAGAATTAGATTTGTTTTGAAATCTGGGGCTAGAAAATCCAAGTTATGAAAATATTAGCTACAATTAGATTTAGTAATCTTGATTCCAATTGCCAAGAATGAAGTGAATTTACTATTGTGAAGAAGTAATATTTCTTTACCTTTTGTAATCGTAGCCAAAAGTGGTGTGTAACATCAAGGAGAATGAGTAAAGATTTCATTAATGTTGTTGCAGGCAGAATATGCTATTACAAAAGAATGTATCTATTTTAGAAAGCTTATTTGCCTCCAAGAGGCTCAGAAGAGTTGGGATATAGTGATTTCCTCATTTTTCATCTATAAAATGAAGGATTTGGACTCTATTACTTCAAAGTTCACCCTTTCGGCTCTGAGATTACTTGATTTGATGATGTATGAATTCTATGATATGCATATTAATGTATTTTTGAGCTGTGCTAAAAAGCAAAAGAGAAGACAATCAAATGCTAATGATGGTTAGGTCCTTGAAAGCTGGGGGTTATTATCAAAGTGCACCTCCTGTGGGGATAAATGACAACATGAAACTCATTCTCTTCCTAAACGGACCTTTATTAATGCTGTCAGATCTTATTAAAATTAGAATGTGACACTAATAGGATTAAGTAACTTTTGACTTCATTACTATTATGAGAGTCCTGGTTAATATTCATAGCTCGCTAATGCTTTAGTTAAATGCATTTGTTATTAATAGTCTCATGGAACACATATATGTTGGACAATTTAAATAGCTCGATTTTAAAAGTTATAAATTGAGATTCTGAAGAACCAGCATGTTTCCATTAATTTACTCACACCATGCCTCTTAGCCTGAGAATATAACTACAAGAAGTACCGCAAAATTCTGTTAGTTTTTATTAAATGAAGATTTATTGAACTGTTACTCCATTGTTCACTATCGAAATAATAATCATTTTGATGCTTAATTTTTGTCTGCTGAAGCAAATAATTGAGAACCTAAGATAAAAAATATATACAAAACCTACAGTTATTTCTTACAGAACTCTTTAATGGAAACATGGGATTTTGTTGCACAGATTGATTTCACTTCCATAATTCTGACCAATGTTAACAGGTTAGTAATAAATGCCCTAATGTGAATATTAGCTTGGCATAAATTTTCATTTTGTCTACACTGCTTTACATTAACTATGTAACATTCTGTGCTGTGATGGCACACTGAGTAAACGGAAGCGTGATCTTTCATTCAATTTAGATTAAAAAATGTAAAGGATTGGTAAAGCTTTTGATGTCCTTGTATCAGAAGTAATAATAAAAGCAGTAGGGTCTTTCTGGGGGGGAACTTTCTGATCTTGTTTAAATTTGATCTATAAAATGATTTATATAGCAGTATGCCATTACCAATACACGTGAATTTGACCAATTTTTCAAGAATTTTTTCTTTAGCAAAAAATACGAAGTGCACATGAAAAAGAGCTCTTGCTTAAAAATCAAGTACTAAAGAAATTAACATTCTTCTTCCTTCACATTTATCAGTTTACAGCCATCTTCATAATATCAATCTAGGAAGTGTGGATCATTAAATAATTCAAGGGTACAATATATCAAATAAATTGTTTGGCCACAAATTAAATTTTATTAGATCTTTCTTGCAGTATCTCTCACTTTATGAATGCAGGTACAATTACCAGAGGATGGAATACACTGAAGGAGCCCTGGTAGTGCAGTGGTTAAAACACTCAGCTGCTAACCAAAACGTTGGGTGTTCAAATGCAACAGCTGCTCAGTGGGAGGAAGATGTGGCAGCCTGCTTCTATAAAGATATACAGCCTTGGAAACCCTATGGGCAGTTCTACTCTGTCCTTCAGGGTCTCTCTGAGTCCAAATCAACTCCACAGCGTCGGATCGGATGGGATGTATTGGATTCACTTTAATTAAAAACATAGAGCTAAAATATCTTAACAATATTTGAAATGTCCTTTATTTACCAACTCCTGACACTGGCAATCTCTTGCTAGACTTGACTCCATCTCTAGGCTGACCCTGTGGGTAGCCTCGATAAATGAAATAATCACACACACACACACACACACACCTGTGTATGTGTGTCTTGTAGCATCTATGACAATGAAAAAAATAGCTGTTCATATATTTTCCATTTGCTGTGGAAGATAAGAAGTAATTGTAGATGACCAGTGATAAGAAACCTATTGCTTATTTTTTTGAATGGAGTGGAAGATTGTTTAATGATATACTGTTTTAATTGCTACATATACACATCTCTTTTTTTTTATACTTGCAGGTAAGCTAAGAAAAAAAGTACAGAAATACAGAGAAATGATCTATTTAAAATGGTAATCATAAATTTCGATTCATGAAACAAGTAGTTTAAAAAGATGAATATTATAAAATGAAGTTTTGGGTTATTTAACCTAATTTAACTTTGATCTTGAGATTACTTTTAATCAAGAGTTTTATTTTTATTTTTTAAAACTTTTATTGTGCTTTAAGTGAAAGTTTACAAATTGAGTCAGTCTCTCATATAAAAATTTATACAAATTGAGTCAGTATCTCATACAAAAATTTATATACACCTTGCTATTCGACGGCACTGGGTGACTGGTATATACCCCTAATTTCTCTCCCCTTTATATCTGTTGTTGTACCAGTACCAGGCTGTTTTGACTACTGTGGCCCTGTAATATGTTCTAAAATCAGGTAATGTGAGGCCTACCACTTTGTTCTTCTTTCTCAGCAATGCTTTACTTATCCGGGGCCTCTTTCCTTTCCATATGAAGTTGGTGATTTATTTCTCCATCTCATTAAAAAATGTCATTGGAATTTGAATCAGAATTGCATTGTATCTGTAGATCACTTTTTGTAGAATAGACATTTTTACACTGTTAACTCTTCCTATCCATGAGCAAGGTGTGTTTTTCCACTTATGTAGGTCACTTTTGGTTTCTTGCAGTAGTGTCTTGTAGTTTTCTTTGTGTAAGTCTTTTATGTTTCTGGTAAGATTTATTCCTACATATTTTATCTTCTTGGGGGCTACTGTAAATGTATTGATTTGGTGATTTCCTCCTTGATGTTCTTTTTGGTGGTGTAGAGGAATCCAACTGATTTTTGTTTGTTTATCTTGTATTCTTTGCTCTGCTGAACTCATATTAGTTTAAGTAATTTTCCTGAGGATTGTTTAGGGTTTTTTGTGTATAAGATCATGTTTCTTATTTGGGTTATTTGCCTCCTCACCTGTTTTTCTTTTTTCGGTTTGGCCAATGGTTTTTCAATTTTGTTAATTTTTTCAAGGAACCAGCTTTTGGTCTTAACTCTTTCAATTGTTTTTCTGTTTCATTTAATTCTGCTCTAATTTTTATTATTTGCTTTCTTGTAGTGCCTGAGGGTTTCTTTTGTTGCTCTTTTTCTATTTTTTCAAATTGTGGGGATAATTCTTTGATTTTGGCCCTTTCTTCTTTTTGTATGTGTGCATTTATTGATATAAATTGACCTCTGAGCGCTGCTTTCACTGTGTCCCAAAGGTTCTGATAGGAAGTGTTTTCATTCTCATTGGATTCTATGACTTTCTTTATTTCATCCTTAATGTCTTCTTTTATAACCCAGCCTTTTTTGAGCAGGGTATTGTTCTGTTTCCAAGTGTTTGATTTCTTTTCACTGCGTATTCTGTTATTGATTTCTACTTTCATGGCCTTATGGTCAGAGAAGATGTTTTGTAGTATTTCAATATTTTGGATTCTGCTAAGGCTTGCTTTATGACCTAATATGTGGTCTATTCTAGAGAATGTTCCATGTGCACTAGAAAAGAAAGTATACTTTGCTGCTGCTGGATGGAGTGTTCTGTATATGTCTATGAGGTCAAGTTGGTTGATTGTGGCATTTAGATCTTCCGTGTCTTCACTGAGCTTCTTTCTGGATGTCCTGTCCTTCACCAAAAGTTGTGTGTTGAAGTCCCCTACTATAATTGTGGAGCTGCCTATCTCACTTTTCAGTGCTTTTAGAGTTTACCTATCTTGCAGCCCTGTCATTGGGTGCATAAATATTTAATATGGTTATATCCTCCTGGTATATTGTCCCTTTAATTATTATATAGTGTCCTTCCTTATCTTTTGTGGTGGATTTAACTTTAAAGTCTATTTTGTTGGAAATCAATACTGCCACTCCTGCTTTTTTTTGATTGTTGTTTGCTTGATATATTTTTTCCATCCTTTGAGTTTTAGCTTGTGTCTCTAAGTCTAAGGTGTGTCTCTTGTAGGCAGCATATAGATGGATCATGTTTTTTTATCCATTCTGCCAATCGCTGTCTCTTTATTGGTGCATTTAGTCCATTTACATAGATAGGTGCGAGTTTAGTGCTGTCATTTTGATGTCTTTTTTTGTGTGTTGTTGACAGTTTCTTTTTCCCACTAAATTTTTTGTGCTAAGTGACTTATATATTCTCTTTTCCTCTTATTTGTTGTTGTTGATTTTGTTTCTGCTGAGTCTATTTTTTTTCTTGTATTTTATTTTGATGAGTAATATAGTTTCCTTTGTGGTTACCTTAATAATTACACCTATTTTTCTAAGTTTAAACTTAACCTTTATTTCTTTATATCACCTTGTTTTCCTCTGCATATGAAAGACATATGACTACATTTCTTAGTGCCTTTTTATTATTTCAGTGTTGTCTTCCTTTCCATAATAACATCGCTGTTTCTCTGTTGTGAGCATTTTTTTTTATCTTGAATTATTTTTTGATTTCCCGGTCTGGGTTGACATCTGATGGCTCTGTCCAGTGTTCTAGTCTTGGGTTGATACCTGAAATTATTGATCTTCAAACCAAAGAATTCCCTTTAGTATTTCTTGTAGTTTTGGTTGGTTTTTATGAATTCTCTAAACTTCTGTTTATCTGGAAATGTCCTTACTTCACCTTCGTATTTGAGAGACGGTTTTGCTGGGATGTATGATCTTGGCTGGCAGTTTTTTTCCTTCAGTACTCTATATAAGTCATCTCATTGCCTTCTTGCCTGCATGATTTCTGCCAAGTAGTCTGAGCTTATTCGTATTGACTCTCCTTTGTACGTGACTTTTCGTTTATCTCTAGCTGCTCTTAAAATTCTCTCTTTGTCTTTGGTTTTGGCAAGTTTGATTATAATATGTCCTGGTGACTTTCTTTTTAAAATGTACCTTATGTGGAGTTCGATGAGCATCTTGAATAGCTATCTTCTCATCTTTCACGATATCAGTGAAGTTTTCTGCCAATAAATCTCCAGCAATTCTCTCTGTATTTTCTGTTGTTCCTCCCTGTTGCAGTACTCCAGTCACTCCTAGGTTATTTCTCTTGTTAGAGTCCCACATGATCCTTAATGTATCTTCATATTTTAAAATTCTTTTATCTGATTTTTCTTCAAATATATTCATGCCAAGTGTTTTATCTTCAATCTCACCAATTCTGCCTTTCACTTGCTCAATTCTGCTCCTCTGACTTTCCATTGCGTTTTCTAATTCTGTAATTTTATTGTTAATCTTCTGAATTTTTGATTGCTGTCTCTCTAAGAATTCTTGCAGCTTATGAATTTTTCATTATGTTCTTGAATAACCTTTTTAATTTCTTCTACTACTTTATCTGTGTGTTCCTTGGCTTGTTCTGCATATTTCCTGATCTCCTTCCTAATTTTGTTACTGATGTCTTGAAGAGTTCTGTGTATTAATCCTTTGAATTATGCATCCATTAATTCCAGGAAGGCACCTTCATCCGAAGATCCATTGATTGTGTGTTTTGATATAGCTAGTTGAGGCGATCATGGTCTGTTTCTTTGTGTGACTTGGTTTGACTCTTGTCTCCGAGCCATCTATAAGTTATTGTATTAGTTTATTTTATGTTTGATTACTGTATCCTAGCTTCTTGCTTTGTTTGGTTTTGATATGCCCAAATGCTTGTTTGAGTGAGCTAGCTTGATTATTTTCACCTTTGAAGCTCTGACGTCCTGTCACCAGATGGCTAGAGCTGTTATCAGGTATATCAGTCTAGGAGTCCATTCACTTTTCTTGTATGAATTCAGCTCAGGTGTCCAGGGAGCTACTCATCAAGTGTGTGGTACAGGCTCTGTCCTTCAGTCTTAGAGGGGCAGGGGTGATTGGTGTAGGTACCGGTATCTGGTTGTAGCAGGGAGTCAGGCTTTGTAACAAGGCAGGGGGCTGAGAACTGTTCCCTGAATGTCTGTGAGAAAAGTGTTTCCCTATTCCCTATAGCATACAGGTTGGTGGGTTCTGCAGATGGACCATGGGCCCCTAGTGCTTTTGTTTGTAAGGATTGGGAGGTGCCAGTTATCCTTGGACCCCTGTCGCGGGTGGCTGCGTGACCTGAGTGGAACCACGAGTCCCTGGTCCCGTGATGTGGGTAGGTGAGGACCCGATTTAATAGGCAGAGTGGTGTCAAATACCAAACACCCACCTCTTCACCACACAGCTGAAATGGTTGCAGTCTGCCAACAAAGGTCTGTTCTCCTGAAACAGGCCCACACGGGTTCATGCAGGGGGGAAAGGTATTCAAAGTCCATAGACCTTTTATGGCTGGACAGTAGCCACTTCTGTCCTGAACTCCCCTGGTTAGTGGAGATGGTGAATTATCTTTTCCCCCAATTGTGAATTTATTCTTACTCCAAGGCTGGGAGGATGGCTCCAGGTGCTCAACACGGCCTATCTCAGGCCTGGGGAAAGCAATGGCCACTGAATCCAGTTTGGGGGCTGGGGCCATGGTAAAATATATGTGAGTACTTAGCTTTTGCCGATAGCGCCGTTATTTTTTGGTTCCGGAGGTGTGAGTAGGGTATGAAGCTGCCTGCTTCTCCCTGAGGAAACTGCGGCTGAATACTACCACCAGCCCCCACAGCCGCTCCTAGGAATTGTGCCTTAGGGATCCAGGTGATTCAGGTCAGGTAACGCGTCTGTGCTTCTGAACCATCCCTCCCTCTCCGTGCCGCTGAGTCCATTTTCTGTTTGCCTTTGATGTTCAGGGCTTCTAGCTTGTCATAAATATAATCGTTTCACTAGTTTTTTCGGGTGTTTGTTGTAAGAGACTTATTCTGACTCATAACGATCTATAGGTCGCTATGAGTCAGCATCGACTTGACGACACTGGGTTGGTTTTTTTGGTGTTGTTGTAAGAGGGATCGCAGACAGTGTCTGGCTATTCCACCATCTTGGCCCTGACTCCAGTAGTTTTATATAAGGCATTGCCATTGAACATTTCTCATCCTAGTGCTTATTTTGTATAATGAAGTCTGTTACTTTAACCTTCTCTGATACAATGAAGTAAAATTCTAATGAATTGAAAGCTCCTATACTAAATGTTGTCTTAGTTGTAACAGTAACTAACTACTAACTGGTATCTTAGTCTAATTCCAATAATCCATATTTAACACAAACCTAATGAGTGCCTAATGTAGAAAGTCTTGAGGGATAAAAATGTTTGAAAAAGATTCACTGTCTCCAAAGAGCTTAATAATAAGTATCCTAGGAAGTATGTGTTTTCAGTAATGATAGTAAGGAGAAAAACATTTATTAGATAAAAAGAAAATTTTATTTTGAATTGGCCTTGCTGCCTTTGAGTATAGAATTATTTTAAGTCTTTGTAGTCTCAGAAAAAGTTAAAATATCTAAATCTACTTTTAGTGGATTTCCACCCACATAATAGCTTTATTAAATTATGTTATAGTTTGTTTCTGTTGTTGTTAGGTGCCATTGGACTCAGAGTGACCTACGTAGAATAGAATGAAACACTGCCCAGTTCTGTAGTATTCTTATAATTGCTGTTAAGCTTGAGCCCGTTGTTGCAGCCACTGTGCCATTCCATCTCCTCGAGGGTCTTCCTCTCTTTTGTTGACCCTTTTCTTGACCAAGCATGATGTCCTTCTCCAGGGACTGGTCCCTTCTTATAACATGTTCAAAGTATGTGAGACAAAGTCTCATCACCCTTGCCTCTAAGGAGCATTCTGGCTGTACTTCTTCCGAGACGGATTTTTTTCTTTCTTTTGGCAGTCCATGGTATATTCAGTATTCTTTGCCAGCACTTTAATTCAAAGGCATCAATTCTTCTTCAGACTTCCTCATCCATTTTCCAGCTTTCGAATGCATATGAGGCAATTGAAAACACCATAGCTTGGGTCAGGCACACCTTAGTCTTCCACGTGACATTTTTGCTTTTTAACACTTTAAAGAAGTATTTTGCAGTAGCTTTGTGCAATGCAATATGCCATTCGATTTCTTGACTGCTGTTTCCATGGGCGTTGCTGATTGTGGGTCTAAGTAAAATGAAATATTTGACAACTTCAGTCTTTTCTCCATTTATCATGATGTGCAGTTGTGAGAATTTTTGTTTTCTTTATGTTGAGGTGTAATTCGTAGTGAAGGCTGTAGCCTTTGATATTCATCAGTAAGTACTTCAAGTACACTTCACTTTCAGCAGGCAAGGTTGTGCCATCTGCATAACACAAGTTGTTGATGAATCTTCCTCCAGTCCTGATATCCCGTTCTTCACATAGTTCAGTTTCTCATAGTATTGCTCAGCATACAGATTGAATAATTGTGATGAAAGGATACAGCCCTGATGCACACCTTTCTTGAGTTTAAACCACTTAGTATCCCCTTGTTCTGTCTGAATGATTGTCTCTTGGTCTAAGTATAGGCTCCTCATGAGCACAATTGTGTTCTGGAATTCCCGTTGTCCAAGACAGGTTCTGCCCTCTTGTCCTTACCCTAATCCTTGTGGACATTGAATTCCCAAAAAGGATATGACTCTTTCCTACTATTAAATTCCAAGGCCAAAGGGAGGTGAGGACTGTAGTGGGGTTGGCAGGTGGCCTCACTTTCTCAGGTGATTCCTTGGGGAGGTAGGGGGAAGGAATTTATTTCCCCAGCAAGATGGGGTCCTGAAGGTGAGCCAGGGAGAGAGTACATCTTCGGGAGCCGCAGGCGTGGACCAGGGGCTGCAGTGCCTTGGATGTCTGGGATGTCCAAGTATGGAGCCAGTGCAGGGGAACTTGGTTTTTGTTACTAAGTCTGCAATAATGGCAGTAATTCTTTTAATCCACATTTATCTGAAAAATCATTTGAGGTTGAAGTTGGAAATAAAAATTTTTTGTATTGATGATAATTCCACACAAGAAGTTGTAATTACATGATTCTATTAATTCTAAAACTCTTTATCTATGCCTCCAATTCCTCTCCTATATAATGGAGAATATTAAAATTGTCCATATCTAACAAGCAAAGACACTGTAAGAATTAATGAAATAAGAAAAATCTATAATTTTTGGCCAAATTCCTTGAAGAAGTATTCTATAAGCCATATGTATTGGTTTTACTCTAGCTTAAGATTCATTATCGTCTTCCCCAATTTTTAAAATGTCTGATGCTTTATACTCCTTAAGAGGCTTGTTTTACAACCAAAACTTTGTTTTTCATACATATTTTATGTACACATACAGAGAAAAAATATGACAGCATTATTCTCTTTCTCAATCAATGCCACTGGCTCCACATTTATTTCTGGACGTAGTTCAATTTGAAAAGAAAAATCTTCCATTGACTTTCTTTAGGTTATCTTTTGAATCAACTGTCTCCTTTTCTTCATTTGTCTTTGCATCCTGGCCCTCCATATAACCATGATACCGCTAATATGTATATACAACTTCTACCATCTGGAATTGCTTTATTTACATCTCAATCATATGCCATTTAAAAAATAAATTTCCTCTCATGTGTTTTCTTTCTTTACACTGAAAACTTTTAATTTTCCTATCCCTTTTCTCATAAGTCAATCACAATTACCTTTGTAGTAGATTTTCTAGTAGAGATATAACGTATTTTAATTTTCAATCACACTAAATTAAATAGGTTTTAAATGTAATTTTTCAATAGCATATTAAAGTCCAAGCAGGAGATTTACTGGAACAAACTTTTCATGGATATCAGTATGTTTTCTTGATTTATGATGAGGTCAAGATGTCCTCTGAGGACAGTAGATAGGTTAGAAGTATCCATTTAAAGTAGTTTGGCCCAGGAAAATAAAACAGAACAAATATTCTGAATCCTAAAGACAGTGGGACATGGAGAGTTTTGCTGTCAGTAGTGAAAATAATGATGTAAATCGTTACCAGGAGAATAAAGTTATGCAAAAATTTTAGAACAACGGTTTAATGGATTATAAATAAATTAAGTATAGAAATTTATAGATTACTTTTTGTTAGACATGAAGTTTGTTTACTGAATGATTACATGGATGGATATGACAGTGTATATAGATAGCAAAAAGCTGAAAAATATAATCATGTTTAGTTACAAACTAATGAATATTCAATTAACTCCCAGAAATTCAACTACCCTCAATAAATATAAAATGAAGGTTACTTTCTTCAGTTTAATACACAATAATTTTTTAATGTTCTAAGGTTTATGATTTCATTCTCTTCTTCATTGATTGATCTCACACTGCTTTTTCTCTGAGGACTCAAGTATTTAACAAATTTTGCATGGTTCAGGAGTCATTTAAATCTTGCAGTTTTAATGTTGGGAATGGCATTCCTAAGGGACCAGCTACAGATAACCATACCATTTTCTTAAACACTATCTCACCCTATCAAATATATCATTACCTTACATTCTAAAACCTGTCTAGAACTATTCAGATTGAAGAAATAACAATGACCACCCTATCATTTTTTAATTGTTATGAAAATATGCACAACAAAGCATATATCCGTTCAACAATTTCTATATGGATAATCCAGTGACATGGATTACATTCTTCAAGTTGTGCAACCATTCTCGCTATCCTTTTCCAAATTATTCTAACATCATTAACATACATTCACTGCACCCTAAGTAAAAACTCCCTCTTTCTTCTTCAGTCCTACTCCTGGTGGTTGTCATTAGGTGGCCTCGTGCCTACTCCAACTCATAGGGATTCCATGCATAACAGAAGGAAATGTTCCCCGGTCCCGGTCCTGTGTCATCCTCACAATCATTACTATGTTTGAGCCCAGTGTGGCAGCCGCTGTGTCAATCCGTCTCGTTAAAGGTCTTTCTCGTTTTAGCTGACTCTCTGTTTTACCAGGCACAGTGTCCTTCTCCAGGGATCGATCCCTCCTCCAAAGCATATAAGATGAAGTCTCAACATCCTCTCTTCTAAGGAGCATTCTGGCTGTACTTCCTCCAAGACAGATTTGTTCATTCTTCTGGTTTTTCTGACAGTCCACGGTATATTCAGTATTCTTTGCTAGTACCATAACACAAATACATCAGTTCTTCTTTGGTCTTCCTTATTCATTGTCCACTTTCACATGTGTATGAAATGATTGAAAATACCATGATTTGGGACAGGTGCACCTTAGTCCTTGAAGTGATATCTTTGCTTTTTAACAATGTTAAGAGGTCTTTTGCAGATTTCCCCAATGCAACACTTTGATTTCTTGACTGCTGCTTACATGGGCATTGATTGTGGATCCAAGTAAAATAACATCCTTGACAATGTCAGTATTTTCTCCATTTATCATGATGTTGCTTATTTGTCCAATTTTGAGGGTTTTTTTTTTTTTGTATGTTGAGTTATAATCCAAATAAAGGCTTTTATCTTCATCAGTAAATGCTTCAAGTCATCTTCACTTTTGTCAAGCAAGGTCATGTCCTCTACATATCGCAAGTTGCTAATGAGTGTACCTCCAGTTCTGATGCTGAGTTCTTCTTCATATAGTCCTGCTTCTTGGATTATTTGTCTCAGCATACATATTGAATAAGTATGGTGACAGGATACAACCTTGCCTCACCCTTTTTGCGATATTAAACCACACAGTATTCCCTTGTTCTGTTCGAAAGACTGCCTGTTGATCTATGCACACGCTCCACTTGAGCACAATTAAGTTTTCCGGAATTCCCATTTTTCCTAATGTTATCCATAAATCCCACCCCTGGCAACAGCTAATAATTTTTGGTTTTTATATATCTGCTTATTTTGTGACTTAGTTATTTCACTCAGCATAATATTTTCTAGGTTCATCCATGTTGTGAGATACATCAGGACTTTATTCTTCTTTATGTTTGAGTAAATTCCATTGTATTGATATGCCATATTCTGTTTATCCATTTTTCAGTTGATGGGCATTTTGATTGTTTCCACCTTTTGGCTATTGTGAATAGTGCTGGAGTGAACAGTGGTGTACATGTGTCTGTTCACGTTGCTGTTGAGTTCTTTTGGATATATATGTAAGAGTGGGAATTGCTGGGTCATATGGTAGTTCTTGGAATTGACTCAATGGCAGTGAGTTTAGTGAGTGAGTATGGTAGTTCAATGTTAAACTTTTGGAGGAATTGACAAAATGTTTTCTGCAGTGCTGTACCATTTTATATTCCCACCAGCAGTGAATGAGGGTTTTCAGTTTCTCCACAACCTTACCAAAACCTAATGTTTTCCTTTTTTTTGATCGTTGCCATTCTAATGGGGGTGAGATCATATCTCATTGTGCTTTTGATTTGCATCTCCCTAATGTATCCTATTATATTTAATCCTTTGTAACCACAGTAATGATATGGAATACACCTTTAACTAGAAGTACTTGTGGGCCTGAGAAAGCTAAAGTTTCCTCATTGGTGATGGGATACATGGCACTTAGCTGGGTGGCACAAACGGTTAAGCGCTGGACTACTAGCCAAAAGGCTGATGGTTCAAACCCACCTAGAGGCACCTCAGAAGACAGGCCTGGTGATCTCTTTATGAAAGATTACAGCCTTGAAAACACTATAGAGCATTTCTAATCTGTACACATGGGATGGCCATGTGTACAAATCTGGGACTGGTTTCCCATTACCCTTTCAGGACGCCATCCACAAGCTCAGGAGTTCACATGACATTCTTACTTTCTGACCTGCTGGCTCCCACTGTCTCTTTGGGTTCAATAATTTGCTGGATAACAACCAACAGAAACAGTAATAGTTGGACTGTTGTTGGCTGACTTCTCTATAGGGTGAACAAATTTATCCACCTGTAGCACTTAGGATTCGTAACATTTCTTAGAAATCTGTTTTCTCCAGAAATCTTGCCATGCGTTTTCAGGCATGTTTAGGTGTCTGGAATTTTGGCTTAGTCCTTCATCTGACGTTTAGGACTAAATATCAAACTGGTATAATGAAAGGATTTTTTATAGCTAGAACTCTCACATACACAGCTAGTTTACTTGTGACATAATCAGATTAATAGAACTAAGGTATTAATCTCCCTAACTCTTAGAAATTGGATTTTTATTATTTATTTAATAGACAAGCCTTCTTGAGCTATACTTGTCTACAGAAATACATTTATCCTATGGGGAATTTAAGTAATATAAAGTTATTTGTAATCTTTCTTCACTTGTTTTGTGGCTATTTTGCAGATAGTAGTCTCATGTGCAGACTGGAAGTTTGAGGCAAAATTTGACTCCTTTCTGAGTTAGTGTTCTACCAACAGAATAGTGACTGGCCTTATTTGGGTATTACTGAGTGTAAAAATGGCACTTTACCCAATAATCTCCTCATTTTACAAGGAAACTATGGAATTTGTTGCAACAATTATTTTTGTATTCTTTTTGTTTCACCTAAAGGAATAGTGTCTTAATTAAATATCTGTATACATATAGCTATAATTAAACATGAACTAAGGAACTGTGATGGTACAGTGGTTAAGCACTGAACTGGTAATTAAAAAGTCAACAGTTCAAAGCTACCAGCAGCTCCATGGGAGAAAGATGTGGCACTGTGCTCCCATAAAGATTACAGCCTTAGAAACTCTATGGGGCATGTAGTTCTACTTTGTCCTATAGAGTCACTATGAGTAAGAATCGACTCAATGGCAGTGGGGAAAACATAAACTATCTTCTATAACCTCAACGGTTATCCCACAGTCCATCCCTGCTTTGCCTTACAGTTTACTGACAGTAGTTGCATCTCTGCTTCTCTTAAACTTTTTGTTATTTTAATGAGTTAGTGATAGTTGATTCACCCATATTTGCAGAGCATTGCCACAGTAAGTGTGCAGCATGAATCCAACCCCCAAAATGTAGAAATTGATACAGTCCTCACCTTTCCACTTCTCCATCCTTATTGTCATTTGCCTTGGTGGCACTCTATCTCTCTCTGGTTCTGGCACCTGGAGCTAGGTCAGAGCAGACAATTTACAAGGATGCTGTCCGTCAGATTGTCAGATAGGCAGGCACAAGCCACAGTTATAGGGAGTCTACATGAGACCTCAACTTTCTAAACTACTGCCTACAAATTTGGGGCTGGCTTCCTACTACTCCTTCAGGATGCCAACCACAAGTTCAGGAGTCCATATTACACCCTTACGTTATGACATTCTGGCTCCCACTGCCCCTTTGGGTTCAATTAATTTGCTGAAATCACTCTCAGAACTTACAGAGTGTATACCACACTCACTTCTACAGAGTGAAAACCTCACATAAGATGAGGTCTTGGAGATTTCCCAGCACAAAACTTACATGTCCCAAGGGATGCAGCACCCTCCTGAGAGCAGATGTTCTCATCAACCAGGAAGCTCTCTGAGCCTTCATGTTTAGGGATTTTATGGGCCAGTTCTGCATGATAGGTAAATCATCCCTCCTGAGGCTAGTTGATATCAGCCTCCCAAGTGACTCTTTTCTGGTCTGGCCAGCCTCCACTCACCAGCATAAATTCTTAGATGTGCCCTGCAAATCCCCTACCAAGACACCGCAATAACTCTAAGGGTTATTTTCAGAAGCCAAGGACAAAGGCCACTGTACTTAGGTTAAAACTAGGTCCTTTACCCTGCAATGAGTTATTGACACTTCCTTTTACTGACAACAGCTTTTGTGTTTTGTGCTACAGTGTGTTTTAGAGAGGGTTTTGTTGTTTGTTTTGGTTTATTTTCACACATATAACTAACTGTATAACTCTGTGCTATTTCACACGGTTAGCAATGGCTGTTTCTCAAATAACTGGGTTTGTTCTCCTAGTTACTGTTACCTGTTGTTGTTTGAAAAGGTAGTTGCTTAGGCAGTATTTATAGCTATTTTAAGTATTGCTTTTTCGAACTGGTTTGCCACAGGGACAAGTGACAAATGCTTTGACCGTACAGTTCAGATTCAATTTGTAGCTTAAAGAAAGAATTATCATTGTATGCTTTGTATATATCTTTGTGTTTAATTTTCACCTCTATTTCATCTTCATCTGATCTTCTGTTATCTATATGCATTGTATAAAATGAGGGCGAACATAAAATTTATCCTCCAAATCAGGACTATTTTAAAAATGAAAGGTGTCCCTCTTTATAATTAAACAGGGACACCCAGAATATATAGTCACAATATGTAAAACTTGAGAAATTTAGACTAGCTCATTCTTGGTAATTTTACACTTATCATTTTTGAAGGTCTAGTCTACCTTGAGTGAGAGAGCTACAATTTCTTGCATAATATCAGTGATGCTAAATATTACTTGCACAGCCTCAACGTGCACTCTCCCTTTATTTTAGCTGAACAACCCTCAAGCTAAGTTAACCCAAATGGCAAAATATTAGCTTGTGAAGAATTTTCTGGCAGCAGACATGCTGTCATCAAATCTATATAGGGCGAATCCTTTTCTGAGATGGCATCATTCATCTTATATAGTGTTTGCTATAGGGTCGCTATGAGTTGGAATTGACTCAACGGCACTGGGTTTGGTTTTTGGTTTGGGTAAAGTTGAATAGGCAAGAACATGGTATGGAAAGCAGATGTAATATAATTGCATTAACAATTATTTTACCTTTAGACATAAGTTTTCTATTTTCTTCATCATTATGGAAATACAGTAAGACCTGCAAAAGCCTGTGTAAGGCAGAAACCTGTCAGAGAAGGAAAACTCAAATTTTTTCCAGTAAGATGAGTGATGGAAAAGTGGTAAGACCGTACCCTGTCAAAGACGGAAAACTTTCCAGACCCAGGAAAAAAAAAAAGTAGGCGGTTGCATTGAGTTCCGGCTCTCACAGGTTTCACTGTATATGTGGCTATCTGACCTTTAACTTCCATGCACTGATGCACAAAAAGTAGAAGGGATTATACTTCTGCCCAAGGTCCTAAACAATTAAATTTTAAGAAGCTAAATATGTTTCTCCTTCTTTGCTCATTTTCCCCCTGAATAGTTATTTATATGGAGGCAATTTGCTCATGGCCTGAAGAGAGGATGAGCTAGAAAACCTCTTGAGCATCTTTCCAAAATAGAAATTAGGTTGTAGATCCAAGAGCTTTGAGTAGTTTCTTTAGGAGAATAGTTATTTTATCTCTATGAAAATACTCTTCAAATATACTTCCAACAGAACAGTTTATATTTTACCGCATTTTACTGTTTGAGGATAAAAAAACACTATAATGAAGAATCAAATTTGTACGCTGTTGGTTGTTTTTCCATTCATCAAGATTAGACTTTCTGGAGCTATGGAAGCTGGGTGAACCTCTGAAACTGTTGCTCTGAGGTAATCTTTAAACCTTAAACCAAAAATATCCCCTGAAGTCTTCTTAAAACCAAATAATAATTTATTTGGACTAGTAAAAAATACCTGTTTTGAGCATTGTGCTCTTTCAAGATCTATCTACATAGGATCAAAGTGACAACAGCAACAAAAAGATTAATAGGAACTTAGAAGGCAGTGAGTTCATGTTAATGGTGGAGGAACAACTCAGAAAAGGAGAGTGAAAATGGGTTTACAACTTGAAGAATGTAATCTATGTCACTGAACTATACATGTAGAAATTGTTGAATTGACATATGTTTTTCTGTATGCACTCCTGACAACAACAACAAAATTTAAAAACAAAATGATACTGAGATTCCAGGAAATACGGTTGGGGCACTGACCATGTCAGCCACAGTAGATTAGTGTTGTTGTTATAGTTATTCTACTTTTGTAAAAACAAACAAATAAATCCTATGCAATAGTAGGAAGAAGAAAAAAAAGAATATAATCAATGTCATTGAGCAATATGTGTAGAAATTGTTGAAAGGGAAACTGTTTTGCTGTGCACACTTTCACCAAAAATATAATAAAATATTTTTAAAAATTACAAAATATGCAAAACATGATATTACCACAAACATTTAATATTTTTCTTCTTTTAGAAAAAATATTGTGGCAAAGTAGCTCTATTAATAAGCTTGCCATATTAACAATTTTTCAAAATACAATTCAGTGACTTTAATACATTCACCATATTATGCTACCATCACCACTATTTCTGAAAGAATTTCATCCCCCATTAAATTGTATTTTCCTTAATATGTTGCGATTTTCTCCATGGAATTCAAATAGATTTTTCATTCAGGGTTTTGGATATTTAAAAAAAAATACTATGTGTCTTTTAATGATGACTTAAACACCTGTGTCTTATTTTGGTAAAGCTCATCATTTTCCTTGAAGTTTTACCAAAATGAAATTCTACATCTGTTGCCTAATTGAAGCAGATATGATGTAGATTTCTATTTTCATAACAACTGTGTGTATCAGGATCACTGATATTTTATATGACATTATTCATGAAAAGTGAAGAAATTAAATGAATTAATAAACACATTCTAAGTGTGTTTTCACTCTCATCTGTCGATTTGTTTACTGTGCTGGCTTGCATCTTGCTGTGATGCTGGAAGCTATGCTACCAGTATTTCAAATACCAGCAGGGCCACCTATGGTGGGCAGGTTTCAGCAGAGCTTCCAGACTAAGACAGACAAGGAAGAAGGACCTGGTGGTCTGCTTCTGAAAAAATTGGCCAGTGAAAACCTTATGAATAGCAGCAGAACACTGTTTGATATAGTGCTGGAAGATGAGCCCCTCAGGTTGTAAACCAAAAAATAAAAAACCAAACCCGCTGCCATCGAGTTGATTCTGACTCATAGGAAGGCACTCAGAACACCACTGGGGAAGAGCCGTGTCCTCAAAGTATAGTCGACCATAATGACCTAGATGAAGTAAAGCTTTGGGGACCTTCATTTGCTGATGTGGCATGACTCAAAATGAGAAGAAACAGCTGCAAACATCCATTAATAATTGGAACATGGAATGTACAAAGTATGAATCTGAGAAAATTGGAAGTCATCAAAAATGAAATGGAACGCATAAAGATTGATATTCTAGGCATTAGTGAGCTGAAATGACAAGTTATTGGCCATTTTGAATCCGAAAAACATATGGAAACCCTGGTGGCATAGTGGTTAAGAGCTGGCAGCTCAAAGGTTGGCAGCTCAAATCCACCAGGCACTCCTTGGAAACTCTATGGGGCAGTTCTTCTCTGTCCTATAGGGTCACTGTCTTGAAGGATCGCTATGAGTCAGGACCGACTCAATGGCAACGGGTTTGATTTACTATGCCAGGAATGGCAAATTGAAAAGGAATGGCTTTGCATTTGTCTTAAAAAAGAACATTTCAAGATCTATCCTGAAGTACAATGCTGTTACTGATAAAGATAATATTCATACATCTACAAGGAAGACCAGTTAATGCAATGATTATTCAAATTTACTCACCAACCACTAAGGCCAAAGATGAAGAAATTGAAGATTATTATCAACTTCTACAGTCTGAAGTTGATCAAACACGCAGTTAAGATGCATTGATAATTACTTGTGGTTGGAATAGAAGGTTGGAAACGAAGGATAGAAATGACGGCAGAGATAGCATGATAGGATTTTGCAAGACCAATGAGTTCTTCATGCCAATACCTTTTTTCAACAACCTCACTGGATGGAAGACACAAGAATCAAACTGATCACATCTGTGGAAAGAGACGATGGAGAAGTTTGGTATCATCAGTCATAACAAGGCCAGGGTCCCACTGTGGAACACATCATCAATTGCTCATATTCAAGTTCAAGTTGAAACTGAAGAAAATTAGAACAAGTCCATGACAGCCAACATATGACTTTGAGTGTATCCCACCTGAATTTAGAGACCATCTGAAGAATAGATTAAACACATTGTACACTAATGACTGAAGACCCAGCTAGTTGTGGAATACATCAAGGACATCATACATGAATGTCATGGATTGAATTGTGTCCCCCCAAAATATCTATCATCTTAGCTGAGCCATGAGTCCCAGTATTGTGTGATTGTCCACAATTTTATGTGATTTCCCTGTGTGTTGTAAATCCTATCATTATGATGTAATAAGATGGATTAGTGGCAGTTACATTGATGAGGTCTACAGTATTAGGTAGTGTCTTAAGCTGATCTCTTTTGAGATATAAAAGAGAGAAGCGAGCAAAGAGATATCGGAACCTCACACCACCACAAAAGCAGTGCTGGGAGCAGAGTCTGTCCTTTGGATCTGAGGTTCCTGCACTGAGATGCTCCCAGACCAAGGGAAGACTCATGCATCGCAAAGACCTTCCTCCAGAGCCAACAGAGAGAGAAAACCTTCCCCTGGAGCTGACACTCTGAATTTGGACTTGTGACATACTCAACTGTGAGAGAATAAACTCCTCTTTGTTAGAGCCATCCAGTTGTGGTATTTCTGTTATAGTACCACTAGATGACTAAGTCAATGAAGAAAGCAAAGTCATTAAAAAGACAGGAAAGAAAGAAAAGACCAAAATGAATGCAGGAGAAACTCTGAAACTTGCTCTTCAACTTACACTAGCTAAATTGAATGAAAGAAATGATGAAGTAAAAGAGCTGAACAGATTTCAAAGGGCAGCTAGAGAAGACAAAGCAAATAATTATAATAAAATGTGCCAAAACCTGGAGTTAGAAAACCAGAAGGGAAGAATATGCCTGGCATTTCTCAAGCTGAAAGAATGGAAGAAAAATATCAAGCCTTGAGTTGAAATTTTAAAGGATTTTATGGGCAAAATATTTGAATGATTCAGGAAGTACCAAAGGAAGATGAAAGGAATACACAGAGTCGCTGTACCAAAAAGAATTGGTCGACATTCAGCCATTTCAGGAGGTAGCATATGGTCAAGAACCAATGATATTGAAGGAAGAGGTCCAAGCTGCACTGAAGGTATTGGTGAAAAACAAGTCTCCAGGAACTGGCGGGGTACCAATTGAGGTGTTTCAACAAACAGGTACCGTGCTGGAGGGGCTTACTCATTTATGCCAAGAAATTTGGAAGAAAGCTACCTGGACAACTTACTGGAAGAGATTCTTATTTGTGCCCATTTCAAAGAAAAGTGATTCAACAGAATGTGGAGATTATCAAACAATATTATTAATATCACACAAAAGTAAAATTTTGCTGAAGATCATTCAAAAGTGGTTGCAGCAGTACATTGACAGGGAACTGCCAGAAATTCAAGCTGGATTCAGAAGAGGATGTGGAACGAAGGGTATCATTGCTGATGTCAGGTGGATCTTGTCTGAAAGCAGAGTATACCAGAAAGATGTTTATCTGTGTTTTATTGAATATGCAAAGGCATTTGATGGTATGGATCATAACAAATTATGGATAACATTGTGAAGAATGGGAATTCCAGAACACTTAAATGTGCTCATGCGGGACCTGTACATAGACCAAGAGGTAGTCGCTCTAACAGAACAAGGGAAAACTGTGTGGTTTAAAAACAGGAAAGGTGTGGTTCACAGTTGAATCCTTTCACCATATTTTTTCAATCTGTATACTAAGCAAATAATCCAAGAAGGTGAACAATATGAAGAATAATGTGGTATCAGGATTGGAGGAAGACTCATTAATAACCTTTGATATGCAAATGACACAACCTTGCTTGATGAAAATGAGGAAGACTTGAACCACTTACTGGTAAAGATTAAAGACTACAGCCTTCAGTATGGAATGCACCTCAACGTAAAGAAAACAAATCCTCACAACTGGACCAATAAGCAACATAATGATAAATGGAGAAAATGTTGAGGTGGACAAGTATTTCATTTTACTTGGATCCACAATCCATACCCATGAAAGCAGTAGTCAAGAAATCAAAGGATGTATATTGCATTGAGCTAATCTGCTGTAGGAAACCCTACTGTAGTGGTTAAGAGGTATGGTTGCTAACCAAAATGCCGGCAGTTCCAATCCACCAGGTGCTCCTTGGAAACCCTATGGTGCAGTTCTACTCTGTCCTATAGGGCTGCTATGAGTCGGAATCGACTCGACGGCAATGTTTTTTTTTTAAAATCTGCTGCGAAGGACCTCTTTTAAGTGTTCAAAAGCAAAGATGTCACATTGATGACTAAGGTGTGCCTGACCCAAGCTATGTTGTAGCCTGTTGCCTCGTATACATGCGAAAGCCAGACAATAAGGAAGATGAAAGAAGAATTGATGCATTTGAATTATGGTGTTGGTGAAGAAAATTGAATATACCGTGGACTGCCGAAGAAGGAACAAATCTATCTTGAAGTACAACCGGAATGCTTCTTAGAAGCAAGAATGGCAAGACTTCGTCTCATGCACTTTGAACATGTTATCAGGAGGAAATAATCCCTGGAGAAAGATATCATGCTTGGTAAAGTAGAGGCTCATCAAAAAAAGAGGAAGGCTCTCAAGGATATGGATTGACACAGTGGCTGCGAC
Organism: Elephas maximus indicus; assembly: GCF_024166365.1. Lineage (NCBI taxonomy): Eukaryota > Metazoa > Chordata > Mammalia > Proboscidea > Elephantidae > Elephas > Elephas maximus. The sequence goes on along the minus strand of NC_064846.1, from coordinate 68,848,090 downwards.
AAGGCTTAAGCTTAACCATTGTGAGGATGGTGCAGGATCTGTTTTACACAGGGTCCTGTGAGTAGGAAGCAACCTGAAAGCACCTAACAACAAGTGTGCTTATTTTGAAACTTGCCTTTAATTCTTAGTGATAGCTTCAATATTTAACATAAAAAAAATGTTTTTAGTTACTAATAAAAATAATTGAATTAAATTCAAGTAAGTATCCAGCAAATGGAATTAATAGAAATTGCTACAAATTCAAATAATTCCTGGTGATAATGAAAATCAATCTAGATGCAATAGGTGGAATAGAGTTTAATAGTACACATTCAACTTTACTGTAATGATGTTATAAAATTCAAATTGCTTATTATTAGGTTCTTTAATTTTATATGAGTTAAATGCTTTTCTTCCACTTCTTGGCAGTTTTACAAATCATAAACTTTAATTGGAGAAAAATGTCTTTTTCAGAAATTAAACTCAGTATTTACTAAATATTTACCAACCCATTGCCAATCGTAGGATTTCTGTTTCCCAGAACTATATATTGAAATATTGTCAAACTTTTGAGAAATTTATTTTATTAGAGTTTGGTAATAAAAATATACCTTCAAAATATAGCACCTGAGTGACACTTTAATATCCAGGCTTCTCTGTATGTGGTATTATGTGGAAGAAAGTAGTTTAGTATTATAACTATACAGTTTCATGTAATTCATTAGTTCAAAACCATAACCAATACTTGGTTATTCAGTAGTTTATAATCAAATTTGAGTGAATCATATCCCTCCCCATTACATGTTATATTCTTTCAGAATACTTTTAAATGCTTCCTAGAAATTTTCTGTTTCATCAGATGTATATTAAGATTCCCAGAAAACTTTTTTTTAATTCAGAATTATTCATGAAATTGAATTAGCTCACATCTCCATTAGATGTGTTTTCTTTTATTAATAAACTCTGCTCTTAGTTTAAATCAGTGTTGTTGCATCCTTATTCTTGGTTTCCATTACTCATAGAGTAAAAAAAATATTCTAAGATGAAAACTTAAAGCAAATATATGTGTTTATTTAGAACAATAGAGATACTTTTTAGGAAGTTTCAAATTGGACTTTGTAGATACCACAAACCTCAGTGCAATAGACATCGTAGATAAAGAGATTCCTCTTTTAAACCATTTATTTTGATGCAGCTATATTTCTTTTCAAAATGTTTTGGCAGTCTTATTTATGTTTCCGTAAGCCATTTTTCATACAACTGTTGACTTCTTCCTGAGGCTGTGATAACATATAGAAGCTGTGAACACCTACATTTTAACTCCTGCTTTAATTCTGAGAGGGAAAATAAAAATATTGGCTTTGACAGATAAGGTTTTTAGATTAACTTTTGGTAAGATAAAAAATAATTGCCGCATTGCCTAATATCATCCTTTAATTGTTGCTGTTAGTTGCCTTTGAGTTTGTTCTGACTCATGGTGACCCCATGTACTTCAGAAAGAAATGTTGCTCAGTCCTGTACCATCTTCTCCATCCTTGGTATGCTGGAGTACACCCTTGCAGCCATTGTGTATTTTGGGTTCCTTCCAACCTAGGGGGCTGGCTCATCTTCCAGCACTGTGTTGGACAATATTCTGTTGTGATCCATATGGTTTTCATTGGTTAATTTTCAGAAGTAGATTGGCAGGCTTCCTAGTCTGTTTTAGCCTGGAAGCTTCACTGAAATTTGTCCACCATGTGTGATCTTGCTAGTATTTGAAATAAACTGTGTCATAGCTTCCACTATCATAACAACATGCAAGCCACCACAGAATGACAAACTGGCAGATGAGTGATAGCCTTTAATCCTGATAACTTATTAATGCTTAAAAAAGTTTTTTCTTTAACCATTGTTGTTGTCGTATGCCCTCAAGTCGATTCTAACTCATAGTGACCACATAGGACATTATAGAACTCCCCCATAGGATTTCCTAGGTTGTAATCTTTATGGGAGCAGATTGCCAGGTCTTTTCTCCCATTGAGCTATTGGTGGGTTCCAACCTCCGACCTTTGCTGTTGCCCAGTGCTTAACTATTGTGCCTCCAGTACTCCTTCCTTCAATCACAATAAATTATTATGGCTACAAAACACTATTTTCAGAACATTTCATTCTAAAAAATCTTTTCACGATGTGTGATTTTACACATATATATTTTCTTATTAAATTTGTATCTGTTTTTGCTTTCCCTTTTAAACCATGACGTGTAACTGCACTCAGATCGAAAATAGCTTTGTTTATTTATGACATTAAATTAGTAAGCTTCATTTAATGTAGGTCATAAAAAAGGAAACTTCTTGTTAGGTCCTGCTGCGTCGCTTCCCACTCATAGCGACCTTATGTATAACAGAACAAAACATTGCCCTGTCCTATTCCATCCTCACAATCTTTGCTGTGTTTGAGACAAAAGAGGAGATTAAATTACCAAAAATATTCCAATTAAAAAGATAACTAAATTAAAAATTCTCTTCTGTCAACTCTGTAATGTTGAAGCATTTATTCTATAACCCTTAACTGTCAAGAATGTCACATCTTTTGACATTTATGACAGCTCTTTTAGTAGAATAAGGGAGAAGTATTGTTATAATAGGTAAGGAGGAATTAAATCAGGGTCCTAGCAGATTATAAAATGGTGATAATTCTGCTATCATGCTGTTGATTTTTCCTGCACTGTTTGCTGGATTATCCATTATTACTCAAAATAATGCAAATTAATTAAGATATTTAGAAAGCCATGGAAAATTTTCAATATTTTATCAAATACCTATGTTTACTGATTGTACATCAGTAAATCACTAAACAATGCATGGAAGTCTAACAGTTATATTAGAATACTATGAAAATGTCCTGAAAAACCACTAGTATTTCTATGATATTGCCATAGATCAAATATATTTTTATTTTAGCAATAATCACCAATGTTAGATTTAAACTTATGTAAATATAAAAAGAGTTGGACATTTATTCATATCAGATAGTAGCATGTCTTAAAATGTATGCATGTTATTGTTGTTGTTGTTAGGTGCCATCAAGTTGGTTCCGACTCATAGCAACCCTATGCACAACAGAACGAAACACTGCCCGGTACTGCGCCCCTCACAATTGTTGCTGTGCTTGAGCCCATTGTTGCAGCCACTGTGTCAGTCCATCTTGTTAAGGGTCTTCCTCTTTTTCGCTGACCCTCAATTTTACCAAGCATGATGTCCTTCTCCAGGGACTAATCCCTGCTAATAACATGTCCAAAGTATGTGAGACATAGTCTCGCCATTCTTGCTTCCGATGAGCATTCTCGTTGTACTTCCAAGATAGATTTGTTTGTTCTACTGACAGTCCATGGTATACTCAATATTCTTCTCCAGCACCACAATTCAAAGGCATCAGTTCTTCCTCAGTTCCTTGTTCATTGTCCAGCTTTCACGTGCATATGAGGCACCTGAAAACACCATGGCTTATGTCAGGTGTACCTTAGTCCTCAAGGTGACATTTTTGCCCCAGCAGTTTACAGATGTCTTTTGCAGCCAATTTGCCCAATGCAATGCATCTTTTGATTTCTTGACTGCTGCTTCCATGGGTGTTGATTGTGGATCGAAGTAAAATGAAAGCTTTGACAACTTCAATCTTTTCTCCATTTATCATGATGTTGCTTATTGGTCCAGTTATGAGGATTTTTGTTTTATGTTGAGGTGGAATCCATACTGAAGGCTGTGGTCTTTATCTTTTTCAGTAAGTACTTCAAGCCTTCTTCACTTTCAGCAAGCAAGGTTGTATAATCTGCATAACGCAGGTTGTTAGTGAGTCTTTCTCCAATCCTGATGCCCCATTCTTCTTCATATAGGCCAGCTTCTTGGATTATGTGCTCAGCGTATAGATTGAATAAAAAACTACCTGTTGCCGTCAAGTCAATTACGATTCATAACGACCCTACAGGGACCCTACAGGACAGAGTAGAACTGCCATATAGCGTTTCCAAGGAGTGCCTGGTGAATTCAAATGGCCAGACTTTCGGTTAGCAGCCATAGCACTTAACCACTATGCCACCAGGGTTTCCACAGATTGAATAGGTATGGTGAAAGGACACAACCCTGACACACACCTTTCCTGACTTTAAATGACTCAGTATCCCCTTGTTCTGTCTGAATAACTGCCTCTTGATCTATGTACAGGTTCCTCATGAGCACAATTAAGTGTTCTGGAATTCACATTCTCCACAATGTTATCCATAGTTTGTCATGATCCTCACAGTCGAATGCCTTAGCATGTCAATAAAACACAGGTAAACATCTTTCTGGTATTCTCTGCTTTTAGCCAGGATCAGTCTGACATCAGCAGTGATATCCCTGGTTCCATGTCCTCATCTAATTCTGGCTTGAATTTCTTGCAGTTCCTTGTTGATATGCTGTATACTCTTTCCCATATTTTTTAGTTTTTCTTTGTCTATGGATTTAGCTCTGATTGAATAAAAACTTCTCTTGGAACTGTCTCTGAATTTGATTTTTAAATTCTAGTTGAAAACCAAAGGTCAGTTGAAGAAATCAAGTTTTCTGCAGGTCTATAGACAGGTGATCTCATCATTAGCCTAATTGGATTCATTTAAATCCAGATATCCTGTTTTAAAGGTACATTGATTTGTATCACATCTAATTTTCAGCTATTGTATAAACCTATGAATGGTTTAAACAGTGCCTCACTGGTCACAGATAGGAATTGGATTGCTGCTGTTTTGGCCTAGCATACAAGTAAACTAAGTAAAGCTTCTCTTCTTAGAAGTGTTTAGTCAGTTATATTTTCAAAAAATTAAAGAAGAAAAAAAAATTAGTTGCTATTTATTAGTGGTTTTAGTGTTTATGAGTCAGAATCGACTCGAAGGCACTGGGGTTGGGTTATACACAAATATGTGCCTTTATAGTCAGCTTATTGCCCTAAAAAGTGATGTTTGTTTAAATGATTCAGATGCACGAATGGTATTTCTTTCCATATATATTTCTCAGTGTCTTTTCTAATTTTTTTTTGCTGAATCCTAGAGCAATAATTGTTGCTATACCAATTTCAGAGTAAAACTTTGCATTTAGATACCATTTAGTTTTTTTTCTCCTAGTATTCGTAATTTTTTTTGTGTTGGCCCAGGGTTTCTAAACCTTAGCACTACTGACATTTGTGGGCCAGATAATTTTTTTTTTTTTTTGATGCGGGCTTCTTGTGATTTGTAGGTTTAGCAGCATCCTTGGCTTCTATCCACTAGATTCCAGTAACATCCTCCTGCCTAATTGTGACAAGCACAAAGTCTCTAGACTTTGCCAAATGTTCCTGGGGAGACATTTGATAGTTCTGGTAGAAACCTACTGCTCTAGCCCATCCTTGTACACCTTGGTTTGGTAAGAGCAGATTTGGACTTTTAGAGAGAGGTTTCAGTAACCTCGAGGACAAATGAAGTTGTTCCTGAAATCACACCAAACGTGTAAGTGATAAGCCTTTCAAGTTAAGGAAATGCTTTGAGTATATTTAAACAATAAATGAAGTTTGAACAAATTCTTAACCTTAAGGGTCATAGATGGAATAGTATTAGCACATGTAACAAGTCCGTTAATAGGAGGTGATTCTATAAATTAACAGTGTTGTTTTAAGCTTGCAAAAAATATTGATAATAAATTTTTTAAAAATAGTAAATATTATTATAATAAAAATATTATGATAATAAAAATTTAAATTTTAGAGGTTACTTTGTTATGTATGTAACTGCAGAGGAAAACTATGCTAGATGATAGGGCAGAATAGCTTGAGAGATGGTTTGCTTTCACGTGGAAATAAGGATTTTAACAATTACATAGGTATTGCAATGTTTATTCTCTTTTAATATATATCAAGAACACATTTATTATTGATACTAGCAATAAATTGTCATTCACTTTATGAATTGAATATTTTTGTAAACTAAATATATGTGATCTTTGCCAACCAAATTTCCACTCTTAACAATTAAAATTTCCTGCTTGTACTTTAATATACTATTGAAAAATTATATTTAAAACCTATTTAATTTAGTATGATTAAAAATCAAAAATTAAAATGTGTTATTACATATCTCTCCTGCAAAATCTACTGCAAAGATAGTCACAGATTGACTTACAAGAAAAGGAATAGGAAAATTAAAAGTTTCCAGTGTGAAAAAAGAAAACACATGAGAGGAAATTTAATTTTTTAAATGGCATATGAATGAGATGTAAATAAAACTTGGAAGGAAAATTTATATTTATGAGTATATTTGTTTGCATATGTGTTATAAATGATTACAGTTTAGCCAGTAAAGAAAGGTTTATTTTTTCATTAGTAAAATAATTGTTTTTCTGATTTTGATTCCATGGTGGTATAAGAATTTGTAGTAATGTTGAAATAGTAAACTTTGAAAAATATCATTTGTTATTTGTTTATATAAATAAGAAATGATAAAAAATTAACATCTAGAATTAGGCAAATTTAAAAATTCATTGAAGAGACTATATGAATGGAATGGAAACAATTGATATTGGTGTATGATAGCACTAATATGACTATCTTCTTAAAAGAAGCATTCAATAAGCTAATTTTTATTTATGGGTTCACTTATAAAGATGTTCTTAGCACTTGAAATAAATATATTTTATTTTAGTATAGTGAGACATTAAAAATGTTAATGACCATATGTCCATAACCCTTTATATCAAACATGCTATTAGTCATTGAGAATTTCTCTGCTTCAGTGAGTAACGCTGGGGCCAGTTTGGTTAAGCTAGTCACCACTGGGTGGGACTGTGAAGAACTGGTAATTGAATGTGAAGGGAAATTTTAGATGTTGGATTGTTTTACGTAGTTGTTGTCATACAGACAGCATAAAAGTACTGGTTCTGCATTTTGAGATATCATTTTAATTAATACTGGAGAAATTTCATGGGCATTACTATTCTCTGGGTGGAGGTTAGATAATTTAGTGGATTGATACCCTGAATAAAGAGTGTTTTTCAGTGCACCTGGGGAAAAATTTTTTTACTAGTAGTCTGAAAATATCATTACATCTCCTAATTCAAACTGCATCCAAATGTAATTTAAATCACACCTAGAATCAGTATTTGCTATTAAATACTTATTGTATATTTGAGTAGGGTAAGACTTATTAAATACATAAACAGTAATTGTGATTATAGAACATTGATGACTTTTCTTCCTATGAAGGAGTTGCTTTAAGAAGATATGATTTTTAAAGATTTTTAGTGGAAGGTGGTGTTAAAACTATTACTTGCATAAGTGAGTGCAGAACTCAAATTCTATTAAGAAAAAAAAAAAAAAACAGACCATTAAATCTGTTTTTTTTTTCTTAATAGAATTTGAGTTCTGCACTCACTTATGCAAGTAATAAATCTAGATAACAGTGACTTAAGTATTTTAGTGTTTCAAAAGTGAATATAAAAACTTTATTTTGATTTGTTAGTCCCATGAGTTTATGTGAAAGATACCTATCTTGGCCTATGGACGTGGTCAGGAGCTGACATTTGTCCTGAAGCTTTTACTTTTGGGCTAACAGAGAGTCTGGGGGCCATGTCCTCTGGGGTCCTTCCAGTTTCAGTCAGACCATTAAGTCTGGTTTTGTTTTTTTTTTTTAAATAGAATTTGAGTTCTGCACTCACTTATGCAAGTAATAAATCTAGATAACAGTGACTTAAGTATTTTAGTGTTTCAAAAGTGAGTATAAAAACTTTATTTTGATTTGTTAGTCCCATGAGTTTATGTGAAAGATACCTATCTTGGCCTATGGACGTGGTCAGGAGCTGACATTTGTCCCGAAGAGGTAGTGCCCTCAGAGGATGAATGTGACTGCAAAGATCATGATGATGATGAGGAGGGTAATGGTAATGATGGTATTATTGATGGTGAAGATAATTGATTTTCTGGCAATGATCAGTTTTTTTTTTTTTATTGTGTATTCTTTAATGATACTCATGAATAGCTTAACGTCAGAGACATCTGGACTTCACCTCTCCATCTTTCTAAAAATATAGACAGTAATTAAGAGTGAGAAATAATCTCAAAAAAAAGGACATGCTATTTCCTGTGTGACAGAATCCGAAAATAATTGGGCAGATGAGCATGAGTTCCACTTTCACCGAAATTAAAGCAGGAAAGCATAGGTGAGGGGTTAGGCTCTGTTAACAACTTGAGCTGTACCCATGGGATCACAGCCAACTTGGTAGGCCATGGATTATGAAAATAACTGATTATAAAGCCTTACCTGAAGCTTTCTCTCATTTAGTGGACAAGGCACTCTTCTCTCTTTATATGACCTACTGTTGTTTACCTTGAACTTTTTTCTATTTCCGTGCATGCCATCTCCCACATTTTTTTCCTGGTCTTACCTCCAGCAAAGAAGAAGTGTACATTTGAATTAAAATCCAGATTGCAAAAAGTTACCATCAGTATTCACAATCCTTCGCCTGCACTGGGGAAAAGTACTCTATTGGTCTGTTTGAAACATGCATGGGTAAAAAAAGTTCCAAGTTTACCATTTCTCCATCCTTGCCCTTCCCACTGGGGAGATTTGACTATTTCCAAATTTAACATGTTTGTTGTCATGTGCCATTGAGTTGGTTCTAACCCATAGTGAACCTATGTACAACAGAATGAAATACTGCCTGGTCCTGCACCGTCCTCAAAATCCTTGTCCTAGCAGATTATAAAATGGTGATAATTCTGCTATCATACTGTTGATTTTTCCTGCACCGTCCACTGGATTATCCATTATTAGTCAATATAATGCAAATTAATTAGGATATTTAGGGAGACATGGAAAATTTTCAATATTTTATCAAATACCTATGTTTACTGACTATACGTCAGTAAATCACTAAACAATGGATGAAAGTCTAACAATTATATTAGACTATTATAACTATTATAACCACTGCTATTTCTATGATATTGCCATACACCAAATGCATTTTTATTTTAGCAATAATCACCAATGTTAGATTTAAACTTATATAAATATAGAGTTGAACATTTATTCATATCAAATAAGTAGCATGATGTCTTAAAATGCATGTATGCATGTTGTGTTGTTAGGTGCCATTGAGTCGGCTTCAACTCATAGTGACCCTATGCGTGACAGAACAAAACACTGCCTGGTCCTGCACCATTCTCACAATTGTTGCTGTGTTTGAGCCCATCATTGCAGCCACTGTGTCAGTCCATCTCATGGAGGGTCTTCTCTTTTTTGCTGACCCTCTATCAGGCATGATGTCCTTCTCCAGGAACTGATTCCTCCTGATAACATGTGCAAGGTGTATAAGATGTAATCTCACTATCCTTGCTTCTAAGGAGCATTCTGCTTGTACTTCTTCCAAGACAGATTTTTTTCCTTGTTCTGGCACTCCATGGTATATTCAATATTCTATAGCGTAATTCAAAGGTGTCAATTCTCCTTCAGTCTTCCTTATTCATTGCCCAGGTTTCCAATGTGTATGAGAGAATTGAAAATGTCATGGCCTGGCTTCCTCCGTGGGCGTTGATTGTGGATCTAAGTAAAATGAAATCCTTGACAACTTCAATATTTTCTCCATTTATCGTGATGTTGCTTATTGGTCTAGTTATGAGGACTTACGTTTTCTTTATGTTGTGGTGCAATCCACACTAAAAGCTGTAGCCTTTGATCTTCATCAGTAAGTGCTTCAAGTCCTCTTCACTTTCAGCAAGCAAAGTTGAGTCATCTGCGTATTGCACGTTGTTAATGAGTTTTCCACCAAACTTGATGCCACACTCTTCTTCATATTGTTCAGCTTCTTAGATCATATGCTTAGCATACAGATTGCATTGCTACGGTGAAAGAATACAATCCTGACACACACCTTTCCCGATTTAATCCAGACAGCATCCCTTTGTTATGTGAAAATGACTGCCTCTTGGTCTATGTACAGGTTCCCGATGAACACAGTTAAGTGTTCTGGAATTTCCATTCTTTGCAATGTTATCTATAATTTGTTATGATCCACATAGTTGAATTACTTTGCATAGTCAATAAAACACAGGTAAACATCTTTCTGGTATTCTCTGCTTTCAGCCAGGATCATCTGACATCAGCAATGATATCCCTGGTTCCATGTCCTGTTCTCAGTCTGGCCTGAACTTCTGGTAGTTCCATGTCCATGTATTGCTGCAACCATTTTTGAATGATCTTCAGCAAAATTTTACTGGTGTGTTATATTAATGATATTGTTGGATAGTTACTGCATTCTCTTTGGTCACCTTTCTTTGAAATGGGCACTAATGTGGATCTCTTCCAGTTGGTCGGACAGGTAGCTGTCTTGCAAATTCTTGGCATAAATGAGTGAGCACCTCCAGTGCCTCTGCATCCATTTGTTGAAACATCTCAGTTACGATTCTATCAATTCCTGAAGGCTTGCTTTTAGCCAATGCCTTCAGTGCAGCTTGGACTTCTTCCTTCAGGACCATTGATTCTTGGTCATACGCTACCTCCTGAAATGGTTGAACTTTGACCAGTTCTTTTCGGTACAATGACTCTGTATTTCTTCCATCTTCTTTTGATGCTTCCTGCATCATTCCTCTCTGTTGGTTTTCTAACTCCAAGTCTTTGCACATTTCATTTTAATACTTTGTCTCTCGAGCTGCCCTTTGAAATCTTCTGTTAAGGTCTTTTACTTCATCATTTCTTCCATTCACTTTAGCTACTCTATGTTTAAGAGCAGGTTTCAGTCTCTTCTGCATTCCATTTTGGTCTCTTCTTTCTTTCCTGTCTTTTTAATGACCTTTTTCTTTCTTCATGTATGATGTCCTTGATGTCATCCCTCACCTCATCTGGTCTTCTGTCATTAGTGTTCAGTGTGTCAAATCTATTCTTGACATGGTCTCCAGATTCAGGTGGGTTGTGCTCAATTTTGTGCATTGTTTCTTGTGAACCTGTTTTAATTTTCTTCAGTTTCAAATTGAACTTGCATAGGACAATTGGTGGTCTGCTCCGTAGATGCCTGTGGCCTTGTTTTAACTTATGATATTGAGCTTTTCCATTGTCTCTTTGCACAGATGTAGTTGATTTGATTCCTGTGTTTTCCATCCTGTGAGGTCCACGTGTATAGTCGTCATTTATGTTGTTGATAAAAAGGTATTTGCAATGAATAATCGTTGGTCTTGCAGAATTCTATTATGTGATATCTGGCATCATTTCTATCACTAAGCCCATATTTTCCAACTATGGATCCTTCTTTGTTTCCAACTTTCACCTTGCAGTCACCGGTAATTATCAATTCATAATTGATAATTGCACATTTGATCAACTTCAGACTGCAGAAATTGGTAAAAATCTTCAATTTCATCATCTTCGGCCTTAGTGGTTGGTGTGTAAATTTGAATAATAGTCTTATTAATTGGTTGTTATAGTTAAGGTTGGGTGTTAACTTGGCTGGGCAGTGATTCTCAGTGGTTTGGCAGTTATGGTATCATTTGGTAGCTATGTAATGATGTAATAACCTCCATAATTAGATCTGATATAATATAATCAACTCCATGTTGAGATCTGGTATGAACAGCCATTCAATTGTAAGGGAGTTTCCTTGGGGATGCGGCCTTCATTCAATATATGTGGACTTTCTGGCAATGCTTAAAGGGCTTTGGCTTGCTCTGGATCCTGCAGCTGGCTCCAGTTCATCTGACCCTCATTTCTTGGGACTTGAGCTAGCAGCTTACCTGACAATGTTGGAATTTGCTGGCCTCTGCAGCCTGTGAGCCAGAGGTCTGCTGTCTGACCTGTCAATCTTAGGTTCACCAGCCCCTGCAGCTACATGAGTCAGGAGAAGCCTCCAGCTTGACCCATGGACTTATGGCTTTCCAGCCTCTATGACCACCTCAGCCACTTCCTCTCTCTCTCTCTATATATATAAATACATACACACACGCAATTCACTGGTTTTACTTCTCTGGAGAACCCAGCCTAAGACACTGGTCTTCCTTGAAGGCATATGGGTACTATTCTGTCACTTGCAGTGTTATATTTCCGGATAGACCTTGAAATGTTCTTTTTGATGATGAATGTGATACCATTACTTTTCGATTTGTCATTTCCGGCATAGTAGATCATATGATTGCCTGATTCAAAATGGCCAATACCAGTCCAATTCAGCTCACTAATGCCTAGGATATCAATCTTTATGCATTCCATTTCATTTTTGATGACTTCCAATTTTCCTAGATTCATACTTAGTACATTGTAAATGCTGGTTATTGTTGGGTATTTACAGTTGTTGGTTCTCGTTTTGAGTTATGTCACATCAGCAAATTAAGGTCCCAAAAGCTTGACTCTATCATTAAGGTCAGCTCTTCTTTGAGGAGGCAGTCTTCTCTAGTCGTATTTTGAGTGCCTTCCAACCTGAGGGTCTCTTCTTTTGGCACTATGTTAGACTTTGGTCCATTGCTATTCATAAGGGATTCACTGGCTAATTTTTTTCAGAAGTAGACCACCAGGTCCTTCTTCCTGGTATGTCTTAGTCTGGAAGCTCCGCTGACAAATGTTTACCATAGGTGACCCTGCTGACAGTTGAAATACTGGTGGCATAGCTTCCAGCAGCACAACATGTAAGCCAACACAGTACAGCAAACTGACAGATGAGAGATGGACTCAGAGTTGTGTGGCGGTATGTTTAGGACTGCTTTTTCTTTTTTTTGTACTTTTAGCTTTTCATTTATTTATTTTGATTTTGATGTTTTTTATTGTGCTTTAAGTGAAAGTTTACAATTCAAGTCAGTTTCTCATACAAAAACCTATGCACACATTGTTATGTGACCTTAGTTGCTCTCCCTATAATGTGACAGCACACTCTTCCTCTCCACCCTGTATTTCCCGTGTCTAGTAAACCAGTTCCTGTCCCCATGTGCCTTCTCATCTCACCTCCGGACAGGAGCTGCCCACTTAGTCTCATGTATCTACTTGAGCTTAGAGGCATATTTCTCACCAGTATCATTTTATGTCTAGTCCAGTCTAATCTTTGTCTGAAGAGTTGGCTTCAGGAATGCTTTTACTTTTGGGCTAACAGAGAGTCTGGGGGCCATGTCCTCTGGGGTCCTTCCAGTCTCAGTCAGACCATTAAGTCTGTTTTTTTTTTTTTTTTTAAATAGAATTTGAGTTCTGCACCTCACTTTTCTCCTGCTCCATCAGGGACTCTCTGTTGTATTCTCTGTCAGAGTGGTCTTTTGTGTTAGCCGGGCAGCATCTAGTTCTTCTGGTCTCAAGAGTCACTGGTTTCTGTGGCCCTTTCTGTCTCTTGGGCTCATATTTTCCTTGTGTCTTTGGTATTCTTCATTCTCCTTTGCTCCAGGTGGGTTGGGACCAATCGATGCATCTTGGATGGCCACTTGCTAGCTTTTAAGAACCAGACGCCACTCACCAAAGTGGGATGCAGAACATTTTCTTAATAAACTTTGTTATGCCAGTTGACCTAGATGTCCCCCGAAACCATGGTCCCTAGACCCCTGCCCCTGCCACTCTGTCCCTCGCAGTCTTTGGTTGTATTCAGGAAACTTCTTAGCTTTTGGTTTAGTCCAGTTGAGCTGACTTCCCCTGGTGGATTTGAATTGCCGACCTTTTGGTTAGCAGCCAAGCTCTTAACCACTGTGCCACCAGGGCTCCGTAATTTAAATAATACCACAATATTAAATATGTAAGAAATAATTGTTATTCTCCCTACTAGTTCTAGGCATCCTGTAGGAACCCAAGACACATTTTAGTGGAATCAAAGTTAAATTTATCATGTTGTTGTGTGCTGTTGAGTTGATTCCAACTCATAGCGACCCTATGAGTGCCCATTATATTTGTGCTCCGAATAGTTAAGTTTATCTCCCTAGAACTTTCTAAAATAAAATAAGTAAAATAAAATAGTGGCCTTATCCATTTGAAAGTATGTTCTTGTGTTTCTCTGGCTTGAAGGTATATCAGTCACGAACAGTTAGGAAAAAAAAAAAAAAGGAAACTTAAAAAAAAAATCAGGTTGATTCTTAAGAAATCAAACAGTGGTAGAAACTCAGATATAAATTTTTAGTCTTTCCCCCAGCATTCCTTGAACAACAGAGTAAACATTTTTACTTAAATCAGTTTTGGAATCCAGTCTCTTTGGAACTACTTTCAGCACTTACTGCCACTCTGTACATTTTCTGGGCAACTGTACCAGATTTATGGCTCTGGAAGTGCAGTGTTATTTATTACCTTCCAATAGGCAGCAGAGTGGTGTCTTGCAAATGCGTATGTCAAAAATGTTAAAGTTTAGTACAGTGGCTCAGTTAATTCTTTCCCAGAACAATTGGAAAAACATACAGCTTTTTATTTGGCATTTTCTTTATTCTTTTCTTTTTTTTCAAAAGCAAAATACTTCTCTTGGCAGTTTTCATGTTCAACACCAACTTTCATTTCTTTGATTCTGTAAATCCCTACAAAAAATTAAAGTCTCAGATGGGCTTAACATCTTGCTTATTTCAGCAGCTTTTGTCATGGGCTTACAACCACAAAGATTATTTTTTGAATTCAGGAAAAAATATCACTCACAAATGAAATAAAAAGTCTTTTGCCTTACATGATGTTATTACCCAGTCCATACATTTTTCTTGACCCCGAATTGGCTATTTTGTGTACTTGAGATCAGTGCAGTTTAAGGTGTCAGAATACAAAATCTACATGATGTGTGTGTATGATTCTTATACCCAGTTTATGTTATATGTCGTTTTCTCCTCTGAGTTTAAAAAAAAAATTATCATTTGTTTGTACACATGTGTATTTGACACACTTAGAGTTTTGTGTTTTATACCTAATGCACTGGCCACATAACACATTTAGTATTTGTCATCATTTCTTCTGAAAATAAAGGTTTACAACTAGGTTGTAAAATTTTGCTAGGGATTGACACTTTGGCTTAACTGAAAAAAAGTAGTTTCATAAAATAATTACAAAATGATTTTTAGACAGTTTTATTAAAGGAAAAGTAAAATAAAAAAATTTAAATTAACAATTACAGGGTATTCCTGTGTCTACACAGCCTGTGAATTAGAAATAAGAACAACCAAACTCTGCTCTTCTGTTATCTTTTAACATAGGAACTATCCTTTTAATTGTTGGATTTATTCATTTAACAGCTGCTTATTGAATGTTTATACATGCTAGGTGCTGTCTCTTTAGAGAGTGTACGTATAAACAAAGCTTCTTGCCATCTTACGCCACACTCAAATCCATCCGTGTATTGTTTTTGTCAGTTGCTGTTGAGTTGGCTCTGACTCGTGGCGACCTTATGTATAACAGGAGGAAACATTACCTGTTTCTGCACCATATTCATGATCCTTGGTATGTTTGAGTCCATTGCTGTGGTTACATCAGTGTATTAGGCTGAAGTAAATTACAAAGAGATACACACATATGAATGATAGCTAGTGATCTCACCAAAGACCAAAGAACGTTTGGAAGAGATATCTAAGGTTTTGCTCAGGTGGAGTTTTTGACTCTATAGATAAAAAAAAAAAGGGGGGAAATAATTTAGGTAGGTTTGGAATTCAAAATACTACAGTTCAATTGTCCCAAACTTTTTACTTCGTTTTGTATATGGGGCATGTCTGTGCTAAAGTTGGGGAGATAATGAATTACAGAGGCATGCATCTTTATTTCTTCCTTTCCTCTTTACCACTGTTTTCATATCATGGTCAAATATCTGGCAGAGGGCTTCAGTTTTTTTCATTGCTCCTGTGGGTGTGAATGTAAATTCGGCTAACTGCCAAGAGTAGGACTATCGTGGGGTCCGTGTGTTAGTCATTCTTTATTCTTGAAGAAGAGGCTGAGGAACAACCTTGAAATAGTCATTCAGTGACTATTCTGGCATCACACATTGGCACAAAACAAATAATCTGGCTAAAACTTCGTTGAAAAGTATTTATATATGACATATAGGCAACTCCTGTTCAAATTCGTTGTAAAATATGAATTTAAAAAGATAAACTAGCAAGCCATTTGTAGAATTCTAAATATCTAGGTGTGTGTATTGGGGGGAATTATGCTAGGCAATCCCCTGGCTGAACATAGAGTTTTGTTTTGTTTTTTGACAGGAAAATATTATGACATCTTAGAACATACAGTTCAATAGAAATTTTTGCAGTAATGGAAATGTTCTATATCTATACTATCCAGTGCAGTAGCCACTAGCCACATGTAGCTTGAAATGTGGCTAGTGCAACTAAGGAACTGAATATTTAGGTTTATCCAATTTTATTTAATTTATATTTGAATAGCCTTTTATGGCTAATGCCTGTCATGTGGGACAGCGCAGTCACAGAATGTAGATGAGCAATAGGGGAATTATCCATTAGCTGCTATGTATATTTAATTATTGTCTTGAACATTAAAAAAAAATTAAGATTACTGTCACTTTACATAAACTGATTAAAAGACAGTGAAATGTTGTTCTTGGATTTTTTTCAACTGATATAAATTTGTCTTTATTTGCTGGTCGGATTCAAAATTCAGGCAAATACATAGAAGCTAGAAACTAAATGTATAAACATGAAATACATAAACATAAGTACATAAAATAAAACTAGCATAGTCATTTTTTCTTAGATGCATTAGGGTCATGAATCGGGTAACTGGTTCTGAAACTCAAGAACTTTAGAAGAGCATTTACTTGTTCCTTTCTAATTACATAGTAATATTATAGTAAGATCATTATTATATAAGGGGAAACTAGACTGCATAATAGTATAGTTTATATATATATAATATTTTAATATATATGCTAATACTCATTACTATAAGTATATATATATATAAGTATGTACATTATATATTTACATATATAATTTTGTAACAATATTATTAATAATAATAAGGAGATGGCACTGGGTTTTATAATACATGAACCTCTAATAATACCTTTTAACATCCACTCACAGCTCTTATTAAAATGTAATTATTCTTTTATAAAAAAAAAACTTTTATCATATATGCCTGTTAATATCAATACCATCAATTAATACTGTGATCATCAATGATTTTCTCCCATGCTAGCTAAGATTTAATTTCCATTAGGGTAGGGACTATATTTACTCACTGCCATATCCTCAATGTCTAGGAGAATGCTGTGACCATATTAGTTGCTCAATTTTGGCATGCCAGGAATTAACAGAGTAATATTAAGTGCCATGAATTTTTTACGAAGTAGAATTTATAAACTATTTTTTCTACCCATGAATGAGATATTCTATATTTGAACTTTCCTAAAAGCTTTTTGGTATATTACTGCAAAAATAAAATTATTAGTAATCACTAAGTTAATTTAGATAAAATTATAATAGTAAATATGGTTTATTTATATTTAATAGCACTCTCATTAAATTATAATTTTTATTTGTAAAATATGCAGTTTAAGAAATAGTATATTTAAATTTGATAATTTTCACATTTGTCAATAGATGTAACAAAATGTTTCCCTTGCTTATATAATTTATCCAAAGAAAATCCAGATTTTTGCTCATTTATATGAATTAAAATGTGAATAGGATGCTTTTTTTTAGTTATATGAATTAAAAACTAGATAACCAATATACATTGAAATTTATATTTAAAAAATCACATTGTAGAAAGCCAATTATCTTAATTTATATTTCTGATATGCCACCTTAAATTTCGTAATAAGCATCTATGTCTTCCACCAGGGTGTATTACAGAAACCCTGGTGGCATAGTGGTTAAGAGCTACAGCTGCGGACCATAAAGGTCAGCAGTTCGAATCCACCAGCCTCTCTTTTGAAACCCTATGGGGCAGTTCTACTCTGTCCTATAGGGTCACTGTAAGTCGGAATTTGACTTGACGGCAATGAATTTGGTTTGGTTGGTGGTTTAACCTTTAGGATGGAGCCCTGGTGGTGCAGTAGTTAAGAGCTATGGCTGCTAACCAAAAGGTTGGCAGTTTGAATCCACCAGCTGCTCCTTGGAAACCCTATGAGGCAGTTGTACTTTTTCCTATAGGATTACTATGAGCTGGAATCGATTTAATGGCAACGGTTTTTTCTTTTTTTTAATCTTTAGGATCTTATTTTAGACAGTGGTATGTCAAAACTACAAACAAAAAATTCAGGTGTTATCTTGTTCTTTTATGATAGGGCATATGCATGCAAGATCGATAACTGGTCCTTGCTGTGTCAGCAGCTTTTCTGTCTACAAATATATTGGGGAATTAACTCACACGCATATTCACAAAACATTCATGTAATAGGAAGAGGAATCCGAAGGTCCTCTTCTGATATATTCTTCACAACCTCCAGTACCTTATCTTACTCTTTTCTGTCAAAATCTTATAACTGTCACTGTGTAGGACTGACTCCTCCTGAGAGCCAGTCAACAGTATTCCTCAGTCAACTTGCAGGATCAGTTTATCTGTGTAGAACCCATCTTATTGGAGTTCGGAGAAGGATTTTTTAAAATTTTTTTTCCCCAAAATACCCATATTGTGACCTCATGGGCATAAAGAGAAAATACATGTTGTCCTAAGCTATATTTTCCTATTTGACATTTCAGCACACCAGTTTCAAAAAGTAAATTAACTTTGTGTTGTTACTCCAAAATAATTTCATTTTTAATGTCTTGTTCTTATAGGAAAAAATGAAAATTCTGTATATTTTATGCAGGTTTATATTCTAATTACAGAATGTATTTCTTCCCTCTGAAAAAAATTTCAATTGTATTTATTAGATATTATACACATGTTAGGGAAACCCTGGTGGTGTAGTGGTTAAATGCTATGGTTGCTAACCAAAGGGTCAGCAGTTCAAATCTGCCAGGTGCTCCTTGGAAACTTTATGGGGCAGTTCTACTCTGTCTTATAGGGTCACTACGAGTCGTAATAGACTCGACGGCACTGGGTTTGGTTTTTGTTTGGTTTATACACATGTTAATGCCTTGGATGGTTATTTCATACTCAATTTTTATTTTTGGTGTTGCGAAAGTATCCTAGCCAACTGAAATCTACAGTAACAATTTAATTCATTTGGTGTAACCATAAATTACTCCACTTATTATAATTCACTTACAGCTTCATTTATCACATGAAATTTAGTGACAATTATTTTTTATATTCTATGTACTCCTTCCTTTTGAACACTTTAATAATTTAAATAAATGAGTTACATTTATTACTATAAAATGCTATAGCCTGAAATGTTACAGACAATCTTCTAGCACAACCTTCTAATTTTACAAATGCCTAGAGAAATTAGGCAGCTTGCTTGTGGTTACAATATTAGTTATAGGCAGAGCTGGAACTTAGAGCCCAAGTCTTCTGGTATCTATTTTTGAGCTGATTCTACTATATTATAGAGTTTAAAGACATTGAAAATTGATCTCATTACATAATTACATACGTTAAAATATTTTTCATTCCATGTTTTCCAGGGTCAAGGTGTATTTGGGCTTGATGTCATTGAAACACCAGAAGGACAGAAGATGCCACAACTAATCGTTCAAAAGGAGTTAGATAGGGAAGAGAAGGATACATATGTAATGAAAGTAAAGGTTGAAGATGGCGGCTTTCCTCGAAGATCCAGTACCGCTATTTTGCAAGTAAGTGTAGCTGATACAAACGACAACCACCCAGTCTTCAAGGAGAATGAGATTGAAGTCAGTATACCAGAAAATGCTCCTGTAGGTACTTCAGTGACACAGCTCCATGCCACAGATGCCGACATAGGTGAAAATGCCAGGATTCACTTCTTTTTCAGCAATCTAGTCTCTAACATGGCCAAGAGACTGTTTCACCTCAACGACACTACTGGACTTATCACAATCAAAGAACCACTGGATAGGGAAGAATCACCGAACCACAAATTACTTGTTTTGGCAAGTGATGGTGGATCGATGCCAGCAAGAGCAATGGTGCTGGTAAATGTTACAGATGTCAATGACAATGTACCATCAATTGATATAAGATACATCATCAATCCAATCAATGGCACTGTGGTTCTTTCAGAAAATGCTCCATTCAACACCAAAATTGCTCTTATAACTGTAACAGATAAGGATGCTGACCATAATGGAAGGGTGACATGCTTCACAGATCATGAAGTCCCTTTCAGATTAAGGCCAGTGTTCAGTAATCAGTTCCTCCTGGAGACGGCTTCACATCTCGACTATGAGTCCACAAGAGAATACGCCATTAAATTACTGGCCGCAGATGCTGGCAAACCTCCTTTGAATCAATCATCCATGCTCCTCGTCAAAGTGAAAGATGAAAACGACAATGCTCCGGTTTTCACCCAGCCTTTCATAAGTCTTTCTGTTCCTGAGAATAATTCTCCTGGCACCCAGCTAACAAAAATAAGTGCAACAGATGCAGACAGTGGGCGTAATGCTGAGATCAGTTACCTGCTAGGTGTTGATGCTCCGTCTGAATTCGACCTAGATCATCGTACAGGCATCCTGACTGCAGTGAAGAAACTGGATAGGGAAAAGCAGGAAAAATATTCTTTCACAGTTCTGGCAAAAGATAATGGGATACCACCCTTGATGACCAATGCCACAGTCTTAGTGACCGTTCTTGATCAGAATGACAACAGCCCAGTTTTCACTCACAACGAGTATAACTTCTATGTCCCTGAAAGCCTTCCAAGACATGGCACAGTAGGACTAATCACTGTAACTGATCTTGATTATGGAGAAAATTCTGCAGTCACTCTCTCGATTTTAGATGTGAATGATGATTTCTCTATTGATCCACAAACTGGTGTCATCCGACCAAATATTTCGTTTGATAGAGAAAAACAAGAATCTTACACTTTCCATGTAAAGGCTGAGGATGCTGGTAGGGTATCACGTTCTTCGACAGCCAAAGTGACGATAAATGTGGTCGACGTTAATGATAACAAACCAGTTTTTGTTGTCCCTCCTACCAACTACACTTATGAATTGGTTCTACCATCCACTAATCCAGAAACAGTGGTCTTCAAGGTAGTTGCTGTTGACAATGATACTGGTACGAATGCAGAGCTTCGTTACAGCATTGTGGGAGGAAATACAAAAGGTCTGTTTATAATTGATGAAACAACAGGCAACATTACACTGAAGGAGAAATGTGTTGCTGCAGATCTTGGTTTACACAGACTGGTAGTCAAAGCTAATGACTTAGGACAACCTGATTCTCTCTTCAATATTATAATTGTTAATCTATTCGTGAATGAGTCAGTGACCAATGCTACACTGATTTATGAACTGGTGCGCAAGAGCATTGAAAATCCTGAGACCGAAAATATTGAGACAACTCAGGCACCCTCACCAAGCACTGACTATGTCAAGATCATGGTTGCTATCGTTGCTGGCACCATAACTGTCGTTCTAGTACTTCTCATCGCTGCTGTGGTGAGATGTCGCCAGTCCCCACACCTTAAGGCTGCCCAGAAAAACAAGCAGAATTCAGAATGGGTTACTCCAAACCCAGAAAATAGGCAGATGATAATGATGAAGAAGAAGAAGAAGAAGAAGAAGCATGCCCCTAAGAACCTGCTGCTTAACTTTGTCACTATTGAAGAAGCTAAGACAGATGATGCTGACACTGATGGAAACAGCATCACACTAGACCTTCCCATTGAGCTAGAAGACCAAGCCATGGGCACCTACAGCTGGGGCACAACACCTACTACTTTTAAGCCTGATAGCCCTGATTTGGCCCAGCACTACAAATCTGCCTCTCCACAGCCTGCCTTCCAGATCCAGCCTGAAACTCCCCTGAATTCGAAGCACCACATCATCCAGGAACTGCCTCTTGATAACACCTTTGTGGCCTGTGATTCCATTTCCAAGTGTTCCTCCAGCAGTTCTGATCCCTACAGCGTTTCTGAGTGCAGCTATTCAGTGACAACCTTTAAGGCCCCTGTGTCTGTTCACGCCAGACCGGTAGGTAATTCAAATTTCTAACTGAGCTTTCTAACTTTATTTTTTATTATTTTCATTTGAAGTAGGGCTTTATACAATCTTTTGAGTTGAAAACCTGAACCTGTTGCTGTCCAGTGGATTCTGACTCATGGTGCTCCCATAGCGACCCTATAGGACTGAGTAGAACTGCCGCATAGGGTTTCCAAGGAGCGGCTGGTTGATTCGAACTACTGACCTTTTGGTTAGTAGCCGAGCTCTTAACCACTGCCACACACACACACACACACACACACAGAGAGAGAGAGAGAAAAGATCATATTTTGCAGAATTATCCAAATAGATATATGGATTCATTTAAGTTTGGTAGAAAATCAGAATAAAATGACTGATGATTTAGGAAAATTGGGTGTAGAATGATGATTATAATAGGGGGAATTTTGTCTGTAGATGGCAGTATGATGCTTCTTCCTAGAGAATATACTGGAAACACTCTAAACCAATGTAAAGTGAGAACACTGTCCTCAGTCAATACTGTTGTGTGCGAGAGTTTCAGAACAGTCTGGGCTAGGTACATCTCAGTAAACCTGTTCAAAATCTGATGAGCATCTCTTAATACTAATGATGTTGAGAATTCCAGATGCACATGGGAAAATCTGTGTATACCCAAGGTGTCTAAATAGCACCAAGAGATCTGCTTCCTCCCCACCCTTGCCAGCCATGGCCAGACACACATACAGAAAAAAAAAAAAAAGTCATTTTCAGGTTAGGAACTCACCATTATTCCTGTGTGTAAAATCTATCTTAATTCGCACAATATAACAAGAATGGAGTTAGAAAGATGAGGATACGTGCTTCTCACTCTCATTTTCAAGCCAGAGAATGAAATATATATGAGAACCTTATTTTAGATATCCATTTAAATATTTGCATATTTATACAAGATACTTAGAACCCTTCCGTAGACATTCTTAAGAGATAATAAGTTTTGAAAAATGAAATATGTTTGCTTTTTTATAATGGGCATGAAGGAAAATAAGATGCAAATTAAGATGGAAGAAATTTGTGCAGAATAATTTAAGACCCAATAAATTTATGAAAGCAAGAATTTGCATAGTGGCTTTTTATCTGTATTCCATAGGGAAGATGAAAAAAAAACTACAAATTCATAAGTAAATTATTTAAGTTTGCTTCTTTCCTTGACAAAGTCAAGTGATACAGTCCATCTACAGTTTTTTCTCTTGAAATCATGCCATATATTGACTTTATTATTTTGTATATGTCTTAATCTCAGTTTCAGTGAGTAAAGGCTTTTGAAAACCTAGTCAGGCTTAACAAAATGGTCGCAGTGTGAAAGTCAAAATAGGCTTCCTCTCACAAAAAGTTAGAGATAGTATAGAAGTCTATTGGGTTCAAGACAGCAATGAAAATAATTTACCACAGGTTTGGAAATGGCTTTAAGAAACAAGGTCATTCAAAGATATGCACAGTTAAATAACACAATAGTATTAACCTACTTTGTTAAACACACAATGCAGGTAAGTTCCTTATTCAGTTGTGAGTGGATTTTTGTTACAGTGGGTCCACAGTTATGCTGTTGCAGATGGCAAAATAGAAACATCGTATTTGTGTGTGGGGGTTTCTTTTATGCTTTGAGTGAGTTTACAGGGCAATGGTTATTTCCCAAATTTGGATGAACCCCATGTTTCCCTGCCTAGGTGGATCTTAGATAAGTGACACACATAATAGATGCCTAACATCTCATGGTGTGTTTTTGTTTATATTTAGCTATTTGAAACAGCACTCAATTATATAATTCTTGTCATTATTATGCATTTCAGAAACATTTCTCAACCGAAAAGTATCCTTTATGATGAACACTTTATGTGTGTTGTGTATCCCAATAGCACTTTTTCCAGGGCTCAATTTGTGATTAGTTTTAAAAGAGTATTCAAAGAGTGGGGTTTGTGAATTACGTCTGAAGATCATCATTTTTAATATACTGGTTCAGAAAGTCAGTTAAAAGAGCAAATTCTGGTTTCAACTGCTTTCAAAAGCCTGGAGAAGTTTTATGAGCTAGACATTTTTACTGAAGTATATGAATATACAGTAAGCAAGGCACAGATGAAGAAAAAAAAGTGTTTGATAACTATTTTCCTGTTTGAGTTTTTTCATATTCTATAAATTAAAATTCAATAAAGTTGATAACTTTTCATGATGGCATTTTATATTCTTTAGCTAAGAAACTTTGTCCTAAACAGAGGACAAATGGCTTCACGAATTAGGAAAAATATGGAAAAAGTAAATGCTAATATGAATAAATTGGTCATTATTAGTTTTTATTAGCTTAAAGGGCTATCCTAGAATCAGTGAGTTCTGAGATGACTTACTGAATTTTTTCACATCTTGAAAAATTGCGAAATAGTAGATCGTATGTCATTGGTTCACAGTTGTTTCGTATTCATTACTAAGTACCTTCTAAAAATGAATTGGAGAACTTAAGCAGACTAATGTGATACTAAAAATAATTTGAATCTTCATATTTTGTGCTACATTTGCAATGTTCTTCACCCTTTCTATATACTCTTCCACTTGTGATCAATTCCAAAAGAGGCATCTTATATTCACTGACTTTGCAGAATGCAAAAAGATAAGCACTGAAAAAGAAACTATATATTTAAAAATTCAGGTACAGTTGGTGTCTTCTTTTTAAAAAAACATACAAAATGGGAGAAAATATCTGCCAATACAATATAAAATCGTTGTTCCTTAAAAGAATTCTGTGACATTGGGAGAAAATATTAGTTACTAGAAGGCAGAAATAGTCCAGTGAATTTTATACAAAGTAAGGAATGTATTTTCCAAAAGACGGTTTAGAGTGCTGTTTACATTTAGTTCATTACCCATCAGAATAAAAATACAGGCAGTCCGCAGGTTACTAACAAGATCTGTTCCTGTGTCTTTAAGTTGAATTTGTAGGTAAGTTGGAAAAGGTGCATATAGTTCTTATTTAGCCTTACAGTACTTTAGTGCAAGAAAAGGCCCACAGCCTTTTCCCTGATTTAAAAGCTGCACGTGCAGCTGGTGAAGGTGATTGTGAGGAAGAATTTGTTGCGAGTAGGGGCGGTCAGTTCAATGGTTTCAAAGTGAGGGCAAATTTACATAATATTAAAGGGCAAGTACAAGTTGTCCTTAAGTCCGAAGTTCATAACCCGAGGACTGCCTGTGTAAAAGTGAAGAAATAAATTGGTTTTAAGTAGGCTGTAAGAGTTAGGGGGATTTATCAGAAATTTCATGTTTTAGAAAGGGAAAATACTTTCTAGGGATTTTTTTTTTTTTCTGACTAGTGTTCTTAAAAAAAATGGAACATTTATTACATACGTTGATGTTAGCACTGCATATATTGCATAAAGCCACCTATACCTGGGAAATATGATGCTTTTCTTTGGTATAAATTTCTATACTTATTCTGGAAGGCATTTTTGTACGTATTGTAGTAGAAATGAGAAACATAAGATTTAAGAAGATGAATCTGTAGATTACCTTCTATGAACACCTTCAGTGTTTCAGAGCAAGCAGATAGCATTTGGTTGGTATGATGCTAGAAATACCATAAATATAAATAACTACTTTAGAATAAATTTTGGTAATTTAATATAAAATAGATATACTGCCAAAAACATGTCTTGCTTATCACAGTAATCCTATTAAACTATTATGAAGATTATACACATGAAAAATAGAGAAGAGAATAAAATTGAAAGTACAATTTGTTTAAAGTACCATTTTTGAGAGTCTTTTATGTACCAGACACTGTCTTAGGCATATATTTGAGGTAGTTCATTAAAAAAAAAAATCCTAACAAATTACCGTGATTGGAGTTGGAATAGTCTTGTAACTGCAGAAATGAGGTATATAGAATAGTGGAAATTTGGGACGTTTATAAGACAATTCATTGATGTAACCAGGGTATAGGTGTTATGTCTGGATCCCAAATGGTAACAGCAGACTGAGTTAGCTTAGAATAGGATTGACATTCACCACAGTTAAATTTAGTAGCATTGATTCTATGCATCTATCATTTGGTAATGTGAATTTTAGCCATGTAGCATGCTAGGCAATTAAGACTCCTAGAGTACAATCATTGATTTTGATAACATGTTATTTTTCTTGTCCTAGACTGATTCCAGGACATCAACTATTGAAATCTGCAGTGAGATATAACTTTCTAGGAACAACATAATTATATTCCCCTTCCAAAAAATTCCAATGATTTGTGATTTCAAAATTTGGCTAAGATTTGGTAATCTGAATTTCCCGGTGTAAAAGCAAGCAAAACAAAACAACTTTAAGAAGGATTCCCATTGAATCTCATACTTACTTTAGCTGGTATCTGGAAATGAAAATTTAAAATTTATGGAAGAAACAGTGCAGTGAAATAGCAGCTTTATCATGCTGTTTCTGTTTGCTTGCTCTGAATGGCAACAACTGTGATGTGTTGTAATACGTCCTGGTGCCCACACTGATGGTTAATACATCAAACATGAAAGATGGAATTACTTGCCCTGTCTGATTGCTGAAGAGTTAAACACCATCTCCGGGGGTTTGGAAGTGAAGCTGAACTATCCAAGCTACCCTTCTGAAAGGTATCTAGGGCAAGATATTTTTTTAAGACCAAAATAAATAAATATAAGCCAAAAAACTTTAATTCATTTTTATGAAAATGTTAACTAATATAGTGTTGTTGAAAAATCACTTTAATTAGCCATCACTCTGTTTAATATGTGGATTATATAAAATAATCTAATTGGGTTCTTCCGTTGATTATAATCTTATTCCACTACTTTCATCATTAAAAATTATTTTTGTTGTAATCATGTTTTTTTTTAAATAAATGCTGAAAGAGAAAACATTTTTTTCTATTTATACCTATCAAAAGGAGAATGTAAAGTTCTTTATACTCCCTGATATTTTGAAAAAGATACTGATATTTCTTGTATTGTGAAATACAGCTTCAGTCATTTTAGAGTAGAAACAAGAGTTTAGGTAAGATTTTTTTTTTAAAGATTATATCTTAATTTTGAAACCGCCTAAGATACTAGAGTCTCATCTAAATACATCTATTTTATTTCTCTGGCATTAAATTCGTGAGCATATTTCATTGTTTTGAGTAAGTTGCCACTTAAAATTAACTTTTCACGGTGTGTCACTTAGCTCATTTCCTACACAAATGAGTAAATTTCTTGAATTGGGTGTACATTGTATTTTACTTAGCACAGAATGACATGTTCCAATTTTACACTATTACCCTTAGGCTGTTTATGCCTTACATGACTAACAGAATTAAAAAAAAAATCATGATTTCTTGAGACGAGAAGGGAGTATAAATGACCCTCATAATTATGGCATAAAGGTTATGTTCCCTGGCTTTTGATTCAAATACTTAATTGTGTGTCATTTTACTTTAAAATGTGAATAAGATTTGGCCTATTATGTGTATGTGCATTAAAACTAGTGTATTATTTGAAGTGTTCTTTGATGTATTTAGAAGAGGTTTATGTTTTATTTAGCACTGCAAATTAGTGTAATTCTTGGATATTTGATGTTTAGGTAATATTTTAAATAGGTTGATGTTAAAACTTAGTGTTTCTGTGGACTAAATAGAGAATCCCTCGTACCTCCAAGGATGTAGAGTTCCTTGAACATACTTGCTATCTGGCTCTTTAAACACTAGTTAGTTGATTGTATTGACTGTGAATGGGAACTATTTTTAATGGTAATGGAAAATGTCACATAAGTTAGAATATTGTATTAAAAAAATTATTGTATTACATACTTATAAATTACTGTGTAGAAAAATGCTTAAAATTAAAATTTACCTTTGTACAAGTTATTTATATAGAACCACTAAACAATTCCTCCCAATTTCTTCTTGATAAATATTTAACTCAGATCACTCTAAAGTAAGTCAGAATCTAACCAACTTCTTAGACTCTTGGAGACACTACCTTGCAAGTATCAAGATGTACTAATAGTAGGGGGTTCTGAAATCCATAGTCTCAATTTAATTGTGAATAAAGTGGTAATGCCCAAGAGAAGGAATCAGCACTTCAAATACTCCCTAATACACTACCATGGCTTCATCACCATTTGAGTATATAATTTTTATATAGATGCATTATTAATATGAGTGTGTCATGACAACCCTGATGTCTCCTTTTCTGACTGTTCAGTGAACTAAGGGACAGCACCTCATTTTTTTTTTTTTTTTTTGCCTCGGTGATCCTTGCTTTGAAGACTATATAATAAGAAAAACTCCCAATTACTCCTTTGTATTTTTTTATACATGAAAATGATAATGTCTTGAAATAGTTATCCAGAATCTCTTAATGCATCCTCACTAGTTTTATGAGTGTTATCTTTGCAGAGGATGGAAATAAGAAACTTTATTTTTAAAGCTGCAAGGGTTTACATCTTTCAGGATGCAGATTTTGTGAGAAGAGTACATCTAACTTGTTTTCTATCCTGCTCTCTGAGCTAAAGCTTGCAGTAAACAAACTACGTTGATGATGTCAACACCAAAGTAGTTCCTCTTCTTGTTACAGTGGACATAAATATCAATATAAACAATGATTATTTAGATTTAACCATATTTAAAATTAAGCCATACATGAAAATACATTCTGCTTTTGTGTATTGAATTCCATTGATCTATCCCTCACCTATGCTTGACGGAATAATGTTACCATTTGAGAAAAATACAAGAAGGCATTGAAACTAGTTTCCCACAAAAGCTAGAGAGGAGATAAGTAAGGAATTTTCCTAATTAGTTTCTTCTTATCAGTTGATTTAGTGACACCTTTAATTTAACTGTTGTTATTATTACGTGTTTGTCTTAGAAGGTATCAGATACCTCCCTACCTCTTGTGTTGGCGTTAGTGATATCCTGGAGTATTCTCAATGATGTTTCCTTGATAGTCTCTCTGATTCTTGTTTGCGTCAGTGAACAGGGAAAGACAAAAGGAAGGCAAATATAAAAATGAGTCAATATAGGTAAGACAAGGAAGCCTTTAGTGAATTTACGGAGGATTTTATCTATGGTATCATGTGTAGACTACTAATTGATGAGCCACAATATATTGTGTACTGCAGGCAGTCAAAGAAATATTTTGTTTTGATTAAAATCCAGAGTGCATAAATAGAAAACAGATTTGTGACATTCCCTCCTTTTACTTTAAATATAAAAGTGCTTTAATTTTTAAAAGTAAATACTTGAGCCATTACATTTCTTAAATTATTTTCATTTTCAATGGTTTATATTTAAAAAATGATGAAAAAATTTTAATTCTATCCATTAATTAATATTTTATGTATATAGCTTCCATTTTCTCTGTTAACCACCCCGTCCACATTATCAAGGTGAACACATACAGTTTAGAATTTTCAAGTCAAAATTAGATTAAATCAGTCAACCACTATTTTGTATAAAATTTAGTAAGGTTTTAATTTCTACAGAAAATAATACTGACTTGTTTTACTGTTTTGTTGCCTGCATTCTTCACTGTTTAATTAGATTTTGTAATTGTGTATCTAGCTAGGAGTGGTGTGAAGCCTGTCTTGACAGAAATGCTAGAGGACAAGCAAATCTTAAGAGACCGCTTACGAATTTAAGCCACACTTCGTAAATGCTTCCTATAGGTGCTCTTGTGTAATAGACATGTTCTCTTAGATTTTGTGAAGCTTAGTTTTTGTTTGTCTATTTAACATATTATTTAGAGGTAGGTTTCGAACATATTCAAAGGTGCTGTGATATTATAAAGTTGTATGTGTTGTATATAATTACTGCTTTTTAAAAGAACTGTACAAGTTGTCTTTTCATGCATTATGGGTATTCATACATGACATCTGTGGCTGAATGTGGTATTTAGAATTAGGATTAAACTTTTTAAATTTTACAGTAGTCATAGGCTTTTATTTTCATCACACATATAATACACATCCATCCTAGAAAATTTAGAAAATCATAGGTAGATTTTAGGTGAAGAATTTTTAAATGATTTGGTTTGATTTAAAGCTAAATCAATAAGCTCTTTTTAACTCAGTAATTCTGTTTGAAGGCTGTATAACCTTTGGAAGTGGTGCATTTTAAAATTACAGCATTATCCTGTTCTTTTTATATTATGAACTATCCACCCAGAAATTTTTACATGTGTTGGTAATTGATTGATTTATTATGCATATTTTTATGTTTATAGATGTAAGATTGGAGAAATTCATGTAATATTATAGCTTGATTAGTTGATAGTATAATATGGAGGCATGCTATGTATTTCAACCATGAGGCTGCCTTCCCTCAATGAAAAACATCAAGGCTTGATGAAAAAGCTTTCTCAGTTAAAAAAAGAAAAAGAAGCCATCTAAATTTCTGTCAAAATTTCCTAACAAATAATGAAGACATTTAATTATTTTCAAGAATTCTTATACCCAACACTTTTATCTTCTTCACATTCTAGATACTCTCAATTGAAAATTGCATTAAATTTCTCTTTTTAAGTGATTAATTATATTTCATTTTCTACACATACTCAAGTACTACTCAAGGAGAAAAAAGACTTTTTTGTCAAGTGAAAAATCACAGGCAGATAGTTAAATTTATGTAATAATGCAAATGAAGCATTTCAGTGGATTTTCTAGAAATACATTTTTTTCTTATCCTGGAGCCTTGCAGGAAACCCTGGTGGTGTAGTGATTAAGTGCTACGGCTGTTAACCAAGAGGTCGGCAGTTCAAATCCGCCAGGGGCTCCTCGGAAACTCTACGGGGCAGTTCTACTCTGTCCCATAGGGTAGCTGTGAGTTGGGATTGACTCGACAGCAGTGGGTCTTTTTTTGTGTGTGTGTGGAGCCTTACAATTATGAGTTATTTATTGATTTACTTCATAAAATGTTATTCTCTTTGAAATGCAGTTAACTTTTAGGACATTTTCATTCTTTTTGTTCAATACTTGGCAGAAACATTAGATAACAGAAGAATGCTTTCATTAAATACTCAGAGAAAAGTTTAAATAATCCTATTTTTCCTTTATTCAATGATAGTTAAAAATAATCAAATATGTAATTCTGGTGAAAGATAATAATTTTCAAAATTCATAAATTAAACTTTAAAATGCCTTTACTTGTTTTATCATGTAACAGTTCTAACTTTAATTACAACATAAATGCAGATCACCAGGATGCTAATGATACATTACTGAGAGAATTGATCATAAACACTGTTAACTACACGAAAATATTTCCAATAATTCAAACATGCACTTCAACTAGTTATTCTGTGCCACAAATAAACCTTGTTGTAATTAAAATTATAAAACAAATTCGATCAACTTTTTTTGCCATGTAAACACAAACATAGTCATATACAAGGTTGGAACAGATACATAGAAATAAAAATGCATGGACTCTGGAAAACTAGTTTGTGAGCCCCTATACGAGAGACTTTATTTCATTATGATTTGTATTCATTTGATCATTTGTATTTCAAATCTATGTGTATTAGGTGCCTTTTTTTGCAGAACATTGTATACATTATTTCTGATGTTCAGACTGCATAATTACATTTTTTTCACACAACCAGTTATTTAAGGGAAGGGACTGAGTTCTCTTCCAGATAGGTATCATGGCTGTGTCTATATAATATCAAAATACCTGGAGGCAAAATACGTTTTCACTCATCAGGGAGATATTTTGTCTATCTGACAAAATTGTCTGACTTTACAGAGGCACAGGTTTTGTCTAATACTACAGAATAATATTATAATAGTTTCATTTTAGATAGATAAAAGTTTGACATCCTATATAATGTTATCATTACCTGAATCTAGAGATAAAAAAACACACAGTGCTACAAATATTTATATATATATATGTGCTGTACATGCATCTATTTCCAAATGCACAGGAATTATAGAAATGATGGAGGACATACAATTAAGTCTATTTAGGTGTAAGAATTGAAGGATCAATATACCAAACTCCTGTCCGGAAGTTAATATACCTAATTTTGTTAAGGAGAAAATTCATTTTAATGTGATGTACAAGAAATTCAAATATGGTGGGATTAAAAAGTTGGATTCAGTGTGTGTGCATATTTGGTTTATCTAATTTCTAGTAGAATTAAATGATATAAATTACATAATTTAAACTGCAACCTAAAGACAGCTAGTTCAAAGACTGTGCTTTTACGTTTATAGTGTTATTGTCTCTTTTTAAATTGTGATGCCTCAACTCAAAACTTTAATTATCCTGTATCCTTTATATCATCCTCTATACCTGATTTTGTTTAGTAAAATTGCTGTCATGTTCAGTGCATTCTGAATATGTGCTTATATATTTTTTTCCTTTTAATCAAAGTATTTTGGCTGTAATGTAACTGTAGTACTTTTCTTTATCAAGTTTCCCTGTTTTCTGAATGATCAGAAATCCAGTAACATCAAAACACATACAAAAAAAAATTAAATTGCTTTTTCCTATCTAAGCAGTAGAGTAGATTCTATTTCTCTTGCACGCACGCGCACACACACACACAACGAGGGTAATTCTCCTTTACTAACAACCAATTTCTGCTCAGTTGGTATAACAAATATGTGTCTTACAAAGCCCATCAAAACAAGCTCTTTTGTTTTTCATTAGTCCCTTACTTAATTTGAATACCTATGAAAACAAAACAGAGATAAGGCATTAGTTCTTGGTTAGTGCTCTATACAGTGTCAGATTCGCAGTTTCATATGTCTGAAATTTTGTGGGTTTCATTTGTTTATATTTCCATCAAAAGGCAATGAGATAGAGTTACCAGAATCACATAATACAAACACACATACACATGTGTGTAGATACATACACACACCTTTTTGTAAACAGTTCAATGTTGACAATGAATTACCGTAAATTTTGGGAATATTTATGAAGATAGATCCCGTTTTTAGATTGGGAAATGTGTACAATTTATTATCCATTCTCATTTTGAGTGGCATCAGCACTAAGAACAGCAGTGGAAGGAGCTCTGTAACATTAAAATTGTGAAGATTTAACATGTAAGGATATTCACAACAGTTTTCAAATCTTGTTTTTGTTTTGTAAGACGTAGCTGTAATTAAAAAAAAAAGAATAAGTAGGTTTTTGTGTGGATATATTAGAATGAATATTATAGAACTTTTTCAACTGGAATATGTGTAGATACTAACAACTGGTTGTACTTGATGTGATTTCAGTGAATAAAATGTGTGCAATCTGTGTAAAGTGAAATGCCTATAATAAAGTTGTTTCTGTATTGCAAGAATACATCTTCTGATATTTTTTGAAGCGCTTGTTGTTAGCAGAGGTTACCAATTTCTTTAATGCCATCAATGATACTAAAATAATTTTTAACACCTCAACATCCTACAATTTTGTGTGGTATAACTCATTATCTGGCATACTGTGTCAACCAGAACTTTATAGATTAGCACTTCTGTTCACCAACATTGTGACTTAACTGATACTTTTCAATTATTCCAAAGCAATCAAGCAAGTAGAAGTGAATCATATTTACTAAAGTTTTAATTTTGTGCGGTTTGTTGTACTCAAATTCTTTGATTATTGGGGATGTGGTATCTTTTATTAACCACTGTATTTGATAAAACATGCTAGATAATGGATTTACCACGGATTTAAAAGAGATTTGTCAAATATTTTTCAAAGACTTGATATGAGAAAGGCAATGTGGAGAATGATGGTGGTTAAGTTGAAGGATGGGGTGTAGGGGAGTGGGGAGGTGGGAAAATTGAGGTTCTTCCTTCGTTCCTATTAGTGTACACCACTACCCCCCATGAGTTTAACTGAAAGTATGTTAAAAAATTATTTCACTTTTTCAATGTAGAAAATCCCTGAGTATACCAGGTTTAAAAAAAAAGAAAAATAAACAAGAAAAAGTAACAAGATAAAAAACATCAGTTTTTATCATAACAATTATGAGTGTGTGCGAGAGAGAGAGACAGAGAACATGACTAGCAAAGTAGCTTGCGTGGATTAGGTACTCATTTCAAATTTCATGAAATCTGAACCCTTTGCTTCTGAGCAGGCATGTAACCTAAAACGTTTTAGGAAGCATCTTAATCGACACTTCCCTCTCCTCAGTCACATTGAGGCAGCAACCAAATCCTGTTGATCTGACCTCTAAAATATCTCTCACACTTTCCCCTTTGGTCAGTTCCTTCGTTCAGATCATCATTATCAGTTTACCTGTTCCAGTGGTAACAGGTTGCCTGCTTCTAATTTTCATCTGCCCAATCCATTTTCTACCCTGTAACCAAATACTATTTCTAAAACACAATTTTGATCAAGTGAAGCCTATGACTGAAAAGCTTCCAAGTCCTTCCCCATTGTAGATAGAATAAATCCTCCATTACTGTATTTTTCAAGGGCCTTTCAATCTTAACCAGGTCAACTTTTTCACCCTTAGCTTCTACCACTCCGTGCGCCCAAGTTTTTGTCGCACCTTGTACCCTGACCATGCCATGTACTAGAAGCCTCCATAATTTTTCACAATTCACCAGAATTAATCGAGCACTTGCTTTGGTTAAGACAATTCTTTGCAGACTATAAAGTAAGTAGATCCAGTTTAGTGAAGTAGAAGTGCAATAATAAGACTGCAAATAATTTTAATTCCTGTAAGAATACAGCAAAATGCTACCTGTGATTTTATTTAAAATATATATGTATATATAAGCTTGTATGATATCCTTTTCTCCCGTATCTTTCATGCTTCTTAGCATTAACCTCACCTAATTCTTGTAAAATAAAACCCTCCAAATAAACAACTACATCATTTAACTTTTCAAACATTAGTTTCAGGAAATTATTTCTAGAAAAATCCTGTTATATCATTTTATCTCATTAACTACAGCAAAATTTTAAAGCCTTTTTTTTCCTGCTATTTTGATCAAAACGTATTGAAGAAAAACAACCCATTTGTTCATCGGAATATAACCCATGAAAAAGAGACTAGGGAACCTGCTTGAGATGTATATGTGTATATATATCTATATATAGATATATACATATGTGTATATATATATATAATGTATGTATGTACATATTGTATATATAATTTTAAAGAATGTTACTTCTTGGCACACATATTGAAAGCAAATATACCACTTGCTTCCTGGAAATAGATGAGGTAAAAATAAACCACATAGCTCTTAAGTTAGTCCTTTTTTTTTCCTTTTGTCCTTATTCTGACAGAAAAAATCTTTCTAAATTGCATGCAAGGAAGCGTCTTCAGAAATTGTAGTTCCGTTTTGGCTAGTTTCTTTTTCATATCTTTGCTAGACAGCCTTATATCAGAATGCTGGAATACCCACATTATTATAAGACATTTCCACAGTGCCAGTTGTTTTACAAAAAATTATCACTTATTTCACTTCTTATTGTTATGTGAATGATCACCAACATAGGTAGGGAAATATTTCTTTAGCTCAGTTAAAATTATGAAGACATTTCCAACAGCCATGGTAAAATAAAAACTACTATTAACATTCTTAGAATAAAAGTTAGTGGCTATTTTCTTCAGTGCATATACCTTGAGATTATAAGACCATTATAAAGGGGTAATAAAGTGGAAGCTTGCATATAAAGACAAGGTTAAGGCCTCAAGAACATGAAAAATATAGCAAGAGTAGTACATTGCCACATTTCTAGTGA
The DNA here is from genome assembly GCF_024166365.1 of Elephas maximus indicus. Classification (NCBI taxonomy): domain Eukaryota; kingdom Metazoa; phylum Chordata; class Mammalia; order Proboscidea; family Elephantidae; genus Elephas; species Elephas maximus. The sequence continues at coordinate 68,812,422 of NC_064846.1, read as the reverse complement.
ACAGACTTTCCCCTCATGTTTGTATGGTGCTTTATATTTTTCCAAGTGGAAGGATTAGTATTAATAAAATTTACCCCCTCTTTTCCTTTTTTTAATCTGATAGAGTCAAGGAATACTTTTCATTCTGATTTATTTCTTAGAAACAATTCTAGCTAAAATGAATGTAACTAAAAAAAACACCTTAAGTTAAGCTGATTCTGCCTTAACTCTTCCTACAACTAACTTCGTACTTTTGTGTGAAATTTCAAATTTCGTGGTGCATTTGGTTTCATGAAGAAAATACCATATCCCTTCTGATATAAAATCCTGAGAAGATTCTGAAAATAGACTTGTCAAATTTCCTTTCTTTAGGTTGGTCTGGTGTGTGGAATGTTTTAGAACCCCAGATTGACTGCAATATATGGACATGGGAAATATTGGGCTCACTAACTGATAAAGCCGTGTGCTGTTAACACATAAAGAAAACATGCTGTAAGTCAGGCTTCCATATCCAATTGCCGTCAATTCCATAGGGGGAAATAAAAGTCTTGATCACCTAGACACTTTCTGGATGAGGTGACATCTTTTACCCTGGAATACAGGACTTTGACCATCCTGCCCTTATAATACATTGTTATAAGTCTTAGTAATCTCTCTCTGATGTCCTTCAGTCAAATCACCTGAATTCTAATTCCCTGAGTAGTGATCACTGTACTCATCACAATGTAGATATGTAAACTTTACCCAGATCACCCGCTATTCTGAAAATACACCTTTCACATGGAAAGAAGTATAGTTTGCATAGCTAAAGCAACAAAGTAGTTGTATATTATACTCCTGAGGTCTCCCCTTGATCAACAGAATCGTATAATCCAGAAAGATTTCCGTACAGTTTTAGTTTGCATACAGACTTATGCATACATATGTATGTATATTTTTGTTTTGGATTTGGAGAGACATTTTTCTTGAATTATTGAGAACACTATTTTTCTGGTTATATTCCACTGACCAATCTAATTCCCAGGCATGTAGTGCTTACTATAATCTTTATGAGATTGATTGTTTCACCTGTGACCTGCTTCTATTTTAGAGATGGAATGGAACTATAGAGATTATGTAGTGTCCCATCTGCCCGTTATTTGACGAATGATGGAACCAAGGCCCAGAGAGAGAACTGACCTTTATTGATCACCTGTATTATATCAGGATCCCTGGTGGCAAAGTGGTTAAGAGCTTGGCTGCTAACCAAAAGGTCAGCAGTTCCAGTCCACCAGCTGCTCCTTGAAAACCTTATGGAGCAGTTCTACTCTGTCCTGTAGAGTCGCTATGAGTCGGAATTGACTGGATAGCAGTAGGTTTGGTTTTTGTGGTTGTATTATATCAGGCGGACTGCTGGGCACTTTACATATGTTAGTTCTATATCTCGGATAGGTTACACAGGTAGTTAGTGGTTAGTTTCAGTTGACTCTCAAGTTCTCCTTCAGTTATGCCCAAATCATGTGTTTGATTATGGCTCCCAAATCTTCAGACTTGAAGTTCAGAGACCCTTCACTTTTCCATTTTTCTATTAAATTTGTTATCTGCTTTATAAATCAACATCTATTTCAAGTAGATACCCTAGTCGTCTTTTTCCATTCCTAGACTCATTCTCATCTATGCAAACTCAAGGGGATAATTCTGTACACGGCTCTTTTTATTAGATGTTCATAAGGTGGGCAAGTACCATGTTCATTCTGAAAGATACTACTGTTAACAGATATGCTGGGCATAATTTCCTGTGAACAGGCAGAATTTTTCTGCAAATGGGAAAGATACAAATAGCATGAACAACAAATTCACTCTTCTTCCATCTACCCACATTCCCAATACATGATCCCCAGAACAAATCTCCAACATAGTGGCTATTCAAGAAATGTTTAATTGTGTTGAATTTTCTGCAGATAGAATGTTGAGAGCCCCCTCTCCCTCTGTTCTGCCTTTGCAACGTTTAAAACATATAGCGATGCTAATGTCCTGCAGTTTCGGAAACCACAAGATGAGTTTGAGAAAAGTATATATGTGTATCACTAAATACAAATGTAAAATAATTTATACATCAATTCATTATAAAAGGAACATTTTAATATATTCAGTATAACTATGAATTTCTAACTAGCCCAATTAGACACATTGGCAATAGCCAGAAATTTATATCAAATATAGTCACCAGATACCTATAAAAAGTCTTGAAAATCACTGATACCAAGTACAATATGAATTTTCACTTCAGTCATTTAAAATTACCAACTTCTATTACATAGGAGAAATTAGAAGAATTTTTTTTTCTTCTGGATTGCACTGCTTAATTTAGCCAATCGATTGTAGAAGTTGGAACATTATTTTTTAACAGTATCTGGCAATCTGCTTCTGTAAATATTACAGCCTTAGAAAGCCCTGTGGGGCATTTTTACTCGCCGTATAGGGCTACTATGAGTCAGAATCAACTCAGCAGGATTGGTTTGGTTTTTAACATATACTAGGAGTCCCCAGAGTCTTGGTGGCACAGTGGCTAAGAGTTTGGCTGCTAACCAAAAGGTCAGCAGGTTGAATCCACCAGCCAGTCCTTGGAAATCCCGTGGAGCAGTTCTACTCTTTCCCATAGCGCTGCTTTGAGTCAGAATCGACTTGATGGCAATGAGTTCAAGGAATCCCTCAGTGATGGAAACCTTATGGGGCAGTTCTACTCTGTCCTATAGGGTCGCTATGAATCTGAATCGACCTGACAGCAGTAGGTTTGTTTTTTTTCTTTTTTTGGTTTTTTGTGGTGCAAACAGCACACTCAGCTTAAAAGTTGGAGGTTTGAGTAAACCCAGAAGCACCACAAAAGAAAGGCCTAGCAATCTACTTTTAAAAAAAAATCAGCCATTGCAAACCTTGTGGAGCGCAGTTCTCCTCTGACACACATGAGGTTGCCATGAGTTGGAACTGCTGTCATAACAACTGGTTTTTAAATATATACCAAACCATATTATCCATCACAATTGATTTCAAATGAGAAAGATTCAGCAATTATTTAGGATGCTATATTAATTCCTTATGGCCACTCATGGAACTTATATCAGATGCCTATGCTACATTAATTCCTGAAAATAAACAGAAAAGAGAAGGAAGGGAGAGAAGAATAGTTTGAAGAAAATATTGTGAGTGACCACTAGGTGCCAGGCATAGTAAGTACTAGGCACACTGGGGCAGCAATGTGTAGTGGGATGTGGTTGTACTTCAGACTCAGACCTGGTTTTTAATCCTGTATGTAGAGGTTTTAGGTAATGGTTTTTAACTTCTCAGAACCTCAGAATCTTTATCTTTCCAGTGGCATAAAAATGTCCAGTTTAACAGGACTAAATGATAATCTATAAAATTTCCATAGCACAGTATATGGCATAAAGTAGATAGTCGATAAGTCCTTTTTCACATTGATTAACTCGTCCGACTTCTTAACATCTCTGTGAGCTGCTGGATTTTATTAATATTATAATTATATATTTCAACAAACAAAAAAACTGTATTTCAGAGAGCTCCACTAATTTAGCCAAGTCCAATTTAACTTAAATATTTGTTAAATTAAACCATTAAACATTTATTAAATTGAACAATTAAATTTAAGCATTTAATTTCAATGTGCTTTCTCCTACACCACAGCTGTCTCAAATCAAAAACATAGGCAATCTTATTGTCACTAAACTGCTTAAAGTTCACCCACATGGTGGCTTTACCTCTTGAACCCTGCAGTGTGTGTTCTTTATAGGAGCCTGAGTAGAAATATTGAGTTTTGCTCCAAGCAGTAACGTTAACTTTAAAACCCTTTCCATTGTAGGGGGATGAATTTTTAAATATAGATGTTGGAAAAAAAGTTTTGTGTTCTAATGATTGTGAAAATTATTAACAAGGCTGATTTAGTGTTAGAATCATAAAATGTCAGATGGAGCAAATAAGACTCAGAATGTTAGAGTAATTTGCCCAAGGTCATACAGAGTGATTTGCTCAAGGTCGTACAGGTAGATTTTAAAAGAATAAGGTAATAAGTGTTCGTCTCCAGACTCCGAGTTCATATTCTTGACCACTTTATACACAACCATTTTTATTGCCCCTATTTGGTCTGTGACAACTTTGTGTCCTGAATAATATCTGTACAAAGTGTCATTAAACAGTATTAAAATTAGAGAAAAAAGAGCTAACCAAAATATAACTATTATAGGAATTAGACCACAATTGAGGTTAAGCATTCCCATTAAGTAAACCTTATGTGACATTGGTAGATCACTTACCCTCTCTGAGACTCGACTTCATTTGTAAAATGAAGATAATTTTCTTAAGCTTACGTGGGTTGATCAGAGCCTCAAGTGTGGTGATTTTTCAGAAAGCATTTTAGAAAATGAGAGCTCCATAAAAAAAAACCTAGAAACGATAATTGTTATCAATACTATGTAACTATACACACTTCTTAATTTGTTTTTATTTTGGTGATAGAATACACAGCCAAGGATATACCATGTCAACAGTTTCTACATGCACAATTCAGTGCTGTTGGTTGTATTCTCCCTGTGTTCTACAATCAACAGTTTCCTCTCAAAAAAGACACTGAAAATGACTGGTTCTTGATTACAAATACCTTACTAATATTTCAAGGAAGCACCTGAAATGACCAAGTTTTGATCATATGGGGAAGACTGGGAGACTTCTCTGTCTCGAAAACGTGCTTTCTATTCATGAACTAAATTTATATCAAGTATTTCTTAGAATAGGTCATAAGCATATTGAGCCACACACCTTTCAACATGGGTTTTGTAGGGCACTTAATTAAAGAAAGGATCCCTGGTGGCACCGTGGGTAAGTGCTTTGCTGCTAACTGTAATGGTCGGAGGTTTGAACCCACCAGCCACTCCATGGGAGAAAGATGTGGTAGTCTGCTTCTGTAAAGATTTACAGCCTTCGAAACCCTATAGGATCGCTATGAGTTTTAATCGACTCTATGGCAATGAGTTTTTTTTTTTTTTTTTTTGCTTTAAGAAAGCTGAGTCAGCTTTCAGAGGCAAGTAAGGGCCATTTTAGAAATGATAGCTATTATGACTCTTTTCACAAAAGGAAGGAAGAAAAGGTGAAAACTTTTCTTGTGTGACTATTCTGTGTCAGGCACACTGGCACGGTAGGACGTGGATCAGCCTCAGAATCAGATGGTTTGGATTCTAATTCTGATTTGTAATCTTTAGCTGTTGGGTTTGCATAAAACTAGTTAAGCATTCTGAGCCTTCAGATCTTCACACAAAAAAAAGTCAAGTTCATAAATAAGATAATCTATAAAATGTGCCTCACGCATAATAGGCACTTAATAAGCACCCTGGTAGTGTAGTGGTTAAGATTTTGGCTGCTAACCAAAACGTCAGCAGTTCAAATCCACCAGCTGCACCTTGGAAACCCTATGGGGCAGTTCTACTCTGTCCTATAGGGTCGCTATGAATTGGAATTGACTTCACGACAGTGGGTGTTGGGTTGGTTGCCTTCATCGCCAGTTATCTCAATTACACTACCCAACTACCCAGCAAGGGAGATATTATTAGCATCATTCCCATGTCACAAACTAAATTAGGAGGCTGAGTTTCATAAGGAAACCCTGGTGGCGTAGTGGTTAAGTGCTATGGCTGCTAACCAAAAGGTCGGCAGTTCGAATCTGCCAGGTGCTCCTTGGAAACTCTACAGGACAGTTCTATTCTGTCTTATAGGGTCGCTATGAGTCAGAATCGACTTGATGGCAGTGGGTTTGGTTTTTTTTTTTTTTTTGGTTTGATTTTCATAAAGTTTCAGCGAGGTGCTTAAGCTCAGGCAACTAGTAAAGTGGCTCGTCTGAAATTTTACCTAGATTGGCCTCATTTCTGAGTCCTTCCCTGTTCACCATTCTGCCTCAGTCATAGGACCCAAATTGCGTCACTTCAAAAGTAGTTTACAAACTCAGAAAACCCAAGTTGCTATGCATGACACTTGTCAAAGAGAAAATCTCGTAATCTGTTAGGAGTGAAAGAATAGGAATTTTATTGAGGAATAATACAGCTTAAGCTGGGTGGTTGTTGTTATCAGGTGCTGTTGATTCCGACTCATAGCTACCCTGTGTACAACAGAATGAAAACTTTGCCCTGTCCTGCACCATCCTTCACAATCGTTGTTGTGTTTAAGCCCATTGTTGCAGCCACTGTGTCAATCCATCTCATTGAGGGTCTTCCTCTTTTTCGCTGACCCTCTACTTTACCAAACATGATATCCTTCTTCAGGGACTGATTCCTCCAGCAACACAACAACATGCAAGCCCCCACAGTACAAAAAACTGACAGACCTGTGGGGGGATCTGGGTAGTGCTAAGTAAAAATACAAAACACTCCACTGTCCCTATCAAGTTAAAGGTTTTTATCCATAGAGAACAAAGGAAAGGTAGGGGATTAATAATTGATTTAGCTTCAACTTTGGAGTCTGAAATGTAAAGGTCGGCCATTTGGCTTGGGGTAAATTTTACTCCCTAGGTGAGTGGCCCTAGCTGATTTGGTTATATAAATTCTTCTTAGGAACAAATTGTTTACATCCTGAACTTTTGCTTCCTGGGAGTGAGTGTCGATACCACCATTACTGTTCTGAGAAGAGTTCCTCCATGTTTGAAAATTTCCAACTGTATATTTCCCCCTTTTAATCAGGTCTCCACTAGGGGGCAATGATGAGCCACAATAGAGTAACTTTTCTTCTGCAAGGACTTTGTTTTCCTGAGGAGCCTCGGCTGAAGAATAATATATATTTTTTTATTTCATCTTGCTGAATAAATAGACCTCATCTTCAGGGTGAGTGGGTTTTATGGGGAGCATCTTGATGGACAAGGCCCACATATGAGGAACATTTCTCAGTCAGGACAGAATGATAGAGATCAAGATGAAACATACCCAGGGAGACAAAAGGGAGGTGATTAAACACAATCATTGGTCAAAGCCTGTAAAACCAGCATGCTTTATGTGAAGGGCCAAATGGTTTTGAAGTTCAGCATTTCATGGATAGAATGCATTGAACCAAAGCGAAACAGCATTTTATAATTACAGTAATACAAATGATGAGGAATATAAAGATTCCAAAATAAAGTAGCAATTTTTTTCACCATCCACCCCAAGAGGAAAACAAATTACTTTTAATATCAGTTAAGGAAGGAACGGGATTGTTAAGGTGAGATACTACATATTGGATATGATTAATATACAGTGTAATATTAGCACTATTGTCAGGAATATAGGCACAGCAATCAGATTTTATTATAGCACAGGTACCTCCTTGGGCTGCAGTGGGAATGTCAAGGCCCATTCAATTTTGGAATGCTACTTTTGTCATCATTGCTATTTTGGTATTGATCTCTTGAAGCCCACAGACACTGTCATTTAGGGAAATTTGTATGTATTTGGAGACTATTTCTACATGTACCATAACATTCTCAAGTCCTATCTCAGGTAAGAATACTGTGGCTAAATGACCAAGCCAGAACACTGATTAAGACCATCAAGTTCTTAATTTGAGTAGATTAGCTGATGAAGGAGGTTCAGTTAAAGTATGCCTTTGACTCCATCACACACCCAGAGTGCATCTTCCAATCTAGCCTGGTGGGAGCCAGGGCCAAAGGTTGGTCCACATATTAAAAAGGTGCCAGTAGGGGCTACCTGTAGGTACCTGAGCATGGTAGCTAGTTGGTGGTGAACCAATCAGTAGCTTGTGAGGTTATAACTGATGTACATTCAGACATTGGATGCCATCCAATAGGTCTAGTGATGGCTGGGTTATTCATCTGGGTGTGGTTAGATTGTTCCCAGCAAAGGGAGTAACCTGACTTAACCTCCTCCCTTGGAGAGTTAACCAGGCGAATCTGTTCCACAGTTGTTGATATGGACCTATAATATGAGGAGTACTATTTATGGGTTTGGAAGACTGTTCAACTAGCTCTTCTTGGGAGGCTTTAGTAAAGTAAGGGTTGTGTTAATACTAAATGTTAAGTAATGGCCTGAGTTTCGTTTAGATCCTAAAAGAGGCCTTTTATCAATGGGAAATCTAGTAATAGTGACTTCCTGTGGCAATAAACTGTTTTTCCATTATTCATGTATCCGTAGATCAAGAGCAACCCAATCATATCCCTGTAGTGGAGATACCCAACAGGGAAGGCCAGGCTGACTTGAGGTTGGGAGGGCACCACCTATCCAACAATTGACACCTTTTGAAATGGTGAGGATAAGCATCTGCCCAATCTGGGAAAACGTTAGTAGAGGCATGACTGTAACAAAAGTAAAAAAAGGACAAAGAGGTTCATTTTCAGGCCTGGTCCAGTGTCTTGGGTCAGCCGTCTGCTTCAGATGTTATCTGTTTCTTCTGGCCAAAGGGACATTTAAATGTAACCTTCAATTCTCCAGTGGATTGGCTAGTCCAAAGAGAAGTCTTAGCCTTTTTTAACCGTGACAGATTTATCCAAGGTTTTATTCCCTATAATTTGGCTGCACATGATTAGTGAGGACTAAATATAGTCCCTTCCAATGAGGTTCTAATGAGTATTTTATTTGGTGTCTCTTCCAATATACATATTCTCCTGGGGCAATGTTAGGAAGACTTTGGGAGTCTGCTTTCTATTCATCAAAGGCTTTTCTAGCCTGAGAAAGATATTCTTTAGAATAGGTTGAACGATGTTAGGGTCAGTGCAGGCAACATGAGGAAAGACCATGGTTCTTCCAGTAATTATTTCTTAGGGAGTAGGTTTGTGAAATCCGAATGGTGTGAACCTCAGATTTAAAAGCACTAAGGGAAATACCTTAGCCCAGGATAAATTTAAAGTTTCACAAATCTTTGCTATATGTGTTTTTTTTTATTCCATTAGTTCTGTCTACTAGACCAAAATACTGAGGAAGATAGGGACAGTGTAGCCTTTGATAAACGGGAAAAACTCTACACAGGTCTTGGATGACTTGACTGGTGAAATGAGTTCCCTGATTACTACAAAGAGTTTTTGATGCTCCCCGGGTAGATATGATGTTTTCAATAAGTTTCTTTGCTACAAAGGCTGAAGTAGCACAACATCAGGGGAACCCTTCTACCAAATGTGAAAACCTGCAAATCACTACTAATACATATTTATAATCATTTGAGAGTGGAAGCTGAATAAAGTCTAGCTTTACCATTCAAGCATAGGCACAGAAAGTGAAGGGTATTCGTCCAGGTAGGACTTCAAGGTGTTTTCCTGGTTTGTAGCTAGGGCAAATAGTGCAAAGGGTGGCAACATGTTTGGCAGCCTAGAAAATTTTTTCCCGCCAATATGACCTTAAGGTCTCAATCATTTTATCTTGTCCCATGTGGGAACCTTCATGTAAGGCTTGCATTATGGGAACATGTAGGAAGTTGGGTAAGACAGTTTTCTTATTAGGCCCAGTCCACAGCTTAGTGGCAGAATCTTCATAATAAAACCTGCCTTTTTCTGTGCCTTAATTTCATCTATTTGGGCTAATTGTTGGTGTTTTAAAAGTTTTTACAAAGTTAATTCATGATGGTTGGAGTTATCAACAGACAAATTTGGAGAGTTCTTGTCTTTATTTATCATAAGCATAGAATTAATTTGAGAGGCAGTTTGTTTGGCTGCTATATCAGCAAGATTAAAAAAAAAAAAAACCGTTGCCGTTGAGTCAATTCTGACTCATAGCGACCCTATAGGTGAGAGTAGAACTGCCCTGTAGAGTTGCCAAGGAGAGCTTGGTAGATTCAAACTGCCGACCTTTTGGATAGCAGCCATAGCACTTTACTACTATGCCACCAGGGTTTCCATCAGCAAGGTTATTTCCACAGTTTGGGGTGGTAAGTAAGCTTGTATTTTTATCACAGCAATTTCAGTGGGAAGTAATAGAATGTCTAGAAAGCCCACTACTGAAGCTCCATTTTTTATGGCATTTCTGGAAGAGATTAAATATTCTCTTCATATCTAGAACATGGAAAATCATATGCAGTTCAAAAACAATATCTACTCTCCATAAAAATGGAAACATATTTGCCTGAAGCAATTCTATAAGCTCTAGTGAGGGCAAATAATTTGGCTCGTCCTGAAGTGGCTTCAGAGAGAGCCTGACTGTCTTAGTCATCGTGCTTCCGTAACAGAAATACCACAAGTAGATGGCTTTAACAAAGAGAAATTTATCTTCTTACAGTCTAGTAGGTTACAAGTCCAAATTCAGGGCATCAGCTCCAGGGGAAGGCTTTCTGTCTCTGTTGGCTCTGGTGGAAGGTCCTTGTCCTCAGTCTTCCCCTGGTCGAGGAGCTTCTTGGGTGCAGGGACCCTGTGTCCAAAGGATGCGCTCTGCTCCTGGTGCTGCTTTCTTGGTGGTATAAGGTCCCCAACCCTCTGTTTGCTTTCTTTTCCTTTAATCTCTTGAGAGATAAAAGGAGGTGCAGGCCACACCCCAGGGAAACTCCTTTTATCTTAGATCAGGGAGGTGACTTGAGTAAGGGTTGTGTTACAATACCACTCTAATCCTCTCAACATAAAATTACAATCACAAAATGGAGGACAACCACACAATACTGGGAATCATGGCCTAACCGAGTTGATACACATGTTTTTTGGGGGACATAATTCAACCCATGACACTGACTTTCAGTGTCTTCAGTAGAAGTTATAACAGAGTATGCTGCTGGATAGTGAGGACTAGTAGGATTAGGTTTTGAATAGGAGCCACCCACAAACAAAACAAAATCAGGATTAAAGCGGTCTCTTTTAAGTCTTTCCAAGGCTTCGCTCAGTCAAATCTAGCCATTCATGTGTAAGATAGTTGTTCTCAGTTGTTGGGAAAAGAGTAGCAGAGTGTAAATAGGCAATGAAATGTAGTTTAATGTTAAATGCAGACAAAAGGGGAACTTCAGAGGAGGTGAGCCTGCTGGCAGAAAGATGTGTCAAGGCAAAGTTAAGTAAGTCAGGCACAACATGGGGCACATAAAAAAAAAAAAAAACCTGTTGTGGTTGAGTTGATTCTGATTCATAACAACACTATAGGACAGAGTAGAACTTCCCCATAGGGTTTTCAAGGAGTGACTGGTGGATTTGAACTGCCAACCTTTTGATTAGCAGGCAGGCTCTTAACCACTACGTCACCAGGGCTCCATGGGGAGTGTATACATCTAAAAATTTCCCAGCAGCACATCTGCTGTGGTTTCCACTTGTTGAGCAGTAGCAGCCACAGCCCTAAGGCAGGGAGGGTATCGTCTGGTTACAGGGTCAAGCTGTAGGCTATAATAACCTATAGGTTTATGTTTTCTTCCATGTTTTTGAGTTAGTATGCCTAAAGTGTTTTCAGATATTTCATGTACAGATAAGGAACTATGGCCCCTTGATCTTCTGGTGCAATTTGGAATGAATTTGACAAATTTTAAGTATTTTATAAAGGTTGAGCCAACAAAGAAAAAAATTGAATCCAGGTTCGTCACTAGCTGCAGGGTCCTAGAAAACTCCATGACTGTTTGTTTTGGGTATAGGAAAGACAAGAAAATCTTCTATTTAGAATCAATAAAGATGCCTTCTGCAGAAATTAGGTGGCCCAAAAATTTAACAGAAGGATGAGCTAATTGACATTTTTCATTGGAAACCTTATGTCCACCAGCAACCAGATGTTTTAATAAAGCTACTCTGTCATCAAGGCAGACCTGCTGGGAGGTTGAGCAGCTAGTAAATCATCAATGTATTGCAGCAATATGGATTTGTTTGTAAACTGTAAAGGCTTCAAATGCACATGCAGAATCTGATAAAAAAAAATAAGCAAGAGATTCAGTAAATCCTTGGGGCATTACTGTTCAGGTATTTTGTTGATTTTCCCAGGTAAAAGCAAACAAATACTGACTTTCAGAATGCACAGGAATACTGGAAAAGTTGCAGCAAAGATCCCTGACCAAAAAATAAATTGCATCTGAAGGGACATTGGAAAGTAATAAATGAGGATTAGGGACTATTGGGAATCTAGGAATAACAATATAGTTGATTGCACACAAATCTTGAACAAATCTCCGGCCCCTATTATTCTTGTTTGTTTATTTTTTTTTTAACTGGAAGAACAGGAGTATTACAGGGGCTGGTACAAGACACAAGTAAAGAAATTTTGTATGATGGGAGGTAGCTTTTGCTTCTCATTTGAGTGGATAGGGAGAATTTTTGACAGAGGTCAAAATAAATCTATTTAAAATATAATCTTCTTAGCTGACAAAACTCAATCTACATCTGCGGATGTGGTGGCCCATAGGACTACAGGACTTAGGGAAAAGATGTCATAAGGGAGAGGGCTAGGTTGAGTTGCATTTTGGAGAGGCATGACAAGCACTTGCATATGGCAAATGGCTTCTTCTTCCTGAATATTGTCTAATTTAGGGCCTGTCTGTTTTGACTCAGGGATATCAGGCATACTCAGTAATATTTCTCCCTTTTCATTAAATTGTAAGTGGCAATTTCATTTGGATAAAAGATCTCTTTCCGAATAGATTCAAAGTGTGTCAGAACTGTGCAGAAAAGGGTGTCAATCTTTTATAGGGCCAAGAGATATTGGAACAGGTTGGGAATGAATCAGTGTTTGTTCCTGATTGGCAACTCCCAATACTTTTGAGGTTAGTACTCTGGCACAGGTGGGGTTAATAGCAGAGAGGGTGACTCTAGTGTCAATTGAAAATTGGCAAGGTTCTCCAAATATACAAAGTGGTTTTTCCTTGCCGATTAAGAGCCACCCCCAGAAAAGTCTCTGTTTTGTCCCTGGAGCCCTTTCATCAAATAGTAAGATTTGTGTGTGTGAGTGTGTGTGTGTGTGTGTGTGTGTGTGTGTGTGTGTGGGGGGTTAAGTCAGTCTTTTGGAAACCTTGAGCTTAGTGGTTAAGAGCTACAGCTGCTAACCAAAAGATTGCCAGTTTGAATTCACCAGGCACTCCTTGGAAATCCTGTGGGGCAGTTCTACTCTGTCCTATAGGGTCGCTATGAGTCAGAATCAACTTGACGGCAATGGGTTTGATTTTTGGTTTGGTAAGTCAGTCTTATTTTTTAACTTAAGATGTTCATTTTTTCAGTGGGATTTTTACAATAGTGACAAATACCACCCTTTGTTCTATTGGAAGGTTTAGCATTTTTTCTTTTGACTGGGAGATTGTTATTGTTGCAATTGAAGTACCATTAATTTACTAGCCTTAGAAACTCTTTTGGCTTCAAGAGCCGAATGTTTGTAAGCCAAGCTGATTGGCTTGACAGTAGGAGCTGTCTCCCAGTCTAATCGATGTTGCTTTATTGAGGCTGTGATCTCAGGTTTAAGACTGGATATGATAACAACATTAAAAGCTCTGGAGGCTCCATGTGCAGTCAGCATGAGTCCAGAGTGTTTGGAAAACCTCTGGAGCTGCCGAGTCTGATAATCATAAAAAAAACTCTCATCTTTATGTTGTTTACAAGAGTGAATTTTAGTCCAGTCAACTAGCGGAGAAAGGCTTTTGGGATACCTTCTCACAATTTTTTACTCATGATCTGAGAGTCTTCCAACATCTTGGTGCCCATTTTATCAATTTTTAAGGCTAAATTGTCCTTGGGGGTCTTTTCATTCTGTCTGTTCTAGCCATAATCAGCCTTCCAATAATCATTTAAATAAGCTAATATAAGTTGGGGAGTCCAGGCTGGTAGGTTTCAACAAAGATTTTAAATTCTTCAGAAAATTTGTAGAAGTCTTCACAAAGTTTAGGAAAATCTCCTACAATGCTATGTAATTCTGAATGTGTCCATAGGGCAAAAGTGATATGAGGGGAATCTTCAGCATCAGTGCTGGCATGAATTTTAAAGGGCATTTCAGGCAAGTGTTTATTTGCAGGTTTTTTAGGGAAAAAGGAAAGTTCAGATAAAGTGTTATCAGAGGAGTAGGAAGACAAAGAAAGGTATAAAGAGGCAGCAGCCTGCAGGGGAACAGAAGGGATGGGAGCTGAAATTGGACATTGTAATTCTTTATTCTGCTTAGTTAATTTAGAGACAGTGTCTTGCAGGGAAGCAATTTTACTGTCTTGATGTCTTTTAGAGACCTTAATTTACCAATCAAAATATGCATCCCACTGGGACTGTTTAGGCTCTCTAACTTACTGTGCAGAAAAGTTAGAGAGATCAAAAGAACCCCAAAGTTGCCATTGGTTTTCCAAACTGTCTTGAGGGAGGTTATGTAAGACAGATAAAAACATGCATGACAAGAGACCATAATGCTTCTTCAAGTAGTGAGCAGAAGTCCAAGAAGGTGGCTCCAAATCTGTAGACACGGCGTTTCATATTTTATAATGACAGTTAAAACAAACAAACCTTTACTTGCTAGAACAAAAACAAATTCACAATAAAAGCAGGAGAGATATGAACAAAAGGGAGCAGAACTCAGATTTGAGGGTTTTTGTTTTTTTACCTTAAGTGATTCCCAAGAATTTGCAGATGTGGAGAGCCCAATGTGGCTCGGCAGGTACCATGCCCATGTCTGGATTACTCAGGGATTGTCTAAGATAATGCATCTTCGAAATTCTGCTTCTGACACCAGAAATGTCAAAGAAGAAAATCTCACTAGGAGTGAAAGAAAAGGAGTTTTATTGAAGAATAATACAGCTTGAGCTGGGCAGTGCTAAGTAAAAATACATAGTAGTCCACTGTCTCTAATGAGTTAGAGGTTTTTATGCCTAGAGCACAAAGGAAAGGTGGGTTTAATGACTGATTCAGCTTCATCTTTGGAGTCGTTCGAAATGTTAAAGTCAGCCATTGGGCTAGGTGAGTGGCCCTTGCCTCTTTGGATATGCACATTCTTCCTAGGAACAAATTGTTTTCATCCTGACACATTCATCCCAGGAACAAATTGTTTACATCCTGACCTTTGCTTCCCAGGAGTGCATGTTGATCCTGCCATTCCTGTTCTGAGATGAGTATCTCCATATTTGAAAATTTCCATCTGTGTATTAAATATATACTTAATTACATTTTCACATTCTTTTTCTTTACACGTAGGGCAATAGGGTATGTTAGGACTGTATTTTCTGAAACACAATAAATGACTTCAGAGGAAAAAGTTTATAATGATAATGAATCTGACTTAATATGCGATTTTGATATTAGCCATTTTCTCTATCATCTTTGAAATCAAAAACACTTTTTTTTCAAATTACATGGATGATTATCTTCCAAAGGGTTGCTCTAGTTAAAATAAGTGTCCCAAGATGAAACATTAAGACATTTTAAATTTGCCTGTGGTTTTGTTTAGATTCTTTGATTATAGTCACCTATGATTTTATTGAACCTAGGGCCAGATAGATGCAAATTTATCTGCCAGAGTTGGGTGACATCTCTCCATTTATCCATCCCTGTGAAGCTCAGTCAGTTTGCTGGTCAGAAACTGGTTATCATATAACTTCACAATAATATATATGTTTTCAATATACCAGAACCCAGTGCCGTCGAGTCGATTCTGACTCATGTTTTCAATATAAGTAGTAGTATTAGAAGATAGGTTAAACATAATTAGAATCCTATAGAAACCAAATTGCCTAACACAAATATTTTGAAACATGAAATTAAATTATGTATCATCTAGAATCTGTTAAGCAATTTTTCAATTAAAGTTTTATTTCCATGACATCTGTAATGCTAATCAAGATATGTACCAATTTAGCAAACCAAATCATGCATCTATAAAATTTTAAATGAATAATTTATAGATTTTCAGCTCATGAGCACAATTATTTTATCTCCACTACCTTAATTTTTTCTAGTTATAAAAGTTCATGATAGAAAATTTAGAAAATATAGGAATAGAACAGTGTTAGAAATAGGAGTTATTTTATATTCCTGCCACTCGAACGTAAACCCTTTTAGCATTTTGGTAAATAGCCTTATAAATTTTTATAAGCACAAATTTATAAATTTAAACTTGCATATAATTTAAAATGAGAAAATTCTAGGAATACCTTAATGTTATGTATAATTCTGTTAACTTCTTTATTTAAAAATTAAGTCATTCAAAGGTGGTTTCAGAACTGAAAGCAAATTATTTATGCTTTTACATTGTACGCTCATAAAAAATAAATATTTATGGCAACCTCATATTAGTCAGAGTAGAACTGTTGCTCCATAGAGTTTTCAATGGCTGATTTTTCAAAAGTAGATCACCAGGCCTTTCTTCCCAGGTGCCTCTAGGTAGACTCAAATCTCCAGCCTTTCAGTTAACAGCTGGATATGTTAATCATTTGCACCACCCAGGCACTCCTAAATGCAACTCACTATAGGGTTAATTGCCATTTTCAGTATGAAAAGAGAAACCACTGTGGACTAGAATAGAGTGGGAAAGATTCATGGAAGAGATTTAATATGATTTGGTCTTTAAAGTAGGATTTAGGAAAACGGAGAGGAAGGAAAGTTCAAGTTGGTATGAATGGAATGAGCTAATGCACATGTCATATTTTTATAACAGGGATTTTAGCCACATTAGATATAAATTGAGAAAAATATGTTGTTAGGGCCATATTATGGTCAATGTTGGGCAGGCAATAAACACCAGTGTATAGAAATTTTTATATTTATTTTTGGCATACTGTTTCTCATATATCCTCCTCAAATGGAAGAATTACATTTACTATCTAAACTGCCTCAGTTCCCATTCACTCCTCAAAATATTGTAATCTTTTTACTTGTATATGCTCACTAGCCACATTCCTCATGTGGTTAGCAGTGGCCTCCTATTTGCCGAACTCAATGGATATATTTCAGTTGTGTTCCTTTCTTCTGCATTTGACACTTTTTTTCATCCATCCCCTCCTTTTGAAGTTCTGTTTTCTCAGCTTCCACGATATTCCTTTCTAGCTTCACTTCTCCCTTCTGACATTTCCATGTATTTTGTGTATGTAGGTATTTCTTCGTCTGTCCATGACATGAATGTTGGTTTATCTTGGAATTTTGTCCTTAGCCTACTGTTCTCTTTATTCTCTTCCTGTTGTTTCATATATGGCCTATATTCTGATTAGTTCTAATTTCCATAGATAGTCTTAAAAGCTCTCCTGAGATTTTCACCGATATATCAAACTTTCCTACGAAAATCTCCCCCTCAACAATCTACATAACCTCAAACTCAGCAAGGCCCAGATGGGACTGCTTCCCTTTAACCCCCTTTACTCAAACTTGGCTCATTATAACAACTGCTGAAGTTACTGTTCATTCAAATTACTCAAGTTAGAAAGCTGGGCAACATCCTATGTTTTCTTCTCCCCCACCCCCATTTCAATAATTAAACAATTCATTCCGACTTTAGTTTTGAAATATTGTTAAAAATGAGAATAATAGCAGATAATATTTTTTTAAAAATTTGCTATGTTGCAGACATGATTCCAAGAACTTCAAGAGCATTATCTAATCCCCATTTCACTTTTAGGGACAATGCAACTTAGAGAGGTTCAGCACCTTGCCCCATCCCACATAAATAATCATCAGTAAATTTAGCATTTAAATAAAAATATTTTACTTCCAGATTCCATACTCTTACACACAATGCTATCTTTATTGGAAGCGGCTCTTGCTTCCTATATCTACTCCACTGCCCTATTTTGGTCTTCTTCATCTTTCACATGGACAATTGCAATAGTTGCTTTGTTCGCATTCTTCATATCTACTCTGGTTAAACTGAAACCAATGTCAGCACAGCCAGTAGAATGTTATATTTCAATCATTAACATTATTTCATTTCCCTGCTTGAATTGCTTCATTATATCTTCATAATTTTCAGGATAGATACTCAAATTTCTTAGCATGGCATACAAAGTGTTCTTTGATGTGGCTTATGCTTACCTTTTCAGCCTTTGTACACACCCATCCCTGGGTCATATTTTATGCTGCAGAGATATCAAATTGCTGACAGCTTTCTAGTACGCAACAAGGTGATTTTAGTTTCTGATAATTCAGTTAAGTTTTTAATAGTGGAGTTCTGCTGTTTGTCATTCTATTTACATGATTAATTTCTACTGATTCTTTGTGACTCAGCTCAGGCTCTTCTATGAAACCTTTCCTGACCAACCTCTTACCATGATCACATGAAACTCCATTTCAAAATTACTGTTGCTTTAAATGCCTTATTAGCCTCATTAGATTTGAGCTCTTTGAGAGAATGATTGTTGTCTTTCCAACTTAAGCATAGTCCTGGGAAATCATATATACATATATATATATATATATATACACACACACACTCATACATACATACATATGTAAAAACCATTGTGCTCAAGTTGATTCTGACTCATAGCAACCCTATAGGACAGAGTAGAACTGTCCTATAGGATTTCCAGTGAGTGGCTGGTGGTTTCGAACTGCTGACCTTTTGGTTGACAGCCATAGCTCTTAACCACTGCATCACCAGGGCTCCCTATATCCCTATATCTACGTACATATATATGTATTAAATATGAAAGATATACTTGAGTAGGCAAATAATATGATGAAAACATTCAAAGCTCATAATGGAAGATGGAAGGTGACTTTGAAGGTAGGGAAATCAGCTAGGAGAATGTTACATTAAGACCAAAATAAGAGGTAAGGGCCACAGCTGAGGTGGTAGAGGTAGGAATTGAAAATAAGGACTGATGAATGAGATGTGGAGGAACAAAAATAATAACGTGAATCATATGATTCCAAAATTTGAAGACAGCTGGGTTGAGATTACCAATTGGAGTTTGAGCTAAGATAATTAAGAGTGTACATTCTGAAAAGAACTGGTAGTTGAGGATATGGAGTACAAATGCGGGTGGATTTTCCATGTAAAGATGGGGAAACTCTAATTTCTTTTAACTATTGGGAAAAGAAAAGGTGTGAAGATGGTGAAGAAGATGGTGAATGAGAAAGCTGTTATAAGTAAATGGTTATTTAGCACAGATTTTACATAGGACAGAAATATATTCAGAAGTTAAAGCCAGCACTACAACTACATATTTTATCACTATATTGTTTAGTGGAAGCAATCCAACTATGATTGATTGATCAATGAGCAGTTTCTTCAAATAACATTGTTTTCACATGATATAGCCCACAATTAACTTACACTTGTTGGTAAATGACCTTTTTATGACTATAAAACAGTATGCATTAACTGTAGAAAGTTTGAAAAACACAGATGAATAAATAAAGAAAAAGTCACTTGCAATCCTAACAACTTAATGATTATAACTATTGTTACAGTAGCACATATTCTTCCCATCTTTTTTCTATGCATGTGCTACATTGATTGTTTTGTTTTTACACTCTAGGGATCGTCATTTTCCTATTTTATTCATTACTCTTCTAAAACAAGATTTTTGATGCCTGTCTAATATTCCCTAATACATTTAGTCATTCAATATTACTCTATGTTTTCATTTTTATGCTATTATAAATAACACTATAATGAGCCTTCCTTAAATATAAATCTCTATATGTACTGAAGAAAGAGCCAACATCATAATTCACAGAAAAACACTAGAGGAGATTCTATCAACATATGTAATATGCTAGAATTACCAATATTTGTTTAAAAAGTGTTTTGGGCATTCTATTAAAAACAATAGTACAAAGAAAAATGAATACATATCAAAAGGGTGAATACAGTGCTAATATTATTTGTTGGTAACAATGATCTTCTACCTAGAGAATTCAAGAGCAACTTCTGCTAATATAAAGAGAAACAGCTTTTAGCAGTAGGAAAGTCAGTAATTCCATTTGTAGAAATTTATTTTTATGGATGAATAAATGCAAAGTATGTGACTACATTTTAAAAAGGGTTTTATATACCTTCCCATCAGTTATCAATTGCTTTAAAAGATAACATAATACTATTATAAATACTTTTCTCAGTTTTTGAAACAATAGCTACTTTTGTACATAAAATAGTTTTTACAGGGAAACTCAATTACAAGGTTAAGATTTACTAATTTTATCTACTTAATTATATTTAAAATTACAACTGGAAAATAATGCATAATTGATAAATAGTATTTTTTTCATTTTCAAGACAGAATGGTATTTTCACTTTCCTTTTTATAGGTTTTTCTGTGTGAACTCTACACATTTTATGGTATAAAATGACACATCAAGTAATTTTCTCCAGATTTTTAACTTATATTTCTAAAAGACGAACTTAATTCTGCCTTAGTGTATGGTTCTTAGTGTGCCCTGGTACAATTCAGAAAAGAAAAAGAAAAGTCTGCTAATTTTCTCTTGAATTCATATCATCTTAGAAATTGAAAATAATTCTTTTTCTGCATAATTTCTACATAAATTAAGCATATTTACAACTTATGAGTTCATATTTTCCAAACATGGAACTAATCAAGGGTCACATATGTACTTCAAAACTGCTCCTTCAGAGAAGTCAGGTAGAAGCAAGTAGCACACAGAATGCAGTTTCCAATGTACGTTCACTATCTTTACATTTTAGGACCATATTTAAAGTAAAGACTAACATATTCAAGACTAGAAAAGGTATAATACAGTTAACTTATACAGTCAGTAATGTGATAGAAGAGGCATTTTTAACTCACAAATATCTCCAGAAGTTGATATTAACTTACTGTGTATTTATAGAGATAACTTTAAATAGTATTTTAAATAAAACTCAGTACATTGATGTATTTGTTTTCAATGGTGGGCATGGGCAGTTAAATTATCTAACACATTGGAATATATTAAAGATTCTTTAGCATTTCCTCATTTTCATTTTACTTAAGAGTTTTAAAGGACGTCAACCTCTCCTTCTATTAGAATGGGGCAAAACAGCTGAATCATCAGTGGCCCAGTATACTAACCACTTTGATAGAAGTGGCCTTTTATTTTATCGCTGTCCAGACCAGTGGTTTACAACACTGTCTGTGCATTAAAATTGCATGTAGAGGTCAGAATCTATCCCATGAGATTCTGATAAAGTAGTTCCTAGTGGAAGCCTAGCCATTTTCATTTTTTATCAGCTAAACAGGTAATTTGGATGTGCAAACAGGGTTGATAATCACTGAGCACACACCATACATACATCCATTGAATGAGTTCTCATTCAAATATTTGAAGCATGGATCATTATTAAGTTGATTCACTAGATTGAAAATTTCAAAGTCAGAAATAATGTCTTCATTAGCTCTTTATCCCTAATAACTAGCTCAGTACTAGCTCAGTGTTCAGTACATAGTAAAAAAAAATAGTAGGCACTTAAAAACATTTTACGTATATATGTATTAGTTAACTCATTCATTTATTAAATGTATTCATAGGCACTCACTAGATCAATGAAGAAATATGCCATCAATTAGATTCATAGAAAGTGCCAAAAATGCTTGTGAAATTCCTGTTTAAAAATCGAACAAAAAATTACTTTTGGAATGAATATTAACATTGCTCTTTTATTGTCCTTTTTTTCTAAGAAGGACAGGCTCCTTGAAGAAAGCCAAGAATGTTGCTAGAAAACCATTTTCACCAGTAAGATGCTAATGGATACAATGTTCATTGTCCAACGATTAAACTTCAGATCACACGGCTAAGTCAATTCTGTCTTTAAAATATAGCGGTATGGCAAGTGGGAATATAACAATCATGTGTACTACATTACTGTTTTCACTAATAGAATTCTAAAACATGAGCACGTGTTGCACTGCTTTTAGTAGTTTTATAAATAGTTGATTTTTAGATAGAACTATAGTAAATCAAAGCATAGTGGTTACGAGCTCAGCTGCTAACCAAAAGGTTGGCAGTTCAAATCTAACAGCCACTCCTTGGAAAACCGACGGGGCAGTTCTACTCTGTCCTGTAGGGTTTCTATGTATGAGCTGGAACCAACTCAAAGGCACCTAACAACAACAACATGATAAATCTGATATTTATATTTTATTTGCTGAATACCTTCTGAATTTTTATTACTTCCCCTAAGAGCAACCATTGGTATACACATGCACACAGAGATGCACACAACCCTCATCACACACACATACACACACATCTTCACCTAAATTCACTGTAACAGACAAATATGGGTTTTCAGGTTGCCATGGTCTTAGGCAGCACTGGTGATTTTCAGTCCATTTTTTTTTAAATCAAATATATTGCCAACATAAAAGACAGCCTTATACACTTCAGTATTTCTTTACCAGTTTCTCAATCACACATAGTTATGTGCTTCTAAAACAAACCCTATAAAACATTCAAGTTAGAATAGAAAATAGCACAATATAAAGCCATTTCATTCCTTTGAGAAGAGGAAGTTTTGCACGGGTCTATAACAAGGGGGCCCTGGTGGCACAGTGGTTAAGAGCTCACCCGCTAACCAAGAGGTCAGCAGTTTGAATCCACTAGCTGCTTCTTGGAAACGCTATGGGACAATTCTACTCTGTCTTATAGGGTCACTGTGAGTTGGAACCGGTTATTCAAAACAAGCTATTCCGAAAGGTTGGATTCAGTGTTTTTTTTTTTTTTAATTAACTTTTATTAAGCTTCAAGTGAACATTTACAATTCCAATCAGTCTGTCACATGTAAGTTTACATGTATCTTACTCCCTTCTCCCACTTGCTCTCCCCCTATTGAGTCAGCCCTTTCAGTCTCTCCTTTCGTGCCAATTTTGCCGTCTTCCCTCTCTATCTTCCCATCCCCCCTCCAGTCAAGAGTTGCCAACACACTCTCCAGTGTCCACCTGATTTAATTAGCTCACTCTTCATCAGCATCTCTCTCCCCCCCCCCCCCGCTGACCAGTCCCTTTCATGTCTGATGAGTTGTCTTCGGGGATGGTTCCTGTCCTGTGCCAACAGAAGGTCTGCGAAGCATGGCCACCGGGATTCCTCTAGTCGCAGTCAGACCATTAAGTATGGTCTTTTTATGAGAATTTGGGGTCTGCATCCCACTGATCTCCGGCTCCCTCAGGAGTTCTCTGTTGTGCTCCCTGACAGGGCAGTCATCGATTGTGGCCGGGCACCAACTAGTTCTTCTGGTCTCAGGATGATGTAGGTCTCTGGTTCATGTGGCCCTTTCTGTCTCTTGGGTTCTTAGTTGTTGTGTGACCTTGATGTTCTTCATTTTCCTTTGCTCCAGGTGGGTTGAGACCAATTGACGTATCTTAGATGGCCGCTTGTTAGCATTTAGGACCCCAGACGCCACATTTCAAAGTGGGATGCAGAATGTTTTCATAACAGAATTATTTTGCCAATTGACTTAGAAGTCCCCTCAAACCATGTTCCCCAGACCCCATCCCCTGCTCCGCTGACCTATGAAGCATTCATTTTATCCCAGAAACCTCTTTGCTTTTAGTCCAGTCCAATTGGGCTGACCTTCCTTGTATTGAGTGTTGTCTTTCCCCTCACCCAAAGCAGTTCTTATCTACTGATTGATCAATAAAAAACCCTCTCCCTCCCTCCCTCCCTCCCCGCCTCGTAACCACAAAAGTATGTGTTGTTCTCAGCTTTTTCTATTTCTCAAGATCTTATAATAGTGGTCTTATACATTATTTGTCCTTTTGCCTCTGACTAATTTCGCTCAGCATAATGCCTTCCAGATTCCCCCATGTTATGAAATGTTTCAGAGATTCGTCACTGTTCTTTATCGATGTGTAGTGTTCCATTGTGTGAATATACCACAATTTATTTAGCCATTCATCCGTTGATGGACACCTTGGTTGCTTCCAACTTTTTGCTATTGTAAACAGAGCTGCAATAAACATGGGTGTGCATATATCTGTTTGTGTGAAGGCTCTTGTTTCTCTAGGGTATATTCCGAAGAGTGGGATTTCTGGGTTGTATGGTAGTTCTATTTCTAACTGTTTAAGATAACGCCAGATGGATTTCCAAAGTGGTTGTACCATTTGACATTCCCACCAGCAGTGTATGAGAGTTCCAATGTCTCCGCAGCCTCTCCAACATTTATTATTTTGTGTTTTTTGGATTAATGCCAGTCTAGTTGGTGTCAGATGGAATCTCATCGTAGTTTTAATTTGCATTTTTTTAATGGCTAATGATCGGGAGCATTTTCTCATGTGTCTGTTGGCTGCCTGAATATCTTCTTTAGTGAAATGTGTGTTCATATCCTTTGCCCACTTCTCGATTGGGTTGTTTGTCTTTTTGTGGCTGAGTTTTGACAGAATCATGTAGATTTTAGAGATCAGGCGCTGGTCTGAGGTGTCATAGCTGCATATTCTTTCCCAGTCTGTAGGTGGTCTTCTTACTCTTTTGGTGAAGTCTTTAGATGAGCATAGGTGTTTGATTTTTAGGAGCTCCCAGTTATCTGGTTTCTCTTCATCATTTTTGGTAATGTTTTGTATTCTGTTTATGCCCTGTATTAGGGCTCCTAGGGTTGTCCCTATTTTTTCTTCCATGATTTTTATCGTTTTAGTCTTTATGTTTAGGTCTTTGATCCACTTGGAGTTAGTTTTTGTGCATGGTGTGAAGTAAGGGTCCTGTTTCATTCTTTTGCAAATGGATATCCAGTTATGCCAGCACCATTTGTTAAAAAGACTATCTTTTCCCCAATTAACTGACACTGGTCCTTTGTCAAATATCAGCTGCTCATACGTGGATGGATTTATATCTGGATTCTCAATTCTGTTCCATTGGTCTATGTGCCTGTTGTTGTACCAGTACCAGGCTGTTTTGACTACTGTAGCTGTAAAATAGGTTCTGAAATCAGGTAGAGTGAGGCCTCCCACTTTCTTCTTCTTTTTCAGTAATGCTTTGCTTATCCGGGGCTTCTTTCCCTTCCATATGAAATTGGTGATTTGTTTCTCTATCCCCTTAAAATATGACATTGGAATTTGATCGGGAGTGCGTTATATGTATAGATGGCTTTTGGTAGAATAGACATTTTTACTATGTTAAGTCTTCCTATCCATGAGCAGGGTATGTTTTTCCACTTAAGTATGTCCTTTTGAATTTCTTGTAGTAGAGCTTTGTAGTTTTCTTTGTATAGGTCTTTTACGTCCTTGGTAATATTTATTCCTAAGTATTTTATCTTCTTGGGGGCTACTGTGAATGGTATTGATTTGGTGATTTCCTCTTCGGTGTTCTTTTTGTTGATGTAGAGGAATCCAAGTGATTTTTGTATGTTTATTTTATAACCTGAGACTCTGCCAAACTCTTCTATTAGTTTCAGTAGTTTTCTGGAGGATTCCTTAGGGTTTTCCATGTATACGATCATGTCATCTGCAAATAGTGATAGCTTTACTTCCTCCTTGCCAATCCGGATACCCTTTATTTCTTTGTCTAGCCTAATTGCCCTGGCTAGGACTTCAAGTACGATGTTGAATAAGAGCAGTGATAAAGGGCATCCTTGTCTGGTTCCCGTTCTCAAGGGAAATGCTTTCAGGTTCTCTCCATTTAGAGTGATATTGGCTGTTGGCTTTGCATAGATGCCCTTTATTATGTGGAGGAATTTTCCTTCAATTCCTATTTTGGTAAGAGTTTTTATCATAAATGGGTGTTGAACTTCGTCAAATGCCTGTTCTGCATCTATTGATAAGATCATGTGGTTTTTATCTTTTGTTTTATTTATGTGATGGATTACATTAATAGTTTTTCTGATATTAAACCAGCCTTGCATACCTTCTATAAATCCCACTTGATCAGGGTGAATTATTTTTTTGATGTGTTGTTGGATTCTATTGGCTAGAATTTTGTTGAGGATTTTTGCATCTATGTTAATGAGGGATATAGGTCTATAATTTTCTTTTTTTGTAATGTCTTTACCTGGTTTTGGTATCAGGGAGATGGTAGCTTCATAGAATGAGTTGGGTAGTATTCCGTCTTTTTCTATGCTTTGAAATACCTTCAGTAGTAGTGGTGTTAAGTCTTCTCTGAAGATTTGGTAGAACTCTGCAGTGAAGCCGTCCGGGCCAGGGCGTTTTTTTGTTGGAAGTTTTTTGATTACCGTTTCAATCTCTTTTTTTGTTATGGGTCTATTTAGTTGTTCTACTTCTGAATGTGTTAGTTTAGGTAGGTAGTGTTTTTCCAAGAATTTATCCATTTCTTCTAGGTTTTCAAATTTGTTAGAGTACAATTTTTTGTAGTAATCTGAAATGATTCTTTTAATTTCATTTGGCTCTGTTGTGATGTGGTCCTTCTCGTTTCTTATTCAGGTTATTTGTTTCCTTTCCTGTTTTTCTTTAGTCAGTCTAGCTAATGGTTTATGAATTTTGTTAATTTTTTCAAAGAACCAGCTTTGGCTTTGTTAATTCTTTCAATTGTTTTTCTGTTCTCTAATTCATTTAGTTCAGCTCTAATTTTTAGTATTTGTTTTCTTCTGGTGCCTGATGGGTTCTTTTGTTGCTCACTTTCTATTTGTTCAAGTTGTCGGAACAGTTCCCTGATTTTGGCTCTTTCTTCTTTTTGTATGTGTGCATTTATCGATATAAATTGGCCTCTGAGCACTGCTTTTGCTGTGTCCCAGAGGTTTTGATAGGAAGTATTTTCATTCTCGTTGCTTTCTAAGAATTTCCTTATTCCCTCCTTGATGTCTTCTATCACCCAGTCTTTTTTCAGGAGGGTATTGTTCATTTTCCAAGTATTTGATTTCTTTTCCCTAGTTTTTCTGTTATTGATTTCTAGTTTCATTGCCTTGTGGTCTGAGAAGATGCTTTGTAATATTTCGATGTTTTGGACTCTGCAAAGATTTGTTTTATGACCTGATATGTGGTCTATTCTAGAGAATGTTCCATGTGCACTAGAAAAAAAAGTATATTTTGCAGCAGTTGGGTGGAGAGTTCTGTAGAAGTCAATGAGGTCAAGTTGGTTGATTGTTGTAAGTAGGTCTTCCGTGTCTCTATTGAGCTTCTTACTGGATGTCCTGTCCTTCTCCGAAAGTGGTGTGTTGAAGTCTCCTACTATAAATGTGGAGGTGTCTATCTCACTTTTCAATTCTGTTAAAATTTGATTTATGTATCTTGCAGCCCTGTCATTGGGTGCATAAATATTTAATATGGTTATGTCTTCCTGATCAATTGTCCCTTTTATCATTATATAGTGTCCTTCTTTATCCTTTGTGGTGGATTTAAGTCTAAAGTCTATTTTGTCAGAAATTAATATTGCTACTCCTCTTCTTTTTTGCTTATTGTTTGCTTGATATATTTTTTTCCATCCTTTGAGTTTGAGTTTGTTTGTGTCTCTAAGTCTAAGGTGTGTCTCTTGTAGGCAGCATATAGATGGATCGTGTTTCTTTATCCAGTCCGTGACTCTCTGTCTCTTTATTGGTGCATTTAGTCCATTTACATTCAGCGTGATTATAGATAAATAAGTTTTTAGTGCTGTCATTTTGATGCCTTTTCATGTGTGTTGTTGGCCATTTCATTTTTCCACATAGTTTTTTGTGCTGAGACGTTTTTCTTAGTAGATTGTGAGATCCTCATTTTCATAATGTTTAACTTTATGTTAGTTGAGTCGTTACGTTTTTCTTGGCTTTTTTCTTGAGTTATGGAGTTGATATTCCTTTTTGTGGTTACCTTATTATTTACTCCTATTTTTCTAAGTAAAATCCTAACTTGTATCGTTCTATATCGCCTTGTATCACTGTCCATCTGGCAGTTCAATGCCTCCTATATTTAGTCCCTCTTTTTGATTATTGTGATCTTTTATCTATTGATTTCCATGATTCCCTGTTATGTGTATTATTTTGTTTCTTTCTTTATTTTTTAGAATTAATCTTAGTTTGTTTGTTTTTGTGCTTTCCCTATTTGAGTTGATATCAGGACGTTCTGTTTTGTGACCTTGTATTGTGCTGGTACCTGGTATTATTGGTCATCTGACCAAACAATCTCCTTTAGCATTTCTTGTAGCCTTGGTTTGGTTTTTGCAAATTCTCTAAACTTGTGTTTATCTGTAAATATCTTAATTTCTCCTTCATATTTCAGAGAGAGTTTTGCTGGATATATGATCCTTGGTTGGCAGTTTTTCTCCTTCAGTGCTCTGTATACGTCGTCCCATTCCCTTCTTGCCTGCATGGTTTCTGCTGAGTAGTCTGAACTTATTCTTATTGATTTTCCCTTGAAGGAAACCTTTCTTTTCTCCCTGGCTGCTTTTAAAATTTTCTGTTTGTCTTTGGTTTTGGCAAGTTTGATGATAATATGTCTTGGTGTTTTTCTTTTTGGATCAATCTTAAATGGGGTTCGATGAGCATCTTGGATAGATATCCTTTCGTCTTTCATGATGTCAGGGAAGTTTTGTGTCAGGAGTTTTTCAACTGTTTTCTCTGTGTTTTCTGTCCCCCTCCCTGTTCCGGGACTCCAATCACTCGCAAGTTATCCTTCTTGATAGAGTCCCACATGATTCTTAGGGTTTCTTCATTTTTTTTAATTCTTTTATCTGATTTTTTTTCAGCTATGTTGGTGTTGATTCCCTGGTCCTCCAGATGTCCCAGTTTACATTCTAATTGCTCGAGTCTACTCCTCTGACTTCCTATTGCGTTGTCTAATTCTGTAATTTTATTGTTAATCTTTTGGATTTCTACATGCTGTCTCTCTATGGATTCTTGCAACTTATTAATTTTTCCACTATGTTCTTGAATAATCTTTTTGAGTTCTTCAACAGTTTTATCAGTGTGTTCCTTGGCTTTTTCTGCAGTTAGCCTAATTTCATTTGTAATGTCTTTAAGCATTCTGTAAATTAGTTTTTTATATTCTGTATCTGATAATTCCAGGATTGTATCTTCATTTGGGAAGGATTTTGATTCTTTTGTTTGGGGGGTTGTAGAAGCTGTCATGGTCTGCTTCTTTATGTGGTTTGATATGGACTGCTGTCTCCGAGCCATCACTGGGAAACTAGTTTTTCCAGAAAATCCGCTAAAAAAAAAAAATGCAGTCAGATCCCTATCAGAGTTCTCCCTCTGGCTCCAGGTATTCGGATGTTAATGGAGCCGCCTGGGGAGGGTGGGGGAGGGATCAGAGAGCTAGGAGTGTAGCACCTCAGAATATAGCCAGAGTTGTTTGTCTTACTTGGAATGACTCTTATATCTGAGATTTCCGCGGGGCGCGTCGCCTATATGTACTGGGTGTGTGGAGATTGCCCCCCGGGGGGTCTGGCCCACTGGCGTCACGGTCAGATCCTCCGCTGTCAGCCGCACCCCCAAGGTTAAGGCTCCCCTACTGGGACGGTGCACTCCCGTCTCCAAAATCCGTCGCTGCCTCCCAGGGGCTCCCCGTCCCTCCAGCCACGTCGCGCGCCGTTCCCACGAACCGGGTGCGACTGCGCGTCCAGGCTGGGACGCCGCTCTCCCTGCTCCAAGACCAGCCACTGCCTCTCGGGGACTTCTCCCTCCGGCGTGCTACGCCGGTCTCGCGAACAGTGTGGGCGCCTCCCGCACGAACGACTGGACCCCCCCCGGGGTCAATTCAGGGAAATGGAGGTGGTCCCCGCGCTCGCGCCCCGCCTGCTTCCCGCCAAACTCCCGGCGGGACGGCTCCCCGGCTGGGACGCTGCTCTCCCGGGGCCAAGACCTGTCACTGCCTCCTGGGGACTTCTCCCACCGGCTGTACCGCCACGCCGCCTGTGCCAACCGGCTGGGCTCACTCCCGGGATGATTTGGGGGCTAGGGCTGGGCCCCTTGTCTGTGCCATCTGCCCCCCTGGGCTCTGCCCCAACTCGGGCTCCGAAGGTCACCTGCCTGGTGCGCTGGCTCCTGGCTCTGAAAACAATCACTGTCTCCCCGTATTTGTTCGTTCTCCGTCTCTAAATCTGTGTTTGTTGTTCAGAGTTCGTAGATTGTTATGTATGTGATCGATTCACTTGTTTTTCCGAGTCTTTGTTGCAAGAGGGATCCGCAGTAGCGTCCACCTTGTCCGCCATCTTGGCCCCGCCTCCCTGGATTCAGTGTTTTTATCCAGATTAAAGCTGATTGGAAATTTGATTGCTCTCTGTTAGCCAAATGCTTTGTTGAAAAAAAATGTTTAACATAACGTAATTAAAGAAAAGTATTAAACTATTTTGAAAAATTAGATGATGCTATTATCTACACCAACGTTGTAAAAACATGGATTTCTCCTTCCTGAGCCTCTGCTTCTGGCAGAGATTATTCACATTTGATAGCTCATATGTTGTTAATATTCTTCAGTTTCCCAAACACTCCCAATCATGAGGGACCCAGCTTAATGCACTCAGTGGAAAACACATTAAATAAAAACATGTAATTTCATATGTTGAAATAAATTTTGCAGTGTTTTAAAAATGCCTCACTGATAAAATGAACAAGGGTGCAGGCCCTTAAGCTTTGCTAACTTCAAAGGTGGTCAGTTCAGGCTAAATTTTGAATTTAGAAATCTTTTTATACCTCATTATGTTTAGACTCTTACCTGTTATTGTCTGATAAATAGTTGGAAAATTCAGCTAAAGAGAAACCCTTGGAAATTGTTAAGTCACATCGGAGTCCTAGTTCGTCTGTAAAGATGGCACATTGTATGATTAGATTGCTAGTTCTAAGGCAATTTTACTTTTCAGCCCTGCCTGTTTTATAACTCCTGTTTTAGGCTTGTTGAAGGTCATTGGTCAATAATACCAGGTCATTTAAGAAAGTTTTATTAATATATCCTCTCTTGAATATACGTTTTTTGCAGTGTCAGTTGGTGAAATAAAGTGTTCTGTCTAATCCGAAAAGACTTCTGATGACCATAATCATTTTTCTATTTGTGGTTCCCTATTTTTTTTTTTTATGGGTATCAACATGCTAAGATTTCACCTAATGTGAAGCAAGGAAAATAACACTATGTTTCCCTTGTTGGGACTTATCAATTCCCAGTAAAGTTACTTAAGGTGGCGAGAGAAGAAATTAGAAGTTGCAAAGGGTTGATACTAATATTAATTTATGATATAATTTCTTTTATAGGCCCAATCAAAATGCCTTGCCATTTGAACTTGGTCATTTGCATATGCAATGAAATATTATCTTAAGAACGTCCCAGCTGTCATGAGTAGATACATTTATCCACATATTAAATAAGTGCTTAATTCTTTATACGATTACTCACTAAAACAAAAAGAAACAAAAACAATTTTCTCCAGTTTTAGATATATAACATTTGACTTCTTAAAATATGTTATATCCTAATCCTGGCATCTGCAAACCTCAAAGAAGACATTACATGATGATTTGCGAGTATAGAAAAATATTCAAGAAGAAAATTTTTATGTCAGATCAAATTTATCAGTATCATTGCCTAGTTTGAAAAGTTCAGTGGTGTCAAATGCACATTTTGTTTTCTGTGACAGTATCTGACCTTTATTTAAAATGTCACTCTCACCTCATCCCCCAAATCATAATTACTTGGTTCAACCAATGATTTATAAAACAGTTTGGCTATTTTTTTTTTCCACATCACTCATTACTATGAGATAAAATGCACTAAACTCTATTAAATAGTTCAATATTTTCTTCATAGAACTTTTACTAATTTGCAACCTATTTCAGGAAATAAAAAAACAGAACAAAACTAGAATAATTTGGATGCTTTTGATGCTATAATTTCTGTCATATTCCAAAAATTTTAGATTTATAAAAGTTAATTATCTGAACTTCAAGCACAGCTTTTCTTAAGTCTGTACCTTTTCAGAATGTTTATTTGGGAATAAAATCACAAAATGGCAAAAGTTCTGTGAAGCTAATCCAAGCTGACAAGTGTTAGGCCATTTTCTTATTGCTTCTACATATGCCTGGCCATTTCAATAATTAGATTTGGTTAACTCAAATTCCCAGGTAGAGGGATAAATCTTTTCTCCTGTTATTTTTAGCAAAAAATAAATGCTCCATGATGCTAAAGAAAGTATTTGGTGGGCATACTTATTGGTACTTTAGGTACCAATAAGTATGCCCACCAAATACTTTCTTTTTTCAAATATGATATTGCATTTTTGCCTTCTTTCTCAAATATTAAAAATGCATACATGATCATTTTATACATTTACAACTCTCATTCATCATAGCACCTGTTGCAAAATTAAATAATATAAAACTCAGTTAACGTACATTACAGGGCTGGGGATAGATTGAGGTAAGGCAGGTGAAAAAAAAAGGTGAAGAGGGCACAAAATTGAAGGAGGCACTCATTCTCAGTGTCATGAAAGTGCACTGATAGAAAAACCTCCTTAAGTTTTGTGCCCTAGGTGCCTTGTTTGCCTCTGCAGTCCCGGCCCTGGTAAATTGAAGCAGACATTTGCAAATCTGATTGTTTTTATTGCTTCAATTAAAAATAGTTTTAATCTTATCAGGGCAAATACACTTGAAACAACAAAATGAGTACTGTAGAGCAGTATTCTTAATTTATATAATCAATAGACTCGACAAAAAGTATACCACTGTATTCATGTGTACCAAGCACCAAAATACAGATACATATAAAAGTAGAAAGCATTTTCTGAAAAAATAACTATTTATAATTATAAAAATGAAACCCCTCTGTGTCATGGTCTGTGAAAGTGGAAATTTCTGATCTTAAAGGTGAACTCAGAGCCTGAACAAACTGAATAAATTAAAATGATTTGTAGCCAAGGAGTATAGAAGATCAATAGGTCAGATTGAAGTTCCACTGATTGAAAGTTACAGGGGCATTCTCCTTATAATCTCATGCATCATTTTAATGTTATAATTATTAGAAATGTTATAATTCCAGAGGAGGAATCAGATTTAAAGTTGAGAGGAAAAAAATCTTATTATATGTAAGCAAAGACAGTTTATTGGGCCTATCTCTAAAATAATATAGAAAGTAGAAGGGACATCACATATCCTCTAACGAAAGCACACTAGAAATAACATTCATGATAGAGCAGTCAAATTTCCTGACTGCTAACTAGAAAATTGATTTTTCTAAGACACTATCCTGCCTTCTCAAGCCATATCACTTAATTTGCTTTTATTTTACCAATGTTAATTGCAAGAAGCATATATATATGCGCAAGTATACACACACTACGCCCAATAGCTTGGTATTTGAACACATCCTGAAGGCTTACATAAGTTTTTCCATTTTATTTGGCTGTATAATTCTAATATAGTTTTTTGTTATGCCTGATAAATTGTTCAGAACAAACACTTGCTAACTCTAGCAAATGACAGATTTTGGAGTCACATCAGCAGTTTATCTCTTCCTTAATAGGATTACTAAAACTCCATTCAGTTGATATGGTGTTATTTTTAAAGCTCACTTAGGTCCACCCCAAAATAAGAGATTTTATATTTGTTTCTGAAATTTGCAAACACATAGGGACTTTTGCATGTTCATTAAATGTGAAATAACAAAACAAGCTAAGGCTGAGTAATTAAGCTTATCTCTAAAGGTTGTTTTTAAATAATTAGTTGAATGTATGTTTTTTTTTTTTTATGTGTAGAAAAGCTATTATGGACACCAAAATATTCTAGACCTATGGAAAATGGGGCGCCTAATCAGTTTACTACCAAGGCTAAAAGGAAAGTGGTTTCAGTTAATGTTTGGAGATGTGTAACCATAATATCCACATCAGTACACCTGATAACTCAGTAATTTGTGTTAATTTCCTGCGAAACTTTTGAGTTTTGTGGTATTAACTTTTAAAATAATTAGAGTTTTGTCTTGCAGGATTCACAGATGGTTAGCAATAGAGGAATACAATTTATATATACTAGGTGGAATGTGAAGAATAAAGAGTGAAACACATCATTTCACATTTGTTGACCTCTCTGACTCAGTTTCCTCATCTGTAAAATGGGGATTGTATTAGTTTTTGTGGCTATGTAATAAATTACCACTAATTTATCAGCTGAACACAATACTCATTTATTATCTCACAATTCTGTAGCTCCAATGTTCAGGCAAGCTTGACTAGGTTCTCTCCTTAAGATCGCACAAGACCAAAATCAAGATTTCAGGCAGGCTGAGCTTTTATCTGGAGTCTCTGAGGAGAACCCACTTCCAAGCTCCATTAGATTGTTGGTAAATTTTAGTTCCTGGTAGTTCTAAGACTGAGGTTCTCATTTTCTTGCTGCCAGTCAACCAGGGACCACTCTTACTTTCTAGACGCCACCTCTCTCATGTTGAATCACTCTCACAGTTGGAATCTCTCTGACTTCCTTTTCAGCCATCATCCAGTGAAAAATCTCTGCTTTTAAAGGGGGTTGCTAAGAGTCCGAATCCACTCAATGGCAAGGGGTTGGGTTTTTTTATGATTAGATTAATACACGTTTCCCTCCAGTAGATTCTGACCCATAGCGACCCTAGAGGACAGAGAAGAACTGCCTCATAGGGTTTACAAGGAGTGGCTGGTGGATTTGAACTGCCAAATTTTGGGTTAGCAGCCCTATCACACAACCACTGAACCACTAGGGCTCCATAATTAAATTAGACCCACCCATATAATTCTTTTTGATTCACTTGAAATCAACTGATTAGTAACCTTAATTGCATCTAAAAATTTCCTTTTGCCATATAATATAACGTAATGACAGGGATAGCATTTGATCATAGTCACAGTCCCAGAGTTTAGGGAAGGAGATCTGGAGGGAGGATGTTTGAGAATTGTGCCTGCCACAAAGGGGTTAGATGAAAATGATTTCTGCAGTTGTTAATATTCTGATTCTAATCAAACTGGTCTCTGGAAGTAAAGTGGATTCTGAATAATTTATTGCATTTACCATTACTTTTCAAAGGCTTCCCGTTGTATTTTTATCTCAGA
Organism: Elephas maximus indicus; assembly: GCF_024166365.1. Lineage (NCBI taxonomy): Eukaryota > Metazoa > Chordata > Mammalia > Proboscidea > Elephantidae > Elephas > Elephas maximus. Next base: position 68,777,741 of record NC_064846.1, on the reverse strand, counting down.
CGAAGAAATGTATAAATATATACACAAAATTCTGTATTTTCTGCCTCAGTTAATTAGGTTAATAAGAGATAGAGTCCAACAGATATCTACAAGAGTTACGAACAATATCTACTGTACCCCATTATTAATGAACAGCAATTTCAGCCTTATCCAAAAAAATATGGCCCTCTATTCACACTACAAAATAATTGGTCTAGGAAGGAATGAAAGGAGAAAATGAGAAGTGTATTGTTTGCATTAGGCATGGTTTAGACATGTTAATCTATGGAGTCTCCTACGTTTTCTCTTACATTTTTCTATATGTTCAGCATATACCAAATAGTAGGTTGAATGAATAATGTTTGTCAGTGGGATACTAAATAAACTTCCTTATGTTTCTAAGCATCTAGTTTTTTGTAATATGAACAACAAAAGGTAGCTTGCATATGTTTTCTAGTATGTATTACTTAGGCAGAGCAAAGAATTATGTATTGGCAAAGAGATTTGCAACACTTGATTATTTATGAAATATGAATTTCTTTGTGAACACTAATCAAAAATTATTTTAAATTATATTAGATGAATAAATTTTATCATGGATTTGGGAACATTTACTTCACTTTATCCAGTTCTATTGTTATCTAGCATTTCTGTTAGAGAAATCTGCTATTTAATTTAATAACAGTTTTCTTTTATTCTGATATTTATTTTAAAGTTTTTTTTGCTAAATCTTTCTGTCACTTTCACTTAGAGTATTATATTTAAGTCTCATTAAACAGGTAAAAAGAAATTACAGTATTATTATTTGAAAATGATTTTACAGGCTTTAGATTTTTATAAATTTAACCTCTATATTTATCATATTTCTTAACCTACCAAGAAGATTGTAACAGAAAAACCACTATTAAAATAATGCAATTAAATATTCTGAAGAAGTAATATTAAAGAATGTTTACACTTAACAGAGAATAATTTGTGGATTATGAATTTTTAGATAGTTATATCTCTTCTGGTTTTGTGAAAAATTTCATACCATTGACTACTTAATGTGCAAAATGATATGGAAAATGCAATACATTGTGGGACTATTTCACTTAGCAATGTAACCAGACTTTTAAACCTTTCAGTCAAATGATGTAGACATTGTCAGTGGTTAAAACTGATCATTCTTCAGAACTAGATGGTGTTTGCCTACCACCACTGACCATTCCAATCAGGGCCACAATAGATGGACTCTGTGGTAGAATAGGAGAAAAATGTGGAGCAAAACTTCAAATTTCTAAAAACAAAACAAAACAAAAAACACTGCAAATTGGGTCAAAAAATAATGAATGTCACCCACAAATACTGTGCTCTTTTACTTTAAAACAAAGATGAGAATGTAAGAGGGCAGGGAAACTAGATCAATGGAAAAGGGACAACCAGAATGGAAATAATGAGAATGTTTACACATTGTGAAGAATGTAACCAATGCAACTGAGCAACTTGTATAGAAATTGTTGAATGGGATCCCAAACTGCTATAAACCTTCACTGAAACCACAATAAAATGTTATTTAAAAAGAAATTTACCCTTCTCAAAATGACCCCAAAATATTTATGGCACTTTAAAATTTTCACATCTCTGTTGGTTTGGTAACTTTCTAGATATGAATATATCCCACAAAAAGAATAGTACAAATCTCTTCACTGGTCATGAATATTCTGTTGGATTAAAAATTACTCAAATGATTATGGGTCATTCAAAAACAGCAAAGGTATGCTTTGATGATCTTTTATATACCATGTACTGCACTGGGTTCTTGGAATACAAAGATGTATAAATTGTGGTCCCCACAAGTTGCGTTGACAGATCAGTAAACAGTTCTAAGATGTAAGATCCATTAGCTCAAGGCATTTTTCTCTTACATATAGGGACTTTATAAATATTTGGTAGCTTTTTCTGTTCAGTTGATTTGAGTATGTTTTTGAAAATTCATTTAGCTTATTTTGATAGCAAAAGGAAAGGTAAGGATATTTAGATGCCACAAATCTTATGAATAAAGCTCTAAAACTAAACTGTAAAAAAAAACTGTAGGTTAGAATTTCATAAAATGAAACTAAAAGGCATTGATAGAACAAATTTTGTAGCACCCTTTGTAAATTAAACTGAAAATATAGCAAATATGGTCATAGAAGAAAAGATTATAATTTTATGAAATATGTAGTTACAATAATCATTTTTGAATATAACCAAATAGCTAGAATTTAGGCCTCCCGATGTGTAAATGTGCATTTTTAAGAAGAGCTATTTTTAACTGGTGAAATATCAAACAACATACTCAAATATATTTTTCAATCATCACAGAAACAAATTATGCAAAAAAAATATGTATTCAAAATTTTAGTCACTTATCCTCTATGTTTTCTAAAGGGTTTCATCACTACTAATAGTTGACAAGATGAATTTCTTGAGAGCAATCAAATATATAAAATCAGGCCAATGATACTTATTTTAAGCTTGGTTTGCCACAGTTTGTTCTGTCACACTTTTAAATATTATTGCAGTTGTTTTTCAGTAAAATTAGTGCCTTTATAGAAATTCCTGAAATTAACACTGAAATAAAACCATTACTGAGTTAAATGTAGGAAGTAAACTACGATCCTTAGTTTAAGATATTAAAAATTATGTGAATTATTTACACTTGAGTCTAAAACAGATGTAGATTTTTATGAAGAAAGAAAGCTAATTTGAGATATCTACATACATGTTTACTTTTCACAAGACATGTTTGTTTATTTAATTTTACTTCAATTATAGAAATTTAATTACAAACTTAATGAGTTTCTGATATGTTTGAAATAATGATAAAAAATAATAATTGTTGGTGGCAAAGGTTTCTCCCAATCAGCTTCATATTCTCCAAGGTCCAAGTTCTGTTGATTCTAACTCCAAAATTGATCACATGTTCCCATGATCAGTGCCACCATCTTCATTCAGGCCTTGATTACAGGCAGCCCCCAGGTTAGGAACTTCTGACTTACAACCAACTTTTACTTGCCCTTTAATGTTACCTAAATTTGTCCTCACTTTGAAACCATTGAACTAACCCCTACTGGCAACAAATTAATCGGAATCACCTTCGCTTGCTACATATGCAGCTTTTAAATAATTGAAAAGGCTCAAAGCTAAATCTGAACCATTATGCACCTATTACTGACTTACAAATTCAAATTAACAGTGGAGTTAGGAATGGATCTCACGCATAACTCGGGGACTTCCTATATCTTATTTCTTTTGCTGTTGTTAATTTTTTTAATTGAAATAAATTATACACTACAATTACCTATCACCATAATTATTAAAATGATTTCTTAAATGGTTTTCCTGTTTCCAGGTTTCAGACTAGCCAACCAATTGGTGTTAGATTCATCTTCCTGTAGTCATGTTCTGATAATTTAATCTCCTATTCCAAACTTTCCATCATTTAATATAGAAGGCTCAGACTTCCTCATCTTGCATTTAAGGTCTTCTATGATCTTTTTTTTTTTTTTTATGATCTGGTTCCAACATGAAATTCCCAACTCATTTCTCAATATTGCTCTGCCTTATATAATATACAATCTAACTACAATAGATGCAGCCTGTAGAGTATATTTAACTTACAAAATGCACAACAAACACCTGTTGCCATGGAGTCGATTCCGACTCAAAGCTACTCTAGGAGGCAACACATTTATTTTAAAACTATGTTTTTTATTCATAAAATCTTGGTACATTGTACAATAACCCAGAACCCCAGTGCTGTCGAGTCAATTCCGACTCATAGCAACATTGTACAATAAAGGGGGGGAAAAAAAAAAGAAACCTGACTGTCTTCAAGTCGATGCCAACTCATAGTGATCGTGTAGGACGGAGTAGATCTGCCCCACAGGGTCTCCAAGGCTGTAAATCTTTAATGAAATAGACTGCCACATCTTTCTCTGGCAGAGCAGCTGGTGGGTTCAAATTGCAGACCTTTCCTTTAGCAGCCAAGGACTTGAACCACTGTGTCACCAGGGCTCACATTTTACAATAATGGAGCTAAATTATATGATATAAGCTTATGCAACTATCTCTTATGAAATGCGTGTATTGCTATATATAAATTAAATTATAATTATATAAAGTATTCTACTAAACTCATATTAATCTGGGAAAGTAGTGTACCATTAGTAAATTAATATTTATATAAAAAACCCTACGTATTTTCTAATTTTTTAAAATAATTTTTATTGTGCTTTAAGTGAAAGTTTACAAATCAAGTCAGTCTCTCACACAAAAACCCATATACACCTTGCTACATACTCCCAATTACTCTCCCCCTAATGAGACAGCCCGTTCCCTCCCTCCACTCTCTTTTCTATCCATTTCGCCAACTTCTAACCCCCTCCACCCTCTCATCTCCCCTCCAGGCAGGGGATACCAACATAGTCTCAAGTGTCCACCAGATCCAAGAAGCTCACTCCTCACCAGCATCCCTCTCCAACCCATTGTCCAGTCCAATCCATGTCTGAAGAGTTGGCTTTGGGAATGGTTCCTGTCCTGGGCCAACAGAAGGTCTGGGGGCCATGACCAACAAGGTCATTCCAATCTCAGTCAGACCATTAAGTCTGGTCTTTTTATGAGAATTTGGGGTCTGCATCCCACTGCTCTCCTGCTCCCTCAGGGGTTCTCTGTTGTGTTCCCTGTCACGGCAGTCATCGGTTGTAGCTGGGCACCATCTAGTTCTTCTGGTCTCAGGCTGATGGAGTCTCTGGTTCATGTGGCTCTTTCTGTTTCTTGGGCTTGTAATTACCTTGTGTCCTTGGTGTTCTTCATTCTCCTTTGATCCAGGTGGGTTGAGACTCATTGATGCATCTTAGATGGCCACTTGCTAGTATTTAAGACCCCAGACACCACTCTTCGAAGTGGGATGCAGAATGTTTTCTTAATAGATTTTATTATGCCAATTGACTTAGATGTCCCCTGAAACCTTTCTAAAATTCTTGATGTTCATGTATTTCTGTCAGTAAACATACAAACTTTTGTTAGTCTACTACTGTAAAACACAGAGAACTGAAGTCATTATCAAGATATTTCTAGCAAGTTAAAGACCTAACTTTATGTTCTTTTTTGTTAGTAGAGGATTGAAATCAAAATTAGTGTGCCTTGTTGTCTTACGTTTTTTTTTTTTTTTAAGAATTCTTAGATGTATTAACAAATAAAAAAGACACAAAGAATCAAATACAAAGTTTGTTCCTAAACTTATATTGTGGTGTGGTGGTGAGGGAGGGGGAGGTGGAATCTATTGAATATTTTTAAGCATTAAACTTTGTCCCAGAGACTTGGTCATCAAAAAACAAACAAAAAAAACAAGTGTTACCATTTAATCTCGAATTAAATGCCTTGTAGTGTTAAACAAAAATTTCTGACAAAAAAATAAATTTTAGAGTTTATTTAATTTCGGAAAGAATTAATGAACTGGCGGCAGTCTCAGTGAGATATGTTCCACTGGACAGAGTGAAGCTGGGAGTTTTTATAAAAGATAAAAAGGGAAGAGAGAGAAACAAAGCACCTTTCATATATTTTGATATAGCATCAGGTAAAAGCAGAATGTAAAGAACACCCCAAAATTTAAATACATTTAATAAAAGCTTATTGGAGCCCTAAAAAAAATTTTTTTTTTTTTTTTTTTTTTTTAGTGGTGCAGTGGTTAAGTGTTTGGCTGCTAACCAAAGGGTTGGCAGTTCGAATCTACTAGCTGCTACTTGGAAACCCTACTGGGCAGTTCTACTCTGTCCTGTAGGGTTGCTATGAGTCGGAATCGACTCAATGGCAGTGGGTTTGGTTTTGGTTTTGTTTAATGTCTGAACTAAAAATTCTGAGCATGCAGGCAAAAACATTTGTGCATACCAAATGAGATAAACCAAAACTCGAAACTCGTAGCCATGGAGTTGATTTCGACTCATAGTGACTGTACGGGACAGAGTGGAACTGTCCCATAGGGTTTCCAAGGAGGACGGGTGGATTCGAACTGCTGATCTTTTGGATAGCAACCAAGCTCCTAACCACTACGCTACCAGGGTTCCAATGAGATCAAAGGAAATAGAAATTTCAAATGGGGGGTGAGAAGGACCGAAGTGGAATCGTCCAAGCTTCTTTAACTCTTTTTAAAAGCTTTTTAATTCCACCAAGACTGGAAAATAAAATACAAATGTAACACTAGAAAGAACATGCCTGAATATATCTGATTAATTCTAAGACATATTTGAAGCTAAATTTGTTGCTTTATTCATTCATAGTTGTAATTAATCAGGATACTGGCTTTGACCTCTCTACTCTGACTTTTGTCTTGCTATTTTTGTTTGGAAACCCTGGTGGTGTAGTGGTTAGGTGCTGGAGCTGCTAACCAATGGTTCAGCAGTTCAAATCCGCCAGGCGCTCCTTGGAAATCCTATGGAGCAGTTCTACTCTGTCCTATAGGGTCGCTATGAGTCGGAATCGACTTAACGGCAATGAGTTTGGATTTTGATGTTTACTGTACTTTAGTCACATTTTAATCTTCCCAAGGAATTTAATACTTGGTAATAATCAGTCTTTAGCCTCTTTACAATGGTGTGTGTATATGTGTGTGTGTGAGCACATGTGCATGCCTGTCCCCGAGATTGAGGTGGAGAGTTGAGAGAAGTGTCATAGTTATTGTTCTTATAATGATTACTGTTTCCTGAAATCTCAGTGTACATAGCATTGTACTTGCCCTTAAGTGGGAAGTTGTACATTAAAAAAAAAAAAAGAAAGGAAGAATGAGAGCATTGAATTTAGAGCCTCTTAAGATTGATTTTAGTTTTGACTCTGCCCCTGACACCGCTGTGTATTTAGTCAAGTCATTTAATGCCTTAGCCTGAGTTTCCTTTCTTGGAAAGAATATTTGCCATAACGTTTCTCTGTATCGTGATCTTGAAGAGAGATTATATATGGTGAAAGTATTTTACATTTACTGGATGGTAGTGCTAGTGGAATGCCACGTATAATTAATTGAAATTCCATTTCAAATGCTTGTGTAAACCCCTTTTTTTTTCCTTCAAAAAGCAAGGATATATTCTAATCTCCCAAGAAGAATATAAGTTTATTTGGCACCTAAACATTGGCAGATATGAGGATGAAAATATTTAGGTAACGGTATTTATTATTTAAGTGGGGAGCAAGATGTAGTTGATTAAAAGACATTCTATTGGATCTGAAATCTCTCAGGGGAATATTATGATGGGGATGTTTATTGCAAAGTTGTTTCTTTTTTTCACATTTTGTGCTAATGGTGGATTTTCCACTTTTAATTAAGGAAAGTTCTTAATCACATCAGGAAATTTTGGCTTTATTATCTTAGTTATCTAGTGCTGCAGTAACAGAAATACCACAAGTAGGTGGCTTTATCGAACAGAAATTTATTTCCTCACAGTTTAGGAGGCTAGATGTTTGAATTCAGAGTGCCGGCTCTAAGGGAAGGCTTTCTGTCTGTGTCAGCTCTAGAGGAAGGTCCTTGTCTATTCAGCTTCTGCTCCTGGGCAACCTTAATGTAGCTTGGCGTCTCTCTTCCCCAATCTCCGCTTCCTTAAACTCCTCCTTTTGTATTTTTAAGAGATTGATTGAAGACACACTGTAACTAGTCCTATCTCATAAACATAACAAAGAAAGCCCATTCCCAAATGAAATTATAACCACAGTTATAGAGGTTAGGATTTACAATATATATTTTGGGGGGACACAATTCAATCCGTAACACTTAAATTTCATGGATAATAAAACCAATTGTTATGCATTCATGTATGAAGTAGGGCTTTTTAAATTTATCACGGGCTCATGATAAATGCCTTCCTCAGACAGCCCCTGGTGTTCTGGCCCTCTCTCTGTTTTAAAATATTATGAAGAATTCAAATCTACAGGAACAGGATTTAGGACAATACAGACTTAAGAGAAGTTCGTGTACCAGCAGTATTTCCCACTGGGGCAGTCTAGATAGGATACAACCCACGGGGGAGGATACAAACTCTGCAGGGAGCCTGGAAAAATGAAAGGCATGAAATTAGGGAATACAAACGAACAAATTACTTTTAAATTCAGTAGGGGTCTGTAATTCTACACTGCTTAGGTGCAGATGAAAACTACTCAGGTCAGAATCAAGTCATTTCAGTAAGAGATGGCACTATAAATAATGAGCTGTTCTCTGGTGAGTCAGTCACTACCAATTGCCTGTTTAAAATGTCAGAGCTGTCAAGGTCACTTGGCGTTCAACTGATGGCAGCACTGACCCAGTGTCACTTACACATCGTCTGTAAATTAAATTCGAAGCCTCAAAAAAAGGGTTATCTTCGTTTCTAGAGACAATATTTGAATCAATAATGTTTTGGGCACTGCAGTGAAAGAGTCATGTGTAACTTCAAGTTTATAAGCTGTAGACAATTGTCCATTAAAGCAATTACATTAATACAGACTTTTTGAAATCAGTATCAAGGCAGACTAAAAATATTTGTATATTTTTTCCCCCTCATTTTGTCCTCACCATAGATTTTGGAAATTTTTTTTCAAATGCACTTTAAACTCCACAACCAGGACTTAAACAGTAAAGATCCAAGAAAAGAGAACACTAACAGGAAGAGAAAGAAAAAGAAAGAAGTTTTTTTTTTAATAATATTTTATCGAGTTTTGGTCAAAGTTTACACAACAAATTAGGTTCCCATTTAACAATTTCCACACGAATTGTTCAGTGACATTAGTTACGTTTATCACAATGTGTCAACAGTCTCTAATTAGGTTCAGTTTGTTCCCTTTCCAGTACTCTAGTTTCCCTGCTCCCTTATCTTCTCATCTTTGCTTTTGAGTAATTGTTGACCTTTTGGTCTCATACTGATGGTTTTTAAGTAGGGCACTGATCTTACAGGTAAGATCCTTTATTTTGTGTGCCACTCTGCTGTTTCACTAAAGGGTGATCTCAGGGGATAGACTCAGTTCTAGGTTTAAAGACTGTCTGAGAGTGATAAAGTCTCAGGGAATTATCTGTTTTCTACTGTTCCAGTTTGCCTGGCTTTTTTTCTTTTAATAAGAATTTGAGTTCTGCTCCATGTTTTTCTCCCATTCTATTGGAGACTCGACTGCAATGGGTTATTTTGGTATAGATACTGGAGGTACCAGTCCCTGGAGAAAGACGTCATGCTTCATAAAGTAGAAGTCAGCGAAAAAGAGGAAGACCCTCCATGAGGTGGATTGACACAGTGGCTGCAGCAGTGAGCTGAAACATAGCAATGTTTGTAAGGATTACGCTGGACCTGGCAGTGTTTCCTTCTGTTTTACAAAGGGTCATTGCAATGAGTCGGAACTGAGTTGGTGGCACCTAATAGCAACAACAACATAGATACTTCTGTCTGTTCTCAACTACGTACACACCTGTCCCTGCTCGTATACCAGTTTGCCTGTACCAATCCATTTGTGCTCAGAGAGTTGTTTTTACTTTGATTATGCTGTACTTATTACATCCACATTGAGTGCCACTTTCCCCATCACACACACACACACAAACACAAGTCTCTGTGATTTAAAGCATACTTTCCACCTCCCTCCTCTCCCTGGTAACCACCAATGAACATTGGTGTCTATGTCTTTATATATTCTTATTTTCTTATAAAAGAGGGATAATTCAATATTTGTCCTTATATGCTTGACTTATTTCACTTAGCATTATGCCCTCCAGGTCCATTCTTGTTATAATATGTTTTGCTGACTCATCATTTTTCTTTATGGTTGCATAGTACTCATTGTATGTGTGTACCACAATTTGCTTATTCATTCATCCCTTGGTGATCACTTCGGTTGTTTCCATTTATTTGCTATTGTGAATAAAGCAGCAATGAACATAGGTGTGCATGTATCTGTTAGTGTCATTATTTCTAGGTTTCTAGGATATTCACCTTGAAATGGGATTGCTGGATCATAGGGTAGTTCTATTTCTAGTATTTTTTAGAAAGTGCCATACCATTTACCACAGTGGTCGTGCCATTCTACAGTCCCACCAGCAATGGATAAGGGTTCCAATCTCCCCACATCCTCACAAACACTTGTTATCTGGCTTTTTTTTTTTTTTTAAATCAGTGCCATTTTAGGCGGGGTAAGATGATTAAAAAAAAATTTAAGATGATAATCTGATTGTAGTTTTGATTTGCATCTCTCTTATGGCTAATGATCCTGAACATCTTTTCATATGTTTCTTGACTGCATGGATGTCCTCTTTGGTGAAGGTTCTGTTCATGTCCTTTGACCATTTTGTGATTGGGCTGTTTATCTTTTTGTTGTTGAGTTGTTGCAGTTTTCTATAGATTTTAGAGATTAGATTTTTATAGGATAAGTCATTTCATAGATTTTTTCCCCAGCCTGTAGGTTGTCTATTTACTCTTTTCATAAAGTATTTTGATAAGAATAAGTTTTTATTTTTATGAGGTCCCATTAATCTATTTTGTCTTCTTCTATTTTTGCATTTATTGTAATGTTTGTTATTGTATTTTTACAAAAGATTAGGTCCCGTAGTTTTCCGCCATGTTTTCTCCCAGAAATTTTATGGTTTTACGTTTAACATTTAGGTCTTTGATCCATTTTGAGTTAGTTTTTCATATGGTGTGATGTATGGGTCCTGTTTCATTCTTCTGCAGGTGGATATGCAGTTTTGCCAGCACCATTTATTAAAGTGACTATTTCTGCCCCACTTTGACCTCTTATGACAATCAGTTGTCTATAGATGACTGAGTTTAATTCTGAGTTTTTGATTCTATTCTGCTGGCCTATGTGTGTATCGTTGAACCAATGCCAGTCTGTTTTGATTGTAGTGGCTGTATAGTATGTTTTTATATCAGAGAGTGTGAGGCCTCCTGTTTTGTTCTGTTTCTTCAGTGTTGCTTTGGCTCTTTGGGGTTTCTTTCCTGTCCATACAAAGTTAGTCATTAGTTTTTGCATTGTAGTAAAGAATGCTGTTGGTATTTGTATTGGGATTGCATGGTATCTGTAGATCACTTTAGGTAGAATTGACACTTTCACTATATTAAATCTTCCAATCTATGAGCACAGAATATCTTTTCATTATTTTTTTGTAGTCTTTTATAGTAGTGTTTTATAATTTTCCTTGTATAAGTCTTTTATGTTCCTAATTAGGTTAAATCGTAGGTATTTTATGATTTAGGGCTATTGTAAATGGTATTGTTCTCTTAATTTCTTTCTCGGAATACTCTTTCTTAGTGTAGAGGAACTCACCTGATTTTTGCATATTGGTTTTGTACTCTACAAATTTACTAAATCCTTCTATTAGTTCCAGATGTTTTCTTGTGGAATATTTAGTCTTCTATGTATAGGATCATGTCATCTGAAAATAGAGATAGTTTTGCTTCCTCCTTTCCTATTTGGATACATTTTATTTCTCTTGTTTGTCTTATTGCTCTCGCTAGGACTTCCAGTAGAGTGTTGAATAAGAGTAGTGGTAATGTGTATCCTTGTCTCGTTTGCATTCTCAAAGGGAAGGCTCTCAGCATTTCTCTGTCCATTATAATTTTGGCTGTTGGTTTTGCATATATACCCTTAATTATAGAGAAATTTCCCTTCTATTCCTATTTTGCTGACAGTTTTTTTCAGGAAAGGGTGTTGAATTTTATCAAATGCCTTTTCTTCCTCAAATGGTATGATCGTTCGCGTCTTTTCCTTTGTTTTATTTATGTGGTGGATTACATTGATGATTTTCTACTGTTGAGCCAACCTTGTAATTCTTGTATGAATCCTACTTGATCATGGTGTATGATTTCTTTTTTTATATGTTGCTGAAGTCTGATGGCTAGAATTTTGTTGAAATATTTTGCATCTGTGTTTATGATGAGGAATATTGATCTATAATTCTCTTTTTCTTTCCTTTTTTTTTTTGTGATGTCTTTGCCTGGTTTAAGTATTAGGGTTGTGCTGGCTTCATAGAAAGAATTTGGTAGTGTTCCTTGCTCTTTTATGTTTGTGCAAAGATTGAGGAGAATTGGTGTCAACTCTTCTCTGAATTTGTGGTTGAATTCTCTAGTGTAGCCATCTGGTCCTGGGCTTCTTTTTGTTGGCAGTTTTTTTTTTTTTTAATGACATCTTCAGTCTGTTCTTTTGTAATGAGTCTGTTTAAATTTTTTACCTCTGTGTTAGTTTGTTTAGGTAGAGTGTTTCTAGGAATTTGTCCATATCATGTAGGGTTTTAAATTTGTTGGAGTCCAATTTTTCATTGTAATCAGTTATGATCTTTATCTCTGTTGGATTGGTTGTAATGTCACCAAATTCATTTCTTAATTGGGTTATTTGCGTCTTCCATTTTTTTCTTTTGTCAGTCTAGCCAGTGCTTTGTCCATTTTATTGATCCTTTCGAAGAATCAGCTTCTGGTTTTGTTGATTCTATTTTTTTTATTTTGTTTATTTCTGCTCTGATCTTTATTATTTCCCCTTTTCTGGTAGCTTTAGCTTCTTTTGCTCTTTGTTTTCTATTTGTTGAAAGTGTCATTTTAAGTTAATGATTTTGGATCTTCTTTTTTTTTATGTAGGCATTTATTTCTATAAATTTTCCCTGACTACTGCATTTTCTGTGTTTCAAACATTTTGATATGTTGTGTTTTCATTTTGATTTGATTCTAGGAATTTTTAAATTTCACTTTTGATTTCTTCTATGATCCAATAGTTTTTTAGTAGTGTATTATTTAGTTTTCATGTATTTTTTTTTTCCTTATTCTTTCTGTTGTTGATTTCTATCTTCCTACTGTTATGGTCAGAGAAGATGCTTTGCATGATTTTAATCTTTTTTAAAATTGTTGAGACATGCTTTGTGTCCCAGCATATGGTCTATTCTGGAAGATGATCCATGTGTGCTGGAGAAGACTGGGTATTTTTCTGATGCTGGTGGGGGGGGTGTTCTATATATGTCCGTTAGGTCCATTTGGCCTATGGTTTTATTTAAGTTCTTGATGTCCTTAGTGATCTTCTTTTTAGGGATGTTCTGTCTGTAATTGAAAGTGGTGTGTTGAAGTCCCCCACTATTATTGTGGAGTGGCCTATTTCTCTTTTCATATTAGTCAGTATTTCTTTCATGTATTTTGGTGCATTGCTGTTAGGTGCATATGTAATTGTTATGTCTTCTTGCTGGATTGACCCTTTTATTATTACGTAATGTCCTTCCTTATCCCTTGTAATAGACTTTGATTTAAAGTCTATTTTATCTGATATCAGTATGGCCATCCCTGTTTTTGTTTAATGGTGGTGGAATATTTTTCTCCATCCTTTTATTTTCAGCCTGTTTCTGTCTTTAAGACTAAAGTGTGTTTCTTGTAGACAGTAAAAGAATGAATCATGTTTTTTTCCCCCCAATTCTGCTACTCTCTGCATTTTGCATGTGGTGTTTACACGATTTACACTATTTTCTTTTAAGGTTATAACTGAAAATGAAGTTTCTACCTCATTCGTTTTCCTATTTGTTTTTATATCTTTTTTTTTTTAATTCTGATTTTTCTGTTTTTGTTTGTATTTGGGTGCTTTCTTATGATGAGTTTTTTTGCTAACTTCCTTCTTCTGAACATTTCTTCTTGGTGATTTCTTAGTGGTTACCACATATGTTACATTACACTACTTACAAGTGCAACAACACTTAGCATATGAACAACAGTTAACATACAACCTTAACATAATAAATCTATTTCTGATGTGCTTCTCCCTCCCGCATTTATCTTAGTGTGTCTCCATTAACATCAATACACAATCTATATTTGATAAGTTTACTTTGTATTTATTTCTTACAAACTTGATGTATTGTTTGCAGGAATCAAGTATTCAGTTTATTCCCTGAAAATATCATATACTTGGTCCTTATTATTGCCCCTGTTGTGTTTTTTTGGAGCTCTCTCTTTCTTATTTTTTTTTCCCTGTGTATAAAAAAAATTTTTTTTTTTGTATAGATACAACTATTTACATAATGTTCTTTCCTTTCCATTTAAAGTACCCCCCTTGAGTAATACTTGCAGAACTGATCCTGTGGTGGCAAATTCCCAGAGCTTCTGATTGTTTGGGATGTCTTGATTTCTCCCTTGTTTTTGAATGACAGCTTTGCTGGGTAAAAAAATTCTTGGTTGGCTGTTGTTTTCTTTCAGTATTTTATAGATGTTACTCCAGTGTCTATTTCTGGGGAGAAATCCACAGCAGTGAGTTTGGTATCTTCTCCTGAGAAAAACTAGATCCCACTGTTATACTTAGTTTTTTTTTTTTTTTTTTTTTCCACTGTTGATTCAGCTCTGGATGCTTGATCTCTGGAATTCAATACACATGCAAGGGACAAGGAGTATTTAGTGATCACAGACACTGTGGAAAAGGTGGGGAGCTCTCTATGTCTTTCCCTCACTGGCACCCCTACACAGGTTCACCCACGGTGTCCCCCTGTGGGCTATTTCCTTCTGTGTCACCCTATCAGTCTGAAGTATTCCCCTCACCATGCTGCCCTTTGCTGTTCCTCCTGGGCCTCATGCCCATTCTTCCTGGGCCTCAGTGAGATTCAACAGCACTCTGTCACAGTGCCATGGTCAAACACCTCCACCTCCCGATTGCACTGCCCAAGGATTCCCTTGGCCAAAATGTGCCACCTTAAAAAAAACTGGTCTTTACCTTCCTCAGATTAGCTCCTGTTCTGAGTTCCCTGCTTTGGGTGTTACCGAGCCTCATCTCAGAATGGCTGTAATGAGCGAGTGCTCCCAACGTTAGTGGGTAGGTTTTCCCAGCTTCTGTGTCATCCGTGCTCCTCCTCTCCATGCTTCTGGACTCACCCTGAATCAATAACATATCAGCTGCCATCCAAAGTTCTGTGATCTCAGACTGTGCTTGTTTTTTATCCATTGTCTAGTGAGTTAGTTACTGGGGGAGTAAATGGGAGACTCCACTCACTTCACCATCTTGTTCTGCCTCCTCTGAAGTTTAGTTTTGATAAAAGTATATCTAATTATGAGTATTAAGGGAATGTGAGAATGTTTCCTCTGAAAGAGCTTGATTTCTCAATCCTTGTGACTTGTCTTAAATTTACTTTCAAGTAATTTCAAATGGATAGGTGATGGGAACCTAGCTTGTTGAAAACTTGCTAGGTTACATATTCAACAAGCCTGATGGACTGTTTTGATTATTTTTGCCCTTTACATAGTAAGTGTAAAGTAACACTAATTAAAAGCTTTTCTACTGAATAATCCATGTATGCTACCTTCCAACATTTAGCTTAAGGGGCCTACATTGACAAAAGTGCATTTTATTCCCTTTGCTTAATTTCTTTAGTGGGACTTCTCTTTGACTTTGTGGGAACATTTAGATTTTCCTCCAGAGCATGTTAGAGCACAGACCGATTAGCAGAGCATTTGAGTAACCACAGCTCAGGGATAATGGGAATGAGTCCTATAGCACTGTGCAAGCACCAGGGCCATTTATAGATGTTCTGTGCAATGGTGGATAAAATAGGGATGCACTGTATTGTCCCACAGGCATTTTCTCTAGAGCCCTCTACAAATCCCTTCTATGCTAAATAATTCAAATATATATTTTGCATTCAGTAAACAATTGAAAACATAAAGGCAATGAAGAAAAAAAAGAGCCTTGCTTTTAAAAAGGAAGGCTAATATTTAAGATCATCTTGAATTGCCTATTGAATTCCTGGTGGTATGGGTAAATGCAGAGAAATCTTGCACTCAATAAAAAAAAAATCAAGTTTTTTGTCTTTGTTGTTGTTATAATTTGCTTTGTAGTATCTTTTTGAAAATTTAGACCTTTTGTACTACATTTGGTATTTACATGAACACAACAGAGGAATGAGAAAAAATATATTTGCTTAGAAAAAAATACCTGAATTTAGCTTGCTTTCTTCTTAATTTTTCTACCACTAACAATAATTCCTCAGTAACCATGTTCATAATTTCAAAAATGCTAAGTCTTAGGAAATCTTGGAATTATATGGATTCTTTTTTACCTGATCGTTAACAGACCTATACTTTTAGGTAAATCTCAATTGAGATCCATCTTAGGCAGTTAGACTAACTAGTTTGAAATTTCATATTCTGAATGCTTACAGGCAGCACACACTTGAAAAGCTCTAGATCTACAAATGCTTTTGACCAGGTGGATTTCTAGACAGAGTCAAAGTATCACCCAAAAATCTACTAATCAAATTTGCTGCAGAGGCTCCAGTGATACTTGGTCTGTGAATGAATTTTCTGTTTACAACCTCATGCCCAAAGCATCTCTCTCCTTAGAAGTATTTAATCTCTCCCCCTATTTTTGGAAGATGGAACCAAATAATATCTCAGCCATTTTATGACTCTGTTTTCTATCATATAAGAATGATCTTTGTCTTAGTTCATATTTAGCATTACACATACCCCCCAAAAAAACCCACATACATGTATTAAATTTCCATTTTTAGTGAGACTTTGTTCTATAACATAGTTAGAAGTTATAGAAAGTGTCAATATCTATTATTAATGTTGGCAATTAATTTTTATTAGACATTTTAATAGTTTTATTATAACTCAGTAATAATAGCTTATATAGCACTTAACTGTGTGCCAGGCACTGTTATAAGCACTTGACATATATTAGCTCATTTAGCTGCAAAACAATGCTGTGAGTTTGGTAATATGAATTCCATTTCACAGAGGTATAGAATGGTTAAATGACTTGTTGAAGATGACACAATTACCAAGTGCACAGCTGAGATTTAAACCCAATCAGTCTAGCTTTAGAGTCTGTGCTCTTTGACACTTGTAGTACTAATTCTTAAGTTACTTAAGATGAAAGAATCTTTGGTCTCTCTTGTAAATAACTTTCAAAGCTTTAATGACATTTGCAACATATCACCTTTCCTTTAGCAAAAGCAAGTGACCTAAAAAAAAAAAAAAAAGTATTTCTTAATAACCCTTAAAGCAGAGTCAGAGGACCTAAAATTTCACATAGGCTAAAAATTAGTTATTTCTGGGAATACTAACTCAGAAGATACATTTTTCTTGAATTAACAAAAATTCAAAACAAATTCACATTTTTTGGACTTCAACGTAAAAAATACATACATATGTACTGTGCTACGTAGAATAATGGTCCTCCAAAGATGTCTGCATCCTAATCCCTGGAAACTGAAATGTTATTTTTCAAAGAAAAGGGAATTAAGCTTGTCGATGGAATTATTATTGCTAATCAGCTGTTCTTAAAATAGGAGCATTACCCTAAATTATCCATGTGGGCCCAATTTAATCGTAAGATTTCCTAAATATGGAAGATGAAAACAGAGGAGGTCAAAATAACGGTATGTGAGGACTTGACCAGCTGCTGCTGGCTTGAAGAGGGAGGAAAGGTGCTACAAGCCAAGGAATGTGGGTGGCCTCTAGAAGCTGGAATGCGGTTCTCTCCTAGATCCTCCAGAAAGGAACACAGCCCTGACAACATCTTGATTTTAGCCCAGTGAGACTCATTTCTGACTTCGAACCTCCAGACCTGTAAGATAATAAATTTATATTTTTTAGGCCACTAAGTTAGTACTGGAAACCCTGGTGGTGTAGTGGTTAGTGCTACGGCTGCTAACCAAGAGGTCAGCAGTTCGAATCCTCCAGGTGCTCCTTGGAAAATCTATTGGGCAGTTTTACTCTGTCCTATAGGGTTTTTATAGGGTCGCTATGAGTTGGAATCGACTCGATGGCAGTGGGTTTGGGTTTTTGGGTTTTTTAAATTAGTAGTAACTTGTTACAGCCAAGATAGGAAACTCATAGACACACATACAACACATTGAAAATTTAGTTGCAGTTGAAAACTATATCTTTCCCTGTTTCCTAATTCCTACGCATAGTTTATTTCCTTGCTAATTTTTTGACTTTTAATCTCTTATAGCTCTCTCATCCTTGCATCAACCTAGAATCTACTGATGTTTATGTGTGTGTGGGTGGGGGGGACCTCAATGGCACTATAAGTTTGCTGATTGTGGGAGATGAGCGAGTATGAACCTTCCGTTTAGCTGGTTTTAAACATACTATGTCCTCTTGGCCTCGTGAGCCATTGTGTGTGTGCATCTAGTAGTACGTTATATAGACCTCACTCTATGCTGCAAACCAATATTAGATAAGAAATAAAGATTAGTATAGAAGTTGGAGACTCAAAACTATTATCTAAACATATGCAAGACAACTGATTTTTTTAAAACATGCCACTTAAGGCTTTAAATACTATGAAACTTATTAGAGAGTATAGTTTTGAAGAAGAAACTACAATATTAAGTCAACAAGACAAACAGTATAAAAATACAGAAAACTGACATTAGTCATAAATTATATTTCCATTGAAATATCTATCAATCTATGACCTATTTAGCCATCTTTCTCTCCCATTGTTTTTGGACAAGAACAGACTTTTATGTCTCACTAAAGATTATTAATTGACATTCCTTGGTGTTAAGTACTATCTATAAAGAACACTTATTTCATTAAAAAAAAAAAGTCAAGAAGATAGTTATGGGATGTTTAAAAGCACTTGATTCCCCAAGTTCTCAGTGAACGATTCATCATTAAAGTTAAATATTATCCTTAGATTAGTTTGGCAAACCACACTATTCTTTCTAACAGGGAGCATTCTCAGGACAGACCAACAAAATGCAGCCAGAGCTTTAGTGCAACCGTTTCAGGAAGTCCATGGCTTTATAAGACTTAAAGTAGTTGGCAGAGTTAGCTTACCTTTAACTGGATCTTCCCTTTTACTTCAAAGTACACTGATAACTTGGTATAGGGAAAAATGTTGGTGACACATTGTCCTAGTGTGTGTTTGCTTTTTTTTTTTTCTATTTAGTGGAGACACCTACAATACTGAACAGAATCTGTATTGTAGTACACATTCTATTACTATTGTAAAGGTATCGCTACGTTTGGTGAGGTCACTATTTGATCCTGGCTTTTCTGTCTGTTGCTATATAGAACAGTCAATTGATTGAAAATAAGTGGATGCATTTTGCATAAATACCCATCTATTCCATATGTAATTCCTATTGAAGTGAAGTGAAGAAAATAAATATTTTGACATGTGGGAAGCATAGTTTATTCTAAGCTTGCCTGTGGGAAAATGTGGCACCAGAGCAGAGTTGAGAGGGTTAAAAAAAAAGGAGGGTATTTGGACTGAGGGAGCTAGAAAGATAATAGAGGTGGTATAATTCAATGCTAGATAATGAGTGTCGTTAAAGAGAGGATGCGAATATGATTTAATGCTAAATAGTGAGTGTTGGTAAAGAGAGGGCGATAGACATATTGAATCACATACACACATACACAGGTCATATATTTGCCCCGAGTGCTGTTCAGTGTAAGACAATACTTTTGTGTAATGCTTAGCAAAATAGTGAAAACATAGTCAAAATGAGTTTAGGCTTTTGTCATTGGCAGTTAGTACACGTGATAAATTTACCATCTAACAATCTGAATAAGAACAAAAACCCAGTGCCGTCAAGTTGATTATGCTGTAAAGATTATCAGGGTCAAGCTTATGAAGACTGAAACGTCTTTGAATGAACCATGATAACAAGGTAAATTAAAGATATTTCTTTTGTCTGAAACTGAGAACTGACTAATGCCCTTAGATATTTTTTAATAAAATGTTAAAAAAGAGATGTGCGATTTAGTAACCCCTTTGCATGTGTAAGGAGTCCTGGTGGCACAGTGGTTAAAGCGGTGGACAGCTAACCGAAAGGTCGGCAGTTGGAAACCACCAGTGGCTCCATGGAAGAAAGATGTGGCAGTTTGGTTCTGTAGAGATTTACAGCCTTGGGAACCCTATGGGGTCAATAGGAGTCAGAATTGACTCAATGGCAGTGGGTTTGGGTTTTTTTTTTTTTTTTTGGTTTGTATGTGTAGACTATGAGAATAATGGCAACATTTTTCACTTTTACATTACTGTCGAGTTAATTCCATTAAAAACCTGTTGCTGCTGAGTCGAGTTATAAATGTATTAAAGTTGTGCAGGGCAAGAAAAGGAAATTTAAGAAGGCACTGATAATTTTTTGGCAGAATTTTGTTTGTAAAACAACCTAAACATGTCATTTGAAGTAAGTTTGGTAAAATATTTGAATGCAGTGAAACTAGTAAAAATAACCACATGTCTTTTATTACTTCATACATTTGTTCTTCCAGCCCTTTTTAAAATGTTCCTATACTTAATGCTGTTTTAGCCATGATTTTGTGTAAATTTTAATTATATGTATAAAGAGTAGCTTTCATTTATCTATTAAATAAAATCATGTATAAATTGTTACTATAGAGGAATGCATTTAGGGAGTTTAGTCTATATTAAACTTACATTATAGATATAAACCTGTTACATTTTAGGGGAAGAAAATGAATGTTTGGGAATTAAATAGGAACTGGGAAGCATTAGAGGTGCCCCACTAATATTTTAGGTAAAAACTTGCAAGGAAAGACTAATTAGGGTTCCTGCTAAATGTGGAGCTGTCATATGCATTTGTTTCTATCAATTTTATCTCTTACTTTGCTTCTTTATACTTCTGTATAAGAACCATATTTGACTTCCTAAGAAAAACTTTAGATTTACTAGTTATTAGCATTTTAATGTATTGCCATTAATATTGCTATAATCAAGGGAGCCTTTCTGGACCTTAGTTTCCTTGTCTGTCAAATAATAAAGATAAACATACTGCCATGTAAGATTACTTCCAGCTCAATAATGTTGTGATTTTTGCTCCACAAGTACTTTCTTCTTAATTTTTTTCTGATATGTAAACAATTATAACTAATATTTACAAAGAACTTGCTAGGTATCATAGTCATCTAGTGCTGCTATAACAGAAATATCACAAGTGGATAGCTTTAACAAAGAGAAGTTTATTCTCTCACAGTCTTGTAGGCTAGAAACCCGAATTCAGGCACCGGCTCCAGGGGAATGCTTTCTCTGTTGGCTCTAAACGAAGGTCCTTGTCATCAGTCTTGCCTTGGTCTGGGAGCATCTCAGCGTGGGAACCTCAGGTCCCCATGTCTCTCTGCTCACTTCTTTCTTTTATATCTCAAAAGAAATTGGCTTAAGACACTATCTAACCTTATAGATCTCATCAATACAACTGCCACTAATCCATCTTATTAACATTGTAGCGACAGGATTTACAACACATAGGAAGATCTCATCAAATGACAAAATGGTGGACAATCACACAATACTGGGAATCATGGCCAAACCAAGTTGACACATATTTTGGGGGGACACAATTCTATCCATGACACTGTGTCAGACACTTTTCTAAGTGTTCTATATATGTTAATGCATTTTATTCTCATAATAATTGTATAATATAGAATCCACTGTCATCCCCTTCTACAGATAGGAAAGAAGGAAGAGTTTAAATAATTTGTTCATGGTCTCAGAACTAGTAAGTGGTAAATAGTCCAGGCATTTTGGCTCTACACACCACCACCACCCAGTGCCGTCGACTCCGACTCATAGCGACCCTATAGGATAGAGTAGAACTGCCCCACAGAGTTTCCAAGGAGCGCCTGGCAGATTCGAACTGCCAACCCTTTGGTTAGCAGCTGTAGCACTTAACCACTACACCGCCAGGGTTTCCATTTTTGGCTCTAGAGACGAGGCTTTTAACCATTAAGCATTCTGCATTTCAAAGGGGAATTAAAAAAAATGATTATGATGTAACTGATGTTCTAAACAAATTACAAGGCAGAGATTTTAGATTTACAAAGCTAGAAGGGCCTTTTAGTCTAATTCTTTCACTTTATCAGTGAGTTACCTGAGGAAACCAGAGAAGTTAAATGACTTAATCAAAGTTCATGCAGCAAACTTAAATATCTGTCATAACTTTTCCAAAAATCTCTCCCATTGCAGAAGACCAGGGGCAGCTAGGGAAGCAGAATTTTTAAAAAATATATACTGAGAGAGGTAATATAACACCTACTGAATCTGTTTCCAGGTTCTGATCTGCTACGTAATTAGGTATTTGCTTAGACATGAGTAAGCTTCATAATGCACAGGGGTGTGAAGGAAGAAAGATTGTACTTGGGGCCCCACAGTTTACTGGGAGGGTATTAGTAATCTGTCCAATGCTACTGTCTACTTAGACAGTCTAATTTATAGCCTAAATAAATAGCCAGATAAAAGTATATATTGTTTCTTCATCTATTTCTCAGTTAAAAAAAAAATGTTGAGACAAACAACCACTTAGCCTGGAAATTAAGTTTCAAGGTTTATTTTAGTGATTCCTCTTTTCTGTACTCACTACTGACAGCAGGCTGTGAATATGTTCTTGACTGCTGCAGTGAGTATCACTTCCCTCACTATGCATATAAAAAAGACTAAACTATTTGTCATGTGGTTTCATAAAATACACAACTGTCTCAAACTTGGCTCTTTTGGTTTGTATTATTCTCAGGCACCCATGAGGAGCATCATTTATTCATATACATTATGCAATGAGTGGTTGCTTTCAATACAGAAGATAGTAAGAGGGCTATTTTTAAATTTATCAGACATGGTAAGATATACCATTACAAATTATTACTGTAAAAACAAGACACAAATTTAGAATCAAAATCAAATCCAAATATTGATGTGAGAGGAAGGAAATAGGGATTTATTACATTTACTAAACTTTAATTTTAGCAGGACTTTAACCAGACAGTACACTTTCAGACACCCTCAAGTTGTAATTTGACAATTAGTGGTTTGGTGTGTGAGTAAATGTCTTTATAGAAGGGAAATGAATGGTTAGTATCTCCTAGCTGAGAATGTGAATGTCAGGGGTATGAGTTCATAATGAATGATACATGCCCTGAAAATGATGTGTGTTGTTTTATTTTCAAGTACTGCAATCCCCTCTAATATCATTGTAATTCACATTTTCAATTTAAGGAATTCACTGCTCCAGGATATCATAGAATTAATCAAATGCCTTGAGTATATTAGGAGAACAAATTAGTTACATAGGCATATGAACAAAACCTAAATAGGAACAACTGAATCAAATCCTTACATATAGTATGTATACATAATTTTTTTTGTTTCAATAAGCCTTTATATATAAATGTTTTAAAGAAACTTGAATTTGTTTTTTATGACTTAGAGTCCTTACCCCCCACACGTCTGTCTGTTTGTTGTACTGTGGGGGCTTGGGTGTTGCTGTGATGCTGAAAGCTATGCCAGCGGTATTCAAACACCAGCAGGGTGACCTGTGGCAGTCAGGTTTCAGCTGAGCTTCCAGACTGAGACAGACTAGGAAGAAGAACTTGGCAGTCTATTTCTGAAAGGAATTAGCTAGTGAAAACCTTATGAATAGCGGGGAACACTGATATAGTGCTGGAAGATGAGTCCCTCAGGTTGGAAGGTTGCATTATGCAGATGACACAATCTTGCTTGCTGAAAGTGAAGAGAACTTGAAGCACTTACTAATGAAGATCAAAGGCTGCAGTCTTCAGTATGGATTACACCTCAACATAAAGAAAATAAAAATCCTCACAAATGGACCAATAAGCACATCATGATAAATGGAAAAAAGATTGACAATGTCAAGGATTTCATTTTACCTGGATCCACGATCAACACCCATGGAAGCAGCAGTCAAGAAATGAAAAGACGCATGGCATTGGGCAAATCTGCTGCAAAAGATCTCTTTAAAGTGTTAAAAAGCAATGAGGTTACCTTGAGGACTAAGGTGCGACCTTAGTCATGGTGTTTTAAGTGCCTCTTATGCATGCTAAAGCTGGAGGATGAATAAGGAAGACCAAAGAAGAATTGCACCTTTGAATTGTGGTGTTGGCGAAGAATGTTGAATATATCATGGACTTCCAAAAGAAAGAACAAATCTGTCTTGGAAGATGTACAGCCAGAATGCTCCTTAGAAGCAAGGATGGCAAACTACGTCTCACATACTTTGGTCATGTTATCAGGAGGGATCAGTCCTTGGTAAAGCAGTGGGTCAGTGAAAGGAGGACCCTTAACTAGATGGATTGACCCAGTGGCTGCAAAAATGGGCTCAAGCATAACAAGGATCATAAGAATGGTGTAGGACCTGGCAGTGTTTCTTTCTCTTATGCATAGGGTCGCTATGAGCCAGAACCGACTTGGCGGCACCTAACAACAACAACAAAGTCCTTAAAAATAATAAACTGAATCTGATCAAATGGTACCTGGCCTAGATGGTAACGAGCAGTCTGTTTTTTGTACGGGTAAGTACATCCGGAATATAAGATGAAATAATAAATCCTATTTAGCTATTATTTTTCTGAAAAGTGAAATGATCTGCTCTTCATATATTTAGTAAAATCACTGCAACCACTTTGGCAGTAGGTGTGAATTATTTGGCCCCTATTATAGCAAATGTATTACATTAAAAGTCCATGTGATGGGCATGAATATAGAAATTCTAAGGAGTAAGTAAGAGGATAAATAAGGTTTATAAAGTTCTTGCTATCAACCAGGTATTGTTCTAAGCACTTGGACATATAGAACTTTTCACCCCTTACAAGAGTCTGATGAAATACATTCCCTTTTACCCCCATTTTCTAGATAAGGAAACTGAAGCACAGAAATGTTAATATCACCAACCTAGGAAGTAGCGGAGCTAGCATTCAAGCATAGACAGTCTGGCTTTGGAAATTCTGTTTTGACTATCTTTATTGAGCACCGTGCCACACTGTACAGAAAAGCAGATAGCATTCTTAAAATTGCATTTTTTTTAAAGCATTTAGGTTTTTTTTCTTTGAGTAGATACTAGATTTTATTCATTCTTTATTATTGTAATTTAGATGAAGGTTAACAGAACAAACTAGCTTCTCATTAAACAGTTAGTACACATATTGTTTTGTGACATTGATTACCCACCCCACAACACGTCAACACTCTCCCTTCTTGACCTTGGGTTCCCTATTACCAGCTTTCCTGTCCCCTCCTGCCTTCTAGTCCTTGCCCCTGGGCTGGTGTGCCTGTTTAGTCTCGTTTTGTTTTATGGCCCGTCTAATCTGGCTGAAGGGCAAATCTCAGAAGTGACTTCATTACTAAGCTAAAAGGGTGTCTGGGGGCCATAGTCTCGGGGTTTCTCCAGTCTCTGTCAGGCCAGTAAGTCTGGTCTTTTTTTTTTGTGTGTGTGAGTTAGAATTTTGGTCTACATTTTTTTTTTTCTCCAGCTCTGTCCGGGAGCCTCTATTGTGATCCCTATCAGAGCAATCGGTGGTGGTAGCTGGGCACCATCTAGTTGTACTAAACTCAGTCTGGTGGAGGCTGTGGTAGTTGTGGTCCATTAGTCCTTTGGACTAATCTTTCACTTGTGTCTTTAGTTTTCTTCATTCTTTTCTTGCTCCCAACAGAGTGAGACCAGTGGAGTCTCTTAGATTTAAAAGCATTTAGTTTTGTTGTTAACTTAGGTGGCATCAAATCAGCTGACTCATAGCTACCCTGCATAAAACAGAATGAAACATTGCCCAGTCTTGACCCATCCTCACAATTGTTGCAGCCACTGTGTTAATCCAACAACCTTTAGAAATGCTATTAAAAGTGGGAATCTGGGGGCAATAATGAAATTAACCTCATAGCAGAGAAAGCATAAAGGAAAGGAAATATGATTTAGCATCTTATGTTTACCCAAGTTTTTGAATGTTTAATAACTTTAATTATCTAGACAGATTCCAATAGACTATATGAAAAGTTATAGTCAACTCTGATGCTCAGAAAATTGGTTAGTTTTTAGTACTGTTTTACTTCGAACAGTGTTATACAAATTCACAATATGTTGGTGATTATGTGTTCTTCAGATACTTGGCAGGCTGACAAGCGCTCCTTGAGAACAGTGGTGTGATTTATTTAGAAAAGAGGAAGTTAGAAATAACAGAAAGCAAGTTGAAGTCCATAAATAGGGAAAAAACTGATTAATAATATATTAGCAGATACAGATGATATCTCAGAAAGACAATAAAAAAAAATAGGCCCAAGTATGCAAAAGTTTCTTCTGGCAATAAACTCTCTTTTAAAGGTGCTAGATCCAGCCCAAGTGTCTGTAGGTAAGTCTGAAATATAGGATATTTATTGGATTAAAATGTTAGAAAAAATTTGGTGGAATAGGTAAAAATCCGTCTTACATGTAAAAAAGTCCAAAATCCAGAAGCATACTTGATAATACTGATCAATTAAGCATTCTCTCTCTCTCTCTTTGTATGTATAAACAATTAGTAAAAGAATAAAAGACAAGAACCTCACCTCTCCTAATTCTGTGAAATAACAGAGTACCCAAGGCAACAGGAAAAGATATTTGTCAAAAAAGTAGGGGCAAAAACACAAAATTTGCGAGAAAACATTTATTTTATTCCTTAATCAGAAAGTAAAGGAGACTATGGGTCCAATATGTGGTCACTGAAAGTGAGAAGTGGAGTCAGTAGCCCTAAATTACCAGATTTAGCATAGCTGCTAACCCTGCCACATGCTCCAGTTAATTTAGGTCTTAGTTTTTCGTAAAATCTCCATTTTTACTTGGAAGTGAATTTGATCACTTAATTTGCCCCAGATTCTGAAAGGCATGGTGAGTAAGCATTAAAGGTGGCCTAGTGTCCTCTCAGAGTGTAAATTTTAGCGTGGTTATAGGGTTCAGACTTGAAGTCTAAGAATTAAATGTATATGTAGGTGGGGAAGTGCTGTGTGGCCACTTACATTGTTAATCTTATAGACTTAGAGCCCTAAATATATAACATTCAAAACCCCAAGTAATCCCAGAGGAAATATTTAGAAGCTGTTCAGGAAGGGGCATTATCTGGACTTAGTCTTTGAGGGTTCATTACAGGTAAATTTTTCATTTTTTTTCCTCCTCCATGTTTTTATGGGTAGGTGTGTGTTGTGTGTGTGCGTGTTTTTTTTGTGTGTGTGTTTGTGTGTATTTACATAATATATAATCATGAATTAACTGCCAACATAAGTTTGCATGAAAGGAAAACCTTTTTGAAACTTTTCAGCTTGTTCCAACTAACTTTTATATAATAAGAGGCAGTAAAGCTATGTGCCTTTTGGGCTGCCAGAAAAAGATTCTGAAAGACAGAATTAATTATGTTGAATACAGTCTGCTAATGTACTAGGAGTAATTAGTAGTAACCTATGAGTGGAGTTTACAGAGACAGATTTTATGTCATTAGAAGGCAGAATTTTCTAATACAATGGAATGAACCGTCTAATGCGTTAGTAAGATTCCCAACGCTGGAATTTAAAAAGCAAAGGATAGATGACCACTTACATGTTGAAGGGGTTGTACTGCATGAATTATAAGACAACTTCCACCTCTCACTTTTTGTAATATTGTGATTTATGTAAACACTCCTGGCTGCAAAAGAAACACAGAATTTTAGATGTACATTATCCAGTCACTCCTCAAGGGTTCAATTTCAGCCACAGATGTTTAAAAGAAAATGTTCCCTTGGCCAATGAGTCAAATTGAACCCCATTGAGAAGATATATTTCAGAGAGTTAAAAATTCTCTATTCAGCAGAAAAATAAACAATTTTATTGTTATTATAGTGTGTTCCTGACAAAAAGCTAAACCAAACAAAAATTGTTGGCATGGAATACTATATATGTGCATATAAAGAAAGGAAAAGAAAAGAAAATCATGTGCCCCTTTGTGATCATTGGAAACCCTGGTGGCGTAGTGGTTAAATGCTACAACTGCTAACCAAAAGATCTGTAGTTTGAAGCCACCAGGCACTCCTTGGAAGCTCTATGGGACGGTTCTTCTCTGTTCTGTAGGGCTGATATGGGTTGGAATTGACTCACGGGCAACGATTTTGGGTTTTTTGGGTTTTGTGATCCTTGGAGGGAGAATGGGGAGAAAGAAATGAAGAGATGGTAAAGGAGAGGGGAAGGGAGAAGAGTGTGGAGAGAGAAGGGTGAAAATAGGGAGGAAACACAGTAAAGTGAAGTCAAAGAGAGGTGTGTGGAGAGATAGAAAGAGGGAAGGGAGTGATAGGGAGGGGATTTAATAAGAAATAGTGAAGTGGAGAGAGAAGTTGGGAGAGATTTGGAACGAGAGAGAGAATCAGGAGCAAGAGAAAGGGGGAAAGCAGAGAGAAAGGGAGGGAGAGAACAGAGATAAAAATAGAGGGCAGGGAAAAGAGGGAAACTGAGGTATGTAAAGACATGTGTTGGGGAGAGAGAGAATTTCTACTGAAACATTTTCAGTAATATCTGATAATCATCCTATGCGAAGCTCATGGTTTAGTGTATTTTAAGAAGGAAGTTCAGGTTGTACCTGTGCTCTTGCTCTCTCTCTTTTTGCCTCTCTCTCTTTCCCACTCCTTCCCTCTCCACAAACGTTAGAGGAGTATATGTCTCTGGAATTCAAACCTTGATTACTTCACCTTTGAATGGAAAATCCTCCTTAGGTCACCCAATATCGATATACATTTTCTGCAGATGCCATGAAAATTATTTGATTATGAAAAACATTATTTTACTGTTTGACTTCCTAAATATCATTGTTTGGATTTTAAGATTATTTTAGGATAATCAGGGTAGGCCCTGATTTGCCTATTTTGAAAATCTCCCCTAACTGGTAAAAGCAGATTCATGTTTTGCAAAGCTATTCCTACTTCTTAATTCCTGATTAGCGCGCCAGTGGAAAGACTGCAGTGATTAACAAGTCAAGATGTATTCAGGAAGTTTGGACACACCCAGAGAAAATTATCTCCCACTCCTTGGAAACCTTTTGGGCCAGTTCTACTTTGTCCTATAGGGTCGCTATAAGTTGGAATTGACTCGAAGGCAACAGGTTTGGTTTTGGTCTGCTACTATTAACCTTGGGAAAGAGAATAGTCTTTTTAAAATAATGAACTACCCTTAATAAAATATCAGAGGCAGGCAGTTTTTATGTATAATATTACTTCATGTTAATGGATTTTTGTTTTTATATATTTAATTCAAATGCCTACAATACATTGTTTCAACCTTCACGATGTCACACAGTACTCTATGCAAATATTTGATAGATATTTCCACATTTGATGCATTTTAAAGCAAATTTCTTTTACTAAGAAAAAGATCCAGGTTATATACAAAAAACAATTTTAATATAAACTAGTAATACTGATATATTTAGATGTATTTATTATTAAAATATACACTAGTTTCCTGGTTTGTTGATAAAAATCAATGCATATTTATGAACTGCTTAGGTAGTAAGCAATTGTTTCTAAATTTGTCAGTGAATAAGAATTGCTGAATGGGATACATGGTGTGAATAATTGAATATTTTAGGTGTCAGACATGCCTAAGAAAATCTCATTTTGCATGAAATCAGTGTTAAATTCTCCCCCTCAAAAAAGTTTCTGGTGAGAAAGTAGTAACAATCATAAGATGTGAAAAATAAACACAAATCACAAAAAGCCCAGGTTTTCAATATAGGCATTCTTTTTAAAAAATTTCTTAATAAAGACATTCTTAATGGCCTTTTTGTTAAATGTGCTTTAGGGAAAGGAGATAGCAAAGTTGTACTTAAGGATATCTCTTCATCCAAAGAAACTTTCCAAGTTTCTTAATTACAACAACAGTAGAACTAACTTCCCAGACACCCAGACATTATTCTTAAAAGTTGACTAAATATTTCACCTCAATTATATAACTATTTTGTTTTCAAAATGAGCTTTCTCACTTTATCTTGGCTGTTTTCATTTGTCATTGTCCCTAAACATGGGAATGTTGTTGCAGAAGAATTTTCACATCTCAAATGATAAGACCCATTGATTAGGGACATTCAAATTTTACCAGCACCAGGGGAAAACTTGGTTCCTTCCGGCTTGAGTTAGGATAGCACCCACAGTTAAAAATATCTGTCAACTGTTGTTACGCTCCAGTTTTAACTTTTTAAAAAAGACAGTCAGCTCTTTTTGAGAGAACAGTGTTTGTTTTCTTATCCTGAGACTTATAAGTCACCTGTTTTTGCTAAAATTAGAAATTCTTGGCACAACACTCTACTGTTAAAAAAAAAAAAAAGCTAGATAATTTTTCTTCTTCTTCTCTTTTTTTTTTTGGCTGTACTGAGGTTTATAGACATTAGTTCCGGGATGTCTTCTGTGTCTCTCTGGGATACTCTAGAATGTACCAAGGAGATCTTATCCAGTCAGTTCTTCAAAACTATATGTAAACAGTTTAAATTAAACTTTAGGTTATTATATAATTTCAACATTTTATTTTGGAGTATACTAATTCACTTGTCTATGCCAAGAAATATGGAAGACAGCTTCCTGGCCAAATGACTGGAAGAGATCCATATTTATGCCTATCCCCAAGAAAGGTGATCCAACCAAATGCGGAAATTATAGGACAATATCATTAATATCACACACAAGCAAAATTTTGCTGAAGATAGTTCAAAAGTGGCTGCAGCAGCATATCGACAGGGAACTGCCAGAAACTCAGGCCGGTTTCAGAAGAGGACGTGGAACCAGGGGTATTATTGCTGATGTCAAATGGATCCTGGCTGAAAGCAGAGAATACCAGAAGGATGTTTACCTGTGTTTTATTGACTGCACAAAGGCATTCGACTGTGTGGATCACGACAAATTATGGATAACATTGCGAAGAATGGGAATTCCAGAACACTTAATTGTGCTCATGAGGAGCCTTTACATAGATCAAGAGGCAGTTGTTTAGACAGAACAAGGGGATACTGCATGGTTTAAAGTCAGGATAGGTGTGCGTTGGGGTTGTATCCTTTCTCCATAACTATTCAATCTGTATGCCGAGCAAATAATCCGAGAAGCTGGACTATATGAAGAACGGGGCATCAGGATTGGAGGAAGACTTATTAACAACCTGCATTATGCAGATGACACAACCTCGCTTGCTGAAAGTGAAGGGGACTTGAAGAACTTACTGAAGAAGATCAAAAGCTACAGTTTTCAGTATGAATTATACCTCAACATAAGGAAAACAAAAATCCTCATACCTGGATCAATAAACAACATCATGATAAATGGATAAAAGATTGAAGTTGTCAAGGATTTCATTTTACTTGGATCCACAATCAACAACCATGGAAGCAGCAGTCAAGAAATCAAAAGACGCATTGCGTTGGGTAAATCTGCTGCAAAGGACCTCTTCAAAGTGTTGAGGAGCAAAGATGTCACCTTGAAGACTAAGGTGTGCCAGACCCAAGCCATGGTATTTTCAGTTGCCTGATATGCATGTGAAAACTGGACAACGAATAAGGAAGACCGAAGAATTGATGCTTTTAAATTGTGGTGTTGGCGAAGAACATTGAGTATACTATGGACTGCCAAAAGAAAGAACAAATCTTTCTTGCAAGAAGTAAAAACAGAATGCTTCATAGAAGCAAGGATGGGGAGACTGCATCTTACATACTTTGGACATGTTTTCAGGAGGGATCAGTCCCTGGAGAAGGACATCATCCTTGAAAAAGTGCAGGGTCAGGGGAAAAGAGGAAGACCCTCAACGAGGTGGACTGACACAGTGGCTGGAACAATGAGCTCAAGCATAACAACGATCGTAATGGCGCAGGACCGGGCAGTGTTTGGTTCTGTTGTGCATAGGGTCGCTATGAGTCAGAACCGACTCGACGACAACAACAATTCTATTAATCCTTTACCCAAAATGCTGGTAACTTTGTTGTATCTATCAATTTTTTGGTGTTTATATGCCTGATAAGCAGGCAATTATAACTGAAGATACCTCAATTTATTTTTTCTCAATGAAAGGCTTTTGTTGTTGTTGTGTTTCTTCTCTATTGAATTGAAGGAAGCTTGAGTTTTGATTTTTGCCATTCAAGAGTCCTAGACAATTTACAGAAATTTAACAGGAATCCCACTGTAGACTTGTTATTAAATTTAAACTAAAATAACTCATCCCATGAAAATAATCCATCCCCAAACTGGACAATTAACAGGTGTCAGTTTTTGAGCAGTTAGAACAGTTAATTTTTTAAGCTGCAACTCAGCGAGTCACAAGAATGCAATTCAATGAACACAGGTTAGGAAGATCAGAAATTTGAAAAGGAAAAATATTTTTCAATGTATGCTAATTCAGGTAGAAAATATTTCAGCAAAATGTGTTATCCTAATTGTATATTAATCTAAAAAACTTTTTTTTAAAAAAAAGCAGTTTGTTTCAAAAGATAAAGTATGCAAATGAGAGAATATTGGAACATGTTTTTATTTTGTCAAAGTAAAGAAATAAAAGAAATATATTTTACTGGAGAAGACCTAGTACAACAAGCTTAAAGAGATGTTAAAGGGACATCATGAAATAAGAGTTTGGAGAAAATATTACAGTGTTCAGTTTTCGTATACAGCTGAATTGTTTTCTTATAATCTATAATTTTGTATAATTCCTTACACTGAAATTTCCCCAATTTATATTGTTGCTTATACAGAGTGTAAATTATTTTCCCTGAATTTATATTCTATTTTTATACATGCTGCTGTTAAAAAAAAAATTAGCATAGCTCGCTTACAAAAATACCTCGAGGTAGGCTGGGGGGTGTGATTGGCGAACAAAGGTAGAAAACAGTTGTTAATAGAGTAAGCAACTTAATTCAAAGTCACATTTTGCAAAAACAAACAAACAAAAAAAAAACATTGCCATTGAGTTGATTCTGACTCATAGCAACCATATAGGACAGAGTAGAACTTCCTCATGGGTTTTCCAAGGACCGACTAGTGGATTTGAACTGCCAACTTTTTTGTTAGCAGCTGAACTCTTAACCACTGTGCTACCAGGGCTCCCACATTCTGCAAAGGAATCCCTTGTATTAAACTGAAATTGCCTGCAAGATTCTGGATTGAAATACTGCATAACTGATTAAGTAACTGCCCCTTACCATAAATCTTTCTTTGTAAAACTGTATACAGATTTTGTGGATGGAAGCAGGTTTAGGCTCACTGACTATTCATCCAACTGCCCATATACATAATGAGAACAAAGGCAGTAGAATGAAGTATAAATTCAGTAGGTAGCATTCATTCCTGAATTTATTTTCTATTACCAATGAGCTTCTGTTATTTTAATGATCCAGAATTAAATCTCCATAGTGATCCAGTGCTGAAAATATCTACCAAACCTTGCCACATTTTTGTTACTGTGCCTTTTGGAGGGAATATTAGTTTCTTTGCCCTATCCAGTTAACTTATGTTCTTCAAGTTATGTCAGAGCCAGGAGAGGGTGAGATATTTCAGCATGTTGGAATCTGCTAGGTGATATTTGTCTTTCAGTACTCCCAGATCAATAGTGTCTAAAGAATTGGAAAACAGTGAATGTAGAGTTAAACTATATTTGGTAGGGCTCCAAGATGAAAATTTTATTCACTCGAGTAAGATTAGCCTTCCTACCATTTAGCTGATGCATGCAGATATTGATGCACATTTGACCCCTTACACTTATCTCAAACTCCTCATTCCCTCCTCTCTAAAACTATCTCTTTTTGAAATCAAAACTATAGCCTGCCCTTTATATAATGTAGTTTCAGTAACATTGGGAATGGTTCCTTGCCTAAAGTGATTTTTCTGAGTTTCCTCTAGTGTGAAGATTATATTTGCTAGTGTTTGTTTTGGCTTTTGAGAGTCCTGAAAGGAATGGTTTATGGTAGGTTAATGATTTAAGTTCAGAGATAGGCTAACATTTTGTACCGTTTTAGCATTAATCCATACATGAGGAAAGTTCATCACTTACTGCACCAAAGAATTATTATGAAAGCAATAGGTTTTAACTTATGGATGAGCTTAACATTTTTACCTTTTCATTTTTTAGTATATTTGATGAAGATGCTTATTACCTTCTCATTTTGTAAGATTTAAATATGCTTAAATATGTTATATCTTACTGTAATTCTTTAGATTACCATATTTTTACACAAATAACGCATACCTTCTTTGCTGTTGCTAACCAAGCCCTCTCTGTGTGAGGTATTTTCATAAGCAGGGCTATGGTAATTTTTTTTACAGATTGCTGTTAAAAAAAAAAAAAGGCATAGCATGTTTACAAAAATACCTGGCAGGAGGAGGGCACGGTTGGCAGACAGACGTAAAAGTCATGCTTTATTTGTGTAAAAAAATGGTAAGTAGCTTAATTCAAAGTCATATTTGTAAAGGAATCATTTTTATTAAACTATAATTGACTGCAGGATTCTGATTGTAATACTACGTAATTGACTAAGCAATTGCCCTTTAATATAAATCTTCCTTTGTAAAACTATATACAGATTTTGTGGGTGGGGGGCAGATTTAGACTCATTGACTATTCATTCAATGGCCCACATACACAATGAGAGCAAAGACAGTAGAATGAGCATTTTCTATATGTGCATGACTCAGTATACATAACCATTTTTCTTTTTAAATAATAACACACACCACTTCTGTGCTACTGTATTTTCAGAAAAGCATAGTAGGTTTTTTTTTTTTTTTAATTTCTTAGCTAGTATATGAAGTTCTTTAAAGCATTTTCTCCTTAACTTTCTTATGCTGTTTGTAAAATGAAGAGCCCTGGTGGTGCAGCAGTCAAATGCTAACTGAGAGGTTGGCAGTTCAAGCCCACTCAGTGGCTTTGCAGGAGAAACACCTGGCTAGCTGCTTCCATAAGATGGAAGAAAACTATATGGGGCAGTTCTACTCTGTCACATCAGGTCGCTATGAGTCAGAATCGACTGGATGGCACCCAACAACTACAACAATTTG
The DNA here is from genome assembly GCF_024166365.1 of Elephas maximus indicus. Lineage (NCBI taxonomy): Eukaryota > Metazoa > Chordata > Mammalia > Proboscidea > Elephantidae > Elephas > Elephas maximus. Next base: position 68,743,002 of record NC_064846.1, on the reverse strand, counting down.
TAAAATGAACATGTCTAGAAATAAAGTTAGATTTTTTTTTTAGTGTATCAAACATAGGGTCAAATGTTAAATATCCAGAGGTTATGCATTATGAAAAAAGTGAAAGATTATTTAATTCTGATGATTGCAGTAAAATTTGGCAGGTCTAGCTATTGGCTGCTTGTGAAATGAGTGCTATCAGTTTTACTAGTTCATTTTATCCAAGTTTTTATGAATCTTAAAAAAAGCTAATATTAGAAAATATATTTGGTAATCATGTGTCACTTTCAATCATCTATAATCTAATAATTTCTAGTTATGATTCTGACATGCATAGCCTTTGCTATAGAGAAGTAGTGATTAGATTTATTAGCTAGATCTCATTAGTTTAAAACATCATTACAGTGTTTCTTTTTGTCTTCAGTGATTGTACAAGGCTCCCTGTCATTTATAAGTGTAGTTTCAACATACGGTGTTGTTTTCGGCCACTTTTCTCTTCTTTATCAATTGCTTTTAATTAAGCTCAATTTTCTCAGGCAAACATGCCCTGTATATTTCATCCAATTAAATTAAATTCATTATGGCTGTTTGTATAGTAGGGTCAATAAAGTGACCGTTAATTTTAAATCAATCATTTCATGCTTTGTAATTTTTCCCGCATTGAGAAAACTAGTAATAGAACATGGCATAATGCCATATTTCCAAAAGAGGGGGAATATGCTTAAATAAATATAGTCTGGAATCTAAAGTTGCTACAACTTTCCTTTAATATCCGGAAGCTGGAGGAGTCAAAGTAGCCTGAAACATCTAAACTGGAAACTATGTGTTTTCACAAGGTCAACCTTCAGAAGCATACTTGTGGATATTAAAACTACTTGAAAATTTGTTCTTCCACCCAAGATGAAGTAACAGGGATGAGATTTACCTGGCCACCTGAAACAACAACCACAACAAAAAGAGAGAATATATGAAACAACATTTTTCAAGATTGTGAACAACAGGCAATGAAGAACAGTGATTCCAGAGAGGAAAAAAAAATAAGGCAAACTCTATAATTGCTCCAGTATACGACCTGGAGTTTCCAGGGCATGGCTAAGGGAGAGGTAACTTAGGTGGAGCCTAGCAAACTCTCTGAGTTGAAAAGGTGGAGATGAGAATCCAGGGAGAATAAGGTGGGTGGAGTTTCCAGGACAGAGTACTGAAGAGAAAAGAGCTGCACAGAGAGAAAACCTTGGGGATCATCAGCAGAAAGTCCCCCTTGAATATTCAGCAGTTTACTGATTAGTATACATGTGTGAAGAAACTATCTGAGGTCAGTGAAAAAACATCCAATAGTATCAGAGAACATTTCCTGGTGTTTACACAGAATTGGGAATGTGCCTGTTCCCACAGCCAGACTGGATAAACTCATATTTCTGGAGCATTGAACGGAAACCCTCGTGGTGTAGCAGTTAAGAGCTACAGCTGCTAACCAAAAGGTCAGCAGTTCAAATCTACCAGGCGCTCCTTGGAAACTCAATGAGGCAGTTCTACTCTGTCTTATAGGGTCGCTATGAGTCAGAATCGACTTGATGGCAGCGGGTTTAGTTTGGTTTGGTTTGAGTAGAATACTCAGGAATATCTTGCCTCTGGGTGGCACAAATGGTTTGTGCTTGACTACTAACTCAGCAGTGACGCAGAAGGAAAAACCTGGTGATCTGCTTCCGTAAAGATTATAGCCAAGAAAACCTTACGAAGTAGTTCTACTCAGTAGCACGTAGGATCACCATGAGTCAGAACGGACTTGAAGGCAAAGGTTTTGGTAGTTGGGAATAATTAGCCCTAGGTGGAGCAGTACTCTAAACCTACCCAACAAATAATAAAAGCAAGAACTGAAAGGATCAAACTGTTTTCAGTTAACTTGAATGCATCCCATAAAAAGCTTAAGAATATTTATAGGAATAGAAAACAGATCCAGAAGCCAATAAAGTAAAAATTCAAAATGAATGGCATCCAAACAAAGATTACCAGTGATACAAAGAAGCAGGGAAAATTTACCCATGAAGAGGGAAATAATCAACCAATAGAAACTGACCTAAAACTGACACAGTTGTTAGAATTAGTATCTGAGGGTATTTTAGATAGTTATTATAATTTTATTCTATATGTTCAAAAAGTTAGACAGAGATATGGATGATACCAAAAATTCAAAGCAAAATTCTAGAGATGAAACCTATGACATGAAAAATACCTAGGATGGAATTAACGTTAGATTAGACATTAAAGAAGAAAAGATTAATGAATATGAGTATTTTACATTACAAAAAATCCAAAATTAAACAGAAAAAAAATTAAAATAATGAAAAGAGTAATTGAGCTGTGGGACTTCTAGCAGTCTTATATACATGAAGCTGGAGTCCAAGAAGAAGAAGTGGAGCAGGGGAAGGCAGAAAAAATATTTGAATTAATAATGGCCAAAATTTTTCCAATTTTCGTGGCAACTATGAACACTTAGGAGCCCTGGTGGGCCAGTGGTTAAGAGCTTAGGCTGCTAACCGAAAGGTCGGCAGTTCGACTCCACCAGCCGCGGCTTGGAAACCCTATGGGGTAGTTCTACTCTGTCCTATAGGGTCACTATGAGTCAGAATCGACTCAGTGGCAACAGGTTTGGGTTTTTTTTTAATGAACCCACAGGGTCAAGAGGTTAATGAGCACCAAGCACATGAAACATGAAGAAAACTACACTAAGGCTCAACATAGTCACATTATTCTAAATCAGTGATAAAGAAAAAAAAAATCCTAAAAGCAACCAGAGAAACAAGGCACATTATGTACAGAGGCACAAAGAGATGACAGTTAATTTGTAGTCTGAAACAATGCAACTGAGAAGATAGTGGCACAACAAAGAAAAAAACAAAACTGTCAACTTAAAATTTTATATTCAGAAAAATATCTTTTAAAATGAAAGGCAAAATAAAAATATTTCTGGTATACAAAAGTTAAGAGTTTATCCATAACAGACTTGCATTACAAGAAATGTTAAAAGAAGTCATTCAGACAGAAGGAAGTAATACCAGATAGAAGTGTGGATCTACACACGGAAGAACATCAGAAATGGTAGTTACAGGGTAAATACACAAGATATTTTATTATTTAATTCTTTTTTTTTTTAAGCAACTTGACAGTTTATAAAAAAAAATAACATATTTTTGGATTTATAACATGTATAAGGAAAATGTATTACAATAACTTAAAGGCTAGGAGAGGAGAAATGCCAAGTTAAAGCCACCACGAGATGCCATTACACACCAATTCAAATGGCAAAAATTAAAGACTGACGATACTGACAAAAGATCAACTATAGTGTTGAAGAGGATATGGTGGAATTGGTACATTCATGTACTGCTGGTGGAAATGCCAAATGGAACAACCACTTTGATAAACAGTTTGGCAGTTTCTTGAACTGTGGAATATGACCTATCCATTCCATTCTTAGGTATTTACCCAAAATAAATGAAAGTTTATAGCTATGCAAAGATTTGCCCATGAATGTTCACAGAAACTTTATTTATAATAGTAAAAAACTGGAAAGAACCCAAAATGTCAATCAACCAGTGGACAAACACACATTGATGTATCCATACAATGGAATACTACTCAGCAATAAAAGGAGTATATTAATTATTCAGGTACAACATGGATGAATCCCTAAATAACTATGCTGGGTGAAATAATCAAGATTAAAAAAAGAGTACATTTTGTTTGATTCCGTTTATGTAAAATTCTAGAAAAAACAGACTAATCTAAACTGACAGAAAACAAATCAGTGGTTGCTTGTGCAGTGGGGTTGTTGGCAGCAGCAGGTGCCTTTTGAGGTGATGGATATGTTCAGTATGTTAATTGTGGTGATCGTTTTAAGAGTGTATGCTTATTTTAAAAATTATCAAATTATGCAGTTTAAATATGTGCAATTCATTGTATGTCAATTATACTTCAATAAAGTTGTTGTAAACAAGCCTTTATAAAATTAGTAGATTAATAACCAAAAAAAAAAACCAAGCCCAGTGCCGTTGAGTCAATTCTGACTCATAGCGACCCTATAGGACAGAGTAGAACTGCCCCATAGAGTTTCCCAGGAGCGCCTGGCAAATTCGAACTGCCGACCCTTTGGTTAACAGCCAAAGCACTTAACCACTACGCCACCAGGTTTTCCAGTAGATTAATGTAGCTCACTAAAACCACACTATTAAATAACTTCTCAGTTGGACAACAAAAAATTTTTTTTTCCTTAAAAAAATTTATTTTCCTAAATGATATGATTTTAATATATTCTTCTGTATTATGTCATTTACTTGATGATACTTGCTGAAAGATTGAAAATTGGTTTAAAAAAATAAAGGTTTAGTTTTTGACTTTTTTGTTGAAATTATATTAGATGCATAACATAGATATACTAAAATGTATTTTTGTAACTCTTGTATTAATAGCTAATGATGCAATTTTTAATCTATCATTTAGTATTTCATATCTGATATTTGAAAAGAGTATAACAGTACAAACAGATTTAAGAGAAAACACATAACCACGGTATTTCACATTTCTTTCATACCGAAAAAATAAACAACGACAACAAGCCACATGCTTATTTCCGGTTTTTGATATACCCGTTAACATATCTGACATCCTCAGTGAGAACCATTTGTAATTTCACCTTAGCTGGCTTAAATTTTTCTCCTTTCATCACTGCATGTACCAAAGCTGTATCACTTTCTGGATTTTTTTTCTTTCTTGTTAAGTGTTTAGTAACAGGCCTACAACAGTTTTGCCATTTTAATACACAATTAGAACATCTTTGATCACATCATGATAGAATTAGGGTTAACTACACCACACACCAAGAGGAAACTGACACTAATGTGTGAAGTGAATAGAGTGAGTGAATTTAATTGATAAGATGTACTTACAAAAAAAATTAGTTTGAAATTCTAATAGGAAGAGTATGGAGCACTGTTAGATTTCATTGAAGTTGTTTATGCTCCACAAAAAAGCTAGCTACATCAAGACTGCTATGATAAAAGGTAATGGTCTGTAGCATATCAAAAATTGTTAAAAATGCTTGAACATAAATTCACACAAAGGGTATATTCTTTAAAAATATCTGTATTTAAACATCTTTAAAAAAATTGTTGTTAAGTGCTCTCGAGTCGCTTTTGGACTCACAGCAACCCCATGTGACACAGTAGAACTACCCCATAGGGTTTTCCAGGCTGTAATCATTCTGGGAGCAGATCGCCCATCTTTTTCCTGCGGAGCCTCTGGGTGGCTTTTAACCACCAATCTTTTGGTTTGCAACAGAGTGCTTAAGTGTTGTGCCATCAGGCCTCCCTTTAAAAAATTAAGACACATAAAATACGTGAATCATTATGTAACATCGAATAATATATTTTTTAAATTTTATTGTGGTTTAGGTGAAAGCTTACATAGAAAATTAGTTTCCCATTCAATAATCCATATACAAATTTTTCCATGACATTGGTCGCAAGCCTCAAAACGTGTCAGCACTCCCCACATCAAATAATCTTATAATATTTCCTCATTTTTTCTTAGATTTTTATACACTGGCTCTGTCTGTTAAAAATAGATGGTAGGTGAAATATTCTTACTGCATACAAATTAAAATTGTTTATTTTAATTGGCCTCTCAAAATCACTTAGTAATGATCAAATAATTTTGTATGGGTTTACTTTAGAAATGGGCTTACGCATTTAATGAAAGTATGACATATGAAACTAGGATATTTATCATTTATCATAATATTATCATTAAAAAAAAAAAAAGCAAACCTGTTGCTGCCAAGTCGATTCCAAACCACAGCAACCCTATAGGAGAGACTAGAACTGCCCTATAGAATTTCCAAGGAGCACCTGGTGGATTCGAACTGCCAACCTTTAGGTTAGCAGCTGTAGCACTTAACCACTACACCATCAGGGTTTCCAATATTATCATTAGTCGACAGAAAATAATCCCTTTGTAGAAATTATTTTAAAAGCATTTAATACTATCAAAAATAAAGTTTTCAAAACACAAATCAAGTAAATCAGTCCGGTAAATGTGGTCCCATCAATAATTAGATTGAAACCATCATATGACACTTAGCACTATAAGATTATATTAAAATCCCTCTTCTTTGAAACCCTTTATATTAACTAACTAGAAATAGCAGCTGTCTCTCTTATTTTTTTCTAAGCTTTCATAGAGTTCATGTACATCTTTCTAAATGCCAAAATGATGTTGCTGTTTTCATATATGTTGGAAATAATCAAATTCTTAAAAATATGCTGTTCCTATGGATAATTAATCTCTGGAAGTTTAGATTAAGAAAATCTAAGTGACAAGATAAAAAGCTATAAGAAATTATTAGTTTTATTCCTATTTATAATTCTGCAGGACTAAGTCTTTAAGCCCAATCCCTAGAATATGCAGGTAAATATTGTGACAGTACTGGAGAGTCATGTCAATTTGTTTTACTAGTACTATCATGTGCTGGCAGTCAAGACTGAAAGATTAAGATTTTACATTGCGGAGGAGGAACTGATTTAGGGTAGGGTTGCACGACTGATTATTGTAATTGCTGTCAATAAGTTGTACACCTGTAAAAAGTTGAATTGGCAGAAGTTGTGTGATATATATACAATTTCCAAAAAAAAAAAAAAAACTGCTGAGGCTGCTTATGTACAACCAAACAGCTCATGGGATTTGGTTCTTTTTTGATTCCTTGGTTTGGAAGTTTAGAGTCATGGTTTCATGAAAAGTCCCAGTTAATTGGTCTAATAACATGTTTAGTGCTTCTCTTCTACCTCCTAGTTCACAGTGTAGTGCCTGGGGTTTTAAAAGCTTGCAAATGGCCACCTAAGGCACAACTATTGGTCTCTAGTCACCTGGAGCAACAGAGGAAGAAGGAGATCAGGAATAGAAGGAGGAGGTGGAATGTGTGGCTATTCGCCTCCATGAACAACTGTCTCATTTGCCATGACACCAGAAGAACTGAGTGGGGCCCAGCTATTATTACTGAACATTTTGATTAAAAATTCTATGGAAGAATCCTGATCAAAAAGGGTAAAATGTAGAACAGAATTACAAATCCTCATGGATTCCAGACTCCTGGAGCCATGAAGGTTGGATGAACTTATGAAACTATTGCCCTGAGATAATCTTTAAACCTTAAACCAAAAATATCCCTTGAAGGGTTAGAAAGGTTGCACAACTCAAAAAAGTAATCAGTGTCACTGAATTGTAAATGTAGAAACTGTTGAATCGGTGCATGTTTTGCTGTGCTTACTCTCAATAACACCAACGAAATAATTAAAATTTAGAAATAAAAAATAATAACCCTGGCCTTTACAATTAAAGTGATAACAACTCTAAATTAAACTTCTAAATTACCAGGAGCTCTTCGATCCCCAAACTACAAAGGCTAGTTTTGTTGTACAAGATGAATTAGGTGTACAATGTCCTTTGAAATATGGGGGTAGAGTACAGGAATGGCATTGGTTTTAGCCTTGGAAGGATGCGATTCTCTTTATTATTTTAAACATCTGTTTATGTGAGAAGACAAGTACGTTATTAATGAATCTCTGAGAATTTTAAGGCAAAAGAATGTATTATCTGCTGTCCTAAAAATGCAGCCTGTTTACACCATCCTATGATAAATAGGATACATTCAAGATAATGGCAAAAGTACACTTTTGTTACAAAGAAAGAATTATATTAGCCTTTTACAAAAACTAAAACTTCTCTTCTAAACATAGGCAATACGTAAAACGCTAACGTCCTTATACTTGTACAATGATACCGAACCCATAAGCCACTTTGAAACTGCCACATGTGTCCAAACCCACGTTAGATATTTCTTAACCCTCACCCTCAATTCTGTTCCTAGTTGAGTCCTCAGATTTCAAGTTGGCATATAGTATGAATCAATTATTTAGGAACTAACAAGACAATTTTTAGTAAGTAGGTGGTATACCTACAAAATCTTTTAAATTGGAACACAGAACAAATAGAAGGGATAAAGAAGATTATATACATACTAAACCCTCTCCATTGTGAAATTGATTAGTATGGACATTTTTACTTAAACTAGTCTGTTTTATACTGATCATTTCATATCAATATCCCTTTTAATATAGATATTGTTACCCCCGTTTTACAGAATAGGGGCACAAATTGGTGAAATTTCTTGCCTAGAGTCACATATGTAGGAGGCATTTTGGAAGTTCACATCTAATTTACTTTGCTTCAATTAGATATTAAGTTCTACTTCTGTTCTACATGCCGATTTATGGGGATATTAAAATTTATATGTTAAACTTTATTCTACGAAAATATTGATGCCAAGGTCTCGGTAACATAATCTTGTTTATAATACATCGTTTTTGAATTGCAAAAATTTGGAATCCCACAAGGTTAAGAAAAAGATGTATTTTAGTGTCAGCTTTGTCAATGAAGAAAAAAAAACTTTCTGTCACCTCTGCTTGATGTATGGAGTACGTCTTTTGATTCAAACCTGTTTCCTTGTTCTAGTTCTTGCTTTTTAAAATACTTACCTAAGATAAGCTTGTGATATCTTTATCTTTCATGATGCATGGGATGAAGCAATGTAGTTTTTTTTTTTTAAGTTAACAGTAATTAGCATGTTTTTCTGACTTTTGTTCTCTTTGCCACTATATACGGTTTTCATCCTTTTCCTTCTTTTGCTTTTATCCAGTCTGTTTAAAATTCTTACATATTTATAGAGATCAATAAGGTATACTTGTAGGTGTTTAAGTGAAAATAGCCTAGGTTAAAATTTCTGAAGACACCTCAATGTCATCTCCTACTTACTGTGCATGTATGTTTTTCTACCTGAATGAATACATTTTTTAATTATCGTGGTAGATATAATGTAAATTATCTTTGAAACACCTAATCACAGATGTTCTTAGAGAATGATAAAGCCCAGGTACTTGCACCAATAAATAAATAAAAAACCCATTGCTGTTGAGTCAATTCTGATTTCTAGCAACCCCGTAGGAGAAAGTAGAACTATACCACAGGGTTTCCAAGTCTGTAATCTTTATGGAAGAAGACTGCCACACCTTTCTCCTGCAGAGTGGCTGGTGGCTTCGAACCACCAACCTTTCGGTTAGCAGCCGAGCACTGAACCACTGGGCCGCCAGGGCTCCTCTAGGTACATGGACGTGCAAAGCTAATTTTGGGTGGTGGTCAACCAGGGGCTGCAGTTACCATAATAAGTGTACTCTCAAAGAATTCCCCCCAAAGACCCTTTTACTCTTGCTGGGACCCACTACAAAATTTTTTGATGATGTCTACATGCACTTGCACATGTGGGTGGGTGTGAGAGAGGGGTGTAGCAGTCTAAAAAAACTGTGATACTTGATCCTCAGAAATGATTGTTTTCAACCTCACCCAGGTGAAATCTTGATGTAAATGAGATTCAAGGAACTTCAGATAAGAAGCAATTTAAAAATAGGAAGGGTGGAAGTCATCCATTCTCTCCATTCACACTTAAGGAACACATTTCCGCTTGCAAGATGTGTTTTGCATAAATACACTCTACAAGAATGCCATCATTTTTAGGATACACTTAGTAGTTGGAGGAAGTTTTCATGTTTGAAACTCCTATAGTTTATATGGTTATTCTAGACACAACTGCTGTAATTTTGCAGCTCATTTCATATTTTTAATCTATAGCCCAAGTTAGAGCTTTTAAAAGAAAAAAATGTAGGGAAGAGAGGATGTCTATGAAGACTTTTATCAAGATAACTACACAGCTGGGTTCCGTGTCAGCAATTCCTTTCTCTATCACTTTCTTGGGGGTATATAGACTGAGTTTGCCCGAGGCCTTGGCTTGGGGAATGTGCAAAAATCAGTGAATCTCGTCATTATTAATTGGCTGATTGGCATGTAGGATACGGCTGCCTCAAATCACATTCTGTCTAGGTACACACTTCTAGTAACTTGGGGAATCTGCTGGTATCCTCCTGATTACCTGCACTTCTGGAAATCAGAAAGCAGTCTCATTTCCGTTTCTAAAATCAGACCCAACCACTAGGTGAAATTCCTTCTAGGCATTGTTAGGAGACATTCCAGTCTCCCAGGTCTCCTTCTTAATCTAGGTTCATGAAATGTTTTAAATTTTACTATATGGCATCTTTTGTTTTAAGCTGTCCTAGAAGCAAACCTGAGGTACTTGCTCTGTTTATACTTCATTCTCATGTAAACAGTCTTATTCTTAACAGTTTTAATTAGCTTCCATATGCTGTGCTTTAACTAAGAGTTTTTGATTTTTATGATAATTTTAAAAGAATCTGAGACCAGCATTATCACTCAAAAATGTTACACAGTAAAATTCGCAAGACAAAGTAAAAGAAAAGGAAAAAGCTGTATTTAAAAAATACTTGACAATTCTACCAACACATTACTATCAACTCCATGTTACGTTGCAGCCCAAAGAAAAGCAATGGAACTCATGCAGTTTATCTTGGAGGGCCAGGGACTGTGGATTTGGGGATAACTGATGGCATGTGCAAAATAAATACAGAACTCCACAGTTGCCTCTGACAATGCACCTGGGATTTGGAATTCAATAAATTAGATGCTATGGCTACACCCCCTATGACTCACACTGAGATGTTGCATATCAGTAGGGTATGTGAAGACATATTACTAGTCATCACTTTGTAGCTCAGCACTTTCCATGTTATTGGGACACTGAGAACAGATTGTTAGGGAATTGGCCCAGCAGTTGAACATTAAGGTGAATGGAGGGACTGTTATCTTTGGAGATTGATTTTGTCGGGGAAGATTCTTACAAGGTTGAGTTAAAACAATAGTAATTTAACAAGCACAGAAGATGACTGAAAGAGCTGCTTTCAGTTTGTAATTACTCAGATTAAAATTACCAAACATTTTTTAGAGAGGTAGATGTAAGGGGGGGGGGCTTACTGTAGAAAATACTGCTGTATATAAATAAATGGAATAACTCTGAGTTAAAAAAATTATATATATATATATATTTATATAAGCCAGTGCTGTTGAGTTGATTCCAACTCATAGCGACCCTATAGGACAGAGTAGAACTGCCCCACAGGGTTTCCAAGGAACGCCTGGTGGATTCGAACTGTTGACCCTTTGGTTAGCAGCTGTAGCGCTTAACCACTATGGCACCAGGGTTTCCATATATATATATATATTTTTTATATATATATATGGCATAGGCAAAAAAAGCATTTGGAACTTGACTGGATCTTAACACTGTAAAAAATAGACTATTGAGGAGGAAAAAATAAAAACAACCTTTTACAAGCAGTTTTGTGAGGTGGAAAAGTACTGTAAAAGGGGGTCAAGTGCTAAGGCTTCAAAAACCCAATTGTGCATTTGAAATCTGGGTAACTGTGAGTAATCATTCAGCTTCTAGGACTCAGTTTTTTCTCTCCTATAAAATGAATTTAAAAACACATGATTTTAAAAATCCATCCAAACATATTTAATGGTGAAATATTTGAAAATGTAATAAGCAGAAAATATAATTATTTGATTAATTGGAATTATAAATTTTCAGGGAAGGAAGAAATCAGCAAAGGCCAGAGTGATTGGGAGTATTTTAGGGAAGAGGTGGAATTTACACTACGTGGATCACAGTTGCATAAAAAATTGGCTGAGTTTGTCAGAGGTAGACAGTAAAACAGGGATAAGAAGGGAGACTTTAGTTGGGGTAACAGCTTGAGTGATGAGGAAAAGTATAATGCGTATGGGCCTATTTAGAAGGAAAGGGAGTGGTATGTGTGTTGGCCACTAAAGAGTCCAGCTTGACAAAAGTAAGCCAAAGAATCCTTTTGCCATCAAGTTGATTCTGACTCATTGCAAACCTATAGCAAACCTATAGTAAAAATAGTAGTGGGTGAAAAATGACAAATCAGACGGGATTACACAATTTAGAGATTAATGCTAGCATGTTGAATTCTCACAAAATATTCTTGAAGATCTAAATATGTTTTATTATTTCAAAATATATTTGAAGATGCAAACTATTTTTTAAATATGCAATTGTGACGTGAAATATAGATAGTTCTGTTCTTACCACGGGGTTCCGTTCTGGTGACTTTGTCCTAAGTCTGTTCTAACATGAGTCTAATACATCTTTTTTTTTTAGTTTTCATTTTTATTGCATTTTATTATCAGTATCTTTATAAATCCAGTCTTTGAGCAACTGCAAGTATCTGAGAATAACATCAGATTCTACAACATTGTGTGAAGTACATATTATTTTTAAAGATAAACCAAACCCACTGCAATCGAGTCTATTCCGACTCATAGTGACCCTATAGGACAGAGTAGAACTACCGCATAGGATTTTCAAGACTGAAAATCCTTAAGGAAGCCAATTGCCCCATCTTTCTCTTGCGGAGCAGCTAGTGGGATCTAACTGCTGACTTTTGGTTAGCAGCTGAGTGCTTAATGGCTGTGCCACCAGAGCTCCTTCATTACTAACAATAAGATGTACAAAAAAATGACAGTAGAATATTTTAATAAGTCTGGGACTACTTGCGTTTTGCTCCCTCCATGAGTATGCAAAGGAGCCCTGGTGGTGCCGTGGTTAAGCGCTCTGCTGCTCACCAGGAGGTCGGTGGCTGGAAACCACCAGCCACTCTGCTGGGGAAAGATCTGGCAGTTTGCTTCAGTAAAGAACACAGCCTTGGAAACCCCATGGGGCAATTCTACTCTGCCCTGTAAGGTGCTATGAATGGAAATCAACTTGATAGTACTCAACATTAGTATGTAAGTTCCATGAGGGCAGTGATTATTGTCTGTTTTGTTCCTTCTGTATTCTCAGCATTCAGAATAGTGTCTGGAATATGAGTACATATTGCCCATGTTAAATTTTGTTTTAATGATTTAAAATTTGTTCTTATATCTTGAAAATGAAATCTTGTACATTAAAGGAGCCTTGAAAAGTAATTCCCACGTATAAAGATGTATTAAATATACAATTGTTAAGAGTAACCTTATTAGTTTGTCAAAGGCAGAGCTAGACATTTTTGTAGCTTTTTAGCTAAAGGCATTTATGACTACAACCTAAACCCCTTGCCATCCAATCTCTTCTGACTTATAGTGACGCAATAGGACAGAGTAGAACTGCCCCATAGGGGTTTGAAGGCTGTAATTTTTACGGAAGCTGACTGCCACATCTTTTTCCTGTGGAACAGCTGGTGGGTTCGAACCACTGACTTTTTGGTTAGCTTCCAAGCGCTTAAGCATTGCACCACCAGGGCTTCTTAGATATAACCTAAGTCTTAGTAAATAATGAATCTTCATTTCTCAGGCAGAAATGGTAACTAGCCATCCATGGTTTATTATTTTACTCTCGGGGTACTGTGTTAAATGTGAGTGTACCTAAATATAAAATAACCCCTGCCACTAGAGTGAAAGCCATTTGAAAGTCAGAAAACTGCAACTGCTGTTGGCTATGGAATACTGTGTTAGAACACTGTTTGAAGCAGCTTAAAACAGCAGGACAGCAGTTCTACAGACAGTAACAGAATTTGTGTGAACTTAATTTTCTGCAGGCTGGGAGAAGTAGACTATCTGTTCTTTCATGTGATTTTTAAAGTCATAATTCTAACATTTAAGCATTCATAGTAGACGTAGAAATTGTTTGCAGAAGAAAAGGGCTGACTTTCTTTGGACACAAATTAGCATCATAGAGGGTTACTAAATTTGGACATTCTATGTATTGAATTTCCATTTTAATGAAATGTTATTTGTGTTGACTATTTTCCTCCTTGGTGCATAAAATATTCCATTGTCTGTAATTCATTTTTATCAAGACACAATTTTCAATGATATTAATATGACTTGTGACAACTTCGTATTTGTTTTTTCATAATTGTTTCAGTCCAACAACCACATAATAAATAGTAAATTAATATGCATGACTTTTATCTCATTGAATTAATAAAACCATGAAGCAAATTACATTTTCTGGTGATTCTCAGTTAAGGATTCACAAATTTCTTACAATTTCATTAGTAATCCTCTAGCAGTCTTGGTTGGAAGAAAAGCTTCTAGTTGCTCTTTCAGGAGATGCCTGCTGAAACTGTAATGGAAGTTGTAGAAGTAAAGCCTAGACCTCCTCATTGGTATTGCTGCTACTAGGGCAGTACAGAGACAGTGCCATGGCAGAGGCCTAACTTGGGTATGGCAGGTATGGCACGTATTGAAACAGCCCTGGACGCGTGGCATCACTGAGCAGTTTCTATTAACCTGGTATGGCCAGCGGCGTAGCTATGGAAAAGGGCGCCTATGGCAAGCACTGAAATTGCGCCCCGTCCAAACTTCTGACACCCCTCTTTTATATAACTTTACCATAATATCAGCTCAAAAATACAAGTCAAGCTTGTTAATCTTTTAATTAAGACATTACGGTGCTTCAGGAAGGACGTTGGGCCTTACTGGGTTAACAGAAATTGCTCAGTGGTGTCACGCACCCAAGGCCAGTGCAATACTCTAGATAGGCCGCTGCATGGGTGTTGTAACTCCCGATAGACACCTGGTTTTCCCATACCTTCTACGAGTGTAATAGTCATCAGAGCCAGATGCCAAAACGACAACAAAAAAACTCCCTTAAGTATCCCATCTACATTCCCTACCTCTCTGCCTCTCCTCTCCACTTTCAAAATGTGATTTATAGGTAAATGGGATTCATGGAAATTCACTTTGTAGCAAACTTTTCTGAATGTCTATCCCATATTAAAGAATTAGTGTGCTGGAAGTATACTTGAGAAGGATTATTGTTTCCACTTTTAGGAATACCTATACCATAGATAGATATGGTAAATTTGTTGAAGATTAGGTTTTATTTGATAAGATATGGATTATTATTCAATATTGCCTACAATTTAGAAGTAAAAACACTTGAGTTGTACTTTGGGATATAGTGTTTGAGGGAAGTTGAATAAAAGCGCCTTTAAAATTTACTTTTTAAATATTTAAATTCAGCAACATTGCTATTTTTCGATTTAGTCGTTTTCTTCGGTCAGTTGGTGTTTGTCAACTTGAAGAACTATAAAACTGCCAAAAAGTGAATAAAATTAAGACACAATGACTCTTTAGATGCATTATTTGTATGACTATAGTGGAAGGAATAAAAACATGTTTGCTCTAAGACATATCCACCAATAGAGAATCTAATCATAATCTAAATTGAAGACATGCAGAGGTATCTTGAAGAGGTATCAGATTGAATAATTTATCTAAAGTAAAAATAAGATGGCAGATCTGTTAAAAGCATAATTGCCAGGATACCTGAGTTACTCTTTTTTGTTGCCCTTTTCACTTCAGAACAAGTTGGCATAGGAGGAAAAAAAGATCAGAAACTCAGTCACCATCAGTAACTTCCTATTATTGCTAATTTTCCTTAGAGGTCTAACCACAAATATGAATTGCCTTCTGCCTTGATATTTAGATCTTGTTCCTTCCTGCATTTTTAGTATTGCGTGAATATGTTTTATTATTGGACAAGTCCTAACAGCAATGTATCCAGATCTTTTTCTATTGCTTAATACTCTATAGACTGGCAAACAGGTAAGGTCAGGTTGCTACAGTGCTGGTATTTGGGAGTGCGGTCTAGAAATTAGGTTGTTTCTTATGAAGTTCTATTATGTGGCTTTGATAATATAAGTCATTCCTATATCTACAAGAACATAAAATTAATGTTTAGTATATGCATGGATGGAGGCATTGTATTAAAGCTAGCAGTGTTAGGAACACTAGTTTTCAGTCTTGACATATGTGTTGATATTAATAATGAAAAATATTATATATAAATGCTAATAAGATGGATCTCAGTCAAAAGTGGCATTGTTCCAATTTAATGGATAATGGACTTTATTAGCTATTGATGGCATCCATGGCAATAATAATGAATTTGTAAGGTATGTTTATTTTCTCCCTGAAATGATTTCGGGAAGTTCAAATTAATTTTTTGTAAAAAATTTTAAAACTTTAAAATATTTACTTTTGTTGTTAATAGGTTGACTGTAAAGTCATCATGGCCTTGCCCAATAGACTCTTTAATTATATTGCAAGGTTTCATCCATCTGTTTAGATAGAAAATGATTATGCCATTTTATATTAATAATATCATGTTTTGAAAACATTATTATGGCTGAAAATCATGGTGGTTATACTATAGAGCATCATACTTATTGAATTTAAATAATATTTTTTGCCTTGTTTTTCTTTTTGAATCTGCTCCTGCTGAAGTGTGGTTTTCTCTTCTGGACTTTGCTCCATCAGTAAGACTTGCATGTACTGTGTTTCAAGTACTGACAGATTGTACTAGATTGTATTCCATCCCTTATCAGTGCTTCTCTGGCCTAGCAACATGCAACGTGAGATTACTTGTAATGACTAGGGTGTAGGTTTAGACCCTTAGTATCCTCAGCAACAGTAGACAGCTCATAAAAACAGAAGTAGATAAAGGCAGAACTAAGTAGAACTGCTTTCACTTAGTTTACATGGTGCCAAATCTTGCTGTCATTTTTGGGTTGCTGAGTTTCTTTCTTATAGATATTTTTGCGTACTGATGACAGATAACTAATTGGAAGTACTCTTAACATTTTAACTTTGCATGACAAAAAGTAAATATTCTATTTACTTTTGTTTTCAGTAGCTTTAAGTACATGCAGTTATTTTAAATAACAGAGGATGACCTTCAATTTATTGCAAATAGAGGGAATGAACAAGGACACAAAGTTATGACAGTCCTCTATTTTAACGAGTGATAATATGAGTGAGAGATAATATAAAATGAAAGAGAGTGAATGGGAAAGAAGAATACAGAAAGATGTGCAAAATTATAGTGGCTCCGAAGATTATTGTTTACCGCCTTTGTATGATGTGTAAGGTTCATTTAAGGATGCAGAAGAGTACAAAAGTTCATTCACACAAAACACAATTTATCATTCTTATATGTCAAACATGCTGATGGGCCCTTGCAAACTCACTTTTTGCCACTTTCTTCCTTTTCCTTTGCATTCATAGCCCAAATAAGTATTAAGAGACCCTGCATATTAGATGTGCAATTCACAACTATGGCTTTGCTGACAGCAGGCATTAAGTGGAGTACCTTCTAGACACACTTGTGAGTTAATTTATAGTTGAGTAAACAGAGAATTTAGGACTACTTCATTTCATTGTCCTTATTTAAACAGATCAATGTCTAACTTTTTAAAAAATGATGTTAGTAGTAACTCAGTACTTCACTTTCCTAAGTGTGCTCATGCTTTCTTTTTTCCTTAAAAACCCTGAGAGGAAATATTATTCTGATTTTAGTGATGAGAAACTGTATACTCGGAGATTGTTTTTACATTTGCACCCAGGTAATTAGGAACAATGGTAGAAATTGAACAATCTTTTGACTGTAATCCATTTGTTTTTTAACCTTTAAATTACAAAGTAAATCAGAATGTGGAGTAGTACAGTAGACTGAAAAAGCCCACCGTGAAATATGAAGTGGTTTAAAAAATAATTCTTCACTCTAATAGAAAACCTTAGCATATATTTAAAAAAATCTGCTAACACAAGAAACTGTTCGCAATGATTTTTTTGTGGTGAGTGTGTTTCAGATAGGGGGTTTACTTTTCTTTATATTTCTTACCGTGCTGTTTTAATTTTTATTCAATAGGCTTATATCATTTATATCATTACCTGTTTATACTCAATCTATCTGCACTATAACCAGTAAAATAACAATAGAAATACCTAAGATTTGTATATAGAATTTTCTCCTTTCAAAATACCACCACATCTGTTTATTTTTTCTTTACTTTATCATCACATTTAACAGCTAATGAAACAGAGTAAAATCAACTAAAGAGGATCACCCAAGGTCTCACAGCTAGTTTGTGTACAGTACAGATGTCAGGCTCCTGATTTTAGGCCAGAGATCTTTTCACAGAAAACATTATCTTTTACATTTTTTTCTAAACCCCATCTTTTGCAGTCTTAGCTTAATTGTCCTGAAGCTGATCAAAACCCAAACCCAGTGCCGTCGATTCGATTCCGACTCATAGCGTCCCTTTAGAACAGAGTAGAACTGCCCCATAGAGTTTCCGAGGAGTGCCTGGTGGATTCGTACTGCTGACCTCTTGGTTACCAGCCATAGCATTTAACCACTGTGCCACCAGGGTTTCCCCTGAAGCTGATAGGAATTTGTAATAATATGTTTCAGGCATGCTTAACTGATTACCATTTCAGGTTGTTAGCAAATGCCCTGATGACATGAAAAATGTGTGCACCTCTTAGGAAGTCTCATTTTCAATTCCAAAAGAACTTATCGATTTGGAAGGATCTAGTTCACCATGCCACTGAAATATTATAATAAAGCATTGTGATTTATGACAGTATGTTGTTATAAGTCTAAAAACTAGGTGACCTAGTTCAGTTGTACTTTGTGTATTCAGATATAACATAGATGTATAACATGAAATTATTAACTTTAATTAATGTTGGTTGAATTTGATGCAGCTTAGAGCTAAAAAAAGGGCATGTCTCCACTTTTCATGGCTCTTTAAAAATATGAAATCTTCAGTTTCAACAATGAACTTTCACATTCTCATTGAAATATAAGCAGAAAGGATGTATATTTTCTTCCCCCCATTCCCTTCCATTTGCATAAAGATTGTAGTTGCTGGCAGACACAGAATGTTTAACTATTCAGTGATACATCTTTTAATTAAAATACAATACACCACGATTATATACTGCCAGATCTTCCATTATTACCCAAAGGAAAGTAGTTGATAAAAAAAAGGAAGGCTGGGTAATAAAGTGGCCACCTCAGAAAGTATACCTTAATTATATGAACATTTTGTTGACTTTGGAGAGGAGCCGTTTGCAAGCCCAATAGCAATATTTACAAATATATCCACATGTGAAAGCAGCTTTCCCTGTAACAATTTACACTGCAAAATTAGTATTCAAACAAGACTTTGCTCATTTGATGTGCATTTCTTGGAAAATAGTGTATTGTTAGATATAAAGTTGTGATTGTTTTAAAAGGTAGCATCATGTTATTAAAAGCCAAGGCACAATGCTTAGATATCACGAAGCATCCAGGTAGTAAGCATAATCAATCAAAGAAGAGTTTTTCTCTTTGGTAGCACGGTGTGGTGGTAAGAGTATAGGCTGGAATCCTGATTCTTCCAGTTCCTTCTGTGTAATCTGGGATGATTTATTCAATCACACTGAGGCTCAGTTTCCTCTTCTGTAAAGTAGGTATAATAAGACCTATCTTGCGTGGTTTTAGTGGAAGTTAGCAATACAGTAAAGTTCATTTTGCGGTACCTAGTTTTTTTTTTTAGTAGGCACTCAGTAAAGATAGTTCTGATTATTCTTCTGCTTTTCAAAAGCATCAAGTGCCATAAAACATGATGCAGTGGGGGAAAAACCAAAAAAAACTTTGGATCCGAAATCAGCATAATAAAAGAAGTTGTCTAATTCATAAGTGCAGTTGAGAATGCCTTTTAGAGCCTGTACAGGCTTTGGGGCGAAAAAATGAGGATATGAATCCTAGGTCTTTTTCCTAATCTGTTGTGTGGTCCTAGGTGATTTGCTGTGGCTCAATTTCCTTATATATAAAACTGAGCTATAACAATACCTACTTAATTGAGAGTAAAATGATATGATGTGTTGAAGTTACCAAGCATACTGTTTGATCCCATACATTTCCGATGACTGTTACCTTAACTTCCTCAATGGGTTGTGAAGTCCAAGTACAAGTGTAGGTGTAAGGCATTGTAAACTGTAAAGTGTCATGCAAATACTACTTACTAGTACCATAATTTAAACTTCATTGAAGTTTTTATCGATTTGTTCTCTTAGGGCAAACGGGTAAGGGAAAAAAATAAAGCATAACTACCTGTTCTTATTTTTATTATTTAAGAAAGCATTGGAAACCCTGGTGGCATAGTGGTTAAGTGCTAACCAAAGGGTTGGCCGTTCGAATCCGCCAGGCACTCCGTGGAAACTCTGTGGGACAGTTCTACTCTGTCCTATAGGGTCACTATGAGTCGGAATCGACTCGACGGCACTGGATCTTTTGGGTTTTAAGAAAGCATTAAAGAAACAGTAAGACAAGACATATAATTCAAGTAAGCAAAGAAAGCTTTCTTTTCTTTTTGATTTCGCACTGGGGGAATTTTTCTTGATTGTTTTCTTCAAAGGGAGCAGAGGATTCATTTATGAAAGCCAGAGGTCATGATTATTAAAAAAGAAGAAATTGAACAATTTCACATACTTCAGTAAAACAAAACAATTAAATTAAGCCTACTCAGTTCATCTTGGAGGTTTAGAAAGGTTGGAAAAATCATTTGACTTCTATTGTTAAGGAGGACTCTATAGACATTTATATTTGTACGAATGTTACTCAGTTTTCAGCGTGTGAATAAGGTCTAAACCAGGAAGATTTTCAGTTACACAGACAATGAATTCAGTCTTAAAGATAAATTGTTCACTGAAGTTACCAAAATAAACCCGTTGCCGTCGAGTAGATTCTGACTCATCATTGAAGGTAAGGCGGCTGAATTTCTGCTATAAGTAGCCATATAATCATGAGAGCTTTACCTCTAATGATACCACAGCTATTTCTTCTTGAAAACAGTTACTTCACCTTTAGTGAGCAATTTGTCTTTTAGACTTGATGCATTAGCCTCTTATGTGACAGGCTTTTTGCCTGTTCTGTAAAATAGTTGGCAGAAATCTGACAGTGAACAGAAACTGTCAAACAAGCCCTTGATATTTCTCCGAGGAGTTGATCTGTTCAATTTTAAGCGTGAAAGTTTAAGTGAGACTGGAAAATAAAAACTTGTTTTACTGTTTCTAAGATCATTTTCCTTATATTATTCTATATTCACTATAGAGAAACCGTTGTCTACATGTAAGACCTACTTAAAGGTCAAATCAACAGGTACCTTGCAAAGGTTCTGTACTGGTAGTATTTCCCATTTGTATCATCGCTTATTTAGTCTCAATTTCAGAGCAGTAGAAACTTTTTTTTTTAATAAACTTTTATTAAGCTTCAAGTGAACATTTACAATTCCAATCAGTCTGTCACATGTAGGTTTACATACATCTTACTCCCTTCTCCCACTTGCTCTTCCCCTATTGAGTCAGCCCTTTCAGTCTCTCGTTTTGTGCCAATTTTGCCATCTTCCCTCTCTCTCTATCTTCCCATCCCCCCTCCAGTCAAGAGTTGCCAACACACTCTCAAGTGTCCACCTGATTTAATTAGCTCACTCTTCATCAGCATCTCTCTCCCCCTCCCCGCTGACCAGTCCCTTTCATGTCTGATGAGTTGTCTTCGGGGATGGTTCCTGTCCTGTGCCAACAGAAGGTCTGGGGAGCATTGCCACTGGGATTCCTCTAGTCGCAGTCAGACCATTAAGTATGGTCTTTTTATGAGAATTTGGGGTCTGTATCCCACTGATCTCCTGCTCCCTCAGGAGTTCTCTGTTGTGCTCCCTGACAGGGCAGTCATCGATTGTGGCCGGGCACCAACTAGCTCTTCTGGTCTCAGGATGATGTAGGTCTCTGGTTCATGTGGCCCTTTCTGTCTCTTGGGTTCTTAGTTGTCGTGTGACCTTGGTGTTCTTCATTTTCCTTTGCTCCAGGTGGGTTGAGACCAATTGATGTATCTTAGATAGCCGCTTGTTAGCATTTAGGACCCCAGACGCCACATTTCAAAGTGGGATGCAGAATGTTTTCATAACAGAATTATTTTGCCAATTGACTTAGAAGTCCCCTCAAACCAAGTTCCCCAGACCCCAGCCCCTGCTTCGCTGACCTTTGAAGCTTTCATTTTATCCCGGAAACCTCTTTACTTTTAATCCAGTCCAATTAGGCTGACCTTCCTTGTTTTGAGTGTTGTCTTTCCCTTCACCCAAAGCAGTTCTTACCTACAGATTGATCAATAAAAAGCCCTCTCCCTCCCTCCCTCCCTCCCTCCCCGCTTTGTAACCACAAAAGTATGTGTTCTTCTCCGATTTTTCTATTTCTCAAGATCTTATAATAGTGGTCTTATACAATATTTGTCCTTTTGCAACTGACTCATTTCGCTCAGCATAATGCCTTCCAGATTCTTCCATGTTATGAAACGTTTCAGAGATTCGTCACTGTTCTTTATCGATGCGTAGTATTCCATTGTGTGAATATACCACAATTTATTTACCCATTCGTCCGTTGCTGGACATCTTGGTTGCTTCCAGCTTTTTGCTATTGTAAACAGAGCTGCAATAAACATGGGTGTGCATATATCTGTTTGTGTGAAGGCTCTTGTATCTCTAGGGTATATTCCGAGGAGTGGGATTTCTGGGTTGTATGGTAGTTCTATTTCTAACTGTTTAAGACAACGCCAGATGGATTTCCAAAGTGGTTGTACCATTTTACATTCCCACCAGCAGTGTATGAGAGTTCCAATCTCTCCGCAGCCTCTCCAACATTCATTATTTTGTGTTTTTTGGATTAATGCCAGTCTAGTTGGTGTGAGATGGGATCTCATCGTAGTTTTAATTTGCATTTCTTTAATGGCTAATGATCGGGAGCATTTTCTCATGTGTCTGTTGGCTGCCTGAATATCTTCCTTAGTGAAATGTGTGTTCATATCCTTTGCCCACTTCTCGATTGGGTTGTTTGTCTTTTTGTGGTTGAGTTTTGACAGAATCATGTAGATTTTAGAGATCAGGCGCTGGTCGGAGATGTTATAGCTGAATATTCTTTCCCAGTCTGTAGGTGGTCTTTTTACTCTTTTGATGAAGTCTTTAGATGAGCATAGGTGTTTGATTTTTAGGAGCTCCCAGTTATCGGGTTTCTCTTCATCATTTTTGGTAATGTTTTGTATTCTGTTTATGCCCTGTATTAGGGCTCCTAGGGTTGTCCCTATTTTTTCTTCCGTGATCTTTATCGTTTTAGTCTTTATGTTTAGGTCTTTGATCCACTTGGAGTTAGTTTTTGTGCATGGTGTGAGGTATGGGTCCTGTTTCATTCTTTTGCAAATGGATATCCAGTTATGCCAGCACCATTTGTTAAAAAGACTATCTTTTCCCCAATTAACTGACACTGGGCCTTTGTCAAATCTCAGCTGCTCATACATGGATGGATTTATATCTGGGTTCTCAATGCTGTTCCATTGGTCTATGTGCCTGTTGTTGTACCAGTACCAGGCTGTTTTGACTACTGTAGCTGTACAATAGGTTCTGAAATCAGGTAGAGTGAGGCCTCCCACTTTCTTCTTCTTTTTCAGTAATGCTTTGCTTATCCGGGGCTTCTTTCCCTTCCATATGAAATTGGTGATTTGTTTCTCTACCCCCTTAAAATATGACATTGGAATTTGGATCGGGAGTGCGTTATATGTATAGATGGCTTTTGGTAGAATAGACATTTTTACTATGTTAAGTCTTCCTATCCATGAGCAGGGTATGTTTTTCCACTTAAGTATGTCCTTTTGAATTTCTTGTAGTAGAGCTTTGTAGTTTTCTTTGTATAGGTCTTTTACGTCCTTGGTAATATTTATTCCTAAGTATTTTATCTTCTTGGGGGCTACTGTAAATGGTATTGATTTGGTTATTTCCTCTTCGGTGTTCTTTTTGTTGATGTAGAGGAATCCAAGTGATTTTTGTATGTTTATTTTATATCCTGAGACTCTGCCAAACTCTTCTATTAGTTTCAGTAGTTTTCTGGAGGATTCCTTAGGGTTTTCCGTGTATACGATCATGTCATCTGCAAATAGTGATAGCTTTACTTCCTCCTTGCCAATCCGGATACCCTTTATTTCTTTGTCTAGCCTAATTGCCCTGGCTAGGACTTCAAGTACGATGTTGAATAAGAGCAGTGATAAAGGGCATCCTTGTCTGGTTCCCGTTCTCAAGGGAAATGCTTTCAGGTTCTCTCCATTTAGAGTGATATTGGCTGTTGGCTTTGCACAGATGCCCTTTATTATGTGGAGGAATTTTCCTTCAATTCCTATTTTGGTAAGAGTTTTTATCATAAATGGGTGTTGAACTTTGTCAAATGCCTTTTCTGCATCTATTGATAAGATCATGTGGTTTTTATCTTTTGTTTTATTTATGTGATGGATTACATTAATAGTTTTTCTGATATTAAACCAGCCTTGCATACCTTCTATAAATCCCACTTGATCAGGGTGAATTATTTTTTTGATGTGTTGTTGGATTCTATTGGCTAGAATTTTGTTGAGGATTTTTGCATCTATGTTCATGAGGGATATAGGTCTATAATTTTCTTTTTTTGTAATGTCTTTACCTGGTTTTGGTATCAGGGAGATGGTAGCTTCATAGAATGAGTTGGGTAGTATTCCGTCTTTTTCTATGCTTTGAAATACCTTCAGTAGTAGTGGTGTTAAGTCTTCTCTGAAAGTTTGGTAGAACTCTGCAGTGAAGCCGTCCGGGCCAGGGCTTTTTTTTGTTGGGAGTTTTTTGATTACCGTTTCAATCTCTTTTTTTGTTATGGGTCTATTTAGTTGTTCTACTTCTGAATGTGTTAGTTTAGGTGGGTAGTGTTTTTCCAAGAATTTATCCATTTCTTCTAGGTTTTCAAATTTGTTAGAGTACAATTTTTCGTAGTAATCTGAAATGATTCTTTTAATTTCATTTGGCTCTGTTGTGATGTGGTCCTTCTCGTTTCTTATTTGGGTTATTTGTTTCCTTTCCTGTTTTTCTTTAGTCAGTCTAGCTAATGGTTTATGAATTTTGTTAATTTTTTCAAAGAACCAGCTTTTGGCTTTGTTAATTCTTTCAATTGTTTTTCTGTTCTCTAATTCATTTAGTTCAGCTCTAATTTTTAGTATTTGTTTTCTTCTGGTGCCTGATGGACTCTTTTGTTGCTCACTTTCTATTTGTTCAAGTTGTAGGGACAGTTCCCTGATTTTGGCTCTTTCTTCTTTTTGTATGTGTGCATTTATCGATATAAATTGGCCTCTGAGCACTGCTTTTGCTGTGTCCCAGAGGTTTTGATAGGAAGTATTTTCATTCTCGTTGCTTTCTAAGAATTTCCTTATTCCCTCCTTGATGTCTTCTATAACCCAGTCTTTTTTCAGGAGGGTATTGTTCATTTTCCAAGTATTTGATTTCTTTTCCCTAGTTTTTCTGTTATTGATTTCTAGTTTCATTGCCTTGTGGTCTGAGAAGATGCTTTGTAATATTTCGATGTTTTGGACTCTGCAAAGGTTTGTTTTATGACCTAATATGTGGTCTATTCTAGAGAAAGTTCCATGTGTGCTAGAAAAAAAAGTATACTTTGCAGCAGTTGGGTGGAGAGTTCTGTAGAAGTCAATGAGGTCAAGTTGGTTGATTGTTGTAAGTAGGTCTTCCGTGTCTCTATTGAGCTTCTTACTGGATGTCCTGTCCTTCTCCGAAAGTGGTGTGTTGAAGTCTCCTACTATAAATGTGGAGGTGTCTATCTCACTTTTCAGTTCTGTTAAAATTTGATTTACGTATCTTGCAGCCCTGTCATTAGGTGCGTACATATTTAATATGGTTATGTCTTCCTGATCAATTGTCCCTTTTATCATTATATAGTGTCCTTCTTTATCCTTTGTGGTGGATTTAAGTCTAAAGTCTATTTTGTCAGAAATTAATATTGCTACTCCTCTTCTTTTTTTGCTTATTGTTTGCTTGATATATTTTTTTCCATCCTTTGAGTTTGAGTTTGTTTGTGTCTCTAAGTCTAAGGTGTGTCTCTTGTAGGCAGCATATAGATGGATCGTGTTTCTTTATGCAGTCCGTGACTCTCTGTCTCTTTATTGGTGCATTTAGTCCATTTACATTCAGCGTGATTATAGATAAATAAGTTTTTAGTGCTGTCATTTTGATGCCTTTTCATGTGTGTTGTTGGCCATTTCATTTTTCCACATAGTTTTTTGTGCTGAGATGTTTTTCTTAGTAGCTTGTGAGATCCTCATTTTCATAATGTTTAACTTTATGTTAGTTGAGTCGTTACGTTTTTCTTGGCTTTTTTCTTGAGTTATGGAGTTGATATTCCTTTTTGTGGTTACCTTATTATTTACTCCTATTTTTCTAAGTAAAAACCTAACTTGTATCGTTCTATATCGCCTTGTATCACTGTCCATCTGGCAGTTCAATGCCTCCTATATTTAGTCCCTCTTTTTGATTATTGTGATCTTTTATCTATTGATTTCCATGATTCCCTGTTATGTGTATTATTTTGTTTCTTTCTTTATTTTTTAGAATTAATCTTAGTTTGTTTGTTTTTGTGCTTTCCCTATTTGAGTTGATATCAGGACGTTCTGTTTTGTGACCTTGTA
The DNA here is from genome assembly GCF_024166365.1 of Elephas maximus indicus. Taxonomy (NCBI): domain Eukaryota; kingdom Metazoa; phylum Chordata; class Mammalia; order Proboscidea; family Elephantidae; genus Elephas; species Elephas maximus. The sequence goes on along the minus strand of NC_064846.1, from coordinate 68,716,643 downwards.
TTGTGCTGGTACCTGGTATTATTCGTCATCTGACCAAACAATCTCCTTTAGCATTTCTTGTAACCTTGGTTTGGTTTTTGCAAATTCTCTAAACTTGTGTTTATCTGTAAATATCTTAATTTCGCCTTCATATTTCAGAGAGAGTTTTGCTGGATATATGATCCTTGGTTGGCAGTTTTTCTCCTTCAGTGCTCTGTATACGTCGTCCCATTCCCTTCTTGCCTGCATGGTTTCTGCTGAGTAGTCTGAACTTATTCTTATTGATTCTCCTTTGAAGGAAACCTTTCTTTTCTCCCTGGCTGCTTTTAAAATTTTCTGTTTGTCTTTGGTTTTGGCAAGTTTGATGATAATATGTCTTGGTGTTTTTCTTTTTGGATCAATCTTAAATGGGGTTCGATGAGCATCTTGGATAGATATCCTTTCGTCTTTCATGATGTCAGGGAAGTTTTGTGTCAGGATTTCTTCAACTATTTTCTCTGTGTTTTCTGTCCCCCCTCCCTGTTCTGGGACTCCAATCACTCGCAAGTTATCCTTCTTGATAGAGTCCCACATAATTCTTAGGGTTTCTTCATTTTTTTTAATTCTTTTATCTGATTTTTTTCCAGCTATGTTCGTTTTGATTCCCTGGTCCTCCAGATGTCCCAGTTTACATTCTAATTGCTCTAGTCTGCTCCTCTGACTTCCTATTGCGTTGTCTAATTCTGTAATTTTATTGTTAATCTTTTGGATTTCTACATGCTGTCTCTCTATGGATTCTTGCAACTTATTAATTTTTCCACTATGTTCTTGAATAATCTTTTTGAGTTCTTCAACAGTTTTATCAGTGTGTTCCTTGGCTTTTTCTGCAGTTAGCCTAATTTCATTTGTGATGTCTTTAAGCATTCTGTAAATTCGTTTTTTATATTCTGTATTTGATAATTCCAGGATTGTATCTTCATTTGTGAAAAGATTTTGATTCTTTTGTTTGGGGGGTTGGAGAAGCTGTCATGGTCTGCTTCTTTATGTGGTTTGATATGGACTGCTGTCTCCGAGCCATCACTGGGAAACTAGTTTTTCCAGAAAATCCGCTAAAAAAAAATTGCAGTCAGATCCCTATCAGAGTTCTCCCTCTGGCTCAGGCTTTTCGGACGTTAATGGAGCCACGAAGTGGGTGGGCGCCTCCTGCACGAACGACTGGACCCCCCCCGGGGTCAATTCAGGGAAATGTAGGTGGTCCCCATGCTCGTGCCCCTCCTGCTTCCCACCAAACTCCCGGCGGGACGGCTCCGTGGCTGGGACGCTGCTCTCCCCACGCCAAGACCAGTTACTGCCTCCCAGGGACTTCTCCCACTGGCTGCGCCGCCACGCAGCCCGCGCCAACCGGCTGGGCTCGCTCCCGGGATGAGTTCAGGGGCTAGGGCTGGGCCCCTTGTCTGTGCCGTCTGCCCCCCGGGCTCTGCCCCAACTCGGGCTCCGAAGGTCACCTGCCTGGTGTGCTGGCTCCTGGCTTTGAAAACAATCACTGTCTCCCCGTATTTGTTTGTTCTCCATCTCTAAATCTGTGTTTGTTGTTCAGAGTTTGTAGATTGTTATGTATGTGATTGATTCACTTGTTTTTCTGAGTCTTTGTTGCAAGAGGGATCCGCAGTAGCGTCCACCTAGTCTGCCATCTTGGCCCCGCCGCCAGAAACTTTTTGCAAATATTAAATAAAAAGTTTTTTCAATAATATAAGAAAATAATTATCAGAAACATTAAAAATGAAAATGGATGATATTGATTAATTACAGATCAATCTTATAGCCAGTCATTCTTACCTATTTATGGTTCATTTGGATATCTATATGTTGATTACCTTAAGCAATATATAGGTGACAATTTCTTGTTGAAGAAAGACCATGTATTTTGTATTAAGTGACAGTGTTTGCAAAGCTTGACTCTACTCATGGTGACTCCATATGCTACCGAGTAGAACTGCTTCATAGAGTTTTCTTGGCTGTAATATTTATGGAAGAAGTTTTTTAGGGCTTTCTTGCATTGTACTATGCACTTAACGTGTTACTTTCAATTTTCTTCGTATTGATAATTTTGTAAAATATCAGTACTACAAATTAAATTAAAGCACCCTGAAAAATTGTCATGTCTGATAATTTAATAAACTAAAAGCAATATTTACTGAGTGCTAACTACATTCCAGATATTCTCCTAAGTGCTTGGGATGATATACCAGGAAAAAGGACAGCAACAACAACTAAGATGCCTATCCTAATGGTACTTACAATCTAGCAGGGGGACACAAAATATTAAATGATAATTAGATGGGTAAATTACAGAGACCATTAGAAATGATAATCTCTGTGGAGCAGAGTAAATGGGATTAGGAGTACCAGGATGTGTGGTGGTGGTGGTAGTGAAGGTGATCAGAGTTTGACTCATTGAGAAGGTGGTATTTCAGCAAAAATGGAATGTGATGAGTTTGTCAAGCACACATCTAGAAGAATTTTCTGGGCAGAGGTAATAATTAGGCCCTTACATGAAAGCATGACAGGTATGTTCAAGAAACAGTAAAAGGCCAGTGTGGCTGTATCGGCTTGAACTAGGGGAGAATGCTTCAAGAGGATATGGGCGATGGTGATCATGGCAGGGGAGTTCTCTTGAAGGGCCTTGTAAGAGGCCACTGTAAGGATAATGGCTTAACTCAGAATAAAATGGGAAGCCACAGCAAGATTTGCCCAGCAGCTTGAAATGGTTTTACTTGGGTTTTGAAAGGATCACTCTGGCTATTATGTTGAAACTAGTGTATAAGGGGCATGGATGCAAGCAATAAGATCTATTGCAGTAATTGCCAAGAGAGAGAATGGTGGCTTGGAATGGAATGGGAGCAGTAAAGGTAATGAAAAGTGGACAAATTCTATATTTATTCAAAAAAATTTCCTGATGAATTAAGAACCTAGGTTTGAGAAAAATAGAGATGTCAAGATGACACCAAGAGTTATGACTTCAGTAACTGAAAATATATTTACTATCAACAGCTTGAATCCACCAGCCGCTCCTTGGAAACCATATGGGGGGCAGCTCTACTCTGTCCTGTAGGTTCACTATAAGTTGGAATCAACTCGAGGGCAAAAGTATCAACTGAGATGAGAAAGAATACAAAGGGGCATGTTTGAGAGATCAAGAGTTCAGTTTTGGAAATTTTGAGTTGTCTGTTAGACATCCATATGGAAATGTTGAGTGGGCACAGTCTGGAGTTTTGGAGAGAGGTCTGGGCTGGAGATAGAAATTTGGTAGTTGACAGTATATTGCTGTTAGTTAAAGGCGTGATACTGGATATCACCAAAGGAGTGAGTGTGTAGATTCAGAAAGGAATAAGCGTTAGAATACTCCAACTTTAGGAAATCTAGGAGAAGAGCAGCAACTAGTCAAGGAGAGTAAGGAATGGCTACCAAAGTAACAGGAAAACCCAAACGTGTGGCGTCAGGGAATCCAGGTGAAAGATGTGTATCAAGGATGAGGGAGTGATAACTGGGTTAAATGCTACTGATATTTTCAAGTAAGATGAGGAGGGAGATTGACCAGTGATAAACTAGTTTATTGACCTGTGGAAAGCAATATGACCACCCAAGTGAAAGAAGATACTTTAAAACCATTAATAATAGATGACTTAGGACTCAGGAGTCACTATCTTATACCCCCCCCCAAAAAAATTTAAGAAATGTGAGAGCTGTTGGGAGGTATGTAGTCTCCTACAGGCCACAGACTCCATCATCTCCCATTATCTTAAATTTGGGATCTTAACATATTTAACATATTTGCCTGGCTCCTGAAAGATTTTGAGTTTTTAACCCGTGGTTATTAGGTATACTTTTGCTTTGGCACAGGCAAAGTAACCAGATACAGTTTTGAAGGTATAGCTATTTCCATCATTACAGACATAAAAGACCCTGATTTTTAGCTTGGCGTATTTGAACTTTTCATCTAAATCTATGTTCCTCTTCAAGGCCACAAAAATTTTCTCTTTTTGCAAGGACATTGTATGATGAATTGTTTGTTAGAAGGAGTGATTGGTTTGTAATTTTGCCTTCTCTCATCTGTCTGCACAGAAGATGGACCTGAACACAGAGATTAAATGTCTTGCTTAATGTCACACAGAAAATGGACAGTTGTAATATGATAAAGGCTCTAAATTTTCTTCCAGCCTTTTTTTTTTCTTGTCATTGGTAGTCATTTTTGAAACCAGGAAATGTGCATAAACGTGTGAGATTTGCATAGGTTGCTTTTTATCACATGTAGTAGTTTCTAAGGTTGTATTTATCCATGTTACTTCAGTAATAATTTATGATTTATGATCAGGTTAGCTTAAGTGAAGAAAAGCCATATTAATGCTCTGCTTCGGTTTTGAGATAACTATCTGTATTCAATTCATTATTCTTATTATTCATTAGAATTCCTGTTTTGTCCAGAGATTATTCGGCCCTTAGAATCAAGTCTATGCTTCCCTATTTATGTTTCCCTCACTTCAAGTCTAAGTAGACACCATGTCTGCAAATTTTCCTACCATACTATGGTCATAGATAATATGTCTATTTAGATGTAGATTGCAGAAGTAAGAAGATTATTTTTATTGACGTAGATTAGAATTTTAATTGAAAATCATTTTCAATTATCAAGTCATTTTTTGCCTCTGTCACTGCTATAAAGAGTCCCCTCCTCCCACCCAGCATAATCCAGCCACTGTTAACCACAGACAAATAACTGTATAAAGTAAACCAGCTTTTGACTAAGGCTAGACTATTTTCTTTGTTACCAAGGTCAAACTGTAGTTTAAATATGTTTAAAAGCAGCATTGGCTTATACCTTTCAGTATCTATGCACAATTTTTATCCAATGGTAGTATGTAAGGGCCAAATATTTCTTTCTTGCTTTCTCCTTAGCCTTTACTGGATGGAGTCAGTGAACACATCTTTTGGCATTTTTAGTGATTATTTTGATTTCCTAGTGCTTCAGGAAAAGCTGCAAGTGTCCCATTAGCCACTCAAATATAAATGGAATTTATCTCCTCTTTTTTATTCCTCATGTCTCCATTCCATAATTCAAAACTTCATCATTCTTTTTCTTAGATATGGTTAACAAACTGGCATTCCTAAATCAAATTCTGGCCTAAGTGATGTTTGGCCAACAAAGTTTGTTTACTTATATATTTATTTGAATTTAATGCCCTGTAGTGGGATGGGGGTTAGTGTCACACTTTTGAGTTCTTTGCTGGGCCTTTGAAAGCATTTGGATTTGTAATCCTTACCTACACTACTGTAACACAGCCTTCTAATTGGTTTTCCTCCCTTCATCCCTTCAGTCCCCCTTGTCAAATTAACCCTCCACATTGTTCCCAAAGATAGCATTCTAACAACCACTTCTGATCATATAACCCTTTTTTTTATAAATCCTGTTGGATTCCCTGTTACTTGCAGGGTAAGATCTAAACTCTAACATGGTGGACAAGAAGTTTCATTATATGGTTCCAATCTGTTTTTTCTGCTCACTTCACTTCCACTTTTTCTTGACCTCCTGTCTCCACAGCATACACTTTGAGCCCCAGCTGAGCACACTACACCTAGTCCCTTTAGCCTGAGTGTTCTTTAGTGTCCCTGCCTTTTATGTGTGCTTTTCTCTACCTATACTCCCTTTGACTTTGTTCTCCATCTGAAAAATTCCTATTCTTCTACTAAGCTCCAAATCATATAATAATTCCTGTGTGAAGAGTTTCTTGAGTCTCCTTGGCAGTTAATTCTTTTCCTGGGATACCAATAACGCTTTCCACATAGCTTTATCATAAGACCTATCACAATGCGTTTTAACATTTAAGTGTTTCACTTGCTATACAGGAAACACTGATCGCGAGGGTGGAGCTAATTCATTTTTGTTTCTCCAGCATCCAACACCGTGTCTGCCTCATAATGAGGAGGGGAGGACAAGGGATGTTTCTTGAATACATGAAACAGAGATCTATTTACCCTTAATTGTGTTCTGTCTGTAGCTGCTGTCCCCCTGCTGGTCTGCCTGATCCTCAGTCTCTTCCTCTTGTTACTTCTCAAACTTCATCTTGACACTGTGCTCATTCATCTTACCCATGACCTCTGATTGTAGAGATGGTGATAAAGACAGGCGCCAGTGCTCTGTGATTGATTATGTGTAGACATTGCAGTTTGGTTTGGCACCAGCATCAATGACAGCGGCTGCTATCATTTTTCTGTTTCCAGGATTTCTTCCAATATCCCGAGGCATAGTCTAATTCTAGAGATACCTCTGATGATTTGAGGCTTATGGTATATATAATTCAGTGCTTCGTATCTATATTCATTATACAATATGAGCCTTCCATAAGGGCAGTTTTGTCAGTTTAAAATTTAACCACAAATCAAAGAAATTGAGTTTTCTATATATCTGAATGCATTATTGTGAAACAACTTTAATGGCATCCAGATAAAATTTAGATTGAAAACATAGTTGTACCGATTGTATCTTTTACATGTCTGTGTAACAAACAGGAATAGGGTATGAGTTGTGAATGAATAACCGTAATAAAACTCAGTAGGTTTATTCTTGAGAGTGAGATTACACAAATTTTGAAACAGCAAATCTGCCATTTAGCAAGGTATGTAATATGAAACTAACGAAGTTAACCTTCTGGGGTTTAAATTAACATGTGACAATTTGCATTGCTTAAAATATTAAAGGCAACTTAGTACTTTTCAAAAGGGTAAGTGCAAGACAAAGAATAATGATAGACTGTTACTTTTCATATTGTCTTCTTTAGTATATTTTCATTTCTCCATCTTATCAACAACCTTCATATTATATTATTTTTAACCAATGTTCTTAGTCATCTAGTGCTGCTATAACAGAAATACCACAAGTGGATGGCTTTAAGAAAGAGAAATTTATTTCTTCACAGTAAACTAGGCTAAAAGTCCAAAATCAGGGCGTCAGCTCTAGGGGAAGGCTTTCTCTCTCTGTAGGCCTTGTTATCAATCTTCCCCCAGACTAGGAGCTTCTCTGCACAGGGACCCCAGGTCCAAAGGACGTGCTCTGCTCCTGGCACCGCTTTCTTGGTGGTATGAGGTCCCCAACTCTCTGCTTGCTTCCCTTTTCTTTTATCTCTTGTAAGATAAAAGGTGGTGCAGGCCACACCCCAGGGAAAGTCTCTTTACGTTGGATCAGGGATCTGACCTTACTAAGGGTGTTACAATCCCACCCTATACCTCTTTAACATGAAATTACAATCACAAAATGGAGGACATCCACACAATACTGGGAATCATGGCCCAGCTAAACTGGTACACACATTTCTGGGAGGACATAATTCAATCCACGACAACCAAGAAAACAGATTATATAATTTTATTGAAAAGAAAACAGAAGCTCAGATAATCTAAATAATTTATCCAAAGACATACAACTAGTTAATAACAAGATTGGGACTAAAATCCGGGTTCCCTCACTCTCAGACTGGGGATCTTTACCACATTGTATGCTATTTTCCCTCATTTGTCTTTCTTCTTGTCAGAATGTGTGCAGTTTTATTTGTTACATAGAAAAGATGCTTTGTGTCTCTGTAAAGTTATTACAAATTGTGTGGAACAACAGTCATCATAGTTGTTCCTACAAATAATTGAAATAGAAAATATTGAAAATGCTTGAATAGCCTTATCTTCACTGCCAATAGAAGAACAACAAAATGGTAATTACTGAATAGCAAAACAGTCATTTAACAACCAATATAATTGTCAAATGCTCTAAAGGCAAACATTTAAAAAAGCAATGGATTAATATAATTTTCCAAATTCTAACTCATCACACATAAACTGAAGGCTCAATATTCAATGGTTTGATGATTACATCAGAAACTGGGGAGGCACTGAAGAGATTAGCAAATGGTATATTTTATCCTGGATTGCCCTGGTTTAAAATTAGCAAAAAATGTGCTTGCTCTCTAATTTCTGAGAAGTAAAGACAGCTGTGGCTGTTTACCCTAAGTTTAGAACAAAATTGTATTGAATGAAAGCAAAAAGTGGAGTAGAAATTTTAGCATGTTAAAAGCTGAAGGCTCTAGCCTGAACTAGCAGTAGTTATCTTCTTAAAATATCTAAATGCCCCTGAGTCAGGCCATTTCTTCTTTCTGAACCAGGGCTTCGAACCGGTTCTTTCCGGTTCAATCATGGCCTAGGAAGTGAAACCAGAACAGAATTTGGGAGAACTGAGATAGTGGCGCAGTAGTTAAGAGCTTGGCTGTTATCCAAAAGGTCTGCAGTTCGAATCCACTAGCTGCTCCTTGGAAACCATATGGGGCAGGTCTACTCTGTCTCATAAGGTCGTTGTGAGTCGGAATCGACTCCAAAGCATCGGGTTTGTTTGTTCCTTTGTTTTGGTTGGAATGGTAACCAGAACTGGAAAAATTACAGATCAAGCCCTGCTAGAAATAACGTTCCTCTCAGACAACAAGGGCAGTGTATGTGTTGCATAACAGCCAAATCTCTTGCCGTGGAAACTTGGCACAGAGTGGGAAGAGTGGTGCCGCGCTCAAAGATGCCTGGCGGACGACCACCCGTTTTGAATGTGCACAGCTCTCCAAGGTCCTGATAGTAATCCAGTCTCACACATCAGGCTCCTGAAAGGGCTCGCTATGCTTCTTCTGAGCCTCCCATTCCAGGTCTTTCACCCATAATTTTTTCCTTTCCAGTTACCAGTTCCAGATCACCCAATTTGCAAAAATTTAGTCTCTTCCGATTTTCTTGGTTGGCTTTGACTGAACTGGTTTTAACAGGCTTGAAGCACTGTTCTGCACTGCTCTCTATCCACTTCTCCACCAGTGACATGTGATTCTTCTTTCAAAGCAAAGGATAAATCTAGCCCGAAGTAGGAATGTTTCCTTGACCAAGTACACCTCATTTGAGGGATTTTGTGAGAGTGTTCAAGCTTCCTTCTAGCTGTAAAATTATATCTGTTAATGGTTATCTCAGGAAAGCAATTTTTAAAAACGACAATGAAAACCTGGGGACTTTATAGAGTATGTTGTGTTGCTTTCATCGAGGATATGTGGTAAAATGATAAAAGCTGCAGTGTTACTTCCTTGTATTCAAAAGGAAGGAAAAAGGGAAGAAAAGTTGAAATTGGTTATTTATTCAGTAAACACCATTGCTTGCCTACTATGGTTGAAACTCTGTGGTAGACTCTGGGTATATAGTGGATGACATTTATTCCCTGTCCTCAAGAAGCTCACAGTATTAATCTTAAATTCAGTAAATGTTCAATAGCTAATTCTACAGTGCTATATAACTGTCGGAAACTCTGGTGGTATAGTGGTCAAGAGGTATGGCTGCTAACCAAAAGGTCGGCAGTTTGAATCCACCAGGCTCTCCTTGGAAACTCTATGGGCAGTTCTACTGTGTCCTATGAGTCGGAATCGACTCGATGGCAATGGGGGTTTTTTTTTTTTTTGGTTATATAACTGACAGGTTATGTTTATTACACTTCTCTACACTTTCACTTACTGAATAAAGAATTGAATAAGGGGAAAATGAAGCAGAACCAAGTTTCCTCAAACTGTAGTCCTGATCACTATCTCAACTAATTCTATTCTTCTAATTCTTCTTCTGGAAACCCTGGTGGCGTAGTGGTTAAGTGCTATGGCTGCTAACCAAAGGGTCAGCAGTTTGAATCCGCCAGGCGCTCCTTGGAAACTCTATGGGGCAGTTCTACTCTGTCCTATAGGGTCGCTATGAGTCGGAATCGACTCGAAGGCACTGGGTTTGGTTTTTTTTGGATTTTTAATTCTTCTTCTTATTTATTTATTGTGATCCAAGAGAATCTTGACTTGTCCTTGTGATAATCAAATATTCAACAGAGACCTATAGTCGTGGTTTGGAAATCTACAATGTTGCACGAGGCAGTATAAGAACATGGGTGGCTACGTGATACATCTTACCCTGCCTGCTGTTATTGCACAAAATGATTCATTAATTAAAAATAATTTGGAATCAGAAATTATAGGTTCTATTTCTGGACCTACCACTTAACCCTTATTTTGATATGTAATAAGTCACTTGAACCATTTATACCATCAATAAAACCAATTTAATAAAATAAATAATATAAATGCATGTGAAAGATCCATACTGTATATTTTAAACCACAGACAAAAGAATCGTAGAAAAATTGCTTATAACCTACTTATGGAAAATATTATATAAATATGTGGATTGTATTCTTTTTGCACTATTAACATTTAAACTTAACTTTGAAGTCTCTAATTTGAGTTGAATATTACAAATCATCCCAACCTATCACTTTTTATTTCATATGGAAATTTCTTTTCCTTTTTAAAAATTTTTCTGTGATTTTAGAACTACAACATGTATGTCTAGTCTTCTATAAGTCGGTGATGTTCTGCAATCTGAGGATGGATATAGTAGTACTTTAAAATCAGGGGGAAATTTAAAGTAAGGTGAAATCCATGTGTCATGGTTGTCCTAATTTTTACTGTACCCACTGCCCTCAAGTCGATTCTGACCCATAGCAACCTTATAGGACAGAGTAGAACTGCCCCATATGGTTTCTGAGGACCACCTGGGGGATTCAAACTGCTGACCTTTTGGTTAGCAGCTGTAGCTCTTAACCACTATACCACCAGGATTTCCATTTTTACTCTATTACCTTATCAAGATAAAATGCTTTATTAATCCCTTAATCGTTAGAATCATTTTTTCCTTTTTGAATAAATGCTCTGCTAGGTTTTAGTTTCCATGACTACATATTTATTAATTTTTACACATTTAATTTATTTTAAAATATATACAATATTTTGTGATGTCATGCTTTTTGCATATTTTTTATTCTTTTCTTATTGTGTCTTTAATCAAGTTAATGATGCTTCTTTTCATCTATCTAATGACTCTCAAAAGTTTTTGGGGCAACAGTAGGGCTGTTTGTTGTGGTTGCTGACTGTTTACTAGGATAAATTATTTTCTCTCTCTTTCTTTCTTGGCAATTTTTGAACTCCGAGCTAATTTTCAGAGGTGGTTTATATATAGGAATCCTGTTCTGCCTGGACTGAATGTACATCCTTCTAAACAAGTTTTGTTTGTACTTATTCCAGGAACCCAGGAGTATTTGCTGCTTGGGACTAATTTTTACTTTAAATTTTTAGTTTGGGTCTCCTTTTTAGACTATATGAGTAGTATAAACTCAGATTACAACTTGTTCAAAAGTAGATCTGTGGTTATAAATTCTCAGGAGACTTTTTTACCCCCCCCCCCAGAGGCTAGACTAAAATAAGCACTGTTCCTTGTAATCTCGCTGTTGTAATGGGTAATTTTTCAAGAAATTTAGTCTATGTATAACTCTTTAAATGTACTGGTTTTATTCAGGAGTTCCCACCTCATGTGAATCTAAGACGGAGCCTCATGCCACTTCTTTGGTTTGAGAACCTGTAAATCCTGTCCCTTCCAACATCACAACCAGTGGAGCCCAAGTGTCAGTTCCTTATTTTTGTTTGTTTTGTTTTGTTTTTATCCTCTAAATAGGGAGCCCTGGTGGTGCAGTGATTAAACACTGGCCTCCTAACCGAAAGGTAGACGGTTGAAACCTACCAGATGCTCTCCAGGAGAAAGATGTGTCAGTATGCTCCCATAAAGATTACAGCCTTGGAAACCCTATGGGGCAGTTCTTATTCTGCGATAGGGTCTCTATGAGTTGGAATTGACTCAGCCAACAGCAGTGGTTTTGATTTTGGTTTAGTGTCTTCTAAGTATTGCTTTCCTTTTCCTGTGATCTTAGCAATTCATTTAAAAGGTTGTTGTTATATTCTACCAAGAAATTCTATGAGTTTTGTAGTGGATTTTTCAGGTGACTTATTCTGCTGTCTTGCCAGAAATGGAAGTCTTCTGAGTTCTACATTCTTACAAATTTTATTTGTGATATACAGGGAAGAACAATACAACCCATTTTTATCCTCCCCTGGAGTGTTTGCCTTATTCAGAGAACATTGCCACACTACTACAGAAACTTAGAAATTTCTCCGGGATTTTTGTTTATTTTGCTTATATCTGGGCTTAACTTTTAAATGCATCCTTATTGTCTTCTTTCCTGTCTTCCAAGTTCACAGTTACCATTGCAGAAGAAGAGAGTACTCTTCATCAAACCTCTATAAAGAAGTCACATCTAGCTTGAAGTCTATTTTATAGGGAATATAAATTAATTCAGGATAAAAATAAGCTAAATGCCAGTACAGAAATTTGCCTGTTTTAAATGCATCTTTTTTAAGAGCCTGAAATGTCTGGTAGGGAAGCATAATTCTTTCACCAAAGGGTTTCATGAAGCACAGATGTTTTTCAGCCTCCCACAGGGATATATGCAACCACAGTGAGGACAGCAGATGCCTCTTCTCCCACTTTCTTATCTGGCTCCATTCCTAAGGAATCTATTTCTTTCAGTGATTAGCTCAAATAAGCTTTCTCAGCACAGTTAACCTCAGCCTCTTCTTGAAAATAGGTTTTAGGGGATGAGGTAAGAGGAAATACACCAATTCCCCTAAAAATTCTGGCAGCTCCAACTGTTAATTTTTCTTTGGATGCCATTTGATGTACCCACCAAAAACATAAATATCTAAGAATTTAAATTATTTTAGGGAAATAAATATAATGTAGATTTAACTAATTGAATCATAAATATGCTAAATTTATGTTAAATTATGTATGAATCAACCATTTAAAAACTATATTCATTATGTATGACATTGGAACTATGTCAATGTCAATGTGTAGATACTGAATTACATTTGTGTCTGTATTTGTTTTTTTATTGGTGCTGTAACAAATTATCATCAATTTAGTAGCTTATAACAACAAAAGTATATTATTTTATAGTTCTGTAGGTTAGATGTCTTGCACAGGTCTCACTGGGCTAAAACCAAGGTGTCAGCAGGCCTGCATTTCTTTCTGAAGTCTCTAGGGGAGAATGCATTTCCTTGTCTTTTCCAGAGTCTAGAAGCTGCTCTCACTTCTTGGCTCATGGCCTACTTTTTCCATCTTCAAATCCAGCAACTCTGCATCTCTCTGGCCCTTGTTCCTTCCTCACATCTCCCTCTAACTGCAGTCAGGAAAAAATTTTCTTTTTTAAGCACAAGTGGGATTAGACTGACCCCAGACAGATAATCCAAGTTAAGCTCCCCAAGTCAAGACAATTTAATGACATCTGCAAAGTCCTTTTCCCATATAAGGTAACATACTCATATGTTCCAAGGATTAGAATGTGGACATTTTGGGGACCATAATTCTGCCTTACCACAACGTATACAATTAAGTCTTGTTCTCAGCCTTCTTAAAGTTTCCATGAGCAAATGAATTGGCAATGTAGTCAATCCAATTCAGTCATTAATATCATCATAATAAAAATTTAACTGAAATATTTTAGATATAACCAGAATTAAAATGAAAACCATCTCATTAAAACAATATTTTGAACATCCAGCAATTATTTATTGAGCACATAAGATGTGTCTGACAAGTTAGTTATTAATCAAATAAGTTTAAACTGGGTTAGATGGTATTAGAATTGATGAGTGTCTAAAGTTTACCTTATATCTAGATTACAATGGGCAAGTATTTGTATATTCTAAATCTAATATTTATGTTAAAATTTTCCAGTCTCTCAGGGGGGTAGATTTTTTAAGCTTATAAAAATTGATTTTGATTACAAATTGTTCATACTATTCACTATGAATATTTTACATTATATAAAGAAAAGAAAAAAATCACATAATTTTTTATTGTGGTAAATGTATATGTAATAAAACATTTGCCATTTCAACATTCTTGAAATATGCAATTCACTGACGTTGTGTCCATCTTGTTGTGCAACCATCGCTATAATCCATTTTCATATATAGCCCCATCACCCTGAACAGAAAGAAGCTCTGTGTCCCCTAAACAATAAGTCTTCCTTTCTCCCTCCCTCACACTCTCCTCTGAAGACCACTAATAAACTTAGGTCTGTATAAACTTCCTTATTCTAAATGTTTCATATAAGTGAGATCAGCCAACATTTGTCCTTTTGTAAGTGACTTATTTCACTCAGCATGATGTTTTCAAGGTTCACCCATGTTGTAGCATGTATCAGGCTTTACTAAATAGTAATAATTTTATACTAAAACTCATTCTAATTTTAAGAAATAAAATACAGAATAATCCATGAAAAAATCAGAGACACAAGGTAAACGCAACAAATTAAATATTAACATAACGTGGCATGTTTTCGTACTTCAAAAATGCATAGAATTTGTGATAAATGACAATTTTATGAGTTAATCTAGTATATAATTCTTCATTTAGAACTGGACATTATGTACTGAAATAAAATGTTGGAGCACACTGTCAATAATTCAGTTTTTTTTGTATGTGTAAGGTTTCATCAATTTAATAAAGCATTTAAGAATTAAATAGCTTGCATTTCAATGAGGTTTCAGAATTGAAACATTTTTGAAACATCCTTATGGTCTATAATAAACTCTCACAATGAAAAAGATAATTTCCTTTGGAGAGAAACCACATCTTGTTTATCTTTGTGTCTCCCATGGTGGGATGGTGAGTTTGTTGTTGTTGCTGTTTAATTTATGAGCTGTGAAGATATCAAAGCCAATTCTTTTTTAGAAGTTAAAATTTTAAAACACAGAGGAAAAAACTTGGAATAGAATCCCACTGTTAGCATACTTCGTTTGAGTAGCGATAATGTAAGAAATAGCACCATTGTTATAGTAGTAGATTAATATTCTGAGAAAGCTGCTATTTCCTTTCCCTTCCCTTTTCTCTCTTTTACCTTCTGTCCTCTTCCTTATCATTTCCCTCTTTCCATTTCTCTTTGCTTTTTTTTTTTTGCTCTTCTCTCTCTCCCTCACTTAGCCCTCTACCCTTCCCCTCGTATTGAAACCATTCAAAATCTGCTACTAGAAAATGCTTACTTAGCATGTCTTAAAACATATGCATTCGTGACACATAGCATTAATATGTTTTTCCCCTTTACTTGACTGTGAGAATGTGTTGTCTTGGCCTTTCTTTTTTCCAGATTCTTGCAGACAATTTACGTCACTCTCTCTTCTACAAATAATCACATAGTAATTATAGTAGTCAATTTACATGCAGTAATTTTTTTTTAATCACATTAGCTGTGATAATTATTTCACCTGAACCTGTATTTGTTTCAAAAGGAAGAACCAATAATTCTCAAGTGGGCAAAAGTGTGAAGCTGATTGTATGTTCAAGTGATCAGAGATTAGGTAGCATTTGATTAAATGAACTATTTGGAGCTTTTGCAATTACTTTTGATCTGCAAAATAGAAGGTACTTATAATAAATCTAAATTAGAAAATCATATCTGTTTTACCTTTGAAGCTGTTTTTGTTTTTCTTGGGGGAATTCACATAATACAGAAACTTCATATACCTCCAAGTGTCACTGTGTCAAATAGTAGTGAATAAAGATGTTAGTCAACCTAGTCACTTCAGTAAAATGGTCAGTGTAACTTACTTTTTTATTATTTTATTTTTGTAATTAAGGTGTTTGCCATTTTCTTCTACACCATTTTAAGTTGGGGGTACGTATTTAAGAATAAGTACGAGAGAAGGCAAACTTGATGGATTAATGAGAACCAACAGTAATAAAGTATGATTGCTTCTTAAAGCTTGGTTGTAATAGGATGATTAGGGTCTTTGTGAGGAAAAGTTAGTATTATATGGACAGGTAGTTTTGAACCCACAGAGCTTTAGTTTAAAATCAGAATCCTTAGTCACCTTGGTAACTTATCTTTACCTAAGTCTCTATGTAGTTTCTTTGGTGGTAAGAAAGAATTTTTTATATTCACTTATCGAGATTAATTCTGTAAAATATACCTGTTGAGAAAGGACATCACCTTATTTTTTTTAATCTTATATATTTTAAAATATAAAATTGTCACTGTACATCTTTATGTGACTGTCGGGGGCCTGTTCCACAGTCTCTTCTGTGAATGAAACCTTTCTATGTTCAGTTTCATTGGCAGAGAAAATCATTCCTTTTTTTGATGCTCCCATAACAATTTGTCCATACCTCTTTTAAGGTACTTATCACCCTGTACTGTAATTTATATGTTTATATTTATATTTGTCTTACTCTATTTTGAACAACTTCCGAACAGTAACTATGAAATTCATTTCTGTAACCTCTGCCTACTACAGCTCCTGACAAACAATAAATGTCTTTGAAGTGAAAGAATTGTATCAGCATTACTCAGATATTGCTTTGTGCCTGAACCATAAATAGGCTTTCAATATTTTTTGAATGACTTAAAATGTATGTGAAGATGGAATGACTTCAAATAATATGTAATAAATTCTACTAAGTATAAGCAGTGTGAACTATACTCACAGATGCCAAGTAGAAATAAGATTCACTTCAATTTACATTTTTCTAATTGAATCTGTCTCCTTTCCCTGCCCTCCCCCGTCCCCACCTCAAATTGACCAAGAATACTATGATTCCCTATGCAGTAGAAATGGGGGTCTGCTTGAATTCCAAACCCAAGAAGTGACATTTGATAATTCCACTATAACCTTTGCTGTTGGCTGTTGAACACTGGTCCTATATAGTCTGGTAAATGGCACAGACCGTTGCTACTATGCTATACTATAGATCCAGATCACATCACAAGCTCTTAGGGTTATTTTCCCAAGAGAATGGTTATACTACTCAATGCTTATAAGCTCAGCTATCCAAGGGTACCCATTCTTGGGCTTTCAAGGACTCACTTCTTGGTTCAGGTATACATCCATTTCCCAGGGGACCAGCGGGCTCAAGGGTCAGGTTTGGTTTTTGTGTCTGTTACCTCATGGACCCAGATTCACAAGGGCTTTCACTCTCTAGAAGTCTACTCCTAGGCATTTCAAAATGTAGAGGGCCTGATTAGACTTCGTTTCCTTAGACAGTAGTGTTTCTCATACCTCCTTCAGAGGGAAGATGCCTTCTGTGGTGCTACTAGGCCCCTAAGAAAGTCCAGTTTACTTCCCAGTTGTGATTCTAATGTTGCTTACACTTCTTTAAAAAAAAAAAAAAGCTAAAAAAATCTACTCTTACCAATTTCCCAACATCTCTTGTTAAAGAAAAGGAAACAATCCAGGATATACATTTAATACCAGGTGGAAGGTAGTAGAGTAACCCTCTCTAGTAGGTCCCCTAACTACAGCTGGAAAAACAATGGTTGCATATCTAATAAATTTGTGAAGTTCTGATTTCATAATGCATAATAGCATATTCAAGATTCTGAGAATTTCTGGTGAAAATTGATTTAGCCATTTTTACTCAGCTTCTTGAATATATAGTTTTTTTTTTTTTTCTTACGTATTGGGGATATTTTCAGCTATTATTTTTTCAGATTCTTTTTCAGCCCTGCCTTCTTTATTCTTTCCATCCAGGATTATGATGACATGAATGTGAGACCTTTTGTTATAGTCCTACAGGTCCCTGCTGCTCTGTTCAATTAATTTCCAGTCTTTTTTTCTTTTCAACTTGGGTAAATTTAATTCATCTGTCTTCAAGTTCACTGACTGTTTCCTCTGACCCCTCCTTTATGGTGTTGAAACAATCTGTTGAGCCTTTTTTTTTTTTTTTCAGTTATTGTATTTTTCAGTTCTAAAGTTAACATTTGGCTCTCCTTTTTTATTTCAGCTGCTTTTCTTGCCTTTACCCACTATGCTTTTCAGTGGACACTTCTTTGCTATTACAGGTTACTCTGGTCCTCAGGCCCATCAGCCACCATATTGCATCTCTTTGCTTCTTCCCACACAGACCTTGTCAACATGCGTGCCTTGTGATTGTTGGTGGTTTTTCCTCAACAATTTGCATTTTGAAAATTAGGGGGATACCTTGCCACCTGGTTTCATTTTATTATTTTCCCTGGATTTTTGATTTTGCTATCAAGTTGCTTGGAATTTTTCTGTGGGAATTCTGGGAGTTTGAAAAGCAGGAACCACCACCACCATCTTCCCGGAATCATTTTTTTATGCTTACTCTGTACTCACAGGCTGAGATGGATTATCTCCCTTTCACCTCATAACAACTCTATGAGGCAAATATAATTATTATCTCAGAAAATTGAGGCTAAAAGAGTTTAAGTAACATAGCTAGTAAATGGTGGAGCAACGTCTTATTTTAGGTCTGGTCGACTTTAAAGCCTATGCTTTTAGCTATTATATATACTGTTTCTCTGTTTGTGTAAATGGGGATCTATTTTGGGATAAGGCTTGGGAGAAATAATTTATGTTTGTTTATTAATCAATTCATGCATCCATCAAACATCTAATGACCACTCATGATACAGTAGATATTGGGCTTTGTCCTGGGGATGCAAGGGTGAAAAATAGTAGTAAGGTCTTTGTTGTTAAGAAGCAATAGAAATCAGTCAATCAGGAGATGACACTGGCCACATAAGTCATACCATATTCACTTCCAGGTATAACTAAACATTTTGCAAACAGCTTAGATCTGTTTGCAAAGGTGAACATACTGAAAACACCAAGGTAACATTTGTTGAATTTTAAAATTGTTTTAGATTAACAAGTTTGCCAAATCTGTGCTCTTGTTAATTAGTTTCACAATGTGATGTGTGAACAGTAGACTAGTTCATACATTATGGAAAGTAATTTTGAATATATATTTCCTAGTACTTTTAACATCCAAACAGAAATTTGAACAGTATATCCTCTATTAACTTTTTGCTCACCGTATAAGTGCTGTGATTTATTTCAAAGATTAAAGAATAGTTGTTTCTAATCACCTTTTTACAGATGGAAAGCTACAGGTTAAATGAATATTGTAAATATTTTTTAAAATCTTAAAGCTATGAATTCTCCTAAAATTCAGATTAAATTCTTGACTTTTCTCTTCCCTTCTTTGAGAAGAAGTGGGGTGGGGATGCCACAACATTGGAGTTGTGTTCCTGTAAAGTGATAAATGTAGAGATGATAAAATTAGAAAAACCTAATTTTCCTCAGGACCTGAAAATCTGCAGGAAGGCTGAGAAAACTGCTTAACAAGGCTGCTTTTAGGGAATTATAAAGAAGTGGGCCTGTTAAGATCTTCTTCCTTTCCCCTTGCCTGCAGGATTAATGCTTTTTTTCTGGTAAATTGCTTGAGTTTATTTACATTTATTATTAATGTGGAGAATAAAATTTTCTGTCACTGTGCTTCTTCAGTGTAAACCAGTCCTCCACCGTACTTTGCCAAGTATTCTCCAATGATTTTTTCCTTTAGTTTTTCTCAGTGAAGCTGACAGAAAAAGAATCTGTTATACCCGTAACTATCTCATCTATCTTTATATGAAAAATTTTGATTTAAGATATTAGGTTAAATTTAATTGGCCTTTCAATACTGAGGGCCTGCCTAAAAATACTAATCACTATTAGTCAAATAAAAAACATGAATTAAAGTTGTGGAATGCCCTAGAACACTTTGTAAGTTTATAAGAGATAAGACAAAATTACAAACAGATTGGCATTTTAAACACTAAAATTTAAACAGATATCTATCAGGAGAAAAATGGATAAGATGAGAAAGCTTTTTCATAAAAGACTGAGATCTCTATACCCTAAGTATAACTTGGTCTAGGAGCTGATGCCTTTTCTAATTTTAACATCCTTAGAGTATAAACAGAAATACTGCATTGATATGCCTTGTTCTTGTCCTTGTTAGGTGCTGTTGAGTGGGTCCTGACTCATCACAACATTTATGTACAACAGATTTAAACACTGCTTTGTCCTATGCCATCCTCAAAACCTTTGCTATGCTTGAGCTCATCCTTGCAGCCACTGTGTCAATCCATCTCGTTAAGGGTCTCCCTCTCTTTCCCTGACCCTCTACTTTATCAAGCGTGATATTCTTCTCAAGGGACTGGTCCCTCCTGATAACATCTCTGATAACATCTCCAAAGTACATGAGATGAAGTTTCACCATCCTTGCCTCCAAGGAGCATTCTGGCTGTAGGTCTTCCAAGAAGATTTGTTGCAGTCCATGGTATATATAATATTCATCACCAACACCAGGATTCAAATGCATAAATTTTTCTCTGGTCTTCCTAATTCATTGTCCAGCTTTCACATGCATATGAAGCACGTTAGTCCTTAAAGTGATATCTTTGCTTTTTAACACTTTAAAGAGATCTTTTGCAGCAGATTTGCCCAGTGCAATGTGTCATTTGATTTCTTGAGTGCTGCTTCCATGGGTGTTGATTGTGGATCCAAGTAAAATGAAATCCTTGACAACTTCAATCTTTTCTCCATTTATCATGATGTTGCTCATTGGTCCAGTTGTGAGGATTTTTATTTTCTTTATGTTGAAGTGCAATCCACACTGAAGGCTGTAGCCTTTGATCTTCATCAGTAAGTGCTTCAAGTCCTCTTCGCTTTCAGCAGGCAAGGTTGTGCATATCGCAGTTTGCTAATGAGTCTTCCTCCAATCCTGATGCCCTGTTCTTCTTCATATAGTCCAGCTTCTCGAATTATTTGCTTGGCATAGAGATTGAATAAGTAAGGTGAAAGGATGCAACCACGGTGCACACCTTTCTTGACTTTAAACTACGGAGTATCCCTTTGGTCTGCTCCAACGCCTGCCTTTTGGTTTATGTACAGTTTCCTCATGAGCACAATTTAGTGTTCTGTAATTCCCATTCTTTGCAATGTTATTGATAATTTATAGTCAAATGCCTTGGCAAAGTAAATAAAACATAGGCAAACATCTATCTGGTATTCTCTGCCTTCAGCCAAGGTCCATCAGACATCAGCTATGATATACCTTGTTCCATGTCCTCTTCTGAATCCAGCTTTAATTTCAGGCAGTTCTCTATCCATGTAATGTGGCAACCTCTTTTGAATTATCTTCAGTAAAATTTTACTTGAGTGTGATATTAATGATACTGTTCAATAAGTTCTTCATTTTTGGGGGGTCACCTTTCTTTGGAATGGGCAAAATATCAATCTCTTTCAGTCAATTGTCCAGGTAGCTGTCTTCCAAATTTCTTGGCATAGACAAGTGAGCACCTCCAGCTATGCATCAGTTTGTTGAAATATCTCCATTGGTATTCTGTCAATTTCTTGAGGCTTGTTTTTCACCAATGCCTTCAGTGCAGCTTAGATGTCTTCCTTCAATATCATCGGTTTTTGATCACATGCTACCTCTTGAAATTATTGAACATTGACCAGTTCTTTTTAATATAGTGACTGTATTCGTTCCATCTCCTTTTGATACATCCTGTGTAGTACTTCAATATTTTGTCCAGAGAATCCTTCAGTATTGCAACTAGAGGCTTGAATTTTTTCTGCAATTCTTCCAGCTTGAGAAATTCTGAGCCTGTTCTTCCCTTTTTGTTTTCTAATGCCAGGCCTTTGCACATGTCATTATAATACTTCACTTTGTCCTCGTGAGCTGCCCTTTGAAATCTTCTTTTCAGCTCTTTTATTTCATCATTTTTTTTCCATTTACTTTAATATTCAAGAGCAAGTTTCAGAGTCTCTTCTGACATCCATTTTGGACTTTTCTTTCTTTCCTGTCTTTTTAATGACCTTTTCCTTTATGTATGGTGTCGTTGATGTCATCCCACAACTTGTCTGGTCTTCAGCCATTAGTGTTCACTGTGTCAAATTTATTCTTGAGATGGTCTCTATATTCAGATGGGATGTACTCAGGGACGTATTTTGGCCCCTGTGGATTTTTTTTTTTCTTCAGCTTCAGTTTGCACTTACATATGAGTAAATGATGGTCGGTTCTGCAGTCGCCCCCTGGCCTTGTTCTGATTGATGATATTGAGCTTCTCCACTGTCTGTTTCCACAGATATAGTCAATTTAATTTCTGTGTATTACACCCGGTGAGGTGCAAGTGTAGAGTCTCCATTTATGTTGTTGAAAAATGTATTTCAAGTGAATAAGTCGTCAGTCTTGCAAAATTCTATCATGTGATCCCTGATATCATTTATATCACCAAGGTCATATTTTCCAACTATCAGTCCTTCTCTGTTTCCAATTTTTGCATTCTAATCACCAGTAATTATCAATGCATCTTGAGTACAATCAGTTTAGAACTGTAAAAGGTGGTAAAAACCTTCTATTTCTTCATCTTATCATTAGTGGTTGGTGTGTAATTTGAATAATAGTTTTATTAATGGTTTTCCTTGTAGGCGTATAGATATTGTCCTATCACTGTGTCATAAGTCTGGATATATATATATATATATACACATATACATATATATATTTAATATGTCTTAGGACTGTCCACTTAAACCTATGTCCCGGCATGTCCCAATCTTCCTCAAACAGTTCTGCTTTACTCCTTTTTTTCACCATACCCTTGGGTATATCATTGGTCTTGGACAATAGTTTCTCAGTTTAAATAATATTTTTTCACCACACATAAGATGTATTTAAGACACAGAATCAGTGCAAATTCACGTGCATTATGTCATATTAACACAAGATTCTTAAAACTTCCAATCATGCAAGAAAGTGGTCTTAACGAGATACAGTGTGTTCCTCCCAAACTCTCCACACCAAACAACTAACTTTCTCCATTACCTGCTTATCAGGATTGCCTATACAAAAGACTGACAATACGGAGTAGAAAAATAGTGGAGTGTGTGCATGTGTGTCTGATTATTGCGTACTTGCTTACTACATGCATTTACTGCATTGACTGATACATCGTTTATGCATACGCAATAGCCAAAAGGTGGTAGCAACCCAAATGCTCATTAACTCATGAATGGATAAACAAAATGCTAATCAGAAAGTAAAATGAAATCCTGATACATGCTACAATATGGATGAACCTTGAAAACCTTATGCTAAATGAAGGAAACCAGTCAAAAAAGTACACATACTGTATGATTCCATTTATATAAGATATCCAGAATAGGCAAATCCATAGACACAGAAAGCAGATTAGAGGATGTAACTAATCTTGTTAGTAGAGCATTTTTCTCTTTATTGTTGTTTGCTGTAATTACACAGGGGCTTAGGGAAGGAAGGAATGGGAGTGACTGCTTAATAGGTTGTTGCTGTTGTTAGTTGCTATCTAGTTGACCGAGACGATGACCTTATGTATAAAGGAATGAAAAGTTACCCTGTCCTGTGCCATCTTCATGATCACTGGTATGTTTGGACTCATCTTCTAGCACTATATTGGACAATATTTCAGCTAAATAGGTACTGATTTCCTTTTGCGGTGAGGAAAAAGTTCTGGAACTAGATTGTGGTGATGGTTATACAACATTGTGAATTTACTTAATGCCACTGAATTGAACCATTTAAAATGCTTAGAATGGTAGCTTTATGTTACTTGTAATTTGATCTCAATTAACATTTTTTTTATATGTATATTGTATCCCCACACGTCTGTCAGTTTGTCATACTATGGTGGCTTCCATGTTGCTGTGATGCTGGAAGCTATGCCACCAGTATTAAAATACCAGCAGGGTCACTAATGGTGGGCAGGTTTCAGCTGAGCTTCCAGACTAAGATAGTCTAAGAAGGACATGGCAGTCTACATGTGAAAAAAGTTAGGCAGTGAAAACTTTATGAATAGCAGCAGAACATTGTCTGATATTGTGCTGGATGATGAGTACCTCAGGTTGGAAGGCACTCAAAATACTACTGGGGAAGAGATGCCTCCTCAAAGTAGAGTCAAAGTAGACTCAAAATAAGAACAGCTACAAACATCCATTAATAATCAGAATGTGGAATGTATGAAGTATGAATCTAGGAAAATAGGAAATTGTCAAAAATGAAATGGAATACACTAACAGTGACACCATATGCATTAATGAGCTGAAATGGACTGGTATTGGCCATTTTGAATGGGATAATCATATGTTCTACTATGCCAGGAATGACAAATTGAATAGGAATGGTGTTGCATTCATCATCCAAAAGAATATTTCAAGATCTATCCTTAAGTACAACACTGTCAGTGATACGATAATATCCGTATGCTTACAAGGAAGATCAGTTAATACAAGTATTATTCAAATTTATACACCAACCACAAAGGCCAAAGAAGAAGGAATTGAAGATTTTACCAACTTTTGCAGTTCAAACTGATCAAACTTGCAATCACGGTGCACTGATAATTCCTGGCTATTGGAATGGGAAAGTTGGAAACAGGAAGGATAGGTAGTTGGAAAATTTGGCCTTGGTGATAGAAATTATGCCAGAGATCACGTGATAGAATTTTGAAGACCAGCAGCTTCTTCCTTGGTATGGGTGAAATACTGAATGACACAGGAAGCTTCAAATGAAGATGGAAGGAATACACAGAGTCACCGCACCAAAAAGAATTGGTCGACGTTCAGTCATTTCAGGGGATAGCATATGATCAAGAACTGATGGTAGTAAAGGAAGAAGTCCAAGTTGCCCTGAAGACATTGGCAAAAAAACAAGGTCCATGAATTAACAGAATACCAGTTGTGATGTTTCAACAAACTGACATAGCACTGGAAGTGCTCACTTATTTATGCCAAGAAATTTGGAAGACAGCTACTTGGCAAACTGAGTGGAATAGATTCATATTTATGCCTATTCCAAAGAAAGATGATCCAACATAATGCGGAAATTATTTAACAATATCATCTGCAAGTAAAATTTTGTTGAAGATCATTCAAAAGTGATTGCAGCAGCTCATTGACAGCGAACTGCCAGAAATTCAAGCCAGATTCAGAATGCAAAGGCATTTGATTGTGTGGATCATAACAGATTATGGACAACATTGCGAAGAATGGGAATTCGAGAACACTTAATTGTGCTCATGAGGAACCTGTTCACAGACCAAGAGGCAGTCATTTGAACAGAGCAAGGGGATACTGCCTGGTTTAGAGTGAAGAATCCTGTGCATCAGAGTTGTATCCTTTGCCCATACTTGTTCAATCTGTATGCAGAGCAAATAATCCAAAAACCTGGAATATATAAAGAAGAATAGGGCATTAGGATTGGAGGAAGACTCATTAACAACTTGCATTATTCAGTTGACACAACTTCACTTGCTGAAAGTGAAGAGGACTTGCAGCACTTAGTGATGAAGATAAAAAACCAAAGCCTTCGGTATGGATTACAACTGAACTTAAAACAAAAACCCTCACAACTGGACCAATAAGCAACATCAGGATGAATGGAGAATAGATTGAAGTTGTCAGGGATTTCATTTTACTTGTGTCCACAATCAACGCCCGTGGAAGCAGCAGTCAAGAAATCAAATGACGCATTGCATGGGGGAAATCTGCTGCAAAAGACCTCTTTAAAGTGTTGAAAAGCAAAAACATCACTTTTAAGGACTGAGGTGTGCCTTACCCAAGCCATGGCGTTTTCCATCACCTCATATTCATGTGAAAGCTGGAAAATGAATAAGCAAGATAGCAGAAGAATTGAAGCCTTTGAATTGTGGCATTGGCAAAGAATATTGAATATATCATGGACTGCCAGAAGAACAAACAAATCTATCTTGGAAGAAGTGCAGCCAGAATGCTCGTTAGAAGTGAGGAAAGAGAGACTTCGTCTCACATAACTTGGGCATATTATCAGGAGGGATCAGTCCCTGGAGAAGGACATCGTGCTTGGTAAAGTAGAGGGTCATCAAAAAAGAGGAAGACCCTCAAAGAGATGGATTGACGTAGTGGTTGCAACAATGGGTTCAAGCATAACAACGACTATGATGAGGACAGCACAGGACCAGGCAGTGATTCGTTCCATTGTGCATAGGGTCTCTATAAGTCGGAACTGACTCTAGGGCACCTAGCAACAATAACAACATACTGTTTACTTGCTATATACACTGTGGCATTTTAGAATGGAAACTCCTAAGTGGCAGAGACATATTGTATCTCAATTTTTCTTCAAGTATGAAAAAATGTGTGGTTTAAATATTTTTTGTGATTATTTTGTTTTTTTCTTTTTTTTTCTTATTATTGTTTCTGTATGGCTAGAATATTACATTATTTATTAATATTGTGAAAGTCTGATTCAGTTCAGCTACATCTTAACTCTATAACCTTACCCTATCCATGCTAAGCATTCCTCTGTGCTTTATATTATACTATTTTGTGCTTATATATATGCATGTACGTATATATATATATTTGTATTGTGATTTTATTATTTCATATATGTAATTTT
This sequence comes from Elephas maximus indicus, assembly GCF_024166365.1. Lineage (NCBI taxonomy): Eukaryota > Metazoa > Chordata > Mammalia > Proboscidea > Elephantidae > Elephas > Elephas maximus. The sequence goes on along the minus strand of NC_064846.1, from coordinate 68,690,435 downwards.
TTTCTCTCCAACCAAATTATAAGTTCTCAAGGAGTAGGTTTTGTATGTTAAATTTTTCTACATTACTATCATGCTGAAGCATTTAATAAGAGATATTCAGTAATTTGTTGCCTGATAAGTAACATGTTTCTGTAAAAGTGTAATGTAATAACACTTCAGTGAACTGGCATGCTGGCAAGTAAGGTATCTTGATTAATGGACATTCCTTGTAAGGGTTTGATCATTTTATGAAATGTAATCTTTCAGGTGGAATATCCCTGTGTAGAATATAGAAATTGCCATTAAGACACTCAAATCTGTTCATTTGTTTGTTTACACTATTAATTATTTTTGGACAACTATGTTTCTCAAGAAACTTCATTCAGATCAGTATGCTTGGAAAGAGACCACATAAAAATATTCAAAATTGTTACTAAAAATGTTACATAAACAGCATAAAGCTTTAAAGAAAAAAAATTTCCTTCAAAATTCATATGATTTAGGAGATTAAAGAGAGTAGAGCTTCATAAAAAATTGCAGCTTCAAAGTTTTGCTTAAGTAAAAAGCTAGCACTGGTTATACCAGAAAATGGAGAGATTGGGAGGTATTTTTTCTTGTTTATCCCTACCGAAGCTGCATGTTCTTGAATTAAGGCTATAGGAATAGCTGCCCACTCCCAAAAGTTCAGGGTAAGCAGGTTTAAAGTGATGGTGTTAATATAGAAATCTAATGGAGGGAAAAATGGTCTAAATTGGTCTTTGTTTCTGTTAGCTAGCAAAATAACCCTATGATGATAACTGAAGAACTAGTTTTTCTCTGTGTAGGTCTTTAGGTAAGGCTTAAAAACATGAGGCACCTGGCATGCAAATGGGTTCTTATCCACACCAGGTAAGAGAGTAATAATTGTATCTGACCAGGGTTATATCATATATTGACTACCCTGGAAACCCCAGGGTTTCTATCCTTTATGCTTAGGCACTGGGGGGAAAAAAACAAAAACAGAACAAATAAATCCAAAACAAAAAAGCAGACTAATCCCACAAAGAATTCATGTAACAAATAATTTATTTTATACAAATATTAATGAAATGTGAACACAGTAGATAGAGCTGTGATTTCCGGGTAGCCAGCAATTTGCTATGTGCTCCTTTTTTATAATTACATTTAAAAAAACTAAGTTTTTTCCCATTATTAAGGTTGGATATGGTTATTATTGTATTTCCCTTCAAAAGTAGTATTCTAGCTCAATTTTACTAGCTTCCAGATAAGAATAATGGAAATACTGAAATATAATTGTTGCTTGCTGTAATTACACAGGGTAGTTTGTGGCCAAGTTATAAAATTATTAAGGGCATAACTTCAAGTTTTTGAACTTAAACCTAAATGTACTAAACAGCAACAAAATGGTATAGAATAGGGCCACCTTTAACAAAACCTTGGGAATAGTGAAAACACGCAACTTCTTCCAGATGACAAATCAAGACAATGCCATCATGCTAAGAATAAAGTGGAATGCTTTTACTAATTGTTTTTTTTAGCTCAATTTTTCTTATTTATTTTGCTCCTATCTTAACATCAATAGTTCTGATGTAGCGCTGTTTTTAATCCTTGATTACAATCTTTTGCACCAAAGTTACATGATTATATTCTACAACATATAATTCATTATATATTTTAAATTAAACAATTCCTTATTTAAAAAATAGTTTTTGCTCTCACAAGTAATATTATGGAATATTTTATATAAATTATGTTTTAAGAGCTATCATTTTACAAGACATTTTAATAATATTTTCAAGTTTTCAGACTATCATATTTCTTCCATACCTATTTAAAATGGTACAAACTGTATTTTGTGATGAGAATAGTTGATACATCATAAAAGATCTTCCCATCAATCTTTTATGATGTATCAAAAAAATAAATAAGAATTATGATGCAATTAAAATGAATTCTCATATATTGCAGTGTTTTAAATATTATAATATCCTGAAATGTTTTACAAAAGAATGCTATGGTAGAAATATGTGTCACTAAAGTGATGAAAAATAAAAGTTACATTTACTCAAAAAAAGCAGATATCTACTTATAAGAAACTGTTGAGAGGAAAGGAAATATTTTTTGCCAATTTTCAATTTCAATTAAAATGGACAGCATATAAGTTGCATAATTCCCCAAATATAAATTTGCCTTCAGACTGTGAACACTGAAAACATGTTATCTGATGGTGTATCTGGAGGTGATCAGGAAACCCTGGTGGCATACTGGTTAAGAGCTAAGGCTGCTAACCAAAAGGTCAGTAGTTCAAATCAACCAGAAGCTCCTTGGAAACCCTATGGTGCAGTTCTACCCTGTCCGATAGGGTCGCTATGAGTCGAAATTGAGTCAACAGCAATGGGTTTGGTTTTTGGGTTTGGGGGTGATCATTAAGATATCCTAGATGATTGAATCTGCTCTTTCCCTTCTTTGTGCTTATGGACACATCTAAAAACATGTTTTTTTTTTTGCCCAAAAAATATCATAAATTTATCATAATGCTGACTGATATGTAGATACTGTTTCTACTCTCCCAGAGAGTTCTTTCACTATCTCATTGTTTGTGATCTATGAGCTTTTCTCTGCGTGCAAGCAGTTTGGTTTTATGTGTTGAAAATATTTGATAAAATAACTCTTCAAGATTGATATGTACAGATATTATCTGTTTTTTTTTAATTTTTTTTTTATGAATACTAGGGAATTCCCTAATTAGTGAAAAGGCAAATGTCACTTTTTATCTAGGGATCCTGGGTTCACAGTATATCAGTTGACCCACTTAATATAAAATGTGCTTCAATTTGGAGAAGGCAAATATTTCTGAAAACAAATGAGATCTAACTTGCTTGGGCAACTTAGAAAATACAGTTTATGGCCTTAACAATCTGAAGAATGTGTAAACTCTGTTGTCATTGTTGTTGTTAGGTGCCGTCAAGTCGGTTGCAACTCATAGCGACCCCATGAACAAGAGAACGAAACACTGCCCAGTCCTGTGCCATCCTTACGATTGTTGTTATGCTTGAGCACATTGTTGCAGTCATTGTGTCAATCCATCTCATTGAGGGACTTCCTCTTTTCTGCTGACCCTGTACTTTATGAGGCAGGATGTCCTTCTCCAGGAACTGGTCACTCCTGACAACATGTCCAAAGTATGTAAGACGCAATCTCACCATCCTTGCTTCTAAGGAGCATTCTGGTTGTACTTCTTCCAAGACAGATTTGTTCACTCTTTTGGCAGTCCATGGTATATTCAATATTCTTCGCCACCATCACAATTCAAAGGTGTCAGTTTATCTTCAATTTTCCTTATTCATTGTCCAGCTTTCGCGTGCACATGATGTGATTGAAAATACCATGGCTTGGGTCAGGCGCATCTTAGTCTTCAAGGTGACATCTTTGCTCCTCAACACTTTCAAGAGGTCTTTTGCAGCAGATTTACCCAATGCAATGGGTCTTTTGATTTCTTGACCGCTGCTTCCATGGGTGTTGATTGTGGATCGAGTAACATGAAATCCTTGACAACTTCAATCTTTTCTCCGTTTATCATAATGGTGCTCATTGGTCCAGTTGTGAGGATTTTTGTTTTCTTTTTGTTGAGGTGCAATCCAAACTGAAGGCTGTGGTCTTTGATCTTCCTCAGTAAGCGCTACAAGTTCTCTTCACTTTCAGCAAGCAAGATTGTGTCATCTGCATAATGCAGGTTGTTAATGAGTCTTCCTCCAATCCTGATGCCCTGTTCTTCTTCACATAGTCCAGCTTCTCATATTATTTGCTCAGCATACAGATTGAATAGGTGTGGTGAAAGAATACAACCCTGATGCACGCCTTTCCTGACTTTAAACCAATCAGTATCCCCTTGTTCTCTCTGAACAACTGGCTCTTGATCTGCGTAAAGGTTCCTCATGAGCACAATTAAGTGTTCTGGAATTCCCATTCTTCGCAGTGTTATCCATAGTTTGTTATGATCCACACAGTCGAATGCCTTTTCATAGTCAATAAAGCACAGGTAAACATCCTTCCGGTATTCTCTGCTTTCAGCCAGGATCCATCTGACATCAGCAATGATATCCCTTGTTCTGCGTCCTCTTCTGAATCTGGCCTGAATTTCTGGTAGTTCCCTGTTGATACTCTGCTGCAGCTGCTTTTGAATAATCTTCAGCGAAATTTTGCTTTCGTGTGATATTAATGAAAACCAAACCCAAACCAAACCCAGTGCCGTCGAGTTGATTCCAACTATAACGACCCTATAGGACAGAGTAGAACTGCCCCATAGAGTTTCCAAGGAGCGCCTGGCAGATTTGAACTGCTGACCCTTTGGTTAGCAGCCGCAGCACTTAACCACTACACCACCAGGGTTTCCGATAGTAATGATATCTCTCGATAATTTCCACATTTGGTTGGATCACCTTTCTTGGGAATAGGCGTCAACATGGATCTCTTCCAGTCACTTGGCCAGAGAGCTGTCTTCCATATTTCTTGGCATAGACGAGTGAGCAGTTCCAGCACTGCATCCGCTTGTAAACTGTACATAACAAAAACTGTTTTCTTAGAATTTACTCACATGATATCATTGCCCACTTACCACCCTTCGGCATAACTGCTTAATGTATAATAAGCTAAAGAGATAGATGATAGATAGATATACTGATAGAGATTTATTGATTAAAAGCAGGAAGAATAACACTACTTTGTTTTAGCGTCAGTACCAGAAGGGAACCTGGCATTCATTTAGTCAGTCCCATACTCTTACAGATGAAGCCACTGAAACCCAGAGAAAAATGACTTACCTGAAGTCTGATATCTCATTAGTAGTATAGCCTGCCGTAGAATCTAGGTCTGCTGACTCCTAGGCCAATACTTTCTCTATAAGTCCTAATACATTTTTAAGTCACCCTAGTAAGTTTTTTGATATCTTGGTTCTTACCATAGCTGAAATAAAACAAAAAGTCAATCCTAACATATTTGGACATTGCAATAACATAATAGGTAAATCTAACACATATCCATTGTACTCTAAAAACTTTAGACACATCTTGATTCTTCACGCTATATAAAAGCAATGAAGTGGTGGTGAATATAAGAACATCTGTGTGTTTATAAAGGACATGTTATTTTTGTTTAATGTGGTAATGTTTTGATATACTGCAGAGTACCTCATCTTTGGATGACAGGAAAATGGCACCTGGTTTTACCATAGAAGACATCTGATACTTCCTTAAATGGACAAAGAGAAGTTATCCCATATGTAAAATTGTTCTTCACATCTGTGCTGCTTTAGGAACCATGTTCTCTTTGTAATTGACTTCTAGCAAAAAACAAAACAAAAACAAAAAGAAACCCATTCCTGTCAAGTCCATTCTGACTCATAGTGACCCTATGGGGCAGAGTAGAACTGTCGGGTAGGGTTTCCGGGGCTATAATCTTTATAGAAGTAGGCTGCTACATCTTTCCCCCATGGAGTGGCTGGTGGGTTCTTACCACCAAACTTTCGGTTAGCAGCTGAGCGCTTTAACCACTGTGCACGCCAGAATCCTAATTGGATTCTACAAGAAGTTTTATTTATTTTTTTAATTGTAAAATAAAATGTCAAAAACTGAATTTGTACAAAATGCTTTAAAATAATTGCAATGAGGATTTCAAAAACACCTATTGCAAGTGCAGCCTTCTTGAAAGTATAAATATATATGAGTATTTGAAGAGGGCTTGCTACAATCACCACGTTAAGATAAATAGTTAAATTATTGTGTGCCTTACTTATCAAAGCCCTGCCTAAAATCATTGGTGAACTTATGAGTGTATACCTGGTACAGGTCCATATTCCCAGAGTCCCACTGGGAAAATTCCTATTTAACAAACAAACAAAAAAATTAGATTGCATATCTTTGATCGTGATTAATGATATAGTCCCAGTGGAGGAAAATGCTTTGAATTTAGTAAAATATTATATCTCTTCTATTTAATGATAACTAATTCATCGACCAAAAAAAAAAAAAAGAAAAGAAATCCTGTGGATTTATCAAAAATACATTTCCTTCCTTTAGTGGTCGTTAAGGCAAAATAGTAGATATACTTTACCAGGTTATAAAATGTATGAATCTGAAGAGCCATAACAAGCAGCTACGTGGTTAGGCTGAGGCAACTAGATTCTTTAGTAGCTGTCTGACATCTGCTTCTCTCATTCTTACTATTTGCTGCCAGAGCTGATGGGGAGGGAAAAGGATTTCTCATACAAATTACTGGAGAAGGATCATCTGAAACCATTATATGTTGGTTGATTTTCAGCCCCAAGTAATATTGAAGTTTGTCTTCCTACACAATAAAAATTGTGTAAATCTGTTTTGGTTTAAAAATAATAATTTAAGAAGGTAGTTATTAAAAAAAATCAATGTTAAACATCTTAAATAGAATTATAATTAATATTATATATCACTAGGTAGGAAACCCTGGTGTCGTAGTGGTTAAGAGTTCGACTGCTAACTAAAAGGTCGGCAGTTTGAATCCAGCAGGTGCTCTTTGGAAACCCTATGGGGCAGTTCTACCCTGTCCTATAGGGTCGCTATGAGTGAGAACCAGCTAGACAGCATTGGGCTTTTTTTTTTTTTTTTAATCACTAAGTAGGGCATTATTATAAAGGTAGTGTTACCATTTTTTAAAACAAACCTATCAGAATGTAGAGAGTTAAAAATGCCGTTGCTTTCTTAGCAGTTACCTTGGAAAACAATTTCAAATAAAATACTTCAAAAATGTTTTGAACAATAGTAGCCTCCTTGTAAGTAATGAATATAGTCTCTCAAGATAAATTCTTATAAATGAATGATATTCTTTCACATATATGGTCTGATGTTGTTATTTGTTGTCAAGCAGGCTCTAATGCATAGTGACCCCATGGACAACATAACAGAATATTGCTCAACCATGCACTATCTTCACAATACTTGATATGCTCATTGTTGTTGACACTATGTATTTTGAGTGCCTTCAAACATAGGTGGCTCATCTTCCACCATTACGTAGGACAACACTCTGTCGTGATCCATGGAGTGTTCATTGGCCAATTTCCTGAAGTAAATGACTTCTAGTCTGTGTTAGCCTGAAATCTCCACTGAAACCTGTCCACCATGGTTGACCCTGCTGGTATTTAAAATTCTGGTGGCAGAGCTTGCAGCATCACAGCAAGGTGTGAGCCACCACAGTATGACAAACTGACAGCAGGGTGGTGGATATGTTCTGATAATCAAACAACAACAACAAAAACAAAACCATTCTGACTCACGTTCTGAGAGGTTTGTTAAAAAACAGTTTTATTAATGTTTAGCCATGTGACTAATGTTTAGCAACAATTAGTATCTAATTTTGTGTGGGGGGCATGTGTGCACATATGCACACACACACACACACACACACACACACACAACACACGCATGACTTTATTTTCTGCCGTGTCGGATATGGAGAGAGGAAGATCGTTGTCTGATTTTTAGTTCCACCATACCTATACTCATAATCTCATACGTGCAGGAAACAATGTGGTGCCATAGATCAGGAGTTGGCAAACTACGGCTAGTGGGCTACATTTAGCCTGCTGCCTCTTTTGTGCAGCCTGCAGATAAGATTCTGTTTTTCATTTTTAAAAAAAGGTTGAAAACAATCCAAAGAAGAATATTATATGATATGTGAAATTATATGAAATTTAAATTTCTTTGTCCACCAAGTTTTATCGGAACACCGTTTGTCTACGTATTGCCTCTGGCTGCTTTCACACCACGACGGCAGATTGAGTAGATGCAACAGATTCTATATGACCTAGACAGCCTAAAATATTTACTGTCTTGCCAACCCCTGCAGTAAATCAGCCACTGAGGAATAAATGTGAGGGTAAGAGAAAAAATGCACTAACCCCAGGAATCAAGGAACACTCGTTATCCAGTTTTGAGAGAAAATTATATGAGTTTGACAGGTGATATAAATTGAGCAAAATAGTATCTTCTATAGGTTACCCTTAAGATGGTGAGGAAGAATAATTTTCAAATTGTAGATATTAATTCACAGTGAGCATGTGTTTTCTGAGTAGTGTGGTTCTTAAATCAAACATTACACGGGGTAGAGCATGGGTAGAAAGAAGACAAGGCAGGTTATGATTCCATCCTATTGCCAGATTTCTTCTCCATCCTTCATTAAAGTGTAGAAGATACATCTGCTTCAAGATGGGCATGGTGGTCTTATTCCCTCTTGAGAGGCGATTCAATTTTAGGCACAGGGAAGAACATGACCACTCTAAAACCACAAGGGAATACATCCTGGGCTCAAAGGGGAAAATTGTATCTGATTGGAATTTAGCCACTGTTTGTTCAGCCTTTGCTCTTTCTTTCATCAAAATGTTACTGTGATGAGCACATATTCTATACAAGAATCAGCGTTATACATTGTCATTCTAGTGACTAGGTCTAATCTTGAGGAATATGTTCTAATTTTCTTTCTTGTACTAAAATCTTCAGTGTGTGTATTGTATGTGTATGTATATATAGTATATACACGTGTATACATACGTGTGTATCTATTTGCGTATTATATTTACGCATCAATGTGTCTCAGTGACAGTGTCATTGCCATAACAACATAATGATTACTGGTATGATCTAATAAAATTTAGCTTTCTTATTTTCTTGGAACACAATTACCAGGGAGCTTGTTGATTTGTATAAAGAAGCTCCTATTTGGTATCTAAATGCCCTCACAGTAGCTAAACTTCCACCTACTCACTGTACAGAAACCAAATAATACAGAACATAAGGGACCAAAGCAATTTTCACTGATTGCTTCTTATTTGAAGGATAGGAGATATGCAGAACAAGCTAATAGCCCCAGGGATGGTGTGTATTATGGCCAAGAAAGACAGAAATGCGACTCATAAATTAGGTTTATTAGATCTTGTATATGGTATAGAAAGAGAGGCTTGAAAGTGATACCATATCGCTTCTGTTTTCATTCATCCATGAATATTAGATTTATCAATTATGCTTAGTGGTTAGTCCATGCATGAAAGAGCCATTATAATACACATATAATCCTATAATATAGCTGAAGAAGTATAGTTAAATATCTGACACTCTCTTGTATAAACCAAACTAATAATCCAGAGGGAGCTGAACTTGGCATTCAATGTTTCAGCTAGGATATGAGATCTAAGTTTTTAAAATAAATTTGTAAGTGACCGTTGCAGTGTCGTTGCATTGAAGGAAAATTCACTTTACTATATAATTTTCTTACCATCTGAATTATGAATATCTTATTTTTAATGCTTTTTATTAAAAATATATTTATAGGCCTTTCCATTTCTAACTTTATTTTCTCTCTTAAAATTTGTCATAAATGAGTCCTGACTGTGCTTTTTTTTAATTAAATTTGTTAAGTACTTGCACTAGCTTTCCCCACATTTCCCCTTTCCCCCTCTAATTTCAGAGTTTCCTAAATATTATTATTTATCTCACACTGTCTAGTGTAAAATGCTCTCTGCACAGTCAGTGCCATCCAAAGCTTATTAACTAATTAAGAGAAACAAAAATACGAACCCATTGCCCTCCAGCAGATTTCAACTCATAGTGACCATATACAGCAGAATAGAACTGCCCCATAGGGTTCCCAAGTAGCAGCTGGTGGATATGAACTGCCGACCTTTTGATTAGTAGCCAAACACTTAACTACTGCACCACCAGGGCTCCAAAAGAAACAAAAGTGCAAAAATTTATGTAGAGATCACACATTGAGAGAACACTCTGAAAATTTGCTAAAATGTATCAACACAAACTTCTCCAAAGTATACCCATGGGTATCATTAAAACAAAACAAAAAACGTTGCTTTCAAGTGGATTCTGACTCATAGCGACCCTACAGGACAGAGTATAACTGCCCTATATTATTCCCAAAGCTGTAATCTTTACGGAAGCAGACTGCCACAAATTTCTCCCATGGAGGGGCTGGTGGGTTCAAACAGCTGATGTTTCTTTCAGTTAGCAGCCAAGCACTTAACCACTGTGCCACCCGGGCTCTTTACGGTTATCATTGCATACCTTGTACTCTGTAAAATAGTGACATTAAAGAATAGGGCATATTTGCAATTTTGTGATCCTCATTGTTCAGCTTCTTACTTGTGAACTTAAGTCAGAACTAGAATTTATTAACCAGCCATTTCGTACCACCTTCACTCTTTTTATCTTCGTCTGAGCCAACTTTAATTCCTCACCTGAATTATTGCAGTAGTCTCTTTTATAGTTCCCTTGCTTTCATACTTGCCTTCCCATGCTCTAGTCTCAACACAGCAGCCAGAGAGATTCTGTTAAAAAGGTAGCCAGCGAATTTCTTTGTTCAAATCTCCGATCGTTCCCCTTTTCATTTAGATTAAAACCCAAGGCTCTTACCGTGGCCTACAAAAACAAAAAACAAAACAAAAAATATATTGCCAAAGTGCTGATTCCCGATTCCTACACATAGCATCCCTATAGGACAGAGTAGAACTGTCCCAAGGCCGTAATCTTTACGGAAGCAGCAGGCTGCCACATCTTTCTCCAGTGGAGTGACTGGTGGGTTTAAACCGCTGACCTTTCGCTTAGCAGCGGACTGTTTAACCACTGCACCACCAGGGCTCCAGTAGTCTACAAGGCCTTAAAAAAATCTTCAGTTTACTAATGTAAACTCACTCTTCTATTTAATCTCATCTCCTACTACTTTCTTCCCCACTCAAAGTAGCCTTTTTGCTCTCATCTATGAATTTTCATTTATAATTTATTTTCCCATTTCCTTTTTAAAATCCTTAGAAGCTGACATAGTCATAAATTGCATTCTACTTGGTTGTCCTATGAATAGTTTTTCTAGGACTCAACAAGCATAATATTTGGAGGCCAAATAGGCAGCAATAACAACACCAACAAGATGTCTTTGCTCCCTTTCTGAAATTCTTTGCTTAAACTACAGATTATGCCGGGTTGGAATGGAGAATCAATGAGCCATTGTGAGCAACCTGCACACACTGTTGGTTTTGACATTTTCTTTTCTTTTTGGTGGGTCAGAAGGGTACTGTTGAAAATTACTGCTTCAGTGCCTGAAAGAGTTAATTTAGCTTCCAAAAATGCTTATTATACTCCCAGGCAGTAATTTATGCACTAGGAGACTCTGGTTCTATTTTTTGGTAAAATGCACATCTGCTACAGGACAAGATAGGGACAGCTGTTGATTAAAAGAGACTTCAGTGTCTTTGCGCCTTAGGAGAGAGTTATCAGAGCAATTTTACTCATTAGAAAGTGCTTAAAGATTATATTCACAGTCCAATGTGCCTTTTCTGATCCCATCTTACAGATAGTTTTTTTTTTTTTTAAATAAATGAACATAAATTGCTGTTGTTGTTGTTAGGTGCCGTTGAGTCGGCTCTGACTCATCGAGACCCTATGCACAACAGAACGAAATACCGCCTGGTCTTGCACCATCCTTACAATTCTTGTTACGCTTGAGCTCATTGTTGCAGCCACTGTGTCAATCCACCTAGTTAAGGGTCTTACTCTTTTCTGCTGGCCCTGTACTTTACCAAGCATGAGGTCCTTCTCCAGGGATTGATCCCTCCTGAAAAAAATGTCCAAAGTAGGTAAGACACAGTCTCGCCATCCTTGCTTCTAAGGAGCATTCTGGTTGTACGCCTTCTGAGACAGATTTGTTTGTTCTTTTGGCAGGCCATGGTATAGTCAATATTCTTGACCATAGCCACAATTCAAAGATGTCAATTCTTCTTTGGTCTTCCTTATTCATTGTCCAGCTTTCACATGCATATGATGCCATTGAAAATACCATGGCTTGGGTCAGGTGCACCTTAGTCTTCAAGGGGACATCTTTGCTTTTCAACACTTCAAAGAGGTCCTTTGCAGCAGATTTACCCAATGCAATGCGTCCTTTGATTTCTTGACTGGTGCTTCCATGGCTGTTAATTGTGGATCAAGTAAAATTAAATCCTTGATAACTTCAATCTTTTCTCCATTTATCATGATGTTGCTTGTTGGTCCAGTTGTAAAGATTCTTGTTTTCTTTATGTTGAGGTGCAATCCATACCGAAGGCTGTGGTCTTTGATCTTCATTAGTAAGTGCTTCAAGTCTTTTCATTTTCAGCAAGCAAGGTTGTGTCATCTGCATAACACAGGTTGTTAATGAGTCTTCCTCCAATCCTGAGGCTCTGTCCTTCTTCATATACTCCAGCTTCTCGGACTATTTGCTCCATACAGATTCAATAGGTATGGTAAGAGGATACAACCCTGACCCACACCTTTCCTGACTTTAAATGACTCAGTATTCCCTTGTTCTGTCCGAACAACTGCCTCTTGATCTATGTACAGGTTCCTCATGAGCACAATTAAGGATTCTGGAATTCCCATTCTTCGCAATGTTATCCGTCATTTTTTATGATCCACACAGTCTAATGCCTTTGCATAGTCAATAAAACATAGGTAAACATCCTTCTGGTATTCTCTACTTTCAGCCAGGATCCATATGACATCAGCAATGATACCCCTGGTTCCACGTCCTCCTGTGAAACCAGCCTGAATTTCTGGTAGTTCTCTGCCAATATACTGCTGCAGCTGTTTTTGAATGATCTTTAGCAAAAGTTTCCTTGCGTGTGGTATTAATGATATTGTTCTATAATTTCCGCATTTGGTTGGATCACTTTTCTTGGGAATAGGCATAAATATGGATCTCTTCCAGGTAGTTGGCCAGGAAGCTGTCTTCCATATTTCCTGGTATAGACGAGTGAGCACCTCCAGCGCTACATCCATTTGTTGAAACATCGTAGTTGATATTCCATCCATTCCTGGAGTCTTGTTTTTTCGCCAGTGCCTTCAGAGCAGCTTATACTTCTTCCTTCGGTACCATCGGTTCCTGATCATATGCTACCTCTTGGAATGGTTGAACATCGACTAATTATTTTTGGTATAATGACTCTGTGTATTCCTTTCATCTTCTTTTGATACTTCCAGCATTTTTTAAGATTTTCCCCATAGAATCCATCACTATTGCAACTCGAGGCTTGAATTTTTTCTTCAGTTCTTTCAGCTTGAGAAATGCCGAGCATGTTCTTCCCTTTTGGTTTTCTATCTCCAGCCCTTTGCACATGTCATTATAATACTTTGTCTTCTCGATCCGCCCTTTGAAATCTTCCGTTCAGTTCTTTTACTTCATCAATTCTTCCTTTTGCTTTTGCTGCCCAGCATTCGTGAGCAAGTTCCAGTCTCCTCTGACATCCATCTTGTTCTTTTCTTTCTTTCCTGTCTTTTCAATGACCTCTTGCTTTCTTCATGTATGATGTCCTTGATATCATTCCACAACTCCTCTGTTCTTTGGTCACTAGTGTTCAATGAGTCAAGTCTACTCTTGAGATTGCCTCTAAATTCAGGTGGGATATACTCAAGGTCATATTTTGGCTCTGGTGGACTTGCTCTGATTTTCTTCAGATTTGTTTGCTCATTTCAAACTGGGGTCCAGATTGATATTGGAAAAACGTGCCAATAAGGTACAAAGACGTACAATATGTAGATCTTAGCCTTCTAGTAAAGCTCTATTTCTAAATAGTAACTGAGATTGTTTATACCTTTGTAGTTTATACTTTTATAATATTTTCTGGTGAGATAGATATTTTACCAAAGAAATTCTGAAAAGGAGAGAAATATTTTCTGCTTCAGTAATTTCAGAAATTTCCCCATTTAAAAAAGCAAAACAAAACTATTGTTAGGTATTTTGAATGTTTTAGGAATTACAGTAAAGCCTGCAAAAGCTGGAATCTGTCAGAAAAGGGAAACTCGAATATTTTCCACTAAAATGAAGGATTGTTGTTGTTAGATGCCGTCTAGTTAGTTCCAGTTCATACCAGAACAAAATACTGCCTGGTCCGGCTCCATCCTTACAATCATTGCTATGTTTGAACCCATTGTAGCAGCCACTGTGTCAATCCATGTCATTAAGTGTCTTCCTCTTTTTCAGTGACCCTCTACTGAGCATGATCTCCTTGTCCAGGGACTGGTCCCTCCTGATAACATGTCCAGGGGCTGGTTATCCAATAAGCAAGATAAGCATGGGCTTACGTGTGTGTAGTTACTAATCTGTGATGAACAATTTCATATGGGTTTCACCACACCACATGCGAGTGAAACCCATGTGAAATTGGGCAAGTAAAACCCATGTGAAATTAGTAAGCAATCACAAGTAAGCCTGTGCTTACCCTGCTTACAAGGTCATCTGCCCTTGTTACCTAAAAAAACCTGAAAATTTACGAGGTCATCTGCCCTTGTTAGGGATGATAAATTTGAAAAGAGGCTTTGATTCTGTATGAAGGTGCTGTGTGGTTGGGAAAGAGAGAGCTTTCAGCCATACCTAGAAGCAGAATCTTTGGTATGGTGAAAAAATGTGAAATTGTTCACTACAGATTAGTAAATAAGCACGAGTAAGTGTCTTTTTTGGTGATTCTCTAATTTACCAAGCATGATGTCCTTCTCCAGGGATTGATCCCTTCTGATGACATGTAAGACAAAGCCTCAGTCTCCTTGCTTCTAAACAGCATTCTGGTTGTACTTCTTCCAACGTGGATTTTTTTTTTTGGCAGTTCATGGTATATTCAATATTCTCTTCACCAACACCACAATTCAAATGCATCAGTTCTTCTTACATTTTCCTTATAAAAAAAAGTAGCCAGTGAAAACAAATGATAGAAAGTAGTAAGACTGCACCCTGTCAAAGGCAGAAAACTTAAGACCCAGAAAAACAAAGCAGTTCTGTAAATTTCCAGTTCTCACAGGTTTCACAGTACCATTTAACATATTGGTTATTTTTTAAAATTTCAGTAAATCGGCACATGAAAGGAAAGAGAAATAGTGCTGTATAGTTTTAATTTGGCCGCTTCTCTTTAAACAAAACAAGGAATTATTATGCTTTTATAATATGACACTTTGAAAGGCATATATGTTTGTATAATAGACTGCAAATTATAAAGCCTAGTTACAATTGTTTTATTTTAAATTACCAAATTGATACTGTTTTGTGGTAACAGTTTTTCTTTCTCGGGGCCTTAATGCTTTGCCTTATGGTAATTCAGTGCAAACCAGAACAATATACAATAGTTATACAAAAATGCAGGTTTTAGAAATCATATCTAGGATACCTGCTTTTCCCTAAATGTTCACATTAAAAAAAAAAAGGCAATATAAGGTTATATTTTTTGGTAGTTAGATCAGAAAAGAAGTAAATAATTCTAGATTACACTATTTGAATTTCAAATGGTTTTAACACACCATGTATAATTCTGCAGAGGCAAAATGATGAATGAGTACCACATAGATAGCTACTATTACAGTTTAAATAATCTCTTTGCTCATTTTGATTCCACAGTGTGTGAGACATGTGATTATTAATATATCAATTGTAAATTGTGATGAAATCTTAATGTAAATAGGATAACTAAATAAAATTTATCTTAATTACAGTATTTTGTGATAAGAACGTAGGTACAAATATTTCCCACACAGTTCATTAAAGTTTAATGGTCAAAATTAAGAAACACTAAATTTTAAAGTATTAACTAAAAATAAACTCTGGGGGATGCTATGATGTTTTTCAGTGAAAAATCGGAAATCTTAGTCTTGAATAAATTATCAACTAAAAACATTTACTTATTTTAAAGTAATGCATAAATGTTAGTGCAAAATTGATCTGTATGCATGTATCTTTCCAAATATTTCTGTAAATCAAATATCATATGACAGATTAAAACACATACTTAAAAAGATGTTTAATTTCTGAGTATACTTGGTATTGTTTTTTCCTTAATGAACACTAGTAAGTGGGCTTTTATGGTAACATACATACATCAATTTTTTTTTCAATAAACCACAGTTTGCTATTAATTGCCCTTTTCCAAATACACACAAATGAGTTTTCAAAGAAAACTTTAGCGCAGAAAACTACAAAGTTGTTGCTCATTTTTTAAGAACACAGTTCAGTGATTTTCACTGTTTAATATACTATTGTAGTGACCTACAAAAAGTTAAGTATTTTCATGTATTAGATTTATTCTGTGATTGTTATTGAAGAATGAATGATATCCTAGCTTTCTTATATATTAATATGTATGTGGTTGAAAAGTGAGGGAGAGCACTATTTTTCAGAAATTAAATGTTGCCTTTTTTAGTACATCAGCATGTAAGAACACCAGCACTTAAAAATAGCAGTAATTTCTTTAATATATTTTACTTCTATTGGTTTCATTTCAATTGAAGTTGCCTTGCAGTTTCTGTAATTAGTGGTTATTGCTCTATTTTTTTCCCTGTCAGTGCAAATGAGTAGTTGTTGGGTAAAATTTAGAAGACTGGGCTGTAAATCATTGAATCTCTGCATAAAAATCTCTAGCAGATTGTCAGGGTTGTTGTCCCATAAGGCCTTTAATTTCTAAAATATTTCAAAGCTTGTGTTTAGGGATGAACATTTTTGCACAATAGATATACTGGTATTCTCCTAGTCCTTCATCAGAATGCTAACTGATCTTTTGCTTTCAAGCGTTCATGGGCCATTGGTCCATAGTGATGAAGCTAAAACCTGGACGTAGAAAAAGGACATGAATATATGCAGAAATGATAACCCCTTAGCAGCTATGATTTATAAGCAAATGTTCAGAGTATATAAAAAAATTTACAAGAATAGCAAGTTGTCAATTTATCAGTCAAAATGACTGATCATCCCCATGTAAGTCCAATCATACAGAAATCCTAATAAAAATTTGATTTTGACTTTAAATGATTTGAGCTTCACTAACAAACATACTATCATAGGCATGACTTTCTGCAGGTTTAAAATAGCAGCATGAGCATATTATAATCTTCCATTTATAGATGGTTGATAGAGTTAATAAGAAAAATCCTGACTATAATCTTAAAAGTGAAATACTTAGTGAACTATTTGTTCAACTTGCCAATTCCCTGTAAGTATGTTGTTGAAATTCCTAAGGATATATTCTAGTTGCCTGGCAATGGATTGTGTTGAAATTCATTTAAAGTTCATTGAACATGGGAAGGATGTAATTTATTCAAATCCCCCACTTACTAAATCTGGATTTGACTTTTTTAAATATTTATTTTTTTCCACCTAATGAAATGGACTTGAAAAGAATTAGCAAAATCTCTGTAGAATTGTGACAGAGTAATTCCAGTGTTGTCTATAAAAGTTTTCACCGACAGGAGCTGAAGGCTGAATTAAGATAAATTGTTGTTTAGAGGATTTGTTCTGTTTTGATTTTTCTTTCCAGAAAGTGATTCTGTTTTAAATGCTTTATAATCTTGCCAACACCTCCCTTTCCAGATAAATAATGAGATCATGTATCCACGCATTTAATGGGTACATACAGTAATAAAAAGTTTTACAGATGGGCTCCTGGATTTCTTAATAGTTAATCACATAGGTAGTAGAAGGCAGAATTTTTCCATGGACTTATATTGAAGCTATCTCAAGTAAGCATAGGTTTTTGAAGTATAAATTATATGACAGTTTTAAATGTGTAAAAATTTATCACCTGAGACTGTTTTTACACACCTGATACTTTTAGATTCCTCCTTTTTTTTTTTTAATTCTCTATATGTAGGTTATCCACATGCTCACAGCCATGTTTGTATAGATTCTGCAATTTCAGCTCTTTGGTCTTAGGTGTGATCCTTAATATCTGTGGTCAAGACCAAGCACATGCATTCTTGTTAGTAAGAAAAGTCTTTGACTTAGTAAAGACTTAACTACTAAATTGTTTTCTGTTTAATGGAAGTGCAATGGAGCTAAAATTCAAAGCAGTAGGTGTGAAAATGAATTGTTTGGGAGACTCTTTTAATTGCATCCAATAATGTGCATGATATGTAACCAAATCTATGAAGCCATATTAGCCCTCTCACATTCATGATTTCTTTCACTGAATTATGGAAGAAGTTCTTAGTGAGAAAACCAAATAATTAGCAATTAAGAGAAAGATAGTCTTTAAATTAAATCTTGTTAAAACCAATAATTCTATTTTAAAATGACAACACAGGTTGTTTTCTCTCTCCTGTGCTAATAAATGAAATAGGCATAAATGTAGACTTCAAGAAGTTCAAGGTGTCCTAGAAGCTCCGGGAGATATAAAGATGAATTTACATCCAGTTTCTGCTTTTAGGGACCACATAGCCAAATTAGGGCAGATAAGAAATATAGGCAGATAATTATATTTCAAGGGAGAAACTGATTGATTCCAGAAAGGAGATAGAGAGCCTGAGCCATGGGAAGTCAGAGAAAGGAGAGATCTATTCAGGCAGGAGAAGGATTCCTAGTGCAGGTGGCACATTGTTGAAAGAATTAGACATGTGAGTCAGCAGGAAGAGGGTGTTCCGTAGTTAAGAAAAGAATAATTAAAGGCATAAACATGGCAAGTCTCTGGTGTACACTGATGTACATTGGAAAGTTCAGTTTCCATGGGACAAATGTATGAGACAGAGTAGCTGGAAGGAAACTTGAAAGGTTAAGTTTAAGTCTTGAATGCCAGATACAGGAGCTCTGTTGATATTTAAAATTTGGGGGCTGGAGAGTCAGAACTACACTTCAGGAATTTTTTTTTTTTTCTGGCAGGGGCACCAAAAAAATAATCTGACTCTAATATACTTTACTCTATTTGTAACCACTGATTCTAAAGATATCCTGACAGTGGCATGCTGGAGCAGGCCAGTACTCACTTGTGTGAGCCGACTGTATGCATCTCTTCTAAGTCTATACAGTGATATCATGTTGTTAGCTTGAAATCAGCCATGGTGGGATTATTATACCATCAAAAAAACCAAAAAACCCAGTGCTGTAGGAGTTGATAAATGTTACAAAGCAGGATTTTTTTTTTTTGCCCTTTCTGAGAGCTGGTTGTTAAATATTAACCAGCATACCACTGAATGTACAATGTTAATGTTTACTTATTATTTTTAAATGTGGAGGCTTGAATGTTGCCGTGATGCTTGGAGCTATGCCTCCAGTGTTGCAAGTGCCAGCAGGGCCACTCATGGTGCACAGGCTTCAGTGGAGCTTCTAGACTAAGAATAGGAAGAAGGTCCTGGTGATCTCCTTAAAAAAAAAAAGAAAAGCCAGTGAAAACCTTATGAATAGCAGCAGAATATTGTCTGACATAGTTCCGGAAGATGAGACCCTCAGGTTTGAAGGCACTCAAAATACCGCTGGGGAGGAGCTGCCTTCTCAAATAACCTTCTCAAATAAAGTCTACCTTAATAACATGAATGGAGTTAAGCTTTCAGGACCTTAATTTGCTGATGTGATATGGCTCAAAACAAGAAAAAACAGCTGCAAACATCCATTAATAATCAGAATGTGGGATGTATGAAGTATGAATCTAAGAAAATTGGAAGTTGTCAAAAATGAAATGGAACACATAAAGATCAGTATCCTAGGCATTAGTGAGCTGAAGTGGAATCCTACTGGCCATTTTGAATCAGACAATCATATGGCCTACTAAGCTGGGAATGACAAATTGAAGAATGATGGCATTGCATTCAACATCAAAAAGAACAGTTCAAGATCTATCCTGAAGTACAGTGCTGTCATATCCATATGCCTACAAGAAAGATCAATTAATATTACTATTATTCAAATTTTTGCACCCAACTGCTAATGCCAAAGACAAGGAAATTGAAGATTTTTACCAACATCAGCATTCTGAAATTGATCAAACATGCAATCAAAATGCATTGATAATTACTGGTGATTAGAATGCAAAATTGGAAATAAAGTAGGATCAGTAGTTGGAAAATACAACCTTGGTGATAGAAACTACACTGCAGATCCCATGACAGAATTTTGCAAGACCAACAACTTATTCATTGCAAATACCTTTTTTCATCAACATTAAGGGTGATGATAATGCACATGGACCTCACCAGACAGAAAACACAGGAACCGAATCAACTACACCTGTGGAAGGAGACCCTGGAGAAGCTCAATATCATCAGTCAGAACAAGGCCAGGGGCCAATTGCAGAACAGACCATCAATTGCTCACATGCAAGTTCAAGTTGAAACTGAAGAAAATTTTAAAAAGTATACAAGAATGAAAATATGACTGAGAATATCACACCTGAATTTGGAGACCATCTTAAGAATAGATTTGACGCATTGAACACTAACAATGGAAGACCAGAGAAGTTATGGGAATACATCAAGGACATCATACTTGAAGAAAACAAATGGTCACTAAAAAGACAGGAAAGAAAGAAAAGACCAAAATGGATGTCAGAAAGACTCTGAAACTTGTTCTTGAACGTAGAATAGTTAAAATGAATGGAAGAAATGTTGAGGTAAAAGCTGAATAGAACATTTGAAAGGGCTGCTTGAGAAGAGAAAGTAATGTATTATAATGACATGTGCAAAGACCTGGAAATAGAAACTCAAAGGGTAAGAACATGCTTAGCATTTCTCAAGCTGAAGGAACTGAAGTAAAAATTCAGGCCTCGAGTAGCGATTTTTAAGGATTCTATAGGCAAAATATTGAATGACCGGGATGTATCAAAAGAAGATGGAAAGAATACAGAGTTACTGCACCAGAAAGAATTGGTCAACTTGCAACCAATTCAGGAGTCAGCATATCATCAAGAACTCATGGTATTGAAGGAAGAAGACTAAGCTGCACTGAAGGCATTGGCAAAAAACAAGGCTCCAGGAATTGACAGAATACTAACTGAGATGTTTCAACAAGCAGATGCAGCACTGGAGTAGCTTACTAGTCTATGCCAAGAAATTTGGAAGACAGCTACCTGGCCAACCCACTGGAAGAGATCCATATTTGTGCTCATTCCAAAGAAAGGTGATCCAACAGAATGCAGAAATCACTGAACAATACCATTAATATCACATGCAAGTAAAATTTTGCTGAAGATAATCCAAAAATTGTTCTAGCAGTACATGGACTGGGAACTGCCAGAAATTCCAGCCATGTTTAGAAGAGGATGTGGAACTTGAAAGCAGAAAATACCAGAAAGATGTTTACCTGTGTTTTATTGACTGTGCAAAACCATTCAACTGTGTGGATCAAAACAAATTATGGTTAACATTAAGAAGAATGGGAATTCCAGAACACTTAATTGTGCTCGTAAGGATCCTGTACATAGACTAGAAGACACATTTTTGAACAGAACAATGGGATACTGCACAATTTAAAATCAAGAAAGGTGGTACGTCTGGGCTGTATCCCTTCACCATACTTATTCAATCTGTATGCTAAGCAAATTATCTGAGATGCTGGACTATATGAAGAAGGACAGGGCATCAAGATTGGAAGGAGACTCATTAAAAACCTTCAATATGCAGATGACACAACCTTGCTTGCTGAAAGTGAAGAGGACTTGAAGCACTTACTGCTGAAGGTCAAAGACTACAGCCTTCAGTATGGGTTACACCTCAACATAAAGAACACAAAAATCCCTACTACTGGACCAGTAAGCAACAATCACGATAAATGGAGAAAATATTGAAATTGTCAAGGATTTCATTTTATTTGAACCCACAATCGATGCCCACGGAAGCAACTAAGCCATGATATTTTCAATCACCTCATATGCATGCGAAAGGTGGACAATGGATAAGGAAGATCGAAGAAAAATTGATGCCTTTGAATTATCATGTTAGCAAAGAATATGGACTGCCACAAGAATAAGCAACTCTGTCTTGGAAGAAGTACAGCCATAGAACTCCTTGGAAGAGAGGTTGACAAGACTTTATCTCATGTACTTTGGACATGTTATTAGGAGGGACCAGTCCCTGGAGAAGGACATCAATGCTTGATAAAGTAGAGGGTCAGTGAAAAGGAGGGAGAGTCTCAGCTAGACGGATTGACACAGTGGCTGCAAAAATGGGCTCAAACAGCAACAATTGTGAGGAAGGCCCATGACCAGGCAGCATTTCATTTTGTTGTGCGTAGGGTTGCCATGAGTTGGAACTGACTAGATAGTGCCTAACAAGAACAAGAACAGACTTAATTCTCATTTGTACTTGCAAATTGATAACAGACTTTGAAGAGAAAATGAGGGTGTTATCATCGTTGCTTTATTATAAAAGGAAGATGATAATTTACCGAACACATTGAATTTTGTCCTCTAAGAAATCAAATACCTTGAGAAACTTAAACTTTGCAAAGCAAAAATTTCTTGGAAGCATTAATGAAAAGTATTATGTATATATTTGATGTTATTTGTACTTACGTAGATTCTTTTGGTTTGTTGCTTTGGACATACCATCTTGGTTGAATGAAACACAGTAAGCACCACAGTGGTATCAAGGGAAATAAGCAATATTTCTTGTCTGAGAAAATCAAATGAGCAACATAAATGCCTGGGGCATTACTAGAAAGACTATGCAAATACTTTATTACTTTACTTAAAATAACATCATATTTTTAGAAGATATTTTTTGCAATTATTTTTAGCTAATCATGTACATTAGTATTAGAAATACAAAACAAATATTTTTTTTCTTGATTCAAGACTCTTATTAAGTATACAACTAAGTGTAGTTGTAACCAATACATTTTTTCATGGGATTAAGTGGTGCTGCCCTTGCACTTAAAATTTATTATACAACTTTCTCTATGAGCTCACAAAATTAAATTAAAATAAAACAATAAATAAAGAAGGAAAAACTATAAATACTGTTCTATACATGCATAGAAGCAAAAAATAAAATCCAAAGCAGAAAATAAGAAACATTTCTTCACAGTAGTAAGATATCTTTGTCATGATATCATACATCTGAATGATGTTTTAATACATATTATCTCCTTTGCAAGTTATGTACTCTGTTAAAATGTGAAGCATAAGAATATATAAAAATATGCTAAATTGGTTATAATAATACTACTATACACTTTATATGTGAATATAATTTCTTTTGCAATTCAGTTTTCTCCTTGTTTCTTATATTCTTTGAAACTTAAACATGTTGGCTCTCTGTCCTCCCTGTGAATAACATGGAAAAACTAGAATTGTACCTCAGCTCTTCCCTTTGTCTTGCTTGATTGATTGTGTTCTGTAGATATAGGCTGAGTCACTACTGAGCTTCTGAATTTATACAACTTCTTTTTGCTGTTTCTAATAATCAGTACGTTTAAGATGATTCTGGTCTTTACGTGCTTTAACTTTGGCTCTTAGCTGTATTTTCACTTTTGTTTTCTGGGATATGATGCTAGTGTGTTGCATATTGAAAGCTGATGTGTGACGTAGTGCTGCCTAAATAGAGTATAGATAGATAGATGATAGGTAGATAGACAGACAGGCAGACAGGCAGGCAGACAGACAGGCAAAGAGGCAGATAGATAGATGGATGGATACGGCTGAAATTTCCAGGTAATTTATACCAAAAACCAATCCAAACCCATTGCCATCGAGTTGATTCCCACTCATAGCGACCCTACAGGACAGAGTAGAACTGTCCCATAGGGTTTCCAAGGATCTACTGGTGGATTCAAACTGCTGACCTTTTGGTTAGCAGCTGAGCTCTTAACCACTATGCCCCCAGGGCTCCAGGTAACTTATAGAGGAATGAATATCATTTTCTATTTTTGTTTGTTTGTTTCTAAGAAATCAGAGTAAATAATTTCTCCCATCAACTTGTCTTTCAGACGGAAGTTTGAAATTCATCCTGGTAAAAAGAACAGAGACAGATTTTGGGGAGTCTAATTTAGGAACATGCCCACAAGGTACTTTCAAGCAATGAAAAAAGTTTTAGCATCCCAGAAAAAGCAAACATTATCCAGCTCAATGAATTGTCAAAATCAAAGTAGATACATGCGCAGTAGCGACTTGGGATTACCTACTCCCTTTACGGATGCACCTTAAGTGTGATGGAGAAATTTACAGCCTTCAGATTTAGGGAAAGGAAAAGAATATTTGCTGACTACTTTCATCAGGTCAGCCTAAAGCAGTGTTATTTGTATCAATATCATAGATTCTTACCTAGTAAAATGTCTTAAAATGCAGGACTTTTATGATTCAGAAGAAATAACTAATAGTCTAACTTAGTGTTTGGAGGAGTCATAAAATCATCTAAAGACACATCGTTTCAAAACACAAATAATTATTGCTTACCAAGTAATATGAAGCTTTAGTTTTCAAGAAAAATACCATTCTTTCTCTTCCCCAATACCTACTTTGTGACTTTGGCCATGTTCTAAGTATCCTTTTTCTCAGATTCTTATTCATTAAGACTTTGACAGTAAGAGCAGGATACAGCTAAGAGTAAACGAGAAAAACAAAACAACCTCTTTTTGCAGACTAAGCTCTCTTGTTTCAATGACTGAATTCGAGACATTTAAATTTTATAAACCTGATAAATCACTACAAAACAATTCAAATTTTAGTTATATTAATTACTGAAAAAAGAATCTTTATCCTTTTTTAATAGTTACTTATCCAGAGAAGTTAAAGTTGCAAGATGTTAGAATTTTAAACTGAAAATATGATTATTTTAGGTGAAACTTAACACCTTTTCAGTTAAAAGTTTTATGTTTAAAATAGCTACTAGAAAATAAATTCATTCTGTGGCACTGGCAGTTCCTGATTTTACATTGAGCGAAAAAGTTTTAAAGGATCTCCTGTGAAATTAAAGGAGGTTCACATTATTTGAATTTCAGTACAGTAGGGTAGTAAATATAAGTCAGAAAAGTATGATTGTAAACCCCTCATATGTAAAGCCTATGATATATATCTTTATGTATTCCCAATACTAGGATAGTGCCTAGCAGACATAGTAAGCAATTAACAAATGTTTTGATTGCAAATAAACTCTCCATTGCATGTTGGAAGTTGATTTAATTCCTTTGCAATTTCTGGTCCAGGTTACACAGGAACCCAATGTGGTACCAAGCTGAATCAAGGCTGCTGATTCACATATCAATGCAATAAATATTTGCTGGAAGGATTGCATAATATATTGCCCTCTTTTTGTCTGTTTGTGTCGATCCCATTGTCTTAGTTAATGCTGTAACATAAACACCACAAGTGAGTGGCTTTAAACAACAGAAATTAATTTTCTTACGGTTCTGGAGGCCAACTTTCTAAATCAGGTTCTTGGCCATGTTGAATCCCTACTTCTCAGTAGCCCCAAATGTTCCTTGGTTCTTTGGCATTTCTTGGCTTGTAGATGATCCTCACATGGAGTTGGTCTTCTCCTATATGTGGATGTCTCTGTGTCTATTCGGGTCTTTTATAACTCAGAAATGATTACGATTAACATCCACCCTACTTGATATGACCTTATTAACATAACAAAATTAAAAACTCTGTTTCCAAACAGGATCACATCCACAGATACAAGGGTCAGGAAAGCAACAAATATGTTTGGGGGACATAATTCAGTCCACGTTGTTGTTGTTAGGTGCCGTTGAGTCGGTTCTGACTCATAGCGACCGTATGCACAACAGAATGAAACACTGCCTGGTCCTGAGCCATCCTTACAATCGTTGTTATGCTTGAGCTCATTGTTGCAGCCACTGTCAGTCCACCTAGTTGAGGGTCTTCCTCTTTTCTGCTGACCCTGTACTTTGCCAAGCATGATGTCCTTTTCCAGGGACTGACCCCTCCTGATAACATGTCCAAAGTATGTAAGATGCAGTCTCACCATCCTTGCTTCTAAGGAGCATTCTGGTTGTACATCTTCCAATACAGATTTGTTCTTTCTTTTGGCAGTACATGGTATATTCAATATTCTTCACCAAAACCACAATTCAAAGGCGTCAGTTCTTCTTCAGTCTTCCTTATTCATTGCTCAGCTTTCACATGCATATGATGCAATTGAGAATACCATGGCTTGGGTCAGTTGCACCTTAGTCTTCAGGGTGACATCTTTGCTTTTTAACGCTTTAAAGATTCAGTCCATTAAATGATTTTTTTTATTGATTTAAGAAATGTTCAAACAATTTTATTTTATTTTAGATGAAGGTTTACAGAGCAAATTAGTTTTCTTTTTTTTTTTAATTTTTATTAAGCTTCAAGTGAACATTTACCATGCCAATCAGTCTGTCACATGTAGGTTTACATACATCTTACTCCCTTCTCCCACTTGCTCTCCCCCTATTGAGTCAACCCTTTCAGTCTCTCGTTTCGTGGCAATTTTGCCATCTTCCCTCTCTCTCTATCTTCCCATCCCCCCTCCAGTCAAGAGTTGCCAACACAATCTCAAGTGTCCACCTGATATAATTAGCTCACTCTTCATCAGCATCTCTCTCCCCCCCACTGACCAGTCCTTTTCATGCCTGATGATTTGTCTTCGGGGATGGTTCCTGTCCTGTGCCATCAGAAGTTCTGGGGAGCATTGTCTCTGGGATTCCTCTAGTCGCAATCATACCATTAGGTGTGGTCTTTTAGTGAGAATTTGGGGTCTGTATCCCATTGGCCTCCTGCTCCCTCAGGAGTTGTCTGTTGTGCTCCCTGACAGGGCAGACATCGATTGTGGCCGGGCACCAACTAGTTCTTCTGGTCTCAGGATAATGTAGGTCTCTGGTTCATGTGGCCCTTTCTATCTCTTGGGTTCTTAGTTGTCGTGTGACCTTGGTGTTCTTCCTTTGCCTTTGCTCCCGGTGGGTTGAGACCAATTAATGTATTTTAGATGGCTACTTGTTGGCATTTAGGACCCCAGGCGCCACAATTCAAAGTGGGATGCAGAGTGTTTTCATAATAGAATTGTTTTGCCCATTGACTTAGAAGTCCCCTCAAACCAAGTTCCCCAGACCCCAGCCCCTGCTTCGCTGACCTTTGAAGCTTTCATTTTATCCCGGAAACCTCTTTACTTTTAATCCAGTCCAATTAGGCTGACCTTCCTTGTTTTGAGTGTTGTCTTTCCCTTCACCCAAAGCAGTTCTTACCTACAGATTGATCAATAAAAAGCCCTCTCCCTCCCTCCCTCCCTCCCTCCCCGCTTTGTAACCACAAAAGTATGTGTTCTTCTCCGATTTTTCTATTTCTCAAGATCTTATAATAGTGGTCTTATACAATATTTGTCCTTTTGCAACTGACTCATTTCGCTCAGCATAATGCCTTCCAGATTCTTCCATGTTATGAAATGTTTCAGAGATTCGTCACTGTTATTTATCGATGCGTAGTATTCCATTGTGTGAATATACCACAATTTATTTACCCATTCGTCCGTTGCTGGACATCTTGGTTGCTTCCAGCTTTTTGCTATTGTAAACAGAGCTGCAATAAACATGGGTGTGCATATATCTGTTTGTGTGAAGGCTCTTGTATCTCTAGGGTATATTCCGAGGAGTGGGATTTCTGGGTTGTATGGTAGTTCTATTTCTGTTTAAGATAACGCCAGATGGATTTCCAAAGTGGTTGTACCATTTTACAATCCCACCAGCAGTGTATGAGAGTTCCAATCTCGCCGCAGCCTCTCCAACATTTATTATTTTGTGTTTTTTGAATTAATGCCAGTCTAGTTGGTGTGAGATGGAATCTCATCGTAGTTTTAATTTGCATTTCTCTAATGGCTAATGATCGAGAGCATTTTCTCAGGTATCTGTTAGCTGCCTGAATATCTTCCTTAGTGAAATGTGTGTTCATATCCTTTGCCCACTTCTTGATTGGGTTGTTTGTCTTTTTGTGGTTGAGTTTTGACAGAATCATGTGGATTTTAGAGATCAGGCGCTGGTCTGAGATGTCATAGCTGAATATTCTTTCCCAGTCTGTAGGTGGTCTTTTTACTCTTTTGGTGAAGTCTTTAGATGAGCATAGGTGTTTGATTTTTAGGAGCTCCCACTTATCGGGTTTCTCGTCATCATTTTTGGTAATGTTTTGTATTCTGTTTATGCCCTGTATTAGGGCTCCTAGGGTAGATCCTATTTTTTCTTCCATGATTTTTATCGTTTGAGTCTTTATGTTTAGGTCTTTGATCTACTTGGAGTTAGTTTTTGTGCATGGTGTGAGGTATGGGTCCTGTTTCATTCTTTTGCAAATGGATATCCAGTTATGCCAGCACCATTTGTTAAAAAGACTATTATTTCCCCAATTGACTGACACTGGTCCTTTGTCAAATATCAGCTGCTCATAAGTGGATGGATTTATATCTGGGTTCTCAATTCTGTTCCATTGGTCTATGTGCCTGTTGTTGTACCAGTACCAGGCTGTTTTGACTACTGTAGCTATATAATAGGTTCTGAAATCAGGTAAGGTGAGGCCTCCCACTTTCTTCTTCTTTTTCAGTAATGTTTTGCTTATCCGGGGGTTCTTTCCTTTCCATATGAAATTAGTGATTTTTTTCTCTATTCCCTTAAAGTATGACATTGGTATTTGGATTGGAAGTGCGTTATATTTATAAATGGCTTTTGGTAGAATAGACATTTTTACTATGTTAAGTCTTCCTATCCATGAGCAGGGTATGTTTTTCCACTTAAGTATGTCCTTTTGAATTTCTTGTAGCAGAGTTTTATAGTTTTCTTTGTATAGGTCTTTTACATCCTTGGTAAGATTTATTCCTAAGTATTTTATCTTCTTCGGGGCTACTGTAAATGGTATTGATTTGGTTATTTCCTCTTCAGTGTTCTTTTTGTTGATGTAGAGGAATCCAAGTGATTTTTGTATTTTTATTTTATATCCTGAGACTCTTCCAAACTCTTCTATTAGTTTCAGTAGTTTTCTGGAGGATTCCTTAGGGTTTTCCATGTATACGATCATGTCATCTGCAAATAGTGATAGCTTTACTTCCTCCTTACCAATCTGGATACCCTTTATTTCTTTGTCTAGCCTAATTGCCCTGGCTAGGACTTCAAGTACGATGTTGAATAAGAGCGGTGATAAAGGGCATCCTTGTCTGGTTCCCGTTCTCAAGGGAAATGCTTTCAGGTTCTCTCCATTTAGAGTGATATTGGCTGTTGGCTTTGCATAGATGCCCTTTATTATGTTGAGGAATTTTCCTTCAATTCCTATTTTGGTAAGAGTTTTTATCATAAATCGGTGTTGAACTTTGTCAAATGCCTTTTCTGCATCTATTGATAAGATCATATGGTTTTTATCTTTTGTTTTATTTATGTGATGGATTACATTAATGGTTTTTCTGATATTAAACCAGCCTTGCATACCTGGTATAAATCCCACTTGATTAGGGTGTATTATTTTTTTGATGTGTTGTTGGATTCTATTGGCTAGAATTTTGTTGAGGATTTTTGCATCTATGTTCATGAGGGATATAGGTCTAAAATTTTCTTTTTTTGTAATGTCTTTACCTGGTTTTGGTATCAGGGAGATGGTAGCTTCATAGAATGAGTTGGGTAGTATTCCGTCTTTTTCTATACTTTGAAATACCTTCAATAGTAATGGTGTTAAGTCTTCTCTGAAGGTTCGGTAGAACTCTGCAGTGAAGCCATCTGGGCCAGGACTTTTTTTTGTTGGAAGTTTTTTGATTACCGTTTCAATCTCTTTTTTTGTTATGGGTCTATTTAGTTGTTCTGCTTCTGAATGTGTTAGTTTAGGTAGGTAGTATTGTTCCAAGAATTTATCCATTTCTTCTAGGTTTTCAAATTTGTTAGAGTACAATTTTATGTAGTAATGTGATATGATTCTTTTGATTTCATTTGGTTCTGTTGTGATGTGGTCCTTCTCGTTTCTTATTCAGGTTATTTGTTTCCTTTCCTGTTTTTCTTTAGTCAGTCTAGCCAATGGTTTATCAATTTTGTTAACTTTTTCAAAGAACCAGCTTTTGGCTTTGTTAATTCTTTCAATTGTTTTTCTGTTCTCTAATTCATTTAGTTCAGCTCTAATTTTTAGTATTTGTTTTCTTCTGGTGCCTGATGGACTCTTTTGTTGCTCACTTTCTATTTGTTCAAGTTGTCGGGAGAGTTCTCTGATTTTGGCTCTTTCTTCTTTTTGTATGTGTGCATTTATCGATATAAATTGGCCTCTGATCACTGCTTTTGCTGTGTCCCAGAGGTTTTGATAGGAAGTATTTTCATTCTCGTTGCTTTCTAAGAATTTCCTTATTCCCTCCTTGATGTCTTCTATAACCCAGTCTTTTTTCAGGAGGGTATTGTTCAGTTTCCAAGTATTTGATTTCTTTTCCCTAGTTTTTCTGTTATTGATTTCTAGTTTCATTGCCTTGTGGTCTGAGAAGATGCTTTGTAATATTTCAATGTTTTGGATTCTGGAAAGATTTGTTTTATGACCTAATATGTGGTCTATTCTAGAGAATGTTCCATGTGCACTAGAAAAAAAAGTATATTTTGCAGCAGTTGGGTGGAGAGTTCTGTATAAGTCTATGAGGTCAAGTTGGTTGATTGTTGTAAGTAGGTCTTCCGTGTCTCTATTGAGCTTCTTACTGGATGTCCTGTCCTCCGAAAGTGGTGTGTTGAAGTCTCCTACTATATATGTGGAGGTGTCTATCTCACTTTTCAATTCTGTTAAAATTTGATTTATGTATCTTGCAGCCCTGTCATTAGGTGCGTAAATATTTAATATGGTTATGTCTTCCTGATCAATTGTCCCTTTTATCATTATATAGTGTCCTTCTTTATCCTTTGTGGTGGATTTAAGTCTAAAGTCTATTTTGTCAGAAATTAATATTGCTACTCCTCTTCTTTTTTGCTTATTGTTTGCTTGATATACTTTTTTCCATCCTTTGAGTTTTAGTTTGTTTGTGTCTCTAAGTCTAAGATGTGTCTTTTGTAGGCAGCATATAGATGGATCGTGTTTTTTTATCCAGTCCGTGACTCTCTGTCTCTTTATTGGTGCATTTAGTCCATTTACATTCAGGGTAATTATATATAAGTAAGTTTTTAGTGCTGTCATTTTGATGCCTTTTCGTGTGTGTTGGTGGCCATTTCATTTTTCCACATAGCTTTTTGTGCTGAGACGTTTTTCTTAGTAGCTTGTGAGATCCTCATTTTCATAATGTTTAACTTTGTGTTTATTGAGTCGTTACGTTTTTCTTGGCTTTTTTCTTGAGTTATGGAATTGATATTCCTTTTTGTGGTTACCTTTTTATTTACCCCTATTTTTCTGAATAAAAACCTAACTTGTATCCTTCTATATCGCCTTGTATCACTGTCCATCTGGCAGTTCAATGCCTCCTATATTTAGTCCCTCTTTTTGATTATTGTGATCTTTTATCTATTGATTTCCATGATTTCCTGTTATGTGTATTATTTTGTTTATTTATTTATGTTTTTGAATTAGCCTTAATTTGTTTGCTTTTGTGCTTTCCCTATTTGAGTTGCGTTGATATCAGGACGTTCTGTTTTGTGACCTTGTATTGTGCTGGTATCTGATATTATTGGTTTTCTGCACAAACAATCTCCTTTAGCATTTCTTGCAGTCTTGGTTTCGTTTTTGCAAATTCTCTAAACTTGTGTTTATCTGTAAATATCTTAATTTCGCCTTCATATTTCAGAGAGAGTTTTGCTGGATATATGATCCTTGGTTGGCAGTTTTTCTCGTTCAGTGCTCTGTATACGTTGTCCCATTCCCTTCTTGCCTGCATGGTTTCTGCTGAGTAGTCTGAACTTATTCTTATTGATTCTCCCTTGAAGGAAACCTTTCTTTTCTCCCTGGCTGCTTTTAAAATTTTCTGTTTGTCTTTGGTTTTGGCAAGTTTGATGATAATATGTCTTGGTGTTTTTCTTTTTGGATCAGTCTTAAATGGGGTTCGATGAGCATCTTGGATAGATATCCTTTCGTCTTTCATGATGTCAGGGAAGTTTTGTGTCAGGATTTCTTCAACTATTTTCTCTGTGTTTTCTGTCCCCCCTCCCTGTTCTGGGACTCCAATCACTCGCAAGTTATCCTTCTTGATAGAGTCCCACATGATTCTTAGGGTTTCTTCATTTTTTTTAATTCTTTTATCTGATTTTTTTTCAGCTATGTTGGCGTTGTTTCCCTGGTCCTCCAGAAGTCCCAGTCTACATTCTAATTGCTCGAGTCTGCTCCTCTGACTTTCTATTGTGTTGTCTAATTCTGTAATTTTATTGTTAATCTTTTGGATTTCTACATGCTGTCTCTCTATGGATTCTTGCAACTTGTTAATTTTTCCACTATGTTCTTGAATAATCTTTTTGAGTTCTTCAACAGTTTTATCAGTGTGTTCCTTGGCTTTTTCTGCATTTATCCTAATTTCATTTGTGATATCTTTAAGCATTCTGTAAATTAGTTTTTTATATTCTGTATCTGATAATTCCAGGATTGTATCTTCATTTGGGAAAGATTTTGATTCTTTTGTTTGGGGGGTTAGAGAAGCTGTCATTGTCTGTTTCTTTATGTGGTTTGATATGGACTGCTGTCTCCGAGCCATCACTGGGAAACTAGATTTTCCAAGTAGTCGGCTGGTACGCTGGCTCCTGGTTCTGAAAACGGTCGCTGTCTGCCCGTATTTGTTCGTTTTCAGTCTCTAAGTCTGTGCTTATTGTTCAGAGTTCGTAGATTGTTATGTATGTGATCGATTCCCTTGTTTTTCCGAGTCTTTGTTGCAAGAGGGATCCGCGGTAGCGTCCACCTAGTCCACCATCTTTGTTCCACCCGCAAATTAGTTTTTTTATTAAACAATTGATACACATATTGTTTTGTGACGTTGGTTACCAACCCCACGACAAGTCAACGCTCCCCTTCTTGACCTTCAGTTCCTCGTTAGCAGCTTTCCTGCCCCTCCTGCTTTCTTGTCCTTGTCCCTGAGCTGGTGTGCCCATTTAGTCTCATTTGATTTTATGGAATTGTCTAATCTTTGGCTGAAGGGTGAACCTCAGGAGTGACTTCACTACTGAGTTGAAAGGGTGTCCAGGGGGAAACGTTTAAAATTTTATTCATATAAATAACACATTTTTATGGCATGACAATTAGCATTCCACAAATTCCATAGAACTAAATGATGGGATAGAGGTTTGATGCATGGAGGGAAGACAGAGAGATGGATGGATGGATGGATGGATGGATGGATGGATGGATGGATGGATGGATGGATGGATGGATGGATGGATGGATGGATGGATGGGTGGGTGGGTGGCTGGGTGGTTGGGTGGGTGGGTGGATGGATGGATGGATGGATGAACAGAAATGTAGTACAGAATATAGTTCTGGAAATATTATTAACCCATTTCATCCCAAGTACTAAACCATTATGATACCTTCCACTTCTTCCCCTTGCCTCCATCAGCATATGATAAAACTCTCTGCCCTAATATCTCTCTTTTCTGATTCTCCAGTATTGGTTTACAACTGGCATTTCCTCTCTTCTTAATGGAAAATCAAATAATTAAAACTAGTTTTAAAGCTTTAATGTTCTAAAGTACTGCTATTTCAAAAGAGAAAACTTTTCTCTATGTTTCTATTATAATAAATGAGCCAGCAATGCTTTCAAATACAGTAGGATATAAATTCCAGGCTGATGCAATATGTTAATTACCTACATATTAATTAAGAGTTTTTTTGTTTATGTTCAGAGACATAAAATTTCATAAATCATTGAGATGCTTGTGCATGTGTGGATGACATTTTAATTTTTATGGTACTAAAAACAATACAAGAGAAAATATACAAATTCACTTTCCTTTATATACCTGCATAAAAAGACTTGAGAGTTTATGGGATTTCATTCCTAACATTGTGCTATGGCAGTCTCTGTAAATCCCCAAGGCATCAGTTGGCTCTGCAGTAAGGTTTTCTAAAGCTAAAGGAGTAACAAAAAAGTGAAATCCTGTTTCCACTCTCTCCAATTTGCTGCTTAATCATTCTTATCCCTTTAGTAACATAGAGGAGTTGGAATGAATGTCCCAGCCTCCATTTCTCCGGCCTTAGTAAACCTGCATATTTGATTAGTATGATTCTACACGTGGGTTGGAATTTAGATTCCATATGATTAAAGAAACTAAAGTAGGCACATTATTTTTCAAAACTTTTGAATTTGCAGAAAATACCAAAAGTTAATCCGTATGTGTTCAATTATTAAATTATTTTTATATTTAAGTGAGTTTTGTTGGAATGGGATAGGGATTGGTGATACTAACCAGTGAAGTGGTTTGTTTTAAAAAAGATATATAAAATTGTGTTGATTTTCAAGTCTGTATTGAATGATTTGTTTTAAAGCATTATAAACAGGAAAGGAATAAAAATCATGTTGAAGATATTATTAAATTTTGAAAAAATCTATTAAAAAACCAGTATGTTATGTATAGCCCAGTTATAATTCTCTGTTTTTTTGTTTGTTTTTGTTTTGTTTTTTTGTCTCTCTCTGTCAATTTAGTTCTGGGTATTTGCTAAGGGTAATTACCCAGAGTAGAAACTAAACTCCAGATACACGTATTCCACTAAATTCCAATCAATCTGGTAGGTGTAGATTTGCCTAAATTTTAATCAATCCATATTTTTCTTTCAGTACCATAGCAACCAATACATGTTAACATAATCGATTTTTCAGATATACTGTGATGTGTTTGAACTTTGCTATAATTATCATTTTGATTTTCTAAAAATTTATAATTTTCCCTGGAGTGTCTAATTTTATTTTCTCTGTCCAGATTCCCTAAGGTACATGCTATTGAAGCTTTATGAAATAAGAAATTTTTATTCTCTACTACTGAATTTTTTGTTTGAATTAAATTCAGAAAATAAAATTTTAAGATAAAGTCATATTTTTACTGCTGGAATTAGATGTAGAAACAAAGTGATCAGTGTTTAGGTCCATGTTTTCAAGAAACTGAAGCCCCTGATTTAGTTTAGAAAAAACTTTAGCTAATCCTTTCACTGTAAAATTTATAAACAACTTCTTTCCTTCCTCTTCCTCAGTATTTCTTTCTTCTTTAGCCAATTACGTGCTGCAACATTGTATGTAGTATATATTACTAATGAGAAGATGTACAAAAATAAATAAAACAGATGGTTGTAATCAGAATGCTTCGTAAGTAGGGTACTACCTGTAATTGCTTCAAATCATCTTCATTTTCAGCAAGAAACGTAGTATCACTTGAATGTCACAGGTTGTTAATGAGTCTTTCTCCAATCTTGATGCCCTGTTCTTCTTCATATAGTCCAGTTTCTTGGATTATTTGCTCAGCATACAGAGTGAATATATGGCGAAAGTGTACAACCCTGATGCACACCTTTCCTGATTTTAAACCATGAAGTATCCCCTCGTTCTGTTTGAACGACTACCTCTTGATCCATGTACAGGTCTCGTAGGAGCACAATTAGGTGTTCTGGAATTCCTGTTCTTCATTAATGTTATCCATAATTTGTTATGATCTGCACAGTTGGACACATTTGCATAGTCTATAAAACACAGGTAAACATCTTTCTGGTTTTCTCTACTTTCAGCCAAGATCATCTGACATCGACATCCCTCATTCTACGTCCTCTTCTGCATCCAGCTTGAACTTCTAGCAGTTTCCTGTTGATGTACAACTGCAGTCATTTTTTAATTACCTTCAGCAAAATTTTACTTGCATGTGGTAATAATGATAATGTTTGATAGTTTTCTCATTCTGTTGGATCACCTTTCTTTGGAATGGACACAAATATGGATCTCCTCTAGTTGGTTGGCCAGGTAGTTTTCTTCCACATTTTTTGGCATAGATGTGTGAGCATCTCCACCACTGCAACCATTCGTTGAAACAATGCAACTGGTATTCCATCGATTCCTGGAGCCTTGTTTTTTCACCAGTGCTTTCGATGCAGCTTGGACTTCTTCCTTCAGTACCATCACTTTTTGTTTATATGCTACATCCTGAAATGGATGAAGGTCAACCAATTCTTTTTGATACAGTTCCTCTCTGTATTCCTTCCATCTTCTTTTGATGCTTCCTGTGTCGTTCAATATTTTCCTGTAAAATCCTTCAATGTTGCAACTCAGTTGTTTCAGGCTGAGAAATGCTGAGCATGGTCTTCCCTTTTGGTTTTCTAACTCCAGGTCTTTTCACATTTCATTTTAATACTTTGTCTTCGCAAGTTGCCCTTTGAAATCTTCTGTATGGCTCCTTTACTTTCTCATTTCTTCCTTTTGCTTTAGCTACTCTAGCCTCAAGAGCAAGTTTCAGAGTCTCTTCTGACATCCATTTTGGTCTTTTCTTGCTTTCCTGCCTTTTTAAGGACCTTTTACTTTCGTCATGTATGATGTCCTTGATATCATTCCACTACTTGTCTGGTCTTGTGTCATTAGTGCCCGATGTGTCAAATCCCTTGAAATGATCTCTAAATTCAGGTGGGATAGTCTCATGGTCATATTTTGGCCTCGTGGACTTGTTTTCATTTTCTTCAGTTTCAACTTCAACTTGCACATGAGCAATTGGTAGTCTGTACTATAGTCGGCCCCTGGTCTTGTTCTGAATGATGATATTGAGCTTTTCCATAGTCTCTTTCCACAGATGTAGTTGGTTTGATTCCTGTGTATTCCACCTGACGAGGTCTATATGTATAGTCTCCATTTATGTTGTTGAAAAAAGGTATTTGTAATAAAGAAGTCGTTGGTTTTGCAAACTTCTATCATATGATCTTTGGTCTTCTTTCAAATACCAAGGCCATGTTTTCTAACTACTGATCCTTCTTTTTTATTTCAACTTCTGCATTCCAATTACCAGTAATTATCAATGCATCCTGATTGCATGTTCGATCAATTGCAGACTGCAGAAGTTGCTAAAAATCTTCAAATTTTTCATCTTTGGCTTTAGTGGTTGGTGCGTAATTTTGAAAAATAGTGGTTGTCTTAATCATCTAGTGTTGCTATAACAGAAATACCACAAGTGGATGGCTTTAACAAAGAGAAATTCATTTCTTCATAGTAAAGGAGGTTAAAAGTCCAAATTCAGGGCATCAGCTCCAGGGGAAAGCTTTCTCTCTCTTTTGGCCTTCTCATCTATCTCCCCACCAGACTAGAAGTTTCTCTGCACAAGGACCCCAGGTCCAAAGGCTGTGCTCCACTCCTGGCACTGCTTTCTTTGTGGTATGAGTGCCCCCCCCCCCCCGCTGGCTTCCCTTTCCTTTTTCTCTTGAGAGATAAAATGTGGTACAGGCCACACCCCAGGGAAGCTCCCTTTACATTGACTGAATCATGGATGTGACCTGGGTAAGGGTGTTACAATCCCACCCTAATCCTCTTTAACATAAAATTGCAATCACAAAATGGAGGACAACCACACAATACTGGGAATCATGGCCTAACCAAGTTGACACATATTTTGAGGGGACACAATTCAATCCATGACAGTCATATTAACAGGTCTTTCTTGTAGGCATATGGTTGTTAACCTATTTCTGATTGCTGTTTTACTTCAGGAAAGATCTGGATATATTCTTTTTAAGGATGTATGCAACTCCATTCTTCTTCAATTTGTTGTCCCCATTACAGAAGACCATATGATTGTTAGATTCAAAATGATCAATGCCGGTCCATTCCAACTCACTAACATCTAGGCTGTCAAACCCTAAGTGTTCCGCTTCATTTTTGAAGATTACCAATTTTCCTTGATTCATAATTCGTACATTCCATGTTCTGATTGCTAAAGAATGTTTGCAGCAGTTTCTTCTCATTTTGAGTCATGCCACATCAACAAATGAAGGTCCTGAAAGGCTTTACTCCACTCACACCATTAATGTCAACTCTACTTTGAAGAGGCAGTTCTTCCTCAGTTGTATTTTGAGTGCCTTCTGACCTGAGAGGCTTATCTTGCAGTACTATATTGGACAATGCTCTGTTGTGATCTATAGGGTTTTCATTAACTAATTTTCAGAAGTAGATCACCAAACCCTTCTTCCTAGTCTGTGGTAGTTTGGAACCTCTGCTAAAAGCTGTCCAACCATGGGTGACCCTTATGGCATAGCTTTCATCATCTTAGCAACATGCGAGGCACCACAGTACTACAAACTGATAAAGTTCTCCATAGTTGTCATTATTCCATCCTAAAAGGAAAATCAGTTACCTAGCGAAGTGTCTAATAAGCTTAAACAGTAATCCACTCACTCATTTATTTCTTAAGTTCTATAATGGACTATCTTCTAACATAGAAAAAATAAAACATTTTCAACTTATATTCCAGTTTCTCCTCTAGTCGCCAAGACTGAATATTTCTTTTGAAGGATAAAGGGGATGAGATTAGTGGCAGAACACTCACTCATTACCATTATTAACGAGCCTTATCCTAGTTTTAAATGATTTATGGGTCGAAATGTGTAAAGGTGATGACCAAATATGTACAGCCATGTAGAGAAATGGCAACAAAGTTAACCAAAAGTTAAACATAGAATAGTTTTTTCTTTTTAATTCATTTGTTTGCTTGCTTTTTTTTTTTTTTTTTACAAAGAGGCAGTGTGGCATATGGGAACCTGGATTTTATCTCTCTCAATTTTATCTCTATCAATTAGTGACTGTATAATTCTTGGGGAAAAAATTCTGTAGCCTCAATTAATCTCATTTGTAAAAGGTGTTTCAGAAGCCATAAAATTCCATAAAACATTAATTCGAATAAAGCATATTTGAAATATATATTTACTCTTTAGCATACATTCAAGGGAAGAGAGAATAGTAAACTACAGAAAATCTACCCCCGTGGGGTTAGGATCTTAACCTTATTCCCTATGACAGGATTCTGTGTCACTTAGTGGTGATACAGACTGACTATAAACTATGGCTTCCACTTAGTTGGTACAAAAAAGAAGCCTCATTAAAAATAACAGAGATCAGTCCTGAAATCTGATTTAAAAAAGAGGATTTACAGACTATCTCTTTTTTTTTTTCTATCATTATGAGTGCCTGTGTGCTCCCATGTAATTCTTCCCATAGATAGGTATTCATATTTTCTGTTAATGTTGGAGGATTTCTTAAATAAATTCTCATATAGCAGAATACTGTCATACTTTTAATGGAAGTTTTCTATATAATTTGATACAAGATACAGTCTTAGTTATCTAGTGCTGCTATAAGAGAAGTACTACAAGTAGATGGCTTTAACAAAGAGAAATTCATTGTCACATAGTCTAAGAGGCTAGAAGTCCAAATTCAGGGTGTCAGTTCCAGGGGAAGGCTTTCTCTCTCTGTGTTGGCTCTGGAAGAAGGTCCTCATCATCAATCTTTCCGGGCTGAGGAGCTTCTTAGCACAGGGATCCCTGGTCCAAAGGACACACTCTTGTTTCTTGGTGCTATAAGGTCCCCATGCCTCTGCTCCCCTCTCTCTTTTTTATCTCATAAGAGGTTGCCTTAAAAGGGTCCTCATGCTTCTGCTCCCCTCTCTCTTTTTTATCTCATAAGAGATTGCCTTAAAAGGGACCTAATCTTGTAGATTGAGTCCTGCCCTATTACCATAACTGCCTCTAATCCTGCCTCACTAACATCATAGAGGTAGAATTTACAACACATAGAATAATCACATCAGATGACAAAATGGTGGATGATCACACAATACTGGGAATAGTGGCCTAGCCAAAGTGATACACATTTTGGGGGGACACAATACAATCCGTGACAGATACCATACAATGTTTCAAAAACACTGTAGTAAATTTGATAGTCTTTAGCATTGGGCATCTAACATTGAAGCAAATTTTACTTCGACATTTGGAAACTGTGTTATCTTAGTATCTAACAGATATTTTTAGATATCTTTCAATTTACACCAAGCTTCATTTTATCATTGAATTGGGACTAAAATTTCCCAAAACTACAAATAAAATAAATGAGAGAAAAAACATTAATGATGCTTAGCTTACTTATCAAAATACCAACATGGTACAACCTTTGCACTACAAATTGGTTTTTAAATTCTGAGTTTACTTTCTGTTTGCCATGCATTCAACTTGATCTTACATAGGATAGCTTGTTTTCATAGTTATACATCCATGTACCTGGAAGATTTGATTTATCACTTATCTCTCTAAATAAGTGAACTTGATAAACATACTGGCACTCTTTAAAGAATAGACATTTTGCTCATTATATTGTGGATTCAATTCTGAAGCCAGCTATTTTGGCATTGCAGTTGAAATTATTTATTTTAATCATGCTGTTAATAGATGATTTCACAGACACCATGCAATAAAATTACAAAGTAGACTTATTCTGCGTTAATGCTTCCCGTATCTATGTTGGCCTTAGCAGTTCAGTGTCAGTCTTGAATACTCAAGTCTTGGAATATGACTTTGCAGTGATCCATCTCCACTTCTCTCAGGCCTACTCACTGTAGCAGTCCTCTAGCACCTCATGGCCTCTGTTTTTATCAGTGCCTCACAGGGGAAAGTTTGGTGGTGGGAGACTACGAGTGTTCTATAAATCATTTTTAGAATATATTTTGTAAACCTACCTATATGGGTCATTGGAACTTGCACACACTATGACTAAATTGAGTACATATACATAAACACATACATGTGTGTATGTGTGTGTGTTTAATTGTGGAATTAAAATATGCCTAATTAGATTCGATACATGAGTAGCATTCAGAGTGTTTACAAAGTGACTATAGCCAAATTTTAATGTGCTAATAAGACATAACTTTATAATATATTTTAGACCAAGTAAGAGCTGTTATCTACCATGAGTTTGTCAGTTTGTCATACTGTGGTGGTTTGCCTATTACTGTGATTCTCAGAGCTATGTCACCAGTATTTCAAATGCCAGTAGGGTCCCTCATGGTGGACAGGTTTCAGCAGAGCTTCCAGACTAAGACAGACTGGGAAGAAGGACCTGGCAATGTACTTGTGAAAAAATGGGCCAGTGAAACCCTTATGAATAGCAGCAGAATATTGTCTGATCCAGTACTGGAAGATGAGACCATCTCAGAAATAGACCTGAGGCATTGAACACTAATGACAAAAGACCAGATGAGTTGTGCCATGACATCATGGACATCATACATGAAATGTTAAAGGATCCTATGGGCAAAATACTGGACACAGGAAGCATCAAAAGAAGATGGAAGGAATACACAGAGTCACTGTACCAAAAGGAATTGGTCAGCTTTCAGTCATTTCATGTGGTAGACTATGATCAAGAACCGATGGTATTGAAAGAAGTCCAAGCTTCACTGAACACATTGGCAAAAAACAAGGCTCCACAAATTGACCGACTGAGATTTTTAAACAAATGCATACAATGCCATAAATGCTCACTGGTCTATGTCAAGAAATATGGAAGAGAGCTACCTCGTCAACCAACAGGAAGAGATCCATATTTGTCCCCATTTCAAAGAAAAGTGATCCAACAGAATGCAGAAATTACTGAAAAATATCACTAATATCACACTCAAGTAAAATTTTGCTGACAATAAATCAAAAATGGTTGCAGCGGTACATTGACAGGGAACTGTCAGAAATTCAAGCTGGATTCAGCAGACGATGGGGAATGAAAAATGCCATTGTTCATGTCAGATGGATCTAGGCTGAAAGCAGAGAATACCAGAAAGATGTTTAGCTGCGTTTTATTGACTATGCAAAGGCATTCGACTGTGTGGATCAGAACAAATTATGGATAACATGGCAAAGAATGGGAATTTTACAACACTTAATTGTGCTCATGAGGAACCTTTACATAGACCAAGAAGCAGTTTGAACAGCACAAAGGGATACTGCCTGGTTTAAAATCAGGAAAGGGGTGAGTCAGGGTTGTATCCTTTCACCATACTTATTCTATTTGTATTCTGAGCAAATAATCTGAGAAGCTGGACTATATGAAGAAGAACATGACATCAGGATTAGAGGAAGATCCATTAACAAACAACCTCTGATATATGGATGACACAATCTTGCTTGCTAAAAGTGAAGAGGACTTGAAGCTCTCAGTGATGAAGATCAATGTGATTATACACAACTAAGGACTTGCCTTGATCCCATTAGACTCTTCTGTTTTTTTTCCTAGGTACAGATTGTCGCAGGCATTAAAATTGCATCCATGAAAAGAAGTTTGCCTCTAAAAAACATAGATTAGTTTATGAAACTAAATGTGGATTAATTATGTGGTGCTTTGAGATAATTTCACCTATAATCTGGTTAACACCCATGAAAAAATACTAAACATGATTTAAAATAAAATTTTCAGCTTTTATTCTATGTGTCCTAAAGTAAAATTGAAAGATTCCCATATGGGTTGGAATATTTTCTCTGTCTCTGATGACTTTCTACTTCTCTGGTCATTTTATTTATAAGCTTTTTTTTTTTTTAGTAATTTTTATTGAGCTTTAAGTAAAAGTTTACAAATCAAGTCAGTCTGTCACATATAAGCTTATATACACCTTACTCCATACTCCCACTTGCTCTCCCCCTAATGAGTCAGCCCTTCCAGTCTCTCCTTTTGTGACAATTTTGCCAGCTTCCAACTCTCTCTATCCTCCCATCCCCCCTCCAGACAGGAGATGCCAACACAGTCTCAAGTGTCCACCTGATATAATTAGCTCACTCTTCATCAGCATCTCTCTCCTACCCACTGTCCAGTCCCTTTCATGTCTGATGAGTTGTCTTCGGGAATGGTTCCTGTCCTGTGCCAACAGAAGGTTTGGGGACCATGACCGCCGGGATTCCTCTAGTCTCAGTCAGACCATTAAGTATGGTCTTTTTATGAGAATTTATATTTATATTATATTTATAAGCTTTTTAGAAATTTATTTTCTTTTATTAATAACTTTATTTAGATATAATTTACATAAAATAAATACAACAATTTTAATTGCCCTGTTCAATGTGTTTTGATGGACATGCACACTTGTGTAACCATCATCACAATCAAGTTACAGAACATTTCCTTTTCAGCAAATAGTTCCTTCATGCCTCTTTGCAGTCAGTTTTCTCCCTTACCTGTCCCAGGGCAACTACTGATCTGCTTTCTGTCAGCATAGGTTAGTTTAGTCTATTTAGAATTTTGTATAAGTGGAATCACAAAGTAATTATAGCTTTATGATTGCATGATAATTAAGGGACTTATTCGTTCTAAATTGAACTGTGCCTTAATGTTTATAGAGGGAGATTACTTTAGAGGTTTAGTAATAATGTGAAATCCTAATAGCTGAGGATGTTTGACATTTTAAATTGCGTTTTTAGGCAGTGTATGGAATTCTAGTACCGCTACTCTATAACAAAGACTGAGGATTTCATGTAAAGTAAATGTCTATTTATACTTCCAAACTGAGTAATCTTTGCTTTGTGTTGAAGGCTCTGTAGCAGAAACACGTTTTCTGTAAATAGCC
Organism: Elephas maximus indicus; assembly: GCF_024166365.1. Taxonomy (NCBI): domain Eukaryota; kingdom Metazoa; phylum Chordata; class Mammalia; order Proboscidea; family Elephantidae; genus Elephas; species Elephas maximus. The sequence continues at coordinate 68,647,220 of NC_064846.1, read as the reverse complement.
ATGTAGCAATTCATGGCACTAAAGGATAGAAAATATTTTTAGACTTCCTCTGTCTGTTGTTACACTTAAGTACTAAAATGGAAAAATTGAGTAAATTATGTATTCAGATAAAAACATTGATAGGCTATGGATTTTCAAGAGCTATACTACACATTTATTTAAAGTTCAGTGTAAGCATAGTTATTAATAAATGAACATGATATCATGGGAGATGTGGAGGAGACTTAGTAAGTGGGAATTTTCTTAAAAGGATTAAGTTTGACCTGAGGATTGAGGACTAAATCATAGACATTCCGTAGGTCTATTGAATATATTATTTCTTCCCCTCCCCATTCATTAATATCACGACTGATAATAGATATACTATATATATTCATATTATATAAAAAAAAGTCTTTCTTAAAAATTACCTCTTTTTTTCTTGTATTCCATGAATGTATTGGCAGTGGCCATGCTGAAAGTTAAAATATTGTGAAGTACTTAACTTGCCTTTTTTACTTGGAAGTGCATTAGTATTTTAAATAAAAAGGCTGTTAATTCAATCCATCTAAGTCAGATTTGCCTTCCTAGAGCAAATAGCTTTAAGTCCGTAAGTCCAACTTCTTGAGCAGCTGGTTTAATGGTTCTCAAGCCTGGCTGCACAATAGAATTGCCAGGGCAGCTTTTATAAAATAATGATGCCCAGGTCTCACAGCCAGATATTCTGATTTCTAGTTCTGGAGTGGGCCTGAGCATTGGTACTTTTCAAAAGCTCCCTAGGTGATTCAAATGTATAGCCAGAATTGAGGACCCGTGTACTAGATCATCCTTAGGTATCTTAAAAGTTTTTTGATTGTAAGGTTGTTCTTCAGTTAGTTGAGGAAAAAACATGTCTTAATTTCTCATATAATACAAAATGTGGGGGAAGGAAGAGACTATACTTGAGACCCTTGCCTTTGTGCCTACAACGATGGTCCTCAACTTTAGCTGCACGTTAGAACCTTCTGGAGAGCATTAATAAGACAGTGATGGTCCCCTGGTGATTCTAATATGTAGCCACAGTTGAAAATCACTGAGCTAGTCACTAGGAGAAGCACCAATGGCCTTTCTTTTGCCACTTGGTGGGTTTAGAGTAAAACCCAGAGAAAGTAATTCATATTCCCTCTATTCCTTATATCTCTATTTCTATGTTATAGAATGAATTCGTAGTAGTGAAAACCAGAAATCTTGGATATAAGTTATCTTAGACAATTTATTTAGCCTTTCTGAGCCTCAGTTCCATATATATATATATATTTTTTTGGTATCAGGAAGAGATAATCTTGATGTGATAGAAAATTAAAATATTTCCAGTAACACCGTTGAAAGATTTAGTATTATCAGGTTACATTTTAGACTAATTTAAAAATATTTAGGAGGCGGAGCCAAGATGGCGGACTAGGCAGACGCTACCTCGGATCCCTCTTACAACAAAGACACGGAAAAACAAGTGAATCGATCACATACATAACAATCTACGAACCCTGAACAACAAACACAGATTTAGAGACGGAGAATGAACTAATACGGGGAAGCAGCGATTGTTTCAAGAGCCTGGAGCCAGCGTACCAGTCAGGTACGGCACAAGCACAGAGACCTGCTCCACCCCCCTGAACTAACCCCGGGAGGGGGACTAGCCGGTTCCACGGGGGTCGTGGGACGCAGCCGTTAGGAGAAGTCCCTGGGAGGCAGTGACTGATCTTGGAGCAGAAAGAGCACCATCCGAGCCAGGGAACCGTCCCGCAGGGATTTGGCCTGCACGCAGCGGATTTTCTGGAAAAACTAGTTTCCCAGTGATGGCTCGGAGACAACAATCCATATCAAACCACTTAAAGAAGCAGACCGTGACAGCTTCTCCAACCCCCCAAACAAAAGAATCAAAATCTTTCCCAAATGAAGATACAATTTTGGAATTATCAGATACAGAATATAAAAAACTAATTTACAGAATGCTTAATGATATCACAAATGAAATTAGGATATCTGCAGAAAAAGCCAAGGAACACACTGATAAAACTGTTGAAGAACTCAAAAAGATTATTCAAGAACATACTGGAAAAATTAATAAGTTGCAAGAATCCATAGAGAGACAACATGTAGAAATCCAAAAGATTAACAATAAAATCACAGAATTAGACAACACACTAGGAAGTCAGAGGAGCAGACTCGAGCAATTAGAATGCAGACTGGGACATCTGGAGGACCAGGGAATCAACACCAACATAGCTGAAAAAAAAATCAGATAAAAGAATTAAAAAAAATGAAGAAACCCTAAGAATTATGTGGGACTCTATCAAGAAGGATAACCTGCGGGTGATTGGAGTCCCAGAACAGGGAGGGGGGACAGAAAACACAGAGAAAATAGTTGAAGAACTTCTGACAGAAAACTTCCCTGACATCATGAAAGACGAAAGGATATCTATCCAAGATGCTCATCGAACCCCATTTAAGATTGATACAAAAAGAAAAACACCAAGACATATTATCATCAAACTCACCAAAACCAAAGATAAACAGAAAATTTTAAAAGCAGCCAGGGAGAAAAGAAAGGTTTCCTTCAAGGGAGAATCAGTAAGAATATGTTCTGACTACTCAGCAGAAACCATGCAGGCAAGAAGGGAATGGGACCACATATACAGAACACTGAAGGAGAAAAACTGCCAACCAAGGATCATATATCCAGCAAAACTCTCTCTGAAATATGAAGGCGAAATTAAGATATTTACAGACAAACACAAGTTTAGAGAATTTGCAAAAACCAAACCAAAGCTACAAGAAATACTAAAGGATATTGTTTGGTCAGAGAACCAATAATATCAGATATCAGCACAACACAAGGTCACAAAACAGAACGTCCTGATATCAACTCAAATAGGGAAATCACAAAAACAAACAAATTAAGATTAATTAAAAAAAAAAATACACATAACAGGGAATCATGGAAGTCAATAGGTAAAAGATCACAATAATCAAAAAGAGGGACTAAATACAGGAGGCACTGAACTGCCATATGGAGAGTGATACAAGGCGATATAGAACAATACAAGTTAGGTTTTTACTTAGAAAAATAGGGGTATATAATGAGGTAACCACAAAAAGGTATAACAACTCTATAACTCAAGACAAAAACCAAGAAAAACGTAACGACTCAACTAACATAAAGTCAAACACTATGAAAGTGAGGATCTCACAATTTACTAAGAAAAACGCCTCAGCACAAAAAAGTATGTGGAAAAATGAAATTGTCAACAACACACATAAAAAGGCATCAAAATGACAGCACTAAAAACTTATTTATCTATAATTACCCTGAATGTAAATGGACTAAATGCACCAATAAAGAGACAGAGAGTCACAGACTGGATAAAGAAACACGATCCATCTATATGCTGCCTACAAGAGACACACCTTAGACTTAGAGACACAAACAAACTAAAACTCAAAGGATGGAAAAAAGTATATCAAGCAAACAATAAGCAAAAAAGAAGAGGAGTAGCAATATTAATTTCTGACAAAATAGACTTTAGACTTAAATCCGCCACAAAGGATAAAGAAGGACACTATATAATGATAAAAGGGACAATTGATCAGGAAGACATAACCATATTAAATATTTACGCACCCAATGACAGGGCTGCAAGATATATAAATCAAATTTTAACAGAACTGAAAAGCGAGATAGATACCTCCACAATTATAGTAGGAGACTTCAACACACCACTTTCGGAGAAGGACAGGACATCCAGTAAGAAGCTCAATAGAGACACGGAAGATCTAATTACAACAATCAACCAACTTGACCTCATTGACTTATACAGAACTCTCCACCCAACTGCTGCAAAATATACTTTTTTTTCTAGCGCACATGGAACATTCTCTAGAATAGACCACATATTAGGTCATAAAACAAACCTTTGCAGAGTCCAAAACATCGAAATATTACAAAGCATCTTCTCAGACCACAAGGCAATAAAACTAGAGATCAATAACAGAAAAACGAGGGAAAAGAAATCAAATACTTGGAAAATGAACAATACCCTCCTGAAAAAAGACTGGGTTATAGAAGACATCAAGGAGGGAATAAGGAAATTCATAGAAAGCAACGAGAATGAAAATACTTCCTATCAAAACCTCTGGGACACAGCAAAAGCAGTGCTCAGAGGTCAATTTATATCAATAAATGCACACATACAAAAAGAAGAAAGAGCCAAAATCAGAGAACTGTCCCTACAACTTGAACAAATAGAAAGTGAGCAACAAAAGAATCCATCAGGCACCAGAAGAAAACAAATAATAAAAATTAGAGCTGAACTAAATGAATTAGAGAACAGAAAAACAATCGAAAGAATTAACAAAGCCAAAAGCTGGTTCTTTGAAAAAATTAACAAAATTGATAAACCATTGGCTAGACTGACTAAAGAAATACAGGAAAGGAAACAAATAACCCGAATAAGAAATGAGAAGGACCACATCACAACAGAACCAAATGAAATTAAAAGAATCATTTCAGATTATTATGAAAAATTGTACTCTAACAAATTTGAAAACCTAGAAGAAATGGATGAATTCCTGGAAAAACACTACCTACCTAAACTAACACATTCAGAAGTAGAACAACTAAATAGACCCATAACAAAAAAAGAGATTGAAACGGTAATCAAAAAACTCCCAACAAAAAAAAGTCCTGGCCCGGACGGCTTCACTGCAGAGTTCTACCAAATTTTCAGAGAAGAGTTAACACCACTACTACTAAAGGTATTCCAAAGCATAGAAAATGACGGAATACTACCCAACTCATTCTATGAAGCCACCATCTCCCTGATACCAAAACCAGGTAAAGACATTACAAAAAAAGAAAATTATAGACCTATATCCCTCATGAACATTGATGCAAAAATCCTCAACAAAATTCTAGCCAATAGAATCCAACGACACATCAAAAAAATAATTCACCCTGATCAAGTGGGATTTATACCAGGTATGCAAGGCTGGTTTAATATCAGAAAAACCATTAATGTAATCCATCACATAAATAAAACAAAAGACAAAAACCACATGATCTTATCAATTGATGCAGAAAAGGCATTTGACAAAGTCCAACACCCATTCATGATAAAAACTCTTACCAAAATAGGAATTGAAGGAAAATTCCTCAACATAATAAAGGGCATCTATGCAAAGCCAACAGCCAATATCACTCTAAATGGAGAGAACCTGAAAGCATTTCCCTTGAGAACGGGAACCAGACAAGGATGCCCTTTATCACCGCTCTTATTCAACATCGTGTTGGAAGTCTTAGCCAGGGCAATCAGGCTAGACAAAGAAATAAAAGGTATCCGGATTGGCAAGGAAGAAGTAAAGTTATCACTATTTGCAGATGACATGATTATATACACAGAAAACCCTAAGGAATCCTCCAGAAAACTACTGAAACTAATAGAAGAGTTTGGCAGAGTCTCAGGTTATAAAATAAACATACAAAAATCACTTGGATTCCTCTACATCAACAAAAAGAACACCGAAGAGGAAATAACCAAATCAATACCATTCACAGTAGCCCCCAAGAAGATAAGATACTTAGGAATAAATCTTACCAAGGATGTAAAAGACCTATACAAAGAAAACTACAAAGCTCTACTACAAGAAATTCAAAAGGACATACTTAAGTGGAAAAACATACCTTGCTCATGGATAGGAAGACTTAACATAGTAAAAATGTCTATTCTACCAAAAGCCATCTATACATTTAACGCACTTCCGATCCAAATTCCAATGTCATATTTTAAGGGGATAGAGAAACAAATCACCAATTTCATATGGAAGGGAAAGAAGCCCCGGATAAGCAAAGCACTACTGAAAAAGAAGAAGAAAGTGGGAGGCCTCACTTTACCTGACTTCAGAACCTATTATACAGCCACAGTAGTCAAAACAGCCTGGTATTGGTACAACAACAGACACATAGACCAATGGAACAGAATTGAGAACCCAGACATAGATCCATCCACGTATGAGCAGCTGATATTTGACAAAGGACCAGTGTCAATTAACTGGGGAAAAGACAGCCTTTTTAACAAATGGTGCTGGCATAACTGGATATCCATTTGCAAAAAAATGAAACAGGACCCATACCTCACACCATGCACAAAAACTAACTCCAAGTGGATCAAAGACCTAAACATAAAGACTAAAACGATAAAGATCATGGAAGAAAAAATTGGGACAACCCTAGGAGCCCTAATACAAGGTATAAACAGAATACAAAACATTACCAAAAATGATGAAGAGAAACCCGATAACTGGGAGCTCCTAAAAATCAAACACCTATGCTCATCTAAAGACTTCACCAAAAGAGTAAAAAGACCACCTACAGATTGGGAAAGAATTTTCAGCTATGACATCTCCGACCAGCGCCTGATCTCTAAAATCTACATGATTCTGTCAAAACTCAACCACAAAAAGACAAACAACCCAATCAAGAAGTGGGCAAAGGATATGAACACACATTTCTCTAAAGAAGATATTCAGGCAGCCAACAGATACATGAGAAAATGCTCTCGATCATTAGCCATTAGAGAAATGCAAATTAAAACTACGATGAGATTCCATTTCACACCAGCAAGGCTGGCATTAATCCAAAAAACACAAAAGAATAAATGTTGGAGAGGCTGTGGAGAGATTGGAACTCTCATACACTGCTGGTGGGAATGTAAAATGGTACAACCACTTTGGAAATCTATCTGGCGTTATCTTAAACAGTTAGAAATAGAACTACCATACAACCCAGAAATCCCACTCCTCGGAATATACCCTAGAGATACAAGAGCCTTCATACAAACAGATATATGCACACCCATGTTTATTGCAGCTCTGTTTACAATAGCAAAAAGTTGGAAGCAACCAAGGTGTCCATCAACGGATGAATGGGTAAATAAATTGTGGTATATTCACACAATGGAATACTACGCATCGATAAAGAACAGTGACGAATCTCTGAAACATTTCATAACATGGAGGAACCTGGAAGGCATTATGCTGAGCGAAATGAGTCAGAGGCAAAAGGACAAATATTGTATAAGACCACTATTATAAGATCTTGAGAAATAGTAAACCTGAGAAGAACACATACTTTTGTGGTTACGAGGGGGGGAGGGAGGGAGGGTGGGAGAGGGTTTTTTATTGATTAATCAGTAGATAAGAACTGCTTTAGGTGAAGGGAAAGACAACACTCAATACATGGAAGGTCAGCTCAATTGGACTGGACCAAAAGCAAAGAAGTTTCCGGGATAAAATGAATGCTTCAAAGCTCAGCGGAGCAAGTGCGGGGGTCTGGGGAACATGGTTTGAGGGGACTTCTAAGTCAATTGGCAAAATAATTCTATTATGAAATCATTCTGCATCCCACTTTGAAATGTGGCGTCTGGGGTCTTAAATGCTAACAAGCAGCCATCTAAGATGCATCAATTGGTCTCAACCCACCTGGAGCAAAGGAAAATGAAGAACACCAAGCCCACATGACAACTAAGAGCCCAAGAAACAGAAAGGGCCACATGAACCAGAGACCTACATCATCCTGAGACCAGAAGAACTAGTTGGTGCCCGGCCACAATCGATGACTGCCCTGACAGGGAGCTCAGCAGAGGACCCCTGAGGGAGCAGGCGAGCAGTGGGATGCAGACCCCAAATTCTCATAAGAAGACCAAACTTAATGGTCTGACTGAGACTGGAGGAATCCCGGCGGTCATGCTCTCCAGACCTTCTGTTGACACAGGACAGGAACCATCCCTGAAGACAACTCATCAGACATGAAAGGGACTGGTCAGCGGGTGGGAGAGAGACGCTGATGAAGAGTGAGCTAATTATATCAGGTGTACACTTGAGATTGTGTTGGCAACTCTTGTCTGGAGGGGGGATGGGAGGATAGAGAGAGAGGGAAGCCGGCAAAATTGTCAAGAAAGGAGAGACTGAAAGGGCTGACTCAAGACGGGGAGAGTAAGTGGGAGTAGGGAGTGAGATGTATGTAAACTTATATGTGACAGACTGATTGGATTTGTAAACGTTCACTTGAAGCTTAATAAAAGTTATTATAAAAAAAAATAAATAAAAAAAAAAAAAAAAAATATTTAATAGAGAAGAAACATCCTAAGATGGGTTGTGTTGCTCAAAAATATTAAATATGCATTGATGCCTCTCTGTACCCTGTTGGCACAGTGGTTAAGAGTTATGACTGCTAACCAAAAGGTTGGCAGTTCAAATCCACCAGCTTCTCCTTGGAAACCCTATGGGGCATCACACTTCCTGAAGCCTTAGAGAGTCTACCATATACCCATCATGCCATCAAGAGGCCATAAAGAAAGACTCCTTTCTTCACTCTGCCATTTCCCCGCTACATATATTGCAGGAAACCATTTAACAGAACCTAAGATTAATGGGGAATCCTGGTGGTGCAGTGGTTAAGAGCTTGTCTGCAAACCAAAAAAGATCATTAGTTTGAATCCACCAGCCACCCTTTGGAAACCCCATGGGGCAGTTTTACTCTGTCCTATAGGGTCGCTGTGAGTTGGAATCTACTCAGTGGCAATGGGTTTTGACACCTCTCTAAGGCCAGGGTTCTAGCCCGTGATCCATCGTTTGCCGTATCTGTGAACAATTCGTTTAACCTCTCTGGACTTCTTTGGTTTTCAGGATTAAAATAATAAACTTTTCTGCCTTTGTCAGGAGTTTGTTCTTAGCCCAAAATTCAATTAAGCATGTGAAGAGGTATCCCTGTATCTTTAATATTATTATTACTAAATAAAATCCTGAACATTCTAGAAACTATTTTTCCTCTTCCTCAATTTCAGAAGCATATCTGAATATTTACTCAAGAATAGAAAACTTCTTAATTGTCTTAAAATTGCTGATTATGAACTCAGTTCCATAATGGATGCATTTAATTTAGTATACACCTGCACTGAAAAAGAGTAATCAGTAGAAACTAATGTAAGCTTACTGTTCTCAGAGAAATACATTGACCTCCATTTCCTCTAATATCATCCCCGTGATTACCTATATTAGTCATTCTCCCATGGAATAGACAAGATTTCTCTAATGCTAATTAGTACAATTACCACTACAAACCTGAGTGCCACTGCTGTGAACCAAACTTGTTTGCTTTTCCAAGCATTATAAAAGTAATGGCTACTTTAACCATGATTTATATGTTTGGATTTTGAACCTGTAAAGGCACATTAAAATTATAGCTGTTGCAATCTCCATGCTTCATTTAAAATTTATCATATATATATTTAAAAAGAAGTCTGCAGTGTCTAAGAAGACTAACTAACAGCTATAGATATTAGAGTGACATAAAGAATTGTCTTATATATAGTCAGAAATGCTTAAGGGCAATGGTTAAAATTTACAGACCCCAGTTTACTGCAAATTCTCTGGTCTTAAATGTTCTTTGACTTTTAAAAATGCCATCACTGATGTGTGCTAAATCATCAGAAATTTTTCAGAAATAAAATTTAAGCCATACAGGAATAGTAATACACAACCAGATAGACTCTGCGTTTCTGACATCAGTAATGTTGGCAACATTTTTCTTTTAAAAAATTGTGTAAAGTGATCATTTTACTTTGAGCCAGTGCTGAAAATGAGACAGACATTTCTCATTTCATATCTAGTACAATGAGTGGACAGCCGACTGTTAAAAGTGTTGAGGATAAAATAGGCTATATTAGCCGTGAAACGCTTCTTATTTTCTAATTATCAATGAACCTAGAGGCAATTACAGGTGAACCTGAGGTGACGAAACAGTAATGGACTTGTTTTTATGAACAAATGTATGAAAGATTATGGGATCATCAAGTAGCTGATGGTTATTTTCCAGGTCTTCAGGGGTGAGTTTTTTAGGTGCGGTAAGAGCCTAGATGAGGTAAGCAACCTCGTTAGTGAAGCAACAGTTAATCAAGATATTTCAAGTTAGGTGTATGGGAGGGTTGTTTTGTAGAGAAAACATTTGGATGGTAGAATACTAGGAGATCGTACCTAGTTTGGAATTGTGGCAGATGAGTGGACAAGTGTAATGTAGAGCTATACAGCTAGGATAAAACAAACAAACAAAAAACATTGCCTATGAGTTGATTCTGACTCATACTGACCCTTACAGTGATACAGCAAATGTGCCCCCTAGGGTTTCCTGTGAATGGCTGGTGGATTCGAACTCCTGACTTTTGGTTAGGAACCATAGCTCGTAACCACTGTGCCACCAGGGCTCCAGCTGAGGTAAAAGTAGGCTTTTAATATGTATGGGACAACTTTAAGGGGCTGGGCAACTACTTCATATGTCTGTAATAGAATACAGTTTGATGCTCACTGGGTTTAATTAATTTAAGTAATTAATTTTCCTTTTGATGAGTTATTTATACCTATTCAATGAAAGCTGCGTTATTTCCATTAAATATGTTTCCCAAAACATGATATTATAATAACTTGGATTAGAAACACCGGCAGAGCATGTTACAAGTGAAATACTGATTCAGGTGGCTGTTGGATCCACAGCAGAAAACACTTATCTCTTGTTCCTTCTTGCAACAGTGCTACTTTGTATCACTGACTTTCTCTTGTTTCAATTAGCTATAATACTTCTGTAGTGAAATGCTTTTTAAAAGCAAACTTTGACATTGGGCATTGAAAGAAAACAGAAATAATGGTAATTTTTTCTGTATTCCCATAAAATGAAGTTAAGCTGATGTCAGATTAAAAGTTATGATTTAGTTACAGATAGTAAAACTTGTGGCAGTGAAGTTTAATTTTTTTTTTTTCAGGAAATTTAAATAAATGTATTTATATATGAAACGGAAGAGGAAAAACAAACCTCTATGTTTTCAATTGTACACACAGATCTAGTTTTAAAAAACTATAAAAAATTTTTTATCTTTAATAATAGAATAACTTTTTAAGTGTCTTTCAGTAGATATTCCCAACTACCTGTAGATATTTTAGGTTATGTGAACAAAATAGTTATATTTATTCACCTATTGAACACTCCATTTAGTTTATTGGAAAACATATCTCTTTGTATGAAACTGCAGTTAAAAAAAAATTTTTTTTTACAGAGTCGTAAATCAGGTATAGAAACAAAGCAATAGAACATATATTCCATTTCTAACAGTCAATATTTTTTTCATATAATGCTCCATCGAGAATTTTTCCAACCCAATATTTAATTCATAAGTAACAAATCATGTATTAATTTGAAAAGGTGTTAATTGCAGCTAAAATCATATATTTTTTCTTTTTTTAATTTTTATTGCTTTAAGTGAAGGTTTACAAATCAAGTCAGCCTCTCATACAAAAATTTATGTACACCTTGCTGTATACTCCTAGTTGCTCTCCGCCTAATGAGACAACACACTCCTTCTCTCCACCCTGTATTCCCCGTGTCCAGTCAGCCAGCTTCTGTCCCCCTCTGCCTTCTCATCTCCTCTCCAGACAGGAGCTGCCCACATAGTCTCATGTGTCTACTTGATCCGAAAACCTCACTCCTCATCAGGATCATTTTCTACCCCATAGTCCTGTCCAATCCCTGTCTGAAGTAAAATCATAATTTTATTTTCTGTATTTAGAAAAGTTACTTTTATTTTGTCGTTTCTTGTTTTGTTTTCTTAATATCATTCCATCACCCTCAATTCTGTCTACCCTGGGGTTAAAATCAATGTGTGTCTGACATCACAGTGGTAGTATTTACCCAGGTTAGCAGCCTTCCTAAATCTTGTCTCTCTAAATATCCATTCAAAGAATATAGAGCATATAGGTAAAGATCACTATAAGTAATGACACATAAACATGTTACATAGTATATTCATAAAAAAGTAAAGATACTTCCATTTTAGGTAATAATTGTCCTAAGGGTTTTTTTTTTTCCTTTAGGTAATAATGGACGCTAAATTCAAGGATCCTTGAGATGATTTCTCTTATTTATATGTAGGTTTCATAGAGGCCTAAGTTGGAATTAATATAATAACTAAAAATCCACTGCTGTTGAGTCGATTCTGACTCATAGCAACCCTATAGAATGGAGTAGAACTGCCCCATAGAGTATTCCAAGGAGCACCTGGTGGATTCGAATTGCTGACCTCTTGGTTAGCAGCTGTAGCACTTAACCACTACACCACCAGGGTTTACAATGTAATAACTAGCCATTTTATATCCCTAGTTCAGTGGGTCCCAGAGTTTAATGTACAGAAAAGTCAGCTGGAATGCTTGTAACTGTAGATTACAAGGCTCCACACCCAAGTACAGAAATTTGGGAGGTCAGAGGTATAGGTTAGGAAACTGCATTTTTAACCAGTATCTCAGCACCTTTAGATGCAGGTGGGTCTTAGACTCTGCTTGGGGAAGCACTGACTTAGGTTATGCCTACCCTTGGTGAACACTTTGTATAGGGTTCCTATTTGAATGAATGAGTCGTATATATCTCTGCGTGTGTTGAAACAAAGCAACAGAATAAGCTTTTGTAAAATGACTCAGACAAAATTATTTCTTTTTTTCTTTTTAATACTTTGAGCAACCTTCAGTTCATTCAAAGGTATTTTGGCTTCCTGAGATTAAAATACTTTGTCTGTTCCAGGGTCATTTTGTTGTTGTTGTTGAATTCACCCAGATCCATGAAATGGACTTATACAAATTGGAAAATTTCAGCCACATGTTTATTCTTAATTAATAATCACACAAATTCGTAAGAGTAGCCCTCACTTTCTTTCTTCACAAATGGATAAATTGAGCTTAAGAATGATCAATTTCTCCAGGAAATGCATTTAGTAAGCACAAACTGAGCCCTCAAATATATGTTTTGGACCATACCTCTCTTTCTTGCCGTTGTACTAGGCAGTAGTGTACAAAGACATAGCTGATAAGAAGTTCATAATCTGAAGCTGTTGGAAGGTGTGGGGTATTTCTTATTTGTATGCCATGCCTTTTTCTGGAAATGAAGAAATTGCAAAACTGTAGTGAAATTAATTCATTTGATAGACATGCATATGCACCATCCTGTTACTGCAGTTATTTCTCTGAATGGGCATAAAAAAAAAAAAAGGCATAGAAGATGTTAAAAAGACTTGGTGATAAAAGATGAAAAAGAAGAGAAAGGAATCCTATGCAAGGAAATATGTTAGCCTCTAGCCTAAACATTGTTACAGTGACAGCAGGTTTATGGTCTCTCAAAAAAGCATGCATCATTTTACTTGAATTCTTTTCCTAACATTTTGCCTGTGTCCAAGAGAAAACGAATGAGAGACCACAGCAATTGCTTGTAATTGTCATGATCAAATGAAGATGAGCCAAACTTCAAGATCATTACCAGTGTAATGTAGTGAGAAGTCAATGTTTATCACCCAGAAAGGGAAGCCAAGACTCAGCTATCGTTTGTTCGGGAAAGTTTCCAGTAAGGTCTGTGATCGATTAAGTGGTTGCTGTGTTGGATTTTACTAAGATCAGACTTTGATGCTCACGTTGTGGAACAGATGTGTTAAAAGGGTTGGAAAAGAAACAGCGTGATAAAGGCAGAATAGCACCAAAAGGGAAAAATAACTGAAGCTCCATTGCCTTTGTGGGACTGAGGTTTCCCTCATCAAATATGCAAAATCCTCAAATTACATTATTTCAGTAAAACCCAATTTGAATCATTTATTTTTATTGACATTTGGCTTTTTTGTTTCCTGCCAGATAACGCAATATTCTGAGCTTAATACATAAATACAATAAAATTGACATCTGCCCAGCTGGGTTTACTCAAAATTTCTGGATCCTCAATTTTTTTATTTTCTGACACAAAAACTACCCAAAACGCTTTGCCCATTCAAATAATCTCTTAGACACTAAGTTATATCTAGTGTACTAGAAGTGTATGCTAAAAATCATTTAGGAGATATGTACTTATTTAATAAACAAAGTTCTTTTCATTTGAAATATTAGAAACAGTTTCATAAAATTACTTTGTGTTCCGTAACACTGAGGTTGAAAACAACAGGTTTATCGTCTTTCATTCTTCTTGCTAATATACATGTTTATACGCATCATTCATACGATGAAACTATTTAGCACCTGCCATGGGCCAGTGGTTAAGAGCTAAGGCTGCTAAATAAAAGGTCAGCATTTCGGATCTAGCAGCTGCTCCTTGGAAACCGTATGGGGCAGTTCTGTTCTGTTCTGTCCTACAGGGTCTCTATGAGTTGGAATTGACAAGACAGCAGTCGATTTGGTACTGTGGTTTATGGGCCAGGCATAGTGTTAGGTGCAAGGGAACAAAACTGAAAAAGACAAAAATAGTACTGGCCCTCATCAATTTTATATTCTCTTGTAGGCAGCTTTTTTGAAATATCCACAGTCAATAAGAGCTCTCATCTTTAATTTTGATATTATATGTTCTAATATGAATAACATATTACAATAATACAAGAGTCTTTTCCTGCCATATATAGCCAGTTACATCTGGTTGATATTATGGCCTGAAAACTTACTGTGCCACTTTCTTTGGTGAGTACATGCATATCTTAACACATATCAACAGTTCTTCCACATGCCGGAAATTAAATTTGAGATAATATTATTTTAAATCATAATCTGGTTCCTTTGAAGACAAAGAGGTTAGCCAGCCTCACGATCACACTTAGTTTTTTTTAAATAATTTTTATTGTGCTTTAAGTGAAAGTTTACAAATCAAGTCAGTCTGTTACATATAAGCTTATATACACCTTACTCCATACTCCCACTTACTCTCCCCCTAATGAGTCAGCCCGCTCCCTCATTCCAGTTTCTCCTTTCGTGATGATTTTGCCAGTTTCTAACCCTCTCTACCCTCCCATCTCCCCTCCAGACAGGAGATGCCAACACAGTCTCAAGTGTCCACCTGATACAAGTAGCTCACTCTTCCTCAGCATCTCTCTCCAACCCATTGTCCAGTCCCTTCCATGTCTGATGAGTTGTCTTCGGGAGTGGTTCCTGTCCTGGGCCAACAGAAGGTTTGGGGATCATGACCTCAGGGATTCCTCTAGTCTCAGTCATACCATTAAGTCTGGTCTTTTTATGAGAATTTGGGGTCTGCATCCCACTGTTCTCCTGCTCCCTCAGGGGTTCTCTGTTGTGCTCCCTGTCAGAGTGGTCATTGGTTGTGACCGGGCACCATCTAGTTCTTCTGGACTCAGGATGATGTAAGTCTCTAGTTCTTGTGGCCCTTTCTGTCTCTTGGGCTCATGGTTATCGTGTGACCTTGGTGTTCTTCATTCTCCTTTGATCCAGGTGGATTGAGACCAATTGATGCATCTTAGATGGCCGCTTGTTAGCATTTAAAATCCCAGATGCCACACTTCAAAGTGGGATGCAGAATGTTTTCTTAATAGAATTATTTTGCCAATTGACTTAGAAGTCCCCTTAAGCCATAGTCCCCAAACCCCCGCCCTTGCTCGAAGCATTCAGTTTATCCCGGAAACTTCTTTGCTTTTGGTCCAGTCCATTTGAGCTGACCTTTTGTGTATTGAGTATTGTCCTTCCCTTCACCTAAAGTGGTTCTTATCTACTAACTAATCAGTAAATAGCCCTCTCTCACCCTCCCTCCTTTCCCCCCCAACCACAAAAGTATGTGTTCTTCTCAGTTTACACTATTTCTCAAGATCTTATAATAGTGGTCTTATACAATATTTGTCCTTTTGCCTCTGACCAATTTCACTCACCATAATGCCTTCCAGGTTCCTCCATGTTATGAAATGTTTCACAGATTCCTCACTGCTCTTTATCGATGCGTGGTATTCCATCGTGTGAATATACCATAATTTATTTACCCATTCATCCGTTGATGGACACCTTGGTTGCTTCCAGCTTTTTGCTGTTGTAAACAGAGCTGCAATAAACGTGGGTGTGCATATATCTGTTCGTGATCACACTTAATTTTGAGTTTTTTCCATAGCCTTCACATGGTACCTCCAATATGCAGGTAATTAGTGCATACCTGTAGCATATACAGGAGTCAGTACAGTGCAATTGAAGGAACATCTGAGCAGAAATGAAACAAAAAAATTAATTCTATCTTTAACTCCATTGTTGAATCAACATGCATTGTGTCCACTTCCTAGGATTCGATTTCCTTAACTGTGATTTTAGCGGTGTTCCCTTTATGAAATTTATTGTCCTTTATCTCCATCAATATATATTGACAATGTTCCCTTAAAAATATTTGAATTAAGGTATTTCTGGTTGTTTCCATAGCATGACCTTATTCCTTTTTGCCCTTTCATAGTAAATGTTTTGGAAAGGAAAGAAAGAAGGAAGGAAGGAAAGAAGGAAGAAAGAGAGGGAGAGAGAGAGGGAGGGAGGGAGGGAGGGACAGAGGAAGGAAGGAAAGGAAAGAGGCATCGAGTAAAAACAAACTAGGCACACAAATCTCACTTTAGTATATAGCACATAAACTCCTGAAAAGTAAGAAATACATAGGGGTATTTCTGTGCTATTTTCTTGAGGGAACTTAAAGGTTGGAACTAAATGCTTCCAGTTTAACAAATTCTGGAATAGCTTTATCTCTGTTTGGATTTTGGGCCTCTAAAACCCTAAGTGATCATTTAACAATTTCTTCATTATTGTAATAAAAAAGACTAAATTGTTATTTATGATCATATATAAACTGTCGTATCTTGAGTGTCTCAGTGGGAAAATGAGTGCTTTTAAAATGTTGTTATTGCTCTTAGCTTTAGCAAGATTCTTGTTCCTGGAAACAAAGTGGAGTAGTATTTCCCTGTGGACTGAGTAGATTATTCAGACTATTTTGGCTCTCTCCTGCACAAGTTTTAAATTTTTTTAATATTCTCATCTGATGCTTGAGCAGAAAAAAAAATACATGTGTATACATATGTACATTGCTATGCTTACATCTTAATTTATTTTAATGTTTGTGATAATTATAGTCACTTATGAATAAATTTGTTTACTGATTTCCTGAGAATTGAACTGCAGGATTTTTTTTTCTTTTAAAATGAAGATACTGGAAGACTTGGCATCTTTACAGTATTTCAGTTTAAGCATTCCAAAGGATCTGCTCATGTTGCAAAGTATTTATAAAATATTTTAGCTAATGTAATTAAATCCCAATAGTACAGAAAGCTTAGATTCTTCATTTTTCTTCTTCTGTTTTTACTTGTGTAGAAAATATGTGCGTATTGAACTGCTTTTACTCTACTTTTTGAAATACAACATTAGATATGTGTTTACAAATCTGCTTGATTAAGGTAGGTTTTCTTGTTGTAGTATCAAATTGCTTCCTCAGAAACTGTAATTCATATTATTGTCTGACCATCTGTGAGGTGCAGAAGGCAATTTGGCCCTTTTTTTCTTATCCCTGAGAACCCTGAAGACAGAGGCCCACCTGAGGGCCTGGTACTGACTAAGCCTCATGAGGCATGATGTAATTTATCATGGCCGCATGATCAGGCCAATAATGGGTTTGAAAGATGAAGGCTCAGTGGAGCTTCTGGGCTGGTGACCATGCGGAGGAAACTGTAATGCATTCGTTGTTGAGACATGGTAATTCTGCACTGAGACCGCTCCTAGACCTGGAACTGTGCATCATTTTTATCCTTTTATGTTATATAAAAGTTAATATTGCAGGTATAGTGTATCCCGTGAGCTCCATGAGCCAGCAAATTATTGGACACAAAGGAGCAGGGGGAGCTGGCCAGCCTGAAGTGGCTAGAGTCATTTGGACTCCTGGGCTTGTGGCTGGTTCCCTGAGAGGTTAGAGAAAAACCCTAGATTTTGTACCAACTGATCTGAATTGAACTGAGCCATATGGACCATCGAGCTTGTAACCAGTACCTAGCCCCAGGTGGCTGAGAGTGAAAGAAAGAGAAGGGCTGTGTAGGCACCTGGAGTCTGAAGTGAACAGGGAAGAAAAGCTGAGATTTCCATAGAACATAGCTGGCATTTAGAGTGAGATTTGTTATTCACCACACAATTTGGCATCAGAGGCGAGTGATCTTAGTTCCCCTGGGCTGGTTTGCATAAATGACACTGTGAGCAGGGACCTTGACAGTGCAAACCATATTACATGGATGGGCACTAATTATTGCTCCATGATTTTGCAAAGGATATCATGGTAAGCAGAATAATGCTCCCTTCCCCCAAAGATGTCTGCATTCTAATGTCTGCAGTCTGTGAATTTGTTCAGTTACATGGTAAAGGAAAATTAAGATTGAAAATTGAAGATGGAATTAAGGCTGACCTTAAAACAGGGAAAATATCATGGTTTATCTGAGTGGACCCAATGTAATCATAAGGGTCTTTAATAGTAGTAGAGGAAGGTGGAAGAAGGAGAACTAGAGAGTTGGCAGCATGAGAAGGACCTGGGCCAATGCTGCTGGCTTTGAATATGGAAGGAGGCCACAAGCCAAGGAATGCAGGTGACCTCTAGAAGCTGGAAAAGGCAAGAAAATGGATTCACCCCTAGAGTCTCCAGAAAGGAATGCAGCCTTACTGATACCTTGATTTTATTCCAGTAAGATCCATTTCAGATATATAGCCTCCAGAACTGATAATAGATTTGTGTTATTTTAAGCCACTAAATTTGTAATAACAATACACAATTACTAGTGATGTCTTCAAATCATGACTTGATATTTTTTGCTGTTGTTGGTGTTGTTTTAGTCAAAATTTATGTAATTAACTTGGTATTAAAAGAGTCAAATGAGAACAACATTTTTAGCTGAAAAAATGTTCCTGTTCGGTACCATTTGTCAACTTGGGGTAAATTGAGATACTAAAGAGTGCCCCTTGAATTGTATAATTTTCAGGTTCCAGAAACCTTCTTGAATACCTTATCAGGAAACTTATCTGTATAGCATTAAGAGAGTAAGTGAAAGACAGAGATTGATTTTGACCAGAAAACCCTCAACAAAATGAAACACTTGTGTCTCAAGTATACTTGTACATGTTCGCCTCCCAAGACATATTTACTGGTTTGTGGGTGCACATGATAATGATATATGAGGAATAAGATGGAGATAGGCAACTGGTACCAAATACACAATTCATTTAGTGTTAATCAATCAAACACTATGTGGCTAATCATATGGACTATATGAGAGATCTGTGCCTCACTTCAAGTTCACTAACCCCATTAAAACCCATTCATTGCCATCCAGTGGATTCCAACTTATAGCGACCCTATAGGAAGGAGTATAAGTGCCCCCATAGGGTTTCTAAGGCTGTAATCTTTACAGAAGTGGACTGGCACATCTTTCTCCCATGGAGCAGCTGGTGGGTTTGAACTGCTGACCTTTCAGCTTGCAGCCGAGATCTTACCACTGTGCCACCAGGACTCCTTCACTGGTAAATTGCAATGTAATTGAGAAGATAAAGCTTACACAAACAAATCATCATCAGTATAATACATATATAATTAAGTACTAATGTGTGTGGTACTGGAAATTAGAGAACGGCATAATAACTTACAGCTTTATCTGAGCCAATAACACACACAAATACCCATGCACACAATTAAATGGTGGCTTCATAGAAGAGGAGCAACCTGCATTTGATCTCAAGGGGTCACTCACGGGATGACTATCGTTTAATTATTATTTAATTGGTGGCTATTTAATTTGAGGCAGTGGCTCAAATAACAGCATAAGAGATGAAAAACATAAGTTGTCTTACAAACGATAAAGGCTTGACTAGAAAAAATAAAAATACCTGATAGGCTGAGTACCTTTCATCACTTATTCCATTTTATCATTGCAACAATCTTTTGAGGCAGACACTATTTATTATTTTTGGCTCACTGAGGGGAAACTGAGAATGGTTTAACAATTTGCCCAAGGTCACAGATGTAGTGGGTGGCAAGGCCAGGACTGAAACTCAGGACTGTCTGACCCACAGTCTCTGCTCTTATGCACTTGAAAAGTTGTGATGTTGAGGGAAAATAAGATTGGACAAGTTTCAAACACTTTTCAAAGACTTCATCTAGTTTATAGGTAAGCATACCTACAAACGAAGCATGTATTTGTATATATACATACCTAACCTTTGAGAAATAATTTCTTCAGCTGCTGAAACTTCCAGTCCCAAACAAGCTTCTGTATGTCTTTGACATATATATGTAGATTGCTGAGGCATGCGTTAACATCAGAAATAACTTGTCTTGGTGTCACGGAAATGAATTTAATAGTGTAATAGGCTTTGTTCTTGTCACAATAATAATAGGGTACTTCAAAATATGTGAAATTATAGGTTAAAAAACAAAAACCCAGTGCCGTCGAGTCGATTCCGACTCATAGCGACCCTATAGGACAGAGTAGAACTGCCCCATAGAGTTTCCGAGGAGCGCCTGGCGGATTCGAACTGCCGACCTCTTGGTTAGCAGCCGTAGCGTTGTGTTAAATACTTAGTAAGTATAGGGTCGCTGTGGGTCGGAATCGACTCGATGGCACTGGCTTTGGTTTTTTGCTTTTTAAGTCATACTAAAAAGATGGAAAGTGTGCTTAGGGGTTTTGCTTTTTTAAGAAATAAATGTCAATCAGAGATGCTTAAGGAAATGGCCAGGTAAAGAATTGGAGCCATTTGACTGCATTTGAAATCTAGTACATGTCTAAGAGCCTATAAAAATCTGAATTATTATTTATGGATTAATATGAACTTCTTCAGAACAGTATAACAAGTGTCATTAAGCCTAATAATTGATCACAGATGCCTTAACTGGTAATGCAATGTACTATCAATCTCAGGTTGAAAATACCTTGAAGAAAAAATATTTGGACAATTACCAGCTTTTCTTTTATAGAGACTTTTAATTTTGACTTTCTAAATTTTGCTTCACTCATCTTAAACAAAATGGGTATTAATTTAACAGATATTCAAGTTTTATTAACGTACTTTTTGAAGGATTTAAAAAGATGCAGTTGGGATATCGTGTTTGGCATATATAACTATAAGCGTATGGAGATTCATGTGTGTTGGATTAGAGCTTGTGAAATAATAAAAGAAAGAGATATATTAGGTGCTAGAAGTCGCATGAATTATTTGGAAGCACTAGTGTTAATTTGTAAATGAAAAAGGAGCCCTCCACCGGTTTTCTGTATGTATTTCCATGGACTAGCAAATCGCTTTGCAAAAACGAGACCTGATTAAAAAAAAAAAAAATTTGTTTGTTTTAAATCAGTAAGTTTTGTAAAGCAAGCAAATACAACTACTGTATTTATAGTAAGGTAGTTGATATTCACCATCAAGATTTACTAATTTCAGAGTACTCTGGACCGCCAGTGTTTTGTCTTGATTTTAAAATCAGGGCATTTGTTGTTCACTAGTATGGCCTTGGGAAATGGGCTTCACAATTCAAGTAATTTAATTTCCTCATCTAGAGAGTGAGGCAGGTCCTTAAAGTTTTATCTAGTGTATTTCTCCCTCTAAAATTCTAAGGTCCTTTTACTTTGGTGACATTGGCTAATACCAAGTTATTGTGCATTTGCAAGAAAACGATAAAACGCTGTTGGCTGTGTTTGACAAGTGGACACATGTATTTATGTTCGTAAAAACTGATACTTTTTTCAGAGTTTTTATGTTGACAGATATTATGAACTAGAAATAATTGTAAGAAGAAATTAGGGAAAAATAAGAGATCCATAGCTATTTAGGATATTCAGTTTTTACATGCTAAGTTACATAAAACTTTATATTACCAAGTAATTTTAAAGGAATACAGATTTAAAATGTGTTATCATGTCAGAACCACAGCAGCTTGGATGACAGGGCCATAGTTATGGTTGAAGACCTAAATCATATTAACACTATGAATGATCTTAGGTAACACTGCAATGTGCAATATTAGAAATGGGTAGTTTGGCAGGAATAATACATTTATCTAGGAAATATATGGTTGGATGGAACTGTGTCAGAGCTGGCAGGAATCACCAGAAATTTATGTAAAACATGGGTATTGTCAGTTTACTGTATTTTATTTTATTTATTATTTAATTTTACTAAGTGCTGAAAGTGTGTCTCATAAAAGCCTGCTGAAATGACATCTTGGCTCATTCCACTGGTTAAGAGAGGTATACTTAAATGTAAAAAGCTGCACCTAAACATAAGCTGTTTGGCCATTTCAAAACAGTGCAGAATAAACCCAAACAATAAGTTGAAATGAATCTACAAAATTGCCACATCAAGGAATTCTTCATTTTGCAAATAAGGCTAAATAATATTTTCTTGGCATTGTTTTAGATTTCAGAAAAATTATAGCACTTTGTTTATTTTAAATATGAGATGAACTTTTGTATAAAAGTCATGTAAACTACAAACTAGAATATGTGCAAATTTTAAGTATACAATTTCCTTGCACAACACTATTTCTTATATCCACTCCAAGGAAGATTAAAAAAGAAAAAAAAAAACACCTTTGAAAGTTCATCTTACCATTATTTTGGATTGTGTTACACTTTACGTTCTTTTTAAACTCATAAGGCTTCCTTTTCAAACCCAAATTAAATTGTTTTACTTAACGAATAAACCAGTTGGTGTTGAGTCATTTCCGACTCGTGGAGACCTCATGTGTGTCACAGTAGAACTGTGCCCCGTAGAGTTTTCAGAGGCTAATTTTTTGGAAGTAGATACCTAGGCCTTTCTTCGAAGGCCCCTTTGGGGCTCAAATCTCTAACCTTTTGGTTAGTAACCCAGTGTGTTAACCGTTTGCACCACCCAGGGATTTAATTTACTGAATAAGTGGAAAAAAATTTTTTTTAATGAATAATAATAAAAAAAATAGCCTCGGCTAATTTCAAAATCTGAATAGGTAACAACCATTTCTTTACAAAAGGCAGCTTTGCAGAGGAAAAGAGTATTTGGTAGAAAATCTGCCATTTGAATAGATTATTTATACAGCTTACTACGACACTTTTGGTAAGATACTTTTTTATTTTAATCAAAATAGTCTAGCTTTTTGGAGAACTTGGAAGAGTTCAGTTAACAGAGACTGAATTAATTTCTGAAGTTCTCTCTTCATTAAAATATTCTAATATTAAGTACCATTTCCAAGAGATCAAAGGTTTTGACTTAAATAATTTATTTACATATAAAACTGAAAGAGATTTGATTATAGTAATAAGAAAACTCTGGGAATATAACAAGCAGTAATTGCTCCTCTAGAGGATCACAAGCACTTGGTTGCACCACCCTAGCTGGACCACCTCTTGATCGTAGAAGGCTTTTAAAAGAGTGGCTATTATATAATGGCACAAAGGTGGAATTAGTTACATGATTTCTTGGAGCTGTAGTTTTGATTACAAATGACCTTAGGTTACTTCCTTTAAGCCCGTTTAAGTCAAATTTTCATTTGGTCATAGGTTTCCTCATTGATATAAGATAAATGTTATTTGCTACGTGTAGCTCTAATTGGTTGGAGTTAAAATTAACCTTTCCTTAGGCACTGCAGGCTCAATTTCAAGATCCCTCTCCCTGTCCACCTCCTCTTGCGCTAGAAATTCATTCTCTAAAAATCTCTTCTTCCTTGGTTGTCAGAAATATAAATTAAAAAAAAGAAAAGAAAAAGCCACCCACATGCCATGGATGCTGTATTCTTACCCTGGAATTCTGCCATTACTTAACAGTATGTGCTCAGCTATATCAAATCTCTTACAATTCCCACCCTCATGTTGTAGAAGGGGGAAAAAATAGTCCAAAGAACTTCCACCATCTGTCATATTGAGACTTTGAAAATTAAAGAAGGACTGTTAAGTTATGGTCAGACATGTTTTCTTCCCAAATAGCACCTATGCAAGAAAAAAAAAAAACATACCACAGCAGTTGAGCTATCACTTAGAGGTATCAAAAGAGAAATACTGTTGCAGGAGATATGCAATGCCTGTGCTGTCCAATAAGGTAGCTAGTAGCTGTGTGCAGATATTAGACACTTAAAATGCAGCTGGTCTGAATTGAGATTTTTTTTTTGTGAATGTAAAATACATACCCGATTTTGATCACTTGGATGGAAAAATGAATAAAATGATACTTTTTATATTTATTGCATGTCATAATGAGAATATTTTGGAGATATTGGATTAAATAAAATGCATTATTAAAATGAATTTTACCTGTTCTTTTTTTTTTTTAATAGCAATTGCATATTTCTTGCCTTATATTTTTGTTGAACAGGGCTCTTCTATACCAAAAGTAGTAAAGAAAATTTTGTGTGAAGGTTGCTTGATTCTAACACATTTGGCTTTCTTGTTTCTTGTGGTATAGCTAATCAAATATATAACTCCAAAGGCATATACCATTTATGAATTTTCATATTAAATATTAATATGAATTTACTAATATCATAAAATAGATGCAAGTAAACATTAGATATGCTTTTAAGAGTTCACGAACTTGAAACTTAATTGGACTTCTTCCTGCTCTTCAGCATATCTTTGAAGTGAGATTATTATTTTTTGGGCCACGAAAATGTGATTGACTAATCAAAAATAATGTTTATGAAAAGTTTATTAACTGATGATAAGAAACTATTTAAACCTCAGAGCGGTAAGTAAACTGTACGATATAGGTTATATCAACAAACAATGCTAAATGGAGGAATGATGTATTTTCAATAAAAAATATATAGTTTTTGTTATAGAGGACATATTCACTCACTCTTTATATTTCATATTTCCCTCCGTTCAAAAGTATAAAACTTTTTTAGGTGTTCCTAAAATATAGGAAAGGCAACCTCACACATTTCTTTATTTAAATCAACTAAGTATTGTGACTGACAGATTTGCACATGATTCATACCTCATCAATTTATGGCAATTATTTTCAAATACTTGCTGAACTCCTCCCCAGTTTAATGTTGGAATTATAAGTGAGCTAGAAAAAAAAATAATTGTATATCAAATATAGTTTTACTCTCCAAGCATGTACTAACAATGGCAAATAATGGTTTATGCTGAATAATTAATGGCAGTTAAAAAATGTTGATCTGTATTCATTTAGTTAGTTTGAAAATTTCTTAGTTGTTTAATAAGCAGTTTTACTGGCAAATAAGGCCTTGATTTCTTGGATTCTTTAAAAGCCTCAGTGATTTTGAGTGTGAGCTTTCCAGTTTGACTACATTCTTGTAAATCTGAAGTTATTTTAACTATATTAAGTAGAAATAAATAAAGAAAAGCATATAATTATCAAAACCACATTTAGCGTGAATAAATTAAATGAATTTAATAACTTTACATACCTATAGAATCTTTAGACTTTATAATTCTCAGCAACATATTTTTTCTCTGGAAGTATTTTTCAATTCTGTTGTTATAGATGTTTGTTCTAATTTTTATTATCAATAAATTAAAAAAACTGTAACAATTATGTCAGTGTTTTCTATCAAGTATCAAATATTCCTCCTTTGAGGAATTCTTCCTTTTTTAATACTTTGATCCCATGTCCTGGGAAATCATTAGGGACTCATATGCACATCTGTTCATTTAGTTAGTCCTTGAATTATGTGACAAATATCATTTTAAATAAGTAGAAAATGGGTTATAAGAAAAGGAGTTACTTTCGCTTATTGCAGTTCCCTAAAATTATGCTTTAAAGCTCAAAGACACTTTTGATTTATTAACTAGTGTGAGATTGGAGGAGCCAACCTACGTCTGGGAAATATCTTATAGATCCAAATCAGAACACCAAAGTAGAGAGAGAGTAACTGACTGGATTTCCCTAGTGCCAAAGTATGTTTCTCACTGAAAAGAGTGGAAATTCCCCCAACATCTACTTAAATTATTTTATTTCCCCAATTCTGCCAGAATTGGGCTTTTTTCCCTCTACTCTCTTAGGACTATTTATGTTGAAGAGACACTCATCAATTTTGGAGATCTTTGTAGTGTTCTGCGAGGTCTTACCATCTTAAAGTAATGCATTCATGTATTAGTCTCCTAATAATATTTTCACATCATTATACTCAGATGCCAGAAGAGAAGAAATTAATAAAACAAAACAAAATAAAGCAAAACAAAACCCAAGACATGTTATTTTATTGAGGTAAAAAGAATGGAGAATGAAACAACCCTTGGGATGAGCGAGCATCTCATCTGAACATCTGAAGATAATTTCTTGTTACTTGGCAAATGCAACAATTCTTTCACATATCTAAAGGTATGTTATAAGGAATGTTCATAAGAAGCATAAATAAATTGATTTTCTAATTTTATATGTTGACAATAAAGTGCTTGCAGCACAATTTTAAACTGCGATATAACTAGACACATGATACAAGAGAAAACAACATGCTTTAATATAAAGAGAATTATAACATCCATTCAGTAAACTTGAATAACATGTACTTTCCCTAAATAATGAACACTTTAAATACTATATATTAATTTTATTTCTAAACAGCCTAATCTGGGGAGATATTATATCATTTTTGTATCACATAGTCATATATAGTTATATGCTACCGATGTCATTAATAGTTTAATTAATTTGAAAATAATTTAATCAACTTTTTATGGTCTCTTGAGCTTAGCTTATGCTAAATAAAAGTCCACATTCTATACTTCTTTTGGGGCATGGGGCCCACACTACCCTTAGTAAATTGTTCTGTTAAGCCTTTTCCTGTTTGATTAAAAGGTGATTTCTGTGGCAGCAGTTGATTTAACATTTGATTAAATGAACAATGACAGACTGCACAGAGATGGATTCATCATCTTAATGATAGTGGGTTGAGTCTTTTTCAATTTGCTCTCTTTTTTTAAAGATGAGCATCTCCGTTAACTTTATTGCATTCAGCCTTTTCATTTTTTGAAAGAGTGCAGACCAGCAACCTATCCATTGTAAATACATTTTTTTCAACGACATAAATGGCTATTATACACATGGACTTCACCAGACACAAGACAAAGGAGTCAAATCAACTACATCTCTGGAAAGAGACGACAGAGAAGTTCAATATCATCAGTCAGAACAAGGCCAGGGGCTGACTGCTGAATAGACCATCAATTGCTCATATGCAATTTCAAGGAGAAAAAAGCTGAAGAAAATTAAAACAAGTCTATGAGAGCCAAAGTACACACTTGAGTATATCCCACCTGAATTCAGAGATCATCTCGAGAATAGATTTTACTCATTGAACACTAATGACTGGAGATAAGATGAGTTGTGGAATGACATCAAGGACATCAGAAATGAAGAGAGAAAAAGGTCATTGAAAAGACAGGAAAGAAAGAAAAGATCAAAATGGATGTCAGAAGAGACACTGAAACTTGCTCTTGAATGTTGAGTGGCTAAAGCAAATGAAAGAAATGATGAAGTAAAAGAGCTGAACAGAAGATTTCACCGAGTGGCTAGAGAAGACAAAATAAAGTATTACAATGAAATATGCAAAGACATGGAGTTAGAAAACCAAAAAGAAAGAACATGCTCAACATTTCTCAAGCCGAAAGAACTGCAGAAAAAATTCAAGCCTCAGGTTGCAATAGTGAAGGATTCTATGGGCAAAATGTTGAATGATGCAGATAGCATCAAAAGAAGATGGAAGGAATACACAGAGTCACTGTACCAAAAAGAGTTGGTTGACTTACAACCATTTCGGGAAATAGCATATGACCAAGAAACAATGGTACTGAAGGAAGAAATTTAAGCTGCACTGAAGGCACTGGCGAAAAGTAAGGCTTCAGGAGTTGATGAAATACAAATTGAGATATTTCACCAAACACATGCAAGACTGGAAGCACTCACTTTTCTATGGTAAGAAACTTGGAAGGCAGCTACCTGACCAACTGCCTGGAAGAGGTTCATATTCATGCCCGTTGCAAAGAAAGGTGATCCAACAGGATGCAGAAATTACCAAACAATATCATTATATCACATAAAAGTAAAATCTTGCTGAAGATAATTAAAAAATGATTGCAGCACTACATCAACAGGGAACAACCAGAAATTTAAGCCAGATTCAGAAGAGAATGTGGAATGAGGGATACCATTGCTGTGTCAGATAGATCTCGGCTAAATCAGATACTATCAGAAAGATGTTTACCTGTGTTTGACTGTCTATGCAAATACATCCCACTGTGTGGATCAAAACAACTTATGGATAACGTTGTAAAGAATGGGGATTCTAGGACATTTAATTGTGCTCTTGTGGAACCTGAATACAGATCTAGAGGCAGTCGTTTGAACAGAACAAAGGGATGCCGTGTGGCTTAAAATCAGGAAAGGTGTGCTTCAGGACTGTACCCTTTCACCATACTTATTCATTCTGTATGCTGAGCAAGCAGAGACAGTGGTATATATGAAGAAGAATGAGGTATCAGAGTTGGAGGAAGACTCATTAACAACCTGTGATACACAGGTATCACAACCTTGCTTGCTGGAAGTGAAGAGGACTTGAAGCACTTACTGATGAAGATCAAAGACCACAGCCTTCATAATGGATCATGCCTCAACATAAAGAAAACAAAAATCCTCACAACTGGACCAATAAGCAACATCATGATAAATGGAGAAAACGTTGAAGTTGTCAAGGATTTCATTTTACTTGTATCCACAATCAATGCCCAGGGAAGCAACAGTCCAGAAATTAAATGACATATTACATTGGGCATATCTCCTGAAAAAGACCTCTTTGAAGTGTTAAAAAGATGTCATCTTGAGGACTGGGTACACCTGACTCAAGCCATGGTATTTTCAGTCGCTTCTTATAGATGCAAAAGCCAGACAATGAATAAAGAAGACCTAAGAACAATTGGTGCATTCTAAATATGGTGTTGGTGAGGAAAATTGCATATACTATGGACTACCAGAAAAAAAAAAAAAAGCCAGAAGATGGAACAAATCTGTTGTGGAAGAAGTACAGACAGAATGCTCCTTAGAATCAAGGGTGGTGAGATTTTGTCTCACATTCTTTGGGCATGTTATCAGGAGGGGTCCCTGGAGGACATCATGCTTAGTAAAGTAGAAGGTCACTGAAAAACAGGAAGACCCTCAAGGAAATGAAATGACACAGTAGCTGTAACAATTGGCTCAAATATAGCAATGACTGTGAGGATGGCGCAGGACCAGGCAGTGTTTTGTTCTGTTGTACATAGGGTCTCTATGAGTTGCAGCCAACTTTATATGGCAGCAACACTATAAATATGCTACTGATGATAGTGTTGGCTAAGTCACATAGCTACATCATTTAATCTTTCTACGGCCTGTTTTTTGAACCACAATTTGAAAGAATAGACTCTGTTCACGAGGAATTATGATTGTATGGCATTGCTAAAAGGTGTAGATGGTAGAAATATCAGGATTTGCCATTGCACACATAAAAAGCAGTACAAGCAATTGAATACTTTGAGATAGAGCTAAGATACATTTCTACCTTTTTATTGAGGACATGATAGGCTAATTATAATGCATTTTTTCAGACTTCTGAATAATAGCAAGCTCTTAAATAAGAAGGGAAGCATGTTAGAAGCCCCTTGCAAAAGTGGTTTCCAAATGGTCTTAGAGTAAATGGATTATTTAGGTCTTTTATCTCATCAGTAGTGTAGACAGATTTCTGCCTTTTCTAAATACCTAGACAAATGGTGGTTTTGATTTATCTGTATTCCAACTTTTCCTTCAAAGATAATTGTTCCCTAATTTAAAATGGTAATATAAAGAAATATTGATGTGCATTTTAATGAAAATGAAAATTTGGAGAAATAGTGACATAAATGAATCAGACATAGGAAAGTGGAGGCTAGGTCTTCAAATTTTTCAAATGTAATCCTTACTGAAAAATGGGCAAAGCCTTGAGACAGACTTAAGAACCCTGAAGTAGGAAATACATAAAAAGCTGTTTTAATTGCTAATGCATTTGTATTAACAGGGCAATCTATGACAATTGTGCTATCAATAATTACTGAGACATGGTTAAAGAATAGACATAGCAAGAAGAGATGATATTGCCAGCCAAATGGAGGTCCGGTAATTGTCTGCAGTATCAAACTCTCAAGTATAATGACTTTTGAAGGCTGAGGTTTATGAGAGCAGTTCATTATGCATTTCAAACAAAGCATTATTTTGCTATTGTTCTTCCATCGACTGGAGTAGTAAGCACTGCAGCTGAAATTGTGCCCAAGGGAACCTATGTCTACCAGTTGGTTAACCTTGTGACATTCCACTAAAAAGCACCAGGTTCTTCTGAAATACATAATTCATGAACATCTCTGATTGTTTAGCATTGATCAGCACTTGAATAAATTGAGTTGCTATCATATTAATATAAGTAGTAGTGCTTTAGTGAATTTTTTCTCTTATTTTCTTTTCTACAGTCCATCAAGTGGTTGAGGCACTTCTAGTTCTTAAAACAGGAAGTCAGTTTAGGAGACTGCAGAATTGTGAATCCAACTACAAAGATAGCAGAAGGCTGGGAAGTACATCCTTATAACTGTTTGCACATTCCATTTAAACTGTAAAATTATGCTGCCAGTATGGATTTGTTCTCAGACTTCTTGTCTTCTGTGTTGTCAGATATGTCTATCTTGGCATTTTTCAACTCTATACATAATTATTCTTAAGTCTAGGTAGGTTTATGTGGTTATATAATTGCCCAATATGTCAGCAGGCAAGGGACTGTAATTTTTATCCTCCAGTACCCGACAGGGTAATGCACTAAAGCCACCAGTCTTTCTCTAAGGAGCAAAAATGGATATAATAGTGATCTCTATGTATATAGAAAAACATTACTATTGTGTTGTAAGGGGATAAATTTTCATACAAGCTGAAGATTGAGAATAGGAATTCATTTGAGAATGTGCTTTGATACATAGATATTTCATTGCTTTTGTCTTTTGGCATACTTTGCACCTTTTAAAAGAGATAAGCATTTTAGCAAGAGAGAAAACATTAATTTTTTAGGTAATTTTACCTACAGTTTGAACTATTAGAGAAATTTAATATAATGTAAATGTGAGGTGGGCCATATTTAAATAGACCATTTAACATATGGACAAGCGAGTTCCCCAATGGTGGTAGGAATCCCACCAGTGAAACTACCCTTATTCTTGGGACGAAAGTCCCCCTGGTAAGAAGTCAAATGGCACAAGTGTCTCATATGATTTCCTACTTAATCACTGTTCCCTCTAGGGACTCATCCATGACCACTCGGCCATTCCACTCTCAATTCCTTAGGAATATATGTGTATGAAAAGCACCAACCTGGGAGAATTAGTTGCAGATTTGCCACTCAGAATGGTGAATATGTAGTGGAGCAGAAAGGAGGTATAGGACATCCAATTAATCAGAGAAAGTGATTCAATTTTCCAGTGTATCAGCATTTGTAGGCCAAATATATAGTGATATGAAAGAGATTGACTTTCTAAAAATTAAAAAAAAAAAGTTTTGATCCAGTGAAATAAAATGTTCACATTCTTCATTTAATTAGATTATTACCTGGTATAATAAAGACTTACTACACATTTGCCTAGACTCATGACTTCATTTTTGTTCTAAATCTACCTGTTTTTATGAACATGTATTATATATGAACTTTTTATTCATAAAGCTTTATTCCATTCAATTTACTTGTTATTCAAAAATACTCAGCATATTTATTTAACATCCCACACACATTGTTTCAAATAACAGAAAAAGATAATAACATATTATCAATCCTCGTCTTGAAAAATGCATTTATAAAATAGAATAAGTAAAACCAAATTTAATTTTCATTCTAGAATCTGTTTCCAAGTGATATTTGAAATGAAAATTTAATTTGGAGCCTTAATATCTTGTAAAAAATGTTATGTCTTTTGATACATATGTGTTAATCAGCTTTAATTGATTATTTCTATCCTTGAGGATATAAAGTTATATGTGAGTATAAGCCCACACTTATCTCTTTCTAAAGGAATAGAGAAAAGATTGAGGTGTGGCAATACGTCTTATAGAAAACCCTGGTGGCGTAGTGGTTAAGTGCTATGGCTGCCAACCAAAGGGT
Organism: Elephas maximus indicus; assembly: GCF_024166365.1. Taxonomy (NCBI): domain Eukaryota; kingdom Metazoa; phylum Chordata; class Mammalia; order Proboscidea; family Elephantidae; genus Elephas; species Elephas maximus. The sequence continues at coordinate 68,615,245 of NC_064846.1, read as the reverse complement.
TGGCAGTTTGAATCCGCCAGGCACTCCTCGGAAACTCTATGGGGCAGTTCTACTCTACCTTACAGGGTCGCTATGAGTTGGAATTGACTCGACAGCACTGGTTTTTTTTTTTTTTTAATATGTCTTATTTTCCCCTCATTTTATAGTCTAAGACAATGTGAGACTCCTGTTCTAACATCCAACTGCTCTATCATCTCCATTACTAGGTTGTCTGCCAATGGGATGACCATACATTCCAATTCTCCTAGCTTCTAGTAATTCTGCATTTAGAGCAGTTTGATTTTTGCCGACGGAGTTCACCGGGACAATATGCCATGCCATCATGAATACCTCCTGGCTTGGGGGGAAACATTTAATGCTTTTTAAAACATATTTGGAGAACATTTTAAAATGAGATTGTCATAGTAATTTCTACAATCCAGAGTTTTATAAAATAACGCCCCTTTGATTTAAGTTGAATGCTTAAGATGTCACACACACACAAACACACACACACACACAAACTCACATTGCTATCAATACTTAAATTACATTAAGATACTACATCTAAGAGCAAAGCTTTTTCATTGCAATGTGCATGGTAACATTTTCAGTATTACCTGATGAAGACAGAGTAAGGACTGAATTCTTTGCGGGATTTCATACAAATGAAAATTCAAAGTCAAATCCTGAGTCTGTCCTTAAGAGTCACTTAGTTGGTATCTTTCCAATTTTTTTTTTTTTAACTCATAGAAATATCTCAGTTGTCAGTCATTCATGTTTTGGTAAAAACTAATGCATTTGCCCTTCCAGTGCCTATGATCGGTCAGGCTTTTTCTGTGTCTCATGTTCTTTTTTTCTTTACTGGCTTTTCTCTTCTCAGCTTAATTTTATGAAAGGTTGAACTATATGTATTGAGAATTCCATTCCTAAATACAAAAAGAAAAGTTTTTAATCATCAATATTAATTTTTATTTTCTTCAGAATATTCTCGGCTGTTGTTTAGAAGTACATACCCCTGAGTAAGTTATACATTTTCATGTATATTTAATAAAATATAAATATTTCACCCGGGCATTATTGTGGTACATCCAAAGGTTATTACAGTTTCTATATAAATGCCCTTTATATATGTCTTTGAATATTGATTGACCTATACAAATTACAATTGATTTATTTACCTTGATACATCTATTTAACATTGAAAAATTATATAAGGGCCACCTCTTCACATTTCATCCTCACAGTGTAATTTTTGTGGGGTTTTTCATCTAGAATTAGATCATGAGTGATCCCTATAAGCCTAAATTAAATCTAATTCAAAGCTTAAAATGATGAAAAATTTGAATCAAGTGATTACTTGGCACTTCCTCCTATCTAAGTTTGAAATTAAAATGTTCCATAATATAAAAAGATGTGCCACTTAAAGCTCCTGCCCTACACATCAGTGGTAATGACCTTGTATTTTTTAATAATTAAATTTGTAGACATAGTGAAAATGCTTCATGGATATTGACAAGCCAGAACTCTTCACATTGGGAAATGTTGCCTTTTCCTGTAAAATCTTAGAAATGTAAAAATATTTTCTGAATGGCAATGAATCTTGACTCAAAATTACTTTTTGTTATTCAATTTCCTGGGCAAAGAAGGCTGTTTAGTGCTTTTAGACTGATTATTTTGCAAAATTAAAGAAAAAATGTAGGCGTTCCACCTTTTCTGGCAAGTTCTTGAAAGAGATATTACAATGAAAAAATTATAAAATCACAAATAATAGAATTAGTCACCTACATGTATTATCATGAAGGAGAAAGATGTGGTTGTCTGCTTCAGTAAAGATTTACAAACTTGGAAACCCAATGGGGCAGTTATACCCTGCCCTATAAGGTCTGTATGAGTTGAAATCAACTCGAGGGCGGTGGATTTTTTTTTTTTTTTTTTTTTTTGTGTGTGTGTGTGTGTGGTATGTATTATCACAGAGGGTATCAACGAATAGAAATTTTCCTTACAAATATGTTGAAAAAATGATAAGGTAGTAAATCAACCTACATTGGAATTTAGGATGTCAAGGAAATATTCACGGACTGAAGAAGTGAATGCCCATTCTGAATGATATTTGAAGATCCCGTTCACCTTTACAGGAGCCCTGGTGTGTAGTGGTTAGGAGCTTGGCTGCTAACCAAAAGGTCAGTAGTTGGAATCTACCAGCCACTCTTTGGAAAACCTGTGGGGCAGTTCTACTCTGTCTTACAGGGCCATTATGAATTGGAATCTACTCGATGGCAGTGGGTTTTTTTTTTTTTAAAGTTCACCTTTATGAGCTTATACGGGGGTACTTTGAATACATGGGACACAGTAATCACATGCTGCCAGGGAGACTATGTAAGAGGACTGAATGAGCAGCTAGGCTTACATATAGTTTAGATAGAGTGCAGAGCATGAGATTATGACATTTGAATAAATATATGGGAAAAGTTGGAGAAGTTGGAATTAATGTGGGAACTGAACCTAATGGATTTGACAAACACGTGTCCAATCTCTAGTATACAGAAATGTTTGCCTTCTGGTAATATTATAGTTAATAAAAAGGGATAAAATATTGATAGTTTTACTTACGTGTCTCAACAAGTTTATTTTCTACTCTCAGAAAACAAAATTTCTTTCACTGTACCCTTCCACCAACACCAAAAAAAAATTTGTTTTTCATTTCCTCTGAGCCCTCACATGTCTAATGATGGCGTGTTTTCATGTTGAAAATTTATTATTCCTAAAATTTATACTCAGACAAGGTATATAAAAGTATACAAAGCAATAATTTATAATTAGATAAATAGCATTGAGATTGACAAAAATCCACAAAATTTCAAGAACATTAATTTTATTTATTTATGTACATATATATAGATATGTTGTTGTTCTCGTTAGGTGCTGTTGAGTTGCTACCTACTTGTAGTGACCCTATGTGCAACAGGAAGAAATGCTGTCCAGTCTTGCACCATTATCACAACTATTGCTATGTTTGAGCCCAGTGTTGAAGTCCTTGTGTTAATTCATCTCTTTGAGGAGCTTCCTCTTTTTTGCTGACCCTCTATTTTACCAAGCATGTTACCCTTCTCCAGGGACTGGTCCTTCCTGATAACATGTCCAAAGTACAAGAGAGGAAGTCTCCATCCTTGCTTCTAAGGAGCATTCTAGTTATACTTCTTCCAAGACGGATTTGTTCGATCTTCTGGCTATCCATGGTATATTCACTATTCTTCATCAACAGCATAATTCAAAGGCACCAATTCTCCTTTGATCGTCCTTATTAACTGCCCAGATTTCACATGTGTATGAGGCGATTGAAAATACCATGGCTTGGGTCAGGGGTACCTTAGTCCTCAGAATGACATCTTTGCTTTTTAACACTTGAAATAGATCTTTTTCAGCAGATTTACCCAATACAATGCATTGTTTGATTTCTTGACTGCTCCTTCCAAGGCTGTTGATTGTGGATCCAAGTAATATGAAATCTTTGACAACTTCAATCTTTTCTCCTTTTATCATGATGTTGCTTTTTGGTCCAGTTGTGAGGATTTTTGTTTTCTTTATGTTAAAGTGTAATCCACACTGAAGTCCGTAGTCTTTGTTTTTCATCAGTAAGTGTTTCAAGTCCTCTTCACTTTCAGCAAGCAAATTTGTGTCATCTACATATCACAGGTTGTCAATGAGTCTTCCTCCAGTCCTGATGCCAAGTTCTTCATATAGTCCAACTTCTCGGATTATTTGCTAAGCATATGGTGAAAAGGATACAATGCTGACACAGACCTTTTCTAATTTTAAGCCAAGCAGAATCCCCTTGTTCTGTTCAAACAAGTGTCTCTTGGTCTATGTACAAGTTCTGCATGAGCACAATTAGGTGTTCTGGAATTCCCATTCTTCACAGTGTTATCCATAACTTATTGTGATCCTCAGACTTGACTGCCTTTCTGGTATTCTTTGCTTTCAGCCAAGGTCCATCTGATATCATAGGGATATTTATTTATGTGTGTATATCAAATATCAAAATAGCAAATGTTGTCTCATTAATCCTAAGGATATACTCGTCCCACCCTTTTGATCCAGAATTTCCTGACTTACAATACACTATTCAAAGTAGATAAAACTACATTTCATGTTGTGAGGTTATGTGCTCATAACTTGAGCACAGAATCAAATTAGGGTAAGCTTAGATGCAATTGCAATTATGAGTAAGCACTCAGTGCACCTGTCTCTAAAGCACGATAAAAGCCAAAAACCAAACCTGTTGCCATCGAGTCGATTCTGACTCACAGTAACCCTACAGGACAGAGTAGAACTGCCCCATAAGGTTTCCAAGGAACGCCTGGTAAATTTGAACTACCAACCTTTTGGTTAGCAGCCGAATGCTTAACCACTGTTCCACCAGGGCTCGAAAGCAGGATACCTAGATCTAATAAATGATTGCTATTTCATACAACCTTATTTCTATTTTGTTTTCAATAAATATGAACTCTTATTTAAATAAACATGTAGTTAGCTATTTAAGCCAAAAGCCTAAACTGAAACACAATGCTTGAAATTGCTAAGCATTTTTTCTTTCCTCGGACACTGGCCAGAATCTCATCCGTGGTTAAAGCGCAGGCTCGATTCTGGAAATGTATTGCCAGAAATCAACAGAGCTGGCTGCAGTTGACCAGGGAAGCTCCAAAGGCTCTCTTTTATTTATTCATTACAAATACATATGGGTCTGTGTGTTCCTAAAAGTGTAATGCCATACCATATTGGCCACATCAAGCGTGTTTACATAGGACTACCTCGTTCATATTTATTTTAACGAAAACGTCTCTAAAAATTGCTTTCCTAGCTTGATCATTTTTTTATTGGCTTTCTTTGTCATTTATCTGTTAAAATTTTTCTTTGACAACTTGGCTGGATAACTGCTTTGCATTATTATTAATTCCATGTGTACAGTTGTTTAGAACTTGTACTGAAAGTCTGTATTTGCTTGGAACTGAATCCAATTAGGAAATATAAATGACACTTCTTCTCAGCTTGGCAGAAACTGTGAGAGACGAATGAATTATTGCCAAAAGCTTATTGCAGTGTCTTCTTTTCAGTATGCTCTCTTCGAACTTCATAGCAGTAAATGCAGAAGAATCTCATGTATCAAACTTATAGCAAGCTGTGAGCCAGGTGTCTTCCATTGCAGGTCATATGTTGAGCTACGTTAATCATTTTAATGTTTTGAATAAAATTCCCCCCAAATGAGGGATTTTAACCTCAGCAAAAGTGTGGTTGCTTATAAGTTCTTTTTTCCCTCCCACTTCTGAATCCTGTGTTACATTTGCCTGGAGTAACTCTGGGGAAAGAATAAGGCATAGTGTATAGTACATAGAGGGTAGGCAATAAGTGTTTTGGACAGACTTAGATTGTTAGCATGTTGAAAGCATGTGCCAGAGGCATTCTCTTATACAAAACTCAAGCATTTAGTACATTACTATGTAACCTGTTTTCAGTCAGTGAAAAACTGTTTATTATTTACACACTAATAAAATGGTTCAGGGACTTGTATTACCTTTTATAGTCATTGGAGCCAATTGTAATGTGAACTATGTTATGACGCTCAGGTGAAAAGAAGTGCTCTGATCTATAATTTTTCTGAAAATCAACTCCAAGTTTCAAGTAGGCAAGGGGGAATGATGGCTGAATTCAGCACATTAATTCAAATTCTAGTTAGAGCAAATTTGGCTTATTTAATTTCCACCATATTGATAGGACTACCAAGCACAACATTTAGCAGAATGTGTAGTTTGTATAAAAAAGTATACTTCCCCTTAAATGGGCATGTTTTCCCAGATTTTTCATTTTTTTCTCTTTATTTGTTGTGGTTTTGAATATGTATTGTGCTCAAATCGTTTAAAAATCAAAACTAGGTAACAAACCCTACTTCCACTCCTGTCCATGTTTATCCCACTTATCCCCATCTCCATATGTCATAACTTTCACTAAATTCCTGTGTAGGTTTCAAGAGTTTGTTTCATTTTATTTTATTTTGGTTAGTATATGTATAATAAAGTATATGTATAACAAAGCATTTGCCATTTCAACATTACTTGTACAATTCAGTGACATTAATTGGGTTCATGCTGTTGTGCAATAATCACCACAGTTTCTAAACTTTTCCATCACCTTTAACAGTCACCCATTGTCCCATAAGCAGTGATTCTGACTTTCTGAATCCCTCTCACTCCTAGTAACCACTAATAAACTTTGGTCTCCACACAATTCATAATCAAGGTATTTCATGTAAGTGGAATCATATAATGTTTGTCCTTTTGTGACTGACTTATTACAGTCAGCCTAATGTTTTCACATTCATCCATGTTGTAGCATGTATCAGGACTCATTTATCTTTAAGGCTGAGTAATATTCCAATGTATGTATGTACCACATTTTGTTTATCTATTCATCTGTTGGTGGACATTTAGGTTGTTTCCACTTTGGTGATTGTGAGGAGTGCTGCAATGAACATTGGTATGTACTTGAATCTGTTTGCATTACTGCTTATAGTTCTTTTCGGTATGTACTTAGGGATGGAGTTGTTGGATTATATGGTAATTTTGTGCTTATCTTTTTAAGGAGCCACCAAATTGTTTTCCGCAGTGACTGTACCATTGTAAAATCCCACCAGCAATAGATTAAATTTCAATTCTGCATATTCTCACCAACACCTGCTATTTTCCATTTTCTATTTTTCTGATCACAGTCATCCTAGTGAGGATGAAGGGGTCTCTCATGGTTTTAATTTCCATTTCCCTAATAACTAATGACACTGAATGTCATTTCACGTGGTTGTTAGCCATTTATTTTTTCTTTGGTGAAATGTCTATTCAAGTACTTGGCCCATTTTTTGACACAGTTGTTTCTTTTTTTGTTGTTGTAGGATTTATTTACATATGATGGATATTAAACCCTTATCAGATACAGGGTTTGCAAAATTTTTATCCCAATTCCAGAGTTTCTTTATGTAGCTATAAGCAAATATGCGTAGAATGTGCCATGATTGTTATAAATGTCGTTGCTGTTGTTAGGTGCCATCGAGTCGGTACCTATTCATAGAAATTCTATGCATACACAACAGAACGAAACACTGCCCAGTCCTGTCCCATCTTCCCATTGTTGGAGCCACTATGTCAGTCCACCTCGCTGAGGGACTTCCTCTTATTCGCTGACCCTCTACTTTACCAAGCATGATGCCATTCTCCAGGGATTGATTGCTCGTGATAACGTGTCCAAAGTATGTGAAACATAGCCTCGGCATCCTTGCCTCTAAGGATCATTCTGGTTATACTTCGTCCAAGGCAGATTTGTTCATTCTTTTGGCAGTCCATGGTATAGTCAATGTTCTTTACCAACACCACAATTCAAAGGCATCGATTCTTCTTCGGTCTTCCTTATTCATTGTCCAGTTTTCACATGCGTATGACACGATTGAAAATACCATGGCTTTGATCAGGTGCATCTTAGTCTTCAAGATGATATCAGTGCTTTTCAACACTTTAAAGAGGTCTTTTGCAGCCGATTTACCCAATGCAATGTGTCCTTTGATTTCTTGACTGCCGCTCCTATGGATGTTGATTGTGGATGCAAGCAAAATGAAGTCCCTGACAACCTCAATCTTTTCTCCATTTATCATGATGTTGCTTATTGGTCCAGTTGTGAGGATTTTTGTTTTCTTTATGTTGAGGTGTAATCCATTATGAAGACTGTGGTCGTTGATCTTCATCAGTAAGTGCTACAATTCTGCTTCACTTTCAGCAAGCAAGGTTGTGTCATTTGCATAACGCAGGTTGTTAATGAGTCTTCCTCCAATCCTGACACCCCATTCTTCTTCATATAGCCCAGCTTCTCGAATTATTTGCTCAGCATACAGATTGAATAGGCATGGTGAAAGGATACAACCCTGATGCACACCTTTCCTGACTTTAAACCATGCAGTTTCCCCTTGTTCTGTTCAAACGAGTGCCTCTTGCTCCATGTACAGATTCCTCATAAGCACAATTAAGTGTTCTGGAATTCCCATTCTTCGCAATGTTATCCATAATTTTTTGTGATCCACACAGTCGAATGTCTTAGCACAGTCAATAAAACACAGGTAAACATCTTTCTGGTATTCTCTGCTTTCAGCCAGAATCCATCCAACATCAGCAGTGATATCCCTGGTTCCACGTCCTCTTCTAAACCCTGCTTGAATTTCTGGCAGTTCCCTGTCAATATACTACTGTAGCCGCTTTTGAGTGATTTTCAGCAAAATTTTGCTTGCATGTGATATTAATGATATTGTTCGATAATTTCCACATTCGGTTGGGTCATCTTTCTTGGGAATAGGCATAAATATGGATCTCTTCCAGTCAGTTGGCCACGTTGCTGTCTTCCAAATTTCTTGGCATAGATGAGTGAGTACTTCCAGCTCTGCTTCTGTTTGTTAAAACACCTCATTTGGTATTCTGTCAATTCCGGGAGCCCTGTTTTTCGCCAATGCCTTCAGTGCAGCTTGGACTTCTTCCTTCAGTTCCATTGGTTTCTGATCATATGTTACCTCCTGAAATGGCTGAACATCAACCAGTTCTTTTTGGTATAGTGATTCTGTGTATTCCTTCCATCTTCTTTTGTTGTTTCCTGCATCGTTTCATATTTTCCCTGTAGAATCCTTCTGTATTGCAACTCGAGGTTTGAATTTTTTCTTTAGTTCTTTCAGCTTGAGAAATGCCGAGTGTGTTCTTCCCTTTTGTTTTCTATGTTCAGGTCTTTGCACATGTCATCATGATACTTTACTTTGTCCTCTTGAGCCTCCCTTTGAAATCTTCTGCTCATCTCTTTTACGTCATCATTTTTTTCCTTTTGCTTTAGGTACTCAACTTTTAAGAGCAAGTTTCAGAGTCTCCTCTGACATCCATTTAGGTCTTTCATTTCTCTCCTGTCTTTTTAATGACCTCTTGCTTTCTTCATGGATGATGTCCTTCATGTCATTCCACAACTCATCTGGTCTTCGGTCATTAGTGTTCAATGCATCAAATCTATTCTTGATATGGTTTCTAAATTCAAGTGGGATATACTCATGGTCATACTTTGGCTCCCGTGGACTTGAAATTTTCTTCAATTTCAAGTTGAACTTGCATATGAGTAATTTATGGTCTGATTCACAATCGGATCCTGGCCTTGTTCTGACTGATGATATTGAGCTTTTCCATTGTCTCTTTCCACAGATGTAGTCAATTTGATTCCTGTGTATTCCATCTGGTGAGGTCCATGTGTATACAAATGAAAAAAGGTATTTGCACTGAAGAGGTCATTGGTTTTGCAGAATTCAATCAAGTGATCTCCGACATCTTTTCTTTTACCAAGAACATATTTCCAACTATTGATCCTTCTTCTTTGTTTCCAACTTCCACATTCCAATCTCACCAGTAATTATCAGTGCATCTTGATTGCATGTTCAAACAATTTCAGACTGCAGAAGTTGGTAAAAGTCTTTAATTTCTTCATCTTTGGCATTAGTCATTGGTGCATAAATTTGAATAGTAGTCATATTAACTGGCCTTCCTGGTAGGCATATGGATATTATCTTATCACTGACGGTATTGTACTTCAGGATCGACTTTGAAATTTTTTTTTTGACATTGAATGCAATGCCATTCCTTTTCAAATTGTTGTTCATGTCATAGTAGATGATATGATTGTCCAATTCAGAATGACCAATACCAGTCCATAACAGCTCACTAATGCCTAGGACATCAATCTTTCTGTGTTCCATTTCATTTTTGATGATTTCCTCTTTTCCTAGATTCATACTTTGTACATTCCAGGTTCTGATTATTAATGGATGTTTGCAGCTGTTTCTTCACATTTTGAGTTGTGCCACATCAGCAAATGTAAATCTCCAAAGCTTAACGCCATCCACGTCATTAAGGTCAACTCTACTTTGAGGAGGCAGCTCTTCCCCAGTCGTGTTTTAAGTGCCTGCCAACCTGAGGGGCTCATCTTCCGGCACTCTATCAGACAATGTTCCACTGCTATTCGTAAGGTTTTCACTGGCTAATGCTTTTCAGAAGTAGACTGCAAGGTCATTTTTCCTAGTCTGTCTTAGTCTGGAAGCTCAGCTGAAACCTGTCCACGATGTGTGACCCTGCTGGTATTTGAATACCGGTGGCATAGCTTCCAGCATCACAGCAACACACAAGCCACCACGGTACTGCAAACTGTCAGCTGACCTTCCAGATAAGACCCCCACGCGTCTGTTAGTTGTTATAAGTAAAAAAAAAAAAAAAATTAATTTAATTTTTTTATTATTTTTTTATAAGTAGTCCCCAATAAATAAATACTGAAAGCTATTTACAATTTTAAAATGTAAACAGTGCTGCAATGAATAATGTTACACATGTGTCATTTACATATATTCCTAGAAGTGTGATTGCTGGGTAAAATGACCTTTCTAATCGATTTATCTAGTTCCAGGAAAATGTTTCTGTTTATTGGAATCACTCCAAACTTAATATTAATGTAGAAAGAATTGTCATCTTTATGAGGTTGTGCCTTCCTATTCGGGAATATTCAGTGTCTTTCATTTTTCCATTCCACATTTGTGTCTAGAAGTATTTCAAAGATTTCTCTACGACCGCACATATCTTGCTGTGTTTATTTCTAGGTATTTTACTTATTTATATCACTCTTGCTATTGTAAGAGCCCTTCCATTCTTAGCATATTAAGTATTGCCCATATAAGAAATATGAAGATATTGAGCAGAATTGGATGTGTTGCTGTTGTTGTTAGGTTTCGACTCATAGCTTCCCTATGTACGACAGAATGAAATACTGCCTAGTCCTGAGCCATCCTCACAATCATTGCTATGCTTGAGCCCAATGTTGCAGCCACTGTGTCAGTCCATCTCATTGAGGGTCTCCCTCTTTTTCGCTGACCCTCTACTTTACCAAGCTTGCTACCTTTCTCTAGGGACTGGTCCCTCCTGATGTCATGTCCAACCTACATGAGAGGAAGTCTCACCATCCTCCCTTCTAAGGACCATTCTGGCTGTACTTCTTTCAAGAAAGATTTGTACCTTCTTCTGACAGTCCATGGTATATTCAGTATTCTTCACCAACACCACAATTCAAAGGCATCAATTTTTCTTCGGTGTTCCTTACTCATGGCCCAGCTTTAGCATGTGTATGAGGCAATTGAAAATACCATGGCTTGAATCAGGTATACCTTAGTCCTCAAGGTGACATCTTTTTTTTTTTTTTTTTAACACTTTAAAGAGGTCTTTTGCAGCAAATTTGCATAATGCAATAAGTTGTTTGATTTCTTGACTGCTGCTTCCATGGGTGTTGATTGTGGATCCAAGTAAAATGAAATCCTTGACAATTTCAATCTTTTCGCCATTTATTATGAAGTTGCTTATTCTTTCAGTTGTGAGGATTTTTGTTTTTATGTTGAAGTGTAATCAAGACTGAAGGCTGTAGTCTTTGGTCTTTATCAATAACAGCTTCAAGTCCTCTTTGCTTTAAGCAAGCAAGGTTGTATCATCTGCATATCACAGATTGTTAATGAGTCTTCCTCCAATCCTGATGCCACATTCTTTTTCATATAATCCAGCTTCTCGATTATTTAATCAAATTGGATGTAGCACACAGTATACATTTGTATCAAATGCATGTTAATCCAAAAATTTATTTGTATGAATATTCAATGAATAATTATTGATCTTACTAAGTTTATGATGCCCAGTACATGACTATTACTCAAATACCTGCTGATACAGATATACACTATCATGAAAATTTTCAAATTGGAGAAAATAAAAGACATTTTGTGATTTAGTGACTTATCTCATTAAAAAAAATTCAAATACTGAATTACCTCTTTAATTAACAAGATGTCACTTATATTTTGTAAGCTGTTTTCTGGGATTTAGCTGTCTGACACCCTTTGATATTAATGGGATCCATTGTCTACATATCCATGAGCAGCTTGGAAATTTAATATGTGTGTCAGACAGTCATGTCACAGCTGCAGTATTTTTCATAGTTTTCTTTATTCATTTCATTTCTCTCTGTTGTATATTTTTATCATATAATAGTAATATTAAGCACTATTGATTTTTAAAGCACTTTCGAAAGGTTAACTAATAAAATCTAACACCTGTACAAAGGAGGTAAATAGTTTTAATCTCCTTTTAGCTGAAGGAGGACAACGGAGTGAGAGCCAGCAATTCATTAAAATTAAAAGAAGAGGTGGTTATTGGAATAGCAGTCCTGTTGGTTTTAGACAAAGATCAGGTCAGAAGTAAAATTTTGATGAAGAAAATTCCTGGAAGGGCCTTGCAATGTGTAGCACCCCTTTTGCTCTGAGCCACCTAGCCTACAAGCTACCCTGGATATCCTTTATCTGCTGTGGTTACCTTGTCTCTTTCCTATATCTCTTTCCCAGCCCTTGTAGAACAACTCAAGACCTCTCCAGTTATTTGAGTGGGTATGAAAAAATTTTAAATGTTTAAAAAATGCATATCATTTTACATTATAAATTGCATTTTGAACTTTATTTTATTTGTTCACAACAAATCTTGTTCCACAAAAGATTGGAAGTATGGGTAGTCTTAATAATATAACAATTTCAGGAGAAGGGAGAAGATGGTAGGCAGACTGAATGATATGAAGGCAAAACTCAATTAAGATATGGGATAATTGAGACATAATCTATAGATAGGTAGATAGGTAGAATAGCGTAATACTAGATTTAAAAAGCGTAACTTGCTTGAGCTAGCAACCAGTATAATATGCATAGAAAATTACTAGTGCAATTAACTTATCAGTGTTATTTGATAGTTTGCAAAATATCCTGTGTGTAAGCAATATGAACTGATTTTAAAAAATGACTAGTTCTGATGTTAGGATGCAGAGTTCTTTGATAAGTCCAATGAATAAAAAGTACCTAATACGTAACAACAACAATGCTGAAGGAGTCCTGAACATTGCTTAGTTTGTAAGCATCAAGCAGTCCAACACCTGTTTCTGAAAATACCCCTGGTTCAAAATACAGATTTTCTCAAAAGGTCTACATCAGTACAAAAGTAAATATATGATGTAATTACTTTACTAGTTTATTCCTCTTTTGTTCATTAAAATGGTACAATGACAATAGGCTTGCAAGTGATGTCAGCCGCTTTGGACTTATGATTCTGTCAGGAGGGTTTAATGTTGTGATAAGGAAAAAAAAAAACAAAAAACTAGTATTTTCAAGTCTGACTGCCTGGGGAAGACACTGTACTTCAAATCAGTATGTATCAATTGTGAATATTAAGAAGGAAAATGAATTTAATAATTTCAATAGAGGCTTAGAAAAAGCATAAGAAACTATCATTCTGAGGTTAATTATCTTCTGTGTTGAGTTTTACCTTCCATAATTCAAAATGATAAAAATTTTCACTCAGTCTATCAATACAGATTAATGTTTCACCATTATGGTATGAATGTAATGCAGAGTGCTCTGTTTCCCATTGTGACCTTTACCACAAAACTGCTTTTTCATAGCAGACTGTGGGAGGAAATACTTTTTAAATAGAATTCCAATAATGCATTTGTAAACACAAACTCTTATCCTTTGAACTGCTAAGTGTTAACCTTACTATGGAACATGTTATTCCTTGTGTTTTTGAATAAGTAATAAGAGGTAGGGATAGAGAATAAAAATGCATCGATAATTATGGTTAGCATTAAATAAGGTTAGTCTAAAATGTGTATTTCAAAACAGTGAATAACAGTATATAAAATGTTTTATTGTCATTGGAAAATTTATATTTTTACGTTATTCTATGAAGATCCATTTGTCGAAGAAGACACTGTATAATTCACCTGTTGGTCCAGAGAGCTGCAAAGCTTCTTAGCCGTTAGTCTTTTCTAAAAGCTAGTTTGCACTTGAAAGATATATTTTTCTACGTTGATTAGTCCCTAAATATAAATCAGTTATGTGTTTAGAAAAGTTTTAATTTAAAACACACTTTAGAGCTTTTGGGTAAAACAAGCTAGAAGTGCTGAAAAAGTTTTCGCTTATTGAGAACTAAGAGAATTTTTCCTATAGCCTGAATAACTAGTAGGAATAAGTAAATCTTAGTATCTTTCACAAAGAAAAGAAAAATCAAATCCTAGATTAAGATTTTCCGGTATGAATGAGAGGATAGACTAGATAGCTAAAAAATCAAAGAGAAAATTTTGAATTTAAGACACCTTATTCGAGACAACTCCAAGCATTCCTGTCAGCCTGTATTTTATTTTCTTACTGGGACCCTAACATCAAGATAACCTTTCTTAAAATACGTTAATCTGTAAAGCCAGCCAGCATCTGGGGTATTCTGGGCCTTTGATAGCTCTGCAAACACAAATATTTTCACCTGGAGAGAGCTTCTAAATCCTAAGACTTTGTGGCAAAATAAAGATTATTATGAGTCTGGTGTAGTTTAATCTGTACCAGTGATATTTTATTACTAGTATTCTCTGTAGGTTTGGAGAATATGAAAACAAGCTCTATATTAGCCGTAAACTTTCTGAGCTGGCTTTTAAGCACTTAAGACATTCTTTTTTTTTAAATTCTGTTTCAACTACTTAGAAAGTTAGCATGTCTGTTCCCAAGACATAGGAGCATATTATTTAGAATAACATTTAGAATAACAATAATAAAAATGCGTCTACCTAGAAATTTCATGTCCTGCCTTAATGTTTCTTCTTATTAATAAGAAAGGAATTTCTTGTGAAAATGTAGTTGTCTCTCTATTAGAAACTCTGTTCATATGAGCTTTATCTACTAGTCCCAAAACAAAAATTTAATGCCACAGGGTGGAAGCAAATTTCCTCAAGTTAGAATTAATAATATGTATAGTTCTTTTTACTTTTAAGATAACCAAGCCAGTTGCCATCGAGTTGATTGTGACTCATGGGGACGCCAAGTGTTTCATGGAAGAACTGTGATCCATGGGATTTTCAAGGAATGAAGCAGATTGCCAGGTTTTCTTCTGAGGTGTTTTTCGGTCTGGTTTACTATTGTCTGCTAACATAAATGTTGACCTTCGAACCTAGCCAGTGGATCTATGGAAGAATAGGCCTGGTGACCTGCTTCCATAAAAGATTACAGCCAAAAAAAAACCCTATGGAACCTTTCTACTCTGTAACACATGGGTTCACCATGAACCTCGGGCTGACTTGAAGGCAGCTAATAACAACAATAAATATTTATCCAGTGTCCTTTGGTCAGGGAATCACTTAGTTGATAATGCCCTAGAGGTCAGGGTTTTACAAAGGAAAAAAAAAATTCTGAAAGACAAAATAGTTTTTACAAATCACATACTTAGTTAATGGCAGAATTGGGCTAAAACTTGTCTTGTAACCCCAAGTCTAATGGCCATTTCACTAAACTGAACTGATTATCAATCACTCAATAAATCATTACAGGGAACTAAAAAGAAAAAAATAGATATAAGCTATAATCATTGCTCTTATGGATCTTATAATGTAGTGAGAGAGATATATATCAGATGACAACTACCCATGGTCAAAAGAGCCGTAACCTGTACTTTTGTCCAGAAGACAGAGACATCATGGTGTAGTTCTGGGGTTGAGAGAGGCTTAAAAAACAGTTAGTATCTGGGGTAGGGTGAGGATGTCATAGGAAATGATATTTTATCCTATAGTTATCAATTATTTAAATTTTTTTTCTGTTAAAAATTTTGAAATAAATCATTTCCTAAAAAGTTTTTAAAAAGTTTGGATTTTTGAATTTTCTCGTAATGGAAAATGGAAGTAAATTAAAAATATTAATGATTTTGATGATATAATTGCTACTTACTGCCATTTGTGCAGAATAATTTGAATAAATATGTATATTTTTAGCTAAAGAGATTTATAATAATGCTTTCATATGCCATTTTGATATCATTGTGTTGTTTATCTTGTTTAAAAATTATTCATTTCTCTCTTTTATGTCATTATGATTTGTTGAGTAATTATAAATGAGTTTATGATTAAGACAATCTGAGTCATTTGTTAAGCCATTTTCTCTTTTTACTGGAACATATGAGTTCTAATTGCAATTAATAGTTAAAGTTGAACATTTGGGGGTTACTTGATGAATTACTCAAGTTGTTTTAGTGTAAATTATTTAACTCTATGGAAGATATCAATTTATACTTTGTCTTTTATGTGCAAGGGTTAACAGTGGTTATAGATGATTTTTGTCCCAAACATTTATTCAACTTCTCTGCACAAGAACCTGTAATGACAGTCTGTAGCTTAAAGAGACATATTCAAACTATTTGCAAATCTTAAATGTTTGAGGAAGACTGGTGAATGTTTGTGGGTTAGGTGTAGAAAAAGGGAATTATACTTTAAGCACAATTGCTGCACTTTTATCTATTTTCTGTATTTTGGCTTTGGTTCTGCTTAAGTTTCTAGTAAAAATGTAGGGAAGTCTTTTGCAAAGTTTCAACTTTTAAAATTAAAAAAAAAATCACTTGCCTAAAGAATGAAGATCAAAATCATTCAAAATTTTCCACATTTAATTATACTTTCTGCTGCTTCTTCTAGTATGCAAATGCTTTGTCTCATGCAAGCTTATTTCCTGGACATGGTCTCAATGTACCTTGTGGTTTTCTTGCTGCCTGCCTTTGCATGGACTTGTCGTCTCCATCTAGGAAGCTCTCCTTTCCTGTTCTCCACCCCCACACCCTTACCAAAATGTTACCCTTCCTTTCAAGTTTAGATTTACATTAAATTTTCTCCTTGAAGTCTTCTAAATCATAATACCTGGAAATGATCTCTCTGTTCTCTGAACTCCAATGCCATTTACCACTTACTCTTTTCCACTGCTTTATATTATCCTTGTATATGTAGACTAGATTAAAAATTCCTTGATTAGGTACTCAATAAATAAGTGTTGAATGAAGAAGAAGAAAAAAAAAAACAAGTGAGGCATTCATGGGTTACAAATTCTGCAAGAATAATAAAGTTTTGTTTTTATTGTTCTTCGAGTTGCAAGCAATAATAAAACAATGAAAATTTGTGTTTATCAAGAAAGAGAGTTTTCTACTAAATACCATGTAAAATTATAACTCTGGGAGACTATAGTGCACCTATAGTCTCAGACTCAAAGATTTTCTCTGAGTGATAGTCACCTATAATTTAAAAATTAAAAATATATTACTCTGCAGAAATATGTTCTGTAAGAATTGTAGATGTATGTGTTTTAATTAGCTCTTCAACATGTAGCTTTTTAACACTTAGAATGCTCTACTTGAAGTAGATTTTTTATTTCTCTTGAGACTTTTCCTAAATCCAAGATTAATCCTTTAAGACATGGGTCTGGTATTCATATATAATCTTAAGTGTATTTTTTCCTTATAGCCTATAACATTTGATTTACTTTAAAAATATTTTTCATTTTAAAATTGACCTATGATGGCATCTAGAATAAATTATTGAACCCAACAGCGAATCAAGAAACAAAAAGAGACAGTTCTTTCTACCATCTGTTTGGATTATCCCATTGATCCGTTCTAACTTTAATAGCAATGGATGCCAAAATCAATATTAATTAATTAGCATTAATGCAGTTATAAACAGATATATTGGAAAGCTACAGAAAAGTGAATTCTTAGAAGATCATTCTTGGTATTTCTTCATTTGGCAAATTTATTTTATAATTAAAATGATCAATATTATGAGGATCAGTGTTGTATAGTAGAAGGAACACTAAGGATTAGGAAACCTGGGTAGGGATTAGCTGTATGACTTTTGGAACATGTATTCCCTTCTCTGCTCCTCAACCTGTCTCTTCTGTCACAGGGGGTTTGGAACTTGTTCATTTCTGGAAGAGTTCTTCCAGTTCAACCATTTTATGTCTTTAGAGTTAAGAAAGGCAGGGGAAAATCCTCAAAAATTAATACCATGTTTATACACCTATTATCCAGAGGAACAAATGCAAAAGGTTCTGTATGTACTAGTGGAAGTTGTTCTTTGAAATTCAGGATGTTACTTCTTCATGCAATGCATGAAAAGGTTATAGATTAACTTTTGTTAAATAAAGAAAATAAAAAACACTTTTCAGCCTAGAGTTTGATTTCTGTGGCAGCAGAAGTTCTTCCATGTATTAAATAGAGGAAAAAATGCCTCAGAAATATATTTTAAGAGAGCTATATTAAATTTCAGAGGAAAGATTCAACATCTCTGGTAACCCCCGGGTCCCTTCAATGAAGTGCTCTAGTTTATACATCAAAGTGAGAATAAGCATGCTGAAACACAAGGCCTGAAGAAACAACTCAATGTTTCTACCAAAATGTAGTTCAGCAGTTATACAGTTCGTGAAACGCTCATTAACAGGCAGAGGCAATATGCACTGAGTATACAGATTCACCTTTGCATATTAACGAGCAATGTGTAATAACATTTATGACTCTTGCTGTTCCACATGCAGGGAACATTGAGATTAGAGCTGGGATATATAAATGTCAAATGGATTTATGGTCATGCATACTGCTGTTTTAAAACAGTAGTCTCTTAACAGCCACAAATGTCCCATTTATATGCAGGTACTTGGCACCTACCTTATTTCTTGAGCCACAGATTACTTCTGCTATAGATTTCCAACCTACGACACAGAACTACCACCAACAGTTTTATGAAGCCATTTGCCCTTCAGAAATAATATGATTTTGGTTTTCCTGCCATAATTATGAACATTATCCTAATGTTTCAAAAAAAGAAAAAAAACTTTTATTTAAAGAGGGGCAAACCTAGAAGTCAGGAAAAATAAATCCAGCTAACATGTCACTAAACAAGACTCTAAGTGCTGAAATTAAAATATAGTTTTCTGCTTTACTAGCAGCATGAGATCTCTTCAATATAAAATTTCCAAACCCACAAGAAGGGAAGAGAGTGGAATAAACACATTTATTCATTCATTCCAAAGCATCCTTAAATGCTTCAAAACCAGAAAACAATGACATCAATGTCTCAGCTGCTTTCTCACCCATTTCTAGGATGCCTTGTCTGAATAGCCCACCCTCACAGCCTTCTCCACGTGGACTTTAGAATATGAATTCAATATATATCTTTTAAAATTAATAGTTATATGAGCATTTTCTTTCAAATTTGTCACATTGCAGATTTTACTATATTTTTGTATTCAAACTAGGCATGCATATGTATTGTTTTGATTGTAATACACTCTTAAGATTATCTGATAAATCATGGGAAAAAAAATAGATATTAGAACCAGAACTTGTTAGCAACAAACTACCTATGTGGCATAACTTTTTGGAATACAGTATTAGGTATAGATATTCCACAACAAACAGTAGTACTTTATTAGAATAGATATGAAATTATAAAAATGAGGAGGGAATTTTGAGAGGCCTTAAGCAATTTAATAATTTCCCAAAACAAAGTGAACTGATTAGTAGTAGAGCTTTTTGTTTTCCGTTATTATTTCATTATTTTCAAATAAACTTCTTTACAAAATACGTGTATGTAAGCCAAGTTGAATAACCAGCACACTGCTTGGTGTTATGGATTGAATTGTGTCCCCCAAAAATGTGTGCCATCTTGGCTGGGACATGATTCTTAGTATTGTGTGGCTGTCCACCATTTTGTGACCTGATGTGATTATTCTATGTGTTATAAATTCTAACCTCTATGATGTTAATAAAGCAGGATTAGAGGCAGTTATGTTAATGAGGCAGGACTCAATCTACAGGATTGGGTTGTATCTTGAGTCAATCTCTTTTGAGATATAAAAGAAAGAAGTGAGCGGAGAGACAGAGGGACCTCGTAACACCAAGAAAAAAAGCGCTGGGAGCAGAGTGGTCCTTTAGACCCAGGGTCCCTGCGCGAAGAAACTCCTTGACCAGGCAAAGATTGATGACAAGGACCTTCCCCCAGAATCAACACAGAGAGAAAGCCTTCCCCTGGAGATAGTGCCCTGAATTCAGACTACTAGCCTCCTAGACTGTGAGAGAATAAATTTATTTGTTAAAGGCAATCACTTCTGGTATTTCTGTTACAGCAACACTAGGTAATTAAGACACTTGGTAAATACTGGGTGCCCTTAAATGTATATTAAAAATTTAAGATATATTTCTGCATTTTCTATATTTATTTTATACATTTCTTAGTTTAGCTGTGAAGGGAAAACATGTTTTTTTAATATTTTGAAAAATTAAAGGAGTGGCTTTTTCATGATAGAGTATTTGTTTTCTTGTACTTTTTGAGATAAGAAATAGCTTTGTGGTTTTGATAACATATTGCCAGCTATATTAACGTGATATATCAGAACTGCTTCAAAACACACTATCAGAATGGAGTAAGATGAAAAGGGGCAGGAAACATATGGTGTAATACTTTTTAAAAAATAAGGAATCCCTTCGCCCATACTATGTAGTAAAGATATTGACTTGTAGAATGGCGCCATTTGTTAACTTTTCTAAGATGTAGTTAGCTGCCCGTTGAGTCAGCCCTTAGTTCATGGCAACCACATGCACAACGGAAAAAAATGCTGCCCTGTTCAGTACCATCCCCACAGTCGATTGGGGAGTGGACTGTTGTGATCCATAGGCTAATTTTCAGAAGTACAGGGCTAGGCATTTCTTCCTTGTTCATCTTAGTCTGCAAGCTCCTATGAAACTTGTTTAGCATCATAGAAACACACAAACCCCCACTGACAGATGAGTGATGGCTGCACTTGAGGTGTATTGGCTGGGAATTAGACCAGTGGAAGGCAAAATTCTGTCACTGAACCAGCAATACGCCCTTCTAAGATGTAGGGGTAAATATAGAGATAAGCTTAGTTAAAATAAAGATTAAGAATAGGTAGAATTTCATTTTTGATTAAGTAATTTTATATGTTAATTATCAAATTCATATTTTACACTTTTTGATTATAAGCCTTATATTTTTACTGTGACACTGTAGACCAGAGTCATGCCTTTTACACTCATGAATGAAGGCAGATCCGTACACATGATTTATTGTGGAAAAGGTCTTAAGTCTTTCACACAGTGACCATTATAACGATGACTGTTATTAGGTGCCATCGAGTTGGTTTCGACTCATAGCAAGTCCATGTGACAAAGTAGAACTGCCTCGTTGGGTTTTCTAGGTTATAATCCTTATGGGGAGCCCAGGTGGTGTAGTGATTAAGAGCTCAGCTGCTAACCAAAAGGTCAGCAGTTCGATTTCACCAGCCACTCTTTGGAAACCCTATGAGGCAGTTCTGCTCTGTCCTATAGGGTCTCTATGAGTCAGAATTGACTTGACAGCAATGGGTTTGGTTTTCAGTTTTGGTAATCTTTACAGAAGCAGATGGTCAGGTCGTTCTCCCACAGAACCACTGGGTGGATTCAAACCACCTACCTTTCAGTTTGAGCTGAACTACTAAGTGTTGCACTACCAAAACCAAAAATCAAACCCGTTGCTGTCCAGTTAATTCTGACTCATAGTGACCATATAGGCCAGAGTAAAACTGCCCCATTAGGGTTTCCAAGCTGTAATCTTTATGGAAGCAGATCAGCACAACTTTCTCCTGAAGAGCAGCTTGTAGTTTCAAACCATCAACCTTTCAGTAAGCATTTGAGTGCTTAACCACTGTGCAACCAGGGCTCCTTAAGAAACCAAAAACCCATGTTGATTCTGACTCAGCGATCCTATAAGACAGTAGAACTGCCCCATAGGGTTTCCAAGGCTGCAATCCTTATGGAAGCAGACTTCCACATCTTATTCCTGCAGAGCAGCTAGTAGTTTCAAACTGCCAACTTTTCGGGAAGCATCCGAATCACTAACCACTGTGCAACCAGGGCTCCCTAATAAACCAAAAACCCACTGTCGTCGAGTTGATTCTGACTCATAGCCATCCTATAAGAGACAGTAGAACTGCCCCATAGGGTTTCCAAGGAGCAGCTGGTGGATTCAAACTGCCATCCTTTTGGTTAGCAGCCAAACAGGGGCTCCTTGATAGGAGGCAAAATAAAATTTATTTCAACATGGTTTTATCTTTTAAAGCATACTTTTTTTTAAGGCTGAACAAAATTAATAACATAGGATCTTCATAAACATTCATTAACTGTAGTTTGTGCATACTGGCTTCTGAAGTCCTTTAATCACTCAGGAGTTTTTTTTTAGCATTACTTAAAAAATACATTTCAGGAAGGTAGCACACACTCGAGTGTTGAATTTCTTTGTCTGTTCTAATCTCTTATTAACTTAAATGGCCAGATTTTGTTTTCTTGATAGCGTAAAGCCTGTAGCATGGGCCAATAACAAATGCATCTATCAATTTTTAGGACGAGTATCTGTGTGATGTATTTTTACTTTTAGTAACATGATACTTATTTTCAAACGTGTCTCCTAAAAATATTTTTTTAATTAACCTTGAAACTCCCATTAAGTAATTAATGTCTATAAACATATTCTGTCAAGTCAGTAGGGGGCCATTTTTTGCCTTACACTATCAAAGCACATTTTCCCCAGTGTACTGTGTGTCATCTGTGCCACAGTGTTTCTCTTATCACTTGGACCTCTTTAGGAAAAATTGAGTAGTTGGGGAAAAATATAATTTCTTTACTCACACCAGGATAAGATCAGTTTTTCCCAATTCTTTATTGGTTTTACTTTTTCCCTCATATTTGTCATTAAAAGTTTAGAAATAAAAGATATCTGAACATTTTTCCCTCATGGGAGTTATATGTATTAGAAGGAAATGATATTTTTCTCAATTTAGTTTGTATAGATATGCTTACCTTTTTTTAATAAAGAGCAAAAATACAGTAGTATATAGCTTAATCATCTACCCCCTCTTCCCTTCTAGCAAAACAAGATAAAGACATTTAAAAAAAATGTCAAATTGACAAACAAATGAAAATCTCTGAATGGAACTAGAAAGACAACCTACGGTGTCCATCTTCAAAGGTCAAATATAAAAAATATCAGACCGCTCTTGAAAAACCAAATTCCGTTAGAATAGTAACTACAGCATTTCTGGTATCCCTGAAATAAGTATTATGGGAGGATTTGGGGAATAATTTTTGAAACTATTGAACAGTGAACTGCTTGGTTTTTTTCTTGGCTACTAGTTTCAAAATGGCTTTCATGATGAGAAGTCTCCAGTTCATAATCCTCTTGTTTCTTTCTTTTGTACTTAAGATGTCTATTGCATTTGTGAACCTTGCTAGAAATTCTGCTACAAAGAAAAGAACTGAAAGGAATCAACGAATATCACATTAAATGGTGGTGTAGTGAGAATGAAGGACAAGTGATACTCTTGAGTAATTAATTTTTACATTTAAGAACATTTGTAATCTCAAAGTATCGCCCTTCATTCACCCTATGCTTTAACCAGTTGAACGACTTATTGTTCCTGGAACGCGAGCAACGTTATCCTGCATCTACGTTGGGGGGGGGGAGGGATTTTTTTCTCACCTGAAATCCCTTCGCTCCCTCCTCCACCCACCCCCTGTATGTTGACATGTACATTTTTCTTTTTTCTTTAATGCCAAATCAACATCCTCTACCAGTTAGTCTCCTTTGATTTTCCCCAGCTCCATGAATATTCCTTGCCTTCTCTGACCTACCACAGCATGTTGTTGCTGTTACTCTGCTTATCACAATCCAATAATTTTTGTGCATATCATCTCCTTAAATAGACTGTAAGCTCTTTGTGGGCAGGAACCACACAATTTACCATTGTCACAACATCTACTCAAGCTGTAATTGTTGAAGTTTCTCAGGGCTCAGTGCTAAGATGCCATCTACTTCTTCTCTGTTATTTTTTCCTTGATGATCATATCCATTCTAATGGCACTAAATACCATCTATAGGGTCGCTATGATTTGGAATCAATTGGATGGCAATGGGTTTGGTATTTTTGGTCTGTATGCTGATGAGTCTCCACCTTTAAATGTGTGTATTTAACTACTTACCTCCTAGGCATTTTAAATTCTAACAGATCACAGGCATTTTAAATTCTAGCCACCTCCCTGTTGTACCAAACCTACACTTTCTTCACCATGCCTTTCTATATAACTGGTACCAACATCAACTCAACCCAATTTCTCCCACCACTACAACTTCTACTCAATCCATCACCAAGCCCTGTTTATTCTGCCTCAAAATTTTATGCCTTATTCATCAAGTTCTCTCTGTCTCTACTGCTACCACACTATTCCTAATCATCGCCCATCTGCCACACGCTATTGTACCAGTCTTCTATGTGGTCTCTCCAGCTTTCAGTCTTACAATCTTCAGTTACATTCTCCTCAGAACAGCTAGCGTGATATTGAAAAACATGAATCAGACCATAAAAACTTTTCAATGCATTTAGAATAAAATTAAAATCCTTCCCATAACCTACAATATCCTACATGATGTGATTCTTATCTATCACTAATCTCATTTCATTTTACTTTTCTCCTCCCTTTTGTGTTTTTATTATGTAAGGTAAGCGCTTTCCCACCTCAGTGTCTTTGCCCTTGCTCTGATTTCTGCCTAGGACACTGCAGCACCCACTCATTCTTCTTATCCTTTAGGTTTAAGCTTAAAAGTCACTTTCTCAGAGATGCTATCCATAACACTACCCTTCGCTGTCAAGTCGATTCCGACTCATAGTGACCCTATAGGAACAGAGTGGAACTGTCTCATAGGATTTCCAAGGCTGTAATCTTTACAAAAGTAGACTGTTGCATCTTTCTCCTGTGGAGTGGCTGGTGGGTTCGAACAGTGACCTTCCAGTTAGCAGCCTAACCCCTAACCACTGTGCAACAAGGTCTACTTATCCGTAGCACTATTATCTATTAAAATGATTCTGTATTTTTACCTCATTTTTTTTTCTTTTATTGCATGTCTTATACTTTGTAATTATGATGTACTTCAGAGGCAACAAGCTTAACTTGACAGGGGCCAGACAGATAAATAGGTGAAGTGGGCCTGGTATAAAACCGTATGAGTGGTGAGGATTGGGAGTGAACTAAAAAAACAGACTATTTGAAAATACAGCCCTAATGTTGGAAATATTCAGTTTTTCAAGAAAGAACAATCTAAATATTTATGTGAATATTCTAGATATTTACATGTTATAAATCAATTAATATTTGTAAAACATTGTGTGGATCAAATAAAACATGTCTGATGACCATATTTGCCCTAGTCCTCCAATGTGTGAACTCTGATCCATTTATCCACTTATTTATCTGTTTGTTGCCTATTTTACCTACTAGACTGTGAGCTCCATGAGGGTCAGGGAATATGTCTGTATTGTTCATCAAGGCATCTCCAGTGCCTAACAAGTGTCTGACACATAATGTGAACTCACTAAATATTTAGCACATAATTAATAAGTTTATATTTTATATACATATTATTTAATAATGTTTTTGGATTGAATTATTAAAAAACAAATCAATTAATTTTAATTTTTTATGCTTAAAAAGAACAATGCAGTAGAGGCAGCCAATATTTAGTTGCATGCTTCCATGATAGATGGCGCTACTCAAATATAAAAAATATATTAACATGATAATGTTTAAATTTGATGTCTTCAAAATAAGCAAAAGCAAGACTGTGCCCTTTTAGACAAAACAGTGGAGCTAGTAGCATTGCAATGACATATGCAACCAAAAAAGTTATTCATATTGGTCGTTTGAGTTTTACATTTCTATATAAGTCTCAAATAGTTGTCACTGCCACAAGCATACAGTTTAATATTGAGTGTAAAGGGGTAGGTAGGTTTGTTTGTCATTATTACACAACGAATGAGTATAAATAATGGGACTGGTTTTGATGACTTATTGAAATCAATCTCATTGCTTATTAGCCACATTGTATAACAGTATACAACAGTGGTTTTTGCAAGCACCTTAAATGGAGCTTTCCTGAAAAGAGCTAAACTCTTACTAACCTCTGATAAGCGCCTGCTCTTTACAAAGGGTGTTATAAGAAGCTCATGGTTATAGGACATTTGCTAATTTTTTAAGTGAGCTTGTATATAAACTGATCTCTCTGAATTAGTTCAGGAAGGTAACTAATTCTTAGCAATTTAAGACAAATAGCAGCTTTCTAAACACATCTGAATTTTATCCTCCTACTGTTCTGAAAATAAACTTACACTTCATTAAACGCATCGTAATAGTCACAGATGTTTTAATTAAACATTGAAAATATTTTCTCTTTTGATTTAGAAGAGAATTTTTCATCAGAATGAAGAATGTATATACACACACACCCCCACACACACTCAACATATGGAAATTAGATTGGATTTTGAGGCGAAAAATAAGTTTAGTGTGTGGGAGAGTCTAATTGAAGACATAATATTTTAAAATTGATGCTTTAAGAGGAATATATACTTCTGCTTTTGTTTGGAATATGTTTAAAAAAAGATTCACTGCTAATGATGTCAGTATCTCAAGCAAGGGAAGTTGAGTTTTGTTGAAAAATAGCAAAATTTTTATTAAATACATCATTTTATTTGGTTCTAATCCAAGATAATTGTTTCCTTTTTAATTTTATTCTTTCTACAAGGGAGTGTCTGATACGGAAATGTTCATATTTGATTGAAAAATCATCCCATATAATTGGTGAAAACTTTTGAAGGATGATGTGGAAAAACGACATATATGAATCTAATTATTATTACTGCCAGTAAACACATATGTTTTATCTGACCACCAAGCCACTAAGTATATTATTAAAATGTATAGTTATTAAATTCCATGTTATAAATATTAATTAGTATCTATATTATGCCATGCAATTTACTGGTGTTTTTATTTTCCTCTATATAGAGGTTGATAACAAATTACTTTTATAAAATGAAAGAACTTTGAATTCCCAATTCCTGGATTCAGCTGTTCCATTCCCTCCACTGTTGAATTAGATTAATTACATTTACAGCATTTGGTTATAATTATACTGTAATCGTATTTGTAGGTTGAATCACCAGTCTTAAATCTTTTTGAAATAGTGCAAGCTTTAAATTTAAATGTTACATGCTCCCTCCCATAGTCACGCCCCCTCCTTTAAGACATTTTGTTGTTGTTCGTTACTCTAACCGTGTATAAAATATCAAGTCAATAAAGAACTACCGGTTTTGTGTTACTGTTATGGTGATTGTTGGATCAGGTTAGACTCCGGTAAAAGTAGAGATCAAGTTATTAGAAAATAATAGCCAAAAGAGTTACGTGGCCTAAGGAGAGAATATGTTGATCAGAAATAGACTGATTCTACATTTAATGTGTGAGTGTTTGGAAGTAAAGTCACTATTCTTCAAACCCCTGCATCAATGAATCTATCAAATAATTTGTTATAGTTAATTATTAGGAATCTGGAAAAAATTTGAAAAACTACTAAACACTATATAAATGTAAAACTTTACTCTGGTGGGAGTATTAGCTAAGTAGTATTTACAGAAATAGAAAGTAATAATACATCTACTTTCTCTGAATTCATTCTTTTTAGAGTTTCACTAAGTCAGCAACATATGTGGTGAAGAAATAGTATTCTAGGAATTGTGCGTGCCTTGCACAGAGAAGGAGAACAGATAACAGTAGGACCTTTAGCTGCAATATCTTATAAAAGTATTAACTTTATGAGATGATTCCTGGTTTATTAGAAAGTATTTATTCTGATAAATATTAGTATTAAAAATAATTTAACAAAAGGTAGAATAAGTATGTACCAAAATTATGTTCATTTCACATTTTTTAATGCAATGAATTGTTATTAATAGAAAGGAGATTTTTACAGTAGAAATAAATCAGAATTAGAAGAACTGAATGTTCTGAATGTATGTTATGGGTTGAATTGTGTCCCCCAAAATATGTGTCAACTTAGCTAGGCCATGATACCTGGTAGTGTGTGGTTGTCCTCCATTTTGTGATCTCATGTAATTATCCCAGGTGTTGTAAATCCTAACCTCTATGATGTTAATCAGGCAGGGTTATAGTCAGTTATGTTAATGACGCAGGAAACAATCTACAGGATTAGGTTGAACCTTGAGTCAATCCCTTTTGAGATATAAAAGAGAGAAGAGAGCAGAGAAAGAGAGGGACCTCATGCCACCAAGAAAGGAGCATTGGGAGCAGAGTGCATCCTGTGGACCCTGGGGTCCCTGCACTGAGAAGCTCGTAGACCAGGGAAAGATTGATGACCAGGACCTTCCCCCAGAACCAAAAGAGAGAGAAATTTTTATGTATAACAGAACACAATTTTACCGAGCCATGGCCCACCTTCACAGTCTTTGCCATGTTTAAGCTCGTTAAAACAACTGTGCCAGTCTATCTCATTGAAGGTCTTCTTATTTTCAATGACCCTCTAATTTGCTAAATTAATGTCCTACTCTACGGATTGGTTCCTACTGATAACGTTATGGCCAAAGTACTTGAGACAAAGTCTCACCCTTCTCGCTTCTGAGGAACACTCTGGCTATACTTATTCTGAGACAGATTTGTTCATTCTTCTGGCAGCCCAGGTGTATTTGATATTCTTCACCAACACTATAGTTCAAATGCATCCATTCTTCTTCAATCTTCCTTTTTTATTGTCCAGCTTTCACACGCATATAAGGCGATTGGCAACACCATGGCTTGGGTCAGGTGCAACTTAGTCTTTAAAATGACATCTTTGCTTTTTAACACTTTAAAGAGTCTTTTTGCAGCAGATTTACCCAATGCAATGTGTGGTTGATTTCTTGACTACTGCTTCCTTGGGCGTTATTGTGGATCCAAGTAAAATGAAATTCTTGACAACTTCAGTCTTTTCTCCAGTTATCATGATGCTGCTTATTGGTCCAGTTGTGAGGATTTTGTTTTCTTTATGTTGAGGTGTAATCCATACTGAAGGCTGTAGTCTTTGATCTTCATCAGTAAGTGCTTCAAGCCTTCTTCACTTTCAGCAAGCAAGGTTGTGTCATCTGCATATCACAGGTTGCTAATGAGTCTTCCTCCAATCCAGACGAATACTGCACTCCATTTATAGTGCATATTTCAAATTACCATATTTTTTACACAAATAACATGCACTTTCTACGTTTGTTTTCCAGCTGCATCTTCCCCCTTGCAAGGTATTTTAATAATCACCACTATGCCATTTTTTCTTCACATGTTCCTGACAAACAAACATATAAGGTTGCATGTAATGCCTTAACATGAATTTATAAGGTTATTTTGTAATGTTAGAGTGTAACAATTTTAGGAGTAATTTAACTCATTTATCTCTGTATATATTTTCCAATTTATGATTTGATTTTTCTAGTATTATATCTGTGTAATATTGGAAAATTAGACCCAAATTTTAAAGACTGATAATCTCTTCATTAAATAAATATGTTGCACCACACTTAGATAATTCTTCCTTTGTATTATTATTGTAAAGCATTTCCCATATTACTGCTATGCTCTCATTTCTTATTAAAATCCCTTTAATTAATGTGTACTCTAAATCACCTTTTAGGATCTTCTTACTAGCTCAGTAAGAAAAAAAACTATGATTTTCCATGTTTTAAGAAACTGTTATTATTGAACCAGTTTTCATATTTTAAGAAAAAATTAGGCTTCTCAAATTTCCTTGGGATAGATCACATTTATCTGTGCATCATATTAATTATAATTAGCATACCTGGTACTTTGTGATCAGAATATGTATTTTTTATGTTGATGAAATCTACATTGAATCCTATTGTTTGATATAGTCAACATTCT
This sequence comes from Elephas maximus indicus, assembly GCF_024166365.1. Classification (NCBI taxonomy): domain Eukaryota; kingdom Metazoa; phylum Chordata; class Mammalia; order Proboscidea; family Elephantidae; genus Elephas; species Elephas maximus. Next base: position 68,585,486 of record NC_064846.1, on the reverse strand, counting down.
CTTTGTGGTGCAGTAGATATAATGAGCTAGGAAATCAACATTAACTCATTTAGTGTACAGGTTCCCTAATACTAATTATATAATCTAAATATCTGTAGAAACATGCAAGAGAAACATATACATCTGCTGTATGTTGGAATGCAGTCTCCTATGCTATTGTAAATAAACAGATTTCACCTTTTTTTTTACAAGAATTAGTTCTTTAAGACAAGGACATTTTCTACTTTGTTTACCTTAAATCTCCAGGGACAGGCAGAGTTCCTGGAGCATGGTAGGTATTCCTAAAGATTTTTTCAACAAATGAATGATTGCTTTGTTTTCATGGAGAGCTGGGAAACTTTATTGTAGCTTCAAAAACAATAGCCGTAGGACTGAAGAATTCAAGATTTTTTTTTTTTTTTTTTTTGGATTTTAGAGATAAACCGATGATAATAGAGTTTTTATAAAGCATTATCTTAGAATATTTTTCATGCTTTTATGAACTTCCTGGACAAATTTAATTCATGGGTACAAAATACTTTTTCATTTAATGGAATGCCTTGATAATATTAAAAACAATACACACCCAAATCATAACGTATACTTGAATTGATCTTACTGAGTTTTCATCTGGAGAAAATAATGTTTGAATGTCTTAGATCACCCCATTTAAAAAAAATCAGTAGTTGTTATCCTACTATGTTACCTTGGCTTAATATTTATTGAATTTAAAAATATGTTCAGTGTTCATTTTACCTTTCAAAGTCTTAAGTTTAGGTTAAAATTTTGATGGATTTGAATGTTCAATCAAGGAGAAAGCAAAAATAAAGAAAGATTAAGGAGTATTGACTTACAAAAGACGTAGTAAAGGATATAAACTTCCTCTTGATTTTCATTTTCCATGAGAAAATATCCTAGTGTGACATGGAATAATTTTTATTTCTTTGATTTGCAGCTTTCATCACAGTTCACTCTGAAGAATTAATAGGAAAAGTAGATTCCTTTCATATTAAGAATTCGTATCTTTTCCAATTAATGACCTAAAATGTCTGACATTTCCTAATATTTGAAAAGCAAATACTTGTTTAGGAGCAAAACAACACAAATTCAATATTTATTACTTTAGTCTGAGGGGTTATTAAGAAGAAAAACATTTTCTTAATTTTAATTTCATGTAAAATAATTCCATAAAAAATGACATTGCATGAAAAGAATATAATCATATCGAGTAGATTTTTGACTTTAAAAATCATGGTAATTCACTTAAATATGTCTAATGCCATTATGCTGACACTTTCTGACTTTTCCTACAAATTCTGGATGATTGTTTATATTTTGCCTGAATGTTCACATTAATCTTGATTAAAATTTAGATGCTTTTTGAAAATTTATTTTGAAGCTTTTCAAGGATACATGGTATTATAGGCAGCTGTCCCTGGTGGTGTAGTAGTTAAGTTCTACAGCTGCTAACCAATGGGTCAGCAGTTCAAATCCTCCAGGCGCTCCTTGGAAACTCTGTGGGGCAGTTCTTCTCTGTCTTACAGGGTCTCTATGAGTCGGAATCAACTCGACGGCACAGGGTTTTTGTTTTCGGTGAAGTTTTGTGCTCTTTATTTGGCTGAATTTTTATTTTTATTAGAATCACACATCTTAAGATACAAGGGCATTGCAAACACCAAAACCAAACCCTTTGCTGATGAGTCGATTGCAACTCATAGCGACCCTATAGGACAGAGTAGAACTGCCCCATAGTGTTTCCAAGGAGTGCCTGGTGGATTCAAACTGCCAACCTTTTGTTTAGCAGCCGTCGCTCTTAACCTCTACCCCACCAGAGTTTCCAAGTGCTCTGTAAATATAGATGGACATAACTGTTTTAAGAGGGGTACAGAATATACATTCTGGAAATGGATGATGCTTTCTTCAAAATAGAACTAATTGCTCTTTTTCAGAAAAATGAACAACAAAAAAAAGGAAAACGTACGTTTTCTTAGAGGAAGAGACTTGTGTAGATATTACAAAGAAATAAATATTTGGAAATAAAAATAAGATACCTGAGAATGTTTACATTGTATTAAAATATGATTGCCTGCTTGGATTTTGGCTTGCTATTTTAAAATGAACTAAAGCTTTTTCACTAAATTTTTATTTAAAAAGAATTATTTTGATGCTTTCCGTTTTCAGTATTGGAATGCATGCTTACTAATTGAGTGTGTTTATATTTTTGTTTGGTAATATGGATTTTGAGAAATATGATCTTGTAATACAAGCCACCAATAATGTGAGCGGCATTGTGTTGCCACCGATCCGTGGTATGACAATACAGCAATAAGAACTAAACGGTTAGTTTATTTCGAGTGCCTTTCCATTAGATTACATGGGGGAAACTCTGGTTTTCCAAATATGACTCAGAAAAAGCAAAAGAAACCCATCAGGGCTCCCTAACTATGACATAGGAAAGCCATAATTATGCTTGCAAGACTTATCTCTCAGAATTAAAGGAACAAAGGCAAAAGTTTACAAAACTAACGCACCCAGGAAGCGTCATCTATAGAATGCTCAACCTTCACAACTATGAGGCCCCAACTCAGGTCTGTTGATCTTCATGCATTTCAAAAAGACCCACCTTAAGGCTAAATGTGTTAAAAAAAAAAATTAGAACCGGAATAATGCCTTACCTATGAGGTCCAGAAGCGTAAAAAGTGGTTTGTATACCATTTTGGAGCACTGGTTGCACAGTGGTTAAGCATTTGGCTGCTAACCAAAAGGTCAGCAGTTTGAATCCACTAGCCACTCCTTGGAAACCCTATGGGACTGTTCTACTCTGTCTTGCAGGGTCACTATGAGTAGAAACCAATTCAATGGCAATGAGTTTGTTTTTTTTGGTTTGGTATGCCGTTACACCCATAGTAACGAAAGAGCTAATAAGACAGCCAATGTAATGTATTTTATTGCGGAATTTGTTGTGTTTTGGTCTTCCCTGAATGCAGAGTTTAGTCTCCTGTCTTGAATGTTGTCTAACAAAAACGGATATTAACATCATTCATTGTCTCATCACATTCAATTTGTCACAAGGAATGCCTAATTAAGTGCATTAATCCTATGCAATGGAGCCAAGAATGAATAATTTCTTCAAGAACAGTATTAGTCCTCTTTACTATATGGGCTATGATTGTGTTGTACAGTGAAAGGTCCCGTGAGCAGGGCTTAATTTTTTTTTGCAATGAAGGCTGTACATTTTATTAATATTCAGTTTTTCCATTCCAGTAAAGGTAACACAAGTGCTTGTGCAAGAGTAGTGTTTCTATTTTAATATAAATATTAATTTGAACCCTGCCCCCAAAAATGTTATGTGTGCCCTTGGAGAATGTAGTAGACTAATAAAATTCGGAAGAAACTATATATTGTCCCATAGCTCCATGAATATGTACATACATATATATATTTTAATGATGAAATACAGAAAATCAACTGGAGTATTGGTTTTTCTGTATAGTAATTCCAATGACAATTTTAATCTTGGTGAAGAAAATCTGTGCTATCAGTCTTTGGTAATGAGAAAAGAATAATAAAGCCGAGAACACATACATTGTAGTTTGAAAATGACGTATGTAAAAAATGTCATTTCATCCAAACAGAAATATTTGGGAGCAAGTAATAGTTTGTTTACTTGTATTTATTCAGTCAGTAATTGGTTTTCATTTACAAAGTACAAGCACATGGCAAAGAAGTCTTCTTATATGCTCAAATTAAGATACTAGAATGTTAATTAGTCCCACATTAGCTGTTGTCTTAGTCATCTAGTGCTGCTATAACAGAAATACCTACAAGTGGATGGCTTTAGCAAAAAGAAATTTATTTTCTCAGAGTCTAGTAGGCTACAGGCCCAAATTCAGAGCATCAGCTTCAGGGGAAGGCTTTCTCTGTTGGCTCTGGAGGAAGCTGCTTGTCATCAATCTTCCGGTGGTCTATGAGCTTCTCTGCACAGGAACCAAAGCGGTTGCAGCAGTACATTGACAGGGAACTGCCAGAAATTCAAGCCAGGTTCAGAAGATGATTTGGAACAAGGGATATCATTGCTGGTGTCAGATGGATCTTGGCTGAAAACAGAAAATACCAGAAAAATATTTACCTGTGTTTTATTGACTATGAAAAGGCTTTCGACTGTGTGGATCATAAGAAATTATGGATAACATTGAGAAGAATGGGAATTTCCAGAACACTTAACTTTGCTCACAAGGAACCTGTACATAGACTAGAGACAGTCGTTCCATCAGAACAAGGGGATACTGTGTGGTTTAAATTCAGGAAAGGTGTGCATCATGGTTGTATACTTCCACCATACTTATTCAATCTGTATGCTGAGCAAAATATTCTGAGAAGCTGGACTATATGAGCAAATAATTAATGAACAAATAAATGATGAGAAAATAACCCAAGAAGCTGGACTATGTCAAAAAGAATGGACATCAGGATTGGAGGAAGACTCATTAAAAACCTGCAAAATGGAAATGATACAACCTTGCTTGCTGTAAGTCAAGAGGACTTGAAGCAGTTACTGATGAATATCAAAGACCACAGCCTTCAGTATGGATTGCACCTCAACATAAAGAAAACAAAAATCCTCACAACATGACCAATAAGCAACATCACGATAAAGAGAGAAAATTTTGAAGTTGTGAAGGATTTTGTTTTACTTGGATCCAAGGTCAACACCCATGGAAGCAAAAAACAACAACCGAAGCAGCAGTCAAGAAGTCAAAAGACATATTACATTATACAAATCTGTTGCAAAATACCTCTTTAAAGTGTTAAAAAGTGAAGATGTCACTTTGAGGACTAAGGTTAGCCTGACCCAAGCCATGGTATTTTCAGCCCCCTCATATGCTTGTGAAAGCTGGACAATGAAAATGGAAGACCTAGAGAAGATTTGCTGCCTTTGAATTATGGTTTTGGGGAAGAATATTGAATATACCATGAACTGGCAGAAAGGAAAAAAATCTGTCTTGGAAGAAGTATAGCCATTAGACAGATGCAAATCAAAACTACAGCGAGATACTGTTTCACGTCTGCAAAAATGGCACTAAAAAAAAAAGAAAAGAATAAATGCCAGTGAGGTTGTGGAGTGATTAGAACTCTTATAAACTGCTGGTGGGATTGTAAAATGATATAACCACTGTGGAAAATGGTATGGCACTTCCTCAAAAAGATTGAAATAGAAATACTTTATGATCCAGCAATCCCACTCCTAGTATCTCTTAGTTATCTAGTGCTGTTATAATAGAAATACTGCAAGTGGATGGCTTTAACAAACAGAAGTTTATTGTCTCACAGTTTCGAAGGTTAAAAGTCTTAATTCAGGGTGCCACCTTCAGGGAAAGGCATTCTCTCTATGTAGGCTCTGGGGAAAGACCTTTGTCATCAATCTTCCCCTGTCTAGGGGCTTCTCAGCGCAGGGATCCTGGGTGCAAAGGACGTGCTCTGCTCCTGGCACTGCTTTCTTGGTGGTGTGAAGTCCCCCTGTCTCTCTGCTTACTTCTCTCTTTTATATCTCAAAGGAGATTGAGTTAAGGTACAACCTAATCTTGTAGATTGAGTCCTGCCTCATTGACATAACTGCCTCTAATCCTACCTCATTAACATCATAGGAGTAGGATTTAAAACACATAGGAAATCACATCAGATGACAAAATGGACAATCACACAATACTGGGAATCATGGACAAGCCAAGTTGACATACGTTTTGAGGGGACACAATTTAATCCATAACAGTATATATTCTAGAGATATAAGAGTGGTGACATGAATAGACATATACACACTTATGATCATTGTAGCATTATTCACAATAGCTAAAAATGGAAAAAAACCTAAGTGCCCATGAGAGGATGAAAGGATTAACAAATTGTGGTATGTAGGTACAATGAAATACTATGCAACTGTAAAGAATAATGAGGAGTCCGTAAAACATCTTATAACATGGATGAATCTGGAGGACTGTGTGATGAGTGAAGTAAGTTAATAACCAAAGGACAAATATTGTATGGTATCACTTTTATATAAAGTCAAGAATAAGTATACACACAGAAAGCAACGTTCTTTGATGAATACCAGGGATGGGAAGAGGAGGGAGGGGAGCCACTTTTGGTGATGGGAAAGGCAATACCCAATATGGGTGCTGTCTGAACAACTTGACCAACGTAAATGAAGACACTAAGAAGTACTCAAGAATAAGGGGCAATTTTGGTAAATGCTATACAACATATACAACAACCAAAAAAATATGAGTGTGTTTACAGAGGTAGGTACGTATGCATATATGTATATAGGAAGGCATATGTGGTAACATGCATGTGAATGTGTAGGTGTATCTGTAGGCATATGTATATAGATGTTTGTGTGTACTGCGTATATATTCATATATGTAATAAAGCAGATAGGGGCACAGTTCAGATACTTTCTAGATATATCCAAACACCTTTTGGAGTTGGTTTACTGGGTTAAAAGGCTTAGGACCATGGTCTCATGGAATAACTCAGTCAATTGGCATAACATAGTTCATAAAGATAATGTTCTACATCCTAGTTTGGTGAGTAGTGTCTGGGGTCTTAAAAGCTTGTGAGCCGCCATCTAAGATACAACTATTGGTCTCTGCTCCTCATGATCAAAAGAGAATGAAGGAAACTGAAGGCTTAGAGAAGAAAATAGTCCACAGGACTAATAGCCCACAGAACCACAGCCTTTTCTAGCCTGAGAAAAGAAGATACTAGATGGTGCCTGGCTACCACTACGACCATTCTGACCATGGACACAATGAAAGGTCCTGGATAGAATGGGAGAAAAATGTTGAATAAATTTCAGATGCCTGAACAAGGCTAGACCTACTGAAGCAATAGAGGCTAGAGGAACCCCCGAGACAATTGCCCTCAGATACCCTTTAACTTGGAACCTTTCAGAGGAATAATAGATAGGCTTAGAAAATAAACAATATCACCTGTGAGTAATGTGCTCCCTTAGAAAATCAACTATATGAGACCAAATGGTCAACATTTCCCCAAAAGCAAAAATAAGGTAGGGAAGCCCGATCAATGGAAACAGAACAAACAGAATGGAAATAATGAGAATGTTGATGCGTTGTGAAACTTGTTTCCAATGTCACAGAACGATTTGTATAAAAATCATTAAACGGGAACCTTATTTTCACCTAAAACACAATAAAATATTTTTAAAAAAAGATTATGTCAGCTGTTTATTAGACCACACAAAAAAGATAAATATGTCAACAAGTTAGGGATTAATCATTTAAAAGCATAAATGCGAAGTAAAAAAAGAAAAACCCCAAACCAAACACATTGCCATCGAGTCAATTCTGACTCATAGCAACCCTATAGGACAGAGTAGGACTGCCCCATAGAGTTTCCAAGGAGCACCTGGTGGATTCAAACAGCTGACCTTTTGGTCATCAGCTATAGCTCTTTACCACTACACCACCAGGGTTTCCACAAAAGCAAAGTACTTATTTTATTTCCATGTTTGCAAGTCATTACATTAATAGTCTATCGAATAAAAAAGTATTGATGATTTTATAAAAAAGTTAAAGTTTGGAAAATTTCAAAAGAAAGCCCATTTTTTTGTTCAAATTCATTCTTTTGAAATTCTTCAAAATGAACATTCCAATATCCAATGTCTGTATGCTTAGACAAAACAATAAAACAGAATGAGTGGGCATATTTAAAGTTCTTACGTGACCCTCTGCTCACTGCACTTCAGGTCAGAGAAATCCAGGTACATAGCAAGTCACTGTCAATTTTAACCAAAAATATGCAAATGATAGATTCTGGTGAAAAACCCTGAAACTTAGCCAAAAAAAGGCATTTTAATTCTTTGATTCAAAGAGATATATCAATAAAAACATACTGATTTCTAAATTAAAAATAAAATAACTAGTTGCCCTTTTTTTAAACTATGGAAAGACTGAAACAAAACATTTTTTTTTCATTAAAGAAAAAATCACTTAAGGAGGATAACTTGTTATCTATGTTGAAAAATGTCTGCAGTGGCAAAGATCAATCTTAGGTGATGTTAATGCTTGCTAAATCCAGCGTTGTCCTGATTTCCAGCAGGAAATGAAGAATACAGGTTTCTCATAAGATGCCCTAAAATAAGAAAATTATTTCTCCCATCATTTAGCATACAAACTCCTTTTTCTCTAACAGCTTTGAGACATAAATCACATACTATACTACTCCCCTATCTAAAGTGAACAACATAATGTTTTTTAGCATATTCATAGAATTGTGCAGCCATCACCACAATAAATTTTAGGATGTTTTCATCACCCCCAAAACACCACACCTATTAGCAGTCAGCCTCCAACCCTCCCACCTCCGCGCCCCCCGGCCACCAATGATCTACTTTCTCTCTCTATATATGTGCCTATTCTGAATATTTCATGTAAATGAACCATACAGTCTATGATCTTTTGTCACTGGCTTCTTCCACTTAGCGTAATATTTTAGGAAAGCTTTTTTAATGGCATGCTATAAAAATTGGAATAGCCTCAGTTTTACTTTAGCATTAGAATATGTTTTCGTTTCCATAATTGTTGCAGCATAAGCACTTGGGGTAAAATATCCTTTAATATGTGCATTGAGAATATAATATGAAGTGTCCCATTGCCACAGAGCGGAATCCGACTCATAACGACCCTATATCGAGTTCAGACTATAATATAATCTCCAATATTGAAATAGCCTAGACTATCAATTTTTTTTTTTTTTTTTTTTATCAGAGCACACTCCAAACACTAGTTCTTGTAGTAGCCTTGGAGACCCTGGTAGCATACTGGCTGAGAGCTACAGCTGCTGACCAAAAGATCGGCAGTTTGAATCCACCAGGTGTTCCTTGGAAACTCTCTGGGGCAGTTCTACCCTGTCCTATAGGATCGCTATGAGTCGGAATCGAATCCACAGCAACAGGTTTTTTTTTTTTTTTTTTTTTTTGGTTTTACTAGCCTTGGCTTAAAGAAGTGTTCCACATTTCTCAATCCTCAATTTAAATAAGCATTCTATATAATTACAACCTATAAGGGGCAAAAAATTTTAGTATTATAAGAAAGCCCAAATATTTAGTGTAATACTAATCTGTATAATTAGCATCTTTATTTAATTTTATGCATAATTCTTAAACAGTATTTATATTAAAAAAATAATTATCTGGGGATTTCAACTTCCTAATACTTTTAGGACAGTGTGCAAAAAGATCTCAGGGTTAAGCCTATCATCGACGCTATTTTCTTTACCAACAACTTTCCTAAGCTTCTTACACATGCACAACACATTTGAATTTTTTTGGACGGGGGAGAATGTTCAATCTGGATGCAAAAGTTTTGCTAATTGTTAATGGCAGTAGCAAGGCTTGTGTCCTTGAAAATGCATTCACATAGAGATTATTTTCACCTCACATCTTTGTTTGGTAATGTAGATAAGCAAATGGAGAGTTTGGAATTTCATGAAAATTCAGCTTAGCTTTTCCCAATATCTGGTATTGGGATTATCTACAGATAATATTTGGTACTTTTTGAAAATAAAGTCAAATATATTTAAAAAGTCTTTTATATCTGAATAACAGTGGCTATAGGCAGATGGTTACTCAAATAAAACCTGTAGTGTTTCTCTATGAACTATTTCTCCATGAGACAAGAATAAGTAATCTTTATCAGAAAGATTGTTTATCTGTGCACTGTAACTATGAGAACCATTTCACAAACTTCTTGATAATTTTTAATAGTTAATAATTTAAAGGAATACAATCTACACTTTCATCACTAACATGCTGTTGTAGTCTCTATGATCTATCAATAAAGGGACACTTTATGTTCCATCCAGTTATTCTCATTTATTGTAACCTAACGTGTTTTTTTTAACGTGTTTATAGGAAACCCTGGTGGCATAGTGGGTACGTGCTGCAGCTGCTAACCTAAAGGTCGGCAGTTCAAATCTGCCAGGCGCTCTTTGGAAACTCTATGGGGCAGTTCTACTCTGTCCTATAGGGTCGCTGTTAGTCAGAATCCACTCGACGGCAATGGGTTTGTTTTTTAATGTGTTTATAGAACTACTTTTAGGAAAAGATGAAAATTATCTTCTGCTTATGTTCCTCTACTCCTTTTATATTTTCTTTTATCTCAGAGAGAAAATATGAAATGGAATAATCAGGATGAATATATATTGAAAAGAAAATGACTTGTAAAATATGGATCTAAATGCAAGTTTTAATATTTCTAAATATGTTTTCAAAATTAGAATTTTGAAATGTACAAGACAGATATATCTGCACATGCATATTTAACCATATAACTGTGTATGTGTGCATATATTGGAATCCCTGGGTGGTACAAAAGTTCTTGGCTATTCACCAAAAGGTTGGAGATTTTAGGCCACCCAGAGGTGCCTGGGAATAAAGATCTGGTAGTCTACATGTGAAAAATCAGCCATTAAAAACCCTATGGAGCACAGTTCTACTCTAACACATACATGGGGTTGCCATGAGTCAGAATCAACTTGATGACAACTGGGCTGGGCTGAAGCATATATTAAACATGAAGAGATATTTATGAGTTCAATGGTTTTTCTAAAAGCTATTTTATCAGCATTGATTTTAGTTCAACATCTAAGTAGACTGTTAATTTAATCTCTGTTCAAAAGCATATTTAAATGTTGTTTACAATGCTGTGTTATATACTTATATAGAGTATGGTTACCATTACGTATGGATATTTGTGAGGGGCTATACTAGCCCTAGGTAACGCAGATAACATAGAGGTTAAGAGCTAAAACTGCTAACCGAAAGGTTGGCAGTTTGAATCCATCAGGCGCTCCTTGGAAACCATATGGGGCGGTTCTACTTTGTTCTGTAGGGTCACTGTGAGCCAGAATCAACTCCACAGCTACGAGGTTTTTTTTTTTTTTTTGATACTAGCCCTGAGTTCTGGTTGTGCAGTGGTTAAGCACTCGGTTGCTAACTGAAAGGTTGGCAATTGGAACCAATCGGGCCCTGTGCTTGTTGGAGAAAGATGTGGCGGTCTGCTTCTATAAAGATTACAAGCCTCGGAAACCCTATGAGGTAGTTCTCTGTCCTATAGGGCCACTATGAGTCCAAACTGACTCCACAACAATGGGTTTTTTTTTAATACTAGCCTTACATTTTATTTAGGAGAGAACCACTAAAGAAGATCTGTTTTTCAAACCTCTTGTGTAATTTACCCAAGAGCAGTAAATGAAAATAGAACTATATAAACACAAATTATATTGTGCTTTTAGACCACTTTTTTCCTTAATCTTTAATGAAAGTCCTTTTATACTGTTTTTCCTGTGCTAAAAACAAGAGCATTTTGAGATTTCTTGAGAAGCTTGTGAAGTAAAATAAAACAAAGCAAAACAAAAAACTTACATATAAATTTTCAAAAAAAAATGTTTTTTTTCCCAAATTATTTTTGCCTTGAATTTCTATCTTCCCAACTCCCTTATGAGTAAGGATTATAAAAAAAAGTCATCTCTGTGCTGTAAAGATTAATTGTCCTAAAAAATAAAAAAAGCTTATTCAGTGTTAGGATGTATGTAGCTGTGTCATCCCCCTCACTTAGCATTCAGTCTAAGAGGTACCTGAGAGGATTTATGTGAAATGAAAATATGCTTGTAAATATGCATCTCGCTTTTTATAGTTACAGAGAAAAGGCTGGCAAATGCAGACTAAATCTATAAGAATAGTCTACATAGGGAATATATTTTTATTCATTATTACTCTATCATTAATTTTACATGAGGATGGGCAGGGTCATTATGTTTCGTGTCTGTATACAATGCCATCTTCTATAGGATTTTTACAGTTATTATTCAAAGAAAGAGAAACAGGTGGAAAGTAGAGAACTACACTGGTAGAACATGACGAATTACTTAGCTTATCAAAACACACAAACAAGTAGCAAAACAAGAAAATATTCGGTTAAGATGTTGTCCAAGCTTAATTTAACCTAGACAGAGACAGTGCTTTTAATTTTAAAAAGTGAAGTTATAAGCTACATTAAAGAGGAAGCTTTCCCTTCCCCATTTTTAATTCCATATTGTTTGTAAGCTGCTTAATGTAATAATAATAATAAAAAGACCATTTAAACCTAATGCTTGTTTTCAAATACCATTTTTTCTACCCTAAATATATTACCATTTTATATTTATAGTACAGCCATATGCTTTAGTTACGTTAACAATGCCTATTTTTTATTCATTTTGACTGCATTTTTTGCAATATATTTGTTGTCTATATAAAAGTATGTTTGTCAAGTTATAGGACAGAGATAGGTGTTCTAACCGAACCCAACAGACTTAATTTCCAACAATAGCTCTATGTTTACAGCTATGCTTCTATTGCTTGTAATTTGAATATTCCTTTTGTCCTAATATTGTATCTGAGGTTTAAGGTGTGGCTATTCACTCCATAAAAGTATAGATTATTGTTAAATGCTGTTTTATGTGTGACATTGTTTAGATAAATTTTATCAGACCAAGCAGATTGTTACAGTTTATAACATTATAAATTAAACTCAAGCTGTATATGGTTAGTTGAGAAAATTTTAGAGATTGTCTCAAATTTGCCAGGTAATTGTAAAACATCCCTGCCCTACTATGGCCATGTAGACGTGGTATATTAGATAATCAAGTAACTCAACATTTTGTAGGTCAAATGCAGAGAAAGAGATTGAAAGAGCTCATTCCTACTACTTAAATAACCAAAATACAAATTGGTAACCAAAGATTCCATAGCTTTAACTTTTAGTACTTAAATGAAACACGTGGGCATAGGTTGTTTGTGAGTTAGGCACACACACTCATACCTTAACCTTCAAAATGCTTAATCTATTTTACAAATACAGATATTTTCTTTTGTTCCCCCCAGCCCTGCAGTGAATTATTGGACTACCCAACATCCTTATTCCCCCCAACCACAAAAAAAAAAAAAAAAAAACAAGAAAGAAGCCAAACCCTTTCCCTTTGAGTCCATTGTGACTCACAGCGATCCTATTTTGACAGTTCACATAGGATGGTACCAATCTTTATCAACAGAATTTTACCCTAAATACGCAGATATATAAATACATATATATATATGCATTTTAAAATGCTGCCCCATTTCTTGTTTTTCCCACTCTTTTCAGTTAATTCTTCAGAATTTTTACATCTTTTGCTTTGCCTCCCTTTATCTCATGTGCCAAATATTTGGTAAAAATATGATATATTCATGCTATAAATAATTTCTAATATTACATATTATACATTGATTTTATGGCTTCATTTAAGATCACGGCTGAATATTTTGAGAGCCATATAGGAATTTTAATACCCATGTATGCCTGTCTTTGCTTTTCTCAGATAAGCAATCATTTGTGCTAATTGTTTGTATAATTTTAAAACTCTCATCCAAAAAACGCCTTCTAATTTTATGAGCATTTTAAAATTATTATTCCAATGATAGAAGAAAATTCAGTCAGCATCACTATAGAAATTTTTTAAAGCAAAAAACTGGATTTCTGAGTGAGATCACACTGCTCCCAAGCTGCAAATTATATACTGACAATGAAAACAATTATGTTACATGAATATATCTATTAAATTTGTAATTTTCTGTTCCAATACCAGTATTTTAACAGTAATGCTGGTGGAATTATATGGCAAACTTCAAAGAGGCCATTTCATTTGCCAAAGATTTTACCGTTCTGTAGTAGGAAAAGAAAGCCAGTTTCTTCGAATTTTTTTTTCAGAAGGCAATAGAATTTGAATCTATTATTTGTTATTTAATTAATTAATTCTCTCAAGAGCATATTTTTGAGCATCATTTTCATGTAATAACACAGGAGTGATATGTTAGCTTTCTGCTTTTGAAATGATGTCAGACAAAAATTAGTATAAATGCTACTGCTTATAAATTATTTTTTTTTAATTTTTTAGTGTTTTAAAAAGTGCATGTTCGCATAGAAAATAGCAGGTAAAACTTAAAAATAGAGAGGAACTCCGTACCAAGCCTTATAATTTATTAATCAATGTTAGCTGTATGTATATACCCATGCATTTATAATTATATGCACCAGTCTATACATGTGGAATTTCTAGATGTTTATATAAAAAAAGAATATTAATTCATTTTTTTATTTGACAATATACATTGTACAATTAAATTGCTTATCATCGTTATGCATGCACAAAACAAGCTAAATTCATGTCTAGATTTTCCTTGTGCTAAAAAGGTCTATCTCCCAGACTTCTCATAATATAGAAGGAGGTGCCTAAAGGAGCCAAATGAAGTAGAAAATTGATTTGAAGGCAGTGCTTGACTGTGCTGTGAGCTTGCTTGCAGTTCAATCACTATTTCCAAATTTTTCCACAGTGGGTTTTAATATGGTAAAGTGATGATCAAGAACTCAATAAAAAAAATCACAAAGTCATAGAATCTCCAAGTGGAAATGTACCTTGGTGGCAGTAATATCTAATCTCTATTTGAAATGCAAACCCTTGCTACAACATCCTTGTCATTATACTCACACCAGTTCTGGATTTTTCTCATGCATTCCAATAAGCATGAAGTTCAATAACTCTCATTGTCGGAAAGTTCAGCTTTAGAATGAAACAAAATTGTATTTCTTGTAATATGTAGACATAGAAAGATAATTGCCTCAACTAGAACAGAATTATCTCCACTCCTTTTATAGGCCAGTACACCAAAATCCACAAAGGTGTGACTACTTCGCCAGTCAAGGGTAGAACAATATAGATTAGGTTGAAATGCCCAAATAAACCAATTAATCGGAGGAAAGAAAAGGAGAAGAAAAATTATAGGATAAATACTTTACAGAGCTCATGTCTGGAATTGCTGTTGTTTTATTAGTTCTACACCTTAATAAATATGTAGTATTTAAAAATACCATTAAAATCATACTTACCTTTGGCTGCTATTCCATTTTCGTTATTTGTCAAGCTTGCCCTTTAGTATTTTCAGACAGCATCACCCAACTCTAACTTCCTGATCTGCCCTCCTGATCTGTCCGCCTCCCTTACAACAGTTTGTGATTGTCGTGATTACAGCTAGGTTTTTGTAACAATATTTTTTAACTCTGAATTTTTTTCTTTGTTCTTCATGGAATTGGTGGGGAAGCAAGAAGCAACACTGTTAATAAAAACAAAAAATTAATATGTACTGGAAATTCAAGGACTGATAGCTTCCTATGTATGACTTTGACCAATTGATTTAAAAGTTTAATCTTTGAACTAGATCTACAGAATTGGTTGTTACATAGACACAATCTAAAGGATATGGAATCATTGGATTGTATGTAAACATATTTAGGGAACTGTCAAACAATGGTGCTACGGTACTGAACATTTATTCTGCTAACCACTATTGATTAATTTATTTCTATTGTTCTATCTCTTAAAAACTGTTGCATAATCACCATAGTGTCAGTTTGGGCAATGGACTTGGCTTTCAAATGAATACAACCTGTAGACAGTGAGATGATTGTGCAAAGTAAACAAGCTGCTTGTGTGTAACTCAAATACATATACAACGGCTCCATTTTTTAATTCATTAAGTGTAAACAAAGGGAATCAGAAAAATGTGAGGACAGCCCTGTAACAGACTAAAAAGAGTTGAAACTTTACAAGATGTGTTGCTGTGGTCACTTGACAAGTATTTATCAGCCCAAATAGCTACAGCTGTTTTTTGTTTTTGTTTTTTAATTTTGTTTTGTTCTGGTCTGTGAGCTGGACACTATAGGTCAGAATCTAGGCTTCGTGGAACTTATCTGACAGTGCAAGTAAAAGCAGCATTCTCTAGAGACTTAAAAATGTACTAGCAAAGATTTTTGTATCAAACAAGATGTCTTTGCCTTATAAACTGTGCATGTAGAAGATGGTTAAATGAGTTTATTAAAAAAAACAATATGAATGTGACTGGATAAAAAAAAAATATGCATTTTGATCAGAGGTGGCAGATAGAAACTTTATTTCACATTGTCAGTCGTAGTGCTATTAAAACTTTGTTGTTGTTGTTAGGTGCTGTCGAGTCGGTTCCAACTCATAGCGACACTATGTACCACAGAACGAAACACTGCCCGGTCCTGTGCCATGCTCACAATTGTTGTTATGCTTGAGCCCACTGTTGCAGCCACTGTGTCAAAAAAAAAAAAAAAAACAGGACTAAAACTTAGTGGCTAAGAATGTCTACACTTGCAAGAACTGAAAATTTACAAATATATAAATAGAATAATGAACTAGTCTTAGTCTTATTTAGCAGACTATTATTATAAAAACACATTAATTTCCTTGAGAATTAAAGACTTCAAAGTCAGGTTTAATTTTATATACTTCCATAATTTCCCACTCTTTCACTGGACTTTTGAGTACATTTTATAATGTCTTTTCAGTAGTTTTATAATCTCGAGAACGATGTTTCAGTTCTGCTTGCTTAGAAACTATTTTTCAAATAGAAATGTCAAGCTGTTCCAAAGTCTTGTTTTTCTAATGTATAATATACCCATTTGGAGAATGCAGAAGTATTAAATTGTTGCACTGCCTCTGGTCTAGTGCCTTGCAGATATGCTTTGCACATAACAGACAACCCTGGAATATTTTTTTTTATCATCAAAATCGTAAGACCTAGGATACATTCTATAGAACTGTCATGAGTAATATTTTTCCATAAACATCACATTTAGAGGGTGTTTTAGCATACTCTTCTGCCTGTGATGAAGAATAGGCCAATAAAAACTGCACTATTATTTTGAAATTTAATTTTGACAACTGAGAATCCCTAGACATTCCAGTCAGGTACAGCAATCTTCGCTTTCAACCTGGGAGTCTATTAAATGGGAAGACTCTGCAACTGCATATAATTGGCTGTTTTTTCGGGGTGGGGACAGTGTACAACCCTTATAAATGTGCAACTTCTGCTATAGCTAAGAGTCAAAATGCCCTTCGAAATAAAATGAGCAAGATGGAACACTGGTGTTTCTGACATTAATTAATGTCTTTGTTTTCTTGAAATGTGTCTTCCTTTTTCCAGCAAAACCAGATTAAGCATTTTTGGGGGAATCTTGGGGTAGCTGGCACTGCGTAAGGAGCTATGAGTCGGAATCGACTCGAGGGCACTGGGGTTGGATTAAGAAGTCCACGTTGTAGAATTCCCCTGTTAATTCTTAGTTTGATGACAAAATACACCCCTAAACTCATAAAAGACCTATTTACTGTACCTATAAATGCCACATAGAATTTGAGTTATGGATAATTTGGGGGTTAAAATATAACTGCAGTAATATATACCGCAGAGAATGGAGCTAATAGATGTTAGAAAATATGATATAGTGGTTCATTTCGATTTTTCTTAAATGAGAAAGAGGTAGATGGTTATCAGCAGAGGCTTTGTTACTATTATTTTTTAAGACGAGAAGGAGGAAATTGGAATGTGGAATGGTTAATTTTTGAAGAGTTTAACAAAAACCATAAGCAGAAGCAAATTCTAGAATGGGACCGTTGAGCTACTTTAGGTGTACAGTAATTATTCATATTTTTAAATAAAGATACAACCTCACGAACTCATTCCTCCGATTTGATTACAGCCTCTGATTGCAGTGTTTTCTCAATATTTGCCAAATGTGTGATTTCATGCTATGTCCTCATATAAACCACAAAAATGTCAGCTAAAAAAAAAACACATTTCAAATCCTTGAGTAGCTGGTATGATGCAATTGTGAACATACTTGGAACATATCAGCATCTTGTCCCAGAATATTTAACTTACTCTGGCATAAAATACTTTTTTCTCTGGGAAAATGCTATTTAGGGTCTTGTATTTCATATTATGCAGATACATTTTCTTATATGCATATTTATATACTAGCAAATTTCTGAATTTAGCCTATGAAAAGGCCAAATTTGCATTTCTTCTTTTTTTTTTCTCATTGATCTGAACTGGTTTCATTCCACTAGACCAGTATGTTATCACACATTATGACCAATCTGAAGGCTTGTTAAAAAGATTGCTGACCAGCCCCAAAGTTTCTGATACAATAGGGTGGTGTCCAAGGATGTGCATTTCTAACAGGTTCCTAGGTGACTCTGAGGCTGCTGCTTTGGGGATGATACTTTGAGAATTCCTGTAGTAGACTGTAAACTACCAGATGGCGGGGTTCTTACATTTCTTTTTACCATTTTATCTCCAGAGCTCAGCAGCAAGCATGTAAAACCCATTGCCATCGAGTCTATTCCTACTCATAACAACCCTATAGGACAAAGCAAAACTGCCCCACAGGGTTTCCGAGGAGCCCCTGGTGGATTCAAACTGCCAACCTTTTGGTTAGCAGCCATAGCTCTTAACCACTACACCACTTAGAAGTCCCAAATTTTCCATCTGAAAGGACAGAGTAAATATTTGGGGATTTTCAAAGGATTATTTTTAAACTTTTTCAAAAATCAGTCCCCAGGGCCATATTCTTTTCAGAGAAAACTCTAATGTGTATTTGAAAGGGATCCTTTGGCATTGTTTTGACTTTGAGCCAGCAAAGCTTGACAGTCCTTTGAAAAGTGATTGAAGGGGTATGGAAAAGAAAAAGAAGGGATTTTCTTTGTAAACCCTGCTATTGTTTAATCAATTAGCAAATTAGCCAAGTGTTCTCTAGTATTTGCAATTTCTAGCAGGGAACTTGATCACAGTTTAAATTCTTCCATCAATAACTCTAATTAATTTGTTATACACATATGTATTAATGAATTATCAAGTTTGCCAAGTACAAATGGACAACTTTGGAGCAAAACACTGCAGAAGTGTCAGACTCGTAACTAAAATCAATGATTCTCATTTTCTACTCTCATTTACAGATGGAACAAATAAAATTTTTAACTTTTGCAATACTCAATGGATCATAGAAGATTTTAGATAAGCACTGGTACAGGTGTTTTCATAAGTCAATGGTCTAGAATAGTATAGTTGTGCAATCCTTTCAACTAAATTCTAAGCTCTGTGTCTGTTTTACTAGTGGCACCTAACATTATTACCGCACATAGTAAACCAAACCAAACCAAACCAAACCAAACCAAACCAAACCAAACCAAACCCACTGCCGTGGAGTCGATTCCAACTCATAGAGACCCTATAGGGCAGAGTAGAACTGCACCATAGAGTTTCCAAGAAGTGCCTGGCAGATTCGAACTGCAGACTTTTGATTAGCAGCCATAGCACTTAACACTACGCCACCAGGGTTTCTGCACATAGTAAGTGTCCTAATACAATTCAGGATCTTTAGGACAGCAAGGGATGTTAAACACATCTAGGGTGGGGCCTGAGTATGGTACTGAAGCCACTAGTCATATGTGGCTATTGAGCACTTTCAATGAAGGTAGTCTAAACAGAGATGTGTAAAATATACCCTGGATTTCATGGGTTTGCTGTTGTTGTTAGGTACCGTGGAGTCGGTTCCGACTAATAGTGACCCATATGTACAACAGAAAGAAGCACTGCCTAGTCCTGCACCATCCTCACAGTCATTGTTATGCTTGAGTCCATTGTTGCAGCTACTCTGTCAATACATCTCATTGAGTGTCTGCCTCTTTTTCACTGACCTTCTTCACCAAGCATAATGTCCTTCTCCAGAGATCGGTCCCTCCTGATAACACGTACAAAGTGAGACAAAGTCTTGTCATCCTTGCTCCTAAGGAGCATTCTGGTTGTACCTCTTCCAAGACAGATTTGTTCATTCTTTTGGCACATCATGGTATATTCAATATTCTTCGCCAACACCACAATTCAAAGGTGTCAATTCTCCTTCGGTCTTCCTTATTCATTGTCCAGCTTTCACAAGCATATGATGCCATTGAAAATACCATGGCTTGGGTCAGGTGCATCTTAGCCTCCAAGGTGACATCTTGGCTTTTTGACACTTTAAAGAGGTCTTCTGCTGAAGATTTGCCCAGTGCAATGCATTTTTTAATTTCTTGACTGCTGCTTTCATGAGTGTTGATTGTGGATCCAAGTAAAATGAAATCCTTGACAACTTCAGTCTTTTCCCCGTTTAACATGATGTTGCTTAGTGATCCAGTTGTGAGGATTTTTGTTTTCTTTATGTTGAGGTATAATCCATACTGAGGGCTGTGGTCTTTGATCTTCATCAGTAGTAAGTGCTTCAAGTCCTCTTTACTTTCAGCAAGCAAGGCTGTGTTATCTGCATAATGCAGGTTGTTAATGAGTCTTCCTCATCTTCATTCTTCTTCATATATTCCAGCTTTTTGGATTATTTGCTCATTGAGACATTTTACATTCTTTTCTCTTTTTTTTTTGGTACTAAATCTATGAATTATTTTTTTAGCAAATAATCAAAAAATAATTCAAAGATTTAGTACCAAAAAAAGAATGTAAAATATCTCAATAATTTTTATGTTGACTAGATGTTGAAATTAGAATATTTTGAATATATTGAGTAAAATAAAATGTACTATTGAGATTAATTTCACCTTTTTCTTTTTATCATATGGTTACTAAAAAATGTAAAAATGCATGTATGACTTGCATTTGTGGTTCATATTATATAGCTATTGGGCAGTGCTGGTCTAAAAGTAGAAGCAAAGTGACTTGTCCGAGGTGATAAAACAGAAATGAAGGGAAGACTAGGAGGAAAATCTTGTATATTGGGAAAGCTTTCTTTTGTAATTCGTAAATAGGTATTTAGTTGGCATAAAAAAAATCAAACTCAAACCCATTGCCATTGAGTAGATTATGACTCATATCAACCTTATAGGACAGCGTAGAACTGCACCATAGATTTTCCAAGGAGCGGCTGGTGGATTGAAACTGCTGACCTTTTGGTTAGCATCCGAGCTCTTAACAACTATAGGTGAGTGCAAGAAAAAAAAGAGATTTGAAGAAATGACAGGAATTAGAAAATAGATGTGGAGCCAGGTATGGGCTGGTGCCTAGAAAGATCAAGGCAATCATCACTGGTAGAAACAAACACTCATCCCAAAAAGGCAATTAAGGTGAACAGGTGATTTTAAAAATATAAATCTATGAAGTTCAATTTACTTAAAAAATATTCAATCTAGCATCTAAATAGCTGCTATAGCAAAGCTACATAAATGACTAAATGATAATAAAATTTGAGATATTATATACTTTGAATCTGACACTTTTTATTGTGGTAAATGTATATGAAACAAAACATTTCAACATGTACAGCTTAGTGAAATTAATTGTGAACATCATATTGTGCGACCATCACCATTACCCTTTTCCATCACCACTAATAATTTTAGGACCGTATATATAAAAAAAAAGCAGGTACTACATATTTCATATAAGTGGAATCATGTAATATATGTCCTTTCGTGGCTGAATTATTTGTTTCAGCATGGTGTTTTTAAGGTTTGTTCATGTTGTAGCATGTATTAGGACTTCATTTCTCTTTATGGTTGAGTAATATTCCAACGTACATATGCACCACATTGTCTTTACCATTCAGCTGCTGATAGACGTTTAGGCTATTTCCATCTTTTGGCTCTTGTGAATAGTGATGCAGTGTACATTGCTGTACATAGATTTTTTATGTGTTTCTGCTTTCAATTCTATTGGATATATATCTAAAGTGGAATTACTGGATCATATGGTATTTGTATGTTTAATTTTTTGAGGAAATGCTAGACTGTTTTCCAGTGTAGCTGTACCATTTTACAACCCCTCTGTCTTAGTTATCTAGTGCTGCTATAACATAAATACCACAAGTAGGTTACTTTAACAAACAGAACTTTATTCTCTCATGCTAATAGGCTAGAAGTCTAAATTCAGGCCACTAGCTCCAGGGGAAGGTTTTCTCTGTCAGCTCTGGAGGAAGGCCCTTGTCATCAATCTTTCCCTGGTCGAGGGGCTTCTCAGGCTCAGGGACTCTGGGTCCAAAAGACACACTCTGCCCCTGTCACTACTTTTTTGGTGGTATGAGGTTCCCCTGTCTCTGCTTGTTTCTTTCTCTTATATCTCAAAAGAGATCAATTTAAGACACAGCCTAATCTTGTAGATTGAGTTCTGCCTCATTAACATAACTGCCTCTAATCCTGCCTTGTTAACATCATAGAGGTAGAATTTACAACGCATAGGAAAATCATATCAGATGACAAAATGGTGGACAATCACACAATCCTGGGAATCATGGACTAGCCAAATTGACACTTTTTTGGGGGGAGGGAGACACAATTCAATCCACAACACCCTCCTTGACACTTTTGTCAAGAATCAGTTGATTATGTATGTGTAGGTATATCTCTGGACTCTCTTTTTATTGTATTGGTCTGTGTGTCTGTCATATTTCTTAATCAACTCTTCTGATTAACACAGGTTTATAGTAGGTCCTGAGTTTAAAGAGTTGAAGTCAGGTGGGGTTCATAATTTAACTTTTTTCTTCATTTTAAAAAATCCTTAGTTATTTATATTTCAATATAAATTTTAGAATCAGCTTGTCTGCTTTTATAAAAATGCTTTCTTCAGAATTTTGAGCTTTCTAATCCATGAACATAGGCTACCTTTCCATCTATTTAGGCCTATTTAACTTCTCTTGGCAATATTTTGTAGTATTTAGTGCAGAGGAAACTTAGATTTATTTGTAATATATTTCATGTTGTTTGGCATTACCACGTAATTTTTTAAATTTCATGCTCCAATTGTTTGCTGACAGCATATAAGAATATAAGAATGTGTGTAAATCTTGTATCGTGCAAACTTGTTAAATTTATTTATTAATTCTAACAGCTGTAGGTTCTCTGGAACTTTTTTATGGAAGCAATCATATAATTTGTTGATAGGAATGTTTTAATTTCTTTCTGTTCTTTACACATTTATTTATTTACTTTTTGGCTTGTTTATTGCTATATTCTAATTCTTATAACTTCCAGAACAATGTCAAATATAAGTGACATGAGTGGGCATTCTTGCTTTATTCCCAATCTCAGAAGGAAAGCATTCAGACTTTCACAATTAAGTATGATTTTAGCTGTAGGTTTTTGTTGATGCCTTTTTCAGGTTTAGGGAGTTTCTTAACATTCTTAGTTTGCTGAGAGGTTTTTCTTTTTTTTTAACTCATGCTGTTTCTACATATATGGACATGATAACGTATTTCTTCTTTATTCTGCTAGTATAGTATAGTTATTTTCTAATATAATTTCTTTTTCACACTGAAATTACCTGTTTATTATCAATCTTAATTCTAGTATTCTCTTCCAGAGATAGTAAGTTGACAACAAAGCTTCACTTTGGTATTTATTAGGGTGTTATTTTTATGTTTAACTAATTTCATCGTATTTGTAGACCTGACTAATGAAATAAAAAGTGCTTCACCTGTACAAGCAAATTGTTTTTATGTACATTCTGCTTCCTTGGCAGGTGTACATAAACAAGCAAATCTAAGAGTTCATTTCTGTTTTAAAAATACATTCTTTTTTAACTCTTTAAATTTCTAAATAACTATTTCTCTGAAAGCTTAAGACAGTTTAAATATAGCAACTACTAATTGCGGTTCCTTAGCATTATAGACTAATCTATGAGTCGGAATCGACTCTAAGGCAATGATGACTGAATGAGCATTATAGAACTGAAAGTTTAGAGGATAAATGGCATAAAAGGAAAGCAAAATGTACCACAATGACATAACAGGAAGAAGTAAGAAAAGCATTCACATCAGGGAAACAGAATATATTTGTGTAGATGTACTCTAACACCACACCTATGTTTGTTTGGCACATATGTCTTTGATTCTGACATTCCAACTTTTGGATGGGCATCATGCCATACCAACAGATGTGTTGATTATGTAGACCTGCCAAGGAAGCAGAATGTACATAAAACAATAAAGAATTCATGCTGGTAGTTAAGTGTGGAAGTTCCTTAACTAACATAAGCGTGCATATATTTATATTTGAATATTTCCATCAAATACTGAAGTCAGAAAACACAAAATCATTTTATGCCAGTAATTGATTAAGGTATGTCTTTTTGGGGGTGTATATTTAATATTATCTAGACAGTTCAGTCAAAGAATTTAATTTTTATAATTTCCAATTGTAGTTCAAAGTAGGAGACACTTTTTCCAAAAGGTTTTTATATACAAGAGTTGGTTTATATTTGCTTATATAGCTTCAGTTACACTTCATGAACACTTCATGACTACTTAGAACACTAAAATGTCTCAAGCAATGGAAGGAAAGTCATAAAGACAAATTGTTTTAAAATTGCACTTCAAGCTTTTATTTCAGTGACCTTTGCTTATTTAAAATATTTTAATGCTCTATACGTTTAGACACTATATTACATACCTTCACAAAACAGATAGGATGATCTTATAAAGCCCACTTTAGACAGACAAATCTTTCTTGAAATTTAATTAAAAAAGCCTAAAAAGTATAAAAATTCATTGTGTCTTTTTTGATATTAACAGTAGCATTGCTACTACTTCTGAGACTTAGTGAACTTTTAAAAACAGAATTTGCCCCTAGAGGATATATTTTCTAGGGGCAAATTAGAAACTATATCAGAAAGTCTGATATTTGACATACAGTAGGATGCATCTGTGTGGTTCTTCTACGTGCAATCTTAACTAAATTTCATGAGTCATGAACCAAATCCGACTGGAATAAAATGTCATTCCTATCATCGTCTGTGATGCCATTTTGTATGATGTATATACAAGAAGTTAATCCTACAGAACAGAACCTCATCTAACTTTGTTAGCTGCCTGAAAATGATAATTATTTGTCAGTGGTTTTTTTTTTTTTTGTGGTACCTTTTTTTTACCAAACTGACAGTGGATTACAGCCTTGGAAACCCTATGGGGCAATTCTACCCTGTCCTATAGGGTTGCTATGAGTCGGAATTGACTGGATGGCAATGGGTTTATATGTTTTTCTGATTTTGTATTGTTTTAATTATTTAAGAGATTTCTTCCCATTTAGCACAACTGGGAGGTATAGAAGGTTCAGATGTGTATTGGGATGGTAATCATGGCAGGGACTACAAGAATTCTTGGGAACTATAATAATTCTAGTATTAAAAAATCTAGGACTAAATCTAAAAGCCATATATTTTAAAAACCAGCACTAATTTTTCAAGAAACAAAAGACATTGCATAAGTAATGATAAAAACTAAATGCTCTTATCTAGAAAGCCATTTTATTAAAGATTTCTTTATTCTTTTATGATGAAAACAAATAACAAAGGAGAATAAAAGTACTATTAGCAACAAACAACAAAAAAGCTAGTAGTCATACAGGGAGAAAACACTAAAAATTAAGGACTGAGGAAATTTAAAATGAAGCCAAAACTCAAAACCAAACCCGTTGCCTTCAAGTCGATTCTGACTCATTGTGACCCTATAGGATAGAGTAGAACTGCCCCAAAGAGTTTCCAAGGAGCATCTGGTGGATTTGAACTGCTGAACTTTTGGTTAGCAGCCATAGCACTTAACCACTACACCACCAGGGTTTCCATTTAAAATGAAAGGGCCACATAAATGAGCTGTATAACTATAAATATACCACAAAATAGTTAGATGGAGAAAACTACGTAAGAGCTGTACAGTAAATTTCAGTTATTCAGTTTTGATGAATGAACTCTGCTGCAACTTGCTGTATATTTTTACAAGAAAATCCATTTACCTATTTATTGATGGAAAAGTAGGAAACTTAACCACCGATTTTCTCAGGTTTCTTTTCAGTATTTATCAACTGTAATTTAAAATTGTATTCAAATATTTTAAGTGATTTAAGATACTCTGGGTTAAGATATTTAAGACATTCTTATATGTAATCTCTCTTATCCCATGCTTAAATGGCAGCCTCTCAATGAGGCCTTCGCTGACCATCTTATTTAAAATTGCAACTCCCTCCCCGAATCTACAACTCTCCTCATATTTTTTTTCATAGCATCATCACCTTCTAATTTATTATATAATTTACCATTTTTTAATGTTTACCTATTTTAAATTTTGTTATGGAATATTTTAAACAAATACGTATAGAAATATTATATTAAACTCCTAGGTATCCATCATTCAGCTTCTACAATTATCATAGTCTGTTCATGCTGATTTTTAAAATAAATATTTTTTGGTCACGCTATCATGTTAGCATTGCTTGCTCAAGAAAAGTTATCCCCCAAGACTAATATGCTCTTTACTCTAAATCAGTCCTGAAACCAAACTAAAATCCTGGGGGTAATTTACAAATTTAAAATTCATGTGTTACATTCCATCCCTTCATTAAAATCAGTGTGAGGGCAGTCATTTCTCTACTCCCGGCACCTAGTACAGAGCTTGGCCTATAATAGGTGCTCAATAAATATTTCTTGAGTGAAGCAATATAACCTATAATTTGTTCTCATATTTTAGCATAGTATTCTCTCCCCGTTACTGTGGCGGTGAACTCATACAGTTTAATTGAACTTGTTTATTATTTAGGCTCTGGTTATGCTTTTGCATATATGTGAATTTGAATGTTTGAAATTGCACAAAGAAGCAGTTCCCACTCACGAAATAAATGTCCTAACACATCTTTTGTATAAAAAGCCAGAAGATAGCAGTGGCACTTACATACAACTTCTGCTGTGAGGAATTTAAAATGACCTCCATAAGAAGGATTTGAATACACCTTAAATTAATCAAGACAAATGTTTCATTTAGCTGATGTATCACCACTTCCAAAAATCTGTGACTAGAATACAAAATCAAACAGTTGCAGTATGTTCTATGTCAATTCATACATACACTCATTTAGGAAACCATCAGCGCACTCTCTTGAACCTGAAACTCAGAGAGGTCTTCTGCCCGATATTTTTCAGGGGAGCCGTCCAATAGAGCATTTCCCTGGTGTGTAGGATTGTGGTTTTTATGAACTTCCTCCCTCACCTTAAACTTATCAAATGCGTATCTTCTACTATTCCTCTGGTGATCATGGTAGATGCTGGTTTAATTGTACTGTCAACAACTTAGAAATAGTGTATTTTTTTTCTGTGTAGAATTAATATCATTTGCCATTAATTATTTTGTGAAAGTGTGAGTGGAGCATGTAGAGCAAGTTTATGGCAAAAGCCCAGAATTATTGGTCTATTCACCAAACAAAGATGACAAAGGTGTAAAAGGTAGTTGTTACAATACATGTTCAGCTGCTGTAATATAACTATTTTAAAGCATACCAGGATATCATTTAAAATGAAGGGGCTTCTGGCAATATGCTTGTTTCTGTTAAAATTATATTTACATTAAAAAAGAAATAAATAATTGTTGCTGGACTGAAATGTTCACTTTTAAAATTTTTCTTGATCATAATCAGCACTTACTCAGAAACTCAATTAAGACTTGAATAAATTTTACTCTTACTAGGTTTGTACTTTCATCATACCTAGTTTCTTATAGCATTTTCATTGTGATAATCTAAATAAATATTCGAATAATATTAATACTAAAAAGAAAAAGAAAAAACGTTGCCATCAAGTTGATTCCGACTCAGAGTGACCCTATAGGACAGCATAGAACTGTCCCATAGGGTTTCCCAGGAGTGGCTGGTGGATTCAAGTTGCCAGCCATTTGGTTGGCAGCCACAGCTCTTAAGCACTGCACCACCAGGGCTCCAATATTAATAAAAAAATAAAATTAATAACAGTAGTTAATTATGTTCTTTGTAACATGGAAAATAATACCTTCTGTGTTTTTTTTGTGTTAAAAGCCAGTCCATTAAAGTTTTTCTGTTGTACAGAATATCAAGTATACTTTTCATTGTTTGTAATTTTAAAATTCTAAAATACTTTAAATTCAAAGAAAACACATTTATGAAATAATTGACTTTGTTCACTTTATTTGTCTTTGTTATTACTATCTTGGATTTTAACAATGCTCAAATGTTAACACACTCTAGTCTTTCCTCTAAAATAGATCATTTTAATATTTAGCCACTACACTTGCTTTGTTCACCTTCATTGTTCTGCACTGAGTGTCTCTGAGATTTTTTTCTTTTTTCTTTGTTGTACTTTAAATGAAGGTTTACAAAACAAAGTAGTTTCTTATCGAACAGTACACACATTGTTCTATGACACTGGTTAGCAACTCCACGACATGTCAACACTCTCCCTTCTCAACCCTGGGTTCCCTGTTACCAGCTTTCCTGTTCCCTCCTGCCTTCCTGTCCCTGACCCAGGGCTGGTGCGCCCTTTTAGTCTTGTTTTGTTCCATGGGCCTGTTCAATCTTTGGCTGGAGGGTGAACCTCAGGAGTGGCCTCATTACGGAGCTGAAAGGGTGTTGGGAGTCACATTCTCTGGGTTTCTCCAGTCTGTCAGGCCAGCAAGTCTTGCCTTCTTTTTCAGTTAGAATTTTGTCCTACGTTTTTCTTCAGCTCTGTCCAGAACCCTCTATTGTGATCTCTGTTAGAGCAGTCAGTGGTGGTAGTTGGGCACCATCTGGTTATACTGGACTCAGTCTGATGGAGGCCGTGGTAGATGCGGTCCATTAGTCCTTTGGACTATTCTTTCCCTTGTATCTTTAGTTTTCTTTTTTCTTCCTTGCTCCCCAAGGGGTGAGACTAATAGAGTATCCTAGATGGCCGCTCATAGGCTTTTGAGACCCCAAACGCTACTCACCAAAGTAGAATGTAGAACAATTTCTTTATAAACTATGTTATGTCAATTGAGCTAGATATTCCCCGAGACCATGGTCCTCACAGCCCTCAGCCCAGCATTTGGTCTCTCAGGGAGTGTGGATGTGTCTATGGAGCTACTATGAAACTTACCTTGAACAGATTGTGCTGGCTTCCCCACTACCATGTACTGTCTTACCCTTCACCAAAGTTTCCACTTATCTATTGTCTATTAAGTGTTTTTCCATCCGCATCCCTCCCCTCCCTCGTAACCATTAAAGATTGTTTCTTTTTTGTGTGTAAACATTTTCATGAGTATTTACAGTAGTGGTCTCACACAATATTTGTCCTTTTGTGATTGACTTGTTTCACTCAGCATAATGCCCTCCAGATTCATCTATGTTATGAGATTTTGAAGATAAAATCAAGTGCACATTAGGAAAGTAACTTAATAGCCCAGAGATTTTATAGACTTTATCAAGTTAGCATGTTAATAACCAAATTCTTGTTCTTTTAATTTGTAAATATAAAAACCCCCAGAAACTTTAGCAGAGATTTAAGCTAAATAATATTTGGAAGCAGATGAGGTAATAGTGAATAAATGGATAAAGTTTGGATATCCCAGGTAAAGGATTAATAAGTAGGTAGAATCTCAGTCTGTTCTATTTTCAAATGTTGATATAAAAGAGTTTGCTTTGTTCTTTCTCATGTGACCATTGCAAAAGATGCAACATGAATTTAATGAAAACAAAAATCCTACGTAGTAAAGAAAAAATCACATTTTTGCATTCTTTTAAGAATAAGCTCATTAAACTATTGAAAAGTTTTCATACTTTATTGGACAACAGTCAGTATAGTTAGTGGGCTCAAACTCCTTAGAGGGGTTTTGCTATTAATGAGAATAAAAAACAGAAGTGCCTGTACATTCTATAGTATAAAAAGGAATTTTCCAGAACAAATACAAAGGGATTTGGTGGAGAACTCAATTAAACCCATTTGCAGAAAAAGTTAGGAAATTTGTTTTAGTATTTTATAACCTCAAAATAATCTAAAGTTTTGGTCATTTTACAGTTAAAAAAATTATCATCTAAACAGAATGTACTTTATAAATGTAAATGAATTATTTTAATCTAAAGAGGAAACTTTAATGAATTGTGTAGCCATCTTTAAATCTTCTGAAATTTAACCAAGTGAGAAGTAATGTTTTCCAAATTGAACTCCATAATATCATGAGGAAAAGGTTTTTATTTGAGATTATTGTCTGGTTTACAAATACCCTGCAGTGGTATCTCCTTCTTTCTCAAAGTTAGAAATACCATTTATGGCACTGTCATTCTGGCTACTCAAATAAAGAACCAGATTGCTGTTTCCTTATTATTGTTGTTTGTTTTGTTTTGGCTTACTAAAGCAAGACTTTATTATTGAACCATACTGATTAAAAAAAGGTACAGTTTAGCTTATATCAAGGGAAAAGTTAAAATTAATCAGGGAGGAACATACCACCATCTAAAAAACTGCTGTTATGAAAGATCTAAGGTAACTCTTTTTCCTTCGTCTTTTGTAGTAATTATAAGTAATAATATTTTTCTGTACATTGTTTAGTTAGAAATGGCCTGAGATATGCCATCAATGACATTTATATATGAATGTTCTTGAATACAAGAATTGAAGGGCATAAGTGTGAAAATGTATATAAAAGAAATGAAAATGTGCATAAGAATTAAAACACGGACAATGCTTAAAAAAATACAAATACATTTTAGCACAAAGAATTTTTGAATTAAAAAAATGGCCTTTGTTATAATTCTAATGGAAGAATTCCATACATAGTATGATGCTTGATATATAAATTAGTATCATGATTGTACTGCAGTATTGAGTAATTGGCTGGATTCAAATCAAGGAATAACTAAAAAATATCATATATGGGTTTAAAACCCCAAAACCACTGCTGTTGAGTCAATTCTGACTCATAGAGACCCTATACAATTATAATGAAGATCATTTATATATTGAATACCAAGAGTCTACTTGGTAGGGCAATGTAAAATCTTTGTAATTTAAAGATGTTCTGATGAGCAGCCCTCTCTGTATATTTTGAAAGCTGAAAATGAGAGATCATGATCTGATCTTCTATTTCATTGATATTATTGATAATGACCATGGACCCCCTCAAATAAAACAGCCTCTGCAATACACTTAATGTACTCTTTAGGCATTTTGCCTATGGGATTTTTACCTCTGTAGAAGGCATTTGTCATTACCAAACTTATCTTTTATTCGCTCTCCACTGGGAACTGGCTCTAGCTCTATAACATATGAAATGCTCCACTTAAACAGAATTAGGCAACACAAGTGCAAAGAGATTCAGTTCAAGAGGCTATTGGCTTTGTTGTAAAGTGTCATGGATATACCCTAATTATAATATAGCTCTACATTGCTTCTGATGTTCTGTAATTAGGACCAGTGATATATCTTCTTGATTTTAAAGCAATTTAGAAATGGTCCATGTTCAGATTTGAGTAACTATGTGCACTGTAATTGCTTTGGTAATGTGTCTGTGTTATATTTGAATGTTTAAGGATGGCATTCCGGCTAATGAAAAATCATTGTTTGCCCTTTTGTAGTTCTAACATTGCCTGTTATAAATGCATCAGCCATAGCAGGAAATAATTTTCCTGAAATTTCTAAAAGTATCATGTGACCATTATCAGATATACGGGATTTGCAAGAAAAATTTGTCCAAAAAAGTGAAATTGATAAAGACACATAATTTGCATTACATAAAATCTTGAATGGTCAACACTGACCAAAGGACATTTACCTCATTCTTTTAGTTAGTATACTGGTAGGATTTGTGAATATTAATACTCCTATTGTGTAAAATTATGAAAACCAGTCCTAAATAATGTATACCTAGTGAATAAATGGTAATTTAGGTATTTAAATATAAATTGAATTTGTAATTATTTCTTTGTGTATCATCCATTTCTGTTTTTTACACTTCTGAAGCTAATCACTGTGTTATGTTTTATTTCACCATATAATAGTGAAATGTTATTTCACCAATTTAAAAGAGAAAAACATTGTTCTTATAAGAATATATTAGTACTAATCAGACTAATGTTCCAAAAATGCATGCACTGCACTTTTATTCTCTTTGTCAGTGCAATTCTTGTATGAATGTATTGTAATATTAAAAAAAATTATATTATACATGTAGTTTGATGTTATTTCTAATATGTAATAATTTTGAATAGGTAAAACATTGACTATGTCTTTTCATATCAGAAAATGATTTCCCATATTGTCAATCTTTTATTTAAAATATTAGATTTTCCACAGAGCTCACAAATCCTGTAACTTTCACATGGAGTTCTTGTTGTATTTCACATGGAGCTCTTGCTAATAATTCCCACCACAATTATGTGAGCAGCACCAGTATAGTAAAACAAAGTGTCAAGCAGAAATTTTTAAATATCAGAAAATCTTTTGACCACATAGAATTTCCTGTAACATTTCTATTATAAGAAATTCATCCTTGACAAAAGAGGCAATTAGTTTGCTGAATGACAACAGGAAATGTCACCAATGACTGTAAGCTGATGATTCTATTCATTATCATGTTGGCAACCCTCCTTATTATGAACATTAAAATTATCACTTTCCTGTCATTTAAAACCTACACCTGCATTTCTCTTTGCTGAAACATCCTAACTTCAGTTGTGTATTGCAGTTTTACCTGATAATTTTTGCTTCCTGTTCCTCACTCAATATGAAGTGCTATACTAATCCTTAAAGTATGCTTTAAAAAATATCCTCTTAAAAATATCAAATGGAAATTATAATTGCTGGCAGTGAGTCTTCTTTGAAGAACTTTTAAAATAGACATTGAAAGTATAATTGAACAGTTTCAGTCTATTCAGGAAAATAAATAACCTATGGGCTATCAAGCCATAGAATTATTAAGGGAAATATGTATTCACGTTTCAGGTGAAAATAGCCATCTACTAGCAATTTATTTTAGTCAAGTTTTCTCCCTCAATAGAGAATAGTAAGTGTTCATCCTACAGGCAAATATCTAAGGATTTTTTTTCAGGGAATTATTTGGATCTTGGAAAAGTTAAAATCAAAATTTACGTTCTAGATTTTTGCCTCTTATTCATGTTTGTCTCTGTAACTCATTTCCTATGTTGCTTTATGATGAAAGCAAAAACCATGTCAGAAAATATTATTTGAACTTTTCTGTACTTTTCAGTACATGTAGTCCCTAATTTATGACATATTCCAGTTACGAGGAACAGCTCTTATGTACTACAATGTTGCAGCACGTAATTTACTGTTATCATTCTCATGCCAAACCCTAAAGACAAAGAAAGATCAGATTTATAAAGATACTGATAGTAAAAGGCAATAATAGTGAAAACTAAAAAAAAAAAAAATCAGGTATTTGACTTATGTCAGAATTGACTTAAGACAGAGTCATGGGAACGGAACCCAGTGGTAAGTTGGGTACTACCTGTAGTATATTATTTTGGCCATCTTGTTAAATTACTGGAGAGATCTCGCTGTCTGTTTTATGTGTTACTTTGGGGTTTCTTACCATAATTTCTACTTGTCTTAAAGGTAGGACAATTAGGAAAATTTGGAAATTCAGTAATGGGAATGGTGATATCACTATACTTTGTTAATGTGCTTAAGTGAAATTGTTCACTGTTTAATGGAAAATGTGTAAATACATATATCATGTTTTCTGATTGTGATTATTGAAGAAAGAGTCCAAGTTAGGGCCTGCAAGGGTAAGAACTAGTTCTGACTATGGTGCCAGGATTGACTGCTGCCTCACTTTGCTGACAAATTTAGACAGCACTATTATAAAAAAAAAAAAAAAAAAACAAACCTGGTGGCATAGTGGTTAAGAGTTTGGCTGCTAACCAAAAGGTGGGCAGTTTGAATCCACCAGGCACCCTTGGAAACCTTATGGGGAAGTTCTACTCTGTCCTATATAGGGTCACTATGAGTCGGAATTGACTGCAATGAGTTTGGTTTTTTTGGGGGGTGGGTATAATCTCATAAAGGAGCCCTGGTGGCACAGTGGTTAAGCACTCGGCTGCTAACCAAAAGGTGAGCAGTTCAAACCTACCAGCCACTATGAGGGAGAATGATGTGGCAGTCTGCTGCCATAAATATTACAGTCTTGGAAACCCTATGGGGCAGTTCTACTCTGTCTTACAAAAACCAAAACCATTGCCTTTGAGTCGATTCTTGCTCATACCGACTCTGTTCTATATGGTTGCTGTAAATCAGAGTCGACTTGATGGTAGTGGATTTAGTTTTGGTATAATCCCTTAAAAAATATAAAAGTAAAAATGGCAAAAAGTGAATTAACAAGCATTTGAATGTGCTCTTTTGTTGAGGTTGCAAGGACAAAGAATCAGTTTTCCATTATTTACCACAAAATTATTGACTCGTACAGTTGAAAGTTATTTAAAAGATCATCTTTCCAATAATTTCATTTTAAAGGTGAGAAAAAGTAGTCTCAGAGAGATGAAGTAACTTTCTCAAGTTCATACAGTTGGATAGACAAATTAGAAGTAGAATGACAGTTCTATTGTGTTCAGTGTACTTTCTGGGTATTACGAAATCAGCCTTGGAACTAGCTTTGCAGCATGAGGATTCTCCCTCAAGTTTTCTCAAAGTTTGCTGATAGTGCCTCGCCTAAAATATGCATATGAGTTTGTGTATTTTATAAAACTATTCTTTGGATAACATGGCATGCCATTTTGAAGTATTCTTTTCCTAAATAAAGTCAAGAAAACAATGTCCTTTATTCTCTTCTTCGGGCTGATAATGGTCTATATAAAACTACTTTCTCAAGATAAATGGAAGGTAAAAAGGCTTCTTAGACATCATCGTTTATGGGAAAGGTATTTTTTGTACAGATAAAAACTGAGCATGCTGAAACCCACTTGGAAAGTTGTAAGGCAGCTAATGTATACAGTGATAGAATTGAGGAAGCCACACTGCAATCTCTTTTCCCAACCTTAATCTTGTCCTTAGGACATCTCTCTTCTTCCTATTAGAGGAAGGTAGTTACATTCACTTCTAAACTTGGCTTAATGCCTTTGAGCCCTGAGAATTAGAGAAGTCAACTGAACGTCATAACTCTCAAGTGACTTCCCCCCCACCAAATACATACAACAAATAATAGTAGAGCTAAGAGTGAAGTTCAGAAGAGTCCTTACTCTACTGATTGTTTTCATCCACATGCCTGGAATATGTAAGACAAGAGAGGTCAATTCTATAGACGAAGAGTTAGTGCTGTACTTTTTTTCAAGTTTCAGTTGAAATGGTAACTATTATTAACTGGTTTTCCCTTGCCCCCCATATATTTTCGGGGCCAGTGAACATAGTAAAAGTCTATAACATTCAGTTCCCTAGAATTAGCCTAGCCATTTTCTTGAGTAATTGGGTGGTTTCACTACAAATGGAGGTAAAAGTGTTTATTAGTATAACTTCTTTCTCTTCTTCTTGAGGCAATGAGATTATTATAGCTGCTCCTTATTCCAGTTACAGAAACATTTATTGAGTGATTACTATAGGCCAGGACTGTGTTAGACGTTAAGTTCGATAAATTCCCATCATCTAGCACTGTATGTGGTGCATAATAAATCGGATTTTTTAAAAAATGAAACAGTGATACAGTATAACACAGTCTCTGCCTTCAAGGACCTCATGGTCTAGTGAGGGAGAAAAAGCACCTAAATATAATTAATATTCATTGTTATAACCACTTACTACAGCACTAGGGAATGAGCAGAGGGCAGTGCAAGCACAAATGTAGTAGAAATTTCTTAGGCTCAAGAAATTCATACAAAGTGCTTTTCTACTTATTCTGTGGTAACTATCACATTAAATACTGTTAGAGATATTTTACATGAAGACATTAGCATACAACTAAAATAAAAATACTTCTCTATATATATTTGATCACAATAAACTTAGAAGCCACCTCACTTTTTAACCGAAAGTTGTATTTATCATTGTCTCAAAATATTTAGGGCTAAGATGAATAAACTATTTCACTATCTTCTCCTACCTAATATTAAAGTTAAATTTAATGGAGATATTAATTTTATGAATATTTTATAATGTAGCTATGCTTTTATATCCAAACAGCATTATATGTGTAAAACATATGTGTATGAATTATGCATCAATGGAAGTTTTAGTTCTGTGGTTGATGAATATAAAGAAAGTCTAAGATTACTAAAGGAGAACTCAAATAAAAGTGGCGACATGTATGAAAATAAAGTAGTCCTGTGATAGAATCAATTCTCAAGCCTTGTTACAAAAAACAAAAACAAAAAAACTCATTGCCGTTAAGTCAATTCCCACTCATAGCGACACTATAGGACAGAGTAGAACTGCTTCACAGGGTTTCCAAGGAGGGGTTGGTGGATTCAGCTGCCAAACTGTTTGGTTAGTAGCCAAGCTCTTAACCACTGCACCACCAGGGCTCCAGCCTTGTTCCACAGTGAGGGAAATTAAAGTTTTCAAATGTAAAGTTGAAAGGATTTAAAAGTCATCACCTGTTTACTCAACACCTAGATTCTACCATTAATATTCCACTATAAAACCTGATATCTTGGTATATTTTCTGGTCTAAAGGAGCTTTCTCATACTAATGCTCATTTCTAATAGTCAGAGCAGATATTCTGCTCATTTTACAAATAAGGACACTGAGGTTCAGAGCTAGTTACTATTTCAGTGCCCAACATAGTTCTTTACAGTGTTATTTCTCAACCTTGCCTGGACTTGTTATTTGCCCCAAAACTTTAAAAAATTCTGAGCCTGGGCCCCACACTAAGAAATTTTGATATAATTGTTCTGAGAGACTGCTGGGGTATTGGAATTTTTAAAAGCTCCCTAGGGGATTCTAATGTTCACTCAAGGTTTAGAATTCCTGTGTAAATGCTCACTAAATAAATAAATGCATACATATATATACATAAATAAAAGAGAGAAAACGAGTTGTTGAATGAATTCTGAATTTTAGTTTTTCTGTTTTTTCTAATAGCTTTATTGAGATATACTTACATTCCATACAATTCATTTAAAATGTACAATTTAATGGTTTTTAGTATATTCACAGAGTTGAACAACCATTACCACAATCAATTCTAGAACATATTCATCACCCCCTACAGAACTCTGATTCATTAGCAGTGAATCCCCATTTGCTTCCAACCCCTCCAGGCCTAGGAAACCGCTAATCTATTTTCTGTGTCTATAGATTTGCCTATTCTGGACATTTCATATATCTCTAACCATACATTATGTAGTCTTTTGAGTCTGGCTTCTTTCACTTAACTTAATGTGTTTAAGGTTTATCTATGTTTTAGTGTGTATCAGCTCAGTACTTCATTCTTCCTATGACTGAATAATATCCTATTGTATAGATATACTAATTTGTTTTTTTACCCATTCACCTGTTGACAGACATTTGGATTGTTTCCACTTTGTAACTATAATGAATAATCCTTCTATGAACATTCATTCATGCATGCACGTTTGTGTGAACACATATGCATTTTTTAATTTCTCTTGAACATTTAACTAGGAGCGAATTTATGGGTCATATGATAACTCTATGTTTAATCTTTTGAAGAACTGCTAAATTGTTTTCCAAAGCAGCGGAACCATTGTACTTTTTCACTGACAATGTATGAAGGTTCTGATTTCTTCACATCCTCGTCAGCACTTGTTATTATCTCTTTTTGATTATAGCTTGTGGTTTTAAATATATACATATATATTAAAAAAAAAAAACCTTGCTGTCGAGTCAATTCCAACTCATAGCAACCCTAGGACGGAGTAAAACTGCCCTATGGGGTTGCCAAGGAGCAGATGGTGGGTTCGAACTGCCGACCTTTTAGTTAGCAGCTGTAGCTCTTAACTACTGTGTCACTGGGGCTCCATTGTATATACGTTGTGGTTTCTAATTTGCATTTACCTGATGGCTAAGGATGTTGAGCATCTTTTAACGCACTTTTCGATCACTTGTTTATCATCTTTGAAAAGATACCTATTCATATTTTTGCTTGATTTTTAATTAAATTTCTAGTCACTTAACTTTTAAGAGTCATGATATATTTTATATAGGTTCAAAATGAATTCTTTTTTTTTTTTTTTTTACAATTTTAGGAATGAAGTTGGTGGCCATAATTATATGAAATTTGACTGAAATATTTTTCAATAATCATACAGTGTGGAAATTTCACAGTCACTGAACACTGTGTGATTATTCCTGAAGCATTTAAGGCAAATCTTCTTAAAATTATGGCTACCAACTCCATTCCTAAAATTGTTTTTCTATAAAATGTCCAAATAATTGATACATTTTTATTTAAATTATTCAGAAAACTGACTTGGTACATTAAAATTCAAAGTTTTCATAGCATTTTTAATTTTTACCTATACAAGGTGGCAAGCAGAAATTGTCCTCTTATCTTAGTCTTCCATAACCAGACAGGATTTCTCAAATTGTCTTTCCCGGCTTTAGGTTGCAATTAAAGAACTACTCTACTTAATAATTCCATGAAAGACATTGTCCTTTCTTTTCAGAGTTTCAGAAACTTCAAGCAATGCAAGCTATTGACTTTGATGTTGGATTGCTTTTAGATGACATATTCTGAGAGTCTAGGACTGATTTCAGTTAGGTATATACTGGCCGCAGTGATAAATGCTTGCTCAGTTATGGGTAAGCCCCTACTATGTGGCTTTTTGGAGCTCTGTTGGCACAGTGGTTAAGAGTTCGGCTGCTAACCAAAAGGTCAGCAGTTCAAATCCACCAGCTGGTCCTTGGAAACCCTACGGGGCAGTTCTACTCTGTCCTACCTGGTCTCCATGAGTCGGAATTGACTCGATGGCAATTTTTTTTATATGGTTTTTTAGAATAAAAAAGATGAAAGGGTCATTTATTGTTTGCTTGTTTGAGGCAGCAGTGCTTTAAATTTCCGCTTGTAGTTTCTGAATGTTAAAAGTAGTTAGCTATATAATCTGACAAGGCATATAATACCATTTAGCTTCTCCTTGAACATAAACAGCCAGAATTGACCAGGTCACACATTAATAATGACTTCATCCTCCTCAAAGGAAATAGTTTTCTAGAAAAAGGAATATAGTTACTCTACTTCCCCACTGGTTTGACGTAAACGATTTATTTTTTCCTGGCGAGTCCGATTTTAAAACCTGTGAGGGCCAAATGCATTTTGTAATTCTATCTTTAAAAATGTAATCAGAAACAGAAATCAGGAAACCAATTGCTCACCGAAACAAGAAATTTTGATAAAATGAGAATAAAGATCAGAATACCTATCAGGGAAAAGGACAGATAAAATGGTTCACAGACTCTTGGAGGGAAATCGGGGCAAAGAAGAAGCTACTTTCAGTGTTAATGTCAAAGTTGATCCTCAGAACAGGAGGCTACAGAGAAGACCGTTTTTAAAAAGAATAATCAAAACAAACTGATAAAACCCACTTTTAAATCAGCAAAAAGGGAGAAAAGAGTAAAAGGTGAAAATATTGCTGCTTGGCTTAGAGGAGAATGCAATGACCTTATGTGAGACTCTCCTGACTTGAGTTCACACTATTTCAAAGAGGCTACAAAAATCACTTCCACGGCTTATTGATTAAACTGATCAACAAAGAAAGGCTGAATATTGAGAGTCCCTGATTTCAGTTTTTGGTAGGTTCTGGATATCAACGGTACATATATGTCAGAATCACACAATGTAGAGAATCAAATGCTAGATCAAGAGTTAAGACATAGTTGGAAATACATATTTGAGAAGATTACATGCTGAAACCAAGAAAGAGTTTCTTTTAAAAGGGGGATCTAGTTGCCCAGAAGTGACAGCTTGTGATATGCTCCAAAATGTATGTTGTTTATAACATATCCATCCGTAAATCATGTATCTTTCTACCTATATTTCTGAGGCCTCTGGAATACAGAAAGATAAATTCTGAAACTATCACAAAATGCATCTTACTACTTGATGTTAAAATCTAGAGCCTTAACCATTTTTTGTTCCCCAAAGTACGCAAAATGTTAACTTTATAGCTTTTTATACTTCAGTAATGAAAAATGATGGTTTCCCAGCAGCTATTAAACGTGGTTAGCCACAACAGAGTAATCCTGAGGAAATTAGTTCCGGCATAAAAGCATCTAAAATATACAAAACTTTTAAAATCTCAGTTAATCATTCAGGGAAGAAGAAAGGTGCATATTGTATATCTGCAGTTTCGCTGCAAAGCTGCCACAGCCTAACGTAAAGTTCAATTTACAGTAAAAAAAAGAAGTCTGATTTTGCAAGAAACCCATAAAGTAGAAGCCATAGTTATGGATGAGTAAATAAATAGCCTTAGGATCCAATGTTAGGCACTTTTAGTTAAGCATTTTTAACTTTTTGAAGCAGATATGAATGATACATGTAAATTATTGCTTACCATAAAAGACATTCTCACCCGAAAAAGACACATAGACATACAAAAATGTACATACAATACTTAGGTGTTCACATAATTCTGTGATATCCTGAAAATCCCCAAATAAGAAATTTCTGTTCTACAAATGCATTAAGGCAAATTATTAAGATTGATTTCCTCATTTAGGAAAATACTACAATTTTTCCATTTAACAGTCAAGGTAACTGTCTTAAAACCACAGAAGAAGTTAGTGACAAAAACGAAACCAGAACCCAAATGCCAGATTTTTATTTAATCTTTTCCACTATAGCACAGGGCCCCATCATGAGCTAAGCAAAAGGAAGCAAAGTGAACATGAACTACTGCCATCTGGCCTCATCACTGGAGTGTTAACTTTTTTCTAAAAATTTAGGATACATCTAGAAATTGATTTCACAGATTGGGTCTGGACAAAAACTACAAAATTTGGAGATAGTTTTGATTTCTTCTTATCCACTGTAATGGATTTCACTAGGGCTTTAAACCCCCCACTGAAAATTCCATCAGAATTTAATGGATTAGTCAAATCACAGGCTTGTAGATATTCCTGGACAATGTGCTGAATTGCTTGAAAAGTATAGCTTGCTTAATCTTCCAAGTTTAACTTCCTTTCATTCCTACAGCACCTGCCAATTCATGCATTCATTCAGTGTACAATATAGTAGGGGGTATTGTTCCAATAATGTGAATCAGGTTCAACATGCAGAGCATTTGTTAATTTTGAAAATTAACCTTTATATCCTAAAACCATATGCAGCTCTCCAAATCCAAGCTGTCTACTAATGAAATAAATCATTTAAAATATTCAGTGCCTCCTTTGTACAAGGATATCTCTTCACAAATAAACATATAAAAATAAATTTCCCGGAATGGTATAAACACACACATGCAATATTTAAGACCAAACTCATCCAGATCTTAGGAGGAAAAAAAAAAAAACTTCCTTTTACCTGGGAGTGGAAGAAGAGAAAAATTTCGCATATGTGGAGATATTACAATATCGCTACCTTTGTTAACAGCTTCTTCCAGGTTCTTTAAACCTTAGAAAAGGTTCCAGCACTTTCATTTGAAAACTGAATAATGTCTGGATTTTGCAGTTTGTTGTAAACGGAACGGTGAATACTAGTCAAGAAAACAGAATGACTCTAGATGTTCAGTTTGTGTTCATTATTTTATGCTTTAGATACTCTGGAGCTGTAGAATCATATCTAGCTACAGGAGTATCTTAAGAATTAAAATATATATATTTATTTTAAATCATATTCTTTTGATATTATTCTGTATTATTTAAAGGGATGACTAACAATATGTCTCCATACTTAAACATTTTGGAAGGTGGCTGAATAGTATGGTGAATTCAGGAAATTTGGAAAATGTGCATATAGAAATACATCATCTATAAATTGACTGTTTACTCTGCTCAAAATTCACCAGATAATTTCTCAGTTTTTCACTTTCCATAACGTATCTTCCAAGGTTTCTCTGTTCTAAGACTGATGCAATAATTCCTATGTATTTAAGCTTTCATGTATTAATTTAAGTAATGCATTTTATCACTCACTACATGTCAAACCAATCATGAATATGGCACAGAACCCGGCAACGTTTCGTTTTGTTATACATGAGATGTGCTATGAGTCAGAGCCAACTCGACGGCAACTAACAACATGTCAAACAAAATTCACTATCATTAAAAATAAAGATTAAAAAGAAAAAAAATTACTTGAAATCTGTTTCAGAGACTACTTCAGGATTAAAGGAAACATTTTGCAGAAGATAGATAGGGACATTGAGGAAACCCTGGTGGTGTAGTGATTAAGAGCTACGGCTGTTAACCAAAGGGTCAGCAGTTCAAATCTGCCAGGTGCTCCTTGGAAACTCTATGGGGCAGTTTTAGGGTCACTATGAGTCAGAATCGACTTGACGGCAGTGGGTTAGATAGGGACATTATTCATTGCCATTATCAATACTACCCACATATATGAATTCAAGTGAAATGTTTCCAAATAATTATGTTTTTCATTGGCTTTTCCCAGCATGTAGGCTAACCCAGAGGTTTATGGAGTTAACTCTTTCAGATCACTAGTTTCCTAAGGAATAATAACTCTTGCTCCTATGTATCTACAAAGTAAGGCAGAAGAATAAAACAATTGACTAATTCTGGCCAAAAAATCCTATTCAGTTCAATTTAAAAACAACAGAAGCAGAAGCTGGTTATTTTATCTTAAGCTATCTGTGTTATTACTTTACTTTTCTGTTTGACTTTGTATATGTGAACAAGTCCAACAGAGACAAGTTAAAGCATTGGCGTTAATATCTCAGAAAGCAGCATACTTCAAGTTGCCTTCTTTTCCAAAACATTTTCACTTTCTTTTCATGATATTTTATATATCCATCACTAAGACTGATGCAAACATTTGAAAATTTTAACTCACCTGAATTTAAAAAAATGAACATAAATCATATTACCCCTGGCCACATGAACATGTGTATAAAAAAGCCACAAGTTTAAACTGCTTAGTATATATTGGAATGATGTGGACAAAGAAAGATGATAAAATAAACGTAACTAAGCTTCATTAAAAGACTTTGGTATTAAAAAATGTTACAGTTTCTTATCAGTAAAGTGTTTATTACTTTGTTCATAGTTTGCTTAATGGAAATAGTGTTAACAATGAATTCCGTGCCTGTATCATGGTATCCTTTTGAGTTTATTCAGAAGAGAATTAGAGATGATACAGTTGTAGGAAACTTGAAAATGTTTGTGGAGAACCTGACAGGACATCTTGTACTCCCTCCCATTAAGTTTTTATTCTCACCGCTGCACTGAAGTAGCAGTTGCCAAGATCAATATTTACCACCGTGTTACTATAGCTAGTGATCAGTTATAAGTTCTTATCTTACTTGACCTATCTGCGGCATTTGGACTACATTCTTCAGTTAGCTTCTTGGACCTCAACCTCTATTGTTTCTCTAACTCCAAAGCCATTCATTCTCAGCTTCCTTTGCTGTGTCCTCCTCATCCTCCTGGCCTCCAAGCATTGTAGCGCCACAGAGCTCAGTCCTTTGACCACTGCTTTATCTTGTCTCACTCTCTTGCTTAACTAATCCATTCCCATGGCTTTAAATAACATCTATATGCTGATGACTCCTAAAGTTATATGTTCAGCTCATACCTTTCTCCTCAGCTTTACCAACTTCCTCAAAACTTAACTCCTGATTCCCTTCCTCTAAACGTGCTCTCCCTCAGTCCTCACCATCTCATTTGTTATTGAAAAAAATGTGTACATCCAATCATTCAACAAATTCTGTAGGCTTTACCTTCAAACTTACAGAACGCAGCCAGTTAACAGGTGTTTTGGTGTCCTATATTTTTGCTGTAACAAATTACTACAAAGTGGCTTAAAACCATGCAAATGTATTATCTTAC
This sequence comes from Elephas maximus indicus, assembly GCF_024166365.1. Classification (NCBI taxonomy): domain Eukaryota; kingdom Metazoa; phylum Chordata; class Mammalia; order Proboscidea; family Elephantidae; genus Elephas; species Elephas maximus. Next base: position 68,541,858 of record NC_064846.1, on the reverse strand, counting down.
ATTTCTGGAGGTCAGAAGCCCAAAATGAGTCACCACATTAAATTTATTCCATTAAAAATTCAACCCTATATGGTAAGCAGAATAATGGTCTCCCAAAAATGTTGACATCTTAATCCCATAGCCTGGGAATATGTTATGGGGCAAAACTCAAGGTGTTGGCAGAGCTACATTCCTTCTGGAGCCTCTAAGGGAAAATCCGTTTCCTTGCTTTTTCCAGTTTCTAGAGGCTGCCCGCATTCCTTGGCTCATGGCCACATCATTCCCACTTCTACTCATACTACTCTCATCTCCTTCTTTGAGTCTTCTTCCTCCGTTATTCCTTTTTAAGGCCCGTTGTGATAACAATGGCCCCACCCGTATAATCCAGGATATCTCAGAACGTTCAAATCATTAATTTAGCCACATCTGTAAATTCTCTTTTGCTATGTATGGCGACATATTCACAGGCTGTGGAATTAAGACATCAACATTTTCTGGAGGCCATTATTCTGCCGACCATATTAATGGAATAAATTTAGTGTGGTGACAGGAAACTGTGTCAAAATCTAAGCAAATCGTAAAACCATTGCCAAGCTAATATATGAGTCAGAATATGAGAAAAACATATGCATTAAAGTAGAATTTTGTGTGTGTGTTTTATAGTTCTTCCCAGTACTGCTGAAAGAATGGCTGCAGACTAGTCTGGAAGTTCCCATTTTCTTTAAAAAAAAAAAAACTTTTTGTCGTTGAGTCAATTCCTACTCATAGCTACCCTATAAGACAGAGTAGAACTGCCCCATAGGGTTTCCAAGGAGCGAGCTGGTGGATTCAAACTGCCAACTGTTTGGTTAGTAGCTGAGCTCTTAACCACTACGGCACCAGGGCTCACATTTTCTTATTTGCAAAGAAATAAATGGAAAATTTCCAAAAATTTAATTTAAAACCTCGCCAGGTCTTTATTGAATACCCAAACTCATTTGTTTCTAGCCAGAGGTGAAGATTCAAGTGACTTTTATCTGCTCTATACCTTGACTAGTCCTGAAAATAAACATGATGGTATTTGTTCTTCTCTTTGTTATCATAGACCTGAAAATCCTTTGTACTGATTACTATACTCAGTAAAAATAGGAAGCTAAAGATGAGGTACTTGGACGAACTGTCTAGGAAGAGCAAAACTTACACGTGAGAACTGATTACATAAAATTCTTGAAAAGCCCAGGAGGCCAGACATCTACTTGAGACAATTCTCACCTCCTTACAAGGGTGAGTTTTATACTGATATTTACCCATTGCAGAGAGTAGGAATCCCTATAATCTATGTGGCAGAGGTCAAAAAAACTGTGACTAGATACTGTAAATGGAGTGACTGGGGAAAGAAAGAGACAGAACTGAGTGTCCTGTGAGTTTCTCCTGTCTACCTCTTTCTTATTTCTGGCTTCTTGCCTCATTGGCCTGCCTAGTCTCCACATTTTCTTTCTTTCTTTGTTTCTTTCTTTGTTTCTTTGTTTCTTTCTTTGTTTCTTTGTTTCTTTGTTTCTTTTCTTTCTTCTTTCCTTCCTTCCTTCCTTCCTTCCTTCCTTCCTTCCTTCCTTCCTTCCTTCCTTCCTTCCTTCCTTCCATCCTTCCTTCCTTCCTTCCTTCCTTCCTTCCTTCCTTCCTTCCTTCCTTCCTTCCTTCCTTCCTTCCTTCCTTCCTTCCTTCCTTCCTTCCTTCCTTCCTTCCTTCCTTCCTTCCTTCCTTCCTTCCTTCCTTCCTTCCTTCCTTCCTTCCTTCCTGCTTTAGATAAAGGTTTACAAAACAAAACCAGTTTTTCATTAAACAGTTAGTACACATATTGTTCTATGACATTGGTTAACAACCCCACGACCTGTCAACACTCTCCCTTCTCAACCTTAGGTTCCCTATGACCAGCTTTCCTGTCCCCTTCTGCCTTCTAGTCCTTGCCCCAGGGTTGGTGTGCCCCTTTAGTCTTGTTTTATTTTATAGGCCTGTCTAATCTTTGGCTGAAGGGTGAACCTCAGGAGTAACTTCATTACTGAGCTGAAAGAGTGCCCTGGGGCCATACTCTCCTCAGGGTTTCTCTAGTCTCTGTCAGGCCAGCAAGTCTGATCTTTCTTTTTGAGTTGGAATTTTGTTCTACATTTTTCTCCAGCTCTGTCCAGAACCCTCTATTGTGATCCCTGTCAGAGCAGTCAGTGATGGTAGCTGGGTACCATCTAGTTGTGCTGGATTCAGCCTGGTGGAGGCCATGGTAGATGTGGTAGCCTAATCATTGAGTTAATACATTAGGTCTCCAAAAGTGCAACTTCAGCTTGAGAGAAAGTGGCATAATCAGGCATTAACACTTTAGGACTCATTACTAAAAAAAATGAGCCTCTATTCACTAACCAAGGCTCTAAGAAAACAATGCACTGAGAAGATCAACTTGATGTAATAGTAGGAACAGGAAATTTACCTAGTTGTAGACCTGATGACGGAGAACAAGACCAAATGGGATACTGTGATGAAGCACATTCTGGGGCAGCCATTTAAGCAGTTTTTGTCACGATTAGAAGAAAATTATATATAATATTGCAAATGGAGTGGGCATTGCCTATGCACTGTTTCCTTTATTTCACTCATTTTTTTTTTTTAATTTGGCTATAAGAGAGAGTGAATGATGAGTTGAGACTGAAAGGAATTTTGGAGGATATTAGCGGTCTTAAAGATAAGTTATCAGGCATTTTTGCAAGTTTCTATTCTTTCTGACAACTTACTAAGACATCTACATTCATTAAGTTTACACGTGAAATGATCTCAAAGATTATTCCAAAGGCATTGATTTTGTGGCATTTTAAGGGAGAAACTTGTACAATGGAAGGTCTTTCTTTGCGGTAATATGTGTCTTATGGCAATCACAGATTTATATGATTTTTACCATGATTAACTGTATTTGAAGTATAAATTGGTATGTTGTAGTTGTTGTTAGGCGAAGTGGAGTTGATTTCAACTCATAACAACCCCATGTGACAGAATAGAACTGTCCTTGTAGGGTTTTCTAGACTGTAATCTTTATGGAAGCAGATTACAAGTCTTTTCTCCCACTGGGTGTGTTTGAACTGCCTACCTTTGAGTTAGCAGCCAATCACTTAATGGTTATGCCACTGCCCTATAGGGTTTCCAAAGAGGAGCTGGTGGATTCAAACTGCTGACAATTTGGTTAGCACCAAGCTCTTAACCACTGTGTCACCAGGGCTTCCCCACGGCTCCTAGTCAAATTTGATTAATATAAAGCCATAAATCTAAGAAAATTTTAATCTAGCATAATAAAATTATATGATACGTGGATAATCTTAGAATTTGGTGTTTATTGATTAAATTATCTGAGCATTTGGCATAAAAGAGTAATATGCATTAAGGTTCTATAGGGATGGTACTGGGAAATAGGAATATTTATAATTTAAATACACCACTATACTTTCATTTACTATTTGAACATATATAATGCAGTTGCTCAGATAACAATGATTAAATTTTATCAGCCTATCACATGATGAACATCTTCATTACAGGCATTATCTTTAAAATTCTTTATATTGACCCTGTGTAATTCTGTTGCAAATCCCTAAGCTACTATGAGAACAAAGCCCAGTTCTCATAGGAGCAACAAAGGCCCCTCTTTGACCATGTTTATGTTGCTAAATAATTCAATATAAATGGGATCTTTGAAGAACTCAGAGGATTTTCAAGGCAGCAATTGCCCAGGACAAATTTCTTTGGGACAAAAATCTAGTGAGATTTTATTTTTACATAATGTGTGAATCTCGCCTGGAATTGAAAGTATAGATTTCTTTAAACTTCTTAAATTCATTCACCAAATACTCAGGGTTAGTATGAAATGCTGTTTTGTCCCTTCTGACATGAATCTTGACGTGTCATATTTTGGAAACTCTGGTGGCATAGTGGTTAAGAGTTATGTTAACCAAAGGTTGGCAGTTCGAATCTACCAGGCGTTCCTTGGTAACACTATGGGGCAATTCTATCCTGTACTATAGGGTTGCTATGAGTCGGAATCGACTTGATAGCAACGAGTTTGTTTTTTTGTTGTTGTTGTTTGTATTAGAATACTGTTCTTTTCCCCCATCTAACCCTCCTAAATTCAATAGATAATTGTTCAGGATTGGGATGCAACTACAGAGGTCACATTTTTTTACCTGCATTTTTTTCTAGTTATGCATCAGGCAGATAGCTTCTCTCTTTTCCTACTCATTGTAATTATTATTTTCCCATTCTTACTTATTTGGATTTACTTTCTATTACACTTTTCAGTCACCAACCCCCCCATGTTCTTAACTGATTATTGTAGATCGTAGACCAATTCAGGTGAAAATGTTTTCTTGGCATATTACTTCAGATTCCTAGAAGGACCTCTTGAGGAATAAGAAACTTCATGGTTATATGAGGGCTTTAATATAATCATAATGCATTTTCTGGTGGTTCTTAATGAAAGGAAATGAAATTCAATGGTAGCTTAGTCTAGTATATTTTTTAACTGTAGAAATCATCTCAATTCAGTTCATTACTAGTTTATTGATACAAACCTAAACATTGCAGTATGTATGTTTAGTAAGCAAAGCTGTAAATGTTTTTAAAATAGTGAATTAATAAGGTTCTAAGTATTGAAAACTAATTTCAATTACTATTTTAAATAGTATGTCTACATAGATAATTTTTAATCATTTAGTATTGAATTTACATTTACAAAGCCCAGTTCTCATAGTAGCAACGAAGGCCCCTGTATGACCATGTTTTTGTTGCTAAATAATTCAATATAAATGGGATCTTTGAAGAACTCAGAGGATTTTCAAGATAGCAATCTCCCAGACAAATTTCTCTTAGACAAAAATACAGTGAGACTTTGTTTTTATATATAATGTGTGAATCTTGATTAAAATTGAAAGCATAGGTTCTCTAAATTTCTTAAATTCATTCACCAAATACTCAAGGTTGGAATGAAATACCGTTTTGCCGGTTATGATATGAATCTTGAAGTAAGTCATATTTTATGAAATGAAATAGGACTATTCCCTCTCCCTGTTACACACTTAAACATAATGCCTGTATCTTGATGTGAGGAAACAAAGGACCTATAATTCTTTAATTCTTGACTTTTAATGGATTTTTGGAAAAAGAAAGTTAACGCATAATTGTTATAGCCACCAGCTCTTTGATAAAACTTTTTGCACATATTTTGTGTTCACTCTGAAAATCATGGAAAATAAAATAATACACGATAGCATTCTCTGTTTAAACAATCAGTGTCAGAGTTTCATTCTTATATCTGAATGATGGCAAGTTAGAGTAGACAGAGATGATACAATTATAACTCATTGTAATTGTAGACATGCCTTAATGTTTTGGTATTACCAAACCTAATATGAGTATGAAATTGAAAGAGAGATTTTTCATTTTACTTAATCATTAGGAAGACTTCCTGCAAGCAAGATTACAGACTAATGGTAGTGAAAAAGACATCATTTTTTGTGTGTTCTAGAGAATTTGAAAGGTTAATCCATCTTTTATCATAGATTGGTAGGATAATCTTGGTACTATTGATGTACAGTAGATCCTCTTTATGATGGCATCCAGTTGATATACAGTAGAATTCCTTTATGACCTTTTTTGATGGAGATAAGCATGATGCTGATAAACCAAACTGTCTTCCGTATATCATGCTTTCATTGCAGTAAGTAGTTAAATCTTTAGAAATCTACCTTTATCTACAGTATATCTGTCTCCATGAATAATAGGGATATTATAGTTTTTGATTGATTATAATCACATTTAATATTCTGGGCAGAAATTAGGCCAAAATATTTCTCTACTTTTCTTTTCAAATTCAAAGTAATACTTTTATTTCAAATAGATCATTCCTACAATATGTTATAAATTATCATGTGTTTTTCCTTAAAGAGGTTTGTGCCTGGAAATGTTTCCTAGTGACTGATACACTTTTAAAAGTGAGCAATAAACCCATGAATTAATTGTACTTTCATATTTCTTACAAAAATTCAGTAAAGAATATTTATATAAAAGCCTCCCTGGGGTTTGGGGACTATGGCTTCAGGGGACATCTAAGTCAATTGGTGATATGAATTCTACTAAGAAAACATTCTGCATCCCACTTTGAAGTGTGGCATCTGGGGTCTTAAATGCTAACAAGCAGCCATCTAAGATGCATCAATTGGTCTCAACCCACCTGGACCAAAGGAGAATGAAGAACACCAAGGTCACAAGGTAATTATGAGCCCAAGAGACAGAAAGGGCCACATGAACTAGAGACTTACATCATCCTGAGACCAGAATAACTAGATGGTGCCTAGCCACAACAGATGACTGCCTTGACAGGAAGCACAACAGACAACTCCTGAGGGAGCAGGAGAACAGTAGGATGCAGACCCCAAATTCTCATAAAAAGACCAAACTTAATGGTCTGACTGAGACTAGAAGAATCCCGGCAGTCATGGTCCCCAAACCTTCTGTTGGCCCAGGACAGGAACCATTCCAGAACACAACTCATCAGACATGGATTGGACTGGACAATGGGTTGGAGAGAGATGCTGATGAAGAGTGAGCTACTTGTATCAGGTGGACACTTGAGACTATGTTGACATCTCCTGTCTGGAGGGGAGATGGGAGGGTAGAGGGGGTTAGAAACTGGCAAAATGGTCACAAAAGGAGTGACTGGAATGAGGGAGCGGGCTGACTCATTAGGGGGAGAGTAAGTGGGAGTATGTAGTAAGTTGTATATAAGTTTACATGTGGCAGACTGACTTGATTTGTAAACTTTCACTTAAAGCACAATAAAAATTATTTAAAAAAAAGCCTCCCTGTATTAAGCTGCTGAATAACCAATTGCTCTCGTTCATCTGAGCTTGTTTATCTCCTATTGGAGAGAAAAAAAAGTATTTTGATGCAATGGCTTAACACTACTCTTAACCTGCTCTACCAATTCATAAAATCTAAGAAAATGTTTAGCTATTAATTATGAATTATAAGTTTAGAAGTTTTTAATGCTTTCATAGCCACTTTCAAACACTTAGAAATCATTTGAGAGATTAGCCCAGGCACTACTTACATATTTTTTTCTTTAGGAATTTATGATAACAGCAATGACAATAATTATTTTGAAAATGAGGGCTACATGAAGCTTAAAGCGGTGGGTGTGTGTCTTCATTTGGAGCTAAAATTTTGGTAGTTATTAATTTGAAACATCTGTGTCTATAGTGTGGAGTAATTTTCAGCTGTTTCCTGAGAGGTGAAAGCAAGAAATAATTTAGTGAGTAAGCAAACATAAATTGTTCTTTTAATGTGTTAGACATGATTCACTGATATTTCCTGATAAAATGTGATATTTATACTATGGAAGTTCTAATGATCTGATGCTTAATAAGAAGCTGATGATTATATAACTCTTCTACTGAATATCTGAGGCTCCTACATTTTCATTATTAGGCACATTTCTTAGTAGGCTTTCAGTAGGAATATAGAAATATGGAAATACTGTAGTTTTGTGTAGTTACTCTTTTGGTCTCTGGTGTATAGATAAAGTATACTTAAATTATAAAAAAAAATGGGAAAACGTCTTCTCCTTCAAATAAAACTGATAAACTGGAACTAAATGAAAATTACCTGAGAAATAAATATACTTTATTTTTATTCCACTAATGTCTATGACAGATATAATCTCTCCCAAATGCTCCAGGGCAGTTTGACTCATGGAAGTACATGATCTCTGGGTCTTACTGTCTAGATTTGGGGGCTTGTCAGGATCAGACCTCTTCACAGGAACATTAAGAAAAAGCTTTTGGCATATGAACATTTCTACATGTACGGTTAAGCTTTTTGAAAAGCATTGTTCTTCTATGGATGACCTCTTTGCACAGAATGATAGCTTTATCCTTTTCCACATCATTATGTTTTCAGGGGGAAAATCCTGCTGTGCTACATCATAATAACATGTAATCTCCTTGCTCAGTTTAGCTGAGATTTTTGGAGCCTCTGTTCATAGAAGCTGTTCTTTAAAGCTTGATCTATAATTTTGCAGAATCACCCTAGCAGAAGGGCAAGAGGCTTTAGAAGAGTGATACAACTATTAAAACTCTTAAATGAAGATTAGTTTCAAGTTTTACAATCCACTACCAAACCATCTGTCAAACCTCATGTCAGGTTTTGTTAAACCTCTGAGCTCTCTAAGTGTTAATTCATCCCCCTTCTATAACATCCTCTCTTCCCTAAACACACACACACACACACACACACACACACACACACACACACACACACTTTTGCTTGTTGATGATTAAAAGATCTAATTAAGTGCTCCAAGCTTGTTGATTTTTCCACCTAGTGATCTGTTACCCTTAAAGACAATTTCAAAATAGCTGTTTGCCTTTTGCAGATTCATTGGAATCCTTCTGGATTCCACCATTTTCCCCTTAGCCGACACTACATCAAGAAGGAAGACCGGCACTTTTCTGGTTGATACCAAACCACTTCAGAGAGACTCAGGCCAGTCTGGCAAATATTGGACAAACCTATGAAATAACTCAACACTGTTTTTTTTTCTTAAGCCTTCACCATTTCAGCTGTGGTGATGGCAGTTATCTTAAGAAAAGTTAAATATAGGTTTAAAATAAACGTCAGTTTATATTACACTGGTGTTAATCTTTCCCCCACCATTCTGTCCACCACTATCAGATTTTGCTTTCCATTTAGAAATTCATGCCTTTTGACACCAATTTACAGGAGCCCTGGTGATACAGTGATTAAGGCTCAGCTAAAAACCAAAAAGTTGGAGATTCAAACCTGCCAGCCACTCCTTGGGAAAAGCTGTAGCAGTCGGCTTCTGTAAAGGTTTACAGCTATGGAAACCGTATGGGGCAGTTCTGCTCTGTCCTATAAGGTCAATATGAGTCAGAATAGACTGGACGGCAACATGTTTGGTTTTTTGACACCAATTTGAAAGTAAAAAACAAGACCACATAAAAACCAAAACAACAGACAAACAATAAAGGGTGATCAACAGGGTCCTGTCTGTGCTAGACATAGGTTTGCATGTCCCTTTAATTCTGACAAATGCATGCCAGTTACCCTGTACACCGGAAATATTAGTAAATTATGTATTTTCAGTTCTGGATTCATTTCCAAAAAAACATGATGTAAATTCAATTTGTGAGTTCGTAGGGGGATAACTGTACCCGATGTAACTTATTATGAAAGCTTAGTGTTGTCATATTTCTTCAAGCATGTAATCTATACACTGCTTTTAGAAAACAGAGTATCTTAAGGATACTTGAGAGTTTAAACTGAATACTAAGTATCAAGCTCCATTTTTAAGCCTTTTCAATCCAACTCTTCTCCTTCTACCTCTTTCCAAAAGCCCTAATTCATGTCTAAACAAATTTAGATACATTTTATAATCTTTTAACTAGGCAATTAATTTAAACTTTGAGTAGTGGATTTGAGCTTTAGGTCTACTTTTATTTCTCTTTAGTATGAACATTCATAAATATGATTAGTAATAATTTTCAAATTTTGAAGATTTCAGGAACTCTCTAGTTTTATAAACCAACTTTTTCTTCAGAACATCAACTATTCACAAAAGTTTTTACATAAGAGTAAATTATAATAAAAATAGGTTGCTTTCAATATGAGCTTATGTAATAATTATAAAAATTAAAGAGTAATTAATGTCTGCCTTCCCTTTTCTCTCCACTCTCACCTATCACAGTATGGTGGTATTTATTATAAAAAACAAACAAACAAACAAAAACTTTGCATTGAGTCGGTTCCCACTCCTAGTGACCCTATAGGGTTAACTTTTATTTTAAATATATACCAAAAATCTTATGTATGTAATTGGAATTTCCTGTGTCAAAATTTTTGAGATGTCACATAATATTTTATTGATGAGAATTGGGACTCATTTGTGAATGAGGAGAGAAGGCTTTGGGGTCATCAACATGTCCCATCACTCTCATGGCTGCTCAGCGCCTCTGTCTTGTCCTGAAATGATCATTTCACTTAGGCAGGAGAGAGAGAGGAGAGAGTGTGTGTGTGAATATGTGTGTATGTGTGTGAGAGAGAGAGAAGTAGAGAGGTAGGCAGAGAAAGATGGCTAGATGGTTTCTTCTGCATGTTATTAGGGAAAATGTAGCCATAATAGTGCAAGGGCATGGGACAATTATAAAGTGCCAAGAGGCTTATTTTAGCCATTCAATATAATGCAATAATCCTACCATTCTCATGTTATACTCATTTCACAGTTGATGAAACTAAGATTAAGTTTAAATAAATTGACACAGGATGTAAAAGTAGTAAGATGTAAAGCCAGATGCAGATTCCAAAGGCCACGCTCTGTCCATTGGTGTACCATATTGCTGAGTAAATTTTAATCTCTTTTAAATACCTTTCTCTTGCTCCTTATATATGGCCTGCCACCTCTTGAATTACAAGATGAAAAGATATGCCAGGAGGACCTTAAGAAACATTGAGAAGGGTAGGAATTAACAAAGGACTTTTCCTATTCCAGAAAATCTCTGACACATATTCACTGTAATTGTAAAATGTGCCCTGAAATTTATTATAAAAATTAAAAGTTGATATTTTGCCATAGTACTGTATAGTATTGCTGGACATTATTTCTATAGTAAGGATCTAGATTTCTTATAAGGAAATGAATAAAAATATATTAAAGCTTATAAGCGTAATCATTAAAAGCATCACCCACATAGTTAGATGTCCGTAGACACATGCCATTGTGCTAGATAATACATAGGACTCTCAAAAAAAAAAAAAAATCTCATCCCTGCCCCCCAGAAGGGGTTGTGTAGGATGATATGCTGATTGGAAAAAAAAATTTTCTTATTCTGTCAAAAACATAGCAATAAAATAACAATAATTCATTAGTCCTACTCACTTGTAGTCTTTGGTAGCTAAAATAAAGTGATGGCTGTAACAATTCAGAATATCACATTTTTGTAAAACATGAGATTCATGGTGTGCATATGATTACTCAAAAAATGGCAGCATACTTAAATTTCTTGGGGAAAACCTGCTCCATTTGAGAAAGTAATGCAATAGCTGAATACAGCTTGTCTGGGTTCTCTTTTCGTTAAATTTTGAGGAAACAATAATGTAATGTTGAGACCGTAATCAGAAATATCATGATCTTATTCTGAATGCAATTTCCTTCCCGTTAGGTTTGGGTAACAATAAAATTTCCGAGTGGGAGAATAAAGGATGCCTTCCACACTTCTTAAACCATCACAGAAGCAGTCTGGGTTTACAGTCACTTTGGGATTAGACAGGTTAAAGTTTGCAGTTAATGTGTCAAGTTGCTAAACTTCATAATTTGTAAGACATCGTTCAGAAAACATAGAGTTTAATTTGAGAAGGACAGTAAGAAGGACAAGCCAGATTTAGAATGTTGGATCACATTATCTTGCTTCATAAGCCTTTTTTGCAAAGCAGTTATATTTTGGGAAGTGAATTTCACTCTTTTAGGTCACTTGTAACAGCGTCTCAGTCTTTTCCTGAAAGACTAAATTCTTGGAAGCTGGAAATATTTTCCCATTTAAAAGCTAATTGACTGAATAAAAAATTGCCTTAAAACTTTCTTTCTTTTTGCCTTAGACTGCCCCCCCCCAAAAAATTGGGGAGATTTAATAGAGTTATGGGCGTTTACTTTGAATAAATGCTTGTTTGAGTCGGCCTCCCCCACCTCTTCTATAAATAAAAGCATTTGAGAAGGTGATATATAATTTTTGTAAGCCATAAAATTTTTGGAGTCTGAGAAGTGAGGTGATATAAATGAACACATTTTCTCTCATGCACCTTGATTTCTTTAGACCAACAGGGCATCACTGTGAAATAATGTATTAGTGCTTAAAAGAGCTAATGCAATTTTAAACAATGTCCAATTCTCTTCCAAAGTTTAATGTATGAACTAGGAATATCTGACTAAGGAATAATAAGAAGATCCAATATCTATCCCTCCTTTTCATGGAAGTATTATTTTTTTATTGTTAGCAATAATGGCAGTGACACTTCTCAAAACTCTGAGATCAGTGGTAAAACACTTCTTTTCAGCAGTGTGCACTGTCTTAATGTGAACTGGATTAAAATGAGACTCAAATCTGTAAAGACTGTGATTATTATAAAGCACTTTAATCTTTTCTTGACAGTTTGACATCTAATTCCATAAAAGGCAAGATTCAGTTTGGTTCAGTACCGGGTGCATGTAAGGAAACAGAAATGCACGTCTGTGTTTTATTTCTCATGTGTCACTGATGAATTATATCTCATTTTAATAATAAAAAGTAAAGCATAAATGTATTTGAGCATTAATATTTCCTGGAATTGCCGTTTCTCTTACTTGCATTATATTTAAACTTCAGCAGTTCTATATTGGAGTTGTTAGGCAACCTCCTAGTTATTAGCCTTATAACTGTAAGGTTTTGGTGAAAAGGAGTAATGGGAAGAACATTGGCCGAGGTAGGAGTATTATTTTACATTTAAGTCACTTTTTACAAAACAAATTTTAGTAAACTTTCCCCAATATTTGAATTTTGAAGCATACAAAAAACAGAGGTGTTTAATTACTGTGATGGTTAATGTTATGTGTCAACTTTATTAGGCCCTGATTCTCAGTAGTATGTAATTATCCTCAATTTTGTGATCTGATGTAAGTATCCTCCATTTTGTGATCTCCTATGCGTAACATAATATGATCATCTATACGATATTATTTTCTGACATCAGCCAATCATTTGTAAAGGGAGTTTCTTCAGGTGTGTGGCCTGCACCTAATATCTATCTCTATCTCTATCATCTATATCTGTATCTCTATCATCTATCTCTATCTCTATATCTATATCATCTATATCTATGGATGTTCTGAAAAGGCTCACTTGCTTGCTCTGGGTCCTACATCGGGCTTGTCATCACCTGACCTCTGGTTCTGGGACCTGAGCCAGCAGCCTGCTTTATTGCCTGCTGATCTTGTGGTTTGTCAGCCTCTACAACTTGTGATCAGGCAGTCTGCTGTTTCACCTACTGATCCTGGGTTCATCAGCCCCTGCGGCTGTGTGAATCAGGAGACGCCTGATGCCTGACCCATGGACACCAGCCTCTACAACTGCATGAGCCATTTCCTTGATATAAACCTCTCTCTCTCTCTGTATATATATATATATATATATATTATACACACACACACACTCTACACCGGTTTTGCTTCTCTAGAGAACCCAATCTAAGACATTTGGTACCGAGAATGCTTCTAGAGAAACAAAATTGTAAGGATGAGCTTTCTAAATTGTTTCTCAAGTATGACTATTCTTAAAGGCCCTGATGACTCTGCCTCCAGTAGTAAAGAGGGTGCTGCTAATCCATGGTGTCAGGCGGCAATATTAACAGGAAAATATCACCACCAATAGATCGAGTGAGTATTGGTGTATTGGTGAGAAGTGAGGGACTGGGTGATTTCATGTTTAATGCTTTTCTACATTTTTGTCAGAAACAGAAACATAAGGAAGCTGGTTGGTTGGTCCTGCTTTCACTAGACAAAGTGGTGAATGAAAGAGGAACCCCAGGCTTCAGAGGCAAGGCTCAAGTATCACATAAAAGACCGGAAAGTTGCCACTTGTGCCCTGAAAGAAAGCCTTATTTCTTGTAGTAATAGAGCTGAATTTTCCCAAAACCAAACCCAGTCTTATTGTAAAAGTGGCTGAATTAAAATGCCAGTTGAATTCCCAATGTCGAATGGTATCTGAAGATAAATGAAGGCATTGATTGGGAAGAAATGGGATCTTGAAGCTTGAGATGGGGACACATGGGCAGATAATCAGGAAGCTTGGGACACTGTGGCACTAAATTCCATTGAATCACTCCTGCCAACAGATTCAGCCCTCTTACTCCCATCCGAAGGGATTGGTCCATCTTTGTGGGCTAAGCCACCCTCCACAGGAAAGCCATTATCCCTTCTACCACTATCTCATGAAATTAACCCATTGTCTGAGATATCACCTAAGGCAGCTCCTGGGGCATTCCCTGTGGCATTGCCTGAGGTAGATGCCTTATAAGACACTGCTGAAATGATCCTAGGACCCACCCCCACCACTCATTTTTTCTCATTTTTTTTAAGACCTATAACTAGACTTAAGTCTCCCTGAGCCCTAAAAGGTAAAGTGCAAAGTGTGACTCAGAAGGAAGTATGCTACACTCCAAAAGAACTGCTTTACTTTTCTAATATGTACAAACAGAAACATGGGAAATATGTATGGAAATGGCTATTAAGGATGTCGAATAATGGTGCAAGGAACATGAAGTTGGATCAGTCTGATTTTATTGATATGGGCCCATTAAGCACAGATTCTTCATTCAATATTTCAGCTTGAGATGTTGGGAAAGAACCTAATAGTTTATATGGTTTGTTAACTAAAGTATGGATTACATGGTGACCTACAATAAATCAAGTTGAAGTACCAGACCTGTCTTGGTATACTGTAGAAGAAGGTATCCAAAGTCTTAGGGAAATTGGCATGTCAGAGTGGATTTGTCAAGTTAGACCTGCAAATCCACACATAGAGTACCTAGAGGAAACACCTTTTACTACAACAATGAAGAACAAATTTGCAAAGGGAGCCCCCGAATCCCTGAAGACTGCTGTGACTGTTATTTTATTTAAGTCAGATTTGACAGTGGGAACTGCCATAACTGAATTAAGACACCTACTTACAATGGGGCTGATTGGGCCCTTGATGGTAGAAGCCAAAAGGTGGCAATCAGTCAACAAAGATAAGGGGGATCTGGTTACCATAATGGACACCAGAGCTACTTGTTTTAAATTTTGACAGTGCTGGAGAATATGAAGCAGCTTGGTATTATGATTCAAACAATGTTACTTTTCATCAAAATTACTGCAGTATTAGTTTCTCATATAAGTACTGTTTTGCCTTGTGATTTTAGGTTGATTTGACTAAGAGGCATTATCAAGTTTTCAGCAAAAACTAGTTTCCAAAGCCATTCAGAGTTTGATAATGGTGGCTGAGGATGGTTCTTCTCATTTAGAAAAATTTAAATTTTGGACCCAAGGGGAAAAAAAAAATCACAGTAAAACTTTGCCATTGCTATGCCAACTGCTTGTGCAGTAGGACGAGTCAGCTTGTATTTCTGACAAAAATTCACAAAACTGACAATGGTTCTTTCCACAATTGTGAATGAAGTTCACTGTTAACCATAATGGTTCAAGAATACATAATAGATTCAAATATTTTTCTCATAGTACCTGCTAATGAGTAATACAATAAATAACTGTAGGCCTTGAACATCTTACATTTTGACAAATTTTGTAAATTTGTCTAACTAAGCTGTTTTCTCCTCCACACTGTTATAATACTTCTTAGCAGATTCTACTTCAGGTTGTACTGAATTAGTGTTTTCTTAAATTCTTTGAACATATTCTCAATTGTAGTTGTTCTATGAAGTCTATAACAGTTAGACTATTCATAGAGTCTTTCATAGAGTGAATTCTGTCACTTCAAACTCAGCATTGCCTCTTCAAATAAATAACAACTAAGCAGTGTTGGTAACATCTGTCAGCTCATCGAGAGACAAAGAAAATCACTCAAAACCATTTTCTTAGTTTTTTTTTTTTTTTATTCACTATTGATGTTGTTCTCAATTGTTTCAAGTGTTTGGGTACAATCCATGTGAGAAAGCTAATAGGCTTAAGTTTATCTTCTCTGGACACCTTTCTTTCGCTGTTGCAATCAAACATGATTTAATTAACTCACCATTGGTAAAGGGTCTTCTTTACTTGACTAACAGGTGAGTCTCAGAAATTTACTTTGGTCACAGTGTCGTTTTGGTTTTTTATTTCTGTGAAGAAATTCTTCTGTGATGAGATACTCCATTTGAAATTTCTAATTTTTCTGTTTCTTTCCTGTGAGTTGGAATATTGTGATGAGTGGTGTCTGATAAAGTTGACGTGCACTGTATTCTTTTTTTTGTTGTTACAACTATAGTGTCGTTACACAGCAAACACAGTGCTTTGCCATTTAATTCAATCACCAAATTATCCATACTCCACTGTGCCTTAAACGTGCAACATTCCAAGTCTGATTTTCTTTTCTTTCTTGTTTTGACAAAATGGGTATTCACTTGTAATTAAATAAATAAAATAAAATTTTGGAGTATAATAATACATTTTTCACTTGAAACCGTATCCAGCAATAACTGCATCACTGCAGCACATGGATCAGCAGGGTGAATTCATGAGAGCGTGACATAAGGTCTCTGTCACAACCACTCAACTCTTCTTTTGTAGTACAAAAGCTTCCAGCAGTCACTGAGTTGAGTTCTCTCAGCTTCCTTGAAAAATTTCTCCCTTTCATAGACCAAACAACATTTTGCCAAATTCTTTACCTCATATGCTAAAAGTAGTCATTAAAGAATGTGTGAGTATACTTTCAACTGTTTCAAAACAACAGAACATACTCCATGTCCTGAGGTAAACTAAATGAACATAGACATCTTTTCAAGACTTTGATAATTATTCTGGGTTGGTAGGTCAGCATCTGTGGATCACTTCATAAATCCCTTAGCATTTATAACATTTATTAAATATTTATGTACGATAGAGTAAATGTGTGTGATGTGGTGACACACACAGGATAGATGGTGAATTAGCAAATATAGCTCATGAAGCCATTCAGTTTCAAAGGCATTGGACTGAAATTTTCCATCCTAAATTTCAGCCATTTGAGTATTTTAAGTTGTCCTTCACAATTCCATTTATGTGTTTAATGGAACACTTAAATGTGACACTGGAATGTAAACTCCATGAGAAAAGGGTTTTTTTGTTTGTTTCTGTTTTTTCTCTCTTCTGTATCTCCAGCACCTAGACCTGTGTTTGGCACAGAGTAAGCACTCAGTAAATATTTGAAGAGTTAATGAATAAGTAAACTCTGATGTCTAGAAAGAGATAATTTACAATAGTATTTTAAATACCTGTGTGCAATGTATACTTAGATTTTACACCATATTTTTTTATTTTAACAAACTACTTAAAAAATTCTTCTGTATTTTTTCTTTTACAGACAATGAAGGAGGTTGTGCGATCTCACACCCCCATGAAAGAATCCACCACTGTGGAGATCTGGACTCATCCTCAGCCACAGGTATGAAGGCAAATACTTCTCATAATTCCTCCAGTTTCCTTTTAATTGAATTTTATGAATGTTTAAGAACAATTCTTAAGTAGTGCTTTTCAGTGTGTGCTATTCAGATGGTTTTGTGCCAGATTCTATTGTTGAACATATGACAGTAAGTATATATTTTTCCCTGGTGTGGGCTAAAATTGGAAACCCTGGTGACATAATGGTTAAGAGTTCAGCTGCTAACCAAAAGGTCGGCAGTTCAAATCCACCAGGTGCTCCTTGGAAACCCGATGGGGCAGTTCTATTCTATCCTATAGGGTCACTATGAGTCAGAATTGGCTTGATGGCAACGGGTTTGGTGGGCTAATATTAGTGGAATTTGTTTCTTTGGTGGGTCAGGTCCACACATTCCTCTTCTAAATGGTTGTCCATTCCACCAATGTTTAAACCTTGTTCTGAAATCATGGACTGAAAAAACATTGAGAACTGCTGCTGTATAATTTGATTTAACTTTAAGGTTTAACATTATATAAGACTTTTTGTTTATATAATTAGGCAATGTTAACTAAAACCTCACTAAAGCACATTCATTCAGGGGGAAGACAGCCTGAATGAAAAAAAAAATCATTTGTACAGTATTTTTAAAGAATGATTATTCATTTCAATCAAGACAGCTTAAAAGATGGCTTAACAAATCCATTTGAATGTGTTTTCCTAGTAGAGGCTTTAAAGGGACTTTTAAAACTAGAGACCAGTGTCTAAACACTGGCTTCTTGGTTTTGTATGGCAGGGTAACTTACTGTTGTTAATAAGCTAAAGATCCTGAATCTGACACTTTGCGTGTCAAATTAACAGGCATAAACAGTTCTCTATCTAGTTATTTTCAAATATCTTATTGGTTACAAGGGAAATACATTAAGAAAATGTGGATAAATAAAATGTCAATCTATAGTATTAGGAAAGCAGCCCAAATGGAATGGAAGGAGCATCGTAATTGTCTATGTTATTTCACATGTGCTTCTGGGAAGGTTAGGATGGACTGTGAAACCGCATGTTCAGTGATAATAATAGTACACAAAATTTTGCAGTGTTAATTTACACTCTCTGTGAAAAATTTTTTTTTTTTTTGTGAAGACATGTTTAATTAAATAAAGGTATATTGTAACCCAACATCTGTCCAAATTGTCACAAGTTTGAAATTATTCAATTGTGATTTAGTGAAGTTTTGCCAGATTCCAAATTCTGGCTTTCATATATTGCATACAAGTCATCTTTGATTCAGTCTCAAGAAAATTGGTAAGCGTGTAGAATGCAAGGTGAATTTAACATAATAACCCCATCTACCTCTGTATTTAAGAAGCATCTTGGAATATTACTATCAGTGTATCGATTCTTTAATTAAGAAGTCTTCAGAATAGTAGTTCTGAGGAAAACTAAACAATTTTTTAAAATGTATACCTTAAAAAAAAAAAGGTCCAACAATTTGACCTACCAATATGACGTAATGTACAACTGGAACAAATTGAAATGTGGCACTGTTTCTCCACTAATATAAAGGTATTCTATAAGCAATAATTTATCTAGCCATGTAGTTACTGTTGTATTCTATTAAGTGGAGTGTAATATCATTGTTTTTGTTGTTAGGTCCTGTCGAGTCGGTTCTGACTCATAGCGACCCTATATACAACAGAACAAAGCACTGAGTGGTCTTGCACCACCTCACAGTCATTACTATATTTGAGCCCAATGTTGTAGCCACTACGTCAATCCATCTTTTTGAATGTCTTCTTTTTTGCTGACCCTCTACCTTACCAAGCATGATGTCCTTCTCCAGGGACTGGTCCCTATGAATAACATGTCCAAAGTACATGAGACATGGTGCTTCCAAGGAGCATTGTGGCTGTACTTCTTCCAAGAGAGACTCATTCTTCCTTCTGGCAGTCCATGCTATATTCAATATTCTTTGCCAATACCATTAACTCAAAGGCATCAATTCTTCTCCGGTCTTCCTTATTAATTGTACAGCTTTTGCATGTATATGAGGTGATTGAAAATATCATGGTTTGGGTTAGGCACACCTTAGTCTTCAAAGTGACATCTTTGCTTTTCAACACTTTAAAGAGGTCTTTTGCAGCAGATTTGCCCAATGCAATACGTCGCTTGATTTCTTGACTGCTGCTTCCCTGAGTGATGATTATGGATTCAAATAAAATGAAATCCTTGGCAATTTCAATATTTTCTCCATTTTTCATGATGTTGCTTATTGGTCCAGTTGTGAGGGTTTTGGTTTTCTTTATGTTGAAGTGTAATCCATACTGGAGGCTATAGTCTTCGAGCTTTATCAGTAAGTGCTTCAAGCCCTCTTCACTTTTAGCAAGCAAGGTTGTGCCATTTACATATCAAAAAAAATATCACGGGTTGTTAATTAGTCTTCCACCAACCCTGATACCTCATTCTCCTTCATGTAGTCCAGCTTCTCAGATTATTTGCTCAGCATACAGATTGAACAAGTATGGTGAAAGGATACTACCCTGATGCACGCCTTTCCTAGTTTTAAAACACGTAGTATCCCCTTGTTCTGTTGGAACCACTGTCTCTTGTTCTATGTACAGGTTCCTCATGAGCTCACTTAAGTGTTCTGGAATTCCCATTGTTTGCAATATATCCATAATTTATTATGCTCCACACAGCAGGTGCCTTTGAATAGTCAATAAAACACA
Source organism: Elephas maximus indicus (assembly GCF_024166365.1). NCBI lineage: Eukaryota > Metazoa > Chordata > Mammalia > Proboscidea > Elephantidae > Elephas > Elephas maximus. The sequence goes on along the minus strand of NC_064846.1, from coordinate 68,521,955 downwards.
GGTAAACATCTTTCTGGTATTCTCTGCTTTAAGCCAAGATCCATCTGACATCAAGAATGATATCCCTTGTGCCATGTCCTCTGATGAATCCTGCTGCAATTTCCAGAAGTTCCCTAGCGATGAACTGCTGCAACCGTTTTTTAATTATCTTCAGCAAAATTTTACTTGCATGTGATGTTAATGATATTGTTCCATAATTTCCACATCCCATTGATTCACCTTTCTTTGGAATGGTAACAAATATGGATCTCTTCCAGTAGGTTGGCCAGGCAGCTCTCTTCCAAATTGCTTGGCATAGATGAGTGTTCACCTCCAGCACTGTATCCATTTGTTGAAAGATCTCAAATGGCATTCCCTCCATTCCTGCCTTGTTTTTCACCATTGCCTTCAGTGCAGCTTTGACTTCTTCCTTCAATACCATCAGTGCTTGATCTTATGCTACCGCCTAAAATGGTTGAACTTTGACCAATTGTTTTTGGTACAGTGACTCTGTGTATTCCTTCCATCTTCTTTTGATGCTTCCTGTGTCATTCAGTATTTTGTCAATTGAATTCTTCAAAATTGCAGCTCAAGGCTTGAATTTTTTCTTCAGTTATTTCAGCTTGAGAAATACTGAGCGTGTTCTTTCCATTTGGTTTTCTGACTCCAAGCATTTGCACATTTTGTTATAATACTTTACTTTGTCTTCTCCAGCTGCTCTTTGAAATCTTCTTTTCAGCTCTTACTTCATCATTTTTTCCATTTGCTCTAGCTACTGTAACGTACAAGAACAAATTTTAGAGTCTCTTCTGCCATCCATGTTGATCTTTTCTTTCCTGTCTTTTTAATGACCTTTTGCTTTCTTCATGTGTGATGTTCTTGATGTCATCCCACAACTCATCTGGTATTCATTCATTAATGTTCAATGTGTCAAATCTCTTCTTGGGATGGTCTCCACATTTAGATGGGATATGCTCAAATTCATACTCTGGTTCTTGTGGACTTGTTTTAATTTTCTTCAGCTTCAATTTGAACTTGCATATGAGCAGTTGATGGTCTGTTCTTCAGTTGGCCCCTGGCCCCTGACTGATAATATTGGGCTTTTCCTTTGTCTCTTTCCACAGATGTAGTCAATTTGATTCCTGTGTATTCCGTCTGGCTAGGCCCATGTGTATAGTCACCATTTCTGTGGTTAAAAAGGGTATTTGCAATGAATAAGCTGTTTGTCTTGCAAAATTCTATCATGGGCTCTCCATCATCTTTTCTATCATCAAGACCATATTTTCCAACTACAGATCCTTCTTTTTTTCCAACTTTCACATTCCAAACACCAGTAATTATCAATACATCTTCATTGCATGTCTGATCAATTTCAAACTGCAGAAGCTGGTAAAAAATTTCCTCATCTTTGGCAGTAATTGTTGTGGAGTAAATTTGAATAATAGTCATATTAACTAGTCTTCCATATAAAAAAAAAAGGTGATATTATACTACCACTGACAGCGTTGTAGTTCAGGATAGATCTTGAGATGTTCTTTTTGACAATGAATGTGAAGTCATTTCTCTTCAATTTGTCATTCCTTGGCCTAGTAGATCATATGATTCCAGCCTAAGACTAGGAAGAAGGACCTGGTGGTCTACTTCTGAAAAAATTGGCAGTGAAAAACTTATGAATAGCAGCAAAGCATTGTCTCATATAGTGCCTGAAGATAAGCCCTTTTTAAGGCACTCAAAAATACAGCTGGAGAAGAGCTGCCTCCTCAAAGTAGAGTTTGACCTTAATAACTTGGATGGAGTCAAGGTTTTGAACCTTCATTTGCTGATGTGGCAAGGCTGAAAATGAGAAGTAACAGCTGCAAACATCCATTAATAATCAGAATATGGAATGTACAAATCATGAATCTAAAAAAATTGGAATTCATCAAAAATGAAATGGAATGAATAAAGCTCCATATTCTAGGCATTAAAAAACAAAACAAAAAGCTATTGCTGTAGAGTCCGTTGTGACTCATCGTGACGCTATAGGACAGAGTAGAACTGCCCCATAGAGTTTCCAAGGAGAGGGCTGTTGGATTTGAACTGCCAACCTTTTGGTTAGCAGCCAAACTTTAACCACTGCACCACCAAGGCTCCGTTTCTTACATAGTGGACACTTTTCAGTGGAGTCCTGGTGGCGCAGTGGTTAACTAATTGGCTGCTAGCCATAAAGCCTGCCGTTCCAACCCACCAGCAGCTCCACTGGAGAAAGATGTAACAGTCTGCTTCCGTAAAGGTTTATAGCCATGGAAACCATATGGGGCAGTTCTACTCCATGTTACTGGCCACTTTGAGTCAGAATGGACTTGACAGCAAGGGGTTTTTTGGTCTCTTTTTTAGGAAACTCTTTTAAGTATCTGGCAACTTTGATTGTCCTTACTGCCTGTGGCTTCAGTCGAAATTTAAGACACACCATAGAGCGGTGGCTTACACTGTTTAGTATCTTAGTTATCTAGTCCTGCTATAACAGAAATACCACAAGTGGGTGGCTTTAACAAAGTGAAATGTATTCTCTCACAGTGTAGTAGGTTACAAGTCCAAATTCAGGGTATTGGCTCCAGGGGAAGGCCTTTTCTTTTTGTCTGCTCTGGAGGAAGGTCCTTGTTCTCGATCTTCCCCTGGTTGAGGAACTTCTCGGGTGCAAAGACCCCGGGTCCAAAGGACACGTTCTGCCTCTGGTGCTGCTTTCTTGGTGGTATGAGGTTCCCAACTCTCTGCTTGCTTCCCTTTCCTTTTATATCTTGAGAAATAAAAGGTAGTGCAGGCCACACTGCAGGGAAACTCCCTTCACCTTGGATCAGGGAGGTGACCTGAGTAAGAGTGGTGCTACACTCCCACGCTAATCCTAATCCTCTCAACCTGAAATTACAAATCACAAAATGGAGTATAGCCACACGATACTGGGAACAGTGTCCTAACAAAATTGATATACACATTTTTTGGGGGGGGAAGTAATTCAATGCATGATAGTATCACTACTCACAGGTAAAGATAGGGAATTTTCACCCTTGTTTTTGATTAAAAAATTATGCTTTCCTGTGAAAAGTTTAAAGAAAGTATTTTTTTCATTAATAAGCTTTTAGGGTTCCTCATGAAATATCTCAGCTTTAGCAAGATACTCAATATTCATTTGAGGGATGTAAAAAACCGGTCTGAAAACAGAAACCACTGAAGCTGGCATGGAACCGAAATATTAAATATTTTTGTTCCTCCACTGAAATATTTAAGCTATTTGATAATGCCTCCTCAACCATCCATATGACACCTAGTCAAAATTCATGATACAGATAATGACTTTGAGGATTTATAAAATAAAAATGGCCATATGTTACAACAATTTCCCGTAAACCAGAATCATTCCTATTTGTAAAAACAAACTATTCCACTAATTAAAGTCATGAAATCATAGGTTAACTTATTCTTTAGATGAAGAAAATAAAAATGAAGGTGTCTATCTCTTTAGAATTAAAAATAGCATTGTTATTAGAATCTTTAGAAAGTGTTTAGATATGCAAGTATAGTACATATCTTGAGGTTTTAAGTTAGATTTTTAAAAATTAACATGATATTTTATCAACAAATGAAATAATTCAAATCACCGAGAGTACCTTTTGAATGTGCAGGGGACAGTGGAGAAATCAACATTGACTGAAGTCATAAACATAAACATCCTAGCATCTGTGCAATATTGAGAGGAAATAGAAAACCACTCAAAAATGGTTGTTGACCAGCTTTTCACATGCTGTGTACATATGTGCCCATTGGCATGGAGCTCTTGTTTTATTGTAATTCAGTATTTTGTAATCACTGATATTTTCCCCTTCCATGGTAAGCGCTCCTCCCGCACCTTCTCTGCTCCTTGATTCTTAGATATTACAATGATCAATGAGCCAGCAACCTTAAAACTGTATAATACTCTGCCAAAAAATTGAAATAGAATAAACTGGTATATTACTTGGGGACTTTTCGTGATTTTCCATGACTTTCAATGGTAACTGAATTGCTGGTGACAGAATCTTCTACAAAGATGACAGCCTGATTATGAATACAGCTAATATCTTGGCCACCATTGTATTTCATTAAATACAGATATCTACAGCATTCACTGGGACATTTATATATTATGTCATGTGTTATATTCATTAAGAAATAAATAGCTGAGAACAACAGTACTGGACAACTGCTGTAGATTATTTGGAAGAGGCATGGATCTATTGCCTAATTTTAATTCCCCCAGATGTTAATGCCCATAGCTAGTGGCTCATAGGGGAGCCTTGGTGGAGTAGTGGTTAAGAACTTGGCTGCAAACCAAAAGGTCGGCAGTTCAAATCCACTAGAGGCTCCTTGGAAACTATGGGGACAGTTCAACTCTGTCCTATAGGGTCACTATGAGCCAGAATTGACTCCACGGCAATGGGTTTAGTGGCTCATATGTCTCCCACAAAGAATGTGATTGACCTCTGGTACAGAAAGTAAATAAAATAGTGGAAACAGTGTGAGTTGACGTAAGATAAAAGGAAAGTAGAAAGAACGATTACTTGGGACAGATGATGGATGTCAACTGTACTAAGAAATTGATTTATTTTATTAAACAAAAATATATATATATAAACATACGCTGTACCAGGTACTCTGTTAAGCGACTAAAAATATTAACTCATTTAAATCTTGAAAGGGAGATGAGGGGGCAGGGGGGTTAGAAGCTGGCGGAATGGACATGAAAAGAGAGAGTGGAGGGAAGGAGAGGGCTGTCTCATTGGGGGAGAGCAATTAGGAGTATATAGCAAGGTGTATATAAATTTTTGTATGAGAGACTGACTTGATTTGTAAACTTTCACTTAAAGCACAATAAAAATTAAAAAAAATGTTAACTCTTTGAAATCTTATTACAAACCTAGGAATGTTATTAAATTCATTATTAGTCTTAGCTCTATTTTATAGATGGGGAAACTGGGGGCATAGAGAAGTGCTAGTAAGTACCAAAGACAGGATGTAAACTCCCTGGGTTTGGCTCTAAATCTCATCCTCTTAATAATTATGTGATAACGTCTCGCTAAGTATCAACAGCAAGAATGAAAGTTCATTCTTGGGGCAAGAAATAATTTTGAAGGAGACTCTAGTTTGAAACTAATGTAATTCTATATTCAGCTAGGAAAAGACCTGCACATATATATACATGGAAAATGAAGATGACCCCTTTATGATACTGGAGTGAAAAAAAGAAAACATATGGACCATACAGAACACTAGGTTTTGAAATAATCAGAAAAATGCTGTTTAGAAATGTTAAATTTACTATGATAATCCTTAATGAAAATCTTCCTGCAAGATGAGAAAGGCTAATTAACAGTGATAAAATGTGAGAATTCCCCCAGTTTAAAAGAATTACCTTGTAATCTTGGGATAATGGCTAACAGGATTACTAATTTGATAAGTTAACAGTAACTGCATTTGATGAAGGAATTGGTATGCTAATTTTATATTTTATCACAGTACAGTTAAGAAACCCACAGGGGTTTGGCTAATCAGTTTTTATGAAGTAAAACCGGCTCTTACAATTCCTTCATTGCTCGAAATGGTCTGCAATTGTTGACAGAGCCACACAAGTTTGAGCTTATTTTTTGGTTGTTTTTAATTGAACAATCCCCCAAAAAGGTTTATATGCTCAGGCTAGGATCGATACCAGAGACTTTGCTTCTCTTGCAAGGAATAAAAATAGGTAATTTAAGAAAACAACCATGCTAAAGTATGAGTAATTGAATCATTGAATGTTAAGACTACTCTTAGGAAGAATTTTGCATTGATTTCAATATGTCTACACACGGGGAGGAAACCATGGTGGCAGAGTGGTTAAGTGCTACAGCTGCTAACCAAAAGGTCAGCAGTTCGAATCTGCCAGGTGCTCCTTGGAAACTCTATGGGGCAGTTCTACTCTGTCCTATAGGGTCGCTATGAGTCGGAATCGACTTGATGGCACTGGGTTTGGCTTTTTTGGTTTGTATGCATGGGAAAAGCTGCAATGTTTCTTCATCGTCAACACAGGTATCTTGAGAAAAATTCACTGGCGTCCTGAAATCACACAACGGTTTCCAAAGACCATATTACCATTAACTCCCTTTAGGTGCCACTCTCCGTTTCACATCAGATACTACTTTTGATAATGCTTTTAAGATACACACTTATTTAAAAAAAAAAAAAAGGCTTTTTTGAACCACACACTTCATAATTCATGTTTTCCTCAAAGCCCAAAGCACTTATCTTTTGGCTGGAAGTTCAGGATGTGGTTTTTGTTATAGTTTGTCTATGTGTTGTATGGAAAAACGTGTGTTCAGTAGGAATGTGAGCTAACTGTTATCGTAGAATGATTTGAGATCAGAATTTTTCCAAAGTAGGATGTGGGGAAACTTTCATTTTATTTTCATTTTCAGGGGCTATGTTGTGCAGGGTCTTAAATACCAAATCAAGTTTAAAAATAAAACACGACAGGAACACTAATTAAAAAAAAATCAACATGCCCTGGTGTGTCATTGTTTAAAAGTCTGAAGTTTTTTTGTGTTTTTGTTTTGGTTTGTTTTTTAGGCATTACGTAAAATCTCAACCTTATTCTCATCCTAATTTTCTGACCAAAGTCCTAAGCTTTAGCCTTTGTCCTTGACCTTTGGTGCTCTGAATACTTTACTTTTGGTCATTAATAACTTTTATCTTTAAGTGACCAAAAAAGTATCATACTTGGAGTTCCACAGTAATTATCACTTTTACTTCATTCTTATAGAAGTTGTGTTGCGATGCAGATATTAATATCCCATTTTCCTAGTTGAGGCAACTGAGGCTCAGAGAAATTAAATAATGGGCCTAAGATTGCCCAGCGGGCAATTGTTAAATTGGGGGATTCAAACATACATGCATTAACTCTGAAGTCCATGATCTTTTCCCAACCGTACATAGCCTCTCATTCTTTGTATATTCGTAGAGAATGCCTGCTCAATGAATGTGCATCCCAGGTGTGACCCGACATCCTCCAGATTCCCATAACATGTTAATAAATGTTGGCAGTGTAGCAGATGGGTGCCATGTCCACAGATAAAGGCCTTGTGAGCACTCACAGCAGATAAATACAAACCGCAACAGATGGGGCAGTTCTTCTGGAGCAAGTGGACTATAAAATATTGACAAAGAACTTTGATAAAAAAAAAGTTGCTAACTATGATGCTAATATTGACTACTTCTTAGATTTTTAAAGCAGAAAATGTAGAATTTAAATACCAATTTAATATGATAGCAATTCAAATGAATGAAATACAGATGCTCAGTTATCAAAATATAAGGAAGAAACCATATAAATTGTTTCTTTACATAGAGTTTTGAATTATGACTCAACTTGTCCTTGAGTCCTCTTGCAATGTCTAGAGCCCAAGCACAACAGCACATGTTTAGTAGTCAAGATGAAACCTCGTGAATGACATTGATTTCATAGTGCTAAAAGCTGGTCTCTGGATTTACTATATTTCATGTGTGCTCACTAATAAAGCATGTAGTTCAACGTAGGCCACTTGAGAGAGGAGTAAACACCAGAAATAGGTGGGGCTAGACCTAGGGGTGGTGGTGTCTCTGGGTGGTGCAAACAGTTAATGCACTTGGCAGCTAACCTAAAGGTTGGAGATTCGAGTCCACTCAGAGTTTGCTCTGGAGAAAGGCCTGGTGATCTACTTCTGAAAAATCAGCCATTGGACACCCAGTGGAGCACAATTCTGCTCTGACACACATGGGCTCTTCATGAGTTGGAATTGACTCAACTGCAAGTCATAGAGATAGGGGCACCGTTCAGGCTATAGGTATGATCCTCAAAGGACAGTTGCCAGCAGAACAAGTTAGATTGCCCAAGGGAAGATAGACTAAAATTGGACTAACTTTCAGAAGCCAAAGTTCCTAATCTAGTGGAAGGGGTTCTGTAGAAAAAATGCTTAGGTAGTACTAATGATCAGCAGCAGTGTTTGGTTCTCTTTGTAGTAAGAACCCAGCCGATGGCTCTTTTATTAACTGTGCATGTAGCCTGGGGCGAGTAACATTACTTGAATTTGTTCCCACGTCTGTTAAATGGGGCTAATTATATCGTTCTCATATAGTCTCACATATTTCTATGAGAGCATAACGTTTTTAAAGTATGCACTTTAAAAACGTTATGGTGATTGCTCAATATCTAGGCATTAAATTTCTCTCCCTCTAATTTTTTTTAATCCCATCTAAAAATCGGATGATAAAACAGGAAAGATAAATTTCAGGTATATAAACCGGGCAAATGGAGTGCGCATTAGAAAAGATGTACGTTCAGATGTCTATGGCCCACACCAGTACATTAAATTGTGCATATCTCACTTAGGCAATGAGACTGGGCATTTTAAAGTACTGTCAGGTATGGTCTAGATTGGCTCAACCACTAGGTGGGGTTGGTCTTCACCTCCTGCAATTAAGCAGGCTGAGATTCTGCAGAAGTATCCGTAGAGAAAAACTAGATAAATGCCAGAGACATTAATGCCCTACCTTTTTGTTAATTTTGAGAGAAATTAATCCCGAAGGAAAAAAGGTTTATGTATCAGTTTCTTAGATCAGCATGGAATTTATATGTTAAAAATACTTTATTTTGGCTGATCTGGAACTATGATAAAAATTAAAAGAAACACTGGGTGACTGCTCAGATCCATATTAGCAAATATGTAAGGTCTTTAACTACTTTAATCAAAGCCTGCTGATGTAATCTAGCGCTAAGTTAAAAACATGAAAATAAAAACAAATCTCATCAAAATCTCATCTTCAGCCTTATTATTTAACCTAATGATTATTCCAGTTGTTGATTTCCAGCCTTACTGGGGAGCAAATTGTTGTCCCCCTTAGATCTTTTTTGTTTGTTTGTTTTTGAAAGATTATACAATGGCAGGGAGCGCCTTGGTGTGATATGGAAATATCTTACCCAATGTTTTTGGCAGATAACGCAATCTGAGTACTGGATCTGTCATTCTAGGACTTGTTGCTCTAGAACACATCCCCTCTTACATGTAACAATATCACATTGCTCTATTTAATGTTAGTGCCCAAACTTCAGAGAAGAAATGCTAGAACAATTTAGCAGGTCGCATGCCTCTGAGACTTTAAAGATTTTCCTCTTCTGTTTTGTGTTGTGTTTTCCTGGACTTTGCAGTAGATAATCCTTCTCCCCTGCTGTAGTTTCCTGCTGTTAATTCCCATTAACAAACATTGTGGACCATCCTGATCCCTCTGCAGTTGTCAATCCTTCTCTATGATGTAGAGCACCCCCCTTTTTTTTTTTCGGTTTAGTGAAGTGAATGAGAATATGTTGGACTTTCCATTCATAATGAAACTGTCACCAAGTTTCTGCAAAGCAGAACACTGGTTAGGTTTGAGTTATATTAGAAATAATTCACAAGAATGAACTTTAGAATGTATTTCATCTGTACATTCATTACAGTAAGACTGCAAAAAACATATCTCTGGAATGCTGCTGTAAGACTCCAGCTTGTTGCCCCTCTCCTAGATTTCTATCAGTCCTTTCTCAAACAGCTTCTACAGTAAAACCTGTGAAAGCCAGAACCTGTGTAAGGTGGAAACCTGTTAAAGAAGGAAAGCGCAAATATTTTCCACTAATAGAGAGCTATAGAAAAGTGGTAGGACTGCACCCTATCAAAGGTGGGAAACTTGCGAGCCCTACTAAAAAAAGGCAGTCCTTTTGAGTTCCAGCTCTCACAGGTTTCACTGTATATTTTTCACCCTAAATGGTAACACTAATTATGGATTATCCCAGTGTCAAAAATCTTCAGTTGTTTCCTATTGCTTATTAAATGAAGTCTAGTTATATTCACACCGCTTCTTGTTTTGGCCTACACCTTTCTTTCTGGTCTCAGCACCTGCTATATTTTAAATACATGCTTATGTTCCAACAAAACTGGACTTTTTGCTCTTCTTTTAATGTTCTTCTCTGTATATTCATTTATATATATGTCTCCCTCCCTAAACAATGTACTTTCCTTTTCTCCACCTGGCTTCATACTCATTTTTTTTAAGGTAGCATTTGACATCTTACTATAATATTAGTTCCTTGAAAGCAAGGATGGTTTTAAACTCATGACTCCACACCTAGCATACTACCTTGTACTGGCTATGTGTTCTTTAGTGCCAAATACAGCATTCTTCTCTCACCTAAGCACCTAGGCACTGGTATTTGCCTCTACTCTCTTTTTTTTTTTTTTTTAAAGAGGCTTGTGCTACCACGGACTAGCTATGTAATCTTGCACAAACTCTTTCAGTGTGCACCCCGCCCCAGGTATTTTAGTTAAGGGCGCTATGCTAATTTTTTTTAACAGCAACTAGTGGAAGAGAATTGGCTTGTTGGTGCTTGTGAGGGTGATGGGGGGGGAGGGCGTGGTTGGCAAACAAACACAGTGTGAGAGCTTTATTTGCATAAAATACAGTAATAATTGTACGTATTTCCTTGAGAATTGATGTGGATTAAGTTACCTAATGAATATAAAGTACTTGGCACAATGTCTGACATAAAAAATGTTCAATAAATGTCAGTTACATTGTATGTTTCCAAGGAGCAGCTGGTGAATTCAAATTGCCAACCTTTTGGTTAGCAGCCGAGCTCTTAACCACTGTGTCACCAGGACCCCTATATATACATACATTCACATACATATACATTTATATACACACACACACACACATACATATATATGTATACATTACATTGAGGCAGTTCTACTCTGTCCTATACGGTTGGAACCAACTCAATGGCAACAGGGTTATGTTATAGAGACAAATATGTATGTCTTATATATGTATATATATATATATGCTAAATTTTATATGTCTGCTGTTTTTATCGAATTCTTTATTGAATTTATTGATTTCTTAACCACAAATCCTTTTTTTTAATAACTCAAAGCAGTTTTATTTATTCTTTTATCCATTCTTTTTCAAAAAAGTACAAGCTGCTCTGTCTCAAAACCTATGTCACCTCACAGATAGGTTTCCATCTTTATTTTAAAGTCTCCAAACAGGAAGATTACTTACCTTCTAAAGTAACTAACTCATTGAACTATGTCCGTTTTTTGACCATGTATGTACGGCTTAACAGAACAAGAGAACCAAGAAGCAAGAGAACCAAAGCAAAGCCATCTACTGTCACTGCTGTCCTCCAAAATGCCATCACCGTTCTTGGCACATACAGGCTAAATGTGAAACACAATCAAATGCTTCTTGGTGGCCACAATAACTGACCTCCTTATTAAAGATACATTTGAAAAATCAACTGTAACTAACTTGTACAAGACTGTTAAGTGATCTCAAAATATTCCAAAAAAACACTACTTTTGGGTGGGATACTCCTTGGGTACATATTAATATGTGAACTACTTTTATATTCTATTTACATAAATGGGTAGCTGCTTGCTAGGCGTGAATACTAAAGTTACAAAGATAGGAGATTTAGTGATCTGCCTTACCTCCTTAATGTATATGTGATATGTACCACAAGAGGGACCAGTGAAAAATCATTTACCCATTTTCCTTTGTATGTACAAGAAACGAGTTCCTATAAGGAGGTGTCTTAAGTATTCTGAAGTAAAAAATAACAACTGTAGCACCTCCACACCTACTCTCTCATGACCATAAGGCACCCTGAAAAGCATTTAACCATGGTATATTAAGAGTTAGGGCAAGATGGTTATTCAGTCACACATCTGTACTGAGTCTCCTTTGAGGCAAAACCAAAACCCACTGCTGTCGAGTCGATTGCTACTCATAGCGACCTTATAGGCCTGAGTGGAACTGCCCCACAGAGTTTCCAAGGACCGCCTGGCGGATTTGAACTGCCGAACTCTTGGTTAGCAGCTGTAGCACTTAACCGCTATGCCACCAGGGTGCTTATTTCGGCTGATGCCACTGAAGACAACACTGAGCTAATTCTACCCAGTCTTCTACTTGATACCTTAAGGAGAGGTAGTAGAGATTGTTTATGGGAGAATGATGATAAAAATATATTTGCAGACTTTTTCAATCCTAGAAGTTGTCTCGCATATTTATACATGTGAAGAGAAGAAAGTAATTAAACAGTAAATGCAGCAGCCTCTCACATGTCATACTTAATTACTGAACATGTACTCTAGGCATTGTTTATCTTGACTTGCCTAAAATGGTTATTTCTGGACAAATTGGTGTACTTTGAGAATTTTGTGGGTGTCCTCCATCAACCCAATAGCCCTTTTTCCTCTCCTCCCTTACATCACCTCTTAGTATATGGCACTGTTGTCAATATGTAGTATAGAAACACATCGAGCTTATGTTGATATTATTTCTATTGCAACAACTTTTGAAAGCTCCATTGTTAGTTTGAAGGGGAGTTTTGCAACATATCAAAATGCAAATTTGTTCAATATTCTAATGGAAATGTCTTTGAGAGTTAGCTTTTCTGAGGCCATATAATTTACACCTGTACAAAATACATTTTGCTAAATAAATTATTTGTGTCATATGCCCCACTCTCTTTGCTGTTCTAATGTTTTCCAGAGAAAGCTGCTTGTACACTTTGTACCTTGCTCAATTGTCATTTAACATAAGAATTAAAAAAAAAAAAACAAAACTTTATTGAGGGTTTAGCTTGTTCTAAGTACCGGTGCAAATATTGGAAATTTAATCATGAAAAAAAGTAAAAATATAGGCTCTGTCCTGCAGTATCTCAGTCTAGTGAAAAAGAATATTGTACCAACCACTAATCATAACACAATATACGTATAAATAGATGTTAAGTGGTTTTACAAGTAACACACTATGATCATGCCAAAATGATTGCATCTGAATGACGGTGGCAATCAGGAAAGATTTCAAGCTGGTAATGGCACTGGAGCTGGGATTAAGAGATAAGAATGGTTAAGAGTGAAGTTGGGCTTAATTTGATAACATTTGTTGAAGAAGAAGAAAAAAAAAGCACAGTGATTTTTTACTAAGCGGACCTTCAATCAGTGGGAAAAGCTATTATTTCCCAGACTCAGTGATAGTGGTAGAGTTGGAAACCAGATCTCCTGTTTTTCATTAAGTTTACTTTCTACACATTTTTCTCTTCAAGAGACTATGCCCCCATTAACAGAGTTGCCTTAGTATCTGTAGGAAAAATTGTAAATTGTGCTGAAACAATTTTAGGTTGAAGATGATCACCTGGAGAACTTCCATTTTGGGGAAAAAGTGCAAGGAAGAAATAGATTAATTATCAAAAACCATTCCTGATTGTCTGGCAATGAAATGTTAGTTGAACCCAAAATTCAGAATAGTTCAAAATAATCTTTTGGGACTAGTTAAACATAACAACACACCTTGTGTCTCTCATAATCTTTTGATTCTGAGCTTTTATAGTGGAAATACATTAAGAGTTTCAGAGATAAAGAGGCCACCAAAAATAAGCTCTCCAGTGGCCTGGTTTTTATTTAATACTTAGAAGAAATTTTTGAAGTAGATAAGGAAATGCCCCCATTAATCTATACTGTGAATATAATTTAGTGACACATTTAGTTTTAATAGTGAAGAGATTAAAGTGTACGTCAGCAAGTTTGCAAGTGATTGTGTATATTGTCTTCTCTTTCACACACACAGACCCACGTGTAATATCAATTTACCTCCAAGGAGTGCATTTATAACTCCTGCATTTCAATTTTACTCTTTGGCTTTCCCCCAGCTTTCCTTTACCTCTTTTATTTCATTGCCAAATGTAACACCTGATCCTTGCATTTATCCTATGAAATATGTTAGTTTTAACTCCCTCTTCTGGATTTTTTTTTCCTGGCGTTGCTTAGTGTGTCAAGATCTGCAAATGTGATGCTAATTTCAATAAATTTCAGTCAATTGTATTCACCCAGTTTTATTTTTTGTTCAGAAATATATTCTCTAAGATGTTGAGATAAGGCTCCTCATTTTGCCTAACAGTCTTAAAGCTGGTGTATTTCCTGACATAAATTATTTAATTTTTGCCACAAACAAACCTATGCTTTACGTTCACTGGAATAAAAGCTCTTTATGTTTATTTAGTCTGTTTTACATGTTTTTGAACATGATTTAAAAGTCACACACCATATTCTTTAGGAGAAATACCATTCAAATATAAAAAGTATTTTTTTGTGGTCCTTTTCAGACAAAGATTAGACAGGCCTATAAAACAAAAAGTAATGCCTGTGAGGAACATACTTCTTAGTTCAAATATACGAGACTAAATGGGCAAATTCTGTCTAAAAGCAAGACAAGAAGGCAGGAAGGGATAGTAGCCAGACAAAAGAACACAGGGAGCCTGGGCAGGAAGAAGGAGCATGCTGTCACATTGTGAGGATTACAACCAAGGTCAAAAAACAATATGTGTATAAATTTTTGAATGAGAAATTAACTTGAACTCTAAACTTTTACCTAAAGCACAATAAAATAAAAAATAGAAATAAATTAAAAAATTAAAATGCTATCTATAGTTCAAGTTGTTTCGTTTCTGAGCTTATGTATTTCTTGGGAAAATGATTTGTGTAGGTGTGTGGGGGCTTTAGTGATTCAGATAAGAGCTTCACTTTCATTCTTATATGTTCATGGACACTATAGTGTAGACCCTATAAAGACATGGTAGCTGTCTATAGAAAAAGCATATAAACTGTTCCAATTTATAAAACCAAACAAGCATTTCCATTTAATAATGAATATGAAGAGTATTGCTCTATAAAAAATGAAAAATATATGTAAATACTTAAAAAAAAAAAAAAAACTTTGTCCCTGAAGGCAGTTGTAGCAAAATAGCAAAAATTATATCATAATAATATAAAACAGAAATTGACTTAAAAGAGACAGGAAAAAAAACTATGGCATACCTTCTCTTGGATACTCTTCAATTCATTAACCTTCCAGTTTTTTCATTCTGTCTTTAAGGAAATGTAATCTTAGTAACATACAGCCAAAATATATTGATCTAGATTTTTGTTTTCTGATGCCTCCTGGTTAGTTGGACATTGAAAGGTGTGTTAAAAAGTCTACCAGATCATACTCCCTTACCCTATGATACTCAGCAATAACTGTCTATTGTCTAATTGAATAATATAGTGACCTGAAAGAAATTAATATTTCCCATGTTCTCTAACCTATACTGAGGAAATTATTGAAGTCTTGGCAAGACAGAGAAAATCAGTGATTAAATGATTGGGGCTAAGGAAATGTATAAGAAAATGAATCACTCTTATTAGTTATTTAGTTACGGTACTAGTCTTAAAATAATATACGGGTGTGTTATAGGTAACCAACATGATATGTTTTCTGACCTCTGGTATTCCCTTTTACATAGTAAAGCTCCTATATGGCTTAAGCCATAATAGATGGGTTAAAAGAAGCTTGTTAATATGCATTAGAGATGAGGAAATTTACTCTAGTGATACTACAATTTAATTTGTACAGAGAAGTTAAATAGTCGACCCTTAATCTAAAACTCATGAGGTTGAACTGTTTTTCAAAGGAGAAGCCACTAAATTATGTATTAAAGGAGAAGCCAAGAGGGCACAATAATATTGAGAGGAGACAGTAACTAAAGGAGTAGTTTATGTTGCCCCAATGTGGAGGACCAAGAATTTTTTTTCCCCCTATTAGTGGATCTCTAATTCTTCTTTTTTTTTTTTTTTTTGAGGTAAAGCTATTTAATAGAAAAAAGAATAAATTTACACTTGACCGCTAGAGGCAGAGAGCTTCACAAAACAAAAATAACGGAGGTCGACATAGAACCTAAGAATCCTAGCATGAAATCAGACCCCCATAACTGACACTTCTATTGAATCATTCGACCTTTTATACAATGCCTAAGAAATTTGAGGACTTGCTTTTCTCTTTGGTTCTTAACAGGATTGGTACAACCGGCTAACCTTGTGCATACTGAGCATCAGATCAAGTAACTTTAAAGTTTCTTAAGAATTAGACAGGGATTTAGCAGAGAAAGGACTTCCCTGAGTTTCTTTCTTTCTTCTTTTCTAAATATTTCAAAATGAGAAGCTGATGGTTGAAGTCATATTCGAATGGGAACACCAGAGACTGCTTTTGAACTGCCAAAAGAAAAATGGACAGAGGCAGAGAGAATACAGTGTTTCCCTAGGGTCTGCCTGTGTAATTCCATCTACATTCAAATTTGGAAGAAAAAATTCTGCATTTTTTCCCTCTCCATGGACCTCAGTTTCACTTTAGGGAGGCGGTATAACATAGTACTTAAAAGCATGGGCTTTGTATACGGGCAGATCTGGGTTTGAGTCATAGTTCAGCCCTCACTAACTATACAAAAATGGAAAAAAAAACTACTTAGTTTCTCTAAGTGGCAGTTTTCTCATCAGTAAAATGGAGAAAATAATAGTGTTTGCTGCCTAGAAATGCTGGAAGGATTAAAGTCAATAGTGCATGTAAAGCAATTAGGCCAGTGCTGGGTAGTGTTGTGGGATATAGTAGACTCTTTGAGTCTACTTTTTAACATTTAAGAAGGGACATTATCTGGACCGTTTTGCACTATTTATCTTCTAGGACAAGCAATAGTTTTTTGATTTTTGATTTTTTCCTCTCACTGGAAAATGGCCCTTAACGCCTTCATTATTTGAGACCTTATAATTCCTTACAGACATCTGACCCAAAGCAATTTGTCAGATTATCCAACGTACATTTTATAGGCTAGAGGGTATGCAGAGATTCAATGCCCACTTCTTTCTTCCAATGAACCTATACCTTGGATGAGGAGAAATGATGCGCATAAAAAAACACAAGTCTTGTTTAATTAAGTGCTAAATTGTACAATATAGACTTTAGGTACTCCGGGAGTTAAAGACAGTTGAGGCTGATGTGGACTATAGTGTCCACACAGGTCTGTGCAAAAGATAAGATTTGAACTGGACCTTCAGAGATGGGTTTGATTTGGATGGAAAAAAAGAATAACGAGTGCATTCTGTAGAGCTGGAAAGTGGGGAATTTGTCAGCAGCATGAGCAGAAAAGGCTTAGCAGGTGAAATAAAAATATCATTTGTGGGGGTGGGAATAGCAATCAGATTATAAGGACAACATACAACAGCCATCAGGTCTCCCCTCATATGCCTAGGCCTCATTTTTCTTCCTAGACAATTCCCAAAGATGAGTGAGTGGTGGGATTGCTTGCCACAGAAGAGTTTAAATTTGTTTTCTTTCCTGCTAAGTGATTCTGAAATATAAATGCTAACACCTAGAGAGTTGAGCTTTCAGCTTACTGTGTGATTCCATAAGGGAGCCATTAATAATGTCAGAATGCATTAACAGCCTAGAGAGGAGAAAAACTCTAGACTTGAAACTTGCATGACAGCACCTGAAATAAATTGTTAGCTAATATCAGAGGAGTGGCAGGGCTGACATGAGTTTTGTCTGGGTATAATTATATCATAACTTTTGCTATTTATATTAAGTCATTAACCATTCAGGCCATTGGCAGGTCTAAAATAAGATTTTAATATTTATTCTGGATAAATTGAAATCAACACAAAAAAGGAAGGTTGCAAGTCAGCTTATTTATTTCTTCGAGCATGCTCCAAGTTAGTTACTATGCAGCCTAGGCCCAGATACAGTCAGTAAGTAAAATTATGTAATTTTGGCTTAAAATCTCATTTTATTGAATAACAATTTTCTGGCCACCCTTAATAAAAGGCTTCTATGAAAAAAAATGTCTAATGAGATACAGTTTATAATATCTTATAAAAGTGAATTGAAGACATTTTCAAGTTTAGAAACCCAGAAATGTTGATGACTGTATTGCTTTGAACTAATGTACTGTGGATTACATTGGGTAATTAAGTCAATGGAAGGCAATCACTGGAAATTTCAGTAATCCTAAAGTCAGATGATATCTCTTCTTCGTAGGGCAAAAATATTAGTCATATGCTGAAATAGATTTATGCTAAACAAATAATTTGAAAACATTTTTAAGTGTAAAGATATTTCTTTTAGAATACCAATGTGCAAGAAAAGTGCACTCTGTTTCTTGCTCTAATTTGTACACAAAACAAAATAAAAAAAAACTGTTGCCATCAAGTTGATTCCAACTCATGACAACCCCATTTGTTATACAGTCGAAGTGCCACTTTGGGTTTTTTTGGCTGTAATCTTTACAAAAGCAGGGCGTCAGGCCTTTCTTCTGTGGCATCACTGGGCTGGTTGAAACCATAACCTTTAGGTTAGTACTGGAGTACAAAACATTTGCGCCACCCAGGGACCTTTAATTTGTATGCCAAATAAAATAAAAACATAAACTGAAGACAGTTTGAATATTTATACTTACAGTGTTCCCTTAACTCGAGTTGTTTTCTCATTGTCTTATTTATGTTTCGTATATCTCAGTTTTGTTCTGGGTTTCCATTTATGAATATGAGTGTACACATCTCTCATATTGAAATACAGGTGCCTTTCTCTGCACAGAAGTCCTCTTCATTTGGTGAATATGGATGTTGCTAGAGCGACCAATGAAGTTGGTGTACTGGGATATTGTTCCTTTACTTTTCAGTGACAAAAAGATAACAGGAATGGGTTGCTGCACAACTTGCCAGTGGCATAGACAAATGTTTTGCCACTGTCAGCAAATATTCCAGAGAAGCAGTATGCTGCAGGGAAGTTCATTTCGATTCTCCATTGCCAGCCATACCACAGGAGAATATGGCAGTGCAGAAAGGCCATGAAGTACATTCATCTCTGTTTCAAGGCCTTCTTATTTTCTGTCTGACATAACCATAGAATATAGTCTAGAGGTACAGACTGTGGCAACAGGGAATTAACAGTGAAATCACTGCAATTCTTCACTAACGTCTGTGAGTATAGAGAGCAGCTTTAGGCAGTTTTCAATAGATACTTTACTTTCTGGTAGAGAATTTGTCTGTATAACATACATAAGTTCATCCAGAGTAGAAATAGAAAGAGTACTCTAAATTCTCTTCATTTAGCCTGTCTTAGTAGAGAAGAGCTTTTTTTTTTTTTTTTTGATTTGTTTTCCAAAATGTGCCCATTTTGAGATACCAGTAAAGAATCAGGAATAAGCTGTTTTTTTGTTTGTCTGTTGTTGTTTGTTTGTTTTTTAAGATTTACTGCTAACTGAAAGTGGAAGCTAGCAGGGGAAAATTTCAATCATTTTTAACTCTATTTTGTGTTCTTGTGTATAAGATTTGATATTCTATAGCTGAGGAGCTAAAAGAAAAAATTGCCAGTTTATTGGGAAGAAGGGCCATCCTTGAAAACTTTCATTGTTTTTTTCCCTTATTTAAATATATATATATAATAATAGAAGTAGAAATGTCAGTAGGAGGTTAGTGGGTGAACTAGGAATGATTCCATTCTGGTATAGGTATACTTGCCAGGGAAGTAAAGGCTTCAGAAGATTATTGTTTGTAATAGACATACAAATAAAAAAGTAAATAAAATAAAAACTATTGCCATCAAGTTGATTCCAACTCATAGTGACCCTATAGGACAGAGCAGAACTGCCCCATAGAGTTTCCAAGCAGCGGTTGTTGGACTAGAACTGCCAACCTTTTGGTTAGCAGCTGAGCTCCTAACCACTGAGCCGCCAGTGCTCTAATAGACCTACCCACAGAGCCTTTAATATGCTTGTGTTTGCCCTTTGCATCTGTATAAAGATGTAATAATATACTGGTAGGATAAAATACATAGTTTCTGTTCTTTAGTCATTTATACTCAGTTGAATGAGAATTTCAAAAGTACAAAAAAAATCATCTGGCATATGAGCATGCGTGTAAAATAAGAGATAATTTGCAGATGTCAATTTAAAGTTCTTATGGATGTAAGGCTAGTAAGGCACTTCTACTCAAGGACACCATTTGATCATGGGATGTCCCAATCCATACTGCTGTACTGCCGAAGGCTTATGGGGGAACCCTGGGCAATCTCTAAGTACATCTTTAGGCTAGAGAGAATATAGAAGACTCATTTCATTCCAATGTGACTATACAAAGCAACTTTCATTTTAGATTGGATTTGGCAATTTAGGGAACTATTCAGAATGAGGGTGCACACAGGGCTCCAGGATTTTATATCAGTTCTATGAGAAAAGATAGATGGATACATTCAGGATGTCCCCATTCTTTGACTGTGATAAATGTTAATGTCCTTATTGTTGGATGAATTTTGTGCTTACTACTTATTTGTGACCAAATTTCTCTAGTTTTAGATGAATGATGCTATAGTACAGACTTATAGCAGCGTATGTTATAAAACCTATGCTTCAAAATAATGTAATATAGTGGTTTGTGGCAACAGAGACAAAGAAGGGCATTAAAAAAAAAAATGTGAGGCAAAACTCTAAAACAAGAACCCTGTGTAGTCTAATGCTCAACAAGATAATATTGTCAGGTACTAAACTGAACCACTAGATGGTGCACTCTGCAATAATGTTGATTTCATGTTTTCCCAAATTTTGAGAAATACCCCAAATACCCTGCATATGCGAACTTCTAAATGTCCCTTCTAAAAATTGATAGAAATATGGAATCTATGTCTTACCTAGTAACTCTCTAAGGCTAGTACATGCGTCTCTTATCAGCAATTAACATGATTATGTTGCCTCTGGGCGAACTACATTTGTGTGCAGGTGCACACATGCTGTCACATTTATTTTTCAGATCGTATGAATGACGGTGAATCCAAAGGAGACAATATAATTTAGAAACTGACAACTAGGAGATAAGTTACTAGTATTGACATTTATGTCCACCCTAGGTATAGTCAAATAAGTAGTAAAATTCGACTCCACTCGGACCCTTCGCCGGTCCCTACTGCTTACTTCTTTTGATTCTCTGCATCGTGAATCCCACTTAATGCCTTCTAGTGCCTTATTCAATTACACCCTTTCAGGTCAGTAACTCGTATTCTGGATGGCTCATTATATTTGGTAATAGTACACTACTTAATAGCCTCTGACTTCATTGATTACATTTATTTTCCTCCTCATTGTCATACTCAGTACCTAGTAGCACACAGTTCTTTCCCTTTTGTTTAATGAAACAGAGATTGTTACTTCACAATTTAGTTAAGATTAATTGAATACCTAACTTCTCATAAATTGCATGAACAATATGCCATAGTTCTAGCAGACAGTAACTTGGGTGTTTCACTTTGTGCTTTAGTTTTCATAGAAGGTCAGAGCTAAATCCATTGCTTAAATACAACATTAAAACAACTAAGAGTTATGCTAGTATATATTTTCCAGCTCTTGGTGTTGTCTTAATTTACCCTATTTTATTGTATGAGCCTGCTTCATATCATTGTTGGAACTAAGTGGACTTATACTGTGTGCAGGTGCATGTGAGTTCTAGCTCACAGAAAAAAATTTTCACTTTCATTATGGAGTTATGTATTTTTTACTTTGCACCAATATAATGTGAAATCTACCTTAAAGCTATGAATATTTTTTTTTGTAATCCACAAAGTAATTACATTATCCACAAGAATTCCAAGTGTGTTTGCAACTTAACTAGTAAAGGCCACTGTGGACCTTTGATGTGAGAATAGCGGTGATTCAGTTATACCTTTATCATACTTGATTTTTTTTTTTTTTTTTTGCAGAATGTACTGATTAAAAAAAAGTCCTCCAAAGGACAGGTAACTCCAAGTTTATGACTGTATGAAGACATAGTGATTTCAATTTTCTGTGGCAGTACAGGCATGGTTTAAGCAGCTTGACTTTAATAGAATAATATGTATCTCCAGACCTTATATCTGAGGATGTTGTCAAGTGGTCAGGACAATTCAGATAATCCAATAATATTGTTTCAATTATTGTCTAAAATGGGAGAGGCACTTGCTACTCTTCTAGAAAGATAATGTTCTTTTGCAATACATCTTTTTTTTAATTAACGTAAACTTTACAGAGTTGAATAGCACTTTCTTCCTTTTCACCTGCCTATAACATTTAAAAAAAAAGTCTTTTTTTTATAACATTTATAACATGTCAATAGTTATATTAAACTAAAAGATACCTAAAAAGAGAAGGCTATGACTAGTCAGAGCATGCAGATGAAGTGATAACTATAAGCTATAGCTTTGATGGGAAGGTCTGGGGCAGCAGTTGCCAGGGTGGGAAATAAAGAAGTTTTCACAAACAAACATACTAACTGCCGAGTTATGAATTATTAAGGCATGACTACGTATACTGAAATGCAAATTTTAAACCAATGATATCAAATCTAATATACAAGGTAGTTTTAGCATGCATCTTAATATTGGCTTTCAAGAAAACCATCTTTAGACTCTCTTGTCGCAGAACTTTTTGCACTTCATGAAAAAGCACGCAAATTACATAGAACGTCACCTTGTTTTAATGAAAGAATCAATGACATAAAAGATTATTGTACTTGCATTCTAGTTCCAGATCATTTTGGTTTTCTTTTCCCCCCCGGCTGTGAGCATTTACATGTGCAGCAAACTGAGACTTTCTTAAGTGGACCATGGACAAGCCAATACATTTTATTAAAGTTTTCAAAAGGAAGAGATTTGATCATCAATAAAGTCAGGATCTTTATTAAGATAAATAAAATTTTTTTATCTTAATAATGTGCATTAAAAATAATAAAATAATTTATTTTCCCATGTGTCGTTTCAATTGTAAAGGACAAAAAAAATTATTTACATTTATATGATTTCTCCAAAGTAAACTTTAATTTATTTGTCCAGAACCTTCAGAAGCATGTATTTTTAATTTTATTGAGAGGATTTTTGTATGAATGTGATGAAAAAGGAAAAGAAATATAAACACAAAGTATTTTTCTTTCTTTTGACATAGCTATATCACAATCCATGAATCCAGTAGCTTGCTTATATAGATGATTCTTATATTTATTCTTGGATTTTCAGAAGTCAGCCTGAGCTCCCCGAGGCTTTGCATGGTTGGGTTGTGCTGAATTCTAGCTGTCGTGTTCGTGTTACGATTTCAACAACAATATTAATTCTTACCATTTATGTAAGGGTTTTTATAAATGGAACTTGTTTATCTTAACTTAATGCAAACCTCTTCTTATAAATCTGGTGTCATGTAAATAATAATGATAAGAAATAGAATATAACTAAAATAACCTTGAAATCATTTTCTCATTTTAACAAAGGAGTTCTGATTTTGCTTATTGTAGTTAGTGTTACCTCTGAAAGTTTTCTGCAGATGGATTTGTTTATTTTCTCACTATTACTGGAGAAAATGGCAATGTTAGTTTGCAACTCTAAAGCTTTGATAAAGTCTGCAGAACAACACTCTACCATTCAAAGCTGCCTTTTTTATTTTCTTCTTCCTTAAGGGAGAGGAAAAAAGAGTAAGAGGTCAGTTTTTTTTAAAGAACCAATTTGGAAGCCTACGTGGGATCATGCTGAGAGGAATTCGGCTTTGCACTTGCTTGAACTGCAACTCAAAATCAAATGATTGTTGGTCAAACAATAGTTTGCAATGCACCTCAGGGTAGGTTGTCACCTCTCATGTACAACCATGAGTAGAATTTTTTTTTCATCTGGAAACATTGCCACTTATAGTTGTACTGATATTAAAAGAAAAGATTGTACTGGCTTGGATGACCCTCAACCAACTTCCAGCACAATAGCATCTACCATATTTCCACATGTCAAAATAATTGTAATTTCTCTATTTTTGAGGCACTAAGAAGCTAGCAACTGAATTAAATATATTCTATGCAAAGGCATTTGACTGTGCAGATCATAAAAAAGCTATGGATAACATTGTGAAGAACGGAAATTCCAGAACACTTCATTGTGCTCATGCAGAATATGTACATAGACCAAGAAGCAGTCGTTTGAAAAGCACGAGGGGATACTGCGTGGTTTTAAATCAGGAAAGTTGTGTGTCAGGATTGTATGCATTCACCATACTTACTCAGTCTCTATGCTGAGCAAATAATATGAGAAGCTGGCTATATGAAGAAGAATAAGGCATCAGGACTGGAGGGAGACTCATTAACAACCTGCACTATGCAGAAGACACAGCCTTGCTTGATGTAAGTACAGAGGACTTGAAGCACTTACACCTCAACGTAAAGAAAACAAAAATCCTCATAACTGGAAAAATAAGCAACATTGTGATAAATGAAGAAAATACTGAAGTTATCAAGGATTTCATTTTACTTGGATCCACAATCAATACCCTTGGAAGCAGCAGTCAAAAAATTAAATAACATATAGCACTGGGCAAATCTCATGCAAAAGACCTCCTTGAAGTGTTAAAAAGAAAAGATGTCACTTCGAGGACTAAGGTGCACCTGACCCAAGCCATGGTATTTTCAATTGCTTCATATGCATGTGAATGCCGGACAAGGAATAAGGAAGACTGAAGAAAAATGGATACATCTGATATATTGTGTTGGGGAAAAATATTGACTAAATCCATGGACTTCAAGAAGAATGAACAAATCTATCATGAAAGAATAGCCAGAATGCTCCTTAGAAGGGAGGTTGGTGAGACTTTGTCTTGTGTACTTTGGACATGTTATCAGGAGGGACCATCCCTGGAGAGGCACTCCATGCTTGATAAAGTAGATAAAGTAGAGGGTCAGTGAAAAAGAGAAAAATCCTCAATGAGATATACTGATCCAGGGGCTGCAACAATAGACTCAAACATAGCAACTATTGTGAGCTGGCAGTGTTTAGTTTTATTTTACATAGGGTCACTATGAGTCTGAACTGACTCCACAATACCTAACAAGAACAACAACAATGTTTCACAATTTAATCAAAGAAATCTGGGACTTTAGCTTTGTCAAAAAAATACATTTTAAATAGATTTAAGTAATGTAACTATGTTGAACATCTGAAGATCAAACAATGAATGCACCAAGGGGATTAATCAAGGTAAGGCATGGTCAGTTCCTATCTGAAAAATCAAATCCAGACCCAATACCTAAATAGTATTAATAAATGGTATTTGATACTCTAACTTTTTTTAATGAAAAATAATTTTGGAAATGACCTACACTTATATGCACTCTGGGAAGCCAAATCATAATACAACACTAAATCCTAATTCCTTTTTATATTTTCCTTAATTCGGTTTTAAAAATTGTACCCTTCGTCTTACCCTTCTAATCAGTTCCTCTTATCACTCATTCATCACCGTGAGAAAGTTACTTATCTTCTTCGTACTAGTTAATCATAACCTCTGTATGATTTAGTCAATTCATCTGTAATATGGTATAATAAGAGTATCCACCACAGAAGTGTATTTTGAAAATTTAATAAGATGTAATACTTCAGCATAATATCAGGCACATAGTAAGTTCTCAATAAAAATATAGCTCCATTTACTTATAATGATATTTCCTTATATTTTTGCTGTAGTCCAATTTTCAATACAAGGATATCTAAAAGCTCCACAGCAGTGATTCTTTTCAGTCTTCGGTTCTGGTATTTGTTGTTGTTGCTATGCCCTTTGGTTTCTGGACCCATATTTAATGAAACATAATGGATAAAGTCCATCATCTAAAAAATCTTTAGTGCCAAAGCATGAATAAAACAAGTCAGCAACTTGTCTATTCAGAATAACATGTGGATAATTATACCAGCTTCATAGCAGTGATGAGTCTACCTATTGATGATATTAATCTGCAATAGAGTGCATATTCCTACTTACACATTTGCATATTCTTTTCCATCTGAAAGAAAGCAAGTTAATCTCAGTATTTTTTCATGGACAGCTCAGAGGCTACGAAAAGTGCCTTTTCTACAACAATATTAACTTCCACACCTTTGCAAGAAAACAAAGCTCACCCAAAATATTATGCTAATGAGAGTCGTGGGGTGTTTGAAAAATTTTCAAAGATTTTTAAAAACTAAAATACATTAAAAAGCACACCTTGTATCTTGAAAACTTTGGCATTTCTGGCATATAATATTAAAATAAAGGCCAGTAATTTTAATGTGTGTGCATGTGCGTGTATGTGTATATATGTGTACGTGAAAGTTTGCACATGAGTGTACAATGAGTATCTTACATAGACATCTAATTGTCGAGTACCATATTTATATAACATTGTCATTTGTGGACAGAATCATATGCGATATGCATTATGAATGCTGGTAAGCAACTCAACTTTTGATTTCAAACACATCTACACTGAAGTTCTATTTCAGCTATTTACATGGTGGCCAACTTGGGATGAGTAGCTTAACTTCTCTGAGCTACAATTTCTTCATTTATATAAAACAAAAACTAAACAAACCCGTTGCCATCGAGTCCATTCCGACTCATAGCTGACCCTATAGGACAGAGTAGAGCTGCCCCATATGGTTTCCAAGAAGCGCCTGGTGGATTCAAACTGCCAACCTTTTGGTTAGCAGCTGAAGATGTTAATCACTACGTCACCAGAATTTCCTCATTTATATAGTGGGAGTAAAAAAGAAAGAAAAAAAAATCTCTTAGAGTGATTCAGAGATTAAAGGAGATAATACATATATTGCAAGGGTTTATGATAATGTCTGACAATTAGTACTAAAAAAAGTCTGTTGCCATCAAGTTGATTCGGACTCAGGGTCACCCTATAGGACTGGGTACAACTGCCCCATAGGGTTTCCATGGAGCCGCTGGTAGATTCCAACTGCCAACCTTTTGGTTAGCAGCTGTAGTTCTTTAACCACTGGGCCATGCAGCCTTGGTGGCACAGTGGTTAAGAGCTTCACTGCTCCCCAAAAGGCTGGCAGTTCGAATTCACCAGCCTCTCCTTGGAAACCCTACACGGCAGTTATACTCTGTCCTATAGAGTGGCTATGAGTCGGAGCTGATCATATGGCAACGAGTTTTTATGTATAGTGCCTAATACATAGTGAGTGCTCAATAAGTTTATAAATATTGCCCATGTCTTGCACACCATAGGTAGAGACTTACATGTCTAATGTGTGACTGTTGAATCACATGTACTCAAAACATAGCACCCCAGTCATTATTCCAGAACAATAAATTAGCCTGTTTGCTTTTGATATTTTCTTTCTATCCATATGTTAACTCTCTGCTTTTGAAAAATACGCTTTATTTATTTTACTTTTACTCATTTCACTTCATCAGATATCGTCTGCCTTTGTTTCCATTCATCAATCATTCATCTTCATTTACTCTCTAAATGTGTCCCATCTATTGGAATTTGGAATACAAGTTTATGAAATGAGTGAACAGTTCCTTAAATATTGATCCAAGAAGGGATGATGTGGAGTCTGTATTGTTGTGTTTAATATGTAATCTGTTGCCCAAAAAGAATTCTGTCCATCAATTGACATTTGCCCATCTCTTTTCTCGTTTAGTTAATTC
Organism: Elephas maximus indicus; assembly: GCF_024166365.1. NCBI lineage: Eukaryota > Metazoa > Chordata > Mammalia > Proboscidea > Elephantidae > Elephas > Elephas maximus. The sequence continues at coordinate 68,494,573 of NC_064846.1, read as the reverse complement.
ACGCATAGGTTATAGTTTTAGAGTCCACTAGGTATAGATTTAGCACTGATAGAAATGGTCAGCATTAGTCAGATGCCAAGTTCAAAACCCACCCTACAGAGGAATAAACTGGTTTCAAATGGTAATCACATATGCTTTGTAATATCTGTGGAACACTTTATTTTTATCAGTTTTTGTGTACCTAAATGTAAAAATTAAATTAAGAGTAATGATATACAGGAACTTCAACTGAAATAATTTTCCTATGTAAGACTTTTTAAAAGATTGTCATTGAGACACGCAACTCTGTATTACTGAGAATGCACATTACTCTCATTCTAGACAGGTTGGGAGATTGATGTGCCAACCTTTAGCTCATACATTAACTGACCCAACTGTCTGATTGAACATTGTAATGTAACCCAGAGCACTTTATTGCTACTTCATCATGCACCATACACTGCTGTTATTTATTATCGTCCATTGCACGTTTCTACACCCTCTGGCACATGCTCAGATGAATTACACCTAAGATTAGTAAATAGGACCTTTTATTTTTCCACTGCTACCAAAGCTTATTGTTGTAAAAATTAACAATCCATTTTTTTTCAATATTACACTTTTGTGTTTTCCTTTTATCTCAAAATTAAATTATGAAAATGTTCAAACATACAAGAAAGCTGAAATAATTTTACACCGAATATTGTATACACATTTTTTAGTTTTTGATTGCTACCTAATACATTTCTTAGTTGGTTAAAAAAACACAAATTTATCTTCTTACAGTTTCTGTAAGTCAGAAGCTCAGTCACAGCCTAGCTAGATTCTCTGCTCATGACCTCACTGGGCTGAAATCAAGTCATTCACCAGGGCTGTGATTCTAATCTGAGATTCAGGGATCTCTTTAAAGCATACTGCTTTTTGTGTATGTGTGTGTGTTTGTTTTGTAAAATTAATTTCCTTGTAGTTATAGGACTAAAGTCTCTGTTTACCCTCAAACTGTTGGCTGAGGACCACTTTCCACTCCTAGAGGCTTCCCACAGTTCCTTGCCACATGGCCTTAGACATAAGCAGTTCACAGCATGATGCTTGCTTTCTTTCAGGCCATCTGGAATGCATCTCTCTGACTTTCTTTCCTTTGACCAGTCATAGAAAACTCTGTTTTTAAAGGGCTCACATTATTAGGAGACTTAACCAGGAGACTTCATATTTATAGGCCACAGTGAAAGGAAAGGGGATTGTACAAGGGCAAGGGTCATTGGTAGTCATCTTACAATTCTACCTTCTGCATTTATTCTGCCAGCAATACTTATTACAGTGCCCCTGAGGTATGATTAGACACACCATAGAATCTACCCCATAGAATTTACCCATCTCCTCTTAATATTTTAATTAATCATTTTTTTATAAATATATATGTAACAAAAAGTTGTCATTTCAGAATTCTTCACATATACAATTCTGGCACATTAATTATGCTTATCATGATGTTCAACCATCACTATTATCTAGTTTGAAATTTTCCCATCACCCTGAACTCAGTCTGCCCTTAGCAATCAATCCTCTCTTCCCCAGTCTACTGTCTGCCCTTGGTAACTGCAAATACACTTTGGCCTACATACACTTGCCTATTCTAGATCTTTCATATAAGTGGGATCATACAATTCCTGTCCTTTTGTGCCTGACTTATTTCACTCAGCATAATGTTTTCAAGGTTCATTTATGTTTTAGCATGTATTAGGACTTCATTGCTCTTTATGGTTGAGTAATATTCAGCTGTATGTGTGTACCATATTTTGTTTATCCATTCATCTGTTGATGGACATTTATTCTGTTTCCACCTTTTCGTTATTGTGAATAGTGCTTCAGTGAACATTTGTGTACAAGTAACTATTTGCATTCCTGTTTTCAATTCTTTTGAGTATATACCTAGGAGTGGAATTGCTGGGTCATTTGATAATTCTTCTTATAGGATAATATCCATACACCTACAAGGAAGACCAGTTAATAACGACAATTATGCAAATTTAGGCACCTACCACTAATGCCAAAGATAAGGAAATTGAAGATTTTGACCAACTTCTGTAGTCTGAAATTGATCAAACATGCAATCAAGATGCATTGATAATTATTGGTGTTCAGAATATGAAAGTTGGAAACAAAGAAGAATCTGTTGTTAGAAAATATGGCCTTGGTAAAAGAAATGACTCCAGAGATCTCATGATAGAATTTTGCATTGAAAACCAATGACTTATTGACTGCGAATACCTTTTTTCAACAACAGAATCAGTGACTATACACATGAACCTCACTGGATAGAATACATAGAAATCAAATAGAGTATGGAGAAACTCATTATCAGCAGTCAGAACAAGGCCATGGGCCAACTGCAAAAAAGACCATTAATTGCTCATATGAAAGTTCAAGATGAAGCTGAAGAAAACTAAAACAAGTCTGCAAGTACCAAAATACAACCTTTACTGTATCCCACCTGAATTTGGAGATCTTCTCAAGAATAGATTTCATGCGTTTAATAAAATGACTGAACACCAAACAAGTTGTGGGATGATATCAAGGACGTTATACGAGAAGAAAGAAAAAGGTCAATAAAAAGGCAGGAAAGAAAGAAATGATAAAATGGATGTCAGAAGAGACTCTGAAACTTGCTCTTGAATGTAGAGTAGCTAAAGTGAATGGAAAAAATGATGAAGTAGAACAGCTGAACAGAAGATTTCAAAGGGTAGCTTGAGAAGACTAACTAAAGTATCATAAAGAAATGTGCAAAGACCTGGAGTTAAAAAACCAAAAGTGAAGAACATGCTCGGCATTACTCAAACTGAAAGAACTGAACAAAAATTTCAAGCATCAAGTTGCAATTTTGAAGGATTCTATATGCAAAGTATTAAATGACATAGAAAGCACCAAAAGACGATAGAAATCACCAAATCAATACCATTTATAGTAGCCCCTGAGAAGATAAAATACTTAGGAATAAATCTTACCAGAGACATAAAAAAACCTATACAAAGAAAACTACAGTACACTTCTGCAACAAACCAAAAGAGACCTACATAAGTGGAAAAACATACCTTGCTCATGGATAGGAAGGCTTAACATTGTAAAAATATCTATTCTACCAAAAGCCATCTATAGATACAATGCAATTCTGATCCAAATTCCAAAGGCATTTTTTAATGAGATGGAGAAACAAATCACCAACACCATAAGA